>NC_138543.1:46849883-49811133 GCF_964234715.1 Podarcis melisellensis
TTATAACCCTTGGGTGGTATTTAACTAAATAATTGCAAGAACAGAAGACTTCCAAATGCACAGGGGGTTTTCCTATCCCTCCTGCCCCTGCATGCACCATAGACAATTCCCAAATCTACTCCAGAGGTTTGAGGGAAACCCCAGAACAGATTCAGGCAGCACACAGAGGGAGTGGCGGGGGAAAGTCCCATTGCGCAAGTAGAAGCCATTCTCCTCCTGGAACGAAGTACCTAAAGCTGCACTGAATACAATCCATGGTGTTTGCACTCTGCCAGATTGTTAACTGTGCATCAGAACAGATTTACACTTAACTTTGCTTCTCTTCTCCCTAAATCTGCATTCTGACGAATATATCTTTGTTCTAGGTGATTTTCCTAACCAACAGTGGTTCGGAAGCCAACGACCTCGCCATGTTAATGGCAAGAGTTTTTACACGCAACTTTGACATCATTGGATTGAGGTAGCTATCACACCTTGTATATTAGTTCCTTGTTTTTATTTCATAAAATCCATGCACTGCTTGGTTGTAAGGAAACCTCAAAGTGATTTACACAAAGAATAAAACAATAAAATTATTGGTTAAAACAGTTAAAGGCAACAATTCAAAACATTAAAAAAATAAAATCAACAATAAAATAAAAACAGATTAAAACACACGTCAACATTCTAGTTATCTGGGTATGTTGTTATCTGCTTTTATGTTCCATATAGGGGTGAGCAGGTTACCCTTGTTCCATAACTAGGCTGGAGATACTTATGTCCAGATGTTCCTATCTGCCATCTTCTGCTGCAATTTTATCTTTAATTCCCCTGAAACAAAGTACTGTTCGATCATGTATCTTCATCTATTTTTTCTAGAGTGTGTTGTGTTACTGGCTGACAATTCCGTTTTAAAACAGATTACTGGTCAACAGCCCAGAATGGTCCTCTAAATGGGACCTAATGTTTAGGATTCTTTGAATTTACTGAAAATTCATGCTTTCTTCTGGCATGCCTTGGAATAGCGCGATTCATACGTAAGTGAAAGAGGGGGTCTTGTGCCCATCCAAGATGCCAAAGGCTGCTGAACTAGCACAAACCCTGAACTGATCAGAGTCCCTCTAAGTTCAGCATGAAACATGGAGCAGGTGACATGATCTCTTACTTGGCCAAAACATGTTTTGAAACTCTTGAGTGTGAGCTCTTGAGTTGCATGGAACTCTTCCTGAACCACCGGTGTTCAAAGTAAGAAAATCAAGATAAAAAGATGTTAAATGCCCAGGTTGATGCTACTTAAAAACATAAGAAAGGCACTACTGGATTAGGCCAGTGGTCCATCTTGTCGAGCATCCTGCTTTCACAGTGGCCAACTAAATGCCTATAAGCAAAACCTGAGTGCAAGAACACTCCCTCCTCTTGGTGTTTTGAGCAGCTGTATTTCAGAAACATACTTCCTCAAATGATGGAGGAAAAACATATCCACCGTGGTTAGTAAACACTTATAGCCATTTCCTGTATGAATCTTCCTAATCCTCATTGCAAGTCATCCAGGTTGGTGGCCAGTGCTGCCTCTTGTGGAATCTCATTCCATAATTTATGCTCTGGGTCGGGAAGTATATAATCTTCCAACATTCAGATTCATTGGATGTTCCCAAGTTCTAGTGTTATGAAGAATGGAGAAAAAAACTTTCCTTCATCCACTTTCTCTATACAGTGGTACCTCGGGTTACATACGCTTCAAGTTACATACGCTCCAGGTTACAGACTCCGCTAACCCAGAAATAGTGCTTCAGGTTAAGAACTTTGCTTCAGGATGAGAACAGAAATCGTGCGGCGGTGGCGTAACAGCAGTGGGATGCCCCATTAGCTAAAGTGGTGCTTCAGGTTAAGAACAGTTTCAGGTTAAGTACGGACCTCCAGAACGAATTAAGTACTTAACCTGAGGTACCACTGTAGATGATTCCAAGCGCAATAGGCAACATTTTGCAATGCAAATTTATGCTTGCTAGTGCTTGCTAGTTGCTAGTGCAAACTTAGCAATTTTGTGTATTTAACATTTATCCTTTTCAGATCAGTTTGGTAAAGACAAACCATTGAGAAGCCAGAAGGGTTTTCTGTTACCGTAATTGTTAGCTCTGAGTACTGGTTGCTGAAGACAGTTTCTGTGCAGTTCAGAAGCTTGCCTTTCTTTTAATTATTCTTGTTTCTTATTTGTAAAGACAGTCACAGGGAGATTAATCAGAAGGGCTTTAAAGTGGTTATGGTGGTGTTTTTTTTCTACAGAGGAGGCTACCACGGGAGCAGTGCTTACACAATGGGCTTGTCATCTATTGGATGTTACAAACATGGACTTGCCAATGGGCTTGGCTGCCAAAAGGTGAGGTTCTTGCTGCTTCCCTCCTCATTTGTTGCACAACAAACATCTTACTTGCTTGACTTTTCCTAAATCTCCCTATGTAATGCTACTCTTCAGGTTGGTACAGAGGCTGCCAATCTGCTATGGGCCAAGCTCAAAGTATTGGCACTGACATATAAGGCCACAAATAGCTCAGGACCAGGTTGTTTATCCTTCCAGTGGATTAATGCGGTCTGCAGGAGAGTTTCTCTGCCATAGGTCTCTATGTTGTATTTTTCTTTTAAGATATCTGCTGCTTTCTGTGGTGTTTTTCACTGTCTTTTAGCTGCTTTATTGTGTCTAGTACATTGCCTTGAGATGTATGTGTGTGTATGTGTGGAAGGCTATAAATAATTTAAAAAATAGAATACTAGACACTTTAATACAGTGTTTTCGCTCTGGTAACAGGGAAGAGAATTATACCTCCTCTCCCCTTTTTTAATCAAGCCTACATTCTGTAGGTATAGTATAGCAATGGGCAGTCTTCTGAGTTGCTCCAAGTTTTACAAAATGCATAATGAGAAATTTGCTCCATTTTCAATCAAAGACAATACAGTTGGGTTGGTTCTAAATACAGGTACCTTTTGATCACTTTTTTTATGAAGAGTGAACTTTCTGCTGGTGGCCAAAATGTTTTGTATCTATGAATTTAGGCTGTACCAGCATTTTGATGAGTGCATATCTCAGATCAAAATGTGAAAAATAGCATAAAATCCTGACATAGCCAGTTTATTCCATTGCAACACCTATATCTCTGTTGTGCTTTTTCAGACTATGCTGCCTGACGTTTTTCGTGGTCCCTGGGGGGGAAGCCATTGTCGAGATTCTCCAGTGCAAACCATTCGAAAATGCACCTGTTCTGCAGGTTGTTTCAATGAGAGAGGCCTTGATTTTCAGAGGTGAAAGAGAATGACACCATGGTGGTTCAGTGCAGTAAACTAGATATGCCTTGGGCAGATGGACACCTGCAACCCTCTCATACACAGCCAGGCCATTAGTTCTGACAGCAGTTTTGCAAGGCAAATATCCTTTTAACTGAGGGTGTAGATTGAATTTGGCACCTCCTGCATGTAAAGTATATCTCTCAGATATGATGGTAAAGGTAAAGGGACCCCTGACCATTAGGTCCAGTCGTGGACGACTCTGGGGTTGTGGCGTTCGTCTTGCTTTATTGGCTGAGGGAGCCGGCATACAGCTTCCGGATCATGTGGCCAGCATGACTAAGCCGCTTCTGGTGAAGCAGAGCAGCGCACAGAAACACTGTTTACCTTCCCACTGGAGCGGTACCTATTTATCTACTTGCACTTTGACTTGCTTTCAAACTCCTAGGTTGGCAGGAGCAGGGACCGAGCAATGGGAGCTCACCCCATTGCGGGGATCCGAACTGCCGATCTTCTGATCGACAAGCCCTAGGCTCTGTGGTTTAACTCACAGCGCCACCCGTGTCCCAAGATATGATTGTATTGACAGTGAAATCCAGACCTGAGAGTCGCTGGGATAAGTGAGTTTGGAATGGGTGGGTCTTGGGCTGAAGCTGAGCCACAGCTACTGCAACGCAACTCCCTCATCTCATCTTTGCTGGGGATGTGCCAGTGTAACACTCTAGGCCACCTCAGCTAGCACAAGTCCCCTCCAAAGGGAGCATTCTGGGGGCAGGGCAAGTTGAAATTTACAGCATCATCAAGCTCTCCGTCATAATTCCTTTTAAACTGCTGCTCTTTGCTAAGTGTTTCATGCTGAGAACTGGGCACTTTGGAGAGCTGCCCTGAGGATAAAAGGGTGCTGGTGGACTGGGATTAAGTGTGAACAGTTGGCAAACATGGATGGTGGCCAAACTCCCCCGATCCAATTCCAGTTGCGCTTTTAAAAGGTGCAAGTGGGAGCTGTGAAATGGGACTTCCTTCCAGGTATGTGTGTACACAGTCTGAGTTTACTACTGCAAATTATGGATAGGACATATATCAAATGGCTAATTAGATTTGGAAACAAGCTCATTTATGTGCAGTATATTTCCTCTAGGAGTAATAACAGCTCTAGCTTTTGCCCCACTTGTTTTAGCTGCAGTCCTGTGAGTAATCTCTGTTCAGCTCAATGGGATTTACTTCTGAGCAGGCAGGCATAGGACTCTGCTGCTAGAGCTGAAAATTGGAAATAGAAGGGGAAATGGATGACATATGAGTCTTTGTATTCAGATTACATGCATTCTGCCAGCCTCTGGAGTATGGGTAATTAGATGCGGGTGGTTGGACCAACATAGGTTATTTAGATGTTACCAAAATGCATGGTGGATATTTTATTTTTATAAAAGCAGCATTAGAAGCCACCCTTGGTCTCTATTGCATGTGAACGTTTTGTTCTCCCTCTCCATCCTCTCGATACAGGCTCTTGCCATGCAAAAGACCAGTATATTGAGCAGCTCAAAGACACTCTCACGACTTGTGTTCCAAAGGCCATAGCTGGATTTATTGCTGAGCCAATTCAAGTAAGTGATTCCCTTTATAGCATGCTAGGTCAGTTGTTTGGTTTGCACATAAGCTATGGTTTGTTTAGCCAAAGTGTTTTGTAATGGGCAAACCCAGCCCAGCAGAGTAACCATGTTTGCTCAATGCCAGCAAACCAAGATGGTTTGTAGTTGGCTGACAAACCAAGGCTATTTTTGTCTGTGGTTTCTTATGTCCAAACTTAACAGCCTTGCTTAATTTATGGTTACCAGATTTTTTTCAATGAATCCGGGGACATATTTTTTTTTATTTGTTTTGAAGCTGAGTAGCAACAGGGAGTCAGTAGTGGGGATGGTGAGGCAAAAGACCCTGGGTCCAAGCACACATGCATGTTGTATAAAGGTGCAAAGCCTTTCTTTCGCACCCTGTGAAACATAAAATGTGCAGAGTTTTTAAAGAACTGGGCAACGGGGCACCGCCTGCCCATGACTCCCGAGCCTTCCCCAATCTCTTGCCCGCTTCTCCCCTTGTTTTGACAGATCGGGGGAGGCTTGGGAGTTGTGGGTGGGTGGCCGTTGCCCAGGAGGGGTGCAAGGGCAGTGGTTTCTTCCAAGCAACGGGCAAAGCCCTTCTTTCGTACCCTGTGAAACATAAATGCACAGAGTTTTTAAAAAACTGGGCAATGGCTGCCCACCTGCAACTCCCAGGCCTCCCCCGATCAGTCAAAACAAAGGGGGAAGGGGACAGGAGATCTGTACTGCCGGACATTCTCGGTTCCCCTTTGGCAGTGGCAGCGGCAGTCTCAGCAGCCCAGAGTCAGCCTGTTAGCACAGTTGGCTCTGGCTGGCTTCAGGAGCTGCTCAGTGCCATGGCACCCGCCATTTTTCCTCGCTGGAAGTTCCAGCAAGGAAAAATGGTGAGTGCCACGGCAGCAGGCAGCAAGCAGCTCTTGAAGCCAGCCAGAGCCAACTGTGCTACCAGGCTGGCTCTGGGCTGCTGAGGCTGCCGCTGCCATGTTTCCCGGGGACAGATTTGCAAATCCGGGGACTGTCCCCGGAAACCAGGGACATCTGGTAACCCTAGCTTAACTATGGTTTGTTTGACCTGTCGCCTTCCTGCTCCTTAGTATCAGCCTTGTCCTTTGTAGAAGTCAACAGGGCGGTGGAGGAGGGTGGGGACCAAACTAGAATTTCTTGGCTCTGCCTATGACTGATTCTGGCTCCACCAACTGTTTGAATTCCTGCCTTTTGTCCTACGGGCACAAGCCACCACTGGCTGCAACCAAATGCCCCTCTTAAAGCACGATTTAAAGTAAATGTAAAGTAAAACTCTGACACAAGTGAAAACATGCATCCTTTTGCTTCCGTGTTTTGCTGCATAGAATAGTGGCAAGTTTGTTGTATGGGTGAAGCATGCTCTGCTACAAGTCTGGAGGCTTGGATTTTGTTGATTGCTCCCTAAAAAAGCTTCTCCTGAGGGGTGGGGGACCACCTGGAACAGAACGGAATATGATGCTGAGAGCAGTGGTTCCTGGGGGAGAGTATCAGTGGAAATCAGGTGCTCCAACCTTGCACAAGTGGAAACACATTTCCACTAAGGTGGAGCTGCTGTTGGCCACTAAACCAGTGTCTTTTTGTGCGTGTGCTTTTTTTTTTTTAAAAAAAAGATTTTTATTAAGGTTTCAAGAAATTTTATCATAACAAACAAAACAAGACAACACAATAACAAACAATAAACAATATAGAACATAAAAATCAAACAAAAATATATAAGTTCAACTCTTAATTTCATGTAACTTACTTTCCCAACTTCCTCACACCTCCCTTTTCTGTATTCCAATTTCCAATTTAGTTTCAGCACATTCTTCCTCTATTTTGACTGATTTTAATATTGCTTAATTTCTTTTAAATTAACCATTACCGCTGCTAACCACTTATCTTCTAATCCCCCATCATTGATTAATTTTGCTGTATTTCTTTACTTGTTACTTATAAAACATCTTTGCACATTCCTTTCAACTTTGTCACTAATGCCGCACTATCTCTATATCCTGCATCACTTTAACATTCAAATAATTTACAATGTTTTTGCAGATAATCTTTGAATTTCTTCCAATCTTCTTCTGTTTGTTCTTCTCCCATGTCTGTGCGTGTGTGCTTTTGGCAGGGTGTCAATGGAACAGTTCAGTACCCCAAGGGATTCCTGAAAGAGGCTTTTCAGCTGGTGCGTGAAAAAGGTGGTGTGTGCATCGCAGATGAAGTGAGTACTTGAACTTAACTTCCCCTATCCAAAGATTTATGCACATCTGTTTTTGAAAAAACATATTGTGGAGTACATAGGAGTTACCTAGAATTATACATATTCCTTTATTTCCATGGGAAATAACTTGGTGCATGAGAGAGTGAAGGGTGTGTGATCGTGTGGGAACCCGGCCCCACCCATAGGGGAGCAAAGTTCCTGACACTTTTCCTCTGGAATAATGCAGCCTTTGGTCCCGAAAAGGTTGAATAAAATGGATTAGGCAGCTTGGGTATCTTCTCAGTGAGTAAAGTTTTTCTCCCTCTCATAGAACACTAGAACCAGTGGATATCCAACAAAGCTGAATGTTGGAAAATTCAGGGCAGATAAAAGAAAGTCCTTCTTCATGCAGTACATAGTTAAACTATGGAACTCATTACCACGGCATGCAGTAATGGCAACCAGCTTGGATAACTTTTAAAGAGAATTAGATCAATTTGTGGGGAGAGAAAAATATCAGTGGCTACTTAGCCATGACAGCTATGCTCAGCCGCCACAGTTGGAGGCAGTAATGCTCCTGAATACCTGTTGCTGGAAACAGCAGGAGAGGAGAGTGCTCTTGTGCCGAAATCTACATTGCAAGTTTCTCAAATCTATCTGGTTGGCTGCTGGCTTGATCCAACAGCCTCTTCGACCATTTTGCAGCATGCACCCTGGTATACAGTGGCGTAGCGTGGGTTGTCAGCACCCGGGGCAAGGCAAGTAATTTGCGCCCCCTAACCCGTGGATTTGCGCCCCCTAACCCTAACCCCCAGATGTTGCGCCCGGCCCCCCCTGCACCCCCCACGCTATGCCACTGCTGGTATACACAGTTTCGTGTGAGCCTTGCATGCACATACACAGTATATGTGACCCAGTTGCAGAGGATTCCTACAAGCTGGTATGTGTGGCGAAATAACTGTGTGCTCATCACCTGTGGCAATGCACACACTGTCTACAGAAATGTTATCTGTGAAAGAAATCTGTATTGTGTGAACTACAAGCCCAAAACATATCAAGCAACTTTTTTTTTAATAAAAAAATTCTTTGTTCTTTGAAGGTTCAGACGGGGTTTGGTCGAACAGGCAGCCATTTCTGGGGATTTGAAGGACACGATGTGGTTCCTGACATTGTCACCATGGCAAAGGGAATTGGCAATGGGTTTCCAATGGGAGCCGTTGTCAGTACAGCAGGTGCAAATGACTTTCATACTTCAGATGTTAAAGTCTTGAATAATTGGGGTTTTAACAGGGCTCTCATGGCTGTTTGGTAAGAACGGACCTTTGCTTCTATGCTTTGTCTAAGGCAGTGGTTCCCAATTCTCACCGCCTATGGACCACTTCAGAATTGCTGAGGGTCTTGGCGGACCACTTAACAATTTTCCCGCCTGCTGTAGGAATTGTAATGTGCTTTCCAATATGCCAGAGGATTTTTTAATTGTAATTTTATTGCTTCTTTTATTTCTTATGTTGCATTTTAATGTAAGAAATAAAAGAAGCAATAGAGATACGCCTAAAAATGCAGACATACCATTGGCAGGAATGAGACAGCAGTAAATCACACTGAGCAAGCTGAATTTAACTCTTTATTAGCAAAAACAGGATCTGCACCGGGGTGGGTGGGTAAGTCATAATTAGCACAGCAACACATAACTAGTAGGTCTTGCCCCCATGAAGCAGTTGCAGAGACTGAAGGTCCCCGTCTCCCCATAGCTGCCTAAGCCCCCTCCTTTCTGTGGTTTTCCCAAGCAATCTGAGACTGTGCCTGCTTGACGCTAACTTCTCCCTGCCCTTTTCATGCCTCTCCCAGTCCTGGGAGACCAGATGGGAGAGGAGCTTGTCACTGCAGGAGGGGGAGACATCCGTACCTTTTCACCAGTATGACTTATCTCTGCCTCTTGGTCTCCCTCCTCTGCTGCTTCCACTTCTGATTCTGGGCTTCTCTCTGCCACAGACTCCCCCAGCATACTAAGCCCTGCTGCCTCTTCAGCTTCTGACACCACCTCCTCCCAGTCCTCTTCCTCGGGCCACTCATCATCATCCTACCACGAATCCCCGGGCTCCGTGCCTTCATCCCTTGGGATCCCCAGCTGGTTCCTCCCACCATTTCTCTGCATCCAACTGGTCCATGACAACCACAGGCCACCTGGATGAAGCTCAGTCCATGAACCACAGTTTGGGGACCCTTGCTCTAGAGCAGCGGTTCTCAACATGTGGGTCCCCAGATGTTGGTGGACTACAACTCCCATCATCCTTGAGCTCTGGCCTTGCTAGCTAGGGGTGATGGGAGTTGTAGTCCAACAACATCTGGGGGCCCACAGGTTGAGAAAGGCTGCTCTAGAGCATCAGCGGCTGCCTTAAATCATTTACTATAATTTTTCAGTTATGAATACTAGCATGCTTTGTTTTTCAGAGATTGCAGAAGCCTTGGCTCAAACTCTACATTTCAACACATTTGGAGGAAATCCTGTGGCCTGTGCAGTTGGGTCTGCAGTTTTGGATGTAAGAAAATGACTGTGACTTGCATCTTTATCTGTGGGGGACTGTAGCATATACTCCATGAGTCTTTCATCTTAACACTGCAGGACACCACCATCCTTAGGTTCTTCCAGACTGTCTCTATGTTTTAGGTAAAGGTAAAGGGACCCCTGACCATTAGGTCCAGTTGTGACCGACTCTGGGGTTGTGGCGCTCATCTCGCTTTATTGGCCGAGGGAGCCAGTGTACAGCTTCCGGGTCATGTGGCCAGCATGACTAAGCTGCTTCTGGCAAACCAGAGCAGCACATGGAAACGTCGTTTACCTTCCCACCGGAGTGGTACCTATTTATCTACTTGCACTTTGACGTGCTTTCGAACTGCTAGGTTGGCAGGAGCAGGGATCAAGCAATAGAACTCACCCCCGCCGCGGGGATTCAAACCGCTGACCTTCTGAGTGGCAAGTCCTAGGCTCTGTGGTTTAACCCACAGCTCCACCTGCCTCCCCTATGTTTTAGGGAGGGATTTAATCACATTCTGGCAAATTCAGGAAGTGCCGTTAATATATTATGCAACAAACTCGCTTCCCAAGCAGATCAGATCTTTTGCAACAAGCGATGGGAAAATGCTCTGGAAACTGTGGGAGGACACTTGATGCAACAACATCTAGGCTCCCTGTCCTTGTCTCATTTCCCCCTGATATATTTAAGACAGGATTATCCGTATGTTCTGTGCAGCAGTTATTTACCCTCATAGTAGTGGTGTATCAGATTAACTCCACATGCTGTTGCTTTCTTTAGAGTTAAAAAGGGCCTGGCCAACGGTATTTCAGAGTATTTGGTGATTTCCTGCATGGCTTTTGTGTTCTCAGGCAATAGCAGAAGACGGCTTGCAGAAAAACAGCGAGGAGGTGGGGACTCGCCTCCTGTTAGAACTGGCTAAGCTGCGCGATGAGTTTGAAATAGTCGGAGATGTCCGTGGCAAAGGACTTATGATTGGAATAGAGATGGTCAAGAATAAGGTCAGGAAGACACTTTGCGGGCCTGGAACGGTCTCTATCATGGTATAAGCAGCCTCAACTTATAGATCCATCTTAGCTCTTGGGCTGTCACCGCTAAAGGCCTACTATGGAGGCCACTAAAAATCACCCTCCAATTCTCAGTGCCAGAGCTGCACTTTGTGGTTGGCAGACACTGATACTGGGGTTTGAAATTTGGCCACAGCTTTTATTGTTTACACATTACAAATGATTCGTGAGTTGGAGATGTGGCAACTCATAGAATCATAGTGGGAAGAGACCCTAAGGATCACCCAGTCCAACCCTCTGCAATGCAGGGTTATTTAGCTGTCCCATTCAGGGATCAAACCTGCAACCTTGGCATTATCAGCATCACACTCTAGCCAACTGAGCTACCTAGTTGTGTCTCTTCTTGCCTTGGTTTTGCCCAAGGAATATCTGGCTCTCTATGCCTTGTTTCATGCTCTATATTGAGTTTCCTATGCTGTTGAAGCCTTGTGCCTCCCTGTGCAGACAGGCTAAGAGCTTGTCTCTTTTTTAGACGCTGCCCATATCTACAGTCCCTCCACACTCCACAGCTGCTAGCTAGATTATGGTAATGCTCTCTATGTGGGGCTTCCATCACACTTGATCCGGGAGCCGCAGGCAGTGCAGAATGCTGCAGCCCGATTGCTGACAGGAGCGGGGCCTTGTCAGGGTTAGGGCGCTGACAATTTAACAGCTTCTATCATGAATGGTTTAAAATGAGGAATCAAATCAGGAAGACGGAACAGACTTTGTTCTCTCTCAGCGACAGGAAGCCTTTGTCTCCACCCAGATTTAAAACTTAAGTCCAGTGCCACCTAGTGGCTAAACTTAATAATGGCATAATCGATGCGAGTTCACTTCTGTTTGTGAGTTTCGGTTCAAAGAACCAGGAGAGGTGGAAGAAAACTAAGATAACTTTTTCTCCACAGGAGACTCGTCAGCCGCTTCCAGTTGAAGAGATAAACCAAATCATGGAAGATTGCAAAGATATGGGAGTGCTGATTGGGCGGGGAGGAATGTTTTTCCAGGTATTCTTATATATATGAGATATATAAATCCGAGATATGTATTAGATTATGGTTACCAGACGTCCCCAGTAGAAAATAGAGGTGTGCTTGACTCTACAAAATACGGAGAGGAAAAAAATCATATTTTTTTTTAGATGGGATGGGAGTTGTTGAACAACTGCATGCTTGCAGGTCAGAGTTAGTTTTTTAATTTGTGGACCCTAAATTCAGGAAAGCTGTCATATCAGGGCAGACTCTATGTCCATCAAGCCCAGTATTGTCTGACTGGAAGCTGTTTTCCAGGGTCTCAGGCAAAAGTCTTTCCAAGAACCACATGCCTGATCCTTCCAACTGGAAAGGCCAGGGTTTGAACTTGTTACTTCCTGCCTGAAAAGCAGGAGCACATCAATCTGATTTTGCCAAGCAGAATTAAGGTCCACTCCACTGGTGATTCAGGATTTGCTCAATGGCTGCATTTCCTTGGGGGCGGTTTGGTGTTCAGAATAAACACCTAAGAGCTGCCTACTGGATACAACCAAGGCCCATTCAGCACGTCCATCAAAGCCATGTAACTCATAAGGAGGGCAGGCAGGCAGATTTAACCTGGAAGTGAGCCCCATTGAATTCAATAGGCTTTACTTTGGAATAGATAACATGGCTCCTTGAGAATGTCACTATTCTGCAGCAATTAAGGTTTGTGGTTTAAAGCGTTCTCTGTTCCCCTAGTGCAAGAGATCCGCTTTTGGAAAAGGATTGGGACATTTTGCAGTCTGGAAGCAGTGGGGAAAGGCATTGGGAAGATACAGTGGTACCTCGGGTTAAGAACTTAATTTGTTCTGGATGTCCGTTCTTAACCTGAGGTACCACTTTAGCTAATGGGGCCTCCTGCTGCCACCGCGTGATTTCTGTTCTCATCCTGAAGCAAAGTTCTTAACCCGAGGTACTATTTCTGGGTTAGCGGAGTCTGTAACCTGAAGCATCCGTAACCTGAAGCATCTGTAACCCGAGGTACCATTGTATATGAACTCACCATAGGTCAGATTGCCCCAGCAAGCTCACTCCTTCTCCCTCTTTGCCCAGAGTTCTCTTAACAACTCTGCTTAGCAAGAATTTCCCAGAGCTGTGCACTGGTAAAGTTAGAAATACTAGGTAACTGCAAGCTACATTAATAATGTGATTAGCACTTATGGTGCTACAGCATCAGTGGAGGGGGAATTGAAGCCACGGTCTTAGTAAATAAAATGACCCCTGTGTGGGAATTAGCAGTCGGGGGCTAAGGAAAGCATCCCCACCCCCTGCAGTGCTAATTGACGTGTGTGTGTGTGTGTGTATAAGATGGCAGCTGGGGAGAGAAAGCTTTGAATTTCCTCTCCCCCCATACTGTGCTGCTGATGACTATCCCCACAACCTGGCATTTTATTTTTCCAAACTGCAGTGGCATGGTCGCCAATCAAAGCATTAACATAATGTGCAGTTACGCCCTTGTGAGGCACTGTGTAGCAGCTGCCCAAAATAAATTGTTTAAAAGACAGCAGTTAGGTGGCATGTTTTTTTCATGCAAAAGGGTTCAATTGCCAACTAGGGATGGGGAAAGATTGCTGACTGAAACTCTGGGAAGCTTGTTGCCAGTCAGTGTAGGCAGCACTGGCCTAGATCTGACTTGGTTCAAAACAACATCCTAGGCTCCCTCTCTCTCCTGTGTTTCCTGATGTCAGCCATTTCGTTTATTACTGAATCCAGCTTTCTACCGTATTTTTAGCTCCAAAAGACGCACCAGACCATAAAGCACACCTAGTTTTGGGAGGAGGAAAACAAGAAAAAATTATTCTGAATCCCAGAAGCCAGAACAGCAAGAGGGCTCTGGCTTCCGGGATACCGTGTGGCTGTTCTGGCTTCTGGGATAACCGCGCCAAGCCTCTTCAGGGCAGCGGGATGAAGGCTCCCCCTGCCCAAAGAGGCTGTGCAGGGCTAAGGCAGAAGCCAGGACAAGCACGTTGCTGAAGGGCCGCTACGCAGTTCTCCCTCTCTGAGAGGGAGAACTGCGCAGTGCCCCTTCAGCTAAGCTGGAGAAGGAACAGAAGGAGACCCTTCTGTTCCTCCTCCGGCTTCGCAGGACAGGTGCTGCGCAGCTCTCCCTCTCTGCGCAGCGCCATTCGCTCCATAAGACGCACTCACATTTCCCCTTACTTTTTAGGAGGAAAAAAGTGTGTCTTATGGAGTGAAAAATACGGTATATAGTGGCTTCCTCCCCACCCTTTTTTGTAGCAACTCCGATTTCGTAACCACAGTGTGTATCCAGATATTTCTTTTTTATACCCAATTTAATGTGAGCTGCTCCGGTTTCCCCCTCCTCATTTTGGCTTCTTCCTCTTCCCAAGACGTTTAGAATCAAACCTCCGCTGTGCATCACTAAGGAAGACGCAGACTTCGCCCTGGGAGTTCTCCATGCCGCATTAACAAGACACAGGGAAAGAACAGCAAAGGCAAAATAAGCGCCCCATTTGCTGTCATGCTGAAGAACAAACATCCCTGAGATTGAACTGCCACAGCTGGCAAATTGCAACCGGTTGACGCGTTTATCGTAGCAGCCCATTTGCTGCGCCATCTGAAGACTCGGTAGTTGCAGCAAGCCTCCTGAGCAACGAGATTTATGGTTTGTATAAATCATCAGATGACCCAGTTTTTTTGGTCTTTCGATCCCCTTAAACGTATGTCAAGCTGCTTTGGTTTTATTTGAGATTCTCTGTGCTTTATAGATATATTTGTATAGATGCCTGTAGTATAGAAGTGAAATAACAGTAATGCTGCTACCAGTCCCTAGAATGTGATTGACAGCTGTCCTTCTTTATGCAGATGGGGGGGGGGGCTTCCAATGGGTACCTGTCCATTGGGGTCCCCATTCATTTTGTGGATTCAAGCAGTGCCTGTGTGGCTTCCCAGTCAGAAGCCAAGCAGCCAGTGGTTTTAACACCCTTTAAAACAGCTCTCACCAATGTGCTACCATCCAGATGTTTTGAACCCCCATCAGCTGGCAGGAGTTTCTAGTCTAAAACCTCTGGGGTGCACCAGGCTAGCAGAAGCCAATTTTAAACTGTAAATAGCATGGCTGGAACTCACCCCCATGTTTGCAAGAGCCAAATCAGGACCAGAATCCACTTTTCCCACGTCTTATTAATTTAGCCCAATTCTGAATTGTGTACAGTGGTTCCTCGGGTTAAGTACTTAATTCGTTCCGGAGGTCCGTTCTTAACCTGAAACTGTTCTTAACCTGAAGCACCACTTTAGCTAATGGGGCCTCCTGCTGTCGCACCGCTGGACCACGATTTTTGTTCTCATGCTGAAGCAAAGTTCTTAACCCCTGGGTTAGCGGAGTCTTTAACCTGAAGCGTATGTAACCCGAGGTACCACTGTATAAGGGCGGGGGAGTCAAGGAAATGCTTTGAACAGCATACACTAAAAATGGACTGCAGTGTACAGTAAAATAATTTATTGCTTCTTCCTGTACATGGCTTTCCTTACAAGTAAGGAAGATCCTCTTTGTATGAATGGTGTAGCTGTGCTTTTGGGGGGGGGGAGGGAGAGGTGTTACAAAATGTTAGCGCAATTGAGGCATCGGTTTTAAAGGAGGACTGGGGTTTTTTTGTGGGGGCAGAACACTTCCAACAACATGGAACAATTTAAACAATGCGCTAGCACAGTGTTACGGGGCTAGGTGTTTCTGACCCTGTTTAATTCATGGTGCAAATCTTGCGCCTCCTTGGGGTAAGCGAGGGGCCTTTGCCACAGTGGCCCCGTAAACCGGTCAGGCGTTCCTCTCGCACAAAGTCCTGTTATCTGTTCCGCCTCTTTTCCTTTTTGCTTCTGCTGCTGTTGCTGACGGCTCCGTTCATGGCCGGCGCTTGGACTGCTTTGGCGTGGCCCGTAGCTTTTAAATGTTCGAAGAGCTTATTCCGCGACTGGAACTCGCAGCTGCAGGTAACGCACTGGAGGGAAGCTTCGTGCTGGCAGGGGGGGAGAAGGAGATTTGTGAGCCTTCCTTGCCTGCAGACGGCACAAATGTTTCACTTCGCCTTACAGGGGCAGAGCCACAGCACATATTTAGAACATGTAACTTCCTCCAAAGAATCATGGGAAAGCTAGTTCTCCCATGGCAGGCCTACAATGCCTTGTATTCTTAAACTACAGTTGCAAGGATTTGGGTGTGTGTGAAGCCATGTACTTCAAATTTTCAGGATGGGTCCGCCCCAAAGTTTTTCTAGTGCTGTTTTGTTTCCCCTTCTTATAATATATACAATTTTTTAGTGAACCATTTCAACATACAGTGGTGCCCCGCAAGACGAAAAACCCACTAGACGAAAGGGTTTTCCGTTTTGGAGGCGCTTCGCAAAACGAATTCCCCTATGGGCTTGCTTCGCAAGAAGAAAGCCCATAGGGAAATCTCCGGGGACCTCTTTTAAATGCTGGCGGTGGGGAGCAAAGCCTTCCCCCCCCCCCCCGGCCTTCAGAAGAGGTCCAGGAAGGCCGGCGGGGGCCGAAAGGCTTTGCTCCCCACCGCCAGCATTTTAAAAGCGGTCCAGGATAGCAGGGAAGCGCTTCCCGCTATCCCGGACGGCTTTTGAAGGCAGACGGGGGGGGGAGCAAAAACGTTTGCC
Organism: Podarcis melisellensis; assembly: GCF_964234715.1. Lineage (NCBI taxonomy): Eukaryota > Metazoa > Chordata > Lepidosauria > Squamata > Lacertidae > Podarcis > Podarcis melisellensis. The sequence goes on from NC_138543.1 coordinate 46,866,155, forward strand.
CCCCGCCGGCCTTCAGAAGAGGTCCTGGACCTCTTCCGAAGGCGGGCGGGGGGCAAAAGTCTTTGTCCCCCCTGCCTGCCTTCCCGGGGGCTTTTAAATCGCCCGGGGCGATTTAAAAGCCCCCGCACGGCTTTTGAAGGCAGGCGGGGGGGGCAAAAGTCTTTGCTCCCCCCGCCTGCCTTCAGAAGAGGTCGGGGGACAGACTGTCCCCGGACCTGGTCTGAAGGCAGTCTGAAGACGCAGAAGAGGTCCTGCGTTTCTCCGCTGTCCCGGAAAGGCAGGCAGGGGGAGCAAAGACTTTTGCCCCCCCGCCCGCCTTCGGAAGAGGTCCTGGACCTCTTCTGAAGGCTGGCGGGGGGCAAATGTCTTTGCTCCCCCCCGCCTGCCTTCAAAAGCCGTCGGGGAGAGCGGAGAATCGCAGCACGTTTTTCCGCTCTCCCGGGAAGGTCAGGCAGGGGGGAGCAAAGACTTTCACCCCCCGCCGGCCTTCAGAAGAGGTCGGGGGACAGACTGTCCCCGGACCTGGTCTGAAGGCGGTTTCCATAGGAACGCATTACTTGATTTTTAATGCATTCCTATGGGAAACCGTGCCTCGCAAGACGAAAAGACTTGCGGAACGAATTAATTTCGTCTTGCGAGGCACCACTGTACAATAAAAACCAAACTAATCTAGAGAAAAAGAAAATACAGAGCCCCCTCTATCAGGGCAGATCTTAAGCCAGGCATAGGCAAACTAAGGGCCGGATCCAACCCACGGATGGTCTGGGAATCAGCGTGTTTTTACATGAATAGAATGTGACCTTTTATTTAAAATGCATCTCTGGATTATTTGTGGGGCATAGGAATTCATCATTTCCCCCCCCCAAATATATAACCCCCCCAACAAGGTCTGAGGGACAGCAAACCGGCCCCCTGCTGTAAAGGTTTGCTGACCCCTGCTCCAGATGTTTTGGGAGTACAATTCCCATCATCCCTGACCACTGGGCCTGTTGGCTATGGGAGTTGTAGTCCCAAAACATCTGGAGGGCCGAGTTTGCCTATGCCTGTCTTAACCCTTATCTCACACAGAAGGGGGTGGACCCTCTGACCAGGGAGCTTCCCTTCTCCCTGCCTCCCGCCCTGGGAGATCTTGCCTTTCCTGCCTCTCACACAGCTTGGGGCTGACAGAGGTGGTAAAAAAAGATGCACATCTAAAGCGCTTCTACATACCATTGCTTGATGCTCTGAAGATCCTCTTGCAGCAGAGCTTTTCTTTGTGTCTTTCGTTTTCTTCCCTTTTGCTTTCATATTGCTAGAAGAAAAAAAAGAAGAGGCATTTTCTTCCTCTGCACTGCCATCTCTGAGCACCCTGGTCAGCCACAGCCAAATGGAAGTTAAATTAACAGGAACGGCACATGCAAGGATTCAAGGTCTTTGAAACTAGCATTAAAAAAAAAAATCCTTTGCAGAATGTTCTTTAAAATGATCCTGTTATACCAGGGGATAGAGCACCAGCAACTCTCTAGCCCAGTGGCTCCCAAACCTTTTTTTTGGCCCACCAACCCATTGCTTCCAAACTCATCGCCAGTGCCCCCCACCCTATAAAAAGAACTATTCATTTCATGGCTAACTAAGGAAGGTAGTAACACCACAATAAAATTAAAAATAGTGACGATTAATTGCACTTTCACTCAAAATCCAGTTAATAAAACTAAATAGTTTTATTAACTGAACAAAACTGATTACCTTAACGTCTGTGGAATGCTCTCCCCCCTCTCTGGCACCATCATTAAACATTCTTCTTTAATGCCTTTGGCCATTAAATAATCTACAGCCTGTTAAAGCTGGTGTATGTGTGTGTGGGGGGAGGGAACTGTTATGATTATGTTGTCTATTATTATGCTCTGTATTATGCTTTTTTATGCCCACCAAAATGTGTTCTTAATGTTGTACACCGCCCTGGAATCTTTTGATAAAGGGCAATATATAAATGGAATAAATAATAACAGCAGCACATGCTTTTTGAAGTCTGATAGTCATTTTACACCTTCCACGCTCCTCATAGGCATGTCCAAAGTCAGTTTCGCAGGTCTAATTTGGCCCCTCTGGCAGTTTATTTCCTGGGGTAAAATCCTTTAAAAGCTCAAGAACTCTGGTCGGCCCTCACTTTATCAAATCTGGCCCTCTGAAAAAACTTTGGACACCCCTGCAAGGGGCTACACTGTCCACTTTGGGAACCAATGCCCTGGATGTCCTCAGGCTACACCCCACCAAACCATTCCTGAATGCTGGTAGGGGCTGATGGGAAATGGAGTCCCAACAACATCCAGAGTGACACAGCTTCCCACGCACCTGTATGATTTGAATTGCACCACAAAGGATTCAAACCGCATTGCAGACTGCTGCGTTCAACATCCCCACAACTTTAAGCACTTACCTTTTCACCTCTGCTTTGGACTCTGCGGTGGGCTCTGCACTTTCCCCAGCGCTTGCATCTTCCAGGTTGTGGCTTTGGCTGACGTTTCCCGCTTCGTCAGTCTCGCTGCTCTGCTTGGTGCTACCGGCCTGCGTAGACGACTCGGCTGGGGGCTCCCCTGGGCTTCTGTCGCTGGGAGGGTCTTCCTGAGCCTGTTTGAATAAGATAAGCATTTGTGACACCCAAGAGAGGCCGCAGTGCAGACACACCCAAGAAATCCATATTCTAAGATCTAGGCAGGATCTACATTGATCTGTAAAAAACGTTATTAAATTTAACGTTATGTAACTCTCAATGCAGTTTTCCACTGTCGAAGGCTGGCTGCTCTACAGCGCCCTCTGGTGTCACATTTTAATAATGTGCTTTTAACGTTATAAGTGACCAGTGTAGATCCGTCCCTGGAGCGGTGACAGGAAAACCTGTGCCCCCCCTAGATCAGGGGTGGGGGGTCCTTTTCAGACCAAGGGCCTCATTCCCTCCCGACTGTCTTGGAGCCACCTGCCAGAGGCAAAAGTGAGCAGAGCAATAAATGCGAAATGTTACTGTTGTACAAAAGGCAACTTTTCCCACCCACACTCATTCCTCTTTAGCCCAGGCAAATAGGAGGCACAATCAGAGTCCAATGACACATTCCAGCTAGGCAAAAAGGAGGGTGAAAAGCAGGACTGGTGTGGGGTGTGACTCAGGAAGGCATGCAGCCGGGGACCAGATACGAGATTCCTGGGGAGGCCACAGGCCTGAGGTTCTCCCAGCTGTGTTCTAGATGCTGCCAGGGTATAGGGTGTTAGGGCAGAGGTAGTACCTGTGGTCTCCACCCTGCACTCAGCTCTCACCTGTGGCTCCCAGAGCAGTGGTTCTCAACCTGTGGGTCCCCAGATGTTGTTGGACTACAACTCCCATCATCCCTGAACTCTGGGCCTTGCTAGCTGGGGTGATGGGAGTTGTAGTTCAACAACATCTGGAGACCCACAGGTTGAGAAAGGCTGTCCTAGAGCAGTGTTTCCCAATTGGGCCTCCAGCTGTTTTTGGCCTACAACTCCCATCATCCCTAGCTAGCAAGACCAGTGGTCGGGGATGATGGGAATTGTAGTTCAAAAACAGCTGGAGGTCCAAGGTTGGGAAACACTGTCCTAGAGGCTGTCAACATGCAACAGCGGCCACACTCTGGGAAACACTTTTGAGTGGCCGACGGCAAGTCTATCAGGGCACAATCTACTGAGGATTCAGGCCACCCACAAATGCAGGCTTGCCAGAAACACGAGGGATCACAACTGGTTCTGCAGTCAACTTCTCCTAGGGAATGCTGGGAAGCCAAGGGACCACTTCCAGAACTCCCTGTACCTGAGCAAGCAACAATTCCCATCTTTCTTTGCAGGAAGAAGGCACTGCTGCGAGGTTACTCCCTTATCTGCCCCAAGTGAATCACCCTTCCCTGAACCAACACTCCTCTCATCTGAGAAACCAGGAGCTTCAGTCAGAAGGGAAAGGAGAGGGTGGGTCACCCCCGTGGCTATTTAAACACACCAGGGAAGGAGCAGGGCAGGAGGGAGAGCAGCCAGGAGCAGCAGGGACCTTAGGAAACTGCACTCTGGAAACAGAGAGGGCCCAAGGCAAGCCATTCCTTTAACCTAGGAATGATGGAACTACGGTTCGCATTTTTTCCTCCTTAAAAGAGGGCTCTGCTTCGTTCTTGCCTGCCCTCTGGTGGACACTGGAGGGAGTGCTGCAACTTGAAGTCACCTGGCAGCCAAAGGGCTTTTTCTACAGCCCTGGCCCGTCCGCTCCCCCTCTTCAAATGTGGTCCTCACTGGCTTAAGGGCCCTCAAAAGATGACCCCCACAGGGAATTGGAAGCCCCATCCTCCCAGGCTTGTATGCTCTCAAGGCCCAGTTTTCATCATGTGTTAAGAGCCATAATGTGAGAAATGGTTGTAGCAAGGATATCATTCAGGTTGCCTTCAACTGCAGATCTACTAACAGAAGCCAACGTAAGAATATAAGAGCCTAAGAATATAAGAGGAGTGTTGTTGGACAAGATGGATCATTGGCCTGATCAAGCAGATACTTCTTATGTTCTCATGTGCTCATAGCCTTAGCCGTTTCCTACTGCCAGTGTGGTACAGTACTTAAAAGAGTGTTGGACTAGGACCTGGGAAACCAGGGTTCAAGTCCTCCCTCAATCTGGAAGTTCCCTGGGAGACCTTGGGCCAGTCACTGCCTCTGTTGTGGGGATTAACCATGCACGCCACATAATTGAACACATAAACTGAAAAGACAATTTGCACTCAAGGCATCTTCAGTGGTGTAACTCAAGGGTGAATGCAGCCATTGCTGAAGGAGATTATACAACACAAAACATGCAACAGGAATTCACACCAAAAAATAAAATAAATCTTACCATCATTGGTTTTTGTTTCTTTCTCTGCTTCTTTGAGAGCCTGTAAAAACAAAGTATTAAGATGTCAGTACTGCTCATTTTGGGACGCGGGTGGCGCTGTGGGATAAACCACAGAGCCTAGGACTTGCCGATCAGAAGGTCGGCGGTTCGAATCCCCTCAACAGGGTGAGCTAGAAGATAGAAATTGGGCTTCAAACTCAAATCTTAGTTTCTGATCCTCTTTTGCTTCTCTGCACCATAGTTAAGAGAAGGGTTAAGAGAACCATAGTTAAGAGAACCGTTGCTCAGTCCCTGCTCCTGCCAACCTAGGAGTTCAAAAGCACGTCAAAGTGCAAGTAGATAAATAGGTACCATTCCAGCGGGAAGGTAAGCGGTGTTTCCGTGCGCTGCTCTGGTTCGCCAGAAGTGGCTTAGTCATGCCGGCCACATGATCCGGAAGCCGTACGCCGGCTCCCTTGGCCATTAAAGCGAGATGAGTGCCGCAACCCCAGAGTCAGTCACGACTGGACCAAACGGTCAGGGGTCCCTTTACCTTTACTTTACTGCTCATTTTAATTTTTTCTGGTAAAGGAAGCACTATTTAAGATGATTATTGTCATTGTTATTATTATTAACTGAATTTGTATACCGCCCTATACCCGTAGATATCAGGGTGGTTCACAACATAAAACCACAATTAAAAAAAACCCAAAATACGTAATAAAAATAAGAACAAAAACAACCCATTAATCGTCCCTTCCACAACATGTTTAAGAGGGCATCAGATGAGAGTCACCCAAAGGCCTGGTTAAAGAGGAATGTTTTTGTCTGGGGCCTTAAGGTTACAAAAACCAGTACTGAGATGGCCATTGCTCTCAGACGCACGGCACATGAGGGAAAAGGACCCAGAGGGAGGAGGAAAAAGCAAGTGCTTAAGTAAGAGCCATTCACTTTTATGGCCATGAACATGGGACCACTATTCAAGCAGGAGACAATCTTGCTCCATGCTTTTTTGTGACCCCAAACACGCTCCCACCTGCCTAGCAGTGGCATTAAAGACATTGATTTTTACAATATCCCATTACCAAAGGAGCTTTTACTGTAACAGCTGAGGGACATAGGAAGCTGCCTTATATTGAGTCAGGCCACTGGCCCATCTAGTTCAGTGCTGCATCCACTGACTGGCAGCAGCTCTCCAGGAGTTCGGATAGGACGTCTTTCCCTCCTTGGGATTGAACCTGGGAGATTTTGCATGCAAAGTAGATGCTCTGCCACATCTTTCCCCATCTTGTAATAAGTACTTTTGTTTGGGTAGTTCTTCTGTCTCCTCTTCCTCGTCAGCATTCAGTTCATTCTCATCAGCTGCAGCAACAGAAAATCCCTCCTCTTCCTCCTCCAGTTGTTGCCGCAACAAGGCTACCATCTCTCTGTGCTTCTTGGACTTTTCGTGGTTCTTCATGCTGCAAAGAGTTGTCAAGAGGAGTTACGAAGAGAGCAGCTGGGCCTAAGCAGCCTGACAACTGCAGAAGTGGATTAAACACAGACACACTTGTCTGTGCAATCAAGGCAACTTTCTTCCAAGAAAGTCAGGCACGTGACAAGCAATATCAGGGGTCAGCAAACTTTTTCAGCAGGGGGCTGGTCCACAGTCCCTCAGACCTTGTGGGAAATGAACGAATTCCTATGCCCCACAAATAACCCAGAGATGCATTTTAAATAAAAGGACACTTTCTACTCATGTAAAAACAGGCTGATTCCCGGACTGTCAGCGGGCCGGATTTAGAAGGCAATTGGACCACATCTGGCCCCCGGGCCTTAGTTTGCCTACTCATGGTCTATATATTCCCCCAGGAAAGCCAGTTTTCTTTTCAGGGGGTGCCAAGGGGGTTAGAAAAAGAGAGAAACTCACGCTTTATCGGTCTTGAAGGATTTATCACAAGCAGGGCAGTAGAGATCATCATAAAAGTCAGCCTCGTCAACCTCTTCACTCAATTTATCTGAAAGAGATAAGCAACAGTAGAGGAACCTGAAATGGCTCAAGTAAAGATACTTGGAACAGTATTTCTACGCTTGATTACTCAGGGCTAAGTCCTACCGAATGGCATTAATGGGGGTTACGTTTCCAACTGAAACCTTACAAGTGAGCGATAGTCATGCCTAGTCAAAAAGAAATCCCATTTGGCCTGTAATCCTATGCACAGTTATTTTTGCTTTATTTCCTTATAGCATTGAAATTCCAAGCTTTTTCTCCACAGAGCTCAAGGTGGCAACCACAGTTCTCATTTAACCACCAGAACAACCCTACCAGGTAGATGATGCTGAGAGGCAGCGACTGGCCCAGTGTCCCCCAGTAGTTTCATGGCCAAAGGGGGATTTGAACCCTGGTCTCCCAGGTGCTTGTCCGACACTCTAATCCAGGCACCCCCAAACTCGGCCCTCCGGATGTTTTGGGACTACAACTCCCATCATCCCTGACCACTGGTCCTGTTAGCTAGGGATGATGGGAGTTGTAGTCCCAAAACATCTGGAGGGCCAAGTTTGCTTATGTCTGCTCTAATCTCTCTTGGGAATAAATACCACTGGATTTCAGTTACGTTACAGCAACGCACTTCAGTATCTGTGCTGTCTTAAACTACAGCTGCTTCTTTGCTTAAAAGACCCGATGAACTGATTTGCTAATGTTAATATATTGCCATTTTCACTGCACAGTAAGCCTGCAACTCATGCGCATTTAATTCGTGCACATTTAATTTGTGCAAATTTGAAATTAAAAGGGGGCAGGAAAAAAAATACTTTGGCAATCCCACCTGCCACTGAACCCAAAGTGCTTTGACTATACACAATTTTGGTTCCAGGCATAATCCCTGGAACATAACCCCAGTGTAACTTGCTGTCTTCCTGTATTTGCTGCAAACTGCAAGTTGACTCGAGAACCTCTGACTGCTTGGCAAGTTCCCTAGTCTGGAACCCAGCAGAAAACACTGGCAGATTTACCCAGCTCTGCCATTCGTGGCAAACTGCAATCTCTCCCTTACCATCTTTTGAATCCTGCTCCTCCTCCTTCTCTCCTTCATCAGAACCATCTCCAAACTCCTTTTCGTACTGGGCTTCCATCTGCTGCAGTTCTCGCTCCAGATCGGACATGACAATCCAGCTCTGCTCCTTATACTGCTCCACCAGCCTTTGAAAGGAGAAGGTTTGGTTTGTGTGACATGCATGGCTATCAAAATGGCCCCACCAGCAAAGAACTCTCAAATCTCCCAAACAGATGAAACAGGGGCAGACTGGGGAAAATATGGTGCCTTGAGCAAGGACAAAATTTGGTGCTTCCTTCCACAACAAATATTTCTTGTTTTCACAATAATTCCTTTTGGGTATAGTTACTTCCCCAGGGACGCAGGTGGCGCTGTGGGTTAAACCACAGAGCCTAGGACTTGCCTATCAGAAGGTCAGCGATTTGATTCCCCACGATGGGGTGAGCTCCCGTTGCTTGGTCCCTGCTCCTGCCAACCTAGCAGTTCGAAAGCACGTCAAAGTGCAAGTAGATAAATAGGTACCACTCCGGTGGGAAGGTAAACGGCGCTTCCCTGCGCTGCTCTGGTTCGCCAGAAGCGGCTTAGTCATGCTGGCCCCATGACCCAGAAGCTGTATGCCGGCTCCCTCGGCCAATAAAGCAAGATGAGCACCGCAACCCCAGAGTCGGTCACAACTGGACCTAATGGTCAGGGGTCCCTTTACCTTTACCTTCCCCACCCCCACCCCCAGTAGGTAGCCATATCAATATAGGCAGTGCCCTAAATCCAGTGCTGAGATGAAGGGACAGAACAATTTAAGAAGGATGTTGACAAGCTGGAAAGTGTGCAGAAGAGGGCAACCAAGATGATCAAGGCTCTGGAAACTACCGTATTTTTTCGTGTATAACACGCCCCCGTGTATAAGACGCCCCCTATTTCTGAGGATTCCAAATTAAGAAAATGGGGGGGTTGCCCCATGTATAAGACGACCCCCCATTTTCTTAATATAATTTTAAAGGAAAAAAACCTATACATGGGAAAGTATGGTAAGTCTTATGAGGAGCAGTTAAAGGAGCTGGGCATGTTTAGCCTGGAAAAGAGGAGACTGGGAGGAGATAGGATAGCTATCTTCAAATATCTTAAAGACTGTCACATGGAAGAAGGAGCAAAGGTTTGCTTTTCCTGCCCTGGAGGGTAGGACTCGAACCAATGGATTCAAGTTATAAGAAAGGCGTTTCCGACTAAACATCAGGAAGAACTTTCTGACCGTTAAGAGCTCTTTGACTCCCTTGGAAGGTTGTGGACTCTCCTTCCTTGGAGGTTTTTAAGCAGAGGGTGTATAGCCATCTGTCATGGGTGCTTGAGTTGAGATTCCTGCATCGCAGGGGGGTAGGACTAAACGACCCACAAGGTCCCTTACAACTCTACAGTTCTCTGATTTTATGAGTCCCTGAACCATTCAGAGAACAGGAGAGCACAGTGATAAGAGTCTCTGTCTTCAGGGTTGGTGTCCAGCATCAATGGACAGCCACCCAGGTCCACACCATCAGAGAGGCCCACTGCGCATGCTCAGAGGCTCTGCTCTCCTTGCTGCTGCTCCCCTTCACACTTCCTGCCTGTCCCCCCCCCACTCACAGCGAGAACGCAAGCAGTGACAAGAGTGAGCAGACCAAGCAGATGTGGGGAAGAAGAGTTTGGATTTGATATCCTGCTTTATCACTACCCGAAGGTGTCTCAAAGCGGCTAACATTCTCCTTTCCCTTCCTCCCCCACAACAAACACTCTGTGAGGTGAGTGAGGCTGAGAGACTTCAGAGAAGTGTGACTAGCCCAAGGTCACCCAGCAGCTGCATGTGGAGGAGCGGGGAAGCGAACCCGGTTCACCAGATTACGAGACTACCGCTCTTAAACACTCCACCACGGGGAAGCTGTGGCGCTCCAAAGTTTCTGGACTCCAGCTCCCATTGGCTTCAGCCAGCACGGCCAATGGCCAGGCATGATGGGAGTTGAGGTTCACAACAATCTGGAGCCCCAGTTTCGCCATCCTTACGTCAAGTTCCCCTTCTGGGCAGTGGTGAGGATTAGGGGGGAAAAACAGGGCATGGTAAGTGCATCTTGCCCAAGCCCACCCCGCAAAAAACATGGGAGCCCACACTGTGCCCTTCCTTATGTCTCCCCCTGCAAACAGACAACTGCATTTCAGGAAGGAAACTTCCAACCTCGCCTCTGCTTTGACGCGACAATTTTCTACAGGCAGGGATGGATTAATTTTTTGTTATGCGTTGCAAAGGGTGGTGTTCTTTTATGGATCCTTCCCTATCTGGCTGTTGCAATCTGCAAAGGATAGGATATATACCATGAAAATAAATACCGTATTTTTTGCTCTATAAGACGCACCAGACCACAAGACGCACCTAGTTTTTGGAGGAGGAAAACAAGAAAAAATATATCTCAGAAGCCAGAACAGCAAGAGGGATCGCTGTGCAGTGAAAGCAGCAATCCCTCTTGCTGTTCTGGCTTCTGGGATAGCTGCGCAGCCGCATTCGCTCCATAAGACGCACACACATTTCCCCTTACTTTTTAGGAGGGAAAAAGTGAGCCTTATAGAGCAAAAAATACAGTAAGATAAATCAGCAACGGGCTCTCGGCTAAGAAAAAGCTTCCCATACTTTGCTTGCTTCAGTTTCTGCTTCCGGCGCAGCTCCTCCGCCTTCCTCGCTTTCTCGGCGTTCTGCTCTTCCAGAAGCTTCCGGTGCGCCTGAACCCGCTTGTCCCTCTTCCGGATGAAGGCCACCAGCTCGCGGACCAGCTCGTTGCGTTCCCGCCTGGCTTTGTCGCGCGTCTTCTTGTTCTCCTTCTCCATCGCTCGCTTCTCCCAGCGGTTGGAGGCCTGCCTGGTGTCGTACTCTTCCTTCCAGGCAAAATTCTTCCGGGTGCAGAAACTCTGCCAGTATCCATAGAAGGGGTGGACGACCTACTTGGGAGGAGAGAGGAGAGACAGCACAGAAGGAAAGATCAACAATTATCTACTTTTCAAAATTAGTCTTTAAGGGAACGATTTACAACCCCTTTTGGACAGGAAGGACTTGGCCACTGTAGGCCATGACCTAGCAACTGACAGGCTGGATTGCTGCAATGTGCTCTACATGGGGCTGCCCTTGAAGATCAACTCAGAAACTTCAAAACTGGCCCAAAATGCAGCGGCCAGATTAGAGACAGGGTACCCTTCAGATTGCATCTAGGCTCTGTTTCCAAACAGCTGGCCTGGCTGTCAGTTTGTTTCCAGACCTGATTCAAGATGCTCACATTAGAGCTGGAAGACCTAAATGACAAAGGCCCCCAAAAGACATGGAAGGCGACCTCCTTCCCTACAGACTCTCTCGGGTATCAGGATCAGAAGAGGGGGCCCTCTACTCCATGGAGGTGTCGTGGTAGATCTTAATGTGTTCATACAGAATGGCTCACTATAGGAGCCTAGATCACCAGTCTAGATTTCTGGAAAGAAGCAATTGCACTGGTGGAGAAGAGGAACGTCCACTACAACTAATCCAGAATGCGGCAGCTAGACTGGTGACAGGGGGCGGCCACCGAGACCACATAACACCAGTCTTGAAAGACCTACATTGGCTCCCAGTAAGTTTCCGAGCACAATTCAAAGTGCTGATGTTGACCTTTAAAGCCCTAAACGGCCTCGGCCCAGTATACCTGAAGGAGCGTCTCCACCCCCATCGTTCTGCCCGGACGCTGAGGTCCAGCTCTGAGGGCCTTCTGGCGGTTCCCTCATTGCGAGAAGCAAAGCTACAGGGAACCAGGCAGAGGGCCTTCTCGGTAGTGGCGCCCGCCCTGTGGAACGCCCTTCCAGCAGATGTCAAAGCGATAAACAACTACCTGACATTCAGAAGACATCTTAAGGCAGCCCTGTTCAGGGAAATTTTTAATCTGTGATATTTTACTGTATTTTTGGTTTCTATGGAAGCCGCCCAGAGTGGCTGGGGAAACCCAGCCAGATGGGCGGGGTACAAATAATAAATTATTATATCATTATTATACGTAATACCAGTGTCAGATGGGAGTGGTGGTTGCTCGTGAGTAACCAGTCAGGACTCCGACCTGTCTTTTACAGGTTTTGTTTTGGTGCAAAACTATTTACAAAACCACAAGTTCATGTCTGCCTCAGTCGCTAGCAGAATCCGGGAGTGGTCGTTTATGGGTCCTCCCTCAACATAAGAGCTTAGTCACCCCCAGCCTTTTCCTTCCTTCTTTGTGTTTTACACCTCTGCGCAAGGTGGGCGACGGAAGAGGCGTGCTTCCCTCCTGGCCAGCTTGGCCAATAACGGTGCTGAGGCTCCCAGCAGCATCTTCTAGCCCTTTCCCCTCCTTTACCCGGGAGGTGTGGCTTTCCCCACCCTCAGACTGACGAGGGGCGGTGCTGAGGCTCCCAGCAGCATCCTCTGGTCCCTTCCCCTCTTCCCCACCGGAGGTGTGGCTTTCCCCATCGCAGGAAGAGGAACTGCTTCTCAGGATTTTCAGAGATCCCTGTATCCCAACTGCCCCTCTGCCTCCCTTCCCTGTTCCGATGGCAGTCCCCTGACAACCAGCATAGGGGGGCGATTTAGCAGCAAACAAAACTACAGGAGCACCACGCAAAAAACTGTGTTACAAATCAATTAGTCCTCCGCTGCAGGGTTTTGTTTGAGATGACACTTGCGGTCTCTTTCCCAACCCTACACTTCTATGAGCAGATGAATCTACAGTGCAATCCTATATATGTCTACTTGGAAGTAAGCTCCACTGAGTTCAGTGGGACTTACACCCAGGTAGGTGTGTACAGATCCTGAAGCTGAGACTCCAATACTTTGGCCACCTCATGAGAAGAGAAGACTCCCCGGTAAAGACCCTGATGTTGGGAAAGATGGAGGGCACAAGGAGAAGGGGACGACAGAGGATGAGATGGTGGGACAGTGTTCTTGAAGCTACCAGCATGAGTTTGACCAAACTGCGGGAGGCAGTGGAAGACAGGAATGCCTGGCGTGCTCTGGTCCAGGGGGTCACGAAGAGTCGGACACGACTAAACGACTAAACAACAACAACAAGGTGTGTACAGGACTGCAGCCTTGGCTTCTTACCGTGTCAAAGTCACTCTGGGAGTCTCCAAAACTTGGAAATTCTTCAGCATCTTCCTCCGGCATGGATTCCATTTCTTCCTTCGCAATCATTTCGAAGACGTGCCGATACACCGCGAAGAAGCCCTGAAAGAGATCGCAGAGAGAGAAGGCAGGGCTCAGTTACCTGCACAGGTGACTAAACGGAGGTGATGGTGTGTGGGAAGAACTGTTCAGGTTTCCCAGCTTCTGATACACAACTCAACTGTTGGGCTGGTTTGTAACCATCCCCCGTTAAGGTGCATTCAGATGTGAGGAATATCCTGTTAGTTTCCCAGATTAGTTTGTTTTCTAATGTTCCTGTCACACTGCAGGACGTGTTGCATTATGGAAATGTGACTTTTTAACCAACATATGGGCATGTCGTTCTAAATTTTGCTCACAGCAGTGAGTACCAACATCATCGGACATTGTCGCTACTCCCTCCACTCCCCACCCCCACCCCGATTTCTGCACACGACACATGATTCTGTTCCTTCTCGAAAGAGCTGGACGCTGGTATACCCCACCCCACCCCCAATTGAATCGCTTTGCTCCCACGATTTTCTGGATCAATGAGGCTGCAAATCAGTGATTTAGTTCTCTGGGTAACTATAACCTATGCATAAGGGAGGGAGGTGTCTCTGGACTTGGAGGAATGCCATGGTTTGCAGAAGCACCCAAAAAAATATTTTGTGGGTGGAATCTAAGAAGAGAAGGGGGAAGAAAGAGCTCTGTGAGCTCAGCAGCCACAGACACCTGTTGGCTGATAAAACATAAGATCAAAAGCACATATTGTTATAGGAATGTATTAGATAAAAGGTAAAAGAAATATACATTTATTTGTAAAAAAAAAGGGGGGGGATATACGGCGGGAAAGACAGGAAGCCCAATGTGTTGGTATGTATATGATTTTGGAAAGGTTTTGGTTCTTTCTTTTTCCTTTAATTTTTTCTTTCTTTTCAGGTATATAAATTTTGTATATAATCTTTGTATAAATGTTGGAAAGTATATTATAATAAGCCTTGTAATGTAATATGGCAATGTTTACCGATGCATTATAAGAATGTTAAAAAATAAATATGCAAAAAAAAGATAAAACAAATAAAAGGGATCTTGAGACGGGAAACAGAGTGTAATATCTTGAAAACAGCAAGGCTGGCTGGTATTGTGGACAGGAATCTACCACAGTGCAACAAGGTCTGTTACAGGTCTCACTGGACACTGCCTAACTTCTGCGATTCTCTTTGTGTTGAGTTACCTTCTCATCATCTCCATAGCCAGAGTAACAGGTAACGGTGAAATACTGGAAGATGTCCAGGCTGTCATCTTGGTATTCTCCATCAACGCCCCCTTTCAGCAAAGCTTCCCTGTGATTGTCGTACCTAAGAAGAACAGAAAGCAAAGCCTGAAGCTTTTCAGTGCAGAATGAAAGAAAATCACCATTCTCCTTTCAATCCCAGGGCATTGGCTTAGACTCTATCATAGGCGGCTGAGTGGGGATTCGGACTGCAACCATCCAGGAGAGGAGATGGCAAAGGCTTACCAAGCTCTTTCTTGGGGATCGCTCAGGACGTCGTACGCAGCTTGGATCAGTTTGAACTGCTCAGCCGCTTCTTCAGCGTTTTCGAGGTTCTTGTCTGCAGAGAAACAGCAGAGGGATTTAAGCAACATGGTCAGGTTGAAATCAGGGAAGAACAGGAAAGTAAAGGGAAGTTTTCCTTCTGCACATATGCTTTCCTTCTGCACATAACTGTGGCCTTATGGGAAGTCTTGCTATGGGAAGTCTTGCTTCTTTCCTCTTGCATTCTGGGAAGTCTCGCTTATAATCTTTCCTCTGTTTCTGCACACACTGTATGAACCTGTTCCAAACACCAAGACATTCCCTCCTTGCTCAGTTCATCTTAGGTTCATGATGACCTGTTCTCAATGCATAGCTGACCACATCTACGGAACTCGATTGTTATATGTTATGATCAATCTTTCCCAGCCTTTAATCTACCGGTGATTAATGTTCACATGTAATTCCCACCCCTCACGTGTAATTCCCGCCTTGCATTTGCATTAACCAATAGGCAATGAGTTTCTTTGTGTTTGTATCAACCAATCAACCACAAGTACACCTGTGGCAATGTTTGTGATATTCAATAAAAGAGAGTTCCCGGGACTTCCCCGGCAGACGCCTCTCACATGACACCTACTACTCGTCTCCCGTGATTTTCATTCCTACAGGAAAGCACCAGTGACATGGCAGGAAGTAAATTCTGTGGGTGCAGAATGCCGTGGCGAGGCTCCTTACGGGGTCCTTGCCACAGGATCACATTCACCCAGTGCTTTACCAACTGCAATGGCTCCTTGTGGAGTAAGGTGCTGGTTTTGACCTTTAAAGCCCTATGCAGCCTAGGACCCACGTACCTAAGGGACCGCCTCTCCTGGTATGCCGGCGGAGGACCTTAAGGTCCACAAATAACAACACTTTGGAGGTCCCAAGTCGCAAGGTGGTTAGGTTGGTCTCAGCTATGGCCAGGGCCTTTTCAGTACTGGCTCCGACCTGCCGGAACGCTCTGTCACAAGAGACTAGGGCCCTGCGGGACTTGACATCTTTCCACAGAGCCTGCAAGACAGAGCTGTTCCACCAGGCCTTTGGTTTGGACTCAGTCTGACCCTTATGTTTCCCTCCCTTTACGGTTTTGATCTATAGGCTACTTTTAAAAAGAGGCTGCATTTTAAATTGCATTTTATTCTGTATTTTAAATTTGTCCCCCCCCCCATTATGTTTTTACTGTAATTTTACTGGTGTTAGCTGACCTGAGCATGGCTCTGGCCGGGGAGGGTGGGTATAAATAAAATTTATTATTATTAATTATATTAAACCAGCCAAAATAATTTACAGCAAGATGAACAGGGTGGGTCCAAAAAATACAGGGTTTCCTCCAATATTAGTTTCCCTCAGAGTAAGCCCACTGAAATTAATAGGCACAATTTACAGAATCACAGAACTGTAGAGCCTGAAGGGACCACGAGGGTCATCCAGTCTGACCCCCTGCAATGCAGGAATCTTTTGTCCGATGTGGAGCTTGAACCCACGACCCTCAAATTAGGAGCCTCATGCTCTTCTGACTGGTGCCACCGTTCCATTTCAATGGATCTACTTTGAGGAGATTGAGCGTTGGCTACAATTCATGTAACTCAGGTGTTTAAGATATGGGTAGAGAGACGAGTCTTCAGCATACAGAGAAAGTGATATAATCCTGGTGTCAAAGGCACCTCTGTGGGGAGGGGATTCCACAGCTTAGGGGAAGTCTTAAGGGAAAGGGGGGGTCTTTCAGGTTTTAGGGACGTATGTGAGCCCCTTGAGCTGGGCCCAGAAACAAATGGAAAACCAGTGCAGCTGTTTTGAAAGAGCCATGCAGGTTTTGCATGTCACACCAGCCAGTAATCCAGCTGCTGCGTTTTGGATCCTTTTAGAAGTTTCTTTTCTTTCTTTTTTTACATTTTTATTGGGTTTTTTAGCACATCATTTCCAACAATCATATAACATAACTTCTTATCTTATACAATGTTTTAGACTTCCGTCAACACCTCTGATGATCTTCCATTCTTTATCACTTATTCTGCATTTCTTAATTTCTCTATTACTCTATTACCGAGGGCCTTCTGGCGGTTCCCTCATTGCGAGAAGTGAGGCTACAGGGAACCAGGCAGAGGGCCTTCTCGGTAGTGGCACCCGCCCTGTGGAACGCCCTCCCATCAGATGTCAAAGAGATAAACAATTACCTGACATTCAGAAGACATCTTAAGGCAGCCCTGTTCAGGGAAGTTTTTAATATGTAACGCTGTACTGTTTTTAACACTTGATTGGGAGCCGCCCAGAGTGGCTGGGGAAACTCAGTCAGATGGGCGGGGTATAAATAATAAATTATTATTATTATTAATTATCATTAACTAATAATTCTCCTCATAGTCTTTCTTGCAATATTTCAGATAGTCCTCCTTACAAAACTTCTTGCAGTCCTACTAGCGTAATCTGTTCACTACAATTACTTTTCAAATAGTTCGTATATTTACTCCAGTCTTCTAAGAATCTCTGGTCCCGCAGGTTTCAAATCCTTCCTGTTAATTTATCCAGTTCTGCACAGTCCATCAATTTCATCCACCATTCTTCTTTTGTCGGTAATTCTTCTGGATCCTTTTAGAAGTTTCAGAATCATCTCCAAGTAAGGTGGCCAGGTATCTGGCCAAAAGGGGCCATAGCTGGTGAACCAGGCAGAACTGGAAATGCATTCCTAGATTCAGAAACTGTAGAGTTTCAACCCCAAAGGTCATTTACTCCAAGCCCCCGTGATGCAGAAATCTCAGCTATAAAGCATCCATGACAGATGGCCACCCAACCTCTGCTTAAAAACCTCCATGGAAGGAGAGTCCACCAACTTGCGAGGGAGTTGAACAGCTCTTAGTGTCAGAAAGTTCTTCCTGGTGTTTAGTCAGAATCTCCCTTCTTGTAACTTGAATCCACTGGATTGAATCCTACCCTCCAGAGGAGGAGAAAACAAGCTTTCCCCATCTTCTATGTGACAGCCCTTTAGATATTTGAAGATGGCTATCATACCTGCTCTCTGTCTCCTCTTTTTCAACCGTTCCTCCTAAGGCTTGGATTCCAGACCCTTAATCAGGGATCCCCAAACTTGGCCCTCCAGCTGTTTTGGGACTACAACTCCCATCATCCCTAGCTAACAGGACCAGTGGCCAGGGGTGATGGGAATTGTAGTCCCAAAAAATAGTTGGAGGGCCAAGTTTGGGGATGCCTGCCCTTAATCATTCCTAGCCATCAAGGACAG
This sequence comes from Podarcis melisellensis, assembly GCF_964234715.1. NCBI lineage: Eukaryota > Metazoa > Chordata > Lepidosauria > Squamata > Lacertidae > Podarcis > Podarcis melisellensis. The sequence goes on from NC_138543.1 coordinate 46,883,978, forward strand.
TTATTAATCCTTATTGATCACCATGGGATGTGCTTTCAAGTAGGAAGGCTTAGGCTCAAGACATTAAAGATGCCACATGGAACATGCCTTAAGACACTGAAGAGCTCCCATATCAGTCAGGCAGTCTTCCAAAGCTACTGAGCATACAAGTCCTCATTGGGCTGTTTTTGGGGTGCCCCCCCCACAACGTTGGTGGTTTTGTGCTTCTGCAATGTTTGGGGCTCCTGTTGCTGATGCCTCCCTGAACTCAATGGGATCTATTTCTGAGTAAACATGTATAGGATCGTGTTGTCAGAGGTTGCTCATAGAAAGCGCACTCCATAGCATTTGTGCTGCCAGCCACAGTTATTATGACCTCACTAAAACAATTAAAAAACTATGTAGAGACACCCTTCCTGTGTTTGGATAATGCAAGAGCACAACATAACAAAGCAATATGGTTGGCATCCAGTGCCAGTCATTCTTAGAGTACATGCACTGAAATCAATGGTCTATTCTGAGTACAGTATAACTAATATATTAGTTGGCTATTCAATATATCTAATATACTGGACAAAAACAGCTGAGAATTCTTTAGCACATTTAAAGGCTAATAAATTGGTTATGGTGCAGGATTTTGCCATAATAAATTTGTTATTCTTTAACAGGAGTCTTTGCTCTTTTTCGCCACAACAAACTAACAAAGCTACACTTCGGGAAATATATCGAACGATGGCTTATTAATTGCTTGTTTTATATTTTACATCAAACTACCATTTTCCATTCTAAGCCCCTCTGCAGACAGTAAGAGGGTCAAAAAGCAGGATATTAAGCTATCAAAATTAATAACTCATCAAGTGTTGGATTAAGAATACAGCTTCATTCTAGGCTACCAATTTTAATTTAATATTAGTCACGATATAGAGGCACCAAGTCTGTAGCCCTCACGGTTGATGTTGTTAAGCAGAGTATGCAATGATTTTGCACTGAAAAGTGGAAGACACTTTGATTTTCATTTTTACAGAACTGCTAGGTGCAGCTATTAAACTTACAGAGCAGTCACCTGTATTACATCTCAGATGGAAACTCTTTGTTTTTCCGATGGGGCTTACTCCCAGGTGCATAGGATCAAGACCTGACTAAAGGAAGTTGAGTCTCAGGCAATTGGAAAGAAACGCTGCATGTTGTTTTTCTCTCTCAAAGCTTCATTTCTTTTCAGATTGGGGTGGGGGACACATCCCAGAGGCCAGGTAGGTCCCACGAGGATGAGGCAGAAACAACCTTGACCCCCACCCCCAAGCTCAAGAGACAGGCCTGGCTGTAACTGACGCCAGTACAGCTGCCACACAACCCAATTACCGCCTTTGTAATAATTCGATCGTTCGATTGTGTGGCAGCACCTGCCCTTTGGAACTCCCTGCCTAGTGATATCCGGTTTAGTATATTAACTTCTCTGTGCTTCAATGTATTGTAACACGCGCGCGCCCGCTCCTATTTTATGGTTTTATCTTTTTGCAAACGGCTCTGAGGGTTTGATATATATATATTTTTAAAAACAACACCCCAGAACCAAGCGGTGTGTGTGTGTGACACAAGTAAATAATAAATACCTGGATGCCAACGTAACGCCAGCCTCCGGTAGGCTCGCTTCAGGTCTTCGTCGGAGGCGTCGCGCTTCACCCCCAGCACCTCGTAGTGGCACTTCATCCTGGGAGGCGCCTGCGGGACTCAGCGCCACTCAGCAGAAGGCGAAGCAGAGCGTTCTGGGGAGCCCTCCTGGGCCGGCACCCTCGTGCTGAGGGCACCGAGAGACGCAGCCGGCGAGAGGAGAGGAGGGACCGGAAGGAGCGGAGGAGCCATACGGGAGGCCAAAGCCACTTCCCGCTGCCGGGTTGGGAGGCGGAGCTGACGATGGATCTAAGCGGCAGATGGGGATCAGCTGGAGTCAGCGCCGGGGATGCTGCTTGGATGGAAGGGAAGCTGGCGCAGCGCTGAGCGGAGCAGCTTTTGGTGGCGGGCAGAACTCTCGGCACGCGGAAGTTCCGAAGCGGCGGATACCGCTTTGATGTTGATAGAACGCCGGAAACCCGAACGTTCCAGCGCTATGGCGGCGTCAGAACGCCCAAGACGCGAAAGTTCCGGAGCAGCGGAGGCTCCTTTGGTGTTAATTGAACGCCGGAAACCTGAACGTTCCACAGCTATGTAGGGGAGGCTTCCCATAGGTGTGCGCGCTAAAGCTATAAACGCCCCCGGGATAGGTAGAGGGGGGAGAACTCTTGGGAACACCGTTGACGCTAAAAAGCGAGTGAGAACGATTGTTTCGTAATGTTTTGTTTCTCCACTTTTTCCAAATAACTATCTCCTTGCGGCGGCTCAGGTCGATTTGTTCTTTAAAGACACTAAGAGGCCAATAAAAACACGCGATATTTTGTAGTTTTGCGAAATTGCGGCCCTTTTTTTGGGCAGTAAGAAGCAAGCTGCCGCGTGCAGACGTTATTTTGCTCAGAAATCAGCAAGAGGTGAGGTCGTGCAAGCGGGGTGAGCTTATTTGCTCCCAGCAATGAATATAGCAGACATACGTAATGTAAAAAGTTCCATTTTTATAGCGAGAGGCTAGAAGACAGCAGTGAGTCCCTTTTTGCAGTGCACTAGAAATGTGCTGTTTGAAAAAACAACCCAGAGCCAAACCAGTGTGATACTAAACAGCAGGGCAAGGTACTCGAGACTGCAGTTCCGGTCTTGCACCAGCCACAAAGGCCCCATGCATGACCGTGGATCAGCTCAGCTATTATCTCTGAGCCCAGCCTATCCTGCAGCCTTGTCAGTGCAGCACCTCAGCTGTTCTTTAGAGGAATAACAGAATATGAATATGCATTATTTGGTCTCATCCAAACACCTTTATACCATTGTCATGTATGTCATGGTTCCCACCCCAAGAATCCTGAGAACTATAGTTCATGATGTTAGGATATTTCCGTTCCACCTTAAAAGGGAGCAGGCTTGTGAGTCACAGAGTCTGCGTATTTCCTGTTCACAGGATGTTTATGTTTGCTATTGCTTTCGTTTTCTCTCTCGGTGCCTGAACACGCTAGCAGGCAGTCATGATTTCTTTGTTCTGACCAACGCTGAATAAACATTCTAAACGATACTCTCCTGAGTGCAACTTTCGCTGTGTGAATTCTGCTGATAGAGTGTGCACCAGCCTAAGAATGTGGCAATCTATTTCTGAGGCTTCGTGTCGCTAATTGCTGATACTGCAAGTCTACGGGAGATCAATGGACGTCCGGAGTCAGCGTGGAGGCAGTGATGGCCTTTGTCTCCCTGGCAGTATCCCAACACATGGGTGCTTAGTTCTTAGGAGACCCCTAAGAGCTACAGTCCCAAAGAATTGAAGGGTATAAGAGTTCTCACAGTGGCCAGTCAGATGCCCATGTGGCCTTCAAGCTGGACATGGGCGCAACAACACTCTGCCCACTTTCAGTTGCCAGCAACTGGTATTCAGAGACATGTTGCTGAACATGAATTTGTCTAATTCTCCTTCAAAGCCGTCCAAAATGGTAGTTATCACTGCCCCCTGTGGAAGTGAGTTCCATAGCCTAACTATGTGCTGCATAAAGTAAAGGTAAAGGGACCCTTGACCACTAAGTCCAGTGGTGACCGACTCTGGGGTTGCGGCGCTCATCTCGCTTTATTGGCCGAGGGAGCCGGCGTACAGCTTCCGGGCCATGTGGCCAGCATGACTAAGCCGCTTCTGGCGAACCAGAGCAGTGCGTGGAAACGACGTTTACCTTCCCGCCGGAGCGGTACCTATTTATCTACTTGCACTTTGACGTGCTTTCGAACTGCTAGGTTGGCAGGAGCAGGGACTGAGCAGCGGGATCTCACCCCCGTTGCGGGGATTCAAACCGCTGACCTTCTGATCGGCAAGTCCTAGGCTCTGTGGTTTAACCCACAGCGCCACCCGTGAAAAACACCAAAAACTACCTTCTTGATAGGCTATGGGTACAGGATTCTGCACAACACTACTGCATATGACACGAATGGAGAATAGCAGTGGGCTGACACACAAGCCGGCTGCTGGAAGAGTGTAAGAGGTACTTCGAACTACCTTTCTGCTGTTGCCTTTTATCACAAGAACATTAAAAAGCATCTAACCAAAAGAAGAGCATGTCTTCAAGTTTTCTTAATGTACAATGTTCTTCTGACTTGGCTGCAGCTTTTTTCAGAAAACCGGTCCAGGTGGATATTTGGTTTGTCCCAGTCAGTGAGTTCCTGTTGAACGAGCGCAGAGATACAGCTACCCTTCTCCACACATCACCTTTTCTTTAAGTGTTTTAGGGCACCATCAGAAATTACAAAACTAGCCCATAATCAATGGTGCAGACATTGTTTATAAAGTTACTGTACACAATCCGGTTACAAAAAAAGTAGTAAAAGCTGTTTAAATGGTTGTATTATTGAGTCCCCTTTTTAAATGTTTTAGACTCCAATTCCACCAAGTTTTCTCTTCAGCTTCCTTGAGCGCTGATGGAGTTTGTTTTTCTTTTTCTTCTTCAAGCTCATTTTAGGCTCCGGCTTCACTAGTTGTATTTCCTCGGGCTTTTCCTCAGCTGGCGTTTCAAAAACAACTTCTGTTGGATCTTCAGGAATCAGCGGCTTCTCTTCCTTCTTCTTCAGTTTCTGCAGCTCCTTCAATTGTTGTTTCTCTCTGAATTTAGCAGCTGTGGCTAGTCTTATTGCCCGGCGATGCTGGAAGCGGAAGAATACAATTAGAATGGCTACACCAAAATACAAGTGTTGGAGCTACAAGAGGAGACCAAACCCACGAGGAAGCTGTCTGATGCTGTTAGACCACTGGCCCATGTAAGCTCAGAGCTCTGTACATTAACTGACAGCAGCTCTCCAAGGTTTTGGAAAGGATTTCCCCCATGCCCTGCCCAGACGTGCCCACAATTTAATCTGGCACCTTCCATATGCAAAGCATAAACCACAGACCCTCACTATATCAATTCTGCAACCAATATATTTTAATGGGTTAGCATTAATGGTTGCTGAACATTAACAGCAACTCCAGTTAGCCGTACAACTTAGAAACCACTGCCTGGACTTAGAATCATAGAAAGCCAGCCTTTGTATTCCAGAGCAAACACAAGCCTGAGGCCAAAGGTCGTCACAGAATACTAACTAGTGGGGTGGTTATTTAAAGCCTACTGCTGAGAACCCAGTGGATTGGACTGTTGTGGGTGGAGAGAGTTACTAACAACATTTTACTAAAGGATCTCATTAACAGCGTTGTCACAGTAAGCAGAGGAATCGGCCAACTGAAGAGTGTAGGCTTTAGAGTGTTAAAAATAGTATTACCATATTTGGAGACTGGTAATGAGGATTTTCATACAGGGTTGGTCCTCCAAAGCTGCCCTGGAAGATCTTGATAAGGTTTAAGACAAAGCGCGGCCCTATTTCTACCAGGGCTCCATCTTCTATTATCTGCAGAGTTGAAACATTTGATATTTCAGTGCAAAATAACCCTTTTTTCTACCATACAGGTGCACAACTGCCGCAGGCACCTAAAAGGCACCTTAAAATACCCAATATTGGTGCAAGATCCCCTCTAGCTGTGTCATAGAGCAGCTTAATGGCTTTTGTGTCCTCAGACACTCCAGTGGATCGAATCAACCTAAGCTGACCCTGATAATAAAAATGGGCTAGAATATGGAGATTGTTTGTGGGAAGTAAGAGCATCTTAGCTGCCACTAAAGCCACAGCTTGCACAAACATAAGGGTTGCCTCTTTTTGTTTCAGAATGGAATTGTGTCCTTTTTGTAAACCTGTAAACTTTTGCTCTTCGTAGGAACAGTCTGAGTACAACCAACACGCATGTAGGACTGAACAACAGGAGCCCATGGAAAATAAAAAGGGAGGCATGATGAGTGTAGCTTCCTTACTACGTAGCCTGTGGACTACTGAAGCCCTTCCACAACCCCTAAACACTCTTTCGACTACTGACCAGATATCACTCATGACTTAAGTGTGTGTTTCTTCATTCTACGGCCTCAAGGACATGCAGTTAAACTCTTGAATGATAAATTGATTCTCAGAACTTTAAGGGAAATAATAGGCACTTGTGAAAGTGCTAAATGTGATCCATAATCAAGTGATCTAAAATGTGCCTGCCACATGCACAAGTTCTGCACTGTGGAAAATTATCTGGGTCTAGGAAAATTTGGCATTTTGAGTTTTGGCCATTACCCTTTATGTGTCAAGCTAAGTTACTAGCAAACCCATCTGAAAATGTCTTATATTAGGAGAGAGGTATATTCTAATCAGCTATGGTTAAATATGCGAACAAGTCTAATAAACCCTCAGATTTTCATGCTCCTTCCTTCTCTCTTCCAGTGTAACTATGAGATTAAAAACAAGATCAAAAGCTTCCGATGAGCCATGGTTTAATGTTACATTCATACTCCAAACTATGCCTATCTTTACAATAGTTTATTGAAAGGAGGCCGCTTCATAAACCAGGGTTGGCTTGTTTCAGTAAAACGACTGTTAGGACTAACCACAGTCTTTTCAAGTTTGGACAAAATGACAAACTAGTTAGTCAAATATTTACTGAAAGATTCCAACCTGTTTGCAGGCAGGTGCCTCACCTAGGTTTGTTTCTACAATGATCAACCATAGCTTAATATTTATTCTCAACACAGGCTGTGTCACACAAGCCATTAGCAAACCTGTTTTTGCTCTGTTATATCACTTCATCTGCTTTACTAAGGAATATTTTAAAAAATATAAATGCTAATTTGTGCCAGGCAAAATGAGTTCAAGAAAATGTTCACATAGCATTTTCCAGTTTAAGTCATTGCATATAGATCCCAGGCAGCGGGGTGGCCAGGGGTGTTTTGATTACATCATCTCACGAGCAAAGCATAGGTAAATTACCTGGTAATTTCGAAACCAAATCCTCTTGTCTGTTATGGAGAATGTGAAGACGTGATCTACAAAAGGCTGGCTTTTGGGATGATACAGAGGAGTACCAAAAATCTGGCAGGGTGAAAAACGACAACTTTTTAAAGCAATCCATATGATCAAAAGATTCAGCACAATTCTGGGTGAGCACTGCATAGCTCACTCTGTGTGGCGCTAACACAATTGGTTTACCACACAATCAGACTGTAAGGTGCTCTGCTCTCATAGATTACATCTGTGTTGTATTATATGTACTGTATTTTCTGGCATATAAGACTACTTTTTAACCCAGGAAAATCTTCTCAAAAGTCGGGGGTCGTCTTATACGCCGGCTACAGCAGCAGCTCCTGCAGCAACTCCCCAACAAAGGATAAAACGACAGCAAATTAAATCAGAGGACCCCAAGCTCTCTAGATGAAGCAGAAATACGCTTGAAAACTGGCCCCAGAAGCCCCCAGCCACTGGGAAGTGGAGCGGATTTCCGAGCCGGACTGGAGACTGTTTTTAAAAAAAATTATTTGGTGTGCGTTGGAAGAGGGGTGGTCTTATACGGCGAGTATATCCCAAACTCTATATTTTAACTGGAAAAGTTGGGGGGGTCGTCTTATACGCCGGAAAATACAGTAATCTGGTCATTCTTGGTTTTTGTCACAGAATGGCTGCAGCCTTTGCACCAACATGCTTATATCGCAATGCAGTGGCACTGAAAGGGCAAACAGTATCAATCAGAGCAGATATCTGAACCATGCTGGTGGAAATGGAGGTGAAACTTCTACCTAGCTTGGTCAACTGGACTATTTTTAAGTGCCAATCCTCCATTTTGGAACTGTACTTATGGACCAAGTCTTCCAAAGAGTAATGTGAATGATTAGCATGCAGCTCAGCTTGAAGCACAAACATGAATACTGGAAGAACTGGAGGCAGAGATTTATCCAACACGTTGAAAAGTATATTTTCCGTGATCAGCTTAGTGCTGTTTGTCTGCTGGCGCCAGCGTTAGATTTAAAGAGTGACAACTTAGAAGCCTGTAGCTCTTTTCTATCAAAAGATCAGGATTGTGGGAGATAAACACTGAATAATGTCATTCACTAAATGGATTACAGGTGATTTGCAACGTACGCACATTTAACTAGTCCGCCAAAAAATAAAAAGTGGACAAAAAAGGGGTGGGTGTCCGGAAAAACTTTGGCAATCCATCCCCCCATTGCACCCCAATGTGTTTTGACTCTGCAATTTTGTCTTTATGTGTATGAGAATGTATGAGAGCCACCTGCATAAACCTAATGGCAGGCACTGCCTTACCACTAATATTTTAAGTACCGTATTTTTCGCTCTATAAGACGCACCAGACCATAAGACGAACCTAGTTTTTGGAAGAGGAAAACAAGGAAAAAAAATCTGAATCCCAGAAGCCAGGACAGCAAGCGGGATCGCTGCGCAGCGGGATGTGCTGTCCTGGCTTATGGGATAGCCGCGCACAGCCTCTCTCGGGCAAGGGGAGCCTTCATCCCCTGCTCACGAGAAGCTGCGCGCGGCTAAGGCTCCCCCAAGAGCCGCACTCCCTTTAAAGAGTGCACAGGGTGTGTGTGCGGCTCTTGGGGGCTTTTCCCCGAGGGGCAGCCCTTCTCCCTCCTGGGGAAAAGCCCCCAAGAGTCACACACACACGCTCTACGCAGCTCTTTAAAGGGAGCGCTGAGCAGAGCCTCCCGCCTGCATTCGCTCCATAAGACACACACACATTTCACCTTACTTTTTAGGAGGCGGAAAGTGCGTCTTATAGAGCGAAAAATACGGTAGCTGTAGGAGACTTTCAGGCTTAAAAGTGAGGTTTACAATATTTTAAATAAATGCCACCCTGCTTCTCTCCATCTCTCTTCAACTACTCTTGGAACAAAACAAAAAAACATTCACATGCAAAACCCACAGTCCCTTCAACCACAGCACCAGCTAAGAAATGTGTACTGGCTCGAGAGATAGGGCTTATCATTTTGTCAAGTGAGTTTCAGCACTGCTGGGTTGATTCCAACTCGGTTCTCCTCAGACCAGACTCAATGAAAACAATGAACCCCAAGTTAGTCATTGATGTCAATGGGTTTACTCTGAGCAAACTCAGTTGGCTATGACCTACCGATCTGAGGAACCCACAAGTTGCCATTGCCACATCAAGGTGCACGAGGATCATGCTATCCTATGGCAAAAAAGCACCTGCTATTTTAAAAATGGGAGAATTGACTTATAAACACTGCCATATACTGACCTGAATGAACAGCTCTTTCAGCACAGCATAATGTGGCTCCTGGTCGAAAGTCTGTGGGAAGAAAGTCAGTATTTTAGAAATCGGCAAAAAAAAAATATTGATTGTAAGATAACAGAAGGTAATATGGTATCCTAAGAGATTGATACTCGCCTTATCAAAAGACAGAATGGGCCGGGAGCCTCTCAAACAATTCCCAGTCATTTTCAGCTCGGCCAGCGTGTGAACTGCAGTGATATTAAGTAGAGCTATGTCAAGTCAAGATTTTATCGTTCAACAAGAATAAAAACTTTTTCAAGTGTTAAAACAGAAACAGAACAGCAGTGATTGCAGTTTGTAATATTAATATCTTCCAGACATTTAGCCAGTCAGTCAGGTCAGTCTTTAATGTTTTAACCACAGGTTACAACAGACGACCAGATGTGTGTCTTTGTAGGGTCATTCAGGAAGGAGTAAAAACAAACCAACAGCAATCAAAGACATTCAATCACATATTTGAACTTACTATTCTGTACTAGAAACTTTGCTGATGGTCCATGGGGGGCATTTGAAAGCCTGAAATAGACAAGAGGGAAAGAAAGAAATCCCCAATTGAAGTTATGCTTGAAACATTAGAGTGGTTGAGTATCAGTGATGTTAATGGGGTGTAACACACAAAATTCCTATCCAGCAAGAACAGCTTGAAAATCTTGCAAATAAGGACTCATCTGGTTAAGAGGGAACTGTCCCCAGGTGCCCTGATAAGCCCCTGCCTAGTTTCTCTGAGTTTATTGGGTCTTGACAATGTCACAGGAGAGTGCTCCAGACTGGGAAACCAGAGATTTTCGTTCATATCCAAACTTTTGCCTGTAAGGTAAAGAACAGCATCTAACCTGTTGCATGGAACAGAGCAGAGGACACAGAAAGTGATAGAAGGGGCTGGGTGTGTCTTGCCAATTTTCTACTGCTGGTACAAGTGGATTGTGTTATTATTTTTCCCTAATAATTTGTCATTCCCACCCCCCCCCAGTAGTTTACAGAACCTATAATTTACAGAATAGTAAATAGTTTCCAGAAGCCCATTCAAGAATGGAGGCCTGGAAACCCAAATGATGAGAATATTCCTACCTATCCACTTTGCACTTATCTACGGATGTCAGAAATTAGAACACACAGGGAAAATATATTCTGATTTAAATTTTTTCTCACCACACATAAAGATCCTGCTTCTTCTTTGCTTCAAAAAATATGCATTTATTGCAATTTTTCATTTCACAGACCTGCATGAAGCACAAAAAATAGTTCCATAATCTGAAACATTGTAGTTTTTCCAGTGTAAATCAAAAGTTTCTTTTTCCTAAGTATAGTTATAGCAATTTGGAAACTGAACACATGAGCAGGGACAATTGTGCCGGCTGTGAGTTGGAAGGCGCTTGCAGCAGGAAGGCTGTTTATAGGTGTGGAGGCCTCCAGCACAATGCAAAACCCTATAAACACAAGGAGCATACACAATTAAAAGACACCTCACTGCAGACAGTCTCCCTCCAACTCATAGAGGGCAATGGGGATAAACCAACAGGGTCATTCCCACTCTCCCTGCTCCAGTGTTCTGCCTCCAGATTACTGTAATGCCTGAACAGGAGCGCTTTCTGCACAGTGCCATGAGAGTCAATCAAAGGAGATACAGTTCACTTGCACTGTTCTAAACATGAAATTATTTACTGTTACACCTTGAGAAAGCAGCCACTGAGGTACCAAGTTTTGGGTTAATAGCTGGATTCAAATCTCCAGAGCCAGGATATATAATGGTTAGTCTTAGGCAAAACAGGGGCATCATAACTTACCTCATTAATTACAAACAGCTTATCTTTCCTGTCCATTTTGGTGTCTGGAAAACAAACGAAATTAAACAATGTATGTGTAATGATCGCAAAAACATCCTGGTAAGTAATTTCACCTACACTTCTTAGAACTCTTTGAAATTACTGATAAAAGTTGCTCTAGTCCAGCCGAGTTCTGCACACGTATCCCTACCTAAGACACTAGATGTAAACAAGCACTGGGCCCAAGGATTCATCTTCCCAATCCAGCAGCTAAGGTTGTATGCACAGAGTACTAAATTTTGCCTTAAAAAAAATAATCTGCCTATCAGCAGATCACCAATACAATTCTGCTTTTGAAGGTGGCTTGATATATGCACTCCCAACAGCTGGATTGGGAAGAAAAGCAGCACGCACCTACTTAGGCTGAAGAGGACCTGTATCAATATGCTGCTTATCACAACTTTTACTACAACAGAAAAATGTTAAGGTAAGAAACTTTACACAGCTAGAAAACAGTAATGCTTAACTACAGTATAATTATTACATTCATTTTGCTTCACATACCAGTGTTTTTGATAAGCCGGTCGTTGTTGTTATTTAGATTTGGACAGTTCTACATGAGTAGAAACAGCAAACTTTTTAAAACAAGACACAGAAGACAGATAAAATTAAAAAAATACCTGCTTTAGCATGGGGCATCATTGTTCTTAAGTCTTTCATGAGATGCCTTGTCCTAAAATTGATTCCTCTGGAAGAGAAAATGAGAACTCTCTCCTTGTTTTTCCATTTGCCCTGAAAGACAAAAGTATTCATGAGAAGGAAACAAACAACAACAGATTACCTCAATCATTAATTTTCTGGATAGTTTCGGGGATGTCACAGCCGCAGTTATTAGTATATAAAATGGGAGCAGTGAAGTTGATATTTTTGGGCAAAAGCAATTTTAACGCAGAAAACTCTTCTTCATTACATTCCCAATATGTTTCAAAAGTCTATATATTGTATGACTTGATATTCGCAGGATTGCACAGACTACTAAAAGCTGACCACCACAGCTGTTTTAACATTTCATAGAATTTATACACTTGACTGAAAAAACCAAAAATACCCCACTCATCGAGAAAAATTCACAAGCCTGTTTTAGAAACATGCAAAAGTTAAACGCTAAAACATTTCTAAGCATCTGGCTAAGCCTTGTCTGAACAGGAATGTTTTAAACAGGCGCCAGAGTGCGGCGAATGCGCCTGCATGGATCTCAATATGCGGGGAGTTTTGAAGGCCACTGTACCGAACAACCAAGTCCTTGAAGAACCGGCGAACTTAAGACCCCGTTTGCAAAGTGACATTATTATGTTGCCCGGTCCTACCGACCAAAGTGTGTGTGTGTGCAAGGAGATCTCATGGGTAAACTGACGAAGGCAGCAGTCCAGAAACGAAGCCCCATGGAACTCAGTGGAGCTCACTGATGAGCAAACACGCTCAGGGCTGGGCTGGAAAAAGCCCCCTGTTATCTAAGAAGCAGCGGGAGGGGGATGGATGGCAGCTAACAGATTGAGGTTGAATCCTGACAAGACAGAAGTACTGTTTTGGGGGGACAGGAGGAGGGTGGATGTGGAGGACCCCCTGGTCCTGAATGGGGTAAGTGTGCCCCTAAAGGACCAGGTGTGCAGCCTGGGAGTCATTCTGGACTCACAGCTGTCCATGGAGGCACAGGTCAATTCGGTGTCCAGGGCAGCTGTTTATCAGCTCCATCTGTACACAGGCTGAGACCCTATCTGCCCGCGGACTGCCTCGCCAGATGCTGCATGCTCTGGTTATCTCCCGCTTGGACTACTGCAATACACTCTATGTGGGGCTATTTTTGAAGGTGACCTGGAAACTACAACTAATCCAGAATGCTGCAGCTAGACTGGTGACTGGGGGCGGCCGCCGAAACCACATAACACCGGTCTTGAAAGACTTAGATTGGCTTCCAGTACGTTTCCGAGCACAATTCAAAGTGTTGGTGGTGACCTTTAAAGCCCTAAACAGCCTCAGTCCAGTATACCCGAAGGAGCGTCTCCACCTCCATTGTTTGCCCGGACGCTGAGATCCAGCTCCGAGGGCCTTCTGGCGGTTCCCTCGCTACAAGAAGCCAAGTTACAGGGAACCAGGCAGAGGGCCTTCTCGGTAGTGGCACCCACCCTGTGGAATGCCCTCCCATCAGATGTCAAAGAGAAAAATTACTACCAAACTTTTAGAAGACATCTGAAGGAAGCCCTATTTAGGGAAGTTTTTAATGTTTAATAGGTTATTGTATTTTAGTTGGAAGCTGCCCAGAGTGGCTGGGGAAACCCAGCCAGATAAGCAGGGTAGAAATAAATTATTATTATTATTATTATTATTAGCTCAGGGCACCTTTGTTCCACGAGGAGCACAGCCGCCACACACCCCGCGCGGCCAAGTCAAGGTTCTGCTGGCTCGGCAGCCCAGCGCCCCGCTTGTCCCCCTCGTACTCTCCTCACCTGCGAGACCGGGGCCGGGACGACGTGCTCATCCGGCCCCGGGGTGGCCTCAGCGGAGGCGCCTTGGCCCTCGCCCTCTGCCCCCGGAGCTCTCTTGGCGCGTTTCCTCCTCGGCTCTGCCGGGGCTCCCTTGCCAGCTCCACGCTGCCTCTTGGCTGCAGCCATCTTCGCACGCTCAAAGCGCCGCCGGAAGTCGTACCAACCGGAAGTCGGCTTCCCCCAGCCTCTCTAGGATTTTCCGAGAAGCGGAAGTAGGAGATACTTCTCCGCTTGAAACACACTTCCGGGTTGAGAGTTATTTTTTATTTATTTCGTTTCGTGGAATTTATACACCGCTTGATTGTTAAAAAAGACACACCTCAAAGTGGCTTATATATAAAAAAGATAGAGCAGTAAAAACCGAGGGGAAATTCTCAGCCCTACTATAAAAACGCACAGAAGTTAAAATAACTAAAAGAGGTTAAAATAATCTGTTTTCTAAGCATCTGGGCCGGACTTGTCAGAACAGGAATAATAGAATCAAACAACTGTAGAACTGGAACGGATCCCAAGTCATCCAAGTCCAACCTCCTGCAATGCAGGATTAAACTCGCAGCTTTGCCGTTATCAGCACCAAGCTCTAACCAGCAAGTAGAGTGGTACCTCGGGTTACATACGCTTCAGGTTACAGACTCCGCTAACCCAGAAATAAAGCTTCAGGTTCAGAACTTTGCTTCAGGATGAGAAGAGAAATCGTGCGGCGGCTGCGGGAGGCCCCATCAGCCAAAATGGTGCTTCAGGTTAAGAACAGTTTCAGGTTAAGAACAGAACGAATTAAGTTCTTAACCCGAGGTACCACTGTACAGTGAAGGCGGCTGCTTGATACCAATAGGCACGAAACAAGACAAACTCCTTTTTTTGCTGTTACGCTTTGTTTACAAAAATTAAATGAGTCAGGACGTGTCATATCCCTATAATGAAGCGTGCTACTCTGCAGTTTCCAATCTCTATACTGCAACGGTGCAAAGGATGGAAGGTTCTCCCTATAGAGATATCAGTGTGCAGACGGATCCCCCGACTTGTGCCCATGGCTGATGCCGAGTTCCTTTTTTTTTTTTAAGTGGGCGTTCACACATAGCGTCGCATCCAACCAACACTTCACTTGCCAGCGATTGGTCGAGTTGAGAACGGAAGCTGTGGCCACGACGTGTCGTAAAGCAGTCGGACCTTACGTAGCTATAGCCGATTGGTCGGTCTCTTGAGGCGGGACAAGGCGGTTTACGCCTCGTTAGGTATGTTTAGCGGCGCGGTTGTTGCCGTTGCTGGACGTGCAAGTGCAGTCTGCACCGGTTGGGTTTCTGCCTGTCGCGTGGAGAAATTGCACCGGTTGGGTTTCTGCCTGCTGTGTTGCTCTTAAGTGCGTGTGACGTTGCGGGGAGGTGAGGAAGGGGATCTTTGTGCTTGCTGGGTGGGAGGATGGGGAAGACCCTGAGGATATCTAAAGGGCAATAATGCTTTTGTAGCAGCTGAATATCTGTTTTTTTAAAATAATATTTTTATTAGGAATTTCAACACCATAATTTTAACAAAAATACATCATCCACATTGTTCCCCCCATTTTTCCCACCCCTCCCCTCGTAAATATATGCCCACCCTCCCATTCCCTCCCCCGACTTCTCTCAGCTCCTATCTCTGGTTTCTCAACCTATGTTTTTATCTGCATGTTATGAAATTGTAAAGATCCTCAGTTTATCTAGCTATATATTACCAATAAAGATTTTGTGAATGTTTATTCAAAAAGTAGCAACTGAATATCTTATCACAGGCAGACAGACAACTTTAGTAAGATAGAGAGAGAATAATGTCAGGCAGAGTAGCATGATAAGATGTGGTTTAGTTCCTCCACTTGTACTGAAGCCAGAGACATAATAGGTCTGGATTTAAATATGTTACTTTTAGCTAAAATTGGATCTTATCAAGCACAAATGTCAAACTGAGGGATTATTCAGTTGTGTTCTCTGGTGCAGCACAGAGAACCTACTCAAGTATATTAATGCAGTTGCTATTTAATGATATTTAAGTTGCATTCATTAGAAGTATTTTCAATTTACTCAAAATGTTATTTGGCATTCTGCAGGTCTCCTTTGGGATTTGTTCTTGTTTCTGCCCTTGGAGGAGGAGGCATTGGGTGGGTGACAGATCCCAGCCATGCCCCTTTCAACCCAAGGGGAAACCCAAGGTGAAGAGCAGAATGTGCTGGTTGCAAGTCTTGACAATGTCAGAAACCTCTCCACCATCCTGAAAGCTGTTCATTTTAAAGATCACGCCACCTGCTTCGCAACTGAAAATGGACTCAAGGTCACAGTGGAAAATGCCAAGTCTCTGCAAGCCAATGCTTTTATTCAGGTTAGATTGCAACAGTTTCTTTCTTTTTATTGTACATAGGCTTTAATTTTGCTGGAAGAAGTAAATAAACATGTTAGATAACTTATGACACTTCAAAAAGAGAAAGAAGTACAGTATTATGAAAGACTAAAAGAATCTTGCTGTTATTTCTCAGAGACATTTCTCTCTGTGTGCGAGAATATTTGAAAGCATGCCATTGTCCCAATGTGGCAATGTATGTCTTCTACAAGTTAGCATCGCCTGCTTGCTTCTTACTACTCTTATAATATAAAGCTCTCCTTAATTTTTGCCTTGCCACACTGAATTGATTTAAAAGGGCACATCATGTTGCCAGTTTGTCAAGGCTTAGTTCAATTCAGTGATAGGGGTTGCATTTTGTAACAGTGCAACAGTTTCATCTTTTTGTCTTCAGTTTTCTGTCTTTCTAATTTACAGGCAGGGGTTTTCCAGGAATTTACGGTACAAGAAGAATCTGTGATGTTCAGAATCAATCTAGCTGTCCTTCTAGACTGCTTGACCATATTTGGGACAAGTTCTTTGTCAGGTATTGCCTGTGTGTGTGTGTTTTAATAATAATAATAATAATAATAATAATAATAATAATAATAAATTTTATTTATATCCCGCCCTCCCCAGCCGAAGCCGGGCTCAGGGCGGCTAACAACACCAAAATAGTGCAACATTATAAAAACATTATAAAAATTAATTAAAATCAAGATTGATGGCAACCATAAAGTTTTGTAAAGGTTGCCAAAGGAGGGAGTCAGGCTGCGCCCTAACCAAAGGCCTGGCGGAACAGCTCTGTCTTGCAAGCCCTACGGAAAGATGTCAAGTCCTGCAGGGCCCTTGTCTCTTGTGACAGAGCATTCCACCAGGTTGGAGCCGCAGCCGAAAAAGCCCTGGCTCTAGTTGAGGCCAGCCTAACCTCTCTGTGGCCTGGGACCTTCAAGGTGTTTTTGTTTGAAGACCGTAAGTTCCTCTGTGGGGCATACCAGGAGAGGCGGTCCCGTAGGTACGAGGGTCCTAGGCCGTATAGGGCTTTGAAGGTTAAAACCAGCACCTTAAACCTGATCCTGTACTCCACCGGGAGCCAGTGCAGCTGGTATAGCACCGGATGAATGTGATCTCGCAATGGGTTATGTAGACAAGATGGACAGGTAATAAATTGAATAACTGTAATAAAGACCCTTTCTTTCCTCATCGCAGGCACTCAGACAGCCCTCCGGATGTGCTATCGGGGTTATGGTTACCCTTTGACGCTTTTCCTGGAGGACGGTGGTGTGGTGACTGTATGCAAAATCAACACTCAGGAACCAGAAGAGATCCTCGATTTTGATTTCTGCAGCACAAATGTTGTGAATAAGATCATCCTGCAGTCAGAGGGGCTCCGAGAGGCATTTTCCGAACTAGATATGTCCAGCGAAGTATTGCAGATTACCGTATCTCTAGAAAAGTCTAATTTGAGGTACTAGGAATAACTATCCTAATTTGATAGTCAATGACTACATGTATTGTGACTGTGATTTCGAATGCACTTAAAGTTTCTGGCATAAATATATCCCTCTTTAGGGCAGAGCCATAGCTCAGTGGTTAAGCACATATGCATTCACATTGCCTGGCATCTGAAAAGGATCTCAGAGTAGCAGGGGGGAGGAAGATTTCTTCCTGGGAATTTGAAAAGCAACAGTCCATTAGAATGGACAGTACTGACGAAATTGATTGACAGTTTCATGGTACAAGACACGTGTCTTATGTGAGATCTAGGGATGGTCTTGAGATTTGAATTTGACTTTAATTTGGGAAACCTTTGTTCTTGCCTGACATCTATCACAAACTTAACTGTGAGTTTGAAATGCATTTTTCTCGTTTTCTCTTTCAGACTTTCCACTTTTGGGAATGCTGGAAGCACACATCTAGACTACCCTAAAGATTCAGACTTAATTGAAGCCTTTCACTGTAACCAAAGCCAGACAAACAGGTGAGCTGGAGTAGCCCGTACAATAACCATTTGGTGTGAATGGTCCTGTTCTTACCACTCAAGTTCAAATACCAATCACATGATGGTTGGTTAGTTGCATTAACTAAGCTGCATGTACTCTGCCAGAAAGGTTATACAGTGGTGCCTCAGTTTACGAACTTAATCCATTCCAGAAGTCTGTTCTTAAACCGAGGTGTGCTTTCCCTAATGAGGCCTCCCGCCGTTGGTGCCTTTCCATTCAGATTCCGTTCTTAAACTGAGGTAAAGTTCGCAAACTGCGACACTATTTCCGGTTTTGCAGAGTTCGTAAACCGAATCATTCATAAACAGGACTGTTCTTAAACCAAGATACCACTGTACTGTTGCTTGAAGACAGATCACTCATGGGAAAACATCTCAAGTCAATATAGATAATTGACAGTGCCCTCTGACCATGCTGATTGTACTCAGTCATTAGGGATTTAACCCCAACTCAGGGAACTAGGTCAGCAAATCTGTTGATGGTGTAGTGTGAGGGGCAAATACACTTTTATTGATTATAATAGAATTTATCTTAGATATACAAATAAACTAAAAAATTATATACTAATACACATGCACACAGAAGAAGGAATTGCATAAACATTGCATTTGAGTGAAATTATTTCCAAATTGCTCATTATTTTCAACAAATAAATTCTCTAGTTCCTTTGCCTTGTTCACTATTATAATAATAGTCACCTGTAACCACATGGGCCAATTCTCATAACCTTATTCTCACATAATCCAGGAAGTGAGTGAATTCTACCCTGCTCCCCAATTATAACAAGTAACTGCACAATGCTGCTTTTAGCAGGCATATTCCCGGTTCTATATCCACCAATAAAAATGCATCTTTAACAGATCTGGATAGGATTATCAATAGATCTACACAGACCATGTTTCCTCTGGGACAGTTTGTCTTATCATCATTATTTTGATAAAGATGGTTTTTTTTATGTGCTCTTAAATATTTTAGAGATCTTACTCAAAAGGTGTTGCCTTTGTTGATTTAACGTTAAATTCTCAAACTTCAAGCATTTTTAAACATTGCTGTTTCTGTAAGTTCATCTTTGTCAATAAGTTTGTATCTGATAATTGGCAGCAACCTATTCGCAAATATTTTGTATCATTACTTCATCTTGTCTTCCTTCTACTTCTTTACAGATATAAGATTGCATTACTCAAGCCATCAACCAAAGCACTAGTTTTATCCTGCAAGGTGTCTATTCGAACAGATAACAGAGGCTTTCTCTCACTGCAATACATGATCAGGAACGAAGATGGACAGATCTGCTTCGTAGAGTTTTACTGTTGCCCTGATGAGGACATAACTGAAGCAGAGATTTAGCTGTGAAGTACAAACTGTTATTTTGTTCTCCCTTTATTAAAAGCCATATTGGATGCTCAGCTGTAAAACAATGAATGAAAGCTTGGACAACCAGTTGTTAGATTTACTTACCTCTGTTTTAGAGGCAAAATCTATTGCGATGGACTATTTGGCCTCTTGGCATGTTTGGAAAGAGTCATTGTATATGGTGAAGCTTTTTTGGCAAGAAATATAGAATGACCATTTTGATGTCTTTCATTGGAAACAGTACTTATCACAGAGGGATGCAGCTTTTCCTAATTGTTACCCTAAGTATATTTTATGTGCCCTGTGGAAGTTGGGCAGGGGATCAGAAGCTGGCAATTTCTGGGAGGTGCACAGCTGCTTCCCCCAACCTCTGGCCTTTCAGATGTTGCTGGATTACAGCTCCCATTATCCCTGACCATTGACCATGCTGGCTGGGGCTTACATTGGCTGTGACCTAGAAACAAGGATGCACACTTGACAATATTTCTGTCAATAGGCAATATTTCTGGATCTAGTACATGACTATACATTTGGGCCTTGATTTCCCTCCTATTCACATGTTACACATTAATTCATTGGGTGCCTAGTCACAACCTTACTTGATGTCGGGGAAACAGTGACCCCAGAAATCTGCAAAACTGTCCTTCATATATCCCCCCTGTACTCCTTCACTGTTGTGGGCAGGAAGAAGGAACATCAAAAAATGCAGATATAGGATTATGCTTGGAGGAACTGGATCATTTTCTTGTGCTAGGACTCTCTGAATGCCCATTCCATCTAAGAGCAGCATCAGGGCAAAGCATCTTTCCATGTACAATTAATATTCACAATTGGTCTACAGGCTATGACGTAGTTAGCTAATAACCTGATTGTTGCAGCCTTGCTTTTCTCACGGTGCATTGGGGATATATTTCCTTGTTTCCAGTGACTAGTCTTGCCGTTTGTCTAGAGATCAGGGATTGAGCAGCATAGCAGTGCGTCTCTCTTCAGTTTCATGTTGTTGGTCCCTTCATGTACAGCAGGAACCCTGCAGAAAAGCAGGAGAAGTTTTTCCTTTTCCCAACAGTTTTTCATACCTAATGTAAAAATCATTCTTAGTTGGTTGAAAAAACCTTTCATTTGGCAAGACACAATTGAGGGGAAAAAACCTTTCATTTGGCAAGACACAATTGCTGTCTTGCAAATTCTGAGCTGTCCAGGCTAAGCTGAAGAAAATAAAAATATTTCTTCATAGGACAATTGTGCTACTAAACACGTGCTGTTAAGCTCTCATTTATTTACTTTATATTTATTGTTATGGTTGCAAGTTGTTTTTAATTGTTTTTAATAATAGGATTTAAATATGTTTATAATATAAAGGCTGCTCTTGGAGCATATTTAAACAGAGACTTGGACAAATCCACCCTCTGTGCCAAGTGTGGTTCTGTTCTCTGATGAGTGGCCAGCCATCTTCTCAACTTTGAAGAGGCAAAGGTGAGCAGAGATCTCCTGGCAGTCACACTCTGAAACCCAGATTTGAAGCCTAGACATTCTGTTGTTTGTGATTTTTCCTGCAACCTCCATAGTGCATCCCAACTCCTGATGAAACTTACATCTTCAGCATGTCCAGGAGCTCTCGTATCTTTTTCGATTTCCTGTGACGGGAGCCATAGATAGCAACCTGGATCTGCTCACACTACATGGATGTAAAGCGGAAGAGGCCATTATTTCCTTTTCGTTATTCTGTTCATCCCAGTATGTTCAGCGGACAGCATTGTTTCCTAGAGCAGGTTAAAGTAAAACAATCTGGAAAATGCACCTGCTCTGACCTAAGTGTGGTTAAGAGGCTATCTTACTAACACAGTTGGTCTTCCTGTATCTTCCTCTTTAGGACAAGTGGTGGTGCCTCATGGGCTGAGTTGAAGATTAGAACCTAGGTGCAGGCTTGGGCCCTGGAATTTTACAACATGAATGGGGAACTTACGGTGCTCCAGCTGTTGCTGAACTGTAACTCCCACCATCTTTGACCATTGGCTGTTCTGGCTGGGTCTGATGGGAGCTGGAGCCCAACTATATCTGGAGGGCCACAGGTTCCCCATACCTGCTTTACAACAGATTCCCCCCAACAAAAAATATATTCATAGCTCTTTAGCAGCTGTTCAGTAACTGGGCAATATATCAGTTCCATTGGATTCCATTGCCCAGGCTGGAATCTGTGATGATCAGGGTAGTGATGGAATCTCTCAGAAATCAGTTGGTTCCTATGTAAGGGTTTATGGACAGCACTTCCCCAATGTGGGGTTTACAAATGTCATTGGACTCCAAAAATCTAAGCCAGAACTGGCCAATGGTCATGGGTGATAGGAGTTGTAGTAATCCAACAACAGCTAGAAAGCACCCAGTTGTGGGAGGCTTACTTAGGAGATCATTTTAATTGTTTGGGCCCTATCCCTTGAAAATATAGTATCTACCTTCTATAGGGAATTTTCACCCTTTTTTATAGAAAAAGAGCTGCCTTCATTTAAACCTGCAGCGTGATTGCACAAAAACATGGCAAATGATTACCTTACTGAGCAGTTGAAAGGCCTCCCTTATCTTCATCTCTGCTAGGCAGATGCAGCCCATAATATACAATCTTTCAATTGCTTGTTCATTAAAATCACTGCAGGGATCAGGCTGAGATATAAATGACTCTTTGAGTAAGTCGTAGGCTTGCTGAATAAGAAAAAGAATCCATTTCAATGTCTTAATTGCTATATAACAAGAATATATCAATTATCTCTGGGGGGTACCATGTTGTGTTAGGGGTGTGTACACATACACACACACAGTGTTAAGAAGAAACGGTTTCCATTCCCTTAATGAAATAACACCCATTTCTGAACCAACTTAATGATCTGGAAATTCAGCACTGTTGATTTACTGCTGGATCTCAGCAATAAAAATTCTGCAAGGCTGCAGTCCTTTACCCAGTTACTACCATTGAACTCAATGTGACTGAGTAAACAAGTATAGGATTGCACTGTTGGTTCTATTTTCTTATGAGGCAAGCTTTGGTTTTATTATAAGATGGACTGATCTATAAAGACACGAGGACCTTATACTGTCATAGTGCTGAATGACTTAAAATCAGATTTATACATGAGACCAAGCTGTCATGGCAATAGGAAACAACTCGGTAACTTTGGCTAGTATTTGCCGCCTTACATTCTCCTCTGGGTTGTTTCTGTCTATCGCTCTCTCACGTGTGCTCTCTCTCTCTCTCTCACACACACACACACACACCAACACCCGAAAAGAGAGAGATGTCTGTGGAATGTATCTTGCCACCCCGTAGACATCCAAAATAAATTTATCAGCCAAAAAGGCAGCAGCACAAAATTTCAATTCACTTCAGGCATCAAAAAATCCCATGCTGTCCCTGCTTGGTACCAGGAAAATAGCAGGCAGGGATGAGGACAGGGTGGCTGTGGACAGGGCTCTATTGGAAAGGCTAGTTTAAACATTAAGAAGGGAGAGCAGGAGGGGCCTTGGGTTTGCAGATACCAAGATGCGTAAGCAAGTCCCCTGTTCACAGTCTTCTCCATTTTGGTGAAAAGTAGTGGGGGTTTTTCTAATGGATTTATAGCAGTTATTTCTAAATATGCACCTATAAATTACCATCTTTTTGTAAAGCGCTTTGAGGCTTTTTACAACCAAGTGGTGTATAAATTTTATGAAATAAACTTGCTATTTTTATGTAAATCAATGTCCTCTTTTATTGTTGGTGTGTTTCCTCTTTTCTAGCAATGCGTAAGTGGCCACCCTAGAGAGACAGGTGGAGCTAGCTGCTACAGCAGCTGGAGTGGCGCACATGCTGTGCACCCAGGGGTGGGGCTAGCCACCTGCAGGGGCGGGGCAAGCATCCCAGGGGGCGGGGCAGCGGTGTCAACCCCCCCCCCCCAGGGATGACACACGGGGCGGACTGCACCCCTGCACCCCCTTCCTCCGCCTGTCCCTAGAGAGAGAAATGGTGTCACTCCGGAGATCGCTGGACTTCAACTCCCATTAGCCCCCGCTAGAACAGCTGATAGTACCAGGGATGATGGGAGTTTCAGGCTGAACAATATCTGGAGGGACCCAGGTTTCCCATCCCTGGTCTAGGCAATCAACACTCCCCTGCAAGCTGGTAATGGTATCAGCTGAACACACCCACCCTTTTGTGCTCTTTTTCAGCTGAAAGGCTTATACCTGTGTCCCACTGGAACTGCTGTTACCTTTCTTTTCCCTACTCGCCCAAGCCATTTACTGAAGTCTTCCAGGGCACTGATTGTCCGAGAATGGTTCGTCCCCAGTGCTGACTTGTAGGCCTCAAAACTCTCACGGAAGTACATTTCAGCAGCCTCTAGAAAAACGAGCAGTATAATGTTTTAATGTGTGACATTTTAATGTATTTTTAATCTTTGTTGGAAGCCACCCAGAGTGGCTGGGGAAACCCAGCCAGATGGGTGGGGTTACAAATAATAAATTATGATGATGATGATGTTATGGACAAAAGTCCAGTGCCGGGGTGATGAGTCAATAATCACACCGGGGAGGTGAAAGAGAGAATTTATTCAGACTACAGTAAGAAGGTACAGGAGAATCAAGTTCCAGATCCTGCACGTCTTTTCACAGCGTGCTCCAACATTTTATACAGTTTAATTACATGGGTTAATACACACAATGATTCTATTGGCAATCAGCATTTAGTGTAAGCAATCTACTACTTTTTTTGGTCTCCTCATCTTGCAAAGCCGGCAGTTACAGCTTCTTGGTAAACAGGTTAAGGGATGACGGGACTTCTTGTCAGTTTTAGCTTAGTTTTCTGGTCAGTACGTTTTGGGGAAACTGGGAGAGATGCAAAGGGCAAGATCTAAATTTGTACAAGATGGGGTGTCAGGATGTTAGCAGCTTTTTGCCAGTCCCCCCCCCCCATTCATGGTAGTGTTATTTTGAGGTAGAAAAGTTACAGAGAAGGCTAATGTTATGTCTGTCTTAATTCAAGCTAATGTCTATTAGAGACAAAATGGAGTCTCTCTGGTTCTTAGTACATGTTCCCATCAAGTGAAATGCACCTTTTTAATGAATAAGTGTATGATTTGTTCCATCTCGGTTCATTCATCCTAATGGACTAACCATTTAAGAACCAGCTCAGCTGTTTCAAGCTATTAAAAGAACTTGTGGGTTATACGTTGGGTTATTTCTTATCTCCTAAGCAGCAAGCAAACTAAATCCTTTCAGCATGAGCCGTAAAACAGCTTATAAGCATAAGAGGAGTTCCAACTCTCAGTGGTAGAGAATATGCTTTGTGGGTTGAAGGAGCTGGATTAAATTCTTGTCAACCCTAGTTAAATTAATCCAAATAGGAGATTTGGGAAAGAAGGGGGCAGGAAGGTCTAACGTCCAGGGTCCCACTCAGTAGAGTGAAGAAGAGGGTCCCTAAAGGCAGAAGAGCTGGTTTAGGATACGGGTGAAGTAAGTGAAGAAAAATGCATTCTCAGCTGAGGCTGAAAAATCATTGTCCAGAGTCCAAACCATCCGTGCTCTAGCTAGAAAAGGCAGCTGTGGACTGGGTGATGAACTGGTCTCTAGTACAAGACAGCTCTTGATGGCAGTGGGGTTGGAAAAGGAACATCATAGATAAGAACATAAGATCAACCCTGCTGGATACGATGCAAGGTCCTACTGATACAGCATCCTGCTTTCAACTGTGACAACCTCTGGGCAGCCCACAAACAAGAGCCTGAAAGCAATAACCACCTGTCATTACTTGTTACAAATCCTGTTTTATGAATTGATGGAAGGCACATTCTGAAGCAGAATTCTTGGCATCTCACTGAGCTACAGTCCCAGGATTCCTTGGCAACGTGGAAGTTGAAATGGCATAAAGTGATACACAACATGCATTGCAAAGGAAAGAACTTACATATCTATCCCAGTGCCTTACCTGCATGTTTTTCTTCTCCAGTTGCAGCATAAGCCTTCCCCAGTGACCATGCTGTTGAGGCAACTTCGGCACTGGATTTCTTGTAGAGAGCTACTGACATGGAGTGGGCCTGCCAGGAAGAGATGCACACGGTGTGTTCACATCATAGCAGCTGTGCTACCTGGAGCTCTGGACGAACAATTTCATTAGCGCCCTGAAATACCTGGCAGCCAAATCCTCTAAGAGCCTATAGTCCTACTCACAATCCTAAACGGAGGGTCCTGGATCTAGCCCATGCTCTGTATCTCTCCCAATAGCATAACTAGGGATGGAGAGCACAAACTCCTCCTGTGAATGCAGCCCCACATAAGAGGCAAGCTGTTTACTGCAAACCAACAAAAAACCCTGGAAAACCACTCAGCATGCAAAGCTGCCTAATTATGACTCTAGTACTCTAGAGGCAGTGTGGTGTAGTGGTTAGAATGTTTGGCTAGGATCTGGAAGACCAGGATTCAAATCTCCGCTAAGCCATGAATAGGGCTGCTATACATTCCGATTTTCCTGGACACAGCCGGGAAACAGGCTTGAAAATAGTGTCCAGGCAGATTTTCTCTGAATCAGCAAAATATCCAGGAAATCCTGTACTTATGGTAAGTAGGGTGGTTTGTTTGTTTTGAAGGGCCATTAAAATATTGTTCTATATATGATCCCAAAAACTCTTTGAGGCATTTTCTCCTCTCTCATCCCAAAACCCCCTTCCTTTAAGGGGGGGGGGCGGTTTACACCAGCCAGAAGAACAAGGCTTTTTCTTCTTGCTTAGATGTTACAGTGAAAATAGGCCTCTCTCGGGAATGTCTGGCTTAGGCGCGTAGAGATAAGAGCAAGGTTGCATGGGTGCTATTGTAACCCCAAAGGGAGGGAGGCTGAAACAGGAGGAATGAGGGGCTGGAAATACGTGAAATAAGGAAGTTGATCCAAATATGGGAAAACGAAACCTAATTTTTATGGCATTTCTTGTAAAACACGTGTTTTCTCGGAAATCAGATGACTGTCCATTCTACAGGGTATAAAAGGCTGGCATGCCCAGAGAGGGGGGGGCAGACATCGGGCATACACTTGTCTGTACCATTTTTGTCATGACAAAATAAATGAGCCTTTTACTGCTGACGTTTTGACACTTTGCAGCATCTCTGATGCTCCTAGTATCAGATAAGGAAAAAACAAAGGAAGGGTCCTTCAGTTTTTAACAACTTTGTCCAGAATTTCACTTTGGGGAGTATGGCAACCCTAGCCATGAAGCTCACTTGGGCTAGTCACTGTCTTTCAATCTGACCTTCCGAGAAAGATTTTTGAGAGGATAACACGGAGTGAGGGAGAATCATGCCTTAGAGGAGAGGTGGGATATAAATATAAAAATAAATAAATAAAAATAAAGAGAGTATGGCCCTGGTAGCCATGTCATCAAATCCAGCGTTGTCAGCAGCTTATCCCTCTCCCCCAAAGCAAACTTTTTCTAGTGCTTGGAAATGTAAGGACCAGCACAAGCACGAAAATGAAAGCATCCCTGTAGCATTTCTGTGTACAACATTTGTTCAGGCATTCATTCAATATTTGTTCATTTAACGTTCAGACATGCAAGCACTCAGTTGCTGTTTACTGTGGGTGATAAACCAAGAATACAGTGGTACCTCGGGTTATATACGCTTCAGGTTACATACGCTTCAGGTTACAGACTCTGCTAACCCAGAAATAGTAGCTCAGGTTAAGAACTTTGCTTCAGGATGAGAACAAAAATTGTGCTCCGGCGGTGCGGCAGCAGCAGCAGGCCTCATTAGCTAAAGTGGTGCTTCAGGTTAAGAACAGTTTCAGGTTAAGAATGGATCTCCGGAATGAATTAAGTACTTAACCCGAGGTACCACTGTAAATAAAATGGAGAATTATTGCCACATTGCAATCACAGAATTACTCCGTTTGAAAGCAGACAGTGGTCCCATGATCTCAAGACAGTCTTCCCCAACCTGGTGCCTTCTAGATGATTTAGACTCCAACTCCCATCAGCCCCAGCAAGCATGGCCAATAGTCAAGGATGGTGGGAATTGCAGTCCAAAACACCTGGAGGGCACCAGGTTGCAGAGAACTGCCATAAGGTAATTGCAGGGTATCTGCAGGGTAAGAGATTGGAAGTGGTTGGATGCTGAGCCCCATTTGGGCAACCTGCATCCATAAGAAGAGCCTGCAGGATCAGGCCAGTGGGCCATTTAGTGCAGCATCCTGTTCTCACAGTGGCCAACAAGGTGCTTGTGGGAAGCCCTCAAGCAGAACTTGAGCCCAGATGCTGTCAATAACAGAGGGGATTATTATAGATATATGAATATGATGGTGCCATAGTAGTTTTTACAGCACAACCCTTTACCTGTCTTCTCAAATGAATGTACACCTTATATTTTATGTAAACCACTGAGAGGTTTTGAGGATTAAGCAGTACATAAATCTTACTAAATAAAAAAATAAAAATAAAGGTAAGCCTTTGCTTACTCCCAGCGAATTGGGTATAAGATTGAGGTTTAATACACATGTCACCTGGTAGCTCTATAATGTCAAAACCACAAACTCAGTTTACATGCTGGACTGTTATGAGGTTCCTTGCCTGTAACAAATACCCCATGGATTTTTCATGGTTTCCCTTTGCTTGCTCAGTTTGGGCTATCTTCTGATAGAGGTTTATCAGTTCTGGAGACATCTCTCCTTCGGCTGAAATTACAGCATCAATTGCCTTCTCAAAATGCCTGGCTGCCAACTCTAACTTGTTTTGCTGCAAACTTGCCCTAGAAGGCAGAACAGAGTAATTAGATCTAAAAGTCCACATTTTTTAAAAAGTGAAAATATAAAATATTTGTTTGTTTAGCGTTCTTGTATACCACTTTTCATAAAAAAGGAATTTTAAAAAGGAATATCAGTAAGAGGTACAAAAACAACAAAAACACAATTTAAAAACAACAGTATAATAGATGTAACAATATCTGACTTTATACTTGAGAGTATGAATCAAATTCTGCTCTCAGAATACAACTTTCTACTCTCGGAAAACAGTTTTCTAGTGGCAAATTCTATCACTGAAAAGCACCAGTAGGTAGCAGCAATAATACTGCTGACCACCAGACGGCAGTGTACAACTTGCACATGCATGTGTGTTACCATCTAAAAGAGGTGCCACTGCTCTCCCCAAACACTTGCTGCTAAAGGATCAGGCTGGTGCCTTCATGGTTAGACATGTGGGGGCAAAGTCTGATTTTGGCCTGGGCACAGGACCTGGATTCTTGACTGCAGGAAGCTGCATATAAGACTGCAAAGCCCTTTAGGAACATCCCCAGCTAGGGAGTGAAGAGGAGTCCCAGCACACATGCACATTCATTAGCAGTGCAATGCCAAACACATGCCCTCTGAGTTCAAGAGAACTTGCTACCCTCTAACTAAATATAGGATTGCAGCCTAGATTTAAGTCATTCAGTAAATAGCTGTACCCTTATCAGGCCATTGGTCTTTCGTTTACCTGCCCAGTGCTGCAAGAAGGTCTCTCTCAGATACTTTAAGTTCAGGAGTCTGGGTCCCTCTCCAATCCATCCTTCTCAGTTCTTCCATAATCCTTTCAGCTTTCTGCAGATTGCAGTAGGATTCTTTGCCAGTAGAAAAGTCAAGGAAAAGCAGTGAGGTTGATTTTAATCCATTAAAATCAACACAAACAAAAAGCTGCAACATTGCCTGGAACAGGAGCAGAGAACCTTTTTGGCTCAGCAGGGCAGATTCTTATCAAATCCTAAGCATGTGGGCCAAATATGACAGGTGGGTGAGACTCCCTGGAGTCTGGAGTATCATCAGTTACCTTACCTGGAGTTGGGCATTTTTCTGCTTGGGTAGTGATGAACCATGGGACAAGGCAGTTGCTGATCTCTAATGGCATCACTATTCAAGAAATCCGGAGACTAAGCTAGCTCTAAACATTGCAAGGCCATATTCATCACAAATGCCAGTTGGGTTGACTTCATGGATGCTGGCAATGAACTCTGGGTGACGTGCTTCTTGTGAGCATCCTGAGAACATTCTCTTTAGATGTCCAGAGAGCTGGCACCAGACACTGTGGTGCCTGAAGTAGAAAAACTAAGTGTTACCCATCCTAATAACTGACATGAGGCACAAGCCCCATTCAAATACATGGCAGCGGCACAGGAGCAACAATGTGCTCTTGTTCTGTTTGGTTTCAATGGTGCTTGGTCAGAAGAATGTCTGCCACATTCATTCCCTGCTTGCTGGCCACATAGCTAAAAAAGGTAAAGGGACCCCTGACCATTAGGTCCAGTCGTGGCCGACACTGGGGTTGCGGCACTCATCTCCCTTTACTGGGAGCCGGCGTACTGGGAGCTGGCGTACAACATCCGGGTCATGTGGCCAGCATGACTAAGCCGCTTCTGGCAAACCAGAGCAGCGCACAGGATCACCGTTTACCTTCCTGCCAGAGTGGTACCTATTTATCTATTTGCACTTTGACGTGCTTTCGAACTGCTAGGTTGGCAGGAACAGGGACCAAGCAACGGGAGCTCACCCGATCGCGGAGATTCTGTGGTTTAACCCACAGCGCCACCCGCGTCCCTTGGCCACATAGCTACTTAGTTCCTAAATCAACACCAGGTCTCCCAGCATACAGCCTCACTTGCCAGTTGCACTGAACCAGTCTCAGCCTCTACATATGCTGTACCCTCTCAGATGTCTGGCTCTTGACCCCACCAAGGAATGAGTGTATGAAAACCTGCACCCATGTTGGACTGTGGTGACAGCGTATGAACACAAAGCTCGGAGGGGATTTTTTTTTTTTGAGATTCCTATTTATTTACTAAACTTAATATGCCTCATTTGTATCTCTCCCTTCTTATAAGGTGCTCATAGCAGCGTTTTAGTCTCACAGCAACCTTGCAAGGTAGACCGAGAGGCTGACTTTTCTATGCACTTCTGGTGAGCTTCATAGCTGAACAGTGTTGCTTCGGTATTTTGCCTCTGAATCCCCCTGTTCTGATCGCTGCATTGCAAGGATATTTTTTCTGCATCAAATACGATGCACCCAAAGTATAGTAGATTGTCACAAGCATGCTCAGAAACTCTCCTTTTTCGTCTGAAGATGCTGGAGGGGCGCCTCCACCTGCAAATATGGTGCATTTGGCTGAATTTGCATGGTGCATAGCCTGAATGGGAAGACCTGGGGGAAATAATAAGATGACTTTAACCACATAGAATGACGTGTTCACTAATCTGCACTACATACAAACACTTCAAGCAAAAATGTTCTCATAAACCAGGGACAGAAAACCGAGATGTTGTGTAGTTCCATTCAGGTTCATGGGAGTTATAGTTTGACGATGTCTGAATGGCCACAGTTGCCCTGTCCCCACCACAAACAATTAATGGACTTGAGAAAAGAAACTGGTTGCTAAAAGCTTTTGTGCATGTAGCTGCAACTGAAAATTTATATATGGGAAGAAAGGAAAATATGCCGGTGCAAGCCCTAAATTGAGAATTATGAATAAATGCACATTTCCAACTCTCTCTCCACCAAGAAATGATCAATGATATCAACTATCAGTCATAAAAATTGAAGAAAAGAACAGCAGCTGCAAAATGAGTGCTCCATCCATGATGACTAAAACTGTGATCCCATCTCGCCTTGGAGGCAGATCATCTCATTGTCCTATGAATACACGTATCAGCTCCTTCAAAACCTCTTTTTTGGTAAACTGCTTTGAGGTTACTATTACAATCCAGCGGTGTACAAATTTTATGAAATGAATGAATGGATGGATAAAGCAAAGTGGTAGATGAGGAGGATGACAGACAGAAAGGTTGGATCCTCTAGCTGCAAATTTGCACTTTGTTGTGAAAGTGGCAAAGCGACTTGTGGCACCTTAAAGACTGCCTGATTTATATGGATGGAGAAAAGTTGTCCTCCGTTGCTCATGACCCTGAAAATTATGGGCATCCATTGAAGATGAATGTTAAAAGGTTCGTGACCGTCAAAAGAAAGAACTTCTTCACACAGAGCATAGCTGAACTATAGGAGGTGCTACTGCCAACCTGAATGGCTTCAAAAGATGATTAGGCAAATTCATTAAGGATAAGACTATCCAAAGCTACTAGTCACAATGGCTGTGTTCCATATCCACTGTCAGAAGGAGCAGAATAATGAAGAAGAAGAGTTTGGATTTGATATCCCGCTTTATCACTACCCGAAGGAGTCTCAAAGCGGCTAACATTCTCCTTTCCCTTCTTCCCCCACAACAAACACTCTGTGAAGTGAGTGAGGCTGAGAGTCTTCAGAAAAGTATGACTAGCCCAAGGCTTGGCCACTAGACTAGATATCCCATGGGCCTGATCCAGAAGACTCTTCTGCTCTTACTGTGCCACAAGAAGTCTGTTAGTCTCTTGACATGTTAAAGACTCCTTGTTGCTTTTGCAGCAGCAGATCAACACAGCTATCCTTCTGTAGTTTGTGGTGAAATAATTAAGTGACCAACAGTTGGAATCATATCCTTTGTGTTTTCCTTTTTTTTTTTTTTTGGAAAATTATTTTCATTTGATTTTACAAATCCATTCACACTCAAAATCACAAATAATAAAAATTACACAAGATACTCCCAAATCTCTAGACTTCCTACCATGGGTTCTTTAGTTAACCTTTTCAACTGCATACTATAAATCCTCCTAATTTTTCAGTCCTCCATTGTATCCAAAAAATAAGTTTGTATCCTGTTTCGGAATCAGTGTAATGTATGCCTCTTTCCAAGATTCTGGCAATTTCCCTATGTTTAGTATTCCATTCATTACATCCTTAAGTGGTTGTGCCAGAAAATCTTGTATATCCTTAGTGTTTTCCTTACCCAAACTGACATGTGTATCTTATCATTATTACATACTACCTTTTTTACCTTGAAGGGTAAGGTAACCATGAGCAAGATTAGCGAGTGCCTCTGCCAACTTCCAGTGCCCATTTCCATAGACAATTCTTGCCAGAGCAGTACATTGAACCAGTTCCCTGCAGGCTTTATGTGCCTGGAGAAAACACACACACAAGATTTGCTGTAAAAAAGGTAGACATTTTCCAATATGCCTGCTTCTTGCTTCTGCATCTCAGGGCCGTTCCCTGACATCTCCAGTTAAATAATAATAATAATCAGGTAGCTGGTGAGGTAAAATAACTGTGCCAGAGACCATAAAGCAGGGAGGATGAAACCTTTTTTAACTTGAAGTCCACTTT
Source organism: Podarcis melisellensis (assembly GCF_964234715.1). Lineage (NCBI taxonomy): Eukaryota > Metazoa > Chordata > Lepidosauria > Squamata > Lacertidae > Podarcis > Podarcis melisellensis. The sequence goes on from NC_138543.1 coordinate 46,916,444, forward strand.
TTCTTCTAGGCACATGTTCCAGTGGCCAGAGGCAAAAGTGGGCAGAGCAAAGAATATTAGTATTTTACAAGTGCTACATCATGCCCACACTGCATCTATAAGTACGTGATCGTTTAGTACAGCAGCACCGACACTTTGGAACTCCCTGCCTATTGATATCAGGCTGGCACCTTCTTTTCAGCGTCTGCTGAAGATGTTCTTATTTAGACAATCCAACCCAGTCATTAAGAAAGCTTGTATGAGTTTTAACTTGCTGTAGTCTGTTCTACTGCGGTTTTAACTTTCTGTATGCTTTAAAATAAAAATTGTAAACTAAAAAAATAGTTATAATTTGATTGCTTTATCTTTTACAAAAGATATAAAGCAATCAGGTTTTCCCCCTGGTAATATATAAATTTTATGAAATAAATAACTATTACGTTTGTACTGTAATAGTTATGCACACTCACACTTCCTTCTCTACCCTCCATCCAGGCAATCCAGGAGCGTTATCAGAGTTCAAGGACATTCTCTAGCCATGCATGCAAAGGAGAGCTGGCGAGGGGCATGGCCTGAGGAGAAGGGGTATGTCTGGGAAGAGTTCTGGAGGCCACATATAGGGGCCTAAGGGCCACATTCAGTCCTCCCTGCCCTAGAAAGCCACTGCTGCTTGGAGTAGCCTAGGGCTGGGGAATGCGTGACTGCCACCCCCTCCCCCAAACGCTGTTGCATTACAACTTCCATCAGCCCCTGCCAGCATGGCCAATAGCCAGGGAGATGATGAAGTTGTGGTGGTCCAGCAGCATCTGGCGGAGAGGGAACCCCTGGAGCAGGAAACACTGGGCTAGATGGACAAATATAAGGTAAAGGTAAAGGGACCCCTGACCATTAGGTCCAGTCGTGACCGACTCTGGGGTTGCGGCGCTCATCTCGCTTTACTGACCGAGGGAGCCAGCATACAGCTTCCGGGTCATGTGGCCAGCATGACTAAACCACTTCTGGCGAACCAGAGCAGTGCATGGAAACGCCGTTTACCTTCCCGCCAGAGCGGTACCTATTTATCTACTTGCACTTTTGACATGCTTTTGAACTGCTAGGTTGGCAGGAGCAGGGACCGAGCAACGGGAGCTCACCCCGTCGCGGGGATTCGAACCGCCAACCTTCTGATCAGCAAGTCCTAGGCTCTGTGGTTTAACCCATAGCACCACCAAATATACTGACCTAGAAAAGGCAGCTTCTCTGAATTTGTGTTTCCCTTCTTTACAGATGCCAGATAACCCTTGGCAGGGTTATTACATATTTTACATGGCTGTTTATTTGTATATACTTTAAGTTTTTATATATGGATGTTTTATGATGGCCTATATTTGTAACGCCGAATAAAGGTTTGGCAAAGTAAGCTAATATATATATATATATATATATAGATACAGACAGTGCTTTTTTCTGGGGGGACGGGACGCGGGGAACGCATACCCCTAAACATTTTGTGAATCTAAGTTTGGCCTCATTGAGGGGCAGTATTTCAATATGAGTAGGAAAATGAGAGTACTCCTAAACATATTTTTTAAATAGGAAAAAAGCACTGGATCCAGATATAATGTTATAGCATCAAACACACACAGAGTAAAGTCTCTGGAGCACCTGAAGCCTGCTTTCATGTCCATATATTGCAGGTTTATCTTACCCTTCCTTCTAAGCAGCTCAGGTCAGCATACAGGATTTGCCCCTCTCTTTCTTTTATTCCCCACAATAACCCTGTGAGGTCGGTTAGACTGAGAGATTGTGGCTAGCTACAGGTCACCCAATCTGCCACCATTAATCCTATATGCACCCATTAATTTCCAGTAGTATTCAGGCATGAAAGGAAACAAAAGGATAAGATTACCTCTTTTTCGTCGGCAAACCTTTCTGCCCTTTCTTGCGCTTGCATTAACTTGGTTGCTGGTGTAGCCAGCAGCTCGGACCACCTTTCATTTTCTTCACGGTCGCTGCTCATTTCATCTGAGCACAGCTTTTCCTTTGAGTTTTAAAAGGTTATAAAGTAGGTGTCAGCAGCTGGCAGCCTTGGGATCAAACCTGGCCCTCTTGGGGGGTGGAGCACTGCCTTGGACCCATGGCTGGCACTCTAAAGGATGGCTGTGATCATGAGACTTGTCTCTTAGGGAGAGCTTATCATGCCGTAGATACCTACATTTTATAAAGGGCCCTACAGAAAACAGAACTAGCTGCTGACCTGGGTTGTGAAGCCAGCATCAGCAATAATAACAACAACAATTCCCTTCCTTGGTTACCATTAAAACACAGAATTAGGATTTAGGCAAGCAGTAAAAATTTGCTATATTTGGCAATTTATCACTTCAAGGTGATTGAGAGGTGTGTTCTAATCTGTTGTTGGCATCCGTCTGTCTCGAGAGACAATGGAGTACACTTCTGGGAGGGAAGTCAAACCTCTGGAGAATCACAGCGCCTGCTGTGGCTGCAGAGATGGTAACTCATAACTGCTGCATCCCATGTTGTTTTTGCTGCATTAGCAGCACTGAAATTACTTCCCTGGACGCCAGCTTGGGCAGTGTGTATGGAGGACTTGGGCTGCCCAGATGACAAAACCCCTCCCTAATCATAGCTGTCAACTTTCAGATTTGAAAATAAGAGATCAGCAGCCTCAAAAATAAGGGATCAGCAGCCTCACCTGTCCCGGGGACAGTCTACGGGATATCTAACAATCCGGGATAGCAGCGGGAAACGGCGCTGAAATAAGGGAATTTTCTGCACACACAAAAAAAGGGGGAAGGTTGACAGCTATGTCCCTAATATGTATTATTATTACTATTACTATTATTTTGCAGTTAGCAATGGCACGGTGGAAATTGCTGGAGCTGTTCACAGCCTCCCGTGTGAAACTGACTCCACAGTTTGCATTGCGTGCAAGGGCGATGACTTGTGAATGAGGGAGTTGTGTAGCTTTGAGGTACAGCTGCTTTTAACAAACAGGCAGGCTGTGGCATGACATTATGTACACTGTTATTTCTCTCTCTCTCCAAACCTCCAATTCTCCCTTCTCAGCTTTGCTTTCCCCCCTCACCTTCCTCCCCCTAAAATACACCCAACTAAATACATCACAGGTCTAAAGGTTTTTTGTAATACTCTCGGAGCTGACAGGTGAAACAAAATGAATCTAAAATGGTTCACGGCAGCAAAGGTATCAGCTAGCCGAGAGCCATTGCCTACCTCAGAACAAGGCAGTGGATCTGGAACTCAATGGAGAGGAACTTTCCCACCCTGCACTTGATTTTGCTTCGCAGGTTTACATTAACCACACATAGAAATATGGCATTAGGAATCAGGTTCTTTTGGGTGGAGACCTTAGTTCCTTTTCTGTAAAGGATTGTTTTGTCTGTGTGTGAAAGCAGTGTCTCTCCCCAAGCTGTCACTAGGGCGACAGTGTGTTGCCCCAGTTGTCCTGGTGACTGAAAAACAACCTTTGGCCTTTAGATGGAGCCATTTTTCTTTTTTTTTCGCCCGGATGGAAAGCTCAGTAACAACTGAGGGGTTTTAGGAGGCTTATAATTAAAACACTGCAGGCCCACTCTCCACATTTAAATCCTCAAAGGCTGAGAGTCAGATTGTGCGCCTGCTCTGGGCTGCATTCAGACAGCACCTTGTCCTGTTATCCTCACGTTTCCTTCCCTGATCGTTTCTCTGTGTTGTGGGATCTCTCACAGGACATAAAAGGCACTTCTGGAAACCTGGTTGGACTTAGTGGAAATTTAGCATGAATTTGAGTGCTGTTTCCAGAAAGCAAATGTGTTTGCAATCCTATTAGCTTGAAAAGTTTTGTGTTCGAGTGTTGCATTGTAATTTCATGGTCACAACCATTGGGGCACACAGTTCTTTTCCACAATTTAAAATTCTAAATGGCCACAGCTCTGTAATGTAACAGGCACTGCAGTGTAATAGAAAGCTTTAGAAATCAAGGCAGAACTGCCAGCGTTATTACCAGGAAAACTTAACAACAAACCCCACATCTCAATGCAGCAGCTCTAGTGAGCTTTGTGGCTGAGCTGAAGTCCAGGCCTAGATTTTACAGTCCCAACACTTTACCACATTCACACCTGAACGTTTGGATCAGTATAATACCACTTTTTAAAAAGCCATGGCTTTCCCCAAATAATCTTGGGAACTGTAATTCAGGGTGCTGAGAGTTGTGAGGAGACCCTTATTTTCCTCACAGGCCTACAATTCCCAGAGTTCCCAAGGAAGGGGAAACCACCTGGGAATGTCCTATTCTGTTTTACAGCTCAAAAGTGTGTGTGTTTGTGTATGTGTATGTATGTATACACACCCACTCCATCTAATCTCTGTGTGTATACACATCCACACTAAACAGGAAAGCTAGTGTGTAAAGTGTGTAGTTGGTGGGCAGGCTCCTTGCTTGGCATCAAGCAGACCTCTGCGCCTATGTGCAGGACCTGTACTCACAGGTGCCGCCATTTTAATTATACTGCTGTGCCCCAGATGTGCTTATGACAAGGTCTAATGGCGCCAGCAATACAGGCCTGTGAGACTGTAATTTTGCTCAGTGTTGCCACTGGGCTGCCATCTAAGTCCCTTACTATTAAATAGATTAATATTAATATCAATAAATTAAATATTAAATAATTATTAAATATTTAATACATAACACTTATGGCCTCCCAAAGGTGATGAGCAGCACAGAGTGGCATCTAAACTCACTGGGGCTGCCATCTTAGTTATCAAAGTTCTTTGCTCTACTGTATGACAAACCTGTGGCAATAGTATTAATTAAATAATATAGAGCATGCATCCGCCACAAAAGCCAACATCCACGATGTGAGAGAAGATACCAGAGACACCAACAAGCTTACATCTAAGCTTGATTTCAGATTCAACCCCTGAATCACCACAGCATAGCCATTTTATCCAACTCCATTTCCCATTTTAATTATGCTCCCCCATTTCAGGAGAGGGGCCAGTATGGTGCTGGTGATTTAAGTGTGCCCTATAGGGGCTCGACTCCACTCTACATACCATTGTGGCACCCAGCTTCCTGCCCTAATCCTCCCTGTAGCCCAGCTTAGCTGTGGGAGTTGTGATTGTCAATGGTGGGCCCTAGCATTCACCCCAGGTACATTGCACACTTACACCAGGACTGCTTCAGAAGGCTGGGTGTGCAAAGAGAACCCAAGGAATGGCCTCTTCAAAGCAACAGCTTTGAAAAGGCCAGTTCCAGGAGACTTCCGGTCGGCGTCAGCGTTAATGGCGGTCCTTGCTTCGAGCTCCGAAGCAGGACTGCTCCGTGAGTTCGGGTCTGACCCGCTACGGCGAGCGGGGGACCCCTAAAATCACAGGCGCTGAAGCCTGTGAACAAGGAGATTCGGTGGGCACCTTTGCGCCCCCCGGTATCGCGAAAGAGCCTTTTTAAAGGCTCCGGAGCGGCATCGGGTGTGAGCGCGGTGCTGAGGATCGCAACCCAGCTCACGGAGCGAAGCCGCGTCGCCATTGACGGAGAGCGCTGATTCCTTCCTGAAACTACCGATTGGCAACAACACCCGTGAGTAAGAACGGCAAATAAATTGAACGGGACTTTAAAAATTAAGAAGATTCGGCTGAAAACGGGACCGGCAAAAATTAAGGAAGTCTGCCTCCCGGAACTGCATGATTGACTGAGCAACGAAAAGAATAAGCTGTGCTTAAAGGGAACGTATTTATGCTTTTTAACTCTGTTAAACCTGACATCGAAAGAGGACCTCCCCCCCAATGAGCAGGAGAGGGGGGGAAGAAAATTGACTTAATTTTATCTGCTTAAAGAAAGGAGTTTTGAATGGGAAACTTTCCACTGCCGATACCTCTGGCCAGGCTGCCTGAGCAGTGAGCGCCTGGAAGTGAACTGTCAAAATAGATTGTGGATACAGAGTAACATTTATCTGAAATAAAATAACGGGACTTTAGTGGATAAAAACTGTAACATCCTAAACTGCAACAAAGTAGGGTCTTTACTTGGACTTTCGCTTTTGGAACTTTGTATGGCTATTTCTTTCCCTGTTTCTTTGTTTCCGTACTGGATATAATGTACTCCCTCTAGAGGACTAAAAGAGAGACTGTTGTATTGAAGCAGAAATAGTGGGATTTTCCACTTGCAACTATTCCTGTGGGAACGACCTTGAGATATGAGCGGCCCACTGGATGAAATATCAACAAGATCCAAAGCAAAACAGGCTCAAAAGAAAAGAGGCTCTATATCAGGAGCATTAGCCGCACAGGAAAAAGTAACAACAGCATCAATGGATTCCATGACACAGGCTTTGCTCAGGATAAATGAATCTTTAGAAGCACTCACCAAGCAGTCTACAGAGAATTCTAAAAAACTGACAGAACTGACAGCAAGATTGGATTTGAACACAACGACAATATCGTCTAACACAGATTCTATAAATCGTTTAATTCAAGAAAGTACAGAAACAAGGAGAATAGCCGAGAGCGCAAAGAGCACTGCCGAGGAAACTAAAGGGAAATTTGTTCCTATTGCAAAGAAAGTATATGAACATGATGCAGCCTTGGCCCTTATGGATCTGGAGAGGAAAGGTAAGAATCTGAAATTGAGATTGGTACCAGAGGAGGAAGAGGACAAGCTTGGGGAATTTCTTACAGACAAGTTCCAAGAATTTTGGAGTGATGAGTTAGAGGGAGAGGAAGATGAATTTGCAATAACTACAGCCTTCCGGATTGGCAGGAAGCAAGGCAAGAAACCAAGGGATTGTCTAATTACCTTGAGATCTAAGGAAGAAAGAGACAAAATATTGAACTTACATTTCCAGAAGGCACTGGTCATTAAAAACGCCCAAATACAGATTTTTAAAGATATCCCCAGATATTTTTTGGAGGTGAGAACCCAATTTAAAGACTTAGTTGACTTATTGAAACAAAATAACATCCAATTCAGGTGGGAATTCCCACAAGGGCTGTCCTTCAACTTCAAAGGGAAGAAAATCAAAATAAAAACAATTCAAGATAAAGAACACTTTTTGGAGAGAAACTTTGAGGACTTTCAGAAAGGAACTGTGAGGGAGAGGGAAATACCGGACATTGCAAACTTATCGTTTGGATTGAACCCAGCACCGACCGACGAGGAACAAGAACTTGGAGCAGTCGGTGGGAAAAATACCCAGTAACAAAAATGTCCCTGCAACTTCTGAGTTGGAACTGCAATGGTCTAAACCATCCCCGAAAAAGAGATCAAGTGTTTCATATATTAAAGAAAGAACATTTAGACATAATTTGTTTGCAAGAAACTCATATTGCCAGGATACATAGAAAACTTTTGATAAATAAGAGATTAGGACTGGAATTTGTTTCCTCAGATAAAGTCAAGAAAAGAGGGGTGGTGATTTATGTCAAGGAAAAATGGGAACCAAAAATGATTTTTAAGGATGATGAAGGAAGATACCTGGCAGTAGAAATTCAAATCCAAGGAGAAAAGATTTTAATTGTAGGAGTTTATGCACCTAATGAGGGGAAGGCCGAGTTCTTCAAGAAGTTGCATGAGACTTTAATGGATTTTATGGACTTTAAAATCATATTGATGGGCGATATGAACGGAGTTGTCTCCACAAATATGGACAAAGCACAAAGACAAGTAATATCTAAGGACGGGAGACTACCAAAGACTTTCTTTGAACTGACTGATACCATGGACTTGATTGATATTTGGAGAACAAGGAACCCTCTGGAAAGAGAGGGAACCTTCTTCTCTGAAGCAAAAATGACCTGGACTAGAATTGATCAAATCTGGATTTCTAGCAATCTGGCACCGAGAGTGAAAAAAACAGAAATCTGCACAAAAACCTGCTCCGACCACAATGCAGTGAAGATGGAAATGAAACTAACAACGGCTGGAACCTTTAGATGGAGGATGAATGACACCCTATTTAGAGATGAAGAAATCTATCAAAAGGCCCCAAAAATAGTGAAGGATTATTTTGAGATAAATTTGAGAACGGAGGTGGAAAAAAGAATAGTATGGGACGCAAGTAAGGCCGTGATGCGCGGTTTCTTAATTCAGCAGAACTCTATAAAGAGGAAAAAACAAAATGAGAGGAAGGAAAAGATATTGAAACAAATAAAAGAAGGAGAGAAGAAATTGAGATCCAAACCAAAGTCTCACGAGATTTTAAGAGAAATAAAATATCATCAGACGCAATACATGGAATTGACGAACCAAGAAATAGAATGGAAGATAAAGCAAATGAGGCAAAAGACATTTGAATCGGCAGATAAATGTGGGAAACTGCTGTCATGGCAACTGAAAAAGAGACAAAAGTTAAATACTGTGACATCCTTGGAAATAGATGGGAAACTTATTAATAAACCAAATGAGATAAGTAACTGTTTTCAAAGTTTCTTTAAAAAACTGTATGCACAAGGGCCTACAAACGAACAAGAAATAGAGGAATTCGTCAAAAAATATGGATAATCAAAGATTTCAGAACAAAACAAAAGGATTTTGAATGAAAAAATTACAGAACAAGAAATAGAGGGTGCCATCCAGAATATGAAATTGGGGAAATCACCAGGACCAGATGGTTTGACTGCGAAATATTACAAAGCTCTTAAGGAATGGTTAGTACAACCATTGAAGGAAGTATGTAATCAAATACTAGAGGGGGAAAAGGCTCCCGAATCGTGGAAAGAAGCATTCATCTCACTCATACCGAAGACAGAAACTGAGAAACATCAAGTTAAGAACTACCACCCTATATCACTCTTGAACGTGGATTATAAAATTTTTGCAGACGTTTTGGCGAAAAGATTTAAGAGAGTATTGGTAGAGGAGATTCACAAGAATCAAACAGGCTTTCTCCCAGGGAGACATATGTCAGATAATGTGAGGAACATTATAGACATCTTGGAGTTCCTGGAGGTGGACATTAACAGAAAGGCAGTTTTAATATTTGTGGACGCGGAGAAAGCCTTTGACAACATAATAATAATAATAATTTATTATTTATACCCCGCCCATCTGGCTGAGTTTCCCCAGCCACTCTGGGCGGCTCCCAATCAGTGTTAAAAACAGTACAGCATTACATATTAAAAACTTCCCTGAACAGGGCTGCCTTAAGATGTTTTCTGAATGTCAGGTAATTCTTTATCTCTTTGACATCTGATGGGAGGGCGTTCCACAGGGCGGGCACCACTACCGAGAAGGCCCTCTGTCTGGTTCCCTGTAGCCTCACTTCTCGCAATGACGGAACCGCCAGAAGGCCCTCGGCACTGGATCTCAGTGTCCGGGCTGAACGATGGGGGTGGAGACGCTCCTTCAGGTATACAGGACCGAGGCCGTTTAGGGCTTTAAAGGTCAGCACCAACACTTTGAATCGTGCTCGGAAACGTACTGGGAGCCAGTGCAGATCTCTCAGAACCGGTGTTATGTGGTCCCGGCGGCCACTCCCAGTCACCAGTCTAGCTGCCGCATTCTGGATTAATTGCAGTTTCCGGGTCACCTTCAAAGGTAGCCCCACGTAGAGCGCGTTGCAGTAGTCCAAGCGTGAGATAACTAGAGCATGCACCACTCTGGCGAGACAGTCCGCGGGGAGGTAGGGTCTTAGCCTGCGTACCAGGTGGAGCTGGTAGACAGCTGCCCTGGACACAGAGTTAACCTGCGCCTCCATGGACAGCTGTGAGTCCAAAATGACTCCCAGGCTGCGCACCTGGTCCTTCAGGGGCACAGTTACCCCATTCAGGACCAGGGAATCCTCCACACCTGCCCGCCTCCTGTCCCCCAAAAACAGTACTTCTGTCTTGTCAGGATTCAACCTCAATCTGTTAGCCGCCATCCAACCTCCAACCGCCTCCAGGCACTCACACAGGACCTTCACCACCTTCACTGGTTCTGATTTAAAGGAGAGGTAGAGCTGGGTGTCATCTGCATACTGATGAACACCCAGTCCAAACCCCCTGATGATCTCTCCCAGTGGCTTCATATAGATATTAAAAAGCATGGGGGAGAGGACAGAACCCTGAGGCACCCCACAAGTGAGAGCCCAGGGGTCTGAACACTCACCCCCCACCACCACTTTCTGGACACGGCCCAGGAGGAAGGAGCGGAACCACTGTATGACAGTGCCCCCAGCTCCCAGCCCCTCTAGACGGTCCAGAAGGATGTTATGGTCGATGGTGTCAAAGGCCGCTGAGAGATCCAGCAGAACTAGGAAACAGCTCTCACCTTTGTCCCTAGCCCGCCGGAGATCATCAACCAGCGCGACCAAGGCAGTTTCAGTCCCATGGTGAGGCCCGAATCCCGATTGGAAGGGATCCAAATGGTCCGTTTCCTCCAGGCGTGCTTGGAGTTGTTCAGCAACCACCCGCTCAATCACCTTGCCCAAGAATGGCAGATTTGAGACTGGGCGATAGTTGGCCAAATTGGCCGGGTCTAAAGATGTTTTTTTAAGAAGCGGTTTAATGACCGCCTCTTTCAGCGGGTCTGGGAAGGCTCCCTCACAGAGGGAAGCATTCACCACCCCGCAGAGCCCATCGCCCAGCGCTTCCCGGCTCGCTTTTATCAGCCAGGATGGGCAAGGATCAAGGAGACAGGTGGTCGGTTTCACTCGTCCAAGCAGCCTGTCCACATCCTCGGAGGTAACAGATTGGAATTGATCCCATATAACAGGACCAGACAGAACTCTAGCACTCTCCCGCCCTGGCCCTGCTCCCACGGTGGAGTCTACCTCCTTCTGAATCTGAGCGATTTTATCTGCAAAAAACTTTGCAAAAGCATTGCAGGAGATCTTGGGGTCCCTACCAGGCCCCGGTGGTACAGGTGGTTCCGATAAACTGCGAACCACCTGAAAAAGTCTCCTGCTGCTGTTTTCTGCAGATGCAATGGAGGCGGCGAAGAAGGCCCTCTTCGCCGTCGCCATTGCCACTTGGTAGGCTCGACGTTGAGCTCTAACCCGTGTCCGGTCTGATTCAGAATGAGTTTTCCGCCACCGGCGCTCTAGCCGTCTCAACGATTGTTTCATCACCCTCAGCTCCGGGGAAAACCACGGGGCTGTCCGGGCTCCATGCAATCGGAGAGGGCGCTTCGGAGCCAGACAGTCAATTGCCCTGGTTAACTCCGCATTCCAGCGGGCCACCAGGGAATCAGCTGAAAGGCCATCAACTTGGGATAAAGCATCCCCTACCACTCTCTGGAAGCCGATTGGATCCATTAAGTGGCGGGGGCGGACCATCCGAATCGGTCCCACCTCCCTGCGGAGGGGAAGGGTTGCGGAGAAGTCCAGTTGCACCAGGAAGTGATCTGACCATGGCACTTCTTTTGTTTCGCTTTTAGTTAATGTCAGATCACCAACATCCGTAGAGGTAAACACCAAGTCTAAGGCATGTCCGTGGCTATGAGTTGGGCCAGACTTATTCAGGGACAGCCCCATGGAGGCCATGCTTTCCACGAAGTCCCGAGCGGCTCCTTGTAAGGTCGTGTCGGCATGGATGTTAAAATCCCCCAGGACAACCAAGCTAGGTGTCTCCAGGAGCATATCCGCCACGACCTGAAGCAGCTCGGGCAGGAAATCCTTGGTGCAGCGGGGAGGTCGGTACACCAGTAGGAATCCTGTACTGCCCCTATTGCCCAACTTCCAGAACATGCACTCAGAAAACTGGGTCTTCCCAATAGGACGCCTGGTGCAGACTAATGACTTCCTAAAAATCACTGCAACCCCCCCTCCCCGCCCACATGACCTGGGTTGCTGTGCGTAAGAGAAACCTGGTGGGCAGTACACCTCTTGGAATTTTATGAAGAAGAATCTCCATGGGATGGGGGTAGGCCAAGGGTTTGAAAATGGTATAGGTGCAGTATACTCTGAACAAAGAGCTAAACTAATTGTGAACAATGTGGTAATGGATGAAATACCAATAGAGAAAGGCACACGACAGGGATGCCCTATATCTCCTCTACTTTTTATATCTGTCCTGGAGGTTTTGTTAAATATGATTAGAAAGGACCAGCTGGTAAAAGGAATTCAGGTCGGAGCTAAACAATATAAATTAAGGGCATTTGCAGATGATTTAGTGTTAACCTTGCAACAGCCAGAAGCTAGTACCAAAAGAGTTTTAGAATTAATTGAGATATTCGGCCAGGTAGCAGGATTTAAACTAAATAAACAGAAAACAAAGGTGTTGGAAAAAAATTTAACAAATGAAGAAAAAGATAGGTTTCAAAGTGAAACCGGGTTGGAAATAGCAAAAAAGGTTAAGTACCTGGGGGTAAATTTAACATCTAAAAATGTGAACTTATTTAAAGATAACTATGAAAAATGTTGGTCAGAAGTAAAAAAGGATCTAGATATATGGTCCAGGTTGAAACTTTCCTTGTTAGGCCGAATTGCTGTTATCAAGATGAATGTATTGCCGAGAATGTTGTTTTTGTTTCAGACGTTGCAAATCCTAGACAAAATGGACTGCTTCAAGAAGTGGCAGAAGGATATATCTAAATTTGTCTGGCAGGGCAAAAAGCCCAGAATAAAATTTAAGATTTTAACTGATGCGAAAGATAGAGGGGGCTTTGCCCTGCCAGACTTAAGACTTTATTACGAATCAGCAGCATTTTGCTGGTTGAAGCAATGGCTACTTCTGGAGGATACAGACATTTTGGACTTGGAAGGATATGACAATAGTTTTGGTTGGCATGCATATTTGTGGTATGACAAGGTAAAGGTGTATAAAAGTTTTAAAAACCAAATTGTAAGGAAAGCACTGTATAATGTTTGGAATAGATATAAGGATTTATTGGAAAGCAAAACCCCCAGGTGGCTGTCACCAATGGAAGCAAAGGCAGTGAAAAAACTTAACATGGACTCTAATTGGCCTAAATATTGTGAAATCTTAGAACAAGATGGTGAAAAGTTGAAGCTTCAAAGTTTTGAGAAGCTAAAGCATAAAGTTCGAGATTGGCTACATTATCGTCAGATAAATGAGACATTTAAGCAGGACAGGAAACTTGGCTTTCAGAAGGAGAGGTCAAAGTTAGAAACAGAATTGCTAGAACCCAATACTAAGAATCTATCTAAAATGTATAATTTGCTGCTGAAATGGAATACACAGGATGAAACGGTGAAATCAGCTATGATTAAATGGGCACAGGATATTGGTCATGATATTATGTTTGCTGACTGGGAACAGTTATGGACCAACGGCATTAAATTTACGGCATGTACTGCCTTGAAAGAGAATATAATGAAAATGATCTATAGGTGGTACATGACCCCAGTCAAGCTTGCAAAGATCTACCATTTGCCCAATAATAAATGTTGGAAATGTAATGAGACTGAAGGCACATTTTATCATCTTTGGTGGACCTGCCCAAAGATTAAGGCCTACTGGGAAATGATCTATAATGAAATTAAGAAAGTCCTTAAGTGGACATCTGCAAAGAAACCGGAGGCTTTTCTCTTGGGCATGGTCGGCCAATTGGTACCAAAGAAGGATAAGACATTTTTTATGTACGCAACCACAGCAGCAAGAATCTTGTTGGCAAAGTATTGGAAGATGCAAGAATTACCTACTCTGGAAGAATGGCAGACGAAGGTGACGGAATATATGGGATTGGCAGAGATGACTGGCAGAATCCGTGACCAGAGGAAAGAGACAGTGGAAGAGGACTGGAGAAAATTTAAAACATATCTTAAAAACTATTGTAAAATTGTGGACTGATAAGATGTCAAGGGGTGAGAAACAAAGAATTACAGCTGTAAATGTTAAATCTTAAGTAAATTTAAAAGAGACTTGATTAAAAATTGACTGAAGGGTTGCTTGAAAAAATGGCAAAATAAGGATGTGGTGAAAGGAAGGTATGGGGAAGTCAAATTTTTGTTGTATGTTTTTGATGTATGTGTTTTGTTTTGTATTGTCTTTTGTATGTGTAAAAAACCAATAAAAATCATTTAAAAAAAGAAAAAAAAAGAAAAGGCCAGTTCCAGGCTAGCAATCCTTCGGAAAGAAATTTAAAAACAAAACTGCTAATTATCACGTCGTCGTTCTACAAATCCATGGAGCAACTGCACTTGGAATAGTGTGCCTAGTTCTGGTCGCCTCACATCAAATAGGATATTGTTGAGCTAGAAAAAGGTTCAGAAACAGGCAACCAAAATTGTCAAGGGAGTGGAGAAAGGTTACAAGATTTGAGGCTTATTGTTTGGAGAAAAGTTAAGAGGAGACCTGACAGAGGTCAATAAAATAATGCATGGCATGAAGAAAGTAGAAAGGAAGTTTTTCTCCTTCTCACATGGCCTTCCAGTGAAGATGGTGGATTTAAGACAGGCAAAAGAAAGTGCTTCCTCATACAGCACACAAGCTATGCAATTTGCTCCCACTAGAGGCAAAAATGGCCACCAACTTGGGTGGCTTTCAAAGAGGATTCGACAAAATTCATGGAAGATAAGGCCATGCTCTCTCCCCACTGTCAGAGGGAGTGTGCTTCTGAACACCCATTGCTGGAAGCTGCAGAAGGGGCGAGAGGTGGTGTGTTCAGGTTGCAGGCTTCCCATGGGCATCTAGCTTACCACTGTGATAACAAGATGATTGCCCTGATCCATCATGTTCTTCTTATGTTCTTTAAATATTTGAGTTTCTTCCCTTGGGTTCACTACAATGTCCCAATCGCCGATATATTTTGGAAAGTGGTCTGTCCGTCTGCTGTGCATTCAGACACCTCTTAACGGTTTCTGACATCAAGGAGCAGTTTTTCATCTATGGATATAATTGGACACCTTTTGAGTTCAGATGGCAGACCGAATCTTTCAAAACTGCAGATTTTGTTTTTGTTTGTTTGTTTGTTTCTTAGAATTCCCGGACAAAACTGAGTACAAGGCTGCTAGTACAAGTGTATTAGACAAAAATAAGAGGCAGATTTTTAAAAAAGGAAAAAAAAAGATACTGTTTATTTGCGGAATGAAACGTTTGTAAAATTACATACAAAGGACAATCACTAAGCTATAGTGTACAATTTCCAATGTTCCACAATGATAATCGTAATAAATACAAATAACAAAACAAGGTAAAAGCTAAGGTTTTTGTCAGGCAACCTACAAAACGGTTCCTCAAGTTTTATACTTGGCAGCATTTCTTGGCATATTTTAGACCTGTTATTTTTATTTTTGTAAGTACTGCAGCAAAACTTTCACATTTCTTTGGAACGTTTAAAAAAGGTATCTAACTATGAAATATTGTCCAAATTAATAGGTATTAGTTAAACCAAGGAGACTCAAATAATAATAATAATATTAATAATATAAAGACCCAGGAGATCCTGTTCTTAATCCATTTAAATTTGGCTGCTGTATAAAATGGTAGGCTACTATTTAATGCAGCCTTGAGTCCCTAGGTGCTGGAAGACTACAACCCTCATTATCCACAGCTAATATGGCAAGGATCGTGGATGATGGGAATTGTAGTCCAACCACACCTGTAGCCCCAGGGAAGGCTAATTTAGCACACGATAAATGTGGTAGTCCCTCAGGCACTGAGTAAATTGCCTACCTATAGACTTCACTTATTGAAGAGCTCTAGGAATTTCTGCAGCAGACGATAGGAGTAAAACCATGCTGTAAGTTGAAGACACATGACAATCAAAATGGTTATTCCCTTTAGGTACAATGTAAGTTGCTTAGGCTTCTGGGTCTCTCAGACACACAAAACCGCTGTTGCAGCACACGTATGGTATTCCCAATTCTCCTTAAAGGCTTTAAAGAAGGCCCCCCCTGATTCTTATAGGAGTGCTCTTGCAAACTGATTTAAAACCTGAAAAAGTGCTATCGCACCTGGCTATTTATGTGCAGGTCTCCAACATCAACAAAATCCCCCAGAAAGCTGCAATTCTCATGGTAGGCTGGGAGATGCCAAAGCAGTCATGCTGGTTTAAGCCTGGTTTTGAAAGCAGTTTACAACATAAATCTGGTGTGAAAATGGGCTGGTGAAATAGGATAATCATACAGTATACTTTAATAATCAAGAGAGACACACACTCTATTGCTGGACCCATTCTATCCATACCTGAGTGTATATCACATACAGAGTTATAAGTGTTATCTTTTTCTGCTAAAGGATTTGGAGGCATGAAAGCAATTTGCAGGAGCACTCCTATGTCATACAGATGTTACTGCTCTTGAAAAACGCAAGGCTTCTCTGTGCTTCTTGGCGTTACAACATTTGGCAAGAAAGCTAGTAATTCCTCTTTTGTACGGTATTTGGGCAGTTCTGCTTCAACAGAGCATTTTCCCAGGGGATTGGGATACCTCTGCTGCATTTTACAACAGCTGGGCGAAGGGGGAGAGAGACGGAGAAAAAGGCCACCGCCTAAATCGTTTGGTATTAAAGGCTACTGCAGAAAAACAGAAAGAAGTAGTAGTGTTAAATAGGCTAATGGCTTTAATTACAAAAAGACATTTCTAAATTTGAGGGCCAGTAAAAATATATTGTAGAGGAGATCTTTTACAAAAGTGAGGTTAGGAACTGTGAGACAACAGCGCTCACTGTAAACATCATGAGTTCATTCGGATCCCTTGTTTGTAGTTTGGAACGCTGCGTTTTCTTCCTCCTGAGCTCCATAGCCAATAGCACTGCAAGGATTTGCATAGATAGCTTGACCTACTGTTTGATAAAGAAACTGGGGTTTTAGCAGAATTAGCCGTGTTCGAAATTCGTTAACCTGCAAGTTTATGCTTTACGTTATCGAGTTAGTACACATCACTCGTCTTGTAGTATGTACAGGCTGTGGGCCTGTCTAATCAAGGAGGCTCCCCCTGCCACACCTTTCAATTAACAAGGCCAAAGGAATTTCAAAATCCGAGTTGCATCTACTGTTATCCTGGACGTTAGAGGGTCTTAAAACCTATGAACTGGTTTGTTTCCCCCTCTTTAGATAACCAAGAACTGAAATATCCATCGCTTCCCCCACCTCCAGAAGATGCACTTATTCATATCCAAAATGCAACACTGCAAGCCGAAACTTCCAACAGCTTGCACCAAAGGAAGCACTGAGCCACTTTCTAATACTGTAGGTCAGACTTTGACCACCCCTGATTTAAAGTAATGGCAATTTACAGAGAGTTGTACGTTTCTGTTCCAATACACAAAAATAGCACTCTGGGAACTTTCGGTTGGGGGCAAGGGGAAGACATGACAACACATTAGCTCATAATACATAAAAATAAAGAAATAAGAGTGGCAGAGACATGTGACAGCTCCCTCCTGGGGTTGGGGGGTGGTGGTTGCCAATCAAATCTCATTTTAAGGCGAGTCTCAATCTCTAGAGCAGCACCATCAGGGATCGGCAAAAATCGTTTCACTTTTCTTTTGCGATTGACTCTTGCACATTGTTAAGATCTGTTTGAGCACTTTCTGGACGTCCTCATCCATTTGGCCCTAGAAAGAAACGGAGGATAAAAATATATTAGCGGCCTGTTCATAACATCAGGGGTGGGGGAGCAGGCTGGGAAAGGATGTCTTTAAGAGGTGCTCGTGCCATGTGCCATGTTACAAGACACCCTCACTCACACAGGAGGGAATGCCTTCAAGAGCTTGCACTGGCTGGAGTGTATGCACACACTACCTATTTGCTTTAGTAATATACAGATATAATCTACTGAGTTCTTTGAGCAGGTGAGGGCAATGAAGGCTCTCTTACCTGCACAGCATACAGCAGATGTGTCCTGTAAACAGAGACTATCTCCTGGTGTTGCTTCTTTGTTTCCTGTAAACAAAGGTAGAGAGTGAACACGCAGGTACTCTTATCACACACTGCATTGTTAAAGGAGTGGGGGGGTTAGTTTTAGTTTTTCAAGTGGTGGCAAACTTTTGCGTCCAAACCGGTGGGATAAAATACACTTTGTGTGGTGATAGCTCTATGGTCCCTTCTCTATCGCAAATGGTACGGCTGTTTCCCCTTCTGAAGCTTCCCTTAGGCTTGGTGTTTTAGAATACAAATCCCATAAACAGTAACAAGCAGGGATGTGCTGCTAGGAGTTGTAGTTCAATGCATCTGGAGGGTACCAGGTTTTCAAAGGCTGCCACAGCTACGCTCTGCTCCTAACAAAGGGTTCCAAACTTACCTAAGCAATGGTGCTAGAAGTTTCTAAGGGAAAGTGGAAGGTGAAGCAGCTCCATCCATCCCATTCCACATCCTCATCTAAGGGATATCACACTACTACAACACAATACAGGGATTTGGCCCAGTATACCTAAAGGAGCATCTGCACCCCTCATTGTTCAGCCCAGACACTGAGGTCCAGCTTCTGGCACCTGCCCTGTGGCCCGCCCTCCCATCAGATGTCAAGGAAATAAACAACTATCTGACTTTTAGAAGACATCAGAAGGCAGCCCAGTTTTTAATGTTTGCTGTTTTACTGTGGTTTTACAATTGTTGGAAGCTGCCCAGAGTGCCTGGGGCAACCCAGTCAGATAGGCAGCAAATGCGCGCGCGCGCACACACACACACACACAGTTTGACCACTCTATATATCTATTTACTATACTTTCCCCCCACTTTCCTCCAAGGAGCTCAAGTTGGAGTACAAGGTCAGCTCTCTTTTTACCTTCACAAGTAGATTGGGCTGACTGAGCATTTCTGGCCCATCCTCACAAGCGAACTTCATGGCTGCCTTATCTGAACCTGGGTCTCCCAAGTCTTGGTCCAGCACTCTTAACCACGACACCACATTGCCTCTCTAGAGCAAACTCTACATATGGACCCCTGGCGTGATTTCCTTGCCTCTAATCCACCAAGTTGGGTATCAAGGCAGGAACCCAGCACAAGAGAAGGAAACTGCAGTAGCAGCAGCAGCAACAGCAACTCAATACTTCTGTTGCAAATTGTTTCAATTAGATAGGGGGCCAGTGTGGGGCGGAGGCTTAATGTCCTAGATACTGTTCGGTGTTTCTCAAACTGGGGTACCCAGCTGTTGTCGGACTACAACTCCCATCATCCCTGCCCACTGGTCCTGCTAACTAGGGATGATGGGAATTGTAGTCTAACAACAGCTGGGGACTCAAGCTTGAGAAACACTGTTGTGCAGTGGTTACGAGTGTTGGACTAGGGCTTGTGAGACCATGGTTCAAATCCCCACTCAGCTATGAAGCTCACTGGGGGGACCTTGGGTCAATCACGGCCTCTCAGCCTGACCTACCTCACAGGGATGTTGTGTGGATTAAATGAGGAGTCAGGGCACAGTGGGGAGACCATTTGTGCCACCTTGAGCTCCTTGGAGAAAAGGGTGGGATATAAATGCAATAAACAAATAAGCTTAGAATATTCCCTGAAATGCTGCTTGCTCAGAGAACACATAAAACCTTATGGAATCTGGCAGTCGTGCCATGAAACACCACCACATTCTACTGCAGATATAGTAACCAGGGTCTACTATGCACTCACACTCAATTTACATTGCTATAATGGGTCTACATTCTCAGAAATGCAGTCCAAAAATTATACATACAAGTGATTATTTTTTGGGGGGTGGGGATACAACGAGGGTGAAACCTCTGCATCACTTTGAACGACTAAAAAAATAGATAACACCCACCCCCCATCTCCTGTCAAACCTTGGCAAATGCAGAGAGCTACTTATTTGCACAATTACATAATCTATAAACTTACAGTCAGCTGGTTCTGTAGTTGCTTGACTTGTTGTTGCAACAGCTCCAGCTGTTGGCTTTGTCTCTTGGGTGCGCCAGTTGAATAGGAAAGTTGGGACAGGCTGTTCAGTGCTTCCTTCAATTTACTAACTTCCTTTGTCATGTCCATTATCTGGTATGGGAGGAAAGAAGAGGGGACAGCATGCTAAAGGATGGAAGAAAACACAACTTCCCAAAAGCATTTGGCTGAGAGAACATACTTAATAACAACCATAGGTTTGTTTGTTGCTTCAACCCTGGTAAATGATTTCAAACATGCAGTGAAACTGGTGAGACCAACTCATGCTTGGAGTAGACCCCTTGAAATCAAGGGAATTAAGCCCACTGACTTCAATGAGTCTACTCCACACTGAATATTTTGCCTTTTACACGGGTTTGTGGGCTTTAGTCTTTTAGCCTCAGTTTGCCTTCTGTGAATAGGGTGCTTTGTGACCAACTACACAGCACCACAGGTATGAGTGGGCATACCTGTGCATGGCAACTGTTTTTGATCTATGACGCTTTCTTATTGTTCCAAATGTGCTCACCCCACCCCCCAAAAGACTGAGGATCTACCAACCTTCCTATCTTTATCCTCTTCTAGTTTCGAGGAACTCTCAGAGGCCTTTTTCATTTCAAGCAGCTCTTCTTGAGCTTGATGGTACTGATGAAGCAGTCTTTTGACTTCCTGTTCCTTGGCTTCCAGGAGAGTCCGGAGGCTCTCTTTCTCCCCCTTCACTTGTGAGATTTCCTTCCTCAAATGAGCAAGATCTGCAGACAGGTTTCCCCTCTCTTTTGTCAAGTCCTTCACTTTGGACAGCATGGAGTTGACTTCTCCCTCTGAAGTAGATCGCAGCTCTTCATACAATGCCCTGGGCACCATAGCTTCGCACACAGCGGCTTCTTCTTCCAAGAGCTCCCTCTGCAGTCGCTGCACCTCGCTTTCCTTGTGCAGAATCTGCATTTTGAGCTCGCCAATTTCTTCTTCCATTTCCTTCAGCGAAGCCCTGAGAGCAGTGACCACCTGGAGATGCTCCGTTATGGAGACAGAGTTCTTCTTCTGGGAATCAACCAGGTTCTGGAGCTGGGTTGCTTCGCTCAACACTTTCGCATACTGGGCCTTCATTTCCAACAGGGCGCCCTCGGCTTGCTCTCTCTGCAAGACGGTGACCTCCATCAGCTTCTCGTGTTCCTCCAGAGGGATGCATCCTGAATCGGCATCCTCTGCAACACCTCTTTTCTTGCAATCTTCGAGTTCCACCTGGGCTTCTTTGTACAGCTGAGACAGCTTGCTGACCTGCCTGTTCAACTCGGTGATCATTTGGTTCTTTGCATCTCTCACCTCCTCAGCTTCCTCACCATGCCCAGACTCCATCTGGCATCTCAGCTTCTCTTGAAGCTTCCTGATCTCCTCTTGTCCCTCCTTGTACCTCTCAATCAGAAGCGCCTTCTCCTGGTTGATGTTCTCAATAACCAAGCAATAGGAGCTCCTCATCTCCTCGCATTCCTCTGCTGACATCGTGCCGGCCGCATCCCTCTCTCTCTCCGCCAGCTTCTCCTCCAGCTCCCTCACTTTCGCTCGGAGCCTCTCGCCCTCTTCTTGCGCCTTCTGCAGTTCTTCCTTCAGCGCCTCAACTTCCTCGCACGTGGCTCTGAGCTCCTGCAGGTCGGCCTCTTTGCTTTCGGAAGCCACCAGGCCTAGCTTCATCTGCCTCTGGACGTTCAGGACTTCCTTCATCGCTTCTTCGTACTTGCTTTGGGTTTCTCTCAGTTTCTGGTTGAGGTCGGAGCCATTTTCGGAAATGTCAGAGCTGTTCAGCAAGCAAAGGGTATCCAGTGTTCCAGACTGAAGCTGCGTCTCCAAATGCCGCCTCTTCGCTTCTGAGCTGTCCAGCCTCTTTTGCACCTCCTTTAAGTTGTCTTGCAGCTGTCTGATTTTCACTTCGTTACTGCTCGCCTCTTCCTGAGCTTGTGCTAAGCTCAGCGAAGAGCAGCTGATCTCCTGAGCCGCTGCTGCCGAGCTCTCACTTAGCCTGTCCGTTGAGTGATCAAACTCCGCACAGGTGGAACGAGAAGAATCCAGTGTTGCATCCAGGTCTTCTGTCTTGAGTGCGCGTGCCTGTAGAGACAGCAGATGGCAGTATTTAAACAACTACTTTTTTTTTGTAAACTCTTACTGTCTTTTCTCATAATAACTTAGCCTTTTTGCAGAGATTCGAGAAATAGAGAGGGCTGCAACAGGAACAAATTAACAGAACGAAATAAGATTGCATGCATGCATCGATTTCCAGGAGAGCACTTGCATCTTTCAAAGATCGCAGATTTGATTCTAATGTCATATAATGAATTCCAAACCCTCCTCCCTCATCTCTCAAGCAAAGTCCTCTTTGGGTATTCTTTTCTCCATGCAATTAACATGAACACTGTACGGAGAGAAAGCAGGGCTGTCAGGCATGCATTTTATGTTGTGAACTGCCCTAAGATCAATGGATGAAGGGCTGCATACATATTTAATAAATAAAAATAATTGGGGCATGTCTACATGGAGGAGATCTGCATGAGCTGGAGCCTTCTGCAAACATGCCCCCAATGTGTTATTGTTCAGTGCCATGGATGGTGCTAATACATACCTGTAGTTTTTCTTGCAGTTTCTTATTATGCAAGGTCAAAGATGCAATTTTTGCTTGTAACAGTAAAAGCAAGTCTTGCTGATCTGTTTCTGAACTTACATCCAATAAACTATCAGCACCTTTAAAAAGCGAAACGGAAGGGGTGGGGAGAGGGAACACAATACAATTTATCATTCTAGGCTTTCAGTCAACACATGGTTAAGCAAATCTGGAAGTGGAGGGGGGAGCGAAAAAGAAAGCAAAGGAATACCTCTACTTGCTAGTCTCTTTTTTGTGAACTAGCCTGCAAATTTTCAAGTTAACTATTGGACTAGGGGTGGAGAACCTTTTCCCGGCGGTTGCTACTGAAAAAGATCTGCACTGATCTCTTGCAGAGAATGAGCTACAGGCTCACAGCTGTGTCACTCTAGGTCTTGAGACTTTTATGGTTGTCCCATGGACAATGGACATTAGCCTGGAAAACCAGTTTCAGACCAGAACAGCCAATAATGCCTCCAGAGATATACACCTGATTGTGGAGGCATCTGTCTATGGAAACTTAGTTAGATTCTCTTGTGCCTAAGGATACATTGATCAAACAAACAACTTTTTTGACATTGAGAAGGCCACCTATGTCAAGCCACTTATGAATTTTCAAGGAGATGTTATTTATCCACCTGATTGGGAAAACCTTGGGGCATTAAATTGCTGGGTAGGGTCCGGTGATTGGCGCTGCTTGGCTGCTGTTTTGCTTATGCTGAGGGTGATCTTAAATGGTAGTATTTAACACTGTTAGCTGCTTTAAGCCTTTGGTAATGGCAAGCATAAATATTTTAAATAAATGGCGTTTCTACCCCCTCCTTCTTCCAAGGAACTCAGGATGTTTGATCCTGACACCAACCCTGTAAGCTTGGTTAGAACATGAGCTTGTGCATGAATGGCTGGGTCCAATGCCCCTAATAGTTAAGCAGGTTTCCAAGCGGGACCCCCCGGTCCAAAACAAAATGCTACTTTTGTACATATTACACTATGCGTAGATTTTTAGAAAGATGGCGGAGCCTCCTTCAATGGAAATTTCAAGGCAAGGTGGGTCAAGATGTTGCCAAGCATGCTTGAAAAACAATGGGGCAGTGAATTTTACAATCCTAGCATAACAGACCATGATGCCAAATGGCAACTTTCTATGAGAGAAGGCACCTTTTTTTGGTTGGTAGGTTGTTTGGTGTGGGTGAGTAAGGAAGGAGAAAGTGACAGGCCAGCCAAAACATCTGTCTTACACCATACCTGCAGTACTATCGCTCATCCCATCCTTGCCATCAGAGTGAATGGCACTGATATCTTCCTGCTGAAATGCAAAATACATAAACATTTGTTTAAAAAGAGGGCTAACAACATGGCACTCCTCATCAAAAAGCAGAAATACTTGCACATCAAAATCCCGTCCTCCTGTGAAGTAACGGCCAATGCATTTTAGTCAGGAACTGTCACAACTGGAGCTTTTCCAGCTTTTGTGATAGTTAAAAGGCAGGTGTTTTGATTAAAAGCAAGCAAATACAATTGCCCATCAAATGTGAACTTAATGGGATGTATTCAACTGAATTCAACTGTACACCCACCATTGGCCCTAAGTTAGTCATGCATATTAGTTTCAATAGTTATCCTGAACACAAGATGCTCAGGGCATTGAAACTAGCCTGGTGGAACATGAGCAGCCAGTGCAGATGTTTCAGCAGAGGTATCCCATGCTATTGGCTGCCTGTCTCCATCAACAGTCTAGTGGTGACATTCTGCACCAGCTGGAGTTTCCAGACCAGGCCCAAGGGCAGCCCCACATAGAACGCATTGCAGTAGTGCAGTCTGGAGGTTACCAATGTTTGGACTACAGTGGCCAGGTTAATCCCAATCCAGAAATGGACGTAAAATGTACTCTTTGTCCCTAGCTGACAAAAGGCACGTCTATTGCTTAAACAACTAGTATGTTCTTTGGTTTCAAGAAAACCACTGGCAGCCTAACAACACAGGATGCTAAACGGGTCACTTGGGAGCAACACAATTGTCTTTTCTTAAACAACAGTACTTTTAGGGGAGAGGCTTATTCTTTTATTTTTGTCAGGACCATACGATAGGGGGAAAGAGGGAAACCTCCCCCTGCTGATGTGCTGCAGCCCTAATCTTGACTGCCTCCCCACAGCTGATAAACAACAACAACAACAACAACTTTTATTTGTATCCCACCCTTCCCGGCCGAGACTGGGCTCAGGGCGGCTAACATCAAATATATAACATTGGTGTAAAATCAAACAATAATTAAATTACCTCCTAAAAACAAGTCAGGATCAAATTAAAATCTAATTAGATGGCTTTCCGCAGGATTAGGGTTGGGAACAGTAAATGTTCATCAGGCCCAACTGTTTACGCTGTTCTTATATGGGCCTGTGAAAATGCTGGGAGGCCTCTTTCATACTAGTTCTTATACAAAAAGTGAAGGGGAGTCAGGCTGAGCTCTGACCAAAGGCCTGGCGGAACAACTCCATCTTACAGGCCCTGCGGAAAGATGTCAAAGACATCAAAAAAGCAAGATGCAACTCCCAACAATACATTTCACATCGCAACCCCCTGGGTTTTACCTATTTCCAGCTACACTTCCATTTGGAGAGCTTTAGGTCACAGTTGTGAAGCTTTGCCCTCCTTCCTTGGGGTGATGAAATCTTTTTGTCCCCTTAAGCAACTCACTACAAACACAAAGGGTTTACATTTAGCCAGAAGCAAGAGTTGAAAAATGGAGTATACCTTGGATCCGTGCTCAGCAAAGGAAGACTGGCCTTTCCCAGACACTGGGGTTGAAGTTGTTGAATGTGGAGAGGACAGGTCGCTAAGCTGCAAAAGATGAATGCATTTCAGAGACACAAACTGCCTCTTGCTAGCAGAAGTCATCGCTCTCTGTTAGTTCAATACAAGCAAGACAACACAGAAGTTGTCTTTAGCCAGCAGCAGCCATGCAGTCAGACAATCGCCCAAGCAACGGCTCAGTTTAATATTAAACTTCTTGTTAAGATGCTACGAGTTCCTCATGTGCAAAGCTGGTTTGCATCCGTCCAGGGGGAATCTTAAAGCTGATTGTTAAAAAGCAAGACTGTCACAGAGTTTAATGCGTGTAGCACCTTTATAAGCCCCACCGCTCTAAACTTAGGATCTGGTCATATTCCCAACAGCCCTCCTGCAAAGCGTAACCAAGATGGGCTTTCAAACAACAGACCGTCCTATTTCTATCCTTATGAGAATTCGCCCATGATACATGAGACGCGCATTTTAAAAAAAGGATTTGCACAAAGCAAATTTAACCAGCTCTATTCCCGACAGGACATTCCTCACCCGCCCAGCCCCGTCTAGACATTGCAAATGTGTTCAAGTTGGACTTAAGCTCTTTTACCTGGATAGGACTGACAGGAGGTGGTGGTGGGGCTTTGCGTTTTTTTGGAGTTCCACTTCTTTCAGAACTTAATCTACAGACTTGGTCATGCTGGAAGTGTCACAGGCCAGAAAAGGGAGGTCTGTTAGTTTGGTTAGTAAGGTCTGCGTTAAAAAAAAGTTCTTCTTTTTTTCTTTTAAGGTACAAGAGATTTTTTATTTTTTTAAAGCACATTCATGCCTGAACTCATTCAAAGGTACTTCCTCTATATGCAGGGATATTGCACATGCGCAACCTTGAGCTCACCATGCCCCATTTTGCAACATGCTTCATTACATTAGATGGAGTGAATAAAGTGAACCCTTTCACATGGAGCAGTGATCTCAAAATGCACTGCTCTTCACAGCCTCAAGCAATTTGCTAACATTTCTCCTAAACGCCTTTCTTTTCCTCCAGGGAGAGAGAGTTTTCCTTTTCGTTTACTTCTATTCCAGGGTCACTCGTGTTCATAAATTGCTCAGAGCAGTGGCAAGGAATCTGTCACCCTCCAAATGTGGGACTACAACTCCCATCAGCCCTAGCAGGCATGGCCCAAAGGTCAGGGATGATGGGAGTCGCTGTCCCTGGTTTAGGGGCCTTTTAGACCTGCCCCCAAACTTTTTTTTTGCAACAAGTAAACTCCCTGTGAATGTCAAAATCATCTGCACCAGCCACTTTCCTTCTCTGCTTCTTGATTTGCCTGCATGTCACCCAGATCATCACCCAGATCATCTGTAACTGCTGAAATCCATAAAAGGGGAATTCACACTTGGGTCCAACTGGCTGCTCAGATGAACATCCCCTTTCCCCTCCCTTATTATTGGAAGCTGTACATGACCACTGAAGCAACTCTGCCATTTTCTTCATGTTTACTGTTGCCAAGCAATTCCTTAAAACCAGTAAGACCCAGTCAGCTATTTCAAGGCTGACTTGTTTGGATAAAACAGTAAACTATGGTTTGGCATTACATGTGCTGGCTTGGGGTTTGTGGGGTTCCCTCTGGCACAGTCATGAAATCAGAAACTTTCGCTTCCAATTTCAGTTAGCCACAGTGACTCATTAGAGCCAAACCAGAAGCTACGGTTAATCTTAACTATGGCTTACAGAAGAGTTAGGGTAAGGCTAGAGTTGCTGGACTCCAACTCCCATCAGCCATGGCCAGCATTATGTCCAAATGAAACCAGTGTGAGCCTGTTTCTTTTGAAAGTGAGTCAGTTTCCCACGTCTACCATTAAACCCTAATCTACCATTGGACCTGCTGCTCTGACACAAGGCTGTGTGTTAATAGCAGCCATAGAGTGGTTGGTGAGCAAACAGCCCATGGTGCTGGAGGGAGGAAGCTGTAATGCTTCACTGTGCCATTTACCCACCAATCAAAATTGCTCCATGGTGGAAAACATACAGGTACCTTATGCATGGCTGCATATTTACCCTTCTGGGCAAAGCAACTTTGGATTGGAGGGGGATATTCAGGAAAATGGTGCACAGAAAAGCATTAAACCTTCTCCTTCCAGTACTTCAAGCCTCAACTGATTTGCAACTGCTCCATAACTATTAACTTATTTTAAGGAAATGCTGGAGGTTCCCATCACAGACATGTCATAACAAAGCGAGTTCTGCCCTGTCCTTACAAAGGATATGGGAACAATTGGGTTAGAGATAAGAGGAGACAGCTATCTCACCAATATCATACAGATATCAATGAAAGGGAACTATCTATGAGTTTATTATAACTGCATATGCTTCTGGAATCACTTAACAAAACAAATCACTTCCATTATTACTTTCTAAGCCTTTGTTTCTTTTTTTCAGAGCTTGAGGCTAATTGTTATTATGGTAATAAAGCATTTCTGATTCTTTTTTTCCTTTTTACCTGCTTTGGCTTTGTTGGTGACTTGACATCTGTAGGTGAAAAAACAAAACATTGCCTTTTAATCGAAAACCTGATATATCTTCTTTCTGCTTAATAAATTTCCATTTGGATCCTAAACTCCCAGCTATTTAGGAAGCAGGCCCCTTTCTTCATATGGATTCAGATGCAAATAAGAATACCTGAGATCATAGGCTGGGAACCGGGCATTTACTAAGGACTAATCAGCTGAAGCCAATGCATCTTTGAAGCCTAGCCTTCTTTCCCGCGACAGGTTGAGCTCCCGTTGCTCGGTCCCAGCTCCTGCCAACTGAGCAGTTCGAAAGCACGTCAAAGTGCAAGTAGATAAATAGGTACCGCTCCGGCGGGAAGGTAAACGGCATTTCCGTGTGCTGCTCTGGTTTGCCAGAAGCGGCTTAGTCATGCTGTACGGCGGCTCCCTCAGCCAATAAAGCGAGATGAGTGCCGCAACCCCAGAGACGGCCACGACTGGACCTAACGGTCAGGGGTCCTTTTACCTTTAATCAGGCAAAGCCAATGCATCTTTGAAGCCTAGCCTTCTTTCCACAATGTAATAATCTTTTTCGTGCAGAGAGAGACATGAGGGCACTTTCAAACAAGCAACCCACTTTGGACAGACCCAAGATAGCACATTCCTCTGACAGTCCAAAGACCAGGCTGTGTGCCAAGCTCAGTGCTCGAAGCAGCTCTACCAAAGGTGGTAAAACAGAGACTAGGAGAATGGACAGAGTAGCTCAGCTGGTAAAGCATGAGACTCTTAATCTCAGAGTCGTGGGTTTGAGCCCCATGGTGGGCAAAAGATTCCTGCACTGCAGAGGGTTGGATTAATGACTCTTGTGGTCCCTTCCAACTCTACAATTCTTTGAGTCAGCATCCTGTCTTCTGGCATAGACAGTCCAGAAAGTTTGAGTAAGAACCTCATGCCTCCCCAGGTAGCCCCTACAGCAGGGGTGGGGAATATGTGCCTGCCCCCAAACATGTTGATGGACTCCAACTCCCATCATCCCCAGCCAGCATGGCCTATGATCAGGGATCACATAGTCCAATATCATAGAATAATAGAGTTGGAAGAGACCACAAGGGCCATCGAGTCCAACCCCCTGCCAAGCAGGAAACACCATCAGAGCACTCCTGACATATGGTTGTCAAGCCTCTGCTTAAAGACCTCCAAAGAAGGAGACTCCACCACACTCCTTGGCAGCAAATTCCACTGTCAAACAGCCCTTACTGTCAGGAAGTTCTTCCTAATGTTTAGGTGGAATCTTCTTTCTTGTAGTTTGAATCCATTGCTCCATGTCCGCTTCTCTGGAGCAGCAGAAAACAACCTTTCTCCCTCCTCTATGTGACATCCTTTTATATATTTGAACATGGCTATCATATCACCCCTTAACCTTTTCTCTAGGCTAAACATGCCCAGCTCCCTTAGCCGTTCCTCATAAGGCATCGTTTCCAGGCCTTTGACCATTTTGGTTGCCCTCCTCTGGACACGTTCCAGTTTGTCAGTGTCCTTCTTGAACTGTGGTGCCCAGAACTGGACACAGTACTCCAGGTGAGGTCTGACCAGAGCAGAATACAGTGGCACTATTACTTCCCTTGATCTAGATGCTATACTATTGATGCAGCCCAGAATTGCATTGGCTTTTTTAGCTGCCGCGTCACACTGTTGGCTCATGTCAAGTTTGTGGTCAACCAAGACTCCTAGATCCTTTTCACATGTACTGCTCTCAAGCCAGGTGTCACCCATCTTGTATATCAATATCATCGGGGGGGGGGCACAGGTTCCCCATCCTTATCATGGGGAACCCTACCACATAATTTAAGAAGTGTAGACATACCAGCATCCTGAACAATTTTCAACTGAAGGAGATTCTGAATCCCTGTATTTTCAGAGACTGCAGCATAATGCAGGGCATTGTGTCCAAGCGCATCCACCAGGTTTATGTCTGCACCTTTTTGGACAAGGACTTCTGCAATGCTGAGGTTTCCTGCTTCGCACACCAGCATCAGAGCCGTCCTAGAGCAAGTTGGCAAACAGACAATATAAGGAGGAGCCACAGGCATGAGATTAGCAAAGCAATAACACCCCCTGAAGATACTGATGTTGTAAATATGAAATTGGGAACTGCTAAATATGTAATAGGATGAAATCCAGATTGGAGGGTGTCGAGGAAGTCTTTTAGCAATGTAAATACACCAGGGAATAAGAGGGGGGGGGAATTCTTTTATTTTGTGTGTTTTTATTGTTGTTAAGGGACACGGGTGGCGCTGTGGGTTAAACCACAGAGCCTAGGACTTGCCGATCAGAAGGTCGGCGGTTCGAATCCCCGCGACGGGGTGAGCTCCCGTTGCTCGGTCCCTGCTTCTGCCAACCTAGCAGTTAGAAAGCACATCAAAGTGCAAATAGATAAATAGGTACCGCTCCGGCGGGAAGGTAAACGGCATTTCCGTGCGCTGCTCTGGTTTGCCAGAAGTGGCTTAGTCATGCTGGCCACATGACCCAGAAGCTGTATGCCAGCTCCCTCGGCCAATAAAGCGAGATGAGCGCCGCAACCCCAGAGTCGGTCACGACTAGACCTAATGGTCAGGGGTCCTTTATTGTTAAGTTTTTATGTTGTGTCAAATGTAATGTTTTTCTTTTGTGTTTTTGTCTATGTGTTATAAGAGAAAACTAATAAATTTTGAGGGAGGAAAAAAATTTTCCCCCTCAAAATAACAACAACAACAACAACACCCCCTGAAGGTTGTGAGTTTGTGGCTCATTTGTTATCCTACAGGAGACGAGTGCCTACAGGTTCAAGCAGCAGAAGAAGATTGGGCAGTCAGCTGAGTCCAGGAAGTGAAAAAAGCTGACAGGCATTCCTCTGATAAGATGACACTTTCCTATTCCTGCAGAAAGTTATGGTCATTGTGTCATCAACAAAATTTGTCCTGACTTGAATTTACAGCATATCTATAACTTGATCTACTGTAAGAGATCACTGCAAGACAGGGGAGGCACCTGAGAGTGAACCAATAACGCTTTCCCTAAGAGGTTGAGCCATTTATGCATGCTGCAAAGGGCTGGATGAGGTCAAGTCCCATCTAGCCCAGCATCCAGCAAACGGAAGCCTAAGGGAAGCCTGTAAGCAGGACCTGAGTGCAATGGCACTCTGCCCAGTTTTGGCTCCCAGCAACTGGTATTCAGAAGCATACTTTCTCCAACAGTAGAGATATGACATAGCCAGCCGCTACTGATAGCCTTACTCAAAATGAATTTGTAGGACAGATGTATCTGGCGGACAAGATCCTCTGTTGACCATATAGCCACACAGAATTCTGCTTGACCATAATTTTGCCAGAAGAGCTTTTTTTTTTTTTTAGCAGCAGCCTATGTCAACCCAGTCTAGAATTTTGTATCTCACTGTAACCTGCCTCTGGATGGGAAGAGGCATAATGAGTGCTTGCAAGAAGGGAAAACATCAAAAAGGATACAGCTTTGACAACTTTATTAGGCTGTGCCTCGAGATGTCAAACGCTGCAAAACAGCTTCTCTGAAAGTCACGGAGAAATCGGGTGACTTTAGAAGAACCAGAAAAACATGTCATCTCTTGCATGGCTTTTTGTTAGCTTTCAAGCTAATAAATATAAGCAAGAAGTACAGTGACAGCTTAATTGGACCTAAACCACAACCATAAGATATTTAGCGGTGAAGAATCTAAAATCTGATCTCGGATTAGGATGAGATCCTTAGACCCGATTAACGTTGAAAAAGTTTGTGAGTACTAAGTAAGTTTATTTGTACCTTCCATTTTTGTCTCTGGAATTGATGTCTGCGCCATGCTCCAGAAGGTATTTGGTTACTTCAGTGTGGCCATTTTGTACAGCCAGTAACAAAGGTATATTCCCATCCTAGTTTTTTAAAAAAATAAAAAAGAGATTAAACGCTATCAGTTATTCAGTAGATTTTAAAAAGATTAACTTCAGAGAATGTAACCCTTATGTGAAAACAGGTCCCTGTGTGCAGTGCAACCTCTTTTAACAGGTGCTCAAAATCTTGCTGTCTAAGGGTCAATAGACAACAGCTAGCCATGCAGCAATGCATGTAAAACCCCACTGCATTACCTTTGCAGAGTTCTGAGCTCCCTTTACTCATAGGCTCAACACAGCACCTATAAGCCCTTTGCTGCTTTCAGGATCAGAGTACAGTGGTACCTCGGTTTACGAACTTAATCTGTTCCGGAAGTCCGTTCTTAAACAAACCGTTCTTAAACCGAGGTGCCCTTTCCCTGCCGCCGGTGCCCTTCCACCGTTCAAATTCAGTTCTTAGACCGAGGTAAAGTTCTCAGTCTAAGTAGAGGTAGAAACCTGTTTACAATTATAAAAGAATATTTAAAAATAAAAGTAGGTAAATAGGGGGAATTTGAAATGCTAAAGAAATTATGTAAGGATGTAAGGAAGTCAATTGGGGGAAGGGGGAGTGTCAAAGACTCGAGAGAGTCAAAATATATGTGATGACAAGTGAAAATGTTAATTGCTTGGTTTTTAAAATGAAATTCAATAAGTATTATAATAGACCAAGGTAAAGTTCTCAAACCAGGACACTATTTCCAGTTTTGTGGAGTTTGTAAACCGAATCGTTCTTAAACCAAACTGTTCTTAAACCGAGGTACCACTGTATATGATTCTAACCACTTAACAAACCAAAACTCTAATGTCGCTGAGTAAGGGATGGCCAGGAACCAAAATACCAAAGAAAAGCTAAGATGAGACTTTGGTAAGTGTTAATCTTTGTGCATAATGGGATGTGCGTGGAGGAAATGGGAGAAGCCAGCTACATATGGCTCCCTCCCTACTGAGCTGTTTCCACTCAAGCTCAAGGTTACTCGCTTTCCTCACAGGAAGACTGACACATGGAAGACGGAACAAGCTTGTTTTCTCCTGCTCCGGAGGGTAGGGCTCAAACCAATGGCTTCAAGCTACAAGGAAGGAGATCCAACGAAACATCGGGAAGAACTTTCTGGCAGTAAGAGTTGTTTGACAGTGGAATGGTCTTCTTCGGGAAGCTGTGGACTCTCCTTCCTTGGAGGTTTTTAAGCAGAGGTTGGCTGGCCATCTGTCATGGTTACTTTAGCTGAGATTCCTGTATTGCAGGGGTTGAACTAGATTACCTTTGGGGTCCCTTCTAACTCTACGATTCAATGATTCCAAGCTTTTCCTACAGTGTAATAAACATTAGGCATGCACACCTGCCATACTTTGAGTACTGGTGCAGAATCAGAGAGCAATATAAAAGACTTGTTCATACCTTATATGGGAGATAAATTTGTTACTTATTCACTGCACATTTCTGGTTAGCACTGTCATGTCTGAATAGGAAATGATATATGTGGGGACATGTGGAGGGGGTTGCAACTGAGCAAAGTGCTCTGGCTCATGTAAATGTGCTGATCGGGCCTCCCACTCAGACGTCACATGTGCTAACTGGAAGAAATACAGTGAACGAAGAAGAAACTCATTTGCTGCAGACAAGAGGGAAACTGCCCTGCTTAGAAGATTTAAAAACGAGGTTTCAGAAACTGAAGTACACTGCATAGCTTTTAAGGTTTTTTTAACGCACTAGGTTATCCATGAGATAATGATTACGTACCACATCTTTGACATTAATTGGACACTTGTGTTCACACAGGAGCTGAGCTACTTGAAGGCAGCCACAAGCAGCTAAAAGAAGAAGAAAATGAGAGTTGCAAAATTAGAGCAAGAGCAAACACAATAAGGAGTCCCATAGCACCTTAAATACTCTGTTGTGACATAAGCTATCATGGACTATGCTGTAATAAGTTGTTTTAGCTCTTCAAGGAACTGTGAGATTAGTTGTTCAAAACTCCTGCAGAGTCCATACCACTGGAGAGATTTTTCCAGCCTTGCTGAAATCACGCGAAACCACATTTCTGCCACCCCTACATAACCAGCGGTCCTCCAGCAGAGGTTTGGCTGCAGGTGCTCTAGACTACAACATCCAGCAGCTTGGCCAATGGCCAGGGAAGATGGGGGCTGTAGTCCTACAACATCTGCAGGGCACCAGCTTGGAGAAGGCTGATATAGTTCTACATCTTGTCTCCAACAATGACAAACTAGAATTTCCTGAAAAGCGGTGTATGAGAGGGAGAAAGAAAGAAAGAAAGAGCCAACCATCTACTCTTAATACTTATGCACTTTAAGTAAGCCTGCCCTTGAAGAAAGCCTGACTAGTGAGAATGCAGCTGCAAGAGTATTTCTAGCTGATATCATACAAGGCCAGTTCTGCAGTGTCTGTACTGGCTACCTATGTATTAACTGGGCTCAAGTCAAAGTAATAACATTAACCTAAAAACCCCCGAAGGGTTTGGGGCCTAGATACTGGGCAAGATTTAGTTGCTGCATGTGTAGAATGAGGTCTGCTTGTGCAGTGGGGTGTTTCCTCCTCTTCCCCCCACTGCACTTCCTAAATCTGCTCGGGGGAAAGGGGAACACTGTAACAAGAAGGGTGAGTAGAGGGTGGGGAGAAGTCTCATTGCATGAGTGGGGCAGGGGAGGCTGCTTACAATCTCACTGATGACCATAGCTCATCACAGAGAGGCCTGGAGCTCATTGCACAGGGACCCTAGTTGTGGAACTCCCATTGTGAAGGCATGGATTGCGTAGGGCGGACCTAACAAGGTCAAGGTGGGGTATGGGAATATGAAAGAGAGAGGGAAGTAGAAATATTACCTGCATAGTGTAAAGCTGTCTTCCCAGAGCTATCAGTGCTCTCTGGTGGACATTTAGACTGTAGGATGGCAAAAATGAGTCTTTTAGCAAGGCATGGAGCAAAAAGCATTTTGAAGTTCATTGCTATTTGGGGAAAAATACTTTTGTGGAATACGAAGAAAATTTAGAGAGCTACCTAGGGCCTTCTTTAAAGACTGGAGAAAAAGTAAAATGAAGGTTCATGGACCCAGGTTTCATTTGGGCTTGTATCCAACAACGATGTCCTGCTCACAGAAACATTTCTTCTTCCCTGCCTCCTCCTCCCGCATATGATTGTGAAAGTTGGGGAATACCCAGAACTGATTTGTGGGTTTTGGAGGAGGAGGAGGAAAGTCTTTGCACAATCACAACAACTGTCTCGGAGACACCCCTTCGTGTGTGATCAAGGCCACATGATAGCAGTTTGGGGCAGTTTGTCCTTGACTGGTTAAAATAAAAGTACATGCAAAGGGGAAAAAAAGGGATATGAACAATTATATGAAATGTATTCCACCTGTTCTTGCATTGAAATCAAATGGGCTTCCTTAAACATAATAGTTTGTTAAATTAATCCATATGGATCCCTAAAAGAGGTAAGGGAAAAAACCACTGGAACTATTCCTACAGGTAGATTACTAGAGGAATTTTGAGTAGACACACAGATACACCACTCAATTATTCATTTAACAGGCACTACCAAATCCAGCTGTGGACAAATTGGACAAGAAGTATTTTTAGTTGGCAGATTTCAGCGCCTTCCGCAACAAACATGGGTTTTATTTGGGCAGCTGCAGCTCTTACATTTGCCAAAGCAAGTCTCTCGGATGTTACAGATTAAGTGTTTATCATATTTGAGCACTAATGACCAGATCATAACAGCAAGAACCATACTCCAGAACTGGTGTCACAACACCACATCACTAGCTTTCATTATGTTAAAGTGCAGGAGAAAGTGGCTAGAAGGAACATAGCTTGGTGGCAAGAACATCTACCTTGCGTGCAGAAGATCCCAGATTCAATCCCAGGCATCTTCCAGGTAGGACTGGGAATTTCCCTTTCCCGAAACCCTGGATAGCTGTTGCCAGTCCATATAGACAATTCTGAACTAGATGGGCAAAAGTTCTCAGTATATGCCTGTTTATTTGGGCAACACAGGTTAAGAATCCTCTCATACTCCTGGGCACAAAGAAGTCCTTAAATATCAACTGTTCTGTACTCTTATGTGCTATTAAGATGGCTGCTTTAAAAGAGAACTTGGAAGCATGCTAGTGTTTATCAGAACTTCAGAAGTGGCAGTGAAGAGAAACAGAAAATATACTTCACCTGAAGGAGCCTCTTGACACAATCAGGGTGGTTGTTCTTGGCTGCAAGGTGCAATGCACTGTGCCCTGCACAAATGGGAAATGATTTCAAATACTCCAAGAATTGTGAAGCACGCTATTATACATGAAGTGATCCTCTGGGCTTGGAACACCATGAAACAGGTTCACTGCGAGAGGATGTCCCTCTCCAGACTTGAAGAACCTGCTTTGTTCCCCGTTAAACATATTGATGCAATACAGAGTGCAATACAGAGTGGGTATATACTGATACTCCCCCCCACCCCGAGTTAAGTGCAAATCCAGGTAAAGTTGCGGCAAATATACTTGCCAAAGTAATTTTGTATTTGGCTTAAGTCAAGGATGGAGAATTGGATCCAGCCAGTGGAGTGGATTCTTACCTCTCCACCCCACCCCACCCCATGCACCCAACTGACAGCCAAGTCCTTGTCAGTCACCTGACATTGTGGGTCTTGTTCCTGCAAACGTTTCCAAGCACAATTCAAAGTCTTGGCGCTGACCTTTAAAGCCCTGAATGGCCTTTGGCCCTGTATACCTGAAGGAGCGCCTGTACCTTCAAATCCCTTTTAGGTGCAGCTATGTCTTTGCCCACCTCACCACCTGACATCACATATGGCCCATTTCCCAACCATTGGCTTAAGCCCTTGCCTGTAAACTCTATACATATTGACATTAAGATCTTCTTCAGGGGTTCCATAGCTGCCTGGATCAAAAAGCCAGCTCGGCTTAGTCTACAGATGCGGACGAAATGATACACTAGGTTTTCAATACATGTAGAGTATTGAACAAACTAAAAGTGCCAGATTTAACAAGGTGTGTGCTGCACAACTGTGAATCCAGCACAAAAAGACAGAGAAGGGGGGACACAGTACAGAAGTAGGTGGCTCACATTGCAGGAACTACCATCTCAGATGCAGCGTCCAACATTTCAAATTAAACTGAAGAGGTTGGAGAGATCACAAGGGTTGGGGGTACTGCAGACAGCCCTGGGCAAGACGATTCATCATAAGACACCTGCACATGCTCATTTGTAAGCTGAGCATGCAAAAAGCCTATTTACATGTGTGGTGAAAGCTCAAAAACAGCAACAAGGGGAGCAAAGGGGTGGGGACCCCCCCCCCGAGTTTGGGTACCTGTCGCATCTTGTGCTGTTACATCCACACCGTGAGTCATCATAATCCTGAGGCATTCTGCCTGCCCTTTGGAGGCAGCCAGGTGGAAGCTGAAAAAGAGAGAGATAGATTGCAAGTCATCTGGTTCAATTCCATTATCTCCAGCTCCGTTGGCATTACTCCACTGTAAGCAAAAAGGAACTGGTAGGTTAAATTTCCTGTAGATCGCAGTTAATATGTGCCTTCAGGAGAAATTAATGTCTTTGGAATTTTCTACATTTCTACCCCACCTTTCCTGCTAAGAACTCAAGGCAGCATGCTCACCACTGCTCTGTAAGGTAGGCTGGGTTGAGGGATAGTATGACAGACCCAAGATCACTCAGTGAGCTTCAGAAAAGAAACAGGATTTGACCTTGGCTTCCTCAGAGATCTACATTGAAAGAACATTTACTGGTACTGCACTTATATTACATTTTTCCTCCAAGTAGTTCAAGGTGGTGTACATAGCTCTCTCCCTCCTCATTTAATCCTTACAACAAACCTGTGAGATAGGTTAGGCTAAGAGACAGAGACTTGCCCAAAGTCACCCAGTGAGTTTCATGACCAAGTGGCGATTTGATCGCTGATATCCTAGGTCTTAAGGATTGCCACCTTAAGTTCAGTGTCCTGGTGGACTGAACTGTTCTCCATCTAAGAAGTTGTTGTTGTTGTTGGTGGTTTCTTCTTCTTCTTCTTCTTCTTCTTCTTCTTCTTCTTCTTCTTCTTCTTCTTCCATCACTCATAGCTGAGTAAAATTGTCTTCCATGAACATGGTATTAACAGTGAGTCCGTAAGTGACTGTGGAGGTCAATTCTGGATCCTCACGTCCTTCCACAGTGGAGACATAGGTTTCAGGACAGGAGCTGATCACGGTGAGGGTTTGCCAAACATGCCTTCCTCTTAGGATATTTGTCCCTTTCGTCCTGAGTTCGAGCATCTTCAAAGTCCATAACACCTTTGGTAAAGGCTGTTCTCGAATTGGAGCACTCACTGGCCAGTGTTACCCAATTGTCTGTGTTTATACTACATTTTTTAAGATTTGCCTTGAGAGAGCCTTTAAACTTCTTTTGTTGACCACCAGCATTACGCTTTCCATTTTTAAGTTCGGAATAGAGTAGTTGCTTTGGAAGACAATACATGGAAGGCATCTGAACAACACGACCAGTCCAACAAAGTTGATGTTGAAGAATTATTGCTTTGACACTGGTGAACTTTGCATCTTCCAGTACACTGGCATTAGTTCGCCTGTCTTCCCAAGTGATGTGTAAAAATTTTCAGAGACACCATTGATGGAATTTTTCAAGGAGTTGGAGATGGCGTTTAGAAGTGATCCATGTTTCACAAGCATACAGTAAGGTACAATAGCTTTGTAAACAAGCATTTTGGTTTCTCTGTGAATGTCCAGTCTTCAAAAACTCTGCACTTCAATCGGGAGAAAGCTGCACTCGCAGAGCTCAGGCAACACTGGATTTCGGCATCAGTCTTGGCCCTTGTGGAAAGATAATTGCCCAGGTAGGAGAAGTCATCAACTCTTTCCAGCGTTACATCATTGAGTTGGATTTGTGGTGTTGCAGAGGGGTTTTGTGCTTGTTGGCGCAGCACTTTGGTTTTTTGGATGTTGAGCGATAGGCCAAGCTTTTCGTAAGTTTCTGCGAAGATATTTAGGATGGTCACCCAAGGCGGTAAGGTCAAAGGGGAGGAGCTAGACACCTAAGTTTATTAACAGTACCATTTACATTTCCCCACCCCATTTTTAGCTGGCTTTGCCACTGCAGCAGATAATGACCAAATCAAGTATTTTAAAATAAACCAATTCTTTAAAAAGGCAAATCGTTCAAGAAGGTCCGTTAGAGCCCACTGAGAGAACACATTTTTGGACGACAAATCTATTTACAAATAACTAAGAACTAAAACTTGCTTACCAAGGCACCAATGAATTGAACTTTATAAACAGTTTGTTCCCAGGAAATGTTCTCTAAACTATGTATACATGGTTGGACCGGGAAGAGGCAACGTTCTAGCCAACAGTTTGGCTCATAACTTAGTTAGGACATAGCATGATGTAAACATTCAAATA
Source organism: Podarcis melisellensis (assembly GCF_964234715.1). Taxonomy (NCBI): domain Eukaryota; kingdom Metazoa; phylum Chordata; class Lepidosauria; order Squamata; family Lacertidae; genus Podarcis; species Podarcis melisellensis. The sequence continues at coordinate 46,955,363 of NC_138543.1, forward strand.
AAACTAAATCCATAACACTCAAATAAGTTTACAAAAATAAAGAGATACTTGGGTAGAAACGTGCGAACCACACTTCTGGTGTGTATACATTTTAACAGTATTTGCAATAATTAAAACACTTGGAGGAACGAGTTGGCTAAAGTGATGGTGACATTGATGACATTAAACTTTGTGGCCATTAAACTTTGTGGCCTTTGCTTGCATAAGAAATCTGTGCCACAATACACTTTACTTGTAACGGTTTGATTTTCATCTTAGAGACAAACAGAAAAAGTCTTCACTGAGAGCTCCATATAAGCACCCAGTCCCTTCTAGGTGGTGTCAAATAAAATGACTTTCTGGGAGAACACATGCTCTCCACCCAGAAGGCAAAACTGGACAGCACAGTTATCCTGCAACAATACCTACCTATTTCAACAAATAAAAGCAAATAAAACTGAATGCATAAAAAGCAGGACCCCCCCCCCTTTTTGGAATGCAGGAACAACTAAGGATTTGTGCCTTTGACAATATGGGATCATTCAAGAACACAGTATATGCAACTCAAAGCACAAGAAAAGTGCCTGTTCTATTCTGGGAACACATTTAGATATATTTATTTGCAGTGGCGCTGTCTGCAGTACATTCTGAACTCTTTGCACATTGTCTAGAGGCTTGTTTTGAGTGAAAACATCCCTTTCCAATGCAAACTATTTGCACCCCCTTTTTCCTGGGGTGTATGTCCAGTCTCTTTCAAAACAGCATGTCTCCCTTGCCAACAACCCCTTGGTGATTTATGGCTTCCCGGTGGACTAAATGCCTTTGCCCAAAAAAACAAAATTGTTGAAATAAGGATGAAATTGCCGTATTTTTCGCCCTATATGACGCACCAGCCCATAGGACGCACCTAGATTTTTTGGGGGGGGGGATAAAGGGGAAAAAATTACCCCCCCAGGCACGGGGCTGGGGAAGACCGAGCTTCCCTCGACCCCAGCCCCCAGAACGGGTCCGAGAGCGAATGGCGAAGGTGCGCGCAGCTTTGGCATCGCTCTGGGAGCTTGCCGGGCTGGGGGGATAGCTTCCTGAAGCCTGGAGAGCAAGAGGGGTCGATGCGCACCGACCCCTCTCGCTCTCCAGACTTCAGCGAAAGCCTGCATTCGCCCCATAGGACGCACACACATTTCCCCTTCATTTTTGGAGGGGGAAAAGTGTGTCCTATAGGGCGAAAAATACGGTATATTAGGGCCTCTCCGGTAGTGGCGACAAACATAGAAACCAGAGGCTCCAAACATGGACTTCTTTAGCCTGCCTATCATTGCTTTTAACCACAACTAGGCATCTATCAAGAGATACTCCCTTCCTCAGCTGCTGTGGAGGAGAGGCTGTGATTTCTATGCCCATGGGATTTCGAGTTGAGGAAAAGAAAACAATCCTTCCACTTCCTTCCTTGTTCCAAACTCAAGGACTCCTTTCGTTCCTCCAGCTCCCACTTCAACAAAGCCAAACGCATTCCAGCTGCAAAGTGAAGGAGCCTTGCCTCAGCCACTTTCAGCAGATGTGATTAAATTTGAAGCCATCTCTTAGGACCAGTTTGCACATGGATGCTCACCGTTCACTGACCACAGCAACAAACCTTGGCTCGCAGTTGCGCTATGAGTCATCGTAGCTTCCCCACCAGGGAAAGAACTTCAATTTGGACTCAATACCTTTTCACGGGACACCGTGTGCATGTTAGTGTGAGGGCCTTCAAGTGATGAGCATGCGCGATGTAGAAGTACTCAGAAGCTTGAGGGGCCGTCATGTATCTGGCCGCAACACAAGACTTTTGCAGCACAGGTGATCCTTATGGAAGTGGGCACATAAGGAGCCAGGAAGAAAACCTTTTATACTTTTACGATACGATAATCTACGATAATCTTTATTGTCATTGTCCCATACAGAACAACAAAATTGGAAAATCTACATAAGACATTCAAAACCCAACAAGCCTGCTATCCCAACCTGGCTAGCCCCCTAAAAACTCTGATACCCCATTTTAAAATACAATATACTCCCATACAGACTCCTTACAATGCGTTTAAAACCAAAATCGCATTTGGGTAGAAACTGGCGGCTAGACCTAGTCTTTATAACCCTGTACCTTCTTCCAGAAGGCAGAAGCTGAAAGAAATCATTTCCGGGGTGTGCACTATCCTGCGCTATCTCTGCAGCTTTCTTATGACACCTGGAAGCATAGATTTGATCCAAGGTGGGAAGAGTGCACCCAATTATTCTCTCCGCAGTCTTTACAACCCTGGACAGCATTGTTTTTTCCCCTGACTGTGCAGGGTGACTGGCAGACAAGATGAAAGGAATCTTGGGAAGGGGGCAGAGATAAGCATAGAGATAAGCATACACCCCTTGCTAATAAAAGCAGTAATAGCAGTGGCTACAAATTCGTGGAGGATAAGGGCTGCTGATGGCTACTAATCCTAGTGGCTGTGTTCCATCTCCACTGCCAGGCAGTTGATGGGAACCAGAGGAAAGGAGAATGCTCTGAGGAGCACATAGTGTAGGAAGTATCCTTCCAGTGTACCATGATAGGAAGACTCATTGCAAACAAACAAGGGAGGAATGGTTATTAAAACGACAAGACTTAGCTGAGATGGCAAAACTGACATGTTCAATCAAGTCGTTGTCAACATTTACTAGATTGGAAACCTCTCAGACTTTGTGTGTTGAAAAGAAAAAGAAATGGTATTTGGGTTTGAAGGTTGACGATAACGTTGGTTATCTATAGAAAGTGGTCATCCTGGGTGTTTTACTGGAGTGGATGAGTTGAATAATGCTGACTGACAAAGAATCGAAAGTTCTTTAGTTTCTTAACTTTTCTTTCTTTCTCTCTCTTTAATCTTTCTTCTAGCTCTATTTCTCTTTCTTCCTCCCTTCTTTTTTTGATGGATCTATGTTTTTATTTTATCTAGATTAATATTTCAGTCTGAACAAAAAAAGATACTTTCTTTTGAAAATCTAATAAAATTTATCCCCCCCCAAAAAAAATAGAGAGAAAGTGGCCTTAAAGTGAGTCAGATCAATGGTCCATTTTGTTTAGTGTTGTTTATGTTGCCTAGGAAAGATAGAAATTGGGCTTCAAACTCAAATCTTTGTTTTTGATCCTCTTTTGCTTCTCTGCACCATAGTTAAGAGAAGGGACACGGGTGGCGCTGTGGGTTAAACCACAGAGCCTAGGGCTTGCCGATCAGAAGATTGGCGGTTCGAATCCCCACGACGGGGTAAGCTCCCGTTGCTCAGTCCCTGTTCCTGCCAACCTAGCAGTTCGAAAGCACATCAAAGTGCAAGCAGATAAATAGGTACCGCTCCAGCGGGAAGGTAAACGGTGTTTCCGTGCACTGCTCTGGTTTGCCAGAAGCGGCTTAGTCATGCTGGCCACATGACCCGGAAGCTGTACGCCGGTTCCCTCGGCCAATAAAGCAAGATGAGCCCTGCAACCCCAGTTGGTTATGACTGGCCCTAATGGTCAGGGGTCCCTTTACCTTTACCTACCATAGTTAAGACTAACCACAGTAGCAGGTTTAGAAGTAACAAGGCATGATTTGTATAAAATCGAATCAGAATCTTCCAGTTTCCTTCCCATGGCCATGCTGCCATTTGTTCATGTAAAGCTAAACGGTAGTTTAGCATTACATTTTAACCAAATCAGTTTGTGGAACTAAGTGCAGTATTGATGGAGACTATTCTTCTTTGCTAAGAACTCATCTGGCTAAAGTGCAACTTTTTTTTAACGTAACATTGGGGAAGTAACACCTTATGTCCATGCAGCTGAACAAATTTTCACACCATTTTAAGGGTTTCTCATTCCCAGCTCCATTTAGCCTCCTGAATTCTGCTGTGAAGCTGATGGAAAAATAGGCCTAGTGAATTTTTAAATGTTTAAAGATGCCAAGAGCTCAAGCACTCCTTGCGTAGCTTGCTCCTAGCTAAAGCCTCTCTCAAGAAGCTGGAATGAAACATCAGCACCAACATGCAGTAGTTTTGTTACTTTGATCTACAAAGAGAACTGAAATAAACCACTTAAGCTAATCATGGAAGTTACTCAGTTTTTTTTACTCAGCTACCTCCGCAAGAATTGGATGCATGTGCTGACACACCACATCAAATAGAAACAGGCACCATTAATAAAAAAGAGAAATTATGCCCCCCCACTCCAGTCATTTAAGAGGCTCCAGATAGGGTTAAAGGGTGTAACTCATTTTCCTATACTTTGTTTAAAAAATATAGGGGGCAGATTTTAGATTATGTAGCAGACATTAAGCAGAGTTAGAACTTCATTATCTTATTTTTTAAAAAAACAACAACAAAAACAACCACCCTAAAACAAACAGACATTAAAATCAAGTGTGGTCTAGCACGTGTTTGTGTTTGTGGGTTAACCCTTCCCCTCAACCATTGCAGTCCAGAAACACACACACACACGCACAGCAATGGGTAAAATGGTTCCTTTGGAGCCAAAGGGAGGTTTTGTTCCTCTTGCTCTTTTGCAGTGTGTGTGTGTGTGGGGGGGGGTATTTTAAAGATAGTGACAGGGGAGGGGAGGGTGAAAGCTCCCCTCCATAAAAACTGTGATCCCTTATCCAGACTGCTCCCCAAATGCACTTCAATGCCTAGTTTTAGCAATTGTGGCAAGCCACACATTTTGCTTGGCCCTTAAACAATTCCTTGAGTCCCACTCCCTCTACAGAACCCCCTGAGAGGAATGAACGAGTGAGGCAAAGGATGCAAGTATTCTTTTGCACCTGCAGTCCCCAAACTGAGCTAGAATATTCTCCCCAAAATTTCTCACAGCCAGTGGAGGAGGATTTAGGAACGTTTCAGGCATTAATCTGTCCACAGGGGTGGAGAAGTATTTAAGATTCCTAGAAGCCAGTACAGTATCCCCTTTAAAGGTCCCCATCCTTTTTATAGCCCTGAAATTAACTCTATGGCAAGCACAGGACTTCAAGCTGATTTCTGGTAGACAATCCTGCAAGGTCAGCAGATTGCAGTGTTTGGTTTCAGTAGCTGGGCCTCACCCTAGATGGGAATGGAGCATCCAGCTTCTTCATTTGCAGCCCCCAGTTAGAGAGAAAGAAAGAAAGAAAGAGAGATTCCTTCTTCCCATTCTGTTGCTTCCCTTGCCCTGACCTCAGGTAGATTTGGGACATTGGTTCTCCCTGTCATGACAATGGAATTGGTTCAGTAGTCACCCTCAGTGGTTTCCAACTTGGATCTGGACCTGTACTTCCCAAAACCTCCAGAAGATGGAGTTGGTGAATGGGTAGGAAAACAGCTTTAAAAACCAGGCTGGCAAGTAAATTTTGAGGGCTATGTTTTGACTTGAGCAAGGGCTTAAAATGGCCTGCCACACTGGCTCTTACCACCTTCTCCCTTGGGAGCCAAGACTTGGGCAGATGGCTCTTTACGCCTCTCCATGGCAAATCGAACAGCAACCAAAGTTTTGGCAGGAGGGCTGGTGGTATGACATATTCTGCTAATGCTTGAATGCGGTACACTCCTGCAATTCTCCTGCAATGCAATCGTCCTGGTGTCATTGCTGCAGGAACTCAGATAAATAAGCAAGGTGCTAAATGGCTCCTTATACCAAACTTACAGTGGCCAAAATGAAATATCTAGTTGCCATTTGGGGGGCAAGATGGCTCTAAAGTCTTATTTTTCAAATGATGGGCTGACCGATTGCAAGTGGCCAATGGCTACTTTTTAAAATTGCTAATTAAAAAAAATATATTTTGAATATTTTAATGTCTGTAAACTGCCATGTCTGTCTACAAATTCTGTTAGGAGAAATAAAGTATTTTAACATATTTTCACAGATTGTCAGGAATATCTAACCATATCTTCCTACCCAATCCTTGGTTTATTGAAGAGGCATGATTTAACTACTTTTTTATTTTCCCGCTATTCTGGAGATGAAGAACAAAAAGGGGATGAAGTAAAAAACCAATTGACTTTGTGCTTAAGGAAACAATCATACAGTCAAGGTTTTTTGTTGTTGTTTTTTTCAAACAAAACACATATGCATTATGATGAAATTAGGGCATGAACTACTTTCTGGACCTGTCTTGCCTTAGGTAAAGAAACCTGACCTTCACTTTAACAATTTTAACTAGCAAAAGATCAGCCTGTTGAGTGATTTAAAAAAACAAACAAACCAGGAACACGCTTTATCAGAAAGGGCAACTCTGTTGTCACGCTCATTCCAACTTAAAAGCTGTTCATCAAATGATCCGAGCTTGTAACAAAAAAGGAGGAGTAGAATAATGCTACAGGACGGAACAAAAACCCACACCCTTTTAGGGAGTTTCAGAGTTTTAATCAGATTAAGTTATAAATACAATTGTCAGTCAAAACAGCAATTATAACATTTCTTGAATTTAGTTTGAAATCTTTGGCAGAGACCCACAAAGGCTAGGCATAAAACACTTTTTTTAGAGACTATCTGTTCCTCGATGCCTCATAGGGGTGTATGCAACAAAGTCATCCAGTTTGTGCAACAACTTCTGCTTCAACTCCATCTCCCTCCACCCATCACACACTCTAAATCTGTCCTGGGACCCCCTCCAACCCTTTAAAGCAAATTTGAGGGAGATGCAGGACCATGCAAAGATGAGTGGCAGGCCAAAGTCACTCAGTAAGTTTCATGACAGTGTTTCATTAATGGGTAGCAGCCTGCTTCAACTTTAGCTCTCTTTTGCAGCGTTGTAAATAGAAATGATTCTGCAGTTGAACGCAAGAGGCACCTGTTGAAGCTTCTTCAGTTTTCCTATTTACCAGTGCAAGGAATTTAAGAGTGCGAGAGGAGCCTGTGAGATCAGGCCAATGGTTCATGTGGTCAAGGATCTTGGTCTCACTAGTAAGTAAATTGCCGTATGCCAGTTGATGGAAATCTCAAGTAGGGAAAGCACTATCAGGTCCTGCAATCTTGTGGTTTAACCCACAGCGCCACCCGCATCCCTGATGAGCAAGGTACAAATGCTCTAAATATCCTGCTCCCTCTTATTCCTGTGTCCGACTGCACCCACACAATTTTAGGTCTGTAAACCAAAGTTTTACCCACCTCCTACAAAATTACCTTAGCTAACCTTCCCAGGTAGTTTCAACTATGTCATCAATCATTGAGAGCAACTTCTGCCAGTATCATGAATTCACTGCAATTATCATGCTTTTCCAAGGTGTATCTTGTCCTAACCTCAGCTGAACCACCACCACCTCCCCTCCCGGGGGCAGGAGGAGGATCTGATGCGCAAAAAGACAAATCTCCTCAGGCATATTTCTGTGCTTCTTTGAAAAAAAACAAGGAAGTAAGTCACAACAAATGTTTAAATACTTTTGTGAAAAGCCACTGAAGTCTTTCTAGTCTATGCACAGAGATCAGCTACATCGTTTAGTTGCTGCTTGCTTGGCATTCGTGAAAATTGCTTAGCGTTCGTGAAAACCCCAAACTTGGAATCAGGACTCCAGTTTCTCTAAGGCCAGTGAAAACGACATGTGCTGCATAAAAAAAAACTAGAGGTAAGAGAATGACATGGGAAGGGCATGTTCCACATAATCACATCAATCATACTTTATTATTGATTTAAAGGAATTTCCGTTACTACACCTTTATCCAAAATGGTTCATATAAACATTTTTAAATCGTATAATCCACAAAACAACATTAAAAGCAACATAAATCATTAAGTAACAAAGATAACCCAACTGAATGGAAGGAAAAAAACCACTCAACCACCCGTTTCAACTATCTAGGCAAATAAAGACTTTTTAAACTTGGTGCCTGGAGGAATACAGGATAGATGCCTGGCATATGTCTTTTGGGAGAGCATCCCAGAGTCGGGGAGAGAGGGTGCCACACAGCACACCCTCCCTTTTGTATAAGCATAACGTATTTCCTCCATGAACCAGAGCAGGAAAGGATTCGGCCTACAGGAACGGCAACATCTGTGTGGAATCTGACGACGAAAAAGCAGAAACACTTCCACACTAGCAGCTAAAATATGTGAGCAAATGTCGTGTAGTAGTTAAGAGTGATGGACTAGGATCTGGAAGACCAGGGTTCAAATCCCCACTCAGGCATGAAACCCACTGGATGACTCTCACACACTGCTGTTGTGAGGATAAAAACAGGAGAAACACATTGAGCTTCTGGGGGGAAAGCAGAGGAAAAAAATAAAATATGTGAACTGGGCCAGAGAGCCTGCCAGCCTGAATATGTTTTATTAGTAGTTCTTATCTCAGATGATCCAAGCTAGCTCAGAACTGAGTACATATGTGGTGTTTTCCCCTCCTAAACGGAGAATCTTCTTATATGAGAAGGAAACAAACAATATTCACAAGCAATAGCAGTTCCTACTTCTCTCAATATCCCACCTATTCTACCAGGTTTGGACTATGATGGTAATAAGCCAGATAGAGCAAAGTTAGCATGAGTGCAGTGCAAAGGGTAAACTCCTGTTTTAGCATCAGGGAAGGCTCTTGGAAAGGGGGGCAATGTTGATATGTTTCAGTCGACAGTTCCATTACAATAAAAATACAAAAAAACCCCATCCCACTGGGAGAATTAGTTGCATAACAGTCTTTGTCGCTGTATTTTGGTCTTTGTGTCACCTCCAGACTAATTATGTAAACACACACACCAGGAAGCGATTCAGTTATGGGATCGATAATTCATTCATCCATGGCTACATCGTAAAATGAGGCTGCACAGATCTAAGGCTGGGAATATCAGCTAAGGCATCTCTAAGGGCAACTATGCAGCAGAAATGAACTTTGCTCTTAGACCTCTTTTATAGCTCCGTGAGACAGATCATTATCAGGGGCCCCTACCTGTCAATCACCTGATATCAGAATGATGGCAGGCGCAAGGTGCTTTGAAGTCCCACAGCCAGGTCCTCAAAGCACCTTGAAAGGCGATCCTAAACCAAGTTTCTTCCTTTTGTTTTAGCAGGAGAGAAAGTGGCGTAGCGTGGGTTGTCAGCACCCGGGGCAAGGCAAGTAATTTGCGCCCCCTAACCCGTGGATTTTAGCACTCGAGTGCGAGCGTCCCCCCGAGATGTTGCGCCCGGTGCGGCCGGCCCCCCTGCACCCCCCACGCTACGCCACTGGCAGGAGATTCTGATGCAAACCCAGGTAACAACTGTTTCCTGGTAAAAACTGATCATGTAATGCATCATTTTCCAGCTGAGGAAGCTTGAAGAAACACACTCTCTTGGGATTTACAGAGGCTGAAGAATCTAATCTCAGTAAAGAAGTGTGTGCATGCAGCCAAAATAAACAGGACACTTAAATTTCATGTGCTTGAGTGTTTTTGGGAACCCAACAGACTGTATCCAATATTAGTCCTGCTCACAGTCAAATGAATAGATGTGAATAACTTAGGTCCATTGATTTCAATAGGTCTACTCTGAGTAAAACTTAGTTGGCTACAGCCCACTCAAATTCTTCCCCCCCCCCCCAAAAAAAAGGGATACAGATCCTTTTAATGCCATATTTAAGATGCTACGGAAGAGGATTCCGTTCAGGTCACTTTCAGACAACACCATCGTTCCGTTTCTTTATTCAGCGTGGTGTAGTGGGTAAGAGCAGTGGACTCGTAATCTGGTGAACTGGGTTTGCGTCTCCGCTCCTCCACATGCAGCTGCTGGGTGACCTTGGGCTAATCATGCTTCTCTGAAGTCCCTCAGCCTCACTCACCTCACAAAGTGTTTATTGTGGAGGAGGAAGGGAAAGGAGACTGTTAGCTGCTTTGAGACTCCTTAAGGGGAGTGAAAGGTGGGATATCAAGTCCAAACTCTTCATCCAAACAGAAAACGCTGCTGAACAGAACTAGCAGAGCAAGCAAGAAGCCAAGCGTGTGGCTCCATAAACAAAGCCTGGAGGGCTGTGCTTTTCAGCTTCATAGTGTGCAAGAAGTTGCCCAGGAGTCACTCACTCTCCCTATGAATGGCTCTTCCTCTCTCCCAATCTGCCCACATTTTAAAAGCCTTTTGCTTTTTCAAGGGACGTGAACCATAAAGCTATTTCTCAACTGTCCAGAAAATTGATTCTTTTTGTGGCTGTAAAACATTAATGCCAAAAATCTTGTGCTTCTATTTAAAGAAAAAGAAAAAGGCATGGCAAACTCTGCATGAGACATCAGAACTTGTACTGGAACAGGAAACATATGCAAATACCTTTGAGGTTTCTGGTGTGGGACCCACGGCCCTCCAGATCCTCTTTGACTACAAATGAGATCGTCCCTAACCACTGGCCATACTGGCTGAGGTTGATGGGAGTCCAAACACACACACACACACACACGGAGGACCACAGATTCCCTGTCCCTGTCTTGTGTAGTAATATTTTTTAGAAAGCTGCCTATCCTTTATTGCATTATTCCACACAAATATATTACAGGGTTTCCTACACATGACAATAGCATGTCTAAACCATACCTGTCCCAATTCACGTGTAAATAATGATGGCAATCAGGGTGTGATTTTTGCACAAAAATGAGAGTTTATCAAGAAACACTGAACTCTCTCCTGTCCACAATTCCTTCTCCCTAGCTATTTCTCTCCAGACTTGAGGATACTTCGCAATACTGGACCACAGGCAGACAAAAATTGTCTTGATAGGACACACTATGGAAGAAAGCAGAAGACGACAGACACCTTGGCGTACATCATTTGCAGAGCCCTCACTTTACAAGTTATTAGGGCAGACCTGCATTTAATTTAAAACCAATTATGTGATGGATTGTTTGGCCCATAGAAAAGCAGGAGTGCTCTTTCTGAACCAATCTCCTAATCAGTGTTAGCAATTTGGGGGCATGAGTCCCTTAACCACAACTCCTGCACAAATTTCTCCTTTCCTCAGTTTGATTAAACCAGTGCATTACATCTGCATCAGCACCAAGGTTAATGCCAAGTAGAACTGCCTTCCTAAGCAGGACTTTGCACTATAGATTTGTATAATGGTATTATGACATGCAACTTTTTTATTTTCAGCTCCTTCCCTAACAATCCCTAGCATGGCATTTGCCTTTTTCACAGCTGGCACACACTGGGTCGACATCTTCGTTGAGCTATCTATGATGGAACACTTTAAGGCACCAGCAGCATTGTGCTTAAAAGACAATCTTGATGAAACCTGGGGAAACACAGGGTTTGAGAAGTACCAGTTTAGGCAGCACAAATCTGATGCAGCAGCAGGAATAGACAAGTGATTTTCAGCATGCTCCAAAGGGCCTTGAATGGGTGTAAATGTCACTGAGTTGAGGTTAACATCAACGCAAGGGCCATTGGTAGAACATTTAGCAACAGCTGAAGAAACTGCCACTGCACTGATACAGCATGTAAGCATGGAGGAAAACACACTTTGAATCAATTTGACTCTATTCTTTTAACATGGGGTGTCTTGCTGGGTGCAGGTGGAAAATTTGATTTAACAAAAACCTTGGACACTCATAGTAAACATGCTGCATGGCTGATTTCTACAGGAAATGCACCGTACTTTGATTTAAAACAGTGGTGCCTGACATAATTATTCCAGCAATGAAATAAAATAAAAGTGTTTGCAAATGAATTAGGCATAGCAGTGCTAGGATCTGGATGAGCCACTAGCGTGAAGCACTAACTCACAATATTACAAGTTCCCAACAAACAGGAATTTTATTTATTTTTTGGGTACGGAATAAAAAATGGTTGCCGTCTTAGCTAAGCTACTTACGCAGTCTTGCCCTCACTGTCGTGTTTGGTGGCGTTGGCTCCCTTTTTACCCAGCAGCGATGCCACTTTCTCTGCGTCGCCATGCTCCACAGCTTGCAGCAGTCGGTCATCATTCTTATTCCACTCATTGGTCTGGAGAAGGAAGGGGAGAGAGAGAGAGGGAAGAAACAGCTCACTAGAAAGAAAGACTAGGTAGCGCCTTTGTTTCCCTTAAAACCAGTACATTAGCTTGTGAAGGAAAACACACCCTTTCTCCACAAAGAGGGCTATGAACAATCTATAATGGACCATTCTAGGTACAAGAACGTCACACAAGACCTTGCACAAACTAGAGCCACTGCACACACACACTTTGCTTGGATTGTATTCATTTGTCCTCTGCATACTAGTGTGACTCCTCCTTCTTGCAACGGGTGCTCCCCTTGGTCAAATTTTTATTTCCATCTCCACAGGAACATAGGAAGTTGCCTAACACAGAGGTGGACCATTGTGCTAGCTAACTCAGTATTGTCTACACTGATTGGCAGAAACCTGCCAGGGCTTTAGGCAGGGGACATTCCCACATGCGAGAGATTGAACCTGAGATGCAAAACAGATGCTCTACCACTGAACTGAAGCCCTTTCCCATCCTCAGTTTACACCAGTGGTGTCCAAACTTTTTTCAAAGAGGGCCAAGATCTGATGAAGTGAAGGGCCGTGAGGGCTGACCAAAGGGCCGACCAAAGTCGTTAACCTTTTTGTAGGACTGAAGTTGTTGAGTTTTTTAGGATATTACCCCAGGAAATTAACTGTCACAGGGGCTGGATTGAACCAACCAGTGGGCCAGATTACACCCCTAAAACAGACTTCGGACATGCCTGGTTTACATGGAACTCAAGGAGGCATAAATGGAGCTCCCTGATATTTGTCATCTCAAGCCCTGACCAAACCTAGACATGCTTAGCTTCACCCAAGGATAATGCATTATGTTCCCTCTCACCATGTGCCCTGAGCCTTAAGGAGCTAAACACCTCCCTACACTTCAGGCCATTTTAGGCACCTGAAAATGGTCTCTGGCCCATAGAAGCTTACAATGCCATGATATATTTGTTAGCCTCTAAAGGTAGTACAGGACTATGAGTAAAGTGATCAACCCTTGTAGAAGGTGCACTGGTGCAATCTCTCATATTGTGGTACACTAGCGCACTACTGCAACTCAAAACGCAATGCCTGCATTCTGCCTTGTGCATCAGAGCCCTTAAGAAATTGGCTGCAAAGGACTGTTAGGAAGGAGACTTCACATGTACTCTCACCCATAATAAACTGGTCCTCATTGAAAAACAAAATGTGGGACTGCATTTGCTTGGAAGTATCTTCCCCATCAAAAACATGCAGAAAGCCCCACTGAAACTTCGGACACAGCTATGTGCTCTGAAACCTAGTACGTTTAAGCTGCAAATAGTAGGTAAAGCAACTCTTTCACATGCATAGAATTCACAAATATTTACAGTAATATTCCCTCTATCGCCAAGGAAGACAATGCTGTTTGACACAACGAAGGAAGGGAGTTGCCTCCGGTACTAATGAACTGCGGACACTGCTGCAGCTGCAAGCCAAGCTTGCATCACAGCTTCACGATCCAAGCCAAGAACTTAAAATGAAAAATAAACTTGGAACAAGCTACCATAACCCAGCTGCTGAAATTCAGCTTGGATTTTTGCTCCATTTGCTAGTCCCCATGCAAGTGGGGAGTTCTCTGCAGGCATTCACACTAACCCTATTTGGGCATTTCCTCACATGCACAGCTGTCGTCATGCAAGGGGAGAGCACATAGGAGTCCACGCTGCCAGCTTCATCACTGTCCACATGCTGAGAAAGTGAACTTCAGCGGCACACTGCCTTTTCTACCCATGAAGGCTCCCCCCACTATTCTGAACCCTGGATGACCAGGGTTCTAAACCATGGGAGGATGCTCCCAACAAGTAGAGGCTGCAGAAATTTGCTTTCCTAAAACATGGAAAGCAGTGAAGCCAGTGACAAAGAACCTGGCAGATATGCAGAGGCAACAGGCTTGTGTTCCAAAGGAAGGAGAAAACTGTGTGTGTGTGTATGGCTTTTCAACAACAACTCTCCCCAAACCCTCTTTTTATAGCCCTCGCACACCAATGCTTTGTGTTCAGCACGGGAACACCAGTTCACAAAACAACAGATGAATTCTGCTCTGAAAGCAAAGCTGCATCCTAAGCAACCTTGAATTTCAACATGGAAGCGGTTAAATAAAGCAGCAATTCACCGTGAAGACATAAAGGGGGGCAGTTGCTGTGACTGTTTAAAAGTATCTGCATTGGATTAAGTCCACGAAAGCTTATGTCATAATAAATGTGCTAGTCTTTAAGGTGTCACAAGAAACCGTTGTTCTTACTTAAAAGCAGTTTTAAGTAAAAAGGTGATTGCAGGCATGTTTATTACAATTGTATCCCACCCTTTCTCCAAGGAACTCACGGCAGATTAGGAGGCGTTATTCCATTTCATAATAAATCCTACCCAAACCCCTGTGAAAAGCGTTAGGTTGAGAAAATGCAAGCAGATGAAGAACAAAGCTGAACTGATCTGAATCAAGGTTTCCCTTCTCAGAGTTCAGCACATTATCCATTACTCAACCAACTTTGGCTAGTAAAATCCAAAGGACCTCTAACTTCATGCCCAACAGGAACCATAAATCCATTTGCCAAGATCCCCAACTTGTGCAGAGCAAGAGAAAGGGGGTCACCCTCTTACTCAGAATCATTCTCATAGCCTAGAGTCCTCACAGCCTAGTGCAAGTCAGAGAGAACTGTCTGTCTTTGTGACAGTCTTTTAGACTCTCATCTATCTGGTTTTGACCTCCTCAATTATTGGCACAAAGCAATCAGCTTCAGAGAGAACTCAAGCAAACTTGGAAGTGCTTGCATTCACACGTCCACATTCTGGCACACCACGGCTAACATTACACTTCTTTCATTTGGCCTTTCCTACAATAGTTGCACATTTAAGTATGTATTTATGCAGAGCAGCCTGTAATTACAGCTTAACAGCACTATTTTTCTTCCACCTGTATGGGAAGCTGAGAACCACTTGCATTCAATGGTCATTTTACTTTAGACCATATATAGCAAAACAACAAAGACAAAGCAACGAAACATGACAAGGTCTAAAGCAGCATGGCCACCTTAATGGGCAAAAACTCTTGGTCATTTATGCTTGTCCTGTGCCTAGAAAGCATAGGTCCAAGCAGCTTGGCCTTTCCCCCAGAAAACCTGCTCTTCAGCACTAATTCAGAACAAATGTCAATCTGCAGAAAACCCAATTGCTGTTTGTTCTAACTCAGCGCTAAACCGTGGACTTTCCCAGTGGAAAGCAGTGGGGCAAACGGAAGTGTGATTGAGCCCTTTTTGTTAGCTACCAATGGAAACTGCCTATATAACGGCCTTAGCTCCTTGGAATAGCTGGCTATGGTCAAATATATTGTCCATTAATAGATTACCATTTGATGGTCAAATGATTGGCATCCTAGCCGTAATGCTCTCACTTCCAGAGGTGCAGCCCCCAGAAAAACGAGATATATGAATTTTACAGTTTAAGTTAAACTAAAGGCTACACACCAAAGGATCTCGAGTAGGGAACAACAAACAGAACGCTGTCACCCCATTACAGAAAAGCAGGTCTTGACACTTTGCACCTCATCCAAGTTGTCATTTGACAACCATTTACCACTGGACTTCGCTCCCTTCAATATTAACTGACTTCTGGAGCAGAAGGAATGCAGTAGCAATGATACACAAAACAGCACTCAAATGCAGTTGCAAAATTCTTTAACACCAGCATGTGTGTGATTTAAAAAACAATAAGATCCAAGAACCTTAAAAAGTGACCTCAGTATGAAAACTTTATATTTCCAGGATTATATTTTTGTTGCAAAGGAACTCAAGACCCATCTAGTTCAATATTCTCTGCAGCAGCTTTCCCTAACCTGTTTCCCAACAGGTGTTTTGATTACAGCTCCCAACACTCTTGACCATTGGCCAAGCTGGCTGGGATGGATGGGAGCTGTAGTTCAAAACAGTTGGGTACCAGTTGGGAGAGGCTGATCTACACTGACTGAGGATGGCTCCCCAAGACTACAGATGAGCACCTTTCCCAGTTTTATCTGGAGATGCTAGGGACTGTACCTGGGCCCTTCTGCATGCAGAGCATGTGCTCTACCACTGAGCAATAGTTGTATACATACCAAAATGAAAAGATGGCTTATAGTGCATACCACTAATTTTTCAACTCAAGCTTTCGAGGCAAAATTGAGTCAGGAGAAGGAGCAACCAACAGTAGAGGCCACATAGGGTATGAGGGCCTCCCACTAAACAAAGAAATATCCTTAAATTACCATATATGATAATTTTGTTGTATGTGACAGATATAAAAATAACTTTGGTTATTTTTAACTTTTTTCTCTGCAAGAAAAGTGCCAAGTATAAAGCTCGATTGCCTCTCCTAATTCAAAGAGACACGTAGTGGGAATTTCCTGGAGACCAAGACATGCAGTGACAATGTCATCAGTGAAGAGCTTCCTACCACTTTTGCCATGCATGTTAATTAGGAGAGGGATCCAAAATGTATTTTGCACAATGGCCCAGAAGTATGGCCACCACTGGCAACAAATTCTGTAATTGCTCTCACGTAAAACTGGTTACAGGGAGGAGGAAGACGTTACTATGGAATCACCAAACCATCTCAATGGATTTTATTTTTTTAAGGCATGTGATGTAGTGGCTAGCATGCTGGGACTTTGAGCCGGGGCCAAATTCCTGACTAGGTCAATTGCAGGAACATAAGGGCCCTGCTGTATCAGAACAAGGGCCTATCGAGTCCAGGATTTTTCTCCCACCACGATTAGTCAACCAGGTGCCTACGGAAAACTGAAAGCGAGGCATGAATGCAATAGCACTCTCCCACTCATGTTCCTCCGCAACTGGCATTCAGAGGCATACTGCTTCTGATTGCTGGAGGTAATATATAACCATCGTTACTAGCAGTCACTGATAGCCTTATCCTCCATGCATTTGTCTAATCCCATTTTAGAGCTGTCCAAGTCAGCAACTAGCACTAGATCTCCGGGTAGCGAATTCCACAGTTTAACTAGATGCTGTGTGAAGACATGCTTCCTTCTGCCTGCCTTGAAACTCCCACCCCTTCCGCTTAATTGGATGGCCCCGGGTTCTAGCCTTAGGAGGGAGGGAGAGAAAAGCTTCCTATGCTACCTTCTTCACACCTTATATACCGTATTTTTTGCACCATAACACTCACTTTTTTCCTCCTAGAAAGTAAGGGGAAATGTCTGTGCCTGTTATGGAGGGATTGCCTACGGGTGGCATGCCTACGGATTTTCCTCCTCTAAAAACTATGTGCGCGTTATGGTCGGGTGTGTGTTATAGAGCGAAAAATACGGTAATTTTGGACACATCAATCTCCTCCCCACCCTCCACTCACCCTTTTCTAAGAAGCCTCAAATGTTACAGCCTTTCCTTACAAGAGAGAGATGCTCTAGCCCAGGGGTCAGCAAACTTTTTCAGCAGGGGGCCGGACCACTGTCCCTCAGACCTTGTGGGGGGCCAGACTATATTTTGAAGAAAAAAATGAACGAATTCCTATGCCCCACAAATAACCCAGAGATGCACTTTAAATAAAAGGACACATTCTACTCATGTAAAAACATGCTGATTCCCAGACCGTCCATGGGCCAGATTTAGAAGGCAATTGGGCCAGAAGTGGCCCCCAGGCCTTAGTTTGCCTACCCATGCTCTAGTCTCCTGGTCATTTCAGCTGCCCTTTTCTAGTGCCACAATATCCTTTTTGGAGGTGCAATGACCAGACCAAGTGCAACACTCACCCCCTAATATTTGTGTAAGGGCATTGCATTATTGGCAGTTTTATTTGCAATGCCTTTTCTAATGACATCCAGCAAGGAATTTGCCTTTTCCATAGCAGTTGCACACTACATCACACACAAAACTGCTTTCTCAGGGTAGCTGTAGAAGATAAATAAAAGCAGTGGTGAAGAGCATGCATGCCACTCTGAATTCCTTGGAGAAGGGTCAGGATTAACAAAAAGTGTTCATAATCTTACATGCACATACTCCCCACATTAAATAACCTCCCTATATTCTATTAGGTGCATTCCACCCACCTTAAATTTATATCCTGTCCTTCTTCCACTATGGAACCCAAGGTGGTATATATAACCTTCCCAACCTTATCCAGACATTGACCAGACCCACACCTGCTTAGCTTCAGCAAGGTGGTGGCCTCTTGTACCTTCATTCCACACCCTGGGACCAGAGTGATCATTGTCAGCAGTATTACAGGGACTAGCAATAAATATTTCCTCGAGACAGGTTCTGCCGAGCTGCAATTTGAAATGTTCCGATGATGGTTTCAACAGAGAAGAGAAAACGCCCTTTCTCCAGAAGATTGATTAAAACCAATGCTTTCAAAATAAGGATTGCCAACTGGTTATCTTGATAAAAATCGATCTAACCTGATCTCAGGGAAGTGAGCAGGACTTGGTAACACTATCATATCAATTAGCACTTCCAAAGCATTTGAGATTTGCAGGTAGCAAAACAGCACGAACAATTAATTAGCTAACGGCAGTGTTAAGGAGAAATAACTGCTGGGAGGAGTGCAGAGAGAAGAAAAGCCATGGGGCATCTGCACCAGCAAAAACGGACAACTTCATCTGCCCCAGTCTCTTCCTTATGGGTCTCTACAGTCACAGCAGGTGCTGTAGCTCTTCAATGGTTAGACTTCACCCTTAAAAGCACAACCTTCTGTTGTCTCCCACGACAGATGTCAAGGAAACCATAAAAACCAGCATAGGAAGCAATATATGATTCCTCCCACCTGTTCAGCCTGTTCAGTACTAAATCATGAAATGGACTTGCATGGCTGCATGTCTTAAAAAGTCACCAACAGACTTAGTAGTCTCCAACACAGATTGGAAGAAGGTGAATCGCAGCCTACTAGCCAATTTCTGGTGGACCACCTGGTGTAAAAGATGGCAAACTGGTACTTCGTTTCCAGACTACTACTCCCATTATCCCCAATCTTTGGCCACATTGGCTGGAGCTGATGGGAATTGGAGTCCATCAACATCTGGAAGGCCACAGATTCCTCACCCCTAAATTCTTGCAAATAATGCACAACAGTGATCTGATCTGATCTGATCCAGAAAGGCACTTATATTTCCAAACTCAAGATCACTTAGGAAAATGATCTATACCTTTGCTGTTCTAAGGTTAAAAGCATTAACTCTTGCTTTGTAAATTTAAAACACACACCAGTGAAACAAGATTATTTTAGTTTATGAAATAGACTTCTCAAGGCCCAACTCAATCCACACCTGCTGTAAGATTTGACTTAAGCTGAACACTGCAAATGCTGTACAGTGGTACATTGGTTTAAGACCAGCTTAGCTTATAAACAACTTAGATTAAGAATGCTGCAAACCTGGAAGTAGGTGTTTTGGCTTGTGAACTTTGCCTTGGAAGAAGAACATTTTGAGTGTGTTCCATTTCTAAATTGAGTTCGCTGCTGCTATGGGAAAGCATGCTTTGGTTTAAGAACGGACTTCTGGAACAGATTAAGTTCGTAAACCAAGGTACCACTGTACTCTGTTCTATCTGAAGAGGCAAAGATTAGAAGGAATGTGCCTACAAAGGAAAACTTCCTCAAAATATGAGTTATGGAAATGAGACTGTCCCAAAACAAACTTTTGGCAGAAAAGCAGCATGTACTCCAAGTTCTACTCAAGTTGCTGTTTAGGCTTTTGTTGTTGTTGTTGTTAGTTAAACAATTTTAAAAGCTTAAATTGCATGCTTAAAAGGGTGCTATAGACATTAACTTTTGCTGCATGGAAAAGTTCAAGACCTCTTATAAGTAATTAACTGTTGTCAACAAAATGGAGTGTGGGGAGAATGGGGAGAGATAATCTCTTCCAGTTGTAGAAAAGCCTATATATAGATTTGAAACGCACACATACAGATCATTATTCATATCTCAGCCTTTAGTGCTTGCTCTGGAAAGCATCTTTTCCCATCTTAAGCCTCAGCTAAAACACTGAAATAAAGCTACAGGGCTAATGACCGTGTGCTAAATAAGCAAATGTTCAGCCACCTAACCAACCAGGGCAACTGAGGCAGATTCTTGATAGAATAATGAAAAATCTCAGCTTGTATAGAATAAGATGTCTCTCCAAGGTTCATCATTACAGATAGGGTCATCAATTCTATCAAAGGAGAAAGGGAAGAATGGGGATTTGCCTAGAAAGGACTCAAAATATCCGGGTGTGGCAATTTGATGTCCCACTTATTGAAGCTGCTCTTCCAAATGACCTATGAACAGCTAGGGTTGTGCATGATGGTTACCCAAGAGAACAGAAGTCGGTATGTGCTGCAACATTCAGAACTCTATGCTTCCATTAAGAAAACAACAACAACAAAGCAATTTTCTAGCCCTCAAGGCACCATTCTCCCAAACCTCTCGGTTTCTGCTCACTCTCAAAACCACCATCATTTCCTTAAACTGCCCATAGAGATAGTAAGAAACTCTCCATACAAGAATACACACAAGTGAATTGTGTCCTAAGGCATTTGCGAAGCAGATCCTCCTCAGAGCACAGTTCAAAATTATCAATATTTTGCTTGTGAACCATTAAGCCTGTAACAACTGTGGCTTTAAAATTCCGAGCATTCATGAGGGCTAGAACCATTCTCCCTTTAAAAGAAACTTCTCCATTGGCAATTAAAAACTGTAAGAAATCCTTTATTTTGTTGTTGTTTTTTTAAAAAGAAATGTCCTGACAACCCTAATCCTCTCCCATCACATCCCCTGCCCCACAACAACATCCCAACGTGTGCAGAATTAAGAACCACAGCAGAGAGAGCAATGCTAAGACAAAGTGGGTCCATGTTCTCAGGCCAAGAGCGGAAACTGAAGTCTAAATCATTGGCAGCATGCAGCTAGCGTGTTGGCAAGATGACAGGCTGCCTCTCATTGTTCAACAAACCTGCAAGTCAGCAATAAAATGACCGGTGATTTATTGCCTGTACTTCTCAAGAGAGGACAAGAGCAATTACCGTCACCACATGCAGCCCATCTATCTCAATACATCAGAAGGTAATTAAGAAAAAAAGGGTGTGTGTGTGTATGTGTGTGTGAAAAATGTTCACAAAGAAGGAAACACTCTGTATATCTTAACACTTGCATACATATGTGTGGGTGTGTCTAAAAGGGACCAATTGACAGTCACTCATTTCAAGAGTTCTCTTTGCTCCGGAAGTACTGTATTTTTTGCTCTATAAGACGCACCAGACCACAAGATGCACCTAGTTTTTGGAGGAGGAAAAGAAGAAAAAAGATATTCTGAATCTCAGAAGCCAGAACAGCAAGAGGTGAAAGCAGCAATCCCTCTTGCTGTTCTGGCTTCTGGGATAGCTGCGCAGCCTGTATTCGCTCCATAAGACCCGCACACATTTCCCCTTACTTTTTAGGAGGGAAAAAGTGAGTCTTATAGAGCAAAAAATACGGGACCTCCTGCGACACCATCAGTGTTTTGATCTTGCTTTGAAACAGGGGCACAGAATCTGTGCATTTTTAGGTGTTGTTGGACGTCCACTTCTATCAGCTCCAGACAGCACTGGCCAATCATTAGGAATGATGGGAGTTCAGCAGCATATGGGAGCAATGCCTGCCCCGAGGGCTTGGAATAGGAGGACACCTGCTTAATTCAGTAAATGCTGCTTAAATGCTGGCACATGTACAAACCGAGAAGCTGTATAGGAAACACTGGAAGTGTGCCACGTGCATGCAAAGAGGTTCTCTAGTAGCAGTTTTAAGAACTTTAAAAATCCATCACTTAGCTGATGGGTCTCAAAACTCTCTGGGGGGGGGGGGAATTCCCTGCATGCAAAAACAGGCTCCAGGGGATTAAGTGGACCAGTAGTGGGTCCAACGGTCAAGTAGGCGGTTCTGTACATGCTGTAGAGGGAAGTGAGGGGCAGATGGGGCTCATCAACCTGGGAAGGTAACCCTTGCAGGAGAAGGAAACCTCAGCTTCCTTGCAGGGTATCTTTGCAAGTAGAAAAGTCTGAGAAGCGGAGTCCCTAAGACGGTTGGATGGTGTCTTGCATGGCTCCTTCTAGCAACTCCTGCAGCCAGGCTGGTGCAAAACATATTGCTCTGCTTTCTTTTGGACCACATCAGTGAGGCCAAGAGGGGGATCACGTCATCCGGGCAGCCCAGGAATTCCATACACACTGCTCAGGTCACTTTGATGCTGCTAATGCAGCCGTGTGACTTCACCCCCAGAGCTGTACTCCATTGTCTCTCAAAACAGATGGATGCCAATAGTTAGAATGCTCCCATAATACTGATAAGGCTTACACTGCATTTTGCTACCTGCCCAGGTTCTGGTTTTGTCCCAAATGATGATCAGGTATCTCCTGATCGCCTGGCAAAATCCCATCCTCCTTGCTGAGAAAAAGTTTTGATTCTCGCAGACGACTATCTCTGAAATGGCCCACTCAAAGGGAGTATGAAACACAGTGCTGTGCAACTGCTGTACTGTGAGGCATTGGTGTTTCGGCTCAATGAAGACTGGGGATTCAGTCCTCCAACTCCACCGGGCAAGATCTTTAAAACCACAAATATTTGCTCTTTAGCATTCTTGATTCTCCAGGCCTTTCTCAACACTTACCTTAAGTGGTTCACAGACCACACAACTAAACTTAGCAGAAGAAGCTAAAGGTCACTTTGAAATTAGATCATGAATATGACTGGCTAAAATCTTGTTTTGATACTCTTTGGTTGAAAACAGACCACCTCCGTATCAACTTCCATAAATGAGAAATATGAAGTGCAGACATATGAAAACCTTCAGGGCACTTTCAATTCGGCAGTCCCTTCACGTGACCCATTTGCACAAGCAACCCAACACAATTTTTCAGGCCAATAATAATTTGTTACT
Source organism: Podarcis melisellensis (assembly GCF_964234715.1). Classification (NCBI taxonomy): domain Eukaryota; kingdom Metazoa; phylum Chordata; class Lepidosauria; order Squamata; family Lacertidae; genus Podarcis; species Podarcis melisellensis. Next base: position 46,978,136 of record NC_138543.1, read on the forward strand.
AGTTCTGAGCATAGAGTTGCTCCACATGAGAGAACTTTTACATCCAAATACTATCTACATTTTGCAAGTTATTCTTCACATTGAGGTGTAAAATTACATGCAGGTCCTGCTAGCCAAATGCTCATGAGAAAATTCACTTATCCAAACATGAGAAATTAGTACTCAAATTTCGCTAATACACTCCACAGATTCAGATATCTAAACAGCTGAAAGTGCATGTAATAACAAATCAGCAGCCTGTGAAAAGCCTAACTTTTTGTGTTTTGTTGGTCTGTGGCAGCTGTTTTGCCAGAAACCTTGGGTGGGAGGGTGGGAAATCAGACAAGAGAGCATTTTCTTCCTTTCCTTGTTTGCCTTTTGCAAGGTTTCAGAGAGTTTTCCTGAGGGGTTCCCCCCACCACCATTTTGGGGTCAAAAATCAGTGGATGGGAATGCATTAGAAATCTCCTCAGAGGAATCAATGGAAATCGTAGACTTATTATGTGAACGCTCACCTAACAAATGATTTCCTGAGGATGCATTGTGTTTGGACAGCAAGACCTCCGTGTACATAGATCTGACAATTCACAGGATCAGGTAGCAATTGATGTGGAAGACCTCTGCCTGAAAGGCTGGAGAGTGACTGTCTAAGCTTGTATTTTTCCAATTTACATTGATTTTTCTTTGTGTGTGTGTCCCCCTTCTCTTTGTTGTTCTCTGCAAATGTTTGAAAACCAATAAATCCCCAAGGCAAACAGCCAGGATACACTTTTTCTTATTTGGCTGCATGCATTTTCAAAGTAGCAGAAGTCTGGAAAAGCCCTTAAAAAGAAACCCCTGAATTTCACGGTTTTAAAAGTAGCTCTAAAATTATAATTTGGCTTTTTGCAGGAGAAAACAATGGGCCCCTGTGTGCAGCTAAGCCAAGTATGAGCAATTCTCTGGAATCTGGGTATATTTTTTTCCCACCTCTTCATTCAGCAACAAGAAAAAACCTATTCCCAGAAGCCATGTATTGTTGATGTACCTCTTAGCTGACTAGTTACCATCCAGTCTTCTAGGACAATTTAATTATAAAAGGAAATTCCTTTTGCATTCCTAAAGACACAAACACAGAAGTGAACACAATATGATGGACGTCTGAGATGTAGGCGACGAGATAGGTGATTCACAAGCTAATTAGCAATGCAAGTACTTGTTTTTAAAAAAAGAATTATCAAGATGACAAGTGTCGGAGATAGTAGCTTTGCACCTATCCACTCAGCCAAACACAAATTATCTGGACTAATTCAGCCTCTTTAGGTAGACTAAAAGTTTGAAGATACCACGAAATCTCCTCCTCCACGACTCAAACCAAAGCAGATTCCTCACAACCAGTAATGAAGGGCAGAACATTTTTCACATAAAATTTTCTGTTTCATAAGCTCATTAACAACAATGAATGGATTCCAACTGAAAACACAATTATTGTTAGGCAGCCTTGGCAGTTAGGTTTTTAGTTTTGTTCACAATATACAAATAAAATAGACATGCTAAACTGGACCTAGGGCATCAGAAAATATGTCAATGCAAATCTTCCTCAAGATTCCTGTCCAGTCTGCACTGCAATTGCTGCACTCCTGCATTATAGGGGGGGGGGGAGGAACCCCACGTGTAATATGTAGCTCTGCCATCAAAGCACCAGTAGGAAGACCATTACATGAGGAACTCCAACCTGAGAAGCTTCTTTTCTCTCAAACATCCTACACCCACAGCCTTCAACCTTTTAAGACCCAAAGCCCACCTTTTGCCCCAATCTCTAATCGGAAAGCCACTTTTAATTACAAATGTCTGTACCTTGCTCCTTTCCTTCTGGCATGCATTGTTCTTCCCTTCCTAATCTCTCTCTCTCTCCCTCCCCCCCCCCTCTACCTATTATGCTTCCTCTTACAAAAAGAAAATGGTGACGCCGCCACTGGCAAGATGAACCCCACCTTGATGGGGTGAAGAACCTTCTGATGAAGAACAGCTTTTAAAGAGAACTTGTGAAGAACAAGGAACAAAAAGTGTTCAGGAGGTACAGCTGTTAGTACCTCTCTTCAAACCCAACATCCCAATCCCATTCAGGACTTCTCTTCTGCCTTTTCCTTCCTGGGTGAGCACAAGAGGTGACAGCTCACCACTGTGAGAAAGTAGCAACTGCTCTGAACAAAGCAAAGGCGGCTTCCATCACATCTCCAAAAGATGAAGCAACAGAGCCAACTACTGCAAGAGGATTGGTTTAGAAATGGGTTATCATGTTCCCTGATACAGCATCCAACAGGGATAGCTCAGTTGGTAGAGCATGAGACTCTTAATCTCAGGGTTGTGGGTTTGAGCCCCACGTTGGACAAGAGGTTCTTGCAATGGATTAGATGACTTGGGGTCCCCTTTCCAATTCTGTGATTCCATGATCTGTGTTCCTCTTCAGGGGCAGCCACTCATTTATCTACCCAGTTAAGACTAGTGTACTGGTATACTGTATTTCATTCTCCAGGGAATGTTTTCTTCAATGATTTTCTTTCAGGGTGCCCATGCCACAAGTCTTTGGGGGGCACTAACCCACCTCTCTCCCTCTCTACTACCTCTTCCGTCTACCAACTTGCTCCCCACCTAATGCTGGGGGAGACCCAGATTGCTTGTTGCGTGAAATTAGCCACTGAGCCACATGCAAATGCCAAGCTTCAGATCCCCCATCCCTGCTCTAGCAAAGTTGCTACCCAATAAAGTAAATTAATGTAAAAAATAAAAATAGCTGGTCTCTTCAAAGTGTGATCAATATTCAATACTGCAAAATAATGCTTTCCTTTGTCTGTTGTATTATTGAGTACATGCTGAGTGGTTTCCCCGAAGAACGCAGATGTTCCAAAAGCACCAGGAAATCCAATAACCAATTTGAAAATAAACCCTCTTGCACCTATTGACTTTTCTCCACTGGTTAGCCCCCCACCCCAACACCAATGGCAATAAATTTCACTGATTATACAACAGCACCATCTGTGCTTTAGTGCAACATAAGCTAATGTATGCAAACTTACATAGCTGCCTGGACTACTACTGGACCCCTTAAGCCTAGCAATGTCTACCCTCAAGTGGCAATGGCTATTCAGGGATTCAAGCAAAGGAGGCCATCTCCGGGCCTGAAAAATCATTAGGCGTGTCTAGGAGTTAGAATATGGCATGAAAAGTGCAACACCATCCATTTGTACCCTGCTGTTCCTTTCAAAAAAAGAAGCCAAAGGTTGCTTTCCAAGACAACACCAACAGGCAAACAATATGAAACACTGAACAATTTGATGCTGGTGCAATGAACTGAGAGCCTTTCAGTTCAATATTTTAAAAATAATAGTTTCATTTAGTGATTGTTGTTGGCGTTTGCCTGTCTTGAGAGACAACGGAGGAGTGAAGTTAATCCACAGCGTTAGCAGCACCGAAGTGACCGCACCAGGGATCAAACCTGGGTAGTGTGTATGGAGGTCCTGGGCTGCGCCCAGACAAGAGCACCTTCTTGGACTTGCTGATGTGGTTCAAAGGAAAGCAGAGCAATGCGTTTGGCACTAGCTTGGCTAAAGGAGTTGTTGGAAGTGGGACTACTGTACAAGGCACCATCCATTGGCTACCCTCAGCTGGTTTAGCAGGCAAGTTGAAGCCATTCCCAGGGTATGGCCACTGTCACATGCTGACAGCTGCTGGAAGCTACAGGTGAAAACTGAGTGCAGGGTGGGGAGCAAAGGTGGACAAACTATCCCAGAAGGAGCATGACACATCCCTCACCAGACGTACTACTCCTCCACTAACACCTTTGTGATAATCTATATAGAATTCATAAACATGTTCTGCCACTGAGCCAGTGTTCAAAATTAGTCAGCCACATTTTGCACCTGGCTATCGAGCACTTGAGAATTATATCAGTTATATTTTAATCTGTGCAATCAGAATGAATTTCAGGAACCAAAATGCTTTCCCTGTGCAGCCTGAGCAGGAGCAGTCACCATTAAGAAAAAGAGGTTGGAACAGGCCAATAGATCAAGAACAGTCCCTGGATCAAGTGACTTTTCTTCTTTTAAGTTCTCAAAGCTTTTAACCTAGCTCAAGGTTGTCATCTGAACTAGCCAGATGTTTAACTGAGAATCAATCACAGTCAATCCATCATTTGAAAAATAAGACTTGAGAGCCGTCTTGCCCCCCCAAATGGCAACTAGACATTCTGTTTTGGTGACTGCAACCTTGGTTTAAGGAGCTATTTGGGCGCCTAGCTTATATATCAGAGCTTCTAACATTGCACTGAGCTATGGGCTCTTCCCAAGATACAGGCCTGCAAACTGATCCCTGCCCTGAGAATTTTACAATCTAAAATGTGGCAGTGGAGGAAACAAAAAGAGAGCAGAGGGGAGAGACAAGGCAAAGGTAACAATGGGTGGATTTCAAGCACACACATACTTTGGGCTTGTTTTCCACTGGGGAAAATGCAATTCGGGCATTAGGTTCACTCTTGCCAAAGTTGCCAATGACCACATTGTCACAATTTACAGCAATCATGTGCCCAGGTTGCTTTCTTCCCAGGCTAAGCTTCTTATTATCTGAGTCCTTCTTGCTGAACCGAGCAAGTAAGTGAGTTAGTGTTTTGAACAGTTTCCAGGAGCAGATGGGCGAAGGGAGTGACTAATTTAGGGCTTCCCACTCAAAAAATTACTTCGTAAAGTGCACTTCTCAGAAAGAAATGAGGAGTTTTTATTAGGAAAAACATACCACACTGAAATAACTGATTCTGAAGAAGCTTTCGGCAGCCTGCCATTGCCTTAAATCAGAAGTCTCTCCCCACCACCCACCTCCCAACTTCATACTTATGAAGAGGTACAAAACCCACAGGTTTTCCCCATAATAATGCTATTATTTTATCCAGTATTTGCTTTAAGCAGGTTGCATGTTCTGACCGATACAAATGGATAGTGTCTACTGTGCTCTAAGAGTTAGTTTTCTTCTGTTATGTTTCATAATCTTTAGAAGATCCATGTGTAATCCTCCCAAAACCAGGAGATGGGGCAGATGACTCAACCATATGGCAGAGGTCCATTAAAATGCTGCACTGTAATCATAAAATATGCAATGTAGTCAGTGGCCTCAAGAGACAAGAAAGGCGTCAGATATATGTGACATGGACAAGTATTCCTGGAAACCAGCTGCCTAGCTATTTTTAAAAAGGTATTGCACAAATAGGCATGCTGCATTTTAAAGACGTCCTAAATCCAAAACAAACATTTTGAAGACTGATCTTGGAATATAGAAGAAAGAAAGGCAAAGAATTCTGCATGAAGCACAAGTACCACAAATTAATTAATCAGTGTCTCATTCCACATCTGCCCATTTGGTTGCCTTTCTACAGCACTCTGCCCATATTAGGGAGAGTCGCTCTCTCCAAAGCATCACACTTTTAACGCAAACTGGATGCATCATCTCCCTTGCTGGTAACACCAATTTTGAGTGTTAAAATGAAGAAAGCAAGCCTTTGAGTCTTACAAAAGAACTCTTTCATAGGTGCAAATATTCACACACACACACACACAGCCCAGGAAACATTGTGGGAGGATTCTGTGTGACTCAGAGGCACTTCAAAACTCCCCCCCCCCCCACATTTGATTAATATACTCTCAGGCAGATAATGCTGGGTCCTCCTTAGCCTAATGTGCACACATATGTACCCCAACACCTTTCAAAGTGTAAGTGCATGAGTGTTCTCTGCTAATCCTTCCTTACAGCTTTCTTCTGAACTGGTAGCCCACCGTCGGTGGCATAGCGTGGCTTGCTAGCGCCTGGGGCAAGGCAAGTATCCTCAAAATCACGAGCCAATAGGCAGGAACGAAGGGGCAATAGCTCCATGACCTACCCAAGTGGCAGCTGCAGTCCCATGAGCATTTAGCATGGTGGAGAGCAGGATAGGCTGTTGCCCAAATCTGCCTCTGCCCACCCATAAAACACTGGGCGAATTTTCTGTGTGATGGGAAGGTTGCACTTTTATTATTACTACTTTTTTTTCTTTTGAAATTTTGCACCCCAACCCTCCCTGTGGCACTGCCCCTGCTACACCACTGCACCGCTAAAATGCCTAGATAGGTGAGGAAGGGTCAACTTGCACTGAGAGCCAGTGTGGTGTAGTGGTTAAGAGCGGTAGACTTGTAATCTGGTGAACCGGGTTCACGTCTCCGCTCCTCCACATGCAGCTGCTGGGCTAGTCACACTTCTCTGATGTCTCCCAGCCCCACTCACCTCACAGAGTGTTTGTTGTGGGGGAGGAAGGGAAAGGAGAATGTTAGCCGCTTTGAGACTCCTTCGGGTAGTGATAAAGCGGGATATCAAATCCAAACTCCTCCTCCTCCTCCTCTTCTTCCCATGCTTGGTCATGTGGAGACCTCTCTGCCTCGCATGACTGCTGGGTAATGTGACGACCTCTCTGCCCCCAACCCCAGTAACATGTCTACTTTTTTCTTTTTGCTGCAGTTTTCCAAATTGGTGGGGTCTTGTGGGGAGGGGCATGGGGGTCAAAATTAGGCACAAAGGCTGGTGCATGGTCACACCATTTTGACAGGCCTGGTAAGGTCAGATGCTGCAAAGCACCCTCGTCCTATAAGTTAGTAAGGCACTGCCATGCAAAAGGATAGCACTGAAAGGCAAGCAGTAGCGAACCGTCTCATAGAATCCTAAATCTGTAGAGTTGGAAGGGGCCACAAGGGTCATCAGGTCCCACCCCCCTGCAGTGCAGGAATCTTTTGGCCAACGAGGGGTTCAAACCCATGACCCTGAGGGACAGGATTCCACCCCACAAGATCAAAGTGCTCAAAAGCAGCATGGAAGGGAGCAGACACCCCTTTCAACAAGAAATGTGTTGGATGATGAACACTAAACATTAGCACCATGTGGAGATGAGGCAGGTATTTCGGAGCGACAATGCAACCCACATTCATATGCCACAATACAAGGTGTGTCATTCTTGTGACTTCACTGCTTTCTAAAAAATTAGCAAGACAATATTATTTGACTGTATCCACAACACAACCCTTGTCTCTATCTCCCTACCTAATAATCATCTGTCTCTCCCTGGTTCACCCCAGCTTGATACTCCATACAGAAATAAAATTAAGTGTTGGGAAGGGAAGGAGGCTATTATCAGAACTGCAGCCGACAATAATAAAACTTGCAAATGAATTCCAGGGATGCAAGCTTTCTGCTCCAACCCCACCTTCGATCATTTTTCTTGGTATTATTTTGTTTAAAGTATAGTGACTTCCAGGTCAGGGATGGGACGTCTCAGCAGACCAAGATATCCCCTGGATGTCCCCATTGTTAAGTGTTTGGTTTGCACTCGCTCATTCTCCTACGTCTCCTGCTTGGACCTCATATATAGGCACTACCAAAAGCCAAAAGTCTGGAGGGGTATCAGTGTTGCGACTGACCAAACATGGGTGTATGAAACCACAGTGCAGCTGGTGGTACACTTGTGTGACAACAGCTAATCCTGCATTTGTTAAGTGTGCTTGGGGCAATGTCTAAGCAAGGACAGGCCTCCCGCCAAAGTCCTGTTGATGGCACAAATGTATATCCTTCCTCCTCTCTAATCAAAACACTCAGGGTGTTGCAATATAGGTTCCCTGGCTTTAATCGTGGGATAAGGAACCTCAAGCTTTGAGCTCAACTTGCTTGTTGGAAAAGCAACAAATATTAAAACGAATCAAAGCCCATAGCAGGCCCAGGGGCCAAATGTGACCCTTTGGGACTCTATCTGAGCCTTGGAACTCTTGCCAGGCACCCCTTCTCTCCTCTGAACACCCGCCCCTCACCCTCCCAAAATGATTTTTGCCTGACTGAAATGTTTCCCTGAACTCTGATAAGGGCACTTCCTTACCTTGCTAGAGGATAGAGGTAGTTAGGCGAGTGCCTACTGTAAATAAGTGACATTTATGTTCATTGTTCTGCCCATTTTTGCCTCTGGCCCCATCCACCAGGGACATGTGGTCCCTAGAAGGTGGTCAAATATGAGAAAGTGGACCTCAGATCAGAAAAAGTTATCCCCCTGTTTTACCATTTGAAGCAGGTTCCTTGCCCCCCAGCTATCCAGCGGGAGATTGCTATGAGATCCCACACATCCTAACACTGCATTCTGGCCTCCATAGCAAATTGGTAGGCTTGAGGAACCGTCACAGGTAATGCAGAGGTCAGCTGGAGGGCAGGCCCAGATAATTCTGCCTTCGTTGCCAGAAGTTAAACGCAGACGGAACAAGAGTACAATTAATGTGGCCCCAAGACCCGTGACTGCTAGTAACAAATAAAATATGAAAGAGACTTAAACACAAACAGAAGGAAATGTCTCACAGATATGTGGAAATCTGCCACTGCCAGAAGCATCATACACCTGAAACCTTTAAAAAAATAAAAACAAAAAAAGAAAGGATTGAATAAAAGCATCTAAAGGACAATGCTTATTGGTGAAAATCGTATGGCTATTACTTAGTGTTTCAGGTCATGAGCTACTGGAGGTTTGAAACAAATAGGAGTGTTCCCTCTAGGAAAAAATGTACTGAAAAATATTCATTTTCCAATCCAATCTGACTTTAGCAGATAATGCATTGGCTCTACATTGGAGGCTGAGCAACTTTGCAAAATGTACCCTAAAGAAGTAGTGCACTATTGCTGTTAATATGAAAAGTGAAGCCACCTCTTCTTGCCCACTTCTGTCTATTAACAGCAGCAACTGACCCTAAGAATCCAGCTGCTCACATGCACACTGAGTGAACAGCAGCAAGTTTCTACTAGCACTTGCACAACTTTGCACCAAAGGCCAATATACAGTAACAGTGTTGCGTCATTGCAGGTACCAGTATATACCATAGCACCTACTACCTAAAAGCACTATTGATATAAGAAACCAAAACAGGTTTTCCCACTGAAAGGGATAAAGCATTGTGACATATCATTAGCAGAGCAGATCTGATGGTTGCTGTTTAGTTGCAAAATCACCCCCAGGATGTTCACGGAGGACAGCAAAGTTGCTAATAAGGGTGGAAGCTAAGACATTGTGACATGTGCACTGCAAAACGGCTACAAGTTCAGTCCCAAGTACTTTGATTTGCCTACAGTATATGCCAGTTATCTGCTGAACTAAGGAAGTGACAGTATGTAGCTTAGCAACTCTTCCAGAGGATCTCTATGCTACAGACTGAAACCAACTTAACCTCCTCCCTGGTCAACCCTAAAGCACACCTAGTTTTGTGAGGGATGATGGGAAGATTCTGCACAGGTGGATCAGCTGAGGCTTGAGATGAGAAAGAAGGCAGTACCTATGAGCCAAACTCTCTTCCTTAGCAGGTACCACCCTTGATCTCACAGGGCTTTGTTCCAAGTCTCTGGGCCTGAAGCCCAATAGACTGTTGTTGTTGTTGTTTAGTCGTTTAGTCATGTCCGACTCTTCATGACCCCATGGACCAGAGCACGCCAGGCACTCCTGTCTTCCACTGCCTCCCACAGTTTGGTCAGACTCATGTTTGCAGCTTCGAGAACACTGTCCAACCATCTTGTTCTCTGTCGTGCCCTTCTCCTTGTGCCCTAAATCTTTCCCAACATCACGGTCTTTTCCAGGGAGTTTTCTCTTCTCACGAGGTGGCCAAAGTATTGGAGCCTCAGCTTCACGATCTGTCCTTCCAGTGAGCACTCAGGGCTGATTTCCTTAAGAATGGAGAGGTTTGATCTTCTTACAGTCCATGGGACTCTCAAGAGTCTCCTCCAGCACCATAATTCAAAAGCATCAATTCTTTGGTGAGCAGCCTTCTTTATGGTCCAGCTCTCACTTCCATACATCACTACTGGGAAAACCATAGCTTTAACTATATGGACCTTTGTTGACAAGGTGATGTCTGAGCCTTCTACAATTAAGCAGTGATATTTGCTGCAACACCCCAGTGTCGAAGGGAAAATACTGAAACATGCGCCAGGGTTCCACCCTTAATTCTGTCTTCCTGGCATGTGCCGATTTGCCAGACTGTTGTATGTTGCGCCATCTCCTGTGTTCACCATAGCAAGCTGAATGCAAACATGGTTTTTGTCAAATCCGTTAATTGGCCCTTAGGGAACCAGGAAGCCAAGAGTTTGGAACAGGAAGAACACAGGTGAAGGATTCAATTAATTTGCAGTAAACCAGGAGATCTGTATTTATAACTGAGATTTCAATGCAAGTTCTGCCATGCTAGAAAACCAACCTTTAGGTCTTTACTTCAGGGCCTTTGCCTTTTCTTGTCCTGCTCACACAACAAGTTAGTCTGAGAATCAGCAAAGGGAGTTGCACTATTCCACTGTTTGGAACCAGAACTCATAAATTGGCAGAAGACTTTAAATCAAGCCATCTTGTAAACAGCAGACAACTGAAATGTACAAATCACAGGCAATTTCTGGAAACAAAATAGCTCATTAACAGCTTCTCTGGCTTTCTTTTTGTATTCCAGGGTCCTTTTTAAAGTGAATATGTATATAACGCATGCCTTTGAAGAGGGTTTTCCCAAACAGTCAATGTCAAAACAGGAAGATGCAAGTGGAAGATGGATGACAGCCAGTCTCACTGAGCTTTTATCAACCCTCAGCATACATCCTGACATTATATAAAATGACATTACTGGAAGCACTGAAGATACAGCCAGTTCCACTGGTAGCTACTACAGCTTATGGCTAAGTGCACCGAATGCAATAGGGAATTGTGTTTCAGATGAAATATATTATGGGCTTTAAACATGCTTGCAAATAACAGCTGCATTGAGAAGACTTTCAAGAACATCACTGACAATCTCAGCCCCATATACCAGTAAAGACTTATGAGCAGCTCATGTACCCACCAGACCATTAAAAATCATTCCTGCATTTACAAAGAATCTATTCCCCCCCCCCATTCGCCACCCCAAAAATAATCTGAAAGGTGTCACACTGAGTTTTCTTTTACATTTTCTTTCAACAAACAAGAGTAAGCACGAGAAGTTATTAGTTCAGTGGGAATTTTGTTGTGTAATAACTGTTGCTAGCTCTGCACCGCTGTGCATAGATGGGGCTATAAAAATCTGCATAAATCACATCAGTGCAGCCATGATCTCTCCTTCCCAGAGAGAGGAATGGGAAGAAATGAGATAATTTAAAACAAGGATGGGGAACCTCCAGGTGTGGTTGGATTCCCAACTTCCATCAGCTCAAGCCAGCATGGCCAAAGGCCAGGAATAATGGGAATGTAGTTCAGTAACAACTGAAGGGCCACAGGTTCCCAGCCTCTGTTTAGAACATGTGTTGGATGGCCTTCATTGGGATTTTCAGCCCAATCCTATATAAGAATTAGATGAAACCCGCAGAGACTCACAGGCAGTGTTTGAAACTCAGATATATAGATCATTCAGCTGATTAGAGTATGGTGCTGATAAACGCCAAGGTTGCAGGTCTGATCCTCATATGGGACAGTTGCATATTTCCACATTGCAGGGGATTGGACTAGACGATTCTCAGGATCCCTTCCAACTCTACAATTCTATGAGTCTATGATATAAGCCAACTGTCAAATGGCATCCTAAACCTAGGCGACTGTCTTCACAGTGGAATGTCTAGGGGGCTTTTTCTGCTGTGAAGTTGTTGATGATTTCATTTCTATACAGCTTTATATTTTAAAGAAAAATCTCAGAGTGCTTCACAACACGTTAAAACATCAAATAGAACAGATTCAAGCTTCAAGGAAAGTATTTCAGATCCTTCTCAAAGTAACATTTTGCTCTCCCCATATTTACCTACTTAATTTACAGAGCTGCCCCACAGCAGAAGTATTCTAGGCAACCACTTTGGTGGTGTAGTGGTTAGAGTGTCGGACTAAGACCTGGGAGATCCAGTCCCCACTCGGTCATGAAGCTCACTGGGTAACCTTCTCACAATCTCTTAACCTACCCCAAATGGTCATTGTAGGGATTAACTAAGGAGGGGGGTGAACCATGTACTCTTTGGAGAGAAAAAGGGTGGGATATAAATGCAGTAAGCAAGCTCCTCTGTTTGGCTGCTTAAGAAAGCTGAAGGGTCCAGCCAGATGGAGATATTAGTTGCCATCCCGGCATCCAAAGATCTCCACATAGTCACAATTGGACCCAAGCCAGTCTCAATACGTGCCTGGCAACTGGGGAATTTCTAACACTGCTCCCAGTTAAGGGCCTTTTCACACAGCTGCTGAATGTACAGCAGGCACTGTATAAATGTCATAGGAGCTGTGATAGGCAGCTGGTTTTGTGAATCCACCACCAGGTGCAGACCTCAATCTGGTACCCTCCAGTTACACTGGATTTCATCAGCGCCAGCTAGCATGGCCCAAGTTCAGGGAGGATGGGAGCTGTAGTCTAAAACATCAGGAAGGCACCATGCTGGGGGAAACTGCTCTTTGGCAACTTTCAATGTAAATGTTCCCAGACCGACTTGCACAATAAAAGCAGCCAATCTATACGAACCTTTAAAAAGGTTGGCATGCCACTGCAAATGCTTGAAAAGGGTGTTTTGAGGTGGCATGCCAAAAGCCAAACCCCATTTCTGGCAACGTATGTATACAACTGCCTCACTCCAAGATTCAACATGCACATACTTTTCCAAGTAAATGCCTACCACATGCCCAGAGAGTCATGTGAAAAAGCTCCAAGAGTCCTTTGGCTTAGGTCAAAAGGAAAGAAAAAGAAGGGGAACTAGCTTTCAATTTAAAGCAAATCTACTTTTATGCACAACAGCCAATATTTGCCGGAGAAGGACTCACGTTATGCTCTGGGGCAAAGAAGGGGTGGAAAAAAAGATGAAAGATGAAAATTCAATTTATTTGCCTCCCAGAGCCACTGCATTTGCGGACGTGAGGACGGGAGAATTTATACACACACTGGGGAGTATACTCAGACTCAGAATCGCTTGCTAGATGCTATTTTAAATGCACTTGGGGACGAGAAGCATAAATCCCCATCAGTGTTCATAAATCCTCTCATTCCCTAGTTGGGAATCAATAAGCCAAAAGTCACTGGGTCAAGAGGAACCAAATGCTGCTGTACATAAGAGGTTACATATGTCCTTAATTCCATGTGCATAAACAACTCACTTGTTGAGATAAGGGACCAGTATCCTAGCATTGCTTTTTGGTTACAGAATGACCTTCACTTGCAGATCGTTCATTGCCTTCCACAGGCGACAATGGAGCCTGGCTAGTCACACGATTCTCTGGATTGCAGCCAAGGTTTTATGCCTTAAATACAAAGGATTCGTTTCTCTGGTTTCCAGTATCACAGAACGGCCAAAAGCAGCCTTCGTTAAGAGTAGGGCTCATCCTCTTCCGCATGTGGGCCAGTGAAGAGTTCCTTATTAGAAACATACCCAAATGTTTCTGGCATGTTTGTAATGGAATCCGTGCCATTGGTTTCCACTTCCTGCCAGGAGCAAATTCCTGCATAGAAGGAATTCAAGAACAGAGCTGGCCACAATACCTATTAAGTGGTACGTTGCCTTAGCCAGCACCACACACACACACCAGATGCACAAGAGGTCATTCTGAGTTGCACCAGGCATCTGGGAAGACCAGAGAGAGACATTCTGAGACATAGATGCTGCCTGAAACTTCCCGGCTTGAGCTGAACGAGTTATCCCCACCCCCCTCAAATGCAATGAAATCTGAAGTAGTCATAGAACAACGTATTATGCAAAGGCCAGAATCCAGCGAATTTGGGGAGGGCCTGCAGCTCAGTGTTGGAGCCTCAGCTTTGAATGCAGAAGGTTCTAATTTCAAATCTCAGCATCCCAAGAGAGAACCCACTGGGAGAAATCTTGGAGAGCTGCTTCCAGTCAGTGTAGACAATACTGAGCTAAATAGACCTATGGTCTGATGTAGCATAGGAAGCTGCCTTATACTGCTGGTTTAGATTAGTTGAAAGCTTTATGCTGTGGGTGGGTGACATTCCTCAAAGAACAGCGCATTGGGCTGGCAGTGGAGGGTGAGCCAAATGTACAGGGCATTTGCTGCCTTCCACTGCCCTCTGCCTCTATGCCACCCCATCTCTCTGTTCATGTGTGGCAATATTCAGAAGATGGCAATAAATTAGTCAGGAGCTTCATGTTGCCCCCAGGCGACATGTCCCCCTACCACTGGTTTATGCTCACCCAGTGGAGTTTAAGTTCCTTCCTTTAAGCAGCAACAACTTGTCCCATTTTGTGCTTGGGAAATGGCTTTTGGCACATGTACACAAACACACACACACACACACACACACACACACACACACACACACAGAGCACCAGTTTTAAAAGCAGTTTGCCATCCAGCACATTGGGCTGTTTGGGAGAAAAACCCAGTTATAATGTGAAGCTTTTTGGGCTCACAGAATAAGCTCCACAATTCTTTGGATCCTGGCCATCATTTCTTTGCCAAATCCTTCCACAAAATTCAGAGTAGGTGTAGCAATTATTCAAATGTCCTTAGATCGCTTATACTTTGCCACCTCCCTTTAAGTCCTTCCCCCCAGATCTATCTTGGCAACTTAGCTTTCCTTTAATTATTCTGGTGTCTCCCTTCCCCTCCCAGCTTTCTTTCAGTTAACAACATTAAAACATTTCAGGGCCTGATGTCATAGAGTAGGCATCTGACCTTGACTGCAGACTCCCAAGAGTTTTGCATGCTATTGAAACTCAAGACAGCTAACATAGATTATCATTGTAGGTGTTGGGTTACAAGGCTGGAGCCCCTTTGCTTCTCAAATATTTACGGCTGTGCAAATGAAACTTACTTTAATGAACACTGGTGCTCAACATTATGAAGGCTTGGCCAGTGAACTCTGGAAACCAGACCAGCATAAAATGGATCCAGCACACCCAGACACATCATCACTTTACCTACCAGACACAAATCTCTTCTGCATTGCTCCAAAGCAAACAATCCTAACTATTTCAACTATCACAAAGTAACCTGCAGCTCTGACGGCACTTAGCGCTGTATCCTCGGTCGATCTTTAAACTAGGGTTGTTGCTGAGCCAACTCCTTTCAGCTCCAGCCAGCATGGCCAATGACCATGGGTTGGTGAAGGTTGACAGTCCAGCAACATGCAAGTGCCAGTTGCCCCATCATTACTTTAAAAATTTTGGGTATTGTGTGTTGCCCGTCCATTTGATTTTTCAAACTTGGATTGAAAATGGTCAGGTTTTTTCCCAGGAGACTAAGGTTTATTTTATAGGGTTTTGGGTCCTGCCATTCAGGATTTGGCAAGGTCATATTTTAATAGGATTGTTTAACTGTGTATTTTAATTCTGGTGTATTTTAAATTATTCTCTATTTTAACTATGTTGCACAATCTATTTCATCCATCTAGGCATCAAGCCAGTGGTGGCTGGTGTCCATTGGGTCTGGTAGGGCCGGCCAGTGGTAGGCAGAGCCAAAGCCAGCCAAGCAGAGCTAACACATTCTACTGTAATTTTGTTCCCTTCCCTGAGTTACACTAAGACCAAAGAAGGATGTTGACAGACAGTGCCATCCCCTGGATTGGTTGTAAATTAAGATGGCAGGCAAATGGGGTCTGGCTGAGATCAGGTTGACTTTTTGTGGAGCAGTGCCCCATTTGTCTCAACAGACCAGCCTCCACTGTATTACACAGTATATAAATTTGTCCTTAGATCAGCCTGGGACCTGGTGGCAATATCAGGAAAGCAGAAGGCTAATGTTTCAGGCTGCCAGGACATGCGGTATCTGACCTTAAGGTGGACATTCTTCAAAAGAACTTCAAAGGGAAACTCCAGCAGAAAAAGGACCAAATTACAATTTATCAAGCAATTCAGTTCTAAGGGATTTCCCCCCCCCCCCCAGTCACACTGTGTGCGCTAATTAACTAGCAAATGAAAGGATGTTTGTGTTATCGCTGAAGCTGCCTTGTCAATTGGTCACTGTAACTATTTTGCTTTCAGGCTAATTTCCACACCCCCCTCCCTCAACTTTCAATTTTGGTCTGCTCTCATCTCACTACTTTACATTCTCCCAGCACATCTGAATACTGTATATGCTTGCCAATGTAGGCTTACACATCATGGCATCTGATGAAGTGGACTGTGGTGCAATAAATATGTTGGGTGCTTAATATGTCACAAGTCTCTTGTTATCTTTGCTTTAACCCAGTGTATGGAGATTATTGTTCTCTTGTCAGCAGAACCCTCTTCAAGTATGGAATAAGAGTGCACAGCTTTGCCTCCAGAAACTGAAAGGCAGTAAGAAGCCACTGAACTGTCAAGGCGTGGTAGGAATAAGTAGGAGTCAGACCTCCTGAGTCACTTGGTCAATAGAGCAGGACCTTCTGCTTGTTATGTTTCAGGCCACAAAGTCCTCTTCCAAGTCCCCACACAGCTCCAGCAACTAAGCTCGAGGCCATGAGTGGGAAGCTATGTCCTTCAGGTACAACTTTACAACTCACCACTCGCCACTCCAGCCTGGACTTGACAGGTATTCAACCTGTTGCTATGTCAAAATATTTTAAATGGAAGGTAACTACTGGGTTGCTTTTGGAATGCAAACCACATATGTGCATTTCGGAGAGGATTAGGACACTACAGTGTAATCTACGTATCCTACTGCTTTGTAAGTTACTGTAGCTTTGTTTGAAGCTTCCCTGGAACATCACCAAAGTAACTATAGAGATGCTGATCACCCAGGCTTATGACTTGCTATAGTGTGAGATAAGGTGTGACTCATGCTGTCAAGAAAAGAAAATTTACATCTTCCATCCCCTATGGCAGGACCCAGCAACCTTTTCCAGCCGTGGGCCGGTCCATCATCCCTCAGACCATGTGGTGGGCCGGACTATTTGGGGGGGGATGAATGAATTCCTATGCCCCACAAATACCCCAGAAATGCATTTTAAATAAAAGCACACATTCTACTCATGTAAAAACCACGCTGATTCCTGGACCGTCCGTGGACCGGATTGAGAAGGAGATTGGGCCACAGGTTGCCTACCCTTGCCCTATTGCGACCTGTACATTTTCTGCCAGTATATCATTACTGGTGAGGATATCAGTACCGTGGCCAATCTACCAAGCACCTTCATTCTTCTCAGACAGCTGCATTAGTCTAGGGTAGAATAGAACATCAAGGCACATTCCTGGCAAGGCTAAAGTAATGTGACTAAGGGCACACTCTTTGGGAACACAGTCATTACCAAGAGACTCTGGGGTTGTCGAAAGCTGTGCGATGAAAGAATCCTTGCATATGTGACCCAAGAAACCGTAACAGATGTTGACTTTGGTTAGTGTTATTTGATTGTGCAGAGAACACTATAGTGACACCTAGTAACAAATATAAGCATTGCAACACATGTTAACACAATGACCCAGAAAAAAATAATAAAAAAAATTCCAGTAGCACCTTAAAGACCAACTAAGTTAGTTCTTGGTATGAGCTTTCGTGTGCATGCACACGAAAGCTCATACCAAGAACTAACTTAGTTGGTCTTTAAGGTGCTACTGGAAAAAAAAAATTTTGTTTTGACTATGGCAGACCAACACGGCTACCTATCTGTAACCAGAAAAAAATGTTACTATGCCCAGCTCTTTGTATTTTTCTTTATAAACTCTAATGAATTTAAAATAAATAAATAAATACATATAGGCCCAGCAACAGAGAAGAACCAAATTAATTGTGGGCCTGTTTTAAAAATACAGTAACCACCATAACACAACCACTTGTATAGACCATGTAGGTTCACCCTAAGACAGGCTTCCTCAAACTCGGTCCTCCAGATGTTTTTGGCCTACAACTCCCATGATCCCTAGCTAGCAGGACTAGTGGTCAGGGATTATGGGAATTGTAGTCTCAAAACATCTGGAGGTCCGAGGTTGAGGAAGACTGCCCTAAGAGAATGGCAAAAGGAAGTTCATGTTTTGTGCAATTCAAAAACCTAACTCCAACACAGCAGGGCTCTTAAGAACTACTAAGATAATGTTTGTAAAGCACTTTGATTTTTTAAAAAATAAGCACTACATAAGTGTATTAGTGTCATACCTCATGTTATGTCCGCTCCATGTTACGTTCTTTCAGGTTATGTCCCGTGGCAACCTGGAAGTACCGGAAAGAGTTACTTCCGGGTTTTACCGCTCGCACATAGGCAGAAGCGCAAAATGACGTCATGCGCAGAAGCGGCGAATTGCAACCTGCGTGTGCGCAAATGCACCACTGCAGGTTGTGCTCTTTTCATGTTGTGAACGAGCCTCCAGAATGGATCCCGTTCCCAACCAGAGGTACCACTGTATTAATAACACAATTTTAATTTTTTTTTTTTAATGTACAGCAGTTAAGATGGAGGATAAGCAAAGGACATGTCCCCATGGTATATTCCAGTTCTACAAAGGAACTTGAAGTAAGAATCCCTTGAGAGATGAAGTACTCTCCCTTGCCCCCACCAAACAACAACTGAGGGCGAGAAGAACATTTTGCAGGTTACACAACCCACGCGCTGGGCCAACAACTGGCGACACTAGACCAAGTTAACACAACAAAATCCAGACGCTGGAGACCCAGACAGACAAAACACTTAAACAGGAAAAGTTTATTTCCCGGCCTTAATGCCAGAGCCACCCTTAATCCTCATTTGAGCTCCAAAAGAGATGTCCAGGTTTTAGAAACTCCAGTTTTACAAAACTCACTTTCCTACTGTCCTTTGAAGCTCTGTTTCTATTTCAGTTGAGGAGAGCTCAGCTTTGCCTTCACACATCACTTTTCCACAGGGAGATGTTTACTTTCTGTGATATTTGGAAACCTCATGCAAGACCCCTGATATCCAACCATTTATTAACGAATCCTGACACTTTGCACAAAAATATTTTAATTTAAAGAACCCTCTCGGCAAATCAGAACCTGCTACACAGGATTCCCATAAATTGTAGCCTCTCAGATTTGGCATGGAAATCTGTAAGCAGCTTTTCAAATTCCCAGGGTTTAGGGTTGGTATTGCTTTGTGATAGAAGAATCAGTGCCCATAAGGAGATTATCCTTGAGAAGGGAGACCAGTTGCTGTTGTTAAAAGGCAGAGAGAAACGAAAAGGGAATGTTAAACATGAGATCCTGCTGCATAAATGTTACTTTGGGAAATCACAATGCTCTTCTCATTTTTATAAATAAAGACTAATTCTAAATCCTGATTAAATACTTTGTTTAGTTAATGCCATGTTCTTCTCATAAATCATGGACATATGCCCAAAGCAAGACTTCCTACTTCAGAGCATTGACCTGCTCACTCAAATACTTTGAAAATCCAATCAAAATTCTTCCTTAAATTGCAATTACCAGGGGTCATTTAGTTACAGGTAGGTAGCCGTGTTGGTCTGCCGTAGTCAAAACAAAAGAAAAAAAATCCTTCCAGTAGCACCTTGTTGTTGTTTAGTCGTTTAGTCATGTCCGACTCTTCGTGACCCCATGGACCAGAGCACGCCAGGCACTCCTGTCTTCCACTGCCTCCCGCAGTTTGGTCAAACTCATGTTTGTAACTTCGAGAACACTGTCCAACCATCTTGTTCTCTGTCGTGCCCTTCTCCTTGTGCCCTAAATCTTTCCCAACATCAGGGTCTTTTCCAGGGAGTCTTCTCTTCTCATGAGGTGGCCAAAGTATTGGAGCTTCACGGTCTGTCCTTCCAGTGAGCACTCAGGGCTGATTTCCTTCAGAATGGAGAGGTTTGATATTCTTGCAGTCCATGGGACTCCCAAGAGTCTCCTCCAACACCACAATTCAAAAGCATCCATTCTTCGGCAGTCAGCCTTCTTTATGGTCCAGCTCTCACTTCCATACATCACTATGTCAGAGACCAACTCAGTTTGTTATTGGTATGAGCTTTCGTGTGCATGCACACTTCTTCAGATACACTGAAACAGAAGTCACCAGACCCTTATAAATAGTGAGAGGGTGGGGAGGAGTATTACTCAGAAGGGTGGTGGGAATGAGTGATTGGCTGATAGGTGTGGTAAACCTGTTGACGACTGTTAACGACTGCAATTGGTCTTACAGGGGTGATTACAGATAGGTAACCATGTTGGTCTGCCATAGTCAAAACAAAAAAAAAAAAAATTCCTTCCAGTAGCACCTTAAAGACCAACTAAGTTACCGTATTTTTCGCTCTATAACACGCACCCGACCATAACACGCACGTAGTTTTTAGAGGAGGAAAATCCGTAGGCATGCCACCCGTAGGCATTCCCTCCATAACACGCACAGACATTTCCCCTTACTTTTTAGGAGGAAAAAAGTGAGTGTTATGGTGCAAAAAATACGGTAGTTCTTGGTATGAGCTTTCGTGTGCATGCACACTTCTTCAGATACACGTATCTGAAGAAGTGTGCATGCACACGAAAGCTCATACCAATAACTAACTTAGTTGGTCTTTAAGGTGCTACTGGAAGGGAGAAATTTTTTTGTTTTGACAAGGGGTGATTGTTAGAGGGAGAGCAGGGAGGCAAACTGTGGGTCTTTGGCCCTTGATCTCCTGTCCTTCCCTCCTCTTTCAAAAATGTTAGGGTATCTTTTTAAGTTTGTGCTGTGCATGTACTGGTGAGGCACCAGCCACATACTTCCTAATTTGCTCCGAAATCTAAATTTGCATCTATTTGTTTAAATTGGCATATGAAAAATTTGCCTTCGCTGTATTCCTTTCCATGAGTGCCTGCTTAAAACATTTTTGTTTAGATAACCCTATCCAGATGTTTAAATCTCTTTTCAGTTTACTGCTGATTTTAATCACTTTTAAATGTTTTTAATTACTTGTTTTTAACTGTATTTATTGATAATTTTAATATTTATTTTAAACCACTGAAGATGTTTCATTACAATCAAGTCTAAGTAAAAATAAAATACAGTACAAAAATCATGGGCTAGTACCATGAGTACGCCGAGTACGCCACACATGGCTTGGGGAACTGCAGTTCATTTCTCAAGAATTGCAATTCCCAGAATCCCTAACAAACTAAAATTCTCAGGATTCTTTGAGGGTGGGGAAAGTGCTTTAAATATATAGCATGTCTTAAGAAACTTCTAGGGGCATTGTGAAGCCCACACCCAGGAACAGATCCAAAAATGGCAACAAACAACTTGCTTCTGTGCCACCCGAACTACATTAAATGAAGTTAGTTAAATGAATTAAATGAATGCTAGTTGTACACACTGGCTGGCTGTTGTTATATAATCTATGCAATGAACCTTTGTCCTAGATATGCATGCCAAAGGGCATACATTCCTTTCTTTATTTTCATTGAAAAGAGGCGGGCAGTGGAGATGACAATCTGGGAGGGATAACACTGCTAAAATTATTGGGTTGTGTGCAACTGCCCCCCTCAAACCTGCCACTGATTTTTCCAATCAATCTGGACAGTATCCAAAAGCAAGAATTTGGACCTTTAGATGTTGTCTTGCCTCCTTCCCTAGGCTGAACATTGATTTAAATTGTTTCCATGTTTGCAAAACCCAGTTCACACCTCATATTTGCATAAGCCTAGGAAGAGGGAAGCAAAGCATTTCATTTGACTTATTTCTCAACTAAGAGAGCAGATCTGCTTTGGTTTGGGGTGGGGGTGGGGAGGGGAATTAATAGGAGCTTTGATTTTCCCCGAGAGACGAGGTCACAGACTAGGCCATTTCCTGTCTGCAGCCAGGCTTGCTCGCTTCTGCAGACATGTGTCTTATGACAAAAAGGCCTGATTCATTTCAAAGATAGGGTCGCCGCAATCATAGCATAGACAGACCACATTCTTTCCATTCTTGCTTTCTGCTTGATCATTACAGATTATTAAAAAGAACATATCTGAGAAAGATAGATAACATTTCAGCGGTTTTGGGGTTACCCACATCTGAAATCCCTTGCAAGCTGAAAAGAGAGGCTAATTTGGGAAGCTTGGCTGAGCTCTGATCACATAAGGATGAAAAGAGAGGTTGTGTTAATAGAATCATAGGGTTGGAAGAGATCCTAAGGATCATCTAGTCCAGTGTTTCCCAAACTTGGGTCTCCAGCTGTTTCTGGACTACAGTTCCCATCAACCCTGACCACTGGTTCATGTGGGCTGCTCTTACTTAGATCAGACCCAAGGCATATTCCCTGTTATGGGTCAACCAGGTACCTATGGAAGCCTATAAGCAGAGGCTGAGAGCAAAAAAACTCTCCACACTTGTGATTCCCAGCCAATGGTATTCAGAGCCATACTGCCTCCATCAGTGAAAGTAGAACTTAACCATCATTACTAGTAGCCATTGAAAGCCTTGTCCTCCATGAATTTGTCCAATCCTCCTTGAAAGCCATCACATACTTCTTGTGGGAGCAAATGTACTGTGTGATGGAAGTACTTTCTTTTGCCTGCCCTAAACCTTTTCAGCTCTGCAAAACAAAAATCCAAATACTGCACTGTAATGTGCAACTTATGCAAACAATATGCAGTTATTTTTTTAACAGTTCATTCCTGGGCTAGTAATGTTATCAGCTAAATCTGACTTTTGATTTTACATGGAATATCTTTACAGCTGCATGCAAGAAGTGCGTGCAGATTAAAGGCAGAACAAGGCAACACAAAACGGGGCAGATAGCTAACAAGCACTTTAAACTCCATTTCCTTAGATTAAACCCAGTTGGAACACTGTGTTGCCTTTGCAAGGGAGAAAAGCGCTGGGGAAGAGATCTCATTCAATACGGGAACCCTGAGCAACTAGTTTCAACTTCGGCTTTGCAAGAAGTGTAGGAACCCACCCACACGACAAGCTTCTCCAGAGCTAAATCTGGAAGTTTACTATAAAAGTCATTAAGTAATATTTGAAAGATAGGAGCATTCAACTGTTCTATTTTAAGGCAGCTCTCCCTGAAGTTACTATTCTAAAAGGAATTATTCTGAGACCATGTCAAAGGGAAGAGGCAATTTAACATTTCAAGGATAACTATGAATTATGGCAAGGTCAAGTAGCATGATTCACTGTTAAGAGTCAAACACACAGAGAGACTCAATATTTAACTATTCTAAGTTTCCATGCATGGAAATTCCCTGGTATGCAGAGGAAAAATACATAACAGCTGAACAATTGCATTCCTGTGTTACCAGAAAGGAGATGGGGTGTGGAATTGAGAAATGTCAAATTTTCAACAGCAATCTTAACTCATAAGTTCTCCTTCCAAATGACAGGAAAAACTATCTCAGGGTAACTTGGGTTCTAGGCATTCCGCACAGTGTTTGAAGGCTGCATAATCTAAACTGAGGATAAACTTTAGGGTTCTAATCTTTTAAATAAAATTATAGTCTTCAAGTTTCAAATAACGCCCTTCCCCCAAATAATTATCAATTTGGATACTGCTACTGTATTTTTTGCACCATAACACTCACTTTTTTCCTCCTAGAAAGTAAGGGGAAATGTCTGTGCGTGTTATGGAGCGAGTGCCTGCGGATGGCGGGGGGGATCTGCTGCAGTCGTGAGCAGAGGATCCATGGTTCCCCTTCCTTCCCTCCTCCGTGGTTACAAAGCATGGATCCACATGGATCCTCAGGATTTTTGCATTGGGCTGCTCCAGACTCACTGTCAGATCACATGTCTGTGGCCACAGCATGAACCACAAAAATCATATATCCACTATTTCGTTTAGAATATGTTTTTTCTTGTTTTCCTCCTCTAAAAACTACGTGCGTGTTATGGTCTGGTGCGTGTTATAGAGCGAAAAATACGGTATATATTACTGTGCAGAGCCTACAAGCTGAGCAAGGTCAAATAGGGGGTTGGCTGCCCTCCTCAAGCAACACAATGGAAAGTGGGCCATGTAGGTTACCCCCTAAAAGCCCATCTGTAAATACACTTAACAGGCTACATCTGCACACATGTCCGCCATTAAAACTATGGCAACAAGTAAACACAGCTCTAAACCATCATCAGCTGGCTGCTTTGAGCCTCACTGAAATCCAGTGCTTAGCAGCCATAAATTGCCAGAAAGCTTTAATTGAAGGCGTTAGCCAAGCTAAATATTGCTAGAAACAAAAGCTATAATGACCTCTTGACAATTGTAGCATGCTAGCTATGCTTTCACCAAAGCAGGCTAAAATAAGAGCCACTCCAGTTTAAATAAAAAGTTAAGAAGGCTTGAATGTTGTTGTTTTTAACAGCACCAACAATGGTTTTGTTCTAATCTAGCAGATGTATATAATCACGCCTTATTAGTTAAAAATTGAAGCTTTATATAGAAATCTGATTTTCTGCATTTACACACCAACCTATTTTTATTTTCTGCCAATTAACTTGATGAATTACCTTGCCTTTTCCAAGGCCAGAGCAAGCTTGGCACAGGACTCACTCCTACAGGAATTTGAATGTGAAGCCCTGTCCAACACCTATTGTAGCATAGCAGCAGGGTGCAATGCTATCCTTTTCTTCCGTTTGTCATCCTTGGCTAACAGGGAGAAACACAAAAGAGACAGGCCTAGCAGAAAACACACAGTGGTAAGCTGTTTGCACCAGTGCTAAAAGTAGGACAGGAAAACCAGCTGGTTAGCAAAATGTCAACAGCCTAAAGGCGATATAGACAAGAATGGGGGCAGAGGCGGGCAGCAGTAGATGCCCATTCCAGCTAGCATTAAAACAACGGTTCAAAGGGGCAACCCACTTACGGTATATTGATGTCACCTGCAAAATGCCTCTCATTATAATGGACAGGATGACTGCATAGATGGCCCTAGTTATCCATTAGCATTCTCTCATGGAGAATAACCTCCTGAGAAGCCCATGGCTCCCCAGAACAGGCTGGAGGACATGGTCTTCACACCAAGGAAAACTGCTTACAGCAGGCCGCATCTCCAAGACTTACTGTCGGAAGGGTTTTAATGGGAGGGAGAGGATATTGTAATCACAAATTATCTGTCCAGGTGCCCACATATGTGTGTGTTAAGCAGAGTTTCAAAATCCCATGCTTAACAAATCCCAGCTATGAAGCAAGCTGACTCTCTCTCTTACCCTGCTTAACAAAAAAAACCCAAGCAATAAACTAGGAATTAAGTTGAAAAATATAATAATTTCCTTACTTTGTATCTTGCATTGGTTTGCAGCAATAGCGGCAGTAAAAACTATGCAGGCAAAATACTTATATTTACAGTATAGCCTACAGCTGGAGCAAACGGGTGCATATTTGCATCCAACGCTGTCCAAAGGAAGAGACAAGAACAGGAAGTACTATATGCTCTTTCCTGCAGGAGAGGAGGTGAAATGACGTAACACAGAGCCCGCTCCACAAACTGCTTTTCTATGGTCTGAGTATCTGCCTATTTGCAATACAGCTCTGTAGCATTTGCCCCTTCTTATGCTAGCTAGCAAGAATATGCACATGTTAGGTTTAACTGTTAATCTTCCACAGTTACATCTTCCAGGCATAAGCAATGGAAGGGCAAGGGTGTAGATCTAGAAGACATCTTACAACCTTCCATTCCTACCATGGAACACTAGAAGCAACCTGGTGCCAAATCACACCTCTGGGTCTATCTAGCTCAGTACTGTTAGCATGGTGGGTGCTTGCTTCCCAGGGAGCTCTCCCTGCCCTACCTGGAGATGCCAGGGATTGTACCTGGAACCTTCTGCATGCAGGGCATGTGCCCTACTACTAAGCTATGGCCCTTCCACGTGCAACAATGGGGATCCAGTGGTGCTCCTAATGTTATTCGGACTTCTATCAGCTCCCGCCAGCATGGTTAATGGTCAGGAGAAATGGGTGTTATAACACCAGCAATGTCTTGAGGGCCACAATAAAGTAAGGGGCAGGCAACATTTTGGACCTGCAGGTTGTGTTCAGCCCATCAACATCTCCCCAAACGATGGGCTTGTAGAAACAAAGAAACCATGAGTAGATGCATGTTTCTGTAAAAATGCCAGACTCAACAGCAGTCCTATTCTTTTAAGCAAATCAAAAGTTGCAGGCTTCGTAGCTTCAGTGCATTGTTAACATACCAAGTTGCCTCAAAAAAACCCCAGCAAAGGCTAAATACGACTCAGAATGAAAACCAGACATTTTTCTCAAGAGACCTACAAAACTTGGGGGGTGGGGAAGTCATATAACAGCACAAAAAAGCAAAACAAAATCCTGGCACTTTCAGGGATTCAATATGTTTATTTAGCATTTGAAACTCCCAAACGGGAAAGAGATCTCGATCTCTGTCTTGCATGGACTGCTGACAATCGCACAATCACAGGTAGTGGTAGGGATGGTTGTGGTAGGCAGCAGTCTGTCCAAAATAGGAACACAGAACTGTGTACAGTATCCCTCATAAGAAGACCTCTGGCTATTAATGTAATTATAGCTCATTTCTGCAGCTTACATCAATGTACAGGCCAATTCACCATGCAAAATAAGAAAGGGGCAGGCCCCTGACCCAAGGAGTTTAGGACTCCAACTCTCATCAGCTCCAGCCAGTATGGTCAATAGACAGGGATGATGGGAACTGTGGCCCAACAACATCTAGCGAGCACTGGGTTAGGGGAAGACTGTTATAAATGTTGAGGAGAGGAGAGAATGGGATGGATGTAAGGAAATGGGAAAAGATAAAGAAAGAGCACAGAAATAGCCCATGGTCCAGCACAGAATTTCGTGTACTCAAGTCCAATGACTTCAACGTACGTAAAGCATGACTACATCCATGCTAGACTGCTTTGAAAAGAGCCTATGATGGACCAACCCAAGGGTTTATCTAGTTGAAGGATAGTAAATGTGGTACCAGACAGATGCTCTGGACTGCAGCTCCCGTCAGCCCCAGCCAACATGGCCATTAATCTGAGAGAACAGGAGTTGTAAGTCTGCCGGCTACCATGTTGCCTATCTCTGACCTCAGCACTGTGTGCCAGCAATGGCCAGCCCTGCTGTCCTAGGAAGCACACAAGCAAAGCAGGATGAACAACCCTCGATGGAGGTTTGCTACTGGCACCTGGCAGCAACAGTATTACCACCTAATTAAAAGAATAAATTCAGGACAAATATAAGAAACATCTGTTTGCGGATTTTGCTGCTGCAGGGTGTGGTGAAAGCTACAAATTCAGATGGCTTCTAAGGAGGATTGGACAACTGAATAACAGGGAGGTTTATCAGTAGCTTTGAGATTATTATTTTTGTAGAAGTTAATAAACAATGACAAAAATAACCCTCTAGGTTCAGAGACAGAACTTAATATCAGGGTTGTGGGTTCAAGACTCACCTTGGGCAAACGATTCCTGTGTCGCAGGGTGTTGGACTAGATGATCCTTGTGGTCCCTTCCAACTCTACACCAATTGTTTGGGGAGCAACTATGGTCTGCAACCCTTATTTATGGGCTTCCCAGAAGCTTTCAGCTGCCAGTGGGAGAGGCTGGTCTACATGGAGCTTTGGTCAGATTCATCAGGACTTGTGTTCTTTCAGCAGGGCCACTCCTACCATTGGGCAGGACAGGACAGCCACCTCAAGGCAGCAGCAGCCCCTTGATCCCTCCAGAAGCCCACAACCATTTTCAGACTCCTAAGCCAGCAACCCCAGGTGCCCCCTAAGCTACCCTGCTACCCTCAGGTGTAGAGGACTCCACCCCATTGCCAGCACTGAAGCAAGATCTAGTGGTAGAGCATGTTATCTGTATGCAGGAGGTCCTTGGTTCAATCAATTTTCCAGATGTTTCTGGACTACAATTTCCATCATCCTTGACCACTGGTTGGGGCTTCTGGGAGTTGAAGTCCAACAACTTCATACTGCAAAATGCCCTGTGATCTTTGGATGGAAGGTGGTATATAAGTTTAATAAATAACAACAATAATACCCAGTATCTCCAGGGGAGAGACAGACCAGTGTATGCCCACAAAGAACTGCTGCCTGTCTGTGTGGGCAATAATGAGCTAAATGGAGCAATGGTCTAACTTGGCATAAGCAGTGCTTCTGGTGAAACAGAGCAGTGCATGGAAACACCGTTTACCTTCCCGCCAGAGCGGTACCTATTTATCTACTTGCACTTTGACGTGCTTTCGAACTGCTAGGTTGGTAGGAGCAGGGACCAATCAACGGGAGCTCACCCCGTTGCAGGGATTCGAACCGCCGACCTTCTGATCGGCAAGTCCTAGGCTCAGTGGTTTAACCCACGGTGCCACCCGCGTCCCTTTTCCCTGCTGTGTTAAGATACCTTAAATATATCTGTGTTAGATACCTTAAAGATATGTAACACAGCAGGGAGACAACTATGCAATTTAGAAGAAAAAAAACACTTAAAGGAAAAAAATGTGTTGCTAAAGACACAAGCCCATCCTTGGGAGGGCCAATCTGAGAATTGTATGCTGTACTTTTTAATTACTCTGCATGAACAAGTTTTAAAATAACCGTGCCTTAACCTGACTTGAATCAACTGATTAGTGAATTGCTTTCAATCCCATTTTGCCTTCACGGACAATAGAGTTTCTACAGGCTTTGTTTCAGGACAGACACAGCCAGCCTCCTCTAGTCCCTTCTGTTCTCTATTCTAGGAGTACAAATTTAGCTTGACTCCATGGAATGAGGATCCTTAAGGCCAGGAGCTATTTTAATAAATCAAGCCCAACCTCCTGTAAACAAAAACAATGGAATTTATCCTGGTTGGATTAAAAGGAAGTCTTTTATAAGAGGTGTCGATAAGATCAGAGCAAGCTGTCCTTCAGACTCCTACTTACAAGTTAAGCCTGGAGAGAGCAAAAGCATTTGTTTCGCCTACATGACAAAGAATGTTTTTCTTCCTTCTACTACCCATCAGTTAAAAAGTGGTCATTAAAAAAATTACTTTGCAGAAACAGAGCTTCCATCTGTTAAGCAGAGTGTGCCATTTTATTAGCTAATTCTCTTGGAGCCGAGTGTAATGGGTGTTTTTTTTTCAACACAACAAGTTTCCCTCCATGTGGATGACAGTGATCATGCCAGGGGTGCCCAGTGCAGTGCCAATGTCATTGGACTCCAACTCTCAACAACCCAGCATGGTCAATGATCAGAGATGGTGGGTGTTTTAGTACAACAGCTGCAGGGCACCATGTTCGCTACCCCTGCCATAGATTGAACCAAGACTAGGGTTGCCACACTTTTGGCAGGACATTTTAGCGATGCTTCCGACTACAGTATTCCAGATATTCTAAGTATTTCAGTATTCTGTATACAGTATTCCAGATATTCTAAGCAATATTGCCTCCGCCAAAGAACACCCACCCCTCTGCATGTTACTAGCACAGGGCTGACATTTTTCATTCATTGCCCACAGTGGTAATTGTTAAAGCGGTGATGAGTAAGCAAGGCCCTCTCAAGGCACTTTTGCCATTTTCAGATTCCGAATCGGTGTTTCTCCTGCAAAAGAATACAGTGGTGAACTGGAGTTGTAGAACTCGCCATTGGAAAGCAACGTGAAAAGGATCAGAAACAAGGAGGCAGGATCACTGTATTTTTCAGCTCAAGATTTTGAAATTCAGCAAGGGGGCAGAGGCTTCTTCGCCCTCCCTACCCAACCTCAACTGGATTGAGCTTGCTTGATTTATTTATTTACTGAAGCAATGGCACCTGAATCCCTGCTTGTGATGCAGCAGTGTGTACCAACAACAGCCGCATGGATTCAGACTGCCAGAGCAGACAGAAAAGATGTGGTTCACTCAAGGATTGTGTGAATTGGGCCTTGCTTGCTTTTCTTAAGGGTTTTATAAGCATAACTAGTGGGACCTGCAACAAAATGTCGCAATGTGCAGTGCTCCTGTTCCAGTCAGCCAAACATGCCCCCCTCCACAATATTCCATTCACCCTCCTGTCCCCTTTTCCATTCCCCACCCATTGTCAATCAGTGCAAAGATTCTTCACTGAGCTGCTCTGCAAACCTTGCTGTTCCCCTCTGCCAATACTTCACAGGCCTGAGGCTTGGCCAACATTTATTATTTATTGCATTTGTATCTCACCTCTCCTCCAAGGTGTTCAAGGCAGCGTACATGCTTCTTTCCTCCTCCTTTTACCTCACGACAACCCTGAGGGGTTGGTGAGAGAGTGTGATCGGTCCAAGCTGAGCAGGGATTTTCTGAAGGCAAGAGAACCTTGGGGCTCTAAGATGCTTGAGAGCCATAGTGGAAGGTAGAAGCTCCCACAAGAACGTGCAAGTAAAATTAGCTGCCATTGTTGTTTTCACCCGATGAACTGCTCCATATCAAACAAGCAGTCTGCTGCTTCATTAAAAAGGCAGTGTGAGCAGCTGGTACCTAGAGTGTGAAACTACTGATGAGGACTGAACATATGGCTGCATCTTGCCAAATCAGCAATGCACTCAGCAATACATATCTGTATTATGCTAGCACACCTCTGTAGCTGCTACCAGGTGAGCGGCAAATTATACTGCAAGACAGCAGGCCCATGTACAGAGACCGCTCACTCACTCTCTCTTCTACCCTCAAAGGACCACTAGGCTATCTGAGAAGACATACTGCATGTGTCCCTGGTTCAACACTGAGCTGAAGGCATGCATGCCTGAAGAGAGACATTCAGACAGGTGCCGTTGGCTACCAGCAAGTCAAGCTATTTTTGTGGATCTGACCATCTTCCTCCAGAACGGCCATTGGACCTACAAAGGCAGAATCAAGCAATGCACAAACTCCATCTGACATAGTAGCATTACGGACTTTTTACAAAAAGCTGCCTGATACTGAGTCAGACCACTGGTCCATCTAGCTCAGAACCACCCTGTGGTCTTCGGATAAAGGACAGTACACAACTTTAAGAAATAATAACAGAGTGCTTATGCCTATTAAGCCACAAGCACATTTCAGCCCTTGTGATCGCCGCAAAGACGTAGCAGCACCCCAGCCGTTGAGTCTGTAAATCCATTTCCCAGAAGTAGCTTAGGGGGGTTTGAATTAACAAGCTTATTACAAAACCCAACATGAGGCTTTATAGCAACTGAATCATGGCAATCGTTCCACAGATGCTCTGAAGCAGCGGAGTTAGCTGAAGGTAGCCGAAGATATTTGCTATAGGCATCGTTCTAAGAGTAGGGAGAAATTTTAAAACATAAAAAAAAAAATCAATGATAGCTAATTACCCATCATTATAAAGCTCTGAAGTGTGAGCTTTTTCTATTAAAAAAAAAAAGCAGGGTTAGATTGGCTCCAAGTACATGTAATACACACACATATAAGGGTTTCGACTTGCTGTTGAGACCTGTTTAATTAGATAGCACTCCAGTAAATCAAAAAGCTCTTTGAATGAAGCCTACATCATACTACTTTTCTCTTTCCTGGAATGACGTCAAACCAGTTAAGTAAAGGATAGGCTTAATCTTAAAATTTTGCTGAGCAGGTAAAAACCACTGAGAAATACTAGAGTGAGCAGAATAATGCCAGGGAAAATCAGCTTCAATCTTCTTATCCATTTGAAAAAAAAGAAAAGAAAAGCCACAAATCCTCCCATCATGTCACTTCTATCCAATCCTTTACACATAGAACACATTTTGTCCCTTCCTTAATTCCATCCCAGGTTATATTCCCTGAAAGGATGAAACACACATATAGCAACCAAGCACCATTGCACAGAAACTACCCTAGCAGGGTGCAATTAATCCCCAAAATGGTTCATGCAATACTGGCTTAACATCGTTCAGACATCGTTTCATCCAAAGGAGAATGTGGCAAATGCAAGCTTCATATAGATTCACCCATCAACAAGCAATAATTGTCTGCAAGAGGTCCCTTGTCAAGTGTACATCTGAAAAAGACTTGCGTGTGAAATGGCCTTTCCCTAGTCTCTCTAATCATTAAAGTCAAGAAGTGGAAGGAAAAGCTGAACCAACCAAAGATATTTATATATATATATATATATATATATATATGCAGGTTTTGGTGTCCTCGGGTGTCTTCCCGTGTAAAAGTTGGGGTGTCTAGGCGACGTTTCGACGAGGTCTCACTCGTCATCTTCAGGCTGGTGCTTTCGGCTTCTTGTTACTGGAACAGAGCAGGATCTCAGTGTTTGAGTTCCTATAAATACTGTTGAGGGGGTGTGGTGTATAGCCTCCAATGTTCTGGGCAGAGAGGAAGTTCCCAGGCTAGTGTGCCTTTTCTTCTTTTGTTCCTTAATTACTTGAGGGATATCTTGAGTGATTTCTTGAGTGATATCCTGAGTACCACTTAGGTGGGTCATTAGGTGTGGATTAGTTGCTAAAGTCTTTGTGTCTTGACCTCTTGAACTTTGTGAAGAGTTTTTCTGAGAAGATGGCTGTACTGCACTTAGTTGTGCTCTGGCTTGGCTTCGTGTATAGGGGCGAGCTGTGGTTTTGTGGCCTGTGTCAGCCACAAAAGTGAGACCTCGTCGAAACGTCGCCTAGACACCCCAACTTTTACACGGGAAGA
This sequence comes from Podarcis melisellensis, assembly GCF_964234715.1. Taxonomy (NCBI): domain Eukaryota; kingdom Metazoa; phylum Chordata; class Lepidosauria; order Squamata; family Lacertidae; genus Podarcis; species Podarcis melisellensis. Next base: position 47,010,515 of record NC_138543.1, read on the forward strand.
CACCCGAGGACACCAAAACCTGCATTCCTGTACCCGTGAAAATCTACGAAAGCAAATATATATATATATATATATATGCTTTATATATATATATATTTGCTTTCGTAGATTTTCACGGGTACAGGAATGCAGGTTTTGGTGTCCTCGGGTGTCTTCCCGTGTAAAAGTTGGGGTGTCTAGGCGACGTTTCGACGAGGTCTCACTCGTCATCTTCAGGCTGGTGCTTTCGGCTTCTTGTTACTGGAACAGAGCAGGATCTCAGTGTTTGAGTTCCTATAAATACTGTTGAGGGGGTGTGGTGTATAGCCTCCAATGTTCTGGGCAGAGAGGAAGTTCCCAGGCTAGTGTGCCTTTTCTTCTTTTGTTCCTTAATTACTTGAGGGATATCTTGAGTGATTTCTTGAGTGATATCCTGAGTACCACTTAGGTGGGTCATTAGGTGTGGATTAGTTGCTAAAGTCTTTGTGTCTTGACCTCTTGAACTTTGTGAAGAGTTTTTCTGAGAAGATGGCTGTACTGCACTTAGTTGTGCTCTGGCTTGGCTTCGTGTATAGGGGCGAGCTGTGGTTTTGTGGCCTGTGTCAGCCAGATCTGTGTAGGGATTGCAGGGGGGTGCAGCATCCGGAGGTGCCACCATGGTTTGGCTACTGGATGGTGTCTGTAATTTATCTGTGGAGAGGGTCTGGGTTTGGGTCTGGTGTGGTTGATTGGTGATGGCGTTCTGTGTGCCTCTGGATCTGGTGTCAGTTTTTGTGGGGAGGGCTAATTTCCAGATGTCTGGCAAGCGGGATGTGTCGTCACGCTTGTTCATGTTGTGAGGGTGTTTCTCTATCTCGATGGCTTCCATGATTATTCTCTTGTGGTGATGTTCCATGTTAAAGAGCAATTTGGAATCTGCAAAATTAATTTCGTGTCCTGTTTCTTTCCCGTGTTGGCCACACGGGAAGGAAAAACTGGATAGCTTCCTCACACATCTCAACAGCCTACACCCCAAAATACAATTCACTATGGAAACAGAAGCCAACAACCAACTTCCCTTCCTTGACGTCCTAATCTACAAAAAACCTGATGGCTCCCTAGGACACACTATCTACCGGAAAAAAACACACACCAACCGCTACTTACATGCACAATCACACCACCACCCGGCACAAATAAACTCCGTAGCCAAGACTCTCATCTCCAGAACCAAACGCCTGGCTGACAAAGACCACTTGACAACTGAGTTACAGAATCTCTCAAATGTGTTAATTGCCAATGGATACCAGCAAAACAGGGTTACGAAGCTAATCCAAAAAGAAACACCCCCCAAAAACCAAGACACAGAAGAAAACAATGGCATGGCCCTCCTTCCTTATATCAAGGGCACTACAGATAAAATTAGCAAAATCCTCCATAAACACAATATCAAAACAGCCTTTTGCACCAACCAAAAAATAGCCAATATCCTCAGAAACCCCAAGGATAAAATCCAGTTGGAAAACCAAGGGGTCTATGAAATACCCTGCAAAGTCTGCCCAGCCACGTACATTGGACAAACAAACAGACGAATAAATGCACGTATCGCAGAACACAAGAATGCCGTCAAAAAAGAAGAAAAAACTTCCTCTCTTTTCCAACACATGAAAGAAACAGGACACGAAATTAATTTTGCAGATTCCAAATTGCTCTTTAACATGGAACATCACCACAAGAGAATAATCATGGAAGCCATCGAGATAGAGAAACACCCTCACAACATGAACAAGCGTGACGACACATCCCGCTTGCCAGACATCTGGAAATTAGCCCTCCCCACAAAAACTGACACCAGATCCAGAGGCACACAGAACGCCATCACCAATCAACCACACCAGACCCAAACCCAGACCCTCTCCACAGATAAATTACAGACACCATCCAGTAGCCAAACCATGGTGGCACCTCCGGATGCTGCACCCCCCTGCAATCCCTACACAGATCTGGCTGACACAGGCCACAAAACCACAGCTCGCCCCTATACACGAAGCCAAGCCAGAGCACAACTAAGTGCAGTACAGCCATCTTCTCAGAAAAACTCTTCACAAAGTTCAAGAGGTCAAGACACAAAGACTTTAGCAACTAATCCACACCTAATGACCCACCTAAGTGGTACTCAGGATATCACTCAAGTAATTAAGGAACAAAAGAAGAAAAGGCACACTAGCCTGGGAACTTCCTCTCTGCCCAGAACATTGGAGGCTATACACCACACCCCCTCAACAGTATTTATAGGAACTCAAACACTGAGATCCTGCTCTGTTCCAGTAACAAGAAGCCGAAAGCACCAGCCTGAAGATGACGAGTGAGACCTCGTCGAAACGTCGCCTAGACACCCCAACTTTTACACGGGAAGACACCCGAGGACACCAAAACCTGCATATATATATATATATACACACACACACACACACACACACACACTGATATTAATAGGTTGCTGCTACTGTTATTATAAACTATCCTAATAGTTTATACAGAAACATTTCTTCAAAACCTGCAGTGTGTGTATTTATTTCTGTGGTGTCATCAGTGTGCATGGGTGCATGACAGAGTACAAGTATGTATTTTTAATGTTTCATTTGTTGTTTATGACTGCTTTTGTTATGTATTTCCTCCATATTTTCCATGGGGCAAGCTGCCTTGAGCATCATCAGAACTGCAGAAAGGCAGCATACAAATAACATTATGTACATATTATGTTAAAGTGACTCAGTAAACACCACGCAAGAACAGAAACAATTCTGAGTCCTACGGTTCTCTCCTGCTACATTTCACAATGTAGCATTTCCGCCCTCGTAGTTCATTAACTTAACGGCTTTATCAAGGTGGGACTGAAGGAATGCTTCCACAATACAGACAAACTAATATGAGTCAGCCACAGTGAGCTGCCGAATACTTACATCGCTCTTCCTAAACTTTGCTTTCAAGCTCTTCATGCTTATTCCATTCAAAGTTCTAAACCTTATGCGTCTTCAACACCTAAACAAAAAGGAGAGAGGAAAATAAGTTCCATTATACGTTCCATATACATGCAGCAGGCATCAGCAACACACTCTTTAAACTGCAGCATATGGGTAGATTCTGAACAAAAGATGCTGTCTCATAAATATCTGTGAAATCCCCCTATTAAGTAGCACTGGTGGGCATAGTAAGTACAGAAGAGCACCAAGAACACCTTTGCAATCCGTTCCCCAGGCACTTGCAGCCCTGATCCTTAGATTGCAAGGAAAGCACTTCTGAAAACTGAAAGGAAGAGAGGTTTCCCAAACTGTGAACCGCCAGTGCTCCATAAGCTTCAGTCAGGTAGTCTGCTATGCGTCTGTGGATCTGTGGTTCAAGTTGGGATATGCGTATCCATTGCACTGAATAGTCATATCGATTCTGAATTGTATTTTTTTGTTACTTCTTTTAGTTCTTATTACAATTTGAATTCTGTGGAATTTCAATTGCTATAACAGGCAGAAAAATAAGTATACCTGAAGGAGCGTCTCCACCCCCATTGTTCTGCCCAGACACTGAGGTCCAGCGCCAAGGGCCTTCTGGCGGTTCCCTCACTGCAAGAAGCTAAGATACAGGGAACCAGGTAGAGAGCCTTCCTGGTAGTGGCGCCTGCCCTGTGGAATGCCCTCCCATTAGATGTCAAAGAGATAAACGACTACCTGACATTTAGAAGACACTGCCTGGGAGGGCAGTGGGAGCCACAGAAATGTCGTGCAGTACTGTGACACTACACAAGATTATCTTGCCATTCACTGACGCCATACAAGTGGTCAGAAACAGCAATCTCCAATGTTTGCACAACTTGCCAATTTCAGTTGCAGATTGAATTTTATACAACGGATACCAAGGAACCACTGTGAACTTAGATGTGGGGAAGGGGGGTGAGAATGGAAAAAAGACATGAGTTGTTGCCCATTAAAATAAAAAGAATTACAGTACTGCCTAATAAGGGGACAAACAGCCCCCAATGATTGACTGGAGAACTGAGGCCAACCTAAGCTCTTTGATGTGCATGACACAGGTGTTCACACCTACAGTTAAAATGTGACTCTTCCCAGGGCTGCAAACCAGTGATGGCTGTGGTGAAAGCAACAGGTGCGACTCTTACTTTTGTACAGTGGGGTACATTCCAGCCATACAAAATTCAGAGGTTTATACACACACATCTCTCTCTATCCAGGAAAGCATTATTGCTGAACAGGACACATTACAGCCAGGCAACAGCATGGGGTGCAGGGAGGAGCGGGGCCTCCAGGTCCCCTAGCCCTGATCCAAAACATGTAGCATAAGAAACACCTGTGCAGGTCTTCAGAAACTAAGGGATGCCCAAGTCTGCTGAGTCATCCTTAAGTAGTTACACTGCCGGAAAGACAGCATCATTGCAGAGTCAGAAATACACACACACACAAACCCCACAGAAGTTGCATTTAAGTGTAAACCTCCAAGACAAAAGAATAAAGGAGTGCATTGTGCAACCTTGCACATGCCTTTGCTGAGAGGTTATTCCCGTTCCACCATCAAAAATAAAACGCCACATTAAGTTAAACACACCAGTACCAGTCAAGTGCCACTTGGCAAAGAAACCCCTTATTCATGAACAGCAAAGCTAACAAGGATAATTCAGTGAAACTAAAAACCCAGTAGACTTCTTGCGCTGCTGCTTCTTTAAAGGAGCCTCTAAAAGGAGAAAGAAACTTAAAAATATGAAAGCTGGGAGTGAGGGTGGGGTGGGGGGTAAAAGACTGGAGACTGGATGCATGCTGAATTCTCAGGAATGGTTTACACATGCATGTACTGTACATAACTGGATTTCCTCTACACTTGGGATGTCCTGTTGCTGAATATGCAAAGTGACAAGACCAAGAGGGAGAAACCACGAGCCCTTTTCTGGTGTTCATGTTAAGTGTTCAGCATGCAAAGGGGGCTTGCAAGGACAAGCGCTAACTTTGGACACCACCCCCCGAGCCATTTCTATCAGACTCCAACCCACGTAGGGAAAGCAGGGCACCTAATGCAGAAAGCTCTGGAGAGTTTTGGAGCTACTGGCAGGAAGTCAATGTGGTGCAGTGGCTAGGACCAGAGAGATCTAGATACAAAATGGAGGGTGGTCCCCACAACCTTCACAGACTTTCTCCTTGGGGCAAATGAAAAATAAAATGAAATAAAAGCAGCCCTGAAATGTTTCAAGAGTGTCATGATGCTTTGGGGAGGAAGATGTGCTGCTTTGAAGACTAATGTGGCTTGACCAAATTGTGAATTTGTAAATAGGGAGCAAATGTTGCTCTCCAGGGCTGTCTATCCACCACTACCCCAAGACCCTCCCAAGTCCACACCCCTCACTGGCTCTGGCTCTGTGCCCTCCTTGAGTACATGCCCGAAAGGTGTGCTGCAATAATGCCTCCTGCTTGCCTGCATGGGAAGGAGGACAGAGATACGTCTATGATGTTGGTAACTCTGCCTTTTCCCTGACTGGAATGTAACCAAAAGGAAAGAGTCACATCCTGTCCGCACCTACATTTGCCCCTGGCCACACCCATCAGCAGCATGCAGCCCCCAAAACGTTATCCAGGAGGGAAAGCAGCCTTCAGGCTGAAAAACATTCCCCACCCCTGTTGTGGATGGATAAATAGTAGTAATAATAGTAATTTATTATTTGTACCCCGCCCATCTGGCTGGGCCTCCTGAGCCATTCTGGGCGGCTTCCAACAAAGATTAAAAATACATTAAAATGTCATACATTAAAAACTTCCCTAAACAGGGCTGCCTTCAGATGTCTTCTAAATGTCAGGTAGTTGTTTATCTCTTTGACATCTGGTGGGAGGGCGTTCCACAGGGCTGGTGCCACTACCAAGAAGGCCCTCTGCCTGGTTCCCTGTAGCTTAGCTTCTTGCAATGAGGGAACCGCCAGAAGGCCCTTCGTGCTAGACCTCAGTGTCTGGGCAGAACAATGGGGGTGGAGATGCTCCTTCAGGTATACTGGGCCGAGGCAGTTTAGGGCTTTAAAGGTCAACACTTTGAATTGCGCTCGGAAACGTACTGCAAGAGTCACCTGTATTGCTGTGGTAAAGCTAAGCAGGATCCAGTATGGTTTCAAATTGGATGGGGGACTGCAGATTGAGATTTCTGCACTGCAGGGAATTGGAATTAAGATGACCCTTGGAGTCCCTCCCAACTCCACAGTTCCATGATTTGTAAGTTTCTAGTTCTTTTCCCTCTTGAAAGAAAAACTGACTCTGCACTGGCTGCCTTTGGCTCCTACTGCTCTGGCATGACCAAGAAACTGAACCCAGCATGCAGCACCAAGAGCTACCTTGCTTTTCATAGCTCAAGATCACTAGGAACAGGGTTAGCCCTTCCTCCTGTGGTCTTCCTCAAGGGCGTCAATTTGCTGCCTCCCATATAAATGAATGGTTTCCATTCATTCCTAAGGGTGGAAAGTAGCCCCAAAAAAAGCCCTTACACTGCATGTGAACTGCTAGTCATAAACTGCGGATTTTGTTAGTCAAATAGAAGAGGGTTGGATTCCCAAGCTCAAGAATACAGATATGACCTGGACATTTTCCTGTTATCCTCCTAATGCAGAGACAACAAAAACATTCACGGTTAGAATGAGTGCTTCATTATTCCCATGATCTTCCAGCTCTAGAAGACAGACAATAATGGACAGCTCTCTGTGTATGCATTAGTGAGATATGCTCCTAAAGAATTCAATTCTGCCAGTATTAAGAGAGAGAGAGATCAGATCAGTGTATTAAGCCTTGCAGAACCAGGGCAAATCCACATTTGCCAAAGAAAATGAAATAATCCTGAATGTTCAAAGAACTACAAAACACAGGAATAGCTACAGCAATTAATCAAGAGGTACTTCTGCAGACTGAAAAGAAGGTCAACACCAACATCATTACACTTTGGTCAATTTAATAAAGCACATGCAACTTCAGAGGAAATGAGTAAATGCAGTATTATGTACAGAAATCCATTGACCCTCTCACAACAAAATCAAAACAACAGTTTTGTTGTTTGCTTCAGTTTTAAAAAATGCACCAAAACCACACTAAATTCTCCTACCAAAGGCAACTAAAACACATTGCGCTTTTTTAAAAAAAGAAAAAAGCATGGAATACACTTCCCTCTAGGAAAAAAGCATAAACTCCATTCTGCAGTGGAACAGATTTGTATGCAAAACTAACAAGCACATGACTGTCATGCTTTTTCTTCAAAGAAAAGTCCGGTAGACAAGAAATGTACAAGGGTTTGAATCCTCCCTTAGCACAGAGCTTTCCAAACTTTTCATGTTGGTGACACACATTTTAGACATGCATCATTTCGTGACACAGTAATTTAGTTCTACATCATTTCACAACACAGTAATTCAGTTTTACTAGCAAACCAGAGGTTAAACTAACTGCTTTCCAATCCTGGAAGGAGTGTGCTGAACGTTCACGCGACACACCTACGCACTGCAGCCAACACTAACATGTCATGACATACAGTTAGGAAAGCTCTGCCTTAGCAGATCAATGTCCTAAGATGGTTGTTAACAGAAGCCTCCGCAAAGAAGCAACCCTAAAATGAACTATAGTGAAGCCTCATTAAACCAGGTAGTTACTGGGTATAGGATGGGGTGAAGCGGAGCAATGTTTAAAAGATACACCTAACCAAATGCCCAGGAACAAATGTAGTGTGTCCACAGAGGTTACAGCACACAGCAGTTGCTCTTATTCTGTTTAGGAAAGTACTTTCACAAATTTCCATATGTATATCCAACTGGGTGGGAATGAATACTGCATGTACAACTGTACCCTCTCATGTGGCAGGTAGTGACACAGGCACATCATCACTGCAGAGAAGGAGAAGGGGTGCCTCTTCCCTGCCAAACAGTTGATGGGATCGACTGTAATCATTTTAGAAGTGTTCTGTGGTGACAGCTTCAGGTGGCCTGGGCACACTCCTTTGTACAATGGGTGGGAGACAACTAATACGTTCAGTCGGCACACCGCTTGTGCAACAGAACATTACCTCCCCTCTCCTCAGGCACCCCATGCCCTCACCAAATCTGCTCCAAAGGGTTGGGGGCCCAGAACAGATTTAAGGGACATGAGTGGGTGGCGCTTTACTGCACAAGTAGAAATCCTTGCACTGTTGGGACACGGTATGTAGCGCCACACCGGAGACAAGCCACTGTGTACAACAGGGCTCATACTGTATTCTAGCTATAGAGATTAATTTGCTCACATTTCTTATTAATTTAAACTAGCATAAAACAGAGGATCTTCACAACTGGCTCCTATGGGTGGGGAAACCAGAGCCCTCCAGATCTACTGGAGAGCCGCTGGCATTCACAGTTTAGACAATGCTACGCTAGGTAACACTGTGGTTTGATCTGGTATAAGGCAGCTATAAGGACAGATCATGAAGCTGAGGCTCCAATACTTTGGCCACCTCATGAGAAGACTCCCTGGAAAAGACCCTGATGTTGGGAAAGATGGAGGGCACAAGGAGAAGGGGACGACAGAGGACGAGGTGGTTGGACAGTGTTCTCGAAGCTACCAGCATGAGTTTGACCAAACTGGGAGGCAGTGGAAGACAGGAGTGCCTGGCGTGCTCTGGTCCATGGGGTCACGAAGAGTCGGACACAACTAAATGACTAAACAACAACAAGGCAGCTTTCATATATTCCTACAGGAACTGCTGGATTACAATTCCCATCAGCTCCAGACAGCAGGTCTAATGGTCAGAGGTGACACTGTCAGTTCCTTCAGGGAAGATCCACACAACCATTTTGGAAAGGGCCTGCCAGACACATGATGCAAGCCCTTTGCAGGCACTGCATGACCCATCTCAAGGGGCTGGTAGGATCTCTGTCCTCTTCTAGTTCCCTTCACAAGCAGGTTTATCATGCTGGCTAGTTTATGAAAGCCACCTTTTGGAAGTACTATAATATATTTGAAATTCCAATTCTAGACAATGCATTCAACAATGAGTGCTTATTTGCTTCCTTAACTTAGTGGAGCGGGTGGCACACCACCTGCATCAATTTTCTGTGTCACCAATGGGGAGGAAAACTTTTTCCAAAGAGAGAGTCAACTCACTCAGTTAACACAAGGAAAAGCCAACTATCCCCCTTGCAAAAGGTCAGAGTAAGAATTCTTCCAGAGATCTGCCTTCCCCTCCAGCACAGCTTCTCCTTTAGCTTCATAAAACGTTAACTCTTTTTCTGAGCCACTAACCCAGTTTTTATCTTCAGATATAAGTTCTGCTGACAGACTGGGCCGCTCCATCAATTAGCCACAGGCTCACTCTTGCACTGCTTGAGATTACTCTACTGACAACCTGAATATCCAGCCTTGTCCAATCCATCACACAGCCACCCTCCAGTCAAACGAAAGAAGAAACATTCAACCAAAACCTATAAAGTATACTTTATAGTCAACCATTGCTCATTTTCACCTTAAGACTGCACAATACCTAAGGGAGGAAGGTAGACGTTGCTGCTTTTTCTCAGCCATGTGCTTTCCACTTTGTACTATTAAATGATTATCTACTTTATTTGGGTTTGTTATTTCAGACAATGTTCAAAATCCCCCAGGCGCCAGGAGTGTTTTGCCACTGGCGTGGGTCCAATTGTGACCACATGGAGATCTCTAGATGCCAGGCTAGTGATTGACTTTGCCATCTGGCTGGCCCCTCCACCTTTCTTGAACAGGTAAGCAGAATTGCATTTATATCCCACCCTTTGGTCCACCCCCCTCCTCACTTAATCCCCACAACGACCCTGTGAGGTGGGTTAAGAGGCTGTGACTGACCCAAGGTCACCCAGTGAGCTTCATGACTGAGTGGGGATTCGAACCCTGATCTCCCAGGTCCTAGTTCAACACTCTAACCACCACACCAGCTCCCTAGAGCACTTCTGCTATGGGACAGCTCTATAGATTAAGTACCGGTAGGTAGATAAATATGGGAGAACAATATGTCACTTCAAGAAGGATCTGAAATATTTTTCTTTAAAGCTTGAATTTGTTTTCTTTGATGTTTTAATGGGTTGCAAACTACTTTGAGATTTTTTTAAAGTATAAAGTTGTATAGAAATGAAATTATTATAAATAATAACTGTCCAGACTCCTTGGAAACCTCTGAAATCGGCTCTCCTGCCTGCTAAGCTCATTAGAGCTAGTCCTGTCTTCTGGGGCAGTAGAAAGCAAGACTACTTTTTTCTTTTTTAGGTATCCTGCAGTCCATGGATGGGGAACCTGTGGTCCTGCAGATGTTGCTGAAGGAACTCCATCCTTCCTGCCCATCAGCTATGCCAGCCAGGTCTGATGGGAGTTGGGAGTTCATGCCTCTCTCCATCCCTCTTGAAGACCACAATTCTCACCTTGGACACAGATGCTTAAGATCCATCACCGAGTCTTGCAACCCAGCTTGCCAAGGGGAAGAAAGGCTGAAAATTAGCAATAAATAGGAGGCATTTCTGCAAACCTAACTGAAGCAGGAGTCAAGGGGCCACATCTAGCCCACAGGCCCCTAATGTATAGGCTCAAGCTGAGCAAATCAAATTATCTGTATCATTCAAATGCCACAGCCCCTGCCTCACACAGCTTTCATGGAGCCAATTAGCTATCATAATGAACCACAGGTTTCACCTTGACTATTGAATCACAAGTATGCCTGAAGGATGATGTACCAGAACCAAATTAACATTTCCAAGGCGGGGGATCCAGCTATTTTAACTCTCTCTAGTGCATGAAACCCCTGCGTCTCTTTCGTAGCAACTGATAGCTTTGTCAGTGATTGGAAGCAGTCCCAGAACGGAGGATTCACTACTTAGCAGGCTGCATCCTTACTATCCGTCTTTTTACATTATTCTAAAAGAAGGCTGGGGAAGTTCAGGCCCAGAGGTCAAATGCAGCCCTCTCCCCAGGTCACCACGCCCACTGGCCCTACTGGGCACTCCAGGTGTTTTTGCAGAGTTAAAAAAACGTTCTTGAATTCTGCTAACACTTCTTGTTTGTTTGGATGGAGCAAAGCGAGAGGTGTATGCCTAGCCCACTGCCCTGAGTGACAGCCCTCAAAGTGAAAAGATGTCCCCACACCTGTTCAAAATTGTGTATCTTAATAGCAAGTATGTCAGTAAATCAGTACACTGCATTTAGCAACAGTTTGTACTAGTACTCCATTGAAGTTTGCTTTTTAAAATGTATCCATTTAGAAAAGCATTTCGATAATAAGCAGTGGCCTGAGCACCAATATGGCAAGTGGAAAGGAAATATGGGTGAATTGCAACAGTTTCTCCCTACCAGAAATAAACTTTACACACACATCAGAAGTTACAAGGACCTATTTTGTCTGGCATATGGTTAATCCAAGATCAATGATAGCTATTAGAAGCCTTGCTCCATTCACAATATTCTTGCAAATGTACTACTCCCTTTTAGCCTCACTGTCATTTTAAAGTGCTACATTTGCCAACCATGAAGTACAATATCTGGCTCAGCACCAAAGTGCAAGGTGAAAGGATGGTTGAAAGCCATCCAATCAAGCGTCCTTGTTCCTTTGTATTCCACCAATCATCAAGAATCTGGCTGTCTGTGCAAAATCTTATATGCACTTTCAATGGGTTCTAGCAGCCAGAAGGCAGCAAGTGCTTTATCTTGCACCTTCTGATGGATGCATTTACATGGTGCTGCCATACTTATAGGGAATATAGCTATGCAAGCATGCTCATTTTAAAGTAATGGAAGAAGATAGGTTATGCTTACATATGAAGGCAGCAAACACTAAGTTTTTATTTAACAAACAATACAAAATGTACAGCTAGACTCAGATCATGAAGTTCTCAGATACCACAGTAACCTTTGGATTCAACATCTACAGGATAAGTTCCACATGGAATTACTTAATGGGCCTTTTTATACATTACATGCTTAGGTGTACACTTGGAAAAATATAGTGCGAGAAAATGATAAAAAGGTTTCTGAAAATATCTGTGTTATAATGTCTGAGTGCAATTGGCCTCACCATACTGGGTGCAAATCCAGGTTTACTTAACACAATGCGTAAAATGAGACTCCTACCCCTCCAATCATAACAGCCCACAATGCAATGGTTAATTTGGGTTACAACCTGCAACAAATCCCCCCAAACTTTCACTGGTGACACTCAAATCTTGATCAAGTGATGCCACCTTTGGAATAAATCTATTCTAATGCACAGGAGGGACACAGGTGGCGCTGTGGGTTAAACCACAGAGCCTAGGACTTGCCAATCAGAAGGCCCGCGGTTGGAATCCCCATGACGGGGTGAGCTCCCGTTGCTCGGTCCCTGCTCCTGCCAACCTAGCAGTTTGAAAGCACGTCAAAGTGCAAGTAGATAAATAGGTACCACTCCGGCGTTTCCATGCGCTGCTCTGGTTTACGAGAAGCGGCTTAGTCATGCTGTCCACATGACCCGGAAGCTGTACACCGGCACCCTCGGCCAATAAAGTGAGATGAGCGCCGCAACCCCAGAGTCGGTCACGACTGGACCTAATGGTCAGGGGTCCCTTTACCTTTAATGCACAGGAAGGGCCATAACTCAGTGGCAGAGCATCTGTTTTGCAAGCAGAAGGTCACAGGTTGAATCCTTGGCTTCTCTAGGTAAAGTTGGGAATGTCTCTTCTGAAATCTTTGAGAGCCACTACCAGTACTTGGCTAATTAGACCAGTACTCCAACAACTTCATATGTAACCTGTTGCAGGAAGGGGAACCTGTGGCCCTCCATATGTTGGTGGATTTCAACTCTCATCAGCCCTAACCAGCTTGACCAAAGGCCAAGGATGGTGGAGCTGGTGTCCACCATATAGCTCAGTCAGTAGAGCATGAGAATCTTAATCTCAAATTCATGGGTTTAACTTCATGCATCTTGGGCAGTGAAGGGGGACTAGACTAGATGACCCTCTTGGCCCCTTCCAACTCTACAATTGTATGATTCTCAACATCTGAAAGATTGCAGGCTAACCACGATTAACTAGGGAAAAGCCATCCTGTAATCAAAAGTTGCAGGTGTTGCCAGTTTATAAATACAACCCTGAAAGAGAAAAAACTACTTTTGTACTTCTTTATCCAAGAATGTCATTTTTTTAACATTTCCCACCAGGCAAGTAAAGACGGAAATAGATTCTCACACCTTACTGGCACAGCCCACAGCACGTTGTGAGCTTGAGTACAAGGGTAGATTTTCATCGATGTTAATGGTTCCCTTCATTTCATATGTAGAACCTTATTATTATCCAGTAAATTATGCTCACAACTCATCAGTGTGGAACTGGTACACATGGGTAAAATCTCCCTTTTTAAAAAAACCCACCACAAACAAGCTCACCCCATTAGAAATTTAAGCATAAGTACCTTGAAAGGGATAAATCCCCTTAGGAGGTGTGAAAAACCCACCAGCTTACCCTGAGCATATCCCTCCAATGGGATCTTTTCTTCCACTCTCAAAAAATAAATTAAATAAAATCCTGCTTTGAGGATACCTTGCCAGCAGGAGGGAAACCCAAAGATTTTGATTTCTTTAGCCTTTTCAGCTTACCCAGTGATTATGACTCAGAGGTAAGCTGTGGAGCTGTCAACTTTCCAAAGCCCTGGTGGGTCTAGACCACAGCAATGAGCACTTATGGGATGGAGGGGGAGAGGAGCGAAGAGGTCACCCCCCTAAAGGTTGCACTGAGGCGGTCTTTGGAAGGAAAACGCACTGGAGGGAACAGCTATGTGTTGTCTGCTTGTGGGGAAAAGAAAGAAAGAAAGAAAGAAAGAAAGAAAGAAAGAAAGAAAGAAAGAAAGAAAGAAAGAAAGAGAGAGAGAAAAGCTCTCTTTTCCTTCTTGGGACAGAAGGTGTCATTTCCCATCTTTCCCCCCCCCCGGAGGAACTTTTTCTCAAAGGAAAAAAAAGAAGCCTCCCATCTACCATACAACAGAAACCAAAAGCTGATTTGAATCCTAAGGAGAGAAAGAAAAGGAGCACCTATAAAAGCGACCCCCGCCCTTCCAGCAATCACTTCGTGGGCGTGTAATCGGCTTCTCTATCCTCCAAACAAGCCCGTATAAACTTCAGGGACCCCAAACTGCAAGGAAACGAGCTGAAGGGAGCCCCCCGCGCGGCACTTCCCATTCCCGGACCCTTCTCCAGAGGTACCGCTTATCCTCTCTGTTACTCTCTCTCATTCCCTTGAAGCAGACCCAAGGGGAACCCCCCTCCCCGTTGAAACGCACCCCGAAACTCCCCCCCCCGCTCGCTTTCCACCCCAAACCTTTCCTGAAGGGAGGGCGAGACAATGCTCCCATTCATAGCGCCCCCGTCTCCCTCCTCCGTCCTTGGTGCCCCCCAGCCGAGCTGCCGCGACCGGGCTCCGCGCAACAAAAGGAGGAAAGGCGCAAGGAGGGGAGGCGAGAGGGGGGGGAGACACCGAGGCAACCTCGAAGCGGGGGGAGACACCGAGGGGTTCGCCTGGGAAGGGCGCCTTCCCAAAGGAGCAGAGACGTGAGGGGACGAGCAGGAGAAAAGTTCGAGCCGGGCGCGCACGCTGCACTCACCCCATGGAGGCTCCCCTCTGCCCGGCTAGCTGGCTGGCGGGCGCGCGCACCGGCTGGGAGAGCAGAACCGGCTCAAGAAACAAAAGTTGCCTTTTTGCCCCCACCTCGAGAAACAACGGAGAGAGCGGCTCCGCGGCGTTGCAAGCGCCACGACGGGGCGGGCGGAGGAGGAGGGATTACATCACCACGCGCCCACGTGAACGCTGCAAATGAAGGCGCCGCCGCTTATGTTGCTGCTGCTGCTGCCCAGCCTCGAGGGATCGACTCGCGGCGCCGGCTCTGGGGCAAGAACCCAACATTCTGGAGGTGGGTCACGTGGGAAGGGTTCTTCTCCCCGCCTCTCTCCCCCCCCTCAGCCAATAACCGCGCGTTCAGCTTGCGCGGCTCCCGGCCTCGCGTGGTTGCTCTCTAGCGCCCCTGGAGGCGGAGGCTCGCGGGGCTTTACCTCCGAGTAGACTCGCCGAGCAGGATTGGGGGCTCTATGGGTGTTATATCGCCGCAGCTTAGGGTTTTTCACCTTCCGTTGCAGTGCCCTCCAGAAGAACTATTTACTCCAGAGTAAAAAAAAAAAGGAAAATATGTGTTGAAAATAAATATGGGTAAATAAATATTAAATCCGCGGGAAGCTATAAGATTATAGTTGTATTGTTGCTTGGGAGTAAGATCCGCCTGAGTAAATAGGGACAAGAGTTGGGTTGCACAGGGATAATCCCATGCACAATTACCTGGCAGGATTCTCCACTTACTGGGACTGGCTTCCAAGCAAACATTCTTAGGATCACTTGGCAATATAAGCCCCTTATTTGGTAGTAATTCCCATTTAAATCAACAGGGCTTACTTCTGAGTACACATGCTTAGGATCAGGCTCAGAGAAGCTTGCGATGCCATTGAGGTGATGTGTTTTGTTTTATTTGGAACAACAGACGAGCGGTATGTTCCATAGTTGACAAGAGGTTTGAGGTTTGTTTGCATTGTACTTGTAAGGTTGTGATCCTGTGCACACTTAAGTCACACCCTCACAGTACACTTAAATCACATAGCTTCCCCCCAAAGATTCCTGGGAGCTGTAGTTCACCCTCACAGAACTACAAGTCCCAGTACAGTGGTACCTCGGGTTAAGTACTTAATTAATTCTGGAGGTCCGTTCTTAACCTGAAACTGTTCTTAACCTGAAGCACCACTTTAGCTAATGGGGCCTCCCGCTGCTGCTGCACGATTTCTGTTCTCATCCTGAAGCAAAGTTCTTTACCCGAGGTACTATTTCTGGGTTAGCGGAGTCTGTAACCTGAAGTGTATGTAACCCGAGGTACCACTGTACCCTTAACAAACTTCAGTTGCCAGGATTCTCTGGGAGGAAGTCATGTTCTGTAAATATATGGTGTGGGTACAGGGCCACAATCCTACACACATTTATATGCAAGTCCAACAGAATCAATGTGACTTCTAATTAGAGCACTGCGAAACACCCCCACACAACTACCCTTCATCATTATAGATTCCAGAGCACAGGATTGGACTATAAGGCGGCAGCGTTATGCACACTTTTGTGGGATGTGGAACATCAAAGTGCGACTTGCTTCCACCTAAGCAGAACAGGAATAGTTTTCCTTTTTGTAAACCAGGTTGAAAGAGGAAGCTTAGAGGCTTCCAGGCAAGGGAACCTTTGTTACATCCCAGATGGTCAGGTTCCAACATGCTCTTCTCCCAAGCCGTGAGAAAATCGAGGGACGCAGCGCTTACCTAGTTTGGGTTTCGTTTGGAAGCCGGTCCCTGGGATCTAACTGGCATTCTGGAATAGTTGCGTTTATTTATAAATATACACAGACAACCAAATCCACTGCTCCACATCATATCCCATGGAAAGGCAACTCACCTCGCAACAGCAGTTGTCTTACAGAGTTTCACCCTGCCCTGCCCGTCAATTTCTGTATTAAGCCCCCCATCAACTGTGTGCACTACAAAGACCTACTGCTGGCTATAACTTCCAACAAGTCTCTTCTGCAGGAACTGCAAATACCAAGTTATGTTCCACAGAAAAGCAACTGACAGATGTACTATGATATCCCAATAGACTCACTGCATGCTCCTCCTCACTTTAGAAACCACAGCTCTGACAAATCCTTTATTTTTAACATTTCGTTATGGAAACGCTGGACTCATCGACTGCTTACTCCGCAAGCCCTCAAGTGTCTCCCACGGGACGTGCCTAGATATCTTCCCAATCTGCCATTTGTATCGTGTGCTTGCCGAGAAAAGCATTCGATGGTCTAATCAGTGAGAACTTCCTCCAGACAACCATGTGGTGATCAGAGTAACCACAATCACTGTACTACAGTGACCACACTCCAGTATTAGGGGAAGTGCACGTACTTACACAATCACTCTGTATATTACACAGCAACCTTTTGCTCAAGCCCACAAGAAGCTAAACACAAAAGCCTACAATCCTCTCTTCCTAGAAACTGTTATCCTTTGGCATACTCTCTCTGAGCACTGAGGTTCTATATAGACCATATTTCTCCTAGAAACATATCCCCCCAGTCTGCTGTTAAAAGAAATGGAAAGACACAGGAGATTCAATTATGGATCTCCAAAGTCCTGTATAGTTTAGCCTTCGTTTCCCCTGTTCATTAGGATGCAGTGTTTTCACTTCCTCACCTTCTATAAACAGGTGTGTTACATTCATATTAAACATCTGAGAACCACCCACCCTCTATTTTTTTCAGCGCTGCTGCAAGCAGGCTCTGTGCTGTAGGCTGCAATTTTGCACGGGGACAGAAATGCACACAATTTGGTTACTGGGTGCAGAATCCAGTGACAGAACTTGGCTTTTTAAAAGAACAACGAACACACAAAAACAATTTATTTCTCCCAGTTTGGGCAGCAAAGACAGTGCACGAGAAATAGCTTGTAAAATTCCTTGGGAGATGTTCGAAGCCAGAGGCGCCCCAGCAGCATTTTTTCAGGGGTTGGAGTTCAGCGCCATCCATGAACCTCTTTCCCTGTCCCCAAAGCAGGCATGAGCTGCAATCCTATGCATACCTCTTTAGGAGGAATCGCCGCTGAAATTAATGGAACATACTTCTTGAGTAACCATGCTGCAAATTATGCAAAATAGTCAAATGTATCAAAACACTTAATTTGCATAAATTCCACCAGTTGCAGAATTTGAGTCACCTTGGTGCAGAATCCTAGGGTTATTTTTAGCTCCCACAGTCCTGACTGCAACCATGCAGCAAACAAAATGCTACTCAAAATACAAAAGGGAAACCACTGATTGATATTGAAGGATTATGCTAATTTCTCTTTTTCCCATATAGGTAAAGGTAAAGGGACCCCTGACCATTAGGTCCAGTCTTGACCGACTCTGGGGGAGCCGGCGTACAGCTTCCGGGTCATGTGGCCAGAGAACCAGAGCAGCACATACTGGAGTCCTAAATTTATATATTGCGCTGTTGGAATGGTTCAGAACGTTCAGTTGCTCAGTTTGCAGTTTGCAGTCTGATTTCTGTGAAGTAAGGAAAAGTTGCCAGTTTGGATTGGGTTGAAATCACAAATATTATTTACAGGGTAGACCAATGACTGTAAAGGCATCCCACAATTTAGCTAAGGGACAGTGAGCTGCCCAGAGGCAAAGTGCCTGAAGGGTACAGGTTAGGTAATGGAAAGAAATGGGTCAAAAATAAAGAAATGTGAAGGAAAGATTGGTGGAAAAGGAAGCTGAGGTACAGAGCAGAGGAAACTCTGGCATGAAAGGAGAGAGAGTGGACTCTCAACATGGGCGTAGCCAGGACTTTTGTTGGGGGAACAGAACCGACGTGATTGGTCAATTAGTTAAGTATGTCTGTTGTTTTATTTGATGGGGGGGCAGATGCCCCCCTGCCCCGGTCTGGCTACGCCCATGACTCTCAAGGAAGTTCTCAGTGCTTAAGTTCAGTGGGAGGGTGAGGGGTTTTCTCCTGAGGAGACTGGTTTGAAAACAAAATGGAGTCTGAAGGAAGTGGGACAAAGTAGGAGGTTCAAGTAAAGCAGGAAACCGAGGAGATAAAGTAAAGGGAAGGCACATAGCTGAATAAGTGAGAAGCCAAGGAGAAAACAGCTCCTGGGGCAAAGCTTTGCAGAAGGTCCATCAAAAGGAGCTGCTTTTTATGAGAGGAAGGAAATGAGCAGGCAATGGAGGAAGCTCAGGAGGTAGTGGTCAGAGAGCTGCTCCATCTAGATTTGAGATCCTGACGGGGATTTTGCCTGTTGTGGTTCCTGCTGTCACTGCAAAACTGTGACATACAATCCAGAGGAAGGAGAAAAGGTCGAGAAGCAGTGGGTGGCGGTAGGACTAAGTTTCACATCTGCACAATTCTTTGGCTGTAGGCTCTGAGTAATACTGTGTAACTCCACCAGGTCCTAAGAAGCATGAGATTTGTAATAGCCCATACAAAATTGAGAAACGCTCTGAAACTCCTTTGTTGCAGAGCACTTGAGGCAAGCACTCATGCCTGTATCATGTGAGTAATGATGTTAATGCCAGGAACAACACAAAAATCATTTGCGATAAGTGCACAGCAACAATGGAACCAAAGTGGGGGTGAGAGTAAACCATCAGGCCTGTAAGTAAACTTTCTCTTGCAGGTTTCTTGAAGAAGAACAATAGGTAAGGATTAGCAAGACAAGCCATTCATCTCTGGTTTAAAATAATAATTCCTGAACGACCAGTCCAGCAAGAGAGTTTAGGATTAAACAACGAAGCAGAGACGTTGTGCAAGATCCTGCCCTCTTTTGCAAACATTTTCGAGGACGGGCTGCGATTTGTTTCTTGCTATCTGGCCAAAAAAGGAAAACCGGGAGTTAGAAACAACAAAGAAAGGAATAAAGGAATAACTAATAAGCCTAGTTCTGCAATCAGAATAAGAACCAGGTCAGTCTTGGTTGGCAAAACACCTACAAAAGTAAAAAGGGGAGGGGGTAAGTTTATTTTATTTTTGAAAATCACAGGATTTGAGAGCATGGGAGGGGATTATTGGGGAATCCTTTTAGAGACAGATGAAAACCAAGGGTTCTTCCACATTGCCTTTATGGTTGTCCAGTTCTGCCTTCCGGTTTTAAGCAAGATGCTCTCAGTGGCACCCACTTCTTCTTTTCATCACGGTGGTCCCCACTGGCAGTGCCCATTCGCTTGCCTTCCCTTTGTGGGCTCAACTCACACAGCTGTCCAGAGGAAGAGGGCAAGGCTTCTGAAGAATGCTGCCCTATTGCCTCACCCTTGTTGCTCCTACCAACTGCATGCCCAGTGTGTGCAGGAGCCAGGCCCTGTGACCAATAGGGCTTTGCAGGACTGGGGCCTTCCTAAGTTTGTTCTGGAGAGGCAAAGCACAGCCACACAGATGAGACCACTTGGTAACTCACTGCACACCTGGTGGCAAGAGCTGGGAAGGGATATAAGGTCAGGATTTCCCTTCGGCTCTTTGCCACAGGAACTCGTTTCCTGCCTTGCTGTGTTTGGCTTCTTGCTTCTTGACCCTTGGACCCTTGACTTTGTGACTCCCTGCTTCCTGATCCTCGGACCCCTGACTTCTGGACTCTCGTTCCTGCCATAGCTGTCAAGTGTCCCTTATTTGAAGGGACAGTCCCTTATTCCAGCGCCATGTCCCGCTGCTGTCCCTTATTGATGGATGTCCCTTAAATGTCCCTTAAATGATGTCCCTTAAATTTCAAAGGAAGCAGCTCCTCTCCTTCCCTCCCTGCCGGCCAGGGAGGAGGGAGGCTCCAACTGTGTTGCTTGGCTGTGTTGCTCACCCAATAAGAAGTCTAAGAACGACTGGGGGGTGGAGCTTGCATGCCTTGTGTGTGGCTAGTTAATGCAAGCTGAGGGGTTTTTTGAATGCTGGACGCCATTTTGTTGCACGTGCTGCTGCAAACTTTGCAGTGCAAAGCCAGGCCGGGGAGCAATCTTAAGCTGAGGCTGCATAGGCCTTGTGGTGCATGTCATTCAGATTCTATTCAGTTGAACCTCTGGTTACAAAGTTGGCTGGACAGTGTTCTCGAAGCTACCAGCATCAGTTTGACCAGACTGCAGGAGGACAGGAAGACTGGAGTGCCTGGAACAGGTGAGGCTGCAGGTCCCTTATTTGGGCTGCTGGTCCCTTATTTTCAAGGCTGCTGGTCCCTTATTTTCAAATCTGTAAGTTGACAGCTATGGTTCCTGCTCCCACCCTGCCATCTTGCCCCCAGTCCCAACGTCCTCAGCTGGGACTTCAACCGCCCGTAAACCGGACTGTGACACACAGAGATGGCAGGTGAATTAAGCAGTGACAGTACAGCTGAGGGGCAGGATGGAGCAACAAGGCCTGGAGTGTCTGGGGGTCAACAGGGGTCTCCTGCAGAGGTGTGGGCCTTGGCATGATGATGCCTGCATCTGGCACCAGACTTGTGGATGTATCACATAAAATGAGAGCCACCCGTTCCGCTGGGTCAGGGAGGGCTTTGCTTGCACTGAGGCCCTAACAAATACCTGGTCATGCCTCCTTACCTCTGTAGCTGGTTATACATTTGCAAGAAGCAACGCTTTCATAGCTGGATTACATTTTATGGCATCTGACCCGAGACCTCTTCTCATTCTACTACTTCCTTTCAAGCACTTTTACAGATTTGTCCTAATCGCTTATGCTCAGGAGAACATCTTTTGGATTTCAATGTGATGAGAGGGTAGTATCCCACATGATTAGCTTTTCCACACCAACCGATGGATTCAAGTTACAAGAAAGGAGATATCTACTAAACATCAGGGGGGACTTTCTGACAGTAAGAGCTGTTCAATGGTGGGACAGGTCTCCCTCGGGAGGTTGTGGGTTCTCCTTCCTTGGAGGTTTTTAAGCAGAGGTTGGATGGCCATCTACCATGGATGTTTTGGTTGAGTTTCCTGCATTGCAGGTGGTTGGACTAGATTACCCTTGGGTATCCCTTCAAATTCTAGGTTTTTTTTATTCTGGGGTTTCAAGGCAAGAAGAACCTCTAACCTTCAAGGTAATAGATGGATGTGCTTTAAAAAATCTGTGCACACTTTGCTGGAACTGAAAGTGCTAGCCTATCCAATGTCCGGAGGCACTGAAAGCATTTTGTAATGAACGGGAATGCTCTTAGACATAGACATAGAATTGTAGAATTGGAAGGGACCCCAAGGCTCTTCTAAAATTTTCCACTCAACGTGGGGTTTGAACAGATGACCCTGAGATTAAGAGTATCATGCTCTATTGACAGTTTTCTAAAGGAGTCTGCTGGGCTGAGTGTGAAATCAGTGGAAGTTGGAGGTTGCTTTAGAGGAGGGAAAACGGGACTGAAAACAAGAACAATCACTCCCACCAACTAGCTCGCCGTTCCCATATTTATCAAAGGACAACCATCTTCACACAACACAAATCTACTCAGCGAGACCCTCCTAGTGAAGCCAAGATACCAAACGACCCTTTGTGTGAGGCTTTAAAGATGAACGCAATTTCCCAGGAAAGGACTTGCATGAATCTCTGCCAGTCGCAGGGAATCCTCCCTCTTCTCCATAGCAACTGGGCTCCCTTAGAAACTGGCATGCCATTTCTGGCTGCAAAATATTACCCTTGGTGGAGGGAACAGCATCCGTGTGGGGATAAGATGCTGCAATTTTTAAATTCCACAGGGAACTCCTGGCTGAGATCAACTGGATCCGGAGAACCTTGCCACAGAGAGTGTTGGCTCTCTGAGCGGCTACCTACAGCCTGCACATTCATCTGTTCCCAGGTGTTCGGCTAATTAAACAATCTATGGCCTTTTAAGCTGTGGGGCCGGGTTTATTGTTTTTGCTATTATTATTTATTAAATGTGTATACCGTCTTTCATCTGAAGATCCCTGGACGGTTCAGAACTACATTATGTATTTTTGTGCTTTAATATTATAAACCGCCCTGTGATCCTCAGGTAAAGGGCAGTATAATGTAAAGGGACCCCTGGTCCAGTTGTGACCGACTCTGGGATTGCGGCGCTCATCTCGCTTTATTGGCCAGGTCATGTGGCCAGCATGACTAAGCCACTTCTGGTGAACCAGAGCAGCGCACGGAAACAGTGTTTACCTTCCTGCCAGAGCGGTACCTATTTATCTACTTGCAATTTGACGTGCTTTCGAACTGCTAGGTTGGCAGGAAAAAGGGCAGAACAGAAAATAACTAACTAACTAACTAACTAACTAACATAGGGCTGCCAGGACTTGGTCCAGAGGTAATGCTTTGTCTCTTTAACTCTAATACACCAAGGAGCTGGGCAGCCTCTGTCCCTGACATCTTGTTATCCCATTGGTCCTTTCACCCAAGCTCCTCCTTCACCTGTTGGAGGAAGACAGACATTACCTTTGCCCTGTGACAGGGCAGGCAAAAGTACCAGGAGAGCCACTGGATGGGAGGGGAAGCAGCTGCCCACATTCTCAATGCCTTCAGACCAGGGATGGAGGAGCATTTCAATTCAGTTCACATTTAAAGGCAAAGCTACCAAGCCTGCTGTTTCCAGAATAGTATGCACACTTCAACACAACTGTCCTTTGGAATTCACACCACTCTGAATTTTGCAGGCAAATTCTCCAGCTAAGTAAGGTTTACAAAAATTGCATATACTGTGGTAAACTGTTTGAGTCTCCTCCTTGTTTTAGCTGCAGCAGACTAGCATGGCTACGCCTCTAAAAGATATTACAAAAATATCCTATGCATGTTTACTTGGGAATTAAACTGAAATTAGTAATTCTTACTTCTACTAAGTATGAATAGGGTGGGCAAGAGTAAATATGCATAAGGTTGGTTGGTAAGTCCATACAAACTTAATAATAATAATAATAATAATAATAATAATAATAATAATAATAGAAACATTCTGTCTAGTAACCCTGGGCCTTCCAATTATTTGAGGAAGAAGAAATGCAAAACAGTATGATGGGCATCAAGATTTGCCCTGGTATAGCCTTCTCCACATGGTCTAATTTAAAAGACATTTCTGGCACACACATACATGAACACACACACATGCAATATACCAGATGCTCAGTGGCTCCTATAAATCTGAGCACACAGTGCCTCTCAGTTCATGGCACACCAATTGCATGAAATAGCGGCTGTGTACAGACTCAGATTCTTTTGCACACTGCTGCAAACCAACATTTGTGTGAGTGTGTTTGCAAATCTATACAAAGTGACCACTTCACATGACCACCCATGAGGCGGGGAATTAATAACCCCAATTTAGTCATGTACATTCATTTCAATGGGTCTACTCTGAGTAAAATTGCATTGAATACCAGCCTAATCTTCCTTTCCCCACTTCCTTAGATTTCAAGAGTGGATGTATTTGCATCACTGTACGACTGACAATTATTTTCTTTTAATAGTCATGCCAGAAATGCTGGGCAGGGTGGGGGGGATTCTTAACCTTTGGCTAACATCCAAATAGCATCAGTTTACGATCTGATGTATCTTTTCTCTGAGGCCTACATTTAGCCCTCGCAGGGAGATGGGGTCGGTAATCCAATACCCTTCTCCGCTCTCATCCTAATGCTTATTCCAAAGCATGTTTCATTCTTAAATTACAGTATCTTCAAAGCATACAGAGCCGTAGGGAAATAAAAGGAGAATATCGTGCTCTCTCCAAGAAACACATTAAACCTAAATCTCCACTAGACCCATCATAAGAATTAAGCATCAGAGCAAACCCCCTCAAGATAGCTTAAGGAGTTACATACAAAATTCCAGGTTCTGCTTGGGAGGAAAAAGTTACATTGGTAGATGATCTCACAACAATTCTAGCACAGTAGAATTGTGTTGCACAGTATCACATAACATAGATGAATATGAGGGTTACTTTTGAAGCTGTATTCCACCAAGTAAAACCATTGGTCCATCCAGTTCATTACTGACAACATTGACTGACGGCAGCTCTCGAGGATTTCAGACCTAGAGTCCCTTGTGCCCTCGGCAAGAAGCTGTATCAGCAACCCACCCATCCTACTCCACTCTGCTGAAAATTTCACTTTACCACAGGGCGAGAAGGATGGGCAGCTTTGATCTTGCTGCAACAGCAGTGGTGTCACACATATATGCTCCATACATTCCATAATCTGCTAGGTGCTTTTTGTGCCCCTGCCCAGGGCCAATTTCGCCAGCCTCTAGGGTCTTTCCCAGTCCTACGTGAAGATGCTAGTGGAGATTGACCATTTGTCTACAAAGCATTTGTGCCGCCACTGAGCTATGAAACTTCCCTGTCTGAGCTTCTGAATGCAGATGGGACTGCATATTCCCATTGGGGCTGACAGATGGTGCATCAAAGTCACTCCAGATGATCTAGTTTGGGGTGCCTGATAGGGTGGCAAAGAGCATTATATGGGGTGCAAAAATTTCATCCATGCTACAAAGGACCTTAACAGTGCTAGACGAGCAGGAAGTATTTTGGAGGGACACCCACTACCCCTTGGAGTAATCCTTGTGTTGTGCAGTGGCCATGTGCTGGATCCTGGCACATACAGTGGAACCTTGGTTCCCGAACAGCTTAGATGCTGAACAAATCCGCTCCTGAACACCGCAAACCCATAAATAATTGCTTTGGTTTGCAAATGTTTTTTGGAAGTCAAACATCCGGCATGACTTCTGAGGCTTCTGAGTGGCTGCAGGAGCTTCCTGAAGCTGTGCCTTGGTTTTTGAACCATTTTGGGAGTCAAATGCACTCCCGGAATGGATTAAGTTCGGAAACCAAGGTTTCACTGTATGTGGTCAAGTGTCATGGACTAGCTGGAGGCAGAGAAGTGGTTGGAGGGCACCAGCTGGGGAACCTCCAAGGGATTAAGGCTCAGTACCAGGGGAATGGTGGTGAGTAGTCAGGGGGAGAAGAGGGAGCAGACCTGGAGGAGGAGGTGTCAGAAGCTGAAGAGGGAACAGGGTTTAGTGAGCAGGAAGAAGCTGTGGCAGAGAGCAGTCCAGACTCAAAGGCAGGAGACAGAAATGAGGCAGGCTGCTGAAGAATCTAGGGAGCCCATCTGCTGCTTCCCTCCCCTCTGGTCTCCTAGAACATGCTGAGAAATGAAAAGAGTGGAGCAACAAGAAACAAGACGTTGGAGCCTTGGGCTGCTGGCGAAGGAACTGGGGAGGAGCCATTACTTCTGGTGCCAATGTTACCATCTGTATTTATGTTTGTTTAATTGACTGAAATTATCTGTCCCTCTCCCAAATCAATGTTGAAAGGCCTATGGTCTTTAAATTATTCTGATGTTTCTCATACCAGCATCTTCCATTTAAAAGAATAAACATACCCCACCCCCAAAGATACCATCAACAACAGAAGCAGCTTATCCAAAATGTTGCTAAGAGGGAAAAGTTGTTCTCATTTCCACTGAAGACCACACAGCTTGCTTTCATTATAGGCTAGAGAGAGGTATAAAGAGATGGGCAAATGGAACTCCGAGCCTCATTCTTTTTCCATTTTCTGGGAGGATTATGTATATCACATGTCCCGAAGCATTACAGGAAAATATCAAAGGGCTAGAAAGTGGGATGCTATCCAAGATGGAGCCTTTGCATTTAAAATAGGACCTGGGGGACATCTGCACTTATATCTGAGGACAGATATAAACCTTATGTAATCCTTCGCCATCCATGAGGCTCTGCATAAGTCATTTTGCAAAGAGGCATGTAATTGCAACCAGTTACGCCAAAAGGACAGGAAAGGCTTTTCTCCTGTGTGCAGAGCAGTGGTGTAGGGGCAAATTCAGAGGTGCGGGCTCCCTTCATGAGAGTCACATTCACTCCCCCTTCTCAGATTATAATTAGGGGTGCATTACGACTGATTCAATGCAGATCATCATGTGTTGCCTATTTTCTGTGTACGTACATGGCCAAATGATTTGGAGTGCTCTGATATCTTATTTCAGAGTGACTTAAGCTGACCTCGAAGTTCCATTGCGCTTAACAGAACTTGCGCACAGAAAGCACCTTGTCTTTTCAGTGTTCCTGAGAAATAAAG
Source organism: Podarcis melisellensis (assembly GCF_964234715.1). Lineage (NCBI taxonomy): Eukaryota > Metazoa > Chordata > Lepidosauria > Squamata > Lacertidae > Podarcis > Podarcis melisellensis. Next base: position 47,037,119 of record NC_138543.1, read on the forward strand.
TAATAAAATACAATTAAAAATCAATACGAACGGTTCATGCGATGGGCATGCCATCTCCCGTCTTCAAACCACAAATCCACAGACATATCATGGACCACAGTTTATTTAGATAACAAAAAAAAAAAAAAAGCACACTAATTGCATTTACTCCAAAACATCACATCTAGTTTGGTCCTGATAATGGTTAAGATGAAGTTGGGTGGAGTGACTCAGATGGCTAGTTTTTATGGAGTCTGTTTCCACTGGAAAAGAGAAAGCCCTGGCTTAGGTGTTGTCACAATAGTCTGTTTATTTGCAAAGGAATACCTAAATAGCGCAGATATTATGGAAGCTATAAAAACCAGCACAGAAACAGGCTATGCAAGCCTCAAAAGCAACAATGGCACCCTGGAATCTTACATTTATTAATTTGTTTTTATCAATTAATTTTCTATACTGTCCTTCATCCGAGCCTTCGCGTTTATTGTGTTGTTGCTCCATGTGAGCCAGTTGTCCTAACACAGGGCTATACAAGGTTGTGACACACAAAGCTGAATGCTGCCCATGGCAGATGGATGAAGCGGCGTGCTCAGTGGCGTAGCGTGGGGGTGCAGGGGGGCCGGCCGCACCGGGCACAATATCTGGGGGTTAGGGGGTGCAAATCCACAGGTTAGGGGGCGCAAATCCACGGGTTAGGGGACGCAAATTACTTGCCTTGCCCCGGGTGCTGACAACCCACGCTACACCACTGGGCCTGCTTTCTCTCCCTGCTCTACCTTCTCAGTCAGCAAAAACAGTGCGTTTCCTAAGCTCCTGAGCAGTCGCTATCCACTGCTGGCAGGGGGCTGGATTCCATTTTGCAGGTTACCATTTGTGGAAGCCTGCCTCAACATAAGTTTTTTATTAATTTGCCATAAAAGCAGGGACGGCAGCTCCGTACAGAGAAAGGAACATTTCTCATGCTGCTATCTCTCAGATTCCACAGATCAGCTCTAATCGATAATGTCTTTTATTACTCTAGGATGGGTTCCATAAAAACGGGATTAGACGAGGAATTCTCAGCATTGCAACTGATCGCACTGGACGATCCCTTAAAAAAAAAAAGACGCCTAGTGCCTAAAATGCCTTGTCTGAAGGCAACCCTCTGCCATCAAGGCTATAAATCTAACAGCTAAGGAACCCATTGGAATGCCAGGTACTGTATACACATTTAATTAAGCTTGATTACACTAACAATTCACTTCACTGATCAGGCTGTATCCTGGAGCATATACCAGAGGAAACCCTTGCACTAAAGCTTTTCGTTGTGATCCAAATTGAATTTTTCTGCAAAAGTCTGTGTGATTCTCTTTTTTTGGGGGGGGGGGTTTCAGTATTTTGTGGTGCTTGAGAATCAGATGACATGCATTCGACAACTGCTTTTATCATGTAAAATCTTTCTCTTCCCCATTCCTTTGTCTTTCATATCTTTTTTTGTCTCTTTCCACCGCCAGCTTTTGAGTCTGTACTTCATTGCCCACATTCCCCGCCCCCCCCCCCGTAGCTATTTCCAGAGCCACCCCACACTGCTTATCTCTTTTGTTAGGCAGAAGGCATTAATCAATTAATCGGTGTGATTAATTAGGTAACGACAGATTAAAATGGCTTCCCTTTGTCTCCCTTTGGCAATTCCTTTGGTGCCAACCAATGTTTTTTCTTTTGCTCTCTTTTTTCCCTACATGCAGAGCAGTGCTTTTTGAGTGCTTCCAGATAACCTGCTTATTGAGCGTTCAGCCTGATTTGTTGGTGGGGAGGTTAGATGATGTTGTGTCAAAACAAGCACACTTTCCAGTGCATTTCCCCACTCACTTTCCTTACCGGAAAAAGCCTGATCTTTGGGGAAGGTGGGTTTGCTGTGCAAGATCTCCCAATCAACTTTAATTGAACAACCTGCTTTTGCAACTGAGTACCACTCAAAAAAGGGGGGGTGGCATGGGTGGCGCTGTGGGTTAAACCACAGGGCCTAGGACTTGCCAATCAGAAGGTCGGCGGTTCGAATCCCCGCGACGGGGTGAGCTCCCGTTGCTCGGTCCCTGCTCCTGCCAACCTAACAGTTCGAAAGCACGTCAAAGTGCAGGTAGATAAATAGGTACCGCTCCAGCGGGAAGGTAAACGGTGTTTCTGTGCGCTGCTCTGGTTCGCCAGAAGCGGCTTTGTCATGCTGGCCACATGACCCGGAAGCTGTACGCCGGCTCCCTCGGCCAGTAAAACGAGATGAGCGCCGCAACCCCAGAGTCGCTCACAACTGGATCTAATGGTCAGGGGCCCCTTTACCTTTACCACTCAAAAATAGTGGCAATCTGGAAATGCCCTTAGTGTCTGGAATGATAACATGGAAAGCTAATATGCATCACTGCACATAATTTTGTAAGTTGCCAGACTAGACAACGTAGCAGAGATCTGTGATTGGGTCTCCTGCCTCTTTACATGTTGGTCAGTGTCAGCTGTAGGGGTGGGGGTCATCCTAACTCAGTCCCCTTTTATCTTGCCAGTAAAATCCTCCACCATCCTCAAGCAACTGGTTTCCCCAATAGGGAAACTGAACATATTCAGGATGTGTTCACATTATGTTTTCCCCAACGGGGCAGAGAGGAAGGAACCTTTTGCTCCCCCTCAATAAAAATAAATAAAAATACATGGTTAACAGAGGTTCTGCCCCCCCCCCCAACAAAAGCCCTGCCTACACCCATGACCAGGAAGGTGATCAGGAAAATTACAGGAGACAGGGGTAAGCATTCCTCCTCCAGAGTCATGTTCCTGGCCTGAATTATAAGCCCTGCTCTTGCTATTGGTCAACAGGGACTCTGGGTACCAATCTCTGTTGGATTTCCTACTTTGGCCCTAGAATGAAATACAACTAGCCAAAGCATAAAAGAAAACATTGCACTTTTTGTTGGGCTTCCAGGACAGGGCTCTATATCCCTGGCACTATATCCATACCCCCACTTCCTGCACACAAATATCCCTGGCCACAGGATTGTTCAGTGTTCATTAGGGCAGTGGCGTAGCGTGGGTTGTCAGCACCCGGGGCAAGGCAAGTAATTTGCGCCCCCTAACCCGTGGATTTGCACCCCCTAACCTGTGGATTTGCACCCCCTAACCCGTGGATTTGCGCCCCCTAACCCTAACCCCCAGATGTTGCGCCCAGTGCGGCCGCCCCCCTGCACCCCCCACGCTACGCCACTGCATTAGGGACAGGGTTTCCTCCACTGAACACCCACAAGCAGTTCATTGCTAAGCCACCAGTTGGGCCTAAGCTGAGGACTTACACCTCCCCAAGTAACCTACCAACCCCTCAAGTTCCTTCCCAGCACCTTTTCACCACTGGGCTTTGGCTCAACCAGAGCTCTAGCCCCACAACTGAACTTCTAACAACCACATCTCCCCAACACCTTCCCTTCCTCCTCAGTTGTAAGGAACTCATGCATATTCAACCGTCAACAGCTGCCTCTCTTCCAGCTGTTCCTTATCCAACTCGTCTCCCGCCCATTCTCCACCAGAAAGCCCTGCTGACCGGGGTCCTGCTCCTGCAGCCACACAGGAAGGAAGCCCAGGGGACAGTGAGGTGGTTCTTCCCACTTTTCCATGCATAATGTAGTGCACAGGGCGTTTTGTTATATTACGTTTACGGTTAAACAGTTTGCTGCCATGACCATTTATCTCTAGGCAAACCTGACCTTTTTGTTAGGCACTGGAATTCGTTAATAGCCCCTTCCCCCTAGAAAGGAACAACCCTTTTTTAAAAAATCCTTATCCAAGCAGTCATGCAGAATCATACATGGTGATTAGCTTGTGGGCTGCAAATGATTTATTAGATCTAATAAGGCAAGCCACATGTAGATGCTTGCAGGGCAAAAGGGAGGTTGGATTGCATAGATCTTACACAAGCAATGAGACTCAGGCGAGCATTGCAACGCTGGTGAATTATGGCATTATCAGATTGGAACTGTGTTGTGTAATGCAAAAAATGCAAAATGGGTTTCTCATAGATTTAAAAGGCATTATTAACGCATCTCTAGAAGCTATCTTAAAAGCTCCTGCTGTATTGATGGTTCAAAATCCTTTCTTTGCCTCTGTGTGTATGTGTGTGTAGTAAAAATAGTACTGACAAGTTTTTAGAAAGCTTTCTTTGAGTTTCTGGAAAAGCAGTTTTAAAATCTCTCTCTTCACTTGGCAAAAAAGAAACCCCAGTTCCCCGAGGAGTTAAAGTGAACAATCGATCAGGAAAATCCTATCCCAACTGCATCAGTCATCATCTATAGGCAAAATATTAGACCTGTAAGAGGATAATGTCCCACTTGGGTCTCTCCTAGTAGGGACTGGTCCATTAGGGCAAATGGGGTGCTGCCCCATTAAGCTCAGTCTGCCTTCAACCAGCCCCCAGTTGCCCACCTGCCTGCCAACCAATCCAGGGCATGGCATTGCCTGTCATTCTCCTCCTCAATCTCAGTGTTACCTGTATAGGCGTCAACAGGGAGGAGGATGGGGACAAAAATAGAATTAGCTGGCTCCACCTGTCATTGGCTGTGGCTCTACCTACTATTTGACCTTTGCCCTACCAGTCTCATGACTGTCCTAAATGTGCTTGGAGCCATTACTTACCCCTAGGAAATCCATTCACCATTCCAGTGCATTAAAAGCCTACATTTCACTTTAAGTTACAGGTAGGTAGCTGTGTTGGTCTGCCGTAGTCGAAACAAAATAAAAAAAATCCTTCCAGTAGCTCCTTAGAGACCAACTAAGTTTGTTATTGGTATGAGCTTTCGAGTGCATGCACACTTCTTCAGATACACAGATTTTTAAAATTTTGTTTCACTTTAAGGTTAGCAGAAGGGAAAGCGCATGGGGTAGAGAGACAGCAGCAAAGTGGAAAGGGATCAGCACCTCTTACATGTTCCCCTTTGCTCTTAAAAGTCACCCACCCCCTGCTTTATGCATGATTGGGGGAGTCGAGATTTCAATGCCACAATCTAGTTTGGACCTGGAGTTTCTGTTCCAACGTTTTATGAGTACCCAGGCACCTTCTTCCTTCTTCATATTGGACCTAGCTGTGACGACTTTCACATTGTGTCGCTAACTTTGGGAGTGTTTGTCTTGGCTTTTAAAGCAGCTAGTTCTTCATTTCCTGGCAGGGCCTTGATTGTCCCAAACTTACTTCCTTGAATCAAGCAGTATAGTCCACTGGATAGAACTGGATTTGGAGCTGAGAGCTTCACACGCAAGGTGCCCCTCTCTCTGCGGCTCAACGTGCGATTTCTGACAAGTCTTTCTCAACTTAATTATTTCATCTCTAAAATGGGTACAATATTGGGGGTGGGTGGGTGTTTATAAACAGCTTAACTGCCAAAGTGGCTTCGAAGTGGTTCACAAGTATGAAACTCAATTCTCTCTCTCAACATGTTATTTAAATACACAATAAAACAATGTCAATTTAAAAAAAAAATAAACATCAAGAAAAATGGACAGCAAGACAAGTCCATTAAAACGTAAGTGAAGCAGTCAAACAGCAATTAAAACAGGAGGTTCAAGTCAGGAGATCAGGCAAATCCTTGTGCACCTACTACACACAATCTTTTGAACATTATTGTGAAACCTGGCTTTTATTATTCCTATTTCACATACAGTGGTACCTTGGTTCTCAAACACCTTGGTTCCTGAATGCCCAAAACCTGGAAGTGTTCTGGTTTTCAAATGTTTTTTGGAAGCCAAACATCTGATGCGGTTGTTGGCTATTATTTCTAGGGCTCCTACACCAATCAGAAGCTGTGCCTTGGTTTTCAAACATTTCAGAAGTCAAATGGATTTCCGGAACAGATTAAGTCTGGCGCTTTTGTTTTTGCTATTTATTTTGCGTTTTTGTTTTTGAGGCTTTTTCGGTTAATTTGTTTTTGTGACTGTGTGGAACCCAGTTCAGCTACCGATTGATTGATTGATTGTGTGACTGCAGAAATGGATATGGCTATCATCAGTGCAGGTAAGAAAAAAAATTCATTTTAATTTTTATCATCTGCAATACTGTCTTATTTATTTTATAATACAGTACTTTAAATATTGCTTTCATTTTACGGATCAATGGTCTCATTAGATAGTAAAATTCATGTTAAATTGCTATTTTAGGGGTTGTTTTTAAAAGTCTGTAATGGATTAATCTGTTTTGCATTACTTTCTATGGGAAAGCATGCCTTGGTTTTCGAACGCTTTGGTTTTGGAACGGATTATGTTTGAGAACCAAAGTACCACTGTATAGGGTAACTGAGGCCAAAGGCACTTTGCCCTAATAGGGTAGGTGACTAATGTAACTTTTTTGGCACATCACTTACTTTGCTTCAGATAGATTTCTATTCTACTTGGGGCCTCAAAAACCCAGATGTTTTCCTCTGTTAGTGCACTAGTCCAAACTAGCCACAATAATGTGAAATCCTGATAAGGGAGGTGGGGAGGCTCGGCTGCTGCTGTTGTGAAAATAGCCTTGCTGCAAGGGAAAGCTGTATGTGCTTTAAAAAAAAAAACAAATTCCAGGATGCTCTAACATTAAAAAGAAGAAACTTCTTACAAAAGGCAGCACACATGACTTCCCAGGTATCCTGTAGCATAACTCAAGGGCAGTTAATGTAAGATAGTATGTGTCAGCCCAGAGTTGCACTGCCAGATCCTCTGCAATGTTTTGTTGTTGTTTTTTTAGCATGCAATATGAGACCTGTCACGGGTGGTGCTGTGGGTTAAACCACAGAGCCTAGGACTTGCCTATCAGAAGGTCGGCAGTTCGAATCACCGTGACGGGGTGAGCTCCCGTTGCTCGGTCCTTGCTCCTGCCAACCTAGCAGTTCAAAAGCACGTCATGTGCAAGTAGATAAATAGGGACCGCTTCAGCGGGAAGGTAAACAGCGTTTCTGTGTGCTGCTCTGGTTCACCAGAAGCAGCTTAGTCATGCTGGCCACATGAGCCAGAAGCTGTCTGCGGACAAACGCCGGCTCCCTTGGCCTATAGAGCAAGATGAGCGCGCAACCCCAGAGTCGGTCATGACTGGACCTAATGGTCAGGGTTCCCTTTATGAGAGCTGTATCTTGGGGTCCCCTGAATTGTTTGAAAGGATTCTGGTGCACCCTTTAGAACGCACAGTATTGTACATCAGCAAGGAGAGAGGAGTTCCTCTATACAATCACAAGAAGTGTCCTGTGTGCCTAGATTGCATCCTGCCTCCATTTCCCTTGGCCACTTTGAACCAGAGGGCGAGCTGCTGCCCTTACAAAAACAAATCACACCTCCAGCAATTGCTTGGAATGCTTGTGCGGTCAAGTTGGCCTTGCGCACATCCTGTTAACTGACCCACAAAGCTCCCTGGAATGTTTCCAAGTTTCTTAAGGGAACAGACATATTGTGGGTAATGTTATCAGATTGAATTTGTCCCAAATGAAACAGAAATGAAAAGCAAGGGACGCTGCCGGCATCTCCACTGAGTTGTGAGAGCAGGGCAGGGGAGGGAGAGATTTCAGCAACCAGCAGTGTCGGCCTAATTGTGTTTAGGCGATTCTCTGGCCACACTGAAAGTCCTGACCTGCTGGTGAAACAGGAAGCATGCATTCCATAAGGTCCAGAGAAACAACCGAAAGGTTTGTGCACCAGGCCAAACATCTAATCTGATGTATTCTGAGTCCCAGAGCACAGTGTTTAAAGGCAATTACGAGATATGTCCAAAAATGAGCCCAAATAATTATTAGATGTGCAAGAGCTGCAAGAACATGGACATACCCCGCAACTGTTCTGGTTTAAGCGGGACATCCCAGATCACAGAAGCCAATTCTGGCTTCTGGACTGGCACCCTGGTGTAAGTCAGTGTGCCTTCCGGGATTGCTTTGCCGATCGTCAAAGGGTCGCACCAAAGTGGCTTTGCTCTGCTGTGACCTTTTCATGATCACCTTTGGCAATCATCAAAGGGTCGTGCCAAAGTGCCTCTGGGAGGCTGGGCTGACCACCACGGGAGGCTGTGGCGGAGGCAGGAGAAGATTCAAGGGGAAAGCAAGCAAGCGAGCGAGCAAGTGGGCAAGCGATGGAGATGGTGGGATGGTGCTGGGTATGTGTGTCCCGATTTCTCCTTCTGAAATGTTGCAGGCTATGGATTGAAAGTGGCATTTAAGCACCTCTTTACCTGGCCCAATGCATTAGCACAGCTTGTCATCTACAGAGGTGAACATGAATCCCCCCACTGGTCCAGGTAGGTCATTGCAAGCGTTGTCGCTTTACTCCTAACAAGCACAACGAAAGTAGAGCAATCTCCCTCACCACAGCATATTTGTGGTATAAAAGGTGACCGGATTTCAGCAGAATAGCAATTTACAGAATAGGTGCTGGTGGGAAATGTCTGCCCCTGAACTTTAGCAGGGGCAAGCAGCATTGAAAGCTGAGTCACGTGTAACCTCCCTATGCAATTGTAAGCATATATCGCTATAAATGCACAATAAGGATGGAGCGACAGCACTGAAGTAGACATCTGCAACACAGAGGGAAGACCCGTCCAGTCTAAAAGGCAAAAAAAGTTCTGTTGCTTCAAGACCTGAGACTTTTGCAGGCGTTCAGCTTTAAGGTCGCCAGCTGGCTCCACCACAAGAGAGGAAATGGGAAGAGTGTCTGCAAGAACTTGCAGAGAAGCAGACTGCGTAGTTTTACACTGGTATGCAGTGGTCAGAACGTCTGTCAAATCCATTTGATTTGGAAAACACAAACAGCAAAGACATTCCAAGGGACCTGCAGGAAGCAATGGGTTCATCAGCATATCATTAAATGTGAGCTCACACACAGCCAGGCCACCATTCTTTGCAGACAGTTCATGGCAGACACTATCGCTGTCCCCAAAATACAATCAAACTGGGATTTCATTGGAGATTTTCAGCCCCTTTGAAAATGGGTTACTATCCTGAAAAAGCTGGCAGACTTATCCAAGGCATTCTTTTTCATTGGAAAGTGGTTGAGCTTTCTCTGATGCCATGCTGAGAGGGATTCTGTATTCTCATGATGCTTTCCTCCCTGCAATATTTTAAAGTTTTCATGCAGCAAATAAGTCCTGCGGAATCATGTGATAATCTTTCTGCCAAGACTACAAGCTGCATGATGCAGTGTGACTGCGACAGGTACAATGCACACGCAGCCATGACTTGAAGTAAAGGTAAAGGGACCCCTGACCATTAGGTCCAGTTGTGACCGAATCTGGGGTTGCGGCGCTTGGCCGAGGGAGCGGGCGTACAGCTTCCGGGTCGTGTGGCCAGCATGACTAAGCTGCTTCTGGCAAACCAGAGCAGCACACGGAAACGCCGTTTACCTTCCTGCCAGAGTGGTACCTATTTATCTACTTGCACTTTGACATGCTTTTGAACTGCTAGGTGGGCAGGAGCTGGGACTGAACAACGGGAGCTCACCCGCTTGCGGGGATTCAAACTGTCAACCTTCTGATCGGCAAGTCCTAGGCTCTGTGGTTTAACCCACAGCGCCACCCGCGTCCCTCATGACTTGAAGTAATAAGTCATTCATATTGAGAGATTGGCAGCACAAGTGGCAATGGTTGTCATTTCCCCATGAAAATCTGCATAGGAAAAAAATGATTTGAAATAGATTCCTCTGCACACAGATGTCACACATCCCTGGTGGGCAGAGGGAGGGCAAGAATCTCTCCCTCAAGCCCCTTCTCTCTCCCCTGCTCCCTGTATCTCTTATCTTCATCAATCTCCCTCTTTCCGTCAATATATAGACAGTGGAACTTCCCAAGGGAAGGACAGCACTAGAATTTGCTGATGCAGGATATACTGTGGCTGACAGATGTGGAGGAATCCCTGAAGCATCAATCAGCATTGCCCAGAAACCACAGTCCAAAGTTGGAGGATGCTTGTATAAGGAACATCACTCTAACTCTCAAGCCAATAGCACAGCAGCCACCCATTATCTCTCCCTAGAGATTAGAGATGGCTTCTCACTTCACAGTATACATTCACATGGTCTAGGCCAAAGCCAGCCATCATTCCAGGCTAGAGAACGAGCATGTGTTTCTAAAGAAAACAAACAAGAAAGGGTGGTAACCTCCGCAATTATTGCACAATTCCCTCTGGTCCGAGGCTCGGCTAAACATTTACATTTTAGCCATAGGAAGAACCGCACTTGATTTCCTTGTGGATAAAATACACATCCTAATTACACACTTCCTTGGGAGAAGGAGCCATCCAAATCATCTGAACGTGCTTCCTGGCTGGGAAGCCTTATATGGGAAGCTGCCTGATCCTGGCTCAGACCATTAATCTATTTAGCTCAGTAGTGTCTACACAGATTGGCAGTGGCTCTCCAGGGTTTGGGGCAGGCATCTCCCAGCCCTCCCTGGAGATGCCAGGGACTGAACCTGGAACATGATGCATGCAAAGCAGATCCTCAGTAGGTACCCCTGCTGGTATGCTCTGGCTGGGTGCAGGAGTTCTATTCAAATCATATGGGGGGGCTAGTTCTTTTGTTGACTCCATTGGGAGTTTTCCAACTAATGCCACACTTTTTGCAGGAGTGAGAAACATACCTTCATCAGAAGTGGGACTTGCCCTCAATAAAGCATTGGGTTCTGACTAAGGTCTGCTTCCCTGCCCGTCACCCTTCCCTTATGCTGGTTTGGGTTTTGCTAGCATACACGTTATATCTGCAGCACCCTCCTGCCAGCCGAGGAGTATTGCTGAATCAGTTTTTCCTGCAAGTCTTGCATTGTACTCCACCAATCCATGGGAAGTTGGAGCAATCCTATCCTCAAGTCTGTATCTGTCAGGGGCTGGCTGGCCGATGAGGAGTGGTGGGAGATTTCAGCTGGAGAACCCCCTAGGGAAACCTCAGAAGATGAAGGTTCAGAGCCGGGGGTGGGGTGGGGACACAGGTCAGAGGATGAAGGGAGGTGGGGCAGAACGGTAGCACGCTGAACAAGCAACAGGCTTGAGTGAGAGAGAGGAAGAAGGGGCAGAAAGCACTGCAGACCTAGGACAGCGGAGGAGGAGGTGGTGTCTGAGCCTGAACAGGAGCCTGCCAGTCCTACTGTATTCAGCCCCCATCCTCCCTTATCCCCAAGGACATGGAGAGATTTGTATGTAGCAGAGCAAAGAGTACAGAGAGCACAGAGAGCCCCTCCCCAATGGCTGGGGAGGAAACGTAGGGGGAAGTGGCAGGGACAGTTCTGGCAACTGCTTTCCTGGGGCCAGTCTTGCCATAGGTTTATCTGCTTGTATTCTGTTTCCTTGAATAAAGAATAAAGATACTGCTTGTATCTGAGTCTTCATGCTGACCTACAGCTGAACCAGCCCTGACAATATCCCATGTAATGACAGGATAGAAACTTCTGTTCATACATCCTTGTTTCTTTCTTCTAGGGACTGTTCTGAATGAACTAGACTTTAGGTCTCATTCAGGTGTGACATCGGATGTGAAGACTGCAGAAAAGTGACTGCCTTATTGGTCAGTCATTGAACCCAAACTCTGCTTTAGCCCTTGTGAAACTGAATGCTGATCTAGACGCTCCTCTTATACATAAGGGCTTAACTGCCATGCTGTTTACTGCTGCCTGTTTAGAGATTGCCTCTCATTGGAAAGACTCCAAAGATCCATCTCCGATGGGATGGGAAGGGAAAATTTGGGATCTGGCTCTTCCTGAGCATTTGATGCAACACAGAAAGGGTGTCGGAGGCCAAACTAAACACGATCATTTTGACAAGGTATGGTTCCCATATATCAGCTATGTAAACAGAAGTGATGTTAATGTCAGAGCTCCAACCACTCATGCTTACTTATGGTGAGGTTTTGTCACGGATAGTTGACATCTTGGCAAAGTATTCAATGACTTAGTTATTTGACAGTCTCCCAGCTCCACTTTTTTATCTTATATGCGACCAATGTATACATGTAACACCCTACAGGTTTTGTTGGTGTTTATTAATGTCATTTTACTATAAAACCAATAAAACTTTGTAAAAAGGTAAATAAAGCAGCCTCAAATTTCTGATGCCATTTTTGTGATACAACGTGGCAAGCCAGGACTCAAGTATCAAGTCCATGGTGAGATCTGTGAGCAACAGGTGACCTCAGTGCAATGTATTGTTGCCCCCTCCAATCATCCCTTACTAAACACATTTTGGAAAGTCTTTGTTGTGTGGATGCTGCCTGATTGTCAGTATTTTGCATGTGGGATTCAAGTGCATACCAGAGGTTTAGGCTTGCACAATTAAAGTGGACCAAAGGACTCTGTCATCCCAGCACGACAAATCCACTCCCCCCCCCCAATGACTTTTAGTGGTTTAGAAATGCACTACTACAAATCGTGGGATGAACAAATGATTGCAGAGGGTTTACCAGGCTTCTCTTTAATCAAATCTCCGGAAGATCTAGAGGAATGCTTGTTGCCCTATAACCATCCCATAAACAAAGAGCACATGCTCAGTAAAGACTGGACAGAGTATTAACAACCTTGTAAGCTTTGTGCAAGAAAATCAGGATGAATGATGCATGGGTCAAGAGGCCATCCATAGGAGCGCAGGGATACTGTCTTTTCAGGGAATCTAACAGCTCGTGCAAAGAGGGAGAGTTGGTCCAAACATGTGACCTTTTGGTAATTTTATACCACATATCAGGACTTTTGCCAATCAATCCAGTCAATCCTACTTCTAGTTTTTGGAACTAATGTAGCCAACATTTCAAATTACCGCAAGAATATATTCACTTTGATCTGCAAGGTTGCATAGCAAAGAAGGAAGCACTAAAGAGAAACATTATGCAAACAAAAGCCAATGTCTTGGTCCTATGTGAGGAACAAGAGACTTGCAATGTCTGAAATGAATAAAGTCCTAAATTGAGCTAATCAAGTAATTGTTTCAGAGAAGGGAACTGGTGGATTGGTTTGGATAGTTTAAAGCAGTTCATTTCCCTTGTGGTAAATCACAACATAGTGAAAAGGATCATGTAGCAAATTACTGCACTGGAAACAGAGGTTACAGTAATTAATGCATACCATTGTAACTCTTGATTAAAGAGGTCCTTTTACAACAAGCCGTCTCTGCACAACTTGTCTGGCTCATGCCAAGGACAGCAGTATAATAAAAAAACAAAACAAAACAGTATTTCTGTTAATGCTAACATGCAGAAATGTGTTTCCAAAAAGGTTTCCTTTGCCAAGCAGGGAAGGGGGGGTGGGATGTATTTCACTGAACAGAAATTATTCTCTCCTAGGCCCAGCCAACAAGATTTTGGATCACTTCCAAATGGAATCTGGACTTTGAAGCAACAATATCCCTGTTGAGAGCACATTGTATATCATAAGGTATTTAGCCAAAAGGGCATGGAAATGTAATTCATAGCCTCAAGTGCACTCAAGTTCAAAGAAGGTGGTTTTGTGGGTTCTTCTCTCCCCCCCCCCATTTGTTTCCCCTTAATGTAACCAACACGTTTTCAAGAATGAGATATAATAACAGCATGAATACAAGCACTGATTGAGGTCCTAGATTTTAGGAGATATAGCGTAGGAGCCTCTAAGAAACAGCAACGTCTGTGACCCTGTTCATACTCTAGACAAAATGGGCACAATCAACATGTGGGGGAGCAGCAAGATCACACCTGTTCATTCTGATCCTAACCCTGCCTTGCCTCCGTGCATTGGAAATAACATACAAACAATGTATGTGCATGTAGTGCTCAAAATATTTTAGTTCATGTATAGTTTCAGAAAGTGTGGATTTGATAGGTTCAGCTATAAATACAAATCAAATTGAATGTCTCCTCCATCCCTAGGCTAGATGGGCAAATAATATATTCTATAATATTCTATAATATAGTATTCTATATAATAATATAATAATATATAATATAATATAATATAATATAATATAATATAATATAATATAATATAATATAATATAATATAATATAATATAATAATACAATACAATATAATATAATAATATAATGTAATGTAATGCATATATAATATAACTTCCTACGTGTTTCCAGTGATGCCAACCCAAAGTACATGTTTTAATGTTTAAAGCCCTCCAGCCCTCCAGAAGGATCACCTCCTTCCATGTATATTTTCCCAGACCTCATGGTCACAATTGGAGGCCCCTGTTTGAACGTCCATGACTAAATTCAGAGGGTGGCTGCTTGCAAGAGAATCTTGTCTGTGGTCTGTCCTGCAGAACACCCTCCCAAGAGAAGCTCCCTTTTCAGTGCTAGGCGAAGACTTCTAAAGGGTCTTTAAGAACTTTTTAGAGGCTTTTAAGGCATTGACAGTTCTGGATTTTTGCAAGTTTTAACTCTGCTTGTGCTGCGAGTAGTACTGGTTAATTTTAAGCTCTGCTGCCATTTGTATTTTTATCATTTTGGCATCCTTATGTCAATTTCTGAAGAGAGAACTTTGATTATGGGGTGGTTTAGAAATATTGCAAATAAATACGTAAAAGACCTTTAATCCCAGCCAATGTACTCAACAATTGTTTTCATGAGAAAGGAGGTACAGAGAGGAACTGAGAGGAGCCAGTCCAGTGATGGCCATTAGCCAACAGCAGCAGGATTTGACACATGTATTTCCGGCTGCAAAAGGAACCGCAAGAGCAAACTGGTGCTCCGCACGAATATTCCCAGGCTGAAAACTTCCCTTCAGGATCTGGAGCTGCCTGTGTAAAAGGGAAAAGGGAAGCCTCTGGTTTCCCATCTGCGCCCTGGACAGATGATCAAAGGCTGGCACTGTTGTTGACAATCTGGTGATGAGGCTTTGGAGGAAGCTTTCCACTGTGGGGGAACAAACAGAAATGCCAGCCCCCTCCTGTGGTATTTTGCTGTGCCAGTGCAGAACTCCCACAAGGGAGGGAAAAGCCTTAGGAGGAGAAGGGTGTGTGAGTTGGGGCTTGGTGCAACTCCTGCAGCCAAGCTCTTTGTTCGCCGCAGTGCTGCCACCGCTTTGTGTGGTGTTTGCGACCACTCAAGTAGTGCTCCAGAAGTTACTGGACTCCAGTTCCCATCACCCCTGACCGCTGGCCATGTTGTCTTGGGCTGAAGGGACCTGGAGTCCAACAATACCTGGAGTGCTGCAGGTTTACCTATTTTTTGACTAAAAATTCAGGTAGGAATTGTGTAAAGCAAAGGCCTTCTTATGAAGCAAGCAAAAGAGAAAGGAAAAACTCTAGATGCTAAACATGTAGTTTATTATAAACCCAGTGTCTTTTCGCAGCAGTATCCAAGAATTATGCAGTATTCCTTCAGCATGAGAACTGTTGCTAAAATCATGCTCCTGAAGAAAGAATTTTCCAAAATTCATTGGGCTTATAATAAACTGCACCTGGAGTTCTTTCTCTTCCATGGTGCCCTACCAGTTTTGTGGCTATTTTCTACCCTTAGTAAACAAGCCTTCTCCAAACGCCTCACTCTCTGTCTCCCTCCTGTCTTGGTGCTGTCTGCATGTCCAAGGACTCAGCTAGACTAGTTAAGAAAAAGTGAATTATATGTGTTGTATATGCCATATAGTAAGGGACACGGGTGGCGCTGTGGGTTAAACCACAGAGCCTAGGACTCGCCGATTAGAAGGTCGGCAGTTCGAATCCCCGCGACGGGGTGAGTTCCCGTTGCTCGGTCCCTGCTCCTGCCAACCTAGCAGTTTGATAGCACCTCAAAGTGCAAATAGATAAAAAGGTATCGCTCTGGCGAGAAGGTTAACGGCATTTCCGTGCGCTGCTCTGGTTTGCCAGAAGCAGCTTAGTCATGCTGGCCACATGACCCGGAAGCTGTACGCCGGCTCCCTCGGCCAGTAAAGCGAGATGAGCGCCGCAACCCCAGAGTCAGTCACGACTGGACCTAATGGTCAGGGGACCCTTTACCTTTATATGCCATATAACATTGTGCCACCAGATGGCGATGTGGAGTCCTCTTTTTCTCTACCTGTTTTCCCTGTTTAAATTTACAATGCTTTAAAATGAAACGCTTCTTTGATGTGTCTAGATGCAGCCCAAGTCACTGAGTTTTTCTCCCTGCCTGCTACTTCCACAACTGTCCTGTCTAATTCCACATACACAGAGGGAAAGCAAGTCACCAGGGAAAGAACTGCCCACCTGCGTTGTTGTACCTATTATATTAATTTGTGGGTAGCTTTCCACACGAGTCTCGAGCCAATTCAAAACAACTAAAAATAGCTTTAAAAACAATACCAAACCCACCCGCTCCGGCAAGTAAGATGTACAGAATAAATACTTAAGCTGGAAAAGCTGGTAGGATTAAAAAAAAATGTCTCAAATTGTTTCCAGAAAGGACAAATCTCAACTGGGATGCTGTTCTCCAGAATGGGGGTGGCAGCAGAACTGCTGACAGAAACCCTATACTAAGAAGTCTGGGGAATCTGTGCCCCCCTCCAATGTTATTGGACTATACCCACCAGCCCTAGGCCAGTGGTCAAGGTATCACCTCAGTTGTGCTCTAGCCACACATGAAGGACCACGGTTTCCCCATCTTTTAGAACCTCCTCGTGGCTTCCTGACACTGAGAGACTCCACAAAGGACCATCCTTCACAGGGACTGGCCCAATATGTAGGTGGCAGACGCTTCTCCTTTCCAACTGAGAACGCAGGTGAGTTGAGCAGGGTAGGGTGGTGTTCACAAAGCCAATACAGCTCTGGAGGGCTCACATGAATAAGCCAAGCCTCATACAGGCCTTGACAGGCAGCAAGCGAGCTGGTCAGCTCCTTTGTCTCGCTCCGCAAATGGTCACTGCTTTGTTCTCTCACCCCTCTGCACTGATGCAGGATGTACGCTGGGGACAGGCCAAACGTCTTCCTCTGAGCTACTTCTAGGATGCAATTTTGCCATTTCAGATCTCGCCTTAATCTTGTTTGCACTCCTCTTAGATACCATTCCACTGGATTATCTCCATGGTGATTCTTTAACCATCTGGTGCTCCTTTTGTCATTTGCCGTGGATTATTTTAGGGTTTGAAGAAGCATTTCTAAATGAGAAGTGTGAGGGGGTGTGTGCTTAAAATAGACCCCACTCTCAGATTGTCTCTTACATTTCTCTACTCTTCTTTCCTCTTACTCTAGGAGAAACAATGTCAAAACGAATTTTAAAATGCCACAAATAAAAAGGTAACCGGCATTTTGAGCAAACCATTTGCCGTCCTTTCCAGTTCCTTTTTCCCCCTAGCACACCCTCCATAGGCTTTTCATAATGAAGCAAGCCTCATGTTGCCATCTTTTAAACTCACCCTGCTCCTGTGCCTTTCAGAGCAGCCTGACACACAGGAATTGAAGTGATGCCAGGGCTTTTTTCCAGCTGGAACTCAATTCTGGCACCTCTCAGTTGGGCACCATTGCCTTGATAAGAGAACAAGGGAGGTGTTTGTGGTGAGTTCCGGCACCTCGGTTTCTAGAAAAATAGCACTGAGCGACCCTATTCTTGGCATGAAGACATGATGCATTTCTGCTGTTAAATCTGTCAGGCTGCTGTTAAAAGGCACAGGAGCATGCCCAGTAACAAAGGTGGTCAGACTGCTTATCAAAGAGTGCAAATAATGTGTACTCTATCCCACATATAGGGATGCGGGTGGCGCTGTGGGTTAAACCACAGAGCCTACGACTTGCCAATCAGAAGGTCAGCGGTTTGAATCCCCACGACGGGGTGAGCTCCCATTGCTCAGTCCCTGCTCCTGCCAACCTAGCAGTTCGAAAGCACATCAAAGTGCAAGTAGATAGATAGGTACCACTCTGGCGGGAAGGTAAACGGCGTGTCCGTGCGCTGCTCTGGTTCGCCAGAAGTGGCTTAGTCATGCTGGCCACATGACCCGGAAGCTGTACGCCAGCTCCCTCGGCCAATAAAGTGAGATGAGTGCCGCAACCCCAGAGTCGGCCACGACTGGACCAAATGGTCAGGGGTCCCTTTACCTTTACCTATCCCACATATTCCTTTTGGCCATGGCATAAGTTTCGCTCATCATTCTCTCTAGGGTGAACTGGCACTGTCATCCATATGAAAGCCAAGAATTTTGTGGCTCAGCTCCATCCTGCCTGTCTCTATAAAATTTTATTTTCCCACATGCAAGCACCTCCTGGTATAGAAAAAATATATGAAATGCCTCCCTCTGGCTTCTTATTTGGATTCTGGCAGCAACTGAGGCTGGGCAAGGAAAAACAAGGAAAACAGGTAGAGAAAAATGGGAGTCCACGTCGCCATCTATTGGCACAATGTTATATCGCACATACAACACATACAAATCATAGCTGTCAACGTTTCTCTTTTTTTAAGGGAAATCCCCTTGTTCCGAATAGGATTCCTCGCAAGAAAAGGGAAAAGTTGACAGCTATGATACAAATTGCTTTTTCTTTACCAGTCTAGCTGAGTCTCAGTTTACATCCAAGTATTAATGGCTACTTTAGAAAGTATTTTCATTGATTTCCAAACAAATAGGCCTAGGTTCTCAATGTTAATTACTAGAGCAGACAACAGATCGAGCACATATTTCCCCTGTGGCGAGGGATGGGGAAGAAATTTGATTAAGTTCATACTTAAAGGTGAACGTTCTAAATTCACAGTTTCTGAAAGAATGCACAAACTGCATTTGAAATTTGCACTTCTCTGAATTTTGCAATGTAGTTTTCCAGCAGAGCAATGTGCACAAAAACACACAGACTGAGGCAAAAGGTGCATATATAACACAATATAACACAAACATGCATTATATTAGGGAAATGTGTTTTGTTTTTTTTGTTTTTTTAATATACTTTTTTATTAAGTTTGTGAAATACAGAATCCAACTTCCAATTACAAATTTCCATAGATCTAGTGGACTTCCCCCCTCTTCCGAACCCTGCATTCTCTATACATTCAAAACATCAGCAATTTGTTAACTTATTTCAAACCCAATAATGTATCTTTCATTTTATCGTGATATCTAATCTCTAGGACATTGTAGTCCAAATCCTTAAGCTTTTAATTTCAACACAATAAAGTTATTTCATTACACCACCTCTAGCTTCTTGTACCTTATTTTCCATTTCAAAAGTTTACAAATGCTGAAGCTGTAGTTTCCTAAAAGGAGCATTTTTTTAACATTCATACAACTTATAATACTTTTTCAAATAGTCCTTAAATTTTTCCCAGACTTCCTCCGTTTCTTCTTCTCCCAAGTCTCGGATTCTGCCAGTCATCTCGGCTAATTCCATATAGTCCATCAACTGCGTCTGCCATTCTTCCAGCGTGGGTAAATTTTGTGTCTTCCAGTGCTTTGCCATCAGGATCCTTGCTGCTGTAGTAGCATACATAAAGAAAGTTCTATCTTTCTTGGCCACTCTCTGGTCTACCATGCCCAGGAGGAAGGCCTCCGGTTTCTTGGGTAAGGTAAATCTGAGTACCTTTTTTAATTCATTATGTATCATCTCCCAGAAGGCCTTCACTTTCGGGCAGGTCCACCAGAGGTGTAAGAATGTCCCTTCCTCCTCCTTACACTTCCAACATTTATTGTCCGACAGGTGGTATATCTTTGCAAGCTTGACTGGGGTCATGTACCACCGGTATACCATTTTCATAATATTTTCCTTCAAGGCACTACATGCCGTAAATTTCATCCCGGTGTTCCATAACCTTTCCCAGTCTTCAAACATAATGTTATGCCCCAGGTCCTGCGCCCACTTTATCATGGAGGATTTAACTGTCTCATCCTGTGTATTCCATTTAAGCAGCAAGTTGTACATTCTCGAAAGTAACTTAGATTTTGGCTCTAGCAACTCTGTCTCTAATTTCGATTTTTCCACCTGGAAACCCACTTTTTTGTCCGCTTTAAAGACTTCCTGAATTTGAGCATAGTGCAACCAATCTCGCACCTTGTTTTTTAACTTTTCCATACTCTGCAACCTCCAATTATCTCCGATTTTTTCAATTATTTCCCAATATTTAGGCCAATGGGCCTCCATATTGAGTCTTTTACGTGCTTTGGCCTCCATCGGTGAGAGCCACCTCGGAGTCTTACTCTCCAATAAGTCTTTGTATTTTGTCCAGACCATAAAAATTGCTCTTCTGACAATATGGTTTTTGAACGATTTATGAACTTTAACCTTGTCATACCACAAATATGCATGCCACCCAAAAGCATTACCAAACCCTTCCAGATCGAGGACATCGGTGTTCTCTAATAAAATCCAGTCTTTCAACCAGCAGAAGGCTGCAGATTCATAATATAACCTCAAGTCTGGCAGGGCAAACCCCCCTCTTTCTTTCGCATCAGTTAGTATTTTAAACTTTATTCGGGGCTTTTTGCCCTGCCAGACAAATTTAGAAATATCCCTCTGCCATCTTCCAAAACATTCCACCTTGTCCACGATCTGAAGGGCCTGAAACAAGAATAACATTTTCGGCAATACATTCATCTTTATAGCAGCTATTCTACCCAACAAGGAAAGTTTCAATCTTGACCATGTTTCCAAATCTCTTTTAATCTCTGACCAACATTTCTCGTAGTTATCTTTAAACAAATTCAAATTTTTGGAGGTCAGGTACACCCCTAAGTACTTTACTTTTTTAACCACGTTTAATTCTGTTTCTTTCATGAACTCCTCTATTTCTGTAGTTGTCAAGTTTTTTGCTAGAACTTTAGTTTTTTGTTTGTTCAGCTTGAATCCCGCCACCCGACCAAAGTCAGAAATTAATTCTAACACTCTTTTAGTGCTAGGGACTGGCTCCTGTAATGTTAATACCAAATCATCTGCAAATGCTTTCAGTTTATATTGTTTCTCTCCGACCACAATTCCCTGTGCCAACCGGTCATTTCTGATCATGTTCAATAGCACCTCCAGGACTGAAATAAACAGCAGAGGAGACAGAGGGCACCCCTGTCGTGTCCCTTTTTCAATTTTGAACTCCTCTGTCACCACGTTGTTTACTATTAATTTAGCTTTTTGTTCTGAATAAATTGCTTCTATTCCATTTTCAAACCCCCGCCCTACTCCCATCCTTTCCAAATTTTTCTTCATAAACATCCAAGAAATATTGTCAAAGGCTTTCTCCGCATCAATAAAAATCAACACCGCTCTTGTATTTAAGTTTGTTTGTAAAAATTCCAAAATGTCAATGATGTTTCTTGTGTTGTCAAACAAATGCCTGCCCGGGAGAAAGCCTGCTTGGTCCTTATGAATCACTTCATTTAATACTTCTTAAACCTACTTGCCAAAATGTCTGCAAAAATTTTGTAATCCACATTTAGGAGTGAGATGGGACGGTAGTTCTTAAGTTGGGTTTTTTCAGATTCTAATTTTGGTATCAACGTGATGAAAGCTTCTTTCCACGTTTCCGGTGCCCTCCTCCCCTCCATAATCTGGTTACAAACTTCCAACAGTGGTTGTATCAACGAGTCCTTCAATACCTTATAATATTTGGAAGTAAGTCCATCAGGTCCTGGAGACTTGCCTAGTTGAAGGTTCTGAATGGCACATTCAATTTCTTGATACGTAATATTACAATTCAGAGTTGCTCTCATTTCCGGGGGTATTTTTTGTAGTCCATTAGTTATGAGAAATTGATCCACCTCAGAATCTTTTTGCGGCCCTTGTGAATAAAGTTCTTTGAAATATCTCTGGAAACATTTTCTAATTTCCTCGGGTTTCTGGACCATTCTCCCTTTAATCTCTAGATTTGTAACTGTATTAAGCTTTTGTCTCTTTTTCAACTGCCATGCTAGCAGTTTCCCACACTTGTTAGCTGATTCAAAGGATCTTTGTTTCATTTGTTTAATTTTCCATTCCACCTCTTGATTTATCAGTTTCGAATATTGTGCCTGGAAAAACTTCACTTCTCTCAACACTTCCTTCGATTTAGGCCTAGATCTCAATTTTTTCTCTCCTTCTCTTATTTTCTCCAAGATCTTCTCCTTCTTTTCATTCCAGAGCCTTTTTTTAATCGTGTTCTGCTGTATTAGAAACCCTCTCATAACTGCTTTACTTGCGTCCCAGATTATTCTTTTTTCCAAGGCTGTCTTTAAATTTATTTCAAAATAATCCTTTAAAGCTTTTTGGGCCTTCTTGACAATCTCCTGATCTCTTAGCAGAGTGTCATTCATTTTCCATCTGAAAGATCCGGTTGTATTTAATCTCAGTTCCATTCTCAAAGCATTGTGGTCGGAGCAGGTTTTTGGGCAGATTTCCACTTTTCTAGTCTTAGGTGCCAGTCCTCTAGTTATCCATATTTGGTCGATTCGCGTCCATGTCATGTGAGCTTCAGAAAAGAAAGTTCCTTCTTTCCCTAGAGGGTTCTTGATCCTCCATATATCAATCAAGTCCAAATTGTCAGTCATTTCGAAAAAGGTTTTTGGTAGTCTGCCATCTTTCGTTATGTTAGCACTTTGCGACTTGTCCATATTCACTGAGACAACCCCGTTCATATCTCCCAACATAATGATGTTGTTGTAATCCAAATAGTCCAGCATAATCTCATGCAGCTTCTTAAAAAATTCCGATTTTCCTTCATTTGGGGCATATATTCCTAAGATTAAAAACTTTTCTCCTTGTGTCTGGATTTCAATCGCCAAAATTCTGCCCTGTTCGTCTTTAAATAAAAATTTTGGTGACAAGCTCTCCTTTGCATATATCACCACTCCTCTTTTCTTAACTTTATCCGATGAAATAAATTCTTGGCCTAATCTTTTATTAATTAACACTTTTCTGTGGAGTCTTGTCACATGTGTTTCTTGCAAGCAGATAATGTCCAATTGTTCTTTTTTCAAAATATGAAATACTTTTTTCCTTTTTTCTGGGGAATTCCCGCCATGTATATTCCAGCCATGTATATTATATTAGGGAAATGTGTTTTGGCAAAGCATGTATATTAGGCAACACTGCATACAAAATGAGCTTTTTAAGAGAAACACTAATTTCGAAAGCTAATTTTTTGGGGTTGGGACCACAAATTGCTGCAGAAATGTAGAGAACCGAAAAAAGAGAAACAGAAATGTCAGGGAACAGACATCTAAAGCGCCGGAGGCGCAAAGGCTCACTGAGGGTGAGAGAGCAGTAGCAGCGGAAGAGGGAACCAGTAGAGGGCGAGCAAGAACTCCAAGGGAAAGTGAGTCGGAGGGATGGCTCAGAGACGCTTCAAGCGAAACCAGTGGGGAGGTCTCAGGACCTCCTATAGGGACACCCACACCTCGACGGAAACTGTCACGCCGAGAGGCCAGACGACGTGTTTCCGTTAAGGAGCTTTTATGTTGGAAACGTTTCCGAAAGCAGCCACTTTCGGATTCTACTAGTGATTGACGCAGCCATGCTGGAGGGGCTCCGTCACAGGCAGAGGTTTGAAAGCCTGATCAAACTCTGAGGGACTTGCATTTTACGCACAAGCAGCTCATCGTCCCATCACAAGAAAGAACTGAAATTGACAGATCCATCCATCCCCAATTTATATTTGGTAAGGGCAATATCCAAGCAAATTAAAACATATTTAAGGATGCAGTCCCATGCACACCTATGAGACACTTCTCTCAAATTCAGAGGAATCTACACCTGAGCACATATGCATGGGATCAGGCTACAGGTTGAGCTGATTTCCGGGGAAGAAAGGTAAGCACATATTTTATTTTCCCATTGAAATCCATTGGGTCAACACCCTTAACAAACTATGGGATTGTTTGGGGGAAGCCATGACTGTTAAAGTGGTATAGGATTTTTTTAAATGTGTGGTGTGGATGTGACCTCTATGCTGAGTAGAGCCAGAATGAAATGCATTCGGTAAGGATGTTTTTCTTTTGAACAACTATGCATCTTTTGCTAAAATGTAAAAGCACACAGAAAACTACAGCCACAGAGTTGCTATCACCACCTTGTCTGCCCCCCCCCCCATTTTTGCCACATCTGCCAGTATAAAAACTTATGACAATCTAGGAGATGGGATTTTTCATCTCCAAGAGTGTGACTATACTTACTGCCCTGATGCAAAACCAAGAACTCAGCTTGTTAGGTCTATGTGTCAGAGGTAAAGGGCAGAAAATGTAAACCCACCACCCCATTCCTAGTGGGGGACAGGGCTTTAAAAAGTGGTGTAAATTTTGGAAAACTACACTGTAGTGATTATAGCAATCGTGAACAATAGAGAATGCAAGCTCCAGTGGTGATTACAGCTACATCGCATTGCAATTTATACTGTGAATTTACTGAGCAATTATCCATGATTCTAATCCAAGAGACAATTACATGTCCCAGCATGGAGCTTGGTTAGAAATGAATCTAATACAGTGGTACTTCGGGTTACAACACCTCGGGTTACAAACACTTCAGGCTACAGACTCCGCAACCCAGAAATAGTACCTGGGATTAAGATCTTTACCTCAGGATGAGAACAGAAATTGCACGGTGGCAGCAGGAGGCCCCATTAGCTAAAGTGGTATCTCAGGTTAAGAACGGTTTCAGGTTAAGAACGGACCTCCGGAATGAATTAAGTTCGTAACCAGAGCTACCACTGTATAAGTGGTCGCCAGTTATTTGCTTTCAGGCAGATTTACTGCTGATATTTAGACTTGACTGCCCTCTAGTGGAACTTGCTTTCTTTCTCAAGCCATAAAAATCTGCTCTCTGTCTCCTTAACTTGCAGGGAACTGTGCAACAGGTATACTACTGTGGTAACTGTGAGAAGAGGATATTGAATTAGTTTGACCTTTGGCCTTATCCCGCTGGACTCTTCTGGTGATAAGGACTGAGAGCCCTAAATATTAAAGAAGTCCTTGGAGCAGGACGCTGGAGAGTTTTGGTCTGCCTCAAAAAGGTGCAATGAGGAGCGAGTGATTTATCTCTTTTCCTCCATACATAAAGAATCATAGACTTGTAGAGCTGGAAGAGAGCCTGAGAATAATCTAATCCCTGCAATGCAGGGATATGCAGCTGTACCATATGAGTATTGAACCTGTGACCTTGGCCTGTCTTCTTAATATCCTCTCCCATCAAACTAGCAACAATTCTTCAGGCTTTTTGGAAAAGTATATTTAAACATCTTTTTAAGAAGACAGACCAAAGACTATATTTGTATGCGACGACAGCAGCTAGAGTTTTGATAGCCCCAAAGTGGAAAACACAGGAGATACCGACTGTAAAGGAGTGGCAGACAAAGTTGGTCGAGTACGCAGAAATGGCAAAACTGACACACAGAATTCGCAGTCAGGAGGAGACGAAGTACCAAAAAGAATGGAGTAAATTTATGGTTTATATAAGTGAAAACTGTAGAAATTTGAAGACGTTAGCAGGACTGAAGTAAATCTTATATCATGGTGTAATCTTTAACTAATGAAACTGTGAATTAAGGATTGGAATAAGAAAACTTGCGGAAGGGAAGGAGGGAATTCAACGGCTCTGCGGAGCATAAAGTAGGATACATGTAATAAGACTTGATGTTTTTGTTTGTTGGTGTTGGTGTATTTAAAATGAAAACTCAATAAAAAGCATATATATAAAAAAAGAACCTGTGACCTTGGCATTATGAGCACCAAGCTCCAACCAACTGAGCTATTTAGTATTAGACAGTTAACTGGATTAACTGTTTGGTGACACCCTCCCACCTCCTCCCATGTAGGTTTGTGTCTGTCGAAAATATATTGTATACACTAGTTGGATTCCATTTTTAGATTTGCTGAAAGGAAATGTTTTGGAGAGGCACCGAGACTTTTTAGAAACTTCTGACTGATGCGCCTGGTGTACAAGGGGGTTGTACAATATCTGCACCAAGAGCAATATGCAAGATCTGTGTCATAGGTACGGAGTATTATTTCTATCGACAGGAGTATTGCAAAATGTGAGGAGTGCGTGTAAACAGGAGGAGATTGTTTTAATTAAACAAGCAATATGCATTTTACTAATTTGGAATTCTTCAAAAGCATTGGTAGGTTATTTGTATGGACACACAAGCTATTTTAATAATATGAGACAAGGAAAGCAGATGCTAAAGATGAAAAAGACTTTAGATACACAACAGCAAGAAACATTGAAATCAAAGAGGTCAGCACAAATGGAGTGCAATGAAGCTGTCCAAAGAAAGACAGAAACACACATCTCTTTTCAGCACAGAATCGCCCAGAGAACAACCACCAAGTCAAGCTTGCGCTGCCAGCTCTGCACCACAGCGCCCCCTCCTGGCACAACTGTGAGTCAGTATGCACTGAACATCAGATGAGCCTGAAACCTGCTCTGACTCTCTCTTCCTTTGTTTGTCTCTCTGCTGCTGACTAGAAAAACATCAGAGGAAAGTGCACACACAGATCCCCTGCTTTCACAAATAATGCACTCACATTTCCCATTTGTTTAGTCGTTTAGTCGTGTCCGACTCTTCGTGACCCCATGGACCAGAGCATGCCAGGCACACCTATCTTCCACTGCCTCTCACAGTTTGGTCAAACTCATGCTGGTAGCTTCGAGAACACTGTCCAACCAACTCATCCTCCATCATCCCCTTCTCCTTGTGCCCTCCATCTTTCCCAACATCGGTCTTTTCCAGGGAGTCTTCTCTTCTCATGAGGTGGCCAAAGTATTGGAGCCTCAGCTTCAGGATCTGTCCTTCCAGTGAGCACTCAGTGCTGATTTCCTTCCGAATGGATAGGTTTGATCTTCTTGCAGTCCATGGGACTCTCAAGAGTCTCCTCCAGCACCATAATTCAAAAGCATCCATTCTTTGGTGATTGGCCTTCTTTATGGTCCAGCTCCCACTTCCTAATAGAATCATAGAATTGAGTTGGAAGGGACCACGAGGGACATCTAGTCCAACCCCCTGCAATGCAGAAATCTTTTGCCCAATGTGGGGCTTGTAGTAGCCCTGTGTTTGTATGTGTGCACACTATCCATTTAAAAATCACAATATTTTTTGGCTTCTTCCAGTATCTGGGCACTGCTGGCTCTCCCTGCCACTTGATCAATAATGCCAGGGCCCTGGCTCACCTTCCTTAGAATAGGCTGCATTTAGTGGCACACTGCAAAGTCTGCCTTTTTTTTTTGGTATACCACTGTAATGTGCACCACGCAAAACTGTTGCTGAACTACATGACTAGAAAGGAATGCACACAAGTCCGGATTTCTTCAACCTAACACTTGAATTGCCCTCATGGCCGTGACCTGGCAAGAATCCTATTTCAAATCAGTTCTTTTCCCAGGAAACAATTTAAACAGACTCGCTCAGCAAACAGATGGCAACCAAAAAAGCTGACACAAGGTGGACATTCCACAGCTGCTGCCTGTTTGAGACTTGTGACAAATAGTTTTCATGCAGAAGCGATGTTTTAATGAGAAAAGGGACAAATTCTGCAGGCATATGGTCTGATTCTAGGAGTTGCTACACTGTTGAAGTGGTGCACCGAGGCCTGGATTAACCATTAAGCACAACAAGCACGCTTAGGACATCAAGGCAAGGGAGCACCACAGAAATTTTCCATTGCCAGATTTTTAATATTAATGGTCACAAATTGCTCTGCTGAGTATTCGTTTTCTTGGCTGAGGTATATTAAAAATCCCAACAGAATAACTATGCAACAAGGCAGGCTGGGTGCTTTATATCTTCTAAGTATAGAATCTGGTGTATTACATAAGGTTAGTTTTGAGTATCTGATATAAGACTTTGCCAGTAGGAGAAAAAAATTCAAGTAATAAAGTGGAAGTATACAAAAATAAACATTACTTTCCATCTTACAGTAGATTTTGTTTCATTTCAAAAAATAAAAAATTATTTTATGGTTTAAAGGTAAAGGTACGGGCCAGTCTTGCCAGACTCTAGCGCTCATCTCACTCTATAGGCTGGGAGCCAGCGCTGTCCGCAGACACTTCCAGGTCATGTGGCCAGCGTGACAAGCTGCATCTGGCGAGCCAGCGCAGCACGTGGAACGCCGTTTACCTTCCCGCTAGATAAGCGGTCCCTATTTATCTACTTGCACCCGGGGGTGCTTTCGAACTGTTAGGTTGGCAGGCGCTGGGACCGAACGACGGGAGCGCACCCCGCCGCGGGGATTCGAACCGCCGACCACGCGATCGGCAAGTCCTAGGCGCTGAGGTTTTACCCACAGCGCCACCCGCGTCCCGCATTTTATGGTTTACTATTGTTTATATTTTGAATCACATATATATGGGGGCACCAAAGCCTTTTAAGTGCTTAGGGCCTCTAAAGGTCTTAATCCAGCCCTGGGTGCACACAATGCAATGCTGTAGCTGTGGTTTGAAGGAGACAAGTCTATCCCTTTGCTTAGTGCTTAGATGCTTTCCCAGCCCTTTGATGATGGTGCCTGCATGGCTGTTTCTCCCACGGTCCTTACTAAACTGACTTCTGACTCAAGCACCATTGCTTAGCTGTAGTGGGGGTGGAAAGGATAGGGCAGTCTTTTTTTTTCTGGTAGGAGTTTCCTGGGAAAATATTTCAGGCGTAGGAAGATGCCAGTCACCTATAACTCAAGAAGAGACATGCCCGGTTTAAGTTACAGGAGGTCATGACTAGGGAGCCTAATTGGCTAAATCTTTGAAGTTCCAACATCAGCAAAGAACAGCTAGGGAAGAAGGGTGTGTGTGTGTGTGTGTGTGTGTGTGTTTAGTATGTGGTATTTTTTTTGTCAAGTTAGTAATATGGACAAGAATTATTATACAAAAAGTCCCTTGGAGCAGCCCACAAAATATCAGTAAATCACCGTGACATGCTCTTTTAAGCCAAAGTTGAAGGCCTGATTCATTTACACAACCGCTTGGGAGCCCCTTCCCTGTTGCTTGGTGCCACAACACTCCAACAATGCATATGGAGAACCTTTGAGAGTGAGATAAGTGACCTAGCATCTTTCCATGCAAGCATCAACCTTAAACCATAATTTAAAATAAACTGTGGTTCAAGAAGAATTTGGATTTGATATCCCGCTTTATCACTACCCGAAGTAGTCTCAAAGCGGCTAACATTCTCCTTTCCCTTCCTCCCCCACAACAAACACTCTGTGAGGTGAGTGGGGCTGAGAGACTTCAAAGAAGTATGCTAGCCCAAGGTCACCCAGCAGCTGCATGTGGAGGAGCGGGGAAGTGAACATGGTTCACCAGATTACAAGTTTACCACTCTTAACCACTACACCACACTGGTTGAACCTTCCCTGCTCCTTTCCATGCCATATTTGGGAGGAAACAACACAGAGTTTGGGTCATTGTGATGTGTGAACACATCGTTGTGGCTTCGTTATCTCCAAATAAACCACCAGTGGAAGCCAAAGTTTCTTTTTGGCTTACATTTTGAGTTTTGCATGTCATGATGAGCCAGATTCTAGCTTGTTTCCTTCCCTGGATGACACAGTTAGGAGCATTAATCATCATTGATTATGAACTATGGTTTATCATTGTGTGTTGCCTATAAGAGAAACCACTGAAGGATTGGCGTCTCTTCTTAATATTTTTTTATTTGCAAATATACTTGTGAAACATATTGGAAGCAAGCAGACTTCTAAAGAAGGCAGCATAACCAAGAACAACAGTATCTTGCATCTGCACCACCACTACTAACACCGGGGCGGGGGGGGGGACATCCCAGCTGTCTGACTCACTCCTTGTTCAAAATCAGACTGCAACTGCTTTCTGTTCTACCACACGTATAGGCAGAAACTGGTCTCAGAGCCCAACCCGCAGGTAGACTGCCCATTCAGGAAATGTCTCCTAATAAATCAACCAATCATCCTTGACCAAGCAGCCAGCTTAGCAAAATACGGCCAACTTTTTCTTGATTGGCAGTTCCATTGAGCTATATCTGATGCAATAGAAAAAGTTAATTTACCAGCATGCAGCCTTGTTTGCTTTGGCTTTTTGAGGCATTTCAGGCAACTTTCTGAGAAGGAGCTCTGGTGTTACTCATTGGATTTTGTCCCATAATCTGTGGCTTGGATCGTTTCAGGAAGGAACTGAGGAAATTTGCTGTTTGGGAAACCAGGTGTCTGCCCAACAGCCTCCTATTAACCAGGAATCTCCAAGGCTCTGTATTTTGGAAATGTCATGATTATAGATTGCAGAACTGCTGGATTTGAACAGGTTTGCTATCCGTCTGCCTTTCTTTCCAGGTCCTGCTCCCATTTCCTTCACAGCAGTTTGACACATTAAATTTAGCAGACAAAGATTTTCCAGGTATGAAGCTAGAATGACAGAGAATATTTCACTTGATCAACTGGTGCATATCAGACTGATGCAAAAGGCAAAGGACCAGAACTACTTAAAAAGCTGCAACCTGACAAGGCGCTCTGATAATTTTTATATTAGACAACAGCTGATAAATGTAATCAGCAGCAGAAGCAGCAACCTTAGGTTTGAAAATCTGTTGACCTCTGGTGACAGGAGTGGTGAGAGAGAAAACTAAAGCACTGACACCTATTGATCAAACTACAGTATATTAGATTTGCACACACACATAAAAACCTGAAAAGTCATTGTTTCCCTACTAAAGAGGTAGAAACTAATAATTTTTCTGGTCTTGGGTCCAGATTGCTGTAAACATCTGGTACAATTTGATCAGGAGGTTTAAAATTTTATAGTTCCCTTTCCCACAATTACATTTCTAAAGATCAGAAACAACCGAACACATGTTTATGGGAAGGCTAACCACATTTTGAAGATGGTACAGATAAATGTTCAGGAAGTATAAAATTAATAATAATAATTATAATATTGCTGAGCTGTGCGAAAGCCTAAACAGCCTAGCCAATGCTTTTATGCTCCCCTCTCCAGGTTCACATAATTAATTTGTTATCAATAATGTATTTATTGATAAAAACACATTTTTTAAAAAAAGAAAAAGCCAAGAATGGCTCATTTCATTACTGTGGTACCTCGGGTTAAGTACTTAATTCGTTCCGGAGGTCCGTACTTAACCTGAAACTGTTCTTAACCTGAAGCACCACTTTAGCTAATGGGGCCTCCTGCTGCCACTGAGCCGGCGCTGCACAATTTCTGTTCTCATCCTGAAGCAAAGTTCTTAACCTGAAGTATTATTTCTGGGTTAGCAGAGTCTGTAACCTGAAGTGTATGTAACCTGAAGCATATGTAACCTGAGGTACCACTGTATATGGATAGAGAATTTCACTGGAAGGAAGTCAATTTTAAATCTATCCCAGGGCAGAAGTCACAATTACCCACAGAAATAAATGGGGAAATTTAACCAACATCTATCCAATCTGGAAGTTTCATCCAAACTTTTCTATCTTTGTGGCTAAAATAATGTCTGTCTTTCTGTGTGTCCTAGAATTCCCTCTTCCTTCTGCAGCCTATTTCTTATAAAGGCAATAGTTTAAGAGTCACAATCCCATATGTTTTAAACAAAAACAGAACTCAAAATTAAAATGTCACTCTACTGCCTGATAGCTTCCTTTCTGTTAGTCAATTTGTTTGGGTTTTTCTCTTAATCACTTGGGAGACTCAAGGGGTTGTTTTGGTTGGTCATCCCGTTGGCTGGGTCAAGGTTGGGACCTGGTAATTTAGGGTGGGTAGGGAATTAGGATTTGGCAGATTTTGGTGCAGTAGAGAGAAGAGAGCTGGCTTCAGGTTGAAGCTGTACAGAGCAATGTATCTTCTGGTGAACCACCCCATATATTGGTGGACTGTGACATGCTCACCTGGCAATAGCACCGGACAGTAGCAGTGCTGGGTGCCAGTGAGCTGCCATTTTAACTTCCCAAAGTACCCCATATAAATAAACTCCTAGAGGAAACACAACCCTGAATGAGTGCTGGAAACCCCTGGAATTTTGCTGCTGCTCGGCAGAGATTGGAGTGGCATGTAACAATAATTAGGGTGCAAGGAACATCCCAGCCTTTGTGTCAAAATCATGCTTATTTCAGATTCTGCTCAAGCAAGCATTCCATGAAACCATACCTTCTTTGATTTCGTCTCCCCCTTCCCCGTTTATGTGTGCTATGAATGGGCATTACTCATCTGGAAACGTTTTGCACTTTAATGCCACAGGAAACTCCAGAACAGCATTTGGCAAGCTGTTAAATTGCTATCACCAGCTGAAAACAGCAGTGCTGTCCCTGTGTTTGCTGAATCAAATTGTTAAGTGCCAAGAGGATTCATGTTTTCTCTGACTCATCCATATGTCTATGAACTCCTGGGGTTTAACTATTGGCTACCAAGAACATCCAGTTCCTACTAAGAAATGGGGGGAGGAGAATAATGAGATGGTCATAGCTCCTAAAATCTGAATTTCTTTGTAACTAGTACTTCATACTGCTATTTACAGAGAATTGCAACTTAAGAATTTAACATAGAGCCCTGCTGTATCAAACCAAGACATCTCTCTTGCCTAACATCCTGTTTCCCACAATGTTCAACCAGATGCCTCCAAGAAGCATAGCTGTCAACCGTCCCTTATTTGGCGGGAAAGTCCCTTATCCCAGCCCTGTGTTCCGCTGCTGTCCCTTATTGATGATGTCCCTTAAATTTCCCAGGTTTCAAAGGAAGCAGCTCCTCTCCCTCCCTCCCTCCCTGCCAGCCAGGGAGGAGGGAGGCTCCAACTGTGGTGCTTGGCTGCGTTGCTCACCCAATAAGGAGTCTAAGAACGACTGGGGGGTGGAGCTTGCATGCCTTGTGCCGATCAAATCGGCTGCATTGCCTGGGGACTCGCCTTTGCTCAGCGCTTCCCAGCAGAGAGGTGACTGTTTTTTTCCTTGCTTTGCCGGGTTGCTGCACTGTGGGAACCAGCGCTTGAGGCTTCGTTTGGCTGCTGGCTGGGCTTTCTGCCTTTGGCTCGGAGGGGCTCAGAAGTTGAACATACCTGTGCTCTGAAAATCCCATATTTTGGCTGCTGATCCCTTATTTTCAAATCTGTAAGGTGACAGCTATGCCAAGAAGCCCAGAAGAAGGCAATAGCTCTCTCCTGCTGTTGCTCCCCCATGGCAGCCTTATTCTCCATGAATTTGTCTAATTACCTTTGAAAGCCATTTAAGTTGGTGGCTTTCACGTCTCGTGGTAGTGAATTCTCTACAGTAGTTTTGACTGTGCTGTGTGAAGAAGGGCTTCCTTTATCTGTCCTGAATCTCCCAGAACTCAGCTTCGAATGGATCTGCATGGCTGCAGACATTTTACAAAAACAGCAATTCCCTTTAAACCACTTTTCTCCCTGGCCTTTTTCATTGCAAATTATCTCCCCAAAATCAATTTCTCTTGCAACTTCATGAACGATAGGCAAACCAGCCAGCTAGGTAGCTTTCACTTCTTTTAGTTGCCTTTTATTAATTTCATTTTCACTGAGCTGTCCAACATGACTCCAAGATCCCTATCCTGGTCAGTTGCCACCAGTTCAGATTACATAATATAAAGCACTACAGTAGTGCCCCGCAAGACGAATGCCTCGCAAGACGAAAAACCCGCTAGACGAAAGGGTTTTCTGTTTTTCGATGCGCTTCGCAAGACAAATTTCCCTATGGGCTTGCTTCGCAAGACGAAAACGTCTTGTGAGTCTTGCAATTTTTTTTGCTCCCCCCCTTTTTCTAAACCGCTAAGCCGCTAATAGCCTTTTAGCCGCTAAGCCTTTAATAGCCGCTAAGCCGCTAAACTGCCAATAGCGCTAATCCGCTAAGCCGCTAATAGGGATGCTTCGCAAGACGAAAAAACCGCTAGACGAAGAGACTCTCAGAACGGATTATTTTCGTCTTGCGAGGCACCACTGTACTTTTAAAAGAAAAATAGCTTATTGAAAATGCATATTGATATTGTGACTATATGCAAATTCATTTAATTAACCAAGAAAACACAAGACAGGATAGTTACAGAGGAACAGCAGCAGCTTTTCATTGAGTAAACTTGGTTTTTTGCATGCAATCAAATGCTTTTACATTAATTTTCTCAGTTATTGTATCAGTGTGTTAGGGGCATGCTAACAGCTCGATCCTATGCATGTTTATTCAGTGGTAGGTTCTATGCCATATGGCAGGTATGTCCAACAGGTGAGGGAAGAGACTCCATCAGGCAAGGCCTCCTTCTACCTGCCTTGCCCCACCCTCTAGTCTCTGCTACTCAATTTGTATTGTATTCTTTTATGTACTGTGGTTTGCCGTTGTTTTATTAATTATAGTTTAGAAATTATTTATTGTAACTGTTGCGTGGATTTCTGTTTAACTTTTATATGTTGATATTATTATTTTATACTATTCTAATCATTGTTGAATGTAACTTTTTGATGTAGGTTTCTTATTTTAAAGTTTTGTTTTACTATCACATTTTTGTATTGCATTAGATTGTTTTAAGATGTACATTTTTTGTTTCTTCAACTTGCGAACTGTGTTGAGTAGTGTAAGATAGAAAGACGGTATACAAATTAAAAACAATGATGATGATCCTGGTAGATCTCTGGACCCTCAGATATCTCCCCCCCTCCCCAACAAAGCTCAACAACTTTGCCTTTCCCAAAAGAGCTCAACAACTGTGGCTGCTTTAAAAAAAGTGACAATGGATAGATCACTGCCAGTTTATTATACTGTGAGTAGATTGCAGTCCATTGGGAGTTGGACGTCTCTGCTATATGGCATTACACAAGATATTTCTAAAGAGCTGAGCCACTGTGTATTCCCTTCTGTCTCTCACCCGCTCTGTATATATGACATTTGACTTTGGACATGGTTTCTTGGTCATCCAGCTCCAGAGAAGATCAAGGCAGATGACATCTCTAATCTATAGGTATGTTGTTCTCCAATGAAAACCCTCTATTTCGTAAAATGACTTGAAGTTGGAAATATTTTCTGGAGGGTCTCTTGTATTTTTAGTACAGTATCCTAGATGTTTATTTGTGGGTAAGTTCAAAGGAACATTAAAATGAGGTTGTGAAGTGCTCCAAAAGCATCTCTCTAAATTGAATAAATGGACAAAATGTGGTTCAATGTAAGTACAGATTACAATCACGGGGTAATTTTATAGGGACATGATCATTTATAAGCCTGAAACATGCTTCTTAAGTTCATGTTCATCTATCTTTTCTTGGCAGGAAAATTGAATTTGGTTTGGCAACAGCCTCTAGAAAAACTTCAGAAATTAGAGGCGGGGGGAGATGTTTAAGCGGAAAGCTCAAGCTTTGCTCTGGGAACTGGGACTCAATATGAGCCTGAATTCAACTGTCTGTTTTCAGCCTCCAGTTTCCCAGTCTCCATCCGCAACTAGCACACAAGCAAACATTTGACTGCTCTAAAGGGAGTAAGTGTAGAAAGATTCAACCAGCAAGTCATAATCATGGGCAAAAATCTCCCTTTGTGCTTTTGTTTCCTAATTGCCAGTACATTAATATATTTTTTTCCAGAATGAACAGATAGTGTTTTGTTCATGTGTGTGTGTTTCTGGCAAAAGGCTGGAAGACTCTATCCAAAGTCCAGAAGACCTTTTAAAAGTCTGAATTCCCAGCTTTTCCATGTCTAATCAAGGGGCTTAAAACATTTGCCACATGTTCTTCATTTCCATCTCATTTCATCACACTAAAGTGAAAACATGCCAAAAAGGAGCAACATTTGTCAGTGCCCCCAAATAGGAACCACAGCTGCCCATTTTATACAGTGGCCATTTCCAGCATACAAATCAATTTTCCCTGCAGTGGTGGGATGCGGTGAATAATGACTGGGTTGTTTAAGGAAGCATGACCGATTTGGGATGAAGGTTCCTGCCACTCTGACATTTTCATAGTATAATTTATTGCACACAGCATATAAAGCTGCGGTAACCAAGTCTTCTTGCCAGGCTTAATAGTGGGGAATAGCCTGAAAGACCACATCACGGCAACGGCAGATCTTTCCCTTGTTAAAAGGCACTTGAACTCCTGAGACCTTGCTATGTTGAATAGTATGGCATCCAAGGATTTCCTCAATTGGAGTCTCCTGGCTTTGCTTCTGTTGCTTCGCTTTTGCCTGTGCCAAGATGAAGACACGGAGGTGAGCAGAAGATATAATAACCCAGTGGCCAAAGTCTTGCAAAGTCACCACCAGACTGGTCAAAAAGGTTCCAGCAGCAGGGAATTGTTCAGACAGCGGAGTCGACTTGTTGAGTGGACGGTTGAGAATGATGATGGTAATAGCCCTTCTCCTGACCAAAATGCCTTGAAACCAGAGGTAGATGATGTAGCACAGACTACCTCAAACAGAGTCCAGGTACTCTGAATTAATATTCTACGACGTTTAGAAAGTTAATGAATGGGATTTTGTTTTGCTATATGAGACAACCAGCGCTACTTTTTAAAGAAGTGGTTTATTGAAAATGCATACTCAAACTGTGACTATTTGTGCAAATTTGTTTAATTAAGCAAGCAAGCGTAAGACAGGATAGTTACAGAGGATTTCCAGCAGTTTTTCATTCAGAGTAAACTTTGTCTTTTGCATGCAACCAAATGCCTTTACATTAATTTTCTCATTCATTGTATCAGGGTATTTTGAACATGCTAACAGTCCCATCCTATGCATGTTTATTCAGAGGCTGGTCCTACTGAGTTCAATGGATCTTACTCCCCAGCCTAGTGTGACTGCAGCCTAAGGCTGCAATCCAGTCAAAATTAAGTGCTCCTAATTCCCACTGAAATGAATAAGGCTTGCATAACTTTGGCTATATCAAACTACAGTTTTATTGGAAACCCAGGGTATAAAAGTTCCTATTCATTCAATATGCAAATTCTGTACAATGTGCAAACATTTGAATTCTTTATCAACCATGTCAGACTTAAATGAAATATTGTATAATTCTGGGGGGTAAATATATTCTTCAGGAGTTTGCAATGCATTTTATATGTTATATAATTAAGGCTGTAATCCTATACACACTTAATAGAAAGTAAGCCCTGTTGAAAATGGAGCTTGATCCTGAGTAGCCCTTTATAGGATTGCTGTGTAAGAGTGGTGAAGGAAAACCAAAAGGCTGATGGACCGGTGAATTTATAACACAGAGAAAATTGTTCAGTTAGCATGAGATTATTTAACATGTTCTTGACTCCATCCTCAACTCAGTCAGCCTTGCATTAGAGATATATTTTCTATGTTTCACTATTATTAATTGCTATTATGATTCACCTGACTTTCATTTAAGATGACCAATGCAACTAAAATTGGCTTTAAAATATGACCTCTAGTTCAAGTGAGCAGTAGGTTAGACAGTTTAACACTGTGCACATATAAATATACTTTATTTATATAGATACATACTGATTATTTTCTTTTAAGTGTTATTTAATTACTGAGAAACTTGCTTATTTATCAAATGGGGGGGGGAATCCTAAAAGTGGTGAACAGTAAGACATACATATTGTTTTAAAAATTATAACAATGAAGGCTGCACAGTGACACAATAATCAGAAACGTTTATTTCATCCAGCAGGAGAAATTAAAACAGGGATAAGGTTCCTGCAGTCTTCTGGACCTCAGCTCCTATCACCCCTAACAATTGAAAATAGTCACTGGTGCTGATGGGAGTTGGAGCCCAACAGCATCAACCCCTATCCCTGGATTAAAGTATACCACCATAGACTTCTTAGCATTTTTAATGCATTTTTAAAGGAAAAATTAACAACACATATTTAAGGACTGACCTCATGAATTTAGTTGATCTCAGACCTCCGTAAATGCGGAACCACTACCTGTACTCAAAACATTCTATTAACTCTTGAAGCCAGTCCAGCCTCTAATGGAAGTGATATCTGCAACCAAGTTAGAGGCAAGGAGGTCTGAACGCTTTTGCCACATTTGGAATAGTACTTGCAAGAGCTATAACATCAGTTTGTATGGACTGTGAAGTCAACCAAGAGGGTAAAAATCTGGATACTTCACAACTGGATTTAACTGAAGCAAAAGAGCTATCTAAAGTAAAACTGACTTTAGCTCCATTGATGTCAATGGTACTGAAATGTCTTAAATCCAAATACTTTGACTTAATTGGATTGTGGATTGAGATATGTTTTGGGAAAACCTCTATGGGAGAAGAGCCACATGTGATCGAATATTAAGAGGAAGGAAATATTCAGAGGAAGGGCAGGGAAAGGGTTAAGCACCCCATGCACTTCTCTGCAAAAAGGACTTTTGGGCTGCACTTGCATGTATTATGTTCTATGGCCCTAATATAGATGGTAAGAAAGACATGGCAGCAAATATTCTAATTCTTCCAGATTCTGCCCTTGGCTCATCAGGCTAACTTATAAGGCAAGAAGCTAATGACTGGTTGTTCTCATGCCTCCTGACATGTTTGTATCTGTACTGATTAGTGGAACTGCCTGCGTAAATATTAATGACCAACTGAAGGATTTTCAGATAGCAAATACAGACAAGTAATTAACAAAGGAAGCTGTTGTTCAACACATGGAGATTAGTTCAGATAAGTGCAACAAGGCAAGCAGATTAGAAAACACACACGCCTTGCATCAGTCTCGAATGTGCTTTTCTCAGCAAAAGCAGGGAACCAATCCCTTCCCAACAGCTGTTCCCATGTATTTTGCTAAAAAGAAAAGAAAAGGCAATTTAAATGTACTTTCACCCTTCAGTTCTGGTTACCATGCATAGCGCTTGACTATCTCTACCCAAGTGCAAACTGTCAATTTAAAATCCAAGCTTAAGTTCAAATTTCATGGCTGTTCCATCTGGTGCAACGGTGTCCACATCTGCTCTGATTGAACACAGAAAAATTGTTCAAGGAATGCATGCTCATGAAATTTATATTGGGTTCCAGCAGATCCCCGTTATTACCTGTATTTCCTACACACAAATACACACCTCCCTTGAGCATTTAGCAGTGTCTGTATCATAGAATGGTAGAGTTGGAAGGGACTGCAAGAGTCACCTAGCCGAAACCGTCTACAGCACAGTGCTCTTTTGCACAATGCGGAGCTCACAACCCTAAGATTAAGAGATTAAGGTTAAGAGTCTCATGCTCTACCGACTGTGCTATTACATGCAAGAATGCATTTTTATTTATTACTATAAGATACCACCAGATATCAAACTTTTGTGACTAAAAGAAGGTGGGGTTTCAGGTTTTTAAAAAACGATTCCATCTTCTTTCTGACACACAGGAGGCAATGCTTCTTCCAAGATGATGCCTGTTACAACATATTTATCATGTAAAAACAAAGAAAGCACACTTCTTGCTTTAAAAGGGGGGTTATATACAGATTTATGGAAATTTAATCGATAGATCCATTGATTAATAAACTTAAGCTCAAATGATTAATTACAATTTCTTCGATTAGGTTGCAGCACTATAATTTTCTAAACATTTATTTACAGATATGTAAAGTTGACAAGCATTTTAATATATTTTTATAATGTAATTTATAACTGCTGATCTTACTTGTATTTTGAAAAAGAAATAGGCCAACTCGTCTTCCATTTCTGACTTTTTATAAGTAACTTTAATGTATTTTATGTATATTTTATATTTTTATAATTAAGCAGTTTACAAATCCTGTTAAATAAAAAATGTATGTACACACACACACACACACACAATGAGCAGGCAGAAAATAGTGAGCATGGATGCAAAAAGGTCCAGTTTCAAAACAGTATCAATCAGTCCATTAAGCTGCTTCCACTGACTAGAAACTTATTTGTAAATGTTCCCAACCAACTTCATCTCTTTGGGCCAATTCTTAAATTCTCTAGCACTTCTGCTGCACATATATTTTTGCTGAGATGTGGATTTCCACTGTAGAGAATTGACAAAGGACCTGACAGGCCAATCACTGATGGCCTGAAAGGAAACAGCTTACAACAGAAGAACTGAGAAAGGCAGCTCTATCTATTTGGCACACACAAAACAGCATGGCTGTAGCAATATACATGCAGGAGATTAGTACCTTGTTGTATGTGTGCCTCTATGTGCAGCAGTGGATATATTCTATAAAATGTTTTTGTTCCTGAATTTTGTATTGGCAGACGATACACAGTGGACCTCAAAGCCCACCAGAATGTGGCTGCCGAGGGGATTTTGGATTTCGGGGTTATCAAGGCCCACCAGGGCCCCCTGGGCCTGCTGGAATGCCAGGTAAAGGAAATTAGAGTTTAAGTTGCATAAACATTAGTGCTTCAGGTTGTTGGAGGGCTGCTAAGGTAACAGCAGGCATACTGTGCTGCACTATGCTCCTACCAAACTCCTAGGCTCCTATGGAGCTGGAAGGTCTGGTACAGTGATAAACCTTGCCTTGTTCTTTTCCTTATCCACCTTCTCAGCTCATTCCCGCAGTCCCTATGCCAGATGCATGCTTGGGAAAGTGGGTCGGGAGTTTTTGTTTGCATTGTCTTGCGAACAACCATGCAGCTCTGGCCCTAAAAGCTCAGTTTATGCAACAGCGAGTGTTTGCACAACATGCAAGTAGCAACCAGACTGTTATTCTGTCCCTCTCCCCCGCCCACACCACAAGCCATTGGCAGCAGCAGTAGGTCTGACATCCTGGCCATATAGTGCAGCAGACTTTCTTTAGCTCTTTGTTGGTACTTTAGCAATAAGAATTTCCAGTAATAAAAGTATGACATAGTTGCATAAAAGTGCTTCTATAAGCAGCTTTGGATGGCAAAAAAAGAAGAAGTACAAATTGCGTGGTTCCTTTGGTATAAACCAACAGTGATGAATAGAGCTTATTATGTGAACCAGCCACCAACTTTTCATTCCATAAAAGTGTGGTATATGATTTCAGTCATAAGCACAGAAATGTCCAATGATGACTGAAGTGGCATGGGATTTGGCAACCTAATAAAGGATGGTGTAATTTTTTTAGATTATACAATGCATTAACTTAAAAAGCAGTACATACAATCCCTTCAATCTGGTATCTCAACATAGAAAATGATGTGCATCTTAATGTAATTAATCATGAACTTCAAAGAACATGCAACTAAAAAGGATATGGGTTGTATCCAGTGGTGTCCCTTGTATTAGTCGAAGTTTCTTTGATTCCAGAGAGGTCCTCATCGGTGGAAGGAAGTGATTTTCTCTTATTCCTTTTCTCCATGTGCTCCCACCTTCGGCTCTAGATGAACTTTGGAAGAACATCATGGAAGGTGGTGATGGGACTATAGCGGGAAGGGGAAATTGATGAAAATTGTCTCCCTTCCTGTTAAGCTGATAGAAGTATCTCCCAACAGCACAAGGGATACCATTTCCTATAACCCTTTATTTTCAGTTCCACATGCAAGTTCTAAACATTTTTCATGTTATTTAATTTAAAGACTATCAATTTGGTTCAAGTTGTCTACCTGATCATTACTGTAGCCAAGGGGTGAGGAACCTTTGGCTTGTGGTCCAAATTTGGTCCTCTGGGCCTCTTCATTTGACTCACAAAGTCATTTCCCTCAAAACCACAACCTCCTGCCCCACACCTGATGCTATATGTAATATGAAGTATGGGGTCGGTTGAAGCGCAGCAGATCCCTTCAGAAAGCAGGATTAAACTCCAGGAGCATCACCTGCACATCAGATGATGTTTGGAGTTAAATCATGGTTGGCTGCTGTTTCCCCTACCCCTTCAGGGCAACTTTGAGAGATATGGCCCTCTAGGTCAAAAAGATTCCCCATTCTTCCTCTAGCCATTGTTACAGTCTTTTCAGAAGCAACTGACTGATTAAATTTATCCCAG
Source organism: Podarcis melisellensis (assembly GCF_964234715.1). Classification (NCBI taxonomy): domain Eukaryota; kingdom Metazoa; phylum Chordata; class Lepidosauria; order Squamata; family Lacertidae; genus Podarcis; species Podarcis melisellensis. The sequence goes on from NC_138543.1 coordinate 47,078,699, forward strand.
AAATTGTATCCCACATATGGGACTGATGCTGAAAGTTGGAACTGTCTGAATCTCAACAGTGTTATTTTTTAGTCTCTCTCATGCAGACTTCTGTGGAACCATCAGGTCTCTGGAACAAGTCCAGAAAGGCCCCTGCTCCATGTTCTCTCTCTCACTATACCCAGGCTTAGGCCTATTGCGCCAATGGTGGCCAATGATGTTATCAGCCCACAGTATGCTAGGCCTTGAGGCTTACTAACATATGAGATATACGGTAATCATGAAGATATGGTTTGTTTCCAGGGAATTCACCCATTGCCAAACAAGGAGAGCTTCAATCATTGCTGTTTTATATGTGGTCGAGAAAATGTTTACTTTCTTGTAATATCATGAGTGAAGGGATTAGGAACCTGAGGCCCCCAGATGTTGTTGGAATGGATGGCTAAATGGGTGTTGCTCTCATGCTTCATGCTGGTTTCTGTTGCTGCTCTACATTTCCTCCCACACAGACCCTAATAAAACACGCTCTTCCAGCCATGCAGTTTCTTCTCAGTGCCCAACCTGCTTTTCTGCTTCTTAGAAATCAGAAATAGAAAATTGAACACTTGAACAAGTGTCTTGAGGTGGATTACTGTTAAATCATTTGTTCTGGACAAAAGAGTAGAAAATGAAATTGGGAGGGGTGGTGCTTTTAACTAAGAAACACACACAAAATCCCTTTATTTGTTTTAAGGAAACCATGGAAACAATGGAAATAATGGTGCACCTGGCACTGAAGGAGCAAAAGGTGACAAAGGTGACAAGGGAGACATTGGACTGAGAGGAGAGCGGGGCCATCATGGACCGAAGGGAGAAAAGGGTTACCCTGGCATCCCTCCAGAACTTCAGGTAAACTTCCTTAGAAACATCAATGGGGTTGCATCCAGAGTGGTCATTTGCCAAAACTCCAATATAGTTGGTGTATGCCTAATTTTTGAGAGGAGGCTAGTCCACAGGGTTAGGTGCCACCACTTAACAATATGTGTGAAAGGACATGAACTGGATCCATACCATTCTGTCTAGCGGCAATCTTTTCTGGAGAGTGGAAAAAGTCTCCACAAATAGTATCCTTTCACCAATACTGGCAGTCCACACTTCACGGATCATATATTTGCTTAATGAGCTGAGATATGATCTCCTCCTTTCTGAGAGAAATGATGACAACCAACCTAGAAGTTTCCAGTTAACTATAGTTTCCTAAGTTGAAAGAACCAACAAACTATTGTTAACACTTTGGAACAAGCCAGTAAGTCATCGTTTGAAGTTGGTTTAATATTCTGGTTTGTTTTGAATCTGTTAACCAGTTTCTTGATTCTGATAAGACAGGAAACTATAAACAGCTGGGGAATCCTGTCCCCCCCCCCCCCCGGCTTGCATGAACAGACTGTTTAAATGGCCATAAGGTTTGTTCATTTCTTATCTTATTAAGCCAAAACATAACAGTCTGAAAGCAGCCATAGTAGGAACAAAAAAGGAATTCAGTTTTTAGTAATTCAGAATGGACGGTACTAGAGAAATCTATGCGATGAAAATGGGAAATATTGCTCTTTGAGGTCCTTTTTTAAAAGTTTCTATACTGCAAAAAGATTTTGCAGAATTCACTGAGCCCTCCTCTGTCATTCCAATAGCCAACTTAAATAATGCCGATAAATTAAATGGATTCAGTTGTATTTTGCTTAACTAATTTGTAAAAGTTAAAATTTTAGACATTTTAGCATATTTTTCAAGTCCCTCCATAATTAATGTTAAGGTTTTATTTTAATGGCTTATGCCAAAATGCTGTTATGTAGACAAAAGCCACATTTTGTGAGGATGCTCTGCACTAAAAGCATTTTTTTAAAAGTCTGCAACCCCCCCCCCAAAAAGCTGAATGCTGCAACTTTAAAAAACAAACAAACCAAGCTTATTAGGTAGACTTGCACAATTTATTATGTGCTGAAGCCCCACTTCCAGGGCAGGCCAGTCTTCTACAATGTTGTCTTAGAAGTCTTACATATGCTCAGGTAAGTTTATCTAGAACTGTAGCCTTCATTAGGCACCTAAGATGCCCCCAGGCATTGCCTCTGTAATTCCTAGTCCTTAAAAATGAGAAAGTCAATTTTATGCTCAACAGATGTATTCTGCAATTTTTCAGTTCTTGCACAAAACTGAAGACAACTCAGGTCTTCATTTCTTCCTCCTTCCTCATAACTGTTCAGTGGCTGAGATGGCACTTGATGCAGAAATTTCCCCCCGCCCCCCGGGGACCCAGTCACTACAGTGATTTTTGTGTTAAAGTGAAATTTCAAACCAAGCTGTTTACCCTGCAGTCATGTGTCTACATGTCTCATTTTCTGCACATGAATAGTTCTGTTCTTACATAAACCAATGAGACTTTTATCACTACAGTTTGCTGAGAGCTGGCCTAGGTCCTAAATGTACATTTAGGAAATTAAAGCAAATATGTCTCAAACCAAAGTGGGGAAGATGCCCATAAGGAACGGATTGAGCCAACCATGCCTTCCAATTTGTCTTTGTCCTACTTGGTAACTACTGCTTAAACATAAGCTGTATTTGTATAGGTTGCGTTTATGGCTTCAATGGCAACCCATTTCAGTAACCAGAACAGTGGAATAATCTTCTCTAGTGTTGAAACCAACGTTGGAAATTTTTTTGACGTGATGACTGGTCGATTTGGAGCACCCGTGAATGGCAAGTATAAAGAATAGAAGATTCTATAGAAATATCAGCTAGACTTCTTAATACTGGCTTGATTACGGCCAGAATTGTACATACCATGGAAATTGATCTTATTGAACTAAGAGGGTCTTCTGAGTAATTATGCATACAATTGGAATTGGCATGAGGTGTGTTATTTTCTGAGGAAAGTAGAGCAAATGCAATTTACACCTCTAACAATATATTATGGATCACTGATTCACCCAATATTCCATTTTTTTATTTTGATTGAAGTCATTGTGGCTTCACAGAATTCAGAAAATTAGGCAAGGATACAGGTTTCAGAGAGGGATTGGTATGCAAGGAATCAAAACCAGTTTCTTAGTAGTTAGTACCCATGTTTTCTTGGAAGTGGACATGTGCAGAAACACTTTGTATGTTACATTCTTTGCCAGGGCAGTAACTTGTGTAAGAATTGTCTCATCTGAACTATTTTGTATAAAGAATTTAATCAGTTGTATTATCGTTTTTCAGGGGTGTATTTCTTCACCTTCAACATGATGAAGCATGAGGATGTAGAGGAAGTGTATGTTTATTTAATGCACAATGGCAATACAGTTTTCAGCTTATACAGGTGAGTTGACTGGCACTTCTGGACTTCGTACACTTCCAAATTTTTGTCCAGTGGGATAGCACATACTTGGCTTTCAAAGTCCCACATTCAGTCAGGTTGCAGGCGATGTACAAGACCTTGGTAGGAGAGCTGAGGCCACAAAGAACACCCAGCCATGGGCTAAATTGACAATATAACCTGGTGTATGGCTGCCTATTTTGGAAAATGGCAGGTTTGCCCTTAAATCAGGCACCCCCAAATTTGGCCCTCCAGATGTTTTGGGACTACAACTCCCATCATCCCTAGCTAACAGGACAAGTGGTCAGGGATGATGGGAAATGTAGTCCCAAAACATCTGGAGGACTGAGTTTGGGGATGCTTGCCTTAAATCAACTTGCTTATATTCTATTTGAATAAGATTGCAGCTGGAACTTTACATTACTAGGCAATTAATGCTCCTAAACACCTAACCTGCTGCTTCAGTGCTGCAAAGCAATGCTAGGAAAGGGGGATTACAGATGAGCAGTGAGACTTAGTGGGATACTGGGTCCTGAACACCCCCAATATTTTTTTTAATTTTTCTCCCACCTTTCATAAGTTCCTAGGGTATGTTACAAATGAAACAAACGGCTTGATTAAAATAACAGAATCAGTAAAATCAATAAACATGACTCCTATTTCCACAGTGGAGGATTGGTTCAAAATAATAATGTGCAGATAGAAAGTTGACCTGTTGTCTTCTCTTTATTCTTAGCTATGAATCAAAAGGTAAAACTGACTCATCAAGCAATAGCGCAGTGCTTAAACTTGCCAAGGGAGATGAAGTTTGGCTGCGGATGGGCAATGGAGCACTCCATGGGGATCATCAACGCTTTTCCACTTTTGCAGGGTTTCTTCTTTTTGAAACCAAATAGACTTAACATTTTAAGACAGATTTTGCTCTTTGCTTTCTCTATCCTTTGGAACAACATGGTAACGTACTTCAGGGCCCTTTTTGAAACCAGTATGCTGGGGTGTAAATCTATGAAGCGGTATGAGACGGGTTAGGCCTGCTTCCTTATGGGTTTGTTGTTGTTGTTGTTGTTTTACCACACTACCTTGCTATGGCCCTGATGCCACTGAAATCTGAAATCCTATTCCAGATAGCTGAATGCTGTGATGATTACAGCCTTTGGCCCCAATCAATGTGGCTTCACACTTGTATGGATTTGTTCAGCATACAGGGTCTACTTTCTTCTTTCAAATTGATTCAGAAGTTATTGGGAACTTCATGTGTGCTTCTGAGCTCCTTCATCCGTAACAAAAAATCAGAAGCACACCTAGTCTGTGCACTGCACCACATCCAGTATGGAAATACAGATATGGAAGTGCATATGCATAGCTGTTCCATAATAAATTTATAACAACATGACCTCTGAATTGTTAAAATTAGTTGCTAACTGGTGCATCCACTTTATGAAGAATAATAATTTAGAATTTTTGCCTTCTTTGTCCTTATAAATGCTCAAATCTTGATTTGTATGCTTTGGGTGATCTACAACTAAATTAAACTGAATTGTCTATAAAGGGATTTACTCATCCTGTATGAATGGTTAGGTATGTTGGCTAAATTCAAGTACTTTTACTTAATGGAGTTTGTAGAATGGAGAATATACTATTTTTTACTATGTAGGCTTGTTTAGTTTGCACGAATGAAAATCTTCATGTTTTAAAGTATATCAGCAATTTTTCTGCATGCTTTAAAAAACAGAATCAATTTGTCATTAGTTCTTATTAAAGTATTTTGACCCTAGCTCAGTAGAATGAAACAAGTTTGAATTTTTTGTCATGAATGTGTTTATTTGCTTATTTTGTAAACTGATCACTTACTAATTAAAGACCACTTTGGACAAATCTCTTGCATGCAACATTAAAATTATTTTCTCTTATAAGGTGAGATATAGATTTTAGGAGCTTAAGGCGACATACTTTGTTCTCCCCCAACTCATATTATCATCAGGGCAGCTTTTTGAGGTAGGTTAGGCTGAGAGATGGTGACTGAACCAAGGTCACCCAGTGGATTTCATGGCTGAGTGGGGACTTGAACCCTGGTCTTTCCAGGTCCAACACTCTAACCAGTATACCACACTGATTCCTCAGTACACTGAAAATCGAGAAGGCCGAATGAATAACCCATATTGGATTTTTCAGAACTCTTTAGGAGTGGTTGCAAGATAGGAAGAGCCAGGATTGTATTCAGAAAGATATACTCCTGCTGAGCTCTGGGGAAGAACTGAAGCACAAAAAATACATTGTCAGTGCAACATAACCTTAAAAGAAAAGTTAATACAGTTTGTTCCATGTTATTATTACCTATATTTCTACCAGCAGGATCTTAAGAAGTGTCGTGGTGTGTACAATGGCATGATGTGAATATACACTGGCCATTCTCATACAGGTGTATCTTTTGTTGTAGTAGTGTGAGCTTTTATAGAAACCAGGTTTTTTTTGTTTATTTCACATGAAATGCTCCCAAGACAAAGCTGGTAATTTTGCTTAAGCTGCCTTGCAGAATGTATTCCCTGTTATCACAGCTTGTTTTTCGAAATAATTTGAACAACATTTTGAATGTCAAGGAAGATGGGGGAAAGGAAGGAAAAAAATCTAACACAATTACGCCTGCTTCAAAGAAATTATATGCTTATCTGCCATCTGCAGGAGAGAACCTCCAAATAAAATAGCAATCTAATGAAGAACCAGAAATGCAAATGCTCTGGTCTCTTCCTTTGATTATTCATTGTCTAGAAACATAAAAGGCAGCTTCAGCACTGTAAATATTCTTCAGCAGGCATACTGTACTATAAAGCTGGGTCTAATGCCAATACTTCAAAATATTGATTGGACCCAATGGGCCGTTGGATGAAGAGATCTAGTAGGTCATCTGTTAGGCGGGAGGCTGAGCAGCCTCAACAAAGCCCCATTGCTTCTCTGACTCACAAGGACAGCTGCTTTGGGCTTTGACTTGCAAACCACAAGGGTGTTCCCCATTTCCACACATTTCGCTGAGGTCTGGAATGTACCCACACAACCCAGTAAATGGGGAGTTGCCTGTAATAACATTTCCAAGGAACACCACTCCATCCAGTGCATGCTTCCTTGGAAGTAAGTCCCAAGGAGCTCAATGAAGCTTACCTTATTCCCTAGTAAGCTTTATTTAGGATTGCACCCTCACAGCTTGGCCCTGGGTGCGCTGGGTGGGGGACATGGGACAGGGCCTTCTCAGTGGCTGCTCCCAGATTCTGGAGAAGCTCCCTCCCTAGAGAAGCTAGACTGGCTCCTTCCTTGCTTTCCTTCCTCTAGCAAGGGAAGACTTGTTCCAACAGGCTTCGGAGAACTGGCTTTTACTGAAAGGGCTGCCGCCATGCAGTTTTTATTGCAGTTCTTCATATGGTCTTAACAGATGTTATGTACCATGTACAGTGGTACCTCGGGTTAAGTACTTAATTCGTTCCGGAGGTCCATTCTTAACTTGAAGCACCACTTTAGCTAATGGGGCCTCCTGCTGCTGCGCCGCCAGAGCACGATTTCTGTTCTCATCCTGAAGCAAAGTTCTTAACCTGAGGTACTATTTCTGGGTTAGCAGAGTCTGTAACCTGAAGCGTCTGTAACCTCAGTCCAGTATATCTGAAGGAGCATCTCCACCCTCATCATTCTACCCGGATACTGAGGTCCAGCTCTGAGGGCCTTCTGGCAGTTCTCTCAGTGTGAGAAGCTAAGTTACAGGGAAGGAGGCAGAGGGCCTTCTCGGTGGTGGCGCCCGCCCTGTGGAACGCCCTCCCAACAGATGTCAAGGAGGAAAATTACCACCAAACTTTTAGAAGACATCTAAAGGCAGCCCTGTTTAGGGAAGCTTTTAATGTTTGATGTATTGCAGTATTTTAATATTTTTTTGGAAGCCGCCCAGAGTGGCTGGGGAAGCCCAGCCAGATGGGCGGGGTATAAATAATAAATTATTATTATTATTACCTGAAGCGTATGTAACCCAAGGTACCACTGTATAGCTTTACTTCTATCCATGCTTAATTGGTTTTTAGTGAGGTTTCCCCACCTTAGGTTTTTAGCTGTTTTGTTTTTCTGTGAAAGCCACCTTGACGGGAAAAGGTGGGGCTATATAAATAAATATGTAGCAATAATAAGGCCTCGCTTTACTCCATGGGGCTTTCCTCTTAATGGTACACACAGGGCAATGCCTTTCAGTCACGCTCACTTCTTTAGTGCCATGGACTGGGCCCTACTCTGACAGGAATCCCCACTGAGCTGAACGGGGCTTGCTTCTTGGCAAGGCCGCCGCGCAGGATCGTATCCTCGGCTTCCTGATTAACCTTCGGAACCGCCGCCTGGAGCTCAGCCCTCCGGAGGGCGAGGAGGAGGAGGAGGAGGCGCCAAATGCGACTCGGCTGGGGCCTGAGCTGAGGGAGAGGCTGCCTGCCTCCTTTTCTCTCGGCCATGGCGCTGCGCGGAGTCAGGGTGCTGGAAATGGCGGGCCTGGCGCCGGCGCCTCTCTGCGGCCTCATCCTGGCCGACTTCGGGGCGGAGGTGGTGCGGGTGGACCGCTCTCCCCGCGCGGCCGTGTCGTCCGACGTGCAGGGCCGCGGCAAGCGCTCCCTGGCGCTCGACCTGAAGCAGCCCCGGGGCGCCGAGACGCTGAGGCGGCTCTGCCAGAAGGCGGATGTGCTCATCGAGCCCTTCAGACCAGGTGCCGAACCGCGAAGGGCCAGCGGGGAAATGGGGGGGGGCGGGAGGGTGTTGGTGTCTCCCCTCGCAGTAGGGCGAAGTAGGACGTGAAGTGTCTTTAGCGGGGTGGGGATGAGGCAGCCTCAAGAGGGTGCGCCCCAAAAACTGGGTGGGCGCCGGTTGGACTTCATCTCCCAGCAGCCCCAGCTAAGCGTGGCCGACGCTCAAGGATTGTGGGAGTTGTAGTCCAGCGACCTTCTGGCGGGGCCGCAGTTACTCTTCCTTGTCGTAGGGGGGGAAAGGGCAAGCGGAGGTGTTTTTGTCCTGAAAGCTATTCGCAAATAGTTGTTGCCTTTTGCCTCTTCCCGCCCCCCTCACACACATCCCCGCCTTCAGTTTGTGTGGCGACACTTCTCTGCCTTCCCACGGCAAAATTTCATACGTCCCCCCCTAAATCCAGATGTTTATCGATATGGTTTGTAGATAAAAAACAACAACAAGCAGACAGAATAAATAGCTGTGTAAAGTGCGACGTGGGCATTTTTGTACCTGTTTGCAGTTCAATACGTGGAAGGTAGTTAAAAAAAAATATTAAACCCATGAAAAAAGAATATGTGCTTTTTAAAAAAAGTAGCAGCTCAAGTTAATTTTATTAACTGCGCCCACAGTTTGGATTTGAGATTCAGCTGCAGGATGTGTGTGGTTTTGCTCACAGGAGCAGTGTAATACTTAACACAGACACATTTGAACAATCACAAGCAACTACTTTCACAAATGGAAAATGTCATGGTGCATTTTCCTCCCTCCCACCCCCCATTCACAGAGGTGAATCTTCTGTGTTTGTGTTTCAGGTGTTAATTAAATACTGCATTTTTATCTGCACCCACACGGGTTGCTCACTGGAGTAGAGCTGGCCCACCCATAAAGCAAGGTGAGGTGACTACCGCAGGTGGCAGGATCCAAGGGGCAGTGGATCCCAATGTAGATCTTTATCCCCCACTTGTTCCTGATGTAGACTCACCTCTTCTACCCAGGTGGGGAGGAGGCACCATTCCCAAAAATTCCCATTTTCCCCAAAAATTGAAAACACAAACTAGCCATACAGAATATTCCATTAAAGAGAGATCAGAAAATGGAACAGGCTACTCAAAAATTATCATGTAACAATTCTGCCTTCATATTCAATATGTGTATACCTTCACACTCTGTATAATACTATTTATACATCCACATATGTTGATCTGCTTATTTTTTTAAGTAGAGTTGACTTATTTTATCTTCTTGTTCAGGTGTCATGGAAAAACTTGGTCTTGGCCCAGACATCGTCCTCCAGGACAATCCCAAACTCATCTATGCTAGGCTGACGGGATTTGGACAGTTGGGAAAATATGCCAAGTTGGCAGGTCATGATATCAACTACTTGGCTGTGTCAGGTACATTGTGTGACTTACCGGTAATTTCTTTTTTAAAAAACAGCAACCTTATATTAAATAATAATTAACTTGAAAGAGATTTGTGGTCAATATAGTTAGCATTGATTAGGATTCTCGGTCCCTGCTCCTGCCAACAGTGGCGTAGCGTGGGGGGTGCAGGGTGGGCCGGCCGCACCAGGCACAACATCTGGGGGGCGCTCGCTCGCACTCGCAGTGCTAAAATCCGTGCTAAAATCCACAGGTTAGGGGGCGCAAATTACTTGCCTTGCCCTGGGTGCTGACAACCCACGCTACGCCACTGCCTGCCAACCTAGCAGTTGGAAAGCACGTCAAAGTGCAAGTAGATAAATAGGTACCGCTCCGACGGGAAGGTAAATGGTGTTTCCATGTGCTGCTCTGGTTCGCCAGAAGCGGCTTAGTCATGCTGGCCACATGACCCGGAAACTGTACGCCGGCTCCCTCACCCAATAAAGCGAGATGAGCACCGCAACCCCAGAGTCGGCTACGACTGGACCTAATGGTCAGGGGTCCCTTTACCCTTTACCTAGGGTACAAATGGGTGGTTGGGGTACAAATAAAATTATTATTATGCAGACGTGCCTGGTTGTAATTCATTAATGTTCATTTTTTTGCATTTGGTCAATCATTTATTTTTATTTGGATATTAAACCAAGGCTACAGTTCAACATCAGCCTTTAGGGTGTTTTACTTTTGTTTTGCTGGGAAGAGCATGCCTATAGACTATGCTGCAGAGTCCAACTGTTTTGAGATTCACAGTAATTTCTGTGCATGTTTACTTGTGATACTTTTATAATGTGATACTTGTGATACTTAGATATTTCTTTGAAATAATAAGTGGTATATAAATTACCTAAGTTAATAAATGAATGAAATGGTTGTTAACTCTTCCTGACCTGAAGATGGTTTGGGCTCCAATCCACACTTACCTGGGAATATATCCTATTGAACACAGGGGGACTTATTCCCAAGTAACTTTCATTGGATTGCACTGCTGAACAGCAATGGTATATTTCAGTAGATTATGTGAAATATAATAATGCTATCATGGAAATAATATTATTTACTGAAAAAATACTTGAAACTTATTGATTAGAAAGCAAACCATAGTTATTTATCAATCAGAGAAAACATTTCTATATTAGGAATTCCTCAGTGGGTCTTTCAATGCAAGGGACTTAGTTATAATTCCCACCTCTTTTCACTGAAAGGCTTATACAGGTGTTTGTTGCTAAAAAACATCTTGAAGACCTGGCAAGCATTTTCCCCAGATGTCTCTTTGCAAAGCCTCCACCCCAGTACAATGCATTCAACAGCTTAAGAACATAATTGGAGATTGTTAGAAAATTGATGACTATACATATCTGTGTTTAGAAGACATTCATATGGCTTTCATAACTGGGGAAACTGATTTCATTATTATTTTGTGTATATCTATTATTGTATATAGGTGTTTTGTCAAAACTTGGCAGAAAAGATGAAAATCCTTATGCTCCTATCAATCTTTTGGCTGATTTTGCTGGTGGCGGTGTTATGTGTGCAATGGGCATCATTATGGCACTCTATGAACGTACAAAATCCGGCAAAGGGCAAGTCATTGATGCAAGTATGGTAAGTTAAAGAAAACAAAACAAGTTACAGACTGTTAAAGATAGGGCATGTGGAACTGTATGTACTTTAAGACCAACACATCAGTCCACAAAACCCGTTTTTGATCCAGTTCTTATTGCTCTGTTGTGTGTATGACTTGCACCCCCTTTGAACACAGCTGTCAGATTCTCTGGGTGAGATAAGCAGACCTAGATCAGCTGGATATGGGGATTTCCTTTGTTAAACCCAGCTAATTACTTGGTTATCTCTTCTCTTGATTTATCATTTTAGCATCAGATTAATTCATATTTATTCAACAGCTGGGTCTCTGCTCATGCTTTCATTACAGGTACTTCTGTAGGTAACATAACTACAATAGTGTGCTGTGGATAGAAACTAGCAGTTCTAATTCCATCTGAAATGCTCTTTCTGGCACTTGCTCAACATTAATCTTTGTTTGCTAACTTCTCAATGGGGCAAAGGGTATGGAAGCTTCCACAACTGTAGAAATAGTGAATAATCCCGGGTGCTGATGTTCGTATCTGCTTTAACACATTATCATATTGCATATATTTTGGCAGCTGCAAACATTTCTGTATCTACGCAAGCTGCCCTGCCATTAGATATGTGATCCTGAGGAGTTTGGATTTTATGTTATTTGTATTGTTGATCTTTCTTTTCTTTTGGTTTATTGCTGTATGCAGCTTTAGACAAGAATTACCCAGAACAGCAGCCTTGAAATGTTTTACATTAAATAATAAATAAACACATCATATTATATAGCTATGGCTGGATATATGGGGTTCAGCCCTATAATTCATGCAGATGATTTCAAGGTAGAGGAGGAAAAGAAGTAATGAGAGGAATGGCAGGCATGTTCATCCATGAACAGAGTTGGTCAATAATTATCCAAAACAGATTTTTAAAATTGGAACTGCAGTGGACCCTCTGGATATGAACTTAATTTGTTCCGGGGGTCCGTCCGCACCCCAGAAATTACGTAAATAGAGGCGTGCTTCTGTCCACATGCGTGGCGCGATTGAGCGCTTCTGCCCTTGCGCGCACGACAAAACCCGAAAGTATACACTTCTGGGTTTGCCGTGGCCGTAAGCTGAAGATTCCGTATCCAGAGGGATATGTAAGGAGAAGTATGACTGTTGTTGTCATTTAGTCGTGTCCGACTCTTCGTGACCCATGGACCAGAGCACGCCAGGCACTTCTGTCTTCCACTGCCTCCCGCAGTTTGGTCAGACTCATGCTGGTAGCTTCGAGAACACTGTCCAACCATCTCGTCCTCTGTCGGCCCCTTCTCCTTGTGCCCTCCATCTTTCCCAACATCAGGGTCTTTTCCAGGGAGTCTTCTCTTCTCATGAGGTGGCCAAAGTATTGGAGCCTCAGCTTCACGATCTTTCCTTCCAGTGAGCACTCAAGGCTGATTTCCTTAAGAATGGATAGGCTTGATCTTCTTGCAGTCCATGGGACTCTGAAGAGTCTCCTCCAGCACCAAGTATGACTGTACAATAATTTAGTTTCAAATATTTTACATATTAAAAAGAAACAAGTACATTGTAATGTACTTGTGTGGGTGGGGAGGGGAGAATTGAAACTATGAAGTTATTAATGAATTTCAGAATCAGAAATGCTTTTGTGAGCAGCTCTGGACTGGTTGGAATGTGGGATCTGCATAAGATGATCATCAGGCGTCCTTGACAAGATTATATAACCTCTAGCAGTTCACCTCCCACATGCTTACGACATTCCTATCGCCTAAGAAGGCTGTTGCACATACAATGAGCAGAAGGGGGGAGAGGGGAAAGGAAGAGCAGATGATCCTGTTTTGCAACTTTGCTATTTCAAAAAATCCCTACTCTCACCATCTTGTATTTCTGTGCTACATCACTATGTTTTTTGGGTAGAAATAGAGGTGTATTTTTAGCTATCAGGGTTCCACTTGCTTCATCCACATGGTGAGAGTAAGTCACAGAATCATAGAATTGGGAGGGGTTCTTAGGGTCATCTAATCCAACCTCCTGCAATGAAAGGATATCAACTAAAGCATCCGTGATAGATCCATCCAAAAATTCAAGTGAAGGAGAGTCCACCACCTTCTAAGGAAGTTTGTTTTACTGCTGAACAGCTCTTACGACCGACCAGAAAGTTCTTCCTGATGTTTAGTCAGAGTCTCCTTTCTACTAACTTGAATCCATTGGTTTGGGTCCTACTCTCCAGACTGCAGAGCTTTCCAAACTGTGTGCCGGGACACGTTAGTGTGTTGGCTGCAGTGTGTAGGTGTGTCATGCAAACACTCTCTGTGCTCCTCCCAAGGCTGGAAAGGGGTTAGTTTAACCTTTGGTTTGCTAGTAAAACTGAATTACTGTGTCACAAAATGCTGTATGTCTAAAAAGCGTGTTACCAACATGAAAAGTTTGGAAAGCTCTGTTCTGGAGCAATAGAAAACAAGCTTGTTTCATCTTCCATGTGACAGCCCTTTAGATTTTTGAAGTTGCCTATCATATCTCCTCTCAGTCTCCTCTTTAAACATACCCCATTCCTCATAAGTTGGAACACATTGTGATCCTTTAATAGATGTCCTGTTTGACTGACAACTGAGTCTGAATCTTATTGGCTGTCCAGTCTGAACCCACACTAAGGAAGTTTGGGTAGTGATGATAAAGCTTCTGGTTCCAGATGATGCTGTAGATTGTAGACCATCCAAGACATTCTAAGAACTGGGAGAATGAAACAGGTAGAACAGAATATTCACAGGGATTCTGCTCTGAAGGAAATAAGACATCACTTTGTGTCTGTAACATAAACTTGGGCTGATTTTATTTTCTTTATTTGTAAATATCAAAACTGGACCAAATCAGCTGAAAGATAAAAACAATAAATGTACTGCTAGCATTGCAAAACAATATAATGTTAAAACGAGCAAATTGTTAAACAATTAAAAAACCAATCAAAGCTAATCTGGGAAAAAACTTCAAATAATGCCTTAAATCAGGGCTATGGAACCTTTTTGGGTTAGTGGACCAAATCATTATCTGGTCTCACCCCATAAACCAAATCTGATAAATGAATGGGACTACCCTCTTGTCAAAGTTCCTTGTGTAGTGCTTCCCAAGCACCGGACAGCTGGTTATTGAGCACCTGGGAACTGTAGTGCAAGGGGCTGTCCCAGCCCTGTGCTCAGCAAAGTTCCAAGAACAAGACTCTGCTTTTGAAAATGTTTATTTTAAAATGTAAAATTGGAAGTTTAATAAAAATGGGGGGTGGGGGGAGAGACTCTGCTTTCTGCAGTTGTAAACTACATGGATGGGAAACCTGTGGCTCTGCCAGTGTTGCTGGACTCAAATTCCCACAACCCCTAGCCAGCATGGCCAACAGTCAGGAATGATGGGAGTTGTAGGCCAACCACGCCCAGAGGACCACAGGTTCCTCACCCCACCCCTGCATTGAAGCATTTGCCAAGGCCAAGGATTTAGTGACATCCAAAGTAGGAAACATAGTTTTAGACTATCTAGCGAGACTAGAATTAATATTACCAAACAGTGGGCAGCAATGTAAAAACTAATGAGAGGTGTTTTGGTTTTTTGTCAGCTTGGGGTGTTATTACATAAGTCAGAATACATAGCAGAAAAAATATTTTCACTCTTACTAATATTTTTCCCCACAAAACGTTAAAATATTTTTTAAATTTTTTTTTTGTCTTTAAGGTAGAAGGCACAGCGTACCTGAGCTCTTTTCTGTGGAAATCACAGAGCATTGGCCTTTGGAACAGATCTCGTGGGGAGAACCTCCTGGACAGTGGTGCCCCTTTTTATGAAACCTATAAGACTAAAGATGGGAAATTCATGGCTGTTGGTGCTCTTGAACCACAATTCTATAAGCAGTTCATCAGTGGTAAGTTAATCTACAAGAGGTGTGGTTTTAAAGGAGGAAGTTTTGGGGTACCATCTGTTTTGAGCAAATATGCAAAAATTAGTAGTACTGTAGCACTTAAAGATGCAAAGTAATTTGAAGATTTATCTCCATTGTCTGTACGACAAATATTCCCATTTTACAGATGGAAGAACCAAGCATTATAGCCAATGAAGTAGCTCTGTTAGCACAAGGATTTCTGTTTCTGCATCATATCTTTGCCTCCATCTCCTCTCCCTTTGCGCCTCCACACCCTCCCCAAATCTGCTCTGGGAAGTTAAAGGGAAATCCAGCACAGATTTTGGGGTGGGTGAGGTGATAGGAGAGGGAGAGCAAGTTCCATTGTGCAGCTAGAAGTCCTTGTGCTAATGGAACTACTTGGGGCTTGAAAGACTTAAGATTTTCCAAAAGCTACCTAGAGAATTTATTGCAGCGCTGTTAGTTCAGCTTCAAGCCCTGGAATGTTTTTTTTTAATCTGTTGAACTACTTTGGTTAAGTTTCTAGTTTTTCAGGTGAGAGCTTTATCTAGCTTTATTTCATCAGTGTTTTACCTATTTGTTGCATCAGATCAGCAAATGTTCAACCGTCCTGCAAAACCAGATTTGCTGACAGAGCAAAGTGACAAGTCATTTGCTACACTGTGCGCACAGAGAATATTTGCTAATGGGTACAACCCTTACATTGAAGTTCTCAATTGGTTTCTATCTTCATAAAAGCCTAAGCTTTTTTTGTGAATTTGGCAGCTGAGCAGAGAATATGGATTGGCAGGATTGGCAGCTGAGCAGAGAATATGGACTGGGAGAAGCCCAATACACCAAACTGAAATGAGTTCATCTGCATGCACACTCCTCTGGAAGGAAACAATACCAGATTTCTACTAGAGTACGCAGTCACAGTGACTCAGTTTGAGGATTTCTATTACAGATATTAATATCCAGCGCACCGTACCATACAGATGAAAAATGCTCTTAAAAGGAAACAATGTAGATCTAATGCAAGTTCCATCTCTTACAAATTGGCATTGAGTCTTACTAAAATACACGTTTAGATCTGGGGCTAGCATTACTCCAGGATGTTTGCTTTCATAACGAAAACTGATAGTTTACATCAGTATTCCAGCGTCTGGTGCCCCATTTCCTCTCTCTCCCAAATCTGATGCTAAATTGGAATGCTTGGTTCACCCCATCTCATTTGTCTTGTCCCTTTGACACTCAACTTTCATACATAATTCCTTTTATCATGGAACTGTTTTGTATTTTTAGTCTTGAATGAGGCTGCTGTTCCTTTTAGTAACTGGATATATTACTCAGTATAGTAGGCATAGGACAAACTTTTCTAATAATTGTTTTAATCTGAAGCCAAGAGACTTGGCATAACACAATATTTTCCTTTGTAATATTTTTGGATTGCACAGAAGTGTTGGAATCTTTAAATAAATATGAAGTTGCTGTTGTCTACAAGTTGAAGGCAAGGGTGGGAAGAGACATGATCACTAATATTTGATTTACTTACTTAAAATGTTATGTCTCACCTTTCCATTGAAAAAACATTTCCAATGTGGTATCAAATCAGTATAAAAGCATAGTAACATAACAATGCAATCATGGCTCCAGCAACAGTAAAACAATAGCTGCTGAAGATTACATAGTCAATAACTGTATAATGGAATAATTGAATAATCGTATTTATATAGCTTCCTGTAGGGCATGTTATCCTATTCAAAGCTAATAAAATGAATTTAGAACATTAAAGCTCTCAACTTTAATATCCACATATAAAAAACTAGTGCCCTGTGTTTCAGTAATTTCCTGGGCTATAATATACATCCATGGATATCATTTCCTGTTAATGGCTTGTTTTCTGTTCAGTAAAGCAGTAAAATTGAATGGTATGGAAATGTATCCTGAAGTTTTATTATAGACTAGGTTCCTTTTCCTTCCAGAGACCCCATACTTGCTGTAGTAGGACAGCTGTGCAAAACCCATAGCATACCCTTCTATTAACAATATGGATTGTTGCAACACCAAGCCTGAAAAATAAGAACCAATAGGGCATGTTTGAAATTTGCAGAGGCAAAAGCCAAAGTTTGAATCCCAATAAGTGCCTGTTTTCTCTAACCCTCTTCTCTTGCTACTATAGTTCTCTCTCTATCATATATATCTTTTAGCTATTGATGTTGTGTTCTCATTTCAGTAAGGGAAAATTCAGAATGGGATCCTAATGAATTCTTTTCTTGGGGATGTTAAAAATATATATATACTGCTGCTGATTCGATACAGCTACTGTAAAACATTTCCTGTACTCTTCCAACTAGTTATGTTTGAGATAAAGAACTCCTAGGTGAAATCTGCACACATATAAAAACTGCTGTGAATATGCTTTTTTAAAAAAACATTTTGAAAAATACATTGAATTTTGCATAGCTCGCTGTCGCCATCTAATATCACATTTGTATATTGCACTTTACAACACATTTTAAATGTTTTATTTGCAGCCGTATAACTGAGTCCCTAAATTGATTTGTTAACACGTTCCAAGGGTTGAATTGGAGTACGAAGGTTAAAAGAAAGTCAACAAACACTGCCAAGTTAGGGTCTCTTGCTTTGCCTTTTATCCTTGGATATAGTAGTATGTGTAGAATAGAATAAGTTGCTTTCTGCTGAGTCAAATCAATGGCCCATCTAGCTTTGCCTATTCTGTCTTGCCTGTTCTTTCTGGTAGCAGCTCTCTACAGTCTCTAAGACAGGTCTTCCCAATCTTTTCCTACCTGATCCTTTTTAATGGAGTTGCTGAGTAATGAACCTAGGACCTTCTGCGTGCAGAGCAGCAGCTACATCCCTAAATAAGTGATCTCATGGACAGTATCAGAATTCTTGTGGCATAAGCATTCATTGGCCAGAGTCAGATTTATCTACTGTATTATCTTGAAGCTAATAACATTGAATTTGGCCTACAAGCATTCATGACACAATTAATGAATTCATTTCTAAGATGCCACAAGGCTCTCTGTTTCTGCTGCTGTAGACTCGCACGGTTACACTTTTGAAACAGCAGAGCTCATTTCTGGTGGATAGCATCTGCAATTTCCCAGAGGAACACAGTGATAGGTGGATGAACCAAGATGTTCAGGTAGACTGTGTGGCTAGCCTAGTGTTCCTTCTCTGGTTTGAGACGCACTGTCAAGATAATGGTGCTTAAGTAAGTTTGTGCATTGGCACAACCCTGGGGATATGCGTGTTTAACTGTAAACATAAGGTGTGTAGCTATAACCTGTTTTAGACATATCCTGTAGCCATTTCTTTAACCTCTGACCTTTATACTGTTCCTGGTTGTTAGTAATAAATACAACTTTTGGCAAATCTCTGGGAATTAAATTGACCCATTTTATTTTATTTTTACCTCTTCAGGTCTGGGGTTAGATGATTCTAATCTTCCTGGTCAGATGAGTTTCTCTGACTGGCCTACAATGAAGAACATGTTTGCAGATTTATTTTCAAAGAAGACCCAAGCAGAATGGTGTGAAATCTTCGATGACGTGGATGCTTGTGTGACACCAGTCTTGGCTTTTGATGCTGCTGCCTCACATCCGCACAACAAAGAACGTGGTTCTTTTCTTAAAAATGACCAGGAGGAGATAAGTCCTCGACCGGCTCCACTTCTTTCTCGGACCCCAGCTACTCCTTCTTCCAAAAGGGATCCGTTTATAGGAGAGCACACTGAAGATATCCTCCTGGACTATGGCTTTTCCAAGGAAGAAATTTCACAGCTCCATTCTCTTAAAGTAATTGAATTCAATAAGCCAAAATCCAACTTATAGTAACTTAACAAATCAAAAGAGTCCCACACACTGGCAGGTTATATTTTTATCCCAGTTTGTGCAGTATTCTTAGCAGGGAGACTTGTTTCAAATTATCCTTTTCGTTTTCTTTTCAAGAGGATGCTTTGAACGATAGTGAAATTCACAGTATCGTGCAGCTAGCTAGGCTTGGAAGAAGCTCGTTTCCTCCCTTCCTGCCAATGCCCCTTGAGAGCCATACATTTAAGCTGTGAGAAATGAAGCACTAGCCAGAAAAGATGTACACTGATCCATGTGGATCTTCATGCAGTGCTGGCACTGAGAATCACACTATTGCAAATAAAGGATCTGCTTGTCCCAATGTCCTGCAAAGTGGGGGGGGGGGGTATGTTGGTCTGTGTATTGATTGCATGAAGAAATTATTAATGCCAAGTTGAGGCAGATTTTCCAGCTGTGTAAAGAATAAATAGACTTCTTTTGGGGGGGGGGACAGAACTGTGCTTCCTTAAAAATTACACCCTGAAAGTATTTTCAGAAATGCCTTAAAGGTTTTTACTCACAATGCAAGGATTAAAAATCTCCATTGCTTTCTTCAGTAAGCTTATTCCAGAAAGCAGGTACTGTTATTTTCAAAACGATGTGCCTGTGGAGTAGAGGAAAAAGAGGACATTATTCTCTCCATACAGGAGAGCCTTGGGTGTTTAAGGGATGTGGGCATTCATCAGTTTTTACCTCCTCGAGATTTTATGCTTACAAAGAATGACAAATGGAGCACACAAAAAGTAGCTTCCTTTATGTTAGCATTTGCTATAAGAATATGATTGAATTAATGTGGTTAAGTAATTTTATTATTTTAATTAATGATGCAAGTGAAGGATTGGAGTTATGCTAATCTTGTTTTACCTCTTTGATTTTACTCAGTTTGCTGAGTCATTTTGTTGTGGTTGAATGTCAAAACAAGCATATTAAAATTAATTGAATGTTCTGTAAGTTAACTATCAGGATGTTGCAATCCTTTAGTCTCTTTTTAATATACTGTAATTATCTAAAGACAAGTGTTTTTCATAAGATGTGCAAATGCCTTTTCTTACAAATAAAAATGTAAAATTAATCCCCAGCAAGGAAACTGGATTTTATTATTATTTCAGAATATGAGATGCTTGCATTTAAAGCTTGACCATTATTTCAGAAGAATTCCAAGGGTGATATCCCAGGTAAGTCATACTTGGAGTTACTTAAGTCATTTAGCTTCAGTTGGTCCACACTGACTAATATTAGATATCTCCCATAGAAAACGAGGGCGTGGGGAGTGCCTTGAAAAACTCTTTGATACTGTTTGCTGATACTGTGGTAGGTGCTGGTTCATTATGGCAGAGGCTTATGATGCCTTTTAGTGACTGTTTATATAAAAATCTATGGGCTTAGATGGAATGCAGCAAGCAAAGTTAAAGGGACCCCTGACCATGAGGTCCAGTTGTGGCTGACTCTGGGGTTGCAGCGCTCATCTCACTTTATTGGCCGAGGGCGCTGGCGTACAGCTTCTGGGTCATGTGGCCAGCATGACTAAGCTGCTTCTGGCGAACCAGAGCAGTGCATGGAAACGCCGTTTACCTTCCCACCAGAGCGGTACCTATTTATCTACTTGCACTTCGACGTGCTTTCGAACTGCTAGGTTGGCAGGAGCAGGGACCGAGCAACGGGAGATCACCCCGTCGCGGGGATTCGAACCGCCGACCTGATTGGCAAGTCCTAGGCTCAGTGGTTTAACCCACAGCGCCACCCGCGTGCCTGCAAGCAATTACCAAAAAGTCACATGCTCTCCTGTCACCTTCAATGACTATTACATTACTCAGTAGTGTAGCACATTGGAAGTCTGTTTCTCTACCCATTTACTGTGGAGTAAGCCTGAGTTCATACTTCTGAGCAGTTGTGCGTAGGACTGCAGTTTTGCCCTGCGGAGTGCCTACCATTACTCTGCAAAGCAAGCAACTCTTCTACTTTATACTTCCAAGTTGCATAATGGTGGCTTGGTTAAAGCCCACAATAAGTACTTGGTAGAGATGGGATCTGATCTCGGGTATCCCATATCCAAGACATCCTTGTCTTGATCTTTGGTCTGCCCATCTTACTTAAGTGGTGAGTCAGCCCTCTAGCCAGAGTTCATATTACTTCTGTGCTTTGTTTGGCCGTTGGCTTCTTCTTATTCCTTGGTAAATGCTAAAACAGTAGTAATTAGTGAAATTTTTAGAGTCTCATCAGCACAAAAGTGGAATCACAAAGCTGGATAAGATAATTTGGAAAGAAATGCATTCGTTGGCCGGAATGCTAAGTGACACAGGGTGGGAATGCTGCCTGTACATTTTACTTTTATTTTCTTGTGCGGAAGACATAGACTTTCACTGCTTTACACGAGATCTGGAGGGGAGGGGGAGAGAGCCTGAACATTCCTTGGGAACACAGGCTCCAGGAAGCATGAAAGCCAAACTTCAAAGCACACAGGATTAAATACCACAAGGAAGGATTGCCAGCCGCCTGCCATTTCTTCCTCCAGACTATCTTAAAAGCAGTTCTGCTCTGCAAACAACTTGTTGCCTGAAATGAAACCATGGAAAGGATACCCTTCCTTGCAACATGCAAAAAAAGTGGCTGATGCACCAGTGTCTTCCGACTATTAACTTTTGCCTTCCGACTAACTTTGGCTTTGGGCATGTGAGCATAGTATACACACATGATCCACATTCCCTCCCTTCTCTGAGATAATCCTCCAGTCATAGCTGAGAACTCCCCAGCGAGCCAGGCGCTCTAATTGTGCTAATCTTCCGCCGCAGACACACACAAGACGCACACTCCCCCCGCCACTCCCCCCTCGTACAACTTGTGATTCCAGAGAGCCCTGAAAAGTATGTGCCTGCCCCTCCTCCAGCTCCTTTTCCTACCGGCTGACCCGAGATCCATGCCTGGCAGAGCACGCTCCCAGAAAGCAGCCCGATGACTCTAACCAGGCAGGATTTCGGTGGGACGCTTCCGCGCCCCTGTGAGTTGGGCATCGCCAGCATGGAATGCAGTAGCAGCAAAGAGGAAACCATGCTGCAGTCCTTGGCAGCTGGAGAGCCCTTCAGGCCCGTGGAGCCCCCGAAGAAGGCAACGGGGAGGTTGGTGATGCACAGCATGGCCATGTTTGGCCGAGAATTCTGCTACGCCGTGGAGGCGGCCTTCGTCACACCTGTGCTGCTCAGTGTGGGGCTCCCCAAAAGCCTTTATAGCCTCGTCTGGCTCATAAGCCCCATCCTTGGCTTTGTGCTGCAGCCTGTGGTTGGCTCGGCCAGTGACCACTGCAATTCAGCTTGGGGCAAGCGGAGACCTTACATCCTGGTCCTGGGCATTATGATGTTGGTAGGGATGGCTCTGTACCTCAATGGAGAGACAGTTGTCTCAGGTGAGTAACTGAACACTTTGTTGAGCCCTGCAACATGTACCTTTGTGAATCCGAATATAAGGGTGGGTGGGTGGAACAGTGGAGAAAGTGCAAGTTTTCTCAACAAGTTTGAAGCGTGCATATTTGGTTATGTGTCTGTGAAGGACTAGCTAGCACCGTGAAAATTAACTAATGTGTGAAATAAAAGACCTCTCGCACTAGGGGATTGAAGCTTGTGTTTGAAGGAGGCTTGGACGCAAATGCTGTCTGTATTCTCCATGCATGTTTGATACGACTGTTGCTGCCACAGTCGCCTCTTTCCAGTCACAGACAGGTTCCAGGAGTAAAGAAAATAGGCAAAGAGCTAATTTCATTTTGAGACTAATCATTTTAATCATTGTTTATTTCATGAAAAAGTTGAACTATGCTGTGATTCCATGATGCAGAGGCTAAACTCACTGTAAGTTACAACAACAACTATAATAATAATATTGGACAGTGTCTGTGAAGCACTTCAATCTCCCAATTAATAAAACACAAATGCTCGTATTGATTGTTCAAGTACTTCACATACACCAGTATGGCGTAGTGGTTATAGTGTTGGACTAGGACCTGGGAGACCAGGGTTCAAACCCCAATGCAGCTATGAAGCTCATTGGGTGACCTTGGGCCAGTCAATCTTGGCCCAGCCTACCTCACAGGGTTCTTGTGAAGATAACATTAGAAGGAAGAGAAATGTGTAGGCCACCTTGAACTCCTTGGGGGAAAGGTGGGATAAAAATGCAATAAATAAACATCAGTAATCCCTACAACATCTTTTAGGATCCCTAAATTTAAGGGGCTTAACAGGTAACTGGTTTTATTAGAATCATAGAGCAGGAAGGGATCTCAAGGTCATCCAGTCCAACCCTTGCCAATATATCCCTGATGTGGTAGCTGGATGACCACCACTTTTGAACTAGTCTGCTCCATTCTCAGGAAGCTCTTCCTAATGTTTAGTCAGAAACCCCTTTCTTGTAATTTGAGTCCATTAACTGTGGTCTTGCCTTCTGAAGGAAAATAAAGCAAATTTGCTCCACCATCTGTGTGGCATCCCCTCAGATATATAAAGCTTGCTTTCATATTGTCTCTTAATTAATCTCTTCTCCATGCCCAGCTCCATCAACCTACCTTCATAGGACTTGGTCTTTTGAACCCTTCCCATCTTTGTCCCCTTCCTCTATGGAGACACTCTAGTTACTCAATAGCCTTCTCACACTGCAGTGCCCATGTAAATAAAACAAGCAGCTGTGGGTGCTTATTTTACCACAATTAAGGACCAATTCATGACACATTCTTTAGAGGCTTTCGAAATGAGGAACTTCCTGCAATAACCTTGTGAGGTTCAGCAGTCAAGATAACTGGGCTGTTATAACGGGCTTTGAAACTTCTTTGAAAGTGCTCTGGTAGATCAGAAGTCCAATAGATTTTTGATGCTGTTAACCCTACATCCCTAGCCACTGACTCAGTAGTCAACCTGCAGAAACAACAGGGAATTCAAGAATGGAGGTGTTGCAATACAATTTCCAAAGTGCTTGGGTCTTGCATTTAAATTGCCTTTGTTCCATTGCAATCAATTGAGTTAAATGGATTTTTACCAAGAGCATTAATACCAACTAAAGTGGTTCAAAGCCAGCTATTCCCTTCCAGTGTGCGATAAGAGTCTGTTGTGGAAAATAAAATATAATCAGGTACCCAATGAAGCCTTTGGTGTGTTCTGACTCAACACATAAATCAGCTTTGACTGTGTGATTTCGTCTGCCAGCTTGCCGCCCCGAGATTGCGACTTCTGCATTACCCAATGAAGCAGAAGACTTAATGGCCTCCACTGCTCTAGACACCTTCCCTTTGTCCTTTTGTTATTTCCCTTTCTCATCCAGGTGTATCACACAGAAAGTGGAGCGAGGGAGTGGTGGGTAAAAGGACCAGACCAGAGGGGTGGAATACGTTTGGGAAAGAAAAGCTGCAATGGTTGAGTCCCCAGCTTTGTTGGCCATAAGAACAGTGATATAGTTGCCCTAAGTGGAACCCAGCATCCCCATTCATGCAACCGAATACTGGAGATACTGCAATGGTTTCAGGGGCCAGCTATGGAGTAGGGCTGATGCACATCATTCATGAGCTGGTACATATAATGACTTGGGATGATTTAGGATGACAAATTGGGCGGGGGGCATTGAGGAGGGTCGTTTTACAGGGAACCAGGCAGAGGGCCTTCTCGGTAGTGGCACCTGCTCTGTGGAACACCTTCCCACCAGATGCCAAAGAGAAAAACAACTACCAGACTTTTAGAAGACATCTGAAGGCAGCACTGTTTAGGGAAGCTTTTAATGTTTAATAGACTATTGTATTTTAATATTCTGTTGGAAGCTGCCCAGAGTGGCTGGGGAAACCCAGACAGATGGGCGAGGTATAAATAACAAATTATTATTATTATTATATTATTATTATTTTTGGGGGGGAGTGAAAACTCCTGGAGGGCAGAGGCAGAAACACAGATGCCGAAGAAGCAGCCTACACTCCAACATTTCTCAAATGAAAATGTCCCTATTTTCGTCTGAGGAATGTTGGAGGGTATGAAACTGGTACTCAGAGGCATACTGCCTCTGACAGTGCTGTGTAAGAGGAGTGAATTTTCCCTCTCCTGCACCTTACCTTCTCCCAGTCAGTTGCTCCAGCCATACATCTCTGTTCCTAGATCCCTTCTGAAAGAGACTGGCACAGCCAGCTGCAAGGAGGTCAGGTACGAGTGCGTGGGGGTCCATTTTGGAATCTGCTGACACATCTAATGCACAAAAAATAAAAAGGTGACAATTGCTGCAATCTTAGAACAACCACAGATTGAGAAGTCCCCAGCTTTAGAGATTTCCTGTGCAAGCGATGGCTCTTGTGAGCGAAGAAAGCAACAGAAAATTGCAGCCGCATTGGCCCTCAGTACTCCATGGTGTCTAGGAAACAGCTGTAAAGTGAACCAATTTCTTCTTTTGCAGCTTTGGTTGCAGACAGAGGCACCCAGAGGACTTGGGCTATAGTTATCACCATGCTGGGAGTGGTGCTCTTTGATTTTGCTGCTGACTTCATTGATGGTCCCATCAAGGCCTATTTATTTGACGTCTGCTCTCACCAGGACAAGGAGAAAGGGCTTCATTATCATGCCCTCCTGACAGGTAAAACCCATAGCATCTGAACGGTTCTCTTTCCCCTCCCTTTAATCATACAGCGCGATGAGGGAGAGAGAAAGGTGGCAGCTGCCTGGAGTTCCTTCCTGTCTTCCCATGCTTAAGCTTCTTGAACAAGTTGGTCATCTGATGCAGTGCTTCAGTAACAAGCATTGTTTAACAGGTCATCTTGTGACCGCTGTAGCTGCTACAGAGAGGATCCGGAGGAACAGCTTCTTTTGAAAGAAGTAACATCCTACAATTAAAATTGAAGCCAAACGAGCAAGAATTTCCTCCTGCTTTTGGGTTGTTATACTGTTCTGTTTTTGCATATTTGTACAGTGGTACCTTGGGTTAAGTACTTAATTCGCTCCGGAGGTCTGTACTTAACCTGAAACTGTTCTTAACCTGAAGCACCACTTTAGCTAATGGGGCCTCCTGCTACCGCTGTGCCGCCGGAGCACGATTTCTATTCTCATCCTGAAGCAAAGTTCTTAACCTGAAGCATTATTTCTGGGTTAGCGGAGTCTATAACCTGAAGTGTATGTAACCTGAAGCGTATGTAACCCGAGGTACCACTGTATTTTCCACAATGGGAACTGAAACCCAGCAAAGGGCCAGAGAAGATACAACAGCACAAGCTTTTTAAACCTGGATTGTCAACTCCTAGCCACATTGACTGTAGAAAGTAAGTCCCAATGGGCTTAGTAAAACTTACACCTCAGGAAACTAGATGTGGACTCTGCTGCATATTTAAATACTGTTTAGAAGAGTGCAGTTGTCCCATCCTCTCCCCACTCACCCCCAGTGTCTGGTGGGAAATAAATTTGCCTGTCATGCCTTTTGATAGTGCTGCTACCACATGCTATGCAGAGTTTATTTTGCATTTAGATGTTACAAATCTGCTTATTATGCCATGCAAATCCTCAAGACATACAAAAGAGATGCCAAGAAGTTTGGGACGGTGTGCACATTGTACATTTAAAGCACAGAATACCTGCCCAAGAATCCTGGCAACTGTAGCTTACCCCTCACAGAGCTGCAATTCCCAGCGCTCTTAACAAGCTACAGTTCCCAGAACTCTATAGGGAAAGTTATGTGCTTAAAGAATATACGGTGCTGGGTATATAGCTTCTTTGGTTTAGTATCTTTAGCCCTTCAAAGAAGAATAAATACGATTATATTAGGGAACCTGTGGTCCTCAAGATGTTGGACCCATAATAAGTATGAATTTTCTCTTTTTAACCCATCAGTTTTGTTGGTGCTTCTATGGATACTGTTGTTGATTTTATTATTATATGTTGGACACCATCTTGATATTTTTAAAAACAACAGTGTGTATTTTAAATAGATAAATAATTCTGGGCTTAAAGATTCCTGCATTGCTGGGGCTGGACTAGATCACTACTGTGGTCCCTTCCAACTATAAGTCTGTGTTTCTATATTTCTATCATACTTGACTAGGGATGGGGGGGGGGTTGATTTTGCGTGCATAAAAAAGGTAAAGGGACCCCTGACCATTAGGTCCAGTAGTGACCGACTCTGGGGTTGTGGCGCTCATCTCGCTTTATTGGCCGAGGGAGCCGGCGTACAGTTTCCGGGTCATGTGGCCAGCATGACTAAGCCACTTCTGGTGAACCAGAGCAGCGCACGGAAACGCCGTTTACCTTCCCACCGGAGTGGTACCTATTTATCTACTTGCACTTTGACGTGCTTTCGAACTGCTAGGTTGGCAGGAGCAGGGACCAAGCAACGGGATTCACCCTGTTGCGGCGATTTAAACCGCCGACCTTCTGATCGGCAAGTCCTAGGCTCAGTGGTTTAACCCACAGCGCCACCTGCGTCCCTTATCTAATTTGTACTAATTATCCAAGCAAACACATAGGAATTTGCTTGCAAAGTGTGTATGTTAGTCCAAACTGCATACAAAAATGTGTTTGTTGGGAGAACTTTGCACTGAAATGCTGGTGAATTTTCATGAGGAGTTAACAAATAACAGTTCGCAAATTGTTGCGGAAATGTGGAGATCTGAACTTAAGACGGGAGATACAAGAAACTGAGTGGAACCAAAAGAGACAAATTCATCCATCCTAGTCCTTGACCATTGTCCCTACTGGCTGGAGATGATGGGCGTCTAAACTCAACAACATCTGGAACATAGCTGTCAACTTTCAGATTTGAAAATAAGGGATCAGCAGCCTCGAAAATAAGGGATCAGCAGCCTCACCTGTCCCAGGGACAGTCTACGGCATATCTAACAATCCAGGATAGCAGCGGGTAACGGCGCTGGAATAAGGGAAATTCCCGCAAAAAAGGGGAAGGTTAACAGCTATGATCTGGAAGGTCACAGGCTCCCCACCAAAGCGTATGGGCTCCTTCTAACCCACAGAGGGAGAATCTGTGGTCCTTTAGATGTTGGGCTGTAACGCCCATCACCTCCATCATTCTGTTCCCTCTATTATATAGCCTTGCTCTGGGCTAGGAGGTTCTCCCCACAAAGCCCAGTCCTTATTGACTCATTATGGCTGCTGCTCTCCTCACCTGCCATCCCATCTCACTCTTCTGCTTGTTACCTCTTGGATTCTCCATGGTCTGGCCTGGCTGCATGCTCTTTACTTCTTTCCCTCCAGGGTCAGCAGTATTTTCATGATTTGGGGATGGGGTGGGGAAGGTCATGAAAGAAAAGGCATTCTTCCCCCCAAGCTTGGAATATTTTCCCAGAAACTTTCTCCCCACCATAAATGAGAGTTTTTATTTCCTCAAATCCAGCGTCTCTTACGAGGTCACATCCAGAGTGACACTGGATGGTGGTGAGAGATGGAAGGAAGTTCCATGTGATTCAAATGCCTGCCGACCACACCGCCACTAAACAAAGAGAAGGTTGTGTTGCCTTGCAGTCTGAGTGATGTCAGCAGTTACTTAAATTGTGGGTTATATACATAGATTTGACCTTTATATTATTGCATATCCTGCTAACCATAGCATTTTTGGGTGCATTTTAGAAGCACTTGCAAATGCATGGCAAACATTACACTGACAATTTCCCATGAAGCAAGCTGTTACTAGAATCTGTAGCGTCATAACGCTAACGTAGCAAGGGTCCTTTTCCAGTCCTAGGGCCACATTCCTTACTGGGTAGCTTCCCAGGGGCCACGTCCTAGTGGTGGGCAGGGCAATGAGTGTATATTTTACTTTTGTACAACAGACTACACTCACTCTCATGCTGTCAGCAATAAATCACACTTGTCCGTGACGTTAACTCTTAATTCAAGGAAGCAGGTTGACTCAGGGGGTCAGGCCTAGTGAGCACAGTAGATCTTGCTCCTATGAGGCAGTTATAAGGACTGAAGGTCCCCGCTTCCCCAAAGTTCACTACATTTCCTCCTCCCCCAGGTTCTTCGCAAGCAGAGACTTATTCGCCTTGTCTGCCTTTGCTCCTCCCTCTCCGTACCTCTTCTGGTTCTGGGTGCTGGTTGCAGTAGGATGGGGACATGCCCGGCTTCTTCAGCAACCTGCCTCATCTCTGCCTCTTGGCCCTCTTCCTCTCCAGCCTCTGCTTCTGGACTGCTCTCTGCCACAGCCTCTTCCTGCTCACTAAACCTTGTTACCTATTCAGCTTCCAACACCACTTCCTCCCAGTCAGCTCCCTCTTCTTCCTCTGATCATTCATCTTTGTCCCACCCCTATCAACAACCAACAACAAATAGCTCCCCTCCCACAAACACTTTTAAAGGGCCATACACTGTTCATTCAGCAAAGGCTTGGTTACAGAAAAATGCTTCTGCCTGGCACCTAAAGATTTATAGTGAAGGTGCCAGGTGAGGCCTGGAAACGATGCCTTATGAGGAATGGCTAAGGGACCTGGGCATGTTTAGCCTGGAGAAGAGGAGGTTAAGGGGTGATATGATAGCCATGTTCAAATATATAAAAGGATGTCACATAGAGGAGGGAGAAAAGTTGTTTTCTGCTGCTCCAGAGAAGCGGACACGGAGCAATGGATCCAAACTACAAGAAAGAAGATTCCACCTAAACATTAGGAAGAACTTCCTGACAGTAAGAGCTGTTCGACAGTGGAATTTGCTGCCAAGGAGTGTGGTGGAGTCTTCTTCTTTGGAGGTCTTTAAGCAGAGGCTTGACAACCATATGTCAGGAGTGCTCTGATGGTGTTTCCTGCTTGGCAGGGGGTTGGACTCGATGGCCCTTGTGGTCTCTTCCAACTCTATGATTCTATGATTCTAGGCTCTCTGGGAAAAGCAACCCACAATTGGGAAGCCACCACAGAAAAGGCCCGTTCTCATGTTGCCACTCTCTGGACCTCTCTTGGAAGGGGCACACAAATAACCTGCCATGTTGATGTTAAATACGATTCTACTGTCTTTGTTTTTCTGTTCTTTTTTAGGTCTAGGAGGGGCCCTTGGCTACCTTACAGGTGCCATCGACTGGGGGCATACCGTCTTGGGAAAATATTTGGGATCAGAATTCCAGGTGATGTTCTTTTATGCTGCTCTTGTCTTCCTGATCTGCTTGACTGTACACTTGTGCAGTATTCCCGAAACTTCACTCGCTGACAAGGTAGAATCCGAAGCCCTGCTGAAAACAGCTGAGCCCTATCCATATGGTTCCATAGGAAAAGTCAAGAATGGTTATTTTAACAGCGGATATAATGAAATACGGGTTTTATCTCGGCAAGGGAAGCCCACCCTCAAAGAAGACATTCAGGTAATTGTGCCTTTTTTAGATTGCCATCTCTGCCTTTAATTCTAATATATTTGACATGGTAACCCTGGACCCTCCCATGAAGTGGGAAGTGAAGTACCGTATTTTTTGCTCTATAAGACTCACTTTTTCCCTCCTCAAAAGTAAGGGAAAATGTGCGTGCGTCTTATTGAGCGAATGCAGGCTACGCAGCTATCCCAGAAGCCAGAACAGCAAGAGGGATCGCTGCTTTCTCTGCACAGCGATCCCTCTTGCTGTTCTGGCTTCTGAGATTCAGAATATTTTTTTTCTTGTTTTCCTCCTCCAAAAACTAGGAGTGTGTTATGGTCTGGTGCGTCTTATAGAGTGAAAAATATGGTAATCAATTTGGAGGATGAGGTTATCCAAAATAAAAATGGAGGCCAGAACATGGGGCTGGGTCCTGACTAAGTAAGTTGTGCCTAGTTCCCATTGAAATCAAAAGAACTTCAGTTAAGTCATGACTAACTTGCCCTATCTATTTCAATGGGATCTAAGTTCAACTAACCTAGTCTGGTTCTAACACATAATATTTATGAATGGCCTATTTCCTATACTTTGGGCATGATCTTAAAAAGTTAGTTATGACGGAGGCTACAATCTTATACAGTACTCACTGATCTGGGAATAAGCCCCACTGAACTCAGTGGGATTTATGAGTACACAAGCCCAGGAATGCATTGTAGGCTCTGTTAAAGGCAGTGAATTTGAATGGACAAACATCACATTACTTTTAGTGGAACTTAACTGCAACACACTTTCACTGGACTGTTCCCCTTGGATATAATCATTAAATTACCCCAGATTACACCGAGATACTAAGTATCTTGTATGGTGGTTCCTCCCTTCTGACTTGGTGCAGAAATAACAAATATTGGTTGGGATTCACCTGATCAGCCATTTTTGTGAAAGGACTTTCACTTGTGCAGTTGGGCTCCCACTCCCTCTGCACCTCCCAAAATTGGCTTGAAGGTCAGGAGGACTCCCAGAGCAGCATGCAAGGAGAAGCTGGAATGCCTGCACTGATGGAACGATTACAAGAGTGCAATATTGCATTCCAAACATCGATCTCTGTGTGACTGTTATCTGACAGGCTCTTCGTGAAATAAGACCTATTGTGTCACAGAAATTAATATTCTGTGGTCCCCTGTGAATGAAACCCACAGTCTGCGGGCTCCTTCTTCTAATAGCTTTACATTTAGCTTTACATTTTTAAAGATAAGTCGTTGGCTGCAATCCCAGAGAGCAATATGTGTGCCCAGCTTTCTGAGTTCATTGATCTTGATTAACTTTGCTCAGATTCCATGTCTTGCACTTAGCCAAGAAGGATCTTGGATCTTGGCAACGCATCACTATGTTCAGTTTCCCTAAGCCAGGTCCTCAAGTAAATGCGTTTAGTGAAAAGGAGTCAGTCGGTCAGTACATGCTGCATTCATTACAGATGTCAACAGCTTTTGCATGGTTCTTGGTCTAACAACACAGGATTCTGAATTGCATTAAGCATCTGGTGCATTCTACAGAAACACTTAAAAAAAACCCAGCTCTTTGAAAAAAGACCTGGAAATGGTCCTATGCATGCTTATTTAGAGGTACGTCCCACTTTGTTTGGTGAGGCTTAAAAAGGTAAAGGTAAAGGACTTCTGACCATTAGGTCTAGTCGTGACTGACTCTGGGGTTGTGGTGCTCATCTCGCTTTACTGGCCGAGGGAGCCAGTGTACAGCTTCCGGGTCATGTGGCCAGCACGACTAAGCCGCTTCTGGTGAACCAGAGCAGTGCACGGAAACACCGTTTACCTTCCCGCCAGAGTGGTACCTATTTATCTACTTGCACTTTAATGTGCTTTCGAACTTCTAGGTTGGCAGGAACAGGGACCGAGCAACGGGAGCTCACCCCGTTGTGGGGATTCCAACTGCCGACCTTCTGATCAGCAAGCCCTAGGCTTTGTGGTTTAACCCACAGCGCCACCCACTTAAAAAAGGTAAAGGTACCCCTGCCCGTACGGGCCAGTCTTGACAGACTCTGGGGTTGTGAGCCCATCTCACTTAAGAGGCCAGGGGCCAGCGCTGTCCGGAGACACTTCCGGGTCACATGGCCAGTGTGACATCGCTGCTCTGGCGAGCCAGAGCTGCACACGGAAACGCCGTTTACCTTCCCGCTGGTAAGCGGTCCCTATTTATCTACTTGCACCCGGAGGTGCTTTCGAACTGCTAGGTTGGCAGGCGCTGGGAGCGCACCCCGCAGCAGGGATTCGAACTGCCGACCTTTCGATCAGCAAGTCCTAGGCGCTGAGGCTTTAACCCACAGCGCCACCTGTGTCCCGCGCCACCCACTTACTCCCAGATAAATGTGCACAGGATTGTAGCCAGAGTCTGGGGAAAATGAAACGTTAACATGCACCTTGTTTCCTAAAGATATATGAAGAGTCTGATAAGCAGCTAATTTTGCATCTAGAGCTGAAAATGGCCATGAGTCACCCATGTAAAAACTGACACAACTTTGGCCAGAATCTTCCGAAGTATTTATTTTCAAGTGAAGTTGATCTGCATGAATATTTGGTAGCAAGTTGATATATTTTGAAGCCAGTGGGGCTTACATTCTGCTCCATTGATCACAGCTGTGTTGTGCCAACCTTGTGCCAACAAGGAATTTTTTTCTTAGGATTGTGCCAATCTTGTTCTGGGATCTGTAGATGTGTTTTACATCACTGGCAATATATACCATGGTGAGCCACTGCTAATCAGAATTCAAAGTACTAAGCTGGATGGATCAATGGTCTGACACTGTTGCTCTTGTGTCTGCTAATCAGTTTCACATTCAAACAAAAGTGCATTCAAGGAAATTAAGTGAAATTGATTTATTTATTTTTTGGCATTTGTTTATTTCAAGCCTGTTTACCCTGCTATTTAGGTGAAAATGCTTCCAGAGTGATTCAGGGCTCCTCCAGACAATCTATTTATCCAGCCTTCATCTTGATTTATATGCACAAAGTTTATGCATTGGTTAGACTATGCCCAGACTTCCTTGAACATTTGTTCTCATTTGTTTATGGGGCAGTTATATGACAATGAGCAGTCAACATGATATCCTTGTGGGGTGTTTGCATGTCTTCCTGTTAATCATGTGTTCAGCCCTCATGCTTCAGTGCATTTCCCTGTCACTTTCCTAACTGCAAAAAGTTGTTAAAAAACAGATTTGCTGGATGAGGACAGATAGGCGCATAAGGAGCAATAGCGTTGCGAGCAACCAGTGTGAAGAAAGTAGCCCAAAATTGAATAAGGAAGACTTGATATCCAAATGCACACCAGCTGGATCTGATAATTCAGATAGAAGTGAGCCTTGAGTTGTTGGTTTAGCTAAAACCCCAGATATCTGATATTTCTAGAGAAAGTGCATTCCTTGTTTCTTTAGCTTTTTAGCTGTCAGCCAGAGGCAATTCCTGTGGGGTGAGATGTCTTGTTTCACCTTGCCAACCATTCAAAACAGTCTTCTGAAAGTTGCTTTCATGTGCTGGTTTATTTTCATGCAAGGCATCCACTCCCACAAACTTCTGCATCATCCATCAGTATCTTGAGAGACAATGGTGTTACTTTTTATTAATAATTCATCTAATAAATTTATATTCCAGTAGCATCTACCTTGAGGCAGGTAGGGCTCCCAGGTGGTCTCCTATCCAGGCACAAGACCTGACCTAGACCTCCTTAGCTTCGGCTGCACCA
Source organism: Podarcis melisellensis (assembly GCF_964234715.1). Taxonomy (NCBI): domain Eukaryota; kingdom Metazoa; phylum Chordata; class Lepidosauria; order Squamata; family Lacertidae; genus Podarcis; species Podarcis melisellensis. The sequence continues at coordinate 47,112,523 of NC_138543.1, forward strand.
TCTACCCACAGACCATGCCCTGAGAATAGTCCTCTTTGAAGAATATGGCCCATCGGCCCATCTAACCCAGTATCCTTTTCACGCAGTCGCTTACCAGATGCTTAGGGGTAGCCTGTAAGCTGGACATGAGCACAACAGCACTCTGCCCACCTGTGATTCCCACCATACAGTATTCAGAGACATACTGCTTCTGACACAGGCAGTTAGAACATAGCCTAGATCTTCATGAATTTGTCTAATCCTCTTTTAAAGTCATCCAAGCTGGTGGCCATCACTGTCTCCTGTGGGAGCAATTTCCATACTTTAACTAGGTGCTGCATGAAGTTCTGTGTTTTATCTGTACTGAATCTTCCAACATTTAGTTTCATTGGTGTTATGTACTGAAGTTCTCACCCTGGGCCAGCAGGGGGATACTGTAGATAGTTATGCAAATGAAGGATCGAAAGTGACGTTCAGTGATTGGATAGTTTTAGAAAGTTGCTACAGTAACGTTGTACTGGAGCTCTATATAAGCAGGCTGACTGAGCCCTTCAGCTCAGTTCTGTTCTGGCCTCTGAATAAACAAGAGCTGTTTGAAGAATCGCTGTGTCGTCTGATATGTTCACCCACAACTTAACAATTGGGTGTGCACAAGTTCTAGTGTTATGAGAGAGGAAGAGAAGGGGGGCAAGAGAGCTGAGAAACTGAAGAGTGGAGAGGCAGGGGGGGAAATCCTCCAGTCTGTTGGGAGCCTTTTCAATGAAACGTTGGAATATCCTTCCTTTCAGGTTCAGAAGCAGATGACCATTAAGTCCCTCCTAAAAGCACTCCTAAGCATGCCTTCCCACTACCGCTGCTTGTGTGTGAGCCATCTGATGGGATGGACAGCTTTCCTTTCCAACATGCTCTTCTTCACCGATTTCATGGGGCAGGTACGGAAAAGTAACCATCTTTCCTCTGGGCAAATTCAATTTTTAGGATTTAACTTTCATTCGCTTGCTTATGCAGCCTGATGGCAGATTTCAACAGTTGTCAACATCAAGAACAGGGAAATCAGATTTCCAAGAACAAAAAATGGATCCCTCCAAGTATCTTCATAGAACTGGGTCCATTGGGTAGCTGGATTTTTCATCTTTTACTTTTCGAAAAAGGTTTCTGCTGTTGAATCTACTGCAGTCTCCAAAATATGAAAATAGCAGTCATAAAAACACAAAGGTTTCCATTTGTGTTCTAAATGTTTGATTCCCCTTCATCTCACTCTTGAATTCTGTAGAACTGACAATCATACCATATATTTTAAAATTAGAGACAAGAAGGCAAGAACAAAGATATTGGAGATATACTTCAGAGGTCCAGACTATGAGAAGCCTGAAAAAAAGTAATAATTAATAATTTGGTTGTTTTTTATTTTAGTTTATTGTTTTTAATTGGATTATAATTGGATTATGATTATGATTTGATGGATATGTTAATTGGCTGTTTGCTATTGGAAAATTAATAAAAATGTGTTTTTTTAAAATTAATAAATTAGAAACTAGCAGTTAATTCTTTTGTTTACCACATTAATGTATGCGGCATTTGCAACAGAAATAAACCTGACATTTCAGGCTCTCTGTTTGATGCTATTCAGACTTGTATGTGGGTTTTCCAAGTCTGATCCTTCCCACTTGCTAGTGGAGGTTGTCACTGCACTGGCGCTACTAAGGACAGGAAAACCACTGAAACCATCTTGGATGTGAGTCCTGGAAGACCTGCTCCCTGCCTTGCAGGCCTTTTGCCACCTGGGTTGTTGCTGTTAATTTTCCTTATGTTTATTTTGGATCCTATGATTTATGTGGAAATTGTTCAATTTCTTTCTTTTTTTTTTTTGATGTCTTGTTGATTGTTTGACTGCTTTTGCTATGTCTGTAGTGGTGTAATTTTGTACATGTTGTAAGCTGCCTTGAGCAAAGTCAAACATAGGCTGCCCCACAAGCGAGGATTGGAAACCATGTTCAAGCTGAAGTTTACAATCCTGGTTTTCAGGCAAGAGAGTAAGCAGTGAATTGTATCCCACATTAAAGGTAAAGGGACCCCTGACCATTAGGTCCAGTTGTGACCAACTCTGGGGTTGCACGCTCATCTTGCTCTATAGGCTGAGGGAGCCGGCGTTTGTCAGCTTCCAGGTCATGTGGCCAGCATGACTAAGCCGCTTCTGGCGAACCAGAACAGTGCACGGAAATGCCGTTTACCTTCCTGCCGGAGTGGTACCTATTGATCTACTTGCACTTTGATGTGCTTTCGAACTGCTAGGTTGGCAGGAGCAGGGACCAAGCAACGGGAGCTCACCCCATCGGGGGGAATTCGAACCGCTGACCTTCTGATCGGCAAGTCCTAGGCTCTGTGGTTTAACCCACAGTGCCACTATCCCACATTAGTCCTACTCAAAATCAACCCATTGAAATGACTGGGCATGTCTAACATAGGTCCATTAATTTCAATAGGTTTGCTATGAGTACCGGTATATCTTAGTTGGATACAGCCCTATGACTTAGCAGGAACTGGGACCGCATGTTTCTTTTGTGAGGGGGGAAAGAGGGAAAAGGAAATTCATGAGCTCCAGGTTAGTTATTGTAATGCCAAGCCATGGTTTGGTGTGAAAAGACATAGAGTGGCATTGTGCTGCTGGAAAGCCTGTCTGAAACAGAAGCCAGACTGCAATACTATCAATTATTGGCCCTGCGCTATTGGCAGAAAATTGGCTGACAATACATATCACCATCATAATTAAAGTCACCAACATCAAATAAACACAGATGCAGCCCTGTGCACATTTGCTTGGAAGCCAGTATCTTGTATCCTGTTTTATTCAGAGGCATGATTACCAGCACAGCTTGTTCTTATTCTTTTCTATTTCGGCACACTGCAGATTGTATTCAATGGTGATCCTTACGCACCTCATAACTCCACAGCATACCTAACCTACGAAAGGGGAGTAGAGATCGGGTGCTGGGGGATGTGTATCAACGCCATCTCTTCCTCGCTTTATTCCTGTAAGTACTACCAACAAATGGATCACTTGCGATCTGACCAAAATATAAAGTGCATTCATACAGGCAGGGCATTTTGCCTACATTCTCTATGTGGCCATACAACAACTTTGTAAGGTTGATCGATACTATTTATGCCCACATTACAGAAGCAAAGTTGGGGGTGTGAGAATGGTGGTTTGTGCCAAGGCTTCCTGGTGATGCCATGACAGAAGCAAGGTTCAGAAACAGGGCTTTATGGTAGAGCTCATGCTCTACAACCATGTCAGCAAATAATATAAAGGTAAAGGGACCCCTGACCATTAGGTCCAGTCGTGGCTGACTCTGGGGTTGCGGTGCTCATCTCGCTTTATTGGCCGAGGGAGCCGGCGTTTGTCCACAGACAGCTTCCGGCTCATGTGGTCAGCATGACTAAGCTGCTTCTGGCGAACCAAAGCAGTGCACGGAAATGCCGTTTACCTTCCCGACAGAGCGGTACCTATTTATCTACTTGCACTTTGCCGTGCTTTCGAACTGCTAGGTTGGCAGGAGAATAATATACTGACAATATTTTTATAACACTGTACAGTGGTACCTCTGGTTACGTACTTAATTCTTTCCGGAGGTACGTTCTTAACCTGAAACTGTTCTTAACCTGAAGCACCATTTTGGCTAATGGGGCCTCCCGCTGCCGCCGCGTGATTTCTGTTCTCATCCTGAAGCAAAGTTCTTAACCTGAGGTACTATTTCTGGGTTAGTGGAGTCTGTAACCTGAAGCGTATGTAACCTGAAGCGTATGTAACCTGAGGTACCACTGTACTGTTTCAAAATTCATAAACAGAAGACATATAATATGTGCATGGAGTCACAACTTAATAAGAATCAGATATATTTTCCATGAACAGGAATGGTAGGAGTGGTAAGTCTCTGAAATGGAGGCAGAATGCCTTTCCACAGTCAATATCCTAAAAATGTGAGATGATGAGAAACATCACAGTAGGGTGCTCCAAGCACAGCAGCAGACAGCAAATAAATGTTCCATGAACAGGAATGGTAGGAGTATAAGGTTCAAGCTTCCTTCATTGATATGCATGGTAAGACCCAAAGAGTAGTCTGGAGGTGGTAAATAAATTTTTTAGCTGCTGAAACCCAACAGATTTCATATGCAAGCTCCTTGGAGGAAGCGAGGTACAGTTAGTAAGATTCTGTCAACAGCTTCACTTTGAAGGAAGGTAATATTATTTTCAAAGATATTGCAGATGTTTCACACTCCAGTTTGATCTACATTAAACAATACATAAATCTTGCGAAATAAAATAATGTTCAGCAATGTTTCCAATGGATTCCTTTTAGACAGAAATCCCCCACCCCTTTCCCAATCTTTTTCTTCCAACAGATTTGCAGAAAGCGCTTCTGCCTTACATTGGATTAAAGGGACTTTACTTCATTGGATACCTGCTTTTTGGGCTGGGCACTGGCTTCATTGGGCTCTTTCCCAAGGTGTATTCGACTTTGGCCCTCTGTTCCCTCTTCGGCGTAATGTCCAGCACGTTATACACGGTGCCATTCAACCTCATTGCTGATTATCACAAGGAGGAGGAGGAGGTAAGTTAGAAGGGATGGTTGTTGTCAGATCCTTTCCTATAGCATCCTTCTTACAACGCCCGTGCCTTTCCCTCCCCACTCCTTTTCTGGATGCTATGCAAGAAGTGAGGGCAGAAGTCTACAGCCAGGTTGCCTCTCTTTATTGCTCACACCTTGAAAGTCAGCTGACGGCACCTGAGCCCTGCTTTTCTAGATAGACGTTCTGCTTAAAATCCTAGGGAGAAATAAATAGTGCTAAAAACCAGTGGAGTAGGCCTTAGTAAAAGGTAAAGGGACCCCTGACCATTAGGTCCGGTCGTGGCCGACTCTGGGGTTGTGGCGCTCATCTCGCTTTATTGGCCGAGGGAGCCGGCTTACAGCTTCCGGGTCATGTGGCCAGCATGACTAAGCCACTTCTGGTGAACCAGAGCAGCGCATGGAAACGCCGTTTACCTTCCCGCCAGAGCGGTACCTATTTATCTACTTGCGCTTTGATGTGCTTTCGAACTGCTAGGTTGGCAGGAGCAGGGACCAAGCACCAGGAGCTCACTCCGTTGCGGGGATTCGAACTGCCGACCTTCTGATCGGCAAGTCCTAGGCTCTGTGGTTTAACCCACAGCGCCACCCGTGTAGGGATTAAATCTGCACACACTGATTTAGGCCAGTGTTTTGCACACAGTATTCTTTGCTCACAATATTTTGTTGCAGCGTCATCCACGGAATGGGATGAAAATAATCCCACCAAGAATTACATTTTATTGGCTATGACAGCCTGGATCAGCAAATGTTCTGAAGGCAAGGCAGGATGCTCAAGGAGCAGAGCTTCATTATAGAAGTCAAGGCTGAACACAACTCAGCCTCTTGAGTTAGCTTCATGATCAGAAGAAGCTGCGGAGGCTGAACTTTTTCAAGGATGTCAGATTTTGTGTGGTTTAGAGGACTTGAGAGTTCATCAAGTGGAAAGCAATGCAAGCCCAATGTTTCATACTTTAGTTGTGGGAAATTGCAGTCAAAATAATGTGCTAGTTAGTGCATGACGGGGTTAAGACAAGAGAGGACTGTTCCTAAACTCAGCTGGGTCATCCCCCCCCCCACAACCTTCATGAGGGAGAAAGTGAAACTTATTTGATTTCCTTTCCTCACTCTTTCCGTGCCATGTAACAGACCAGGATGCATTACATTCTGTATATTGCACCTGTGTTCTCTTTGCTGCTGCATAGAACAACGCATGAACCAGACTTTTGGACTTAGTAGGTAATTTTTTTAAAACTTACTTAACCGTATGTGGTCTGATCATTGCAAGAAGGGTAGAGAGAGGGGGCAAGCACTGTAAGCAAACTAAACAGGATATGAAAAGGGTCTAACAACCTGTATTCCATGTTATAATGCTGCTTAACTCTGAGAGTGTTTTTAACTCTATCAGGGTCTCTCTCCCGCTGGAGAGGGCACCCAGCCGATTTTTTGTGTGAATTACCTACACGGGGCTCGTAGTTAATTACCTACATGGGGCTCATACTTTCCTCCCACATACTAGTGAAATTCATTTTTCGTAGAAAAAAGTCTTGGTAACCTTAGCTTGTCACGATACATTTGCAGACATTTGATAACTAACTTATTTGCTGAACTTTACGTCCTCCTGTTAACATAAGGCAACACAGTGGTCAGAAAACTGGGGAGATCTGGACTCACATTTCCACTGAGCTATGAAATTCACTGGTTGATCCCGGACCAGTCGCCATCTCTCAATCTAATCTACTTCACAGGGTTGTTGTGGGATAAAATGAAGAGTGGGGCGGGGAACTGTATATGTTTAATTTTATTCCTAGAAATATCTCTCTCTCTCTCTCTCTCTCTCTCTCTCTCTCTCTCTCTCTCTCTCTCTCTCTCACACACACACACACACACACACACACACACACACACACTCTGTCAGGGAACTGACATCAGAGCCAGAGGTGGAGGCAAGGCTCCCAAGCAATGCTGGAGAAGGGCCCAGCAGGGAGAGAAGGAGCTCATCGGCTGGGGAAGGAAATCAGCATAACACCAGGGATAAAGGGGGGCAGATGGGGGAATCGGAGAAAGGGCTCCAGGACTCCTCACCGGAGACCAGCGGGGAGAGCACGGGTCCTCCGCTACCCACACCCACCCTGCGCAGAAGACTTCTGTGCAGGGAAAGTAGGCGTAGACTTGGCGTCAAAGAACTTCTTTGCTGGAAGAAGTTCAGGAAACTCCCACTGACGGATTCTGCTAGCGACAGAACAGCCACGAAGTGAAGGGCTGTCCAGCCAGAAAAGGTTTAACCAGGCTACCTAGCCAGGAGTGGCGGCAACTTACGCACGAGCAACCCCATATAACCATTACACACACGTTCCTTTATTTCCCTAGAGGAAAGGCAGGATATAATTGTAAAAAATATTTTTTAAAAGATGTATTTGATATGATGGCACTAGAAAGGTAGTTCAATTGCATGCTCTCTTAACCAAAGAGTTTTCATCTCCAACTTTCTAAGGGTAATTATGGTTCAGCAAATAAGATAGTGTATCATTCATGACAAGGCCAGACCATCACAAACCCATTTTATTTAATTATTTATGAAAAATGCACTTCACATTGACCTTGCAATGCTTTTAATTTATCATTCAGAAAGCACCCTTGTTCCCTGTTAAGTGTGAATTGGATGACTCTTCAGTCAAGTGCCCTGGATTTCAATGTAAGCTAGTAGGGAAACATCATACTTCAAAGGAGTTTTCGATTTACTCCCCCAAAGCCTGGAGGACATATCATTTAACAGAACCTTATGAACTGTCCAGGGACACAGGTGGCGCTGTGGGTTAAAGCCTCAGTGCCTAGGACTTGCTGATCGAAAGGTCGGCGGTTCGAATCCCTGCTGCGGGGTGCGCTCCCGCTGCTCGGTCCCAGCGCCTGCCAACCTAGCAGTTCGAAAGCACCTCCGGGTGCAAGTAGATAAATAGGGACCGCTTACCAGCGGGAAGGTAAACGGCGTTTCCGTGTGCAGCTCTGGCTCGCCAGAGCAGCGATGTCACACTGGCCATGTGACCCGGAAGTGTCTCCGGACAGCGCTGGCCCCTGGCCTCTTAAGTGAGATGGGCACACAACCCCAGAGTCTGGCAAGACTGGCCCGTACGGGCAGGGGTACCTTTACCTTTATATGAACTGTCCATGGAACACAAGGCAGAGTTTAACAGCCATGCAGTCTAGCAAGTGGGGGGAAGTTTTAGCAGGAACTTCAAGAGAAATCTCCTTTCAAAACCAATGAAGCCAATTGCCAATTTCTGTAAAGGAAGTTGATTCCGGGAAAGGCTAGGTACATTCTACCAGCTTGAGTAGGGTTTCAGAGTATGTGCAGAGTTCCCTGCCAGTCATATGGTCCGTGCGACTGTTCCCTAGTCTGTGTGTTTCCAGCATCCCAGAGGCTGTTTCACAAAACTGGGAGGAGGACACCAGAGCTTTAAATCATGCCACTTATCGTGGGCACAAGAACAAAGTCTTGCCTTGCTTGCTCATCAAGACTGTGTAGTATTTGAACAGCTGAGATTTATGCAGTGAAACGATCAGCGCAGGATTGTATGGTCGGCTGTGCCTTGTTTGATGGAGTTCTTTTATCTGCTTGCTTTCAGGGCCAGACCGGAGGACAAGCCGGAGAGCACAAACGAGGAAAAGGTGTGGACTGTGCTGCCCTCACTTGCATGGTCCAGCTGGCGCAGATCATTGTTGGGGTGGGCCTGGGCTTCCTGGTCAGCGCTGCTGGGAGCGTGGTGGTAGTGGTGATCTCTGCCTCTGCAATCGCTTTACTGGGCTGCTGCTTTGTAGCGTTCTTTGTTCGGTACGTGGAAGAGAACAATAAATAGTCGAAGCTTGGGAGAAGCTGCTGTCTTTGACAAAGGGAGAAACACGGTGGTTCTCTTGTTGCTGTTCGCACACTAGTTATTTCTGTAGCAAGTTTTCGCTTTGTGTGTTTTCTGGGAATATTTGAGGCCACTAGTTCTCCCACACAGTTCAGGCAGGTCTACACTGTGGACTTAAACTGGTTTAAAGGGCATCCCTTCTCAGCGAATCACGTGTGCTATTTTTGTGGTGAGGACTGTAGACCTCAAACTAATTCCCTCCATGCATAGTCTTCTTCTTTTTAAGCAAACAAAAATTCATAGAGTTCAGCTATTGTGTTTTTCACTTTTCCGAATCAGAGTGCATATCCAGGCTCTCTTAGGCAGCATCCGAAAGGGGGCTTAATAATTCAAATGGGTTGTTCAGATTCATAGCTGTCAACGTTTCCCTTTTTTTTAAGGGTAATTCCCTTATTCCGAATAGGATTCCTCGCAAGAATAGGGAAAAGTTGACAACTGTCTTCAGATTTCACAAACAGGGAGGAATGTGGACTAGCAGAGGGGCGTCCCAACCTGTGGCCCGTGGCATATCTGTGGATTTGTGGTTGAACATGTGCGTTGGCACATCCATCGTGTTACATATCCATAAGGGGTTTTTAATCGAATTTTACTTGCTTCTTATTTCTTATATCGCATTTTCTTGTGTAATACAATTTGAGTTCTATGGAATTCAATAAAAGACAATAGATAAGAAATAAAGGAAGCAACGACGATACAATTAAAAATCACGCAGCATCTAGCACAGCACGTTGCTGTTGCTACAACAGACAGAAAAATCATTAAATGGTTCGCCAAAATCCTCAGCCATTTTAAAGTGGTTTTTTTGGGGGGTGGGGGGGGTTTGGGAACCACTGGGCTGGCATTTTGATGCCAACAATGCCATGTGGACCCTGGAAAATGGTTGCGCTGATTCCACACTTGGGGTGTGGGTTACTGGTCTAGTGTGGTGACAACAAAGGGCTAAAACAGTTCTGATGCTAGAGATCTCTGAATGGATCTTCCAATTTATTTATTTATTTATTTATTTATTTATTTATTTATTTATTTAGTATTTTATAAAGCCGGGGCCCTTGTTTTCACTTGAGCAGCAATGGTGAGAAAGGGTTTTGTCATTCTTTCCATGCACCACTCCCCAGCTATCGCTATTTGCCCTCCTAGGAAAAAAATACAGGCACAATGGATGATAACTTATATCAGAAAGAGTTAAACACCCTCTCCCTTAGCACAACTGCTCTGATAAAAAGTAGAACATCCCCACCATGCCTGCTTTAATTTTAATGTATTTATTTTTAAAACTTCAGTCATGAGCTACCCATATCATTTCTGTCTTTGCCTTAAAAAGTGTAACCCTGGAAGTCTCCAGTCCAAGTCAAGCTTTGAAATCACCACAGTGAAAGGGAAGTGTGGAAAAATCTTGTGAATGTTGAGGTTTTCTAGCCATTTTAAAGAATTCATTTTAAAGACCAAGTGGAAAATATCAGAAAAAAATTGTCATGAGGGTTTTCCTGGGGTGGAGGGAGATGTAAATGGGGCACATTTACATCTGTGGTATAAAAAAGGTATTATATTTGGACATTTGCTGAAGGCATTCAGTCAGATTAGACATTTACCGGTGAATGTCGCACATTGACCAATACATATAAACAGTCTCTTGGTGATGTCTTGGAAGATGCCTATATTGATCAAATTTTTGACACATACCATAACACACACACAAAGTGACAGGGCTTCCATCAAGATAGGACTGTCTGGACTTTTGGCCTGAAAACTGTTTTGGCTGTTAGGACTCAGCCTCTCGAGAGAATGCAGAAATAACGTAGAATGTTTCTGACCATGTGCAGAGAGCATACCTTCATCATTAGGTCAGTACAGTTGCCTCATACACCCTTAAGATTAGGGCAGGGTTTCCAGACAAACTTGGTAGCTCTCTGGATACAAATGAACCTCTGTCAGGATGTATTAAACCACAGATAGTATAAGAACAGATCCAAGGCACGGAGTCTGAATCCTGACTCCCTAGTGGGAACTGAATTGGTTTCAGTTGCTTTCCTGCACATTCAGAATTACTCCCTAATGCTAGAAACCTCGCACTCCTTTCAACATCTTTGAAAAAAAGTTTCTCTTTAGAAATGTTCTTGACAGTCTATCCCAAAACACACAGGCTTCCCTTCTGAAAAAAACATGACCTAAAATGTAAAAATGCCTACTACTAAATTAAATGCCAGTCCTCCCACCAAAATCAATCTACTGCGACAGGATTTTTATTTCATTTTATTTTTGTCCATACATACAAACTCGCCCCCACCCCCGCCACCCTTCAGCTTTTGAAAAATGATAGGCATTCAGCAACTGCACTCAAGTGACAATTATTTTAAGCCTTCCAGGAACGGTATAATTCAGCTCCCATTTCAGCACCTACTGCTGTAGAAAAGCAGAAATGAAAAAAGGGCTGGTGATTATATCTAACAGCAAAGTGTGCTTGGTGCAGTCAACCTATATCTAGATTCTGGCTGTATATTAGACCAGGATTTTCCTAAACTTAGGTATCCAGATGTTTTTGGTCTACAACTTCCATCATCCCTAGCTAGCAAGACTAGTGGTCAGAGAGGAGGGGAACTGTAGTCCAAAAACACTGCTTTAGACGAAGAGTGGCTTTGCCATGGCCCTCCAGATATTATCTCTGACCACTGGCCATGCTGGCTGGGGTTGATGACATCTGGAGTCCAATCACATCTGGAGGGCCACAGGTTTTCCCCACCCCCAGTTTAGATTATCTGTCACTCAAGCAACAACTACTAATACTAATACTAATAATTTATTTATACCCCGCCCTTCTGTCTGGTTTCCCCAGCCACTCTGGGTGGCTTCCAACTGAATATTAAAAACAATACAGCATCAAACATTAAAAACTTCCCTAAACAGGGCCACCATCAGTTGTCTTTTAAAAGTAAAATAGTTGTTTATTGCCTTGACATCTGCTGGGAGGGCGTTCCACAGGGCAGGCGCCACTACAGAGAAGCCCCTCTGCCTGGTTCCCTGTAATCTCACTTCTTCCAGCGAAGGAACCACCAGAAGGCCCTCGGTCCTGGATCTCAGTGTGGCTGGATGATGAGGGTGGAGACGCTCCTTCAGGTATACAGGACTGAGGCTGTTTAGGGCTTCAAAGATCAGCACCAACACTTTGAATTGTGCTTGGAAACATACTGGGAGCCAATGAAGATCTTTCAGGACTGGTGTTATATGGTCTCAGCGGCCACTCCTAGTCACCTGTCTAGCTGCCGCATTCTGGATTAATTGCAGTTTCTGGGTCACCTTCAAAGGTAGCCCCACATAGAGCGCATTGCAGTAGTCCAAGCAGGAGATAACTAGAGTATGCACCACTCTGGCAAGGCAGTCTGTGGGCAGGTAGGGTCTCAGCCTGCATACCAGATGGAGCTGGTAAACAGCTGCCCTGGCCACAGAATTAACCTGTGCCTCCATGGACAGCTGTGAGTCCAGGCTGCACACCTGGTCCTTCAGGGGCACAGTTACCCCATTCAGGATCAGGGAGTCCTGTCCCCCAAGAACAGTACTTCTGTCTTGTCAGGATTCAACCTCAATCCGTTAGCCACCACCCATCCTCCAACCACCTCCAGACACTCACACAGGACCTTCACCACCTTCAATGGTTCTGATTTGAAAGAGAGGTAGAGCTGGGTATCATTCGCATATTGATGAACACCCAACCCAAACCCCCTGATGATCTCTCCCAGTGGCTGTATGTAGATGTTAAAAAGCATGGGGGAGAAGACGGAACCCTGAGGCACCCCACATATTATACTATATAATATATATCTTCCAGTACAGAGAAGTATCTTCCTTTGCCTGCCACCAGCTAAACCACTCTGAGGGGTGTGAGCAGGAAGCTGCCTTATCGCAAGCCAGACCATCTTGTTCAGAACTGTCTTCACTGGCTGGAAGCAGCTCTCCAGGGTCTCAGGCAAGAGTCTGTCTCAGCCCTACCTGGAGATGCTGGGGACTGAACCTGGGACCACCTGTGTGCAAAGCAGATGCTCTACCACTGAGCTACAGCCTTTTCCCAACCTAGTGGACCTGGGAGTGGCAGAAGAAGGGACTTCTGGAGGTAGCAAGTCAAGAGAAGGGCAACTGTGAGGACTGGGGGTGTCAGAATGCCAAGGGGCTTGAAGGAAGTGGATGGTGGGGGAAAGAGAGCAGGGGCAGAAAAGAGGAGCGGGGGAAAAGAGGACAGGAAGCAGGAAGGTGGTAGGGTTAAAGGTAAAGGTAAAGGGACCTGTGACCATTAGGTCCAGTCGTGACCGACTCTGGGGTTGCGGCACTCATCTCACTTTACTGGCCGAGGGAGCCGGCGTACAGCTTCTGCGTCATGTGGCCAGCATGACTAAGCCGCTTCTGGCGAACCAGAGCAGCACATGGAAACACCATTTACCTTCCCGTCGGAGCGGTACCTACTTATCTACTTGCACTTTGACGTGCTTTCCAACTGCTAGGTTGGCAGGCAGTGGCGTAGTGTGGGTTGTCAGCACCCGGGGCAAGGCAAGTAATTTGCGCCCCCTAACCTGTGGATCTTAGCACTGATTTTAGCACTGCGAGTGCGAGCGCGCGCCCCCCAGATGTTGTGCCCGGTGAGGCCGGCCCCCCCTGCACCCCCCACGCTATGCCACTGTTGGCAGGAGCAGGGACCGAGCAACAAAATTTGTGCCCTACAGCCTCCTAATCAATGCTAACTATATTAACCACAAATCTCTTTCAAGTTAATTATTATTTAATATAAGGTTGCTGCTTTTTAAAAAAGAAATTACCGGTGAGTCACACAATGTACCTGACACAGCCAAGTAGTTGATATCATGACTAAGCCGCTTCTGGCGAACCAGAGCGGTGCACAGAAACACCGTTTACCTTCTCGCTGGAGCGGTACCTATTTATCTACTTCTACTTTGACGTGCTTTCAAACTGCTAGGTTGGCAGGAGCAGGGACCGAGCAACGGGAGGTCACCCTGTCATGGGGATTCGAACCGCCGACATTCTGATCGGCAAGTCCTAGGCTCTGTGGTTTAACCCACAGCGCCACCCGCGTCCCTGTGGTAGGGTTAGGGAGGGAGATAGAGGAGTTTGAATGAGGTGGGAAATGAAGAATGATAGAATTTTGTTATGACTTTGAATGGAAGTGCTATCAGGGCAGGACTTTGGGGCAGATGTGCAAGGGTCCTTGAGTAGGAGCCCCCCCTAAAGAGCACATCTGTCTTACCACATTTTGAAGCAAATGAAAACATATACATTACCCTCCAAAAGACTACTTAGTCTGGAGCCCACCCACCCACTTCCACATGATATAATTAAGCCCAGAATCTAACTTTTACAATAACTGGTCGATGTCAGCTGAGTCAGTGGGTGAGCAATAGACACATCCATAGCAATTCAACTCTGTTGCTAGGTGAATATTTCCCCCCAAATTACATAGCATGTATTTAGTGCTTGGAATTGTTTCAAGCACTTCCTATACATTGTGATCCTTGCTACAACCCTGTAAGTTGGGACATATTGGGGGTGGGGGATCAAATTGCTAAGGCAATTATTCCACAGTGCAAGCATTTCTGCTTGGGCAACAGAATCGTCTCCCCTTCTCTTTCCCCTGGGCAACATGCCCCCCAAAATCTATTCAAGGGGCTGCCTCAGATTTGAGAAGGATGCATGCAGGCGAAGGAGAACAGAGCTGGGATTGTTCACTTGGTAGAGCATGAGACGCTTACTCTCAGGGTTGTGGGTTTGAGCCCCACGTTGGGCAAAAGATTCCTGCATTGTAGGGGTCTGGACTAGATGACACTTCCAATTCTAAGATTCTATGAGAGAGAGAAAAGTCCCATTGCACACGTGGAAATCCTTGCACCAATGGGACTCGTTAGTGGAATACCACCCATTCATATTGCATGCAATGTGGGAGAAGGAAAGAAAATGGCTTGCTTATGGCCATCTAATGCATCTATGGCAGAAGCTAGGTTACCAGAGCCATAACTCAGTGGTACAGCACATACATTGGATGCAAAGGGTTCCCATTTCAATCCCTGGGCATTTCAAGGTAGGGTTGCAAAAACATCCCATCTGAAACCCCGAAGAGCTGTGGCCAGCAAGTGGAGGGAATCCTGTGCTAGATGGACTTTGTTACAAGACAGGATCCTTCATTCATTTCAAAAGGTTTGCTTTGGTCTGCAGCCCAAAGTACCCACTGTTGCCTGGGGCCGCAATGGCGCAAAAATGTGGTTACAAAGCATGGATCCACATGGATGCTCAGGATTTTTGCATTGGGTCACCCCAAATTCACCATCAGATCACATAGCATGTCCATGGCTACAGCCTGCACCCAAAAAATCACGCACCCACTGTTGCGTGGGGCCGCAATGGCGCAAAAACGTGGTTACAAAGCACGGATCCACATGGATTCTCAGGATTTTTGCATTGGGCTACCCCAAACTCACTGTCAAATCACATGTCTCTGGCCACAGCATAAACCACAAAAATCATACATCCACTGTTTCATTCAGAATATTTTTTTCTTGTTTTCCTCCTCTAAAAACTAGGTGCGTCTTATAGTCAGGTGCGTTTTATGAAGCAAAAAATACAGTAACAATGCTTGCATCGTATTTGCCAATGGGGTAGAAGTGTTCTTTGCAGTTATGACACTTGAAGGCAGGTGACTGAAAGAGCCGTAGACTCTTCTCTTTGTGCTAATGTGATGGTAGCATAGATCTAGTATGAATGCAGTGGACAGCGGAGGAGAGAAATTTGCCTGCCACACACATAATACCTCTGTTGCTGGGGAGCAAAAGGAGAACCAACCATTCACCTCTCCCCATTTTCTATTTTTTTCTTGTTTAAGAAAGTCGATGTGTACTCGTGAAACCAAAGAGGCATGCCCAGCTTTGCAACTAAGCAGAGTTAATGAAATGTTAGATGTTTGCAGTAGGAGAATGCTTGCCAGGTTCGTGTGTTTGGTTTTTGAAATTCAAATGGACAACACAAGCATCTGAGAAGTGCCCTAATTCTAGAACAGTCAGTTATGTGCACAAAGGCACACACACATCAACACAAGAGAAATACTTGAAGTTTAAGTGTCTTTCCGCTGAGCAGAGGGATTGATTCTTTCCAGGCAATGCTTGGCTGCAGACCAGGCTTTACGAAGTAATAAGACTGCTCCATGTAATATGCATATGGTGGTTTAATAATCTACAGATAACAAGGTTCATACTTTCGATACAGAATTTTTTTAATACAAAACATTTTGCCTTGAAACATCCTTTTTATCCAGACCCAGAACATCACCCCAGGTTTTTAGTTCACATTAATTTCCAGGAATCGCATGCTCCCACATTGCAACAAGCAGTCTTTGGTGCAATCCCAGCCCTTGTGTGTGAACATGGTGTTGCTACAGTAGTAGCCATGGAGAATGGAGCACTCCATAGAAATCAAAATTGGAGAGAATTATTTCTCTGCATGGGGGTAAATCGTGGCAAAGAATGTAAGAGCTGAGGTTTTGAAAACAGGGAGTCAGGAGAAGGAGGAAATCTGGTCACCTGTGGTTCAGGTGTGAAGTCCAAGACTTTTAGGTAGTGAATGAGTCTTGGGTAGAAATTTTGCCACCAGGTATACTGGAGAGAGAATCTTTCCAGAAGCTGGTCAAGAAAAGGGCAATTACTTCAAATGTTAAATATTTCCATGAAGGGCAGATCAACCAACATGATTAGTCATTACAGCCAAATAGAACTTCCATGTGCAGTGGCAGTGTACCACCAAATACCAAACACTGGTAGCAAACAGCAGGAAAGGGGTTTTGCCTCTTATGGGACATGTTCCTTGCCACTGTTGGAACCAGGATGCTGCCCTCAAAGGAGCTTTTTCCTGTTCTGGAATCCAGACTTGGCAGGAAAAGCCTGTTGTATGTCAGCTCCTGGATCTTTTACAACCTTCCTCACAAAATGAGTTTGCACCACCATCTGGTCTCAACCACCCACCTTGGTAGCACAGCTTTAATTTTTTTATCATGCTCTTTTGAAATCCCAGATATCCTCTGCTAGTTCGCAAACTGAATCATCTCTCAGAAAAAAGGGTATGTTTGTGCTATATTTCCAGGAGGAGCCATTTCCAGGAGAACAGCCATATTAGTCTGTTGCAGCAAAAAAAAACCAGAACAAATACACACCAGGAAAGAAACTTGTGGCACCTTCAACACAACTGCACTGGTTAAGCATATGAATGGACTAAGGCTCATTCATCAGATGCATCTGAAACTACAACCCTGCTTCCTCTTGTTCCCTCTCCCTTTGAATCAAAGGTTCACACCAGGATTAGAGCAAGATATGCCACAGACCTGTTATCTCTTTCCCTCTCACCTTCTACCTTAAGAAGAACACAGATCCCAATATGGGCACTCAGAACATGGAACATACTTTGAACATCAGTTCCACACCCCTGGAGAAGTCCCTGAGAAACCTTGCTTTATCTCCACAGGAACTGAACCCTCTGAGGACCCTTCCTCTATAGGCAAGTCTCTCACCCCCAACAAGATGTAATAGCCAGCCAAATCCCCCTCCCATAAGGTGCAGGAACTCCATCTTCCTGATTCCTGTAAAACCAGAAAGTCCCCAGGAATGGATTTACATACCTTGCTTCCCCTGGACCAGTCCAGAAACTCACTACCCTAAAACAACTCCTTCTGCTGTCATGGAGAAGCACTACTACAGAGCCGGCTCTTCCATTAGGCAGAGTGAAGCAGCTGTCTCAGGTGTGGATGCTGGAGGACAGAAGAGTGCACCTCTTAAGCTAGCTAGTCTACTGCCCTCTACTGTGGTGAAGACCACTATCCCATCATCACCAGCGTTTGGGGAAAGGGTGGGAGAGCATCTGCCTTGCATATAGAAAGTCCCTGGTTCAGTCTCCAGGCAGGGCAGGGGAATGTCGTCTGCAGCCCTGGACAAATGCTGCCCATCAGCAGAGACAGTACTGAGACAGATGGACCACTGGTCTGACTCAGCTCCCTATGGTCCCCTTCCCTGAACTATGGAACAGCCCTACACACATTTCCTATGGGATGTGAGTGGCGCTAAACCATGTGGTCTAAACCATGGAGCCTCTTGGCTCAGCTGTTCGAATCTGCATGACGGAGTGAGTTCCCATTGCTCTGTCCCAGCTCCTGCCAACCTAGCAGTTCAAAAGCACGCCAGTGCAAGTAGATAAATAGGTACCACTGCAGCAGGAAGGTAAACGGTGTTTCCGTGCACTCTGGTTTCCATCACGGTGTTCCGTTGCACCAGAAGCAGTTTAGTCCTGCTGGCCACATGACCTAGAAAGCTGTCTGTGGACAAATGCTGGCTCCCTCAGCCTGAAAGCGAGATGAGCGCCGCAACCCCATAGTCGCCTTTCTAGACTGAACCATACTTTTTTACACATTTCCCTCCCCCCTTTGGGAATGGAAGAATCCAAGGAGCACATTGCTTGGCTCCCCCACCCCACCAAGATGGGGTGCGCTCCAAAACAGACCCTGACTTGTTGACTCTGGAGATTGGAAACATCACAGCCTCACTCAGCCCCTTAAGCTTATAAATGCAGTTCGGCCGAGGTGGTGGTGGGCAAGAAGTCAGAGCGGCTACTGTAGACCACCACCCCGGGGGGATATGAGATGATGTCAGGCAAGCTGACTGCTGCAGGAGCAGCTGGAGCAGCAGAAACAGCTCTGGGGTCAATGGGCATCAAGGTGTGCAAGGCTTGCTCCTCATGCTCGGGCTTGGTGGTGGCAGTGAAGGGGCGCATGGCCGTGAGCGAAGGTGAAGTGATCCTCCACAGCAACTTCTTGAGGGCCTTGCGGAACTCCCTGCGCATCAGGCAGTAGAAGATGGGGTTGAGGCAGCTGTTGGAGTAGGCCAGGCAGATGGTGACGGGGAACAGGTAGGTCTGGGAGAAGAAGTAGGCGTTGCTGAAGGGCAGCACGTTGAGCTTGATGAAAATGCCCCAGATGGTGAGCGCCTGGTTGGGAAGCCAGCAAAGGAAAAAGGAGAGCACCACAATGGTCACCGATTTCGTCACCTTGGACCGGCGCTTGGTGCTGGGACCGCAGGAGCTGGTGCCCATGTGCCTGTCGCTGATGAAGCGCACCAGCAACAAGTAGCAGAGGGTGATGATGCCCAGGGGCAAGAGGAAGCCCAGCAGCACCTTCTGGGCATGGTACAGCCCCAGCCAGAAGGGGGTATTGTTGCCTTGGCTGTCGGGGAACTTGACCAGGCAGAACTCCTCCTCCGTGTAGATGGTGGAGGTGGTGGAGTAGATGCCAGTGGGCAGGGAAGCCAGGATGGCCACCAGCCAAATGAGGACGCACAGCCACTTGGCCGAAGTGCATCCCCCACAAAGTCCGCCGGGCCTTTTGCTCTTCAGGGCGGAGGCCACTGAGTGGTAGCGGGCCACGCTCATGGCTGTGAGGAAGAAGACGCTGGCGTACATGCTCACCGTGGTCACGTAGGAGAGGATCTTGCACATGGCGTTGCCAAAGAGCCAGGTGAAGTCCAGGGCGTTCTCCACCGCCCAGAAGGGCAGAGTCAGCACAAACTGGAAGTCCGTGGCGGCCAGGCAGGTCACAAAGAGGTTGATGGAGGACTTGTTCCAGCCTTGCTTGCTTTTCATCAGGTAGAGCACGAGGAGGTTCCCCACTAGCCCCAGGGCACACACCACGGAGTAGATGGTGGAGATGAAGACCCTCAGGACAAGCGAGCCGCTGCCTTGCGGCCCATCGGCTCGCTCCAGGTGGACGAGGCTCCTCCAGAGCTCCTGCAGGGACGCGTTGCTCCGGTTGCTCGACAGCCTCTCCTCGAGGAAGCTGGAGAAGAAGGAGCCCAGCGAGTCTCCGGGCTCCACGTCCTTCATGCTGGCGGCCAGGGAGCAGTAGCTGTAGTCACACGGGGCATCCATCATCCCATGGCAGACGGGAGCTTCGGCCCGTCTCTGCCCCACCGACCGAGCTGGAAGGCAGCGAGGGCGGCTCCTACAAAAGTCCCGGGCGAGGATCCTGCAGAGAACTTTTCACAAGGAGGAAGGGGCGCTGCCAGCCGGGTCTCCCTTCTGCTAAACTCACATGGACGAGGTGGCAGGAGGGATCGCGTTGCCAAACGACTAGCACCGATCCAAAGGCGGTTGCAAAAGGAGCTTTTCAGATCCAAAGGCGGCGGGCAGACAGACCCCCCCAAAAATGCATTCGCTGGGAAGTGACCCAGTCGCTGCTCTGACTTTGTTGGGTGATCTCCAGAAAGCAACCCCTCTTGCCGGCTGCACAGAAGGAGCTGGGATAGGAATCGGGTTTCGGATTGGGCACGGCGTCTCGCTGGTCTTTGGAAGCGGAGCCTCTCCGGATCCTTCTGATCTGGCCGCAACTGCCGCCCGAGTGCTGCCTTCCGCTCCGGTGCAGTCATTCATATACAGCGCTGCCTTTCTGCCCCCGCTGCTTGCGCTTCAGAGTGCGCGCGCAGCTACGCGCCCGGGGAGCTCTCCAAGGTGCCGAAAAGGGAGCGCCAGTTGCGCCCGCCTCTGTCCCGCTTCTTGCCCCGCTGCAGCCAAATTAAGTGGCACTGCTGAAATATCTGATTGACAGAACTTCACCAATGGTTTTATTTTTGACGCCAGCATGCCAACAGTGTGCTTTTCTTCCACCTTTCCTTTTCACTGGTTTTCTGCATGAAAACCTTCACCATCATGGGCAACGCACAGATCCTTGCGCTCAAACAAAGGCAGTGTTTGTATTTTAAACTGTAAATTTGATATAGAAACCTCCACGGGTTCTTGTTTTCAACAGAGCGCGTGTTCCTGCTCTGAGAAAATCTTTTCCATACTTGTGGGGTGGGGCCCGTTTCCTCATGCTGCAAATGGGGAGGGGGAGAGAGAGAAACAATCAACTTCTCCCGTGTTTGCCTATTGTAGACACGTGTCTTCCAATATCGCTTTTTTATTATGTCTCCTATTTTGCAACTTCATGTGCATGCAATATGATTTACCCCGGATTTTAACATGGAGTGACAAAGGACTCTGCAAAATTAAAGAGAAACAGGGAAAACTGGGGTTTTCATCTAGGCACGGCTTTACCACGGCCACTAGGTAATCACAAGCGGCCCTCGGGACACTTTGATCAGGCAGCAGGTATGACAGCTTGAACCCTGGTACATTTTACTTACATTCAGTATTTTAAAAAATATGTTTAAAAACTGGTCAGAGCCCTTAAGTGTATTACCTTTTAAAGTTTTAAGATAACAAAAAAAATCCACCCTACCCAATAGCCCACCCCCCTCAAAGACAATATAAAAGCAATAGGTTGAATCCAGACTAAGGCTGCAATCCTAAACCCTTTTACCAAGGAGTAAGCCCATTGAATTCAGTAGGACTTCTGTGTAGACATGGTTAGGATTGCACTGTTAGCTGTGCTTGGAGTAGACCGCTGAAACCAGCGTGGCTTGAGTTAATTCCATGGATTTCAAGGAGTCTGCTCTAAGGATGGCTAACTATGGCTCTCAGAATCCAACCTATACAACATATAACCAGCCAAATCCAAAACCAGCAAAAGGTGCCTTGCAACCTTTTCTGAAGGCAGTTCTATATAGAGGATCCCATGCAGGTTCCATGGAGTCCCTTGCTGAAACAGTGGTCCCAGATCTTCCTGAGAGTAGGTCTCATGTCTTCCACAGAGGCTTTGCTCTCTCCCCTGTCTCCAGGGTTAAAGCAGATGTCTACAAGGGATAGCTCAGTTGGTTAGAGCATGGTGCTGATAATGCCAAGGTTGCAGGTTCGAGCCCTGTATGGAACAGATGCATTGCAGGGGGTTGGACTAGATGACCCTTGTGGTCCCTTCCAGCTCTACAGTTATATGATTCTATAATTCTCTTTGGTGACCAACATTATTATAGTTTAAGTGAAGTCATGCCTGTTTTATCAGGCTTCAGGCCCGCTGCACTATGATTAGGGTTTGGATGATCAGATTGTTTTTTATCAGTGCTGCTATTTATTAACCTTTGTCAATTGATATTTGTACTGCACTTGTTTTATCAGGCTTTTAAGCATTATATATAACCCTCCATGGACACTAATGGTGGCGAAGGGGTAAGACATGGTTCGAACAATATAAAATTGAATATACAGTGGTACTTCGGGTTAAGAACTTAATTCGTTCTGGAGGTCCATTCTTAACCTGAAACTGTTCTTAACCTGAAACTGGTCTTAACCTGAGGTACCACTTTAGCTAATGGGGCCTTGCGCTGCCGCCACGCCGCCATCACACAATTTCTGTTCTCATCCTGAAGCAAAGTTCTTAACCCGAGGTACTATTTCTGTGTTAGCGGAGTCTGTAACCTGAAGCATCTGTAACCTGAAGGATATGTAACCCGAGGTACCACTGTATAAATATAAAATCGAATATATAAATATATAAAAGCCAGTAACTGGGACCAGAAGCCGACTGGCCGTTGGTATGGATGATGGAGCAGAGAAGACAATATTCACACCTCCTAATATGTCTAAGGAGTTAGGCAAACACTTTTTGCCCTTGCTGCCGAGGGCTATGGCGCTGTGTTTTGCTCACTGACTGTCTCCATCCTGACCCATTTCCCAGTGAGCAATAAAAACTCAGAAATGTTCTTCTCCCTACTCGTTGATGATGGCAGTGATGATGATCAAGCATCTAAGCAACTACATTCAGTCCTGGCTAATGACACTATTCAAGAATGGGGAGATTAATAAAATGGTAATGATCATAACTATTATCAGCGGAACAATGTGATGGTGATGGATAGTGCTTTAACGATTATAGACCTCAAGAGCAGCAGGCTGGGCATTCTGGCATGCTTAAGGACTGTTAGGAGGGCTCGCTGAAGTTAAAAGCATCAACCCAATAGTCTCTTTTCTACAGCAGTCAGATCTTCAAAAGGGAACTCTGGCTGTTGTTTCAGCATGACCCACTAGAGGTCACAGGAGTAAAGGGAAGCAAATCCACCACATTCTTCCTTCCCATAGCACCAGAGACTGATAAGAAGGTTACAGTTTTGCCACTGCTGCTGAGTTGGAAAGCCCTGATATACACAATTCATTGCTGGTACACTTGAAAGTACAAGGAAGGTTGTGAACAGCGGGTGTTCGGCATCAAGTCTTTATCCAACTTTCCCAAAGAGTCTTCCAGCTGGTCATAGATTTCTTTGCACAATAAAAATAAACAGCCCATTGACTTATATGTATTTCATTCATTTATTAATTTTATATACTGCCCTTCATCCAAAGACCACGGTGAAGCTTACAATATAAAAACACAAAAATAGATGCTGTAATAAAAAACAAAAACACAGTTTAAATAGTGGGGTAGGAGAGCCGGGGGGGAATTCACATCTGGCAACCAATGAGCGAGCCCCTTTGGTTTCAGATAGTAGATGGATAAAGGTAAAGGTAAAGGGACCCCTGACCATTAGGTCCAGCCATGGCCGACTCTGGGGTTTCGGCGCTCATCTCGCTTTATTGGCCGAGGGAGTTGGTGTACAGCTTCCGGGTCATATGGCCAGCATGACTAAGCCGCTTCTGGCAAACCAGAGCAGTGCACGGGAATGCCGTTTACCTTCCCGCCAGAGCGGTACCTATCTACTTGCACTTTATCTACTTGCACTTTGACGTGCTTTCGAACTGCTAGATTGGCAGGAGCAGGGACCGAGCAACGGGAGCTCACTCCGTCACGGGGATTCGAACTGCTGACCTTCTGATTGGCAAGTCCTAGGCTCTGTGGTTTAACCCACGGCGCCACCTGCGTCCCTAGTACATGGGTACATGGGTCTAAAAAGCCCAGGACACAAATTTTCATGACCCTCTAACAGCTATGGTGGCTCATTTACCAGAAGTAATGTATTTTGTTTTTTTTTTAAAATATTTTTATTAGTTTTTACACATATTAATGACAATACAAGACAAACACAAACATCGAAAAACAAACAACAAAAATTGACTTCCCCATGCCTTCCCTTCGCCACATCCTTGTTTTACCATTTTTCGAGCAACTCATCAATCAGTCTTTAGTTAAGTCCCTTTTGAATTTCCTTAAAGTTTAAGATTTACAGCTGTAGTTCTTTGTTTCCTACCCCTCAACATCTTATCAGTCCACAATTTTACAGTAATTTTTTAGATATGTTTTAAATTTCCCCCAGTCCTCTTCCACTGTCTCTTTCCTCTGGTCACGGATTCTGCCGGTCATCTCTGCCAGTCCCATATATTCCATCACCTTCGATTGCCATTCTTCCAGAGTAGGTAATTCTTGCATCTTCCAATACTTTGCCAACAGGATTCTTGCTGCCGTGGTTGCATACATAAAGAATGTCTTATCCTTCTTTGATACCAATTGGCCGACCATGCCCAAGAGAAAAGCCTCTGGTTTCTTTACAAATGTCCACTTAAGGACTTTCTTAATTTCATTATAGATCATTTCCCAGTAGGCCTTAATCTTTGGGCAGGTCCACCAAAGATGGTAAAAGGTACCTTCAGCCTCATTACATTTCCAACATTTGTTATTGGGCAGATGGTAAATCTTTGCTAGTTTGACTGGGGTCATGTACCACCTATAGATCATTTTCATTATATTCTCTTTCAGGGCATTACATGCCGTAAATTTAACACCGGTGGTCCATAACT
Organism: Podarcis melisellensis; assembly: GCF_964234715.1. Taxonomy (NCBI): domain Eukaryota; kingdom Metazoa; phylum Chordata; class Lepidosauria; order Squamata; family Lacertidae; genus Podarcis; species Podarcis melisellensis. Next base: position 47,136,698 of record NC_138543.1, read on the forward strand.
GTTCCCAGTCGTCAAACATAATGTCATGACCAATATCCTGTGCCCATTTAATCATAGCTGATTTCACTGTTTCATCCTGTGTATTCCATTTCAGCAGCAAATTATACATTTTAGATAAGTTTTTAGTATTGGATTCTAACAGTTCTGTTTCTAACTTTGACCTCTCCTTCTGAAAACCAAGTTTCCTGTCCTGCTTAAACATCTCATTTATCTGACGGTAGTGTAACCAGTCTCGAACTTTATGCTTTAGCTTCTCAAAACTTTGTAGCTTCAGTCTTTCGCCATCATATTCTAAAATTTCACAATACTTAGGCCAATTAGAGTCCATGTTAATTTTTTTCACTGCTTTCGCTTCCATTGGTGACAACCACCTAGGGGTTTTACTTTCCAATAAATCCTTATATCTATTCCAAACATTATACAATGCTTTCCTGACAATATGGTTCTTAAAACTTTTATACACCTTTACCTTGTCATACCACAAATATGCATGCCAACCAAAACTATTGTCATATCCTTCCAGATCAAGAATGTCTGTGTCTTCAAGAAGTAGCCATTGCTTTAACCAGCAGAAAGCTGCTGATTCATAATAAAGTCTTAAGTCTGGCAGGGCAAAGCCCCCTCTATCTTTTGCATCGGTTAAGATCTTAAATTTTATTCTGGGCTTTTTGCCCTGCCAGACAAATTTAGATATATCTTTCTGCCACCTCTTGAAACAGTCCATTTTGTCTAGAATTTGTAACGTCTGAAATAAAAACAACATTCTTGGCAATACATTCATCTTGATAACAGCAATTCGGCCTAACAAGGAAAGTTTCAGCCTAGACCATATGTCTAAATCTTTCTTAACTTCTGTCCAACATTTTTCATAGTTGTCTTTAAATAGGTTCACATTTTTTGATGTCAGATTTACCCCCAGGTACTTTACCTTTTTTTCTATTTCCAGCCCAGTTTCACTTTGAAACCTATCTTTCTCCTCTTTTGTTAGATTTTTTTCCAGCACCTTTGTTTTCTGTTTGTTCAATTTAAATCCTGCGACCTGGCCAAATATCTCCATTAATTCTAAAACTCTTTTGGTACTAGCTTCTGGCTGTTGCAAAGTTAGCACTAAATCGTCTGCAAATGCCCTTAACTTATATTGTTTGGATCCGACCTGTATTCCTTTTACCAGCTGGTCCTTCCTAATCATGTTTAATAAAACCTCCAGGACCGATATAAACAGTAAAGGGGATATAGGGCATTCCTGTCGTGTACCTTTCTCTATTGGTATCTCATCCATTACCACATTGTTCACAATTAATTTCGCTCTTTGTTCAGAATATATTGCACCTATACCGTTTTCAAACCCTTGGCCTACCCCCATCCCATGGAGATTCTTCTTCATAAATTTCCAAGAAATGTTGTCAAAGGCCTTCTCCGCGTCCACAAAGATCAGAACTGCCTTCCTATTTATGTCCACCTCTAGCATCTCCAAAATGTCTATAATGTTCCTCACATTTTCTGACATATGTCTCCCTGGGAGAAAGCCTGTTTGGTTCTTATGAATCTCCTCCATCAAAACCCTCTTAAATCTTTTTGCTAAAACATCTGCAAAAATTTTATAATCCACATTCAAGAGTGATATAGGGCGGTAGTTTTTAACTTGATGTTTCTCAGTTTCTGTCTTCGGTATAAGTGAGATAAATGCGTCTTTCCACGATTCAGGAGCCTTTTTCCCCTCTAATATCTCGTTGCATACTTTCTTCAATGGCTGTATTAGCCATTCTTTAAGATCTTTGTAGTATTTTGCAGTCAAACCATCTGGTCCTGGTGATTTCCCCAATTTCGTATTCTGGATGGCACCCTCTATTTCTTGTTCTGTAATTTTTTCATTCAAAATCCTTTTATTTTGTTCTGAAATCTTTGATAGTCCATATTTTTTAACGAATTCTTCTATTTCTTGTTCATTTGTAGGCCCTTGTGCGTAAAGTTTTTTGAAGAAACTTTGAAAACAATTGCTTATTTCATTTGGTTTGTTGATAATTTTCCCATCTATTTCCAGGGATGTCACCGTATTTAACTTTTGCCTCTTTTTCAGTTGCCATGACAGCAGTTTCCCACATTTATCTGCCGATTCAAATGTCCTTTGTCTCATTTGCTTTATCTTCCATTCTATTTCCTGATTCATCAATTCCATGTATTGCGTCTGATGGTACTTTATTTCTCTTAAAATCTCATGAGACTTCGGCTTAGATCTCAGTTTCTTTTCTCCTTCCTTTATCTGGTTCAAAATCTTTTCCTTCTTCTCATTTTGTTTCTTCCTTTTTATAGAATTTTGCTGAATTAGGAATCCACGCATCACGGCCTTACTTGCGTCCCATACTATTCTTTTTTCCACCTCAGTTCTCAAGTTTATCTCAAAGTAATCCTTCAATATTTTTTGGGCCTTATGATAAATTTCTTCATCTCTAAATAGGGTGTCATTCATTCTCCATCTGAAGGTTCCAGCCGTTGTTAATTTCATTTCCATCTTGACTGCATTATGGTCGGAGCAGGTTTTTGTGCAGATTTCTGTTTTTTTCACTCTTGGTGCCAGACTGCTAGAAATCCAAATTTGATCAATTCTAGTCCAGGTCATTTTTGCTTCCGAGAAGAAGGTTCCCTCTCTTTCCAGAGGGTTCCTAGTTCTCCAGATGTCGATCAAGTCCATGGTGTCAGTGAGTTCGAAAAAGGTCTTTGGTAGTCTCCCATCCTTGGATATTACTTGTCTTTGTGCCTTGTCCATGTTTGTGGAGACAACTCCGTTAAAATCTCCCATCATTATAATTTTAAAGTCCATAAAGTCCATTAAGGTCTCATGCAACTTCTTGAAGAACTCTGCCTTCCCCTCATTTGGTGCATAAACTCCAACAATTAAGATCTTTTCTCCTTGAATTTGAATTTCTACTGCCAGGTATCTTCCTTCCTCATCTTTAAAGATCATTTTTGGTTCCCACTTTTCCTTGGCATAAATCACCACCCCTCTTTTCTTAACTTTGTCTGAGGAAACAAATTCCAGACCTAATCTCTTATTTATCAAAAGTTTCCTGTGTATCCTGGCAATATGGGTTTCTTGCAAGCAAATTATATCTAGCTGTTCTTTCTTTAGTGTGTGGAAAACTTGGTCTCTTTTTCGGGGATGGTTTAGACCATTGCAGTTCCAACTCAGAAGTTGCAGAGACATTTTTGTTATTGGGTATTTTTCCCACCCACTGCTCCAAGTTCTTGTTCCTCGTCAGTCGGTGCTGGGTTCAATCCAAACGATAGGTTTGTAATATCCAGTGTCTCCCTCTCTGCAGTTCCTTGTGTCAACTTTAGAATGGCTACTCGATTCTGACCAAACTAAGCCACCTAGAGCACAATACACAACTGGAAATTCCATTTAAGTCTGGGCAGTTTAGCAAAACCAGTCAGTTCTCCTTGCAAGGCTGCAGCTGTGTCCAGAGGACAACGGGTGGCTGGTCATCATAATGCTGTTGGCACAAAGGGCCTTCCATTAATATTTGGGATCAGCCAAGGATGAATAGCTAAGGATATCAATCGCTATGAGCCACAATGGCTATGTTCTACCTACACCGTCTGAGACAGTGTTGCCGGGGATTACAGGTGAGCAGGGTGCTACTGCACTCATGTCCAACTTGCAGGCATCCCACAGGCATCTGCTTGGCCACTGTGAGAGCAGGATACTAGACTAGATGGACCACTGGCCTGATCCAGCAGGCTGGTCTTAGGTTCAAGTGGTAATATAAACAGAAAAGGGATAAGACCTGTTCTGTCCCACGCAAAATCAGGATTTGTTCCACATTGAGACTGTTAACTCTAATCTTGCTTTTGAAGATGAATGCTTCACTAAAATAAATAATTTTGGGGTCAAATTTCATTTTCATCAATACTCTGATTAAGATAGCCCCCACCCTAGGCAGTCAAAGGCCTTCAATATATCTAGAACTAATGATTGCCAGAGGAGAGCCTGATCTTTTGCTAAGATCAATATTTAATAATTTGCATATTGGATTAGCCATATTTCTGCAGCGGACAAAGCAGGCCTGCTCTAGATCAATTAGCCTGCCCAGAAACTTAGGATTCATATTTGAATGAATGGATTTAATTGCTTGGAAAGTGAATCAGATTTACAGTCCTGTTCCAAACCGCGCACTAGCTGTGAACAGATGTGCTCTACCTGGTGTACTTCGTTGGTCTTCCATCTGCTAGTATTATCACACAGCTGAATACTTTCCAAGCTTTGCAAACAGAGCACCCTCTCCTGTATGAGTTGGAGGAGAGAGTTGCAATCTTTACAAATGAAAAAGTATCATTAGCGTAGAATGTTAATATGCATTATGGGGGGTAGCAATGTCAATGATTCTTGGGTAATAACTGAAGTAATTATCAAGTCTATAGTGCACTGAATAAGCAAGAGGCGGTGATTACAGCTTAGCATGACAGTCTGAGGACTCTCCAGCCACTTGCAATAAAATTAAAGCATTATTACGACTGAGAATTGTGCCTTCATAACAGGGAACTTGAGTGCTTGTAGCTTCTTGTCCTGTTTCCTCCTTAATATACTTCTTTTCAAAGGCTTTCTCTGTTAAAATGGAAAAGAAAACCTTTATTATCACATTACACAATGAAGTAGACCAGCCAGAAAAGTTATTACAGGCTAGCAAAAAGAATTTTTTTTAAAAAAAAAGCCTTTTAAAAGTTGGTTGGTAAAAGTGGGGTGGATTTTCTCATCCATCTACAAAATATGCATTGTTTCCATACTGCCAGTGGATGTCTTGCTTTCTTTCGCAGCCAGAACAGAAATACAGTGGCCTGGGCTGGTGGATGAGGGATGGATCTTTCATTTTTCCATCATTCACCCATCACTAGTCTGCTTGGTTCCAACACTGGCGTCTCTCTCTGCAGATATGGAAGCCAGGCAGGCTGGTGGAGGAGGAACAGGGCAACCAGTCTGAAGGGAATTCCATTCACTCACTTGCAGGCAAGGAGATGGTGGCAACCAGGCTAGTAGTTAAATGCAAGGCTGAGTTTGCAACAGACCAAAGGATTGTAATTTGCTTAGCCTCACTTGTGTGTTTGTTGTGGGTGCTGCTTTACAGAGCATTCCTGAAGATAAAATTTCCTTTTGCCTTCCATGAATGTGAGTGCTATAATTTCATTAATTACAAAGAAGCTATCTTGGATGTATTTAATTAGATAATTCCCAAAATGCTCCTTCTTTTCTTTTCTTTTCTTTTCTTTTCTTTTCATGATTTCACAAGTGAATAATTTTTTGAAAATCATCATCATGTTGCTAAACGTATGCACAAATGGTTTGAGAGCACTCGTCCCAGAAGTACTCATTTCATTTCCCCCAAGATAAAGATATAAATCGTTTTTTTAATTTTTTATAGATTTTCCAACACAAATTAAAAACAAAACAACACACAATACATAGACAAACAAAACATATAAACATGTATAATTTCAAATTAATTAAATAAATCAAGCTGTTTTGAAAATAATAAAAGCCTAATGGATTCATCTAGCTGCTGGATGTAAACTTAATTCAATGGTTCTTGCTTTTCGAGTGCTGTTTCACAGTTAACAAATCTTGTACTACAAGGATCAGAGGGTAAATCATGAGGGCACCATGAGAAGTTAGCCAGGAACCTTCTAATCATCACTTTGCTAATTATAGTGAGCTGTGCTGTTTTTCTAGGAAAAAATGGTCCTGGAACTCACCAGCTGAAAAAAGCCCTGATAGTGAGCCACAAAGCTGCAGAACGGCCAGGAATACAGCAGGGTTCAGTGTGATTTCCCCGCTCCAAGCAGCTTATTGGTTCCCCCAGACTCAGTTTGTGCTTTCAGTTTCCAGCATATTGCCCTGACAGTGGCTTCTATATTGCCTGTACAGTATACAGCACTTCTGGATGAATACTTTGATTATAACCAGGTATGGGGAAACGAAGTTGCCCCCTGAGGTGGTGTTGGAGTCTAGCACCCACCACCCTGATTTTTGGGCATGCTAGCTGGGGCTGATGGGAATTGGAGTCCAACAATGTCTGGAAGACCAAAGATTCCTCACCCCTGGTTTCTTTCTTTCTTTCTTTCTTTCTTTCTTTCTTTCTTTCTTTCTTTCTTTCTTTCTTTCTTTCTTTTCTATACCGCTATACAGTGGTACTTAATTCATTCTGGAGGTCAGTTCTTGACCTGAAACTGTTCTTAACCTGAAGCACCACTTTAGCTAATGGGGCCTCATGCCTGTGCCACGCCGCCAGAGTACAATTTCTGTTCTCATCCTGAAGCAAAGTTCTTAACCTGAAGCACTATTTCTGGGTTAGCGGAGTCTGTAACCTGAAGCGTATGTAACCTGAAGCGTATGTAACCCAAGGTACCACTGTATATTTTTAAGAAAAATCTCAAAGCAGTTTACAGCATATTAAATCAATAAAACATACCGTATTTTTCACTCTATAAGACGCGCCAGACCATAAGACGCACCTAGTTTTTGGAGGAGGAAAACAAGAAAAAAATTATTCTGAATCTCAGAAGCCAGAACAGCAAGAGGGATCTCTGCGCAGTGAAAGCAGCAATCCCTCTTGCTGTTCTGGCTTCTGGGATAGCTGCGCAGCCTGCATTCACTCCATCAGACGCACACACATTTCCCCTTACCTTTTAGGAGGGAAAAAGTGAGTCTTATAGAGCAAAAAATACGGTAAATAAAACAATCTGAAGAAAGTCAAATATAGAGTATACAGTCAAAGCAACGTAACAGAAAACTAAAATATTATCTTAAAAAATTCAAAATAAAACATTGCAAAGTTTAAGTCCTAATAAGTGGGTGTTGTTGTCTCAAATCATTCCTCCTATGTGATGGTTGGCTCCTACTGGTCATGATTCCTGGACAACTTGTCCCAGCCCTATCCAAGCGAAATCTCAAGTCCTCAAACTGACTGCGCTCCAGTGAAACCTAGAAAGGACCAAAGGAGACTTGATGTCCTGTATCTTGGAGGAAATTTCATCAGACGTTGCTTGCGTTCTGAGGGTGAGAAAAGCTGAACCTGCTGCATCCTCCCCCCCCCATCCAATTATACAATGAAAGATTTAACAACCCCCTTGTATCTCGTTTCCACATGATCTGACCGCTTACCTTGTTAGTTTTAGGCAGTAGGCTAGTCCAAAGTGCAGCAGGAAGCTCAAAACTCTACAAACTAGGGAATAGGAAATGGGAAGAAATACAAGCAGATAAGCAAATGGGGAGTCCGGGAGTAACTTCAGAGTTATTCAAATGGTTGAAGGCTCATGAAGCCACTGCCTTGCTGAAGCTGAGCAGCTCTAGGTCTGGTCAATGGGTGGCTGCCTGGGCACACACTACCTATGCATAGCTGTCAACGTTTCCCTTTTTAAAAGGGAAATTCCCTTATTCCGAATAGGATTCCTCGCAAGAAAAGGGAAGAGTTGACAGCTATGTAGCTATGGCCGCAAACAGGGAAATCATATATAAAAAGCAAAATGAATATAACTAGCTTTACCCTCGCCAGATTTAACGTTCTCCCCTCTGCCTTACTTCAGGGCAGATTTGAGGGCAAACCATATACAGCACGGGTCTGTCCTTGTGGCTCATTGTAAGTTGAAACTGCTTCACATGTTCTATTACGTTGCTGTCTTTATGAGGGTATACGTTTGACTTTTATTACACCTGTTTTGCAAAAGTCCAGGAAAGAACCGGAATACCATAGTTTAAAACTACTGCTAGAGGACAAGAATCCCAAGACTACACTAAATGTAGCTAAATTCTGTGCGTCTGCAATCAATCGCAGGAAGCAAGTGGTATCCCATAATGCATAAACCCCTAATTGCTAATTACAGGGGGCATGCTAACAATTAATTTTAATTTTTATATTTAAATCCTTGCTATATTCATATTGTCCCTTGTATTTCTGATATTTTTATGATCTGTGATATTGTGTGTGTTGACGCTGGTCTGTGACCGTATTAATAAATCCATTCATTCAATATAACTAGCTGCCTCGCACCCCATGTTTCTCAGGAATTTTTAACCCCCACCCACCAATAAAACCCAGTGCAATTTTGAAATCAGCAGTTAAAAGCAGTGCTGCTTCTAAGGGGCTTCTGCACCTTTAATAGTTGTGTACTACAAGGGAATTAAAGATGCAATAATTAAAGATGCAGAAGCCCCCTGTCCTCTTTGGCACATGACTCAAAAATATCAATTATGACTTAATCAAATATAACCTCTTGTCTTTAAGGAATTCTTTAAAATAATACATGTCAGAAATGGAAGGTTTGAGGTTCTGATAGATTTTCTTTACCAAGGTAAGCCCAATACAGGTAAGGACGTGCATGTCTTTACTCTTTTTTAAATGTTTCATTCTCAGAGAAAGAAATCAATTATACGGAAAGCACAATGATTCAGAACTCCCCCTCCCCCAAAGTATTTATGTAGACAACATCTGCTTCAGCTACTATGATAATAACCATAATAAACAGCTTTCTTCATTAAAAGGAAGCTTAGAAAAGAAATGAGAAACAGCAGGAATCCTTCAGGGTGAACAGAATGAAAAACTATCATTTTCCATACACATTTGTCAGAAACATTTTGAAAAATTAATTGGGGTGAGTGGAGTGGAGGTGGAGATAGAAAATGGAATTTGATTCCCTGGGACATCTTATTCAAGTCAATAGACCACAACATTCAGCAAATGCAAAATAGGGAGAATTTGAGAGCTGTTTCGGAGCATAATGATGAAATATTGTTTCCAGTATTCAAGGCTGCTATCCTAAGCATGCTAACCGAGGAGTAAGGGTAACTGAACACAGTGGGATTTACTTCTGAGTAAACATGTGTTGGTACAAACCTCAAAACAACTAAGCCTTTCGAGAACCAAGGTACCACTGTATTTTTAAGGTCATTGGTGCTGGATTATTTATTTTCCATTGCCCACCATGGAAAAAAAGTCAATTGTTTTAGCAGGACTCAAAATACTGAATCCTGGCATCTGCAAGGGGGAAGCATAATGTACCTTAAAAGGCTGCAGAGCGTCAAATGCATCTCAAATTCTTATTGTGAAGCCTCTTTCCACACTATTAAAGCAACAGAAGGAGAAGTCATATGGGAAACAGATTTTTCTGAAATGTCTGGGTTACTGCAAGCAGATTCAGGAAAAATCTGCCCAGCAGGGATCTGTAGCAGAGGGTGGAGGGAAGGAAGATTAGTGAAGTCATTGTGGAATCTACTAAGTTTGGCTTAAGGAGTTCAAGGCTGCTGTAGATTAGTTAACAACAGCAATGTAGTTATGCAGCTTTAGATTCTGGAGTTAATGATCTTACAGAGACCCCTCTCCTTAGATGGTAATGTGAATTTCTTCACTTACTTAAGAATGCAATAACATCTGGAGCATTGCTCTATCCGAACGCCTCACATACCATCAACGACTAATCAAAGGCATCTCCAAAAAAGGATACCTTTTTGACATAATTTGGTCTCCTTTCCCCCCCTCATATATTGAGGAAGAACTGGATGTTTTAATGCCATCATAACCAGTGAGGTGTCTGTGGGGGGAATATATGAACTGAAAATGTCTAGTAAATCCGGATTGGTAGCTGGGTTCCTAACTGAGGGTATTTGGCCAGCCAACATGACAGTGATGAGGAATTGAGGACTGGAGTGATCATTCTGTGATATTATGGCAGTGGACAAAGCTGTTTTGTGACTTTTGAATGAATGAATGAATGAATGAATTAATGAATGAATGCGGATAGAATAAGCCACCGTGATGCATTGGGGGGGGCAGGGATAGTCCAAAAGAGAGGGGGTATGAGAAAATCCAGAATGCAGGGGGAAGTGTGGGAAGGCAGTGCTTTAGAGGTGAATGTCATATGGACAATGGAGAATTAATGGAGTTGCAGGAAACTTACTATCCCCATTAAATAACAGTGTAGATGAGCCTTTGATAGGTGGAGATCCTTTTGGAAGTGGGTCTCTCTCTCTCTCTCTCTCTCCCCACCTCCCCAGACTGAAAGTGAGCTGTGTGCATGCGGTAGAGAGAGAAAGGGACTGCAAAGCATACCAGCAGCCTTGGAACTGGGATGGAAACAGAAAGAGACCTGACTTGCTTTCTGGAAGAATTCAAAAATATGGCTTGGGTGTTCCTGCTCCCCCTGCCCCACCCTCCCCAATCTGATGGAGAACAAGATCCATTGGAGTGTAAATGCTATGAACCTTCCAGTCTGCACAGATGCAAAGCCTTGACATTGACATCACAGTTTGCTTCAGCACAACCTTCCTACAGCTTTTACAGGGTATCATCTGTTAGATGCATGCCCACTTGCAGATTCACTGAGAAGACTGGATTTGTTCAGGTTCCAGCCAGCTTGGAACAGAAGTCGTGCAGTTTTGTTCACCATCTCCTTCCCCGAGACTTCTCCCTGGTTCCGGCTAGAAAGATCAGATAGCAGGCGGTGAGAGAGATTTTCTCATGAGTGGGGAAGGGCAAAGGTGTCGTATTCCTTTGCTTCCCTTTTCGCTTCATGGCACACATTCCATACCAGGATGTCAAGGTATTAGGAGCTGGAACTGCCCCATTCCTTTGTCCTTGACTCGCCCCCCGCTCCCCACCCCCCAGCCCCAGCCCCACCATCTTTTCCACCTCCACCTCCTTAGCTGACACCACAAATGCTCTGGAGGCTCACAGGTCCCTGGTCAGGCTATTCTTGTAAATCTTTTATTGTTGCTGTCACAAATTCGTATATATCTGTGTGTCTAGGGATTCCCACAAGTATTGTACGTAGAAACCTCCACATTTATTTTTGGGTGGCTCCATTTTGTTGTTGTTGTTGTTGTTTTAAAAAGTATTTTTATTAATCAAATGCAACATAACAAATTATCAAACAGTATAATCATATACATTATTTTCCCCCTCCCCCCTTCCATCCCTCCCCCCCTCCCACCAGGGACTTTCCTCAGCTCCTCTGATTTCTTTACACATATTATTCTCTGCATGTTATAAAGTTATACATTTCCTTACCTTATCTATCTATCATATTATCAAGCAAGAAATTTGTGTATGTTTATTCAAACCCTGCCAAGGAGTCCAGTTCATTTTGCTGTCTTTTTAAAGTCACAGTTGTCCTTGTCCGGCAGTTTATATGTCAATTTAGCCAACTCTGCATAGCTCCTCAATTTTTTCTTGCCACTATTCTTTCGTTGGGATTTCTTCATTCTTCCATCCTTGTGCTATCTAGATTCTTGCCCTCTTGTAGCATACATAAATAAATTCTTTGTTTTTCTTGGCAGGTCTTGTCCTACAATCCCTAACAAAAATGCTTCTAGGTTTTTTTTTTACAAATGTCATTTTAAACATTTTTTTCAATTCATTGTATATCATTTCCCATTTTTTTTAAACTTCTCTACATTCCCACAACATATGATAAAAAGTCCCTTCTTTTTCTTTACATTTGACAAATGTTTTATACATTTTTGCTATCTGTACTGGTGTAATATACCATCTATACACCATTTTCATATCATTTTCTTTCAAAAGAGAGCAATCTGTAAATTTCAAATTTACTTTGGGTGGCTCCATTTTGCTTCCCAGCGGACAGGTACTCACCCCCTCAGGTTCACTATTAGAGGGAATGCATGACCTCACAGTGCTCGCTTTGTGCACGTGAAATACACAATTAAAAAACCGCTCCTTGGCATGTGGCTCCTGCAGAGGATTTTGTTTTACACCCCCTCTTTCAGCCAGCTGGAGCCAGAGCTGTAGCTTGGCACAAACTAGGCAAAAGCTTCTATAGCTCCTGATGAGGATTTTGAGATCATTCCTTAGAAGGCATGAATATCCCTCAGCAATGTTCAAGCTGGTTAAATTCTGCATTTCTCTCAATCTTGCCACTTCGTTACTTGCCCCAAACCTCTTCTATTTAGAGAATGAGGCTGCACTGCTATGCCTGCTTGTCGGGGAGCAGGGGTGCCAACCTGAATAAAATATTTTGGGAGGGGGGCAGGTAAGTCCCACCATGCATACTCAGTCACAAGACACAACACACACACACCATTTGAATGGCAGTGCCTATCAACTTTGGGGAGGGGGACAGCCCCCTCAAATATTTTATTGGGGGCAAAGGGACTGTGGACCCTAGGAATTGGCTCCATGCAGGATTACTGAAATATACTTGGAGTCAAGAGTGGATTTCATGCTCTTTATTCAGCTCATAGTGGTGAGGAGGAATGGAAGTTCCCCCACAATATCTGCTTTATATACATTATTTACACAATGGGCTGCACGTCATTGGTTAATTCCAGGATTCTCCTGTAGGCCAATCAGAGTGTGGATTCACTTCCACCTGGAGCTGGATTGGGTGGCTCCTGCGGACCAATCATACTGCTGCATTGTTCTAGGACCAATGAGACTGCTGCATTCTGAATCCTATTGTTCTAGGACTGCTGCATTCTGAATCCTATTGTTCTAGGACCAATGAGACTGCTGCATTTTGGATCCTATTGTTCTAGGACCAATGAGACTGCTGCATTTTGGATCCTATTGTTCTAGGACCAATCAGACTGCTGCATTTTGGTTCCTATTGTTCTAGGACCAATCAGACTGCTGCAATTTGGATCCTATTGTTCTAGGACCAATTAGACTACTGCATTTTGGATCCTATTGTTCTAGGACCAATCAGACTGCTGCATTTTGGATCCTACTCAACTCAGTACATAACAATTACCCAGCAGGAAAGCTAAACCTGCACTTTGGCTCCCGACAAAGCAAGGGTCACCCCCTAAAAAGTGAGGGGTTTTTTAAAAAAATAATGTGATATTTGATATCATAGAATTGTAGAATTGGAAGGGACCTTGAGCCCAACTCCCTGCAATGCAGGAATATGCAACTATCCCATACAGGAATCAAACCTGCAACCTTGGCATGATCAGCACCACGCTCTAACCAACTGAACTGGAAATGTTTTTTGTCCTCACTCTAGAGAGCTGCCACCTGCCAGTTTACACCATCCTTCACCACCCTGGTGACCTCTAGATACTTTGGACCACAACTTCCAACAGCCCCAGGCAGCAACTCAGGTGGGAGCTGTCCTCCAAAACCAAATGAGGGCAGGAGGTTGACGAAGACAGAGAGGCAATAGTGAGCTAGGTAGAGCAATGGCTTGATTTGGTATAAGGAATCGTCTTATGCTAGCTTCTATGGGACCAACCGCATTCAAAGGGGCTGCAAGCTTGCCGCTTGCACAGATCTCTTTATCATGCAGCAGGAGCATTGGGAGCACGAAAAGAGGGCACTTTTCCCCATGTGTCCACTTTAGCTTTCAGTCCTGTAAACTAAAAGCAGGCAGGGCTGCTAATTAGATTTCCCTGGAACTGATGGTTTCTGCTGTTTCTCAGCTTGGAAAAATGGAGCATGTCCAAGATTCCCGTGGGATCCTCTGGCAGTGCCCTGAAAGGTTCAAAGGCTTAACGAGATATTGAGCAGGGACTTCTCACTGCTTGTCAAAAAAAGAAGAAGACTTGTCCAAAATAATGCTCATCCCTGACTGAAAACTTGTTTCATGTCACCCTTGGGCAGCTTCATTCCCTTGCCATATGGCCACACCATCTGCAAAGACCATTAAGGTACAATGACCCTAACACAGAAGGCTGTCTTAAATCCTTTCGTCCATCTAGTTTAGTATTGTTTACTGGCAGCTCCTCTCCAGGGGTTTCAGACTTTGTGTGTTCTATCTAGGGATCGCGAAGATCTGGGCCTTGAAGGTGAGTTGAAGGATATAACTGTAAGTCACTGTAACACGTCAATCCGAAGCATTTTAATAAGAGCCTATGGTCTGAAGCTCAACATAAAAAAAACAAAAAAACAAAAAAACACGAAGATCATGGCCACTGGTCCCATCACCTCCCGGCAAATAGAAGGGGAAGAAATGGAGGCAGTGATAGATTTTACTTTCTTGGGCTCCATGATCACTGCAGATGGTGACACAAGCCACAAAATTAAATGACGCCTGCTTCTTGGGAGAAAAGCAATGACAAACCCAGACAGCATCTTAAAAAGCAGAGACATCACCTTCCCAACAAAGGTCCGTATAGTAAAAGCTATGGTTTTCCCAGTAGTGATGTATGGAAGTGAGAGCTGGACCATAAAGAAGGCTGATCACCGAAGAATTGATGCTTTTGAATTCTGGTGCTGGAGGAGACTCTTGAGAGTCCCATGGACTGCAAGAAGATCAAACCTATCCATTCTTAAGGAAATCAGCCCTGAGTGCTCACTGGAAGGACATATCCTGAAGCTGAGGCTCCAATACTTTGGCCACCTCATGAGAAGAGAAGACTCCCTGGAAAAGACCCTGATGTTGGGAAAGATGGAGGGCACAAGGAGAAGGGCACGACAGAGGACGAGATGGTTGGATAGTGTTCTCGAAGCTACTAGCAGGAATTTGACCAAACTCCGGGAGGCAGTGGAAGACAGGAGTGCCTGGCGTGCTCTGGTCCATGGGGTCACGAAGAGTGGGACACGACTAAACGTCTAAACAACAACAGGCTACCTTGCAGACTTCTTGTGACGATAAAACAACAGAGAAATGGACAAATGTGTTGCCTCACTGGAGGAAACTCAACAGGTGGAGTTCCTATTTTGTTTTTTTTAATTATATTGTACCTCACCTTTCCATTTACCGTGAAACTCTCTGGGTACCTCCCCCACACCCATCACTGCACTGGGGGGGGGGGAGGCACCTCTTGACTTTCCTCCCAGCATGCAGATCTTCCAACAGGTAGGAATTAAACAAGTTCAGTTTTCCCTATATCACCAAATCTCTGTGCCACAGAAAGTTGTGCCTGTTCCAGAACAGGCAGAAATCCAACTAGTGATAGAGCCTTGGCACTTTCCTTTTTTACAGCTGTATGACAGGCCAACAGCAACCAAGTGCAGCTTTTCCTGCTTCCTGCAGTCAATCAGAAGCCGTGCTTTGGTTTTTGAACATTTTGGAAGTTGAACGGACTTCCAGAATGGATTCCGTTTGACTTCCAAGGTACGACTGTATGTGTTTTCTCCCTTCCCCCTCTCTTTCCTCCCCACCCTCTTGCTTCCCTTTTTCATCTCCGGCACTGCATCCACCCCCTTTCATCCACCCCTTTCCTAATTTTCAATATTTATGGGATTTAGTTCCAGGGTGAGCTACATTGCTGCCTTCTGTGGAACAAGCTCTAAAGACATACTTTTCTTCAGAGTGGCGTTTAGACATTAAAATATGAGCTGTTGGGTTAGGACAGTTGGGCCATGTGTCCAACGATTGGGCCGTGTGCCCAATGCTGGTTTTAAAATGTCCTAGCCTATGTCTGAGTTCAATGGGGTTCAATCATTTTCATATTGCACTCCATTGATTGTAGTTGGTGTAGTTGCCTAATGGAAGGGTGGCTTAAAAGGTTCCCTCCAAATGATGCAAATTGTAACTCACACCAGCTCCCATCAGCATGAACAAAAGGTGGAGCTTTTTTGCTTCAGCACTGAAGGTAACTGGCACGTGGGTGCGATGGATGTGCCTCCTGGCTGGTATACAGAGGATCAAGAGCGGAAGAATTAATGGTATCGCAGGGTTGGTAGGAAACCACAAGGAGAGAAGTAGAAAGCAGCAGTTCGGAAGCATCTAGCCAAGAGCTGCTTCATCGCCAGTTTTCACGTTTAAAGTAGTCTCCAGCAGCTTGCTAATGAGAATAGGTCAATATGAGGTAAAATGATTTTCTTAGCCCTTGAGAAATTCCTCTTTCTCAACCCCGACATCTTGCTTATAATACCATTTGTCAGAGTGTTTCGCTTAAGCCCTTAAATAGTTATTAGAGAAATTGGGGACTGATAATAAGCTTCTGGCAAGATGTTCTTGGAAAGATGTCCTTATCGTCTGCAGTGCCTTTTACTTCTCCTGAGAGTTGGGATGTTCCAGGTGCAGTTTTGGGTAGGGTCTGGTCTCTTGGGATAGATTGGGTGCTTTTGGTAATAAACATGTTCCAGATCATTCGAAACCTTCATTGTCTCCCATGCCCTTTCACCCTACCCTGTTCAAACTATCCATTCACCATGAAAATATATATGAAGAATGAAGTGTTGTGTCAGCTTTTGGGGAGGCGGCGTTCATAGAAATTAATTTAATAACAAAACAAAACAAAAAATAACTGATACCAGTCCCCTCGCTAACATTACTGGGGATATGAACAACACATTGGATAAAGGATTGGCTCAATGTTTATTTTTAGGAGCCAGAATGGTTAATGTAAGAAAAGGCAAATATTCAGAGGGGTTAAATAAGAATTCATCGTACAGACAAGTCTGGTCCATTGCTATTGCTGAAAATTTATCTGAAAATTCATGGTTTAGTAAAAGGCAAACAAAGAAGGATTTGTTTTCAATCATGTGGCAATATATATATATATGTATGTATATATTCTATAAATGATGTCCTCTATTACATCTCATGGCAGCAGACCTTGTCCCTGGAATGAGCGCCACAAGGCATGATCTGGAAGCAGCATTCTTTAATACCAGCTGTGGTTCTTTCGTTGTGAGAAAACTGCACTCTGCACATGCTCAAAGGCATTTTCTCTTATGTAGAATCATTGTGTTCCACTGAGTCTTCGCATTGTCTAAATCCTGGCTAAAATTAAACCCTGGTTGTTGTTGCTTGGGTACACAGCTGGACATCAGAATAGTGGATCACTTCGCTCGGTTGTGAATTGTTCTGGAGTCAGAACATGCCGTTATCATATAAATGGTATTTTTCACTTGGGCACTGAAACCCGCACCTCCCTCGCTCATGCTCTTTGTGCAAATGCCTTTCTATTTTCCAGCCCACGTTAAAACATTCTGGGCAATGCAGAAAGCGCCCGATGGCTGAAATCCTGTGCCCACTTTCCCAGGAGTAAGATTTGCGCAACTCCGTGGCACTTCCTTCTGGGTACATATGCTTAGTGTTTTGTGGGGAAGAGGAACCCGCCTATTTTATTCTCTTCGGATTCCTCCAAACCCAAGTAACTCAGGAGCCAGCAGATAGATAGACAAGCAGAGAAGGTTTTCTTATGCCTCATCTCTGTGCAAAAGCGGGATTCCCTAGAAACCGCTTCCTCGCTCCACCACCACCCTCCTTCCCGCTCTCTCCAGAAACCAGACACCAAGACTCCTAAGCACTCCCCTTTTCAGGAAAAGCCTCTCTGCCTTTCTCTCTGAGAGAATTTTCTTTTCTCTCCCCGCTCTCTTTGTGCATTAATTTCCACAGCCCTTGGCCATGCAACTTGACCGCTTTCTTTCAACTAGGCATTGAAAGAGGCGCTCAGTTTCCTGCAAATAAAACATGCCATGTATTCAGAGAAACTGGCTCGCAAACGTTTCCTTCTGGGTCCACTTCCTTAATATCCAGGCGTTGTGCTATGGTAGGAATCCTCCACCGGGCAGATTTGTCTTTCCAGACAAGAGGCAAGGTCAGTCGATTCTCTTGTTTTTAATTAAAGCGGCTCTTGCTTTTAACGTTTGACAACGTGGCATCTCTCTCTTCCCCTCTCCACATTCCTAATCTTGTTGTAGAAAAGAAGGGCCTCGCCTGTAAGCAAACCTTTTGTACGAATAAGCTTTAGCCACTTCAACATCTGCAGATCTTCATGACTTTACGATTTTATTTTATTTTAAAAGAAAACTTTAATGCCGTTTTGTAAACCGCTCCCAGCTCAAGCTGAGCATCTTCCCAGGCACACTCTGAACATGCTGTGAGCGGCTGTTCGCAGCCCCACAAAGAACAAGGCTGGCAAACTAAAACCAGCGACGAGCAATGGCAAAATTTCTTGCAAACAGACAGCTTGCAACGCTTTAGCCCTGCCCGAGCAGTTACAAAACGGGTGGCAGGCGACTGTGGATTATTTGTCCTGAGATGCTGCCTCCCTCCAGCAGTAACTGAGGGTGGCTGGTTTTGAAAACTCCTGTAACGAACCGGCTATTGCTGCCCTTTTAATGTCCACAGTTCAAAGAATTGTAGTGTTGGAATGGGACCCCTTGGGTCATCTAGTCCAACCTCCTGCAATGCAGGAATTTTCTGTTCAAGGTGGGGCTCTCAAACAAATATCAAGTACCTTAATTCTGCCTGTACCATCACTCCCCTTCCTATTACTCAAAAGAAAGACAGAAATGTAATGTCATTTGGTAGCTACAGGGGCATTTGGTGAGGTTACAGGGACCCAGACAGAGGGCCTTCTTGGTAGTGGCACCCGCCCTGTGGAACGCCCTCCCTTCAGATGTAATGGAAATAAGTAGCTAGCTTATCTTTAAAAGACATCTGAAGGCAGCCCTGTTTAGGGAAGTTTTTAATATTTAATGCTGTATTGCTTTTAACACTCGACTGGAAGCTGCCCAGAGTGGCTGGGGAAACTCAGCCAGATGGGTGGGGTATAAATAATAAATTATTATTATTATTATTATTATTATTATTATTATTATTATTATTGCTGCATCAGAAGACAGCATGTGACTGGGGAGGGTGGATTCATATGGAAGGACCCTGTCATTTAGGGCCACTCTGCAAGGGGGAAAAAATTACCTGAGTTATTGTGCATCAAACAAATTTGCATTGTCTTCTGCTTTTTGTTCTTAATCCATTTTCTTTTGCTGGAATATGTGGAGCTATGCTGACATTGGACTTTATTTCTGACATTTTCACAGGCACTGCTTATCCAGGCATGTCCAAAGTCTGTTTTGGGGGCCTAATGCGGCTCCCACCGGTTGGTTTAATTAAAAAAAAAAAAGCTCAATAACTTCAATCAACAACTTCGGTCAGCCCTCACACATGTTCACTTCATCAAATCTGGCCCTCTTTGAAAAAGGTTTGGGCACCCCTGGATGCAGTTCCCTGGAAGCTGTCAGGGACTGGGCAGAGGAGGAACAGTGGAGAAGAAGACAGTTCAGAATTACAACACGGGTTTGAGGGAGGTCACAGCTCAGAGGAAGATGAGGGGGAAACCTGGGAAATAATGGGAGAGGAGGAAGAAGATGCACCAGAGAGGCGACAGCTGACAGACACAGCGTCTTTAGAAAGCATTCCAGGCCCCCCCTCTCCCAGAACCCGGCGAGCATTGAAAGTAAGAGAGCAAAGAGCTTAGAGGCAGAGGGCACTTCTCAGCACTTGTGGTGATGACGCATGAAGAGAGAGAGGGAGAGGGTGGAAACTCAGTTGGGGCAACACCATTATTCTAAGAGGCTGCATTTCCAAGCCTCTCTCTGTGCATATTGAATAAAAAGCAGCTGCTAAGGACTTTTCCTTGTCTTATTCGTTCCTGGCAACATGCTGGGGGGTAGGGGGGAATTGGATCCTCTGCTGCCTGACACAAACCACAGGGGCTAGAAACTTGATTTTTAAAAAGGAAGCAAGCTGAGATCCTCTCAAGTTGCTGAACTCTGCCAGTTCTCCAATTCGTAGATAATTTTCCACCGGTGCAAAATTGTGAAAAGTCACACAACATACCATGCGCAACTTAAAGCCAAAGCTGATGTGATGGGAGTGGTCTATTCCAGGAATGTGGAAAGTGTAGCCCACCAGATATTGTTGCATCCTAGCTCCCATCAGCCCCACCAGCATAGCCAGCAGTTAAGAATGGAGGGAGCTGCAGTCCAGTAGCCTCTGAATGACCACAGGTTCCCTATCTCTGCTATTTTCCTCATTCTCTCATGGAACTAGAAGTCCTTCCTCACTTAGCACATAGTTAAACTATGGAACTCACTGCCACCAGCTTGGATGGCTTTAAAAGAGGGTTGGGCAAAGGTGAAAAGCTAATTTTTATTTTTTATTTTTTTGTAAAATATTTATTAAGTTTTACAAAAACATCAGTACAAAACCACATAAAAAGAAAGAAAAGAAAATACATCAAGAAAGAAAAAATAGGAATATATAAAGAAATACAACTTACAAAGATAATAATAATAATAATAATAATAATAATAATAATAAACAACTACATAGAAAAAAACAAAAAATAAGAAAAAATTAAAAACAATACCATTTTTCATAACTTTGAACTCCTTAACTTGTTCCTTTGACCTCCTCACACCTCCACTTTTTGTATTCCCATTTACATAATCAAGTCAGCAAATCCTTACCCTCTTTCCTTTACCTTCGCTCTATTTCTTAACATTTATAACTCTATAATTTTATCTAATATCTATTCATTTTTACATTTCTTATTAATTTTGTCGTTAATACCACTTATTTTCAATCCAGCATTCAATTTTTTAAATTGAAAAGCTAATTTTTCTGCTCCTTTTCTCCCCTAGATAATTTTATCAAAACGTTGCAAGACTACCAAGTGGTAAGCCCAGCAAAAGTCGATGCGGCTGGGCAGTTTCTGTCTTACAGTTTGCACCACCATGCATCCACAGTCAGAAGGAAAAGAGACACCAGGATAAAGGACAGTCAAGTGTATTATAAGATTAAGCACAAAGACAAGGACCTGTTCTTTAACTTAACCCTCCGTCAAGGATTACTGTCCAATAATTATATTCTGGAAAGGCGATCTGGCAACTATTCCCGTGCAAAGATGGTTCAGCGTTTGGCAACTTCGTGCCACCTGACTGGGACAGTCATGCAGCCAGATTTCAGGACTGGGAAGGCAGCAATCAGCACTTGCAATGAACTAGTAAGTGACATTTACCATGAAATATTTATGGATATTGGTAATTTCAGGTACTCACAATCCAAAAGCTTCTAGTCCAAATTCAAGAGTTATGCTTCAGGGTGTGGAAGGCAAGATCAACGTTCAGATCTCTTTGCGGGTTAATTGTTTTAATTCATGGCTAAGAATATGGATTAAGGACCTCTGTGGCTTGAGCTGCCCATAAACTGATATGAATAATTTACCCTGAAGGGAGTTCACAACTCACCTTACATGCCATGATAGAAGCTGTGCAAGGCTTGAGCAATTGCATAGTAAATGATGTTTGCATAAGAGTTGCATGGTATGTGATAAACAATTACGTATTTGATGGTTAGAATTAAGAAGGAACCTTGGGGTCCAATTCCATCCATGTCCATTTCCCCAAACCATGCCCACCTGTGAATCAGGTGACATCATGCTGATGGATAAGTGATGTCAGCTGACAGGCAGAGGGTTCAGTTCTGCATTGGCTGTGTCTGCCAGTTCTCCACAGGTAACAGCCACATACAGACAGAAGGATTTACCCCCAGCTGTTAAGAATCCTGCAGAGAGTTCAGTCCTGCTCAGTGTTGCTTCACCGTCTCCCCACCACACCTGTGGGCCAACTTTGACGTAGGACTGGGATCGTACCCATCACCTGTCATCAGATGATTGACAGGTGGTTAGTCCTTCCAGCCTATCAAAGTTGGTCCGCTAGGTTGCGGGGAGATAAAGAAGTAGAAGAGTTTGGATTTGATATCCCGCTTTATCACTACCTGAAGGAGTCTCAAAGAGGCTAATAATCTCCTTTCCCTTCCTCCCTCACAATGAACACTCTGTCAGGTGAGTGAGGCTGAGAGACTTCAGAGAAGTGTGACTAGCCCAAGGTCACTCAGCAGCTGCATGTGGAGGAGCGGAGACGCAAACCCAGTTCACCAGATTACGAATCTACTGCCCTTAACCACTACACCACACTGGCTCTCCTAAAGATCTCTAAAGGTCTGGCCCACCAGACCAGAAGGTTTCTCCTGCTCCTGGCCTATGGGAAATCCACATGTAGGACACGAATAGCTCCCTCGGATTGGCCAAGCAGAATCCCTAGAACCTAGGAAGTATTGGATTTTTGGACAGGCACCCTAATCACAAAAAGAAAGAGAAGGCGTTAGCAGGCTTGCTGTAGTCTGCAGAATACATGCCCTGAGTGTGTCTTCAATCCTCCCAGCTCCCTTACAACTGCAGATCCAGCTAGGCCAATGTAAACATGTGTGGGACAGCCCCCTGCTCCCACCCCATCAGCGCGGAATGAAAATTCCTTCCTTGGAAACATTACAGGCCTGCAAAATGTCCTTTGACTGTTCAGAAACAACGTAGATTGCATGCAGCAGGCCTGGTATAGATACAAATGAAAGGCTTTCATTTCAGCACATGAAAGAATAATGAAAACTATATGGAGAATTTAAAATACAATTTCCTTACATGTGCTGTGCAAATGTGACTATAGCCATATTTACACAGTCAAGGGGGGCAGAGATTTAAGCCTTAGTGCTTGCCCTTGCTAGTTATATGTTGGTCCCATGCCGCGTTGTATTTTGTATTTCTAAAGGACTGCAAACCACCCACAGAACTCATGCAGGTGGGGTGGCATAGGCATATAATGAATATGTCTGTAACTTATGTACCCAAGAATTCAATTCAGAGAGAGGATGTGAGACCTCATCAAATGCATGGTTCTAGTAAATGAACAACTGCTGTTTTGTTTGTTTGATTTCTTTGGTAAATAGCGTTTCAATATTTTTTCAAAAACAAAATGTTTTTCTACTTAGCAAAACAATGTACATCAAAGTGCTACAGTAATTGTGTCTTGGAAAAATAGCCAGTGTGAGGCTGTTTTCAAGGTAATACTTGCCTTCTCTGCCAGACAATTGCAGACAACAACCCACTTACAATAAGATTTTTAATGTTAATGAGTGTGTATGTGTGTGTTATCTGTGCAATTAGACTTGCAGCCTTACACACTTAAGGGGGAGGAAACCACTGAACACGATCAGGGCTGGATTTAGGTTTGATGAGGCCCTAAGCTACTGAAGTTAATGGGGCCCTTTATATGTCCAGCTGTCCTTTGTCAACAACAAATTGTCGCTGCTTTTTGTGTTGAATATTTGCTATATGGTAATTTATGGACCTGATAGTTATCTAAAGCCATTTGCACATAACAAAATATGTATTTTATCAAAGTAATTGTTGAACTGAAATACAGTTAAGAAGAAGTATATTAATAGTGAAATGCAATTAAGAAGAAGTATATTAATAGTGAAATAGTTATTAAGTTCTAACTTAAAATGATTTTTTATTCATAACAAACTTAATAATGCAAACACATTGGCATTTGGCAATAACAAAAGTTCCTTTACAAACACAATTTACAAAGACTCATAATGAGCAAACCAGTGATATTTTAGGGAGCAGGCTAGCAGGCGGGGCCCATTACTTACATCATAGGAGCCTACCCAACACAAAACACTGTTGCTGTATGTAGGTTTTATTTTATTTGCTTTTTATCTTATATTTTGGAAATGTACATCCAGGTTTTTCCCCCTATAATTTTTTGGGGGGCCCCCAAGAGAGTGGGGCCCTAAGCTATACATTATTTAGCTTATACATAAATCTGGCACTGACACGATGCATCTTATTTCTGCATAAAAATACTGAATGCTACCTCCAGCTCTTCTAAAGGCAGTTTGTTGTGAAACCTGATGCTGTTGGTGGAGATGTTGCCTTCTAAAGGCTAATCGCTCTCCATTTTCACAGATGGATAAACACTGGAAAAGTGATTCATTCTCTGTGGCAAAGGTCACATTCTCCGCCTCTCAGAATATTGCGCCTTTCAGTCGCTGACAGAAATGTAGCTTAGTAGAATACAAAGGCAATCACGAAAATAAGGAAAGCATAAGTGCCACTGAATACAAAAATAATATCATTTCATGTCCCCCCCCCCCACCCTTAGAGAGGAAGGAAGCTGCCCTGGGCTCCTTTGAGAGGAAGGATGGGATATAAATTTAATAAACAAGCAAGTCATCAAACAAATAAAGCTTATGGCAGCCTTTGCAACATCGGTTTCATTTGGAAGAGAGAACAGGGAAATCTTAGTGGAATATTGCTACCAATCTGTCATTATAAAACAAGGGAGACCTGCAGCAAATTTTTGCAATGTGAAGTGTTGCTTTTCAGGGTTTCTAGCACTCACTAACTTGCCAACAAAGGTCCGTATAGTTAAAGCTATGGTTTTCCCAGTAGTGATGTATGGAAGTGAGAGCTGGACCATAAAGAAGGCTGATCGCCGAAGAATTGATGCTTTTGAATTATGGTGCTGGAGGAGACTCTTGAGAGTCCCATGGACTGCAAGAAGATCAAACCTATCCATTCTGAAGGAAATCAGCCCTGAGTGCTCACTGGAAGGACAGATCCTGACGCTGAGGCTCCAATACTTTGGCCACCTCATGAGAAGAGAAGACTCCCTGGAAAAGACCCTGATGTTGGGAAAGATGGAGGGCACAAGGAGAAGGGGGCGACAGAGGACGAGATGGTTGGACAGTGTTCTGGAAGCTACCAGCATGAGTTTGACCAAACTGCGGGAGGCAGTGGAAGACAGGAGTGCCTGGCATGCTCTGGTCCATGGGGTCACGAAGAGTCGGACACGACTAAACGACTAAACAACAACAACAAGCACTCACTAACATGCTGACTCATGTTCATGAGGATTGAAAAATAATAATAATAATAATCATGAATTGCTGTGGAAATGTGGAGAACTGCATTTAACATTGGGGGGAAAAAGAGAGAGAAGCACAGAAAACTGAAATTGATAGATTTGTCCATTTCTGGTTCAGCAGGTTGTACATAGCTCCTTTCCCCATTTATCCGAACAACAATCCAACAAGGCCTTTAGGCTGAGGAAACCCGAGGTCAGTCCTTTATGACTGAGCAAGAATTTGAACTGTGATCTCTCCATTCTAAATGCACACTGGCTTTTCTCCAGTAGACCCCTGATTCCATTGTCTATATGGGAATTGCAATTCCTATGATTCTATTAATGGTCCGTGTCATTCCTTCACATGTGTACAGGATCTATCCACTGTGGGAATAACTGAATGGATGAAATAACAGTAAGAAGAGACTGGCGGCTAAGTGGAGAAAATGAGCAAAGTCATGGTGGACTGCCCAAATGCTCCCGTATCAATGAATTGAATGAGTAACATAATCCAAAGGATAGCCATGAATAACTGACTTGTATGTTGCCCATTTTGCTGTCTGCATAGAGAAGGAACTCTCCTTTCATTAGCCGTACAGTGGAAACATTATCATCAAGGATCAGTTTACAAATTCAGTAAGAAAATGCTTGGCATAGCAAGCTGTTCAATTGCTGCCAAAAGCATGGAATGACAGAAACCTTCAACACTTGCCAGGGCAAGCACAATATAGAGAAATCCCCCCCCCTTGCTTCTCCCCCCACCCGGCCTAAATATGATCTATTTTTCATTGTAGCCCATTCCTGATTCTGAAGTTCTTTGTACCTCATGCTATAGAAATGCAGACTTCCTGCCAGCAATTCCCTTTCTCACAACTCTGTTGCCAGATGTATACCTGCCAACATTCAAAATCTATACATCTCAAACTCTTCTCCCTGTACTCTACAAATTCCTCTCCTGGCTTGTTCAACAGTTTTGGAAGTCCACATGTCTCAACCCATGCTGGACCTAAAGTCAGAGGAATTCTAATATTTTCACTCCTATGTACAAAATAAAAACAAACTGACAGAGTGTTATATATACAGTGGTACCTCGGGTTAAGAACTTAATTCGTTCCAGAGGTCCGTTCTTAACTTGAAACTGTTCTTAACCTGAGGTACCACTTTAGCTTATGGGGCCTCCTGCTGTCACCGTGCGATTTCTGTTCTCATCCTGAAGTAAAGTTCTTAACCTGAAGCACTATTTCTGGGTTAGCGGAGTCTGTAACCTGAAGTGTCTGTACCACAACACACACACATACACACACACATATAAAACAAAGGTAGACTCCAAATTCTACACTTAGGTGATACCTTTAATTTGACCAAACAGATTTTCACAAAATAATGGAAAGCTTCCAAGTTTCTCAGAGAGCTCCCCCTCAGGTAATATTTTATAAAAAGCAGGTGTGTGAGGAATGCCCCCCCCAATAGCCTAGCTATAATAACTTTACAATGACAAAGCATTGCCTGAAGTGTGATCTACTCAATTTATGGAACATAGTGTGTTGTGGTGTTGTGTAGTGGTTAAGAGCAGTGGGGAACCGGGTTTGCGTCTCTGCTCCTCCACATGCAGCTGCTGGGTGACCTTGGGCCAGTCACACTTCTCTGAAGTCTCTCAGCCTCATTCACCTCACAGAGTGTTTGTTGTGAGGGAGGAAGGGAAAGGAGAATGTTAGCCACTTTGAGACATCTTTGGGTAGTGATAAAGCGGGATACCAAATCCAAACCCTTCTTCTTCTTAATTGTATAATGGTAGAAATGGTTTTATTGCTTACAGAATTTTTACGAGTGGTTTATATTGTTTTTAGAGTTTGTATCTTATCAAATTCTCCCCTTATTGTGCACTACTTTGATAGCTTCTTTACTCAGCTCCAATGTGGAGGTTGCAGCCTAACTAAATATCAGCTATGCGCTACTGGTATCAGGTCACATCTCAGATACTGGAATAAGGGAGCAGTGACTGATCTGCATTTTTGAAAACATAAAGCCAGGTTGTTACTCAGAACTGCCCCATGCCATAAGCTAAACACACAGGTTCCTGGTTAGGCAGAGAGAAGAAGATAATATAAACGTGGCACTAGGGATGGGTGAATCTGACAGTTTTAGTTTCTCACTTTTCAGGTCTTTCGTTCAGTTTCCCACATTTCCACATCAGTTTTTGATTATCATCATCGCTGAAAAACTCCCTCTGGACTGTAAGAAAGGAGAGTGAGAGAGGCCTTGAAGTTACCCACCAACAGTTAGTGGTCAAACAGAAGTCTGAACAAGTAGACACATAGTTCCTCTGACCACAGATGCCCTCACTATGATGTGTTGTATTTCTGTTTAAATTCTAGTAACTATTTATAAACCTTGCAATATATATAAAGGTAAAGGTAAAGTACCCCTGGATGACTAAGTCCAGTCAAAGGTGACTATGGAGTTGCGGCGCTCATCTCGCTTTCAGGCCGAGGGAGTTGGCGTTTGTCCACAGACAGCTTTCCAGGTCATGTAGCCAGCATGACTAAACCGCTTCTGGCACAACAGAACACCATGGCAGAAACCAGAGCACACAGAAACGCCGTTTACTTTCCCGCCACAGTGGAACCTATTTATCTGCTTGTACTGGTGTGCTTTCGAACTGCTAGGTTGGCAGGAGCTGGGACAGAGCAACAGGAGCTCACCCTGTCGCAGGGATTTGAACCAGCGACCTTCTGATCAGCAAGCCCAAGAGACTCAGTGGTTTTGACCACAGCGTGGATAAGTGTATGCAACAATCAGTGTGTGTGTGTGTGTGTGTGTGTGTGTATATATATATATATATATATATATATATATATATATATATATGCATGCCCTCCTTTTTTTAGCTTCTTGAAGGCAATGTGGGGAACAAATGAACAACCAAGCATTCCATAACAAAAAGGATTCCTTCTGGAGTGTTTTCAATTATGGGCAGAGAGAATGAGCTGGAAGGTTAGCTTGCGATGCAAATATAACGTGATAGTCATTTGCATGCAGTTTCCATCTCAGCATGGGATAAACAGCACAGTTTTCAGTACAGCCCCCTCCCACTTTTTTGATTTATTGAGAAATCTTTGTGTCAATCTGTTGCTCTCTAAGCCTTTCCTGCCTTCATAGAGAGGAAGTCTCTAATCATCCTGTCACATTTCTACACCCGCCTTCCTCTCAGCAATGACAGGTGTGTTGAGCTTCTCACTGATGGAAGGGAAGACTATGGCAACAGTAAATGCTGACAGTTTCTATGACTCTCACATAGCTCTAAGGCAGGCGCCCAGGGTCTCATTCTGAATCTGAAACAATCCTTCCCAACGCCAATAAAAAATTCCTGGTTATCTTCATGTACACGGCCTCCTTGCCAACTATCTTGGTTAATTCATAGGTCGCTGTGTGTCCTCAATTGCTCTGAGGACAAAATTTTATGGTCTCACAGGTAGCATATGAAATAATCAAATCCTGAACATGTTTCTGTAGTGTAAGGACAGGGGTGTGATTTGAGTGTCATTGTTCAGAAGTGGATACCATACAGCAGAAAAGTATGTGCTTGTCTATACTTTATTGCTGCTGTTATGTTTGTTTTTGCATTAAAAAATATAAGGGATTATACAAATGGACCTTTGGAAGTCATCCAGGTCCCATGGAAAGGGAGGAAAGAGGGAGAGATAAGAGAAGCTCAAGTCCCAGAGAAACAGAACCGTGTGTTCTTCTTGGTTCCTTTTCCAATAGCCTTTTGGGCAGCTGGATAGCTCAGCTGTCTGGAATCCTTTGCTTATAAATTCTGAGCTGTCTTGGATGTTTAAATGAGCGAAGAACACTGAGCATGGTGTTCTTATGGAGATGAAACATAAATACATTTTAGGAGCGTGTAAGGCAGGGCTATCAAAGGATGATTGACTGCAGCCTTCCCAAACTGGTGCCCTGTGGATGTTTTGGACTATCATTCCCATCGTCCCTGATCACCGATTATCTGACTGGGGGGGGGGTGATAGGAGTTATTTATTGCCTGGGATTTCTGTTTGGTGCGTTGATACTTTGCTGTAAAATAACCAAGAGGTGCCTAATCTTATCAAGGGCCATATTCGGTCATGAAAAACCCACTGGGGACCATAAACCACACACACTCTCATGTGCGCGCACACAGGAAGGTACACAGATCGCCCAGCCCTCCTGGGTGCTCCATTTTAAAAGATCACCCAGTGAGGTTTCCTCTCCACTTCTAGGCCAGTGTAATGGCTGGATTCCTGTGTTGATCCACTATTGATAATTCCAGCCCCAAACTTCTCATCATTTCCCTCCATAACCCATCCCCCCGCCAAGTAGAGACTAGATGCATGCTTAAAACATGAAGGGAAGGGAAATGGGAGGGGGAGAGGTAAAAGACAGGTGAAGGCAGCAGAAAGAAAGAGAAAAGAGATGTTCCACCCACTTCTGGTACCCACATGGCTCTAGACAGATTATATCTATGGGAATTACATCCCCTGGCAGAAGAAAGGTTCACCACCTCTAGACTGATATGTAGCTTGTTTCTCCTTAATTGACTTTAGGCATTTGGGGGATGGATTCTTACTGTGGAGGCAGCATGTGGGTGTTGGAAAAAGAAATCTGCCCTTTTCCCCTTATGGGGTATCCAAGAGCCCATATAGAATCCTTATGTAGGTTATATTGGTAGGAGAAAATAACAGAGGCCAACCAGAGAACATTGAGAAGCAAAGCAGCTAGTAAGCCTGATCTTTATTGATCTGTTGCAATAGGGTGCTCCCCTCACACGCAGGAAAGGATGAGGAACCCAGAACCAAGGTGTGCCTGCCCTTATATAGACATTTTAAATTCCCTGCCCTGGAGCTCAACACCACCCCTCCATACATCATACATACATCACAGGAGGGGTGTAACCCAAGACCACCCCCAGACACATCATACCTACATCACAGAAATGGCGGTCTACAGCAGAAATCTGAGTGCGTTGTTTATCTCCTGTCGTTGTTTATCTCCTGTCTGGCAGGTTACTTGATTGGATACCCTGGGGAGCCTGGCCAGTCTTTTGTAATGATAATACTTAGTAATGATAAATACTTAGTTCCTGAGCCAGGTCACAGGCTCACCCTATTCAAACATAGACATACCCTCAAGACAGGATTTGTGAAGGAAAAGACAATGGGGAGGCTTTTCCATTTTCCCTTGACCTTGCAGAGAAAACATTTGGTCAGTTTGGAAATAAAAAATGTTTTCAGGTCAGTCTTCCTGTGCTGATCTATGTATGTGCTTGGTTGGTACATTTATTATACTGTATATCTAAGACCTTAAAATTTTTATCACATGGGAAAGCGGTGTTTCTGGCACAATGGGTTAGTGCATCTGGCTGTTAACCAGAAGGCTGGTGGTTCAAGCCTACCCAGGGATAGCAGTGGGATCTGGACTAGATGAATCTCTGGGTCCCTTCCAGCTTACAGTTCTATGATTCTGTATTCAACTGGAACAGAGGTGGGGAATACGGTTTCTTGAAATCAGGAAGGCTGATTTCTCTTCTGAAGGTGGTCGGGGAGTGAAGAGGCAAGTCTCCCCCACCCACATTGAGTGGGTGCGTTTCCACTAAGAACACCCCCATGTGCACCTGCAGTTAATGAAGGGAAACAAGACATGCATGCTGAGATTAGCAACAAAGAATATAGTCTAAGAAGAAACGGAAAGCAGAGTTTTGCCATGTGTGAAACCAAAGCAATGCCCTTCCGGTGCACGTCTTTGCTGGAGACAAAAAGACCAAGCGCTGGGAGGCCCAGCAAGTCAAGCACACCAAATGCAGGAACCGTGGGAAAGCAAGGTTGGAAACCACGCCAGTGCTAAGGGAAGGCATTTGTTTACAAGCACGGTCCTGGCCTTTCACAGCCATTTATGCAGATGAAGGAGCCAACGCATGCAGTGGCATCATTAGTCACGGTTCACGAAAAGGGTCAGAGCAGAAATAATGCACGCTAAGGGAACTGGAGGAAGCCGCTGACCCAGCAGCCACTGGGGAAGAACCAGTTCAGGAACGAGCCATCATCTTTAGCCATTGTGTGATGCTGCGTCCATTGCCGGGCTGGATCACTTTGGACTATAAGTGGACAATTAAGGGAAGGGCCATAGCTGAGTGCAAAAGTGCATGCTTTGTGTGCAGAAGGTCGTAAGTTCAATTCCTGGCATCTCTGATTAAAAACGATGAAGTAAGATATGAGTTTCTGGGGAGCACAAATAGGGGAGAGTGCCATGAAACTCATGTTCTGCTTCCAATTGGGGCATCCCATTGGCTACTGTGAGAACAGGATACCGGAATAGATGATCCAGGAGGGCTCTTCTGTTCTTGTGCTCTGCCTGTATGACATCAGACAAAATTATTCCCTCACCGTAATCCTGCTCTTTGTTGTAGGTTTTGAACCAACTTTGAGGGGGGGGAACCTAGTTATGAATACACTTGTGACTGTATTATAACTTAGCATGCTTAAGAGCTGAGAAGAACAGCTTGCACACAATAAAAGCATTAATTCAAATTGCTCTCTTTCCAAGTATAATCACATGCTGGGTTTTTTGTTTTGTTTTTTGTTTTGGGTGCTCTCCACTTCATCAAACACTTTTTGTTAATGACGTGGAACCATCACGTTGCAGAACAGCTAATTTGCATAACTTGTTTGCTCTTAATTTCATGTGTTGCCTTTCATTTCCTGACAGGTCTTTGTGTCCTAAGTTTTTTTAAAACAAACAAACAAACAAACAAATTGCAATTTCTTTAAATGAGAATGTAGCCTAGGAGAGGCTGTGGCCATGTTTTTGTCTGCGTTTTATCCTGAGTCTCAACAGGCAGCTGCCTATGGAAATTAACTCCCTGTGGAAATCAATGCATAATCATAAGTCCATTTATACCACTGTGCAGACTCAAACCTCAAACCTCTCTCCCTCTTCTTTGGCGATCACTCATAGCCGAGTAAGATTGTCTTCCATAAACACGGTTTAACCGTGAGTCCGTAAGTGACTGTGGAGGTCAATTCTAGATCCACACGTCCTTCCACAGTGAGGACATAATTTTCCATGGTGAGCATTTGCCAAACATGCCTTCCTCTTAGTGTGTTTCTCCCTTTCGTCCTGAGTTCGAGCGTCTTCAGAACCCATGACACCTTTGGTAAAGGCTGTTCTCCAATTGGAGCGCTTGCAGGCCAGTGTTTCCCTGTTGTCAGTGTTTATACTACATTTTTAAAGATTTGCCCTGAGTCTTTGAACCTCTTTTGTTGACCACCAGCATTATGCTTTCCATTTTTAAGTTCAGAATAGAGTAGTTGCTTTGGAAGATGATAATCAGGTATCCGCCCGACATAACCGGTCCAACAAAGTTGATGTTGAAGAATCATTGCTTCGACACTGGTGATCTTTGCTTATTCCAGTACACTGGCATTTGTTCGCCTGTCTTCCCAAGTGATGTGTAAATTTTTTCGGAGACAACTTCCACCCCTGTGAAGAGACTTTGGACAGGAGCAGTTCAGTATGTCTCATCTTGAAATGTCCCATTTTAAACCCTGAGACTTGTCACTGAGTTCTGATTTAAGGCCATTTTTTCCAGGATATCTTTTCTTTTTGGGGTGGTGGTGGTGTGTGTGTGGGTGTTTGTGTATGTGTGTTGTTTAGACATGAACATATCATTGCTCTAACTTTGCCCAAGCAGGATGGGCTGTCAAGCTGAGCTCTGCTGGGACTTCATTTCAGAAGACTGCATGTCAAAATAACTTGTGAAGGTTGTGTCTTTAGAGCACGGCTGTCCTGCAGAGCAGATTGCCAGTTATTCAGCCTGTAATTGCATTGCCCTGAAATCCCAGAAGAACTTCAGAATCTTCAGGGGTTTCTTGCTTTCTCCAGTAACATATAGCTTCAATAACCTGCTTCAGTCTTTTGGGGATGTATATTCTGCACAAAATTTACCCTCCTGCCTTTACTATCAGGTTTTCAGACCTGGCTCGTGTCTTGCCAGTTGGGAGTGAAGGAAAGAGGGCAAGGGAAAGGGAAAGCTGCATGAAACAAAGTGAGGCTAAGGCTTGCTTAGGGCAAAGAACAGCAATGAGTTAAGTCCCAGGATAACACAGCATCCTTTGGGTGACTGAGTGCATTTTACCAGCAGCAGAGGCGAATGCCTGCTTTACACAGTATGCGTGTGAAAGGTAACTGCAGCCTGCCTTCATCTTAGGCAAATTTAGTGTCTGCCTCAAGCTTTATCTTTATTATTTATTTTCTATCCTGCCTTTCTATGGGACGCGGGTGGCGCTGTGGGTTAAACCACAGAACCTAGGACTTGCCGATCAGAAGGTTGGCGGTTCAAATCCCCACGACGGGGTGAGCTTCCGTTGCTCGGTCCCTGCTCCTGCCAAACCTAGCAGTTCGAAAGCATGTCAAAGTGCAAGTAGATAAATAGGTACCACTCTGGCGGGAAGGTAAACTGCGTTTCCGTGTGCTGCTCTGGTTCGCCAGAAGAGTCTTAGTCATGCTAGCCACATGACCCGGAAGCTGTATGCCCGCTCTCTTGGCCAATAAAGTGAGATGAGCGCTGCAACCCCCGAGTCGGTCACGACTGGACCTAATGGTCAGGGGTCCCTTTACCTTTACCTTTATCCTGCCTTTCTACTTACCAAAGTAGTGCTCAAGAAGGCTAACAGCATTCAAGCTACAGCAAAACCATCAGCAAAGTGAAACAGCAGAGAGCAGATCTCATTAAAACAGACTCATCCTAGAATGCCAAAATTAAGGGCAAGACCACCTGAACAAAATGTTCTGACTCTGATAAAACAGTAATAGTATTTAAAGGGAACACAAATGCAACCCTGGAACTAAAAGTACCAAGCATTAAAAAAAAAAAAACCACAAACCACCATCAGCTAGTTTCCAAATCCACAAGTTATCTCCAAGTGTG
This sequence comes from Podarcis melisellensis, assembly GCF_964234715.1. Taxonomy (NCBI): domain Eukaryota; kingdom Metazoa; phylum Chordata; class Lepidosauria; order Squamata; family Lacertidae; genus Podarcis; species Podarcis melisellensis. The sequence goes on from NC_138543.1 coordinate 47,170,097, forward strand.
CCCTTTATTGTTAGTTAATATGTTATTTCCCCTGTAAATAAAAGTGAACTCTGGGGAAGGAGAGGGAACGGGCAGACATTAGGAAAACTGAGAAGGAGGTTTAGGATGGTAGACGCCTGTTTTAGGCATTGGTTAAACCGCAGGAGCAGTTCTGTAAGAGATTAAAAGTTACAATTTATAAATATCTGGAACGTAACATGACATGACCCACTTCACTATATACTTGTCATGAACAGAAGAACAATATTTGTTTTAAACTCATTTAAAATATTTTATTTTTAAGTTGCTGCAGCCCACTCTGGGACAACATGGATTGGTGTTGTTATATAAGCTCTGGTGAGCCACTGGGAAGGATTGCGGGTCTTCTGCTTCCTGGCACTCAGGATTCTGACGCAGCCTTTGTGTGTCCCTCCATCTTGCTTGAAATATACTCAGAGTCGCAAGGTGATTTCATGCTCTTTATTCAGCTCATAGTGGTGAGGAGGAATGAATGAAAGTCCCCTCAAAGTATCTGCTTTATATAGATTATTTACACAATGGGCTGCACATGATTGGCTAATTCCAGAATTCTACTGTAAGCCAATCAGGTTGTGGATTCACTTCTATCTGGAGCATGATTGGGTGGTTCCTGCCAACCAATCATACTGCTGCATTGTTCTAGGACCAATCAGACTGCTGCATTCTGAATCCTATTGTTCTAGGACCAATCAGACTGCTGCCTTTTGGATCCTATTGTTCTAGGACCAATCAGGCTGCTGCAGTTTGGATCCTATTCAATTCAGTATATAACATTGCTCTTCCTCCTTCTAGCATCATATCCCGTTGCTTATGCCTCTGTAGCTGATTGGCCAAAGTGCTTACTCTGCAGGAATGGCAATCACTGAATTGCTTGCAGTAAATATGCTTTTCTGGTTTAAGAAGGCTGTGATTTTTCCAAGGCTCATTTTCTCAGTCAGTCGCCCAGCAGTGATGGTTTTGTTCATGGCTTCCCCCTGTGCCCTACCAGCCATTGTGCTTCCTGGAAGGCATTTTGTGAGGGCAAGGTTATACAGGATGTGGCATCAGCTCACAAACAAAATAATTGCTGTGCAATAAACTAGATGTTAAAGGTTATTGGCCTAAGTGTAAACCAACAGACACTGTTACAATGCATGTGTCTGAACCCAAATGCATATCCGTAACACATAATCATATAATAATAATAATTTTCTATTTATACCCCACCCATCTGACTGAGTTTCCCCAGCCACTCTGGGCGGTTTCCAATCAAATGTTAAAAACAATACAGCATTAAATATTAAAAACTTCCACACACCCTTACCAAGAGGTTTAGGACCTTTTGCTAGACATGTGTTCGTTATGAATATGTGTTTACCCCCGGTCTCGTGCCCACAAGGAGTTCTCACACAAAATAATGAAAGAAATGTTGGTTTATTACACGAAAAGGAAACGACAGAATATGGTCGCTCTCCCCAACCTGATGTTCTCAGTGTGCTCTGGACTCAAACACCCATTAGCCAGCATTCGCAATGGTCAGAGTTGCGAGTCAAGGTATTGCGCTCCCCAGACCCCAACCCCAGATAAACAAAGACCGCAACTTTATTGAATACAGATGAAAGAGGTTTGGCTCGGGCATGTGGCAATCAAATACTTCTGGCCTGCCCAGCGGAAGTGACACATAGGTGAATCCAGGCGGGGGTTCCTAAGACTTATATCAAATAGGGTGCCCCCCACAGGGACTGCCATCTGGGGGAGTGCCTTCAGCCCAGGCCCCACCTGGGCACATGGACATACCCACAGGTGCGGGCTGTTTAAATGGGCAGGGAGCAGATGCAAGGGATGCCTTCTCCGTCCATCAGCTTTGCCCCCTAGCTCCTGATAGGTGGCACGGGCTTACACCCACACGACCAATCAGGAAGGGGCTCTGATGGCAGGATTCCCTCGTCAGGGCCCGGTGTTGCCTCAGCCATCCCACAACACCGCCCAACAGAAAGGGGTGAGCGAAGTTGTAGTCCAACAGTAACTGGAGGGCCGCAGGTTCCCTCCTATCTATGCTTCAAAAGAAGAGCAGGAGACTACCAGGAAAGGGATTTAAATGGAGAATACTTGAGACTTCACAGAGTGCCTTGCTCATAAAGACTGTGTCTTTTAATTTGGTTTAGGCTGAGGAGAGGCCATAACTGAGTAGCATCACGGTCTTGTTTAAGCTGCAAACCATCTTGTAAGCAATTTACTAGGATGCATTAATCATAGGAGCTTGACATGTTCTGAAGCGGACGTGTAATTCCACCTTGCGGTAAGATCTTGCTTCAATTCTATTTGGAACCTAATCAGCTGTTTGATGCTGCAATGAAACCTATTTGGGGAGGAAACGGGAACCTACAGTATTACATTTCACAGAACTGAAGTACCTTCATTTTCAATTTAAAAGTTTCCTGTTATTATTATTTTTTATTAAAGTGGCACACAAATTTGCTTTATATGACATACTCATTACCCACACTCTGCGGTTTAAGAAACAAACTCAATAAACTTTGCTACACTCTGGGCAAACTGAATCATTAGCAGCAGCATCATTTAAACCATCGGACTCAGCAGCAGTTGGACCTACATCACTGCATCAGTTTAGGAAGGAATGGCCTTTTAAGAGTCAAGGGAAATGATCATTTCATTTATGAGGAGTCACTGTCACAGTCACTGTGCTGTTGATGTGCTCAGGAGGATATTGTTCTGCTGATCTTTGGGAAGGCTTGGAGTAGGCGAGAACAAATAACAGTCGTTTTGCATTCCTGATTGACATCTTTCTTTGCAGGGGGTCAAAGGATCACACAGTGTGTCTGAATTCCCCTGTCAGATTTCCCCATAGGAAATGGCTTAAAAGGACAGGTAGATGACAACCTTGCAGTGACTGTCTTGTCTTTCTTTTTAATTTATATCCTTTCCCTTCCCCCAAAAAGAACTGCATGGGGTTATTCTGTTTCATCCTCTCACCAGTGAGGCAGGTTAGGTTGAGATACAGTGGCTGCTTCCAAATGACCTGTTTATTTAGCATTCATCCTGATTGGTTTGCAGGGAAGTGAGATGACACCAGCTATTCCTCAAGCACTCATTCTGATTTGTTTGCAGGGAGGTTAGATGAGGCCGTGTCAAACGAGTGTTCTTCTATACTTCTTCATTCACTTTTTCATCACGTTCCTTAGAGCAAAAACTCTGGTCTTTGGGGGAAGTGGGCTTGTTGTGCAAGAGCTCCAGATCAGCTTTAGCTGTGCAGCCTGAATTTGCTGGCATGTGATTGAATCCCACCTGAAAATAGCCCCAGTCTGGAAACACCCAGTAACTTGTGCATTGTCACCTACAGCCAGGATGGCCAGATGTGAAAACTGGGCTCCTGGACCTTTAATAGTTGTGTAGAAGATGGAAATTCATTAAATTACATGTGCAGGAGGCCTGCCATCCATCATGCTTTCCTCCTCCGACGGTGATTAACGATCTAAGCCTTTGATGAGGCTTTAGGCATGCTCCCATTACGCAGAGTATACAAACAGCAGAAAGAGCCGAGAAATATGTGTGCTGCATCGCTACGTTTATTTTTAACTACGCAGGACAGAAAAGAAAAGCATCTGCTCTCTGTGAGAGTCAGTGAACAACTGGAACAAAGAAACAAGAAACCAGTAACTTCAACATCCGTCTCCCGTGAGACTTCCAACAGTCTGGAATGTAAACAAAGTCTTGTGTCTCCAAAAACTGCACAGTGGCATAACAGAAATCTAACGTGTGTGTGTGTGTGTGTGTGTGTGTGTGTGTGTGTGTGTGTGCGTGTGTTGAGAGCTTGCCATTTGTACCAAACTGCCTTGGGAAGATGTTCAACTGGATAGTTCAGTTGGTAGAGCATGATACTCTTAATTTCAGAATAATGAATTCAAGCCCCACACTGGGCCAAAAGATGGCATTGCAAATGGTAGGTCTAGATGGCTCGCATGGTTCCTCGCAGCTCTACAATTCTATGATTATCCATATGATCTTTTCCTAATAAAAAATCGCTTCTCAAGCTGATTGTTTTCCCCACAGGTTAAACTGCTCAGTACAAAAAAAAAAGCTATGTAATTTAAATGAAGGCATTTTACCTGTGCATTTGCAGACATCGGTTGCGTATTAATTTCTTATCATGAGAATATGGTGTAATTTTGACAGATGTTCTTTGTTGCATTGTGGCAAAGGCAGCCGTATCAGAGAAGGGTGTGTGTGTGTTAAGGACTGAGGTTTCTTCTCTCTCTCTCTCCGCCTGTTGAACACTGTAATCTGGATAATTGGAGACTCTGTTCCATTTTCTAGGAAAAAACATGTATTTCATCTTTTGTAGAGGGTATTGACTGCATGATTGTCCGTGCTGGCTCTGGTGCTTGTTTAGATGCTTCTGTAAGCAAAGAAACGAGGTTTTCAAGAGCTTCCTTTTTCGAATAGCTAAAATGTCATTTGGGCTTTTGTTGCTGTCATCATTGCCATAGAACCTAATTAAGTTAAATATGAAAGAACAGAAGAAACTGCTTTATACTAGGTCAGATTAATGGTCCACTTAGTCCATTCTTGTCTACTTTGACTGGTGGTGGCTCTTCAGCACCTAAGTCCAGCAGAGATCTTTCCCATCACATGGCACCTGATTTGCTCAAGTGAAGGTAAGGGATTAGATCTGGTGTCTTAAGCTTGCAAAGCTCACTGGTCTCTTACTGGTCCTGCTTTCTGTTGATTAAGATTGCAGTTCCTCAGGCTTCAGCATCTTGGAGATGAGGGAAACATACAAAGTCTAAGCCTTAAAGTTCCCTGTACCTACCAAAAGGTTAGCTGCTGCATTTTCCAAGGTCAGACCTATCATGCTGTAAACATTCATTGAAAAAGAGAGAGAGAATGGGGTTGGGTTGGCAGAAAGAGAGAAAGGAGGTTGCTGTGCCCACTCTTGACTCCCCCCCCCCTTTGGCTCTAGTCCCACTCACCACTGGCTTGAGCCACATCTACGTACATGCAGCTCCTGAGAGACACCCCCCCAAAAAAATATGTTGTTGTTGTTTAGTTGTTTAGTCGTGTCCGACTCTTCGTGACCCCATGGGCCAGAGCACGCCAGGCACTCCTGTCTTCCACTGCCTCCCGCAGTTTGATCAAACTCATGCTGGTAGCTTCGAGAACACTGTCCAACCATCTCGTCCTCTGTTGTCCCCTTCTCCTTGTGCCCTCCATCTTTCCCAGCATCAGGGTCTTTTCCAGGGAGTCTTCTCTTCTCATGAGGTGGCCAAAGTATTGGAGCCTCAGCTTCAGGATCTATCCTTCCAGTGAGCACTCAGGGCTGATTTCCTTAAGAATGGATAGGTTTGATCTTCTTGCAGTCCATGGAACTCTCAAGAATCTCCTCCAGACCATAATTCAAAAGCATCAATTCTTCGGTGATCGGCCTTCTTTATGGTCCAGCTCTCACTTCCATACATCACTACTGGGAAAACCAGAGCTTTAACTATATGGACCTTTGTTGGCAAGGTGATGTCTCTGCTTTTTAAGATGCTGTGTAGATTTGTCATTGCTGTTCTCCCAAGAAGCAGGTGTCTTTTAATTTCGTGACTGCTGTCACCATCTGTAGTGATCATGAAGCCCAAGAAAGTAAGATCTCTCACTGCCTCGATTTCTTCCCCTTCTATTTGCCAGGAGGTGATGGGCACAGTGGGCATGATCTTCATTTTTTTGATGTTGAGCTTCAGACCATATTTTGCGCTCTCCTCTTTCACCCTCATTAGAAGCCCATACACACACACACACACACACAGAGAGAGAGAACAATTAAAAATAAATCCCATTAATAGATTTTCTTAAACAAGCAACCTGATTTTGATTATATTCCTGCCTATTATTCTGCATCATCTTGCAATATTCCATCTTGCATATCCTTATTCTCCCTGTAAAACCCATGATTAATTTTACAGATATCTCACTATGTTTTCAAATATCATGTGCCTCTTATGAAACAGACAGATGCACACCACAAATCATCAAATCATTATTACTCCCGGAAAACAATATTACTAAGAGTGTGCATTGGCTATGTACGTATTGCAACTTAGGAGGTGAATTGGGCTGATTCGGGGAAAGCTGTCATGTTTCCAAGTCAGATCATGCCTGTGAATTTCAACCAATTCTTTCAGAAAATGAAAAAGTTGTTGACTTTTCCTTTGTTTTTTAAAAAAATCAAACTTTAGAGGTGCTCTGTGCAAAAAAAAAAAGGGGGAAAAAAGCCTTGGGTGTATCTGACCACAATTTGAAGCTATTTCAAAATATTCCATTATAGCGATGGATAGGCTTTGTTTTTTAACAGGCCTAATCTGGTCTCAAACAAAGAGTTGAATTAGAAAGGCACAGAGTGGATCTGAAAGAAATCAGGGTGTTTCCCAAAGCTGCAGATTCAGATACAAATCCAATTTTGTGGCTGATGCACACCCCTAATTTTAAAGCCCAAATGAATTCTTGTATATCCTTTCATACTAGCTGGATTAATCTTGTCCCAGTGCATGGGAGAACAAAAGTGACTTTCATAAAAGGAAAAGATCATTTACTTGCTCACAAAGCCAAGGACAACTTCTAGGGCATATAAAATTCCTTTCCCCACCCTCTATGGATATACATAACTTCAGATTGGTTGTTTCTCCACCCAATTCCCCATGTTTAGAATATGATTAGGACAAAACAAGAGGGAAAATTCCTCATCACAAGCCTTTCAGAAATAGACAAAGGAACCATTGATCTCACAATATGCAAACCACCTAATCTTTTTACATGAGATGCAACCTTGAAAAGATAAAAATGTATAAATTAGAGCTGTTTCTAAATGCAGCAGAGAATATAACCCTCTGTTGCAATTCAAGAACTCTTAAGAAACTGGAAGTGTAAGCAGCTAAGAATTCAGTGTACTGTAATCCGGTTTACTGTGTGGCTTGAGACACAGGGCAGTTAAGTTGAACAATTATATTGTACGGGTGATATCCAACATCAGTTATACTCAGAATTGACCCATTCAGATTAATGGACTGAAAGTTGGCTGTCACCCTATGTCTTCAGCTGCTTTTCCTGGGACATTAGCCAGAATATTTATGACAGTCCAACTCCACCCATCATTCTTGGTGGTATGTATCTCTGAGTAGAGTCTTGGATTTTGTTCTAGAAAATGTCCCAAGACAGATATCTCAAGGAACCTTCGGTCCAATTCAGCTGAAGTCAGTTACTTTTAGGTCCAACTGATTTCAATGAGAAAGTAGAAGCTTAACACACTCATTAAAATCAACAGGACTTGACAGTGCTTAATGTTGACGGAGTCAGCAATATGGTCCTTTCCCTGCTTCTAATAATACTTATTTGCAAAAGAGAGAGGGGGAAAAACACAAAGGGTCCCATGACACCTTCCCCCCATCTCCTGCTGTTCTGTTGTGGACATGTACTGTAAATAACATCATAAAAGTGACTATGGAGCGTAAGTTCACCTGGGGAGGTTCTGTGCGCTACCCTAGGTGGGTCTGACTTGAACCATTAGCCTCAGCCTCTGTGGATATGCTGTAGGTCAACATCAGAAGAGGGCCCTGTTTATCTCCAGAAGCTTATTTGACCAGCCCTACTCATGGCCATCTCCACCCCCACCATTCAGCCCAGACACTGAGATCCAGCGCTGAGGGCCTTCTGGCGGTTCCCTCATTGCGAGAAGTGAGGTTACAAAGAACCAGACAGAGGGCCTTCTCGGTAGTGGCGCCCATCCTGTGGAACGCCCTCCTATCGGATGTGAAGGAAATAAGCAGCTATCTTCTCTTTAAAAGACATCTGAAGGTAGCTCTGTTTAGGGAAGTTTTTAATATTTAATGCTGTATTGTTTTTAACACTCGATTGGGAGCCGCCCAGAGTGGCTGGGGAAACTCAGCCAGATGGGTGGGGTATAAATAAATAAATGATGATGATGATTGCTCTTATGCCAGGGGATCCTACTGAAGATAAACACTTTCAGGTCCCATCACCATAATGTAAGAACTATGCTGTTGGACCAGACCAAAGGTTTATCTGGTGCAGGTTCTATTCTCTTAGTGGCCAACCAGGTGCCTTTGGGATGGCTACAAGGAGAATAAGAGTGCAATAGCACTCTCTTGAACATATTTCCCAGCAACTGGTAATTCAGAGCAATTCTGTCTGTGATACTGGAGGTAATGTGTAGCCACTGATATCCTTATCCTCCATGAATTGACTAAACCCTTTTTAAAGTTATCTAGGTTGGTGGCCATTATGACCTCCCATGGGCAGAAATGTCATATTGTAACCATGAACTGTGTGTACTTTTTTTTTTATCTATCCTGAATTGTCTACCACAGCTTGGGTCCTGGGTTTATGACAGAGGGAGTGAGAACTTCACTTTCTCTATTACACTATGCATAATTTTATACAGCTGTAGCATGTTCCTTCCTTGCTCTTCTTGACATTTGCCTAAGCAACAGTCCCTCCTTGCATCCCTGCTTTTAGCTTGGAAGTGGCTCAGAAACAGACCAAGCCAACCTGTTTCCTTAGATTGGCATCATTCATTGGAGGTGCTGCTTGTCTTACCTTAAACAGCCTGGGCAGTTTGATTTGTGTGCTGCTTCCAGCAAGGCTAGCATTCTGTTGAACCTGAAGATTGCTCCCAAATAGTCTGCGACATTAAGATAACCTGCCTTGCCTAGGAGTGACAAAAAACATGGAGCTGCGGAAGGAACAGCAGAATTATATCCTCAAAATTGGGATGGGGGCGGGAATGGACATTCTCTGGCTGACAATGATTTATTGGAGATTCTAATAAAGATCTGAACAAAGAGCAAGAGTTCCTACAAAATGGGGGAAATGCTTTTGTTAAAATGATGGCCCATGTAGAGCTGTAATTCTTATGGAAATAACTTCACTTTCCTGAATTACATGGCCTCTATCAGCAGCTGCAGGTAAGCGTCAACGCTGATTAGAAAGCTGTTTGGTTATTCCACTGAGGCACTTGCATACAACTCCAAAAATCTGCCCGATTTGTCAAACCCTTAGCGACCCCTGTAGCTTGCCAAAATTGGCATTTGTCCTTGTCTCCAACAATTTCATTGGCCTTGCCATCCACAACATTTCCCCGAAGCACAAACAGCGAGGAGGGTGCTTTGTCAACCTTCCTTTCCGAGCACAATGGATTTCTGCACTGACTGCGCAATCTCCTACGTGGAAATGCCTACGTTATGCGGAATGGCTGCCAACAGGTCTCACCACTCAGCACATCACAAGTGCTCACCCAAAATGCGCAAGATGTTTTGATGCCTGGAGGAAGGGCACCAGCAGGAGGGCATCCGCCTTGCATGTGGAAGGTCCCAGGTTCAGTTCAGCTGGGAGAGAACACTGCCTGAAAACCTGGTGTGCTGGTCTGGGGGGGGGGGTTTACCGTGCGGCGTGGTCTGAGTCTGGTCCTGGGTCAAGGGTATGGAGGTGTCCGTCAAGGGCAAAGCGGGGTCCAAGGCAAGGAGCCAGGCGTGGTCAGGAACTCTGGAAGAGCAGGACAGGGTGCTGGCAGGAACAGGTTTCCAACGACGTTGCTCCTGCAACCTGGGACTGGGCTGACTGGCCTTTATCTCCTCTGAGGCATAGGGCAGTCCCGGCCCACAGGTGACTCGCCTCTCCTGGCCTGGAGGTGAGCACTCCTCCTCTGAGAACTCAGTTCCCTCTGCCTCTCTGCCCTGAGCCTCTGCAGCTCCGGAGAGGTTGGAGGGTTACTGGACCCAGAGGCCACCTCACCTTCCCCTGAGAAGTGCCGGGAGAGGAGCACCTGCAGGCAATGGGTCCTCGATCACCTCCCGAGCCAGAGCGGATTCAGCTGGTGTCTGCTCCTGAGGATCCGGCACAGGTGAGGGCCCTGGAGGCGGGGACTCCTGTGCAGGCTGGGATTCCTCAGGTTCAGCCTCTGAATCGGATTCCCAGGCCATCACACCTGGAGAGCTGCTTCCAATCCGTGTGGACAATACTGAGCTAGATGGATCAATGGTGTGACTGACTGAGCTATTGTCCTCCTTGGGCTGGGTGGGCTTAGAACAGTGTACCTGTGCTGGGTTCTGGGATTTTGTGGTAACAAAGCTGTGTCTCTACCTGTAGAGGAAACACCATAAGCCTTCACTGATCTCTTCCTTCAGAAATCTCAGGTAAATGCTGCCTCTGTAAGTTCTCACCGCTCTGGAATATAGGACACCTGGGAATGTGCTCATACCAACTTTGGTCCATCCAGTTCAATATTTTTACTGATCAGGACCTTATGGATGCCAAACAGATGCTTTACCAGTGAACTACAGGACTTTTGGTTATCATCAAGTCCCCTCCGCACCACCGATGAGTCCAGGGCTGACCAGGCCTTCCCTGGCTGCTATTTATGGAATAAAAAGCATGCTCATTAATTTCATTCATGCAATTAACATCACATTTAGTATGGCCCTAAGTGTTAGGGTACAACGTGCACCACATAATCTGCTGTACAGTGTTTCCTTTAATGCTGAGTGATCTCTTCTCAAACTCTGCAGCTGGCCCTTCTGGCAAAAGCAGGCTCGGCAGTTTGTGAAGTTATTGGTTTCATATACCGGCTCGCCTCCTTTTTTCCTCCTTGGTGATAATCAGGAGAGGCAAGCTGTATGTAGCTCCAGCCTTGTGCTGTCAGTGTGCCCGTAACATTCTTATGGAAAGCGCAGCAGATTGTGCAGCTGTTTATTTCCAGCACCTGGGAAATGGAGCAAACTGCAATCATAAAGTCAGAAACAATACCTTTTCTCACAAGCCCAGCGATTAAATTTGTGGCTGGCAGGATGATGGATAGCGACAGAGAAATAGTTCTTCCTCCCTAACTTTACTTGTCACCCAAGACTATTTTTTTGGCAACTGAGGCAGAAAATGCAAATGGTGCTTCTTTGCAGAAATATAATTAAATGCCCCAAAATTTGCATCCCTTAAGAGTGTACCAGTTATGTCAACTGAGACCGAGCAAGTGTAGAAGGAAGCAGAAACCGCCCTGCAGCCATACTGGGCACTCTGGCTAAAATGGCTTACTTTACAGAGGACAGTTCTCTGTTTGAAGGGCTGCCCAGTCCTGTTTAAAGATAAAGAGTTGTAAGAAGGGAGAGCAAGGGTCTGGGAGTTGCCGATCAGCAGTTCACATCTAGGCAGCAGATACAATCTTTCCCACTAGGATGAGAATTCAATTATATTTAAAATACTTCTAAATGCACATCTGTACATATTAATTAGCAGTACACATGCACAAAGGAAAAGTAAGAGAGGGGGACACAAATGGAATCATGGGGCACTTTGGTTGTTTTCCTTTTCCTTTTTTGAAAATAAATATTCTTAGAGGTGAAAAGAGGACAGTGGCCCTGACTTTGCCAACTTTAAGTGCTGTCAAGTCCTTAAAGAGACTTAAGTATTTGCTTTCCCGTTGAAATCAGTGGGACTTAACTTTAGGTGCATTGGGCCCCCTCAAGAAACCCAGAAAGTCTTACTGAGGTTTCCAGACTGTTTTCAAAGGCAGCCCCACACCCAATGCACTGCAGTAGTCTACAGGTGATCAAAGCATTGCAAAACAAAGGCTGCTTCTTTCTATGAGGAGATGAATGGCTCATCCATCACTTGAGTATCTAGTAACAAGGCTGGATCTAGGACACAGGTGGGCAGCCTGGGGACTGCACATGGTCCCTGGCCTTGATATTTTATGATATGATATCGCATACAGCCATATCTCTACGGAGCAATGGATCCAAACTACAAGAAAGAAGATTCCACCTAAACATTAGGAAGAACTTCCTGACAGTAAGAGCTGTTTGACAGTGGAATTTGCTGCCAAGGAGTGTGGTGGAGTCTCCTTCTTTGGAGGTCTTTAAGCAGAGGCTTGACAACCATATGTCAGGAGTGCTCTGATGGTGTTTCCTGCTTGGCAGGGGGTTGGACTCGATGGCCCTTGTGGTCTCTTCCAACTCTATGATTCTATGATTCTATGATCTCAATAAATAAAAGTAAACAAACAAATGAGATTCTAATCTGAGATGGCTGTGATGTCATGGGGAGGCAGGATACAGAGGAGTGAAGGGAGGCACCAGTGGGGAACCCCCAGGGTGGTGGGACAATGATGAGCAGTCAGAGGGAGAAGAGGGAGCAAACTGTGGGGAGGAGATGTCAGAAGCAGAAGAGGTAACGGGGTTTAGTAAGAAAGGTGTGTGTGTGGCAGAGAGAAGCCAGGAACCAGAATTAGAAGTGGAAGTAGGAGAGGAGGGAGTTAACTTCACTGACGCAGTGTGATTTATTGCTGAGCTTCTCCTGACTCCCACCCCGGCACATGGTGAAAACTGAGCTGGGGCATGTATGTGTCTTTATTCTTGCCACCCTTGGCTCCTTGGGGAGGAAGGATGGGATATAAATTTGATAAATGAAATTATAATCTGATCGTTTAGATGCGTTAATGCAGGACACTTTTGTCTCTGGCTCCATCCATCACTGGCAAGCAGCCCCCAGATTGATTATCTCTGAAGGAATATGACCCTTGATTGCCCCCCATGATCTAGCTAGAAGCACCTCCTGACTGTGTCTTTGATAGAAGCCACTTTCCCATGGTGAGCTATACCCAAAGTGGTTATTATTGAAAAGCAAAACACAGAACATAATGGAACACTGCAACAAATAATCTATAGGCTTAAATGAGTAAGCCCACAGTAAAATGAAAGTTTACAGACCACAAGGTTTCAGCTGGTCTTACTGGGCCCCATGGAGACTCAGCTGCCTGTTTAAAATACAGTTCAGAGGAGAGGGGTCTTCTTACCAGCCTAGATGATTGACTATCAGCTCCTCCACCTCTCCTCAAGAGGAGACTGGCAGCAGCAAAAGGGAAATGCTGGACCAGACATTGATGGTGAGTCCACTTTCCCAGTAGCCTCCCAGAAGTTCCAGCTGCTTTTGAGCTGAAAATATGGGAATTAACTCCATGTTGCATGATGTAACTTGCATACTTCTTTCACTTCAAAAAAAAAAGCTTGGAAAATTAATCAGTGGTTGTTTTCGTTTCTCCTTTTCTTTCCCTTGCTGTTTTGGATTCTGCCAAGCTTGCCATGTCAATCAAACCTGCAACTTCTTCCTTTTTTAGTTTTATTATGTTCTGAGGTTCTTAATTTTTAATAAGAGGACAAGTTGTACAGAGTCATAACAACCTGTAAAAATGCAACGTGATGGTTGTTTCGTAAAGTCAAGGAAATGTCTGCAGTACAGTCTGCCCTGAAGTAGCAGGGTAAGTACGGTAAATGCTTGAGTAGGCAAATAATTAAAATGCTCATCCGTTCCATGCCAACTCTCACATTTCAGGCTGTAGAGATCCTGGAGGACAGTACAGTAGCTAATGAATACATCATAAGAACCGTACGCAGAGTCAACAGATGCCTCGGTGAAGTGGGAACGTGTCTGCACAAATTGTACAAACAACTTTGGTGAGCCGGGGAGATGGAGGTAGGGAATTGGCACACAAAAAGGGAAAGGATAGGTAGCTGCTAACACTGAATATATGGTAAGTGGTTTTTTCCTGCTTAACAGAGGGCAGAACAACTTAGCAAACAGATGTTTACAATCCCATGTGTGCAGGAATAGTTCAAATACAGGGTGCAGTATCTTCGAGTGCAATTCACCTTTTCTGTGCCTGCTGATTCTCCTCTGCAAACAAACCCCTGCATTACCCTCCAGATGGATTTGCTTCTGGTTTCAGAGAACAATGGGAAAGACAGTAATAACCTGGTGGAGCATTTAAGTGGGGGAAACCAGCCACAAGGGATAGGGGTGGGTACCCTGCCCCAGCCAAGGAAGACACATGCCTCATAGTTAAGTCTTTAGTGACAAAAAAGCACTTGCAGTGGTTCCAGACACACGCACACACAGGGGCCGCAACTCATAGGGATTGAGGTGACTTCAGCCCCCCTAAAATTGATGGGCAGCTTGTGTTGCCACTGCTACAATGCCTGCCAGTCCACTGGTGCCAGGCCTGCCAAGCTGCCGGCAGACCTGCTAGGCTGCCAATGCCAGTGTGCTTCAGGAAGCTGGTGTCAGAAATGTGCTTCCAGAAGTGTGGCCACAGTGGCTCACTGCGGTTGCAAGAGCTGGGAACGTGGTAGCTCCTCCTCTTCCTCCTGCCGTGGAGGGGAAGCAGCCCTTGGCTTGCGGTAGTGGTAGGAAGAGGAGGAGGAGCCGCCACCAGCCACAGGAGCCAAGCTGCCAGGCGATGCCCGGATGCCCCATGCAACAGCATCGTGTCCGAGCGTTGTGCCTGACACACACTTCTAGCCTCTAAGTGACACACACACACAGCTGGTCACAGTCTTCCCCACCATGCTGAGATATAGAATAAAGGTAAAGGGACCCCTGACCATTAGGTCCGAGTCTGGGGTTGTGGCGCTCATCTCGCTTTATTGGCCGAGGGAGCCAGCGTACAGCTTCCGGGTCATGTGGCCCGCATGACTAAACCGCTTCTGGCAAACCAAAGCAGTGCACGAAAACGCCATTTACCTTCCCGCCGGAGCTGTACCTATTTCTCTACTTGTACTTTGACGTGCTTTTGAACTGCTAGGTTGGCAGGAGCAGGGACTGAGCAACGGGAGCTCACCCCGTCGTGGGGATTCGAACCGCCGACCTTCTGATCGGCAAGTCCTAGGTTCTGTGGTTTAACCCACAGCACCACCCACATCCCAGAATATCTCCATTTAAATCATTGTCATTCTTTGTAAATTGGCATCTGCACATTTTAATGTGCTCTGCGACACAGTTTCCCACATTGCTTTACCAGATCATAAAGAGGCGTGATTTGCTAGATGCGCATTTTCTCCCTGCAGCTGGGCGACTTTTGCCAGGATGAAAACACGAAATGTTCTGCATGCTGGGAGAGTGGAACTGCCCCCAAGCCCAGCCTAGCCCAGCTCCCCCTGAAAAGAACTCCAGCTGAACTCTAGACAATCAGGGCAACAATAGCAGCTGGCATTTTGAAAGCTGTGTTATGCATTTTTATTACTTTAATGTGCTTAGGAAGAATTGAATTGCCCTTTTGCGTCTTAATGTCTTTATTCAAGGGTTGGGGTTGGGTTGGGTTGGGAGGGGGACTGTAGCATGTCAACAGACTAGTGGAAAAGTGATTTCCCTGTTTTTTTTATAGAAAACGGTCCAACATGGGCCTGGAACAGGAGAGTCTTGCCGACTGCTGTGACTCATCCTAGCCTAGGAATGGTTGATAAGATTGGAAGAAATGCAATTGTTGGTTTTTTAGATCTTAGAGTCATGCAAATATGGGTAAAAAAGGTGAAATTCGTGAGATGAAATCTAGGGGCAGGGAGGTAAAACTAGTTATGATTCAACATAAATGACATAAGAAACAGTTCACACATGGTGTTTTAACTGCTGTTGGTTCAGTGTATTTGGTTCATCTTGACATCTATCAGTGGTATGTTAGAATTGCTTCAGACGTCAAAAAGCTGCTATTTTTGTAAAAAAAAAAATCCACCTTTTGTTCTTACTTTACCTTCACACCAAATACGTCTTCCTGTAGGTGGTGTGCAAAATTTTGATTGCATGGTGAATGATTCAGGCAGCAAAAGGGTAATTAATAAGTCAGCTCAGCACTAATACACCATAATGTATTGGGGTTAGCACAGATCTTTTGGTCTACATCTGCTATCAGCCCCAGCTAGCATGGTGAATGGTTAAGGGTGATTGGAGTGATAGTTCATTACACTGGCTACCCCAGCCATAAAGGGTATGGAAAATTATATGTGTTATATCCTTGCTAAAAGGGTAAACTATCGCACAGGTACACTCCAACTTAGATTTGCAATGAAGTGCAATATTTATATGAGAATACAGCCCCAAAGAGTGAACATCAGAAATCCTGCTAACCCACCTAGAGCCAAGATGGAAGTTCCTTTTTGTTCACAGATTAACTTCTTTGTCCAAAAGTGGGGGCTTGAGCAGGGGCTCACCGCCTTACTCACCTTTTTCACTGATGGCACTATGTGTTTTGGGGCAGAGGTGGCCGTGTCACCACACCCCTCAGAAACTCTTGCCAGTTGCTAGGCAACTTTTTTTGTTTTAACCCAAGTGAAGTTTGCTCCACAATGTCAGGTTATGCTTTCTCCTCTGTCTAGTTGCCAAAATTCCCACCCACCTTTCTGCGTGAAACAAAAGGTGGAAAAATCAAGAGACACTCGCAAAAGACAGTATTGTATTTTCACATCGTTGGGAGCTTCTGGTGAAGGGTGGATAATAAATAATGTAATGTAATGGTTCTATGTATTCTCTCCTCTCTCTCTCTCTCTCTCTCTCTCTCTCTCTCTCTCTCTCCTTTCTCAGGCTGGATACTTCCAGCTGCCTGATGGAGATTACTTCATTGAACCGGTGAAGAAATATCAGTCAGGAGAAGGCCCTTATGCCCATATAGTCTACAAGGCAAATCTCTTTCAGAAAGCTTTGCGGAAACGACGAAGCACCTGTTTGAAGAAGGAACAGACTTGTGGAGTGAATGGTACACATTCAAATCTTTTTATTTTAATGCCTTTTCATTCAGTAACCCAACCCCAAATATCTCATCTGGAGATAAACCTGTCCCCATGGCTGTTTCATGAAGCATCCGGCAAAAATACTCTAAAAATCTGGACTATTTTGAAACCAGTCATAGTTTCCCTCAGAGAATCCTGGCAACAGTTGTGAGGAGTCAGAGTTCAGTTTTATGCGATTTTGACAGTTAAGGAGGTTTTAGATTAGTTAATGTAGATCAGGACTGGGGACCCTGTGGCCTTCCTGATGGAGGGACTCCAGTTCCCATCAGCCCCTGCCCAGAATGGCCAGTGTTCAGAAATTATGGAAGTTGTCGTCCCATCCCTTACATAGATATAAAATGCACCAGAAGTGATATGAGGAGTGCCTGAAAGAAAGTCACCAAGTACAACAGGTTTCTTCCTATGGTTTTGTCCCATATTCTGTGGTATAGTGGGGCAAATGGACTAGAGACTAGGAACATCAGGGTAATTAAAAGTCTGTGGGAAGTGAGTGAGATGATAGTAAGCCTTTGGTGCTTGCTTGTAACAGATTAGCATATGAAAAGTCAGAGAATGTGGGGGGAAATTATGCAAGGCTAGATACTTCTTTCCTTTTCTTTGATGAGGTCCCCACTTCACACTAGCCCTTTAAAAGAAAACACTTCATTGCAATGCTGTTCACATTTCTAATTCAAAGTGAAAGGTTGCTTTTTAACTGGCTGAAAATCTTTCGTTAAAGCTCAGTATTTTCTAAAAGTTGTTCCTATTGTGTCAGAACTAAGGGCTGTTGAGTTCAATGGAGTTTACTCCCAGGAAACTATGCACAGGGTTGCAGCCATGCTGATCCTAATAAACTATTAAGCTACTTACTGCTGCTCTTTGGTGTGCATGTATAGGGCTTGGCTACGGGAGCTGTCACAATAAGATCCTGCACTTCAAAGCATGCAATACCCCTGGATTGTAGGCCAAACAGGACCACAGTTAGATTGGCCCTCAGGGTCCCCTCCTGCCCATGAGCTCATTGGTGGGGAACAGCAGAAGGGGAAGGGCTTTGATGCCCTGCAAAGCATAGGTGACTTAAGGCCAGCCAGTGTTTCTCAGCCTGACCTACCTCACAAGGTTGTTGTGAGGATCAAATGGGAAGAAGGAAAACCAAGTACACCATTTTGAGCGCCTTGGAATAAAGGTGGGATATAAATGAAAAAGGTGGGACGTGGGTGGCGCTGTGGGTTAAACCACAGAGCCTAGGACTTGACGATCAGAAGGTTGGCAGTTCGAATCCCCACGATGGGGTCCCACTGCTCGGTCCCTGCTCCTGCCAACCTAGCAGTTCGAAAGCACATCAAAGTGCAAGTAGATAAATAGGTACCGCTCCAGCGGGAAGGTAAACGGCGTTTCCGTGCGTTGCTCTGCCAGAAGCAGCTTAGTCCTGCTGGCCACATGACCCAGAAGCTGTACGCTGGCTCCCTCGGCCAATAAAGCGAGATGAGCGCCGCAACCCCAGAATCGGTCACGACTGGACCTAATGGTCAGGGATCCCTTTACCTTTACCCAATAAATGAAAAATAAATAAAGGCAGCTCTTACCTTTGTAAGAGGATCAAATGTGTTCCTTGAAAATATGTAAGAAGCTCTGATGCATCTTGCAGTTGCATATATACCATTTTCAAGGTGCCATCACATTTTGAAGTTTGAGGATTTTGGATAGTCACTTGCAGCTGAGGTGCATATTGAACTTCTGTTTTCTGTTGGGGTTCTTTTTTTTGCAAGGTTACTGAGTCCTCCCTCCCCACCTTTGCACAACCTGAACAAGTAAAGGGTACCGTATTTCAGAGCTGTCGTTGCTTGATAAACTCTGCGGCACTTTGTGACACACACATGGAGTTACTGAAATCCCGTGAGTCTGGGATTGTGTGTCTGTGCATATGTCAAGGGGGTGTTGTGTGATTGTATGTGGTTCTGGCCCCACCCAACAATGCCTTCTACTGTAGTAATGGCTGTCAGCAGTCCCAAAAAGGTTCCCCAACCCTGCATGAGACCATTGTGGGCTATGCTGTTTGTGCTCTGGATAAATATCAACAGAATCGTAATCACCTGCTTGTGGGGTTCCAGACATTCTGAATTAAAACTCAGGGAATTCCAAGCATACTGAATTAGCATGCCTGATGTGCCCCAAATCCTCTCCCTGGAAATGATTTAAGAAAGGGGTAGGTCTGTATGCAAGCTAAAGGAAAAAACAGGAGGTGATCATGCATGAGAGGATATTCTTTCTTTTTCTAAAATAACTGGAGATAAACAACAACAACAAGCATGCATAAGGCAATGTCTGGAACACTAGGTTTTTCTGTGCAGAATGGGCTCGGCAGCTCATGAACCATTGACTTTTTATGTCCTTTTGCTCACATTCTGAAAAGTTCATCTTGCATTTCCTGAGATAATTATCTAGTTTTCGTGGTTACTGGGGCATGCTTTGAATGGACATTTTCGGAATTGCTAAAGCATAGGAAATGAGATTCACAAAAAGTCACCTAAATTATTATATTTTTTTAAAAAAAAAACCAAAACTCCCGTGTGACTTCATTAGAATATGCTAGGCTGTGGTTTGCTTTCTCCCCTGCTCATGAGAAATTGAGTCAGTTACTTGAAAGCTAAATGCCCAAGTGGTACAAATATGCCTACGGATTAAGAAATATTGAATTGGGTTAAATGTGTGCTCCACACAGCAATCTCTCTCTTTTTAGATAGGGTCCCCATAGAGTGAGCCAGACTGAGACTACAATGGCTGTGTGAATGTGGAGTGTGTGCACCAGCCTTTCCCTTCTGCACCAGAAATTGTCCCTGAAGGGAGCTGTAAATGCCACCTTGAGCTCCTTGGAGAAAAAGCTGAGATACCTCAGTTGGTTAGAACATGATGCTGACAACGTCAAGGTTGCAGGTTTGATCCCCGTAAGGGACAGTTGCATATTCCTGCACTGCAGGGGGCTGGACTTGATGATCCCCAGGGTCCCTTCCAACTCTCTGAGATTCCATGAGATAAGTACAACAAATCAAGAGTAATTAAATAGTATAATTCCAAGTATACCCATGGGTCCCAAAAGTTTGGCGACCCCTGTTAAACCAGACTTTAAGTAGGACATGTGGCCACCCTCTGTCACTCTATCAAAGGAAGACAGAGCAGAAGGATCGAAGAGGCATCCCAATTGCTTCCCATAATAAGGATGGCAGAAGCATTCCTGCAGTCATCTGTGGCACCATCCATGGTGTGGTGTGTTTTTGGAGAGTTTGGAGCTCTGTTCCAGCATATTTGTGGTATGGTTTAAGCTAGGCAGCGGTTCTCAACCTGTGGGTCCCCAGATGTTGTTGGACTACAACTCCCATCATCCCTGAGCTCTGGCCTTGCTAGCTAGGGGTGATGGGAGTTGTAGTTCAACAACATCTGGGGACCCACAGGTTGAGAAAGGCTGAGCTAGAGGCTCTTCTGTTTTCTGTCCCCCTCCCATCCTACCATGCTTGAATTCATAGCACAAAACTCAGCCACAACCTTAAAAACTTGGCTGGGGAAAGTAGAAGAGTGGTATGCACAGTTCAACACACTAGATATTGTCTGTGCTGTTAGGCTATTATCCTCCTGTATTTGAGGTCATTTATTCAACGGCAGGCACTTTGTCATTGAAGAAGGGAAAATCACAAAGCTCCAGTCACCCTTGTGTGCGAAAATGAGTAGTTTACACAAACTATTAGAAAAGAAGTTATTATCATCGAGAAGGATTCTTCATGTGTTAAGTGGGCTGATTCATATTGGTGTGATTCAAACCTAAAAGGTAAAGGTAAAGGTACCCCTGCCCGTACGGGCCAGTCTTGACAGACTCTAGGGTTGTGCGCTCATCTCACTCTAGAGGCTGGGAGCCAGCGCTGTCCGCAGACACTTCCGGGTCACGTGGCCAGCGTGACGAAGCTGCTCCGGTGAACCGGCACCAGAGCAGCACATGGAACGCCGTTTACTTTCCCGCTATAAAGTGGTACCTATTTATCTACTTGCACTTAAGGGTGCTTTCGAACTGCTAGGTGGGCAGGAGCTGGGACCGAACGACGGGAGCTCACCCCGCCGCGGGGATTCGAACCACCGACCATGTGATTGGCAGGTCCTAGGCGCTGAGGTCTTACCAACAGCGCCACCTGTGTCCCTGATTCAAACCTAGCCTCCATCAAAAATGAGTTGTCTACACAAATTACTACTAGGCCTACACAATGTAGGAAGAGCAACAACATGCCCTTTGCCGAGTGCTTAGGTAAGGCAAAGTGTCAAAATTCTGGGTTTTCTGGTTCATTCCATATTATGGTGTCTATAACCATTATGCAATTTCTTTTTTAATGGGGAAATGAATGAAGAGTTCAGGTATAGAGCTGGAAGCCAGCAGAAGTTATATTTGTGGTTTGTTTGTTTTTGTTAATGATGGGGATGTGTAAAATCGAACAATGAAACTTGTGAATCTCAGGCCTCTTAAATGTCCCAGATTACCTATCTATTGAATTCATTACACAAATGAATTCAAAGGCAGAAAATTCACCAGCATCACTTGCAGGTTAAAATTTTTCTCCATCCTCACCCTCTGCCCCTGCACAGTCCTCTCTTGTCTCTTCACTCAGTATACAGTAGGTTGCTCAACCTTGAAATTCAAATCTCCTGGTTTCTTGGTGAGACGGAAGGCTTGGAGTGCACAGACTCCATGATCCCCACTTAATGGCTCAGCAGTCTGCTGGTGAGTTAAGGTGGGAGATAGCTCTTAATCTGCATGCAGGCACTGCGTTCACACTTGAGTGGTTCATGCCCTATGCATTTACACAGTTCAGAAAGTGCTTAGCTTTCCAGGGTGTACCTCATTGATGGAGTGGGGGTGTCTGAGATGATCTCAGGGTCCAGGTAGGATCACATGACCTTTACCTCCCTGCTTCCTTCCTCGGTCTTGAGCACCTCAATGTCAGGAATGTGGCCTCCCAGAGCACAGGGGATGAGTTAGACTCAGAGATTGAACTAAGTGAACTAAGAGATTGAACTGTAGATGAAAACTGGCTGACAGAATTGAGAGAGGGCAGCTCGACCCTCCTTCCTGGGGAAGACTCTATTAGCTCTCAAGAAGAGGAGGAGTTGGAAGGCAGCCGGAGCATTGCTAGGCAACCAGCAGATAAGCAGAGATCTGGGTCTGTGTCAAGTCAGTGGGGAGTAGGGGGGAGGTCAGCCTCTCAGTCCCCATTCTAGGTGTTTGGATAAAATCAGAGGGGGGCGGAAGGGCAAGAGGGGAAAAGCAGGAGTCTGGTGTCCTTCCTGCTGTGGGAAAGGCAAAACTTCAGACAGACCAACAGGCATTTATGCGAGCAGGTGAGAAGCCAGGCTCTGGATGTGTCTTTTTGTAAATAAACATGCGTAAAATTGTCGGAGAGTCATTAATTCTTATTGAGG
The DNA here is from genome assembly GCF_964234715.1 of Podarcis melisellensis. Lineage (NCBI taxonomy): Eukaryota > Metazoa > Chordata > Lepidosauria > Squamata > Lacertidae > Podarcis > Podarcis melisellensis. Next base: position 47,192,149 of record NC_138543.1, read on the forward strand.
CAGGCTTAGCTTGCCTGCCAGAGATCATTACACTCAAGTGGCACAGTAGAGAAGGAGTGCAGCTCTAGGACATTTCCCCCTCCCCCCACAAGCAAGAGCAATGATGTCATCGGCTGGATTGAGGCTGTCGGGTGTAATTGTGAGAAATAAGCAAGGAGGGCTGTCAGAGAATGGGGAAAACAATCAAGCCACAATCCTCCTCCTTAATAGAGGTTCCTGTTCCATGTCTGCCGTTTAAATGGTTACACTGCTCTGCAAGATGGTTTGGAATTGTAATGGAAAGGCAAAGGTTGTGCTTTGGTTCAGGGGTGTAGCATGGGGGAGTGCCAGAGGAGCCATGAGACCAGGTGCAGATTTTTGAGGGGGCGCTCCTCTCCCGGGCCTTGAAGGAACCAAAGTCTGTGGAGATGAGCTCTGGGCTGGGCTCATATGCTTAGCTATTACGCCACCACATATCTTAAACCAGGTTTGAAACAGATTTAAATTTGTAGTGCAGATACTTCACGGCCTCTCACAAATGAGGACAACAGTTCACACACCCTACTATCCTAGGCGTAGGGGGCTCAGAGAACCCACTGCAAATCCTGCCTCCCATTTATGAAACACTTTCTTGTTATTTTCCTCCTTGTACGTGATCTAATAAAAACCCCTCATCATCCAAGTTGTCCTGAAATTGGCACTGGGCCAAATCTGCAGCAGACAGGACACGCAATTCTTTTTTCAAATCATTTCCACCCTCCCCTAGCTAAGACTCCCCAGCTCCTTTGGGTCAGATTCCTTCTGAATTAGTCATGGACAAAATTAGTGAAGGACAGCTGTTTCACCCTAATTGCCTGGGGGAATGGAAGTTTTGTCACTCACTGTAGTTGGGTTACACTTCCTTCTTTTTTTAAAAAAATTCTCTTGCCAAGATAAACATTAAAAATGGCAAACTGGTCTGCCGAGTCTCACTTGGAAGGAAAAGAGATGGTCATCATCTGTAAGGAGGATAATCAGTAACTGTATATCTTTATCCCAGTCCAAATTCTCAGGATTGTTTACAGAAACCTTTTCACTCAACAGGAATGGGGTCAAGTCCCAGAGCTCTACAACTAGTGGTGAAGTGATCTGGGGTCAAAGACATTTGACTGTTTCTGCAGCAGGGTCCCTGCAGGGCCCCTATCTCCACTGTCTTAGAGTTGCTCAATCAGCATGAAAGGGAAAACATGCTTAGCCGAAGCTAAACATGTTGGAAAACTGAAACACATTTACATTTCAAGCGAATGGTGGGAAAGTTCTGTTATGTACAATGGAGTGTCATGGGAACTTCATGGAAAACACAACTTAGTCACTCCAAAGTAATATATTTGCCCATATATTTGTAGCTCTTGCTGAAAGGGATCACATGCAGAAGAGCCAGTGTGGTGTAGTGGTTAAGAGTGGTGGACTCGTAATCTGGTGAACTGGGTTCGATTCCCTGCTCCTCCACATGCAACTGCTGGGTGACCTTGGACCAGTCACACTTCCCTGAAGTCTCTCAGCCCCACTCACCTCACAGAGTGTTTGTTGTGGGGGAGGAAGGGAAAGGAGAATGTTAGCAGCTTTGAGACTCCTTAGGGTAGTGATAAAGCGGGATATCAAATCCAAACTCTTCTTCTTAATTGTACAATCTATCCCTTATTATCACATGATTGTACAATGATAAGGTTATTGTATCGTATCATCTTATAAGGGGCATGGGGGTGACTATCAGGCAGAATGCCATTCACTTTGGCGCCTGGTCCCTGGAAGGTTGCCCAGAAGGGAACCTGGTCCTCAGGCTGAAATAGGTTCCCCTCTCCTGCCCTAGAGTATCAATACATCAACATCCATATTTCTTAAATTTCTGATAGCTGAAGCACATTGTTAGGGGAGGTCATCCTATGTGCTTCTGCAGGAGCTTCTGTGCTCAGAGCAGCGTCGGGGTTGAGCAATTGGCCGCACACTGAAGTGAGCCAGCGGCTGAGAACCAGAAGCTGGGGGGACAAGTCAGCAGCCGAGCACTCAAAGGGCCAAGGCAGGAGCAAGGAACAAGCCAGAGATAAAGGATGAACCAAGAGAAAGTGTTCAGGAGTAAGCCAGGAGTCCAAAAACTCTTTAGGAAAAGGTGCTAGGCATGTTGTCATTTAGTCATGTCCGGCTCTTCATGACCCCATGGACCAGAGCATGCCAGGCACTCCTGTCTTCCACTGCCTCCCGCAGTTTGGTCAAACTCATGCTGGTAGCTTCGAGAACACTATCCAACCATCTCGTCCTCAGTCGTCCCCTTCTCCTTGTGCCCTCCATCTTTCCCAGCATCAGGGTTGTTTCCAGGGAGTCTTCTCTCATGAGGTGGCCAAAGTATTGGAGCCTCAGCTTCAGGATCTGTCCTTCCAGTGAGCACTCAGGGCTGATTTCCTTCAGAATGGATAGGTTTGATCTCTTTGCAATCTTCCCAGCATCAGGGTCTTTTCCAGGGAGTCTTCTCTTCTCATGAGTTGGCCAAAGTATTGAAGCCTCAGCTGCAGGATCTGTCCTTCCAGTGAGCACTCAGGGCTGATTTCCTTCAGAGTGGATAGGTTTGATCTTCTTGTAGTCCATGGGACTCTCAAGAGTCTCCTCCAGCACCATAATTCAAAAGCATCAATTCTTCGGCAATCAGCCTTCTTTATGGTCCAGCTCTCACCTCCATACATCACTACTGGGATGGGGGATCCCAAAACCAGTGGGCATGCTATGCTGGCTTTTTCAGGTAGCATGGATGTGTGGGATGTGGTGATGTCTTATTTGAATGTTTGGTATGTGTAATGGTTCATTTCAGGCATAGAAACACATTGTATGAGTCTGTTACCATGATGCTGTTCCCTCTGCACATGTTCAATCTATCCAAATCATGTCTGCAACGAGCTAAGGAACCCAAAGGTTTTTCTCCCCCACTCTAGGCAGTGGGAGAAGGTGTTGTGCGAGTTGTTAAAAAGGAACCTGATTACAAGTCTCTGGGAAATTAAGAGTGTACAGCTCGCAATATTTTCTACTCCATTCAGTCATCACCACCTTCATTATCACATTGTGAGAAGAAAGCAGGATGTTCCTTGAAATTAAGAAGATCATAGCATGTTGGAAATTAGGAGTGCCGGCATTTGGGATGCATTTTCATCATTGCTGTTTTCTTTGCAAGATTACGAATTTGATTAGCTGTGCAGAAGCTCTGTCATCTTCATGAAAATTGTTACAATAAGCATATGAGCTCCCTATACAATTTCAGCTTTCGCTGGAACAATATTGAAACGACTTTAATTATTCTTCCTTGCAAGTATTATCTTTCCCCGCCATTTCTCCCTTACTGTTTGAAAGTCAGAAAAATGACAAAAGAAAAGTGTCTGTATAAGACAGCGTTCTGTGGTGTGGGTGTGGGTGTGGGTGTTGTTGTTGTTTTTGCAAAGCCCACACACTTAAGACAGCCAGATGTGACAGACACTGCTTGTTACTCCTGTTGCAGTGAGTGAAAGATTTGCCACAAACTCCTGTCACATCCACACCATACATCCAAACCACTCTTATACCACTTTAACCACCCTGGAGAATGCTGGGAAATGTAGTTTGTTCAAGGTGCTGGGAACTGTGGACTTGTGACGTCAGAACCCTTAACAAACTTCAGTTCCCAGCATTCTTTGGGGGAAGCCATGACTCTTAAAGTGGTATAAGAGTGCTTTCAAAGAAACATAGAGTTGGAAGGGACCCCCAAAGATTTTGTAGTCCAATCACCTGCAATGCAGGAATCTCAAGCAGATGGATTTGATATCCCGCTTTATCACTACCCGAAGGAGTCTCAAAGCAGCCAACATTCTCCTTTCCCTTCCTCCCCCACAACAAACATTCTGTGAGGTGAGTGGGACTGAGAGACTTCAAAGAAGTATGACTAGCCAAAGGTCACCCAGCAGCTGTATGTGGAGGAGTGGAGACGCGAACCTGGTTCACCAGATTACGAGTCCACTGCTCTTAACCACTACACCACAAGTGCCATCCAACCTCTGCTTAAAAACCTCCAAGGAAGGAGAACCCACAACCTCCTGAGGAAGCCCGTTCCATTGTCTAACAGCTCTTACTGACAGAAAGTTTTTCCTGAATCCATTGGTTCAGGTCATAGCCTCTGGAGTAGGAGAAAACAAGCTTGCTCCATCTTCCATGAGACAACCCTTGAGATATTTGAAGATAGCTATCTTATCTCCTCTTGGTGTCTTCTTTTCCAGGCTAAACATACCCACCTCCCTCAACTGTTCCTCTTAAGGCTTGGTTTCCAGACCCTTGATCATTTTGGTTGCCCTCCTCTGCACACATTCCAGCTTGTCAATGTCCTCAGATTTCTCTGCAGGTTTTAGGACTTATTTTGGTTTCATGGTATCACTCTGCTGGATTTTGTCAGGTTTATAGCTGTTGTTTCTGTGCTTTTATCTTTTTTTAAAGCTTTTTATAATAATTGTACGATTGATGGCACAGCACCCTGGAACTTTCATACTGAAGGGCAGATTGTAAGTGATCGTAATAATCATCATTATTATATCACACCATGCTGGCTTATATAAAAGAACTCTGCAGAATGGTTTGCATAATAACACAGGAGGAGGGGAATGCAGAAGCTAGTTAAATAACCATTTTGCTTCCCTAAAAGATACATTACTTTACTGGAGGCAATATGTTTCTGAATTCCAGTTGTGGGAATCATTAGTTCCCTTGTTCTTAGGTTCTGCTTTGGGGCCTTCCATAGACATGTACTTAGCCACTGTAAGAACAGCATGCTGAATGTCCCCTCTGCATGAAATATACCGTATTTTTTGCTCTATAACACGCACCCGACCATAACACGCACGTAGTTTTTAGAGGAGGAAAATCCGTAGGCATGCTACCCATAGGCATTCCCTCCATAACACGCACAGACATTTCCCCTTACTTTTTAGGAGGAAAAAAGTGAGTGTTATGGTGCAAAAAATACGGTATATTTAACTTTGTGGTGTTTTGCCTTCAACATATTCTTCCAATCTTACCTTGCTCGCTGGCCATTCCATGCTTTAAAGCTGTGCCTATGTTCCTGATATATCAGAGCAAAAGATAAGCGGTTTGCTAAACCATGTGTATGTGTGTATCGTAAATATCTGAGCAGGTGCCGTTTTCCATTTTAAACTCCCTTACAACACCACCTGACTGCAGGAATGAAATGGAATGTGCTTCTGCTACTATGATACTAAAAATATTAGGCCAGATTCAACTAACGTATTGCACACTAGCAGAAGCCAGAGAAATGGGGCGCCCCCCCCCTACACAAGAGTAACTGTAAACTCCTGCAGAAATGAAGGAAGAGGGAAACTAATGAAGTTATCCATAAAGCTGCAGGGATGACTTTTGTAGATGAGTACATTACAAACTGGGATGCAGGTGGCACTGTGGTCTAAACCACTGAGCCTAGGGCTTGCCAATCAGAAGGTCAGTGGTTCGAATCCCCGCGACGGGGTGAGCTCCTGTTATTCAGTCCATGCTCCTTCCCACCTAGCAGTTCGAAAGCACGTCAAGTGCAAGTAGATAAATAGGTACCACTCAGGTGGGAAGGTAAACGGCATTTCTGCATGCTGCTCTGGTTTGCCAGAAGCAGCTTAGTCATGCTGGCCACATGACCCAGAAGCTGTCTGTGCACAAACACCAGCACTCTCGGCCAGTAAAGCGAGATGAGCGCCGCAACCCCAGAGTCGTCCGCGACTGGACTTAATGGTCAGCGGTCCCTTTACCTTTACCTTTTACATTATAAAAAGGGCTTCTTTTCTGTGGCAGCTGAAGAGACAGTCATTCCGGAATCCTGTTCCAAAAAGGGGAGGGAAATGAGCCAGTGGCCGCTCTCTCCCATCTGTTGTTATCTCTGCACCAAAGTCCAGTGATTCAGCTTCGTTCCATATGTTGCACACATGGCATTGTATCCCAAGACAGGGGCACTTCTGCCCACTGGTTTTCTCTTCCAAACTGGTTTCCAGAATAACATTTCAGGTTTTAGAGGAGATGGTTGCACACTCTCTGAGGTTGCTTGGAATACAGCTATGCCCTGTTCTCTGCCTAGTGTTGTGTTCGCCACAGTAGGCTGCTCAACACTTCAAGAGTTTTCCTTCCCAAATGCCTTTTGTCGGCGATGTGTCTACATGGCAGTGCTGCCGTTTTGTATGTATGTGTGCTTGCTTCTTTGTTTTAAAGCCCAGATCTGGAGCCATGGAAGCGTTTTAGGAAGTGGGCTGCAAGCTATGAAAAGCCTCATCAATTTTGTCAGGCTACACAGAGATAAATTCATGCACGCTGTGATTACAATGGGACAAGGAGAAAAGGCACCAAATGTTGCAGTGCGGGCGGGATCCCAACCTCTCCATCCCTTCCTTCCCCTGGTTTGCCATGTCCTTCCCACCCACCCCCAACCAAATAAAGGTAAAGGGACCCCTAACCATTAGGTCCAGTCATGACCGACTCTGGGGTTGCAGCGTTCATCTCGCTTTATTGGCCGTGGGAGCCAGCGTACAGCTTCCGGGTCGTGTGGCCAGCATGACTAAGCTGCTTCTGGCGAACCAGAGCAGCGCACGGAAATGCCATTTACCTTCCCACCAGAGTGGTACCTATTTATCTACTTGCACTTTGACGTGCTTTTGAACTGCTAGGTTGGCAGGAGCAGGGACCGAGCAACGGGAGCTCACCCCGTCGCGGTGATTTGAACCGCCAACCTTCTGATCAGCAAGTCCTAGGCTCTATGGTTTAACCCACAGCACCACCCGTGTCCCAAACCCAATAGCCAGTCAGTAATCTCTGACCCCTTTGTCTTCCTCCATTTGTTTATTTGTTTGTTTATACATACCGTTATGGGAGTTCTCATAAGCCTGCCGATACATCTGGTCACTTCAGCATTATAAATTTGAAAGCGCTCTTATACCACTTTAAGAGTCATGGCTTCCACCAAAGAATCCTGGGATATGAAGTATAGTTTATTAAGGGTTTCCTAACAACACTCAGCAGCCTTAACAAACTACACAAACTGCCCTTAACAAACGGCAGCTGACGCAGTGCTGCGCTCTTACCTTTCTGTAGTAGGCTAGTTCCTACACACAGCGCAGTGTCCCTAATTTCTAGGGACAGTCCCAGATTTACAGGAGCCGTCCCAGTTTCTGTTTTGATCCTGGAATGTCCCTATTTCCTTAGGACGTCCCTATTTTCACTGGAGAAATGTTGGAGGGTATGGAGTTATGTGACCTCCAAGCTAAGGAGATAAGTAACTATACAACCTTTGAAAGACATCTGAAGGCAGCCCTGTATATAGGGAAATTTTTTTAAAAAATGTTTTGTTATATTTTTATATTTGTTGCAAGCTGCCCAGAGTGGCTGGGGAAACCCAGTCAGATGGGCAGCGTTTAAATAATAAAATTATTTCTATTGTTGTTATGGAATAGGATGTCCCTATTTTCATCAGAAATGTTGGAGGAGGGTATTGCATTCCCCTTTCTGTTCTCCATCTGGACAAGCAAAAAGCATTATCAGAGTTCAATGACAAAGGCAGTCAAAAGCACACAAGAGGGGAGCTCTACTGGGCTGGGGAGGGGTGTGACCAGGCAGAGACCAGTCCCAGGGGCCAAACAGAGACACACAGAGGCTTGAATTCAGGTTCTGAATGCACTGAGGTTCCCCAGCCCTTTAGTACACTAACAGCTTAATTTATTAAATGTGAGAAACCAGGGGGAAAGGCTGGGGGAGGGCGGGAATCTGTAGAAATCGCTGCCATAAAACTATGATTCCCCCTCCAATTTGGAAAAGTGCTCGCACGCAGGCCTGAAGGCAGCCACCTTGCAGATAAAACTAATGAGCCCTTATTTTTATTTTTAAAAATCAACTTCATTATTAAAGGAATATGAACAGTTCCCCTTCATCACCAGATGGCTGCTTAATTGCAATGCTGATATACAATAGCTACCACATGCGCAGCTCACTGCATTGTATAAGCCCTGAGATATGTGCAATTTGTGTTTTCAGATTTGGCCCTTGGCCACACAGTCTCAGTTCAGCTCTATGCTGTATGGAAAACCATGTGGCAGTTGGAAACCATTATAGACAATTGATCTCGGAGCACTGACTCATTGGGCAATATGTTAAAATGATTTGGATTCTAAATAACTCCCGGTGACCCCTGCTGCAAAATATGGCAAATGGGTGGTCATGTGGGGAAGAGGTGGCCGTCTGGAGTGTTAGAAGCTTTCAGCAGACTTAAAAACACCCCCAGGTTTAACATTTAGCATTTGGCAAATGATCCCAGCCCTGAAGCCAAAGGCTGTAGTCATCAGGATACCTCCTACGTAGTATTTCCAAGAGCTTCAGAGGCTCTGCTCCAGGCTAAACGATTTGACAATCATGGACCAAATTTTTTAAAAAATATTTTGCCAGGAACACAGAAGTTCTTAGCAGCTGGTGGTAGTTGTTCAGGATATTTAAGTTTCGGTCCTGCGCCTACCTGATTGGGAGTAAGACTCAGTAACCTAATGGCGGCGTAAGGTAACAGTGGAAGGAATTTAACATAGTTATAGTTCAACATAGTTTTCCCTCCCCCTTATGCTGGTCTATGACCACAATAAAAATTTGATTTGATTTGAGGAAGAGGATACATAAAAAGAGGCAATAGAAGTTTTTCTCCCTGTGGATCCCCAGATGTTGTTGGACTACAACTCCCATCATCCTTGAGCTCTGGCCTTGCTAGTTGGGGTGATGGGAGTTGTAGTTCAACAACAACTGGGGACCCACAGGTTGGGGAAGGCTGTTAGAGTTATGTGGACATTGATCCAAACTGAATGTTGGAAGAATCAGACAGACAAAAAGAAGTACTTTCCCATACTGTGCAGTGTTAAACTCTCCCAGGAGGCAGTGAAGGCCGCCATCTTGGATGGCTTGAAAAGAGAGTTAGACAGATTCATGGAAGGCAAGGCTATCAACTGCTACCATGGCTATGTCCTACCCCTACGGTCAGAGGCAGTGTGCATCTGAATACCAGTTTCTGGGAGCCACGGGTGCGCAGAGGGCCTTTGCACTCACATCCCACTTGCAGGTTTCTCACAAGTGTTATGTACTGAAGTTCTCACCCTGGGCCAGCAGGGGGATACTGTAGATAGTTATGCAAATAAGGGATCAAAAGTGACGTTCAGTGATTGGATAATTTTAGAAAATTGTTACAGTTACGTTGTACTGGAGCTCTATATAAGCAGGCTGACTGAACCCTTCAGTTCAGTTCTGTCCTGGCCTGTGAATAAACAAGAGCTGTTTGAAGAATTGCTGTGTCGTCTGATATATTCACCCACAACTTAACACAAGCATCTGGTCGGGAACTGTGAGAACAAAATGCTGGACTGGATGAACCCATGGCCTGATCCAGCAAGCTGTTCTGATATTCTTCTGATGTCACATAGAGGCTGGGCAGCACAGAGTCCTGAGACCCTGTGATGGTTTTGGCTGGCCAGCTATGGGGTCACTAAACCTCACCCCTTCACATACAGTGGGCACTTATGCATTGTCCCCGCTCCAAAATAAAATTCTTCAAGAAGAAAATAGGACCAAATAGGACTCCAATTTGCATGAAACTTGAATATGTCAATTGATATGTATAGATACAAATTTAGAAATTGATTGCTAATGTAGAAATAGAATACATTTCACTACAGTGAGGGGAAGATTGTGACAAGTTGGGCTGTGCGCCAGTTCAGTTTCCTGTCCAAATGCTGTGGTTGGGTTACTGTGAAGGCCCCTGATTTTCCTTGCTAGGGTTATTTATTGTTTAATTGGGCATTGGACAGTTTAAACTATTTCCAAATAGAGAACAGTCCTGTGTAAAATGAGACACATAGCCATCTTCCCTAACAAAGGGTTTTGGGGAAGTAAATAGAACAAAATTATGCTAGATGGAGTTTAATGTGAGTTTAAAGCACTCAGTTCTTTTTTAATTATTAAAACAATATTAAAAGTTAAACACTATTGCGTACTCTATTTTAAAAAAAGGCCTGTTTATTTACCTCCTGCATTTCTCAGTCAATGATGCTCATTATTAAGCATTTATTTACGAGTTACTATGACAGCATGACCTGTCCTCTTGGCAGTGCTGATGACTCTGTCAGCAAGAAGTCGCTTTGAAAATAAAGCACACTGGCTGCAACTTCCATGGGTTCTTTTGCCTTAGGGAAATTAAGTCACAAGATTCCAGTGCCCCAGTTCTGAGATTAATAGGGTGTAAGAGAGTAAATTTCAGTAGGCCAAGAGCAGCAGAAATTGGGAGAATTGGCTTGGCTCTCAGTCTCACAGGTGGTTCTGTGTCTATGTTCACATTAGTGGTTTGAAATAAAGCGAGGTCGTCTCCCTTATTCTCACATTGCTGTGTAGACCAATGGGCAAGGATGTCTTCGCCCAATGCCCATCACTTGATTTGTTCCCCCGACCATCAAATGCCAAGTCACTGAAAGTGTTCTGTGTGTGGCATGTGCAACAGCTGCCTGAAATGTATAAATCTCAGCCTGACTGTGACTTCCTTTTTCAAATCAGAAGGAAGCTGGTTTGAGGGAAAAGCATCCAACAGAATTTCTGAAGAAGCTAGAGGATACCTACAGATTGTGGCTTATGTCATATGTACTCATCTTCAAACACCACCGGTGGAGTCAGCTGTGATTTGGACTCAGCCTCAGTGTAATTAATTTGAAGAGACCCCAAGGCCCTCTTGTCCAATTCAGTCATTTTGTTACTTTAGCTGAATTGCCACGGAACAAGTACAAAGTTCTTTCTCTCCTTCTTCCAACTGGGGGACAAAGGCTGTCTGAGTAAAGTACAATCATACCTCGGGTTAAGAACTTAATTCGTTCTGGAGGTCTGTTCTTAACCTAAAACTGTTCTTAACCTGAAGCACCACTTTAGCTAATGGGGCCTGCCGCTGCCACCACACTACCGCTGTGCGATTTCTGTTCTCATCCTGAAGCAAAGTTCGTAACCTAAGGTACTATTTCTGTGTTAGCGGAGTCTGTAACCTGAAGCGTCTGTAACCCGAGGTACCACTGTAGTTCTCATTTTTGAATGGAGACAGCCTGTGCTTTTAAAAAGTTGTCAGTAAGCTATAACGTGTCTCCACACATGCAAAACTTTCCCTCTCTGATGGGAAGCAAGTTCATAAAGAACTAATGCTACTGATTACAGCTCGCTCCATGAAGTACACCATCCTTTGTTTAGTAAAAGAAAAAAGAACCCCCGGGTGCTTTTCTGAAAAGGAGCCTTGGGAGAATTCTAAGGTTTGCAGAAATAGGGGGAAAAAATCTTAGAAAATGCCTGATAAAGGGTAGAAAACCTCTACACTAGTGTAGCTCAGAAGTAGGCTTGAAGGTGTTCATCTTGCAGCTGCAGGCTTTCTGTTAGAAATACTTCTGGCTTACTGAAACTGTAGGCCCACTTCTGACACCATGTTGCATCCCTTGGGTTTGGGAAGGGTACTCCCAAACCTTCCAATGGGTCTGTTATAATACTAAGCAGGAAAGCTTCAGTAGTAGTATCTATTTGTGAAAAACAGATCAAGAACTCAGCATAGCAGCCAGTGGGCAAGACTAAGGTTCCAACTAGCTCCCACTCAGCTGTAAAGGGAACCACACCCAAAGCAGGGAGGGGAGTTTCAATTGCAGACCAGGCATTAATCTTAAAGAGACAGGCCACACACACAATACCTAGGACTGAGAATGTGGAGTGACCACAAAACACTAGCTATTGGTGTGGGCCAAGGCGGTGGGAAACAGTTATTTGTTTTGGATTATATAGCTCTGGGTTTCCTGTATCAAATTGAGAGGGTAGACTAGATGACATATTAGACACATGGACACACACCAATTCTGTGATTGTATGAAAAAGCGTGGCTTAATGTTGCTTTCCAGCAGTAACTTCATGATTATATTGTCTCTGGAATGAAAGATTCAATTTATGTTACTTTGCAAATTATGTGATGTTATGTCTTTTTAAGAATATGCAACACTAATGAGAAAAAAAGGGTACAAAATGAAATATTTGATCGGGCAGAATTGACATTAAAGATCATTAAACCATTACATGGTTACAAGTTGCCAGTAGAAATCTTATTATGACTGATCACAGGGACTTTTTGTTCTACAGCTTATACGTGCTAAGTCAAAGCTGTTCCTAATGCAAAATATGATTGCTATCAATTACATTACTAAATGTTGTGGATGAAGTTGGTATGTGTGCTTTTAAAAATAAGCCCCTATTGAAACCAGAGAGGCTATTTTAATCATGTGATTTCAGAATTGGGGGGGGGGGGTCTACAGGCCTTTCCAACTATAATTTACAGGTAATTTACAGCTATAATTTACAGGATAATAACTGGAGCAATCACTGTCTAAAGCAGGTATTGCTCCATTGCCCTGTGGGACAATGCAGTTTCCCAGCTCTCAAGCCACGATTTGAGTAGTTCTTAAATTGAATCGAGAGGCAACCTATGGTTCCTGGTGCATTTTCAGACGGAAAAGACAGAAATCTTGTCCAAGTTTCCAGCAGATGCTGAATAGATAGATTGCTCTTCGGTTTCACATTTTGGAATGATATTTTGGTGTTTTTCTGTTTTGGGACAGGTTTTGTGCTCAAATATTCATAGTAGGGATGGAGAACCCTGTAGCCCTCCAGATGTTGTTGGACTACAACTCCCATCATTCCTGATGATTGGCCAAGCAGGGTGGGATGGATGGGCACTGGAGTCCAACAATATATGGAGGGCCAAAGAGTCCCTATCCCTGGTTGATGAAAAGATACCCCAGCATTTTGAAAGTCCTTTCTAAAACACAAATGCCAGTTGTCTGCTCTGAAATGCCAGGTATTCCCAGAAAGTACTCCATGTATTGTTTGGAGCTCTTTTTCTCCAAGAGAAGGGCAAACGCGCCCATTTCTTTTTGTAACATAACAGTTTGCCTACATGGGAAAGAAGGTCAATGCCTTTTGTCTTCCATTTTCAGAAACGTTGAGCTTTTTCCAACAGCAAGAGCTTCGTAGGGAGAAATGGGAGAGGAACCAGGTGACGGGGAAAGCCATCTCCCGCCGTTCTGTCAGCAAAGAACGATGGGTGGAGACGTTGGTGGTTGCTGACAGCAAGATGATTGAATACCACGGAAGTGAGAATGTGGAATCCTATATCCTCACTATCATAAACATGGTATGTAATGTACAGAATGCGGAAGCGAAAGTGTTAACTGGGTCCACACAGTATGAGCACATAGCCCTGGTCCTTTCTTGCATTTGCTGGCTTCTGGACCCAACTCAAAGGGCTGGCTTTAACAATAAAGCATTATATGGCTTGGGACCATGATATCTCTAAAGCAGAATTCCCCAGCTGTTACGTTCCCAATGTTGTTGGACTCCAGTTCCCATCATCCCCAGCCTTCATAGCTGACAATCAGGGATGGTGGGGGTTGCAGCTGGGGAAGGTAGGCTTTTGGCTATAAGTTCAAAGTCCACCCTTATTGACAATTAACTAGGGACTGGCAGGCTTCCCGGGGCAATGAGTGTTCGACCGAGCGACTCCTCCAGTTGAGTCCTCCAAGATGTTTAATGGCCTGAGCCTCTGATAAGACTCCAAGCACGTTCCCCCATTACGCAGAGTATCCAGCACATGGAAGGACGAGAAATATGAGCTACATGCTAAGAGTTTGATTACTAAGCTACGCAGACAGAAAAAATACATCCTCTCTCTGTGAGAGCAGAGAGCAATTGAAAAACAAAGGAACAGGAAACCAGTAACATCACATCCATCTCCCGTCTTCCATGAGACTTCCAACAGTCTGGAATGCAAAACAGAGTCTTGTGACTCCAAGTGCACTGCACAGTGGCAACACACAGAAACCAACATCGAGGCTCCAATCAGGTTGGGAAAAGCTGAGCTAAAAGAATGCTTCTTCCCATATGTATATCTACCCATGTCCTCAGCTTCTTGAGGGAGGCTGTCCTTGAAGGGCTCCCTCTAAAGGAAATTTGGAGGATTGCCAGAAGGGAGAGGGGTTTTCTCTCCCTAATGCCTCGCCCCCAAATCTGTGGAATGATCTCCCTTCTTCCTGGCACCATATCTTTTTTGTGGGGAGGGAACTATAGCTCAGCAGTAGAACATATGCTTTCAAAGCATCACAGGATCGTGACAAAGATTATTGAAGCCCAATTTCTGGCCTGGTTCAGATATAAGAGTGCCAGGCTGATAACTTGTTTTATCTCCGGTTGTGAGCCAGTTGGTGGGCAAGATGTGAAAACCCTGTTAATGTGTCCTGTCACTGGTATTTTCCTTCAATGGACAAATGTCCCACGTGTCTAATGGATTACTTGACCTTGACTATCCCTGTCTCACATGAAGTGAAGATTGCCTGAACTAGCTCTGACAGGAACGCAGCCAAGAGCCCTTAGTAATTAATCCCTTTTCAATGCAATGCATGAATGCTAACAAAATGTCATAACTCATGGTTAGAACTTCCTTGTCATAAAATAAATGAATAAGGCAGAATCGGCACTCAACTACACAGGGGCACTTCCAAATATAATTAATGGCGTTCTGATATGTTTCAATTTTGATTGTGTATGAATTGTGTGTTGGAGGCTATCTTGTGAGGGCAAAAAGCAGCCTTAAAAAATTAAAAAATCTTTTAAAATAAAGGCAGCAATTAAAGCAGGGATGAGGACCTGTGACCTTCCAGGTTGAACTACGACACCCATCACCCCTGACCATTGGGTGCTGTCTGGGGGCTGATGGGAACTGGAGTCCATTAGAGCATGTTGCTGTTAACGCCAAGGTTGCAGGTTCGATCCCTGTATGGGACAGCTGCATATTCCTGCATAGGACAAGATTATCCTCAGAGTCCCTTCCAACGCTACAATAATATGATTCTATACCAGGAGGGCCACAGTTTCCACATGCCTGGGTTAAACCATTGAGAACAAGCTGCTACAAGCTCCCCCTTCATTTCTGCCATTGAGACGGATAATGCTAGAACGCTTATTCATACAGCTACACTGCCCTCTGCAGTAGATTCCAGAATGTATTGTAATTCTGACTGAATCAAGTGTAAGCGAATATTCCAGATGGCATTGGGGGCAGCGGTGAGCCAGGAAAGGTTTGTTCCATCCAGTTTCTGCAAAGGCTAATTCTGGAACAGGGGAACAACCCCTAGCATAGTCTGTCAGATGTTCATCTGATCCAAGTGGTCACTGGGTGGACCTCAGTAATATGCAGTATGGTCAAAAGTGCCTCTCCTAAAAAACACAGTACATTCCACAAGCAGTGTTAGGAACTGGGGTAGAGAAACTAGGAGCCAAATGGCTTCTGGGACCTGGGTTGTGGGCACCAAAACAGAATGTCTAGTCACCACTGAGGGGGCAGCAACACTTTCTATTTATTATTTTGATAAGCAAGCATTAATATGCAATTCACATGTGACACATTGTCAAGATCACATTTTTAGTAGAAATCGTTAATACATGTTTAATTTGGTGTTTACAATTAAAAATATTGGTACCATACTTTGGTTTTCAAAACACTCCACTCTTTATTGTTAAACTCCTTAACTTATTGCCTATCCTTAACATTAACTTCGAGGCTTCAAAGCAAATACATTTCAGGAATCCTTGAGTGTGAGCCAGGTGCAAACAATGGCACCCAGACTTTTTGATGTCCTGGCAGATGGATCATCTTTAGGCACGAAATGTGCCTGGAGCCCTGCTAATTTTGAACCCTGCCCACAAGTATGTATGGAATGAGGCAGTCCCTCAAGCACCTGGTCACAAGTTCTTTAGGACTTGGTTACCACCAGCAAGAAGACCTTAAAGCTGGTCTGCTATCATACTATATATAGGCAAAGACCTATATTTTGTTACTCTGTGCAGTGTCAGACATATGTCTGATGGTGCTATGGAAATAGATCATCATCATCGGGGTGGTGGGGGCGGGGATATTGCTGCAGAAAATGAATTAATCAACTTTATATTTTTCTGGCTTTGCCCAGGTGTCTGGCTTGTTCCATGATCCAAGCATTGGCAATGCAATTCATATTGTGCTGGTTCGACTGATTCTTCTAGAGGAAGAGGAGGTAAGACCCCACCCCACCCCACTTAACAATTATGCATTGCATTGACTTTCTTCTTAAGGAAGAAAGTTTTTGATAGACTTCAGAGAAGGGGAAGGAAGCCAGACAAAAGCAGGCTTTTTCAGTGGCGGCACTGGTGTTCTAGAAGGCCACTAGATATGCAAGCATTATAGGATGCCCCCAGTGCTGTGGAAAGTTGTTCTATTGTTCTATCGATGTTCCAACAGCTGGACAAATAGGTCTTTACCATGAGTGTCTACTGTACTGCTGCTCTTGTGTATTGGGCTTTTAAAAAATTATCTTTTGTGTATATTGCCTTGAGATGGTTGTTTGGAAGATGATTAATAAATCAGTGATCATGATGACAATGGTGATGATGATAATTTAATTATAAATGTATATATATTAAATGTTGTGTAATTGTGTTAAGTGTGGTGAACTGCTTCTCTTTCAATGATGATGATGAGGTAATACTAGTAGTAGTAGTAGTAGTAGTAGTAGTAGTAGTAGTAGTAGTAAATGCTTTTCACATGACTTTCAAGGTGATTCCCTATTCCGTGATTGAGAACTTGAGGCCCTCCAGATGTTTTTGGACTCTAAATCCCATCAGCCCTAGCCTCATGGCCAATGGTCAGGGAATATTGGAGTTTTAGCTTAAAAATATGTATGTGTTTGTTTTCCTCAGAGCTTGACTCTGGAGAGGAAAGATTTGGATTGATTAGGGAACAATGTTTCCAAATTGGTTCCACGTTGTTCTCAGCATGCTCGAAGGCATTCTGAAAAATTGTGCTACAAGATTGCGTAGCTGCTAAGAATGTTGCATCTTTCTTGGCCCTAGAATTGTGCTTCAATTTTTCTCTGATTTAGGGATAATGGTTTTTTTCAAAACAGAAAACAAAGGGAAACATTTTTGTTTGACAACTTATTTAAGTTCTTCTGGTGTGTGAGTTGTGAAGGCCTCTTAATCTGCTGTTTTGCTCTTTTTGTATTTTTTTTGTATTCTTTTTCCATTGTATTCCAAATGACAACAGTTTTAACCCAACTTTCTGGACTCAGTATACAGCTATCATAATTACGTCTCTCGCTTCATGCAAAAGCACCATTTGTTACATCTAAATTACCTTACTGAGCTTGATAATTAATGTAGATGCTATTAGTGTTCTAGCAGTATAATTATATATTTTTTATTTCCCTCTCTTTAGCAAGGGCTGAAAATAGTTCACCACGCAGACAAGACCTTAGCCAGCTTTTGTAAATGGCAAAAGAGTATCAATCCCAAAACTGATGCCAACCCGCTGCACCATGATGTGGCCGTCCTTCTTACCAGGTAAGAGGATACTGTGCCAGAGACACCATGTTTGATTTCGTTTTTTAAACTCTTATTACTTCAGTAAGAGAGGAGACCAAATAAATTTCAGTAACAGGGTAAGATTCTCAGCAAGGCTTAAATGCCCACCATAGAATTATTATTTTTGTAGGCTTGGAAGTTAGATGAGTCAAGGGTTAATAAAGGCCAGTCCTATCATTAGGTAGAGTGAGGAATCTGCCTCAGGTGGCAGTTGCTGGGGTGGTGGTGAGATGGTGGAGGACACAACAGTGTGTGCCATGAAGCATCTCCTTCACCACTAAGCTGTTAGCCTGTTGCTTTTAGTTACAGCAGAGGAAACCCAGCCAGATGGGCGGGGTTTAAATAAATTGTGATGATGATGATGATGATATCTACCCAGTTGGCTTCTGCACATGTCATGGGAGGGCACCATCTTGTTCTTCTCCTCGGGCAACAATATCCACCCTCCCTTCCCTACAGGTGGGTGGGGTTTGCGGCACCAAGCAGGGGCTCACCTGGATGGGTGCCTCCCACCTGCTTGGTTGGCCTTTGACTCGCCCTCAGCCAGGGAGGACAATGGATGGCCAGCTGGGGACAGGGCTAAGGCCAAAGAAAAGAGACTGACCCTTTTGACCAAGCTTCCCAAGCGGCGGCGTTTGCAGGGCCTGTTAAAGGGCAAAAACTGGGAGTCCCTGGCCCTAGAGCAGTGACATGTAGGTCAAACTCCCAGGCTGAGGTTAGTGGAAGGGCATGCTGTGTAAGTTTGTGCATTGCAGTCCCCTCTCACTGCACCTCACCTGCCTGCATATCCTCAGCCAGACGGGCTGAGAGGGTTACCTGCCAAGGCCTGTGCCAAGTTTCCCACTTCTGAAGCTCAATAAAGTTGTGGCCAGTCTGAACCCATACTCTGGTCTCTTGTCTCATTCTTTGGGCGGAAGGGGTAGGCACCAAAGACAGGGTTTAGCACATGTGCCCACAAAATATATTGGGCTGGCCCAGTGACTTTTGGAGATGAATAGCCCAGGAAGTATCTCTTTTGTTAAGGAAATTACAGGGAAATGGCCCAGAATGACTAGGGAACTGGGCTGGGTACCACTCTCTCCCTACTCATCTCCAGGACTATCTCACCATCCAGAAGCGGGAAGCAGATAGCAGTGGCTTGGATTCTCATTATACTCCCATTAAGGGAATAGAGTTCGCACCCACAGGAAAGGGATTATCGGCTTCCTCCGTCCCTGTGTAGCCCCCTGCACCTCCTGAAGATGTGTGCCTGGGGTTGGGGGACTTTTGGGAAAGGTGTGAAATATGACACGTGGCATCCAGGTGGAGGGAAGAGTTGAGAGAAATCAAAGCACTTTCATGAATAGAGGAGCACCATAGGATGCAAGCCAGCTTCCCCTTACCTTGCACTCTCCAAATGTTACAACTCCCATAACCTCTGACCATTGGCCATGCTGGCTGAGACTGATGGAAGTGCAGATCATGTCATTTGAAGGGTGCCAAGTTTGGAACAGGTCATCTAAGACAACATATCTAAGGTCCTATTAGTTCTACAGGTTACTTCGCTTCATTCTGTTGTCCTTCCGGCTTTATGCCAGTTAGGAGTTCAGTTTCATTTGGTCTTCTGTTTCTTTCCTGTCTGACCTTTGCTTCCTTTCTCTCCAGTGAAAAAGAGACTTGAATGCACATGAGAGTCAGTGTGAAGTAGTGGTTAAAGTGTTGGACTAGGACCTGGGAGGACAGGATTCAAATCCCCACTTGGCCCCATTGGGGCCAGTCACTGGCTGTCAACCCATGTTTCCTCACAAGAGTTGTTGTGGGAATTAAAAGACCAGCATCCTGTTGCATGTCGAAGTCCCCAAGCCATCCCAAATAAAACACAATTCACACAGAATTTTTGTTTACGGTTTTTGGCATAATTTTGGCCACAACTTTATTAAAATACAAAAAATGTGAGTGGTTGCTTAGGCATTGCTTGCGACTATCTGACCCCACCGTGGGGGACAGACTGACATTCGCAGGCACGCAAAGTCAGAAAGGGGAAACATTTTGGGGAGAGTGATGGAGCTGGGTACCATGCCCTCACCTCTCCCCAAATGCTCCCAGGGGCTCTTGCGTGGCCCTAGCCCCTTGACAGGGGTTTGGACAAAAGCATGGCGAGCCCCTGGATTCCTTTAATGGAATACCCTTGCAGCAGCAGCATTGGAGGGGCAGGCACAGCCAATCCATACCCCTCCACCAACCAATTCACAAAACCAATGCCTAACCACAACCTTACAAGTTGTGACGATTTGCTATGCAGTAGGCAAAAACCAAATGGCACCAGGCAATCAGCTAAATGGACAAAATTCCTACCGGGCCCCTGCCCCAAAAGCAGATGATCCCATGACAGGCCTAGCAAGGTCAAAGCAAACAACCCTAGAATATAGGAAAGGTGGGCAGGTGATCCGATGCGCGCAGAGAAAAGAGGAAGCTCAACACTGCGCGCAGGGAATATATGTTGTTGTTTAGTCGTTTAGTCGTGTCCGACTCTTCATGACCCCATGGACCAGAGCACACCAGGCACTCCTGTCTTCCACTGCTTCCCGCAGTTTGGTCAAACTCATGCTGGTAGCTCCGAGAACACTATCCAACCATCTCGTCCTCTGTCATCCCCTTCTCCTTGTGCCCTCCATCTTTCCCAACATCAGGGTCTTTTCCAGGGAGTCTTCTCTTCTCATGAGGTGGCCAAAGTATTGGAGCCTCAGCTTCAGGATCTGTCCTTCCAGTGAGCACTCAGGGCTGATTTCCTTCAGAATGGAGAGGTTTGATCTTCTTGCAGTCTATGGGACTCTCAAGAGTCTCCTCCAGCACCATAATTCAAAAGCTTACTATTACTATAGGGAATATATAGGCTATATATAAGGAATATATAGGCTATCACAAAATGGCAACATATAAATCTCCCCAACAAGAAGAGCCCAATCATAATGGTGGCCAACACTCTTTCACCCGCCCATCAACAGTGGGGTGTCTTGTTAGCCCCCACCACAACACGTGCTCTCCATGAAGGAGAACACGCTTTCTCACAGTGGCCAACCAGGTGCCTTTGAGAAGCCTGCAAGCAGGACTCTCCTGTAGTTTCCAGCAACTGGTACATATTCAGAAGCATACTGCCTCCGACAGTGGAGGGAGAAAATAGGCTGTTCTCATTTGAGTGCAAAATTGATGTGGGGGCATTTTACATGGAAAAATAATTTCTTCTGTAGAAAGGAATTAACTGCCTCAGGCCCACAGTTAATAAGTCTGATCCAAGACATTTTGGTGCTTGTTGTAAACGCAAATGATACCTTTCCTTGCCTAGTGACATCATCAGTTAGCAACGCCTCATATAACTGCCCCTGTGTCCTGTTGCTTAACTGGACCCTGAATCTGAAAGCTGGTGCAGCGTAATGAATAAGAGACTCATCTGTGTATTGAAAAAAGCCCCTATTTTTAAAACCGTTTTTCATGCCTAACAAAGGTAGACATACAATGGTACCTCGGGTTAAGAACTTAATTTGTTCCGGAGGTCTGTTCTTAACCTGAAACTGTTCTTAACCTGAAGCACCACTTTAGCTAATGGGGCCTCCCACTGCTGCCGTGCCGCCAGAGCACGATTTCTGTTCTCATCCTGAAGCAAAGTTCTTAACCTGAAGCACTATTTCTGGGTTAGCGGAGTCTGTAACCTGAAGCATATGTAACCTGAGGTACCACTGTAGTGTCTCTGTTTTCAGTTCATAGAGTCCTTTCTATAGGTCAGTTCCATCTGGTTTGAGACTCTGCTATTATAGGCATTGTGAGGTTGTGGTGTGGGAGGTGGGGGGAAGAGAAGGGGGATAGAGACATTTCCTTCTTTTGCATAGTGCATATGCAGAGAATTTTTTGTGACGGTATCACGTGGATAGGTTCTTTATCTGTTCATTTATTTATTTTCATTGGCGGTGCGAGAGATTGGGGAGCCTAGTTGGTTGCATTTGGTTGGTTGCCGTGAGTTTTGTTTGGGGGCGGGGTTGGAGTCAAATTAGCCATATTGATTGGGATGCTGTCAAGGAGGATTATGTTGTTATCTTGTTGATCCATGTTCACTCCTGAAAGGTCCCTCCAGTAAATCTTGCCTCTGCTATGAACTCACCTTTTGCAAGCTGTTCACCCTCAGCCTCGCCCTACCGCCATCCTTATTTTATTTTATTTTTTATTTGTACCCCACCCAGGTTATTCCAGACTCAGCCAGATTTCTGTCCTCGAACCTTGACTTTTGAGGTATCCATCCTTATATCCATCTAAGCACACACTTTTAAAGCCACTGACTAGTACAATCACAATGCTGATGCTTTCATTCAAGCCCAACATTCCCATTTATTCTAATTAACTGCTCATGTAATAAACTACTCATAATGCTAATCACGCTAAATTGTACTCAGAAGCATTTTTATGAGCGAAACTAAACAGAACGAAGCACAAACACTTTTGGAAACACACAAAGCCCTTTCCAAACAGAACAAAACACAAAAGCAAATATTTTTGGTCCTTACCGCTATTGTCTGCTTGCTAAAAATCGCAAGCCCTTCATTGCTTTCCCAAGAACAGCGCTCGTTAACGATAATTGCATGCTTGTGAATACTGCCATAATGATCAGAAATCTGTGACCTTGTTTGCCCGGGTTTTAATTTTACTTTTTAGACAGTGCCATGTGCTGCTCACATTCCTCATTTAGAGAATTATGATTCAGCATCTGAACACAATTTATGGTAAAAAGTGGCAGTGCTCAGAATTAAAAGAAAGATCAAACTGGACCACATACTGCACTAGCCGGAGGAACATAAGTAGCTTGAACAAACACAGAAAGAGAAGGAGAAAGTGTGTTTAAATCAGGGATGGGAAACCTGTATCATTCCAGATGTTGTTGGGCATCATCCCCAGTCAGCATAGCCAGTGGTCAGAAATGATGGAAGTTGGAGTCCAGCAACATCTGGAATGAGACAGGTTCCCAACCCAATGTTTCCAAACCTGGGTCTCCAGCAGCTTTTGGACTACAATGTCCATCATCCCTGACCACTGGTCCTGCTAGCTAGGGATGATGGGAGTTGTAGTCCAAAAACTGCTGGAGACCCAAGTTTGGGAAACCCTGGGTGGAATCTACACACATGTAAAAACCATTCTGAAAATGCTTTTTTTAAAAAGCGTTTTTAAAAATACATTGAATTTTCCATAAGGCTCACCATTGACTATCTAGTATCACATTGTATATTGCACTTAAAACACGCTTAAAACATTTTATTTGCAGCTGTATAGCTGAGTCCCTGGTTTAGAGTTTGTTCATTGCATGTTGAATATATGTGACCACCCATGCTGTTTTAGTTTCATTTGTATATTTAATATACTCAGTTATACACTCAGTTATATGTTCTGGGTTCATTTGTGCACACAAATGGCTTTCTTTATCATTCTTTAGCAAACATGGAAGAAACCAGAAGTCAACTTCAGGCTTTTGAGTTTAAGGCTTTAGATAAGTGAATGGATAAATAGGAAGTTGCATGATAAATGAAAGAATGGCAAAGTTGTCCAACTAGCTTGATATGCTTGATATAGAACCTAAAATCAATTTCAGTGACATAACATGCAAAACCAAAGCATCCTTCTTCATGTCATCAATCAATGGGGGTGTTGGGCTTTCTCAGATTTCATATACCGTATTTTTCGCTCTATAAGACGCACCAGACCACAAAACACACCTAGTTTTTGGAGGAGGAAAACAAGAAAAAAAATATATTCTGAATCTCAGAAGCCAGAACAGCAAGAGGTGAAAGCAGCAAACCCTCTTGCTGTTCTGGCTTCTGTGATAGCTGCGCAGCCTGCATTCGCTCCATAAGACGCACACACATTTCCCCTTACTTTTTAGGAGTGAGTCTTATAGAGCAAAAAATACAGTATACAAAGGATGGTCTTTTGTAGCACATTATTGGCCTCTGGAAATAGCTTACAAGAATTGTAAAAAGGAAGCAATCATCTTTTCCTGGGTCACAGTCAGACAGGACTGAGGGGGAAATGTCGCTTTGTGTATTCTAACAAAAGCTCTTGATCTATGTTGAAGTTTCGTGGGAGGGATTCGGTCGCATACTGGCAAATTCAGGTTGCACAGTTAAAGCTGATGTGGCGCTCTTGCACAGCTTAGCACAAACACAAAGTGACAGGAAAATGTGCTGAAAAGTGTGGGATAATTGCTTGGTATAACCTCTCTGCAAACAACTCAGAATGAATATTCAAATTGATAGTCAACTTTGTGCAAAAAAATCAGGATGAATGCTCAATGAAAGTTTGCCCAGAAACAATCTATGTGCCTTTCTAGCCTTGCAGGAAGAAAGGACAGAGTTGGTGGCAGAGAAGTGTGTGTGTGTGTTTAAGGGACATTGGGAGAGGGGTTTCAGGCTTTGCTCTGTTGCAATGTGTTTAATGGGCAAGGGGAGTCTGTTACTCCCCTTAAGATGAGACAATATTTCTGCTTCGGATGTGTAATAAGCTTTCTTGTGCAGTCTTCATCAGTGTTTATTGCTTCTCAGGGTCTGAAAACAGTGCAACTTACATCCGAGCAGGGATGGGGGAAGAATTCAGTTCAGCTTGCATTTCTAAAACATTATGAGAACTGAGCACAACCGTTCTTCAAAGTCTGCACTTCTCCAGATTTTGTATTGCAGTTCTCCTGTCAAGTACTACGTACTTGTGCTAGGGGGAAGTGTGTGTAAGAATGCATAGGTAAAGGGTAAAGGGACCCCTGACCATTAGGTCCAGTTGTGACCGACTCTGGGGTTGCAGCGCTCATCTCGCTTTATTGGCTGAGGGAGCCGGCGTACAGCTTCCGGGCCATGTGGCCAGCATGACTAAGCTGCTTCTGGCAAACCAGAGCAGTGCACAGAAACACTGTTTACCTTCCCGCCAGAGCAGTACCTATTTATCTACTTGCACTTTGACGTGCTTTCGAACTGCTAGGTTGGCAGGAGCAGGGACCGAGCAACGGGAGCTCACCCCGCCGCGGGGATTCGAACCTCTGACCTTCTGATCAGCAAGCCCTAGGTTCGAAGCCCTAGGGGATTCGAACCTCTGACCTTCTGATCAGCAAGCCCTAGGCTCTGTGGTTTAGCCCACGGTGCCACCCGCTTTGTAAGAATGCATATGTTAGTGAAAATAACATAGACAATTGCATTATAGAAGGGTAGATTGCCTGACAAATGCATCCATTAAGGGAAAAGTTGCACAAAATGTTGATGAGTTTTTATGAGGGCTTTAAAAAATATTCACAAACCGATGTGGAGAAATGAACGGAACAGTGGAGAGATGAGGAACTCAAACATTCAGATTCACCCATCCCTGCTTCCAAGACTGAGCATACACAGGATCATGCTACAAAGTTCTTTTTATTTCACATATTTTGCTTTGCTCTCAGGAAGGACATCTGTGCTGGCATGAATCGCCCATGCGAAACCTTAGGCTTGTCCCATCTCTCTGGAATGTGCCAGCCTCATCGCAGCTGCAACATCAATGAAGACTCTGGTCTGCCTTTGGCATTCACAGTTGCACATGAACTTGGACACAGGTATGAAAACTCTGGGAGTCTAGCGGGTGTCAAGTCACATGATTAACCAGAACTGAAATAGCTTCGAAAGCTCTTACATTCTGAGGATGAAGTATCAGAACTTTGTGATGGTTGTAGCAAGGAGGTCTAAGGTCAGGATAATGAGTCAATACGAATAGCAGAAACCTAAAGGCAGGCACTCATATATGTTTCGAGATTTTTATGTTGATAAAATAAACATTTCGCCAGAAAAATGTTTTACTTCTACCTGTGCGATTTGGCCAACACTTCAATACTTTTGTATATCTTTCAAAGTAAAAAAAAAGCTAGTGACCTGCCTAGCTTTAAATCTTCCAGAAGATGCTTGGATGAACTTTTCTTTGTGTTTCTTGAATCATTCTAATGTCTGCATGTTCTGTTTGTGATTTAGAAAATACCTTCATAGAAATGGAACTGTTAGCATTGATAAGCAATTTGTTGCTTGCACTGTTCTATTCATGCACTTTAAAAAAATCAAGTACAGATGCAAGCAAGAACAAACAAAAATTAACAGCCAATAATTGCATTCACTTCCAACCTAACTTTGAACTTCTTTCAGCATCAACTGAGTGAATATTTATCTTTGGCACTAAGGCATTTGTGGGCATTTTTCTCTGACTGGGGCTGATAGGAGTTGAAATCCAATAACAACCTCTGGAGGGCCGCAGGCTTCCCACCTTTGCCATGATGGCAGAGGGATGTCACCACAATGGTTGGCATCCACGTCTGGCCCAATTGCACAAGCAACCCAAACAGGCTCTTGGGCAATCTTATTTCAGGTGTGCCAGTAAAGCACTATGCAGTTGGATAGCTTCATCCCAAGATTCCCTGCAATGCTGGGCATGTATGCTGGGCTACATACGGAATCATTCTTGAGTTTCCTGTGGCTGTGCATAACCCAAGAGATGTCTCTTTTGACATCCTCTATGACCAGGGCCAGCCCTACTGAAATATACTCGGAGTCGAGAGTGGATTTCATGCTCTTTATTCAGCTCATAGTGGTGAGGAGGAATGGAAGTTCCCCCACAGTATCTGCTTTATATACATTATTTACACAATGGGCTGCACATGATTGGCTAATTCCGGGATTCTCCTGTAGGCCAATCAGGTTGTGGATTCAATTCCATCTGGAACTGGATTGGGTGGCTCCTGCGGACCAATCATACTGCTGCATTGTTCTAGGACCAATCAGACTGCTGCATTCTGAATCCTATTGTTCTAGGACCAATCAGACTGCTGCATTTTGGATCCTATTGTTCTAGGACCAATCAGACAGCTGCATTTTGGATCCTATTCAACTCAGTACATAACACCTACCATTAGGCAAAGTGGTAGATGTTTTGGAGCAGCAGTGACAGCTCCTTGGCCATTCCTTTTAAGCCCCCTGCCAATTCTCATCTGTTAGGGGACAGATATGTTAGCAGCCAGCAGCAGTTATACTTAGCTGATTGCAGCTTCTGGGAGCTCGTGACCAGGAGCTAGTAACCAGGACTTGTAAAGAGGGACATTTGCAAGGGCATTTAGTGGGAGAGTTTGAGGGGAAGCCCAGAAGACTTTCTCACAGCGTGCAGGACCAAGAGACATGGAAGGTGAGGGAGCTGCTGCAGTGACCTGAAAAACACCTCTGTTTTCCTGCTGGAGAACGTGCAGCAGTACACCTGTGGCAAGTGTAAACTGGTTGCCTTGCTGAAAGTGAAAGGTGCAGCAATTTGAGGCCCACCTAAACATCCTCCGAGCTACAGGACTAAATGTGGAATTTCTTGATGGATCTAAGTGGACTATGCTGGAACAGCGACAAAGGTGGGGTGCCCCTACAGAGGAGGAAGATTGCCCATTGCACGAGATGAACCCCTGGAGGAACGTGACACATTTGTCATTTGTCAGTCAGCAAAATTATATGTCTATGACATTGCCAGGGCTTATTGGAGCCCCCGGATTTTGCAGTGTAGCTAATGGGAGCAGTGGGGGAGGTGAGACAAATGTCCCGGGCTCACCCTATTGGTGCCTTTCACCCCAAATCCTAGCCACTTTTATTTTGGCTAGATGTCACCCACAGTTGGTGACTGGAAGGCAGGTCTTAATGAAACCAACTTTTCAGCATGCACAGAAATATAGCATAAAAATGCTGGCTTCTTTCACAGCGCTGTTCATCTTTTGGAATATTCTGCTATGAACCTTCGCCCAGGCCAGTCAGATAACAGACTTTACACTACCTGATAACCAGAAGCAATTCCCCAACATATTTTCTGCAGTACTTGAGGTTATTTGTAGATAAGATATTCTGGTTTTTTGAAGCTTCCCTGACAGTATCTTGCACCTGGATTTGTTTCTCTCCCAGTTTTGGTATTCAGCACGATGGAAAGGAAAATGACTGTGAGCCAGTGGGAAGGAGACCATACATTATGTCCCGGCAGCTGCAGTACGACCCCAGTCCTCTCACCTGGTCCAGGTGCAGCAAGGAATATGTCACACGCTTCCTAGAGTGAGTCAATATGACAGTTTTGCTACAGGGAAATGGAAGGCATTAAACAAAATCCTTATCGCCATTGCCTTTGAGGATACAGTAGTACCTCACAAGATGAATGCCTCGCAAGACGAAAAACGCGCAAGACGAAAGAGTTTTCCGTTTTTTGAGGCGTTCCGCAAGACGAATTTCCCTATGGGCTTGCTTCGCAAGACGAAATGTCTTGCGAGTTCTTGCAAGTTTGTTTCCTTTTTCTTAAAGCCGCTAAGCCGCTAAGCCGTTAATACCCGCTAAGCCGCTAATAGCCGTGCTTCGCAAGACAAAAAAACCGCAAGACGAAGAGACTCGCGGAACGGATTAATTTCGTCTTGCGAGGCACCACTGTATTGCAGCTATTTTTTTTTTAACTCCATTACATTGGGTGAGTTTGGGCATCATGCTATACCATAGCTATTTTTTAAACTCCATTACACTGGGTGAGTTTGGGCATCATGCTAGACCATAGTTTAGCATGAGAACAACAAGCTGTGGTAAGCCTTGGGATCAAATAGCATGACAAGCTGTTGTTAATGGAAAGGGGAAGCGAGAAGCTTCCAAACTCCTCCTCATTGCTCTACTGGAGAAGGAGAGGAGAGCACAGCAACCTGAGACTCACTGTACCTTGCTTCCATAGTTTATTGTGACATCTGACAAGCACCATAAGCACAACCGCTGATTGCAAAGCAAGCACAAGGGATAACTGGAGCTAGGTTACCTTCTGACTAGGTGCCCCAATTGATTACACTGGTAAATTGATGTAGATTATAGAATCATAGAATTGTAGAGTTGGAAGATACCTCAGGGGTCATCTAGTCCAACCCCCTGCAGTAAAGGACTTGCTGACAGATGAAGATGGATCTTTGGACACCATACTTGTTATTAGCCAAAATGCCCAGAAATAGTGGGAAGAGCATTTTAACCATATACAGTGGTACCTCTGGTTAAGTACTTAATTCGTTCTGGAGGTCTGTTCTTAACCTGAAACTGTTCTTAACCTGAAGCACCACTCTAGCTAATGGGGCCTCCCGCTGTTGCTGCGCCGCCGGAGCATGATTTCTATTCCCATCCTGAAGCAAAGTTCTTAACCCAAGTTACTATTTCTGGGTTAGCAGAGTCTGTAACCTGAAGCTTATGTAACCTGAAGTGTATGTAA
This sequence comes from Podarcis melisellensis, assembly GCF_964234715.1. Classification (NCBI taxonomy): domain Eukaryota; kingdom Metazoa; phylum Chordata; class Lepidosauria; order Squamata; family Lacertidae; genus Podarcis; species Podarcis melisellensis. The sequence continues at coordinate 47,220,901 of NC_138543.1, forward strand.
CCCGAGGTACCACTGTATACAATTATTCTGGTGAGGGTTCAGTGATCAGGTGTTTACCAGCAATTTTTCCTGATCAAAGATACCAGCCACCACATAGCCCCCCAGTTTCAGAGGATGAAGTTAGAAAGTTTATTCAGAGTCTTCCTAATAATGAGGTAAAGATATGACACCCCCAAAATCTGTAACAAACCATTAACTGATGGGCTCCTGTACTTGCAGAGCTCTAAAATAAAGAAAAATAATAAATCTTTGGAAGTAAATTCTGTTAGAATCCTGGGGTAACATTAATGTTTCTTATTGCTAAATGCATTATTACTGGGGGAGCATGCAAGGCAAAAGCAACACAAGGAAGCCCGTTTTATCTTAGTGTATTTCAAAGATGTATAGAAAAGGTTCCAAAGGAAAAACAACATTTGTGACATCCCCATTGCCCTGGAGCAGGGAAGCTGGGGCTTGTGTGCATCTACACTGCCAGGAGCATAAGATTGGCGGTGGCAGTTCCACTGGTGCAACCTCATGGCTCCAGCTTCGCCAGTATCCCACCCTAGCCCCACCCAGATAAGCAGCAGTAACTGCGGTGTCAGGCAGGTGTCTCTACTCCCACCCATCTGTTTCTACTGTGTAACTGGAGATTATGGTGACCTAACATTCATCTTCTGCATGGGAACTACAGATCTGTGGTCCCTCTGCATGGAATCTTGAGTGGAGGAGGGATAACTTGATACGGAGATGCTATTTTCAGCAGCCATCTTAGGTTTCTTACAGCATTTTGTTCTTCCCTGGGTATATGAAGACTGCCAATCGCCTTTTCTCCAAGCTAAAATATGCCCATATTCTTCAGCTTTCTTTTTTTATATGCCATTCATCTCAAACTATTGATTGCCGTCATTTTTCTGAATCATCTTGTTAGCGGTTTAGCTTATCATGTTCTTCCTGGAAATTTAGCGAGCAAAACAGGATACTGTGATCAAGCTGGTGTCTTGAACAGCAATGAATAGGACAGTATTTTCGCCTCCTACACACAGTTGCACATAGTGCTTCTGTGAAAATATCCTAATATAGCCAGCACTGGCAGTCTTGTCTGCGGGGAGTCCTCTCAACTCACTTTCCCGTTTACCCATCCTTCCACCACTGGGGTAAGGGAGAGGTGAAGGAGATGCTGCTTCACCACAATTGCCACACCATGAGAAGCAGGTGTCAGTATTGTTGTTGTTTTTAAAAACCTCCACAAATGCTAATACTTAATCTCACACCTCATATTTAGCCGAGGATGGGGCTTCTGCCTGGATGATGTACCCAAGAAGAAAGATCTAAAGCCCCCTTTCATTGCACCTGGAGTGATTTATGATGTGCACCACCAATGCCAGTTGCAATATGGACCCAATGCAACATTCTGCGATCAAGTGGATGTAAGTTCAGTGTTGATTCTCTCCCAACACCCCACATTTTATTTCAAGATGGCAACATTAATCATCTGAACCTAATTGATAAATGGAGGAGGAAGGAGGTTGTGACAACAACCTGTATTGCAGATATAAATATTGTGCAGCTTGTAGCAATAGGATTTGCAACTGAATACCTTACTCGTGTGATCTAAAGTTAAACACCTTTTGACAGTGTAGCAGCTGCATTCTCAGTTAATTATCAATCCGTTAGGCACTCAGAGAGCTTTACAATGCTTCAATGGTGTTTCCCAGTTAGCAATACACATACAGGCATATACAGAGTTATTTCCATGTCCATGTACAATTAAACCATTATACTTAATCACCTGTAAGGGGGAGACACAATTCAATTCGCCGGTATACTACAGATAGAAGGATGCTTAAAAAGAAGCTCACCATGCGTTCTTTTTTTGGGTTGCATCTCTATTCACCATCTCCATTGTTTGATGGTGCCCACGATGTCACTGGTTCTAGCAGCTTTCTAGGTCTCTTCAGTGTAGCAGGGTTGAGCCTGTTGTTGTTGTTGACATGCTGGCAATGAGTGGGGCCAGAGACAAAAGCGTTTTTAGCTTTGAAGGATTGCATAGCACTCTGTCTCTCTTAGTCCCACCTCATGTATCTCTCACTCCCTGTCTCTTTTTCCTGCTCATATCTCTCTCTCTCTCTCTCTCTCTCTCTCTCTCTCTCTCTCTCTCTCTCTCTCTCTCTTTCTTTCTTTCTCTCTCCCGCACACACAATAGAAGAGGAAGTGATTCCCAAACAAGGTGGTCTGGAGGGCAAGTGCAGGACCTAAGCATCCAGAGGGCCACATGAAATTAGGACAGGTGCCACAGGTTCCTCACCACTGTTTTCATGGAATGGAAAGAGGACCATTTCCTCTGTTTATTTTTATTCCATATATATCCCACCTTCCCTTCATGCTGGAATTGAGCACTGACACATCCAGGGGTTTGTAGGTGGTCTTCCACAGGCACTTGACCAAACCTCATCCTGCTCTGCTTCATTAGAGTTGTGCCATGTGTCTTCAGGCAATGCCCTAGCACTTTATGTTTTCTATTTCACCATGTAGGGGGGTGTATTTGTCTCCCATTGATTGTGAGAGCTCTTGCTCTTAAAATGCCAGACTCTTAGACAGTGACAGGGCATTTAATAGAAGTCTTACTTTCTCTTGCACAGTAGACCAAAGGGAAACCCACCCAGGCAAAACTAGTCCTAAGTTTGGTCTCTGTAGCTCAATCGTGGGACTAGATTTGTACTGTGTACGCATTTGATATAGACTCACAGCAACATGCAATCTGTCAGATGGTTATAACTGGCAGTGAAGTCAGATCAGCAAAATTCTAGAGGAAATCATCTACCAGGCTTTCTCCATGGTTACTAAACCCACAAGGCACAGCAGGTACAATCCTAGAAAGATATGTGCTCAGCTGAGAGGGAAGGGGAGGAGTAATTCTACAGCCAATGATGCTTCTGTTGCAGATATGAAAATACTTAACTGGGGGGTGTTGTAAAACTGACGCATGGTTTTCTCATCCTGTCATGCATGTGCCTGCAGTGGAAACATAAAAGACGCCTGCAGTTATATGTGTAATTCCTCCCACCCCATTCCCCATGCCCACATAGGTTACAAAGATTGCTGCCAGCATGAGGTTTTTTTATATTTGTACAATCTTGAGTCAGATAAAGTGCAGTGGGGCAGGTGGGCTTTCAATCAATGCCCACATGTATGACATCATTTGAGTGACACACGATTTACCAGACTCTTCAAGGCTTGATAAATTGTTGGGTTATATACATAGCAGACCTGTGGGGTCGACTCTTTACCAAAGCTGAGCCCCAATTGTGGTGAAATTGTCTGCCTCCTCCTTACTGTGAAAAGTATATTCTTCAAATTGTCTAATGACTTTGTCACTGTTAGAGGCACACATTAATTCTGTAACAAATGAAGAATTGAACCAAATGGTCTCATTTTCCCCGCGGAAGTGCGGCTGACTTCAATCTTTTTCTTTCCCCAGATGCCCTGAATGGTGTGTTGACCCAGGGCATTCTTTGGGGACCAAGGTTTCTTGTAGTGGCTGCCATCCCTGCTCTCCAAGAACGTTCCAGAGTGGGAGAGCTTCCGGGTATCTGGGAAAGAAAATGGCGACCACCAGGAAAATGAAATGGAGGGGAGGTGGGAAACTCATGAGCACTGGGGCCAAACTGAATGCAGTGAATGGACAGCAAAAGGAACATGAATGCCCCATAACGAAAACTGAAATGAAATGGATCATTATTTATTACACTAGTTTATACACTGCTTAACTTTTTTTTAAAGAAGTCAGAGCAGTGTACAACATAAAACTACATTTGGCATGAAAACAATATAAATAGTGCATGCAGCTAGGGTCACACTTCAGGGTACAAATGGAAAAAAGCCTTAAGTGAGTGACTAAAGCTTAACCCAGTTGGCATTTGCCTGATATCACTAGGAAGTGATCAGGCAGGAACATACGGGGTAAAGCAGTCCCTGAGATAACACAATCCCAAGTTGTTTAGGGCTTTGTACACTAACAATGAACCTTGATTGCTAGTCGTCCTCACAGTACAGAGGAGCATTGGCCTTGTTCATAAGCGGGGTGGAAGACTGAGGAAGATGACAGAAGCTATGACACCACAAGACCGGTGTAAAACCAAATCAAATAAAGGTTTTATTACAAAACAACAAACAACAAAGCTTGTGGGTGTTTTTCCTTGCAGGCAAAGTTCAAACTGCAACTTTTCTTGCTTTTGTAGTCATGACCAGCTGTACCCAAAGCTCACAGAAACAGTTCTTAAAGGTACAAACATCTTTACTGTTTCTTTGCAGAATGGCTCCCAACAGGAGCTCCTTGCAGAGTCACAGTGGATTTCAGCTGTGACTTAGGAGGGCAGACTTCAATGTGCAGTTGGGTTTTTCTGTCTATGTTTCCGTATTTGTCTTACTGGTCTACGAACATCACTTGCATAGAAAAGTTGCTTTAGAATATTGGTTTTCAAACGCTCTTTGAGCCCTTTCTATATTGATTTATCTGACAAGGACCCCCTGCGTGATCTGTTTTGCATTTCTGTTCTTCGGCTTCCAGGAATATCTGGCAGTGAATTAAAACTGCACACCAGCAAGTGGAAAACAGTAAAGCTTCTAGTGTGCGTCGTGGGGGGAGGGGCGAACCCAACTATAGACATGTCTAACTTATGCATTCCCATATCTCCAAAGTCCCAGAATCCCCTGCAATGTGCAGAGGATGTGAGTTTCATGGCAGATGCTCGAATGAGTCATCGTGGCAAATGGGTCAGTGTGAAAAGTACTGTATGCCCTGAGGGTAGAAAATTTGAAAAACTCTGCTTATACTGTATGCTTCCTTTTGCTCTTTATTCTTATTCTACCATTGCATTTCCTACGTTTTAAAGCAAATAATTTCCTTTACTGGCATTGTGTGCATAGTGGATGAGTTATTGTTGTTGTTGTTTATTAAATTTATTAGTCACTTGTCACCTGAATGTCTCCAAGTGACTTACGGTAAAGAAAAATATACAACTCATAATACCATAGGGGGAAGGAGGGAAAGAATCATGTAGTTGTAAGCCCTTGACGATACATACACCTTTCAGAAAAATAAGTCCTTTAGCTCTTTGCTGTTTACCTCATTCCCAACAGACATGAGTTCCATTGGCGTAACTGTGCTTTTTATACAAAGAGTAGTTGAGAGCAGTGTCAGCTCACAGCTCCAAAAACTACCAAATGTGGAAATTCATATTCTTGGTTAACTTTCACAAAAATGATACTTTTTTTTCATTTCCCAAAAAAACTAATGGGCACTAATACTGGCTCCTGACTCATCCCATCTCGTTTTTGAGAGGGTTAATTGGGCAAGAAAGGTTTGCTTTCTCCTTCAATACCAATGAAATGCAAGTGGTTCCCCAATGTTCCAGGGGAGAGTAGCTGGTGCTTGACAGGAAATGAGGTTTAGCCATTTCCTGTCTTCCATGACTAGAACTAACTGCTGAGTTTTGACTACTGGGAGTAGGGTAAAGTGCTACGGTTTAAGTAATAATTTTACTGATTTAGGAAGCATGATCGACAACGAGGGTTGAGAGCCTAAGGCTAGGTAATAATGAAGTTAAAATTCAGCTGCATTCTGCAGAATTTAGTTAGGTAGTTGATGAGTAAGTAAAACCTCACTCAAGGTTATTCCACTGGATCTCAATATTTTCCTCAATCCTTCCCACTTGCCGTAGCCAGCCTGGTGTCCTCCAGATGTTGTGGACTACATACAACTCCCATCATCCTTGGCTATTGGTGATGCTTGCTGGGGCAGATAGGAGTTGCCATCCACAACATCTGGAGAGCACCACATTGGCTACTCCTGCAAGCATGAAATCAAGCCTCTTAAAGACAACCCAAGCTGAAATAGCCCTCTCAAAAAAACCAAAAACCCCACAATTCCCTAAAGTCTCAATTGTTTTTTCTTTACAACATTTGAGGTTGTCGTTGCAGAATATTTGCCAGACATTGTGGTGCTTTGTGAAAGGTTCCTGCCGGTCGAAACTGGATGCTGCGGCAGATGGAACGAGATGCGGTGAAAATAAGGTATCTGTCACAAGGATGGGAAATTATGACTTTGGTACCCGACTTTCTTTATGCTGCAAGAGCACAATGCAAAACAAAGTGTCATCCTTATAAAACATCTTTCATTTGCTCCATTTTGCATTCGGTCCCATTCATATTGTTGCCTTTCACTCTGAAAAGCTAACTATATCAGATGGTTTTTTCATTAAGTTATCATCTTACAACTGCATTTATATCCCCAATCTGGAAGGCAAGGAAATTGCCTTCTTTTCAAATCAATGCCAGCTCCTTCAGCTTCAGGGAGTTTGCATGCCTAGCTCCCGCAGATCAAATGAAAGATATACTTTTGGAGTTTCTCCATTTCACTGACAGCTAGATGACCTTCCTCTGAGCAAAGCAGAGCTGAGTCTCTAACCAAGCAACATCCCAGTAGTTGGGATAGTTCATTATTCTGAAATGTGTCCTGTTTTTCCAGGTGCTTGATTTGCAGCTCCCATCACCTTCCCCAATTCACGGACTCATTACCTTAACAAGCTCCCTGCTTCTTCAGAATACCCAAGCCTGCTCAGTGTCTCTAAGCAGGCTTATGGCTCGGGACTGATGACATGTCATTTCTATGGAGTGATTCAGACATAACACCAAACCAGAAACACAGTTTGCTGTTGCACTGAAACCCAGCAAATGGTGGTTTGCTCAAACCTGGATTAAACTGTGGCAGAGTATTCTCAGGATCTAGTTATGTTTTCATTGTACATGTAAATGTTAATAATAATAATAATTTGTGTAAGACATGCATACTATTTTTTTTTAAATGGGGCAACTTCTGTCTTACCCTGAACTGTAGGACTATGTGATTTTGTTTTGTTTTGCAAAAGTCTTTAACACCATTTTGCCTGATGAAAACGTCTGAAGAAGGTACATGTGACATCAAAGACCTCCGGATTTTTCATTTTTTAATGAAATTTTCTTGTGCTAATAAAGTACATGTATAGTATAAGTTCAAACTTGGACATAATTGCTGTAATTTAAATAGAAATAGAATACATCCCACCATAGTAAGGAAGACTATAACTAGGTGATTCTGTCTGAGTCTGATATTGTGGGGTGAACTTTTTATGAGCTCCCACTTCCTTTAACCCAATTTGGACTAGACAACATTTCACATACAAGACTTCTCCAGACAGAGGACTGTTCTTTGTAAAGTTGACAGGTAAGCCCTCTACACAGGGGAAGGGTTTAACCTTTTGCTCTTGTGCCAATTCCCAAGTGCAAATCTCCACTCACCACCCCCAAAGCCGCTATTAACTGTGGAGGGGGAGACTTAGAAGCACAATGCAAGTTCCCTGTGCAATTCAAAACAGCTCTGGCAGGGCGATTTAAATTGGGGATTTGGTAGTGAGGCACAGAGCTAAACCCTTTTCCCCTGCACCCAGCCTCAGTCTGAATTGGGCCCCTCTGTGCTGGCTTTGCAGAAAAGAAAAGTAAAAGTCTAGACTTAAGAGATTCTCTTGCTTCATATATGCAGCTGGCCCTGGCTTAGAAAGGTCTACAATGTCAACTGAAAGTCACAAAAGCAGGAAGGTGATCTCTCTCGTCTCCACCAGTCTCCAGCAAGCTACTATGAAAGAAATGTGTTGCAGTGTCAATAGTGTGTTTGGGGTTTTTTTCTTGACCCATTGTGTTTGCTGCTTTCTTGTTAAGTGGTGCTTTACGGGTGAATGCATAACCGTAGGCAAGAGCCCCGAAGCAGTGAACGGTGCATGGGGTTCGTGGTCATCATGGTCGCACTGCACACGGACCTGTGGGGCGGGAATCCAGACTGCGGAGAGACAGTGCACTAGCCCAGAGTAAGTCTCATGCCTGGCGCTTTGCTTAACGTTCAATGTTTCAAAATCTTGAAACCTAAACAGCTTGGATGTAGGGCCTTCTCAGTAGTGGCGCCCACCCTGTGGAATGCCCTCCCATCAGATGTCAAGGAAATAAACTGACTTTTAGAAGACATCGGAAGGCAGCCCTGTTTAGGGAAGTTTTTAATGTGTGGTGTTTTATTCTGTTTTTATTCTGTTGGCAGCCGCCAAGAGTGGCTGGGAAAACACAGCTGGATGAGTGGGGTATAAATAAAAAAAAATATTAAAATTATTATTATTATATCTAAAGCAAGGGTTGTTGTTGTTGTTGTTGTTTAAATGTTTAGTTGTGTCCGACTCTTCGTGACCCCATGGACCAGAGCAAGCCAGGCACTCCTGTCTTCCACTGCCTCTCGCAGTTTGGTCAAACTTATGCTGGTAGCTTCGAGAACACTGTCCAACCATCTCGTCCTCTGTCGTCCCCTTCTCCTTGTGCCCTCCATCTTTCCCAACATCAGGGTCTTTTCCAGGGAGTCTTCTCTTCTCATGAGGTGGCCAAAGTATTGGAGCCTCAGCTTCACGATCTGTCCTTCCAGTGAACACTCAGGGCTGATTTCCTTAAGAATGGAGAGGTTTGATCTTCTTGCAGTCCATGGGACTCTCAAGAGTCTCCTCCAGCACCATAATTCAAAAGCATCAATTCTTCGGCAATCAGCCTTCTTTAGGGTCCAGCTCTTACTGCAAGGGTTGGCAGACTTCAAACATTGCAAGACGATCTACTTTGGGCATGTGTGGCTTTTCTGAAAATGTTTCTGGAAGGCCCTAGGTTTACCATCCCTGGGTTAGAGTGTCAGACTCGGACATGGAAGGCCCAGGTTTAGATCCACACACAGCATTACTAACCCTCTTAGCTTAATCTACCTCACAGGGTTGTTATGAAGATTAAATATGGGGAGGGAACCTACAAATGCCGCTGTGAGCTGCTTGAAGGAAAGGCAGGGTATAAATGTTGTTAAGTTGTGGGCGAACATATCCGATGACACAACGATTCTTCCAAAGCAGCTCTTGATTTGTAAGCTGGAACAGAACTGAACTGAGGAGCTCAGTCAGCGTGCTTATATAGAGCTCCACTAGAATGCAGCAGTAACCATTTTCTGTAACTAGCCAATCACTGAACGTCACTTTTGATCCTTCATTTGCATACAAACTATCCAATCACTGAACGTCACTTTTGATCCTTCATTTGCATAACTATCTACAGTACCCCCCTGCTGGCCCAGGGTGAGAACTTCAGTACATAACAAATGTAATAAATAAATTCTTGTTTTCGAAACCCCTTTTGTCACTTCCAGGCCACAGTTTGGAGGGAAGTACTGCACAGGGGAGAGGAAGCGCTATCGCATGTGTAACATCAAGCTGTGCCCCAGAGCCTCACCAAACTTTCGTCAAATGCAGTGCAGTGAATTTGATACGGTTGCCTACAAAAATAAGTTCTACACATGGATTCCGGTGTACAACACAGGTAAGGTTAAAATAAGTTGCACGACTCCTGTTTATTGAACTTTTGCTTTTTCCCTGCGGGTTTCACTTTTGTTTTAAGCGCTGTATTATTTTGATTGACAGGTTGCTTTGCAGATTGTAGTGTGTGTAGTGAAAACCTGTGGTAAAAAGCGGTCTGCAAAATTTTTGGAAATAAATGAAAAAAATAATTTTTTAATACTCATTATTGATAATGAATTTTTCATGCCATCTGGTGCTTTTACATTTGGATTTTGACCGTAAAACATTTGGATTTTGATAGTAAAACGTCAAATGTTAAAAACTTCCCTATACAGGGCTGCCTTGAGATGTCTTCTAAAAGTCAGGTAGTTGTTTCTTTCCTTAGAGTTCCAATGCCTAATTTTTCTTTCGTTTGATACACAATGGGGAACTGCACAGAGTTCTTCGGACTCCTGCTGTTAAGAGTTGTTAATCTGGTTCTGATCTGCACAGATAAGGAAGACTTGCTATCTGCATCTGTGTAGCATTAGATCACCATTTAAATGAAAAGAGATTAGTATTGTCTCTCAAGTCCACACTATACACTGAAAGCACTATTAGTGTCTGCATCCCAGAATTTATTCCAGAGTACTCTGCAAAGCACCAGGGTTCCACAGTGAATTTGCATGCGTTCCTTTTGTTGTTGTTTAGTCGTTTAGTCATGTCCGACCCTTCATGACTCCATGGACCAGAGCACGCCAGGCACTTCTGTCTTCCACTGCCTCCCGCAGTTTGGTCAAACTCATGCTGGTAGCTTCGAGAACACTATCCAACCATCCCGTCCTCTGTCGTGCCCTTCTCCTTCTGCCCTCCATCTTTCCCAACATCAGGGTCTTTTCCAGGGAGTCTTCTCATGATGTGGCCAAAGTATTGGAGCCTCAGCTTCACGATCTGTCCTTCCAGTGAGCACAAAGGGCTGATTTCCTTAAGAATGGATAGGTTTGATCTTCTTGCAGTCCATGGGACACTCAAGAGTCTCCTCCAGCACCATGATTCAAATGCATCAATTCTTTGGCGATCGGCCTTCTTTATGGTCCAGCTCTCACTTCCATACATCACTACTGGGAAAACCATAGCTTTAACTATGCGGACCTTTGTTGGCAAGCTGATGTCTCTGCTTTTTAAGATGCTGTCTTAGCAAATAAGTAAATTGAAAAGGTTCTCTGAAGCCAGAAAGAGAGGGAAACTATTACTCTGTTAATTCTGAGATCCAAGCATCTTGTTGATAGTGCCTGCAGCAGTCACTCAAAATTCCAAATGTGTCCACACACCTAAAAAAAGGTTGATCACCCCTGCCCTATGATCACTGAATACTTTGCATACATCCCAACATTTAAATGTCTGATTAAGTGATTAGCTTCACTTTGTACTAGCACTGGATAGCGCAAGAAATTGCTGGATTTAATTACATTACACATATTGTCATGCTGCTCTAACTTCTGTATTGCAACTGCTAACACTTTAAAAACTACTTACTTATCAGAGAAGAAATGTCCCACAATTTTATATTACAGGCCTAGACTCCCCTTCTTAAAAAAATAAATATTTAATGCCTTGCGGGGAAACTGGGGGGAAAAGTATTTTTTGGAGGAAGTTCTTGTAGCTGAAAGTTTGCTACTTTCACAGGAGGAATGTTGAAGCATTGCGCATTTGCAGGTGTTGATTCATTCAAATATGTGCAATGTTTAAAGAATGATAATTAAAGCTAATTATCATGATGATTAAAGATAATTATCATGACAATTAAAGATAATTATCATGACAATTAAAGCTAAGCCCAGTCAAAGCCTGGAGTACCAGGTAACCTTCTCTGCAATTCCTGAAGGAAGCAAGGGCATAATACCAGCATGCCAAATCCATATAATTGTCTATTGACTAGTGTTGAGGCTGATCTAAAACACGCCCAGCCCGTTGACACAAAAAAGTCTAGTTTGTTTCCTGCTCTCTTCAGTGATTTCCACCGCTGCTCTTCAAAGCGGGGAAAACAGCCAGCAGTTTTTTAATTGTTTAGTCTGCTCCCATCAGTAATTGTCCTCCCACCACTTTCTTTTCTATGTTTGATTGCCGCAAAAATAAACCTCATACGCATTATAAATGCCACACATTTTCATTTAATAAGTACACTGCTGGGAATGAACAGGAGGATATCGTTTCTGAAGGCGTTTACAGAAATCTGTAAATATGGCAAGCTCTTATGGCCATTTTGGGAGCTGGCACAATGCCTTCTTTATCTAAAGTGGCTGGCACGGGGCTCATCCAAACTTACCTTTTGCCCCACACAGGTCTGCACTTTACCTATCCACAATTTCTTCCTGTAGCCGAGCACTTTCTTCTCTTCTCTTTTCTCTTTTGCCCCACTGCTTTCCCCAGGAAAACCTGCTCTTCAACACCGAATCAAAACAAACAGCAATTCAGGTTTTCTGTGGGTTGCCATTTGCTCTGATTCAGCAGTAAAGAGCAGGTTTTCTCAGGGAAAGTGCCAGGGCAAAAAGAAAAGCACTCACACAGAGACCTGGAAAGCTCAGATCTGTTCCTAGAAATGTGGAGCAAAGGTAAGCATGGGTGAGCCCTGGCAGTGACTCTCCAGAGGCAGGGTTCTCTCCCAGCCCTACCCCAAAGTCAGTAGCTGGAGTCAGAAATAGAACAGCAATTAAAAAAAAACTAGTGTCAGTGAAGTTAATTCTTTATTCAAAGAAACTAAGGCAGTGCGAGCCTAGTGAACATGGCAACCCTTCCCAGTAGGTCTTGCCCCAATGAGGCAGTTGCCACTTCTCTAAGGATCCTTCCCCTGTTCCTTCCCCAGCAGACTAAGGCTCCATCGTCTTGTTTCTCTTTGCTGCGCCTTCTTCATACCTCTGTATGTTCTGGGAGACCAGTGGAGAGGGGAGCTGGTTGCAGCAGGAGGGGGAGGGTCCCTGGATTCTTCAGCAGCCAGCCTCCACCCTGCCTCCTGACCTCCCTCTGAGTCTGGACTGCCCTCTGACACATCCTCTTCCTGCTCACGAAGCCCTGTCACTTTTTCTGCTTCTGACACCTCCTCCTCCCTCTTCTCCATCTGACCACACATTGTAATCAGTATGGGGCTGGTCTGAATCAGAAGAGGGGGTATGCAATGGCAGGAAGATCAGCTTCTAACAGAAGAGGAGGGGGGATATCCCCCCCCCATTTTCAGAGTCCCACGCAGCAGAGAGAAATGCAGATTCCGAGATTGTACAATTGAGACGGGAACTGCCCAGCTTTGAGATAGTAGCTAAGCAACAGGAGGGAGGGAGGCAGCCAGGCGATACATCAATCGAGAATAGGGGAGGGGGCTCCCTCCTTCCCCCAAACTAGGAAGTATGTGTCAGGAGCTCGTCCTACACTCGAGTAGGACCCTGGTAGAGACAAATGCCTGACTGGCATGTTCTTTCCCTTCTGGTCGTTTGTTCAGGAGCTTCAAAAGCTTTCTTCAGCCCAACAGGCATCGGCACACTTAGGGATCCACAGAGTGCTTGTAGTTTGCGTAACAGAACTCAGCAACTCAGCATTTTGGCTAATCTACTTTATTTACATATAAACACACACGAAGCACTGCAACATGGCTCACTCTCTCTCTCTCTAGCATCAGACAGCAAAGAGAAAGAACAAAGGACAATAGTCCCACTTCATGGCACACAGTAAAACAAACACCCTGTCTCCGGCACTTCCCACTCTGTGGAATCAAAACATACAACATCATGTGAAAGACAACAATCCCATGACTGCAATCACGGAGCAGGAATTCTAACAGTATGAGTGTGTCAGAGAACAAAGGAGAAGCAAGAGGGGAGGGACTTCCCATCGGCGTGCTTCTTGCTGCAGAAGTGGAGGGGGGAATCAGAGTGAGCCACTCCAATCCTTGCAGAGAGATGCTGAACTGTATTCGCAACATGATACTGTAATAACAAGACTATAAATCTGTTGGAGATACATTCCCCGTGTCTGCAGTCATGGGATTGTTGTCTATCACATGACGGGGTATGTTTTCATTCCACAGTGTGGAAAGTGACAGAGACAGGATGTTTTGGTATTACTATGTTCCGTGAAGTGGGATTATTGTCCTTTGTTCTTTCTCTCTTTGCTGTCTGCTGAGAAAGTTGAAGGAGCTAAAGCAGAATGCTCCAAGTGTATTATATGTAAATAAATGTAGATTAGCCAAAATGCTGAGCTACTGAGTTCTGTTATGCAAACTGCGAATACTCTGTGGATCCCTAAGTGTGCTGATGTCTCCAAGGCATCAGTCGCTGTGATGTTTGGGTTGGAGAAAGCTTTTGAAGCTCCCGAACGATCGACCAGGAGGGAGAGAGCATGCCAGTCAGGCATGTGTCTCTACCAAAGTCATACACAAGAGTAGGGGACGCTGCTAACAAAATCAACCAGATACTTGTTCATTCTTATCAGTGAGCTACCAGGAGGGAGAGGGGAACTCCCGTACTTGACATCATCTTACCACCAACCCCCAGGCTCTGAGCATTTTCGCCCTGGGGATTCCCCACTGGTGCCTCCACCACTCCTCTGCATCAAGCCAGTCCATGACACTTGATGTGCCTGGGATTGAACTTGCGACCTTCTGCATGCAAACCAAGTGTTCTGCCCCATGCAGGATGATTGTAGCAATGATCCCTCTAGAATGTGCTGCTCTCAGATTTCTGCCGCAAGTGTCTCTTAATGGGAGGCAGTGTCTTACTGTCACCTGTTGCCAAGCTACTTACTTTTTACTTTTCATTTTATACTTGCACAACCTTGCAGTCGTGTGTGTCTATAGTAACTGATATAACTTTGGGGGTTTCCCTTCAGCTAATCCTTGTGAGCTACAATGCCGTCCAACGAACAACCACTTTTCAGAGAAAATGCTTGACGCTGTCATTGACGGTACGCCTTGCTTTGAAGGAAACAACAGCAGAGACGTCTGTGTTAATGGCATGTGTAAGGTATTGGGTATGTTTCCTTCTTTGAACACTTCATGGGACTACAGATTTTCAGGCCTCAAAGGCCATCAGGGTCATAGTCTTAAATCCCTGTGCTGTTCTTTACGTTTGGGATCATTTTAACAAGAGATATCCTCAAAACTCATATTCCCTGTTTTGAGGGTTGGCAAGAAGATCAGTGAGGGCCTAGGAGTTTGGGGCTGGTTAGAATGGGGAAGGGGTTGAGGTTTTATGGATATGGGGTTGATATTGGGGTGCATTCTGAATTAACTGGGGTTTCCAAATGATCTACAAAGGCAGCATTACATTAGTTTACCCTGCGTATCCCAGATTACTTGTTTGTTTACTATTTGTACATATAGCCAGCCCTTCCCCAAATGTTCCCAGAGTGGGTTACAAAGATGCCACAATTAAAGCAAGTACAATTTTGTATTAAAATAATAAAATAACACCACAAAGCAACCAATAACAACATAACAAAATGGCACCACAAAACAGCAGTGCACAGCAACACAACAGGAGGACAAATATCCACTCAGCCAAAAGGCTAAGTCGAGAGAACATGATATTGATGTGTTTCCTGTTAGTCAGGAATTTGAGAAATAACCACTACTGTAATAAACAGTTGGGTCTGTGTGCAAGTTTTCAGTGTAAACTGCCTTGAGCAGTAACAGCACCGCATGGTCAGTCCTCTTTTCCTTATCCCGGAAATCCATCAGGGGCTAGATTTGGTGGAAATTGGCCTTCAGCAACGGTAGTTACAAAATATTCCTAGGCTGGGCATGAAAAGAGCTATTCTCATATGATCCCAGGCAACAGCTTTGATAATGGCCCAGCTAAGCGAGTCTTTTTATCAATTGTCACTGCTGAGCCACTATGACCTTTGAAGATTCACTCATCGCTGCAGATGATGACTGCTCCAAGTCACAAGAAGAAAAGGTTCCAATCTGTTTTCCCCCCCAGTGAAGATGCCCTGACACATCTCTTTGGAAGGCTCTTCATAGGGCAACACTAATTTTGTGCTGTTTGGCACCGTTCTGGGGCGTTGTGCTTTGGAAAATGTTCAAGAAGCCAAAAGCGTTTTTGTTCTAATAGAATTTCAATAGCAGCTTGCTCAAGATCCCTTGAAATAAATGAATTTGATATTTCGCTGAGTCAATAAGCCACATAAACTATTAATCCAAGTTAAACTGGATGGCTTTAAAAGAGGGTCAGGCAAATTAATGGAGGATAACACTAACATTGGCTGCTAGACATGATATCTACGCTCTGCCTCCACGGTCAGAGAAAGTCATGCTTCTGAATAACAGTTGCTGGAAGCCATAGGAAGTTAGAATGCTCTTGTGCTCTGGTCCTGGTTTCCCACACATATCTGGCTGCCCACTGTGAGAACAGAATACTGCACCAGAGGGTCATTGGCTTGATCCAACAGGCTCGTTCTATGTTCTTACAAGAACCGGTTAGTCAATAAATACGAACCACTTGTGTTTGCCAGCCAACAGTATCAGGGGCATTGTTAAGCACATGGAAACACTTGGGACACACAAGCCCATAACAAGGATTTGTGAGTATGTGTGCATGAATTTGGCCATATTTATAGTTCCACAGGGATGCGGGTGGTGCTGTGGGTTAAACCACAGAGCCTAGGACTTGCCGATCAGAAGGTTGGTGGTTCGAATCCCCATGACGGGGTGAGCTTCCGTTGCTCGGTCCCTGCTCCTGCCAACCTAGCAGTTCGAAAGCATGTCAAAGTGCAAGTAGATAAATAGGTACCAGTCTGGCGGGAAGGTAAACGGCATTTCTGTGCGCTGCTCTGGTTCGCCAGAAGCGGCTTAGTCATGCTGGCCACATGACCCGGAAGCTGTATGCTGGCTCCCTCGGCCAATAAAGCGAGATGAGTGCCCCAACCCCAGAGTCGGTCACGACTGGACCTAATGGTCAGGGATCCCTTTACTTTTACCTTTTTATAGTTCCACAGGGTGGTTCTTAATTTTCACATATATTTAAGGGTCTTCCAAGATGGCGTCTGTTGGCTGCCTCACACAATGCCAGCTGATTAAGAAATTGCAAGTAGTTATACAAGTGTCTTTGAGGTCCATAAAAATTGCCCTTTGGTGTCTGCTGCAGAACTGGTGATTAAGAAGTATCAGCGTTTTAATGGGCAGGGCCAGTTGCTGAGCTCCAGGGAACAAAAGGACGTTTTGTCAAGTGTCAAAAGGAACGATAAACGTGTTCCCTACTGATAGTCATTCAACCTGCCACAAATGCAGTTTGATAGCATCAAGATGTACAGATATGGAAATGTTACAGCTGGAAATGAAAACGCATTCAGAATACAGGTGGAGATACGGAGAGATAGCATAGAGCAGTAGTTTACCATCCTTTTTCTTTTCTTCTCTTTATGGCTCTTTTTGCACCCCCTCACATTATCCAGGTAGCTGGGGCAGAAAAACACAGTTGTTATAAGTTAAAGTTGAGAAGGGAGGAAATCCTCTTTACCTTTTGTGATGGTTGCTTCAGGGCCAAACTAGATGTCATGTGTTTGTCACATGTTTCGCTCCTGAATGCAATATTTTTCTTTCACAGGGGTTAGGGGGGTCCATATCTGGACCCTGGTGGTGAGATGGGAAAGCAGCCTTAAGGAGTTCCATTCTAATGAGGGGAAATGACACCAGAATCCCCCTGCTGAATCAGGCCAGTGGCCTATCTAGTTTTCCCAGTGACCAACCAGTGGACTGCAGGAAGCTTGCAACCAAGGTCTGAGTGCCAGAGCACTCTCTCCCTCTGAAGTCTCAAGCCACTGGTATTTAGACGCAAATTATCAAAACTGTATGGGCATATGTATAATATCCAGAAGCTTACTGCCTCCAACAGTGGAGGGAGAACATAGTCATCATCAGTGCTTTTTTCTAAAAAAAATGTTTAGGGGGTACTCTCAGTTTCCTACTCATATAGAAATACTGCCCCTCAGTGAGGCCAAACTTAGATTCGCAAATTGTTTAGGGGTATGCGTACCCCTATGTGTCAGTACACCTTTCAACCGATGTCAGTGACTGGGCTCAATAACTGGTTCTGCCCCAACTGGGCTAGGCGACTGGAACACTTTCAGAGACCTTCCAATCCTGGAAAACAGGTCTCAGTGCACTGGACTCACAACTGTGCATTATGAGCACCAGACTCAGCAGAGGATAAATACCGCAGAAGCTAGCTGTGAAGCATAACTCCTTTTATTTCTAATAGATACTACAAACTAAAGAACTACTGGCTTGCCTGAGTGTTACAGCTCCCACTCAGCCAACTAGTCACTACATAGATAAGACTCTCTCCACACACAGAGTCAGGCAGGAGCGGAAGAGTAGAAGAGCAGTTTCCTTCCCCTCCGTTCTCAAAACATCAGATCAGGAGATTCTTGCGATAGGAGGGGGTGAAAATATCAACACTGCGTCCCCCCAGAAAAAAAGCACTGGCCATCATGGTTGGCAGCCACGGATAGCCCTATATTCCATGGTCTAATCCAGTGTTTCCCAACCTTTTTTGGGCAAAGGCACACTTGTTTCATGAAAAAAATCTCGAGGCACACCACCATGCCAGATGGGGAAAGGTCACTTTTTACTTATGTAAAAAAAAATAAAAAAAATAGTAACAGCATAGAAGGTAATGGTTAGGCTAGCATCCCTCTTCCAAATATGCTAGGTTTTTATTTGCAGGGACTGTTCTACATGGGAAAGCATTCAGTTGCTCCGAAGTTTGGGGGGCCGCGGGGGTGGGCGCGCGTCCCAGGAGGCGGAGGCCAGCCCGGGCTGGGAGCCGCGCCGCAGCCCGGGGGCGGTAGGCGGACCGCGGCTCCTAGGATGTGGAAAGGGGACGGCGGCGCAGGGGGAGGAGACCCGCACGGCTAGGGCAGCGTGCAGGGGGAGGGGAGCGGGCCGGAGGCGGGCGAGGGGGGCCGCGATCCCGCGCGCCGCGAACATGGCCCCCTTCCCCGCGGGCCCCGCCGAGCCCCCCGGCTGCCCCCAACAGACAACCAGGCCTGCAAGCTTCCTCTTCTGACATCGCCCAGGCCCCCACGCAGCCCCCCACCAGCAAAACGCCCAGGAGTTTGAAGGGACCCGAGGGCCACGCAGCCAAGGGGTCTAACTCTGCAGGGAAAAGCTTCCTGTCTTTCCTCTGCCCCCTCCCCACTGGAAAGGGATGGTGGCTGCAGGCTCTGCCCCCCCCCCCTTAACATCTGCAAAATGATTAAGGCTGATACATTGTGTTACAGGATTTTATCTAGGTAACTTCCCTGAGCTGTCAAGTTGAAAGGGTACATTCAGGCATAATATTTGCAACATTTAACAACTTTAAATATGTGCCCCCCCTGTAATTTCCATAACAGTTGGAAGGTCAAAAATATAACCTCCTATGACAACTCCTGCAACCCATGAGCTTTCAGACAAAGATCATGCATGGACAAATGTAAAGATCTTTGGAAAGTATTGATCGAAACCACAGTAACAAACGAATCAATGTATCTTCAAGGGAAAGAATAAGTAGATCCATTTGCATATATAGCTCTGTAGGCTTAATTATATTCCATTGCTATTTTGTTATTGCTCGTTTACTCTGCTTCTATTTATTTTTAGTGTGTGTAACCTTTTTATTCCCCCTCCCCCCCCCCCGCCAATTTAACTCCTTGTAATACTCTCAATAAAATATAAGGAAACAAGAAAGGAGATTCCCACAAAACATTAGGAAGGCCTTTCTGGTGGTGAGAGCAGTCAGACAGGGGAAGGGGCTTTTAGGGAGAGGTCGGGGGGGGCATCTGCCAGGGATGCTTTAGCTGTGAGTCCTGAATTGCTGGGGGTTGGACTGGATGACCTTTGGGTTCCTTCCACCTCTATGATTCCATGACCTTTAAGTGAAGTCACCTCCATCTTCCTCTCAGAGCAGATGCCCACAAGCCCTGGGCGGGAAGAGCCAGAGAGAGAGAGAGAGAGAGAGAGAGAGAGAGAGGAGGACATTCCTAAGAACCGGCAGCTCAGCTCTCGCCTCCCTCCAGGAACCAGAAAAGCCAGTTTAGGGCTCAGATCTTTCCCACAGGCCTTTCTGAGTTCTTCTCCGGGGACACCCCAGGATGGCCAGAGCGTCACAAGAACCGCACCAGACATTCACCAGACCCCAAATCTTTCCCCCTTCCTGGCCTGAGAGGCTGCAAATTCTACCTGCCTTCCCCCCTCCAGTTGATCAACACACAGAGATGCAGGTGGCCAGGGACCCACCTGTGCACACCTGAGCCTGCAAGGGGCAGCCAAGCCCCCTTCACCGCCTGCCCCCCCCGCCAGCCCCCTCTCCCCTCCTCCCTAGGCGGCAGCTCCGCCATGACCACAAACGGCGGCGGCAGCAGCAGCCGCGCGCGGCCCAGGCTCCCCTCGCCGCCCGCGGGAGCCAAGGCGCGCGACGAGGGAGCCAAGGCGCGCGATAATTTTCTTAAATTATGTCAGCGGCGCCCGGCAGAGCAGCCCTCTCGGCCACGGCAGCCCGGCTCTCCCAGCCCCCGGGGGCCGCCCTCCTCCCTCGCGCACCCGCAGCGTTCCCGCCCGGGGAGGCGGCGCCCCCAGGAGAGGCGGCGGCGGCGGCAGCTGCTGCGCGCGGCCCGGGCTCCCCTCGCCGGCCGCGGGAGCCAAGGCGCGCGACGAGGGAGCCAAGGCGCGCGATAATTTTTTTAATTATTGGGGGCAGAGCCCCCCCAATAAAATTTTTGAGGGGGCTCAGGCCCCCTCAGGCCCCATGGTGTCGGCGCCTATGCGCCCGCCCCGTCGCCGCAGGCTCCTCCCGGCCGAGAGCCAGAGGACGGCGGCGGAGCAGGAGGAGGAGGATCGGGTTTGGCGACAGCTGCTGCGTCCTCTCCAAGCGCGGGGCTGGCCTCCGCCGCGCCCGATCCTCCGCAGTCGCCGCGCTTCTCGGCGGAGCAGGTCTCGTGCGTGTGCGAGGCGCTGCTGCAGGCGGGCGACCCCGGCCGGCTGGGCCGCTTCCTGGGCTCGCTGCCGCCTGATGCCGAGGCGCCGTGCCTGGAGGCGCAGGCAGGCGAGAGCCTGGCCAAGGCGCGCGCGCTGCTGGCCTTCCAGCGTGGCGACTTCGCCGAGCTCTACCGCCTGGTGCAGAGCCGGCGATGGGATGTGGGAGGGAGCTCGCTCGCCGCCCCGCGTGTGCCGCCCGACTCGCCCGCCTCCCTCCCACGGCACACCAGGCAACCTCTCGCGGCACACTAGTGTGCCGCGGAACACCGGTTGGGAAACACTGGTCTAATCTTCTTTTAAAGCCACCACTGCCTCCTGTAGGAGCAAGTTCCTTAGTTTAACTATCTGCTGTGTGAAGAAGGACTTTCTTTTGCATGTTCTGAATCTTCCAACATTCAGCTTCTTTGGATGTCCACGAACTCTAGTGTTCTGACTTTTGTCCATCATATGCATAATTTTGCACACTGTCATGTCACCTCTTCTTTGCCTTTTCTCTAGACTTAAAAGCCCCAAATGCTGCAACCCATCCTTTTAGAGGTGTTGCTCCAGCATCTTGATCATTTGGGTTACCCTCTGCTAAATCCTTTGGGACGCAGGTGGAGCTGTGGGTTAATCCACAGAGCCTAGGACTTGCCGATCAGAAGGTCGGCGGTTTGAATCCCAGCAACGGGGTGAGCTCCTGTTGCTCGGTCCCTGCTCCTGCCAACCTAGCAGATCGAAAGCACGTCAAAGTGCAAGTAGATAAATAGGTACCACTCCGGCAGGAAGGTAAACGGCATTTCCGTGCACTGCTCTGGTTTGCCAGAAGCGGCTTAGTCATGCTGGCCACATGACCCGGAAGCTGTATGCCAGCTCCCTCGGCCAATAAAGCAAGATGAGTGCCCCAACCCCAGAGTCGGTCACGACTGGACCTAATGGTCAGGGGTCCCTTTACCTTTACCTCCTGAATCTTTTCCCAATGCACAATACCCTTTTTGAGCAACCAGAGCTAACACCTCCCTCCTCTCCTCAGGCTAAGGTCCCAATCCAGAGCAGCAGCACCCACTGCATGTCAGCTATATGCGGAAGAAAAATATTGCACTGAAATGCAAATCAGATGACCATGATAATGTGTAATTTCTTCCTGAGTTACTGTCTTTAGATGGCTACAGGTGAAGCCATGTTTTGAGTAAAACTGGAGGGAGTCAAGGTTAGACTAATGGGCTTCTTCCCTTATAACTGAAGCCTTGTTGCTCTGCAGCCTGGGAAGGTCAGCTGGACTCCAAAGATGTTTCAAATTGGCTTTGACCTTCAGAAAATACCCTTCACATGGACACACCTTAAGACATGGGAGCTGCAGAATGATGCAAATAGCAAAATAGTCTCTGGCAGGCATTTGCTGATTGGTTAGTGCTGATCCCGTAATGAATGCAACCTATATTCTGAAAAAAAAAAACCCATGTCTTCCTTCAGACCATCGGTTGTGATTATGAGATGGATTCCAATGCCACAGAAGATCAATGTGGAGTTTGCCTGGGAGATGGATCCTCTTGTCAGACTGTGAAGATAGCCTTCAACCAAAGTGAAGGAGCAGGTAAATAATGCCTTCCCCCCCCCCCACACAGTGTTTTTCTGCAGCAATTTCAATGAGCAATGATGCTTGCTGACAAAACATACACTGAGACACTAACACTCTGTCACCAAAGGAGAGAAAACGAACCTGTGGAAGGAATTGGGGAATGTGAAGCAATACTGAATGCAATATCTCCTTTATTAAGGAGGGTGTATTGAATCCACTTGGATCAATAGGGCGATAAATATGATTGCTAGGTTGCAAAGGACTGGACTGCATGACTCAGCCTCTTTGAGCACGTAGGTACAATTTCCAGAGGGGTAGCCATGACAATCTATTACAGGGAAAATTGCAGCCTTTGGCACCAGGCTCAAGCTGCTATCTTATACCCATTCACCTGAAAATTCACCCCCTTGTGCCTTAATTCTCAGCAGTCTGTGACTTAGTATTAAGGCCTCTTCCTGTGTTCCTTGGACTGGGTTGCAAGCGGATTTATTGTGGCATAAGCATTGGCGGACTATTTTGAGAAGTAGACGCTAGTCCGCAATAGCTAATGCCACGATTAATCTCTTCATCTCTACAATACCATGTTTTATTAATTTTTTTACCTTGTGAAAAGTTTCTTTTGTATCTTTACAAAAACTTTCAGGGTTGTTTTTTTTCCTTTCAAGACCTTGGAGCAGGAGAAGAGAGAGAGAGAGCAGAAACCTTTGAGAAGTGGCGCAATAGGGAAAAGCTTTTCGTCAAACCAGAAGCATATCTCTATCTTTTTGTTTAATTTTCTCAGATTATGTTAGACTTTTATTCTTGCCTGTGGTTACATGGAAAGGAGAGCCGAATGTTAATGATTTCAATTTTATCATGTTGGACACCTTGTTTTATCTGTGAGTTTCTGGCAGCTTTAAAGTTCTGCAGATCCAGCCTTGCTGTGTGAATCCATGTTGCGATCACAGTCAGAGGCTGTACTTAGGCTTTAAAGACCTTGGCCATATTGAAGATAAACCTCTGAGCCAAACGTATGTGTGCAGGCTCCCACCCATTGCAAATGTAGGTCTGAAAGGCTATTCTGTCGGAATGTCATAATAAGGTAATAACGGAGATAAATCATTGATCTAAAGCTGCCTGCAAAATTTAGGACATCTGCTGCTCTTTGATAATCCTTTCATTTTAAAAAAACTGCTGGAGGAGCACCTTCTTCTCTACTTTCTAATCAACTGAATCCTGCAGCGAAGGTTTTCTGCTGAGGACACAGTGTATCTTGAGTTCACTAAGGCTTTCGACAAAGTGCACCATGATATTCTTGCGGTGATGCTGGTAAAATGTAGGCTGGGCAAAAAACTCTTATAGCTGGTTGACTGACCCAAACCAACGAGTGCTCACTTAATGGTTCCTCATCATCCTGGACAAGTTGGGTGCCGCAGAGTTCTGTTCTGGGTCCATTGTTGTTCAACGTCTTTATAAATAACTTGGATGAAGGAATTGAGAAACGTTTCGAAAAAGCTGTGCCTAGTTAATCCCTCTGGTACAGCCCATGATTAACAGTGCTGAGCCAAGACATTTTGCCAGCTCAGGCAAAGGACAAGATGCCCTTGCCCTTTCATGTACAGGAATGGCAACTGATTCTCACTTCAACACTAGGCTGGTATGGGGAGTGAGACACAGACAGGAGCCAACTTGCGGAGGCAGTGAAGTGGATCTGGCTGAGGTAGCTATTTCCCACAATGTTCTGGGGTAGCAGCAGTAGCTGGGTAGTGGTCATCAGTGGTGTAGCATGGGTTGCCAGTGCCTGGGGCCACGCAGAGGAAGGAGTTGGGAGGAAGGGGAATTCACACAGGAATTCCACTTTCAGGATGGGCCCAATACAACATGGTTGCATTTCTAGACCTCCAACACACACACACACACACACACACACACACACCGCAGAGTGTCTTTTCCTTCAGAACTATTTTCTTCATTCATATGCAGATTTCATACTCATGCATTATTTATAAAAAAACCACCTGAAAAGTGCATTGCTTTGCAGAAAAGAAAATTAGCTGGTCGATACCCAGAAGCTCATCATCTCAAGCAAGAGATTGCCGGGGACAGGTGGGGGGGCACTTGGAAGGGAGGGGGGAGGAAATGAAAGTGGGTGGGATTAAATTTATGCTGCTTTAATTAAGTAATTAACAGATATTCATGCAATTAATCAACCAAGACATTTTAAAAAAAAATCAAGTGATAGCAGAAAAATTAGACTCAATTGTTTCGGAGGCCTTTTCAGCAATAATTTGTTCAAAATATTAAACCTGACTAGGCAAGATAAGAAGTACCCAATTATGCTGCAAACCTCTAGCTGCGTACCTGGGAACCAGACCTACCAAACTCAATAGGACATGTGTGATTAATGTGCTGTTATGGAATGTTCACATCAGATTTGTCCAAGGGCAGTAATTTGGAATAAAACCGTAATTCGTTAACTGTGCTGCTAATTGTGGCTCTGTGAGGGATAAACAATAGTTCCCAGGATTTTGGGTGAAAACTTGCAATGTGTGTTAAATGTGCTCTAACTATATGCCATAGATGTGACCTAGGCACAGTGCATTAATATTCTGTTGTTAAAACTGGTGAATGTTGCTTCTTCCCCCATAGGGTATGTTGATATTGGCCTAATTCCAAAAGGTGCAAGGAACATCAAGGTGCTGGAAGTGGCAGAAGCTGGGAATTTCCTTGCGCTACGGAGTGAGGACCCGGGAAAGTATTACCTAAATGGAGGATTTATTATCCAATGGAATGGAGACTACAAAGTGGCAGGAACGATATTTCAGTATGGAAGAAAGGGCGACCTGGAAAACCTCACTGCCGCTGGACCCACAAATGAATCGTTGTGGCTACAGGTAGGGGAACTTGTCATATGTGCAAGTAGCTTTGGGAAATTGCTGGGAGGTTTGGACAGGGTGGCTTTTCCGAATCTGTGCCCTCTAAACGTTGTTGGACCCCTGTGCTCATTAGCCCCAGCCAGCAGGGGTCAGGGAGGGAGGAGAAATTCTAAGGCTTGATTTCCAGACCCTTGATCATCTTGCCCTCCTCTGCACACACTCCAGCTTGCCAACATCCTTCTTAAATTGTGGTGCCCAGAATTGGACACACTACTCCATGTGTGGTCCGATCAAGGCAGAATAAAAAGATAAAGGGACCCCTGACCATTAGGTCCAGTCGTGGCCGACTCTGGGGTTGCGTGCTCATCTCGCTTTATTGGCCGAGGGAGCCGACGTACAGCTTCCAGGTCATGTGGCCAGCATGACTAAGCTGCTTCTGGTGAACCAGAGCAGCGCATGGAAACGCCGTTTACCTTCCCACTGGAGATAATTTATTACCTATTTATTAATTTATTACCTATTTATCTACTTGCACTTGGACGTGCTTTCGAACTGCTAGGTTGGCAGGAGCAGGGACCGAGCTCACCCCGTCGTGGGGTTTCGAACCGCTGACCTTCTGATTGGCAAGTCCTAGGCTCTGTGGTTTAACCCACAGCACAGAATAGAGCGATACTATTACTTCCCTTGATCTGGGCACTAGACTTCTTTCTGTTGATGCAGCCTAGAATATCATTAGCTTTTCTTGCTAGGATTCCTCTTCTCCACGGTCTTTCCCACGCAGTCTCAGACGGCGTCTGCACTCAACCACCCTCTGCTTTGCTCATTTCATTTCTCCATGAGTTCTAGGAGACCAGGGGAAAAGGGAGCTGGTCACAGCAGGAGGGGGAGATTCCCTGGTTTCTTCAGCAGCCTGTCTCCACTCTGCCTCTTGGCCACCCTCCCCTCAGCCTCTGGAGTCAGTGTCTGAACTGTTCTCGGCCACAGCCTCTTCCTGTTCATTAAAGCCTGCCACCTCTCCTGCTGCCATCACCTCCTCTCAGTCTGTTCCTTCTCCCTCTGACCACTCATTGTCATGCCATCCCCAACCCTCTGGTGCAGAGCCTTCTTTCCTCTTCCCTGAAGGCTTCCCTTGGGGTTTCCGTGGCTGGTACCTCCCGCCACTCCTCTGCATCCAGCCAGTCCATGGCGAAAAATGATGCCTTCTTCCATCCCTAGTCAGGTATGATGGCAGATGCATTCTAGCAACACCTGGAAGGTGCTTTAGAACATACCTAAGCTTTCTTGCTTGGAACCATTTTGTGACCAAAACTGACAGTTGTTTCTTCTCAGCTCCTTTTTCAGGAAAATAACCCTGGAGTGAAATATGAGTATACTGTCCGTAAAGGCTGGAGCTCTGAGAATGATGTTGAAGAGCCAGAGTATTTTTGGCGATATGGAAGCTGGACAAGTTGCAGTGTGACTTGTGGGAGAGGTAAACAACATTAGTGCTGCCGTCTTCCTCTCTCTGCTGGCTGCTTTGGCGTTAATTATCTTAACAGCGTGTTTCATCAAGGAACAAATGGGTTCCTCAGAAGCTGGCAAACTTCTGAGTTTTATTAACGCTTACTTTGAGCCATGTGCCCTGGGACATGCTGAATTTTTCAACTTTCAAATTCCAGAAAAAAAGAGTGCTAACTAGTTGTCACATGACTTAGGAATTCAAAAGGCATCTTGGTTAAATTAATATACCTAATTTAGTTTGGCTTGGTAAGGAAAATGTGTATAAAATTACAGAGAAATCATTAAAAATAATTACCAAGTACTTGTATTTAGCCATCCATCCAGCCATTTAGCATTGTCTAACATTTTCAAAGGGTAAAATTAAAATTATTTGGTTTTCCAAAAGCTGTTTACGTGCCTCTTCATCAAACCAAGCCAAATGTTGTCCGGCGACAATTCCTCACACCCAAAACCATATTTTTAAGACCTTTCCAGATGTTGGACTACAGTTCCCATCATCCCTGACCATTACTCATGCATGCTGATTGTAGTTGAAATCCAACAACATCTGAGTGCCATCAGTTCCCCACCCCTGTGATAGATAGAAGTGAGCACTGCATTAGAGTTGACATCTTCTTTTTTTATTGACAGAGGCTCTGTGCAGGATGGGACAAAATTCTACCAGGACATCTTTTCCTGACACGGTGCTTTAGAAAGCTCCCCCTGTTGAATTTCTGTCTGTTGTATAGTTAAAAATGAAGAGACTTTGGGAAGAAGGAAAAATGACACCCTGAACCTAAGATTTTCAGGCTTCTGTAGGCTATGTAGCAAATGTCCAAATTTGTCAAAATGTTCCGGGATGGGATGGGCTGTGGATGCGGCCATCGTTCAGATCTGCAATTCCTGAGCTGTTCAGCTCCATTTTATTGATGTACCACTGCACTAATCTTGCTAGATCCTAGGCATGGTACTCACCCCCACTTCCTAGTCATTTCGTAAAGATAATTGCTTAACTACCCTAAAGGAAATCGCTTAATGTCATGTTAGGTTGCACAGCTGATTAAGACAAGTTGTGGTTTTCTGCTCTCAGATAAATTAATGAATAAATGATTAGCTGCTTGCCTGCTTCATGAGTACACTGAAAATTGGGCATTGCTTGGTGTTTCTGAGGGTCATGGAACAGATCAGAGAACAGCCCGAGGCTGTTGGAGATGCTGCGGTCGCATCCTGCATTGTAGATCCCGCAGTGAGCAAAGGGGCCAGACTGGATGACCAGCAACCCAGCTCTAAAATTCTGTGATGGCTCTTCTCTTCGAATCCAGGTATTGCCTCTGAATGCAGCACGTGTCTCCTTCCTTTCTCGTAGGTTTCCAACAGCAGACGGCCCACTGTGTGAGAAAAGGGAGAGGTGTGGTGAAAAACCTGTTTTGTGATCTCGAAACACAGCCCAGTGGGAAACAAAAGAAATGCATGGAAAGGGACTGTCCACCAAGGTAGTGTGTGTGTGTGTGTGTGTGTGTGTGTGTGTGTGTGTGTGTGATTTAGGGGAATATACTCACGGGTAATGATGGCAATGAACAGCAGTCTGTCAGAAGAAATGTAGGCCAAACAACATTATGGTAAGTAGACAGATGATAGAAGAAAGGACACATTTTAAAAAGAACTAATAAAACAGCTTCAGAAATGAATGACATTAAACTGATAGCATAGTGAATAAGAGAACAATGCGTCAACCAGCATCCTCTGTCCCAATTTCATTTCAGCGACAGGCCTGCTCTAAGGCAGGGATGGAAGAACATATGGCTCTCCAGAGACTGGGCTCCATCATTCCTGACCATTGGCCATACTAACTTGTGGGGTGATGGAAGTTGGAGCCCAACCATGCCTGGATGCTTACAGGTCCCCGCCTCTGCTGTAAAGCAAACCACCATCTCTCAGCTCCCGTTCCATTTCTGCAATGCACCCTGCCTTAAGGAGCAGCTGTCAGTGAACACTCAGAAAAGGCACCATTTAAGTGCTTGGTATTATCCATTTTCTGTCACAATTCCCCAGGTGTCTACAAGGAAACATCTGTTGACTTACACCTGACCTATCTCACTAGCCTGGACAGGAGAGGTGTCGTCAGCCAGCTGAGAGGTTAACAGGTTGTGTTTGGGGAAGCTGTGATGTGTTTTTAACACTCAATTGGGAGCCGCCCAGAGTGGCTGGGGAAACTCAGCCAGATGGGCGGGGTATAAATAAATTATTATTATTATTATTATTATTATTATTATTATTATTATTATTATTATTATTATTATTATTATTATTTCGCTGAGGAGAGAAGCATCTATGGTCCCCTTTCCCTTAGGAAACACAGTAAAGGGGGGGAAAGGTCTTTCAGTGCACAGTGATGGGCAGTTTTGACAACACTGGTCACTCGACAAACCCTCTCCGCCTGCTCTGTTATTTACAGCATGTTTGAACATTGAAGGGTGTGATAGGCAAATTGAGTCATGCCACAGATTTCCATTTTGGTGTGCATCTTGATAGCAATAATATATAACGATTCCAGAAAAGATATGGCATATGTGAGTTTACAAAAAGGCCAACTCCTGAGATGCATGACAGCTGTTTTAAATGCTTGACTGATGTGACGAACCTACCTAAATGTGGGCCATATTAGAAGGGACACTAAATATGTGGTTTGCTGTTGCCTTTTGCTTTTTAAATGCCCATAGGAGGTATGGGGGGACTTTAATTGGGATAATGGTGCATGGGGACTTTAAAACAACAACACTCTCCTCCTTCCCCTGCTGTGGTCTTGATGAAAATCACACCTCCATCACTACTTTTAGTCTCAGTGTGCTATCAGCCTCAGCTGCAACCAAAATGAACACTTTCCTCCTGGAGCTCAGAGGAGGTTTCCATGAGTGGGTGCAAATGAGAATTCCTCTCCTTGCCCCCTGCTATTAGCAATTATGAAACAAAAGCTGCAAGAGCAAAGGCGCATTTAGCATCATTTCACAAACCCCACTGAATTCAATGGTCAGTGAATATAGGATTGCTACCTGAAATCTATTGGTTTGGGGATCACCCAAGAAATCAACATTTAACCATGCTAGCAGGTGGCATTGGGACGCGGGTGGTGCTGTGTGTGGGTTAAAGCACAGAGCCTAGGACTTGATGATCAGAAGGTCGGCGGTTTGAATCCCCGCAACAGGGTGAGCTCCTGTTGCTCGGTCCCTGCTCCTGCCACCCTAGCAGTTCGAAAGAACGTCAAAGTGCAAGTAGATAAATAGGTGCCGCTCTGGCGGGAAGGTAAATGGCGTTTCCGTGCGCTGCTCTGGTTAGCCAGAGGCGGCTTAGTCATGCTGGCCACATGACCTGGAAGCTGTACGCCGGCTCTCTTGGCCAATAAAGCGAGATGAGCGCCGCAACCCCAGAGTCAGTCACGACTGGACCTAATGGTCAGGGGTCGCTTTACCTTTACCTTTACCTGAAATCTATTGGTTTGGAGATCACCCAAGAAATCAACATTTAACCATGCTAGCAGGTAGCATGTTTTGAACTTTGGCATAATGTTGGTCCCAGAAGTGGCTTCTCTAGCTGAGAACATTCCTCCTAACTAACCTTGCTTTGCATCTGTCAGCAATTGATTATATGACATATCCCACTGATTTTACTGTTGAAACGCTGGTCATCAGTTAGGGAAATTGCCACTTTTCATGCCTCCTTAGTAGTTGTGCATACCAGTGTGACCAGAAGAGAAATGACCGCTGGAAGGAGCGTAGAGAGAAAAAACTCACCGCTGCATCTGTACCAGCAAAACCAGACACCTTCATCTCCCTCAGCTGCAATAAAACATGTCTCTCCTGTACTGGTCTCTACAGCAGTTGCTGTAACTCTCCAATGGCTTGACTTTACCCTCAATGGCACACGCTTCCATTTTCTCCCGAGATATATGGGTGCTGACAATAATAAGCAGTAACATCTCAGCAGGGCGATGTCTTTGACACCCCATAGAAATAATTTTGTAACGTATCTGAACCACACAATGCAATGATTCCTCAGGTCTAATTACTGGGAAGCCAGCTGACAGCATAATCCGATCCGATAACTAATGGCCTCTCTTAATATCTGAGCGTAAGCCAGAGGCTCAGAGGAATTTTGTGGTTAGATTAAAAAGAGTGCTAGAGTCACCAAGGAAACTACATGTTTGCTCAGAAGTAAGCCCCACTAAATTAAATCAGATTCATTCTTAAGTCTCAGCCCACTGGATCTTTTGACCCTCAATTTTCAGTGAATGGGGCTTGTGTGGCAACACAGTTCCCTTTCACTGGTTCCCTTTGGGATGTGAAGTATAACATTTGTGGGCCCATGGTGGGATGCACAGGCAGCAAATGAATCCCAGGAGAGATGCGTTGGGTTCAAATTGGGTCACAGCCATATGGATTACAGACAAAATAGGTTTGGCGTAGGCATTGGGCATGTATCCATAATCAACCAACCTACCTGCTGGTTGATAGACAGTTGCGGTTGACCATAGGCGTCCCGCATGGAACAAACCACTTCCATCAGACTCCAGTGGCAGGGGGTCCTGTAACCCTTCAGCCCCCAAGCTGGACATGAAGCATCACTTCCCAATATACCTTAAGGGGACACCCCTATGGAACAGGCAGTGAGCTTTCCTGCCATCTATCCCCACTAAGAAAGTAATGTAATTATATACATACTATTCACAGACTAAAAATCCCCCAACAATAGCAAATACTGCTGCTGCTATTATTATTATTATTACTACTACTACTACTACTACTACACAGAGCCTAGGGCTTGCTGATCAGAAGGTCGGCGGTTTGAATCCCCGCAACAGGGTGAGCTCCCGTTGCTCGGTCCCTGCTCCTGCCAACCTAGCAGTTCGAAAGCACGTCAAAGTGCAAGTAGCTAAATAGGTAACGCTATGGCGGGAAAGTAAACAGCGTTTCCGTGCACTGCTCTGGTTTGCCAGAAGCGGCTTAGTCATGCTGGCCACATGACCTGGAAGCTGTCTGCGGACAAACACCAGCTCCCTTGGCCTATAGAGCGAGATGAGCACCGCAACCCCAGAGTCATCCGCGACTGGACCTAACAGTCCGGGGTACCTTTACCTTTACTACTACTACTATTATTAATCTGATTTCCTTTCCTGATCTGTGATGAACACAGAAATTGTGGTAATTTCCACTCCTGTTTCCATTTCTAATGGCATTCTCCAGTGTCCCTGATTGCTTGACAGAAAACATAATCTAAGACGCCTCTGTCCTTTTTGATCAATTTATTAAGAAACTACTACTTCTCCTTTGCTGTGCATTGATATTTAGCAATGCTGTGGGCTGGGGCGATCAATATGTAATTTCCCAAAGGTGTTTGCTTTTGAACAAATAAGTGAAAATCTAAGATTTCAGACGAAGGTCAGTACTGCCACTGTTTTCCAGCAGTGCTACTCCTATCCTCTGGACATGTAATTGGCAACGGCAGATGCGCAGTCAGTGGGGATTAAAGGGCTTACCAGCTCCAAGTTAATATATGGGGAGGATTATGTAGGCTTCCTAGAAAATGTCAAAAGTGTAGACTACAGTAATTAAACAAGTATGCAAAGGACCACGTTTTGTTTCCCATCGCCAGCTGTCCATCATTCAGAAATTGTTTGTCCAAGTGAGACAGAGAGTTTGTTAATACATAAGTTTCTAAACATTGGTTTTCTTTTCTCTGAAGGTTTTTTTTTTAAATAGAAGCACAGAAACAGAAAAGATAACTGGGCACCTGCTCCCAATTAATCAGACACCAGGTCCTCTTCAAAGCAGCTCTTCTGTCATATAGGATGAGGACTGTAGCCTGACTTGCTAACTGAAGTAGTGCTGAAGTCTTGCACTAGCAAATTGGTGCAAACACACACACTGGGTTGTGCTTTGCATGCCATTTTCAGAATGTGTTAGAGGAGGCATACAACCTCCATTCTGAATAGCAACCATCCATCCTTCTGATCGGCAAGTCCTAGGTTTAACCCACAGCGCCACCACGTCCCATCGTGAACACGATAGGACATCACAAATAAAATAGGCTATGTGTATGATAGACAATAATGAAATACAGGCAACTAATGTTTTAGGTGTGACCGATATGTGTGCAATTGTGATCCTGCACAAATTGGGGTTGCCTTTACTTCTGCTGAGCAATCCCAATTTGTGCTGAGCTGATAAGAGTTTGCCTTGATGCAGTTTCCCATAACACAGAGGAGGAAAAGTTGCAAGCCTGGAACGTAACATTTAAGGGATATACTCTTCTCAAAGTTTCCTTTGTATTCCTAACGTTCCTTCTCTGGTTTAGCCTGCATGCTCTTTTTGATGTTCCCCAATTCTTTTTGTTTTGCTCTGAAGATGGTGGGCAGGAGAATGGCAGAAGTGTTCAACCTCCTGTGGCCCAGCAGGAGAGAAGAAACGGACCGTCCTTTGCATCCAGACAGTGGGATTGGATGAGCAAGCTTTGCCTGTTGAGAAGTGCAAACATCTGCTGAAACCAAAGACTTACCTTTCATGTAACAGAGATGTCCTGTGCCCATCAGACTGGACAGTAAGCAATTGGACTGAGGTATGTTCACAACACACTGTAGTTGTATGTGTTACATGCTCAGACCTCGGTCTTTTCTTAAAGAGCTCAGAGCAGCGTACATATCCCAGCGATGCCTCATTCTTGGCGCAGCTTCAGCAAAAGGAATGCATCGTGTGCCTTCCAGACCATTCTCATGGCCTATGAAAAGACCTATTTGCCCTTGTACAGCAGGATGAACAAACAAGCCACAAAGTCTTCCATTAACCATTGTTTCCCATTTTCTCTAAACCAGGAAACTGTGGTTATCCTTTCTGGAACAATCCAAGATATTACACCATGTTTTGAAGCTGATTTGATATCTTGGTTTGTTCCAAAGCAGCTAGCTGCAATTTCCCAGTTTGGAGGAAATGGGAAAACTGCTGTTAAACCAACAAAGTGGGTGTGGTGAGTAAAAGGCTTGTTCATTATTTTGACTCATTAAGATGAGATGTAACTTTCCGAACGGACTCACAGAAAGTCTTGGAAGTCATGGTTAATGGAAAACTTTCTGTTGCCTCCTGCCCTATAGAATAAATAAATAAGTACGTAAAATTAAAACTCTGTGGTTATAAGAACCATTTACTTCCCCTTGACTGTGGAATGTCAGGTTTTGCAGGCTCCCATCATTGCAAAATCTGGGTTTGATTCTGCTGTGATTAGTTATTAGCAGGTGCATAGCAGGTGTGTTGCTTCTGCCCTCAGTTCCTTCAAGCTGTTTTCTCCCGCCCTCCTGCAAAGAATTAACTGAAGGATGAGATTGGATATGTGTACCAAAATTCCTCTGTTGCCCATTTTGTATGCCCCATCAACTCCCTCTGCTTTCTGTACAAATGAAAACGTGACGCTACTGTAAACTGAATTACCGTAAACATGGGTTTGATTTCAGCTAATTTTGTTGATGAAGCATAAAGCCTGTATGAATTACTGTACTCTGCTTTCAACAGAGCTGTGTCCCAGTTGTCTGTGGAGCAGGTCTGCATATGAAGCGACAGTTTGTGCCTGCTAAAAAGTAGTGCAACCTGCCCCCCCCCCCCGAGCAGCATAGTTGTTGTTTTGTTGTTTAGTCGTTTAGTTGTGTCCGACTCTTCGTGACCCCATGGACCAGAGCACGCCAGGCACTCCTGTCTTCCACTGCCTCCCGCAGTTTGGTCAAACTCATGCTGGTAGCTTCGAGAACACGGTCCAACCATCTCGTCCTCTGTTATCCCCTTCTCCTCGTGCCCTCCATCTTTCCCAGCATCAGGGTCTTTTCCAGGGAGTCTTCTCTTCTCATGAGGTGGCCAAAGTATTGGAGCCTCAGCTTCACGATCTGTCCTTCCAGTGAGTACTCAGGGCTGATTTCCTTCAGAATGGATAGGTTTGATCTTCTTGCAGTCCATGGGACTCTCAAGAGTCTCCCCCAGCACCAGAATTCAAAAGCATCAATTCTTCGGCGATCAGCCTTCTTTATAGTCCAGCCTTCTTTATGCTCCAACTTCTTTATTGAGCAGCATAGACAAGATAGCAAAATGGACACCAAAGTTTATAGGGATTGCTGGGCAAGTTAAAATCCTGCTTCATTGTGCAATGTTTTGTTTTTCAATGTGGCTAATGAAAAGACAGATAATGGCTTATTCACAAGCTTAGTGCGGTCCGCATGTGGAGCTGTCTGAGACTGTGGCACTTTTTCTCTCTTTTTAAATTTATTTTATTGAAACTTTTCAACATGCAATAAAATAAAAGCCAAACTAATCTAAATAAAAAGGGGGGGTGAGAAAAAACATAATACGTACAGTGGTACCTCTGGTTGCGAATGGGATCCGTTCTGGAGGCCTGTTCACAACATGAAAAGCCCGCAACCTGAAGTGCCATATCTGCGCAGGTGCACAGCGTGATTTGGTGCTTGTGCGCATGTGCGAAGCGTGATTTAGCACTACTGTGCATGTGTGAGCAGCGAAACCCAGAAGTAATCCTTTCCGGTACTTTCGGATTGCCGCGGGACGCATGCTGAAAAAACGTAACATGAAGCAAACGTAACATGAGGTATGACTGTATAACAAACACACAAGAAAGACAACACAGAAAAAGCGGAAGAATAAAAAGTAACAAAGTCCTCTATCCAAGGTGCATCTTTGTTAAAGTTTGTGGGTCGTAAATCCTTTGACCCACTGAGTCTGCTGCAACAGCCCTGCAATAAATTTGATTTATTGCCACTCCGACAAACTCCAATGGTGCCCACACACTTCCACACGCTGCCACTCTTCTCAGTTGCTGGATAATAGCAGAGTTCACACGCAGCGTAAAATGGCTTGTCTGTGTCTTTGTGGTGTCTTCAATAACTCAGTTCGACACCAGTGCTGCTATTCTATCCCTCTTTATTTAGAAGCATAACAAACAGAAAAGAAAGCCTACAGAATCTAGCTGCATACTTGCAGCTTTCTGCCTCTAACAAAAAACGAAACTACCTTGCTCACATTCTCAGACAGACTGCTCTCCAGAGAGAGCTCAGCCCCCACAGAGCACAGATCAAAGGAAAATGCCCGGGTCATGTGGGCAATGCACCCAGTGAATCAGAAAGCTTCCTGGAGTGTTAACTCTTGACTGTCCAGAACCACAACAATCTTAACCCTTGCACCCCACAAAAGGTGGTGGACCTTGCCAGCTCTCACTGGGCAGCTTTCCCTTTCTTCTCCCAGCCTCCTACCCTGGGAGATCTTCCTTTCCCTGCCTCTCACAAAGGGTCCTTCATCATCTGTCCATTACCTTCTGTGTGGAACCTCATTAACTGAGAAGAGGACATCAAAAAACAGAACAAAACGTGAGTATATGTAGAGTTAACAGAAGAGGGGGAAGCTAGAAATCAAATCAAGTATGAACAAGAATAAAGATAGAAGATAGAAATAAGGAGGACTTCCAGTTCTTCATCTACCAATTATGTAAATAAAGATTATTCTTCAATCCCAGGCATCTTAAGTTCCTTCATTCTTCTTGCCACACAAAAAGTCTCTTCGATTGTTACTCTCTCTAAAGGTCAAGCATAGTCTTTCTCTGGTCCAAAATGGTGGCACTTTCTCAAAGGGTTGTAGACACAAGACCAAATAAAGCCACTGAACTCTGCTTACGGGTGTCAGGACTGGCTGGGTCTGTGCAAGTATGCATGTATGCAAGTGTACAATTGGGTGAGATATCTGAAGAAATGTTATTTATTTTGCAGTGTACGGTGACCTGTGGTGGAGGTATACGGACACGTAGCGTCACCTGTACCAAGAACAATGGAGAACCATGTGATGTTTCAAAGAGGCCCCATTCTAAAGCTCTGTGTGGCCTCCAGCAGTGTCCATACTCCAGAAGATTGCTGATACCTAATTTCAAACTGCATGGTGGAAAGATAATCAGGAGAACTGGAACAGATCCCAGAAAAGGTCCTGGGGTCAACTGGCCAACTACCAAACCAAGCCCAAGAATCCATACCACAACAAAAGGACTTGAGCCCAGAAATGTTACTTTGATGCCTACATCCTTAAGCATTGCAAACTCTTCCCAAAAAGAAAATTTGGATGTAAAAATATTGCAAAGTAATTCCAGTGGGTCAGACATTCCTAAAAATTATTCCTATGTATTTAGTGATGGCAGCTTACTGCAAAATAGTACTTTCGGGCCTGTTACAAATAATTCAGGTGTTTTGAATTCTACAAATGTGGGGAACATATCCCCCATAATACCATACAATTATTCAGACATTGGCTTTATAAACAGGGATTCCTTCACCACTAATCCCAAGTCTTCGGCTGTATCCCCCACGTATTTAATGGAAGAATCTAGTACAGTGTCTAATGGTACAGATGGAGAAACAAAAAATAAATCCCAGAGAAAATGGCCAATGAAAAGTTCTCCTACTACCATCACTGATGGTAATACATCAAGCAACTTGCCGACAGATTATCATGCAGACAGTTTTAGACACATTTCTGTTACTCCGGTAGCAGAGGTAGGAATTTCCATGCCAACGATAGGTCTCGGAGGCCTTATTGTTCAAATAAATACACCTGCAAATACAACATTGGATCCTGTCACAGTACAACCAGCGGTGTTAAGTGATACTTCAAGAGACAAGTCTGCAGATAGAACAAAGCCAACATCCTCTGTGGATGAGGCACCCACTTATGCCACAGAAGGTCCATTTCTGCAGGATACTGACATGCCAAAGACCTGGGATGAAGCTTCCAAGAGAATTTTGTTGAATGACTCTGAGCCAGAACATCCAATGGAGTCCAGGAACTCACCCAATGATGCCTCCTGGTCGGTGGGGAACTGGAGTGAGGTGAGCCTTGAGATTTCATCCTGTTGACTATAGTCACTTCGCTGCCGCCTTTATCATTATTTCAGCTCCATTCCTAATGAAAGCAATTATCTTTGCACAGTGTCTATAAACCAGCCTTTAAAGGCAGAGGGCCTTCTCGGTAGTGGCACCCTCCCTGTGGAACGCCCTCCCATCAGATGTCAAGGAAATAATCAACTATCTGACTTTTAGAAGACATCTGAAGGCAGCCCTGTTTAGGGAAGTTTTTAATGTTTGGTGTTTTATTGTATTTTTAATATTTTGTTGGAAGCCACCCAGAGTGGCTGGAGAAACCCAGCCAGATGGGTGGGGTATAAATAATAAATTATTATTATTTCTATTACTGTCATCATCATCATTATCATTTGGGCTTCTGCAGGCCCATTTTATCATTCATTCAAGATGTGGTTGAACTGATAGAAATGTGAGGAGGCCGTGGTTTCACACAGTAGCAATTAAATCCCAAGACATAAATGAGTTGCTCTGCTTCAGGTGTGGGGAAACCTTTCCCCTTCTGATGTTGCTGAACTACAACTCCCATGATACTTAGCCATTGGCCATGCTTGATGGGAGCTATGATCGCTCGCCTGCAATTTTTCTCATATTGACTGTTTGCACCAGCCAGCCAATTCTTTGGCTGCCAGCTTTTAGTTATGTATTTTATTTTGTGGTATATGCCAGAAGCAGCTGGAGTGTGCGGTGAAATGAGCTTCTTTCCCCATTTACTCTCTGCTTTCCTGGGCTGCAGATGAAGTGCTAGATTTGCATAGTTACAGGTAGGTAGCTGTGCTCTAAAGGTAAAGGTAAAGGGACCCCTGACCATTAGGTCCAGTCGTGGCCGACTCTGGGGTTGGGGCGCTCATCTCGCTTTATTGGCCGAGGGAGCTGGCGTTCAGCTTCCGGATCTTGTGGCCAGCGTGACTAAGCCGCTTCTGGCAAACCAGAGCAGCACACGGAAACGCCTTTTACCTTCCCACTGGAGTGGTACCTATTTATCTACTTGCACTTTGACGTGCTTTCAAACTGCTAGGTTGGCAGGAGCAGGGAGCGAGCAACGGGAGCTCACCCCATCGTGGGGATTCGAACCGCTGACCTTCTGATCAGCAAGTCCTAGGCTCCGTGGTTTAACCCACAGCGCCACCCATGTCCCTGGTCTGCTCTAGTGTATCTGAAGAAGTGTGCATGTACACGAAAGCTCATACCAATAACAAACTTAGTTGGTCTCCAAGGTGCTACTGGAAGGAATTTTTTTATTTTGCTAGATTTGCATCTTAGCAATGCGATTAAAAACATCAAGTCTCAAAAGCCCTTTATTCCTGTTTTGTTTTTGCAGTGCTCCACCACGTGTGGTGTAGGGGCTTTTTGGAGAGTGGTGGAATGCAGCACCAAGAATGAATCTGATTGCCGGCACCTGAGAAAGCCTGATCCAGCAAGGAGGTGTTACGTGCGCCCTTGTGCCCAGTGGAAAGCAGAGGACTGGAGCAAAGTAATGGTGCTTTGGAAAGGAGTCTTTCCAGTTTCCAGGGTCTTTGAAAATTATTATGATGTTAGCTAATCTGGCTTTTAGAACTGGAAGGGGCTTCAAGGTGGCAAACTGTCCGACTCGAATTCAGAGAACCAAAATTGCTGAAAAGTTCCTGGTTGCATGGTGCTCTTTGCTAAAAGCATTAACAAAAACCGGCAAGTAATTTTGTGCAAATCCATATTGCAGCCTTCCTTTATCCCAGACAAATCCCAGCTTTTCGGGGCCAATGTGCCTGATGCTTATATCATTAAGGAAGAAAGTGGAAAGGGAGGCTTAATCAAAAAAGATTGCAGGTCAGAATCATGAATCCAATTTTGATAAAGATGCTTTTCTGTAACAGCAGCCCCCATCATACCAATTATTTTTAAATGGACTCACTTTCTTATGAGCAATATATATATATATATATATATATATAAAATGAGCCAAATATATATATATATATATATAAAATACCATTTTCTTGATTATTCAAATTGCAGCTGTTTTTCTCATCATAAAACATTGCTTATTATTATTATTCCAGGAAGCTGGTCCAAGGCACTATCTGATTATGACAAGCCAGGAATATTAAGTGTGGAAACTTTGGTAGTCTACTTTCTGAGGCAGGATCAGTGTTGTTGAAAGGACTGAAAAGCTTCCCTTCCTTGGTCCTTGATCTAAGTTTTGGGCCCCGTATCATATTTTCCTTTTTCAGTCTCACAGAGGTGGGGGCTGGATAAAATTCCAACGGGAAGAGAGATATCGCCCAAAACATTTTTTAGAGGAAGTTGCCTTTCATATGAAATAATAAAACAATGAACAGGGTGGTGATACAATGACTACTGCAATCGTAGTCTATTGCATCTGGAGTTGTTTAAGATAAAACCTATTGGGGAAAGAAACTACCGTATTTTTCTGTGTATAAGACTATGTTTCCCCCCCAATTTTTTAAAGTTTAAAATTGGGGGTCGTCTTATATACAGCATGTTTAAAATATTCATTTCTTAATTTGGGGCTCAAAAAATAGAGGTCATCCTATACGTGGGGGTGTCTTATAGATGAAAAAATACAGTACTTTTGCCATTTTTATGGACGTTTATTGTTTTATTTTATTGACATTTATTATCGCCGGTGCAAGTAGATAAATAGGTACCACTGCGGCGGGAACGTAAACAACGTTTCTGTGTGCTCTGGTTTCCGTCACAGTGTCCCATTGTGCCAGAAGCGGTTTAGTCACGCTGGCCACATAACCCGGAAAGCTGTCTGCAGACAAACGCCGGCTCCCTTGGCCTGAAAGCGAGATGAGCACAGCAACCCCATAGTCGTCTTTGACTGGACTTAATGGTCCAGGGGTCCTTTATCTTTTACTTTACTCCTGATAGTGTGGGAAACCCATTGCAGATTCCCTATTAGCTTACAGTAGAAGAGCAATGGCTGGATATTGCTAGAAGCTGCCTGTCCGGAAGCAGCCTGCGAGATGGTAACCGGCCCAAGTTCACTTGGGGAACGTCATGCAACTTCATGCCAATTAGGGATTTTGAATATTTCTCCTGGAAGGGCTGTACTGCTTACCTGGCTTCCTAACACTGCCTGTTATTGAGATGTGCCCACCATTGTGCCAGCACTGCGCTGCCCTCCCTGCTACCTCACCCTGTTGGTAAGCAGCAGTGACCACAACATTGGGAAACCAGGAAAGCAGAACAATTGCTACTGGATTTGGACCTATGTTTCCCTGCACGTCCTCCATCACACTAGGCCTGTAGTGCAGTTGCCTGCAGATCCCTGCCAGGACTCTCTGACACTGCAGAGACCATCTCCTTCTTGTCCTTTTTTCTTCAGTGCTCCTCCAGCTGCGGAGGCGGTTTCAAGACCCGCAGTGTCCTTTGCCTTGATGTTCGTAGCAACAGAACCCTGAGGCCGTTTCACTGCCAGTTTGCAGGACGCAAGCCACAGCTGAACGTCAGCTGTAACGTAGAGCCCTGCTATGAGTGGCGGGCGGAGCCCTGGAAGGAGGTAGGTTGCCTCTACGGCAAGCTATTAGGCTGAATTATTAACTGCTAATTAGGGCCACCACCTTGCCAACAAAGGTCCGTAGAGTTAAAGCTATGGTTTTCCCAGTAGTGATGTATGGAAGTGAGAGCTGGATCATAAAGAAGGCTGATCGCCGAAGAATTGATGCTTTTGAATTATAGTGCTGGAGGAGACTCTTGAGAGTCCCATGGACTGCAAGAAGATCAAATGTATCCATTCTTAAGGAAATCAGCCCTGAGTGCTCACTGGAAGGACAGATCCTGAAGCTGAGGTTCCAATACTTTGGCCACATCATGAGAAGAGAAGACTCCCTGGAAAAGACCCTGGTGTTGGGAAAGATGGAGGGCACAAGGAGAAGGGGACGACAGAGGACGAGATGGTTGGATAGTGTTTTCGAAGCTACCAGCATGAGTTTGACCAAACTGCAGGAGGCAGTGGAAGACAGGAGTGCCTGGTGTGGTCCATGGGGTCAGGAAGAGTCAGACATGACTAAACAACAACAACAAGGGCCACCACTGTGATGTGCCGCAACATTATGTGCATTTAATCTCAGCAGAAAGTGCACAGCTATCACCAAATAGCTCTTCAGTTCCTCTTGGGGCAGCCAGCTCATTTTTGACCTATAGCTGCCTGAGCCACAGCTTGAGTTTTCCAGAGCTGCCACCCCCAACAGCTCAACAACCCATCAACCCCAGGCCTGCGTGGCACCAGTGGTATTGCCACCAACCTTTTAAAACCACCATGCTTATATACGAGGCAGGAGAGATGAAAAGAGCCGGCCAGATTTGGAAGGCTGGCCGGATGAAAAAGGGCCTGTACTGTTTGAAAAGAGAAATTTAGCATGCACAACTTCATACCCCAACACTGAGAAAGAAATGATCATGACCGTGAATGGGGCATGATGCATCATTTTGCCCCTCCCCTGCAAGCTTCCCCCCCTCCCAAATGAAGAAGGCGCCTTCCTTCCACCACATCCAATGCAGAAATGCAGACAACTAACCTCTTAGCAGGCCAGTAATTTCTTTTTGCATGCCAGTATTTTTTGTAGGCAACTTAAACTGCTGGAATATGCACAGTTTGCAGATCTAACATGTAGAACAAGAGAACAAGAAGAACATTCATTTAAAGAAGATTGGAATATGTTTATTGAATATATGGTGGGAAATTTTGTACGCTTGAAAACGCTGGCAGCATTAAGATAAATTCAACAGTATAAATAAGTTTTGATGGAAGTAATAATGGATTACTGAATGGTTTAGTTTATATAAAAGCTGCAGGGATTTATGCTATGTAAAATGAACCACAGAAAGAGAAGAAGGGAAGTCATTGATATTTTAAGGTTGCATAACTGCCACTGGGCCCCATCTGATAGATGATATTTTTGTCTTAAAACAGTATATCTGTAAAACTCATCTTCCTCATCTTTCAGTTGGTCCAGAGTCAAAACAGGTGCTCCCATCCAGTTTTTCCATATTACCATCCTTTCAGTAATTTTTAATACAGTATAGGATTTCCCTACAAGGTGACTTTGGCATGCGAGTATGGGTCAAGTTTATTTTTATTAGACAATATGTTCCATATCTTCCTAACTGACTTAGTTGTTTCTAGAGTCACCTGAGATTTCAAGTATTTTGATCCTAGTATTGACCAGCCCACCAAAGCTGCTGTATAGGCAATATTCTAAGGTGCCCACATCAGAAAATTATTATCAACAGTGAGTTTCCAGTATTTAATACATGACAGTAAATAAGCATAATGATATAGTTCCAAGTTTGGAATTCCGAAACTGCCATTTAAAATTTTTAACTGCATTCTCAGCAAGGATATTCTCAGTGTTGTTGAGCCCTAAAGGCATTTCCTAAGCAGGGAGTTTTGGAAATATGATCCTGATATAAAAACTGGAAGTCCTCTCCATAAGATGTGTTCTTAAAGATGTACACTGCCCGGGGATCTTTTGATAAATATAAATTGAACAAATAAAATAACAACGGTACATTTATTGTTTGCAACCCCTGGGACCTCATGGTAAAATAACAACCACCACAGTAATGCAAAATGTCTTCCAGTGTACTGTTTCATGCGGAGGAGGCATTCAGCAAAGAGTGGTGAAGTGTGTCAACGTGGAAGACAACACCGCTCATGCCCAGAGCCACTGTGAGCAGAAGTCCAAGCCTGTGGGTTCTCGGAAATGCAACCTTCGAGAATGCGTTGGTAGCAGAGGTGGGTGTCTCTCAACAGCAACAAATACAAAGGAGCCGCCTTCCGCACAACCAGCTGCTGCTTCATTTGCTCAGTCCCTGTTTAGCTGACAAATATCTCGAGGACCACATCTTAAGACTTGGGTCAACACCACTGAACAATAGCTAGGTGCACGTCGACCGTATATTAGTTTCAATTCCCAAGAGAGGTTCAGAAGGGTGCAGAAGGGCTGTCCCCTTGTCTCCGGACCAAAACTGATTTGAAATTTAAATGCCTGCCATTGCTCTATTGTGGCACTGACACGGCTCTTAGGGTCATACTGCAGACTAATGAGGAATAATAATTAGAGCTGTGGAATGATGCTCCTGAACCTGGCTATTAAGGGGCTCGAACAATGCAGACATGATTAGACTAG
The DNA here is from genome assembly GCF_964234715.1 of Podarcis melisellensis. Classification (NCBI taxonomy): domain Eukaryota; kingdom Metazoa; phylum Chordata; class Lepidosauria; order Squamata; family Lacertidae; genus Podarcis; species Podarcis melisellensis. The sequence goes on from NC_138543.1 coordinate 47,264,236, forward strand.
AAAGCATGATCATCACAGTTCATGAACCAAAGCAGGATTCTTCAGATGCATGGTTTTCTGGATAAAAAAACTGCAGGCATGAATCAGGTATTCATCAGCACATTTGACTGGGTGGAAATGTTATCTGTCTGCAGCCCAATGCTTTCAGTGGATGCATGCATAACATGACTGTGAATCTTCTATCCACCATCTGATACAACTAGTCAGACAGGAATGCAAGTCTTCCAGGAGAAGCGTGCCTTAGCTGAGCGGCAGAAAACATGATCTTTATGCAGAAGGTCCGTGGTTCAATCCCTGTTTTCTTCCAGTAGGGCTGAGAAAGACTCCTGGCTGAAACCCTGGAGTCACCGCCGGACAGTTTAGACCAGGGTTTCCCAAACTGGGGTCCCCGGCTATTGTTGGACTACAGCTGCCATCATCCCTAGTTGCAGGACCAGTGGTCAGGGATGGTGGGAATTGTAGTCCAACAATAGCTGGAGAGCCAAGTTTGAGAAACCCCGGTTTAGATAAGGCTAGAGGTAGAGGTAGGATCAGTGAGAGGCAGCTTCCTAGAGCTGGATCAGGGCAAACATGCAGAAGGGAAAAACTCTACAATGACTTTCTGGAAAATATTGCTCATTTTTGTATAGACATATGGTATGCACGAATGCTCAGATAATGCTGATATATGCGCCATACTTATTGTATTTTTAGATATGTGGGATATACATAAGTCCATATGTTGATCTCCCTCATTTTTCTACATCTGATGACTAAGGCTCTTGTTTCTTTTTCCTTATGCAATGCCTTACCAAAGTAAAATCTACAAAAAGAAGCACGTTTGGTTCTATAGTACATATAATTGTGTCACAATTCTGTGGGGGGTGGGGTGCTTCGTCCTGTCCCCCCCCCCCGTAGAACACATGTGAACATTGGTAAAACACCACACATCCTTCCCCCATCCCTTCCAGAGCTTCCCCCACAAAAATCCACTCTTTAAAGCTGAATTGGAGCAAACAGCAATCCACTAAGAACATGAATTGATGTGCTTTCCGAATGAGCAGTAAAGAGCAGGTTGCCATAGGGAAAGCTCAGGGGCACACACACACACACACACACAGAGAGAGAGAGAGAGAGAGAGAGAGAGAGAGAGAGAGAGAGAGAGCGCACTTGGACATGGAGCTTTAAAGTGCAAACCTATGCCTGGAAAGAGAGGGGCAACAGGTGAGCCAAGGATTGAACTTAGGATGTTCTGTGTGCAAAACTGTGCAAAACAGATGCTCTACCACTGAGCTCTGGTCCATGGGGTCGTGAAGAGTCGGACACGACTAAACAACTAAACAACAGCCACTGAGCTACAGCCCCGACCCACCCAATCACTATAGTCAGTGACTAAAACTTTGGTCAGGGCAGGGATGGGGAGCCTGGAACTCTCCAAATAACGTTGGATGACAGATCCCTTCATCCCTAACTGTTGCCGTGCTAGCTGGAGCTGATGGGAGTCTGACAACCTCTAGAGAGGTTTGGAGGGTGACAACATGAGAACAGGCCTTCTCTGCAGTGGCTCCCCATCTGTGGAATGATCTCCCCAGGGAAGTTCGCCTGGAGCCTTCATTATACACCTTTAGGTGCCAGACAAAACATTCCTCTTTAACCAGGCCTTTGGTTGTTCCGATTTACATCCTATGCCCTTTTAAAATGTGTTTTTTGGGGGGAGGGGGTATTGGGTTGCTGTTTTTCTTTTTATTAGGTACTTTGTGGTATTATATCTTGATTTTATTCTGTGAACTGCCCTGAGACCCCTGTGTATAGGGCGGTATATAAATTCAATAAAAAATAAAAATAATAGAGTGTCACAAGTTCACCACCAGTGCTTTCAGTAATTAACAGCACACTTAGACTGCAACCCTAAGCACACTTCCTAGGACAAGAAGCCCCAGTGAACACTATGAGGCTTACTTCCAAGCAAGCAAACATATGGTTGTGCTGTCAATTTCTTTCCTTCTGCCTCTCTCTGATGTCCTATAGTGTTATCCTAACTCTGTAGGCACCAAAAGCTACTGCTGTTTCCTTTTACGAATGTGTGTGGGTGTGTTTCTTCACTACAGGTTTGCCTTGCGGCAAGGACAGAGTGTCGGCGAATTTCTGCGAGAGAGTGAGGAATCTTGGGAAATGTTCCATGCTATCGGTGAGGAATCAGTGCTGCGCCACTTGCAAGATACCCGGGGATGCTAACGCAACAGGACCTCGAAAAGCGACCCATGCCTGAAACTGCATGACTGAGAACTAGGACTGCTAAATCAGAATGTGAAACCGAAGAACGTGATCCAACAGGGGATAGGGAAGCTGTAGCATCCCAGAGGCCGTTGGCATGGCCAAAGGTCAGGACTGATGGGAGTTGTAGTCCAAAGCTGAAAAGCCAAAACCTAGTGGGGTGGAGCTGCAATGCTAGCTTCCCAGCAGTGGTGGCGCTGTGGCTTACCAAGTGGGAGCAGTGGCGTAGCGTGGGGGTGCAGGGGAGGCCGGCCGCACCGAGCGCAACATCTGGGGATTAGGGATAGGGGGTGCAAATCCACGGGTTAAGGGGCGCAAATCCATGGGTTAGGGGGTGCAAATTACTTGCCTTGCCCCGGGTGCTGACAACCCACGCTACGCCACTGAGTGGGAGAGGGACATGGCAGCAAAGAGGGCAGAGCTGTGCAGGCAACAGGATGCTAGCACTGCAACTCTGCCCCAGCAGATGAGCCACAACTGCCTGAAGGGCCACAGCCTCCCCACTCCTGCTAGAGAGCTACACTGCCACTCCCGCCATGGAGCTATAATGCAGTGGATTTGAACCGTCTCCAAATCCAAAGATCGCCTGAACCCTTTGTCCTGATTTGCAACGTCGGGTTCACTTATTGTACTGTCTGTTCTGAATTATATGCTTTTCACCTTCCATGTTTATTTCCCTCTTTCCAGCCTCCTTCCCTCTGCTTTTCCCACCTCTCTTTAAAAAAACACACCAAAAATGCTTTTGGTGCTATGCTGGAAGTGCCCCAAGATGCTAAAGAGTTGTCATCATAATCTTGCTCACAGAACACCTATGAACCCAGTTATTTTTCCATAAATTGCCACCTTGTTAATTCTGGAGTTCCATGTGGGGAGATTAAGCCTCAAAGGGAAGTTTGGAAAATAAAGGCATCAAAACAAACCTGCCTTACCTGGAGATCATTGGAAATCCTGTCCAGGGTGAGGTTTGTCATGTTCTTGTTACCTGTACAGCAGCTTAATCGACACATATACCTCTAAGGGACTTGAGCAATTTTTGTTTTGGTCTTTAAATATGGTGCTATTATACCACCACGGTGCTAAAACTTGCATGGTGCCTAAAAACTTCTGTAGAATGGGCTGAACGATGTATTTCTAAATCTACACCTGCTCTGGAACTTATCCTTTGGGCAAGGCGTTGCTGTGCAATGCCTGCCATATTGCTTTTTTGAGAGTTACGTGATGTATTTTTCTAAAGCGGCTTCAGTTTGTAAAGTACAGAATGTTTTATAACCCCCTCGTGAGAATAAAAAGTATATCTGCTTCTTTGATGCTGGCAAGAGCTGTAATTGGGTTTCTGCACGAAAGGGCATCTGTGTGCGTGAGACTGAGGTTAGATGTGCTCAAACAAGATGCAGATAGATGGCCACTTCAAATGACACCGTCATGTGAAGACTGCCCTGTGCAGAAAGTGGCATGGATGCCAGCCGCTGGAGTTGAGCCCTTGTGCATTCCTGCGTTGAGAAGACCCGGTTCCCTAAAGCTATCTGTATAATAATATTTCACATTTATGTAGTGTCCTGTCCTCCAGGAATCGAGTGGCAGATAGTGAGGCTTTTCCCAATCATTTTTAACAAGATAAAACTTTGGTACCTTAGCACCTCAAGGCACTTTGGACAATACACATAGCTAAGCCTTGGTTCTTTGCTGCAAAATGCAAGGTCTTCTACTAACTTGAATGCCAAGCTATGCTCTAATTTTAGGAAAGTTGAACTGACCTTGACCTTGTGCCTCTCTGTCTGTCTCAGCCCTAAATACCAAGGGGGCTGAGGGAGGGGCGTTCTCTCAGGAGCTCTCTCAGCCTTCCCAATTGCTGTCCCTTCTGCTGCCTGTGTGGATCAAGGAGATGCACCTCTGAGAATCGCCCTTCCCCCTGTGGGGTTCTCAACCCTCCTTTCCTCTCAGTACACAGAGATTCTCTTACACTTCGTCCTCCTTGGAAGGAGCTGGTGGGACTGGTGGGATGAGAGGGGGCTGTTGTGTACAGTGGTACCTCGGGTTACATACGCTTCAGGTTATATACGCTTCAGGTTACGGACTCCACTAACCCAGAAATATTACCTCGGGTTAAGAACTTTGCTTCAGGATGAGAACAGAAATCGTGCAGTAGCGGTGCAGCAGCACCAGGAGGCCCCATTACCACTGTATTGAAATTCTCACCTTGGCCACCAGGGGTATCATGTACAGTGATACCTCGGGTTAAGTACTTAATTCGTTCCGGAGGTCCGTTCTTATCCTGAAACTGTTCTTAACCTGAAGCACCATTTTAGCGAATGGGGCCTCCTGCTGCTGCCACCGCATGATTTCTGTTCTCATTCTGAAGCAAAGTTCTTAACCTGAGGTAATATTTCTGGGTGAGCGGAGTCTGTAACCTGAAGCGTATGTAACCTGAGGTACCACTGTATATAGTTTTCACCCAGGTCCACATCAGTTAATTAAGGCGGGAAACCCTGGATTGTTGTTAAAATATTGACAGCCGGCTGCCTATAAAAGCAGGCCGGCTGAGCTGTTTGCTGTTGAGTTCAGTTCCAGCTTATAAAGAACTACTTGGAGAAATCTCTGTGTCGTCTGCTATGTCCACCCACTATTTAATACTGGCATCGAAGGTGGGATCGGACGGACATCAGAGCACAGCCAGATTTTGACACTCACTGAGTGGAATAACTGAGCTGAAACACTGAGCGAAATCACTGAACAGAAAGGCATGGGCAGGGAATGAACAGGTACCTGCCTCTCCCCTTCCTGATTCTCTTCCCCTTGGCAACAGGCCCCCACAATTTGAGATCCCTGAATTGCAATGAGTTGGACTAGATGAAGCTTCTTCTACAGTTCTATGATTCTATGATTCTAACCCACTGGGGATCATCCTCTCCCCAGTGGCGTAGCGTGGGTTGTCAGCACCCAGGGCAAGGCAAGTAATTTGTGCCCCCTAACCCGTGGATTTGCGCCCCTAACCCGTGGATTTGCGCCCCCTAACCCCCAGATGTTGCGCCCGGTGCGGCCAGCACCCCCTGCACCCCCCACACTATGCCACTGCCTCTCCCCATTCTGCATTTACACATACACACACACACACACCTTGTTCCTCTTCCTCCTGGTTCTGCCAGCCACTGGTCTGGCATGCAATACTTTCAAGGGTTCAAAGCATGTGTTGCCTAGCTGCCAAGAACCCTGTAAGGTAAGCCAATGTTTTTTGGCTTTTTTTAAAGCAGCAAATACAGCCATGACAAAAAAAGATGATTTTTAAAAGAGACAGCTGTACAGATGTCCAAAGTGTTCCTCAGTGAGTGCCTAACAAATTTAAACTTCTCCTCCCGGCACCATCCTCTTTTCTATGCATGTACAAAGCTTTTCCTGTCTAGTGTGGAACTGGAAGATTTCCCAACAATGCTACCTTGGAGGTCCTGGCTCTCAGCAACCTACCAAGCAACCTAAAATTGTCCTCCAGGACCTCAAAGCCACATATCCCCACGTCCTTGGTGTTCACATGCACCAGGAGTGCCGACCGGCACTATCTACCAGGCTGTGTGCCATTCTAAGACTTCATGGGCGTTGAACGCTGCAAGGAGCTTCAAAGTGCTTCTGCTATTTTTATTGTGCGCAGAATCAATAGCATAAACACGGACTATCCAGCCTGCTGCGTTTGCCTGGAGTGAACTTCTTCACCAGGCTGAACAAAAAAGGAACAATTGGTGTTTCTCGAAATGGTATATTGTTTAGGTGCAGCTGGCAATGTTAACTGTTATTATTATCCGCCCTTGCTTTCCAATTGAGGATTGTTCATTCTCTCCCCTTGCAAAGTGCAAGGCTAGGACAAATCTGTCTATTGGAAGAGGATGTTTTGCTCAAGCAAGCATCCCATTGGGTCCCTCTCAGCATCTTTCCTTATGGGCAAATGGCCTGTTACATTGCACTTACAGACCTGATGCCCCGTGGCACCTTTTCCTGCTGGAGGAAAGGTGTTTTGAAAGGGGAAGGGAGGACCTAACCAGGGCCAGATGTAGGTTTGATGAGGCCCTAAGCTATTGAAGGTAATGTGGCCCTTTATATGTCCAGCTGTCCTTTGTCAACAACAAATTGTCGCTGTTTTTTGTGTTGAATATATGCTACATGGTAATTTATGGACCTAATAGGTATCTAAAGCCATCTGCACATGTTGCCTTGCAACCAGTCCATGCAGAATGCAGGCACCCTATATATAGAAATGAGCAAACCAGTGATATTTTAGGGAGTAGGCTAGCAGGCGGGGCCCATTACTTACATCATAGGAGCCTACACAACACCAAACACTGTTGCTGTATGTAGGTTTTATTTGTTTTTTATCTTATATTTTGGAAATGTACATCGTTTTGTTTTCCTTTAAATTTTTTGGGGGGCCCCAAGAGAGTGGGGCCCTAAGCTATAGCTTGTTTAGCTTGTACGTAAATCCGGCACTGGACCTAACCCTTCCCTTGCCATCCTGTTTTATCTGATTCCCAAAGTTGTTTAACCATGAATCCCTCTTCACATGGAATTCTGGATATTGTAGCTCTGGGAGGGGAATAGGGAGTCTCCTAGCAACTCTCGGAACCCTTAACAAGCTACGGCACCCAGAGTTCTTTGGTGGAAGCCATGGCTGTTTAAGTGGCATCATGGAGCTTTCAATGTAGGGTGTGGATGTGGCCAGTGTTTTTATTTAAAAGCAGCAGCAGCAACAACAAACAACACCTAGTCAGGCTCAACCCCCTCACTCTATTCTCCAGGAATCATCTCTAAACATCCATCCACCTCCACTTTTCATAAGTAAATGTTTCTAAATTACTGCAATCTATCTACTGAATCATAGAACTGTAGAGTTGGGAGGGACTGTGAGGGTCATCTAGTCCAGCGCCCCCTGAAATGCAGGAATCTTTCACCCAACAGGGGGCTTGAATCCTTAACCCTGAGATTAATAATCTCATGCAGCAGGGGGGCATCTTGTCCTTTGCTTCAGCCAGTGAAGTGTCTTGGTTCAGCCTTGATAATTGAGAACAAAATATCCAAGTCAGTGGAAATGAGTTGATCTGTAAATGATAGCACAAAGGACAGGCTAGGTGAGCTTACCCTGTGCAGATAGTTCTCAGGTCAGGAGGAACAAACTAACCATATACACAAGGTGAGCTCGCCGAGTAATTGCAATTGACAAAGTAATTGAAGCGAGAATTTCCTGCAGAAGTGAGTGCGAGGGGGGGAGCAGATGTGGGTCTGGAGGCAGAGGAGTGAGCAGAGCGCCCTGTCAACTGAACTTAAATAAAGCTGCTCGTGTTTGAGGGTACCTGAAGTGCCTGGAGTCTGTTTCTAGGAAAGGCAGATCTGCTGGGCTCCCCCACACACCCTGGCTGCTGGAGAGGGACATCCTCTCATGGCCAAAGTTGCCTCTTTTATTACAAGTGTTCTGTATACCGTGGTTGGTTTTTATAATGGAATCAAGATTGGGATATGCTGAGACCACCCCTTGGTTTAACACACATGGGCCTGAGTTTGACGCAAGCCAGGAGGACACACACTAATATTTATTAATTGTTGTTGTTGCCACCCAGCTGGCTGGGTTGCCCCAGTCACTCTGGGAAACTTCCAACACATATAAAAACACAATGAAACATCAGACATTAAAAACCTCCCGATACAGGGCTGCTTTCAGATGTCTTCTAAAAGTTGTATAGTTACTTATCTCCTTGACATCTGATGGGCGGGTGTTCAGCAGGGAGGGTGCCACTACCAAGAAGGCCCTCTGCCTGGTTCCTTGTAACTTCACTTCTTGCAGTGAGGGAACCGCCAGAAGCAGCTATGGGAAGATATGGGAAGCCTATTATACCAGTAATTTTGCTTGCTATCAGTTGTTTCCCTCTCCATTTTTTTCCTGCCAGAATTGTGCTGCCATCTGTTGGCCAGAAAAATAAGTCAAGGGCAAGCCAGGTTTAAGATCTGCTAGAACACACAGGAACACATAGCCCCAACAGCACTGGATGCATGTTTTGTCTCTTCCCAACTTTCATGAAATCTAGTCCAGTACCTGCCAGAACGCAAATGATGTGAAGCAGAAAGGCACTAGCTTCCCTTCCGGCACCTGTATTTCATAAGTTGGAGCCAGTTGGGTGAGCTGCAGTTTGATTTAGGAGTCATTGCCACGCAGCACACAGCTGCTGTTGAGAAACTGGGCTTGGGTGATTACAGATCAGCACTATCCGGCAATGCGCCACCTCTAAATGACCTTGAAGGCAACCCCAGAGGTACCAAAATTTTCAAATGAGATGCAGGTGCCTCGTATATCAAAGCCAGTTGTCAGCTGGCTCACTTAAATGAAAACTGCAGAGATTTATGCTGTGTTAGGCGATATATTGAAATTGAGTCTACATCTAAAGATACCCACCCATCCCGAGGAATGTGTTGACAACAACTGGTTTTCTTTTTCTTCTCCTCTTCAATCTTATCAACACTTCTCAAGTAAGAATACCAAGTCATCTGGCTGTCCATCCACAACCCTTCAGCTGCAGAAAATTGAGTTTTTCCTGGCATGCTCCAGTTGCTCAAGTTATCTGTCTTACAGACTACACAAGTCTACTAGCACACGATTTTGTGAAGCGCCTGCATATTCATATTCTTTCAGCCTTAGTCCTGGTTCTGTAATGAGGACAAAACAGGCCTACAGGAATCACAACTATTGATTGTATTAAATACATCAACCCTTCTATCAGCTCGGTTGCAAGTGAATAGGACAAAATACCGCATTTTTAAACTCCCTCACTGAAACATTTTGTTTCGGAAAAGCCTGCTGGTTCTGCTGAGATTGTGCAGTAGGGCTGTAACTCAGGGATAAACTACTTTAGAGCTTGTTGTTTATGCCAAGATAGCACTGGTAAAAGGATGTGTTTGAAGCAGCTTCAGCAATTTTAGTAAAGAAGAGCTGCAGGAAACTGTTCTTGTTGAATAAAGTTCAACTACAGGAGAAAGTTTTATTGGCGTAATACTTTTTCGTAATACTAATTACAGACCAGGGCCCTGAAACCAATTTGCAGCATGATTACATTCCACTGGTTCAATGGTGCTTATCATCTTCTAAATAGCATTAGTTGGGCATTAGTGTTTAAAGTCAGAAAACCTATAATCCTCAAAATGGCCAATTGACTTTAAGAGGTGCATTCACAAAATGCACTTAAGTGTCCAAAGTGAATTTGAATTATCAGGTTCGATAGAAATTTTCTCTATTTTGTCACCTTTTGCTTTTCATTCATGTGTGTTCCATTTACGTACTTCCCAATGACATATGATGGATAATCCTACTTCCTCCTCATTTCTTTCTGCCTTGTGTGTTGTGTTTTGTTAAGCTGCATGTCTGCAAATAGGGCCATGCCTCAATTTTTGTATCGCAAACAATACGATATAGGTGCAGTATAAACAATAAATTACTATAATCACTGCCAAGCAGGAGGAATCAAATATTAATATTTCAATTTTTAGAACTACAGACTGAGCCTCACATTTCAACCTTATTTTAAACCTAGTCATCAGTATGACACAGATTCAAGTAAAAGGAAAAGGAGGGGGGGGAGATTTGGTCACTTTGATTTTTCTGTGATGTCTTAAATGAAACAGAATAATTAACAGGGCTGCAAAGCTTCAAGAAGCACACCATTTTACTCAATCTTGCTGAAATACAAATTTATTTCACGAAGAGGATAAATTATCAGAGGGTTGCTACCAGTGGCGTTTTAATCCCTGATTAATTGTTCCATTTTCCCTTTCAGTTTTAGCTTCTTCAAGCTCCACAGACTTGGAGCTTGCAGATGCTAATCAAGGCAGTTGCCCACATGTATACAAAATGGACATAGAAACTTAATTTCTGAACATACGAAAGCAAGTGGGTGTTTTGGTTCTCTTGACAAAGATCTCTTATCAAATACAGTACAGAGCAAACATTGCTAAATCCAGAAAGGTTAACTGCTATGGGGGAAGGGGAAAAATGTAGAAAACGAGGGCTTGGCTAAAATTCTTCTTCAGCATTTTTGCAGCGCGAGTCCTTCAGCTGCAGCAGCCTCTCCACCGTCTCAGCCACGGTGCGTTCGCCATGCACTTTGTTGTCTCTGGTGCGGATGTTCACTGTCCCACTGGCCTTTTCCTTTTCACCAACAACTAAAAGACAGGAAAGAGACAAGCAGGTTACAAAGGAGATATTGTTACTGTTGACGATGGGTAGGCAAACTAAGGCCCGGGGGCCGGATCCAGCCCAATCGCCTTCTAAATTTGGCCTGCGGATGGTCCAGGAATCAGCGTGTTTTTACATGAGTAGAATGTGTCCTTTTATTTAACATGCATCTCTGGGTTATTTGTGGGCATAGGAATTTGTTCATTTCCCCCCCAAAAATATAATCTGCCCCCCCAAGGTCTGAGGGACAGTGGACCGGCTCCCTGCTGAAAAAGTCTGCTGACCCCAGTTGTTGACCACTGAAAAGGGGAGGGGGGGATAGTCAACCAATTATTCTACTTAATACTCAAGAACCAACATGAATTACAGACTTCTCCCCATTTCTGCACGTCCGTGTATTAATTTAAACTGCAAAAAGGCAGGGAAACAGCTAGCAATCCCAGAAGCCTTTGCAACTGCAATCCTATGAGACTTTGCACTGACCTTTGAGGCCTATGGAGAGTTAAGAGTTTAAGGAAGGAGGTTTGGAGGGAGTAACTGAGGTCACATTTGGTGGGTTTTTCCAGAGGTTTAGAGGGCGTTTACAGGCTTTTTAGATGGTGTTCCCCACTATAAGTAGTTTCATGTATACGCATGGTACCGAGGAACGTTAACCCCTCCATAAGTGGTGAGACGCCTGTATGCTACTCAGTATTAATAACTCAGAACATCTGCAGCATCATTTAGTGCTTTGGGCAACAGAATACAGATAAACTGGGAAGGATTCAGAGAAGAATCAAACAGCAGTGTAACAGGGAAATCCATACAATAAAAGGAACTGGATATGTTTGTATAGCCTGAAAGAATAAAGTTTAAGAAATAAGTACGTTGACAATGGTCACATTTTTTAAAAAAAGATATTAGAAAGCTGCTACTGAATTGATTTTCACTAAACCTCACTAACTACCAACAGAAGTTCTGCAATGGAACAATTTGTCAAGATGACAGAAAACTTTCTTGGGCACTTTCCAAGGACAGCTGGACGAGTGTATAATCAGAGATATTCTGGGATGTTGCATTTTGGAGGCTGCTGAACAAACGCTCCCACTATTTCTGCACTCTTTTGGCTCCTCTGAATTTCTGTCACGATGGCTGCAATGTAGCCCACAGGTGCACTTAAGATGTATTATAATAATAATAATAATAATAATAATAATAATAATAATAATAATAATAATAATAATAGCAGCAGCATACAGAGACACTGCAACTGTAGGGAGGACACAAATTTACATATGCGGGTTACATACGCTTCAGGTTACAGACTCCACTAACCCAGAAATAGTGCTTCAGGTTAAGAACTTTGCTTCAGGGTGAGAACAGAAATCATGCTGCGGCGGCACGGCAGCAACGGGAGGCCCCATTAGCTAAAGTGGTGCTTCAGGTTAAGAACAGTTTCAGCTTAAGTACGAATTAAGTACTTAACCCGAGGTACCACTGTAGTGGGAGAAGAACAAGTGACTTATACCCCAGTTGCATCTGAGGACAAGAATGTACAGTAATGCAAAATATGTGCAGATCATGTCAAGTATGAGTGGCAAGTCCCTTTCTCCTTTGAAATTTAAGCAAGGGGCAACAGGAGGGAAGATGATCAGGCCCCTTTTATTGGGATGTGATAAGTAGTGAATGTTGCATGCATGCACCAAGCATATTTGCTGCATTTCCCCCCCTGCTTTTTACACAGAGAACAAAACGTGCCCTAGAATTCATTTACCTTTTTACAAAGAAGCAGAACAAATTACCAAGTAGTAAGACAGATGTTTCTGAGCCACTCTGCTACAAAAGAAGACTTGGGCCAATTTACTTGATTCTTAACAGGCAAGAGTGCCAAAGATTTCCCCAAGAGGCGGCTATAAATCTGACATAAATCAGAATGGAGGCAGCACTAGCTGTGGCTAACGAGGCAGCTCAGGCAAGCTCCAAAGGGAATACTTCTCTTGGGGTCTACTTGCAAAGGCAGCAAACTTTACAAGCTAACAATTATCTAACTGCCCTGTGCTGGTAACCTCTGAAGCACATTGTCCCAATGGAGTCCTACCACATACAAAAAGGTGGTGTTTTTACCCAAAATGAAGTTGTACTGTGCAAGCTGAGCATTTCTTATCTTCTTGTTCAGGGTGCAACCAGCGTCCACATCAACGTCTGCCATTAAGCCAGCATCATGGAACTGGAGCTTCACCTTGGAGACAACAGCAAGAGAAAAGTATTTAGGTTATGGGTAGGCTAAATTCTCGGGGAAGTAGGTCTAGCCTATGTTTATATAAATCGATAAGGCGCTAAGTACACTGAGGCAGCTTACAACATACAAAATGTTTTTTTTTAAAAAAACAACCACCCCAGTCCAAAAATATAGATAAAACATAACTAAAAACACTGAAAAATTTCAGCAGCAGCAAATATATATATATATATATATATATATATATATATGCCAAGTGTTCTTCCATCAGGAGAAAGCTTAAGAAGCAAGAGAGTTTACAATGGAATGTATACAAGTTAGGCACTATAAATCAGTGCATTTGGGGCACACACGCATGCAGTGGTACCTCAGTTTATGAACAGTTCTGTTTATGAATGATTCGGTTTATGAACTCTGCAAAACCGGAAGTAGTGTCCCAGTTTGAGAACTTTACCTCAGTCTAAGAACGGAATCCAAACGGTGGAAGGGCACCGGCAGCGGGAGGCCTCATTAGGGAAAGCACACCTCGGTTTAAGAACAGTTTCAGTTTAAGAACAGACTTCCGGAACGGATTAAGTTCTTAAACCGAGGTACCACTGTATCTTAAAGATGGTGACAAATTTATAACAAGTGTAGAAATATTTTTAGGAACATGCAAGTAGGCTTTGCTTAGTGGTCAGGCACATTTACACACAGTCACAAACACAGGAATCCCACACCTGCACAGTGCTTCCCACAATATATACATTACATGTATATATGACAAAAGATAGGCAAGGGAATGGCATTCTTGCATGCTGTAATCGTGATATTTATTTTTTAGTTGCTGGGTCGTTAATAGCATTTCATAAAACACAATTGTTTTACTGGTGATTTGTTAATTATATTATGTGATTTATGCTGTACTCGATGCTCTATTAAGCCACTGTTGTTTATTGTTTGTAAGTCATTTGGGAATTCATCTGAATGGAAAGCAGCATAGAAATACAACAAACCAAGCTGATCAATACCTATCATCTGCACAAAAATGCTTCCATCAGAAGAAAAAGAGTTAAGACTCCAACTGCACATGCGCAAACCATGCTTCTTTGCCAAAATGTGTAGAATTGCCTTAAAAATAGCCCAGTGTGAAAACATCAAGCAATGGCAGGTGCTTTAGCTCATAGGACTTGACTGGAAATTTGGGACTAGAAAAATTAAGCCCCTACCTTTTGGGCATATTCATCGAGTGTTGGGCCTACTGGCACCACCATCACCTGCTGAGGAGATAACCAGAGCGGCCTTGTGCAAGGAGGAATCAAAAGTAAGGGGATTAACAGAAGACATCATTATATCACTTGGAAGACAACACTGCACTCAGAACAGCAAACAATGTTATGCTTAAAGGGCTGACGGTACCAGCTAACTTGCTTTTGCAATCCTGTCGCTTAACGAGAGTTCATTGGAAAATGACTATGAAGTACCTAAATTACACCGTTACAGGAAATGTCCTAATTCAGACCAGACCAGACCCTTGTTTCATACCCTAGTAAGCCTAAATTGAAATGGGATTCCTAGTTTTGACATGACAAGAAATCGTGATTTCAAAAATCATGAAAAAAGTGCCAAAAACTATGCAGAGGAAGTCTGTGGGCCAAGTACTCATTCTTGGCTTAATGAATTTAATTGTTATACTTGAATCAAGCCTTTGAGTGCAGTAAACCCGCAACGTATGAAGGAGTTACATTCTTGAGATTGCGGTTAAGCAAAAACTGTTTGTAGTCAAAACCCATTGGGTTCCATGATGTGTGCTACTGCCAAAGTCCTTTTTCCTGGAACATCAGTCTTTTTTTTTTAATTAAAAAAGTTAAACGCGCATAAGTTACAGGCTTACTGTCAAAACAAAAAAAATTCATTCCAGTAGCACCTTAAAGACCAACTAAGTCAGGTCTTGGTATGAGCTTTCGTGTGCATGCACACTTCTTCAGATACACGAAGAAGTGTATCTGAAGAAGTGTGCATGCACACAAAAGCTCATACCAAGATCTGACTTAGTTGGTCTTTAAGGTGCTACTGGAAGGAATTTTTTTTGTTTTGACTATGGCAGACCAACACGGCTATCTGTAACTGGAACTATGGAAGGCTTACTGTATTTCTCACAGAAGTTACTTTAACAATTTTAATAACCTTTCCTAAGCTCTTTGGGGTGACAAACTCAGCAATTCTTCTGTCGTGCCTTTTCGTTGAGACAAACTTCTTTCTTTACAGAACGCATATCCACAGACACTTTTCTCAATCCATTTCCCCAAGGACTTGCTTATTTTTCCTTTACTCTCTCTCCCACTCTTCCCATGATGCCCACACCTAGCAGAAGCACTTGTGAGAGATATAAGCAAGGGAATATGCAATGTGGGGGCAGGGGTGCACATGCAAGCAAACATCCTTGCGCATGCTTCCCTTCCCAAAGTTTCTGGCTTTCAGAGAGTTCCTCACACATTCACTTGAACATGACTAGTATCCTCCACACCATCAGGAAACCAAGGAAGGTTGGAAACCAGGTCTTCAGCGGTAGTGGGCTTGTATGTAAACCCCTGGTCTCCTGTTCACATGCTCAGGCAAAATATTGAAAACTCTTATAGGATTTCACAGAGCTGGCCAAATGCACTATCCAATGAAGATTTTAAAAAATACGACGACCAGGCAGAACAGAGCCTGGAACAAGCAGAGTTGGTTTGAACTGTGCCTGCTTCACTGGATGTGCTAGAATTGGACAAACTGGGCAAAACCAGAGAGAGAAAGATATATTCAGTACCATTTGCCTCCATAGTTTTCTGTCAGGATAGCAATCATCCTCTCCACAGATCCCAAGATAGCACGGTGGATAATCACTGGCCGTTTCTTGTCAGTGCCATCATGACTAGAAGATAAAAATTGGCTTCCGTCAAGACACAAGCCCTCACAAAACAAGAAATGCTTTGTAGCCAAAGGAAGTACACGGCACACTCACCTCACATAGGTGAGATTGAATCTTATTGGCAGCTGGAAATCCAATTGGATTGTAGCACACTGATGGTACCGGCCAATGGCGTCTTTAATCTGAATGTCAATCTTTTGTGTTATGGGAGGAGTGTGAGGAAATGAGGCAAATGTTAATTGAGTCTTTAGGTTCAGCAACACTTTAAAGCAAATCCCATTTTCTCATCCCACCTTCTTTTAACCATGGACCACTTGGAGGAAGGACCCATGGGCTCACTTTCTCCTAGTCTTTCATGAGCTCCACAGGTTTGTGCCAGGAAGAGCAGAGCGATGTTCAGGTGACCTTGCATCTGCTCTCACCCTCAGCCCCTACCCCTACCCAGTTGGCATGGTTGCCAACTGGGGGAACAGTGAAGCATCCTAGTGGCCAAATGGGCCATCGGATCGGCTGGCAACTAATGTGAGGTTAGCTTGCAAGGCCACTTTCTGTCCCCCATCACATCTTGATTCTCAACTTCGTTGATCATTTTTCTAAGTGAACACCTGGCCAATTACAAACGCTTTTTTGCTAAATAAACATAATTAGGCTGGGATGGCTCCCCCTGCCCCAAAGGAAAAATGTATCTGGGCCTAGCCTTATCTCACAGCCTAGTTCACACACTGTAAAGGCTGCCTTCTGTATGGTGAAGTGGATGTGTACTCTCTACCCTGCAAGGAAGTTCACCAGAGTAGGAATGAAGCAGGTCCATTATATCCCAAGTAGCCTGAAAAATAATTTTGTATCATTCTGCTTATACAGTGCAGAGAGAACTGACCCATCCTTAAGCAGCATTTAACTTGCCTGCCTCCCATAAGTATGTACAGACATGTGGGAATTAAGAACTAAATAAACTCTGGTGGACAATTTATCCACCACTGGTGCTTGTGGAATAAGTATCAAAAGTGACCAGATGCTGGGAAGTGAGGCAAGTTTTCAAATTTACTAACCTTTGGCCCATAGAAAGCTCCGTCTCCAGGGTTCAGTTCCCACTTCTCACCAAATTCATTCAGGCTATTTTCAAGTTGCTAACGGAAGAGGATATACAGGTTAGTGGCTTTGCACTGCATAATTCATTTGCTGTTCTCTCTTCCTCACAGCAGTTTGAACATAAATAGGCATGGAGCATTTGCTACCTTAGTCCCCCCTGACCAGGAAATTAAAACATAAATTCCATTAACACCTGAAGCCTATTGAGTTATCTAGAATACCTCTTAGTTCTTGCAGTCACTTAAATAGGCTTAAAAAAACAGCTCCTGGTTAAGGAGGTATCGGCTACCTTTTCAGCTTGATTCCACACTTCAACGTCTCCAAGGTATTTGTCAGGGCGGGTGGAGAGATTGAGTTTGAAGGAGAAGCCGAACACGTCATATACGGCACGCAAGAACTCCAGACAGCTCTTTATCTCCCCTTCAATCTGCACACGGAACAAAAAGAGATGCAGTCAAAGCCCCTGCGTTTTCATGAGGCCATTTCCCGCCCACAACTGCGTGTCATATTGTACCTGCTCCATGGCACAGAAGATGTGAGCGTCGTCCTGCTGGAAGCGCCTCACTCTGGTCAGGCCTGTCAGCGTCCCTGACAGCTCGTTGCGGTGGAGAACGCCAAAGTCAGCCAGTCGAAGTGGCAGCTCCCTCCAGGATCTGGGCCGGTGATCAAACATGAGGCTGGAGGAAACAGAGCACGTGTTGGAAATCAGCTATGATAAGAGAATGCTTTTCAAAAGCTGCCTTGAACAACAGAGGCCGACAACCTCAGATGCTGCAGATTTAGTTTACATTGTATATTACTCTTGCTTCAAAATATACTCTCCCAAAATATTCTAATGACTCTGCTGACTGCAAAAGGAATCCCAAATGATTGATTGGCACAGCGCACTGACCGGATAAAAAGGTAAAGGGACCCCTGACCATTAGGTCCAGTCGTGGCCGACTCTGGGGTTGCGGCGCTCATCTCGCTTTATTGGCCGAGGGAGCCGGCGTACAGCTTCCGGGTCATGTGGCCAGCAGGACTAAGCCGCTTCTGGCGAACCGGAGCAGCGCACGGAAATGCCGTTTACCTTCCCGCCGGAGCAGTACCTATTTATCTACTTGCACTTTGGCGTGCTTTCAAACTGCTAGGTTGGCAGGAGCAGGGACCGAACAAAAGCTCACCCTGTTGTGGGGATTCGAACCGCCGACCTTCTGGTTTAACCCACAGCGCCACCCGCATCCCTAACTGACCGGATAGATAAAGGCAAAATAGAATCACCAATTGATTACTCTGAAATGTTTTGAAACACAAGTCACAATTGGTCCTTTTTAGCTCAAGGGGGTTCAAATGGAAAAGAGGTAGAATGCAAAGGAACAGGGCAAAGGAGCTTACGAGAGGGAAAGCAGGAGTCAGAGCCATTGTCTCTGGCATAGGCCTGAGGCACAGAGATTATTATGGAGAAGAAACAGCACTTCCAAGGAAGGTTCAGGTAGGAATCTAGGTAAGTGAAGCTGAAGGAGCAAAATGGTGGTAACAGTTCTTTTTTTGGCTCTTTGCCATATGAAGACACAGAATCTTTTTCTCTACAGCCCAAGGTCACATAGCATAAATAGCACATTTAACTGTGAAAGGATCAGGGTGGATTTGATTTAAATCAAATCAATTTAAATCATGATTTAAATCACTAGTCAGTAAGACTTGATTTTAAATCATTTTCTACAGAAAGACTCGATCTTGCTGGTATCATCTTAATACTTACAACCAGAGGAAGGTTTCATTTTTGGAATTATAATTTTTCACAGTAGTTTTTAAGAGTTTTTTAATTATTGTGAGGTTTGATAAGTTAACTGTTTATATTTGGACAACTTTTCTGCTGTACTTTATTGGAAGGAGAAAAATAATCATTTCCTTAATAACAATTTATTTAACTAAAACAATAACATTATAGCATATGTATCCATGTCTGTTAAATGATGTGGTTAAACAATTATTTTTTTAAAAAACAAACAAACCTTAGACTAAGTTTTAGCAAACATGAAAAACTTAAAACAAATCCTTATTTCCTGATGAATAGCCTTTGGACTATACAGTGGTACCTCAGGTTACATCCGCTTCAGGTTACATCCGCTTCAGGTTACAGACTCTGCTAACCCAGAAATAGTGCTTCAGGTTAAGAACAGTTTCAGGTTAAGTATGGACCTCCGGAACGAATTAAGTACTTAACCTGAGGTACCACTGTAATGTAACTTTAACAGAAAACTATCTTTAGAAAGATTTTTTTCCTTCAAAGGCATTTTATTTTAAAAATCCAATATAAATTTTTAAAAATCCGATTTAGATTTTTTTAAAATCTGATTTTAAAAAATAATAATTGTTGATTTTTATCCACCCTTGCAAGGGTGTTTCGACGGTGGCCAAGCACCACACAAGAGTTTATTAGGATGGGGAAAGAAAGTGAAGTAATCTCAAAGCAGTCCCTGACTAAGCCAGTACCAATGTCCAGGGCAGTTCATCGGCTTCAGAGCAAAGATCTCTTTTTCCACCTCAAAGGAAAACATGTTGTCACTGTAATGCTGCCAGTGCCCTGAAGTCACCCAGAGCTTGCTGTTGTAGACGTTTGGTGTCACAACTTCCTGGAATCCTCGCTTTCGGTATTCGCTCTAGAAAAAAGAAAAAGAGTTAAACATCAGAAACCACTAAGAGGAGGCAGACTGAGAAAGTCCGGTTGGTGATTCAAATGCCTACAGAGATGTCAAATCTGTGTCAAAATTGAGCAAAGCACTCTTCATGGCTGATCAACAAACTAGGCCTATTAGCCTGCTCCCCCCACAACAACAACAACACTAATAATAATGCGGTATAGGGGCTAGAGAAAAAGTGTGTTCCACAAAGAAAGAGAACACCACAGTTGCAATGTGCCTTTTGATACCAGAGGGTCAGCACAACACACATCTATGACTAAAAGGGTAAAGGGACCCCCGACTGTTAAGCCCAGTCGCGAACGACTCTGGGGTTGCGGCGCTCATCTTGCTTTACTGGCCGAGGGAGACAGAGTACAGCTTCCAGGTCATGTGGCCAGCATGACTAAGCTGCTTCTAGCGAAACCAGAGGATTGCACGGAAACACCGTTTACCTTTCCACCGGAGTGGTACCTATTTATCTACTTGCACTGGTGTGCTTTCGAACTGCTAGGCTGGCAGGAGCTGGGAGTAAGAAACTGGAGCTCACCCCGTCGCAGGGATTCAAACCACCAACCTTCTGATCAACAAGCCAAGAGGCTCAGTGTTTAGACCACAGCGCCACCTGCGTCCCTACATCTATGACTACGTAACACCAAATCTGAAACAAACATTATAGACCTTGCCAAGGACTGTAACTCATAGCCACCCACTTCTTTTAATGATCAGATCAATGAAATCATGAACTGATAGTCTAGCTGTCAGACGGGCCCCAAAATCAATAGAAATCCATTAAAGCTATGAGTGACTTGTACAGTTAATAATTTGTGAGTAATTCAAGAGGCTGATACTTGGCTTTAATACAGGCTTTCACAACTTGTGACCACAAAGCCAAATGCTGCTGCCAGCTACAAAGTGACCCTGCTAAAGTGTGATAAACCTAGGTTGTTATTGGTTTTTTGTGAAGGCAGCACAAGGGTTAACTTACCGAGCTAGTGCCATGTGACTGTACATGTCTAGCAGAAACATGTCTTATATGCACATGCCTTATATGAAACAGACTGCACATAGAAGATTTGAGAAAGCAGTCAATGCAATCTTCTCCTTTGCGTTGCCTCTGTGCAAACGCAAGTCACTGTTCCAAGAGATCACATGCGGCTGCTGGCAAAGATGAACTGGACATGTGTCTTAAACTTACCCTAATAAATGCTATCAGCATATTATAGATGTATGCTCCTTTTGGTAAGAAAAAACAGCTCCCAGGACTGAGTTCATGGAAGAAAAAGAGTTCTTGATCCTGGGGAGAGAAACCAAAAAGCAGTTTGCACCCTGTGCTAAAGTTGTGACGGAGGTCTTTAGGCAACATCGAAATGAACCATCACTTTATAACATCACACAAAAGGAGCCAGGCCTTCAAAACATACATAGCTTCTCTAAGAAAACGTGAGCATTCTCCAGAAGAGGTGGAAAATAAGTAGGAAGACTCCACCACAGCGTGAAGAAAAAGAAAAGGAACATTCAGAGAAACTTTGACGAATGAAAAAAAAGTTTAACGGTTTGGTAGCATTTGCTATTGGATACTTAATTTTTCACACCATGTTCCATTTGCCTCCACCAGGTTTTAGAGATGAGTCTTTCACGAGGGAAGGCAGTAAGCTGGCCTTAGTGGAAGGCAGGCAGCTCTCTGTGTGCTAAGAAGGGGGCTCCCCTTTCACAAGGCACAGCAAGGCAGCCAAGCTCAGAAAAGTGAAATGCAGGAAGAGAATGGGCTGTCAAAGCAGGGATAGTGGACTCTGCTTCATCAGAGTAGCTGGCCAAGAATGAAACCCTTCTGTTTCTCCATGGTCACTTTACTGCATTCATGGAGGGAGCAGAACAAAGCGGGGAAGTGAAGTGAGTTGATGCAGGACTGTGGCATAGCGAGAGTGCCCTGGGCCCAATTCAAAGGCTTGGGAAGCCACAGCCCAGAGGTCCCCCATCCCTGCAATACAGGCAGCAACCATTTCACATGGGCATTTTTTCACATAGGGGTTCCATGTGCAGCCCCTCTGCACATCGCACCGTGCGCATAAGCGTGTTCTGTCTCTTTCCATCTCCTGTTCTGCCTCTTCGGGGTCCAAAAGGGCCCACACGTCAATTGGACGTGCCTAAAATGGTTGCTGTCTGTACAGCAAACAAATGCTAAAAGTTAATGCATGCCTACATCTAAACTTTCAGCACCTTAAGTAATAAATGCATACTTTAAAAATATTTTGAAACAATGCCTACAAAATTAAATAGACCATTTATTTTATTACATCGAAAACATTAAGGAGCAATTTCACTCTCCTCATATGACCAGCTCAAATCGATGCTACTGATGTTAATCTTACCCGCCCAATTTTTCTGTGGTCTCTGTTTTTCGCCTCCTCTTGGAACTTCTCCCATTCTTTCAGCATTTTTGGATCTGGGAATGAAATTCCATAAATTCTCTGCAGGCTTTCCATATCAGACTTCCCTTCCCAATATGTAGAGGAATTCTGGAATCACAGAAACAGTTTAATACCACAAAGCGATGTTACAGAGCTTATTAACAGCAACTCTAAACTTTACTCAGAAAGGCTTCACTATGTGTAAGATCTGTGTTTTGAAGCTGCATACTTCTTACATTCTCAGATACTTTAAAGTTTCTTGTACTTGAGAAACCCAGTCGGAGGGGAAGATGAGGATATTAAAAAGTAATGGAAAGAAATAGTTGCACATTCTAAAGCTGCATCCCAAAAAAAGCAGCCCCATCATTTGACAACTATGGCCACAATACACAAAGACAAGAGAATGGACAAAACCCAAAGCAGCAGAAGGGCTTAGAAATCTCACTGAAGTCAGTGGTACTTACAAAGCCTTTACTGCCACATGAAATATATGCTAACTTAAATTGGGCCAAAGTATTTTCTTTCAGTCCATTGATTTCAATAACTAGCATGAGAATATGGTACCTTAAAAAAAACTCTTTAACTTAATAGTATCTAATTTATTTACTTCATAGAATTTATACACTGCTTGAAAAAACCTCAATTTACAAAAACAATTCAGGTAAGTTAAACTGGTATATAGGTTTCTTGTCTTCCTATCTGCAGTGCAGTATAGAAGAATGGGCATGAATTGTAGAGATCTACATTGGCTAAGAGCCACTCTAATGAATTAATTCTTCATTAATGAAACTGATTTTTGATCTGATTTTAAAACCTCACCACACTCCCAGAAAATCCTACCACTGAGGATTAGCCCTGAGATGTCTACACTCTTACTTTAACAGCACTATAGTTTAATTTCTTACCTTATGTATTTTTAATGCCTTTATTTTACCAGTATGCCTGACATGAGGTCCTCTGCAGAGATCGATCAAAGGGCCACACCTAAAACCACACAAGGATAACAATCAGATTCCCAAATAGTTACACTATAGGAGCTCTGGGTTTGGCTGATTTTTGTACTCGTTTACCTGTATACAGTAGTAGTTGGAGTGTTGACTTTTTCATTCAAGATCCGACACTTGAACTTATTGTACTTTGAGAAAAACAGAAGAGTGGGAGTTAATTCTATGCCACTGTTAAGATCCAAATTGCATCTCCATATATGCCTATAATATATTGCCAAATCATACAAAAGGGAACCATAAAAACAAAAAGTCATTCTACGGACATCTAAGAATTTTATTTCTCCGCCTCATGAAGTCAAACCATCTTAAAAGATGTCTCAATGAAAATATGGGTTGCTCTACAACTGCATGATCCAATATTCAGCAAATTGTCAGCCTTAGTTGAAATCTCCAATCTGTCTGACCTTAACAGAAATGGAAGCCAGGACTCTGCAGAACCTCACAAGCTAATAGTTGCACATAATTCCCAGCCTAGTGATTGCAAGATTCAGAATACAATGAGCCAAAAAACTGTTCTTTGAAGTTACCTATATGTTCATACCATAGGACTTACACAAACCAATACTGGATTGTGAGATTAGTAAACTAGTGAGAAGCAGAGAAGTTCAAGGGAGAATGATTAGGATTCTGAGATTTCTGTAGCATATTTCCATCTTAAATCTTTGTAATAATCTAGTAAAAACAATATATGTTTCAAAGCATTATCCCAACTGAACCATTCAATACTGCAATAAGCAGTTGATTTGAAAAGAGTACTGTAATGGGAAAGGGGGGCTGCTTGTGCGTAAGCGTTTAAAGCCTTCAAGCTTTACCATCAGTTCCTAAACTTTCCCAGTCTGAGGAGCCATGGACGCGTGGCTGCCTCAATCGCTGGCAGAATCCGTCAGTGGGCGTTTCCGGAATCTACTCCAACATAAGTGTTCTTTGACAGAGACTCTTCTTCTAGATTCTCTCCGTGACAGCTTCCTCCGCGGAGTGGGCGTCCCCAGCGGAGGTCCTGAGCCCTCCCCGCTATTCTCACTGGAAACGTCTTGGAGCCCTTCCTTCGATAGTGTTTCTGCAGGAACTCTCCCTCTCCCCCTACTGGTTCATTCCTCCGCATCCGAGGCTCTCCTAGCCTCCTTGAGTCCTTCCACCACCTGACTCTCCGATGGCAGTTCCCTGACAAGTACCCACAGCACAATGGAAGGGGGTGTATTTGGCAATAGCTTAGTGAAAAAAAGAATCTTCTACCTAAGATTGCTGAAATGGAATCTGCCATCCATCAAGACCATAAGACGTGGGTAAACTAATAATCTGCATTCAAATAACCAGATAAAAAATTTCAAAAGAACACACAGCTAACGCTGTTGTAGACGTGATAGTTACAGACGGCATGAACCATATGCTCTGAAATCTTACCTTAAACATTTCAAGCAAGGTTTCCTTCTTAATTTCCAGTCGCTCAAAGGGTTGCTTCTCTTTCATAATTTTCTTGCATAATGCCTCTAGACCAGGAAAGTCATTGCTAGAGACACCCCTAGAGTGGACAATTAATTTTTTAAAAATAAAGATGTGCAGGTTGTTTTCTTGAGCTCTATCCCTTTCTTACATTCCAACGTGTTACATCACAAAAACACAATTTGCCATACCAAGAAGGCTAATCTCTGTTTGAGTTTGTAATCTCTATTTGAGTTTGTAATCCTTGTCAGAATACATACTTTTTAATGGATCAGTTTTTGTTACAATTGACTATTGATTTGCGAGTAGGGACCACTCCCACTACTGAAACTTATATTGGCCTGAGTTCTTGGTGTGCTTTTTTCTTGATATACCAAGAAGGCTGGCCTCTAGGCAAACAGGAACCAGAGAGTTAGAGAATGTACACTACCAGTCATTCCAACATCATCATGAAGGAAAACAGAAAACGATTTAAATTCACAGACTTATTCAATCCATGTTCCAGGGGGATTTGTGTTTTCTTTCATCTAGTCTAGGCTACAATATAGAACAATCCAGACACTTTCACTTTAACAAGAGCAAAAACTTACCCATCTTCAAGGAACATGTCATAATAAAACCCATTCTCTATCGGCGGGCCATAACACAAGCAGCCACCATATACTTTTTCCATGGCTTCACCCATTATATGGGCACTTGAGTGCCAATACACCTAGCAAGAGGGGAAGAAAGAGAGGGAGCTCAGACTCCTGGGCTGCCATCATCGAACATCTTCCTTTTCCACAGTAGTCCAAGAGTTACAACGTGTAAACATTTAAATCTTCGGCTCCCCTTTTTGTAGTAAAGGGACCCCTGACCATTAGGTCCAGTCGTGACAGACTCTGGGGTTGTGGCGCTCATCTCGCTTTATTGGCTGAGGGAGCCGGTGTACAGCTTCCGAGTCATGTGACCAGCATGACTAAGCCGCTTCTGGAGAACCAGAGCAGCGCACGGAAACGCCGTTTATCTTCCTGTCGGAGCGGTACCTATTTAGCTACTTGCACTTTGATGTGCTTTCAAACTGCAGGGACCGAGCAACGGGAGCTCACCCTGTTGCGGGGATTCGAACTGCCGACCTTCTGATCGGCTAGTCCTAGGCTCTGTTGTTTAACCCACAGCGCCACCCGCATCCCTCCCTTTTTGTATTATTTGGCATAATTAATTCTTCCAAAAACACTAAACTCTGTGCTAATCTCTATCTTAATAAAGAGTGATTTCCCAATTTTAAAAATGTTTGAAGATTATTGAAAGAAAAATCCAACGCTAGTCATACTGAATAGACTCATTAAACTCAAGTGATGTAAATTTTAGTCCATTGATTTCAATACATCTGCTCTGAGCTATCACCTCAGTATCATTCATTTTATATCCCATCTTTTCTCCAAAGAGCTCAAGACGGAACTCTTTGTTCTCCACTTCCTCATTTAATCACTACAACAACCTTGTAAGGTAGGTTAGGTTGAGAGTCAGTGAGTGGCCCAAAGTCACCCAGCAGGCTTCATGGCTGAGTGGGGACTGGTCTCCTCGGTCAAAGTCCAACACTAACCACAAGAACATAAGTTTCAATATAGTTTGGACAATTGTCCCACTCTGGAGAGTCCTTTTACACATGCCTTCTAAACTATTTTGCAAACAAAACCTACTTCTCAGAACAATGAAAATGGTATTAAAGCTCAGGGGAACTGAACAGCAGGTGATGGCAGGGCGCCAGACATTGCTGCTCAGTGAAAGATTTAGAAAATGGGCAGTTCATAAATAGTAGATAACCTACTGCTTTTGCTTCATCATCATCAAACTTTAGCAGTTCCAAGGAGCAGTCTGCCTCCAAAGGACGATCTAGATCCCAAACCATTTTGTTCACTCGAGCAATAACCGTGTTGTCGGCCAAACCTTGACTAAAAAGGCAAAATATTATAATAAGCTGTTTGTATACAGCAAGAAACAACAGATACGCTTCAATAGCACATGAGTTACAACTGATCACTTCTCCAAATGTGCACTCCCATAAGCAATGAACCAATTTCCTAATCCTACCAGGGCTATTCAAAGATTATTTTTCAAGATATAAAAACCTGCTATCAGAGTCTGTGTGTTTAGTGGATCAAGCTCTTTTGCTCAAGAGAAGATTTTTGTAAGGTATAGAATTTCCTGAGTTTAATTCAAAATTATTATCCAGCGACTAACAGTTAGCTACATGAAGTAGCATAGAACTAGTGTGTAATCACTTTCATATACCTCATTGAAGCAAGCATCTTCACAATAAGCTTATTCCTATAATAAATCACTTTTGAAAATATTGAATACATTTTGAGAGAAAGAAAGAAGAATAAAAGCAGAGGAGAGGGTGGTTAGCACACTATTAGGGATTAAATACCCAAATAAGAAATGCTGCACTCCAAGAGGAAGCTCACCTGATTCCACAGGCAATTTGGTATGGCGTTGTCTTCCAGGATTCAGCATCAACTTGCTTGCCGTCAGGTAAGGTAACTTTAATAGGTCGGCTTTCTTTAGCAGCTCGTTCTGCCATAAGCGCGTCATGTTCTGCTTTCAGCTTATGATACATTTCTAGTCGCGGGTTGATGTAGTCAGGCAACTGACTCAGCTGCATGCAAAAAGGTGGAGAAAAAGGAATTTTGTAGAAACTAGTCTTATTAACTACAGTGGACCCTTGGGTTACATGACCTCCAGGTAACGTAATCTTCGGGTTGCGAACGCAGCAAAACCAGAAGTGGGTTTCAGAAGCTCAGAAGCGGTCCTCCGGTTACGAAATCTTCGGGATACGGCTGGGCATCCAGAACGATCCCACTCGTAGCCGGAGGTACCACTGTACTTCAAAGTTCATCTAAAATACCATATTTTTCGTCCCATAGGACGCACCGGCCCATAGGACACACCTAGTTTTTTTGGGGGGAAATAAAGGAGAACAAATTTTCCTTTATTTCCCCCCCAAAACCAAGTCGGGGAATCCAAACCAGGTCAGGGAACAGCGGGATGGCAGCGCTGCGCCTCCCTGCTGTCCCCCGAGCTTGTGGGGCTGCGGATGTCTTCCCGAAGCGCCGGGCGCTCTGCTTTCAGCGCGCCCCGCACTCCGGGAAGCAGGCTGCGGGTGTATTCCTGAAGCGCCGGGCGCTCTGCTTTCAGCACGCCCCGCGCTCTGGGAAGCAGGCTGCTATCTGCAGCCTAGGGAGCCCTGTAGGAACTCCTGCGGGCTCCCCAGGCTTGCTGATAGCTTCCTGAAGCCTGCATTCGCCCCATAGGACGCACACAGATTTCCCCTTCATTTTTGGAGGGGAAAAAGTGCGTCCTATAGGGTGAAAAATACGGTATTTAATGGACTTCAAAAGTAACCATGCCATTAATAAAGCAGTTGAACAAAACCTTAGTAAGCATACTTTTATTCAGAGTCTCAGAAACCATCCAGAATAGCTCTAAGTCAACATATTATTTTACTATAGCTTGTTATAACAAAATAGAATCTGCATATTGAATAGCAGCATACACCTGAATACCAAATATTTGGCGGAGGGGGTTAAAAAGCAAAAACTATTGCCTCCATGCTCTGCCTGAATGCATCCCAGAGTCCAGCCACTGTTGCAAAGTTATGGACTAGGAAGAAATTTGGGTCTGATTGACCCAAGCTGTTTTGATGTTCCTCAAATATACCATCTCAAATATAACCATAGCTGGCCAGATCACACATCCCTTCAGGCCTCTGAGCAACCTCCAGCACATCTCAACTAAGCCCCATAATACTTCTATGTTACAGGGAGATGTTTGTATGTATACCTGGATTCACATGTAGATACACTTTTAGAGGTTGAGCCATAAAGACCAAATTATCTATAGGTGCCTTCTGGGAGCACCCTGCCTATGGTACAGAGAGAGGTCTGTTATCAGAAAAGGTTGGTTGACCTTGCTTTTGCGTCCCTCTGAACTCAACAAAACCCTGACAAAACCCTGGGGGGGGGGGGAGTTTTAAGGGCACACCCATTCAGAAATAAATTGTATGAAAAAATCAGGGCAACTTACTTCCTAAGAAAATATGCTCCAGGTCAGGGCGTAAACAGTTTAAGCACGGAGGTGGGATGTTGCTGGGCTCTCATCAGCCCCAGGAACCACAATCAGGAATAATGGGAGCTGTAGTCAAACAACATCTAGAGGACCACCAGTTGCCCACCATTGTGAAACATGAAGTAGAAGCTTACCTCCAAGCACCCACCATCAGCAGTTCCCTCCTTCTTGTTCTTCTTTCCTGGTTCTTTCTTCTTCTCTCCCCCAGCAATGATCTAGAAGAATAAAAGAAAACCACCAAGGCACTTGTTTCAAAAAGTGTCATCATTAATCCTGCTAGAAAAATTGTTATTCTGTTTAGAAATGGTAAGAACAGCAGAGGAATTTCTGTAACTTTAGTGTGAATACACTCAGGATAATTAAACATTTTAGCTGCACCGGAATCTCAAATCCATTTCTGTTAGTAACAACCCTCTTATTAAGCTAAAAGAAAGTAAGATCAATAATAATAATAATAATAATAATAATAATAATAATAATAATAATAATAAACAACCAACTCCTACTTTGGGGGAGTTAAAATGCTTAGCTACGCAGCTGTCAAGATGTGAGGCTCCCTTGGGCATTGCATTCCTTGGCCTGCAAGCTTCTCTTTGAAGAAAAGGGCAGAAACACAGCCGTTCTTTCCTCAGAAAGCACAGGTGATGCCAGTGCACAAACTGTTACCCAGGACCCTGCATTGCCAAACCTGAAAGTGTTGAGGATTACTCACTTGGTGATCCAATTCGGCCAAGTTACAAGCAGGAATCCCAAAACAATTTGTGCCTATAGCCCATTGGCACTCCTGGCTGGTGCACAAACAGGGCATGAGCCCTTCCTTGTCTCTAAAAGTTGACAACCACTGTCAGTGAATGAATGTACTGAGGGGGCTTTCAACATAGGCCTGTTGTACTTCAATCCATTTTTATTTCTCTTTCATACTCACAATTTGGAGTTGCAGATGGATTAATCAAAAGCTGCCACCATGGTGAAGTGTTCTGTATTCACACTTCCTAATAAACTTGGGCAGGAGGAGATCATCTAGGCTGGCATTCTATGCCCAGGAGCAGCCAAGCAACCCACAAACATCAAGATGGAGGCAGACTTATCCTCAAGAATCTGGTGATCAGATGAGCATATTGCCTTTGTACATCAAGATGCAGCCTGTGGCTGTTTTTGACTGATTTATCAGATCCCCAGATTGCTCTGTAGGAGAGATCTCAGGACAGTTCACAAAACTAAAGTAAAACAAGAAAACTGGACGCCACAAAAATCAGGACAGTGGCAAGGATTTTAAAAAGAAACAGTCCAGTTTGTTTGAAATTAATGAAAAGCACTTCCTCTCTTTTTTCTTATTTTAAAAATAGGTATTTAAAGGTCCATAGCAGAGGAAGGGCACCTGCTGTGCCTGAACAATGTCCCTGGTTCAATTCCCAGAATTTCCAAGCGGAGCTAGGAATTCCCCTCATTTCAAACTCAGAATTGCTGCCAGCCTGTGTCAACAGTACTAAGCTAGATGAACCAATGGCCTGACTCTGTATGAGGCAACCTTTTTTGTTCCTAGATCCCACTTGCTTTACGGGAAGGGCTGCCCTACCTTGGAGAGGAAGCGAAACAGCAACTACCATTCTTTATCGAATGACCCCCATCTATACACAACACTCCCGAGTTCATTGGAGGAATACCAAGCAGGTTTTGTTTTTTAATAGAGAAAATAATTAAAAGACAAGCACCCAGCATGATTCGGGAAAAAGGGTGGCGTGGCGGCAGCTGTGACTAATGTTGGCCTTCGAGCCACAACATCCTCGCTGACATTTGCATGGCGACTTCCCGAGAGTCCACGTAACACTATACTGTCCACGTGTATGGCGCTTCACACATTACAGGCGGGTGTCAGGAGGTCCCTGCAAGGAAGAGCCTTGTATTCCAGCAAGGGGTGGGTGCGAGGGAACCAGGGGGGCAAACTATTTCATTTCTACGTATTGGGGGGGGGGTCAGTTATAATATGAAAGGAGGCGACGCGCCAAAGGATTTCACAGCCACAAGGGCGCTGCGTAAAAGTGGCCGTGCGCGCAAGCAGCGTCCTCACGTTACAAACCCATCCAGGATTCTTCGCAGAAGCTTCTTTGAAAGCGAGAGAAAAAGAGCCCAAGGCGAGGCCTCTTTTTAAGTCTGGAGGCACCGAGGGCGGGTGCTGCCTCCAGCCAGCCTCGCCATGGAGGTTGGGCGCGAAACTGGAGCCCCCTTACCTGTTCATCTGCCGCCGTCTCCATCTTCCTTCCTTCCTTGCACAGGCTGAGCCGGTTCTTCCCTCCGAAGCGGCGAGGAGCCCAATGGCAGCGGCAGCCAGCGAACTCAACCGGGCTGGCTTCAGTCGCGCAGGCCCCGGCAGCTGATGCAACGCGCCGCAAACGTGCTTCCCGGGCCCGCCCAGGCCGGGGCGCGGGGCGGAGCGCGAAGGATGGCGATCCCCGGGAGCGAAAGCGGAAGCTGCTCGCTCGGAGAGGCGAGAGAGCGGGGACGCGGCTTGGTTGTTGTGCGCGCCCGCTCGATCGCTTTCTCAAGGGATCCCATTTCACAAATCGGGGGTCAGGTGGAGTCAGTGCCGGTGCCAGGCTGTTCTTTTTGCGCCAGACACACACAAAATGCATCCCCCTCCCCAAAATTGCTAACTTCAATTTTAAAAACAAAACAAAACAGGTGTGTGTTAGGAAAAAAATCAAAAGCACTTGAAACTGCTTTTTTTTTTTAATTAAATGCATTTTCACTTTTTAGGTGTATATGTTACATAGATTTCCAACCAACTGTACGGTCTTTTTCATACATATGGATATGGTATGAATTACTTCAAAAATGATAAAGCTTCAGAATATAAAATAAAAATAAAATATCAGATTTAAAAAGATGTAACGAAAACTAATCTGTATAAAAACGTGCCCTTTCAAAGGTCAGTACTGCGCCCCTCTGAAGTCTTTCACACTGATCCAATGATAGCACAGGCCCTGCGTAGAGTGGCCGGTTCCTCTGAACGCTATTGGACTGCAGCTGTCATGAGCCCCAGCCAGTACAGTGGTACCTCAGGTTACATATGCTTCAGGTTACAGACTCCGCTAACCCAGAAATATTACCTCGGGTTAAGAACTTTGCTTCAGGATGAGAACAGAAATCATGCTCCGGTGGCGCAGCGGAAGCAGGAGGCCCCATTAGCTAAAGTGGTGCTTCAGGTTAAGAACAGTTTCAGGTTAAGACCGGACCTTTGTAACGAATTAAGTACTTAACCTGAGGTACCACTGTATTTCTTTAATATTTCTTTAATAATATATATATATATATATATATATATATATATATATATATATATATATTTGCTTTCGTAGATTTTCACGGGTACAGGAATGCAGGTTTTGGTGTCCTCGGGTGTCTTCCCGTGTAAAAGTTGGGGTGTCTAGGCGACGTTTCGACGAGGTCTCACTCGTCATCTTCAGGCTGGTGCTTTCGGCTTCTTGTTACTGGAACAGAGCAGGATCTCAGTGTTTGAGTTCCTATAAATACTGTTGAGGGGGTGTGGTGTATAGCCTCCAATGTTCTGGGCAGAGAGGAAGTTCCCAGGCTAGTGTGCCTTTTCTTCTTTTGTTCCTTAATTACTTGAGGGATATCTTGAGTGATTTCTTGAGTGATATCCTGAGTACCACTTAGGTGGGTCATTAGGTGTGGATTAGTTGCTAAAGTCTTTGTGTCTTGACCTCTTGAACTTTGTGAAGAGTTTTTCTGAGAAGATGGCTGTACTGCACTTAGTTGTGCTCTGGCTTGGCTTCGTGTATAGGGGCGAGCTGTGGTTTTGTGGCCTGTGTCAGCCAGATCTGTGTAGGGATTGCAGGGGGGTGCAGCATCCGGAGGTGCCACCATGGTTTGGCTACTGGATGGTGTCTGTAATTTATCTGTGGAGAGGGTCTGGGTTTGGGTCTGGTGTGGTTGATTGGTGATAGCGTTCTGTGTGCCTCTGGATCTGGTGTCAGTTTTTGTGGGGAGGGCTAATTTCCAGATGTCTGGCAAGCGGGATGTGTCGTCCCGCTTGTTCATGTTGTGAGGGTGTTTCTCTATCTCGATGGCTTCCATGATTATTCTCTTGTGGTGATGTTCCATGTTAAAGAGCAATTTGGAATCTGCAAAATTAATTTCGTGTCCTGTTTCTTTCATGTGTTGGAAGAGAGAGGAAGTTTTTTCTTCTTTTTTGACGGCATTCTTGTGTTCTGCGATACGTGCATTTATTCGTCTGTTTGTTTGTCCAATGTACGTGGCTGGGCAGACTTTGCAGGGTATTTCATAGACCCCTTGGTTTTCCAACTGGATTTTATCCTTGGGGTTTCTGAGGATATTGGCTATTTTTTGGTTGGTGCAAAAGGCTGTTTTGATATTGTGTTTATGGAGGATTTTGCTAATTTTATCTGTAGTGCCCTTGATATAAGGAAGGAGGGCCATGCCATTGTTTTCTTCTGTGTCTTGGTTTTTGGGGGGTGTTTCTTTTTGGATTAGCTTCGTAACCCTGTTTTGCTGGTATCCATTGGCAATTAACACATTTGAGAGATTCTGTAACTCAGTTGTCAAGTGGTCTTTGTCAGCCAGGCGTTTGGTTCTGGAGATGAGAGTCTTGGCTACGGAGTTTATTTGTGCAGGGTGGTGGTGTGATTGTGCATGTAAGTAGCGGTTGGTGTGTGTTTTTTTCCGGTAGATAGTGTGTCCTAGGGAGCCATCAGGTTTTTTGTAGATTAGGACGTCAAGGAAGGGAAGTTGGTTGTTGGCTTCTATTTCCATAGTGAATTGTATTTTGGGGTGTAGGCTGTTGAGATGTGTGAGGAAGCTATCCAGTTTTTCCTTCCCGTGTGGCCAAATTACAAAGGTGTCGTCAACATATCTGAGCCAAAGTTTGGCTCTTCACAAAGTTCAAGAGGTCAAGACACAAAGACTTTAGCAACTAATCCACACCTAATGACCCACCTAAGTGGTACTCAGGATATCACTCAAGAAATCACTCAAGATATCCCTCAAGTAATTAAGGAACAAAAGAAGAAAAGGCACACTAGCCTGGGAACTTCCTCTCTGCCCAGAACATTGGAGGCTATACACCACACCCCCTCAACAGTATTTATAGGAACTCAAACACTGAGATCCTGCTCTGTTCCAGTAACAAGAAGCCGAAAGCACCAGCCTGAAGATGACGAGTGAGACCTCGTCGAAACGTCGCCTAGACACCCCAACTTTTACACGGGAAGACACCCGAGGACACCAAAACCTGCATATATATATATATATATATATATATATATATATATATATATATGAAGTGCTGGCTGGGGCTCATGGCAGCTGCAGTCCAATATATATACTGCTGTATCATTCACAGCAGTTTGCAACAATATGAAAACATAAAAAGCAAGATAATGTTTATTTATTTTATTAAATTTCTATACCGCCCTTCATCCAAGGATCACAGGGTGATTTACAATATAAAAACACAAGCATACATACCATACTAACAAACAACATACTGAAAAAAGCACAATACGAAACACTACAATTCTATCAGACACTTATACTTCCCTGTTTTAAGTAATTAGCTGTACCAGCTAATCATAAACACTTCAATTAAGTCTTAGTTCTTCATTAATTAAATCCAGTTCATAGTATTTAAAACAAAGTCTATACACTATGCTATCTATAAAAAGAAACTTTTCAAAATAGTCCAGTATGACTCATTGTATTTTGTTTCTTGTTAAGCAGATTAATTTTGCAGATTTAATAAAAGAAATAAATCATGGAATATTAAAAAGAAATTATGCGTGCAAAGACAGCCTCTGGCGGATTGAGCGGAACAGACCAATAGTGGGCCCCATAGTTTGGAAGGTGGTTTCTGCACATGCTGTAGAGGGAACTGGGGGACAGGTGAGGCTTGTCAACCTGGGAAGGTGGCCCATCTAGGAGAAGGAAAACTCGGATCCTAAACCTCCGCTGTTCTTATCTTTGGGTGAAGAAAAGGCTAAGGAGTAAACCCTACACAAATCCAGAGTGAAGTCCCTAAAACAGCTGGATGGTGCCTTGTAGGTCTCCTTCTGGCAACTCCTGCAGCCAAGCTGGTGCCAAACATAATGCTCTGCTTTCCTTTGGACCACATCAGGGAGGCTGAAAGTGGTGGGTCTTGTCATCTGGGCAGCCCAGAACCACTGTGTCCTGGGAGATCGTTAAGTCCTGCTAACACAGCAGTTAGAAGTCATCCTCAGAGGTGCACTCTATTGTCTCTCTGCTAACAGCAGCAGCAGCAGCAGCAGCAGCAGCAACAACAACAACAACAACAACAATAGGATTCTAGCCTGAATTTTTCCTTTTGGGTATGTGGGGACACGGGTGGTGCTGTGGGTCAAACCACAGAGCCTAGGGCTTGTGGATCAGAAGGTTGAAGGTTCGAATCCCCGCAACGGGGTGAGCTCCCGTTGCTCAGTCCCTGTTCCTGCCAACCTAGCAGTTCAAAAGCACGTCAAAGTGCAAGTAGATAAATAGGTACCACTCCGGCAGGAAGGTAAATGGCGTTTCCGTGCGCTGCTCTGGTTTGCCAGAAGTGGCTTAGTCATGCTGGACACATGACCCGAAAGCTGTACGCCGGCTCCCTCGGCCAATAAAGCGAGATGAGCATACAACCCCAGAGTCCGTGACTGGACCTAATGGTCAGGGGTCCCTTTACCTTTACCTTTGTGAGTAATTTTCTTGTTTTCTGATGGAGAAACCAAAGTGTCTAATATATTCAAAGTTGTCTCTGTGTATATACTGTATGAACTGGTGCCTGACTTTACTTTTGTTTTTTTTTATTCCTTCCTCCCCACCCTTTTTCCTTGTGTGTCATGTCTTTTAGATTGTTAACAATCAGGGCAGGGACTTAACTTACTATTGATCTTGTAAGTATTCCTGGGAGCCTTTTGGACTGAAGAGGTGAGTAAAAGTGCTTTAAATAAATAAGAAGATCTTCCACTGTTCAGTTCAAGCATGATGGTTCACAAATGTACATTAGCAAGTTACCGTATGAAGGTATGTGAAAAAGAAGCTAATTTTTGCAGGAGTCTCACCATTTTGTTTATAAAAAATAATTATATCACTTTGTATGATACAATACTAGAACCATAGATGAGATTCTAAAACTAGAAAATATTTAGTGAAAAACAAACAAATAGGAAACAAAGTTATTTAAAGGAGAAATGAAAAACTCTGCAACAACTGGTAGATTCTGGAAAGGTGTAGATTATTAACATTATGTAATAAATATAGCCAGGAGAGGGCAGTAAAGTTACACATTTCAGAATATAATCCTTTGTGACCTTGATTCTGTTTGGATTCATTTAACCTTTTTCCATTATGATTTTTTTTGGTTGCTGTTCTGTTTTGCAATCCTGGAAATTCACATGAAACTATTTCTTGGCACGGATCCAATACAAAGTGGCACTGTAGGCCAACCAGAGCCATGTCCAGATTAGAGAGAGCAAGAGTGTTGGGCAAAATTCATTATTGATAGGTCCCCAACCTTGTTGGAGAGCCTTAGCAAGCTTTTTGCTACTGCTCACAGCCAGTGACATTGTTCTGTAGCTAAGGGCTGCCATTTAAATTTCCCACAATTCCTCACAAAAGGCCATACATCAGGGCATTGTGGGAAATTAAAAGCAGTTAAACTCAATTGCTTGGTGCTGCTCAGAGCACTGCAGTGCATGGGGGGTGGGGAGAAATTAAAAAGGACCCAGCATGGGGTGGCTCTTCCAAGATGCTAGAGTCCTGGGTTTGAATCCCCACTAAGCCATGAAGCTCACTGGGTGACCTTAGGCCAGTTACTTCCCC
This sequence comes from Podarcis melisellensis, assembly GCF_964234715.1. NCBI lineage: Eukaryota > Metazoa > Chordata > Lepidosauria > Squamata > Lacertidae > Podarcis > Podarcis melisellensis. The sequence goes on from NC_138543.1 coordinate 47,300,365, forward strand.
TCAGCCAAACCTACCTCACAGGATTGTTGTGGGGATTAAATGAGGAGGGAGAGAGCCATGAGAACCTTGAGCTATATAAAAAACACGAGTTTGGAAAACCTTTGCCAATCAGGTTTGCTAAAGGCAAACTAGATGTGGCATTCATTTTGTGATTGCAATTAAAATGGCACTTTAAAAATGTAAATAGCAGCTATGGGGCAGCCTGAGCAGGTTTGGGACCACAAGGGATAAAAGAGAGGGTTAACACTTTCTCCTCCATTGTGGTACCAGTGAGAATCATCCCCGCTTTAGCAGTTTATTTGCATATGGAGGGAAACTTAATACATTCTAATGCATTCTGAATCTGCCCATAACATGCAATCTAATCCTAGGTATGTTTGCTCAGATGCAAGTCCAACAGAGTTCACTTTCTCCCAGGAAAATGTGCTTAGGATCGCAGCCCTCCTGGTTTCATTGATCATCAATGTGTACAAAAACAAAAAAGGAACAGAAAAAACCCCTGTGAATGTAGTGTGAATTGCTTCTGCTTAGTAACATGGGACAAAAATGGATTCTGTTTATTGGTTTATCATACAAAAGTCCATCTGTGCCAATTTCTATGCATGGCTTTGGTATTTACACTGTCTGCCCTGTGAGTGGCACCGAGGGGGCGGGAAGGAGCACCGTTTGTCTTGTAGAAACCACAGCTGCCAAGCACAGAAAGGACAGTGATTTTTGTATAGGTGAAATGTCTTGGGTCAAATCCTAAGTGGGTGCAGACTGGTGTAAATATTGAGCTATATCCATTTCCATCAAGTCTTACGTTAAATTTACTTTAAAATTGTGGTTGGAAAGACTGGCTGGAATTAGAATGTTATTGAGTTCACATTCTTCTTAAAACAGGCAGTAAAGAAAGTAGCCAGGAAAATACAATCCAAGGAAATAACAGTGTGAAAAATGGAAGCTGGTGAGCCAGACTAATGCCAGGAGCTTGAAATGGGGGTGTATGAGACCTTCTACAAATGGGGTAAGACGTCACTATTAAAATCAGTATGATGTATCTAGCTTTGAAGGCCCTTGAGTATATGCCATCTTCTTTTGAACCCAAGTTATGCCTAAACCATCCCGGGAAAACCACTTCTTCTAGCTAGGACATAAAGTGGGTTTTAATGTTTTCAATTAACATTTTATTCTGTGGAGCGAAGAGTGAGACCTCATCAGGAAATTCGTAAGTGAAGTTTCTTGATCTCAAACTGGCTTTTCAAACCCAAGAACTAGCTGGGAATTTTGCAAGACTTCTTATACCATGGCCTGTGTCTACCTAGTGTTATAAAAGTTTAACCGGAGACTTGTATTTCCTTTGGTTTTGAAGCATTAAAAAGTAGTCTAGTTAGATTTCTGGAAAGCGGGCTCTGGAAAATACATCAAGGACTTACTTCTGAGTAAACATGCCTCGGATTAGTTTGCCTGTTATAGGCAGATCCAGTACGCATTAGAAACATAGTTTCTCCAAGGTGTATACCTTGCATGTTTTTTTCCAAGTTGCAAGATGTTACGTGGCTGGTTGTCTTTGTCAAATGGTTCTCCTGAATGTGCTTAGCAATTTTAGAGAAATCATGTGAAACTAAGACAGAAGCTTTTCTAGAAGTTTCAAGAATTTGTATTTAATTGGTGACTGTATTCCAAGCAGAAGCTCCTATTTATAATGGGCCAGTTTACTGCAAGTTGATTCTAGTATTTGATCATATAATGATTCATCTTGCATACTGATGCCCCCTTTCCATCCCTAACTTTTTGACACCTGTTACAGATAGGTAGCCGTGTTGGTCTGCCATAGTCAAAACAAAATAAAAAAATTCCTTCCAGTAGCACCTTAAAGACCAACTAAGTTAGTTCTTGGTATGAGCTTTCGTGTGCATGCACACTTCTTCAGATACACTGAAACAGAAGTCACCAGACCCTTCTATATAGTGAGAAGGTGGGGAGGGGTATTACTCAGAAGGGTGGTGGGAATGGGTGATTGGCAGATAGCTGTGATGAGCCTGTTGACGACTCTTAACGACTGCAATAGGTTAAGAGTGCAATAGGTTAACGACTGCAATACAACTCGCTTCTGTAAATAAACCCAGATTCTACACCATGAACCAGCTTTTTAAGTATTGGATGCCTGAGTGCATCTTACTTAGTAAGTGTTTTATCCTCATCAAAGATCCATGCCTTTGAATGCTTGATGGGAGCGTTCCACCTATATTATGTTATTGGCTCAGGCATCACTCTCTACTGAAGCACTTAGTTAGGATCATGGTCATCACACTGCGAGATGCATCAAGGCTGGAGGTGGTCGGATACTGACAGATCATAACTACACTAGACCATACTAGGGAATACTATGGTGTTAGTCTGTGTTTCTGGCTTGTGGTATCAACCTGGACCTGATGCTGTGACCACAGCTGGAAGCCTCCTGAAAGAAAGGATGTCAGTCTAAGATAGGAGTCAACAAACTTTTTCAGCAGAGGGCCAGTCCACTGTCCCTCAGACCTTGTGGGGGGGGGCAAACTATATATATATTTTTTGGGGGGTGAACAAATTCCTTTGTCCCACAAATAACCCAGGGATGCATTTTAAATAAAAGGACACATTCTACTCAAATAAAAACATGCTGATTCCCGGACCATCCGTGGGCCAGATTTAGAAGGCGATTGGGCTGGATCCAGCCCCCGGGCCTTAGTTTGCCTACCCATGGTCTAAGGCAGTGTTTCCCAACCTTTTTTGGGCAAAGGCACACTTGTTTCATGAAAAAAATCTCGAGGCACACCACCATGCCAGATGGGGAAAGGTCACTTTTTACTTATGTAAAAAAAAATTAAAAAATAGTAACAGCATAGAAGGTAATGGTTATCTCTTTGATGTCTGATGGGAGGGCATTCCACAGGGCGGGCGCCACTACTGAGAAGGCCCTCTGCCTGGTTCCCTGTAACCTCACTTTTCACAGTGAGGGAATTGCCAGAAGGCCCTTGGCACTGGATCTCAGTGTCTGGGCTGAACGATGGTGGCGGAGACGCTACTTCAGGTATACTGGACCGAAACCGCTTAGGGCTTTAAAGGTCAGCACCAACACTTTGAATTGTGCTCGGAAAGGTACTGGGAGCCAATGTAGGTCTTTCAAGACTGTCGTTACGTGGTCTCGGCGGCAGGTAGCAGCGCTCACAGCTTACGGACTGCACCGTGTAACAGGTGTCTGGCCCAGCAGCCTAAGGCGGACAAGCCACTGAAACAGGCATTCAGAATCCATTCATTTCATAAAACCTGCAGGGCTCAATCTCTGTTTTTGTGTATGTGTGTGTTTCTGTTTTGCCCAAGGGTCTGGGGGTGGGAGAGAGCTCTTTAGCATGATGCTTTTAAAACAATTAAATTATCAACAAACAAACCTGATGATATGAATAGCAACGTCAGGTGCTACCGGGGGGGGGGGGAAGGGGGCCTACTCGGAAGTAAATACTGCGTCCAGGCGCAATTAGCGCTGATTTAAGGTGCACCAAGACTGCCTAAAAACCTCACCAAAGATATGCAACAAAGCGCTTCGTTGCAGAGGGGAGAGTTTGTGCACCGTGGAGGCTGGAGGGCTTCTATTCTACATGCGGGGGTTGGGGGGCGAGGAAAATGTGCTCCGTGGGGGGGCGGGGAAGGCAAGAAAAGGAGCTGAGCTCTAACTATAGGCTCCCACGCTTGAGCACGCCCGACTCGGTGGGGCGGACCACCCTCTCTCCTGGAGGAGGAGGAGGAAGAGGAGGAGGAGATTCCCATCCACGGCGTGGCCTCCCACACTCCTGAACGGGAAATCTCTGCAGCCCAAGACTCTCCGCGAGGCAGCTCCTCCCTTCCTGCCTTGAGCCGCCGCCAGCCGCGCCCCCCTCCCCAGTTATCTGCTGCCTGCCAAGCCCCGCCCCTCTTCATTGTCCTCCCCTTCTGTTTATTCCCCTTCCTCCATCCCTCGCTTTTTTCCCTCTCTTTCCTTTTTTTTAAAAAATATTTTCTCTTCCCCTTCTTTTTTCCCACCCTTTCTTTTTTCTCTTTCTCCCCCCCTTCCCCGCCCTCCTGGGTTAAAGGATTTGAGCAATGGGTCTGGAGGTGGAGCTCGTCGGAGGATTAGACCGACTCGCCCGCCTCCCTCCCACGGCACACTAGGCAACGTCCGGCGGCACACTAGTGTGCCGCGGAACACCGGTTGGGAAACACTGGTCTAAGGAATCACAAATCACCTTCTCAATTCTCCTCTTCTGATGTGTCTTAAGTCCAGCTACCTATCTTGGAAACTTGGTGGGATTCTGAGACAACTGTCTGAGATACTTTTCTTAAAACTACTAAAAGGTAGAAATCAGAGGCATAATTTTTTTTATCTATAGCTTCTGCTGAAATACTGTATTGGTGATTATGTTTCATGATGCTGTAGGGAGCGGTGTCTAAAAAGGGATTTTGCAAGAAGGAGTGGCAACCACTGGTTCAGAGATTGCTGCTATGTGGTAAAGGTAAAGGGACCCCTGACCGTCAAGTTCAGTTGCGGACGACTCTGGGGTTGCGGCACTCATCTTGTTTTACTGGCCAAGGGAGCCGGCGTTTGTCCGCAGACAGCTTCCGGGTCATGTGGCCAGCATGACTAAGCAACTTCTGGCAAACCAGAGTAGTGCATGGAAATGCCGTTTACCTTCCCGCTTTATCTACTTGCACTCTGACGTGCTTTCGAACTCCTAGGTTGGCAGGAGCTGGGACCGAAATACGGGAGCTCAGGGATTCAAACTGCTGACCTTCTAATCAGCAAGGCCTAGGTTTAACCCACAGCGCCAACTGGTCCCAGGTCTGCTATGTGGTAGGAAGGCCATATACCTTACTTTACAGAGATCAGTCCTCTATTTGAAGGATTAATTCCAGGTCCAGTTGAAAGATAAAGAACCCTCAGAAGGAAGAGCAAGAAGGGCCTTGAAGTTGCAACTGGAGTAGATTGAGCAGGTTGCCATTATGTCAAGATGTACTGTATTTCTCTTAAAATTATAGTAAGTATTTCTAAATTACATCTAAACTATTGTGCAAATTTTATGCACATCTGTGGTGCCCTCTGTCCTTTTTTCCTGGGGATTCTTTCGGGTGTTGGTGCAATGCATACATGGGCTGCCTCTTGAAGGTTGGACCTGAACTCTTTACACTTTCTAGAGCTCCCTGGAATGTTCTTCAGGGCTGCCCTGAAAGGTGTCGGTCCCATCTATGTAATTGCACTGAGACAACGAAGTGAACTCCAGCAACCTTCCTTTTACGATGACGAAACAAGCAAGCAAACAAACAAACAAACAAGAAAGATGGCAGAAATTTTAATGCCATCCAGAATTCTTATTACTAATTATGTGGATGCTTTCCACTCCATTGCATCTGCTTGGTGGAGAAACGATTGACCTATACTCTCAAAAATAAGAATGTGGGAAAGTCTGTGAACTTCAAGAGTTATGCTGGCAACGTTTTGCTGGTATTTCTCCACAGGAAGGCTTAGCTGACATTGGAAGAATGGGTGAAAGAGCAGGGAGGCAGGCACCAAGTACCGTCCAAATTTGATTAGGCTTTTTGCCACTTCCAGAATCAGAACTTTGGCCCACAATAAATTCCTCTTGCTGGAAACCTACAACACCCCCCTCCCCAAAACACTCTGTGTGACTGGAGATCACAAGGCTCCCTATTGGAAATATTCTCAACAGAGATTTCAGGAAGGTTAGCTAATGTGAAGCATACTTGTGTAATTCCCGTGATGGGCACTGATAACTGGGGCCTGTTCTCTGCGCCAGCAGAGAGTTAAAGGGAGCCTGGTGACACCCTACAGCTCAGCTGCATGCCAAAAGTAGATGTCGTATAGAATGAAATGCCATTCACCATGCTTTGCTACCCTTGTTTCCAAAACTGCCAACATCTGAAGAAAACCTAAAGCCAAAAGAGGGGAATTAACGACCTGGCTCTGTGGCCTGAGCCCACACAGCTATCTATTAAAGTTGCAAGATTTATTGTCCTGTTAAAACTGGCAATGCAGTCAGTGAGAAAGGATAAGCACAATGCCAAGAAGGTTGCTAGCTAACCATGAGAAGAAAAAGAAATGCTTCTGTGGCTTTCTTTTTCTTCTTCTTCTTTGCTTTTTGGCCAGTTGAGGCAAGTCTCCCCTCCCTAGGTTGTGGGTGGGTGTGCTTAGTTATGTACCTTTTCCAATTGGCACCTGCTCCCATGCTTGCAAAACAACAACACCAGGTTTCTGCCTTAGATCTATCAAAAATCGCTACCCTGGCTCCATCACTGGGTAGGATGTCCAAAAGAGAGAAAACACATAACCAAGAAAAGAGAAAGGGCATGGGTTTACATAAAATCTGCATGTGCTCATTTATATGTGTATTTATATGTGTAGCGCAGGTGGCACTGTGGTCTAAACCACTGAGCCTCTTGGGCTTGCCGATCAGAAAGTTGGCGGTTTGAATCCCCGCGACGGGGTGAGCTCCCGTTGCTCAGTCCCTGCTCCGGCCAACCTAGCAGTTCAAAAGCACATCAAAAAATGTGCAAGTAGATAAATAGGTACCGCTCCAGCGGGAAAGTAAATGGTGTTTCCATGCGCTGCTCTGGTTTGCCAGAAGCGGCTTAGTCATGCTGGCCACATGACCCCACATGACCTGGCCACATGACCCACATGACAAACGCCGGCTCCCTCAGCCTACAGAGCGAGATGAGCAACGCAACGCCAGAGTCATCCGTGACTGGACCTAACGGTCAGGGGTACCTTTACCTTTTTTTATCTGTATTTACATTGAAATATCTATATCCATAGTGATGAAGCCTGTGGCTTCAAATATAGGGTTCCTTAGTTTAAATAAAGGGCTGCCCTCTGATAGACCTTCAGAGAGAGGGGGGTTGTCTGTAACACAGGCTACACAAGGAGGGGCCCACCACAGAACAGGTTTGCTGAGGAGTCACCTCAAGGCTAGAGTTGACCCTGTTTCTCTCTTAAGAGTAGTAGTAGTAGTAGTAATAATAATAATAATAATAATAATAATACCCACCCATCTGGCTGGGTTTCCCCAGCCACTCTGGATGGCTTCCAACAAAAGATTAAAAATACATTAAAACCTCAGTCATTAAAAACTTCCCACCTACTTGACTCTTGAGTGGATGCTGCTGAAGTAAAGCAAGCCCAAGTCTAGTAAGGCCTAAATAGAAGACCACCTCAGGAAAGCACACATGCTGCTTTAGGTTCTGCAGAAAAAAGGCAGGATATAAATGACATAAATAAATAAATGTGCCCTCGCACCCCAGCATTCGTAGCGAGTGAAATGTCCGGCTGTGAACTGCATGTAGGGAGAGCTCTGTGAAACTCGCAAGCTGATGCCCTTCTGCCAACACAGGTTGTTCCACTTAAAAAGGCATAACCCTCCCTACTTGGCAATAGCACTCTATTCCACAGTTCTCTCGTGAGGCGAACAAGCTGCAAATTCTTCCCCCTCCACTTCCTTCCACTGTAGTACCTCATCTCCACATTTTTTATTTTAATTTATTTGGTACTCTGACTAGAAACCCTTAGGAACTCTTCCTCCCACCACCCCACAATAACATTTTAAATTAAGAAGCGAACAGTAAAAGAAAGCAAATGGGAAGAAAACAATTGTTTATTGGAAAACATCTGTTTGCCTTTAAGGTAATGTAAAAAAATTTACAGTGGATTGCTAAGCAATGCCTCCTGCATTTATAGTTCTGCTTCATTTTCCATTCGCGTATATGACATTAGGGGGTTCCGTGACAAACACCACAAATTGTGTTTGGAGATGAAGTTTGTTTTCACTCTGGCCTGGATTTCAGCAAGACTTCTTTTTCTTTTTTCAAAATTAAACCATCTACAGAATGGCACATCTGTTGAGGCTGCCTGAGGACACAGAACTTGATAAATGTCTACATTTTTTCAGACGTGGGAACTCTTGGGCAAAACGGGATGCCTGCTTTGGCCATCTGCATGCCAGTACCCAGTGTGCTTTTTCAGCTCACAGCAATTGGATTGTTGTGTCTCAATCCTCGGGATAAAGCAAAAAGTTCAAGCCTGTTTGTACAGTGCGGGCACACAGAATGCTTTTTCAACAGTGCAGCCTTTTAAACAATTTCTTGTGTGGTCACCTTCTTGGACTACTGCTCTGAAGCTGGCCACATGATTTCAAAATCTGTTTTGCTGGGTATGCTGCCTGAAAAATCAGCAGAAATCTGGACGCGTGACAAGACTTAACTGGCTGCCTTCGTCTGACCAATTCCACGTGAATCAAGTCACTCTGGGGCATCATTTCCCGCTGAACAACGTGGAATTTGTAGTTTCCTGTGGCCCCAGTTCCATTCAGGAAGTAGAGGAAGCTCAAGGCCCAGTGTTACTCAACAGGAAATAATGCTTCTGAGCATGCCCAGGAACAGCAGGCCTGGTTAAGGATCAAGACTACGTACTTTCTCTAGTGAGCCCTCCTCTGTTTTCTTTGGTTTTTGATTGAGAAGGGGTTGCTGTGGCTAGCAGAGAGGGACAGCTAGGAGAGGGGACAAATCCCACTATTAATCGCCATGTGGACACCTCAATCAATGCCCAGGCTAAAAGGAAAATGGAAAACTGGGATTCTTAAGCAACAATGTAAAACGTCTCAGAGCATCAGCAAGCAGATTCTCTTAGTTTTTCCTCTTACTTGACTCAACAGTATTTGGTCTACCTCTGTTCTACCCTCACTGCTTTGAGCTGCTGTGTTTTATTTGATGATGTGAGCCTTTCTTATTCACACGCTATGTCCATAATGGAGCCCATTGCAGGGAAATGTGGCAACCAACTATTTTGCAACAAGGCCACAATCCTGGGGGCATTAGATAGAGAATGACTCCATAGTTCAGACCATGCTGTGGTCAAGCGTGTATGTGGAGAAGTCCAGTAGCCTGACTGAAATTCAGTATCTGAAGAAGTGTGCATGCACATGAAAGCTTATACCAAGAACAAACTTAGTTGGTCTCTAAGGTGCTATTGGACAATTTTTTTAAAATTTTATATATATATTTGAAATTCATATGATCATTTTGATTGATTACTAAGAAAGTCCAACATATTTCCAAGGAGACATAATTAGCTGATGAGAGGCACTGCTGCTCTTGGGGGGGGGAGGAATAAAATTCATGTGGTTTGGGGGGTTGCCCACTGCCTTGCAGGATATTTTTCAGGAGAAGAAAAAGCTAAGGCATAAATCTGGAGTAGAGTCTCTAAGATGGTTGGATGGTGTCTTGTACACCTCCTTCCAGCTCTACTTTCCTGAGTCTGGCTGAGAATGGGGTGGGTGGGGTCTTGTTGTCTGGGCAGCCCAAGAGCTCCATACAGACTGCCCAGGCTTGCACCCCAGGGAGGCCACTTTGGTGCTGTGAACATGGAAGACAGAAGTTATGAGTTACTGGTCTCTGCAGCTACAGCAGGAGCTATGATTCTTCAGCAGTTTGACTTTACCCCCAGAGGCCCATTTCATTGTCTCTTGAGACAGACAAATGCCAACAAAAAGTTTGGGGATGTTCTCAGACTAATAATGGACCCCAGTTTTTCCACGCAGGATAAATAGAAAACAGGTTTCACACAGTCTCATATGTGTTACTCACGATCTAAGACTCATGATCTGAACCTCAAACGTGCACTGAAGCATTTGGTTTGGATTAACTCTTAATATGGCATCTGCACAGTCTTCACATTTCCAGTCTGTTTGGGGGCAACAGCCTGATTCTGCACAGAGACTTTACAGGTGGACGGAGAGATCAAAAACGAGTTGATCAAAGCACTCATTTATATCCCACTTACTGTGTTTGCTTAGCCAGACTGTCATACTTAAGGCTCTTTCTGAGAAAGGCTTCTACTGCAAAAATGACACAAAGCAGTGCAGCTTGTCGTGGAATCCACCATCTTTCTCTTGTCTGCTGTTTCTTCTCCTGTCTTCTATTTAAGTGAACAATTCTGGCTGTTTACATCAATTGTTACTCTGCTGTTGCAAACGAAACGCATGCACATCACATCCGAATCCATTGTGCCAACATTGCATAGGAATTATTGAAGACGTGCCTTTTTAGACAAACGTTCTTCTGATCTCCTTATCTGAAACTCCTGCTTTTAATTGCTGTTTTAACCGGTTTAATGTTTAACGGGCTTCTTTTGTTGCACACTTTAATTGTGGGTGCTTACTTTAATGTATTGATAGAATTATTTCACTGTGTGTTTTAATTATATGTGATCATTCATTGTTATTTTGGGGTCATTAGTTTTATGCTTCTAAAGTGCTTAAAAGCCACTTTGGCCGTTGGGCAGCATATAATGAAATAAATAAAGCAAATCATGGATCAAGGCAGAGAGCTGCCTGTGGCTGTCCTTAGCGAGGAGGACATCCCCACATTTGTACCCACTAGTGCTGTAGTTCTTCCACGTTTCAGTTGATAATGCCTTTGGAGGTCTGTTTGTGAGAGCTGAGCAGCATGTACTCTCTCCTGCCCCTTGCTGGCTGTTCCATGCTAGCGCAGGATCATCTTTTGCCAGGAAAATCAGAGCATTGGGAATGAAGTACCGGTACTTTAATTACGACCTGAATGTTTAGAAACATGAACTACTCCTGCTATGCCATATAGCACCATACTTGCTAGTGTGTAAAGGTAAAGGCTCCCCTGACCATTAGGTCCAGTTGTGGCGGACTCTGGGGTTGCGGCGCTCATCTCGCTTTACTGGCCGAGGGAGCCGGCGTACAGCTTCCAGGTCATGTGGCCAACATGACTAAGCCGCTTCTAGCGAACCAGAGCAGCGCATGGAAACGCTGTTTACCTTCCCGCCAAAGTGGTTATTTATCTACTTGCACTTTGACGTGCTTTCGAACTACTAGGTTGGCAGGAGCAGGGACCGAGCAACGGGAGCTCACCCCGTCGTGAGGATTCATACCGCCAACCTTCTGATCAGCAAGCCCTAGGCTCTCTGGTTTAACCCACAGCGCCACCTGTGCCCCTCTACTTTCTAGTGTACTGTTGTGTAAAACACATGCAGAACCCTGCATCTTTTGTTCTATACTCTGCTTTAATGAGGGTACACACAAGAAGGTGATGGATGGTTGGTGAAAGAGCCTGTGTGAGATGCAGGGAAGGGAAGATCTCTCAGGGTGGGAGACTGGGAGAAGAAAGAGAAGCTCCCAGGTGAGAGCTGGGAAGATCTGCCCCCTTCTGTGTGAGACAAAATGGGAGAACTGCATGGCAAAATTTAGAGAAGTATAAAGGGTGGCTCAGTTTTGGCTGATGAAGGATGGCTGCGTTTTGGTTACTTAACTGAGGCATATCATCATCATTATTACCATTAATCAAAAATGTTAATAGAAAATTAATAATCAAAGACCACAGGGTAGTTTGCAACATTATAATAACAGTGCAATATAAAACAGTTGTCTTTAACATCCCGTAAAACAACAAGCTTTAACACCAACAATATAAGAATCCCTAACAAATACCAATGGTTGCAGCAAATAATCATGCCAACAGGCGCCATTATAGTGCCAGGGTCTGGGGGAATAGATGTCTTGAGCTGATATCTGAAACTCAGCAATGAAGGTAATTTCCAGGGGCGGGGAATTCTAAAAGTGGGGGCCCTGTTATCACTGGCAAGATGCAAGAAGGGCCCCTTAAATGCTGCAGCTCAAATGATTCTGAAGTATGACTTTTCTGTTATTACAAAGATGAGAGATGGGAAAACCTGTGGACCCTCCAGATGTTGCTTGGCTTCTACTCTCACCAACTCCAGCCAGCATAGCCAATAGGGATGGTGAGAATTGAAATCCAGCAACATCTGGAGGGCCATAGCTTCCCCATCCCTGATCTAGATTAGAACATATAAAAGGAAATGTGTGCAATCGTGTGAAAAAAGAAGTAACAATTTCATATTGCTCTCCATTTTGGCCTTCCTTCTCATCAGCCTCTAGGGGGAGCCCTGCTTTCAGCAAATCCTTTCATTTCTTTTCATCTCAGGAGAGATTTGCAAATCACTTGCCAACAGGAGTTGGAGAAAGCTGCAGATTTTAGGACTAAAGCATTCAGGCCACATCCCATGCCAGTTTCCCCCTTGATATTAAAATATGTGGCTCACGCATGACTTTAGAATCAAATCAAAACAAAGCAATGCAACATGCTAAACCATGTCTGTTCAAGAGGGGCACCCAGGCAGCGTCAAAGGACCAGACTGCAATGTTCTGCTTCTCAGTAACTGATGTTCGTTTTTACTATGTCATAGAATCTTAAAATTGTAGTGTTGGAAGGGACCCCCAACAGTGATCTAGTCCAGTCCCTTGCAGGAATATCGACTAGATCATATATAACACCGAACCTCTGCTTAAAAACCTCCAAGGAAGGAGAGTCCACCGTCCCGAGGGAGTCTGCTCCACTGTTGAGCAGTTCTTATTCTCATAAGGCTTGGTTTCCATATCGAAGTCAACAGAACCAGTCCAGAAAAAGTAGTTCATGAATTATTATACTTTAGCACCTGATGAGAAATTTGTTTTAAAAAGAAAAGAGAAAATGAATTTTAAGCTATTTCAGTAAAACTTTTGTCTATGTGTGCCTTTTGTTTTTTCAGACTATGGATATGAGAAAAGGTGTTTGTATGATCCCCTTAGTAAGAGACATTTAAATCACATTTGCAGCTCTTATGGTGGCTAATACAGTAGAGAAAGAACAGGCATTTGTAATGCAAATGCACATCCTGGGAAAACAAACTTATGTGAATTCATGAAAGCCTCTGCTGTGAAAATGTTCCCTGCCTTAGACATTTAATGACTGTGTGTCAAGCAGAGAGTATTTCCCTTTCATTTTCTAAAAAAAAACTGGAAACAAATGAAGAACAAAAACAGCACATGGTATTTCCTCTTAAGTCATGATATTTATTGAACACAGGCAGCCTGATCCTAGGGTGAATCTGAACCACCACAAGACTGAATTTAGGACAGGTGCCAGTACCCTACAAGGTATTTTGTCAAGCCAAACCCATGATTGGCCACTTTACATCATTTGGTGGTATACATAGGGTGGTATACATAGGGGGATTCAACCTGAGTGCTGCTCTGCCAGGTAAATATCAGATAATTTTGTGGTACTGTAATTTTGTATTATATCCCATCACTCCTAATGGCAAACTCAATTCCCCAGTACAGCCAGAAATGGCAGGGAGAAACAAGAAGATGATATCAGCATATTTGGGGGGACTCTGCCATTTGCACAAGTTAAAATAATAGCAATAATTTAAACCCTGCCCCTGCTGTTCCTTTTTTTTTTTTTTTTTTTTTTTGCTAGTCTCACTTGTTAATTCTATATGGAATTTCTGGATGTCTTCTGTTATGGCTAGCTTTCATAGTTGGTATTTTTCAAAAGAACGTAAAATGTAAATTTGTATAAATACAAATGAAAATTGTCATTCAGCATCTCCCCATTTATCTCCCCATGTTAATCTTGCTGAAACTATTGCGTAAGGGACATTTCACTGAAAGTTCAGTTTCCATGACCAAATTGCTGTGTTGACAATGTGGGCAGAGTAGATTCACTTCTGGTGAAGCTGTTGTGCCATTCATTCGCCATGTGTCCAGTTGTGATCCTGGCCACATTACACGTGCATAAAGTTCCAAAAAACAGGCTCATAGAAAAGCAGTTGTGTGGCTATATTGCCTTATGATGGACTCTACTTGGACCCACCAAAACTCACATTCTCAGGATGCCAATTTGTTGGTGTGTCTTTTTCTGAGTAAGGAATCCTCGTGCCATATTTATCATTCACTTTTCCAAATAAGGGCACATTCCATAAGGGGGCGTTATATTGCAAAGAGGACATTCAGATCTGTTTTTTTCTGTGTGCATGCTAGCTTCTACACATTCCTTGGTGTGTCTCCCCCCCCCCCAGTGTTATATATTGCTGTTCCGCCGCTTGCCATCCACACCACTGGACAGAGCTTGATGAAACATATCCACAGGTGTTTGTTTTTGTCCCTCCCCATTGTCAGTTTAGTTGCAGTTGCAGTACGTGCACTGGAATTGTTGATTATTTTATAGTTTTCTAATGGTTTAGAAAATATCTTTTTTATCACTCTAGCACAAGATGACAGTCTCTAAGGTAGTCCCTTCTATGTAGCGGATGGACATCTTGAGAAAACAGCTCATCCTATTCAGTTGTTGAGCATGCCTACAGCCTGTGCAGATTGTTAAAGAGAGGAATGATCCTATTGTTTGCGCTTTCAGAAACAAAATAGCTAGGGTTGTGCTCAAGCAAGTAGCAAATGGAAGTGGGGGTGCTGAAACCTTACCACACATGTGACAAACTGCCCATCAATAAAAATAAAAATGCCAACAAGTTTACACATCAGCAGTGCCTGTAGTAGATATATAAAAGGTTATTTTAATTTACTGGATTTTATTTTGTTTATTTTTGCATAAAGGGGAAATCCAGATTAAAAAAATAAATAAAAAGCATGGGCTGGAATTTTGACAGCATCGCTGTTGTGCAGATGATGCCAAAAATAATAATGATGCATGCATGAGCAGCACTGATTGCACAATAAACTCACACCTGATAGTGTATTTAGAAAGTTAGGGTGTTGTTTTAATGGCAAATTCCTAGATCATTTTGAAATAATTTGTAGTAATAAATGTTGAAGTGTAATTCCTGTAAAATTCTCTTGACCTTTGCCCTACTGCATCTTATTTTAGATCTTATTTCCCCAAATATTTCTGATTGTCACTCTGCTGGTATTTCATTATGTTCTACATACAAGGAAATAATAACATGTTCAGTATTTGATTTGGAGCTGCAATTCTGGTTTTCAGCTGAATCTCGATTTTGATTGGAATTCAGGCCTAATAGCTATACATTATGCCCTCACAGCTTGTAATAAAACAAGAAAACAATTAAGCCTCAAGGAGAAATCTATAGCTATCAGTAACAATTAATTGCACATTTATTCCAAAGCCATTTAAAATGATTTAATTAATTCAACAAAATTGATGAACTTGATCTGGTGATACCAGCTTTTCAAAGTCTTGATAATCTTTTACACATCCAGCACCTCTCTGCTACTCGCTTGCCTCGGCACCCTGCTAATCCCACAGCCCCCTTTTGTTGTTGTTGTTGTTTAGTCGTTTAGGCGTGTCCAACTCTTCTTGACCCCCTGGACCAGAGCACGCCAGGCACTCCTGTCTTCCACTGCCTCCCGCAGTTTGGTCAAACTCATGCTGGTAGCTTCGAGAACACTGTCCAACCATCTCATCCTCTGTCGTCCCCTTCTCCTTGTGCCCTCCAACACCAGGGTCTTTTCCAGAGAGTCTTCTCTTCTCATGAGGTGGCCAAAGGATTGGAGTCTCAGCTTCAGGATCTGTCCTTCCAGTGAGCACTCAGGGCTGATTTCCTTAAGAATGGAGAGGTTTGATCTTCTTGCAGTCCATGGGACTCTCAAGAGTCTCCTCCAGCACCATAATTCAAAAACAGCCCCCTTTGGGAAACACTAATTCAGAGTGAGGTTAATGACTGAATTGCTTAGCTGATGATCCTTATGTGGAACTGGGCAGGAGTGTGACCATACTAATATTCAAAGACCTCCCAGAGGTATTTGATACAATAGAACCATCTAATCTTCCTAGACTGCCAGTTTACTTTAATTTGGGGGGATACTACTTTGCAGTAGCTAGCTACCAGAAAGTAGCACTAAGTGTCTGATACTCTCTCCCAGGGGCTCTGACCTGTGGAGTATCTCCCAGTGCCATCTTATCCCTGGTACTTTTTAACATCTACATGCAACTGCTGGGAAAGATCATTTGGAAGCCTGGAGTATGGTATCGTCAATATAGCAATCAATATGCAGGTCTTAAAAAGGCAACGATTCTTTTCAAAACCTTTCTTATCAGGATTCTCTGAGGATATGTGGGATTGAAGGTATGAGCTGGATGAGGACCAACAAACAAGCTTATCCAGACATGACAGAACTGGTTATGGTGGCAGAATGATGCATGTCTAAAAAGTGTGTCTTCAATGTGAAAAGTTTGGAAAGCTCTGCTGTATACCGTCCCTAGTTTTGACTGTCATTGATGCCGTTACATTTGGCTTGGTTTGATATTTGTATGTAGCTTTTCCACACTGAGTTTGTATAATCCACAATGTGACAATGTATTTGTATCCTGCTCTTCTATTGAAAGTCATTTTCTTTTGTGATGAATTTTAACTGTTTTTATTCTTTGAACATTTCTTAACATTTTACGTACGCCACTTAGAAATATGTAAATGCAAGTACAACGAACAGTTTCTAACGCAGTAACACTTCCCTAGTCCATCACTCAACCCAGGTCACTCAAGACAACCTAGGCAGTTCCCAGACCAGACCTAAAACCAGTCTGGAAATGGATCCAAATGTTTGGCTCAGCAAATCCTGGAGCTGCATCACATGTTCACCTTACTAAGGTTTACAAGGCTGGATATAGGGCAATAGTTATTAGTTCTGCCGGGGTCAAGGAGAGACACCTTTTAATAAGGGCCTCACCACAGCCTCCTTCAGGACTTCCTCTGAGACACAATTAGACATGTCTGATCTTGCTGCTTTAAGCAGCCATTATGGCATCCCTGTGGATGGCCTTACTTCAAAGTTGGTCCATGTTCTCAGTACTGATAATATTAACTCAGGCTTCCTCAAACTCGGCCCTCCAGATGTTTTTTGGCCTACAACTCCCATGATCCCTAGCTAGCAGGACCTGTGGTCAGGGATGATGGGAATTGTAGTCTCAACACATCTGGAGGGCCGAGTTAGAGGAAGCCTATATTAAGGACTTTTTAAAATTGATGTGAATTCAAAGACCAAATAAGCATAGAATCTGGAACATTGTAAGCTCTGGGAGGGTGCAGAGTTTTCTGTTTCTGAAGATTTCTTAGAGGTGAGGCTGAATCGCTACAGCAGCAAGCTGTAGTAATTCCCTTTCCTGCCACCTGCCCTGTCCACAGAAAGTTTTTCCAGAGCTGATTATTTTCTGAAAGCCCTCTACCATCTAAAATAAGGGAATAAATGAAATAATTTTTGCAGGGATTCTTGGGCCATTGCAACAAGATATCTGTAAAAGAACCTAGAATTTTTGACTACTAACAAAATATAAATAAATCAGTCTGTGTAATGCTGGCACAAGGAACTACAGAGATTTCCACTGCAACACTTACTGACTTCAGTATAACGGTAAATGGCTGTGTTGCACATTGTTCTCCCTTATCAGAAATTAGCAAATCACCATATGATTATTTTTATGAAGCATTCATTCTTAGTGAATGTTTTCAAAGTACAATCCTGTATCTTACTGAGTAAATCCCGTTCAGTTCAATTGGGCTTACTCCCAGCTACAAGGGACTTGGATTGCTA
This sequence comes from Podarcis melisellensis, assembly GCF_964234715.1. Taxonomy (NCBI): domain Eukaryota; kingdom Metazoa; phylum Chordata; class Lepidosauria; order Squamata; family Lacertidae; genus Podarcis; species Podarcis melisellensis. The sequence goes on from NC_138543.1 coordinate 47,317,797, forward strand.
CAGCCTTAATTACGTGCCAGTAGTCAAACAACTTACTCAGGAGTACTTCTGTTGATTTCAATGGACTCCCATCATTTTTCATTTTTGTGAAGTGCTTTGGACATTTTGTGCATATTGGAAAGGTGACATTGCAACAACTTAATTACAGTAATATCCTACTGAAGCCAGCAACACATTCCCCCATGTTTTCCATAAATTATAATAGAATACAGTTTGAGAATTGTTGCTTAGAAAACATCATTCTAAATGTACTCAAAACCAAATGTGTTTTTTTTCCTTCATGGAAAATGCTGATTTAAAAATAAAACACAAGCTCTTTCTGCTGGGAAAGGAAACACTTGGAGACTCACTTTCATGCTGCTTTTAATTAGAAACTTGCCGAAAATAAACGCTGAAAATGTCATTCATACACAATAAATACCGAAAATGTCACTCAGCAGCCATGTTTCTTTATAGCAGGAAACTGTTTGCTCTGTAAATTGTGGAGCTGCTCAGACTTCTCTTGTACATGAACCTTCTCCATGGACTAGATTTGCTACACAGATGCATATTGGAAAGAAGCACTGTGTGTGCTTTCTGTAGGGACTGAATTATCTTGCTGGATTTTCCCTGTCATAGCCAAAAAGCAGAATATATCTTATCCTTCCGGCTCCTCTTATAAAATTTGGAATCATTCAATTAGTCTACCACATGTGGGATTTGCAACAAAATGTAATGCGGTTTACTTGATACTTAGCCTGAACATTGAAAATAGAGGGGATTCTTGTTACAGCCATTGCCTTCCTTAACGCAGCAACCTCATTTACAGTGAAGTGTAGCTTGCAACTGAGGCTGCTTTCAATTAAATCACTTAGTTTGTGCTTGACGCCTTGGTCTTTGTTGCAGGTGGCAAATCAGCACTGCCATCAAAAAGTCAGGATCGTGACTCCTCATTGCATGTGAGCAGGCGGAGGAAACCATATATCGCAAGATGTGATAAATCTACAAAGTGATAAATGTTTAAAATACATATTGATCTTTATTTTTGTGTTGTACTGTATATGATTCCATGTACACTTCCCTGAAATCTAATAGGATGAAGGGACATTTGAACTTCTAATAGGAAGTATAAATATTCTAATGAAATAAAATTAATTATTATCATGTGCGGAAATGTTTCCAAAGTATACCTTACTTACATGTCCATCTCACTGAAATGAAGAAAGTAAGAGCCCTGCTGGATCAGGCCAAAGTCTCATGTACTGTAGTCAGAAATCCTTTTCTCAGTGGTCTAGCCACTGGGTGGGACATGGAAAGTGTAATGCTGCTGGTCAACAAAAGAGGTTTAAAGACTCTCTCAAGGCAAATCTTAAAAAAATGTAGCATAAACACCGACAATTGGGAAACACTGGGCTGCGAGTGCTCCAATTCGAGAACAGCCTGTACCAAGTGTCATGGACTTTGAAGATGCTCAAACTCAGGATGAAAGTGAGAAATGTGCTAAGAAGGCACGTTTGGCAAACCCTCACCGTGATCAATTCCTGCCCAGAAACCTATGTCCCCACTGTGGAAGGACGTGTGGATCCAGAATCGGCCTCCACGGTCACTTGCTGTTAAAACCGTGTTCATAGAAGGCAATCTTACTCCGCTACAAGTGATTACCAAAGAAACAGGTGACAAATTAACACAGGACCTCCTTGTATGCAAATAACAGAAATGTGAAAGTCTTTACATCCAAAAACTTTCACGCACCGATTAAAGAAGAGTAAGTTTCTAGTCCTCATGGGGGAGCTGGAGGGTGGCGGGAAGCAGAGACTCTTTAAATGTGTACAGCTAGGAACTGCGACTATAGCTCCGGAGTCCTAGTCCTCCTTCCCAAGGTGAGGTACTCTGCCTACTCCTTGGGGACATCCTAGCCAGCATTGTGTGCTGGCCGTTGTTCCCCTGAAGAGGCACACGCATCCCCTGACTGCACGCCTACTGTTTTTGCTCGGCTCGTAAACAAGCTAGCAACCAGTCCCGCTGATCCGCGAAGCAGGCGATAGTTCAAAGAGGGAGGACCGATGAGAGAGAGAGACTGACTTCATTGCAATCCGAACATCTGCATACAATGCAGCTTTTAAGCCTAGGGAAGTCCGCCCCCTCTTTGCTGCCCTGCACCTAATTGCATCCATGCCGCTGTGCAAAGCAGCGCCCTTTGAAACTTTGCAACGGACCTCTCCAATCCCATGCATTTCAAGTGAAGTCGTACTGGGGTCGGGGAAGCCGCTTGCACTTCCATGCACAGGTTTGCAGCGCCCTCGATCTGCGAACCCTCGGGGCACGCAGGCATGCAGCACCCCACCCCCCTACCCCCCTCTCTCCTGGAAAAAGGAGGGGAAATCGCGGCTCACTTTCCTCGCCTTTTGCCCACCGGGTCGTCCTCGTTTTTGCAGTCCAGAACAAAGTGGCGGAAGCCCGAGAGGGCGTCCGGAGGCGCGCGCTGCGGCCAAGGGGGGCGGGGCAGAGCAGGGGGCAGGGCCACCGGCAGGCAAGGGGCGTCAATGGCGGTCTCCTCCCACGCACCCCCCCCCCACCTCCAGCTCAAACCCGGCCTCGCCGCGCCATGTGTGTGGCGACCAGGCGCGCGGGCTGCTGCCACCCTATTTAAACAGAGGCTATGAGACCAGGAGGAGCAACGGAGGTCCACCGAGATCACTCAGGAGGCAGAGAGACGGGGGACGGGGGAGGAGGGGGAGGAAGAAGAAGAAGAAAGGGGAGGAGAAGAAGAAGAAGGAGATGCTCTTGGCGCCCCCGCCACCATCGCAGCATCAGGGATAAGTCGCGGGAGAGTTGTAGTTGAGTTGCAAAACATCCCTCCTTTTTTAAAAAAGAAAAAGCAACACATTCCCTGCTAGGCATCAAGACGAGAGGGGGAGAGAGAGCGAGAGAGAAAAGACGAGGCGCTCCTTGTTGCTGGATCCATACAAACTTTGCAGGGGTTTCTTTTCCTGGCGCGCGCTCTTCTCGCATCTTTGGGTACGTAGTTCCCGTGCATTCAGGAGTGCTTTCCCAGCCCTCTCCGAGTTCTTTTTTCCCTTTTGCGTCGCAACCATGCCGTCCTTTTTCTTCCTCGGCTGCTTTTCTTGCAGCCTGATGGCTTGGCTGCTCCTCGCCGGCGGCAGCAGCAGCAGCAGCAGCCGCCCGGGCGTGCAGGAGGCGGAGGAGGAGGCGGAGGAGAAAGCGCTGCGGGTGCTGGTGCTTCTCCCCAAGGACAACGCGTACCTGTTTTCCCTGGCGCGGGTCAAGCCGGCCGTCGAGTACGCGGTGCGGCGCCTGGAGGCGAACGGGACGCTCCTGCCGGCGGGCTACAAGTTCCGGCTCTTCTACAACGACTCGGATTGCGGCAACGGGGCGTTGTTCAGCCTGGTGGACATGGTGGCCTTGAGCGGCCAGTGGCCGGACCTGCTGCTGGGCCCCGTGTGCGAGTACGCGGCCGCGCCCGTGGCGCGCCTGGCCTCGCACTGGAACCTGCCCATGATCTCGGCCGGCGCCTTGGCCGCCGGCTTCGGCACCAAGACGGGCGAGTACTCGCACCTGACCCGGGTGTCGCCGGGCTACGCCAAGATGGGCGAGATGTTCCTGGCGCTCTTCCGCCACCACAACTGGAACCGGGTGCTGCTGGTCTACCACGAAGACAAGGAGCAGCGCAGCTGCTTCTTCGCCGCCGAGGGCGTCCATGTGGTCTTCCGCGACGCCGGCTTCCACCTGGACGACTTCGCCTTCGACGAGAGCGCCAAGTACGCCGAGGACGTGGTGCGCGCCATCCAGGGCGGCGAGAAAGGTGAGGATGCGCGCGGGAGCGACCTCCGGGGGGAGCTGCCCTTACCCGGAGCCCAACGAGGCTTCTCCGGCTGGGGGTGGGCGAGCGCAACGCCTGGGCGAGAGGGCGCAAGGAGCAGCGCGCAACTCCGGAGGGGCGCCCTCGGCAAGGATCCTGCCACGCTCCTCTTTACGCACTGCTTGGTGCAGCCACTTAGGGGAAAGCGGAGAATTGGCCCGAGGAGAATCTGCGCCCCGCGATGCGCGCTAGCATGGTGGGATGCATTCAAATAACGCCCTTGCGTTATTCGGCATCTCTGTCTGGCAGCACCTCTTCACTATTTCCAGCTTAGAGCTATATTCGCTTTTTTTAAAAATGGGGCAGGGGAGCGCATCCAGACTATCGCCGTTTCAGAGTGGGATTCAGTCACAAACAGACACATTTAGGCTCCCCGATTATTGTTGCTTGGGAGGGCCTGCGTAACAAACCCGCTTTCCCCAGAGAGCCGGCTTTTTGCGATATGGAAAGTGAAGGGGAAAGGCACTGGAAACTGGCTAGCACTTGTTTTGAGACAGTTATCACACCTCTCTGCAAACAAAATCGGAATGAATGCTCAGTAAAGAGGTTATCATCTTATTGGCAGGGTGCTTTGTCCCGGGTTCAGTTTGACCTATCAGCATAATGGCCCTTTGACTATTATTCCCATTTTACAGAAGGGAAACAGAGGCCAAAGGGGAGCAACCTGTGTAGACCAGGGATGTAACTTGAATTGAGGTCTACCACATTCCGGTCAAATGCACCCAGTTCCTGGGAGGATTCAGCTACTCTTTCCATCACACTCCCTGCTACAGCTTTATTGCTCCTTTTCCCAGGGTTGCCATCAACGGGGAACCTCTCCTTTGCATATATTAAAGTTAACAACAGCATTCAAATCCATTAAAACTTGTCAATTGACTTGTATTGAGCTTGGGACCACACATTTGGGGCCTGTGTGCTCAACTGCTGCAGAACTATATGTTAAAATGGCAAAGGGTTTGTGGAAATTATGGCAGAGGTGATAACTATGCAGTTATTCACTAGCCTTTTCCATATTGAAGGGCAGCATGATTACTAGGACAGCATTGGTACACTCGACCTCTGAAAACATACACAGTATAAAACAACTAAAGGCTAGTTTTAAATAACCGTTTTAAAAACTATTCAGAAATGATGAAGACACAAAAAGAATGTATTATCATCAATGATGCCACAAACACTATCCAGTTCATAACATTCTGGAAAGCACAGTATGCCTAGCACCTCTTATTGCAATAGATACACTGGGAAAATGGGATTTCCTAAGCAGGCACATTGGCAGATGATCAATAGGGGATATTGCAGGCTGTTATTGGTGGATCAGGAATGGATAGGAATAAACAATGGACATCAAGGATTTATTTAAACAAGGCATCTTCTGAATGGAGTGACACATAACCCAACTCCTCACTCTTTCCTCCACACAAGTACAGTGGTACCTCGGGTTAAGTACTTAATTCGTTCTGGAGGTCCGTTCTTAACCTGAAACTGTTCTTAACCTGAAGCAACACTTTAGCTAATGGGGCCTCCTGCTGCTGCCGTGCCACCGGAGTACGATTTCTGTTCTCATCCTGAAGCAAAGTTCTTAACCTGAGGTAATATTTCTGGGTTAGCGGAGTCTGTAACCTGAAGCGTATGTAACCCAAGGTACCACTGTACAGTATTCTTAGATCTGGTCTTATTTATGTAATAAATGTATACCCCCTCCTTTCAGGGCAAAGGCCAACAACAACAACAAACGCTTACAACAAGTTAAAAAAGGGTTGTACCCAACTAGGTCAGATTAGACCTACTGAAATCAATAGACTAAAATTAGTCCAGAGGACCTACTCTTCAGTTTGCCGTAGTTGGCTGAAACTCAGATATTTTCCTGCTTTTCATATGCTGTTAGGGGATTTGCTACACACTTTCTCTTGTGTCCATACATAATGGAAAGTGGTATGAAATAAGAATGCCTTTCCACCCACTCTGTGAATGACTGAGTCAGATATGAACAGTGGAAATCATGGGTGCAGCTGGATTGTAGAGTCTGAATGTGCTACAGACTTTCCTGAATTATTTTGTACAGATATATGCATACATAGATCTGGTACAGTGCCTTAGCTTTTGAGTTTGAGGTAATGAGGACGTTCAGGTCTCACCTCTGCCCAGTTAATGTAGGTATATAAGGCTCTTGAAAGAATGAGTCTCCTTCAGAGTTTGGTTTTCTACTAGGTCATTTTCTCCTGTCCTGTTTGTGAAAACAGTTGAGCAGGAATTGCTTGGAATGGATCATTTAGAAAGGATTGTACCGGTATTTTTGTTGATGTGGAGCACTTCATATGATCCTAGCACAGTAAGTTTGATTGAATGTGGGCTGTATTCAAACAGAGAAAACAGGAACCCCCTGGATGCAGCATGACCCAATGCTCATTTGAGTAGCCTTATTGTGATTTGTATTAGCAAAGCTTAATAAGGCTTTCTAAAACATGTATGCATGTGTGCTTGTAGTTCCAGCTAATAGCACCTGGACTGTGTGTGACAGGGATGGTGTAATTGCATGGTGTGATTGCTAAGAATTGTGACCCAAGCAGTTGTTGTGAGAAGCACATGACTGTAGAAGCAGTCATTGTCTTGGGAATGTAAGGTCAGGGGAGAAGGGAATAAACTTGAGGCTATACGTTTCAGCATGCCTTTTATGAAAAAATAAAATAGGAAAGCGAATCCTGTCAGAAGAAATGCCCCAGATAATATAGCAAGAATGAGTTAACGCCAGAGTTCTGTTTCCTGACTTCCTGTGCAACTTTCTCAAAAGTAATGTTCCTGTCTATGCCAGCCTCTCTCATTTCCATTTTCTGTTTCTTTGTTTAGATTTGCCAGTGAAGGAACTGGGCCAGGATTTCCCCTTGCATTTCCTTCAAAAGCTGACTCATCCAACATTTCATTACCTGCCTATGTAGAATCTATATGGGCAGGTTATACATTGTATTAAAGATATAACATTTTCTGTGTTTCTCTTTATTGTTTTTCTGTCAGTTACAAATAGTTCTTGTTTGGAGCTTTCGGGCCAACTACTCTCAATAGCAGCAGAGTCTAATCTTCTGTGGTGTTTCCTGTTTTTATTCAGTGTAGGAAGTTGTTCTCTGGTAGGTCATACCCTGTTGGCTTTTGGACTTCTTGAGTTCAGCAGGGGTAGCAGGAAGCACAGGAGTCAGATTTACAATGAATGGGGATTGAGATATACTCCACTGAAACTTCAGATTGATCCCTCTGGGTTGTTCATTGCATTTGCTTGTCATCTGTTACACAAGAGACACCACAAAGCTTGACTTCCGAACTGCCTTGGGATATGTATTAAAAATGCCCTGGCTCATAGTTATTCCTGATCATGTCCACATCTCTCTTCTCATTTATAAATGTGTGTCTCTTCTGAAGCAACAGTTGAACATTTACATATTGTAACTTTACGCTGTTGTACAGCAGAAAGAAGTTTGCTGCATTGTCACTCTAGAAAAATCAGCTTGCAGGTGCAGGATGCAGATAAATTGAGATAAAACAGCCTCTTGTAGCATTTGAGGAGTGGAGTAGGCTATGGAATAGAGATGTCAAGGGCTGTTGAAATGTTTCTCTGCATCACTAGCACACCACAAAAAATCCCAAGTGTCTGTATGAAAGCTTTCCACTTGTGCGGATAGACTAAGCAGGGGCTATGTCTGCATTAGAATCTTGTTCAAATGGCTTCTTGATTACGTAATTATAAACCTTCACACATACTTTATTGGGGCAGACTGACACTTGCATTGGATTATAAAGCTGGTATTGGCTTGCTTCATATGGCAGTGACTAGGGTTACTTCTTTCAAATTCTACTTATATTAGACAAACTGTCTTCTTTCTTTTGGTATTTTAAAAGTGCACTGTGTCCTGTAAATTGCTAGCTTAAGGTGGAACTAAACATTTGAGAGTAAACATGGGATTTTCAGCTGTGTGTTTGATGGTCAAACATGATTGAGGGGCATATACAGTAGAGAAGTGGGAGATGTGGAACAGTGGGGGTGTTTAATTTTTCCCTGCTCCTTCCAGCTTTATTCTTATCATCTCTACCCCAAGCAGGACATCCAAGACATGCTTTCCTAGGAAGTGGGGGAAAGCAGACACAACAGAAAGTTGCAGAGTGAGGTCAGGGCAGGGTTAAGCACCTCTTCCAATTCCCACTCGCAGCTCCTGCAAATGTCAACCCACCTCTGCCTTGTATATCAAGAGCAAAAAGGAATTCCCAGTACATTTCTAGTTTCACCATCAGACAAGAGCCATGTTTGCACATTGTAGTTCAATCCCTGGATCAGACATAACTCTCAGCTAGGGATTATGGTTTGTTTCCTGCATGTGTGAGCAGAGATTAGTCTTAGCAGCCCAGAAAGGAATATTTACAGTAAACCATTAACCATAGCTTACCGTTACATGCAAACTGAGCCATTGTATTTTGTGGAAAGTGAATAAATTCAACTTTTTATTCAAGCCAAGGACCCCTCCTGTTTGATTTAAGCATCCCCTGTTGTTGTACTATATAATAATAGTTCCTTAGCAATCAGCCTCTTTTTCAAGGTCTTTCATTTTAAGAATGCAAAAACCCCATGAGTGTACCCAAAAGGAAATGTTGGATGGACAGCAACAAATCTGATGCTTAACCTTTCATTCTTTTATAGTGACTCTGCCTATGTTAGGAGTGTGAGAGATGTTTTCTTTTGGCCATGCTGAATATAGAGTCTCTTCCCCCTCAACCTTGGAGAGATCCCGTTGAGTATTGCATAAATAACAAAGGCATTTTGTGGAAGGAACCATCAGGGGAGCACATGGATTCCTGACTCACATTTGTTCAGCAATACGCTCATCAATTTAGAAAATCAAGCAACTGGGAGACAAACAGCTTGGAAAACATTTTGTTGTTGTTCTTGCTGTTGAAAACTTAGATACAATAAATGGATTTAATAATCATTTCTTAGTGTGATCTTTAGTGATATACATTTTGGGTGGAAAATGGTGGATACAATTAATTACAAAATCCAGGGCTTGAGCTGTAAGTATTGGGGGATACATTGTGTCAAATCTGGGTCGTCCCCAGTCACTTACAAGGACTGAAATGGGGGTTGGTTTTTAGACTGAACAAATGAAGGGAACAAAACCTTCCATGTGACTGCTGCTTACCAGGGGTGGGGGAACCTTTTTCACCCTGATGGCATTACATGGCCTCTTGGGCAGCCTTCCAGGGGCCATATGTTAATGGTGGCTAAATACGTCTCTTTTCTTTGTACAGTAGGCTGTTCTGTACCCCTATCATGGCATCTCCCAGCCCCAAGTGCTCACCCCTTCCCCAGTTCATTTCTGATATTGGAGAAAAGCTGGAGAGATAGACTGAAGGAAGATTGACCACACATGGGGAAAAGATTAGTGCCCCACCAGGACCACCACATGCCCCTTTGCTTTAAAAATAGGACCTTTACTCCCACTATGCACTGTATATATGTTTTGAGGCAGTTTACAGAAATAATCTGCTGTCATGTATAGACTGAGCCTCAGTTAACTACACTTCTGTGGTTTGTTGCATGTGATTTATCAATACTTGAATTCTTCTTTAGTCAATCTTGCTAATTGAGGAAAAACTTTGATTCTGCTTACTTAATGGCAGATTAAATATATATAGGTTAGAACTGAGTGGGTATTTTTGAAGGAAATCCAGCAAAACTTGTTTGTAGCTAGAAAGTGGTCCATGCATACGCTGGATTTTGTTTGTATAAATTGTATGTGTGCATCTGAAGCTGGCAGCTTGTTAGGAGATTAAACTACAGGCCTGCACCAAGCAGGAGATTGGACTAGGTGACCTACAAAGCCATTCTCGACTGTTGTGGCCAATGCATCTTTCCAAGTTGAGATCATGCATCTATTGACTCGGCAGTTATTAGCAAACACAGTGCACCTGTGGGGTTTCACTTTGTCCTGTGAGGCTTCAGACTGCTCCTCAATCTGAGCAGTTTGCCTTCTGCACCAGAGCCTGTGGTGCTCTAGATCAGTGTTTCCCAACCTTGTGCCTCCAGCTGTTTTTGAACTACAACTCCCATCATCCCTGACTAGCAAGACCAGTGGCAAGGGATGATGGGAATTGTAGTCCAAAAACAGCTGGAGGCACAAGGTTGGGAAACACTGCTCTAGATGGTGCTGGAATCCAGCTCCCATCAGCCCTATAAAGCATCAAGCCAATGGTCAGATATGATGGGAGTTGTAGTCCAACATTATCTGGAGTGCCATAGATTCCCTATCATTACTTACTTCTAGCAGAAGGCCTGTAAATTCCTTCTGGTCCATGAGCATATCATTTGCTTCCTCTTTGCCTCTATGCCTTGTCTTGTCTGCCTCTTTGTTGATGAGCAGCCTTCTGCTTGCCCAACTCAGCTGTGGCCATTGCTGCAGACTGACTGCCCTGATTAGTGATTCTGTCAATGCAGAGACTCACTTAATCAAAGTATAAATTATGAAGCCAATTTTCATTAATTAATTTTGCAGTTCTTTTCCACATGTAGCCATTTTAGGTTTTAGGTTCAGCACAGATAAGATTTCAGTTGTGATCTTTGTTTTAGGTTTAAAGTGTCTGGCGAAAGCAGACAGGTTTTCTCACACAATCTAAAATACTTTTCTTACCATGTCACAGGTTTTTGAAGATGTTCCAGTTCTCTTGATTTAGTTCTGGTGAAGTTTTAGCAATTTAATTTCTGTAACTCAATCATTCTACAGAATGACGGGATTTGTTATCACTGATCTTAGTTATTCAGATTAAAGCAGCCTTCCCCAGCCTGGTGCCTGTCAGACTGCAAGTGCCATCAGCCCCAGCCAAGTGCTATGCTTTCCAAAACTTCTGGAGGGAACCAAGATGGAAAGTGCTGGATTAAAGGAGAAGGTTGTAGCATTACGATCTAGGAATGCCTAGTTCACAATGCCCAGGAAAGAGTACACAACTACGTTTTAGTCATTGAAATTAATGAGCATGACTAAGTTATGTCCATTAATTTCCGAGGGTCTACTTTGAGTAAATCATAGCTGACTACCAGCCTAAGTCTTAAGAATCACAGCACCCCTCCTTTCCTGCACATTATTAAACATCATGGGTATGATCCAGCCAAAGTGAAGTGTTTTTAAATGCTTTCCAGGAAATATCGTAACATATACTTATAATGGTATTTTAAAATGCTTAACTTTAATTGGATTGCCCCCTAACTATGTATTGTTAATACATAGTATTATGTATTAACATTATTCTGTATTAGTATTAGTATTTATTAGTATTAGTATTTATTTACATTATTATGTATTAGTATTATTCTGTGTATCTGAAGAAGTGTGCATGCACACGAAAGCTCATACCAAGAACTAACTTAGTTGGTCTTTAAGGTGCTACTTGAAGGAATTTTTTTTTGTTTTGACTATGGCAGACCAACACGGCTACCTATCTGTATATGTATTGTTAAATGTTCCAACTATTTAAGTCTTCCCTCCAATAAATAAAAAATATACCATTGCATGAAATATTTAAAATGTGGATGATGAAATTGATGTTTAAAACCCCCACAAACATTATGTCAATGAAAAGCCTGACAATAATAGGCCATCGAGGATGGTATTTTCAAATAAGCCTAGCAGAATTAGGAGCTGGGCTTCTGCAGAGTGGCAGTGAAATTTGTCCCATTGGTTGCTATATTTTCCTTTGAAACCCCTAGCCTTGTTGCTGGCTGTTATATCCAAGATTTTGAAAAGCAACTGGAGGACATTTTATGTCCTTATCTCCAGCTGTACATAAATTTGACAATCTGTTTCCAGTAGTTTGAGGAATAGTTTCTTATCTGTGTTTTCCATTTCTTTTCACCAGTTGTGATCATGTGTGCCAGCAGTGACGCAATAAGGAACATCATGTTGGCTGCACATCGGCAAGGAATGACCAATGGAGACTATGCTTTCTTCAGTATTGAACTCTTCAACAGTTCATCATATGGTAATGTGGTTTCTTTCCTCTGGTGGGTTCAAGGCTTTTATAAACAAAGCAAAGTTTTAAAGATCACTTTAGTCTTTAAGTTTGTAAGTCTTAAAATATGCCACATAGCATTGTCTCTTCTAACACTTATTAGTATCCACTTGGATTATGAAAATAGAAAGGGGGGGGCAAGGTTTTAAAAGTTCAGTGTATAAAGAGAAATTGGTGATGCAAAAAAGAGCTAAGACTGGGATGAGAGATGATAGCCATCTTCAAATATCTCAAGGGCTGTCATGTGGAAGATGAGGCAAGCTTGTTTTCTCCTGCTCCAGAGGTTAGGACCCAAACCAATGAATTCAAGTTACAAGAAAAGAGATTCCCACTAATCACCAGGAGGAATTTTCTGACAGTTGAACTTTCTGTTCAACAGTGGAATGGACTCTCTTGAAAGGCAATGGACTCTTTCATTGGATGTTGTTAAGCAGAGGTTGGATGGTCATCTGTCATGGATGCTTTAGTTGAGATTCCTGCATTGCAAGGGTTGGACAAGATGGCCTTTGGGTACCTTCCAACTCTACAATTCTATGATTCTATGAAATGTATGAAAAACTGATAGCCTTTTATTTATTTTTTAATTTGTTTTCCCCTCTGCCCTCAAGGAGTTCAGAGCTGGATTTGAGTCCTATGAGATAGCTTATGTTGAGAGACAGTAACTTGTCTTGAACCACCAGTATGCTTCATATGCCAAGCCAGTGTCAATTTGAACATGTGTCCCCATCGGACAACCACATTATCACATGGGAAGTTTGATCCATATATGTTGCTGCAGCCTCTGGCTGCTCAGGCAAGATAATGAGCATGGGGTTGATCTTCATGACCTCAAAGATTACTTGCCATTCTACGAGTCTGTGATTTCAAAGGCCTGGCTTGTTCTGAAGCTATTTAACCATAGTTTTCCATTTCAAATAAGGAAAGGGGCTCATTCATTTCTCAACTGATTAATCAAATGTACGCTCATCCAAACATCCTCATAGAATCCTACTAGACTGGAGGTAGAGGAATGATGTGGATTATTTGCTCAATTCATCACCAAGCAGCAAAGCCTCAAGGTGGCTTATATTATAAGAGCAACAAGATTTTTTTAAAAAAAGACACAATCATCCAAATTGCTAAATATAACCACCACAATAAGCAGACAAACTCCCCACCCACTTCACCCCTCTAGACATATTTTTCTTTTCTCTTTTCCGCTCTTAAATTCTTTTTGATTCTTTTTTCTTATTCATTAGTGTAAATTTCCAGTTGTAAAAATTAGGTTTCCAGGGAGATTATAGCAGTTGTGTTGTGGCACTCTGTTGTCTGTATTGCCAGTGCACAATGTTATTGCTGAAAAAATGAAATAAAAACAAGCATATCTCTTGGGACCCCCCAAAAAGGGAAATGTTTCTTTGTTTCCCTTTCTTAGGTCCCAAGAGCTATGCTTGTTTTCATTTCATTCTTTTCCTGAACTTCCTGTAAAGAATGTCAGACTTTTGCCACACATCTCACCCTTGAAAACAGCATGCTTCCTTTTTCTGTAGTACAGTGTGTAGCCTTTTGTTTTAAAAAACTGCATTAATGAATCATGCAGGGTACAATCCATCCACATTTAATTTCAATGGGAGAGATTTCATAAGGTGTTTGATGCTCTCATAGGTAATAAGTGTGATTTAAAAGTGTTTAAGTTTGGTGGATTGTGCGCCTTTGTTAGCAGGGCAACATCCTTTAAATCTCTGGCTGCCCCCAGCAACACATGGGGAATACAGCAGGAGGAAAGGGGGAAAACGAGCTCTTTATGGTAACTGGCTTGGAATTGTAAATATTTTTATTTCTCCCTTAGGTAATGGCTCATGGAAGAGAGGAGACAAATACGACCTTGAAGCAAAGCAGGCATACTCATCCCTCCAGACAGTCACACTACTGAGGACAGTGAAACCTGAATTTGAGAAGTTTGCCATGGAGGTGAAAAGTTCTGTACAGAAACAAGGAATCCATGATGATGATTACGTAAGTGCCCGATTATGAGGCTAGAGATTTTGGCATCATAAAAACACCCACCTAATTAAATCAGAGGTGACAAAGTGGCCTTTTCTGAATTGGACCAAATTGTCGGAGTGTTCAGCTACTTTTTCAGAACACTTTTCCTGGTAGCCTTAAAAAAAGCAACCCCACTTGCAAGTGAAAATTGCTCTTTCTGTTTGTTCACAGTCATCTGGAACAGAGTTCCTTTCATCTTCATCTGTCTTGCTCATCATGAGGCTTTTAAGGGATGATGTGGTGAAGAAACTGGTTCTGTAACCCTTACTGTTTCTCTGCGTCAGGACTTCCTTAGTTTTCCATTTAGCTCCAAGTTTCCCTGAGTTATCTCAAAAGCCATTCCAGCAGAGAACCAAGTTATCCTCTAGCTCCTTGTCCTGTCCTCACCTTATCAAATAATTTATTGCAGTCAATCAGCAAACTGCATTCCTTCCCACTTGTGTTGATGGATGATACTGGGGAACATAAACCATGCCATGAATCCTTTCCACCACTTGAGACCTTTTCTCACTCCTTTCTCTGTAGTTGTAGCTGGTTTCTATTGCAAAGTACCTGAATGAACTTTATCTGCTCTCTTGACTTGAACAGGCTCTCAGACCAAATTTGAGAAGTCTTGTTTCGCCATTGTAACTTTTTTCTTCTTGATGATCTTTGCATCTCTTTCTCTCACTCTCTTTATATTAGTTAAGGTGCATTTTAGATGCATTTATGTCTGCTCATGCAAAGGTATATTGGGAAAATGTGGAACCTATCAAAAGTGAAGGGGGAGGAACAAGGTTTCTCAGATGCAGCTTGTGAGATTTGCGTTTTACTTCCTTAATTGTGTTACAGAAACATCTTCCAGTTTATTATAATATCCTGAAAAGAGCTCTTTTGCACTCACAACTATTCTGAACCCAGAAATATCAGCATTGGAGTATCTAATACTGCTGTCGTGGTCTTGGATCCAGTCAAAGACATAGTTAGTGCTCCATCAGGTGAGGACATAACAGAGGAGGTTTATACTGTAAACCGCCCTGTGATCCTCGGATAAAGGGTGGTATATAAATTTAATTAACTAAATAATAATGACAAACCCAAGGAAGACCCTATATCTGGAACATTTCAAGAAGCAGCCACTGAGGCAGTTCTTCTGGTGGAGACTTCCTGAGATGAAGAGAAGGCACAGCAGTCTGTCTCTAATCCCCAGGGACTTTGCTTCTTTTATCCTCTGGCTCCCAATCATGGTTTCTTGCCTGTATCACTTGATACCAAAGACTCCGCCACAGAACTTATCTTAGCTCTTTGCATTCTCCTGCAAACACACGCACACACACACGCATGCCAGTCCCTGAGGCAGCAGAAAACACCACTTCAGTCAAAGGCAGGTTGCAAAAACAAAGCATCTCTTTGAGTACTGATTTCCTCCAGGGATGTGGGGCCTATGGCACAGACCGCCCTGCCTAGTTATATTTGCCCTCACGAGAGTTCAGGTCAGTACTGGGGTAATATACTGGATTGCCTGTCCTTGGCACTGATCATTTGCCTTCGCTTGGCTCCAGCTCCCACCATCGCTGTCCCAGGTTCTGACACCAGCCATCTCTCTTTTATTCATTTATTTTATTCCATTTATGAGTCATTTAATTTTTTAACAAAATCTCTAGGCAATTATGCTTGCCTGCTTGGCTCTACAGCCCACCTGTGGCTATCGCTATAAGTACTTTCCTGGCTATCCTGACTGCTGCTATGGTGTAGCTCCTCTGCAGCGTCAGTTATGAACAGCGCTTGAGCAAAAAATGTTGTTCTCCATCCATGGGTGAGGCCTGTCTTTACAGGAGATGAATAATGATTAGGTTCCTAGAGTGTAAGTAACAGCTGTTTGTAGATAGTGCAATGTGATTAAGAGGAAGATAATTCCAGGTTAAAGATTCAAAATGTCAGTCCAAAACAATTAGCAGTAACATCCGTTGTCGCCGTTTTCTGCTTTTAAATTATAACTTGGTTGCAATTTTCCTTAACATTAAAAGTAAAATGAAATGAAATGTATACTGTTCGGGTGGCATCCAATTGGTGCCCCTCTGCTAGCGGAATGCATTCCGAGCAGAAAAGGGAGGGAGGGAATTTTCCGCTTTGCCCCTGCAGTCCCTTAAAATCTGCCCCCTAAAACTAAGACCCCCAGGGTGGATTATATTGGGGGGAGAGGAAATAGCACAAAATTGCCCCCTCTCTGTCCACTTCCAGATGCCTTCTGTCAGCACAGGGCACCAGTTAGATACCACCCTTTTCTGTAGGGGAGAAATTACTTCCTGAAAACCCCCCAAGTGTTTTATCTTGTGAAGATTTTAGGCATGGAACATAAAGAAACATAACAATGGGGACACATGTAAAGTTCTTTAATAAACCCTTTAAGAAATGCCAAGTTCCTTGATAAATATTCCATTGTATGTCAGTGAATGAAGTGTTCTTAGATGTTCCAGAGACACTTTCAGCAAGTGATTTCAAATATTCCGTGTTAAATCCAGGCAGTTGCCCATTGGTATTAGTGCAAGACTTTTCCACTACAGCAATTTCCATTCTCTACACTGGTTTTATATTGCAGCTCCTGAATGCAGCATTTGACAGGCAGGGCGTCAGAGGATTTTGTTTTTGTTGTTTTTTAAAAAACACCCCACCAGAGTTTTGCCTGTTCGGAGGCACTGAACTGTAATCTCGGCTGTTTCACCTTCTTTTTCCCCATGAGAACACCCTCTATGGAGCTCTGTTAGGAATAAAAGTTCTGTGTCAGATGTGGCACAGCCCTCATTGAAAGTCTACCAACTCCTTGTAGTTGTAGATAGTGGAAGCAATCATTTGGAACTAAAATCCATTTTGTATGTCCCTCCACAAAAGGTTAATGGGACACAGTACATCTAGTAATTTCTAATGCTCCCCCAAATGCAAATCATTTTTAGCAGCAGACCTTTAAATCTGTTTTATACAGATTTGGGTTTAAAGCTCCACTGTAATTAAACTTCTTAGGACTTCTGAAGGATTCTTTTCTTTTTTGAACCAAAGGGGGGGGGGGACTTCTGCCCCACCCCACCGCCCAGGCCGGTTACCATACAGAACATGGTCGGTGTGAGAACATGATAGGGCATTCAGGAGAGGTGTATAATGCTATATTACTAAGATGTCTGAAAATGTTGCTTTGAATGGTAGCTGTCCTCCTAGCATTTAATGCCAAACTGCTACAAGTGTTAGCAACCTCAGTATGGTGTCACATTGACACCATACATTTAATGCAAACTTAAAGCACATGGTTTACCCTAAAATAATCGTGCAAACCGTAGTCCCCTCCCCTCAAACAACAAACCCCAGCTCCCTAAATGAACTACAGTTCCCAGGAATATTTGGGGGAAGTCAATATGCTTTAAGAATATGTTGTGAACATGACCTAAGAGAACGTAGGAGTTCAGTCATAGCACTGAAAAGGGAGAGGAGACAGGGAAGTTGCACTTTGGAGTTCCACAAATAATAAACCTAATTTAAGATCATCTACATACCTCCCAAGAACTGTACTGGAAATTTATATTAGGATGTTCGCATTGAAATATGAATAACAATATACCATAGCAGCATTAGGGTCCCAGGGTAGAGATGGCTGGATCAGTCTACTTCTTAGTCTGTTTTCATTGCACATGTGTTAGTTATTGAATCCATCCTGTACTTTACATTGCATTAGTGAATTTTTGAAACTAAAAAGCACATTAAAGTTTGTGTTTAAACACGAGCATCGTATTCAACATACTTGCATACAGTGGTACCTCAGGTTAAGTACTTAATTCGTTCCGGAGGTCCGTTCTTGACCTGAAAGTGTTCTTAACCTTAACTTAAGCACCACTTTAGCTCATGGGGCCTCCTGCTGCCACCGTGCCACCGGAACACAATTTCTGTTCTCATCCTGAGGTACTATTTCTAGGTTAGCGGAGTCTGTAACCTGAAACGTATGTAACCCGAGGTACCACTGTATTTGAAAAGTGGTTGAAGAGCTGTCTTTAACATTTTATTTTATTTTTTTTTATAAATATTTATTAAAGTTTTTTAGAAAGAAAATACAATATTAATAAACATTATTGCTTTGTTTTAACAAAGTTTCATAATATCCTTGAACTTCCTCACGTCTCCCGCTCCCATTTACATCATTAAAAAATTTTGTCAAGCAAATTATCATCTTATTTCCAAATCTATAACCACATGCTTAAATACCATAAAATAATTCTCCTACTAATTGTTTCTCTTAATCTCTCTTATCATAAATTCTTAATCTATTTTAATGATGGCCAATTATTTATAACCAAGCATCCTTCTTAACATTCCACTAAGTCACAATATTTCTGCAGGTAGGTCTTGAATTTCTTCCAATCTTCCTCAATCCTTTCTTCTCCCAGGTCTCGGATTCTGCCAGTCATCTCTGCCAGTTGCATATAGTCCATCAGTTGCATCTGCCATTCTTCCAGCGTGGGTAGATCTTGAGTTTTCCAATTCTTAGCGAGTAGTATCCTTGCTGCTGTTGTTGCGTACATGAAAAATGTTCTATCTTTCTTTAACACCTTCTGGTCGACAATGCCCAGAAGGAAGGCCTCTGGTTTCTTGGTAAAGGTACTTAAACACCTTTTTCAACTCATTATATATCATTTCCCAGAAGGCCTTCACTTTAGGGCAAGTCCACCAGAGGTGGAAGAATGTTCCTTCATTTTCTTTACATTTCCAACATTTATTATCTTTAGCATTTTAATCCCTTTTCAAAAAACAGTCAAAGTAACCACTCCAAGCATATCTGCCTCCACAACTGTGTACTGTTGCAGTTAACCATCTTCCCCCACACCTGATCACAGGGATCTTGTCAGTTCCATTTCAAACACAGTCTTGGTGGCAGAAATGCTTTGTTCTGATTCATGAGTTAGTCTGGGAGGAGCACGTCAGGCCAATTTGGGGGGAAGATTTTGGTTCCTCCTTGCTTCATATCCAACAGATGCAGCCGATTTCAGTGAAATGTACTTGTTGCAAGTAAGTGTGCTTAGGATCTCTGTTAGTTTAATCTGTCCGGAATACTGAATTCCAAGAAAGTCCAAGGATACCTTCCTGAGTAGTAGAGCTTTCTAAATAGAAGTCAGTCTTCCTCAGTTACAGCCAGTTGGCCAATATATTATTGTTAGTCTCTCATCAAACTGGAATTTCCTGTGCGAGCAAATCTTAACACTGAGCAGGTAACAATGTTTCCCTCAACTGTACTTCTTTCAGAAACACTGTGTTAGTGCAAAGCAACTGTAAGGTAGACCACACCTGCAAATGTAGTTGGTAACCTGTTTCCGGGGTCCTTAAAGTGATACAGATATCCTCTCGCATTGTCTTGCCAGTCTATTAACAAGGCAGTAAATCAGTATGGAGTAATATTAATGTAAAATTGAATTATTTAAACATGTGTTGTAGGATTTATTTTTTAAGCATAGCTTTTTAAAAAATAAAACTGAACAGGCCCTGAATTGGTGCCTGATGGGGAAACCCCCAAAATATTAACTATAGTCAGTATTCTCACCCGAAACACCCGGCTTTGTCAGGGCCCTTTAATATTAGGTGACTATGTGATTTCAAGTGCCTCACAATAAATAAGCACACTTGTGTTTGATTTCCCATTCTGAAAACAGCATAGCAGGAAAGATTGTCAATGAAAGCTGCTGCATTTGTTCATAATTGTGTGTATGTTATCTCAAGTCCTGCTAACAAAAGAATAAAGAGTTGATTTACAGTTTTTCATTCTGCCTTGGTGCAAAAGAATACAACCTCGGCCTTGAATAGGAACTCTGCTCAGAAGGACAGAGAGTTAACAGTTCTCAAGAGCCTTCTGCAGTCTTTTAAGCAACACAGTGGAAAAAGCAGTATGTTCTCTTAAATCACACAGTAAAATGTAACCTCAAACTACTGCTACTACAGCCTAGAACCCTCATATCTACGGGACTGCCACTCCCGGTATGCCCCTCAGAGGACCTTAAGGTCCATAAATAGTAACACCCTAGAGGTCCCTAAGGAAGTCGGATTAGCCTCAACCAGAGCCACGGCCTTTTCAACACTGGCTCCGGCCTAGTGGAACGCTCTGTCTCATGAGACCAGGGCCCTGCAGGATCTGATTTCTTTCCGCAGGGCCTGTAAGACAGAATTGTTCCGCCTGGCCTTTGGCTTGGAATCAAATTGATCCCCTCCCCCTCTTCCTTTGTCCTACCTCCTTCTGTGATGGAATTCCTACTTGGGGACTTCCCTGGCTTTTTAATAATAATAATAATAATAATAATAATAATAATAATAATAATAGTAATAATAATAATAGCAAAACATGCAATGGGGGGACAATTCCAATGGTAGTAAGCTGCCATCATAAATACATCTTAACTTTGGACTGTATTGACACAACAAGCCAAACTAGGAGGAAAGATGAAAGGCAGGCCTCCTGAAACTGTACCGTAATTCAGTTTTTCTGCTGATTCCTGCCTATTCCCATTTACCTGACAGGTGGTAATATAGCCTTTCAAAAATCCCATAGAGATAGGAAAAAAGGATGTCTTCTGATGGAAGTTTCTTAATATATGGTTCCATTATTTTCCTCTTGTGATCCTGGAAATTTGCATAAAGCTACAATTCTAAGCATGCCTACTCAGAAGTAAGTCCCACTGAATTCAGTGAAGCTTACTCCCGGGTATGTGAGGTTATGTTTGCCGCCTAATTCACTAATTCATTACACTAATTCACTAATGATGCATTACAGGCAGGAGCCAAGTCTAGCCTCACCCACATATTCCTTAGCTGGTGGTAAAATTACAAACTGTCATTTTATGACTCCAGCTTTAAGCCCTGAGATAGCTATTGTTAAAAGTAAACACCAAAACTACACAAACCTATAGCACAAAAGTTTGTTCCCAAGTTGGCATGCCCAGCATACTTAAAGCTTACAGAATCTGGCCCCGAGCATATGAAATTTCTTCTCAATAGTCTATTGTTTTGTAGAGGAAGGTGAACAGTATCTTAAGTAACTGCATAAATCTGGTTCCCTCTAGATTACTGTTACTGAACTTTACATAACAGGGCACCCATAAGAGATTTTAATCCATGGATTAGATAGGGTGTATGTATAGAAGCTTCAATAATGCCATGCTCTCTTCAAATATAAGTACCCCACCGTTTGTTTTCTTATCCAAAAGACACTGTACAAGTTTACCAAGGGCAGAAGCTGGTTCTGTTTTTCCTAGTTAACAGAAACTACAACCTTTTCAGAATCAAATGATAGACATTTGGTTTTGATTTTTGTTTCTTTGAGATGCTGTTGTTTGTTAGATTTTTACCTATACATTTTCCCTGAAGAAGCCCAGAACTTGACAACACAATGTAAAACAACACAGAATATAAAACAATGTAAAATACATTTGAAAAGCACCTCAGAGTCAGGGCTCTTGAACCAGACAGGCAGGGAGTGTTGTCCAAGAAGCTGAGGCTGAATGGTCCCCAAGCCCACGTGAACAACAGTTCCTTAAATGACAGGTGAAGACCTGCCCCATAAAAAGAAGTGCCATAATTCAGGAAAAGACTCCTTTGGAGGCAAGGTCCTCCCCATGAGGAGACCTCTCTCTGATAACAACTGGTAGAATTCAGCAGGACCCTGGTAATGGTTCCAGCTGCTCCAGTTCAAAAGTACCTGGGTAGAAGAGCTGTTTTCCATCAGCAACACACCTGGCCTGAACACCTATCTCTGTGTGGCCAGACTGTCCTTGGCCTGTGCCCTTGCCTTTACTGCTAGCTGTTTGCCCAGTCTCTGGACTGCTTGTGGGCCTTGTGGATCCTCTCTAGCTGGGACCTGGCCTGAAACAGGACACACTGGGATACTGATGAATGGTCCAACTGTACTGCCCCAGTCACTATCCTGGCAACCACATTCTGCACCAGCTGCATCTTTCAGACCATCTTCAAGGGTAGCCCCATGTAGAGTGCATTGAAGCAGTCCAAATGGAAGTGCTGCAGCGAACTAGCCGGCTGTAGTGGAGCATAAGCATCCCTTGCCACAGAAGCTATTTGGGCCTCTAGTGACAGATTGGTATCAAGGAGACTGCACACCTGCTCCTTCAGATGTGCAACCATCCCCAGAGCAGGCTGCCTGCCAAATTCCCTAACATGTGAACTGCCTGCCCACAGCACCTCCCTCTTAATCATTTTCAGCCTTGGTTTATTAGCTCCCATCCAGCCCACCACCAGCTCCAGCCCAACTTGTCTAGTAGCTGATACAGCCTTTGCTGATTTATATGACATGGAGAGGTAGAGCTGCATGCGATCAGCATACTAATGATATTGTGCTGCAAATCCCCAGATGACAGCTTTCAGTGGTTTCATAGCACAAGGGACGGAATAGACCCCTGAGGAACCTTACAGCCTAACAGCCATGGGGTTGAGAAAAAGTTTCCAGTGCTGCTCTCTGTAGTTAAGAGTGGAACCACTGCAACACACTGCCTCCAGCTCCTCTGAGTAGCTTCAGAAGAACATCACGGACAGTTCTGTCAAAAGCCACTTAAAGATAAAAGGTCATCAATTGGGGTAGTCATCTATATTTCAGTGCTGGAACTGGGTCTGAAGCCAGAATGAAATGGGTCCAGATAATCATCTTCCTCCAGGCACACCTACAGTTGGTTGGATGTTAGGAAAGGTGCACATATCTATTGCTGGCAAAGTGCAATTTGGCTACAAAGGAAGCAGTAGCTGTGGGAAGACGTGTGAATCCCCCACCCCAAAACATGCACACAAATTGCCCTTACTGGCTGGAGAACAAGTGTATTGCAACAAATGAATAGTTTGTCCATTCTTCATGCTATAAAACCACAATTTCAATTTTTTAAAAAAACATTAATATTATAATATATGAGTGCTGAAGAGGGGTATGATTTGAATATGCACAAGAAAATGAGTGTGTGATGGCTTGTACCCATTATAGTGTTATTATGCCTGTAAAAAGTAAGGACAACCCCAGAGTAAAAATAGATCCTGACATACCTAGTTTACTAAAAATTGTTTTTCAGTTAAAGTTCAGGCACAGTCCATTTTTATTAAATGATTCTGCACTCTTACAGGAAATTGGCTTAGGCTTTGCTTTTCAAAATTATTAATGCTACCTCTGTTACTGGTTTGGGGGTAGAATTTAATAAATGCTGCTTTTATTTCAGATCCAGTATTCTGAGCTGGGATGATTTTATAACCTTGGCTATTTGGCCTTTTGAGGTTAGCAAGGCCACCCATGGCTTGTTTTTTCTTCTCATTTAAAAGCAAGGGGAAAATTAACTAATTTAACAAACATTCCAGCAAGGTTGGCTGGATAGAGCGGGGTTGCATTGTTTGGTGGGATCAGAGTTTTGTCACTCTAAGAGGCATTTCTGCAACATTCTCTAATGTCGGAGAGAATGAAGACCAGGCCTTATTTGATTCATAACTTTTCTTGTTGAAAGAATGTGCACCAGTGCATTAAATGAATTATTTTAATCAGATATTCTCTCTTTCTCTCTAATGAGCAGGTCAGTTAGACAACATTTGTCAGTGAGAGTTGAAGGCACTGCCAGTCCTCTGAAGCAACAATTTAGCATTGTGTTGATTATCTTTAAAAAGCTACATGGGAGGCAGCAGAAATTGGAATGCTTGTCAGCTGGTCCATAATTTCCATGCCAAATACTCCCACTTATCTGTCTTCTAATTCCCCCAACTTCTCTCTCTCATGCACACACGCGCACACACACACACAGGCATCCCCCCCCCCACAAAAAAAGTTATCCATTAATTGGGACTATACAGTCACAGAGAGTGGAGGTGATGGAAGATTGCTAAGCACTTCCTAAAAATCTCTTTAAAAGAAAGCAAAAATGTTACATGTTCAGTGGTGTGTGCACCACTTGTCTTTTTCCAAACCAACCAAGTAGGATTAATGACAGGCAGGCTTTTGTGTCCTCTTTTAAATGCACCAGGAGAGAAAGGAGAGGAAATAAATAGGCTGCTGCCAAGGAATAATTTGTACAAATGAATAGAACTTTTCAGTATCTGGAGTGCTTTGCTAATTGTCTTTGAAAGAATAAAAGCAAACCACAGATTTGCTTTCAGTGGCAAGAAAAGCCGAATTCACATGGCAGCTTATGTTTTGCTGACAGAATCAATCCACTATTAATTAGAAGTTGTGACATGACTGTATAGCCACCAAAGTCAGCAAGATCTTTCCCACTATCTTTGTTGAGAGGATAAAGCCCAAGATATCTGATGTTTACTGACAATGAATAAAATTACACTCTTATTTTTCCTTATGCCCCAATGCATTTTTGTCCCTTGTTTATGTGGACATTTTGAAACAGACTACATCTACCCAGTCCAGGCCCATTCAATGTTATGTTTAGTAGTTTAGCAACCTAATCCTTAGGTCCATTTATTGGTTTTCAGCATATTATCCCCAGTTGGAATCTCAGAGTGTTAGAACATAGACATCTTTTCCTTTGAATGCAATACTTGAAGACATTTAGAGCAAGTAGGATCGGAAGAAAACTAACCTGGTAGTATATTCAATATATTGTTATAAAGCAGGGATGAGGAACCACCTGCAGCCCTCCTGGACTACAAATCCCATCAGCCCCAGCCTGCATGGTCAATGGTCACAGATGATTTAAGTATGTAACCCAATAGCATCTAGAGGACCACAGGTTCCCCATAGGAAGATAACAAGAACCTGTTGGATCAGGTCAATGGCCCATCTTGTCCAGCATCCTGTTCCTGCTGGCACAAACCACAAGCAAAACCCAAGCACAAGAGCACTTTCCTCTCTTATAGTTTCCAGTTACTTAATATTTAGAAGCATTATTGCCTCCGACCAAGGAGGCAGATCATAGCCACCATGACCAGTAACCATTGCTCTAAGATATAACCATCCTTGCTGTAAGGTATTGCTGAGGCTTGGAATTAATTTTATGGTAACATACAGCTAGGGTGTAGGTTAAGTTGTAACTGAAGGATTTCTAGTACGTTTTTGCAAGGCAGTTTTGATGGATTCACATTCTGCAGACCTAATCAACTTCAAACCCAGAGCATTAAAGCTGTGTCAATGGCAGTTTTTTTTCTTTCATACAATATTTCTGCATTGCTGGTCAAAGAGATCCACAGAGGTTTACAAAATCAAAATGAAGCCAACAATGAAATAAGAAAGTACAAATTTCATACACCAGCAATAGCAGATTAGTGGCAGGATCAGAAACAACCACAAAGCAATGTTGAACAAAGACAGTCAGCTTTAAATCCTGCCAGAACTGGAAGTTATAGGAGCCACGTGCTCATCACCAAAAGCAGCAATTCAGTGTGTAGTCGTCCTCTGTTAATGCTTAATATTAAGTGAAGCAGTACATCATTGTGCTGTGAGTTTCCACACTTGCACTCCACTGCACTGTCTGCCACTTGTGGATATGGGAACAGTAATTAATATCAGGTCATGTTTTCTGTAGTACTAGACATTACAGGGGCTGGGAGGGGAAAGAGGAGATGCAAGACTGTTGCTTCTGGTAGGAGCCACATAGCTCTTGCTATGCTTACTTTTGGCCTAGAGGGGCATTATTAAGTAGCACATCTACGTGCCAAAAGAAATGTGTGTATATCAACACCGTTGAACTTACTGTGGAATCTTCTTAAAGAACTGCAAATGCTATGGCACAAAATAGATAAAATTCAGTAGAAGGCAACAAATGGATCCTACCTGAGGCATATTCTTGTGGCGTGGGGTCCAACTCTTATTAAAATCTGTGGCCATTAGCTTGAATGAAATGTGGATTGCATCCTAAGCCTGCAGCCCTTCTGTTTAAGGTAAGTCAAAAAAATATGATGTGAAAAAGGCCCAATTTGTTTTGATGGACTCCTATTATGGACTCATGTATTGTTCACATTTAAAGTTAAACGTTTTGAAAAGGGAGGGCATAGGGAAGATTATGTACAAGCAATGCAACATGTGAAAGAAAAATA
Source organism: Podarcis melisellensis (assembly GCF_964234715.1). Lineage (NCBI taxonomy): Eukaryota > Metazoa > Chordata > Lepidosauria > Squamata > Lacertidae > Podarcis > Podarcis melisellensis. The sequence goes on from NC_138543.1 coordinate 47,343,748, forward strand.
TACAAAGTAGAATCGGTTCTCTCATGTGCGGTATCCTTCAAGTGTAGCCCTCAGTGCTGGACATGTTGTACCCCAAATGAAGTAACCTGCATTGATATTTGAGTCCATACTGTGGTTTGGTTCTCTGTAATGAAAAGCTGTGTGTTTTGAGCTTTCTGTTTCCATTAGATGCTAAAAACGTCTGTCCCAATGAGAAATCTCCTGAGGGCAATGAGACCTTCTGAGCACTGTGAACCTTTACAGCTATGACTAAACTTATATATTTAGGAACGTTAGGTTTGGAGGAACTTTGTACTGTGTTATATGAATGCCTTCATGCTCCCAGTACAAATTCTGTACCTACCCCAATACATTAACCTTTGACTGCTACCATTTCTGACATCTGAAATTTAGGGCCAAACTAGATGTTAAATGCATTTAGCATGCAAGTGTTCTAAAATGCAGCTAGTAGAAGCTGATAATTACTGGGGTTGCAGGAGCCAGGGAAATTGTTAAACCTTTCCGTCCTTCATGCAGTTGACAATCACTCTTTTGAGGCCGCTGTCTGCAATGAGAGAGAATCTCCCATTGATAGACTTTTGTTAGGATCATATTAGGGGAAGAAAGAGTTAAACCCCACCTCTCCACAATACACACTTACACACCACACCAGCAGTTTTGCATTAAAAAGCTTGTGTGTTAAATGCAAAGATGTATTTAATATGACATTAATTTGTTCCTTAATTCTGCTTCATTCAAATATATAATAACAGTGACTTTCAAAATTCTGGAGTTTTATTTTTTTTTAAAGAAGTTAAAATGATATATAATGAAAATAAGTTGAAATGGTACATAATGAAAAGTTAAGCCTGAACTGTTGGAAGCTCTCTAGCAAACATTGCAGTGGTGTTTGTAGTGCACAATGGTAGCGCACATAACAATTTAAGACAAGACAAGGATGGAGAGCCTGTGGATCTCCAGTTGTTGTTGGACTCCAACTCCCATCAGTCCTAGTTAGCATGGCCAATGGGAATTACAATGCAACAACATCTAGGAGGCCACCCATCCATGATGTAAGAAGTGCCCTGCTGCATATCAGACCAAAAGCTCATCTAGTCCAGCATACTGTTTCCATTGTGGCAGGTCAAAATCTGCTAGGGAGCACAAAAGTAAGAGGACTGTCTGCTGCTGCTGTTCCCCCTGGCAATTGGTATTCAAAGATACATTTCCTCTGAACACAGAGGTTTCATTTAGCCACCATGACTCATAGCTGTTGATTGAGCTATCCTCCGTGACCGTGTCTAATCATTTTTAAGGCAACATCTTTAAATTGCACATATTTGCAGGGCTAGATCCTACCTTGTTTTTGTGGCTTTGAATGTTGCGAGAGAGAGAGAGAAATGCCCTCGCCCTTGGCTCCTAACAAAATTGAGTTTATTAATTTGGGCAGGGTTATGTAATTAATCTATGTTAACTTGGTGTTCCCTGGATATATTTGCAGTCACACCCAGTCCTTCCCCAAAGTCTTAGTGTTGGTTAGACAAAACTAACAATTAAAAATATACTTTAACAATTTAAAACAGCACTTGTAAAAACACACCAGAATTCCCCGTCCTGAAACCAACAATATTAAAACTCTAAGCCTTACATTTAGTCCCCATTTACTGAAAGCTTGTCCAAACTAGTTTGAGTATATGTGCATTCTATTCTTTCTCCAAGCAGCACATAAAGAAGCAGTCCCCAGGTTTTAAAATGGTAAAGCTAGAGGACCCATGGACAGGGGCGTAGGAAGGGGGGGCAGGGCGGCGTGCCCTGGGTGTCATCCCAGAGGGGGTGACAAAAGGCACACCATGGGGGGCTTGCCCTGCCGCCCCCATGCGCGGCAACGTGCAGCAGATCACACCCCACCGGGTGCACAGCATGGCCGCTGCTCCGGGTGTTCATGCAGCTAACTCCACCGCTGCCCCTGGACACTTAAGTCCAGTCAAAGGTGACTATGGGGTGCGGCACCCATCTCCGCTTTCAGGCTTTGGGAGCCGGCGTTTGTCCACAGACAGCTTTCCGGGTCATGTGGCCAGCAGAACTAAACCACTTCTGGCACAATGGAACATATCCAGTAATGGAACATCCTATGCACCTTCAAACCATTAGTTTGGTCCTGTGGTACTTTAAGACTTTATAGTACTATTTTCTGTGTACCCAAAACCAAAATATAAACATTTGATTATCCGAATTCGAAGTTCTTGCAATACAGCCTCAAACTGAGAGAATGAAACACAAGAAAGCTATGCCTGTGTGTTTTGAATAGGAATGGACAGATCTGTCTGATTTGATTTCAGGTCAGTTTCACATGTGTTCATTCATAAGGCAGTTTTGCCTTGATTATACATTAATGTGATTTTTTTAAAAAAAGTATGAAGATAAATATTTAAATGCATATGTTATTCCATATGTATCTCAAACATTTTTAACTACATTTTTTATAGTGGTTCATGCATGTCTGAGGTTACTTTAGCCTTAATTACACATTTTTAATTGGTTTTGGTATGTTTTTAGAACTCCATTGCAAAATTCAGGACATGCTCCAATCTATGTATTAATCTAGGAGGTGTGAATTAGGTCAGTTCACTTAAAAATGCAGGATGAAATTTTCCTCCATCCCTAGTTCTCTCCCAAGACTTGAAGCACCTCTGTTGTCAGATCTATTTTAATCAGTGCATATTTTCTGACTTTTGGGATTCTTAGAGCAAGTTTGCAGAGAAGACAGCTCCAGTGTAATAAACATTGGGAGTGTGCCACCACAGGGGCTGAATGGATGAGGCATTTGTATGAACTAGTGACTTCATCTGGGTGTCGTATGTGTGATTTCTGCAATGGCAGTGACTCTTAAAGTGTCCTTGTCCATTGGCCATAGTGGTGTATTTTGTTTGTTTTTAAATAAAGTTATATAAACTTAGTAATGGTTACATACAGTTCAAAATGATTTAATTATAATACAGTATAATACAGAAATAAGTACGGTATATTTATACTCTTATTTCCATTCAATACAAAAACAGATGCAAAAAAGAAAGGTAGCTACACAAGAATACAAAAAATAAAAACAGAAAAAACTAACCTAAAAACCCCCAGTTGTTTCCAATTTTCTAAATCAACAGTTGAAATACACACACACATGGGCCTGCTATGCCAACTTTTAAACATCTTCTGAAAACTTCTCTATTCCCCCAGGCCTATGCAGGCAATTAAGAATACATCCTTCCACAATGTTTAATTGATGTCCGTTTTAACTTTCCTGTGGTTTTTATTGTACAGACTTATAGCTGATATGAGAGATACCAGTTGCTAAAAGTGCAGTGGCTCTAAGATCTGCCACAGACCTTTGTTTGTTTGTTTGTCTGTCTGTCTGTCTGTCTGTCTGTCTGTCTGTTTGTTTGTTTGTTTGTTTGTTTGTTTGTTTTAAAAAAAGATGTGCAGAGAATCCGAAGTGTGCATTGGTTTTAGGACCATGTCGGTACACATTTAACTTGGGGTGGACATGCCCATTCCATGGTGTAAATTCTGTAGCTGCTGTTTTCCAAGTTAGCTGGCATGTGGATTTGTGATAACTGGTGAATGAATCATGCAGAAAGCTAATTTTGGTGACATAGTAAGGGGTTTTGTAGTCAAAGAGAGGTAGGAGAACTATTACTAGCTGTTACCACCAGTATAGTCTAGTGGATGGACAGAAGCAAGAAAGCTTGTGTTCAAAACCCTGTGGGGCCACGAAGCTCACGGGGTGTCTTCAACCAGAAATAATCTTTTAGCCAGGATGCCGAACCTGTGACCTTCTGGGTGGTGCTGGACTATAGGTCAAATTACCACACACACCTCCCAACTGAGACTGTGCAGCCTTTGTATGCATGACAGTAGCCCAATCAGTGCCAGCCAATGACACTGTGACACTTCCAGTGAGGAAGCTTTGAGAAGACACAAGCCATAGCGAGGGATGCCACATTCCATTCTGGAGCATGAGGGTTGAGTCGCGTTGGGTTCCTGGTTGTGTAGTTTAGTTGAGATTGAATGTCTCTGGTAGCGGCCTTTTGTGTATGTCTCTGTGTGTGGATTTTTGGCCCACTCAAAGCACAGCCTTTGGTTTAATTTGAATGTTTAGCATTCTCTGTTTGCTCACTGGCCATATATTTATGTATTACATACCGCATTTTTTGCTCTATAAGACTCACTTTTTCCCTCCTAAAAAGTAAGGGGAAATGGGTGTGCATCTTATGGAGCGAATGCAGGCTGTGCAGCTATCCCAGAAGCCAGAACAGCAAGAGGGATTGCTGCTTTCACTGCACAGCGATCCCTCTTGCTGTTCTGGCTTCTGAGATTCAGAATATTTTTCTTTTATTCCTCCTCCAAAAGCTAGGTGCGTCTTGTGGTCTGGTGCGTCTTATAGAGCGGAAAATACGGTAGATAATCTGCCTTTCTCCCAAGGGTCTAAAGGCTGTGTACACTGCACAGTGTTTTGAACACATGGGGTATCCAAATGAAAATGAGCATGCACACTCAGAACACAATAATCCAGTACAAGTTAAATACAAGCTTCATCTTCACAGGGAGCAATAAACATGTAACAATAATGTTATAAGAAAAAACTGCTCCTTTTTTCCTTATGGGGTATCCAAAAGCCCTTCTAGAGTCCTTATGTAGGTTCTCTATCAGTAGGAGAAAATAACAAAGGCCAACCAGAGAATATTGAGAAGCAAGGCAGCTAGTAAGCATGATCTTTATTAAACTGTTGCAGCAGGGTCCCCTGCTTACTCCACGTATGGAGGGAGGAGAGGAACCCAGAACATTGGTGTGCAAGCTCTTATAAAGACTTTTGAAATTGCTGTAGCTGTAGCTCGATACCACCCCCCAAAACATACATACATCACAGAAAGAGGTGGTCCCTAGCAAAAATTTGAGTGTGTTGCTTCTCTCCTGTCTGCCAGGATACCTGATAATGCCTTATCTGATTGCCTTTTCTGGGTAGCCTGGCTGAGATGGTAAATATTTAGTTCCTGGATCTCTTATGCATATTGATAGTGTGCTCAGCTTAACAGATACTTGCCAGACTGTATTTACAGGGAGGTGTAAGCCCCTACAGGCCAAAGACAATTGGAAAGCTTTTCCCATTTCCTTCCTCCTTGCAGAGAAATATTCGAGGTCAATTTGGGAGTGTCAGAATGGCTTCAGGATTGTTCTCCTGTGCTATTTCAGACACGTGGCTTATATGCTTATGTATGTGTTTACCTTGTACATTTATGAACATTTATTGTATATATATATATAAGACCTTAGAATTCCTATAACAACAATAATAGGAGTCAATGCCTCTTTTGAACACCAGATCACAATGAAAGTTAATTGCAGGTGTGGAGTAGGCACTCATGAGCTCAGGTTCTGCTTGTGGCTTTCCCACAGGCATCTAGGTGGCCACTGTGAGAGCAGGATGCTGGACTAGATGAGCTATTGGCGTGATCCAGCAGGCTCCTCTTCCGACCCCCAACCCTGTGTTAGCCTAACATAACCACCTTTTCATCATCTATCTGGGTGACAAGTGTTTGGGATTATCAAGAGACAAATAGTGCCAGTGTGCCCTGCTTGTGAACCTTACTGAGTATGGCTGGCCACTCAGAGAACAAATAGAGTAAGGATAAATAGAACCAACCTAGCTTTCCTTTGCTCTTTGTAACAAAAAGTGATGTCAGCTTAATTCTGGAAGGAATGGGATGTCTGATGCAGAGCCAAAGGGTCTGTCTCTCCTAGAGCTTGATTCAAAGCCTATTTAAATCCATTTTTTAAAAAAACAAACCTTGGCTTCATATCAGATCCTAAATCTAATGAAGTGGCAATTTGTTTTTCAATAGTAGGAAGACAATAAGAGGAACCATTGGTGATGTATGTGTGTGGGGGGGTAATATTTATGGGATTTATTGTAAGTTTACAAGTAAACATTGCCAGGAGCTTACAGCCATTTATTTTCTGGTTAATCACTTCAAAAACAGTGTGGTAATAAAAAAGATACAACTGGGAACCCTAATAAGATCTACTGTTTGCAGATAAAGGACTTTGCTTCCTTGTTTGTAAGCTATTTGTCACTGTGGTATATATATAATCCCCCTTTTTTACTGTAGCGCTCTTGCACAGACCGGGGCAGGATAGATTTATACTGCATCAAAAGGACAGGCTGTGGCTGTTCCAAAATCAGTAAATTTTCAACTTTGAAATGTAAGGGTGGGGAGCAACCAGAAATGAATCAAAGCAAATCAATTTACCTCCTAGAGCTACAAAAACAAGGTGACTATTCAAAGGAAGCATAACCCTTAGGGCATGTTTACACTACAAATGAACTTTTATTTATTAAAATTAAAACATTTCTAGCCCACCTTTCTGTGTCAGATAAAATGCCCAAAGTACCTATTATGGTATTACAGGTAAATGAGGCAGTCACCTCAGGCAGTGGGTTTTAGGTATAACAAAAAGGCAGAATTGCTAGTTATTCAATTTATTTTTTGTTGTATTTTAACTCCCAGGAAAAAGGCTGGTGTGGGATCTTCAGTCTCAGGTGCCAAAATAATTTGGCCAAGCTTAGGTACTATGGATTTTGACTGAGAGTAAATGGAGGGCAAGTGCCATTTGCTGTTCTGCCTCAGAGGACAAACTTTCTTGAGCTGCTCCTGTTCCTTTATGGAATTTAAGACTCCAAATGCTTAAGGAAATCTCAGCACCTTATGTATCTGTAATGCATGACAATTCACTAAAAAAAATGGACACTTTCCCAAACCCTTATGAATATAAGCATTATGATACAATGCGGTTTCTGCACATGCAGTAGAGGGAAGTGAGGAGTAGATGGGGCTCATCAACCTGGGAAGTTAGACCTAGGAGAACAAAAACTCTGATCCTAAACCTTTGCTGCCTTCCGGGATATCTTTGGGAGAAGAAAAGGCTAAGAAGCAAACCCTGCACAAATCTGGAGTGAGGTCCCTGAGACGGTTGGCTGGCACCTTGCATGCCTCCGTCCGGCATCAGCTCTCCAGGGTCTCAAGCAAAAGACTTTGCCCCCCACCTCTATGTGCAGTGAGCATGTGTATGGGTTGTAGGTTTGCATGTTTTCTCCTTGCTCCTCTTGCCAGTACTAAGCACAGTAACCTCATATCACCCTTTTGAAATCTTTAGAATGGACTAAAGGAAATGCCATTGACCTTAGGAAGAGATAAGGGCTCGTCAACATGCACCAATATTGCAAAATCATCTTAAGTGTTCACAGTGTGCTGAAGTTTTGAAATTTTGTAATGAACTGCACTCTTTTTGAGGTCTCTGAATACCATTTATTTTATCTGTACTGAACTCTTGTGCTATAAAACAAAAGCTAAATAAGTGTTCATTGCCCAAAATCTAGGCCATATTTTTTTAAGACATCATAGCACCGCCAGTTCCTAGTTTTCACTGAGATGGTAAACCTGTGTCTGGAGTTCTGTATTATTTCAGATTGTAGGTTGGGGCTGACATGATTGAATGCTTCTCCACACAATCCCCTCTTCAAGTAGAAAACTAAATATCAGGGAACTAAATTCTGGTTTAGCTTTCTTCCATTCATGCCAATTTTATTTGTGCAGGCATCTTTTTCATAATGCATACCAGGAAGGTTAAGTTAGAACCCCCCTATTTTATATTCTTCGCTCCCCCCTCATGGAAGAGTAGTCATGAGCCCCCTCTGGCTGCCTGAAGTTGTACAGTCTACCTTCAGGTTTTCTACCCTAGTGAGCAGGCCACTGTTTTGCATTTGAAAGCTGCCCATAATGTCTGGAAAGTGAAATGCTAGAATTCCAGTGATGTAATTGCCAACCTTGTGCCAAAAGATAACACTGTTCCTGCTTGTTAGCTAAGTAAATATCTGAGACCTGGGGAGTGGACAGTTAATATCATAACCCCACCCCCCTCTTATTTCTGCATACCATCTAGTTGTCCAGAAGGAGCTGATAAAACATCTGGCACTACCAAATCATGGTAGCTAGGTGGCTCACTTCCAGGGGCTATTTCATCTTCCTCATTTGTGTGGCAGGTTGTCTGTTTTTTTATTTTATTTTTTTGCCTTATGGGGTTCTCTGATAAGCAATGGTAGCAATGCCTTCAGGCATCAGAACTACTCCTACATGGGTATCCCTTGTTTAGGAGTAGGCAACCCTGTTTCCCAACTTCTCCAAAGAACCTTTTATGTCCTCTGCCCTCCTGCTTAAGCCCTTTTTGACACTGTTTCTCCTATTAGCCATTTACCTCTGCTGCAGGCATCTCTTTGGGGTTCCTCCCAAAGCATATACCAGCTTCAGTAGGAGGATTTTTCTCGATATTGCAAGTTAGGTGCAAAGTTGCATTTCGTGTCCAGTTTGGCTCTAGGAGTCTCAAGGTTAACTTTAAACTAATCAGTCTTTACAGTGCGCATTTGCTTGTTCTCCCATACAGGAATGCACATTCTCTTTCATCTAAACACACAGAAATCGTTTATATACTCCATCAGTACCAGTTTGTTCAGGCCCTTTTCTGGCTCAGACTGGAATCTTTGCTACCACTTAATGATACAGGCCTGAACCAAGCTTGATAGCTGAGAGCGATAGGCTGGCCCCACACTTTCTGCCCCAGTCATCATGAGTGATGGGACTGTAGATGTGGGGTCGTTCTTGTGCTCTGTCACTCTCTGCCACTGAATTGTCCTGCCCCTCCAGCAAACATTACCTGAAATGGAAAAGAGGGGAAACTTTCCACATCGCCTCCATCGGCCTTCCATAGAGAGAGGTCTTCACATATGATTCATATGACCAATGGAAAGATAATCAGACTATGGGCAAGATGGAGCCTTTCTCCTGCCTCACGTGGCTGAGATTTCTACGTGTCCCCAATTTGTATGCTATAGTTCTGTCTGTTCCTACTGTTTGAATGTCACATCATTGCTCCATCAATGAAATGGAATCTTGGATTTTCAACCTGGTGTTATTGGTTGAACATAACTGCTGCCTTAACAGTCTTATAAATCATCTGTTAGATTATTGTATAGTTTTTTTATTCTATTCTACGAAGTATTGTGAGTATACAGCTCCTGAAATTAGCAAATTGTCTTTAAGGTGTTCTCCTGTAAACACTCAGTAAATGTGCAATTCAGCCTTCTTTTGGATTACTCTCAAAGGGAAGGGGTGTAGCTCAGTGGTAGAATACAGTACACACTTGCATGCAGAAAGTATGCAGCTCCAAACCCTTGTATTTCTGGGTAGGGCTGGGAAAGACCCCTGCCAGAAACACAGAGAGTCAGAGCCAGTCAATGTAGACAATATTGAGCTGGATGGATCAATGATATTACTCCATTTGAAGCAGCTTCATTGCATTCCTAAAATAGACAGTAAAGATTCTTAAAGTGTCTTTCCACTACTTTTGATTAGTCTTACTTGCTTTTGATCCCGTTCTTCACGCCTGAATTTTCTTACTTCCCATTGACTTTTGTTTCAAAGCTATATTGAACTTGAATTTTCAATGTGTACTTCAAACATATTGGAGGAACGAAATAAAAAGACAAAAATCAATACACAGTGAAAAGTGTATCACAAGCTTGCTATTAGAGACAAATCCTGCCAATTTGAAGGGGCTGCTTACATCTTTTCTGAATCCACAGGAACTTGCCCAAAAGGCCAAGCATAGTAAATGCAACCCTGAGAGAGTACACTCACAGTTGGATTCCTTGTAGAACAATACTGACAGTACTGCTATAAAACACAAATCCATTTAATTGTTTTGGAGATTTGTAGTGGAAAGTGACATTTCATTTAGCTCATGCCATTTACTGAAAGGGCCACAAAAGATGGGGAACTTTTATTTATTTTTACCGCTTTAGAAAACATGCTGCTGGTTCATATTCCAACAGACAAGGAGTCTGTTGAGCAAAGTCCAGAGTTCACAGATGTGTAAGGGAGGCTTAGAGCTGGGGGAGAGCAATCATTAGACAAACAAAATAACCAGCACAGTCTGAAAAAACTTCCACAGTTACAACGGGGAGACACTATTTCCATAGCCAATGAAGGTGCTTTGTAAAGCAGACACTGAAGCATTTCTGCTATTTGCAGTTTGAGCAATGACAGATTATTTTACCACTACCCTAACAAGATAAAGCAGAGTTACAGTGCAATGCATGCCTACTCAGAAGTAGATACGGTCAGTGGGACTTACTTCCAGGTAAAGTTATAGATGATTTAAAGGATTATGTGTATAAACATACAACTGAAGTAGGGTAATTGTTGTAGACTCAGAGTGAGGCCAGTAGAGAGTTTTAAGATCTCAGATTTGTATAAAACACGGGTACTCAACATGGACTATAACTTCCATTATCCTTGGATGCTAGTCATGTGTGCTGAGATTAATGGGAGCTATAATCCAACAACTTTTGCAGGTACCATGTTAGCTTCCCCAGTGCATGTCTGCCTAATCTTTGTTGATAACTAATTGCTGGAGGCAGTCTGAAATTCACCCTGCTGCCCCCAGCCAAGTTTTACGCACATAAACACACATATACAGTATCTTTTTAAAAAAAAATTCCTAAAACAAAAACATTGGGGCCGCACAAAAAACAATTTGGTAAGGATGTTGCCCATGGGGCACAGGCTTGCTACCCTTGGCATAAGTGACTTAAATACAATAATCTTGAAAAAGTTCATAGCCCATTTAAAATTTTCTGAAGAATGACATTCTGTTTGGCTCCATAGTTTGAATGTAGATGTTTTATCAATAAGGAGAAATGCTGGGATATATTTTTACCACTTTCTGAGACATACTAAGTTTACTTGGTTTTTTTCTATTTAATTGAGTTTCTTAAGCAATTTGTACAAATTGTGGGATTTTGCTGAATGTTGCAAACATCTGCTTTGTTATGACTCAGTATAATAATAAAGCTTTGCTTTGTCCTTAGGTTAACATGTTTGTGGAAGGATTCCATGATGCTATTATCCTCTATGTTCTGGCTTTACGGGAAGTTTTGAAGAATGGCTTCACTAAGAAAGATGGAGAAAAGATTGTCCATCAGACATGGAATAGGACATATGAAGGTAGGAATAATCAAGTGTTTGATGTAAATTTGTTTGTCCAGTCTTGGGAAAATCTGTAACTTTTTGGTTGTACCATCTAGCTTCTTAAAATTAAAACCTGCCACCTCCTGCTGATAGCATACCATAAAGTGAAAAATGAGGGAGCGTCCATTGCCCACTGGTTGTTAAAAAGTCCTTTTCTCTCCAATGCAAATTACAGTGGGGGTGGGGTGGGGGTGCATGCGCACACACACACACACACACACACACACAGACGTATGGGGTTACCATTCCCTTTTTTGCTTTGGCACACCTACTGCTGGAATGTGGGGCTCAGGGTGGAAAAGACCCCCACCCTTGTTGTGTTGTGTTGTGCTGTGCTGTTTCCAGCAATAAAAAAGGGGGGAGGGGGTAGAACCATGAATAATGTGGTTCCTTGAAAGGATGAGATATAAATTAAGGATTCCAAGTAGATAATTATTGGTACAAAAAAGAAGAGGCAGCTTATAATAAGGAGGTAAGAAGATAATGGTTTCCATCTAAATGTGCAGTGATAGCTTTTTATCACTCCTTTACATACCACCTTATGCCTCACATATTGTATTTGGAAGGTTCTCCCTACCTCTGGTTATCTACACATACTTATGTATTAACAGGGACAACACAGACAAAAATGGAGACTGTGACATGTTTAAACAGGGTGTACAGATAGCTTGCCTGCACACTAGATATTAAGAAACTACATTCAATAGCCCCCTGTTGTCTATATTTTTATAGCATCACTGTCAGTAATTTTTTATTCAAAGAAATCCCTTATAATAATAGGTTAGCTGTCATCATTAAGGTTCTTGGCTCCTTCCTTGTTTTTGAAGATTGCAGCCACTTGACTCTTTCATGTGCATATATTAGCATGCTTCCTTACATTGCTTCATCTTTTCCATTTAGGTTTTATAACTGAAAAGCTGGGTTTAATAAAAATGCAAAAATGCCAAGTCCCCCTTCCTTTTCTTTGCTGTATTAGATTTTGAACAACTTTTTGTGTGTGCATTCAGAAATGTTTCAAGGTCTCCATTTGCTATTTTAGATTGTGCATGCCAAAGTGTTCAGGGTTTTCAGTGCCAAACCTTTTGGGCCCTTCTGCCCCACCCACATCCTGCGAATCTTAGAATCTATGAATATGTTCAAACTCCAGAACGCACACCCGTGCATTAAACTTTGTAAGTTCCGCTGGACCTTACTGGTAAGACCAAGCTGCTCTTGCCAGATACATCTGTCATTTCTTACAGTGTAAGATTACCACAATTTCCAGTGGAAGTACTTAAACTGAAAGGAAATATTTCCTTTAGATAAGAACCCAACAATGAGTTCTGAAATTGGAACAGCTATGAAAAACATAATGGGCCACTTTCTCGGCTTCAGTGAGTTTTTCTTTCTCACAGTAATGGAGAGGCATTTGGTTGGAAAGGACAAGAACTTTATCCTGTCCCAGCTCCTGCTAACCTAGCAGTTCAAAAGCACACCAGTGCAAGTAGATAAATAGGTATTGCTGTGGCAGGAAGGTAGACGCATTTCTGTGTGCTCTGGTTTCCCACACGGTGTTCCATTGCACCAAAAGCGGTTTAGTCATGCTGACCACATGACCTGGAAAGCTGTCTGTGGACAAACATCGGTTCCCTCAGCCTGAAAGCGAGATGAGCACCTCAACCCCATAGTCGCCTTTGACTGAACTTAAGCGTTCAGGGGTCATTTACCTTTTACCTTACTGATCCAGGAGCTCAACACATTAAGTCCCAACAATAATCCACATAATCCAAACGTCAGTAGATCAAAAGACAGTAACAAATAGTGATGGGTTAGCCAACTACCAGCAGGGGAAGGAGTCGTCTCCATCATGGGTTAAGAGAGTTTAGCTGCTCTCTTGCATCAGTGGGCTCTGCTGTCTCATGTCTCATGCCTTATATTTGCAGCCAATCACTGCACTCTACAGGGGTGGGCCTCCTTCAGATGCTATTTCCTCAGGAGGGCCATTCTGCATGATGTTGGAATCAGGCCTTTAGTGTGGTTGCACCTACCCTTCAGATCTCCCTCCCACCACATAACAGATTAGCAGTATCTATGTTATCATTTTGGTGCATACTGAAGCTCTTTCCTTGTTCAACAAATCTTTCAAGAGAATTTTTTTTGGGGGGGGGGGGATCCCAATCTGTGTCTGTACTGAATTGAAATTGTTTGTAGCCATCTTTTTATTGTATAGATCACTTTGGAATGTTTTATGGGAAGTGATTCACAAATGAAATAAATAAGAATGATAGAAAATTATAATAGACAGAAATTGAAGGGCTGCACCAAAGAAGCCCGAGGATGATGTTATTTCTGTTTCTGATACTCAACTTGAATGTGATTTTTATTGTAAGAACCTTTTATTAACTTAATTAGAGAGCCTTTCAGGGCTACAAAGCAGGATACCATTATCTTAAATGTATCAGTAATGTTGATTTTACTTTAAAAAACTAAAAATTCTAGTACCATATGCATATTACATGTATTATACCAGTGCAGTAAACATGGGACTGCTTATGAAGAAAGCCAGTGTAGTGCAGTGAGTAGTGCTGGATTTAGACTGAAGAGACCTTAAGCCAGTTTCTGTCTCTCAACCTACTTCACAGAGTTGCTGTGAGGATAGAAGGGTAGCAGGAAGAACTTAACATGCTGTTAAGGATTTCTAGCCTCATAGTTGCCACCCTTTCTCAAAATATGCTATGCCATCTCAAAGGGTGAATGTATTAGAGATTGATACATTCGATAAGAGATTGAGTGTTTGGGGGGGGGGAGGCTCATTTAATTTCATTGTACACAGGTTGTACAATGACAATAAAGGTATTATTAGTAGGACTCTTTGCTTGCCTTTTGAGTTCAGACGAGTAGATGCATTAAATTATTAGCTTCCTCAAATATTCCAGGGCCTAGACTTTCGTGTGTAAAATTATTTTGCCCCTTAATGGCTTTTTAAAAATCAGCAAAATAGGGGTTCTGAAATAGGACTTATGCCCTGCAGGATTTGTGTGTGTGTGTGTGTGTGTGAGTGAGAGGGAGAGAGAGAGAGAAGAAATGTTAGGAATTTAAGGAATGCAGCCCCAGAGGTAAAATTACAATTTCTTTTGGAATGCCAACATAAGTACTGGAAGACTAATGAGGTTTCCTGCCATATCAGTCTCTAATAATTCTGCCATTTGCTTTTCTTGGAAGCATTATGTGCTGTCAACTCATTAATTTTTTAATTTCTCACCTGCCACTCTCTAGGCATTGCAGGGCCAGTATCCATAGATGCCAATGGAGAAAGATATGGAGATTTTTCTGTGATTGCAATGACTGATCCAGAAACTGGAATGCAGCAGGTAAGTGCTGAAATAATGCTAAATGCTAGGCTGGAACAAGGATTCAGTGGCAAAATGTTTCTTGACTCTACCGTGGGCAAGACATATTATGTCTCTTGCAGTCTCCATTTCTACTAAACCAATTAAGGAAAGAATTTAGACTGATCACTGTTACAAGTCCTTCTTACTAACCCTTCAGCAGATCCCCATAAGAAAGCTTGATGTGCAGGGATTGGAACAAACTGCCATTAAAACACACACACACACACACATTCTTACTGGATTATTACTGGATCATCATCAACCTGAAAAATATGACATGGGAACCTAGACTCTTGAATTCAAGATCTTAATGAATGTGGGAGACTGCATACATTTTCGAAGAAAATGAAAAGTATTCATGACCTTGTTTAGCTAGGCTGGTCATCAAAAGCAGGAGATATAATGAGGCCAAAGGAGAGTGCCTTGAGTATTGGTACTGTGAAATTAAACACTACAATTGCATAATAGCACTACAGAGTCCTTGGTTTACAAATGTCATGGTCTTCATCTGTAGAAATTAAAGACAGCATTCAACCAATAATATTACATGCTAGAGTGAAAATCCAGATATATGTATCATATATATCCTAGACAATGGCATTGTTCAGAAGGTTTTAGTTGCAGTGAACAAGAAGCTAAATATGACGCAGCAGAGAGGTGAAATTTTCTGGAAATTTTGAAGCCATGGGAAGCAAATTTCCCAGGGTAAAACAGAAATATATCCAGCTCTTAATTTCTTATCAGCGCTAAACTTATTCTACTGTTTTAACCTTTAATGATATAACATAGATCACTTATAGCTAGTGAGTGTATAAAATCAAACTATTTGCCTTATACAGAACAATCCTTTGCATATTCATTCAGACATAAAATCTGCTGTTTAGCTGAGCTTCCTCCTTGTTAAACACATAGAACTTCAGCCTCAAAAATATAAATGCCTTAAACTGCAATCCTATAAAAATCAGAATGTCACAGTGAGCTAAAAATCAGAATGCCTAGCACTAGTCCCTCTTTCCTTCCCCTCCATTCCTTAACCTGTGTATTTCCCCTCCCAGACCCAAATCTTGCTGTTTCTCACCACCAATTAAACTGTTTGCATGTGTCTGCATGCGTGCCTGCCTGGTTGCCTGCCTGCATCTCTGTGTCACATGTGGCTGGCCCATGGTGACCCCTGGCTTTGCCTACCCCAGCCCCATCCGCAGTTAGCTGCCCTGCCCTCTGCTCAGTCCTTCACCCCACCAGCCTCAGGGGTCAGCAGCCGCAGCTAGTTACATTTCAAGAATAATGTTGGTAAAATGGAAATAATGGCTTATAAAGTACAGTAATGTCATTTGCTGCATAAACTGCTAAGATTAGTTGGGAAATTGTACATATAAACCTGTTAACTGTAAGGACAGTGAATTGGTTTGATCTGGTGTCAACCAGACTGTTTGTACTGCAGTTATGTTGCTTTTGATTGATTTGTGTGTGTAATATTGTGCTGCCTTGGCCATACACAAAGACCTGACTGACTGATAACATGGAAGATGTCAGAAAAGAGCTATAAAGATTATTACAGGTCCAGAAGTCATCTGAGGAAAGGCTGAAGGACACAGCCTGTTAACCCAAAACCTTGGAGTGGAAGGGAAGTGCACATGGGAAGGATAACATTGACCCCAGTCTCTACATATATTCATGTGCATCTCTCATCTATGACAGGAAATCCAGCAATTGCATGATTAGACTTTTTTGTATATTTAGTACATCCTTTTCTGTTTCCCTTTGGAAGCCTCACTCATGTCACATTCCAGCTTCTTTCCATTTTGTGTTTGTTGACATCATTCATTTTGCTGGGATTGTCTCATCCTAATTTATAATGCTGACCTCTCTTTGATGGTACTGGTGGTAATATTAGTTTATTTGGAAGGTTCATTCCCACTGGTCATAAAAACCTTCATTTCTAAGCGGAATGCAGCCAAACCAATTTAGGCTTGACCAGCAAATCTTTATCTGATAATATGAACCTAAAATGAAGTAAACATACATTTTAAAGAAAAACAGAGTAGTTTGGGACAACATAAAATAGAGGTGTGGTGGTAGAGAACAAGAGCCAAGCACATAGCCCAAAGAGCTCTGACAGCCATACACAAATGACAGCAATAATTTACACACCATTCGGTGAAGTAAACAAATGTTTATGTGCTGGACATTTGGTCCCTCCAAATTTCAGAATGGGGCAAGGAGGGATTTATGATCCAAAAATGCATGGCTCCAGCAATTATGTCTTTCAATTGATGGATTTTTGGATGCAATTCTGAAAAGTGTATGTTATATATAACAGAGATTAAGCTAGCTGATAAAGCCCAGTTTTCTCCTTACTTCCAGAAGCTGGTTTGAAATAGACTGTCATTTTGCTATATATCTATTTTCTTCACAGGTTATTTGGAACTATTATGGAAAGCATGGACGGCTTGAAATGCTTCCAAATGTAAATTACCCCTGGAAGCTCAAAGCAAGAACAGATGACAGCCGAGGTTTGGAACACCCAAGCAACACACCCTGCAAATCATGTAAGTTTACTGAGGTTAACTTCTCCTTTCCAAATCTGCAACAGACAGCAGTCCATGTTAAGGAATTGCACTTGTTCTCAGATACACTTCTGTATCAATATCAATACTACAAATAACAACTTGACCAGAGGAAATTTACTGAGGCTCAATTTACATATAGCTAATGTTCATGGGAAAATCTGGGATAGTTTCTTTCAAAATGTGAAGATGAAACACTGGCAAAGTGGGTATGTGCAAATGGTTTTGTATATTGGCAATAGCATCAGGATTTCCCAAGCAAAAGGTTGCAAAGCAGAGAGCCAATGTGGTACAGTGGTTAGAGTGAAGGACCTGGGACACCAGGGTTCCAAACCCCACTCAGCAAAGAAACTCACTGGGTGATCTTGGGCCAGTCACTGTATTTCAGCCCACCTACCTCACAGGGTTGTTGTAAAGATAAAATGGGGAGCAGGAGAGCTATGTGCACCACCTTGAGCTCCTTGGAGGAAAGGGGGGATATTAAACAAACAAATAACTTTGCTGAAACCCCCAGAAGAGAATAGTGGTGCTGCAGATGGAGCTAGGTGGGATAAAGGAGTAAATGGGAGAAGATACAGAGATGCAGTTGAAATGAAGCTGTCATGAGGTGAGTGTAAATGCTGAACAGGCACAAGAATGAATCAAGCCCAAAGTTTATTAAGCGTTGAAACATTTGGCATAGAATGGCCGAGGGAACCAAAGCATTCTGGCAGGCTGCCTTATAGCCTAACTGATGTCAAGAGGAAAGTCAGCTTCTTCACTGCAGACTGCTCTTCCTACCTGCTGTGACCAACCATAGAATGTAAATGGTACCAAGGTACCCAAAATGGTCCAGAAGCGAGACATTACCCCCAGAGCCCCAGGAAGGCATTCAGTGAAATCACTCCCACCTGCTCTCAAACTATGCTCCCTGCCCAGGGCCCCAGCGGGTAGAGCAAGTTGTGATACAATTATTGATGCAAGAGACTGAAAGCACTGTGAAAGAAAATATCCTTGTTAGGAGGAAGGCAAAAAAACCCAAACAAACTGGAACCAAATGGTTGATTAGGAATTTAGGTAAAATTCCTTCCTGGCACTATCACCCAGTGACCGGCAATTAGCCCATAACAAAGTAAGCAAGCAGAAGAAACATCCAAGAATTAGGGAGAGTGGGAGGGCAATTTAAGAACTCTCCATCCCATCCCCACCAGGATAGGAACCAGAATTTATAGTCCAGAAGTGCACCAGATGGATTGAATTCCTTAGAGCAAGTCAGAACTTTGCTCCACCTAGCGCAATACTGTCTACACTGACTGGCAGTAGTTCTCCAGAGTCTTACCCAGTCCTAGGTGGAAATGCCTGGGATTGAGGCTGGGACCTTTTGTATGCATGGCAGATGATTCACCACCTAGCTTCACTCCCTTTCCATCTCCTATCCATGCCCACCTGGCATTTGCTAGCTGACCAAGGAGCAGGTTCCACAATGCAGCCAAGGTGGTAGTCATGTTGTTGGCTCACTCCCTATCTCCCAGCATCAATATAAAAGAAGGCAGATTTTTATAAATTTGAGATTCGAATTGCATGGATGAACCATTTCAACACACACGGAAATCACAGCAAAAAACAGCATATGGATGTAAAAAGTTGCATTGCAACCCATCCTAAGGTAATTCATTACTGACTGAGAATTACCATTGCGCAGTGCCCTCAAGGCGTGTTGGACAGAAAACACATCCCTTCCCTTTAAAAGGGTCAATTTAACTCTTTCAGTTCTGCTGTTATAGAAAGTTTTTAAAACACCTGTTTTCCTTGGCTTTTTAACAAAATGTTTCATTTTAAACTTTGGGGTTTCTGTTAGCGTTTATTGAAATTTATTAGCTGACTGATTTATTGTGATTTGAATGGTATATTTCAATGTTTGTTTTTAATGGAAACTGTATCTTTGTTTTAATGTAAGCCGCCTTGTATAGTCTTGAAAGGTGGCTTAGAAGTAACTGAAATAAATCAGCAGCACTTCAGAGTGTGACAACAATAAGCTCCAAGGTAAACATAAGGGAAGATAATAAAAGCAGTTGGAACTATAGAAAAGTTTCTTTGGGCACTTTTCAAAATGGATTTTGAATAGATTTGTTTATAATATTACATTGATCATTTATTCAGTCATTCTGTGAGCTTGAACATATTTCTTTGTGATTTGCTATTGGTTATTTCTTTTTTAATTTTTCAAGCAGGTGGTCTAGGAGAGTCAGCAGTTACAGGAATTGTTGTGGGTGCCTTGCTAGGAGCAGGATTGTTGATGGCTTTCTACTTTTTCAGGTTGGTTCTGTTTTTTTTTGGGGGGGGGGGAAATATTGCCTACATTTTATAATTTGTATAAAGCAAATCAATCATTAGAGAAACAAGCCATGGTTTGTTGAATCATCTGTGGGGCAGATTGTGCTTTATTTATTTTGAGGAGTGGACGGGTACTTAATATTGCTGATTTTTTAATGTTGTGAACTTTATGAGCAGTTTTGTGTTGCACTCTGTTTTATTATAGTTGCAATTGTATTATTATTCCGTTAGTGTAAGATGCATTCAGTGTTTATTACTTGTAAACGAGGTCTATAAATATTTTTTGGCAGTAACAACATGTAAGAATTTAGTCAGAATAACAATTAATTAGATATGTTTGAGTATTTAAATTTTACTGAATTGTGAGTGGACATTAATGGGGCAGTCCCAATTTCACTGAAGAACACAAATACAAAACGCAAATTATATTTAACAGTGTGAGGTGGCAAGCAATCTATTCCATTGAACAATATGAAGCCATATGCTGCAATCTGGAAGCTGTTCTTTAAAAAAAAACTGTTTGAGAGAACTAACTACTAAATGGTTCCACTATTTGCAGCCCTAACTTCAAAGCATCTGTTGCACTTTATACTGGCTTCCTGCTCACTTAGTTTCAGATCTGTGGAAGAATATGCAATTTGTCTGAAATCTTTGAATATAACTTAACTTTGAGATCAGGCAAAAATGCTTCAAGGCACACCTCTTTAATCTTTTGGCAATGGTGTTCATTCATCTCATTTATCATTAGGAACACATTTGTACTTCACAGACATTCTTTTGTGAAGGGAGCTATATTCCTAATTATCCTAAACTGAAGGAGGTTTTCTTACCCTGTGCTACCCATTTCTTTTATGCAGAAAAAAATACAAAATAACTATTGAGAGGCGAAGTCAACTGGAAGAATACAACATCGGCAAGCACTGGCAATTACGAGAGGACTCTATAAGGTCTCACTTTTCTGCTGCATGAAGTAAGGAGAAACAAACTGTTTTTGTCTGTGTGCGGAGGAAATCTGTCGACAAATGGACACTACCAAAGACAGCAACAGAAAAGAAGAAGCTTATTAAGGACTCAGCATTTTAAAAGTAGAGTAACTCTGTCTTAATTTCTTTCAGAAACTCAGGAATGATTTACTAGCCACATATTCCACGTGGCCTTTTTATCTTGTGGAAAAGAAAATGACAAAAGAACAAGTGTGTCTCTCCCCCCCCCCCCCGCCAAGATGGTTTTGACACTTGGTGTGTATCCAAGACAAGTCGCTGTAGTCAGCCATTTTGTTTCTTGGAAATGTGAAGGTTCATTCAGCGGACCTTCGTTAGCTGTACCTCATACCAGATTATAAAAGAAATGTGTTTTCAGAGACACAGGTGCTGCTTTTTAGTATTGTTCAGCATTGAATAGTGGAGATTAGAATCGAGCAAAGGAAGTGTGAGGTAGTACAAAACAATACAATTTATGGGAAAGGAGCAGAAGCATCTTTAGAGAACAAAAGAAATCCCAAGGCAGTGGAAAGATAGTATTTGGTTCTAAGGACCTACTTACACAACAAATTAGTTTTGGATATCATTCCAGTAGCATTCCCTGTGAAAGGATTCCTTTGCAAATATGTTGTGTATTGGTCTAAACAGGACAACTGCTTGCCTGTGTTTCTGGGGATATTTGGGTTTAAGAGAACTTCCATTTACATGGCATTTTTGTTTCAAGAAAGCTCCCTCCTCTGTATGATTTTCATGACCTATATATGGATTCTGCAGGGTTCCTGTCATAGAGATCACTGTAGGATTATACATTCACTGGTTACATGTCTCCTGCTTTTTAATCTGTTGGGTGTTTCTTGTGTAAAATAAACATGAACCATTTCCAGAAAAGAGGCAGGCCTGATCTGCACATAACGTGACACTAGGTAAAAGAACCCTGAGGTGGTAGAGTGGTCTTACAACTTCAGAATACAGATGAGTTGAGAGGAGGTGCCATTTCTGAATACTGTTCTCCAAGTTATTTTAAAAAAAAGCCACACACAAAGGAAGGAACTGAGTGTAGCACTAAGGCGATTGTTCCAAAAGGGCAAGCATTGTGGCTTGCCAGATTCAGCAGTCCCCACTTTCCTCCCCCATGCACTGTTCTGGGGGTTCTCCCACCCCTGTGCCAGTTTCAGGGGATATGGGGCACACAGGAGAAGAAGGAAAGGAAAGCCCTGTTGCACAAGCAGAAGCCCTTGCATAGGGCTTCTGTTGATGTGATTCATTAGTTGAATCCTTCCCAATAACTGAGGGGGCAACATGAAAAATTGAGAAAAGTCTAGGCTCCCTTTCACAGCCATGCCAGGTTTCTGCATAAATATTGTTTTTTACACAGGGAAGCATTCGGAAATATGATTTCCCTTACCTGCATTCTGAAGTAGTATAGTCCAATCTGTCAGCTCATTCCCATCTCATCCTGCTTTATGTGTAGACTAGGCCAATAACAGTAAATGAAATCCTTGCCTCAGACAAAGAACCTTTGGCTGATCTCTTTATGTACATAGAGATATGTACACACAAAAATACAAAACAGCTAGAAGTTCAGAAGTTCTGGCTCCTCTGGTTTTGTCTCCACCAGGTTGCCCTTCTGCTTCCTTAGCCTTTTGGTTCCCACTGCTAAAATGGGAAGAAATGGACAAGGCAAGAATATTGATTTGTGTAGATATATGGGCATAACAGCTGTGCAGATGAGAGAATCTTAGGAACTGAATAATATAGCTTTAAAAAATAATCAGGCCATCACTCAGCAGCATGTTCCATTAAAATCTGTGGTACTTACTTCTGAGAAAAATGAGTACAGAGTGAGGATGCAATATATCATCCCTGCTTCAAATTCTTCAGCTGGAAGCAAACACCCCATGGCCACCTTTGAGACCTGAGTGTAGCCCAAACTATGTAAATATTAAGTATTAGAGTGGTTTTGTACAGTAAAGGCAACTCCAAACTTTTTTGTTGTATAAAAAGTGACATCTGGCTAACATGTTATTTTTTAGGTATTCTTATCATATTTTTCTATTAAGGAAAAAAATGTCTATTTGAGGTTGTTTTATTTCACCTTGGAAAGTCAAAGTGAGAGCACATTTGAAGAGCTATTTTTCTTTTCTTTTTTAGAAGTGTGAATAATAATGAGCACAGATCTTCTTATATGTAAATAAAAGTAGTATATTTGACTTTTGCATATTGGGCCAGTCCGCCCCTTCCCCTTCTTTCTTCCCCCAGTCATGGAATTCTCATTCAGTGGCAAGATTCCTTTGATGATATAGAACAGAGCTGTGGAAGCTGTGGTCCTCCAGATGTTGCTGAACCAAAGCTTCCACTATTCTTGGCCGCTCACCTTGTTGGTTAGAACTGATAAGAGTAGGACTCCAATAACATCTGGAAGGCCAGAGATTCCCCATCCAAATACTTCATGCTAATAATCCCAGATTTCTCTAAAAGGAATAATATAACCATCTATTTTATTGGAAGGGTACATGAATATGGAGGTTTTAAGAGCAATCCTTCTTACCTATGTTGGTTTAAATATACTATTAGATCAGTTTTTATCTTTCTAATGTCAGTCTTCAGAGATCTCTCTATATTGACTCATCTGGCAAGGAGCTCCGACATGGTTCCCAATAGAACCAGCTAGTGGTTACCAGAGAAGCAGCAAGAGTTCTGGACACTCCTGGTCATTCCCAGCAGCCCCACACCTGTAAGATGCTACTTCCTGCTGCTACCACTGTTTCATGTCTCCTGCTGGCAAGGGTGTCTGTGTGTCCTTGTCTGCCATCCAGCAGAAGTAGCTATTCTTTCCTCTTTATGGTGTACCACCTCACTGGCCCCTGAACATTGTAGATGATTCTGGTGCATGTTTTAGGGAATGCATTCAGCCTCATGCAGACACTGATGACTCCTATTCGGTCTCACAGCTACCCTACATAAATAGTGGAGTGTGTAACTTAAGAGCTACAACACATCCAACCTTTTCCTGTAGCTGCACATTGCAGGGGAAGATGGAGGTCTAGCTGTATTTCAGGAAAGCTTGTCAATTTTTGCTTACCTTTTTACTGAGGATGCCCTGATAACTTCCAGGGACATGAGAGTTCCTTGGAACATAGTTTGAAAACCACTGTCAGGTTTTTTCCCCAGCAATCTTCTGCTGTTTTCCTAAGTCAGTGTATGCTATTTTTGCCCCAATTCCTTGAGCATTCCAGCTGGTTCTCCAGTGCTAATACTATTCTTAGGTTTCAGACTTTTCAAGGGAATAATAAAATTAAAACACTACCAAAGCATTCTTCACTAAAATGAATCATACATGAATAAAGCATACACAATAAATAGGCCAATAAGTATGCTTAATTTCAATTGCTTTGTCCAGTTTAAAATCAAGCAGTGCATAACTGCAGTGGATTGTTGCCAAAATCTACAAAGAGTACACAGAAGGATGTGCTGGAATTTAATTTAAAGACTGTACAAGAATCTAAGTACTAACACTGAGCCAACTGAAAAAAGACAGTAAAGAAGGTTGGATGCACATTTTATTGAACCAGCAGCTGTTGGTGGGTGTGTCATGTTTTCCAATGCAATACAGCCCTTTAGGATATTCAAACTTTCATGTTGGCCAACAAGTTGCACCAGTAAAAAGAATTGGCTTATCAATTTCCTCTTTTCTATTTTTGTGTTAGTAGAAAATTGGCATAAGCATCATCCAAAGAACCACATTAATCCTACATTAGTGAACTGACAGACATATTGTTTCCAAATAAGACTGTTTTGGAACATTATTGCCTCCAAAGACTAATTTTTGCTAAGCTAGAATGAAGGGGTTAAAGGGAGAATCTCTGAATTTAGCTCTAAAGAACAAGGCTACGGTAATTTTGAAGCAGCTTAGTTTTACACAAAGATTCATTGCATTTGATCTTGAAAACAAACTCAAAATGAGGTTTTCTGAAATGAACTGCTGTATAGATACCTTTTTTATCAATACTAAACTATTTCTTCCTAAACACTTTCTTTCTGGTGCACACAAACATTTATAGCATGTAAAGAATTTTTGAAAGGTGCTCCTTTAAACTTTTACACTGTAAAATTTACAGTAACTGTAAAAGGCAGTCAAAGGCTGAAATATTCTGGTGACTTTGATACTTTTGAGATTCATATACTAAGCTACAGTGCTTTTATTATTGGAGATTTACTATGTGATGTAATAGATGGTTTATAAAGTAACAACAACACTTGCTTAGTGTTTCCAGAGCGTACATCTCCTAAAAGATTATTGAGCAAGCAAAGTAAATGTATCTAGTAGGGAATTTCTAAGGAGAAAATTTAAAAAATCTAAGCTGGAATACACAAAGACATAGAATCATTCCAAATCATGGAGAGTATCATTAACTCATATATTCTTATGTCTTACTACTTCCTTTAATGAATACGTCATAAAGACAGCAGATTTTAAAAGTTTATTTTATATCATTCAGAATAGGATGCAATTTGTATATGCTAGAATATTAGTTTTATTTTCTGAATTACTTGTTCTGCTGAACAATGAAGTTCTCAAATTACTTACAGAAACCAATGGATGGTATTACAGAAGAAGTTATTAGGGGCTACAGGGTGTTATAACATTTCATTTCCATATCTGTGACAATGTTGTGCCAACAGTTTATAATGGTTTATAAGATAGTAAGCATGACCATAATAATTTTACTTTTAATTTTTAGTATTGTACACTGCTTTGTGTGTCATTTCTGGCATGACTGCAGTTCCTAAACAAATAAGAAAATGAATTTTTTCCTTTGCTATTAAATGCTTAGGGAGATAGACACTGATAGCTGGAATTAGAATTTTGTTTCTGACTTCAACAGGAGGAGAGTCAGACTAAACATTCCAATTTCAGTGGCATTCCAGGAGCCATGGCTCGCAGTGGTCTCAATTAAGAGAAGCCAAGTTCATAAGCTCACATGATTCACATTTGTACCTCTGGACTCTCTGCTTTGATTTCCATGGATCAAACCACTACATTCCTTTTGTCTACTTCTCCAAATATGAAAAGAGATTTCAAAAGCCAAACAGCAGCTACAGCCACCAAAGAAAACAAAGAAGAAAATCCAAGTGCATAATCTGATGTTTACACACACTATTTTCTTTCACAGGTGTGTCACCAATGTGTGCAAAAGGTGTGTGCTCGAAGTCAGATGGGGTGTAGGATTTGGAGTAATTATGTTAGCAGAGTTCTCACGAGCAACACGCAGAATCAAACTTTGGGGACCAAGAAAATTCACCACAAAAGGAGAAGGGTGTTTTTTACATGGTCAAACTTCCTCTCCTGCCCAGAGAAAAATCCAAGAGCGAATAGACTTCCAAGCTCCCGCTGCCCATATCTATTGCAACCCCTGCACATCCTCCAATGTTTTCCCCATCCCCAAAATGCAGTACCCCCTTTCACCTTAATCTTCGGAAATTGCATGGCCCCTTCAAAGAACAACACTTTCCATAGTCCATCACATGCTATATCATCAACCTTTTCACCTCTCTTGCTTGTTGCTGCTGCTATTCCTTCTCTGCCAGAAACAATGAGTGATGCGAGGGATGTGTTTGAGGAATTGGGGTGACATTTTTCTGATCTCTTGGTTTGATTCAGGAAATTGTTATCGGGGTTTCCCTTTTCTTTCCAGGAAACCTTGGAAAATTCCAGAGCTAAACAGAGATAGTCTCAGAGAGCTTGTCAATCTCTAATTGGGAGCAGCTTGACATAATGTGCCTTCCTCATAAGTTGACAGGCGCACAAATCCTTCCATGTACTTGAGAGTTCTTGAGAGTACTTTAGTACTTGAGAGAGTGTTTTTGTGAATGAGAATTGCAGCCCTCAGAATGTATTTTAAAAGCCACTGCATTTGTTCATCATACCACCTTAACTGCAAGACCTAACGAAACACAAAAGAAAAGAAAAGCATAATCTTATATGGCTACTATTCACACTATGTATGTAGGTTGGCCATCACGTACCGTACTGAACAACTGCTCTTGCAATAGATCTCTGTTTGGATTTTAGAATCTCTTTCAAAACAGCTGCTCAGAGGTTAAGTTTGAAGCATATCTACTTTTTTCCTAATAACAATACTGGCTTAAAAATTTTGTTTTGTAAAATCATTTGTGAGATATTAACAGACCTTGAGCAGAAAACTAAGCTAAATTTTTGCCATAGGATAAGATTTGGTTTCCTTCTGCAAAGTATGTGCAAAACTAAAAAGACTCAGGATAGAGATTGTGGAGGTTTAACTTTGTCTCTGCCTCCCCTTTTATTGTGAGCAATGTTATGATTGTAGAAAAAATAAACTGGATCATCTAGAAGTGTAATACTGGTTTGGGTAAAAATGAATGGAAAGCTGCACAGTATATTGTACTGATGTAAGTAGAACTATTTGCATATGATGTGATTTTATTTATTGCATTTCTGTAGAGACAGAATTCATGACTGTGGATACACGTAACCTCTGTGTGATGTATTTTTATTTCTTTTACAAGTTTCCAATTCAAAATATTGGTGTCTATTGACTATTAAGTGTGTACATTTTCTTGTAAACGTTTCAAGTAGTACGGATTGTCATATTCCCACATTATAACAAAAGGCTTCCATTAAAGATATGAACCTATACATTCACCTAACAGCGTGTTCTTGTGATATGTTAAGATAATCCTTGCTATACAACATGCAATTGGTACAATAGGAAAACTTATTTTAAATGGCTGGGGGAGATCTTTCAGATAGCCACTTTTATACCACCACCCAAGAAATCCACACCCATTCAAATATGCTGACTTTTATACAATGGCTGGATAACTTGCCCCCCATATATTGCTGGAATCCAAGTCAGGGGGAAGGGTCACATTGGTTATCCCTGTTTTATACTACACTGGTTGGTATTAGTGGAAATGGACTATTCATAATTATAAACATTTAATAACAAGAAAAATGGGTAGATAAATCTTGGGTGTCCAGAGCACTGTCTAATCATGTTGTGTTGGATGAGTTTCAGTTAGTAAGGCTTGAATATGTGCTTGGATCAGTCAGGGTGACCACTTTTGCTCTGGACATTTGGCTGATAAAAACCAGCAGGGAAGGGACAGCTAGCTGAGCCAGGGAGTTGATTAATGCCTCTTTACGTGAGGAGGTGGTCCCTGCCTGCCTGAAGGAGGCAGTGGTAAAACCACTCCTCAAGAAACCCTGGATTTGGAAAATCTAACTAGCTACCATTCGGTTGCTCACCTCCCTTTCCTGGGGAAGGTTCTAGAGTGGGTGGTTGTCAATCAGAGCCAGGCGCTCTTGGAGGGAATAGATTTTCTAGATCCCTTTCAATTGGGGTTTAGCCCCAGTTTTGGCACAGAAATTTCTTGGGTCGCCCTGTATGATGAACTCCGTTGAGAGAGAGATGGGGAAAATGTCCCCACTGTGGAAGGATGTGTGGATCCAGAATTGGCCTCTACAGTCACTTATGGACACACCATTAAGACCATGTTAATGAAAGACAATCTTACTCGGCCATGAGTGATCGCCGAAGGAAGCAACATTGATTTCAACAGGGCTTACCCCTGAGTAGACATGATTATAATTAAGAGACACTATAATCAAACTTTAAATGTATGCAAAATGAGCAAAGTGAACTCTTGAGGGTTTTCTTATAGGAAAAAAAAGTTGCTGTGTTTTTTTGTTATTTCATGCTGCTACTTTAGTGTTAATAAGTATTATAATTAAAGGCATCCTTTACCATTTAATTTATGGTTTTATTTTTGTTAGCTGCTTTGAGCTCTCTGGAGTAAACATGGGATATAAATGCTTTAAAAAAAAATTAATGAAAGGTTGTTCAAAGATCTCAAGATTCCTATTCAAGTTCCAGTATCTCCAGTGATGACTGTCTGTATCAGGGATTAACAGCTATCAGCCTCTGTGCAGTCAAGTATGGGGAAGGCAAAGGCAGAGAAGAAGAAAGGCAAATGCAAGCTTGCAAAAGCAGATTGCTTTGTTGTATAGACTGCTGGGCATCCATGATATAGAACTTCAGTGTCAGTGAATATTAATTGCCTAATCTAACCTGTCAGCTCAAGGAGGCTGGCTAGGGGAGATCGTATCCACACTAATCTTCTTAATTTATCTGTAGCCTTACGTTGTAATGGCCACTGTTACACAGATTTATGGGAGTGAAGAGGTCCATCAATGCCTAATATGAAGCAATATGTTTCTGAAAATTAGTCAATGGGGTGGGGGGAGCAACAAGAAGTATGGGCTACTGCTCTGCTTGCAGATTTCTCAAAAGCATCTGCCTGGTCTGTTATTCATTCTGAAGATTGATATTCTGCATTCTGATATTCTGAAGGTAGCTTGGAAACATATAAAAGACTCCACTCTCACTGATGCACACATACAACCCAGCAGTCTTTTGGCTGAGGGATGGGACCAGAGCATACTTCCCTTAAGGGGCATGTGTCCAAATTTTGACAAATCCGTGCCCTTTTGGGGTGGTGGCGATGCATTTTCCCTTTTTCAAGCAAACAGCCATCCTTGGCGCAACCTTCGAGTGGCTCTTGCTCTCCTCTCTGATGGCAGACACCAGAGTATGCTTCCCTTCTAAACTCCAGAGGTTTAGATTCTAGCTGAACCTTTACTCTGATCTGACAGGAAGGATGCTTTGTACATTCCTTTAACCTGAGCTTGGAGATGCTGAAGATGTTAACTCCCTGCCTGATATCTCTCAGGTAGGTACTTGAATCCCAAAACTAGCGGTCAGCCTCTCAGCTGCTTCTGTTTGCCCCCAGCAGCTCAACTGCTTCTTTAGAAATTGTGCAGGAATTTATTTATACTGTATACTAGCTTTCGATGGCAAAGATGAGAAAAAATTCCTAGCTTTCAGGGTCATGCAGAAAACCTTAAAACTACCGGTATGTCTTCTGAACTATATACCTATTGTATGGAAGTTAACAGTGAAAATTTATTCTACGTACTCCAATGGTAGCCAAAAGACTGATATTGATAGCTGGAAGAATAAAGATATAATCCCCTTTAATAAATGGATCACTAATATGATAACACTCACAACTTATGAATGGACTGCTTACAGACGTAGATTTTGCTTGGGAAAATATGACAATATTTGGAATGAGTTTATACAAAAGGTAAAGGGACCCCTGACCATTAAGTCCAGTTGCGGATGACTCTGGGGTTGCGGCACTCATCTCGCTTTTCTGGCCAAGGGAGCCAGCATACAGCTTCCGGGTCATGTGGCCAGCATGACTAAGCCGCTTCTGGCAAACCAGAGCAGTGCACGGAAACGCTGTTAACCTTCCTGCCGGAGCGGTACCTATTTATCTACTTGCACTTTGACGTGCTTTCAAACTGCTAGGTGGGCAGGAGCTGGGACCAAACAATGGGAGCTCACCCCGTCGCAGGGATTTGAACCGCCAACCTTCTGATCAGCAAGCCCTAGGCTCTGTGGCTTAACCCACAGCGTCACCCGCGTCCCATACAAAAGGTAGTAGGCTATTAATATTTACATATGTATTAGGATAATAATATATATGGGTTAGGATGTATGAGTTAGGATTTTTTTGTATATATTCATATATATTTTTCTACACATTTTTGTGCCTTTTCGTTTTTCTTCTCTTCATCTCTTTTTATCACTTTATTTACAGTTGAAATCTTTTCAATAAAATATTACCAAAAAAAAGTAAGATTGCAAAAATGTAGTAAATTAATTGATCATATTCAAACATTTTAAAATGCTTGATTGGTTAATCTCTTCATTCCTGCAGAGTGCAGACAGAAAAAACCCTCTTCCCGAAAACAGGGCAGCAAGCCAAATATAAATCAAACTGATGATCCTTAGGCAGAGGTGGATTCTTTCAACAGTCAGTAAATAGCCCACTGTGTTAAAAATGCCAATTCACTTTGGAAACGTATTTTAGATTCAAGCTATGGTGCAGCGACTCAGAAATTTCTTCCCAGAAAGCCTGCCATTCCTTAAATGTTTATAGGTAGGTAGGTATGTCACCACGCAAGAATAAATATCTTAAAGGCTTCATTAATAATCCTCTCTGCAGTCAGAGACTGAGAACTGAAAGACATTTAGAAGCATGGGCACCTCCAGGGCAGGGCTGAGACAGATAGTAACACTGAAATACTTTGCCTCTATCAGAGAATTACTTTTTTTAAAAAAATCCTCATTATTGTGCTCCAGTGCTGTCAAGAAAGCAAAATGTTAACAACAAACAAAAACAGCAAAATGTGTGTGTGTGTTGCTTGTGTTCAGTATGCAAAAAACACCATTAGAGCATTCACAATTTGAGCCTCTAGTTTTACCTTCAATAGCTAGAGCTAGAGCTCTGAGAAGAATCTGTCTGCCCTGCCCATTCCACTAAAATATGGCTAGAAAAATTAATAGGGAGTCTAGACCATGTCCATCTTAGAACATGCTCTAGCAGAATTGGCATCAACAATAGAATCCTATGATTCCAGAGGGAAAAAGACAGCTGTATACATACAAGCACTCACATTGTTGTCAGTTTTTGTTTTTATTATTCCCTGAATTGTAATTCCTACACTAATTTTAAAAACAAACTGCAAGCTGTGTTGCTAAAAGAAGGTGTTTCAGAATGTCAATAGCACTTACTCATTTACTGTACAATCACCTCTAGTTGGCTCCTGTACATGCAAACATTTGGTTGCATCACACATATGGGGAAGTTATTTATACAGGGATTTATTATTCTATCTTCTCCAATGGTCCAAGCTGCATTTCTGCAGCCCCATCCACCAGGACATTGCTCCTAAAGACATACAGAGAAAGGGTGGGAGGAGAAGTGCTTCTTACTGAATACCTTTCATCACAGAAGCAAGCTTTATAGCCCTGCATCACTCACTATGGAAAAGAAACAAATTGACTAACAGTAAAGTGCTAATTAAAGTCCACAGGCTTGCTAACTACTCCATTCTGCTCACAGAGCAATCAGAAAATGATGGGGGGAGTTAAAATTCCTCCAAAAATCCACAAGTAAGAAAAAGAAATAAAACCTTTGGTCAAACACAACAATACACAGCCCAACTAATCCCTATGATGAAAAATGCTATCCTTATTTGATAGATGTTAGTGATAATATTGCTTAATGAATTACTGGAAGGTGGTAAAGTAAAAATAGCAACAGTAGACCCAGATCTCAAATTATCTGAATGTTCCTACCAGGAATGCTGGAAGCTGTGCCCCCAGCCTGTTTCTTAGTGAAAAGGGTAATCTGCCAAAGAATTGGAACACTCACCACTACCTTTGCTGCTGTCCCCTCTCCCCTTCTCCTGGTAAGTTTGGTGGGTCCTGGGGTGCAAGGGAAATGGAAGGCAGCTGCGGGCACTTGAAGCACACAGAAAATATCTATCATTTGCACAGCTGCATGTGCAAAGGATTGAATATAGGCATGTTTGTGCCTCCCTGAACTACCCATCAAGTCCCTCCCTAAACAGCTCAATAGTGGCAGCCCACATACAGACACTCGACGTGTCCTTATTTTCCAAGGACATTCCCGGATTTACAGAAGCCGTCCTGGTTTCTGATTTGATCCTGGTATGTCCCGCTTTTCCTTAGGATGTCCCTATTTTCACTGGAGGGTATGGAGTTATGAGTCAAGGAGATAAGTAACTATACAACCTTTAAAAGACATCTGAAGGCAGCCCTGTATAGGGAAGTTTTTTTTATACAGGGCTGCCTTCAGATGTCTTTTAAAGGTTGTATAGTTACTAAAGGGCTGCTTGTAAATATTTTAAATTAATTAATTAATAAAACATTTGGACATGTACAAAAATGCTGTTAACACTGGAGTTTAAAAACCAGATACATGGGGGAAGGGTTGATATCAGAGGCTTCTCTGTTGCGGAAAGATGTCAGTTCAACTGCTCTTTACACTGTACAGATCTGTGTACACAAGGCAGGTTTATAGTGAAAAATCCATCCCTCTGGGGACTTAGAGCAACTTGTAAATCTATGCAAAAAAAATTCAGTAAGGCGCCATGTCCTTCATTTACTTTCTTCTTTCATTTGTAGGATTCTTTCTAATACAGTCTATAAATGACTTTTTGCTAAATAGAAACATCCTTTTCATACTTAGCGTCATTATGATCTCAAAGTTTTCATACCCAAGGATTTCAGCTTAACTCCCTTGTTAGATTTGAAAAGGTCTCTAGGCATCTGTGTGAAATTCATGAAAATTGCACCAAAAGAAAACAGCACACATTTCCTCAGGCTAGTCTAATCTTGCCCTTCTGTTTTGATTTAGACATCAATATTCATTTGCGGTGGGGTGGGGATAGATTTATAGCCCAATAGAATGGCCATATAGAAATTGCAGTTGATTTGTATTTCATTACAGCATTTGGAACCTAATTTATCCTGATCATATTTCCATATAAGGAGATGAAATAAAAATAGTGTGCTGCATAAGCCCCCAATATCATAAACCTCTATGTGGCAAGGCTACCTTATCAATATGTGACCCTTCTAAAAAGTCCCTTCACATAAATGATGTGTGCAAAAGTGTACTGAACCTTCTGTTTATATTATTCTAACTGCAATAATGTGCTTCACCTAGTTCTTTATTTCTTGATTGTCTGTCTTGTTTGTAGGAATAGAGGTGAGTAACCAAAGTTGTATTAAAAAATTGAAACAGAAGGTGCCTGCTCAATTGCTATTGGCAGAGCATTCTACAATACTGGGCTGAGAACATGAAAGGCTTTGTTTCTTGTCGTTATCGACTTGTCAGCATGGGGAACAACCAACAATACAATATTATGTGGATAGCAAGATCACAGCTTTATTTGTATCTGTATCTTGAATTTTGTTTGAACTGAACTTTCTAACATCTGAGATCATCTGGCATCAGGGGTGGGAAAAGTGGGTATGGTTTGGCTAAAACAACTTGGTAGGCCAAACTCAGAGGCCTCTAGATTGCAAGTTCTCCATTACTAGAGCGAGCAGTAGATTGCTTTAATCATAAATATACATGCAAAAGGTCAAGCTGGAAACTTTTCCTCACCATTGATAAAGCTTCACCCATTTAATTTCTGCATATCAAGCTGTTGTTAAAAGATAAGTAGGCAAAAATGGGAGATGAGCGATGGCTACACCTACTACAGGCTCCATCAGCTGACCCCAACTCTCTTCCTCAAAAGGCCCAAGAGGCTCCAGCTACCACTGAGCAAATTTTACCTTACGAATGGAAAGGGTACACATGGCAAAATACAATGCTGAGCAACTTTTATGCCACACAGAAGGCAAAGGATATTCAGGCCAAAGCCTTGCAAGCGACATGTTCCAATTCAAACAAAATGTTTCAAGCACACACAAGTCTCATGTAAGCTAAAAAAGAAAAGAAAAAAAGACTTTAGGAATGTTTTTAAAGCATGCAGCTAAACCAATCACAGAGACTTAAACCTTAGACCCATATAATTCTATTGCAGTAAAAAATGACTCGATTCCAAGTAAACATGTAAAGGAATGTTGAACGGCATGAAGGCTAGGAGAGATATGAACTCTCTAAAAATTAAACCACAAAGACCAAACAAGCAAAGCAGTGATGTAGTGCTACTGCTGAGAACTCAGTCTGTTTCCCTCTTTAGGTTTTCTGCAGCTGTCCTGGATACAGATTTCTTTTGTTGCCAGTGGGAATTTCTTGTTGAACAATACGTTTTGACAAGCAGTGTTTAGGGACTCTGCTTTGGTTAATTTGTCTGCCCCCTCAAAAAAAACAGCAGCTTCATTTTACCAACCAACTAATCAACGTGATGAGAACCTGAACTGTTTTAAAATGAGCCTACCACTATCTATATATTCACTGATATTTTCTGTGACAAAAAAGGAGAAATGTACATATTCCTAATCATTGCACATTGTTGTTAAATGGGGGGTGTTGTTCCTTAAGGTGTTACAGAAGAGATATGGATCAGATTCCCATTACCATCTTTTCCAGATAAACTGGATCAGGTAATAATGCCAAAAATAATGTGACTGACAAAGAAATAACAGCCAATAACTACAAGCCAATATAATCTATTCTTCAGTGCACTCCTATATGTATATTCAGAAGTAATCTACCTGGAATTCAATAAGATTATTCCAAAGTAAACGTGCACAGGATTGCATCCCAAACCATTATAACATAATTAGTTGCAATTCAATTCTAGCTGCATTGCTATACCTGACTAGTAATTCTGGATGTGGACACTTTATGATAGTGTGAAATGCACCCATTAAGTTCATTGGTAAACAAATTAGCATTGTCATGCATATCCACATCAGCTGCATAAGATTCTCTTCACTGGATTGGGATGATATACTAAAATGCAGTAACTGCCGACATTATGTTGAAAATTCACTCACAGATCACACCTTTTAAAAAATTGTACATGTAATATAAATATAGGGTAAAATTATACAAAATGGCCTAAACTGAGCAATGTAATAGCTCAGGCCACAACTGGGTTAAATTGAATGTCTGGAATTTAAACCAATCCAATCCAATGGACTTTCCCTACTGAACTGGCACAACTGAAAGGAGGTTCTTCTTCACTCCCATTAAGTTCAATGGAAGCTTTCACAAAAGATACAGCTAAGTAGGAAATCAGCAGAAATTCAAGTAACTGATTTGTATGAGCTATGGATTTGGCTGAGCAGCTTTTATGTAATAATTTTTCGGTTTAAAATTATATATTATAGGGCTTAAGCAGATTTGCCAGTGTGATGTAGGGTTGTCATAAATCAGTGCAAGAGCAGATGTATGACAAATTTGCATGGTGTACAGATTCTGTCACCTCGGACAAATAGTGAATTACTGTGCAGCATCCAGACAGTGTCTTGCTCTACAAATAAGCCCCTCCACCTCCGAGAGTTTGGCAACCAATACCATTTGTATTTCATGCAAGTGTCAGATGTTATTTGAATCAAAATATTTTAAATGGACTTATGTCCATGCAGTTGTCCACAGTACCGCTACAGACTTCAGTGCTTTAGAATGGATATTCACAGATGTGACTTCTGGTGTCAAGGGCTGGAAAACTGGTGTCAGTGTGTACATATACATATTACACCCCTACATTAATCCAACTACCATTAGAAAAGGGTTCATCTGAGGTGCACAAAATACATCAACACAGGCCAAAGTTAAAGGTGGATTATCTCATAGCTTTATGGCTTGTAGCAAGAATAAATGCACCGGTGGAAGAATTAACTGACTGCCGACAGTTTAAAAGGAATGAAATGAACCATGCAAAAAATGTACACAAAATACTGCATTGCTAATTTGAGCATGAAATTGCCATGATTGGCTTCTCAAATTAGAGCTGCCAGTGTGAGACCTTCAGAGGATCTGGTTGCCAAATACTTTGTAATTTGCAATTTACAGCAGGCTTAAAGGAGATCTGAATATCAAGCATGAATATGTTTTTATGAAAGAGCAGGGAGAGATAAAAAAAAAAGCCAAATACGCACTCACACTTTTATCCATGTTCAGTTTACATATTATACCTTTGTTGAAGCAGCTGCACTGGCTGCCTCTGTGCTACCAGATCAGGTTCAATGTGGCATTTTCTTTATACTGCTTTGATATTTTATACTATTTATAAATCTTTTTAAATAAAAATACATTGTATTGAGATGTTTGTATAGAAGGTGATTAATAAATGCTAATTATATTCAGTGCTAATAATATTCTCCCAAAGCTTTCCTTTCCTTCTCTTCTCCAGTCTTCCTAATGCTGCAATAGGAAGACTACTCAAGGAAAGCAGACAAAAGTTTGGGATAAGGAAGGAAGCGGGGATGATGTCAGTGAAGTTAGATAGGGAGGAAAGGCTAAAGCAGAAGGGAGTGCAGAGATTGGGGACGGGTTTTCTGAGTAAAAATGAACTCTGGTGCTCTGGAAACCTCTAGGCTAATGTAACCTTTAAGGTTAGATTACTGCAACAGAGGGCTGTCTCTGAAGATGGTTCGGAAACTTCAGTTGGTGAAGAATTCGGCACCCAGGTTGGTCACCATGGCAAGATGGTTTGAGCATCTTACACTGATCCTGGCCCAATTAGTTTCCAAGCCCAATTAAGTGCTCGTTTTCACCTATAATGCCTTAAAAGGCTCAGGACTGCAATACCTCAAGCACTGCCTCTTCCTATATGAACCTACTCAGACCCTGTGATCATCATCGGAGATCCATCTTCATGTACCTCCTCCGCAAGAGGTCCAGAGCGTATCAACACAAGAACGGGACTTTACTGCAGTGGCTCCCCATTTTTAGAATGTTCTCCCTAGTGTGGCTCTTCATGGTGCCTTCAGTTGCCAGGCAAAAACGTTCCCTTTCCACCAGCTTTTGGCTGATTAACATCCTATATCCTTTTAAATGTGATTGTGGGAGGGGGGGTTATTGTTTCATTTTTGTTCTTGCTTTTATTGCATATTTTGTGTTTTTATCTTGTCTTTTTATGCTGTGAACCACTCTGAGATCTTCAGATGAAGGATGGTATACAAATTTAATTAATAATAATAATAATAATAATAACAATAATGCCTTTTTGTTCACATATTATCAATTCCTTTTGTGATTCCTTCCACCTTTCAAATGAAAACACTGCAGATGACCACATACAATATGACCTTCCCTTCCTCAACTAATTCCCAAATCAGGGACTGATAACTTTCCAAAGAACCTGAATGCTCTAGTGCTCTCCCTTTAAATGTGAGAATATATTTTAATATGAGTAGAGTGTATTTTCATCATATTTGAAGGAACATAGTCTGCTCCAATAATGTCTGGGATTTAGGTATGCAGCTTCCAAACCAGAGGGTATTATTTCCATGCACATTCCCATCTCTGCAGTTCTGTTGTTTTAGAAAGTCACTCATGCTCACTGGATGTCAGAGAGGTCAGGTAGGAATGGTTTAGCAGCAGAGTGAGAAGTGGGGCAGACACAGAAGAAGCCAGCTGGTTGGGTGCTCTATAGGGCAGGAGGGTGGAAGGGATGTACACACACAATAATAAAATTGAAAAAACATGGGATATTTGGGTTGAGCCCTGGTCCTGTCATAGATCTGCTATAATGCACTGTATTTCATCTGTCTCATTTTTCCCCTTCATGACAATACATCAGTTTTGTTAAATAAAGAGATTTCAAGAAACAAAGATACTGAAAGTGTATGGTATGTTTTAAAAACCCAATTATGTATATTTCTTTGATTAAAATAATTATTGCTCTAGGAAGAAAGAAATCCTTATAGACAAAACAGATTGCAAACACAGCTAAAGCTAATTATTGGAAGTAAAACTGGATGTGTCTATGGCACAATGCCATATTTCTTTTGATTAGGAAGCTGAAATCTGGGTTACATTCTGAAAACAGGAAGGCATGGCAGAAACTCTCAATTAAATAGTTCCCATATAAACACAGGAATTCCACTGCCATCAATCTCAGGAGTGTCAGGCAGGGCAAACTGGCTGAGTAACAAGATTTGCTTTGCTATAAGCAAAAAATAAAAGCACCCCACTCCCAAATTCATACACGGTTTTGTACTGCCTTTTCATGCTACTACCTTCTGCCTTCTCTTCACAGCAAAGCTTATCACCCACCTTTAATGCTACACCAGTGCCAGTTTCAAATGAACTATGATATAGTAACAGCACATCACAAGGATATGGATTACCATCACATTAAAGGAGACACTATTCACAAAATTAGCAATTATACGAATGACTGTTTAAAAGAGTAAATAGCAGGGAAAGGAGAAGACAGATCAGGATCCTGATGGTAGGCTTTAACCCACTCTCTTCTTGCAGTCCTGATCTAGATTGGAGTCCCACACCTATCTACAATGGAAGGAAAGCTCCATTGGTGTGGATGTGATTTTTCTTTCCTGTGCAAATAGCAGGTATCTGCAGCTATCTGGTGCTGAGGCAAAGACAATTCACTTTGCCTTGGGCAGCATGTGGGTAAGCTATCTTCCTGCTTCATCCCTCCCTCCCCACCTTGCTGCTATATTTACTTATATAAAGGAAGTTATATTTGTGGAATATATTTACTTGGGATGCTCATATATTTAGTTTTAGCACTCAAGTTAATTAATTTTCATGTCTAGCTGAACTCAAATCCTGATGCCAAGATTGGTTCATTAACCACATGGGGCATCACGTAGGGATGGACAAATCTGTCAATATCTGTTTCTCATTTTTCCAGTTTCAAATTCAGTTCTTCACATTCCTATAGCAGTTTGCAGGCTTTTAAAATCAAAAAGCCTTGTTAAAATTCATCAGTATTTTAGCGCAAATTTATCTCAATGTACACATTTTTGTGTGGTTTGGGCTAATACAAACACTTTTACAAGCAATTTTCCTAATAGAATGCCTTTTGTATGCTGTTTTCAATAATATATTAATTTTTATGCACATTTTCCATTAACACACACATTTCTGTACACATTTTTGTTGGAGAACTGCATCACAAATTTTGGAGAAGTATGAATTTCAGTCGATAGGAGAACTTGTTTCAGAACTGTGGTATGACAATTTCAATATTGAACTAAATAGATTATATTGGCAATGCTAGGAATGTCCTCAGTTGTTAGCACAACAGTTAAACAGAGGAACTGCCCAAGTTCCTTTATAAACAGTGTTGGAAAAGGAATACACATGATTGATTGGTTCTAATGGCTTCCTCTGCCTCATCTTTGATGTCATGAAACTTTTAAGAACCATCCTTTCCTTTGACAGAGTAAACAAACACAATATTCCCATCAACGTCATTTGCGTCAGTGAATCCTGTTGGCATTTCCACACTTCTCTTTTGTAATGTGAAATTTTTTTTAAGCTATCAAAATGATCTTTGAGATAGTGAGCTGGCACATCTTCAGCATCAAAATTTGGACGGGGTCACTCTGTGAAAGGAGAACAGCATTACCAGCCTGCCTGTGTCCAGGTCATAAGAAATAGCCTTCTCAGAAACGCACCTGTTTCTGTATAGAAGTGGATCCTACCGTTTCATTATGTTTTACCATTGCAAGATAATAAATATAAAGCCACTACTTCAGTAAACAAAAATATTTTTATGCTAGTTGCCATTGCTGAGCATAAGATATTTCAGAGGTCCACATAGTTCCCCAATGTTTGTTTGTTTGTTTGTTGCTGCCAGTGGGAAAACAAATGTGTTTGGTGTTTTCTTCAATTAGTGCTTGGAGCCCAACACGTCATCTTATGAAAAAGAGCATAGAACCAGTTCCACCCCCACCCCCTTTTGCACCAAATTGTCACATAAAAAAATGGTGTTATTATTTCTCCTGGCAAATGGATGAACTGAATGACTCTTGTAGCTCATTTGGTTACTAAAGACCTTATACCCTTTGGGAGAGGACATATGCCACCCCCATGATCCTGGGGTCATGACCATGGCAATGATCTTAACCTTCCTTCATGTATAAGGTCATGGGAAACTGTTGTAAATCATATTCCTCATCTTGGAGCTGGGACACAAAACACTGTTATTTCTTTGTTAATCAATATGTGCCTTTCAGTGACCAAAGCTGGGGTGCAGGGATACTCTAACTATCCTTGTTTTCCTAACTTGTCTCTCTCTCTCTCTCTCTCTCTCTCTCTCTCTCTCTCTCTCTCTCTCTCTCTCTCATACAGATTCTATACAGTTGATATTTCTCCCTTTGGTGTTTTTACTATTTAAAGGTGGTGAGCTTCTGTCGCTTTGTCCCAGCTTCTGCCAACCTAGCAGTTCGAAAGCATACTAGTGAAAGTTCTTAAATAGGTACCGCTGTGATGGAAAGCTAATCGGCGTTTCCATGCACTCTGGCATTCGTCACAGTGTTTTTATACTGTGAGTAGATCACAGTTTCTTGGGAGTTGGACATGCCTGCTCTAGAGTAATCTCAGTAATGTCTCATTGATTACACAAAACCAATATGCAAAGGTGAACTAATCTAAGGCATGCAACTTTCAAAAGCCACTGTTTCAAAAGCCACGAGTATCTTATTCAAACATGAGAAAAGTACCAAACTTAGGCTGCATACACATTATACCTTCAAAGCACATTCTTCCCCTCAAAGAATTCTGCACACTGTAGTTTACCCCTTGCAGAGTTATAATTCTCATTAACCCCCTAACTACTATGCCCCAAATTCTTTGCTGGGGGATG
Source organism: Podarcis melisellensis (assembly GCF_964234715.1). NCBI lineage: Eukaryota > Metazoa > Chordata > Lepidosauria > Squamata > Lacertidae > Podarcis > Podarcis melisellensis. The sequence goes on from NC_138543.1 coordinate 47,384,320, forward strand.
GGGGTGGGAATGTGATTTGAATGGACTTTAAAAGGTATAGTGTGTATATTCCCAGAGCTTATTTTAAAACCAGATTTGCAGACCCTTTTTAAACAACAAATGTTGAATTAACACACTGAATTCTGAACTAAGCTTGGCAGGCTGAGCAGGCTGGTTACTGCTATAGTCAGAAAATCCCAGCTTGAGACTTGCTTGTCCGACAGTGGGAATGAATGACTGAATCCAAATACTCAGAACTAACTGGAATATGAGGTTTGACTTGAACGGAATGCCTATGAAGGCATGCAGCTGGAAAACATTGTTCCAGAGCTGGTTATTCATGTGGATTTTTAAGGAAAGACTCATGGGGAGGATACAAGATTTGGGCTGGCTCGTGCTCAAGGATATTTAAAATATCTATGTGAAGAACAAATTCCAATGCAATGTTTGCCAACTTATATACCTTTCTTACCATTGGAATGATTCAAAAGCATTTGTGTAATAAAGCACTACTTTACAGATAACAGTCCTCTGAAGGGCTATGTGGTCCAATTCCACTTAAAATATAAAATAAATGCAAAAAGAAAGAGAAAGGAGGAGCACTGAGGCTGCCCATCAACAATTAGCACTTGGACAGCAGACTGAATAGACCCACAAGGCCCCATGTCACTGTCTTACCCACTATTAGTAAGATCACTGTATTTCCATTTAAATTATAGTAATTATTTCTAAATTTACAACTATATAAATTAGCATATGTCAATGTTAGGCAAATCTGTATCCTTTTTTTATTTGTATGTGCGTGTTGCATTTCCTCTTTCTCAGCAAAGGCAAAGTGGTCACCCTAGGAATGGAACATTAAAAGTCTTCTTCTGAGCCTCTTTATTTCAAAGATAATGGTTTTCAGATTCTGGTCTATCAGCATCACCACACATTAATGCTTCTTTTTACCACACTCTCTCAAGCACAGAAATTCTCTGTTGAATACAGAATGACGGTAACAAGAAAATAATGTTAGCTGAGTTGGTTTCACTGGCAGCTGATCTGTTATACTCCAAACTGTATCAACATACTATTAACAAAAAACACAAAAAAAACCCTGTCTGAGGAACAAATGAAACATTGGGAAAAAAATAATCCTGCAGACAGATCACAAATCCTGCTGAGTGATCAACAAGAATGCACTCCACCCTTTGGAAACCAGCAGAATGTTGAACACACGGAATTAGAACATTCCCTACCATGCTACATTCTTTCCTTTAGTGCTCCCACAACTCATTTACTTCCATTACAGCAGGCAATATACACTAACTTTTGATCCCTGGGCAATATCCTTCCCAAAGTAATTTGGAAACATGAATGGACAATGTGAAGGCAATATATGAACCATGCAGTTGTAATCTTGGACATAGAACTTGCTTTAGCTTCAGACCTGTTTTTAACTCATCAGAACTGAAACATGGAAAATAGAAACAGTTGTTGCCAAACAAATATACATATGAAATCAATATTACTATTTAATAATAAACAGATATATTACAAAATTATTTTTCTTAAAGAGCTGCAAGATCCCATTCCTGCTTTCCTTTTTTTGTTTTTGTTTTGCCTCCATTGCCATTATTGTAAAAACCATCAACTTTAGCAATAGAGGTATAGTGGGAAACCATAGGAAGGCAGGATAAAGATGTACCGTAGATTTTAAGATACAGAGTAGGCAAAGTGACCATAGCTAAGAGCACATGTGCACAATATCCACACATACCAAGTGTTTTTCTTTGATGGTATCTGCACACACACAAAAGAAGTAAATTTAAGGACCAGTGCAGCCATGGTGGGTTGCAGTGCCCAAAAGCATTAACTTCACCCACAGTTATCTGGGGATTGTGCAAATGTGTGCAACAGGGTAGACTTCCATGTGTGTAATTTATTGGTAAAGATGGACACTACTGATTTCAGTAAACTGGTCCTCAGTAAACTGGTCCTTTACAATATTTCCACTCTGAAACACTGTACAACTGAAAGGTATTATAGAACACTGAGAAGGGGCAGGAGTAAGTCGTCACACTGTTCTTCTCTTCCACTGGACTTTATCCTTGCGTTATCCTATATTAACAGTCCCCTTCCAAAAGACTTTACTCCCATCTATTCTTAGCATAAAGAAAGTTTTGTAGATGATCGTTGTAGATTTGTGATCTAAAAGCACACTGCAGTGTTTAATTAAGACCACTATATTTTTTACTGGAAATCTGATTGCATAACATATATTCTTTTTTCTTTTCATAACTTGTAAGAAAAATATTGAAGATGAATACATCAAATGTAAAAAAAAATATTTTCACCAGAGAATTTAGGTTCAAGTGTCATGGGACTGCAATAGTCTGTTTCATTATTAAAACAATTATTCCAAAGAAACTAAACCTACTCTTCAAGCCTTCTCTATTTTGGAAGTATTGTATCTTCAGTACAAAAATGTAGGAACTGGTTCAACTCTGACATTTTTGGATTGATTTACTTCCACAGGATCCAGTTAAAAATTACACATGACATATTCCATATGTGATGGTTCCAAAAAATTAGCAAATCCTTCCAAATATGGGGGCTTGGGGAATGCCTGTTGTTTCCACCAGCAAATGGAAACAAAAACTGTTTCTGATACTTGCTGAACAACATTTAACATTGTCTGTCACTGAATAGTACATTGATATCACTAAATTTACATGTAGTGCTATTTAATATAAGCAACTTTAAAAGAACAATGGAACAATATTATTCACTGCATAGTTAAACTGATGCTCTTGTATTTAAGCTGACTGGCAACAAAGGCACACTTACCAAGGAAAACAGCACCACAAAAATCAATGTTAATTACAGGCAAAAAAATATCCCTCATCAGGAATCATGAAGAAGCTGAATTGCAGTCTGTTTCTCCCCTTCTAAACCATTCTCTGCCAATTTATGAGCAAAGAAACTGCATTCAAACATTATCAAAGTGGACAGAAAATTTCAGCAAAATTCTGTTGGGTTGGATACATGTTTTTTGTTGCACTGAGGTGGCTGAATAGGGCTGTCCTTGCTTTCATTCTACAAATGTCTCCAGTCATTCTAGGTTTCTGCATTTCCATAAAAACACAGGGAAGACATCTAAAGGCCCACCTAATCCAGAATCCTGTTCTCAGTGGCCAACCAGATGCCTAAGGGAAACCCAGAAGCAGAACTGGAATGCAACAGCGCTCTCCCTGCTTGTGATTTCCAGCAACTGGTATTCAGAGGCATACTACCTCTGACAGTGGAAGTGGAAGACAGCTCTGTCCTAAATAAATTTGTCCAATTCTTTTTTAAAGCCATCCAAGTTGATGGCTATAGGGAAATGGTTCCCCCAGTCCCAGTTTAAAGAAACACAAATATCTAAACTTGTGTTTATACAATTTTTAGCCTTCAGGGTCCACAGGACTTTTCCACTGACACCTATTCTCTTTGAATCCTTTCAAAGGGTGGAATTCAATATTATGTGGCTACAGACCCACTAACTGTATTCAATACAAGAGTTCATAGAATAATAGAATGGTAGAGTTACAAGAGTCCCTGATGGTCATCTAGTCAAACCCTGCAATGCAAGAATCTCAACCAAAGCTTCCATGACAGATGGCCATCCTCTGCTTACAAACCTCCAAGGAAGGAGAGTACAGAACTTCCCAAGGGAGTTCGTTCCACTGTCAAACAGCTCCTACTGACAGAAAGTTCTTCCAGATCCTTAGTCGGAATCTCCTTTCTTTGAATCCATTGGTTCAAGTACTAGCTTCCCGAGCAGGAGAAAACAAGTTTGCTCCATCTTCCATGTGACAGTCCTTTACATATCTGAAGATGGCTATCATATTTCCTCTTATTCTCCCCTCTTTTCCAGGCTAAACATACCCAGCTCTCTCAAGTGTTCCTCATAACGCTTGGTTTCCAGATCCTTGATCATCTGCACATGTTCTACTTTGTCAATATCCTTCTTAAATTGTGGTTCCCAGAACTGGACACAGTACTCCAAGTGTGGTCTGACCAAAGTAGAATAGAGCAGTAGTATGACTTCTGTTGATCAGGAGTCTTGACTTCTGTTGATGCAGCCTAAAACACCTTTACGTTTTTTCACTGTTGTTAATTCATGTTTAACTTGTGGTCTTTTTACAGACCCTGTTCACATGTACTACTGAGAAGCCAGATGTCCCCCATCTTTTATTTGTACAGCTGGTTATTCCTGCCTAAGTGTAGAACCTGACATTTGCCCCTCTTGAAATTCATTCTGTTTAGGCCCAGTTCTGCAATCAGTTAAAGTCATCTTGAAGTCTGATTCTGTCTTCTGTGACATTAGCTACCCCTCCCAGTTTGGTGTCATCTGCAAATTTGATGTAAAGGTAAAGGTAAAGGTACCCCTGCCCATACGGGCCAGTCTTGACAGACTCTGGGGTTGTGCGCCCATCTCACTCAAGAGGCCAGGGGCCAGCGCTGTCCGGAGACACTTCCGGGTCACGTGGCCAGTGTGACAAAGCTGCATCTGGCGAGCCAGAGCCGCACACGGAAACGCCGTTTACCTTCCCGCTGGTAAGCGGTCCCTATTTATCTACTTGCACCTGGAGGTGCTTTCGAACTGCTAGGTTGGCAGGCGCTGGGACCGAGCAGCGGGAGCGCACTCCGCCGCAGGGATTCGAACCGCCGACCTTTCGATCGGCAAGTCCTAGGCGCTGAGGCTTTAACCCACAGCGCCACCTGCGTCCCTACCGCAAATTTGATGAGCATCCCCTCAATTTCTTCATCCAAGTCATTTATAAAGATGTTGAACAACAACGGGCCCACTTTTTCCCAGGATGACGAGGAACTATTAATGAGCACTCTTTGGATTGGTCAGTCAACCAGCTACAAATCTACCTAAAGTTAACTTGTCCAGTCTACATTTTACCAGTTTCTCTGCAAAAATATCATGGGAGACTTCATCAAAAGCCTTACTGACTGCTCATTAGCCACATTGGCATCCTCTTGTCCCTGTTGTTGTTGTTTAGTCGTTTAGTCGTGTCCGACTCTTCGTGACCCCATGGACCAGAGAACACCAGGCACCTCTGTCCTCCACTGCCTCCCGCAGTTTGGTCAAACTCATGCTGGTAACCTCGAAAACACTATCCAACCATCTCGTCCTCTGTCGCCCCCTTCTCCTTGTGCCCTCCATCTTTCCCAACATCAGGGTCTTCTCCAGGGAGTCTTCTCTTCTCATGAGGTGGCCAAAATACTGGAGCCTCAGCTTCACAATCTGTCCTTCCAGTGAGCACTCAGGGTTGATTTCCTTCAGTATGGAGAGGTTTGATCTTCTTGCAGTCCATGGGACTCTCAAGAGTCTCCTCCAGACCATAATTCAAAAGCATCAATTCTTCGGCGATCAGCCTTCTTTATGGTCCAGCTCTCACTTCCATACATCACTACTGGGAAAACCATAGCTTTAACTATACGAACCTTTGTTGGCAAGGTGATGTCTCTACTTCTCAAGATGCTGTCTAGGCCTGTCATTGCCCTTCCCCCAAGAAGCAGGCGTCTTTTAATTTCGTGGCTGCTGTCACCATCTGCAGTGATCATTGAGCCCAAGAAAGTAAAATCTCTCACTACCTCCATTTCTTCCCCTTCTATTTGCCAGGAGGTGATGGGACCAGTGGCCATGATCTTCGTTTTTTTGATGTTGAGCTTCAGACCATATTTTGTGCTCTCCTCTTTCACCCTCATTAAAAGGTTCTTTAATTCCTCCTCACTTTCTGCCATCAAGGTTGTGTCATCTGCATATCTGAGGTTGTTGATATTTCTTCCGGCAATCTTAATTCCGGCTAGGGATTCATCCAGCCCAGCCTTTTGCATGATGAATTCTGCATATAAGTTAAATAAGCAGGGAGACAAAATACAGCCTTGTCGTACTCCTTTCCCAATTTTGAACCAATCAGTTGTTCCATATCCAGTTCTAACTGTAGCTTCTTGTCCCACATAGAGATTTCTCAGGAGACAGATGAGGTGATCTGGCACTCCCATTTCTTTAAGAACTTGCCATAGTTTGCCATGGTCGACACAGTCATTTTTTTTTTTTAATATAATTTTTATTAGGGTTATAATATACAAAATTCAAATTGCAAATACATGTTTCCATAAATCTAATGGACTCCCCCCATCTTCCGAGCACTGCATTCTCTGTAAATCCAAAACCTCAGCAATTTGTTGACTTATTTTAAACATAATAATATATCTTCCATTTTATCGTGATATCTGGTCTCTAAACATTTCAATCCAAATCCATTAATTTTTAGTTTCAACACAATAAAATTATTTCATTACACCACTTCTGTCTTGTTGTGCCTTATTTACCAATTCAAAAATTTACCGATACTGAAGCTGTACTTTCCTAGAAAGGAGCATTTTTTAACATTCATACAACTTATAATGCTTTTTCAAATAGTCCTTAAATTTTTCCCAAACTTCCTCCGTTTCTTCTTCTCCCGAGTCTCGAATTCTGCCAGTCATTTCAGCCAGTTCCATATAGTCCATCAGCTGCGTCTGCCATTCTTCCAGTGTGGGTAGATTTTGTGTCTTCCAGTGCTTTGCCATCAAGATCCTTGCTGCTGTAGTAGCGTACATAAAGAAAGTTCTATCTTTCTTGGCCACCCTCTGGTCTACCATGCCCAGGAGGAAGGCCTCCGGTTTCTTGGGTACGGTAAATCTAAGCACCTTTTTTAGTTCATTATGTATCATCTCCCAGAAGGCCTTCACCTTCGGGCAGGTCCACCAGAGGTGTAGAAATGTCCCTTCCTCTTCTTTACATTTCCAACATTTATTATCCGACAGGTGATATATCTTTGCAAGCTTGACTGGGGTCATGTACCACCGGTATGTCATTTTCATAATATTTTCCTTCAAGGCACTACATGCCGTGAATTTCATTCCGGTGTTCCATAACCTTTCCCAGTCTTCAAACATAATGTTGTGCCCCAAGTCCTGCGCCCACTTTATCATGGAGGATTTAACAATCTCATCCTGTGTATTCCATTTAAGCAGCAAGTTGTACATTCTCGAAATTAGCTTAGATTTTGGCTCAAGCAACTCTGTCTCTAGTTTCGATTTTTCCTCCTGGAAACCCACTTTTTTGTCCGCTTTAAAAACTTCCTGGATTTGAGCATAATGCAACCAATCTCGCACCTTGTTTTTTAACTTTTCCATACTCTGCAACCTCCATTTATCTCCAATTTTTTCAATTATTTCCCAATATTTAGGCCAGTGGGCCTCCATATTGAGTCTTTTACGTGCTTTGGCCGACACAGTCAAAGGCTTTTGCATAGTCAATGAAGCAGAAGTAGATGTCTTTCTGGAACTCTCTAGCTTTCTCCATAATCCAGCGCATGTTTGCAATTTGGTCTCTGGTTCCTCTGCCTCTTCTAAATCCAGCTTGCACTTCTGGGAGTTCTCGGTCCACATACTGCTTGAGCCTTCCTTGTAGAATTTTAAGCATAACCTTGCTAGCGTGTGAAATGAGGGCAATTGTGCGGTAGTTGGAGCATTCTTTGGCACTGCCCTTCTTTGGGATTGGGATGTAGACTGATCTTCTCCAATCTTCTGGCCACTGCTGAGTTTTCCAAACTTGCTGGCATATTGAGTGTAGCACCTTAACAGCATCGTCTTTTAAAATTTTAAATAGTTCAGCTGGAATAACATCACTTCCACTGGCCTTGTTATTTGCAGTGCTTTCTAAGGCCCATTTGACTTCACTTCCCAGGATGTCTGGCTCAAGGTCAGCAACCACACTACCTGGGGTATACGAGACATCCATTTCTTTCTGGTATAATTCCTCTGTGTATTCTTGCCACCTCTTCTTGATGTCTTCTGCTTCTGTTAGATCCTTTCTACTTTTGTCCTTTATTATGGAAATCTTTGTATGAAATGTTCCTTTCATATCTCCAATTTTCTTGAACAGATCTCTGGTTCTTCCCATTCTATTGCTTTCCTCTATTTCTTTGCATTGCTCGTTTAAGAAGGTCTTCTTGTCTCTCCTTGCTATTCTTTGGAAATCTGCATCTGTATCTTTCACCATCTCCCTCGCATTTTGCTTGCCTTCTCTCCCCCGCTATTTGTAAGGCCTCATTGGACAGCCACTTTGCTTTCTTGCATTTCCTTTTCATTGGGATGGTTTTTGTTGCTGCCTCCTATATAATGTTACGAGCCTCCATCCATAGTTCTTCAGGCACTCTGTCCACCAAATTTAAATCCTTAAACCTGTTCCTCACTTCCACTGTGTATTCATAAGGGATTTGACTTAGATTGTATCTTACCGGCCCAGTGGTTTTTCCTACTTTCTTCAGTTTAAGCTTGAATTTTGCTATAAGAAGCTGATGATGTGAGCCACAGTCAGCTCCAGGTCTTGTTTTTGCTGACTGTATAGAGCTTCTCCATCTTTGGAGTGATACCTTTTATGAAATGTAGTATACACTCCAGTTGAGCTTCTAATGATTGTGCTTTAAAATTACTCCCAAGCATTTTGGAGAGATTTGACCCTCTTGACTTTGCCTTTCAGCCACCTCTTTACAAATGTTTTCATTTTGGGGAAGTTTCCTCTTTTGAAGTCAAGTGTGACCATGTTGGGTTTTCTTGGCAATTGGCCATTTGCATTTATGTTAATACCACAATGGCGACTGCTCCCAATTGGTTCAACAACACTTGCATGCCACTCCAGGTTCTGGGCATCTCTTAAGATTAAATCTAGGGCCGCTGACCCTCTGGCTGGTTCCATGGACAACTGTTCCAAAGCACAATCATTTAGAGAACCCACCATTTTGTTATGACTGAAACACAAATGTAGTCAAGTTATGTGAGACTAGCTGAAGTCACCTATTACTAAAACATTTCCTCTTTTGGATGCTTCATTGATTTCATTCTGAATCTCAAGATCTTCCTGAGCATTTTGATCAGGGGAACGAAAGCAAACCAAGAAAGAAAAAGTAGTAAGAATACTACTGTACTTTTATTTCTCTGCCACCAAAAGTGGCTGCCAAGAAGTAAATGAGTGACTGCTCCAGGCCCAACTCCAAATACTCTTTTAAAGCTTTACCTGAAAAGAAGCAAACTAACAATGCTGCCAGAAGCTCTTGAGGACCACTTTAAAAATTACAGCTTTCCTTTATTTCTTGACACAAAAGGATCCACACTGCTGTCCTGCCAAATTTCACATTAACAAGATAATAGTGTCATCTTTAGCTTGAAATTGCATGGTGAAATGTGTGCATCATTCAAAAGAGAAATTTAGAAAAGATTTGTATAAGTTGCCTTGGCACTGCAGACAGGAGCCTAGAGTTCAGTTGAGAACTAATGTAAAGGCTAAACATTGCAATATAGCTGGGTTTTTGCAGAGTATGAAAGTTGGATATGTGGGATTGGATTTTCATGTTACTATTTGTCGAGAGATGAAAAGTCTAATCCCAAAGAAGAGATTCATTAAAACAAATAACTGAATGTGGCTGTGCAAATACACATTTAACTGTGTCATAAGCTCTGTTTTATAGAATACTTATTAATTTGAGAAGACTAAAGGTTCATCTAGACTTCCTTTTATGCTGTGTTTCTAGGCACAGGTCCGTGCTTGAAAGCGCCGAGTGCTTTTTTTTCTCTTTTCTTTTTTTTGCCCCAGCACTTTCCCTTACAGTAGTACCTCGGGTTACATACGCTTCAGGTTACATATGCTTCAGGTTACAGACTCAGCTAACCCAGAAATAGTGCTTCAGGTTAAAAAATTTGCTTCAGGATAAGAACAGAAATCGTGCTCCGGCAGCACGGCAGCAGGAGGAGGCCCCATTAGCTAAAGTGGTGCTTCAGGTTAAGAACAGTTTCAGGTTAAGTACGGACCTCCAGAACGAATTAAGTACTTAACCCGAGGTACCACTGTATTTAACACTGAATCAGAGCAAATGGTGATCTGTGGAAAACCAATAAATTGTTATCTGAATAATCATGGCTCCTAGATTTGAATATGCTTTTATTTTAAAAAAAAATCTTTTGTAACAGAGCAATCCTATCCCTCCTTTCAGGTTGTTGGTAACAGGGTATGTGTGCTAGGGTGGTACATAGGGGTTTTTTCTGCCAGAGGAAAGGAACTCCTTGGTGTTCCTTACCTATGCCAACTTGGAAATGGTGTAACAAAAACTGAAAGGAAAAACAACTACCCTGCCACTCACTTTCCACCCAGAATGGCATGAGCTGGAAGAGCCTTGGCTGCAACAGTGGATCTACTGCCCTGTTCCTCTCAGGTTAGGATTACTCTGCCTGTCACTTTGACAGCCTCACAGGGCTTTAAAGCAAAATGTAAGTATTCTAAATAAAAAGCAGAATATGTTAGTGTATAAAGTGGAAATCTTCATAAGTCAGGTGCCCCACTGTGAAATTCCTGTGGCAAAAGCAAATGGCATGGTGGGGTATTTGCACCAAACCAACCTCACCACCACCATCTGCCATAATAATAATAATAATAATAATAATAATAATAATAATAATAATAATAATTTTATTATGTATACCCCATCAATCTGCCTGGGTTTCCCCAGCCACTCTGGGTGGCTTACAGCACATATAAAAACATAGTAAAATGTCAAACATTAAAAACTTTGTTATACAGGATGGCCTTCGGATGTCTTCTAAAAGTTCTATAGTTCTTTATCTCCTTGACATCTGATGGGAGGACTTTCCACAGGGAGGGTGCCACTGTTGAGAAGGCCCTCTCTGCCTGGTTCCCTGTAACATCACTTCTCACAGTGAAGTAACTGCCAGAAGACCCTTGGAGGAGGACCTCCAGGCTGAGTGATGGGGGTGGAGACACTCCTTCCAGTAAGCAGTAGTGACACAACTGACCAGAGACCAGGCAAGTCCCACCACACCATCAACTATTTGTTAATGGTAACAGTAGCTAAAGCTGGTTCAGACTTAATATTAACCAAGGATGTAAAGTGTATTCCCCAATTCCCTAGTCATAGGACAGAGCAGGCTTCTTTATATATCTGAATTGGACCACTGTGTTTGTCATAAATTACTACTATGCTGAATTTTGGGAGCTGACCACATAATCTGAGAGATTCTTCCAAGATCTGATAGTCAATTTCATGAGTAAGACGTGACAAGTCCCCCGTTCTCCTCTAGCTTGAGGCCAGTGTACTCCTGCCAAAGTTCAATAGCATTCTGCCTGCTATTAGTGTAAATGAAAACTCCTATTACACTAATTCCATGTCTAAAAAATCACAAGGTTACTACTAAACTGACTGCAGCTTTGCTAAGATGTGTAGGACTCTGTGTGCTTCATAAACATAAATGTTCCCTCTCTTTTTCATTAAAAAGTTGTGCTGGATGCTAACTGCAGTCATGTTTATAGACTAGTTGACCTCTGTGTTTTCCAAGAGTTGTCATGAAATTTAAAAAGCATTTAAAAATGTTATATGGGGGAAAGGGCATAAAACTTTTTAAGAATTTAATTGAAGACAGGGTCAGTTCACATATGGCTCAGTCATTTAGGTTCTGCATGCAGCAGGCTGTGGAAATGAACTTAGGCCCATCATGCATATAACCTTTAATGAGAACCATATGCACATAAGTGCCTACTCAGCAGCTATGTGCTGGTTAAACTATCACTCCACATTTGTTACAGGAAATACATACACACAAGAAAGGATTGGGGCCCCATCCACATGATCAGGGCCAACATCAGTGCCTGGCATTCTCAGGCACTTGCTTAGCACCCACACATACTGATACCAGCTCAATATACCAGTGCTGACACCACACTTTGGAAGAACCCTGGGTAAGATGACTTCAGTGTGTCTCTCTCTCCCCACCCCCTTGGTGGCTCTCACTGGCATTCATTTGCTCTATTCCCTCCAGGTTTAATATGTACAAACATCTTCTCATTTTTGCCACTGCTCACATATTCAGTGAGCATGGATGAAGAAGCAGTGGTGACAAGGAGAAACTGCAGAGTCTACAATGGTCCCCCTGCAGACAATGCTTACACCAGCCCACCCACGAATCCCCCTTGGCTTGTTTTTACACTGCAGGAGGTGACTACAAGCCATTTGCTATTTTAAACCTCCCTCAGTGCCTTGATGTAGCAGCATAAATGTAAAATGGTAGGCTGCTCACAGCCACCTGCCACAGATTGCAGTGCCATCACAGCTGCTGCCCATGACTGCTGCCAACAAGCTCACTAGGGGTGTGTGCACCTATGTTTTTTTTGGGGGGGGGATGGAGAACATCAGGCAGCATATCAGCCAGAAGTTATGTGAAACTGGGACCAACTCTGCATATGATGCATTTTAAAAGGGCAAAATGATAATTCACACACGCCTGCATATATATTTTGTATTTGCTATCACAACCCAAAATACAAAATGTCTAGCAACAAGAAGCTCTGACTTTATGTAAAATAGAAAAAGAACACCAAAAGACTTTCATACAATGGGGCATTATTGTAGTGCTTAAAAACTATATATAACGGTCTGGTGACGTCTGTTTCAGTGTATCTGAAGAAGTGTGCATGCACACGAAAGCTTATACCAAGAACAAACTTAGTTGGTCTCTAAGGTGCTACTGGACACACACACCCCCACACACATAAACTAAATAATTTTTTTAAAGCACTACAATATCGCACTATCCTCCTTCTCTGTGTATTGTTTTCTTGAGACCGTTAGGGTCAATCATTTCCAAGTCCAATCAGTGAAGCAGGTGTTGGCTTATCATAGTACAAATGAACTTTCTGTAGCAGTACTGTACCAAAGAAAATGCAGCAGACTGGTGAGGACTGTTGTCTTGATACTGCTATGAGTTTTTGGGTGCCTTGACTCCCCTGAATTCCTGGATCCAGTGGGTGTTGGAATTTAATCAATGCTTGGAGTATTGAGATGGGCTGCCATATGCTGAATTTTGCAGGAAATGGGTTTTCTCCTTGCTTACTTCCCCTTGCAGTCTCCTCTCCCTCCACCCAAATCTCCTTGATATGTCCCTGGAACAGGGAACTATGCCCGCTGTTGGGCTGTGATGGTTAATTTCATCCTCATTAAAACCAACTGGATTTTATTTATTTATAAAGAAATAAATAAATTAGCAAGAAAAAAAGGGGGAGGCTAAAAGCTATCCATACTTTTTCTCCTGCCTGGCATGAGTCCAGCAGGACTTGGAAGTGATGGTTATTCTGCCAGACTCCCCCTCCACACTCCAACCTCAGTAGATTGCTCTGCCTGGAATCTTACTCCCAAGGCAACTTTGCATAGGGTTGCAGCTCAACAATCAGATCTCAATCAGATATGTAAATCTCTTTAAATTAAACGAAGCTTATTTCCAAGTCACGGGGACGCAGGTGGCGCTGTGGGTTAAAGCCTCAGCGCCTAGGACTTGCCGATCGAAAGGTCGGCGGTTCGAATCCCTGCGGCGGGGTGCGCTCCCGCTGCTCGGTCCTAGCGCCTGCCAACCTAGCAGTTCGAAAGCACCTCCAGGTGCAAGTAGATAAATAGGGACCGCTTACCAGCGGGAAGGTAAACGGCGTTTCTGTGTGCGGCTCTGGCTCGCCAGAGCAGCGATGTCACGCTGGCCACGTGACCCGGAAGTGTCTCCGGACAGCGCTGGCCCCTGGCCTCTTGAGTGAGATGGGCGCACAACCCCAGAGTCTGTCAAGACTGGCCCGCACGGGCAGGGGTACCTTTACCTTTACCTTTTATTTCCAAGTCAGTTTGTACTGGACTGTAGCCATTTTAAAATATTGATGAACAAATCCATTTCTGGTTCATAATGAATTGGGATAAATTATCTTCTATGTAATATTACATATTTTTGCACCTTTGCAATTTGACACTTGCTTTTGATAGCCTTAAAACATGAAAATATTAGCATTAAGAATACCTAGGTTTATATTAAACTTTGTCCTTTCTGTGGCTTACTGCCAGTAGCTCACACTCCCTGCAGTCTTTGACTTTCTGCTTTCATTTTATCTGTGCACAGTGAATGCAACAGTGTACATTTCTCCTCCGGTGGCATGTTCCATTACTCTGTAGGGGCTTAAGGGAATGGGATATCAGGTCTGGAAGGTCACATTACTGATGTACTTACATCTGTGTAAACCCACAGAGTGTGTAGGAGTAACACAACAAATATGTCCTTATTCTTTCTCCAAAGGTACGTGCAGCCTGTCTCATATGTACCTTTCCTTGAAACACAACTCGTTATTTACATTCTCTTTCTCTATTGTTTTCCACAATGCTGTCTTTTCTCTTTATACTCAACACGAAATATCAGTAACATGGGAAAAACTCCAAAATGATTTTCTTGCTTACATTTTCTTAGAGCAATGCAACCTACACTACAGAAGCAGAACATTTGCTTTATCTTACCATGTTTGTCTTGGGGAAACATAAACAAATTGCAGACCATGAATTCATGAAACATGATCCAAAGCTTGTAATGAGAATGTGGAGACCATGCACGCTATGAAGCTGCAGAATGCACGCTATTGTGACATTCTTTAGTCAAAGGCAATTTAGTCTAGTACAGCATTTCCAAACTTCTGATGGTTGAGGCACACAATTCTGAATAAAAGCTGCAGAGAAGACCTACATATAGCTGAAAAAGTTTTCACAGCACACAATGGAAAATGTTGCTTTAGCAACACACTGCTCATCGGCCTTACATTGACAGGTCATACGCTAACCAAGTCTGAATCAAGGAAGTGTGTCGCTTAAGCACAGAGATGGAGAAACTTTGGCCCAGCTCCTGGATATGTTACTTTGCTGAAAAGCATCCACCTTGGATTCTCTGAGAAGTATGAAGACACATATTGGGCCAGCTGAAAGCTGCCTGATCTCAAAGTTCTTCCTTCTCTAGCACTGGGCAACCTCTTAGTTGAATAAGGGTGACTTTGAAATAACAGATCATGCCCTCCATATTCACAAGAATGGCTTGGGATTCTATGTCTAAATTGTGAGTGGAGGTTTCATGACTGGCAGCCTAGTGCAGGGGAGAGACAGAGCGAAAGAGAGCAGAAGGAAGGGGAGAAGCTTAGCTGTTTAGTAGGAAACCACAAAGTGAATTTTCCCTAGCTATCTGTTAGTTGCAACCCTGTCCTCTACTGACTGGAGGCATGCAAAGTTGCTTATACTGAACATAATCAGTATTTGGACTTGTGGTTTTTTTAAACTTGTTCACAAATGGACTACAGTTAGGGGTGAGCAGTGAGGAAGTAAAGTTTGCTGATGATACAAAATTTGTTCAAGTTAGTTAAAACTTGTGCACTCTAAACTGATCTATCTGAAGTGGGTAAATGAGCAAAAAAAATAGCAAAGGCAGTTCAATGTATGCAAGTATAAAGTAACAGATATTTGGGTCAAAATATCCAAATTTCACAAATATGCTAATAGGGTTCAAACTAGTAGTGACTGATCAGACATTGAGTATAGTGGACAGCTCAATGAAGATGCCGACCTAGTCTGTGTAAAATGTGAATTCCATGTTAGGGATTATTAGGAAAGGAATCAAAAGTAATAACACCTATGTTGTCTTGCCAGCATACAAATTCATAGTGAGACTACACTTGAAAATACTGAGCATAGTTCTGATTGCTTCACATATACAAGGTTATTGTGGAACTGGAAGAGGTTAAGAAAAGGCAGCCAAAATGATCAAGAGGTTGGAGTAACTCCCATAAGAGAAAAGGTTACAACCTTTGTATCTTTTTAGTTAAGTAAAGCAAGAAAAAAGTGGCATGACAGAGTTGTGTAAAATTACGCACCATGTGGAGAAAGTGGATAGAGAAAAGTTGTTAATCCTCTCATGATTCTACAACTCTGGGACCATCCAATGAAGCTGAGTGTTGGCAGATTCAAGACAGACAAAAGAAACTACTTCTTCAAACAGCGCATAGTTAAGCTATGGAATCTGCTCCTGCTAAATATAGCAATAATCACCAATTTGGACAGTTATAACAAACAATTCATTGAAGATGTGGCTGTTAATGACCATTAGCTATGATAGCTATACTCTACCTCCATACTGTTAGAGACAGTATGCCTCTGAATAAAGGGACACAGGTGGCGCTGTGGTCTAAACCACTGAGCCTCTTGGGCTTGCCGGTCAGAAGGTCAGCGGTTCGAATCCCTGTGATGGGGTGAGCTCCCGTTGGTCTGTGCCAGCTCCTGCAAACCTAGCATTTTGAAAGCATGCCAGTGCAAGTAGATAAATAGGTATGGCTGCGGAGGGAAGGTAAACGGCATTTCTGTGTGCTCTGGTTTCTGCCAGAAAACAACACCTATGCTCGGTGTTTCTGCTGTGCCAGAAGCTGTTTAGTCATGCTGGCCATACAACCCGGAAAGCTGTCTGTGGACAAACGCCGACTCCCTTGGCCTGAAAGCGAGATGAGCACCGCAACTCCATAGTCACCTTTGACTGGACTTAGTCATCCAGGGGTCCTTTAACCTTTTCACCCCTGAGTACTATTTGCTGGAAATTATGTGGGAAGGGTGCTATTGCATTCAGTTCCTGCTTGTGGACTTCTTATAGGCATCTGTAGTTGGTCACTGTGAGAACAGGGCGCTGGATTGGATGGACCTTTTGTCTAACTCAGCAGTGCTCTTCTTATGCTGTCAATTAAAAATAGCTGCCTCTTTCTTTTCCTCTTCTCCAAGCAATGTTGCTATTTGGAAAAATAACAACCTGACACTCAATACTAGAGCAATGAGATGAATAAGTTCTGCCAGAAGGCAGTAAGAGGCTGCAGGCTATTATTTGGGATATGAAAGACCTGAGCTTTCCCCTCATGGATTCAATTGGGACACTCACACAAGATGGCAATTGGATGGAAATGTGTAGTAGGATGGAAATCTGTGGCTAAAGCATCCTGCAACCCAGTTGCCATTTTTCCAACTTTACAAGTACTTTTTGTGTAATCTCTTTTCTTGAAGACTTTCATGAAAGGGCTGGACAAGTATCTGTCAAAGATACTTTTGATATAGGAAGGATATGCTGTCTTGGGACAACGGTTAGAATTAGACAGGTCACCTCAAACCTACTTCACTAAATTCATCCCAGCTGTAAAATCTGAGCATAATTTTTTCCATTCAGTATTTGTCAGTGATTTCCAAACAGTATTTGTCAACTATAATTTTAAGATTACACTACTCAAACTTGAAAACTTGGAATTCAAGCTATAGCTCTGGGAGAAGCAGATGTTAGTGCTGAGATAAATCTGTGACAGTCTGAAGCAAAACGGTATTCCTACTACAGAACTAAAGCAATTGTGAGTTCACACTACCAACCTCTCTCTCTATATATATATAGTTGGCTTCCTATGCATGATATGAAATGACAGATTTCTTGTATATCTGGGAAACTTTTTCTTAGGTCATTAAATAGCTTTCTGCTAGATCTTTCAATTTGTTCATGTCTCATATCAAAATGAATAGCATATTTGAATAAAAATATACTTAATGTCTATTATAGGACTAAGCAAAGGACTTGTAGCCAAGAATGCTCGTTTGAATTCTGACTTTATCAACCATTTTGTCATGTGGCCTCAAACAAGCCGTTTAGCCAGGAGCTCCAGAGAATGGATGGTTTTCCAGAATTTCCTATTTCTCCAACTAGGACAACAAAGGAATGCAAATATGGATGGTTCATACAGTTGCTTAATATTTGCTGCTTAAGACTGGAGATTTAGGGTTTGTCCACATTGTTTGTAACTGTTTGTGATCCCATTTAATTTGTGTAGTTCACATAATGTTGCTCTCAAATAACACCAATCAAAAAGCTTTTCCTGTAAATCAGGGTTTACCCAATTTGAGGATAATTCAGTAAGTCCGGGAAAATCAGGCTGCAAACCACTCAAATGGACCTTCGGGGTGGGGGGGGTTGTTCTCCACCTCCCCATCTCTTTTCCCTTTTTTTTTTTAATGTCAGCGATTGTACATAAAGCTACAATCATGTAAGTGAAAGCCACGTATGATGAGATCAACCCGTTATTAGAAAGCAGGGTGAGATACAAAAGGGGATGCCTACTTGTACAAATGGGAAAAACCAAAGTTGCTTCTTGTATAAACTTTCCAGGCAGTAGACAACAATTGGAATGGGCCCACCTTTGGCACAGAGGCATGCTGGGGAAATGATGTTGGATACTTGCATCCTCAGAGTGTCAACCTAAGTGCTCTGGCTCAACATCCTAGTAAAATGTTTTTAAAAGAAATAGAGATGCTGGCAGCCTGTTTCAGCCTAGGGTCCATTGGTCCTGGAATTTACCTGACCGTGCTGCCGCTTTGCTTGTGTTGCCACTCTTACGTTCAATATTGTTCCCTCCTGAAGCTGCTACACATTTTTGCAAGCTATTTCCCTTAATATAATGCATTTTCTATGTCGTTTCTAGTAATACATGCATTTCTTTGCACAATTTCTAGTTATTAAACACATTTTTGTACACTTTGGGTGGGAAAACTACATCACACAGTCTGTAAAAGTGTCCGTTTCAACAAATAGCTCCATTTTGGTTCACATACTATTTGGGGAAGGGAGAATTGGTTAGCACCATCTTTACTGGGGCTGCACAACTTGGGAGCAATCAACTCTTCCCCAATTGTTCCAGTTTTTACTTTACAGTTACTGAGGACTCCATTTTCTTAAAATCACAGCATCATATTGACCCTATGCTACTTTTCTGGTGTAAATGTCACCCCTCAAGTTGCACCCCAGCACCACTGCTAAAGTAGAAATGTAAGGAGATCTGATGATCAATGGTATAAATTGGTCGTGTTACTGTTTCAGTCACATCGAAGGGGCTTTGATTTTCATTATTTTCCCCTTGGCCTTAGCCCAATGTCGTCCTTAACTTCAAACTGTTGTCCCTTGTGTTCCTTGTTTTCCCATCTTAAAAGGCTGCAATTAGCTCTAATGTATGGTAATATTTCATACCTAATGCAAAGAAGGTCAAACAGAAATTTAATCTCCTGCTATATATCTTTAAATATGGAAAAGTGCCCAGACACAATTCATCTCTAAGTGTGTGTGCAGGGCCCCTGTGACCTTTGATTCATCCCTCAAAACCACAGCACATTATATTTTCTTTCCACAAGCTGAACAAGCAATCCATGAGAAAAATGTGAAACTGTTGCATGCTTCTACATAATACTTAAAATGCTACCAGATTTAAAAATAGCACCCATGAACAAAACAAAACAAAAAAAATCCAGGAATGCCAGGAATATTTAACCCACTACTCATTGCTGGCTTCAGGTTTTGGAGGGCCCTTGGGATTGGAAGGAGGAGACATTTGAGTGCAATGAGAAGGAAGCAGAACCGAAGGCGGAAGCGACAGCAGAAACTTGCACAAAGCAGGGCTGGAAGGACACTGAGGGGTTTTGTTTTGTTTTCAACTGTTTTAAAAAGGAGAAATAGCAGTGATGGATACAACAATAAAGCTAACACCAAAAAGCTATCATCAGAGCCCTTCCAAACTTCCTCCTTGCTGTAGTCAGACCTCTGCCATTATTTAAAATCACCACTTCTTCCCTGTTCCTCTACCCCCCACTTTACTCCTACTTCTGCCATTGTTCTAAACCACCGCTTTCCCTCTCTCAGTGACCCTTCTTGTTCCCATGCTATGACCTCTCTTCTCCCCTACCCTGACTTCATGCAAATACAGGATTGTGATGAGGCAGTAGAAATTCTCCAGTGTGGGCTGTACAATGACATTCTTACATTTTTATTATACAGCGAGACATACTTATGAAAACTGCTTTCTAGTCTCTGTGGTTTAGAATGAACTCCCAAAGCCACTATGTAAACTTATCTAATGGCTGCCTAAAGTTACACCTGGTACAATGTCACTTTCTTCCCCTTACATAAACATATGGAAACAACACACAAGGTTGAAACATTCCAGACATATTTCCAGACACCCTATTCATGCATAAGGAAGGGTTAAAAAGAAAAACATTTTCTGCCCATCCAAAACTTTTTTAAATAGCAAGGATTATTTCATCCCACAATTCCTGATGTTTACACATGCCACTTGAATGTAAAAAGGGAATAAAAGTTAAGGTGCTTTACAGCTACTAAATCTATTCTTAAATATTTCAGTGCTCCCATTTATATACTGAGAAACTTCACAGGATAGCAATTATTATATATTAAAAATATTTATGCTCTCCATTGAAAACAGCTCAAGGAGACACCTATAACTTCAACAGCCAGCTAAGAATCATACAAGTAACTTTAAAACCCTACTCAGAGCCAATCTACTCATTATATACACACACATATAACCAGTGCTTTTTTTCTTAAAAAATGTTTAGGGGTACTCTTGTTTTGACTCAATAAAATCACCGGGAAAGGAAATGAGGCCACCTTTGGAGGTGGTAACAACGAAACTGACCAAACACTGCTAGATTCCAACTCCTACTTCACACATTAAATGCTCACTTCTGTCTAAGACTCAGGAAACACCGTGGTAGCAATGGAACTGACAATTCACCATGGTAGAGAATAAACTAAAAAAAAATGTTTCTTCTCCCATTAGATTCACAAAATGTTTAAGGGTATGTGTACCCCTGTGTCCCCGCAGAAAAAAGCACTGCATATAACTAATGACTTTTTGTGTGGCAGGACCCACACTTTTGAACTCCCTGCCTACTGATATCTGGCAGACATACTTGATACTGTATATTCTTTTTGGCACCTGCTAAAAACTGGCTTTAGGCAGCTCCCGTGAGAAGAAACAGAACAAATCTCATTTCTCTGGAAGTTCCTTCTTCCAAAAGCATCCCCTCTTATATGAGAGCAAAGAAGAAATGGAACTTGTAAGATGGTGCTTATCAGTATTTTTTGTAAATACTTATATTATTTTTTTAAAAAATCAGCCTGGTTCATTAGGGTCACCTTTCTAATAACTGAGAATGATAGATTTAAAACAATCTAAGCAAATCAACTAACCTTGACAATCCTTATAAAAAGTAAAATTCACTCTGAATAAAAATAGGTTTTATTTAACTACCCACATCATTTCTTCCATCCTCCCCCCCAACTTCTATGCTATTGGTCCCTACAAAGTTACAGGGAACCTGGCAGAACCTGGCAGAAGGCCTTCTCGGCAGTAGCATTCTCCCTGTGGAATACCCTTCCATCAAATGTCAAGGATATAAAGAACTGCACAACTTTAGGAAGATACCTGAAGGCAGCCCTGCATCAGGAAGTTTTTAATGTTTGACGTTTTATGTTTTTATATGTGCTGGAAGCTGCCCAGAGTGGCTGGGGAAACCCAGCCAGATGGGTGGGGGGTATTATTATTATTATTATTATTA
Source organism: Podarcis melisellensis (assembly GCF_964234715.1). NCBI lineage: Eukaryota > Metazoa > Chordata > Lepidosauria > Squamata > Lacertidae > Podarcis > Podarcis melisellensis. The sequence continues at coordinate 47,405,661 of NC_138543.1, forward strand.
TTATTATTATTATTATTATTTGCTGGAATTCTTGGCTTCCTGAGTGATATGGCAGAGAATGGACGGGGAACGAAGTTAGCAGAGTGAGCTCTGTTTCTACCTCTGTAAAATTCACCAAACTTTGCCATGAATTTTGTTGCTTTAAGTTTAACTGTATCTGGTATCTCAAATAATAAATTTCATGTTTGTGTTAACTGGATCATCAAGAGAGAAATTTACCAGGGTGCAACCCTTGAGAGAGAAAACGTTAAAAGGGAGAATTCCTAAAACCAGTATCTTGAGAGAGCCCAGCTGAGAATGCCTGGATTTTCTCTTTCCCTCCACTGCCTAGCAGTTCAGCACCAAAAAGGGAAATAGAAGACCCACAGTCCAGCAGATAAGAGCCAGCTGCTCTCTATCCATCGCAGAGCCCAAAGTCCTAGGAGACTGAGAATAAGGAAAATAAGGAGGGCTGCTTGGAAGTTGAAGAGATAACATACATAAGCCTTGTCTTGCTTAGGGCAAATGTGCTTTCCAGGTCAAGATGCAGATTATTTTTCCTTTTTTATTATTCTATATCCTAAGAAACAGTACAAAAAACATTTTATCAGATTTGTCTAAAACATATGTCCTGACAGAATATAAGCTGTTTGTTGATCCCATCCCTGATTGGGCCCTACGTACCCAAAAGACTGCTAGAAGTGACACCGGCTTGGTAGGTAGTGCTGAGAAGAGTGATAGCCATCTCAGCAGATATCAGTACTGTCAAAGCTGACAGTGGCTTCATTGGTATATCGTGGTAAAACTCAGCAATAGCTTGTGGTTAACAAATAGAGAGCCAAGGTTTGGACAATGTGCTAAGCCAAGCCTTGGTGCAGTTCAGTCTGGCATAGGAGTAAAAAAGACAAGGAAGAAATCAAGTGGCTGCAAGCTCCTCCCTGAGAACCTGCACATTTGTGGGTCCTTTTATACTATATTTTGGCTTACTGTGATGTACAAACGAATGCCAACCTCAGGTTCAGTGAGGAAATAAGCCATGTTCACTGCCTACTCCTACAGGCAAATATTTATGGAATGAGGCCACTGCAAAGACCTGCAATTATCAAAACATTTCAAAAATGATGAGGATATAGTACTTCATAACTTTGTTATAATCTGGTATTATTGGCTCCTTTTTTCACAGTTGCTGTAGGAAAAGATGGTGCCCATGCTGTGTGTGGACGGTGAGGTGGGGCGGGGTGGGGATGTCCAGAGCCTGCAAGCCTGGGATTCATTCTGGGACACATAATGAAAAAAATAATTTTCATTTCTATATTTAAGGATATCAGTATTATTTCTCTAAGCAAGTACCAAAACAGAAAAACAACCGTTAATCAAAAATAATAAAACATGGGGCCGGAATGTAAACCTACTGAATGTAAAATCAAAACAAATAGAGCTTTCAATCACTTACAGTTTAGATATTTGGGGCCTTAAACATCCAAGTGAGCACCTTGAATTTGGCACAGAAACGAACCTGCAACTAGCGTTGCTGTTTCAGAACTGGGGCTATATGAGCTCTAAAAGGAAATGCTGCCAGTGACCTGGCCCCTGAGTTTTGGACCACTTGACACTTCCAAGTAATCTTCAAGTGCAACTCCACACAGCACACATTTACAATAATCCCATCTGGAAGTTGCCAGAACAGAGTACAGTAGCCAAGTCATCTGTGTAGGGACAGAAGCTGGCAAAACAACCAGAATCGGAAGTAGCAAAATTTATGAAATAATTACTGTAATTTAAACAAAAATATAATAAAACCCACCCTTTGCAGGAGATATGGGGATGGCATGGGGGTATATATGGGGGAATAGAGGGTGAAATTCCTATTGCACTAGTAGGAATCCTTGCACAGGTTTCCCCTAGTGCACTAATTTAGTTGTATATGGACCTTTATTAAAAATGACAAATCCTAGATGATTTATTTTTATCTCTAATATTCTTTTAAATGTAATGTATCATTTTTGCTAATCCTTTGGGAGGCATCAACCAATTTATGACTGTGAAAAAAGGGTGTTTGACTCAACGTTTAAGGCAATTTTTAGCGTTTGGTGACCAGCCAATTAAGATTATGGGGTATTAGAATAAATTGTAGCTTGTGCAATAGAGTATAATTTGTTAGTTTCATGAAGATAAAAGTTTCTTTAAATGTCCTGTGCTTTAAATTTTTGATGCAGTGTTGAACGTACTGTTGAGGTCCTTCACTTCATGTGAGTTTGTTGGTTCTTTCACAAATGTTACTCAAAGCAACCGACATGGTAAACCTAAAATGTTATTCCATAATATATATAAAATGTAGCATCCAATTCAACCAAGTCCACTAAATAGATGAGCAGAAGAAGCCACAAATATACTTAAGTACCCCAGCTCCTCAAAAAAAATGAGGGACCAAAGCCTGTTTTTGTAGGGTGCCTAAAAACAGTTAATGGTGGTGCCTGGTGTGCCTCCACAATCATTCACATGTCACCTTCCTCGAAAGAGGCACAAAGAGAAGGGCCTCTGATGATGAGCACAGGGTTTGGGTTGGTTCATGGGGGTGAGCAGTTTGAGGTGTGGGGGCCTGAAGTACATAAAGGTTGATAGGTCAAAACCAGCACTTTTAATTGAACCTGGAAACTACTGGTAGCCAATGCAGTCCTGCCAATATCAGTGTTACCTGCTCAAACCATCCTACCACACTCAGTTATCTGTTCATTCAATTCTGCACCAAGTGCAGTTTCCAAACTGCCTTCAGATATCTCCCTATGTATAATGCATTGCAATAATCTAGTTTAGGGGTTCCCACAACTTCAACACAGAGGTTAGACACCAGCAGAAACAGCTGTAAAACTATTTGCACCACCAAGCCCACTTGAGCCTTAAGTGACAGACATGGGTCCAGAAGTACCCCCAAGCTACACACCTGCACCTGAGTTGTAGGAGTGTTTGAAATTCTTTGTTTGAATTATTTTGTTTAATATTAAAAGTACTGTATCTGGATCATAAAGTAACCTGAAGATTTATATTTCATGCAGTACTAGAAATACAAAGATAAAATAACCTTTTTGCACAGAAAGCTTTAAATTTCCAGAGTGTCCTCAGAAGTAAGCATTGTAGGGCATCAGTGTAAGGCCCACACTGTTGCTGGGGGCCTACTGTTGACTTTCAGAGTTTCCTTGCTGTACCTTCATGTTCACTGCCCTTTCTGAACATGCAAGTAGTGACAAGACTGAGAAAACAAGGTAGCACTCTTCACATGTCATGCACTCTTCCCCTGAGCAATTGTATGGGTTGGGATCTGGAGAATGCAAATGAATGGGTAGTGGAATCATCCATGAGGAGAAGGGGGCACTGGGGGCATCTTACCCAAGGGCATACAAAACCTGGAGCTGACACTGGAGCTGCCAGTGATGTGGGCAAAGGCTATCAGAGCTGTTCATGTCTTTTCCTTGCTGCTCACTGAGATTTGGATGGCATTCTCCATCACAAACAGATGTTAACTCTGCCTAGGCAAAATAACATTTGTAGTTCCATAAACAACAGATTGCAAGTTGCATTCAGATAAAAAATAAGTAGTATCCACACAACGCTTCACAGTCCATTATTTCTGCACTAAAAAACAAGAGTGACATATCATGTCCTGACATAACAACTTTTATTCTTCATTGAGACTTTTCACAAAGACAGTGCAAACCTTTAGTTTAGTTTACTGGCTTACAGTACATAGGGAAAAGTGATTATCATTGTCCCCACCCAAATGTATTTACTTCAATATAATTTCCCACTGACTCTAGTGGAGTTACTTCCAAGTAACTATGATTACGACGTCAATCTATCGCGTACAAATGCTTTATTGTTCTGGTGGGAATCAACCTAGGGGCCAGATAAAACAATTTCTGACAGGCTAGCTATGAAAGAAATCAAAGACCTACATGACCCTCCTGGAAAAATAAATTCTACAGCTCAGCATCTGGTTCTTGCAATTGTCAGCTGCTAAGACTCAGGCTGATTACCGTCTTGTCTTGTCTCTTATGTTATAAAAGGGTTGGTGGCAGGGCTTTTTTTCAGCTGGAACTCACCAGAACTGAGTTCCGGCACCTCTTTGGTTCGTCCCAGCAGCTCTGTTGTGTTGTGGTGCCATCCCCTTGCACAACACTCGGGGCTGCTCGACAGAGGCGTCAGGGCGCTCGGGGCTGCACTATGGAGGTGGCGGGCAGCAGGGTGATTACAGTGGTGCGACTACGACAGTGGTCTGAGGCAAAAGTTTTTATTTTTTCCTGCGGCGGTGGGGTGAACAAGTGAAGAAGTCTTCCCCCTCAACCTTCACCATTGGGTGGGTGTTCCCGCCTAAAAAAGGTCAACTAGTTCCCGCACCTCTTTTTCTAAAAAAAAAACACCTGGATGGTGTGGAAGATGGATTTATCAAAGGAAATCTTACTAATGCCCATAGTCTAGAATGTCAGGAATTGAGAACCTGTGGCTCTCCAGATGTCTTTTGACTCCAACTCCCATCAGCCACAGCCAGGATAGGCAATGTTCAGGGATGATGGGAGTTGTAATCCAACAACATCTAGAGGGCCACAGGTTCTCCATCCCTTTTCTAGGTAAAGTGAGTAACCTAGAAAACTGCTGTTTATATTATCTAATGTCTACATGCTTGGGATTCATTTAGTTAGTGTACTGTGTGTAATCCTTAGATATGCATTAAGTAAAGTTTTGCTAGAAGCATTAAGCTGTTATAAAGCTATTATAAAGCAAATATGCCTTCATTTGAATGTTATTACACATTTGAAACTAGGGCCATGTATGGAGATGTTCACAAACCATTATATTGTAATCATAGCATTCATCATCTGGTTAAGGAAAACAGATGCACCTCTTCTCACATTAAATAAATGAAGAGTTCATCATACAGTACTTCTAGATGGTTCTGTTCACATGCCCTACAAAATAATATTTGAAATCCTCACATCACTGGATGAATATATTCATAATTATATGACATATCACTTATTCAGTATACAGTATTTACTCAAATCTAATGCTCACTTTTTTGGCCAAATTACATTGTGAAAATTAAGGTGCGCATTAGATTCAATGGCACATTTACATTCACCAGCAAATACTTCTTTTGGTTTAAAGGTTCTGCCATCTAATCTGGCAGTAGATAATTCTGATGAGAATTTTGGGAAGTAAATTAGTGTTAACTTTTATAAGGTCCACTATTGGGTATTAATTTTGTGAGACAATGAATATGTAATTACATATAATTGAAGAGTATGGTTCTGGTTCACATGGACTTGGATTGACTTGTGATATGTCAAAATTGTGTGAGCTACAAGTCTCTCTTACATAGAGCCAGATCATGCCTTTCCTGTATTATGTATGTGAGGAAACTGGAAGAAGCACAACAAACCAACCTATGAATTAACAGACTGTTTCCTTCAAGTGAAAGCAGAACAGCAAGATCTAATCATGACAACTTTTTGAAAGAAAAAAAAGGGGAGCAGCTGTGCTGTGTGACGGTGTTGTGTAGAGATTAATTCTAGGGAGTATGCTACAAAGTTAATACAGAGAGGCTGACTTCTGTCTCAGGACTGGAGGTCCTATGACCCTCCAGATGTTGGACTCCAAATCCCATTCACCTCCACCCCAGCCAGTGTGGGTCCAACAAAGCCCAGTCCAACTATAGGCTACCATGCTGCAAAGGTGAAGTAGGGGAAACAATCCTAGCTAGATGCAGAGGAGGTCTGTCAAATTAACTCTTAATGAAGTTCTAACCTGAGCAGCTCCATGGATTCCAACGCTGTATGTGAGCTTGACTATGCTGGTGCTACTGGTTTCTGAAGTACATAGGTGGTGTGGAAATTACTTCAAAGTATTTCTGCACTGTATTCCTTCAAATGGCATATAAATGGGGTTAGTAGGACCACACTATCAACCACACCATCAAATGGGTAAAAGACTACTTATCCTCACCTAAGATACACTCAAATCTCATCACACTATAGGCAAGGTTAGGTTGTGTTGTAGTACTAAGAACAGCCATGCTGGATCATACCAAAGACCTTTCAAGTCCAGCATCCTGTTTCCCAGAGGCTTCCATGAAGCATAGAATGAGGACATGATAGCAATATGCTTCTCCCAGTGTTCTCCATCAGCAACTGATAATCAGAGGCATGCTATTTATGGTCCTACATATAGCAAATTAGTAGCTAGTGTCAGTATTCTCCTCCTTGAATTGGCCTAATCCTGTTTTAAAACCATCAGAGTTGGTGACCACCACATCTTGTGGTTGTGAATTCCTTAGTTTACTTTGTGTAGGGCTAGCCCAATATATTTTCCCTACCTAAGGCAAAGACGACACCCCTCTCATTCAACATGTAGTAGTTGATGGGACACACAGCTGACTCTTATATCAACACTTGCTACAATACATAGTCCTCTACTGCACCTAAGGGCATCAAGGTGTTTTAGCAGGCAGAGTGCAGACCATGTGTCACACAGGTCTCTGTTCTCTCAACACCACTCCCCCATAAGCATCTCCTTGCCTCACACTGTCTAGTTGGAATTTGCAGTTATCTGAATTTTACAATGCAGCTCTCCCATTAAACAGTGTTTTTAAAATGCATATATTAGGAGAGAGTGTTCAAAAGAACGAATGTATTTGTGAAAATACTATACAAAAATGCATTATATCAGTCAAAATTAGCACATTAGCAAAAATTAGCACATTAGTCAAAACTGCATACAGTATCTATTCACACTAAAATGCTGAATAACTTTAATGAGAATTTTTTTAAATTGCAGACCACTGCAGAAATGTGAACTGAAATTAAGACTGCATAAATGAGAACCAGAGAGAACTGAAATCGACAGCTCCTTTCATCTCTAATTAGCATTTTTATTTTTTGAATCTTTTCCTAATGATCCCTAACATGGAATATGTTTTTTTTTCACAGCTACCACACACTGGATAAATGCTTTCAATGAGCTGTGCACCAAAACCCCACAATCTCTGTTCTGGCCCGTCACTGCCAGCTCAGACAATTATTTTATTGGGAGGAGTCCCAAGTCATGAGTTGGCAGATAAACAGGACAAGGTTTGAAGGAAAAGTTATCAAACCTTCTCTAACATGCTATTAGGGTGTTTGTTTCAAAGGAAAACACAGCAGGCATACCCAACATTTAATAAATATTTGTACTACTTTGTGAGAAACAAGAGTTCGTAATGGACAGAATCTCCTTTTTCCTGGGCACCTAGACAGAATAAAACTGTATTCATCATCTGTACATAAACTAAAATTTATACACCAAAAGATTAATATATACCAGTGTTTTCAATTATTTTCTCAATTAAGTCTAAATATTTTTATGAAAAATATACTCCCTTGTGTGCCTTTCAAATATGTGAAGTTGGCTCCAAATTTGTTTTATATTGCATATGCAAAAGCAGGCCTCACGCTTCACAGTTACATAGCTATAAACAATGTCCTTCTCACAGCAATTTACTTAAAATCACCAGGATTAATGACCTTAAGCTCTGTAGGCTAAATTCCGACCTCAATTACTTACTAATGACGTCAATGCAGTTATTTGGAGTAACTGAGGGCAGAACGTGGCCCCAGCTCTTACTCTCTTTAAAGTGGTTACAGACCTCATCATTATCTTATTACCTTCTGCAGCCCTGAAACCATTCATAATGAGGATTTTGTTGCTCTTTAAGTATTTAGAAATTATATATGGTTCTGCCATATATAATTAGGAGTCACTGCAGAAAAAAGAAGAAATAATATGCAGCCAAGTTAAAAGCAGAGCAGTGGGGGTGGGGCTTAATGAAGCGGATTAATTTATTCAACAACTTTTAAAAACTCAAAGCGGCATAAATAATATAAAATTGACACTTAGAAATTTCAAAATGCATGCAGAAGTCTCAGAGGGCCTTCTAAATATTATCTGCCCACATGAAATACTTTCACAAAAACTTGTCACTCATTAGATTGGTTGGAATTCATAGTTTCTGACATTTGATCCCCCCCGACTTAATCTGAACAATAAAAAATGGAGGTCATTGGGGAAAATATGACATATAGAAACAGTGATCTTCTTTGCAGGACACTTTAAACCATAGTTAAGGCTAACTGTAGTTTAAAGATGAACACACAGCATGCTGGTGTGGTCACTTTTGCCCTGCTCCTGCTGCCATATTACAAGGAGCAAAGTCATTCTTTGGTTAAATGCTACATTCAAAGCCAGGTTTGTAATTCCTCTCTTTCAAACAAATGGTGAGCGATAAGCCAATAGCAAATCTTGGTTATAGCTCAAGGTTTGTTTGGGGGGAGACAAATTACAAGACTGGGTTCTGACATAACACAATGCCTTAGCTCGCAGCAGTGCAGCAGAAATTGGGAAGAAGCAAAATAGCCACTATTTTATATTTATTTAGACAATTTCTATACTGCTTAATTTATAACAATATCTCTCTTAGCTGTGTACAGAAAACTAAAGCAATAACAAGAGACAACTTAGACAACAAAAGTTATATAAATATATAGTAACATATACAAATGTTTCATGAATACGAAATCACTTACTGTATGAATATAGACCAGTATCAGTTCCTTCACATTCTGGCACGCTTCCCCTCTCAGCCTCCTGGCTCTTATCCAGAATTCCACTCTGGCTCTCGCCCAAGGCTCAAACAAACTCATAGCTCACCCACAAAATCTCACAAAGAAAATGGCTCCTGGAAACTGCTGACATCACCCTAGCCTTGCACTCTAGGCTTGCTTTTTAAGACCAGGCACCAAAGTGGATTGGGCTTTCTGAGTTAAACTTAACTGTGGTTTAAAGTGTTGTGCAAACCAGGCCAGTGTCTTGCTTCAAAGTGTAGGTGTTGCCTTGCCCTTAAGTAAAATGTATCATCAAAACAAAAACAAAGTAATGGTGCTAGCTGCTGCATGTACTATTTTTAAGCCAACTTTTTTTCTTACATCAATTAGTAAAAAGTAATGTCAGCATGGCATATGGAGAACTTCCAGTTGACTGAATTATAAAACATGATTTAATATTGAAGAACATTTCTGTATCAGCTCACAGGATCCATTTTTGCTTAAAGATATGAGCCTTTAGACAGAAACTGGATTAAAAAAAATAGGCTTCCTGATCATACCCTTTGTGCATATTATACATCTGCATGTTCTACTTTGACTGTCACATATATACACGCAGGTCAGGGAAAAGACATGATGCCCAAATGCTCATCCCACCCCATGCATGTTCATGGAACAATGTATGTTATCTATAAAAGCATGTCTTTTGATTTGTGCTGCTTCAATTTGAAAATCCTTGAAATTTTCAACCCCACCCAAGGCTCCTCTACTTCAGGCATAATGAGAATAAAGACAAGATAAGACAAGCTGACATACTGCCAGTTAGATCGTTGTGGTATCATAAAAGTGTAGCAGGGGGAGAGACTAGATAATACTTTGCTACATAGCATCATAAATGCATTTTTGCACTCTGGGGCCATTTCTGTTGGCCAGGCTTGTAAAAAGACACTTGTTTACTTTCTGTTCTAAGAGTGTCTTCTAGTTAACCAGGCAAAGTTTTTTTTGGAAATTGGTAGAGGGTTGGTACTTCACACTTTGGGGCTGCTGAGATAACTAATATGACTTACATTTTAGATGTGGAGATAGGCAGGTATGCTAGCAAAAAATCATGTAGGCCAGTAAGTTTTTGGAACTTATTTGTAAAATAGCTGTTATCACAAGCCTGCATGTTTAGATTGCAGATATAAGCTCTTATAATGCATTTGCAAGTAGGACAGCAGAATCTGTGCTTGTCTTGAGACATCTTTGAAACTGAAGGAAAAGGTCAAGAAAACACACACACCACATTCATTTTTAATGACACGAAAAGATGAAGTATGCGGTCAAGAAAATGGCACTCGGGTGGAATCTGTCTCTAGAAAGAACTGCTTTACATTGCTTCCTGATAAGATTAGCATGGAGCAGAATGTGCAATCCTCACTGCAATGTCAGAGCTAAGCAGTTGTGGTACACTGTTATGGTAATGTATTACTTTACGTGGTGTTGTAGGCTACGATCCCCAAACCATTTGCTCCTGAGTGGCATAAACTGCATTTTTCAAAGTGACTTTTTCCAAGTGGGTGGACTGAGATCTGCAGAACTAGTAGGGTGTCATTCTCTCAACATTTTCATAACCTCCAAATTGCAGCAGTAGGACATTTAATTTGAGATATTAAATAAATAGGTAATAAAAATGTCATATAACATTTACTTATTTTTTAAAACCTGCCGTAAAAAGGATTTATAGATAGAACAAAATGTAAAAGGTAAATATTATTGTAGCTGAAACCTTCCATAAATGTAAAGTGTTTGCATTTGCTGTGGTACATGAGATTTTGCAAAATGACAGGTCATTTAGAACTGTTTACGCCCCAAGGAGGAAAGACCAGGAGGTGTCAAGTGATCCTAACAAGAAGTCCATATGTTTAAGAGCTCAGAGCTCTTTCTGGAAAATAACTCATCAGATCAATGGAATAAAGCATCCAACTCATCTCTTCCCACAGGGTTGGGCTCAGGATTTTCTAGAGTTAGCCTGAGTTAAAACACTCTATTTAGGACCAAACTATAATTTACCTGGAATTCTGTGTAACTTTCCCTTTGTGTTTGGGGGGTTTATTAGCAAACAACTAGGCACTGAAATTGGGAGTGGAAGCATGACAGGTAAAGAATGGGGGGTCAACTTTCTTCCTGCCAGCCACTTCTCCACTCAAAATCTAGATTGCTCCCTCCCATGGAGGAAAAGAAAACATATAACACCTTGTATTATATTCCCCGTGGGGATTAAATGTAAGCCTGAGGAATTTGTTGGTTCTCATTTTAAAACAGTTCTTTGACAAACCAACATACAGCAATGAAAAATAACATCATAAAATGAACATTGTTGCAAAAAATAAATGTAAAACCCATCCCATTCATTAGTAATCCACAGGCTAGTAAAACAACCCCATTAACTCTAGTTCCAGTCCAGCTAGAAAAAAAGACAGAGCAACAAACTGAGCAGGTCACCTGGTCTTAGTCTCCTCCCACCCACTATGATGACACTCATTATGCAGTATGGCTGTTTAAATGAGCTATATAAACATTTTCTTAGCATATTTATGTTTAAACTGATACATATGTCTCAGTAGTGTGGGATAACCAGCCTCATATAGCAAACATGCTCAAGACTAATTAATGCATGAAGAGATTAATACCCTAGTGCAGGGTTTACCAAACTTGGGTCTCCAGTTGTTTTTAGACTACAGTTCCCATCATCCTTAGCTAGCAGGACCAACAAGTAACACAAATGATCCAAGCTGGCTTGTTTTTATCACTAGTCAGCAGATTAGTAATAACAGTGAGCCTCCCTTGCCATTCCACAATTGGGAGCACACTTGGACTAGATGGGCCACTGGCATCATTCAGCATGCTCGTCTTATGTTTGTAGAAGGCCCTGCTCAGGTCACTACACAACAAACTACACCCATTGGTGGGACCACAAGCAGGGGCTCCTAATGACCCCAGGGTTGTATGGGGAGGGGAACCCCATCAAATAAACACTTTCAGGGGCTTCTATTTGTATCAGTACCTTGAATCAGGCCTTGCAACATGTAGGCTGCCAGTGCAGATCATCCAAAATAGGTGTTACAATTTATCTATAAAGTTGTTTAATTATGTAAACAACCTTGTAGATAAATTGTAACACTTCTTGGCATATGTACTGCAAAACCACTTTCAGTTACTGTACTTGAGTTTGAACTCAAATGTGGAAAATACAGTTGCTTCTTAAGCAATGTGTGGCAGATCACAAGCTTCACACAATTAATTCCACTTCACTCCATTCACAGCTTAAATGTGCTACTCTAAAGAGCGGGTGTGTTCAACAATTGAGAGGATGAAGTCCCCAATGTTCCTCCCTCTGCTGGTTCCTTCTCTCTATTGCAATGTGGCTGACTTCTTGTTCACAGAATCAGTTAGTTATAGAGTCCTCTGCCTGGGATGGAGCTGAAAGCAATGCAGAAATACAGAAAAGGAAATGCAACATGGAATGTCCTTGAACAGTTTTGTTGTGTCCTCCTTAGTTTCCTGCTAATGGGTACACACGCTGGGTGGTTGAGAGAACAAAGGCCCCACGGATCCCTTGCATGGATCATTCAAGCACAAAGCATATTAAAATATTGTTGGATTGGTTCTGTAATTTAATTTAAATATGTCCTTTTATAAGTAGATATTTGTACAAACTGGTAATGTACTGCAAGTCTACAAATATGTGAACAAGTTCAGACTCCTCAAATCCATTCTTGCCTATAGATATTTTCATTACCCTTGCTTTTATTTTTATATGCTCATAATTCAAGAAAGAATAATGCAAAACAGCAACAAGAACAAACACTGTAGAAGGTGAATGTTTCTTGCCACATCAAAAACAAAGACAGAGTATCTTTCCAAACGCTACTGCACCCAGTTTGAAGAGACAGAGATCAAAAGTGGGACAAACAGGTAAGACTATTTGTTTCTGTTTTGCTAACCCATTTCTAGTCGAACAAAAATATTCTTCTCTTTAGTCTATGCTTATCCCCCTCCCTGATAAACTGCAATAATAAATTTAATGTCCAACAATTTGGTGCCAATTCACAGCACTCAAAATCAGAATAACTTAAATACAGCATTTTTAAAAGTTACCAAACGGCTCCAGGCGTGTGCTTGCACGTGTATATTACTCATGCAAATCAAATAGGCACCCATTTGTAAATAAATTTCATCAAGAGTTTTCATTGTACTTAATTCTTTAGCACATATCCCTCTGCCCATGGAGAAGAATGCAAACATCCAAAAATGGGGCACAGCAGAACAAAAAAGGAAGCTTGTTCCCAATGTGAAAAAAATTATGGAAAAGTGCACAATTAACTTAGAAACTCCCTGCCCCAACCATATTCTCCTTTCAGGCAGCTTGATAAAAAAATCCAACAAAACAACAGAAAACCATCATTTTTCCAAAAAGCAAAGCAAAAACAAAACCCAGATCTCACAATCTGTTGGGGAAAGGCCTCTCAGAGTACCCATTTCTCAAGGATAAGGTGGTGGTTAGAAACTCAGGTGGGTGAAAACTAGCAAACCCACATGCACTTCTTGCCCTTCTCCCCTTCACCTGCCGCTGGCTCAGAGCTCTGTCTTGTCTGGCTGAGCATCAGGTGACCAAACAAAACATTGGAAAGAGGCAGTGAGCAACCACACTGCCACTGTTTTGGCCCATAGGCAAGCAACCAAGCATGGCTTAGGGCTAAATTCTCATTCTCCCTCCAAAATACAGTACCTCACCTCTCTCCTCCCCCTTCAGTAAATTAACAGGAGAGGGGAAGGGTGAAGCAGCAGCACAGCCTCTAGGAGTAAATGTGGGGTGGAAAGTGGAACACACTTATCCCACATGTTGTTTACCATCTACATGACACCACTGGGATATGTCAACTGGAGTATGGAGCTGCGTTGTCATCAACCTGCAGGTGATACCCAGTGTTGTTTATTTTTATTTTTATTCTTATTCTTAGCCACCCATCTGACTGGGCTGCCCCAGCCACTCTGGATGGCTCCCAACAAAATATTATAAACACAATAAAACATTAACCATGAAAAACTTCCCTATACGGGGCTTCCGTCAGGTGTCTTCTAAAAGTCAAATTTATCTGTTTGAAATCTGATGGGAGGATGTTCTACTACTAAGAAGGCCCTCTGTCTGGTTCCCTGTAGCTTTATGTCTCGCAGTGAGCTGGACCACAGTGTCCAGGGTGGAAAATGGAGGTGGAGATGCTCCTTCAGGTATAATACAGCTATGGCCAGGGAGGCAGTAGAGGTTATGAATCAGTAGCCTAGTTTGCATGTAACGTTAAACCATAGTTCAAAAGAAACTGCTGCTTGATATGAACAAGCAGTCTACCAGTGCACACTGCTCAAAAGTTCCCAGGGCATGCCTCCCTATTCCTATTGCAGGACAGATGAACCTAGCCAGTCTTTGTCCAAATGCAGACTCATGGTTTGCTTTCCCTAAGAATAAATGTTGATTACTTAATAACCCAAGAATAAGCCTTGGTTACCACTTGTGATTTGTTTGTGGGAAATGAACCACAAATCCAGGTTTGGGTGACATGACTCTGGTTTGTCTTGTCTGTGATGCAGCAACAGCAGCAGGAACAAGGGAGCTGCAGGAACTTTTGAGCATTCGCATCAACCCATAATCTATTTAAAACTGTGGTTTAATGTGATGTGTGACTAAAGCCAGTGTCTGCAATCAGTGATCAATTGAATGGGCTAAGAAGACAAAGATGCTCCTGATCAATAGGGAAGCTAATCCAGGATTAAGCATACAGCCCAGATAGAATGATCTCAGTTACTTTATCTGGTGTTGGATAACACACTCTCCAGTTTCAAATTCATGATCTTGACTGAGGGAAATTGTTAGATTACATGATTTATTCATTCAGTTGAATTTCTGCTAATGCAAATACCGGTTGTTTCATTCCTAGCAATACCATTGTTGGAACATGCTGAAGTTATTGCAGACATGTATATTGCTGAAGGGCTGAAATAGTTCTAAAAATAATAACCATAACAATTACAGCCAGGAATTGGACATGGAAGTTTCTACATGCAAAGTCTGTGCTATACCACGGAGCCATGCCCTCTTTTGCCAACACTTGAGGCTCTCTAGCACTTAATCTCTGTGTGCCTTCTCAATCCCAGTTTATTGTGGCTGCTGAAATTGGACTGGTGGAGACTGATTGGGTGGGTGCTTTATTGCACGAGTGGATGGTGCCTGCCACCTTAAAGGAGGTAGTAGTACAGCCTCTACTGGAAAAGCCAGTCCTGGACCCAAGGGATTCCAACAACTCTTGCTTGGTCACAAATCCTTTCTGGGGGATGTGATTGAAAGGGCTGTGGAGGAATTCCTGGTTGAGACTGATCATTTGGATCCATTCCAGTCTGGGTTCAGGCATTGATTGGGGACCAAATCAGCCTTGGTTGTCTAGAAGGATAATCTTTAGGAAAAGGGGCAGAGGGGGTGCAACCTTGTTCCTTCTTCTCAATCTCTCAGCAGCTTTCAGTACCCTTGACCATGGTATCCTTCTGCAACAGTTCTGCAGAATGTGTCTCAGTGGCACTGTGCTGTAACGGCTCCATTCCTAGCTGCAGGGTCATGTCCAGAAATTTGCATTGGGAGAGTGTTATTTGGCACCCTGGAGTTTATACTACGGGATGCCACAGGTCAGTGCTATTCAGTGACTATATGAAGCTGTTGGGAGAGGTCATTAGTTAGCTTTGGAGCAAAATGTCATCAGTATGCTGATGATACACAACTCTATTCCTCCATTACATCTGAGTCAGGTGAGGGTGCACAAGCCCTGGACTGCTGCCTGGATACAGTCGTGGGATAGATGAGGGAAAATAAGCTGAAGTTGAATCCTGGCAGAAGCAGGCCTTGAGGGTGGGTAGTTGACATGTCCAGAAAATAGGCCAATTGTCTGCTCTGTATGAGGTTTCATTCCTTCTGAAGGATTGGTATAAGATCTAGGGGTACTCCTTGATCCATTTTTGTCACTAGAGGCCCAAGTGAACTCTGCGGCCAGGAATGCTTTCTACCAACTACAGCTGGTATACCAGCTGGGACCATTCCTGTACCACAGTGGTCCTTGCATTTGTAACCTCAAGATATGATTGCTGTAACACTCTTTATGTAGGACTGCCCTTGTAGCTGGTCCAGAAGCTATAGCTAGTGCAGAATGCAGCAGCCAGACTGCTTACACAGTATGTAACAGGCTACTGGCAACATGTTACTCTGCTGCTGAGAAAGACCAATTTGCTTCCAGGCCAGGTTCAAGGTATATGTGTTAACTCACAAAGACCTAAAGACCTTGGGGCCAAAGTGCTGTTGGAAGTTTGTGGAGTGCCTGGACTCCCCTTCTAATTCTGGATCCCCTTCTAATTTTGGCATACCAGACATAAAATTTAGAATGTTGAAATATAAAACAGGCTGCCTTCCTGATGAAGCAATTGCGTGGAGAGATGGACCATTAAAAGAGCACAAAGAAATGGGTGATGACCCATTAAGAAGGTCATTAACAGAGATTCTCTGGGTCACACAGCAAACAGGGAAAACTGCTCCCTGAGGTGAGAGATGGTTAGCAGAGACAAAAGGCCAGAGTTTCAGGAGAGAGGGCCAGAATAGCAATGGGCAATGTGGTAGGTGGAAGGGGAAATAGTTGCATTTTGCAAGCGGTTGTCAAGCAGGATAGTTGTCAAGAGGGGCAAAGCAGAATGTGTGTGGGCAGTTTTTGGATCGAGTGTGACAGCCATGAAAGCAACAGAAGAGCCGCTGCTGCACCTATGAGAGAAGCAATAGACCTTCTCGGAGTATAATGCTGGGAACCTTCCCAAAGTAGGCTCAGGTTGTATTTATGTATAAATAAACTATATATAATAAGGACACCACAGTCTCTGCTGTGCCTCATTGTCCAAAAGGAAACTCAGACCCTGGCTAGCATGTCTGGTACCCCTGAAATCTCACACTGCTCAGAGATTGTGGTGGCGTGTAACATTACTTTCCCTTGTGGTCCCTTGTGTTTTATCTTAATCACAGAGATCCTCTGATGGGACATAATCCCTGTCATCTTTTAGATGTCTTCTGAAACTGTATTGTTTAGACAGGCCTTTGCTACACACTGTATTGGGGGGGGGGTGTTACTAGTGTAGCCAGCTGGTATTTACTGATCTTTTATTGCTGTTTAATGGTATTTTTTACTGATTTTATTATAATCTTGTATGTTGTATGCTGCCCTAATATACTTTTATGAAAGTGCAGAGTATAAGTACCTAAAATAAATAAATGTTAAATATATACGCTGAAATCCTCTAATTTTACAAGAAATCTGTGTTGTGAACAATTGGTTGTGCACAGAGAGGACAGCTATAGCACTGACAGAACAAGCTTGACTTTTCTGATCTAAAAAACACACAGGCCAAATAACTGAAGCGTAAGAGCCAGATACGCCATACTCCTTTCCCCCAGAGGTTAGCAGCAACTTCTCCATAAGTCTGCCAGAGCAAACGAGGTCAGAGAGGTGATAATCCTCTTGGAATGCAGCACTTAACACGACCCTGGTACTTGATAATTGCAGCATTCTAGCTCAAAGAGTCACAGAGCGAAACCCAAATATACTGGATTGGGGAAGTTCAGGAATGGTCAACTGGAGTTCTAAGTGAAAAGTGTCTAAGTGGGGTGTTCTGGGGCAAGTGAGGGAGTGTTACCATTACACAGTTAGCAAAATAAAATTCTGCTAATGTAGTCAGAGTTAAAATGTGAATTTAGTATAAATAGGCTTCATGTATACTAGGATTAGCTAGTTAGATATAAACAAGAGGATATTCTCATAGATACCCGATTTTCTAATTGTTGGACAGAATCCCACTGGAATTCCAAGGCTGAGCACTTTTCTGAAGCTAAGTACTACACCCACAGCTTATCACTGGGGTGTGACACCAAAACAGGTATTTTTCTCCTATCTCTCTTGGGTTCTGGAATGCCTTTCCCTCTTCCATATGTGAAGCGTCATTCATCAGCTGTTTCAGATGTTGAACAAAAATATATCTTTCTGTTCAGGCTTTCCCATACCCATAAGACTGAATCTACATTACTATTTTAAACTACCTGCTTGTGTGGCCTTTATGGCTCAGAGTTTTAAGGAAAATTTGGGAAGACTTCTTGGAATGAAGTAAAATCTTAGAACTAAATTGGACATGTTGTCAATACTTATTTACTTAATGGTGTGAATGCAATTAATATACACTTTCTTGCTATATAAATATCAGCTAAGGGAAAGACTCGCACCCTTGAGAGGGGGGGTTAATTCCTGAACCTGCCCTTGCCATGTTCCCCAGGCTGCTCAGGCTTTCCTTTGCCTGCTATTTGCATAACATCTACATGACACAATTTATTGCTTTACTATTTTGCTGATATTTACCCACACTATTTTTCTGATGTTTGCTTTTGATATCCAACCCAAGCATTTTTTGCACCTTAGTGCAGTAAGATTTAAATACAAGCAAGCAAAAGCAAGCAATGCAAAAAACTGATCAACAGTATCAAAGCAGCACAAGATCAATAAAAACAGCATGAAAACCCAATCATAGTTCAAAGAACTAAAATGCACTAAAGTTCAATAAATATGAGTGTGGGGAAATAAAAGATCCTAATGTAGGTGTGAGGCAAGCTTCCCTAGGAGAGCTTTCCACAACAGGGCATCATTACCAACAAGGCCCTCTCTCTAGTAAACACCCATCTCACTTCATTAAGAAGGGAAACTTGGAGAAGGACCGCAGGAAAAAAAATCATAAGCTCAAGGTCATGCTAAAAGACTTGCTAGCATTATATATTCAGATATAAAAAAAACACAAAGTAGGTAATGCAAAAAATACACTCAAGTCTTGCATTTACTTGGCTGGGAATAGAAAGAATACTGATGATTAAAATAATTTTAAAGAACTTATGAGGTGACATAGGATTGCAAATCTGACATGACTTTGTACTGATGCTGCAGCAGTCATAAAGGTTATTGGTCCTGGAGACATCAAGTAATGGAGCAAAGAGGTGATAATCCCTCACTACAAAGTTTTGTTCAGACCACACCTGGAATATTACACTCATCTTGGCTCTTTAGTTAGGAGAAATACTTATGACAAGTTTTGGCACAAAGTTGGAGGAAGCTAGGAGAGGGGTATTGAAAATAGTATGACTGACGGTGAACAGAATGAAACAGTCACTTTGGATGAAATACAGGTAAATGGAGTCATGGTAGCCTGTGAGCAAGTGCTGTAATCAAAGTCAACACAGTTCCAAAAGGCAATGATTATGTTTGCAATGTAGGATTCTCTGGGTAATATTTGTATTCATTTGATTGGCAATGCTGATTTATTTACAACATTTCTATACTGCCCATCAAAGACTCCTCTGGGTGTTTTACAAAGTTACATAAGTTGGTCCTGGCTTTTTATATTGTGTTCCAGTCTCCTTCTCCTGTTGTCGGTGTCATCTAGCCCTACATACTGCAGCAACACCATGACTGCCAATCAGGACCATTCAAAAATCTCCCCTGTAAAAGGCTGCATGCCCAATTGCCCATCTTCTGACAATTCTCTCCCTCTCCTCAGAGATGCTGCAGTCCTAACTTTATGATATACCTGTGCCAATCTCAGGGTGCAGGGAATGAAATGCAATGCTGAGAAATGTAGTTCTGGGGAATGTAAATGCACATGCCAGACCAGCTTTCCATTGGAAGAAAAAGAAAATTAAATTAAAGTCCTCACTCTAAGCATTGGTGTGACCAAGAAGGGGAGGAAAGGTCTGTTTGCAATGCACTAACTGATAACTCACAGCATTTAATCTGACTAACAATGTTGCCATATTCAAATGACTAACACTAACAGTAATGGTTTTTGAAAAAAGAAAAAGCTGGTAACAGTATAGCTATTAGCATTCAAAATAATTTGGGCACCCAACCCTCTTGGGGGTGGCATGGCATTTCCCTTCCATACTTTGTGGGCCTGTTCAGGAATGTCAACTGCCTTGGTGCCTGTTCTGTTCTCACCATTCAATGGGTTGGGCAGGTACTATTTTTTTCCTAATCCAACACATGTACATAATCAAGTTGTTTTAAAAGGAACATTTTACCGAAATAAACTGTTCCATTATTTGCTTTTAGGGGGAAAATATTAAATATTCAGAACCTCCCTATGACACATTCCCTTGTCAATTTTGCAACTGCAGCTGTCCTCTCAGGTTATGTAACCTGGACTGATGCCACATGGCCATCTTTGAATGAAACAAAACGTTTTATTTATCATGTCACTCCGTGATGACTCCAAAATGCCTACAGCAAGATACAAGAGGTGGAAAAGTGAGCAAACATAGTCTTGGTGTAAAAGTAAATTCTTCCTCCTAGCTGTTTCTGAATGGAGCAAAATGTTGGCTCAATTTTAGGAGCAGAGCAAACATATTCTTTTACATCTAGCAATTTCAGTTCAGACTGACATATATTAGTAGCATCCATGGCAAGTTATAAGCAGTCAAAAGCCTGTCAAAAGCAAAATCAACCCCCACCCCAAAAAACATTCTGGTTGGGAACAGTGGAAAGTAAAGGCTGGGTAAGCCAGGGCAGAGGACAATGAGTGCTTAGTTAAAGGGTTGGGGCAAGATGTCAGAGAAGGTAAGAGCAGCTTTATTCTCACACTGACCAACCAAATGCCCACGAGAAGCCCACAAGCAGAACCTAAACACAACAGCACTGTCCCTACCTGCAACTCCCAGCAACTGGTATTCAAAAGCATACTGTTTCTGATAGTTAAAGTAGATTATAGCTACCATGGCTACTAGTCATTGATAGGCTTACCCCAGACTCCTACCAGCTGAACTTCAAAGAACCTATGCAAAAGGCTTTCAGAAAGCAGAAATTTCATTGCATCTAGATTCTGGGTAGTTCATGCAATGCTTGCCTCAGCTAATGGAACCACGGGCACAGTGGAACATTTTATACCCATTTTATACCCACTCATGGATCGCCACATGCAGTTGAGATATCACCAGCAGGAGACATTCCATTAGGTGGAGGAAGCAGTCTTGACCATGTGAGTGAAGGCGTAATGTAAGGAATCAAGACCTTGTCTATTCAGGGATAAAATTTATGGCAGCCTACATACAGTGAATAGTTGGTTTGGGTCCCAGGATGTCGCGTCTGGCACAGCTAAATTTGAAGGTGTGGCCATAGTGTTAAGCTCCAGTTTAAATTTCATGACCTTTCACATTTCAACTGTTACATCTTTTTCATGTCTGTGCTATGAGAGATGTATGGAGCAAACTGAATCCAACTGACAGAAGCTTCTTGTTTTACTCTTCTCAATATGGGTCAGTGTCTTGGCTGGATTTCATCCTTGCCATGTTTCCCCTGCTACCTATGGTCCAAACCTCCTCATTGGGGTTGATTAAAATCGTGGACTATGCTCTGGCAGAGGTTGGTTGGCAGCTGAGGAACAAGTACTGTATGATACATCACCTTCATGATCTTTTAAACCCTCTCTTCTCTCTAACCAAATTGCAAAGGAGCATATTAAGGAAACACGGAAACATTATTTCAAAGGGAATGATATAGAAGGGATTAGTTCCAACACTCAATGGGAGGCAATGAAGGCTGTGCTGTGTGGGATACGTTTAAAAGAAAAATGGATAGTTAAAAGCAAGGAAACTTCAAGGAATGCTATGCTGAAAGCAATTTATACACCTATAAACGAACTGGCTCAGCAAATCTTTACAGAGAAATTGAACAGAAGTGGTGTGAGGTGAACTCCCTAGAGACAGACCAAACAATAGTTAATGTGCTCTATATAAATCAGTGGTATTTTGAGTATGGGGGCAAAGGTTCAAAACTTCTGGCTAACAGACACCCAAAAGGTTTTTTTTAAAAGTAAAAATTAAGCAATGGGAAGGCAAATTTTATATCCAAACAGCAACATTTGTACTGAGTTTGCTTCTTTTTATTCCAGCCTTAACAAATCTGCAAAGTGGACCCAACAAGGATTTGGGAATATTTAGATTCCATTGCATTAGGTGGGCCATTGTCCTGATCCAGCAGACTTTATGTTCTTAGGTTTATTTGGAGTCAGAGGAAGTGGATGGTCCTCCTTTCAATGCATTTTTATGTTCAAAGACTAAGTTTAGGCTGAAACCCCACATTCCTAATAGGTTCTTATAAACAGACAGTGGCATAGCATGGGAGGCTGTTGCCCCAGGCAGTTTATTTTGAGAGGGCGCAGCCAGGCACTCCTACTACAGTTCCCTCATTGAGGGAAGAGAACCTGGACTGGCCTTTGGGACTGGGGGGCAGCAGCAGCAGCTCCTTCTCTTTAGATCCGGACCTGGGCCGACCAAGAGGAGGGGAGGGCGCAGCCACCAGCCGGCAGAAGCATTGGAGAAGTGGCAGCTAGCTAAGGAGTTGGCAAGAAACTGCATCCAGAGATCACTATAATTTCACAAAATACATAATTCCAAATGTTTTGAACTTTAGCACATTCCCAACAAAAAAAAGGTTTATGAGGCATGCAATAGCATTTCTGCAATAGTTTCACGGATAACACCCTGTTCCTTGTCAATACAAACCGGAATGGCACCTTGCTCCACATTTGCACCATTTTTTTCAGTCAGTTCTGGATTTTCCTTTCTCCCTTGATGTAAGGTCACCGACTTCTTATACTCCAGGTTTATAACATTTTGTTTTTTACGTAGTCCTAGCTTTGACAACTTTTCCTTGCTTTGTTTCTTATTCATTTCTGACTATATGTTTTTGCATTTTGCAAACATTTTGACAGGCTATGGCATTTGCTTCTGTAAATGTTCTAGACTGAGAGGAACCAGGTTGTGGTTACTTTTCTCTATCTTGTATCTTTAAAACCAATAAAAATTACTCAACAACAACAAAAAAGAATGTGTGTTTATCCTTCCATCACCTTCCAAATAGCCCTTTAAAAACTGCATTTAAGGTCACAACCATATTATAGCAGTCTTTTTAGGGAGATGTTTTTATTTTTTTGCTGACTTCACAGGTGCAGAGAAAATAAATTGTGGGCTGCAATTTACCTGTTCTTATGCAAATGAGTTGGCCTTTCTGATGTGACAAGTAATTTCACCATAATCTGTGAAAGGATGAAGTTTGCAATAGCAGATTGCTCAGTAGTAATAAACAGATTAAGAATTAGTGGGTGAGTAAGATTCCAGGAACTGTTCCACTGTTACCAGAGTTTTGGGATGTGTGAAAATAGAGAATTCAAAGGAATGTGCCTATAAAACCTTTCCAGATTTGAACTTTTGTTGCACAGTGTGTATTTACTTTGGAAAATGACTAATTAGAAGTCAGCAGTGAAAAATGTACCCATTTCTTAATGTTATTCTGAAAACTGCCTACAACAAAAAGGACTACGGGGAAGAAGGGTGGTGAAGGGGGAGAATGTGAGAAACCTCTTACTGGCTCCCAGCAGGTACCATCAATTATTACATTCCAAGATGCAATATGACATCACCAGGGAGCATGACTTAGGTCAAGAGCTTGGCAGGAGAGTTTGGCAACTGCTAAATCAACAGCAATCAGAACTGGAAAACCAACATGCTTGCCACCATAAAATTTAAAAGAGAGCATATTGTGCCTCAAACACAGCAGCAGGTTTAATAGAAAAGTAGACATGTTTATAACCCCAGATTTACAGCATGACTTATAAACACCTTATTACTTAGAATCCAGTCTGCTGCCCTAGAAACTAAGAATGTTACTTTGTTAAGAAGAAGGATTTGTTGACATAAATGCCTTGACTAAGTTTGCCATTGTGGTTAACCAAAATGCATTTACTACTAAGAAAGTAAATAAAAGCAAACAAGATGTCTCTTATACTACAATACAAGACGGTTCAAACCTGACCAAGCTTAATGCTATGACATAAATACGCTTAATGTTTATGACTTTTAAAGGGATTATTTGCCAGGTTGGGCTTCAAGTCGAAGCTAAACGATAATGTGTTTTGTCGACAAGGCCAGCACCAGTTTGAGAGGGTCCTGGGCATAGGGCCATCCGGGAAACCCTTTTATCATCCTAGTGTCCCTGCAGTAAACTTACCAGGCAACAGTGGGCAAGGATTCCTGCCCCCCCCCCCGATTTTCTAGAGTAGGCCTGAACCTTTTGACCCAGCTTTATTCAGTCATTTACAGAGTGAGGGGTGAAAATAAAAGTGTTCCCAAAGCCCGGAGGGCAAGGAAATTTCCGCAAAGTTTTTGGGCAAGTAGGTTGGCTTACCTTAGTTTTAAACAACAAGATGGCTGAGAGGTTTTTCTTTTTTGTACTTTAAAAATATTAGGCACTGCAGTCAATTGTAGGTCACAGGGCACTTTGTACTCTTCCTAGCTATGTTTCTTGGACAAGAATACCTCATGGTATGCATGAACCCTTATATCCTAGCTCAGTCACTGAGATCACTTATGGGAGTGTTGTTGGTCATTCCCAGAGATGGCGAGGCTCATTTAACAAAGTAAAAGGTAAAGGTGAAGGAACTCTGGACACTTAAGTCCAGTCAAAGGCGACTAAGGGGTTGCAGCACTCATCAAACTTTCAGGCCTGAGGGAGCTAGTGTTTGTCCACAGACAGCTGTCCAGATCATGTGGCCAGCATGACTAAACCACTTCTGGCGCAATGGAACACCGTGACAGAAGCCAGAGCGCATGGAAACGCCGCTTACCTTCTCGCCACAGCAGTACCTATTTACCTGCACCGGCGTGCTTTTGAACTGCTAGGTTGGCAGGAGCTGGGACAGAGCACGGGAGTTTACTCTGTCACAGGGATTCGTACCACCGACCTTCTGATCAGCAGGTCAAAAAGGCTAAGTGGTTTTCACCTCAGCATCACTCGCGTCCCCTTCTTCTTAACAACAAGAAGTAAACAAGCCTTCAGTGTAGTTGGCCCAGCCCTGTGGAATACTTTGCCAATAGAGATTCAGCAGATGCCTTCTGTTTCAACATTTAAACACCTGCTGAAAACTTTTCTATTCTATCAGGCTTAAAGAGGAAATTGCGAAAACATCTTTCCACAATAGTTAGTTGATTTCTGAGTTTAACTTTTTATATGGTTTTTGTTGTATGGCTTTATGTACAATTATTGTAAACACCTTCCTATTTTTCATGAATATGGGTATATAAATATTTTTATAAACAAACAAACACCACGGAGATAATGCAAGGCTGTTTTTAAGGTGTGAAAAGAGAGAAAACGAAAAAGCTATCTTGGCAAGTCAACCAACTCCCCCCCCAACCCCCCCCCCTCACACACACACACACATAGCCTGGGGAGGAAATTAGACCCTTCATGGAGAACAAACAGTCCCAGGAAAATGAGGGAGGGACTTTCATCCCAGGTTTAGAAGTAGTGAGCATTGGAGACCAGCTGTGCAATCATCCACCATCTTCTTTTCCATAAAATGCCTGAGATCTGACTTAGCAGTGCCCAGGGGCATTCTGGAAAAATGAAGATGGTGAGTGGTTTCAGCCTCAGCTGGTGCTTTGCTTCACACTGCTTTGGCCACTCTCATAACAATGGGGGAGGGTTTTGGCAACCAGCACCAGCCCTGGTGGAACCTCCGAGGAGCCTGACATTTTGCCAATTCATCTTTCTCTGGATCTCTTAATTTTGCCACAATAAGTCTCACTGTTCTTAATTCAGTTACCATTATAATCAAATTTCACCAACAGCAATATTTGAAGGCAAAAGGTTTAAGTCCTTGCTCAAGTAAAAATTTCAATGGAATTTTGAGGGAAACAAAAAGAGTTTTGGTAAGACAGTTGGGGGCTACAGAAAATTCCTACAGTGTAGTTCAGGTGCCAAATGCTGCATTTTGGTGCACCAAACATTTTATCATTATTGTTATATCTCCTTTATGTTCAGCTGCCAAAACCAGACAATACTACTCTATAACCTTTGGACAATTTAAGATATTTGGCTCTGATGCTTTAGAAACCCAAGAAAGCAAAAAATGCTCATGCTGGAAGTGTTATTGCTGAAAAATAATAAAATAATAAAATAAATCTGTTCAAGCAATAATCAATTGTTAGAACTCATGGTGAATGACTAGAATTTTAATGAAAACCCATTAAAGATTTTTGCACTTCTGTAAACTTTGGGGTCCCTCCAAAGTTTATGATACCTCCTTGTTGTGCAGGGCTGATGCTGTTATGGCTAAATAAGGACATGTCTCAGTTCTGAGCTTTAGAAGAAGTGGGATCTACAACAAAAAGTTACAGCATTAAAGGCTCCCTGTTCAGGATTCCAGCCACTCTATTCCACTCACCACCATCAACATCTTATTTTCCAGCACCAGCACTCAAACAGTCAGTGGGCATGGCATCAGCAATGGATCTAGGCGTCTCAAATGCCAGTGGTGCCCTGTACAACACCAAAATTTGGTGGCCCCCACTTCTCGCCTTCCATTCAACATTGCACTGCACCCAGTGTGACCGAACTGGTCATGCTCTGCTTCTAATGGAATGCCCACTGAGCATATTCACTCCTCAAAGGGTTGTTTAGAGGGTGCCCCAAAAATAGAATTCTAACTCAGGAAGGTACACCTCCACAGATGGCCATGATCAAACTATGGCTCCTTCTAAGACATTAAGCAACCAGCTTAAAAGGCAAGACAAATGAAAATAGAACAAAAAAAATAGAACCTGTGGAGTTCTAGGGAGTTCTGTACTATATTCTGATTAAAATAAAATAAACTGAAAGTTGATTTCATAAACATTTGTATCATTTTCTGTTCACCTAACAGAAGTAAAATGATAACAACTGAAGCCTCCAAACAATGACACTCAAAGCTTGAACACTGGAAATGCAGAGAATGTTGGGAAATGGCAACACATCTCTCTATGGCCACCAAGTTGTATTCAAAGCAAGCCTACCCAAATTGTGATGTAGTGAAATGGAAACACCAGCCATCTGTATTTTGTCTAGTAAATTGTGCCGTGTTGGACAAGTCTTCCTGCAACTCCCATTTTTGCAGTTGTAGGTAGGCACCTGTCATGACTCCCTTGGTGCCATTTGGCTTGGCCCCATGATGGCAGACTCCATAGGAAAATGAGGTGAAAGCAGGGGGAGGCAGAAACAGATGGAAAGTCTCTCTTCCTGATCCCATCTGGCTCTAGTGTGGCTATAGGAAGTCCAGCTCCCTCTCATCCTTGGTGGAAGAAAACGTCAATATATGAGGGCAGCATGGAGCCTCTGCCTGGGGCAGCTGAGCAGGTTTTTGGGCAGAGGGAGGTGGGTCCAGCATTACCTCCCATGACAAGGAATCTCCTCATTAGAAGGGCCTAGACACACACACCTGGATACAGGCTAACTGCTCACACAGGAATAAAGATCCAGTGAGTAAGGGCAGAACTTGCCTTAGCTTTAAAGCTGGATAGGTAGGCATGGGAAATGTGTTGGAACAACTACTTAGCTCTTGTGCAGTCTTGAACGTCTTCTAACTTACCCTGAACTTATGCACTTTGGCCACTGGTCCAGCCCACCCTTTGCTTTGTGAAAGCTCTGGGACTAGAAGAGCTCTTTTATCGCTCCTGAGTCTGTACCATTACACTCCCTTAATAAAGATCATTTCCTTATTTACAAGTAAGCATTTCTGCACTTTTGTTTGGGGATAGGAGTCAGTACAACACCAAAGAAGAAAATACACTGAGAAAAGGAATGGATAAAACTTTCAGTGTTGGTTTCTCATCTAAAGTTGTTCTCCTTTATCAGTGTTGTTGCTGTTTGTTTTAAACTGGCACAGTTTTCATAAAAGTTTGCCAGCAATTTCATAGAATCGTACCTATCTGCTCATTTAGTAAGCAGAAGAGCAAAGTTAGTAGTTGCCAGTGAGAGGCTAGCTCAGCTGCCCGAGCTGAGCGAAGGGGTACTTCCCCTCCAACCCGACCCCCACAGCCAGACATAAGTGGAGAGAGTTTGTATAACTCTGTTAGACAAGGAAGATAGTATCAAATATGCAACAAGGAAACAAAATAAGTTTATACTGTTTGGGAATGGGGAGAAAGAAAAAAATATATATTCATAACTGCATCAGTGTGGAGCAATATGAGTTTAGAAGATTGATGTTTAATGTCAAATATTTTTATTATTAAAATTTAATCAGTATAATTAGACATTCATTCTCAGAAGGTATTGTAGAAAAACAAATGGTTTGGGGAGCTAGACATGTGAGCCAGTTTGATTTTGGTTGACAATAATAGGAATTATGCAAGCAAATCCCCACACACCCGTGTGAAAATTTGCCCTTTATAACAATTCATAACTTAAATATGTATTTACAGTCCAGAAATAACCTTAACTCCCACATCTTCCTGTTCCAATACTTGCAAACATTAAAACACGTAAAAATGGAAAGCCTCTAGCATATTGCAAATCTTCAAAACAAATAATATATATCTATTTTCTGTTTTGGATCAGCTCTGGCTTTTTCTAAGCATGTTTATTTGGGGAAATAACTATTTATTTCAATGAGACTTAATTCAAAGGAATTCTTCTTAGGGTTGTAGCAGGGGAAAGGTGACTGGGGGAGACAATTTGGAGCACAGAAGCAACAGACAAGAAAGGGGCTAAGCACCATCCACTTCTCTGCTCTAAACTGTCCTCTTTTTGTGGCTTTTCTTTTTTTAAAAAAGCTTTTGGGGTTTTGTTACATGATTTGTGTGTACTGTTTATTCCTGTACAGAGTATGATGCGCAAATGTTATGAAGATATGTCATAACATAACAATACCTTTGACCCTGAATTTGCAAAGCTAACAAGTGAAAGCCAAAAAAGTCCCAGAACATCTCTACAACTATTTTTATGCAGTGTGACCAGTAGAGGTCTCCGTACCAGCTTCATTCTACCAATCCCAACCAGTTTGCTTTGTAGTTGGAAAAGGGAGCTTGAAAGAGCCCAACACCTGCTGTAACTTCACCAAACTAAAAGCCTTTTGAAGGAAACCATGATCCCAATTCAGGTTTATGAAAATTAAAGAATGTTTGATGAAAGAGATTCTAGTTAAGAAGACAAAGGACACACCAATTTTAGCAAGAGGTATTCAGCAGGTTCTCATTCTATGTGGTGTTCATAAACTGCTGCTGTAGATGCTATGCTAATTTAACAGAAGGTATCAGCCAAATTAGCTTGCTTTGTGACTAACACATTAAAGCAAGGAGGTGGAGTTTTGAAAAAATGCTGGAATTCTGTTTGGAAAAGCAGACAATAAAAAGGGATTATATTTCACTATTAACTCAGTGCACTTTAAATCAGATTGAGGCAGAAATGTTGCTGGTGTGCAAATTCCATTCTTCCAAACTTCCACTTGTTCACACACAAAGCAAAATGATGCCTTGTTGAAATGTTTATTACTTTTCATGGAGATGAGTTAATGAATACAGTGCAGGACGTTTTTGAAAGCCAAAATAAAACCTTGCAGGATAACATATACAAGATGCATCCAGGATGGCTGTCTACTAGCTTCATCAGGTACGCTGGCTGAGACCCTACATGCCCGTGCACTGTCTTGCCAGAGTGGTACATACTCTGGCTATTTCCTGCTTGGACTACTGCAATGTGCTCTACATGGGTCTACCTTTGAAGGTGACTCTGAAACTACAAGTAATCCAGAATGCAGCTGCCAGACTAGTGACTGGGAGTGGCTACTGGAATCATATAACACTGGTCATAAAAGGTCTACATTGGCTCCCAGTATGTTTCTGAGCACAATTCAAAGTGTTGGCGCTGACCTTTAAAGTCCTAAACAGCCTCGGCCCTCTATACCTGAAGGAGTGTCTCTGCCCCCATTGTTCAGCCCATACACTGAGGTCCAGCTCCTTCTGGCAGTTCCCTCACTGCAATAAGTGAATCGGGGAAACAGGTAGAAGGCCTTCTCAGTAGCGGCACCCACCCTGTGGAATCCCCTCGCATCAGATGTCAAAGAGATAAACTACCCGACATTCTGAAGACATCTTAAGGCAACCCTGAGTTGGGAAGTTTTTTTATGTTTGTTGCTTTGCTGTGTTTTTATTCTGCTGGAAGCCACCGAGTGGCTGGGGCAACACACTCAGATGGGCGTGGTAGAAATCATAAATGGTGGTGGTGTTTAGGAAGCAGCTTCTGCACCAGTGAAAAGAGGTTATGCTCCTGACCAGTTTTGTTGTTCAGATTGTCCACTTCTTGATGAAACTGTCAGAACCTAAGAAGAGCCTTCTGGATGAGGCTACTGATCCATTAAGTGCTTCCTGTTCTCCCAATGGCCAACTAGATGCCTATAGGAATCCTGCAAGCAGGACACAAGTGCAGGAGCACTCTTCCAGGGGCTCATACACATCTCATATTCAAACAACTAATTGCATATATGATTATACAACTACCTTATAGACTTCTGCAGAAAAATGGAGAAAGCATAATTCACAAATGCTATATCACTTTTAATTCAGGAATTAATATATACTGTATAATGTATACTATGGAAGTATTTGAATACACTGCTGTGTGCACCATCTCAATAAGAATGGATGGGTAATCCTCTTCCCAAGATGACCACTGTTTTCTGAGTGCTGCTTGTGAAAATTATGGCAGAAGGAGCTGTGCCCACTAAATTCAAGAGTAAAATGCCCACTGTATTTGCGGATTTGTTTGCAATCATAGTACCTGAATTAAGAAGTGTTCCAATGCATTTATTTATTTTCTTACATTTATATCCCATCTTATTTCCACCAAGGAATCCAAGACAGGATATATATACCACCAAGTCAGTCACCCATCTATTAAACAAAACTAGATCTGATTAGCTTTAGCAAGGTTGTGACCTCATGTGTTATTTTTTTCTGGCAGATACATCTTATGTACATTTCCCCTTATATGTGCATTTTTATAAACATTATTTGTTTAGGAAACTGCATCATAAAATTTGGAGAAATGTGAATTTTAAAGGATAGCTGTGTTTTGGTTAGTATATTGTTTTGGAAAGTACATTCACATTCAAAACTTATTTCCTCTCCCATCCCTAGCACATTATACTTTCAAGTGTATTTTGTAAAAACACCATCAGATTTTTGCATTGAAGAAGGGGCAAGTTTTGTTTAATTTCTAAAAATAATAATAACAACATATTCTAAACAAGTTCTCCCTCCCTCCCTCCAGTGTTTCTGCCTTCTATGCACAGCACAATTTGAGCAGCAAATCTACATTACCAAAACTCACTCCACTGCAGCATTTGTAGTCTTTCTTATCCTCTTTCTACAATGCTATCCTAGTTTTATCCATATATATGGCATCCTCATACAACTCCTTGCCCCACCCTTGCCCTATACACACAAAGCACAAAAATGTAAAACCTGCAGTTCTGGGTATGTTACCAAAGGAAACAGTTTTACTTAAAATCATGTTTTTGCCAGCATATTTTCAAAGTATCTGGAGTGAAGTCAAACCACAGTGGCTCCCAGCTGTGTTTCCTTTTACTATTTCCCCAGGTACTCCCAGCACAGCACTCTGTAACTAGATATTCTTTGAGGGAGTTAAAAAAGAAAAAAAGCTGCACAAGACAGTTTGTAGCTCTAAGAATCACCCCCTCAGGGGCATTAAGCCACGAATACAAGAATACTTACCTGCCATTTCTAAAGTCCTCGTGACTGCAATTTGTTCCCAGAAGCAGGAAATTTAATATGCATAGATACATTAGGTACATACCATAACCTAAGATTAAATGCTGTATTAAAATGTACTTAATATCACTTACTATATTATCAAATAGAACATTTTTTTTTATTAAGGATGACATTAAGCTATAGTTTGGTTTTCTCCGGCTTATTATCCACTTGAGTACAATGCAATTAACCTCCAACATCTAAATGTGATGATCAGAAGTAGGTGATTCAACAAAGCAGATTGGATTGGATTGGATTGATCTTTATTACGGCCATTGGCCCATCACACGACAGTTTCCCATACCACCATAATGTACTTGAACCTCCAAATTTAAAACCTCCAAAACTTACAAAAAACTGACAAGAACCAAAGCAAAACAAAAACAAAAGACCAACATCATACATTACAAAATTTGTAACATAAACATCGCCCTCTGCTCATAAATTAATAGAAGACATCAATGGTGATAATACCTAATTACATCCTAAAACATAGATCATGGTTTAAAGGGATTATCCGAGCCACACAAGAGTCCGTTTCTCTTCTTTAGGGATAGGACGCTGATCAAGAATCTGGCAACCATGAGTGATCTTAGGGGGTCATCATCATTTAATAGATATCTCAGTTTGGCTTCAGTTGTATCATCGGCAATTCCCTTAAGATATTGAGCAAGAAACTTGCTCCTGGCCGATAAGTGAAAAGCACAATCAAGAATTATGTGATGCAACGATTCCGGTGCCCCACAATTACAGTCACATAAGAGCGATATCTGTCCATTGGAGAATCTATTTCTCAGCACGTTTGATGGGAAGGTGTTGAATCTTGCCTTTACAAAGGCATATCTATGAGCCGAAGAAGTTAAGGAATTCAAATAGTTTGGGAGCCTTAAGAGGGGTAATAAACCAAGGTTTAGAGGTGAGCAGGTACCGTTGCCCAAGACCATTTTCTGCTGCAAGTCCATCTCCTCTAGTTTACAGGTTACTGTTCTTTTAGCTGGAACTATGTCCTGCTCTAGTAATTTGGATGGGGAGATTCCCATTGCTGTAATTTTCAGCTGTAATTTTTTTACCCATGGGCTCTGGAAATCATCTCTCCACATACATTGTATCAAGTACAAGTTTGGGAGATTGTGCCATAGAGATAACCAATGACAAAGTATGTGCTTCCACAGAGCGTTTTCCAGGGATACAGTGTTAAGTTCCATGCGTAACGCTGTATTACTTACACAGTTGGGCAGTTTCAATATCCCTCTTAAAAACTGATTTTGAATAACCTCTAGGTGAGATAGATTGACAAAAGTCCCCCAAATTGAGATGGCATAAGCAATTGTCGGAATCATCTTGGCCTTGAAGACTTTCAACGCCGATGGGATATGAAGGGCCCCATCGGTGAAGAAGAATCGCAAGATCGCCAAGGAGATAGCTTTGGCTCTATTTGTAACATAGGCTACATGGGCCTTCCATCTAAGGTTATGTTGTAACCAAACTCCCAAATATTGGAATTTATAGACTTGTTCGATGGCTCTCCCATCAATTTTCCAATTATGGAGTTTCCGGCTCTTTGAGAAAACTAGTATCTTAGATTTCCCATAATTAATTGTAAGGGAATTTGCGTTACAATATGATCCAAAAATTTTCAAGGCCCTTCTGAGACCTACTCTAGAAAAGGAAAGGATGACTGCGTCATCCGCATATAGTAACAAAGGGCAGCGATAAAGTGCTAGGCGGGGTGCATGAATCCTTTCTTGAGCCTCTATTAGGGGAGTCCTCATGTCGCTTATGAACAAATTGAACAGGAATGGAGCCAATATACAACCCTGTCGGACACCTCTGTTAATGGGAATTGAATTGGTGAGATCACCCTCCGGGGTGAATCTCACTCTAGCCGCTGAGTTCTCATGGAGTTTGATTATTAGCCAGAGAAGCCTTCTGTCGATGCCCCAGCGGGTGAGTTTTTCCCAGAGGATGCTCCTGGGGATACTATCGAATGCTGCCCTTAGGTCAATGAATGCCACACAGAGTTGACCACCCTTTGGGGTGGAATATTTCCAGGCAAGATGCTGTAAAATTAGAATATGATTAATTGTTGACTGTTTGGGGCGGAATCCAGCTTGTTCGGGCCCAATTAATTTTTTCTCTTCGGACCACTGGATAAGTCTGCTCAGCAGGAAGCGGGCATACAGTTTCCCCACTATTGAGAGCAGACTGATATTTCTGTAATTCCCCGGGTCATCTGGTGAGCCCTTTTTGTGGACAACAAAGCAGATATGAAATTAACTAAAAGAATGTGGTTAGAGAGCATCTTTGGTGTAGTTAAGCTTAATGGAATTGATCATATTATGAAACATGACCAGCATTAAATTTTACAAGAAATTAAGACATATATAATCACATTCTACATTCTGTGTTATTTGCAAAATGCAGCTACCAGTCCTTGTACAGTCCAGCTACATTTCCTTTCTGTACTGGGGCTCTTCCCACAGTCTGCCTACAGACCATTATTTTTATTTTATTTTATTTTTTGTTAAGACACTCAAGCTATTTTTGGTTTACCAACATGATCTCCATAAGATGCATTCCCCATTCTGAATTTTAAGATCTTGAGGACATGAATAATGTTGCTTTTGCATCAGAAACTTTCAGTTTCTTCTCTCATTGCTTGTGAAATTTCTCTCATTAAAAAAAGTTGGGGAGCTTTAAAACTGGATTTGAAGTTGGTTTTCTGATCAAAATTCATTTCCCCTGCAAGATTCCAAATGCACATTTACCCTCTCTCACAAATACGTCTGAAAGAGGAAAGTTCTCACCAGACAAACCACAAGCTGTAATGAAGGTTTACGATTTGTGACTTGTCCAGGAGAGTTAAACCATGAGCCTAGGTTCAAAAAAACATATGAAGCCAAACTATTGCTTAGTTCAGCATAGTGAGGCAGCAAAATGGCAAGGAAGTAAAGAAGTGGCTGCTATTTCCTTCTGAGGTGCCTATGCATTTGCACTAACCCATGGTTTTGTTTAGACCTGTGATTTTAATTTTCATTTATATGTGCAGAAATTGTGATTTATATGTGCAGACATTGGGACACAGGTGGCGCTGTGGGTTAAAGCCTCAGTGCCTAGGACTTGCCGATTGAAAGGTCGGCGGTTCGAATCCCTGCTGCGGGGTGCGCTCCCGCTGCTCGGTCCCAGCGCCTGCCAACCTAGCAGTTCGAAAGCACCTCTGGGTGCAAGTAGATAAATAGGGACCGCTTACCAGCGGGAAGGTAAACGGCGTTTCCGTGTGCGGCTCTGGCTCGCCAGATGCAGCTTGTCACGCTGGCCACGTGACCCGGAAGTGTCTCCGGACAGCGCTGGCCCCTGGCCTCTTAAGTGAGATGGGCGCACAACCCCAGAGTCTGTCAAGACTGGCCCGTACGGGCAGGGGTACCTTTACCTTTACCTTTATGTGCAGACATGGACCTTAATTAGGAGCTTGTTAGGTTACAGCAGGGATATTAAGCACAATCTTCCTGAACCATTCTGTCTCCCATTCAGTTCTCTTTTTTGCTATGGAGGCAATGCCTTGTATTTCATCAAGCCATCTTATTTAGGAAGACATTTGAGCCCTTGTATCTCCTTTGCAGGGCAATCTTGGTTTTCTCCTGGGATTCACACCAAGTGAAGTACTATTTTTTAGCTATGAAAGTTATTGTCTTGTCTCACGACCCTTACCATATTTCACATGCCTTCACATTCATTTTCAGTTCCTCCACATTGCTCTCAGCATGTTTTACTATCATTAGGACAGGAAATATGAGCCAGTGACCCTCAGATCATCCATTTCACTCATTTATGTGGGGAATTAGGGTACAAAGTAAATGAAAGTGTCAACTATTTCAAATAAGCAGAAACTACATCTACCATTTACCACCCATAGCTGAATTCATTTCTATCTAAAACACGTTAAAAGTCTTAAGCATAGCACACCCACAAAACAGAATGTTCAGCCTCAATCAACCACTATGTACTATGATGTGTTGACTTAAAGGGAGCAATTTCTATCTACATATAAAATGCTATGTATTCAGCAATTAAAACAAAACATTCAGGAAGATACTAAATGGAAACCTATTATAAAATTATGGGGTGGGTACTATTGTCTTGTTGTTGCTGCTGGAGCTGTTGGTAGGATTATAATTTGACACAATAACTCCTGAAGTTCTCTTCAGTATTGTGTAGCATGAGTGGCTACTTGGTATTATAGGGAGCTTTAAACTATGAAGCAAGTTGGATGAAAACTAAAGTGCAAGTCTTGCTCTGAACTGAACACTGGCAAGTGCACATAATTGTGCCTCCCATATGGCAATTTGGGCTGAAAAGAAGGCTCATTTCGCAGTTTGTAAGACATCATCTAGTAGTCTACCGTCAGTTCTTTTGAATGGTCTAGAGGATACTCCCATTGTGGGGAAGGCGCCTCTGGAGTTTTCAAGTCCTACTGTGACCAACTGGCCATGCACTTTAAGAATAAAGTTGATCAATAAGGTCTCAGGGCGACTCACAGGATAAACTCACAAAGTACATAATCAAAATAAAAACAACAAAACAATGTGCTGATATTAGCTATCTAGCCAAAGTAAGAAGACAAATTACACTTAAATTAGATTCCCTAGTCTCCAGGAAGCACTAATTGAGAATGCTGAAGGGTTAAAGAAATCCATTACTTCTTGTGAAATAGCATGGGCTCTGGAAAACCTGCATACCTGTCTGCTGTGAATCTGACTGCATTTGAGGAGCACTATAGCATACACATATTACATCTCTGTGGGAGAGCCCACATCCTCAATACATGGTAGTGCCTAGTTCTTAATATAGTTGGATACATGGATCTACACTCACAGTATTCAACAGTGATATTTAGTGATTAACATGCGTACATAGGGAGCTTTCCTTCCTCACATTAAAAAAGTGGTATAAATGAAAGTCCAAAAAACAGAGCATTAGAAATATGTAGTTACCAAAAAACTGCCAGACAAGCTCATGTCAAGCAGATCTTCACCAACGCATTCTCCACTGTTCTGATCAGCAGGAATGTGCTATTTTCATAGTTATTTGAGTTTCTGGGGCGACAGTGTTTTTAATTATTTTATCATTCACTCTCCAGTAATACAAAGCTCCATACAACGTTCTGCTAAAACAGTCTCAGCAGAGTCTGATTTTTATTTTTACTTTTTACATTTCTGAGTAGGAGAATTCCATTCATTCCAGCTGTGGGATTCCAAGACTGTGGGGAAACTTACAAAGAGAAAACTCTTTCTACCTTTCCTAGGACAAATATTTAATAAGTAGATGGGAATGGAAGGCAAAAGTAAAAAGATAATACTGCCACAATACTGCAGACACATTGTACCATTCAAGTTCTATAGTACTGTGTAAATATCTTGCTTTTTATACTTTTTGTTATCTCTGCTTTCAGAACAATAATTCTGTGATGTTCCATTAAACTAATTACAAGGATTTTTGGTTGCAGAAATCCTGAATAGGCAATAAATTAATAAGCAATGTCGTAACTATAATGAGTATCAACAAGAGTATAATGTCCTGATCAAGGGAAGTAATAGTGCTGCTCTATTTTGCCTTGGTCAGATTGCACCTGGAGTACTGCGTCCAGTTCTGGGCAGAGCAGTTTAACAAGGATATTAACAAGCTGGGACATTTGCAGAGAAGGGTGATCGAGGTGTTAAAGGGTCTGAAGACCAAGCCTTATGAGGAGCAGTTGAGGGAGTTAAGTATATTTAGCCTGGAGAAGAGAAGACCAAGAGGAAATACAACAGCCATATCCAAACACCTGAATGGCTGTCCTAAGGAAGATAGAGCAAACTAGTTTTCTACTGCTCCAGAGGATAGAACCCAAACCAATGGATTCATGTTACAAGAAAGGAGAGTCCAACTAAACACGATGCTAAGAGCTGTTTGACAGTGAAACGGACTCCCTCAGGGGGTTGTATTATATTCATTGGGGGGTTTTAAGCAGAGGTTGGATGGTCATCTGTCATGAATGCTTTAGCTGAGATTCCTGCATTGCAAGCCATTGGACTAGACCCTTGGAATCCCTTTCAACATTACAATCTATGATTCTTCAATGAGGTTTCTTCAAAAAGTAACTAAACTATTGTGCCATTTTAGGAAGCCAAGGAAATAAACCACTAGAGTTGATCTTGCAGGACAGATAGCTTTTAACATTCCTCCCATGCGCTAGTTAAGAGACATAAACTGCTTGTAAAATGCTGCTAATAAACTCCAAGGCCATCTGGGTAGTACTGGGAGAAATGCATATCCCTGTCTTGCAAGATCATTTAGGACTGAGACTGGTGTATAGATAATAGGAAATCCACCACAATAGGAACCCCAGACATATAAAAGAGGCTGAACAGTTATAATTTTTGCCAAAGACAACTGTTTGTTTAAGCAGAAGTATGGCGAGAGCACACTTCACTCCATACTAGGGCCAGATGTGAGGCCCAGAATCTTCAAGGGGAGGACAGAACAGTCCCACTGTGCTGTTCATGAGCTATTCTTCATAGATGCTGTGATTTCCCATCTGCTATTTCCCAGGCGAGAGAAAGAGAGGCATGTACATTGTGCCTCAACTTAATTATCAGCCAGTTTTGTTTATTGGAATTATATAATCTATCACTAGCCTGTCCAATCCTAAGGGATCAAATAATATAAATATGATTCAAAGCCAGAATTTTTAGACAAAGACCAGTGAATCCATAATTCTCCTATATGTAGTGAGATGCAACAATGAATACACAAGATGCCTGATACAGTCATGCGATACAAGTATATGCAAATACTAAAGTACAGTTGCAATTTCCCCCCTTGATTTTCTTGTTTTATCTTTTTGTAAACTGCTTTGAGGTGGGGGGTTTTTTTACAATCAAGCTCTGTATAAATTTCTATGAAATTAATAATTAATAAGTAAAAACCACAGAAATTGGGGATATTGCATGTACCCATGTCACTTTAGACACTTGGAGGGGGGAGCTTAGAAACAAACCATCGCACAAAGGAAATTCATCAATGTGTGAATCTCTCTGCAACTCCTACTATGCTGCCATAGCTATGTCCTTTAGCCACTATCTCCTCTAATGAAGTACAGTAAGTCCATATTTGAAATGGGGTGGCAAAGGACAAAGCTTTGCTAACTATGAAACTCAAATGCACCAAACACTGAGTTAGAAAGCTGATTGGGTTAGTTTGCAGCATTTATAACTAAGATCAGCCTTCACCTGGTAGCATTAAGTGACAGTGACTTTATGCAGGTGTAGATAAATGTTTGATATAGGTTACCTGGCTGGCTGGCTTCCTCCCATTCTTGTTCTTCTAGTGCCTAGCTGCAATGCAGTTGGCAGTGACTGGCTTGGTGGTGCACTCCCCGCTGTTCAGGGATTAGTCCCAATGAATAAAATAAAACATACTTCTGCATAAACAGTTTACCATTTTTGTAAGCAGGTTTGTAATAATTTTTGTAGGCCTATTTGCTTTTGTGTGCTGATTCAATAAGGCATGCTGTGAGAGAGGTTGGTTTTTTTTCTGTACACTGCATATGAAACTCCCTGTCTGAAGCGTTTAGGACAGTTCTCTTCCTCTTTATGTGTGTTTAGATGCCAACTGAAAAACAGTAATTCGTAAACAATATTTTGATTGCTCTGTATGTGGATGGCTGGTTGAGCACATGCTTTCAGAGGCATATCTAGCAAGCAGCTGTCTCAGAAAGTGCCCCAACACTTGTACCCATGGCAAGGAGCTGCAAAGTAACCTCTCACACTTGTTGCAGATGTTTACTTACTATCCCCCCCCTCTCTCTCTCCACTAAGTGGACAAGTGTGGGCAAGGTCTTGTTTTTCCTATACCTCAACAGTGAGGAGCAATCCCATTCCAATTCAACAGTTTCCCTCATCTCCCCACTTCCCCATATCCTCCTCCTCCTCTTTTAGGACACTGCAAATCCCTTTCCAAAGAATCCTTTTCTAGAGGATCCACCACCAATCTCTGTGCTTCAGTGCAAATATGCTCCCACATGGCGCCCCTTTCTGCATCTTTGCAAGGCAGCTCTGCCTATGTGCTCCATCATCCTGGGAGCTTTGATTCCAGCTCCACTCCCTTCCCCCTCCCAAGTCCTGGTATTCCCAGTGTTCAGGAATGTGGTGAGCTGGCTTCTTGCGGCAGGGAAGTGCCACACAACTGCCCCCTCGGCTCTCTTGTCAGGGTGTGCCAAACAGCGGCACAATTTGTCCACCCTACTGGGCCTGCACCCTGGGGGCGGGCAACCTGGCTGATGGCTAGGTATGCTCCTGCATGCTTTGCATGCCCCAAATTCAATTCTAGTTTTAGTAAAAAAAATTAAAATCTTAGGGAAAAGGACTGGTAAAGACCAGAGTAAGCTAAATTACAACAACTAATGTTTCAGTATGAGATAACTAGATATGGTCAAAAGATATGGCAAAAGTTAGTTCATTTTTCTGCATATTTGAACTTATGCTGGTCCAGGGTGAACAAGGTGTGAATAGGATGGCCAAGTGACTCAGAGCTCTGGAAAATATTCAAGTGTTGCTCGCTTAAAAACACAATGTTTTTAAACTGCTTCAAACATTTGTTTTTGGAAAAGTTATGTCTCAAAATTTCAAGGTGGGTGTTCTCTGCCCACACATCTATGGTTTAAAGTTCTTTCTCATGCAAACACACGCAGATACATATTCCCCCTTCTTCCCTATTGCAAAAATGAAGCAACATACTTGCATAATTATATATCAAACCTTTGGTGTGTGGAAGCATGCTGACAGACCTGGAAATATATTTCAACTACTACATATTATGTATATTAAGACCTTTATCTTGCCCTTCCTCCCAAAGGAGCCGAGGGCAGCAAACAACAGAGCAATCAAACACGGTATTATAATTGTAAAAACATTTAAAACAAACCAAGTATCCTCACAACTAATTTAAAGTTTGCAGAAACAATGTCTTTCAACTACTCCATGCCTGGCTCAACAGGAATTATTGAAAAATTGCCAGTAGATACACACACATATGGACTTTCTGCACTATGGACTCAATCAAGAGATCCTTGCACATTGTACCAGGCTGCATGCTCTTCCATTGTCTCCTGAGACAGACAGATGCCAACAACAGCATACCCACCATGGCAAAAAACAACACTGCCATGTGCTTGACAGGATATTTTGAATATCACCTTATTTTTAAGGTTTATGTGACTTCAGTCAGATGATTTATCAGGGATGAATGCACATACACCCACAGATGATCAGGACTCTCAGATCTAGTGACACAGTGTCATGCAGAGCACCACATTGCATCCCCAAGCCCAGGATGCAGGAGG
This sequence comes from Podarcis melisellensis, assembly GCF_964234715.1. NCBI lineage: Eukaryota > Metazoa > Chordata > Lepidosauria > Squamata > Lacertidae > Podarcis > Podarcis melisellensis. The sequence continues at coordinate 47,446,384 of NC_138543.1, forward strand.
CTTCACTGAGCATGAGGAAAATCCAACACAGTGATAAAAAAACAAACTGACACAATTTCAGCATCAGAGTATTTGAATCCATTTCCCTTTTCTTTGCCTGCAAATAAAAAATCTACAGACCAAAATGTGTATTCAGTCTTGCTTCAGCAACATTCACATGTTCACTTTTTGCTTTGTGATTGCCCACTGACACTGATATATAGCCCCCAACCAGTCCCCCCCCAAATGTATGGGTTACCAAGCCCTGCTATACACATATCCTATAACACAATGGGGCTTACTTCTGAGTAGAAACGTACAGGAGTGTGTTGTCCTGAGTAAGGCGGTATTTGATCTCAGACTGAAAGTGTCATAAGTAGATGTAAGAATGCCTTGTCAGTATAATACTTATAATAGAAAAAATTATTGTAGAATATGCTAATACAGCAAATTGTTCCATTTCCTAAAGAAATTGATCAATATGCTAATACTAGAAATAATACTACATTGCTTTTGGGGTCTCCCTTGTCTTGCAAATGCCTAATTTACACCCCTGTTCTCCCATAGAAGCTTTGACAATAACAGTGAAAAGACTCTGTTTACATACTGGGTGAAAAGCAGAGGTAAGTTAGCAAGGGACCAACTGGCTGGATTCATTCTAAATGGCAAACCTCTGTGCCAGGCGCTATGGAAGAGCATTTATAATTCAACACTGCTTGCAGTGTGGTAACTTCTTTCCACCAACTTCCATCCTCTTGCACAGGTGTAAAATCTTTTAGGCACTGCTCAGATTCTTCCTAACTAGCTGTGCAATTTCCAACATGGTTGATTTCAACAAGACTGAAATCAACTTTTTAAAATTTAACCAGGCTGTGGATTGGACTTTAGAATGCATTATGTCTGGAAGTAACGTGGCAGACAGTGTAAACTCCCATTTGCCAATAATGTGGTTTCATCCCTGGAAATTATGTTGGGGGAAAGCAGTTCCGGGAATAATAGCTATGAAGCTGGCAGTGATCACTGGAACTGAATGCACCTACTAAGCTTCTTTCTGTTCGCCCCTTCTGTTTACAGATCAAAAAATTTGCATAGCAGGAATTCAAACTCGTGCTATACATAGTATAAATTTGTCTTAATGTGTTCATTTATTCATGATAGCCAGATGGAGCCACCATGATCAGAAGCAGTATACCACTGAATACAATTTGCTAGTGATCATAGGGAATGGCCATAACCTTAATGCCCTGCTGGTGAGCTTCCAGAGGCCTATGATGGTTGCTGTTGGAAACAAAATGCTGGACTGAATATCCAAGCCTTACACACACACACACACACACACACACACGTCCGTGTGACAGAAAATTAAGAAAATTAAGAAAACGAAACTACAGAGCAAATAGTGATTATATGACTGCTGCATACTTAATTTTGTTTGTATATATTTTGTTTGCTTACTGAAAATAAAAAACAGCCCAAAGAAAGTAGAATCATGGTACATTTTTACTGTTCAAGGTGTTTCACAATCAGACAAACTTTTGCAAGGTAGTAGTAGCTTGGTATTATTGCTCCTATATTACTAGTGGGAAGCGGAGGCTGAAATAATGGTAGCTTGCCTAAGGCCATCTAGAATTTGTAGCTGAGGTAAGATTTGACCAAGGACTTCCTAACTCAGAACTTGCTAACTCAGGTCCCAAAAAAAGCCACTTTGAAAAAAGCATTACCAGGTGTCCACAATTTTAATATCTACATTTCCCAAGGCAAATGCTACGCTCACTGTGTCCAAGACTGGCCCCAGCTCTCTTATTGGAGCTGGAGAGGGGACAGAATATTGTGCTATGCTTCTGTGGCACAAACATAATCCTCAATTATTCTCTCAAACTTCAAACTCAGGAGATGGCGCAAGGGATCATCCCAGCAATTGGGCTTCATGAGTGCCTACAAAGGAGGCTGTGTGCTCCTGACAGGCCATGGGTTTTCTTCCTTACCACATATAGCTACCTCAGGTGGTATCAACTCCAGGGTCTGCTTCCTTTCTAGGAGGGAAATAGTGAGCCATTACAGGAAATTCTGTTTCTCCTCTACTACAAGCTACATTGAACTTCAGCGTGACCATAAAACAGAAGTGCCACCATATATATATTATATATGACTTTCACTGAAGTAATCTTAGTAATAATTATGGTTTTGCTGCTCTGTGGGAAACCCCAGTTATCTATGCCAAGGGGAATGATACAGAATGTAGGACATGAGGCAGCTCAAGTATTCTTGGAGATGAACTGAGGAAAAAACATTACCACACAAGCAGCTTTTGTAATTCCCAACCCCAGTATATATTCATAATTAAAAACCAACATGACCTGAATGCCAAAATCTACATTGTTTTCTACACTGATTTATATTGTGGTCAAAAGCAGACAAAGTGTGCCTGCATTTTCATACAAAATAATGTATTCACACAAGCTCCACTTTCTTCTTCTTCTAGGTAAGTTAAAAAGCAAGTTCTTTTTTGAGCTGCCCAAGTAACATAGCTGAAATACACTGCAATTGGTATTTAGAAAAACTTTCTTCAAGACCAAGGACTAAACAACTTAACATAAATGATAAGATTTTACCAATAGACAACAATTAAAGCACTTTAGCAGAAAGTAGAGCTGTCAACAGTTTGTGTGATAAAGTTTTCTATATGCCTGGAACAACCAGACACAAAGAGTACCAACAATCATTGTGTAGAAGAGGGCATTTTCAATAGGTGAAGACTTTCACTCCTACATGAGAAGCTGCAGCTGTCAAGCTTCACTTTGCATCTGGTGAACCTACTTGTAACTTTAACAACTAATTGGTAAGAAGACATTAAGCAAGTGAGGCTTTTCCTAGCTTGGAATGAAAGTTATAGGGAAAACTTCATTTACTATACATATGTATTCATGTTAGGCAGCTCTTAAAAGTTCAGGAACTCCCCCCCCCCAAAAAATGTTAACAACCCTCATACATTTTCTGAGTTAAATCCACATTGCGTGGACAGGCGGAGTCCCCAGATCCCAAGCGGTCCCCCCCCGTCATGTGGAATAACGACTCAAGACAACGTGCTATGGGATTAAATTGGCCACAACTTTATTAAATTTCAAATGTGGGTAGACCTTGGCTCAGGCATTGGGCGTTCTCCCTCCCCAGTCCCCAGCTGGGAACCTAGGGAGCATCAAGGTTATCCAGTGTGTGTGGGGGGGATGGGCCGGCTCTGGAGAACATATGTTCAAGCAGAGATAGCCGCCCCTGTTACGCCGCCGTCGCAGGGGAGAGCAATGATGACCTTTCGGCATACGGTCAAACCCTCCCTTCAGAAACCCCTTTAACGGGGAACCCTGGTATCGCCGCTGCAAAGAGGAAGATGGACAAAAGGATTCCCCCCAAGGCCTGATACCGCCAAAGGGGTGACGTTTTGCTATGGGAAAGGCAAAACCTGCCAATGCAGGGAAATTCCTTTCCAGCCCTTTGACAGCGACCTTAACGTAGCAGCGCCCGCATACCTGTGAAGAAAAGTTAACCTGCAAAACCTATGAAGAAAAGTTAACCTGCAAAATAATGCATTAACTGAGGGTGGGTAGGGTGGGAGAAGCTCTGGAGCCAAGTGAGGATTCCCAGGTAAGATCCTCCCTCTATTGTGTGGGCAGGTAATCCCTCCCCTACCTGGCCTGATCTCCTTGGCAACGCTTCCCCCAGGTGGGATTGGACAGCTGACTGGGGTAGGTGGAGACCTCCATGTATCCCACCTGAGGGAAGGCGAGGCCAAGCCTATGCTGATGGAGCCGCTCCAGATCCAGGGGCTGCGCGCGTCCATGCAAAGGTCGCCCCCCGTTTTATGCGGGGAGCGGTCATTATCTAGCCAGCTCACAACTGTCTTCAATAGGTGCTCACAAGATTCACTGCTGCCGTTCAAAACCAAGGAGTACAGAGCCAACCCAACATCTCTCAATGATATTTCCTGAGAAAACAGATGTCTCAAAATACCACCTTGCAGAGATTTCTCTGAATATTATCCACCGTTTTTAAATCTTCAACCTGTACAAGAAGGATGAATGAGTGAAATAAGAGTCTGTGTGGATAAGGTGAAAAGAAAATACAAGTCTAGACTCTCCAGGTTGCAACTCCCAAGTGTTAGAGAACAAAGCCCAAAGGTAGCATTCCCACTGAGTAAAACTAATCTAAAAAGGGTTAGATATACTACACAGGAAAACAACAAATCAACACATAGTAATAGAAAGATTTGATTGGTTGCTAATATATCAAGATTACAAACAGAATTTTAAAGGACTTCTAAATGCAGAGACTAGGGGGCAATATAACAAATAACAAAATGTCTTGTTGGGTCAGAACAGCATGTTGTTGAGTTCTTGCAGACAAGTTCTGGCCCCCTTTTCTTCTGTCATGTATTCAATGCCTTTAAGTGTTGCATGGCATACAAAGTTCAGAAAGTTTATCAGGATCTGAGTTATTCATTGGTAATAACAATGAGGTTTTGCCTCTCATGGAGCTCTAAGCAGCCAAACTTATGCAAACATATTCAAAGAAGGAACTTATAATGTACACAACACATATTTCCTCAACGGCAAAACCGTATTTCAGAGCAAAAACTTAGTATTTGAACAGCAGACCTGGAGCAGACCCAAGGAAAGTTCTATGAGAAAATAATGACATGTATAAGACTTTATCATTAGTAAATAACTTATAATTTGCTACTTATTGCCCTACTAAGCATTTTTGGGTACCTTTATGCCTGGGGAATGACCAAAGCTTACTTGAAGAGCAACTGCATTGCATGCAGAACTTCCCAGGATTTCCAGGTAGGTCTGGCAATGATGCTCTTTTTGAAACCCTGGAGAGCCACTTCTAATTTGTGTAGACAGTACCACACCAGATAGACAAATGGGTCTGAGCATAAGCCAGATTCTTATGTACTTATTCAATGTGTTTCTAATAATATTTAGCCTCTTTCACTCCCCAAATGGGAACCCAAATGGTTCATCATTCAAAATTGAGAAAGATGGTCGTCACTCTTTGAAAACCCTCCACTTTTCTTTAGAATGGCAGGAATGCGCCAATAAGTTTTGGAGTTTAGAATTTAGACTTTGTACAGCATTGTCAACTCAACTGAAGCCTATTTCCAATCTGCATTGTGGATTTGGAAAGATGAGTGACAGGATTATCCAAAGTATATGTAACTTAAACACTAGGATTATTTTAAAATTAAAGTGGAAATCTCTTAACATTGTATAAAACAATGCACTGTATATGTGTATTTGTACATATATTTATATATGTCTCATTAAAGCCTGTTCCCAGTTACAGAAAACCACTTGGGTTGTAACAGAATGAAGAAGAAGACCTATAAGGATCCCTTTTCTCCCTGCTGTTTTCTCCATTTGTTCCACTAGAAAAGTAAAGGAATGATCTGTGTAACGCACATATTAGGCCAAATTGATCCCAAAAGATACTTGAGTGTCTAAGGCCGGCCACCCACCCAGAAGTTCTGTGTTTTTGCACTGACTCATCGTGTCCTATACATAATCATTACCTCTCCCCCTCCTTTACTACTTGGTATTCATCTCCTATGAAGAATTAAAGGACCACAGTTGACCTAGAAACATAATTTGGAGACATGTAGCCCAAGTAACCAATGCTTATGAAATATAAACACAGTTGTGTAAAGGCTACAGTTGTGTAAAGGCTACTTCACACATTACGGTAGAAGTAAGTACACTCAAGTTTCACCAGAAGGTCCCAGAAACGCTATAGTCCAGTGCTTTGGACTGCAACACCCATCAGTCCCAGCCAGTGTTAGAAACTGAGATATGAAGGCTTGGAGCTAAATGGCACCTTAAACCAAGGTTATGGTCGCAACAATGGAATGTCTAGGCACGCTTTTTTGTAAGAATGCAAAGCTGAAAATGAATTAACTGCAGCTAAAATATTATGTTCATTTTTCATATAGTCCAGTCCTTTCCCTGCCCACCCCCTAATATTCTTAAGAGGCTCTCTTATTCAGACTTCAGAGAGTAGCTGGAAGTGGGGAGGCAGAAAAAGGTCCTTCTTTCCTTCCACTCTGCAGTTTTAATCTAAAATCTTAGGCGCAGTACTGCGCCCAAAGCTCAGAAACTGCTCACTCTAATTAAATCCTTGTTGAAAAATGTACCTAGAACAATGGGAGTTTCAAACACTGGTCCCAGCCAGCATGACCAATGGTAATAATTATAGTCCACAACATCTGGAGACCATGTTGGCTACCCCCTGAAGTAGCGTGCACTCATTTCTACCCTGTAATGTGTGAGATGGCTCTGTGTCTTCTTCACATAAACATCACAGAAACAAATGCAGGGCAGTCGTAGCTTTCCACAATGTATTTCTGTGGATCTGTTCTGCAAAATACAAACATACCACCCAATAATTAAGCCAGCAGTAACTGGTGCTCACTAGACCTGATGAGGCTATGAAGAGGTCTACGGATATTTAGGTTTTGACATTTTACAAATATTTAATACCTAACTAAATTGAAAAGGTCTTACTGTTTTTCTTTAGATTTTTTAAAAAATGCTGTGTTTGTTTACTACTGCGAAAACAGGATATTGGACTAGATGAGCCTTTAGCTTATCAATATCTTTCTTAAACTGTGATGCCCAGAACTGGACACAGTACTCCAGGTGTGGTCTGACCAATGCAGTGGTAGTATTACTTCTCTTGATCTGGGAACTATACTTATGTTGATGCAGCCTAGAACAGCATTAGCATTTTTTTGCTGCTGCATCACACTGTTGACTCATGTTAAGCTTGTGGTCTACTAAGACCCCTAGGTCCTTTTCATATGTGCTACTGGCAAGCCAGATGTCCCCCATCTTGTATTTGTGTAGCTAGATATTCCTGCCTAAGTGCAGAACCTTACATTTGTCCAGGGAGTTTTTTCAAACAGAACTCTCCGGAACTGAGTTCTGGCACCTCTGTGGTGAATTCTGGCACCTCTTTAGTGTTGTGTTCCTCCCTATGGTGCTGAAAGCAGCTGTGGGTGGTCTTCCTGAAAAAAGCTGAACAACTTAGGGTTGTCTGTCCAAAAAAGGTGGGAGTTCCCGCACCTCTTTTTCTAGAGGAAAAAAAAAGCACTGCATTTGTCCCTATTGAAATTCATTTTGTAAGTTTGAGCCCAGTCCTCCAATCTGTTAAGGTCATCTTGAATCCTGATTGTTTTCTGTGGCATTGGTTACCCCTCCAAGAAGTCATATGCAAATTTGATGAGCATCCCCTCAAGACCTTCATCCAGGTTGTTTATAAAGATTGTGAACAACAACGGGCCCAGGACATTTCCTCCCAAGATTCCTAGTACTTTTACTTCATTCATCAGTTCTTCATTGTTGGTGAGGACCAGGTCCAAGACAGATGACACCCTTGTTGCTTCTACCACCTTCTGGGAAATGAAATTGTCAGCAAGGCAATGGAGGAATTTGTTGGACTTTACTTACATTCTTGGTAGAGTTTGAGTTCCAAGAGATATCAGGATAGTTGAAATCCCACAGGACTACTTTATCTCTCCATTTTGAATGTTTGGTAATCTGCGGCAGGAAGGCATCCTCTCGATATGTCTTAAAGGTCTATAGCAGGCACCAACAGAAAGGTCATTTCCTTTTTCCCTCCTACAATTTTTATCCTCATACTCTCCATCTGCCTTCCATGCTCCAAGTCAGGAATCTCTGCACAAGTGTAAACATAATTTACCTATAATGCAGCTACTTCTCTGTTCCTGTTCATCTATTCCTTTTGAATAGGTTATACCCCTTAATTTCTGCGTTCCATTCATGAGTCTCATCTCATCAGTAATGCCTATTATTCGTCATCCTGTATTAAGAGGTGAAATTCATCTTGCTTGTTTCTCATACTCTGGGCATTAGTATTGAGACAACTGAAACCACACACCACTACCTCCACCCCCTCTGAAGGATATTACCTGCTGCCACCACACATCTTATCCTTCTCTGTGGAGCAGTAGACATCATTCTGTGTACTGTCCAATGCCACATCAGTGTGCTCTGAGGTATGCAACTGCTGCTCTTGCTTTTCTGGCAGAAAATCAGTGTCTGAGTTGAGCTCATGGAATCGATTTTTCAACTCCAGAGATACAACATTGCTCCTGACAGTCCAGCTTTTTTGTGTCACATTCCTCCCCTGCTAGGTGCACCCCACTTGCAGGACTGTCCATTCCGGTGTAGCGATAATTTCCTTATTTTGCTCAAAGCACACTCAAGTCACTGTACCTTCTCTTCCAACAAGCCACTGTACTATCTTCTCTTCCAGCAAGGCAACTGGCTTCCATTTGCTGCAGGTGTAGTTTTACACTCTTCTCAGTCAGGAAGACAATCATGACACAGGTGTTGCAGGTTGCTGCAGCAGCTTCCTTGCTGTACACTGTGGGACAGCTGTTTATGCACCACCCTGAGCTTCCTTAGTTGCTGCAGAGAACAGCTTCAGAAGCCTTGCTTGCCACCAAGCCACTCCTGATACAAGGCAGTTCCAAGTCTGCTTGCTACTGGAAACATACTCACTGTAGCATCTTTAACAGCAGTCTGACACCAAAATTTAATAATTGAAGCATGTTTTGGTATGGAAACTGGTGGGGAAAGCAGCAGATTCTTTATTTCTGTGTATCTGTAGGTTGTTAAAGACACACAAGCAGGGAAAGGAAAAAAGATGGCAATCCTATCACGTACATCTATTTTTATGTATCGTTGTGGTCTAAACCACAGCCTAGGGCTCGCCGATCGGAAGATCGGAATCCCCGCGATGGGGTGAGCTCCCGTTGCTTGGTCCCAGCTCCTGCCAACCTAGCAGTTCGAAAGCACATCAAAGTGCAAGTAGATAAATAGCTCTAGCGGGACAGTAAACGGTGTTTCCATGCGCTGCTCTGGCTTCACCAGAAGCGGCTTAGTCATGCTGGCCACATGACCCGGAAAAACTGTCTGCGGACAAACGTTGGCTCCCTTGGCCAGTAAAACGAGATGAGCGCCGCAACCCCAGAGTTGTTTGCGACTGGACTTAACTGTCCAGGGTCCTTTACCTTTTATCCATCTATTTATTTAATTCAATTTAGGAATCACATCCTATAAAACGTGAAGCAATGAAACAATAAAAACATCAACAATATAAATATATATGAAAACTATTTCATATACAAATACAATTTCAAATCCAATACAAACTATATAAGACAAAGACCTGGAAAGTTGCATACCTACATCATAAAAACATAGGATTTGCCCTACCAGATTGAGCAATCACACAGAGTATTCAGCCTCCAGCAGTGCCCATTCCTATTGCTTCCAAAGAAAATGAACCCCCTTCCCACCCGCTACAATGTGCATGGCCAACTATGCAAAGAATTAAGTGGGAAAAATAAGCTCCCTCATAAACCTAGTGGAATCTGCTGATGCCCCCAAAAGTACAAAAATTAGGCTTTTTTAAAAAAAAAAATTGGCATGCAAGAACTAATAACACCAGCAAATAAAATTGTGATTTTATTAAAAGGGTTCTTCTTTCCCTTGATCACATGGACCTGACTAGGATTCAAGTTTGCAAAGGTAACACAGGAGCAGTTATTGCTACTTCTGTATTCCTCTGGTGAGAATTGAAGGATTCTACTTTGCTAAGGTGATTGACAGTCATGATGGAACAACTACAAGCATTCTTGATCTAGAACCATTCCAGTCTGGGTTTTGACCTCACAATGGAACTGAAATAGCATTGGTTAGCCTGATGGATGATAACCTTTATTGAAAGAAGCAAAGAGTGTATGCAACTCCATCTTTTGATGCCATGATATTCTCCTGAGCCACCTCTGCAAGATAGGAACTTGGGTCACTGTTCCTCAGTAGTTTCATTTGTTTATTCAGCAAGCAGTGTAATCTTCCAACAGTTTGACTTCACCCCTGAAGGTACACTCCTCCATAGTCTCCCAAGACAGATGGAAGCCAACCATCCAGTGTGGTTTTCAGGAAGTAGTAATAGGGGACCACCTAATAGCTCCCCAGCTACTATGCTATGGGGTCCTACTGGGTACCATCTTGTCCCCCATACTGTTTGGCTTCTATATAACACTGTTGAGTGCTGTCATTAGGAGATTTCGAGCAAAATATAATCTATATTATGACACCTGACTCTATTTCTCTGTAGTGAGCTGTGAAGCTGAAACCTGGTAAGATGGAGGCCCTGTGGATGAGAGTTTCTACTACTGTTCAGAGTGCAGGTCAGTTACGTGTTCTGGATGGGGTTGTACTACCTCTGAAGGAACAGGTAAAGAGTCTGGGAGTGTTCCTTGATCCATCATTGTCATTGAAGGCTCAAGTGGTCACAGTAGCTAGGAGTGCTTTTTACCAGCTTCCCCTATTGTGCCAACAATGGCAATTCCTGGACAGGGATAGCATGGCTATAGTGACCTGTGCCCTGGATTATTGCAGTGCACTCTATGTGAGGCTGTCCTTATGTTTGGCCTGGAAGCTTCAGTATCTGCAAAATTCAGCAGCATGGTTTATGGCAGGGGTTGCTACCCATCAACACATCAATGCTGAGGGAACTGCAAGGTGACTCAGAGTAGTGCCTTCAGCACAGTGGCACCTATCTTGTGTAACACACTGCTTATTGAAGCTAGCATCCAACTTGGTATATATTTTGTTTAACATCTCTCATATTTCTACAGGTTTTCCAAGAAAGATGAGTTGACACATGGGCAATATCAAATTCCTATTTGGAAAATGTTTTAATCTGTTTTCATTTGTTGTATGTTATTGCTGAACACCACTATGATATCTGACAATGTTTAGTAGTATATAAATATTTCTAAACAAATAAATAATGAGTTTCCTTTACCATTTTGAAATGGACCAACATTATTCAATTAACTTCACTGAATGGTCTTTGCTCAGCAAATCTGAATTCTCAGGTAGATCTCAGCAGTCCCAGCATATATGCATGTGGTGTGGTCCCTTCTGTATTGCTTGAAACCCTTATGCATGATCAGCTACTGCAGCACAATAGCTTGGCCCCTGTTCAGGAGAGGATGCTGCTATTTATAACAGAAGGTCAGCCCCATTCATGTGACTTTCCATTTCACTTGGGGCCACCATTATTTCTGGAGGGTTGACTATGTTAGTTTGTGGAAGCAAAAACAATAAAGAGCTTAAAGACATTCATTATGCTGTAAACTTTCACAGATTACTGATCCAGTCTGAATTTTTAACTTTTAGCAAACCATTTTGTAATATGCAAAAGTGAGGCTGCAATCCTGAAAGTAAGTTCCACTGACCTCACAGGGGCTTACTTCTGAGGATACATATAGTATTAAGAGTAGTTAAAAACAAACAGAATTATTCATAAAGAGGAAAAGGGGCTATAGTTGAACTAGGTCAGTGAGGTCATTCTGATTGCCAAAGACAGCCAATGTGGTGTCCTCCAAATGTAATTAGACTATAACTCCCATCATCTCTCAGCCCCACGCTTGCTGGGGCTGATGGGAGTTAGAGTTCTACAACATATGGAAGACACTATGTTGGTCATCACTAGCTTATGCAATAATATATTTATTAGTCTTTAAGATACCGTTCATTATTTCTGTGTTAGCCAAAGTTAGCATTATTGTAACAACTGCAGTATCTCCAAATTGGCTATAAGTTGGGTCAGCCAGTCTGCTTCGGGAATGTTGTGTTTATATATGGGGTCAATGTTTTGTTTGACTACAAGAGGGTCAGGTTGAACTCCAGGCTTAATCACATAAAAACAAACATTCCAATAGGAATGCTAGAGGGCAGAAAGCAGGTTACAGGAACAGGGTTATTCAAAATGCAAAAATTATCTCCACATTCCATTTTCTTAAAAAATGATCCATGGCAGGAATCAGATTGTTAAGCAAATGGTGTTTTTTTTCAAAGCATCACTGTTGTATTTTTATTTTATCAGATTTATGTTAATGCTAGTGTTAAGTGAAGGGTCATCTCCTGTTTCTGCTTCTGTCCAATACGTAACAGTAGCGGGAAATGTATCTATCCCAAATACTCAGTATTCACATTTCTGCCTTTTATTTATATTTTTGAATTAGTACTGACCACTTTAAGAATAAAAAATGATAGATAGAGCAATCCTATATTCACATTACACCAGAACTAGAGATATGGCACAAGCAAGATGACATAGGGAATTTGGGGGAACGGGACAAGGTGTGACCATCTTCTAGCTGCTTGCCAGCAAAGATCAGCCCCTGCTGGTCAGACCATAGCTAGAACAACCACGTTAAGTTGAGCTCTGTCTTACTGCAATAGTAGTTAATAAACCGGGTCCCTAACTGGGAGCTGGACTTGATTTTATTCTCTTGGTCCCGTATTTTATTTAAAGATGTTCCCTCACCTGGGAAACAAACAGGTAGTTCAGAAGTAAATTCTTACCACAAACATAAGAAACACAAAAAAAAGCCCCACCGGACCAGCCCATCTACTGCAGCATCCTGTTCTCACAATAGTCAAGTAGATGCCCATGGAAAGGTCAAAAGTGGGACCTAAGCACAACAACACTTTCCCTATTTGTGATTCCCAAAGTTGAAATTCAGAATGACCGCTCCCCGCTTAAAACAGGGGGTGCCCTTTGCGTGGACGCGTGCAGCCCCTGGATCTGGAGCGGCTCCATCAGCATAGGCTTGGCTTCGCCTTCCCTCAGGTGGGATACCTGGAGGTCTCTGCCTACCCCAGTCAGCTGTCCAATCCCACCTGGGGGAAGTGTTGCCAAGGAGACCAGGCCAGGTAGGGGAGGCATTACCTGCCCACACAAGAGAGGGAGGATCTTAGCTGGGAATCCTCACTTGGCTCCAGAGCTTCTCCCACCCTACCCACCCTCAGTTAATGTCTTATTTTGCAGGTTAACTTTTCTTCACAGGTTTTGCAGGTTAACTTTTCTTCACAGGTATGCGGGCGCTGCCACGTTAAGGTCGCTGCTAAAGGGCCGGAAAGGAATTTCCCTGCATTGGCAGGTTTCGCCTTTCCCGTAGCAAAACGTCACAACTTTGGCAGTATCAGGCCTTGGGCGGAATCCTTTAGTCCATCTTCCTCTTTGCGGCGATACCAGGGTTCCCCGTTAAAGGGGTTTCTGAAGGGAGGGTTTGACCGTACGCCGAAAGGTCGTCATTGCTCTCCCCTGCGGCGGCGGCGTAACAGGGGCGGCTATCTCTGCTTGAACATATGTTCTCCAGAGCCGGCCCATCCCCCCCACACACACTGGATAACCCTGATGCTCCCTAGGTTCCCGGCTGGGGACTGGGGAGGGAGAATGCCCAATGCCTGAGCCAAGGTCTACCCACATTTGAAATTTAATAAAGTTGTGGCCAATTTAATCCCATAGCACGTTGTCTTGAGTCGTTATTCCACATGACGGGGGGGACCGCTTGGGATCTGGGGACTCCGCCTGTCCACGCAAATATACTGCCCCAGATAGCTATCGTGGCTAGTAGCTGTTGATAGCCTTATCCTCCATGAATTTGTCTAATCATGAAGAAGAGAACTATTAGTGTTTGTTGCTAGGCTTGAGTTGGTGAGGTTAGGGGAGTACCATGTATGTTATGATTTGGTTGTTTAACATTTTTGGAATTGTACACACACACACACACCATTTGGGTGGAATCCTGCATTAATATAGAACAGCTCCCTCCTGTAGCTGAAAGTGAGTGGGACAGGGCATGACATTCATTTGGTAGACGTGGGTTGGAGTCACTGATGTTTCTGAAGTGTGGAAACTTTTATTCCTATTGGTTGCTGCCTGCTATTATTATCGATACTGTCAGAGCTGCCTCTAGGTCCCAGCTCACAGAGGACCAACGCTAGTCAGTAATAATGTACAAAAGTCTTTATTGAAGTTCAGTTTCCATTTCCAAGCCGCAGCGTGCAGCTCTACGTCTTAGAACCTAGATCGGCGAAGCTCCGTCTGAGTCTCCACCCCCTGTACACCAGTTTAAGACTCTAGCCTTACTCCACCTCTTCCGTTGCTCTTTCCTCCTCTGGGTCCTTCTGCCCCCGGGGTCTCCTCCTTTCTGGACTCTTCTGACACTGACCCCCCTGACTCTTGTCCCTCCTTTCGGCGGGCTTTAGGACCTGGCTCCCTATCCGGGCTACCTGCTGTGCCGCTCGCCTGTACATTTGAACTTGGCGCGCGGGCCCAACCTCCAACTTTCCTCTTGACCGTTTCCGCGCTCTCCGATGGAGGCGTGGTCAATCCTGACTCATCTCCTCCCGCTGGTGGTGAGCAGCCTGATCCCGATACCTGGGACTCCTCCCCCCCACTGCGCTCTGGTGGGGAAGCTGGTCCTGATTTCCAACTGCTGCTCTCTGAGTCCCCTCTGGCCCCTTCTTCCTAGGCACCCCCCTTGCTCTGACCATGGGCGCCCCCTTCTGTGAATCTTCCGATTCGCTGGAAAGACTCAGGGACCTCGGACCACTGTCATCGCTTACGCTCCCTTCGGATTCCTCCCCCTCGCTCTCCATTTCCTCCCTCTCCAGTGCCTCTGCTCCTGAGCCCCTGACAGATACGTTTGGTGGTTATTGATGTTATTATGAAAGGATATGCTCTTTGAAAGAAATTGGAAAAACACATCAATACCCAACATGGAAGATTGGCAAATCCTAATGGTAGAATATCTGCAGCTAGAAAAAAGGAGGGAAAGAAAACCCTGGGAAAAGTACAATGGCCATATATGTGTGTGAGAGTAGTTGATGAAAAAGAGATTATGAGTGTATTTGTGTGTATAAAATGCTTGAGACCTTGATTTATGTTTAACAAGCGACACACACATAGAAATTTATATTGATACGATTATTGTTATAAATATATTGTGCTGTATGTATATATATTTGGATTTCTACCCCTACTTTAAATTGTTGAGATTTATTGTATATTTATGTACTTGATATTTTTTAATATAGTAACTGCTTCAAGATCTACTGATAATGAATTAAATAAATAAATAAAATAATTGGGCTGGTACTTACATCTAAAGCCTGCTATTATGGGAGAAGAGTGGCTTAAAGCACTCTGATTCTTTTTCAGCAGCACCACACTCATTGCTCAGAGACCAAAGCCAAAACAGGCACCTAGTTCTGGGGCAACTGCAGAATTTAAGTTGAACTACGCTTCTACATAACAGGAATGAGCTCATCTATTTATGTCATACTCACCCAGTTTTTAGCAACTCCCACCCTGCTAGACCACACCATATTGAAATTCCTTAGGTACTTGTACCATATATTCCCACTTCCATGGAAATCTGGTTGTACAGTACTTTGAACTGTGGTATGTAAACAAGGCTAAAGAGGTTTCACATGGGTTTTAGCAAAACATGTATTTCATATTCAACTTGGTTTTCCACCAACATAAACATTCAAGTAGAGGTCCCAAATCTATTAAAAACAGCAGGTTTTACCCCATGGTGTGGTGAAATGATAAAATTTACATTTATAATGATTATTTTCAAAACCATTCAAATATGTAAACTAAATGAGGCAATAAAACTTTAAAAGCCAGTCATCATGTGTCAGAGCATACACTATGTATATTTTCCAAGGGGTGTTTCGTGGCAATCTTGGTATTAGTTTGACCGTTTAACACATAACCACAAAACAATCACAGGTTGTGAATATATGTGATCCTCTCAATGAACTACATTTGACATTTTGAAACCCTGTGCCTTAATAATTCCTGTGGCTATTTGTTATTTGAAAAATGCTCATAGAAAAGCTTGCATTAGACTATAATATTTAAAAATAATTAAGGGCCTTCCTTAGCTCTAGCACCATTTTGACTCTCATAGACATGAGCTAGAGTGGTCCAATAGATATAGCATTGGGCTTAGAGTTAGGAGACCAGCATTTACACTCCAAATCTGCCACAGGCGAGTTATATGGACTTGGTTGAATAACTGCTGTTCACACCCAGCTTCCAATCTATAAAATGAAGTTAATAATGACCTACTTCACAAGGATCATGTTCCTGCCCCAGCAATATTTTACATAGGCCAGCACGGAAGCTTGATGTGAACCGATGGTTATTAATTAGTCTGGCAGATCCACATGTACATTTGAATCCTTGGAAGCTGTGTATACATGGAGTTCCACCATTTGAACTGCAATCATGCCCGGTATCTCTCAAGGTCAGCACAGTGAAGCAAGGATACTGTAACAGGTCAAGCAGTGGCTTAGATTCTGTTCACCCTTGTGTACATGCTGCTTGCAACTAAAGTGTATGTGGGATACTATTGACCATACTTACCTAAGAACCTTTGGGAGCTTTTTCTAGATGCACAGTCTGTAGGATCCCAGCTGGGGAGTACCTCCCTGCACATTGCAGGTTTAATGCAATTGCAGAAAGAAAAAGCCCTGACATGTTTCCTAACTATACATACTGTAACATGTAGTTTGACTCTTAGCTTCATAAGCTCACCACTATTTCAATAGTGAAGTACCACTAAAGAGCAGTTTCCCCTGAGTTAAAAGCAGTGGACAACAGGAAGTGTGAATAAGCAGTTAGTCTTACATAGTGTTCTTATGATGGCCAGATAAAATGGAAACAGTACAGAGAAGGGGAGGAGCCAAATACAGCAGAGCTGATGGAAGGGCCCTGCTTCCCATTTATCCCTTTGCACATCCTAATGACTACTGATGGAAGGAGGAGCTATTTAAAAGAGAATATAAGAATATAGCACTGATCCCTTTCTAAAAAGTGAGCAGTTACCCCTATCCCCCCCAAAAAAGCCCAGTAAGGCCAAAATAAGTAAGAAAATGAATTGTTCTTAAGTTTTTAATACATTGGTGAATTTCTGTCTTCAGATCAGCTGCGGTTTGAGCCTCAACAAAATCCAGCTGGAATTCCTTTCATATGAATTGTACAATGATGCTCAATAACATTTATGCTCTATATACTGGCAGAATTCACCCAATTGTAGTTTCTTCTACTGTGCAATATATAGTCAGTAACACAAGACAGACAAGTGCCCAATAATTTTCCAAAAAGAAAACCAGTTAATGGTTCTAGAGGTCAGTTATGATAAAATAGCCAGAGAGAGCAAATACACTATTGTGCCCTTTGTACAGCACACTGTGGAAACCACCATGTCCCATTCAGGGAGTCTTTGCCAAAAACAGTACTGAGAATTGGAATGTATGCCAATAACAATCACTGTAAAAAAAAATCCTTGTTTATTCATTTATACAAGGTGCAATAAACACAATGTAAATGCCAAAAGACATCACTATTGAAGAAGACACAATTTGGTAAGTTATACAAAGTTATATGGCACAAAATATATAGTTTTCTAATATGCCCTTTTTGCTAGGTTTTGTTAAGTTTCTGTGATCAGCGCCTACATTTTAGTAAAAGGGTCATTCATGGCCAAGGTGAAGCCATCATTTTAACTGGATGAAATCCTATGTATACACTCATCTCCTGGAACTAAACACTCACCCTCAAAAAAGATATCTTTATCTTCCTTTTAAAATTGGACTGACGGCAGCACTGACGTGGGTAAGGGGTACAGGGCTGGAAGGCAGCTGTTAGATGGACAAAACTAAATCAATGAAAACCGTTTATAAAGTCCCACAGCACACTGCTGTTTCCTCCAATGACGACAAAGCCATATGTAGTCTGTTTCCAGCTAGCAAAAGAATGGCATTTGTGGACACAACGTACCATTAAAAGAAGAAGAAACACCCATGTTTTCTACTTATGGTGGCCAGATCGTTTTCCTGGCAAGGATGTGACATTTATACAAATAATGCTGTGAAGCAGAAAGGCAAAAACCTTTCTTGTATTCATTAGAACCTTCCTTTCATCATGAGAACAAAAAAAACAACCCTTAAATCAGAACATTTATGTTCCAGAGGGGAAACAGAAGATCAACAGTCATCAGGCTACAACCCTGGAGGCAGTTAGACTGGTTATCTCAAAATCATTTTATGCCTTGGACCTATTCCTTTCATATATCCCTATGTACAATTCTATAAACAAGTGTTTAAATCTTATCAGGAATTAATGTTAAAAGCACACTGCATTTATTTGTTTCATGTGTATCCTACCCTTCTTATCTGCAAGACATAGCAAAGTTTTGGGTTTAGCAAAGTTTCTGAACTCGTAATTATTTTATTAACACTTAAATGGAAATAAGTTTCATCATGGATCTTTTGTTTCCCTGTTGTGCCTGTCGTCCTGACATGAAATAATATAACTTTTTTACTTTCCCTTACATAATTAAACCATTATGTGTATTTGCTGTCACTTGTATCTTGAAGTACTAAAAGTTAATGGACAGATTACCTATATAATGCTGACATTGGCCCTTTGCTCAGATTTCACTATCAAACTATTTACAGCTTGTAATTCCTTCCCTTAATGCAGGGTTGAGCCCGTACATTAGTGAAGAACCTCAACAGACTTACAGTACTGAAATCTACTGACCAAAAATGCAGAAATTCAAGCAGGCACTAGTGTGAAACTTCTCTTTGAACTTAACGTTTCAAACATTGAGGGGGGGGGGACCCAAAAGGAAAAACATTCTTTCCTATAAACATTAAGCTTATAATACCGATCACTTTCTGTTCTCAAATTAAACTGGAGCCCGCTTTTTAAATGCAATGTTTTTAAATCGTCTGCAATAATAATACCTCCCTAGTTTTTGAGGAAAACATACAAAAGATAAAACATAACTAGGATTGTACTGTTTGTTTTTGTTTTAACACAAAGATAATCCAACCTGAGGAATAAGAGTATTTGACTCAGCATTTGCATTGAAATAATGTCTAACATTTTTTAGAAAGGATAGAAGCTGCCTTTGTCTTCTCTTGCCCCTCCCCCCAAAAAAATTGAATGAAGGAAAAGATGTTATGGCAAACAAACCATATGAAACCAAGAGAAAGCAAAGCAATGCAAAATAGCTAAAAAGTTGTGTGAATTGGGATAGGATTACTGTTCTTGAAATTTCATCTTCCATGTTCTTGGCAGCCTATTTTAATTTCTGTGTTGAATGTATTGCTGAAATGGATGTGTGATTTTATTGTTTCCTGCTTATTATTTTATGACCTGTTATTGGAATACTGCATGCGCTTTTAGCTGGCTCTGTCAGATATTGTAAGGCATCTTGTGAAAACGTAGTATGAACAGCAGGTAACAAATGTATTACACTAAATAAATAAACAAACAAACAAACAATAAGGCTCAATGAATATTTATTTAAAATTGTTTTATCCCTCCTCACTTATTTAAAACATTTTTACCAGTAGTGATATTGGCTTAGAAAGTAAAGCCAGACATTTTAGATACAGTACTATAATAAGTTTCACATAATTAAGAATACTCTAACTAGCCACCTGAAGACAGACAAAGTGGGGCAGTCACTTTTCACTGAACAAGAAATTTCACAACTGAGAGCCACTACTGATAAGGCTGCAACTCAAATTTCCACACATCATATCTAAGGAAAACAGGGGGTTCTGTCCTATGAATAGATACTCTTCCAACAAAGGGGTGGGGGTTGAGAAACCTAGGCTCCGAACTTTTAACAGCTTTTAAAGTCAATGCAAGTAGTTTGAAATTATTAAACAAAGAGGGTACTAATGAAGTTGCTCCAATATTGGTGTTATGTGATCTGAAACCAAGGGTTGAGGGAGTGTCAGCCACCACAAAGAAATTGAGAAGAGCATAGTGGATGCCACCATAGGAAGGAATACAAAAACAGTTTTTGGAAAAGTAAATGGACCACTATACCAGTATCCCCACTACATGCTCTAACACTTTCCTTCCAAATTGTAGATTTTATAACTGTCTGATAGTTATTCAAATCAGTAAGACACAGGGTATATTTCTTTAGTAAAGATCTTACTACAGTGGTACCTTGAGTTACAAACACCTCAGGTTACAAATGCTTCAGGTTACAAACTCCGTTAACCTAAAAGAGTTACCTCAAGTTGACAACTTTGCCCCAGGATGAGAACGGAAATTGTGTGCCGGTGGCACAGCAGCAGCAAGAGGCCCCATCAGCGAAAGCACGCCTCTAGTTATGAACAGTTTCAGGTTAAGAACGGACCTCCAGAAAGAATTAAGTTCGTAACTAGAGGTACCACTGTATAAGCTATTTATTAAGGGTCCTTTAAGACTACTAAAACTACACCTTCCCTATGTGAGACATTAAGAACCCCTCCCAACCCAATATGCCAGGCCCCTCCAGCGGCAAGAAGGGGACCTTGTCCACCTCCTCAGGCTGAATAAATTGAAATGCATTATGGTACTTAGGAACCATGAGGGCATCCATAACTTTATATATGGGTTCCAAGTTAGCATGGATTTAAGTCATTTTATCTTCAAGGTGTTTTGCAAATTGTTCACAGTGGACACCTGAGGGTGGAGGCTCCATTTATCTACTAATGTTAATAACCACTGATAGACCATAGATTCCTCTTTCAAACAGTGATCCACATATTTTGGCTCTCCCTGGTAGCCAAGTCAAAACTTGTAGCCTGCAGAATGCTGCCCTTGTGTGCATGTTTACTTGGAAGCCTCTTTGAATACTACGGGGCTTTCTGCCAGTTAAGTGTACACAGAGTAGCATGTACACTGACCTCAAACTGCATCTCCATGGGAAGTCAGGGACAATCCTTTGCTTCCTTCTTCAGCTTCAACCTTCAGGTTGCAAATGGCATCCTGCTGCACCCCTTGGGTGGTATATGCTGATGTTACCAAAGCAGTATGTATATAAGACTTCTAGGGTAGGTTTCATCCTGCTGTGCTGTGTGTTATTGCTTATACATACCATCCTGTCTTCTTTATACAATATAGCCGGTACTTAGGTTTATATGAAATTCTGGTGGAATGCATTGAAGCTTAGTTTGGCCGAAGCTGATGCAAACACCAACAAGATTTCAGGAATGTGTCAATGTGATTGCAGCAAAGAAAGAAAGACAGAGATACAGAGGAGGTACAATAGACACTGTAGTAGGTTCAGGAGGAAATGGAAATTATAGCAGAGTCTGTGGATACATAGAAGATGTAAGGTTGATTAAATTCAACAGAATTTACTTCCAAATAAGTGTTCTTAGGGTGTGTATGATTGAGTGACTCAGCACACAAACAGAAAAGTGGCCAGCAAAGTTTCTCTCCAAAAATAATGTTTCTAACAGGAAAATAAAGTGTGTTAACAAAAGTGATAAAGAAACTGAAAAACACTCACCACGGGCTCCACCCAGATAAGCATCATAAATAGTCAGCTTCTTCTGTTCCTCTGTATTAGAAAAGAAAATCAGTCTCAGGTTAGTGCTGACAGTGTTCTTGAACCTCTGTCTGGCACAAATAGTTATATGTTCATTACTGATCTGCAGCCCACAATCAGCAGTATTTAGTACAGCCCTGCTATCCACAAAACAACAGAGGATCAGGAATCAAAATCTGTGGCCATGTTAATTTGTACTTTAATAACTAGTCATGAGGAGGGAAGGAGGAGCAATTAATTAAGTTTGTATTTAAAGGCAAAAATACCTAATTCACACTTTCCAAAACAATATGCAAACCAAAACACCGCCATTCTTCAAAATTCACATTTGCCCAAATGTTGCAATGCAGTTTTTCAGCCAAGTAATGTTTTCCAAAGTGCATACTGTATACTAAATAGTGCATATAAAAATAACATACAAAAATCCATTATAATAGGGAACTTTTTTAATTGCTCTGCAAAAAATGTACCAGTTTATTAGACAAAATTGCTTACAAAAATGTGTATATTAGAATTTGCACTAAAATGATGAATTTTCATGCAGACTTTTAAAAAAATGCAAACTGATGTGGAAATGTGGAGATTTGAATTGAAGATTGGAGAAATGAGAAAGAAAGAGAAAGAAAATTAGCATATTCACCCATTTGAGTTTGAAGACCTTATACTTTGTGCTGGTCAATTATTTACTTTACTAAGAAAGTCAATATATATATATTATTTCAAATAAAAGAGAGATGTTTGTGCTTCACAAAAGGTAAAATGTGATAGTTTGAGACAAACCTCTACATTAAAGTTTATATTAATACACACTTTATAAGATTTAGGTTTGGCAAATATGGCTCTGGAACATGATTACGCAAAAATTATAACAAATTATATATTCACTAATGAAAGTAATTATGAACCCCTGGCTCAAGCACTTTATGGGTAGCTGGCAATTCATTCAGGGTTTTCGTAATGGGCAGAGTGTCATTCTCCTTCAGGCTATTACTATGAATCATGGCAACAGCAGTCAACCAAAAGCCTTGGCTGTTCTATGACAATCTAGATCATAGCAACCATGTTTTCCAGAAAGAAGTCAATGGTGGGCTTCAGCAGGAGGAAATGACTATGGGTTTATGTTCACAGTCAGCTGTTCCAACCATTCCCTCACCCCTTACAGTTTCATGTCAGAGACTCAAGGGACGGATAGAAAGAGGAAAACACAAGCAAGTGGTGTCCATGTCTGCGAATTCACCTAGTATGTACAGTCTCCTACATCCTCAGCAAGAACTCAGTCAGAATCTGAGGAGGAGAACCATGCTACACCAAGTAGGCTCTTTATCAATGGCTAACTTGACAGTCCCTCTGTGATTTACTTGGGTGGGGGGAGAGTCAAATGCAGCTTCATTCTCTTGCAGGAAGGAACAGAAAGCTCATGTGTTTCTGTTCTCCCACATCCCCATATTATTAAAACACACATCTCCACCTTCCAAGAGATGTGCTGGCATGGGGAGTTTTGTATGTCTCCCTCTAATATAGTTATGGGAAATGCTTGAGTTGTGTTTCAGATATTATAGACTGTCATGTCCAAAGCGTTATTTGCCAGATTCCGAGAGGCTCTATTCAACCTATGATTAGAAGTACCCACAGTTGCCTCCCGCATACATAGTTTGCAACCCAGAGATTAATGCATTTGTACCAGTGAAATGAGAGGATCTCTCCTTCTCTGTCTGCTGCATGCCATACTTTGCCCTTGCTACTGCACAAGGACAAGTGGCAGGCAAGCAGCCATAGCAAAAAAAAAAATTAAAAATCCCAGGAGACACTTGTGTCATTTCATTAGTACAATTGTTCTGTGTATCCTCAATCTCTGGATTGCAAACTGGCAATCCTACATATCTGTGAAGTTCTGCTAAGCCTTGCTACTGCTATCTTAAAATCTCAGTATTGCACTGTATTAATTAACCAATTAAGATTCATATTCTGTCCTTCAGAAAGAAGTTCCAGGGTGGCTACTACACGCTTGGCAACATCAAAATATCTATTCCCAACCCCAAGCCAACTCTGAGTTGGAAGAAGCAGCAGAAAATTCAGACCTGGTTCAAACTTTTGTGCAACAGCATAGTTGCTGCTAAATATCACTCACCCATGCTCAGGGCTCCAGATGGTTGTGGGTCTACCTCCCATGTGATCAGTCGTCCTGCACAGGAAGTGGATTCAAACATTCTTCAGCTGCATGGAGCTCTGACCACAAAGAAATGATTTTCAGCAGCAACTATGCCACTATGCAAATGTTTAAATTGGGCCTAAGGAATCCCAGCTGAAGTCCTTGTTCTGACATCTCTTTTTAATTCCTTGTCACTGCTCAGTATTTCTGCCTATAATTATTTCCCCCATTTCTCAAGCCATTTCAGGCAGTGCTGAGGGAGAGAGAGAAATGCAGAGGGCTGTTTTACACATTTGCTCTGGGGGTTGATAGTTTATTTATTTAAAATAACTGCCACATGGCATTCAAAGAGGCTTGGCAAGCTGGAAGTTACTCACCTACACTAGCATCAAGATGAATACTGTATATTAACTGTTGTGTTGTGCTTGTTCTGCAAAAAGACAAAGGGTAAATCTTCAGAACTATTGGCCATTTTACCAATATTAATTAAATTAGCTAGATATAAAAGCACCCAAACAACTGTATATTGCTAGAATTTCACCACTGGACAGTTTTTAACGGATTTGTACTGTTTTTACAATAGTATACCATCTCAGACTTTGAAACTGCCCTGTTGCTAGAGATGTTCGTTAAACAGTGGCAGTTGTACAAATATGGACTGAACTTTTCCAAACACCTCCTCCCAGCCATTTTAGAATTTCATGTGCCAAATGTAACACTAAAATACACACATTAAAAAAACAACAGATGGTCATTAAAATCCTACACTGTTAAGCGGAGTATTTTCCATGCACGCAAAGAAAAGTCATGATAATCAGGGAAAGTATAATTCAGCATGAAATGTTATTTGAAACAGCTCTCATTGACCGAGAGCCACAACACATTACATAGCCCTGTCATGGAGATGCTGTCAAGAGGGGCCTTGCTATTGTGATGGATCTAGAACTGAACATCACCATCATGTTGCAAATCTGCAACCAACCACCAGCAGCTACAATGGGGAATGTGATGTGGGTATATCATACAGGTGGTATTTCTAAATACTATGGTCTACTTGATGATCTGTCACCCATCAGAGAATAATTTTCAGTCAGCTCTGAAGCCCAGGGCAACAAAAGTATTGATTTTTGCTGGAAAGAGTAAATTCTAATTAAATTGTGGGGAGGGAGGATGTGGTTGGCATTTCAATAATGATGCCATTTCAACACTGCGAAAAAACAACAACAAAACCCTACCATGTACGAAGAGCACCAATCCCACAATAAACACCTGTCTGGATGCACCCCAAGGGAGACCCACCATCTGGAGAGGAATTGATAAAGTTTGGCAAGTTGGCATAAATAATGGCTGGTTAGTTGGACAAGCCAAAATGTGTAGTTCCCTGGTGTGCTCCTCCTTCCCCAAAACCAGTTCCCAAATTTTGTTGTTCCACCTGGCAGGTATCAGTGACAGAATGGCAGAGAAGTCCCCTCTCTGCTGCAGTGACTGGAATCAACTTTCATTCAGCTCCTCACCCCCATGAGTCTCCTCCATGGCTCTTCTCCATGGTTATTATATCAAGTGAATATACATAAACTCTGCATCTTCTCTCTCCTGCCTGGCCCACCTCTAGCTTCTCCAATCCTTTTTCCCCCATTTAAGTTGTATCTATTTGATTTTGTATCATTCTTTGCATATCACTTAGCAGAATTTTCTCCTTCATGGATGGGAACAATTTCTGAGGCAATATTTCTGAGGCAATATTTCAGTGACGCGAACACTAAAAGAAAGGTGTTTCTTTTATTTACTTAACAGAATTCACATAGTGCTTAATCGACAGAAAACGTCTGTCATTTTTTTAAAAAAGCATAAAAAAGTTGGGTGCTAATTTACTGCACTAAACACTTTTCATTGCAGTTGTGCTACACTACAACCTGTTTAAATAGCACTGTACTTTTCTTTTGTCTCTATATAACCATAATGTTATTATATTATTATTAGTTATATATTTATACCCTGCCTTTTTTCCTGACAGGATTCAAGGCAGCTTGCAGGTAAAAGTAAGAACCACTGAAAACATAGAAAATGGAGTAATTAAAAACAATTAAATATTTATAGAATTAAAACTATCTATCTAAATATGATTAAAATTAATAACATACAAATAATCACAACGAAATGTTCTTGTCACCATAATGAGAGCTCCTACTCTCTGTTCCCCTCAGACACATGGGGAATGGATAAAGAGAAGGCAGCTTCAGTTCTATAAAGAAGTGCAGTTCCTCAGCCTGAAAATCCTCTAAAACTGTAAAGCCTTGAGAAGAAGAGTCCTAACACTCTGGTTTATTAACATGAATATTATTATTATCATTATTTTTTATTTACTTATGCCCCACCTTTTTCTCTGACAGAACTCAAGGCGGTCTACATATAAAAATGAGAACCATTAAAAATCTAGAAACCCACATGCCCTACACCCAGAACTTTCTCAGAAAACTAATTTACGCAAGTCTGATGAAAAAGAGCAAGCTAAGGAAAGACAGATGTCACAAAGCTGAATTAAGACATACCAAAAGGAAGGAAGAAAAGGAGGGAAAGACGTCTGCTGCAGCAGGCCTGAGACTGAGAAACACATTGAATTAAGACATACAAAAAGAAAGAGGAGGGAAAGATGTCCGCTGCAGCAGGCCTGAGACTGAGGTGTTTCTTCACTCTTAGAAACACATTGAATTAAGACATATAAAAAAATAGAAAGAAAGAGGAGGGAAAGACGTCCGCTGCAGCAGGCCTGAGACTGAGGTGTTTCTTCACTCTTAGAAACACTGGGAAGTTGAATTCAGCAGTGCTGCTTTTCGTGATCCTTCGCTATCAAAGGAGCTTCTCTGTTTCCCTTGGAAGGAAAAAACCCAAACAAACCCCAAACCCTGGTTCATAATCTGTGTCAGGAGCTGGGTTACCAACTGGCAGAGATGTTGGCTTTCCGTTTGATAGTTTTTCGCCAGCTTGGCATCAGGTATTTTGCTGAGTATACCACATACCTTCAGATCTGAGGAGGGTGATGTGGTGTAATTTTTTTGCACAGTGCCTTATAACCCACTTTGATCCTCTGACCAAAATTATCCTGGCTCTGTCCTCAAACCGATAAGAAACCATCCTACTTCACAAACTGAACAGTTAATAAGTCCAATAACTGACCCAGCCCCCTTTTTTTAAAATCACAGGTTTACAATCCGGTTCACGAAGCTTTGAGCGACTCCTGTCTAAAAATCAAGGCAAACCTCCCTCATACTTATTATTTATTTACTTCTAATTTTCTCCTCAGAATTTATTTAGTTATTACTAATTTATTCATTACTAATTTCTCCTCAGAATATGGAGGCTGGGCCTTGGGGAGCTGCTTCCTGGTTATCAAAAGCTTGCATTACAGAGGCCTACCAGAAAACCCCACTCCCTGGATTGCAGGGTTGCCTCTGTACAGCTCCAATATGAACCATTTTTAAATCTCCAATTCGAGCAGAAAGTCAGGATTGTTCTTTTCCAACCTGCTGCTGTCACCTGTTCATACCTCATTGGTTGTGCAATGAGAGGCCTGGGGAAGGAATGGGGAGGAGGAGCCATGTTTTCTCTTTCCTGCAGTGTGTGCTTTTAAACGTCCTATTTTGATCTCAGCAACAAGGCTGCAACCCTTGTTTTTTGTTTAAGGGCCCTATTCCAATGTGAATTTGATAGTCCAGAAACAAGAGTCTGGAATGCTCCTTCAGTTCACTTCAACTCACCCAGAACAGGCATTCATACATTTATCTGAATTCATACATCACAGTATGTAAAAGAGAAATAACAAAATTCAAGTTAAAAGTAGTGATGCATTTACAGTGGTACCTCGGGTTAAGTACTTAATTCGTTCCGGAGGTCCGTACTTAACCTGAAACTGTTCTTAACCTGAAGCACCACTTTAGCTAATGGGGCCTCCTGCTGCCGTTGCGCCGCCAGAGCACGATTTCTGTTCTTAACCTGAAGCACTATTTCTGGGTTAGCGGAGTGTGTAACCTGAAGCGTATGTAACCTGAAGCGTATGTAACCCGAGGTACCACTGTATATGACCAAAGAGATTTACCCTCAGGATATCAACCAAGTCATACTTCCTCCCTCTTTCCTAACTATGTTTTGGTGCCTCTTCTTAATACCAGTCCCCTTTGTTTAGCAAAGCTATACCTGCTGTTGTTTCCACTTTCCAGAGCAGCCCTTTCCCCACTACATGTCTTTGCTTTTTCTGCTCTCCTGTTCTCCTGCTCCGCAACCCAAACCCCTCCCTATAATCCTGGGCAGCTCCTTTTCCCTTTTCCTGTGGTCTTTTCCATTTAGAGACATGGGTTCCTTGCTACTTCGGCTGAGTACTAACTACGTATATGTTTAAAGTGCACTTAAAGGACAGGACCCACCTGCAAAAAAAAAAAGTCAGAACTGTAGTTCACCCTTCACAGAACTACATTTCCCAACACCATTAACAAACCACAGTTCCCTGAATTCTTTGGGAGAAGTCATGTGCTTTAAATGTATGGGGTGTACCTGGTTTCTCAACTCAGGCTCCACACAAGTGTAGTTAATGTAAGAGATTTTATGAAACAGCATCTGCAGCAGTAGTTTGCCACATTTGTAAATTAATTCACAGTCCACATGACTGAGTAAACTGACTTGGCAGCATGGACGATACAAAAGTATCTGCTTATCTGCTTTCTGTGGATATTACTGCTGGTGGATTAAAGTGTTCCAAACACAGTACTATTGCAGTCAACAGTTATACATAATCAGTTTGGGAGGGGTTTTCCTTCTGCTAACTCTGCACCCTAAGATACCAAAGAGCAGCAGTGTTTTAAGGGAAAATACACAATGGAAAACCTAGATGGAAAAAACCTGACTCTTGGTCTACAGAGAAGTGTTAGATGTTGCCTCATTATATTTGAGGATAAGAGCCTACAGAAGTTTGGCAACTGTATGAAGAGATATGCAGCAGAGTCTCTCTAAATCTTTCTGAATGTGTAAATGACATGTAAAAGTGAGTTTTTATTGCACTTGGCACACTGCCTGAGGTCATAACACATTGCTTCCTTAGTAAATGTCTTTTCCCCCTAACCACAAAGATATACTTCAGACCTACCAAAAACCCCATAGGGAATAAGAACTGGGATTTCCCATTAAACAGACGGTGATCACTTCATAATGGATTGCTGGCAAGTTGCCAAGTCTACAGTATGACTTGCAAATGATTTCCCCAATAACTACCTTTTTCAGAAAAACAGAATCACTGTTTTGCTGTATGAAATGATTCACAATAACAGCGGCAGAATTAAAAGTAGAGTGTTCAGGGTACGAGGGCAAGCAATAAGAAGAAAGGCCAGTCATTGTTGGGGGAAAGCATACCAAAAGATGGTGACTCACAAAGACCTGCTGTTTTTTCAGATGTTTGGAATCTCACATATGTGGAAGCAAGCTGCAATTGCTTGGGGCAGTGTTGCATGAACAGAACCATTTCCACTTGCACAGTGGGACTTCCCCCCTCCCCCCTGCACACTCACTACGTTTGTTATGGGGTCCCCCCAACCCTCCAGAACACATCTGGGGACAGGCAAGCAGAGGAAAGGGGGGTGGAAGCAGGCCCATGGTTGGAGGGGGGGCAGCCAGGTTCACTTGCTCTGGACCTTGGAGGGCTAAGCCAGCCAAGGCACCGTACTGGGGACCAGCTACGTTTTTCAGTTTAGAACTTCATTCTAACTCCACTCTGGGCCTCAGACAGGCTCGGCACAGGCCTGAACAGAATATTTTCTACTCACGCAATTATTTACTTGAATACTGCCCTTGGTCAGATTGGAAAGGTGCCTTATACATGTGTCAAAGTCTCTCTAGTAGCAAGGAAAAGGTTCATAATTATTATCAGCAGGTAGTAATAGAAATAAGGCTTTCTCATTACAAAGTCTTTCGCCAGAAGGGGAGAACATGCAGTGTGCTGGCTCCACACACCATGTGGTTATGCACGGTGGTGATGGAAGCACATCAATCCTGAGGGTTTGCTCTCAGTGCATTGGCAATACCAAGCATATCATTTTAATGCTTCCTACAGGAATTAATATCCTTTACTTACATAGGAGTGAAGTGTACTTAAAGGAGATAACTTTGGGAGGGGGTTGGAACAGTTAAAACTCTACACTTGTTGGCTTCTGTTTTTCTGAGAGAAGGCAGCTTTCCCCTCTCCCCCTGGTCATGCTGAATACAGACCATTTACTTTGTCTTATACTGGACATGAGGGATGCGAGTGGCGCTGTGGGTTAAACCACAGAGCCTAGGGCTTGCCGATCAGAAAGTCGGCGGTTCGAATCCCCGCAACAGGGTGAGCTCCCATTGCTCAGTCCCTGCTCCTGCCAACCTAGCAGTTCAAAAGCACATCAAAGTGCAAGTAGATAAATAGGTACTGCTCTGGCGGGAAGGTAAACGGTGTTTCCGTGTGCTGCTCTGGTTCG
The DNA here is from genome assembly GCF_964234715.1 of Podarcis melisellensis. Lineage (NCBI taxonomy): Eukaryota > Metazoa > Chordata > Lepidosauria > Squamata > Lacertidae > Podarcis > Podarcis melisellensis. The sequence continues at coordinate 47,476,313 of NC_138543.1, forward strand.
CCAGAAGCGGCTTAGTCATGCTGCCCACATGACCCGGAAGATGCACGCCGGCTCCCTCGGCCAATAAAGCGAGATGAGCGCCACAACCCCAGGTCCCTTTACCTTTATATTGGACATAAGGGGAGCCACTGAAATTTGAACCTACTCTGACTAGCATCACCACACCCTTTCATCATCATAACTCCATTCCATTTCTTGGGCACTCTTGAGCATGCTCGATACAGTTCCTGCAGACCCTCTAAGTGTCCCTATTTTCCAGGGATGTCCCTGATGTAGAGAATCTACCTCAGTTTCTGATTTGATCCTGGAATGTCCTGCTTTTCCTTAGGATGTCCCTATTTTCATTGGAGAAATGTTGGAGGGTATGGAGTTATCTGACCCCCGAGCTATATGAAAACAATCCTGTATAGGGAAGGTTTTTTAAACATTTAATGTTTCATTGTGTTTTTATATATGTTGGAAGCTGCCCAGAGTGGCTGGAGCAACCTAGTAAGATGTGTGGGGTATAAATAGTATAATTATCACTATGGAATGGGACATCCCTATTTTCATCAGAGAAATGTTGGAGGGGATGTTTGTGTTCATTTGCTTTGAGACCTACACAATGAAACGTGAGATATATATTATTTTTATTATTAATAATTTTTGCAGAAAATTGTGCCCCAAGCTGCACAGGAATTACTGTCTAATCTTCAGTTCTTTCAGTTGCAAAACTGTTCTCTCAGCTGCCTTAAGTTTTCAAATGATCTTCACCCAATTAAGAAGATATAAAATGATGCCAAAAACTGCTAACAGAGAAATACATTTAAAGTCATTCACTTTTGTCAGCTTTTTTTTAAAAAAGACAAACATTTGTTCGCTTGTTTGCGGCTGAATAAATATATGAGCCACAGTGCGAGCAAGCTAAGAAAATCTAATACATGTCTTTATAAGGTGTGAGTATGACATTGTAAACTGCCCTTCCTTTGCTGAAAATCTGTAATTGGATTTTTATGTGGCTTGTTATTAAAATGTTTAGTCTGAGTAAGATGAAGGAAGAAGTGACTCTTTGCATGATCTGAAATTAAGCCTGTAAAACATTTGGATCACATTTTCCCCTAGATGTATCTTGATACGGCCATGTTGTACTAAAGGGCAAGGGATGGAATGTTTTATTTCATATGATTTCTCTGCATTTGATTGACAGCAGATCAAAGTATGCACTGACCGCACCCACCCCATTGTAAAGCATTGAGCATGAGAGGATATGAAAGTTGTGCCTGTGGTGCTAGAAGATTCTAATGACTAATTTACACATGCAAACCTTGATATGAAGTTGCATACTGATTATGACTAGTTTGTCATTATTTGGGGGGAGGGAATCAGTCATATACCAGAAATTTAGGTTTGCACAATAGTTTAAAGATTGCTGTTGTCCAACCGCAACAAATCCACATTTTATTTAAAAAAACATTTATTGCTGTTAGGAAGGTGACAGGAAAATGCATAGGAAATGTGGGATGACTGAATGATTAATGGACTGAATAATTAATAGGAAGATCAGAGAATCAGAATTGTAGAGTTGGAAAGAACCACAACGGTCATCTAGTCCAACCCCCTGCAATGCAGGAATCTTGCACCCAGTGTGGGGCTCAAACCCACGACCGTGAGATTAAAAGTCTCATTGTTATGTACTGAAGTTCTCACCCTGGTCCAGCAGGGGGATACTGTAGATGGTTCAGGTCCACATATGCAAATAAGGGATCGAAAGTGACGTTCAGTGATTGGATAGTTACAGAAAATGGTTACTGTTGCGTTCTAGTGGAGCTCTATATAAGCAGGCTGGCTGAACCCTTCAGTTCAGTTCTGTTCTGGCCTGTGAATAAACAAGAGCTCTTTTAAGAATCGCTGTGTCGTCTGATATGTTCACCCACAACCTAACTCATGTTCAGGTCCCGACTGAACAATCCCATTATAAACACCACATAAGAAAATCAGGATGAATGCTCATTGTTGCATAACATCCCCACAAACAAATCAGAATGAATGATCAGTAATGACAGGATATAGCCTAACCCCCACATAAGTTTTGTAAAAGCAAATCAGATCAGCTAATGGAAACCACTATCATATGGCGAACATGCATGTGTGAACCCATCCCTATATTGGGATTTTCCTTCACTCTGTTGGTCTTGCTTAGATGTAGAATTATTTCTACCCGCAGTCTGTCTGATGTTCTTCTCTGGTTTCCTCTTCTTCTCTTACAGCATGAGGCTTGGCAGTGTAAGACATCTGGCACTATCTGCTTGCTAGGACTGCGCTGTGCCTCCTTTCCTTTTGTTACCTGCTTGTGGCATACTGGTAAGGATTGTGTGAGTTAATCTTACTGTCTTGTAAAAATAGCAGACATTCCTGTGGTAAGCCAAGTGCTAGTATTTATTAACTAGCAGAGGAAAGAAGAGCTATATTATTCACAGGAAGATGGGAAGCTGTCTTACACTAAATCAAATAATATATTCGTTCTTTTGTATAATTCGTAACCCATCTATCTACTTCACAGAGCTAACAAGATTTTTTTTAATGCATTTCTATTCCACCTTTCAAAGCACCCCTGCATTTAAAAAAAAAATGTATAACACATTGAAACGAAACAGTATAATTAAATACCATTCCAATACTAAAACTAGTAGCCTTAGGAAAAAAGGGAAAAAACTCAACACAACAAATTAGCCAACCTTCAATAAATATACAATTAAATTTTAAAAAGAGCAGTTTAGCAGATAATTTAAACATCAAAATTTAGCTTAGAATACTGGTGTTAATAAAAAGCCTGCCAGAAGAAAATTGTCTTCATTGGGAAGCCTGTTTGGGCTGAAGTATTGAGTAAGAGGGGATTGACTGCTAAACCATTCTAAGAAACATAGTGAAAAGCAGGGTCTAAATTCCTTAAATAAACAAATGAATAAAGTCCTGTAAAAATCCATTTAGATAAAAAATTGCTTAACCACAGGTCAACCACAGTCATCCTTAGAGAATATAAAGCTCTCTTAAACCTGGTGTCTAAAAGATAACAATGTTGGGGCCTTATGGATTTGCCTGGGACAGGTTGCACAGATGGATTGCCACCACTAACATGGCATTCTTCCTGGTGACCAACTGTAGAAGAGCTTCCCTTAGAGACCTACTAAAGTCCAAGCCTGAGGGACTTGATCATTGCTGTAAGGCAGAGTTGTGGAACCTATGGCCTTCCAGATGTTGTTGGACTACAGTTTGCATTTTCTCTGACCATGGTGGCTGGAGCGTCTAACAATATATGGAAGGCCACAGGTTCCCCATACCTATCACAAGACCTCTTCGCCAGGGCAAATTGTTTTGTTTCCAGGGTTATGCTGTTGCTAAGGGATTTATTTATTTTGCCAGAATTTTAACATTTTTGCAATGTTATGGGCTATACATTTAGAATGTTATTTTTATCCTAATCTTTTATAGTTGCTTGCAACCACCCTGAGCCTTCAGAATAGGGCAGGATATAAATGCAAATAAATAAATACATCAAATAAACCCAGGCTCTTGTGCTGAGGCCGATTATCTGATGTTTGAAAGTACCTCTAAATACAATGACCACACACATCTTTATTTACATAGTGCTGGTTATCCTTTATGGCTTCATATCCTGAATAGCTTTGAAACAGTCAGACTTAAAAGAAGCTGAATATTGGTTGGTTTGTGTGGAATGCTTTTGTGGTCCACCAGAATCCAAATCTGGCAGTTTTACGACATAATACTAGCTGTATCTGTCTAATCTGGCTTTTTGTGGGTCTGCAGCAATATCTGGGTGGTCATTTTAGCCCAAACAACATGATCAAATATTTTTCAGTGGTAAGGGATTCCATTTTTCCTTATGGGCATGCAAGCATCCAAGTTGCCTTCAGACATCCACTAAAAGCACATTCTCATCTGCCACAGTCAGCCTGATAACAACTGTGGTGTTGGCTTTTTAGATGGTGCATGGAATGGATGAGTGAGTGGCAAAGCTGCCATTGATTGTTTTACCACCCAGTCAGACTTCAAGTTGCCACTGCTTTAAAATCAGAAAGCCAAGGGTGTTTCCAGACAGTTGTCATTTTCAAGGTGGGATTTTGTCACATACCAGCAAATTCAAATAAATTTAATTACAGTGGTACCTCAGGTTAAGTACTTAATTCATTCCGGAGGTCCGTTCTTAACCCTGAAACTGTTCTTAACCTGAAGCACCACTTTAGCTAATGGGGCCTCCTGCTGCTGCCGTGCCGCCGGAGCAAAGTTCTTAACCTGAAGCACTATTTCTGGGTTAGCGGAGTCTGTAACCAGAAGCGTATGTAACCCAAGGTACCACTGTAACCACATTTCATAGAATCATAGAACTGGTAAAGTTGTGTCATGGATCAGCCAAACACAGAGGGCACAGCAGAGAGTGCCAGAGCAGGCAGGGGGTGCTGGGATGCCTCACAGGAGAAGGAGACTGGCACTGATACTTACCTGGCAGGGGAGACACCTTGATCATGAAGGAGGTTTTCCCAGGGTGAGGCTCATCCATTGCACTGTGGGTGTGCTGACCCCTGCGATTTCCCCAAATGCGGGATACTTGACTGCATAATTTGTGGCAGTGGGGGACTGCGTTCGTGCTTTCCCCTGAAAAAAAAAAGAAAAGAAAAAAAAGAGACTGGCACTGAGGGCGAGGATTAACCGGAAAAGGCTTGCTTGAGGAGCGGGGACTGACAGCAAGGGTGAAGAATGCCCTATGCTGAGTTGTCAGGATGAGGCAGATGTGGGAGACCCGGAAGAGGGCAGCAGCAGGGACTGGAGAGTGAGCACACGACCGGTGGAAGAATTACTAGAGGGGCCTGTGAAACAACTGAAAAATTATTGATTGGAAAGTAAATATCATCTGTTTAAAGGCACTAACTCTTCTTATATAGCCAGCAGCACAGCAGCTGGACACCCCCATAACACCTCCCCAAAAGCCAAGGTGTTTAGGAGGCAGAATTCGCTCCCTGCCGTGAGTGACTCTTCTAGCCTCCACTGACTTCCAATAGCTGCTTCAGCACATCTGATGGTGTGCTTAAAAGCACATTCAGGTCCTTAGAGTCTTGATTCTCTAAGGGCAACTATGAGCAAGGTGACATAATTTCCTGTAAATCACCAATGAATGCTTTAATAAAGTAACAAATCCTGGACCAAATATAGTCACTGCGGTTTTTTCCAGGCTCTTAAAACCCAAGGGTGTTTGAAAGATTCCAAATTAGGACATAAATATAATCTAGCAAATCAAAAAGCTCCTTTCAGATAACACACACAGGCACACCAAAAACCCTATCGTCTTAAAGTACTAGAAACATTTAACACCACTGAATTGCTCTTTTGGGGAATGCAAGGGTTCGCCAACAGTTTTTGTACAATCAGTCTTTATTCCACAGTCAGGTGGTTCAGCATCTTTGAAATTTTGCTTGTTAGATCAGGTGTTCCACAGCTGTTTCCTCCACAGTGACTCACAGCAGCAGTAAAAAGTCTGTTTCCACAAAGCACAATCTAACGCCACAGTAAGTTACATCTGCACCAGACCTCTCTCCTTAAAATTTACCACTGTTGCTCCAACCAATTCTGCTCAATTGGGTGCATGATGACATTTTTTTAAGGCTTCTGATTCTACCACTGGCCTGTTATACAAGCTTAAAAACAAGCAATGTAACCAGACATTGTTCCAAAATTGTCTTTAATTTGAGTCATGCCCCAACTTATTGAGATATTCTGGGGAAACTGATTGTCAGTAGGGCAGAAAACACAACTTTGGTCCATTGAGCAGCATATTTAGCTGCCAATACTAGGAAACAGCTGAGGAGATAGGGAGGAACTGGGCCTACGCATTTACCAGCTGCCACCACCACATGGCAAGTAAAGGGAGGCAGATTCAGGGGTTGCAAGTAGGGATGTTGTATAATGATAATTTGGCAATGTTCTCCAGCAGGTTTCCATGGGGTTAATATATGCAGCTGTACTTATTAGGTTTTGTGTGTGTATATTTTAAGGGACTGAACTTTTTGTGTTGTTCAGTATGCCACATTTTATCGGTGTGTGTTTCAGAGGAAAAAGAACCTCAGGCATAGCAGCATTTTCAAGCAGGAGGGCACATTGATCACGAGACAGCTTCCAGCTGCAAAATGTTTAGTGTTTTTCTGTATCTTATTCTTCTAGCGGAAAAAAGCACTTACATTGCAGGGAAAAAAAGGTAGCTCAGCCTAGCTTTTCTAATAAATCAGTACAAGAATAGAGCACCGTGTTCCCATCATTATCAGTTAAAAGCAATAACACAGTGTGGAAAAACCATCCAGCACAGAGTCACAGAGTTTATCATGATTGCTTCCTGATGGGAAGCTGGTATAAACAAAACAGAGCCCAAGGCCAATCAGAGACTAGCCTGGACACTTGTTGCTGTAGGTATCAAAATAGGAAGTAAACAGCTTCAAAACAGTACTGAGAATCACTTCGAGGAAGTACTGTTTCCTTTTAGTGCGCTCGCTAAATCTGCTTATCCAGTCTTTAGACTTTCCCCACCACCAGCTTATTGAAGCCTAGTAAATCTCCAGCAAATCCAGTTTTGTAAATGTAATTCCAAACCCCCTCCAACCATCTATTTCTTTAAATGTAAGTTCTCTCAGAGAACTAAGACTGGATCCACATTGCAGCCCCTTATATTTGCAAAGCAGCACTGTTCTGAATGGTGTTTTGGTTTGGGGTTGGTGTTTTCAAACACATTGCTGCTCATGGAGCACATAATATGCCTGCATGCCACCGGAAACCACAACAAAAGTGGGAGGATCTACCCAATGTTCAAAATGTCTTCTTTTTAAAATCCTGGTCTGTGCATGTCTTTGCCCTCACCACACAGACACTTTTCTCTCAGCCACTAAGTGTCAATATTTTCTAGTACATGTATGATATAACTCAGAGAGAAATAATGAGGATTTTTAAAGAGTTTGTTCAAGCAGGCAACAATATAGTAGCACAAAGCTTCTAATTAACTATTGCAACTGTCTGAAAGCAGAACATATCTTCCTTGATATCATATTGAATAGGACTAAAGAGTATCATACTGTTTACTGACATATACAGGAGACACATTCCTTACAGTGCAGGATGCAGACTTGTTCAGATCATTATCTGAACACCACAAATCATGATAAATTGATGCAGAACAAAAGTTTGCAGCTACACCAAGTCTTATTTGCTTTGCATTGTCTGGAAGAAATGAGGTTTACCTAATTGATGTGCTGATATAAAGTGTCCACATATGTCAAGAGACTATGAAAAGTTAAAATAAACGGCAGTGTCCAATTTTTAAAATAAATGATAAATAGATTTGAAGAGTCAGACCAGGCCCATGAATAATAGAACATATATCTGTGGAAAGGGTAACAGGAGTTCGTTTTAAATCGAACACCAGTTCAGTGTCATTCATGAACAATAAATCTAATTATTTTGATGAGACACTAGTTTAAAGGTCTTTTTTGCAGTTGCTTTATTCATAAATCTTAATGTAATCTGAAAAAAAGGAGATGGCATCACAATAGACAAACTTTTCATGCAACAGCCTTTCGATTTATGGCTACATAAACCTCAAGAGTATGAAAAATCAAATGCTTTACATGTGACATTGCCATAGCATTTCTTAAAGGAAATTATTGTTGTGTTTATAGCTCTCAAGTCAAACAGAAAGGCAGGGAATGTATCACATTAAACATCTAAATTTGTGGGTGCAGTGTGACCTTACCTCAGCAGGGGTAGATAACTTTTTTCTTACGCTGTACCAAACTCACTATGTCTTTTTTAATTGTTTATTAAAAATGTGTATACTACTATTTTTTAAACAAACAAACAAAGTGGTTTACAGCAATCATGTAAAACAATTAAAATCAGAGATCAACTAACTTTAACAGAAAGATACTTATCTTAATTGCCTGCATAAGCTTTGCGACATAGAAGGTTTTCAGCAGAATGGGCAGCTGATTTTGGACACCTTGAAAGGACTTAGACCTTGAAACTTATTATTGTATTTTTAAACTGATAGTGTTGTATTTTTTCTGTTAGGCAGGGGGAGATTTTCTGTCACGGGTACCAAAATAACATGGCTGGCCTAGGGTATCCAGAAAGCACTATGTGCCCTGACTTGTCTTGGGCCAGACACAGCTGTAGTTCTTTCTTAGCCTAGCTATTTAAGATTATTCTAGGTGGAGATCACAATTTTTAAATGAGATTATTTTGCCTTGTCAATTTCACTGAATATTTCATGTGACTACATCCCCACATGCACTCCCCCCCCCCCATATTCTCTAAACAAACATCAGATGGAGCAATTGCTCTAGGATTTTGACGATTCAGATTGCTAGAATCCAACTAAATGGGACCAATCTGAGTTTTGAAGGGAAGGAAACACAACAGAGCAAGACCCAAGTTTCTTCCACCACCGCCCCCTTATTTTAAATAATCACTACCATTTTTGTCTGCTAGTTTCAACCACTGAATGGAAGCAACAAAAGCCTTGGTCAAGGTTCAAGAACAACTCAAAGTAGCCTGTTGTGACATGTTTCAAAATGGAAGAATCCACCCTTTGTCTGTGTTGAAAATACAAAGACAGTATTTGCTTTTGTTCCACTGCTCCAGCCGCATTTGCCAATAACATAAAAAAAAACCAAATGAGAGACAGGAATCTTTTATGGACAAAGACTGTGTATATGTGTGTATCCTTTTTCTACTCCGAGAGACGTCATAACAATTTTATGATGCGGCTAAAGAGAATCCCTGGCTTGTTTTGGTTAGGATACAGAAATTCCTTGCATAACACAGTGATTAACCAACTTGGCGAAGAATTACTCAACACAAACCCTGACCCACATGTGTGAGAAATAAGCATTCCATGCCACCTCCGCAATATTAATTGTTTTCTTTTCCATAACGGACAGCATTAAACCCTTAAAATTTCCAAATTAAAGTACTTTACACACAAAAGAGGTTGCATGCCCATGCAACTTGTTTTTGTTTAAAAGGAGACAATGCGAAGTATGCAACTTAATTTCTAAGTCTTAAATGTACTTGTTTTCAAGTTTTCAATTTGTTGTACAGTGAGGCTCTGTTCAAGGCCCTTCTTTGGTGAAGTAAAATCTGTTTGGTACACAACATGGGGCATTCTTGGTTGTGGCCCTGCTGTGCACCATCATCAGGATGAAAGAAAACATTGTAAGTCTCTTATTTAGGCTGGATTTCAAATATTGGTAGTTTTTATAGTAGTGATTTTTAAAAAAATATTTATGATTTTCTTTGAATTGGATTCCAACAACGATGAGCTGAAAGAAGCTGACAAAATAGAACTTGCTTGCTGCTTCCTCCACACTCCAGTCCCCTGAAAAGCAATTCACAAAAGGTGCTTCTCTGATTTTGGAGAATTGACCCTCCCTAAGAAGCCTCCATGCCCCCTCCCATGCCATTTCAGTGGGCATCTGGAACAGTTTTTCAGAAGTGACTCTGAGCTTTCATTTAAAAACTAAACTAAACTCTAGCCCTTCTAGAAAGAAAGTTATGAAGCATAAAGTTTTGGGGAGATATCCTTCTAATTGCAGCCTGGACATTTCTGCCTGTTGGCCAATGAAAGAAGTTGGAGGTGTGATTGAGAAGTGGTATGCTGGATTCCACCCATGGCTACCCTGTTTCACCAGGCACTAAATAGGTTCCAGCGAACCACTTTAGTATTAATTAGATGAGGGATGGGGACCCTGTGGCCCTGCAGATGTTGCTGGACTCCAGCTCCTATCATGCCAATGGTCAGGGCTGTGAGTCATCTGGAGAGCCAGAGGGTCCCAATCCCTCAACTAGATTGTGCATCAACTTATAAGTGAGTAAATTCACTGCTTCTACCACCCCTTTCTTTCTCTCCCTCTTTTTGCTGAAGCAGTATAGTGGTTGGTTACTCAGAGAAACCCTTGCTGGAAACCAAAGAGAAAAGTAAATGAGGCTTGGCAACTGGAGGGTGCAATTTCATGCTTGAGCTCCGGAGCTGTGCTCTGTGCAACTAGCTGTACAGCTTTACTGTGTGTCTCCTGGGCTCTCTTGAGAGGTAGTCAGGGCTGAATAACCACCTTTCTTTCTGACTTTTTCAAGTTGGCCCATTTGTTTTTGCTCCTGAAGTGTTCAGGAAGGGATGTTCTGCTCCATTTGTTACAAACTAGGTGAAAAGAAAAGTCAGGTAGAGGAGCTTTAGAAACGGAAAACATCTCTTCGTAGACAAGAGAATGCCTCTTCACATTCCTGAAACTATTGTTCTTCTCTGTGGGTTTTGCTTATGTTTAAATTTTCCGTGTGATGTCACCAGATGCTGAAGAGGCCAATTAAAAATTAATTGTGGATCTAGCTTCTTCTAGTGTGGTGTGATGGTTAAGTGTTGAGCTTGGACCTGGGAAACGCAGCTAAGAAGCTCACTGGGTGGCCTTGGGCAAATCACTGGGTTTCTCTCTCTCAGCTGAAGCTACTTCACATTCATCAGGCTCAAATGCCACCCTGAACTTCTTGGAGGAACGTGGTGTGGAAACACAAAAGTAATAAATAAATAGCATGTGCTCAGCTAGGAGGCCCAGCTTGGTGGTTGCTTTTGTTGACAGATGTCTACAGTCAAGGCTACACACTCTGTGTAAAGGGGAAGGAAATATCCAGCAACTTCAATCTTAAGCAAAGCTGAAGTCTGCCACCTGCAGAAACTGGAAAAAAATGGACATCATTTGTTTATTCTGCACAATTTATTCTAATGGTGAGGAGAGGCTAGGAGAACGTAGAGAAAGCCTTGATCTGGAATGTCACTAGCCATCAACCAAACACTTTCAAATTCATCTACATAATCAGAAGTTATGCCCCTCCCCTGCAGCTACACCCAGAAAACTCTTTCATAATTATATGGAGTGATATAAGTTTTACTCAGAGTAGAGACTGTTAGTTTCAATGCATCTTCCCTGAGTAAAACATAGTTCAAATATCACCCCTTGTATTTGGAACTGGTATGTTTAAAAGAAAGATACCCCCTGAACCATAACTGCAACATTTATTTGTTTGCTTGCTTCTTTGTTTGAGTGATTTTATTAGCCACTGTTGCAACCAACATACCAAAACACTTAGCTAGAAGATACAAGGGCAGAGCAATCTTAATGAGAACGGAGGGGAGGTTGTTCCTTGGCAGAGAAACCATCAATTTCTAATCGCTACCAGCTTGCACCAGCCAGGATAAAAACAGCAACTTGTTCCTTTTTTCCTGCAGGGGATGGGTGCTTCCTAATTTTCCTCCCATCAGCTTCAATGAGGGGGAAATTAACCATGCCAGCTCCAAGAATATATTTTTTCCAGTTGGTGTGAGAGCTTATGATGGGAACAGGAGGGCTTTGGATCCTTCCAATCCAAGATCCATGTGATCCACAGTAGGATGGACTCCCTTGGGAGGCTGTGGACTCTCCTTCCCTGGAGGTTTTTAAGCAGAGGTTGGATGGCCACTTGCCATACATAGATGCTTTAGTTGATATTCCTGCATTGCAGGGGGTTGAATGGGGTCCCTTGGGGTCCCTTCCAACATTAAAATTCTATGATCCCACCATATCTCCATCATCTCCCTTTTTCAGCCCCTATCACCGTGGCAGCTCCAGTGGCAGAAGACTAATGAGAACTCTTATTATTTACATTATTATTATCATCATCATCATCATTATTAAATACATTTTTATACCACCGCCATCCATAGATGTTCACAGGGCAGTTCACAACATAAAAATTCTACAGCTGTAGTGATGAGGCCTCTGACCACAGAAAGGGAGCCCCATGGCATCTCACAGCCCCTCCACCGCCTTTCCAAGGAGTATAAGATTGCTTCATAAAATACTATAAAATGAGTTATTAAAATATGTTTATAGGTTTTTATTCACCATCTGTTGAAGCTGGAACAGTCAAGCCATGACAGATACCACAGCTGGAAATGTTCATTTTTAAAAACAAAATGACGATAGTCTTTCACTTTTCCTTTTCAATTATAATTCATCCTGCATCGGTGATAAACTGATAAGAAAACAAATTTCCTTTAAGTTTCTGAGTAATAATCTCAAACTCATGGTCTTCATTTCATTCTAAAGCTATTGCCTTGGGCGAAAGGAATAGCTGAGAAAGATGAGCAGGAAAGCTCTCCAAACAAGCACTGATTAAAACATAAATTAAAAAGAAAGTATTATAGCAACTGGTGCCATCTAGCTGCCATGTAAGCAACTGGTTATATCTAAGCAGAGAAAGATTGTGACAGAAATATAGTAAAAGTCTTCTTAGATGCAGAAATGCATATTGTAATATGCTAAGGAGGTTTGTAGTGAAGATGGCCATGGTACAGACTCTGCAAGTAAGAGCTGCGATGACATGATGCCATGCCAACTGCTGAAAGACTGGAGCTCCAAATAAGAGAATGTTCACAAATGGGCCATCTTCTTTGATAGAAGTGAACAGCCAGTTTGGCTAGGCAAAGACAGGATGGAGAGAGTGGAGGAGCTGTGTTGACATGTAGGTAGTATGGACAGGTTAAGACTTAGAAAGTTGTCAAGGCCAAGAATCATTGGAACATTGACAAGGCCAAGAATCGGTGTGTTGATTGAAGTAATGGAACCAAGTAGGTAATAGGTTTGAAGAACGATGGACCTGAGTGAATGTGATGGGGATGTCTACCAGAATGGGACAAAGAAACATGTAAGACTCTGTGACATTGATTGAATGGAAGTACACATGCAAGCCTGGAGACAGTGAGTGAGGAAACTACGAGTGATTACATTTGCATGGTTCAGACCCTGAATTATGTCTTGTTTGACCTATGCTGTTAGCACAGTACTCAGACTAGGCAATGATAAGGAGAAGGTGAGAATGCCAAAGTATTATATTACAAATTCACAACTAAAAGATCCACACTGGCAAAGCTGGAATTTACAAGGGGCAAAAAAAACAGGGAGAAATTAGGCTGGCTGCTGGCAACAATTATGCAGGCTCTATTCTTTCACTAGGATGCGGGTGGCGCTGTGGTCTAAACCACAGAGCCTAGGGCTTGCTGATCAGAAGGTTGGCTGTTCGAATCCCCGTGACGGGGTGAGCTCCTGTTGCTCAGTCCCTGCTCCTACCAACCTAGCAGTTCAAAAGCATGTCAAAGTGCAAGTAGATAAATAGGTACCACTCTGGTGGGAAGGTAAATGGCGTTTCCATGCACTGCTCTGGTTCGCCAGAGGTGGTTTAGTCATGCTGGCCACATGACCCGGAAGCTGTCTGCAGACAAACACTGGCTCCCTCAGCCTATAGAGCGAGATGAGCGCCGCAACCCCAGAGTCGTCTGCAGCTGGACCTAACGGTCGGGGGTACCTTTACCTTTACCTTTATTACTTTCACTAGTTGATCTCAGTGTCATCTTTAGTCGTTTTTTCATCCTGTTCATGTGTTCTAAGCCCAACATGTGAACAACAGTGTGGCGGCTTTTCTTTTCTGATCTTGTTCAGATGTCTTTGAAGCCCACCACCATACAGTATATGCAGCACATGTTTATAGCACAGCACAGCATTTACCAGTAACTCCCAGGTGGACAATGTGGCTCAGCAGAGTGGGCGGAAAATTAGCATAGGAATGTCTGAAAATTCCAGGCATTGCTGACATTCATATCTGTCTCCATACCTAACACCAGAATGCAGACTGGCCAAGGCATGGCTTAGAAATGTGTCAGAAAACAGAGAGATGTGAGAAGAAGCCCTGTTAAAAGTGTTTGACTTTTGGCTCATCCAGAAGGGTCAGGGCTGGGATTCCCAGAGTAGAGATCAGTAACACTGTTTTGGATTTAGCATATATATTAAGTAAAAGTTCTCAATGAATGCATTGTTTTGTATGCTTCCCCAAGCAGTGAGAAATGCTTTTCAGGGTCACTTTTCTTTGGAGAGAGCACTGGACACGGGATGCAAGTCTAATATGTCTACTCAGAAGTAAATCCCACTGAATTCAGTGTGAGTTATTCCCAAATAAGTGGGGTTAAGATTACAGCCCCATTTATGATTTTGCATTTTGTGTACTGTAGTTATTGTATGTCACCTCAATTACACTTAAGTGAATAAAAGTGAGAAATAGATTATTTTAATCACTAAGAAGTAAACAGATATTGGTAATTACAGGCCACTATCAGGGCTGAGCCACAATGTCTCAGAAAATAGTATTTGGATAAATTATCTGGTAATTTCCTTGTTAAGGCTCCCTGCCCCACCAAACGGTTGCATGGAGAAGGGTGGGGCATTTTTCAGTGAGCCCTAGCCACAATGGAGCACAACATTAAATGTACTTAACCCCATTCGCATCAGTAGCCTTAAGAGCACCCTTAGCTCTGTACTAGATTGTGATCCAGAGCATTCTGTAATATCTGTTTATGTATAAAGATATAAGTAGAACACAGTAGAGAATGGAGAGAAATTCAGTTCAGTTCATATTTAAAGGTGAACCTAATCTGCATCTTCGAAAACAATATGTGAATTGAAACACAGCCATACTTCTCTGAATTTTGCAGTGTAGTTCCCCAGCGAAGTTGTTGGTCTCATCCTTCTGTTTTGAGAGACAGTGGAGTATGCCTCTGGGGGGTGAAGTCAAAGTACTACATCAGCAACACCAAAGTGACTTCTCTGGGGTGAAAGCCTGGGCAGTGTGTATGGTGATCCTGGGCTGCCCAGATGGCAGACTCGCCTCTCCGCCTTACTGATGTAGTCCAAAGAAAAGCAGAACAATACATTTGGCACCAGCTTGGTTGCAGGAGTTGCCCCAACCATCTTGGGGACTCCACTCTGAATTTGTGTAGGGTTTACTTCTTAGCCTTTTCTTCTCTCAAAGCTATCCCACAAGGCAGCGGAGGTTAATGTGTACAAAACTACATATACTAAAGTGTTTATAAAAATGCATATATTGTTGAAAATAACATTTAAAATGCATCCTATTGGGAAAATATGCATATTATAAAAAATTGCAATGTAAACATGTGAAATTTTAGGAGAAATTCGCTGGCAAATTTTCTTGAAGGCTTATTTTAAAAATGCTCACTGATATAGAAACATCACAAACTAAACTTAATACTGTAATGGGAAAATGAGAAACCAGAGAGAAACCAAAATTGACATACTCAGCCATCCTTAGAAAGTAGGCAGGCATACATGCAGGTAAAGTTCTAGCTCCAAAGAAGCATCAGTGCTAAAGCCACAGCAGTTCGCCTGAAGCCCTAAACCACTTCTGTTAGCTAGCTCCAAAAACTCCCTTTCATTTCTATGTATACAGAAGACATATGGCAGTTACACGTAGGTTGCTGTACTCCTCTCTGGAGCTTAAACTCTCCTGAATGCCAACTTTTCTGTTGCTTATAGAATTAATCACCCTAATTTTGCCAGGGTTGCTGACTCACTCTTAACTCCTTGTTCTTTCCTTGAATATAATATGCAATGAAGTTTGTTCAGGGATTGTTATTGCAGAATAATGTACTCATGTAAGCCTATTCTATGCAACTCAGGATGAAAGCTCAGCCAACCTATTATGCTTACTGCAGAGCTCTAGGCAAATATCTTCCTCCTGTTGCCCCTAGCCTACTTTACAGAGTCATGGGGGTGGGTGGATATCATTAGCGAGGGGAAGTCAGCTTGGCCCAGCCATTGTCCAAAGGACAAATAGGGACTGGGACCTTGATTATCCTCTGCAGCATTGGCCTCTACTCTTTGGTTGCAGGAGCAAAAGCAAACACAATAGTTAACAGCCACTAGCCAGATGAAAAATACATCTGGGGAAGGACTGGCCCTACCATTTGGCAGAGTGAGGTAGCCAGTGAGGGAGTGGAAGCTAGGTGGGGGGAGTGGCAACAGCTTCCTGATCATTCCACCTCTGTTGGAGGGCAGAATTGTGTGTGTCGCGCACCTGTGCCCCCTAAACTAACCTGCTACCCTCAGGTGTAGCAGATGTTCCCCACCAGTCATCAGTGTCGAAGTAACAAATACCCTCCAACATTCCAGTGATCAAAACTGGGTTGCTCGTTTTTTGGTCCCAAGCTCTTGCGGGAGCTAGCATGAGGGTTGCATGAGAGCATAAAACGAAGAAATGAGTGTCTTTTGGTCTGGTGCTTGGGATGAGCAAGCGGATGAGAAAACCACGGCTTTCCAGGATCCAATGAGAAGCTGGGATAGCTTCTGTGATTCCAGGATGCCCCACTCAAATTGGGACAATTGAGGGGTATGCAACTCTCATTCAATATGTGAAATGGGGATGCAGGCAGCTTCACTTCAGGCAGTGAGATATCTTGAGTCAGCCCTGTGGAAGAGATGGCACACCCTCCCAAAAAGAACACTGTGAATAGGAAAGTCCCAGTCTTTAGTTATTTTTTAATAACATGTAATATTGTAAAAAAATGTTGCATATTGCTCAGAATTTCTGCCATGGAGCAGGATAGGAATGAAATGTAATACATAATAAGAGGTAGGAATATATTGAACCCACAGGGGTTGAAACAGGAATGGAGCAAGGACCTAAATAAATGGCAGCGGAGATAAAGAATAAAAGGCTCCAACCCAGTAAAGACCATGCTTAATTAAAAGAGAGAGAGAGAAAACACCAACCGGGTGGCAACCTTATTTGTTCAGTAGAAATAGCTGCAGAGAAGCAATAAATGGCTTTACTTCCTTCCTTGTGGCAGAGTCAGAAATGGATTTCAAAGCTTGGGGTGGGGGAATGTCAAAGTGCAGGAAGTGACAGAAAGCAAGTTATAACAAGTTGCACACACCACAGTCTGGACTCTGGGTTCACTTTGGGCATTCCAAGCCTGACTGGTGCTTCTCCAAAACTTACTTGAAGTAGCCAAACTTCCTGGATTTATAAAACTGGGCAGAATATTTTATGGGAGCAGGATTCCACATTACTCGCATTTCCTTTCCTTATTAGCAGACGACCACAAGGCAATCCTGTCTTAGTTGCCGCCGCATCTGAGGCCTGGGCAGTGGAAAGGTATCATTAGTGCAGACACAGGTAGCACTTGAATCATTAAGGCTTCGATCCAAAGTACATTTGGGTTGGCAGCAAGAGCCACGAGAATCAATAGGAGACACTTCCAAGTCTGTATGTTTATTGTGGAGTTCCATAGTTCCAATGGGACTATAATATCTCAATAAAGCTGGTAATATCTCCAGAACTATAGGACTAGCCGTCACGAAACATGGTAGGATGATGGTTCATTTTTGTAAAGAGTTTAGGCTTACAACTCTCAAATATTACTCATAGTTACAGGTAGGTAGCCGTTTTGGTCTGCCATAGTCAAAACAAAATAAAAAAATTCCTTCCAGTAGCACCCTAGAGTCTCTATGGTGCTATTGGAAAGAAATATTACTCAGTTGGCTTAGTACATTAATATCCCACCTTTCTTCCATGGAATTCAAGATGGCACCCATCAGTTTTCCAGGTACAGTGGTACCTCGGGTTACAGACTCCGCTAACCCAGAAATAGTGCTTCAGGTTAAGAACTTTGCTTCAGGATGAGAACAGAAATTGTGCTCTGACGGTGCGGCGGCAGCAGGAGGCCCCATTAGCTAAAGTGGTGCTTCAGGTTAAGAACAGTTTCAGGTTAAGAACGGACCTCCTGAACGAATTAAGTAATTAACCCAAAGTACCACTGTATTTTCCCATAGTGAGGAGGCTTAGTCCTCTTTTGCTTTAACAAACCTATCAGAAACTGAAAATGTGCCCTGATTACATTCTCTGGCCAGTGTACAGGAAGCTCTGATTGGCTGCTTTCCCCATAGCTACCATATGATTGATGGCCTTGTAATCAGACCCTAAAATTAAAACATACCCATATAAGAGATAATGTGGACTACCAGCTGAACAAGCATGGCACTGAAGGAACATTTCATTTCATTTGGCAGGAAGCTCTTGTCTCCTGCATCCTTGTGCATCTTTTAATTAATAATGGAGATTTCAAGTTAGTGGCCTAAGACAGAATTAAGTATTAACTATTTTTAGTCTTGCTTGGACAATCCATTTGGCAGCAAAGAACATCTTCAGATGAGTCACTGCCTTTGCTGCTATTCCCTTTAAATAAATTATTCAGTTTAAGATATTCATAAAGCCTAAGCCAACAATTATTCCTTAAAAGGGTATCCTCAAGTGACTTCCATGTGGGTTCAAAGCTATTTAGAGATAAGAGGAGAGAGAGAGACAGAAGCTCAGCCTGCATTCCAAGCCACTCTCCCCTGGTTTCAAAGGGCAATTTTTCTTTTTGAAGTGTAGGATATGCAGTTGGCTATCTATTCTTGTCAAGTTTCATATTAAATGCTTTCTCTGCAGTGGGTGGATTGTCCAGGTTTGCCCTTTGGAAACGGCTTACATCAGCCTAATGTGTTTTTCATTGGTTTGTGTTACCAAGAAGCTGTTTCACATCACTACTGTTTAAAATTGCACTGGCATTTTCATTGCAGCCTCTTCTTCAGATCGCTGTCAACAAGACTAAAGGTGTTTCCCACTGTGCCGTGAAGCATCTATTAAACTTTGTTCCGAGAGAGAGATTCCAACAACACCAATCAGCTAAAGAATGGGTCTATCAGGGATGAATAGTGACATTTTTTCTCCTGTGGTTGCCGCCCATTACCACACGGGCTTCAAGGGAACATTGCAACATATGTTCCTAGAAGTGTACTCAAGAAAAGACTACTTCTCTCTCTCTTTAAAGTCTGCACAAAAAGAAAATTAACTAGGGGTGGCTCCAAGCTCAGATTAAATAGGAATACTGTCTCTGTCCTGAGATGACTCCCAAGAAGCCTGAAGAGGCTCTGGATATCTCTACATAGTAAATGACCTTGGCTGGCATTCCATACTAAACTAGAAACTACCTCCTTCTTTATCTTCCAACAATAGTTGGAACCAGAGCAAATGGCCCACAAAACCATCTAATTCAAGTTTGTCCTCTAATTTAAGTTTGTCCCCATCCTCTTCCCCAATGAGTATTGCAAGGGCAACATTGAGACTAAGAAGGAATATTATTATTTGCTGCTCACTAGATTAGCTGTAATAAGGCAGGCAGGCAGGTAGAAGCTGGTTGAAGCTTCTAGCAGCAGACACCATTGATCACATCTGTTTTCGCTTGCTAGCTAGGGCTAGCTGCAGGCAAACCAAATGTCAGAATGTTGAAAGTGGTAAGATAGAACCGTCATTTCTGTCTTTCGTATCTTTTATGATGCTTCTGAACAAATGCATGCGAACAACACAGACAACCACTTTTAACCTGTGCTATTTTTCTATAAAACAGAGGTGCCAGAACACACCATGAACAGCTCCCTTGTTCTCTTGGAATGGCATTGGCACCCTCCTAAGAGGTGCTGGAACTGAGTTCTGGTGAGTTCCGGCCGAAAAAGCCCTACTTTTAACTCTCCTAAAAACTATTGTCTGTTTCCAACCAAGCAAGAAGGAAAATATTTGCTAAGTCTAATATCTGTGCAAGACGTGTCTGGGGCCTCCAAATTTGGATGCTTGGCATTCCTTTCAAACTGTAAGAAACAATTAGGATTATTGGTATTTCAGGGCCCCACATTACTTTGTTGGGTATCCTGCTGGCTTTTTATAGAGGTGGAGAAAATAAACATTTCCCCACTGTTTCCTCCATTCCCATACAACAAGCATCTCAAATCATTAACAAATGTGTGAGTCTCAAATCCTTTTCTAGGAATCACCTAGTTGCCAGTGACCCTCAGATACTATCAGTTTGGCAAGGAAGAATGATAATACAACAAATGGTGCTTTACAAATATGTCTGAAGATCTCTAAAGGAGTCTGCAAAGGTGTACGAGCTTTTATATCACACTTCAGACATTTGGCCAATTCAAATATCCATATTCAGCATTTTTCAGGGAAGCCTGCTTGGTTAATTCCCTTCTAATGTTAAAAATGGTTGTCAGTTTACACACACACACACACACACACACACACACACTATTTTGGGCTTATTTGTTCCTCCTTTTTTAACAATGTGTATCCCACCTCCTCATCATGCTGATTCGCAAAACAGCTTACAAATTTAAAATATCGAAACAACATACGACAGAGTAAAATGAATAGCAACTCATATTAAAAGCTGAGGGAAACAGCAGTGTTTTTGGCCTGTTCCTAAAGATCAACAGAAACGGAAGCTGTGTGCATATTATCATCTTAAAACACAGCTAGGTGGTTCATTTTCTCAATTTGGACTATGAAGAAGCAAATCAAAACACAGTAATGTGTTCCGTAAGAAATGACAAGATAAAACAGGATAGATAAGGGTTGTGGCTAATGTCATGTGTACACCGCTTTCTAAAACAGCAGTGGGAGTAAACTGGATGAAGAGTCAATGGGATTGTGTACACAGCCAGGGATTACTGCCATCCTGTTGTCAGCCACCTTCCTTCAGAACAGGAGCTCTGAGCAAGATCTGGAGGAGAACAGCCTTTTTTTTGCTCTTAGCTGCTGAGAGGGGAGGGAAAGGATGTCTCTCTGAGGAGAGTCTTGTGAAGTTTTTCTGAGGAGATTTGAGGACACTAAGGTGTCTGCCTGCTGTTCACCTAAGGGTTTACCTCAGTGGTACTGAAAACTACTCCAGAATGTGCTCTTAAGGTCACTTAACATGGAATAGTTATTATGCTTCAATAGCTGCTGTGCTGAATAATTAAAAGAGTTCATTCCCCCCCAGTATTTTCCAATCCTGTCAAGTGTAGCCTACTGCAAGATGCCTAGAGCACAGCTTTATTTTATTCCATATTTTATACTTTTAATTTCATATTTATATTTATATTGGCCCACCCATAATGGGTGGAGGGATTTTGGTTTTTCTGAGGAAATTTAGGGGAGAATTGGTGAAGATATTGAGAGAAAAATCAACAGAGGAAAAGAGCCAGAGGAGATGACAGGCAACTCATTTAGTCTGGTTTTTTGTGTAGGTGTATTCTGCAATACGATATTGGGCTAGGTTCCCTTCAGGTTCCCAACTCTACAATTCTATGATTCTATTATTTTACTTCATTTAGATCCTTCCACATGGCCTTACAAAGGCCCTCGAGGCAGCTGATAAATTTACGCCAAGTAAATTAGCAAAAATGTATAAATCAGAGTCAAGTACTTGTTGAAAGTGTCAAGAAATGGAGGGTACTTTTTACCATATGAAGTGTACATGTAAAAATGTGAAGGAATTCTGGGAGATGATATATAATTAACTTTTATAAAAAGATCAGAAAGCTTCTTATTAGGAAGTCCCTACAGACCAAAATAATGTATTTCTTTACGCAGTTACAGCAGCCCGAATAGTATATGCTGAGAAATGGAAAGAGAGAATGATTCCAAGAAAGGAGGAGTGGCAGATATAATCAATTAAATATGTAGAATTGGCAAATTTAACTAATAGAATAAGAAATCAGGAAGATTTAGTTTTTTAAGGAAGAGTAAGAAATGTTTGCAGAATATATGAAGGATTATGTCAAGCAGGATAAAGTGTTAGCAGGATTAATTTAAATTCAGCAGTTTAAATAATTAAAACTATAGAGGGAAGGGATTTTTAAAAAATAAAAGGAGGAATTAGAATATACAGTCTTAATGGATAAATAAATAGAACCATGGAAGGGGGAAAGGGAAGTTAATTTTTGAGTTTGTGGTTATATTCAATGAAATGTGAATTATAAAGAAAATTTGGAAGAAAAAACACACCAAAGGCCCTCAAGGCAGCCTCACATCTTACCATTTTATTGTACGTATGTATGCAGAACTGCACTTCATTTCACTCTTGCCTGGTTCCAAATATTATTTGGAGGTCTTCCCCTTTTGTTACGCTATTTACTGTACCTATTGTTTAATTGAGGTTAAAGCGATCTCCAACCTTGCATCCACAATAATCATAAATCTCCTCTTCTGTGTACACTATCCAGAATGAATTGTTAGAGACCTCCCGAAAAGTCTGAGAACTCCAGCAGAACAGGAAATGTTTATTCAGATAAGATATAATGCAAGGAGGAGACGACTAGTGCATGATTCATGTGGGATTTTAATCTTTCTGATAGCACATGGTCACCTCATTTCACATTTTGGCTTACTCCACAACAGAACATTTTTAACTTTGATAACATTGATATAGAGGGTTTCCCACCCTCCATCTTATCTACCTCACAAGCCTTGTGAGGTAGGATAGTCCGCAAGGTAATAACTGTCCTAAGGTTGGCTTGTGATCTTCAAAGTTGAATGGGATTTTAACATGCTAAATGCAACATGGGTTCTCACAGAACTAGGGCAATCTTGATTTTCTGCTGCAAAATCTAGCGGTATGTTTGTTTGTTGCATTTGTATCCCACCTTTTTCTCCCAGGAGCTCAAGGTGGCATACAGTGATGGACCTACTTTGGGGGGGCCCTGAAGCCTGAACTGTTGTGAGGGCTCCTTCACAACCAGCAATGATGTCTACCAGGACAGACTTTGCTGGTGTGCTCAAGACATCGATTCCATAAAACATATTTTGTTGCACTGTGCAAAATATGAGCAAGCCAGGGCTGAACTGATATTACCCTTGCTGGTACCTTTCCCGGGAAAATCAGACGCTCCCTATTTCAGGTTCCTATTGGAAGACCGGACAACCACTAGAACATTAGCAGTGGCAAAGTTTTTATTGGTGGTTGCAAGAACCAATGATCCCTATATTCTGAACAAAATGCTTGTTTAACCTGGAGGTAGGCTGTATGAATTGTGTATTGCTTTGTAACGATTTGTTGGGTCTCTGGACCGTAATAAAGGTTAATGATTGATGATGTCTGGGTTACCACTGTTATCTTCTTCAGTGGCGTTGCTTACAACAACCTTTACAACATTTTTTTTAATTTTTTAAAATAATCAATTTTAGTTGTGCAACTCAAATTGGGTCTACTAGACCCATTTTTTAAAAAAGCAAGGTTTGGCATAGAGGCAGTGACAGTCACCCAGTGAGCTTCATGGTCGAGTGGGGATAGTTCCAAGGATCTCATATTGCACCTTGTTTTTCTTTTTTTTATTTCTCAGCAAAATTCATTGTGAATATTTCAGATACACAGTTAAAAATCTTGTTGAAGAATTGTCTAGCATTGCTGGCCCATGGGTTCTGACAGCAGGGGTAGCTGAAAATTTAAACGACTATCATCCTACCAAGCACTGTGACTGATATGAAGTCACAATTTCATTTACACACTATTTTAGAAGACCACCAGAGTTCATACAAGGAAGTTAAAACCAGTGCTCTATTTAATGATATCTGAGTTGAAGTCTGAGTTGCCAAATGGCAGTAGATGGGGGGGGGGAGTTTAGGAATTGCCTGACCTGCACCTCTGAGCCTTTAACAGAGGTTTGATATGCAGAAATCCAACAAGTGAAGATGTTCATTGCATGGAGCTATTAGTACAGGAGAAATGTTTATTAAAGAGACAAACACAGAGGTCAGTTCAAAAGTGAAAAACCCCTGCTCAAGGAAAGCAAGCCTAAGAAAACATATTTCAAGATTAGTATTATATGAATCAGGGCAAAAGCCCCCTGTGCTTGATTTCTGCAGTGAAATAGCCAGCTTGCAGAGTAGAGCTTCCAAGTTTTCAATTTAGACTCAGCAAGATTTCAGCAAAGCTGCAGTCAGACTTAAAAGGATTTGGAGCATATAAATATGTAGAGTCAGTAGCAGCTAGCAAATGCAGTCCAGAACATCCAACTAGGGGACTATAAGTCTGGAAGTAAAGATCCACAGGAGGGGGAAAGTGTTTAAAGTGCAGGTGCTATATAGTGAGTGATTGGAGGGCGGGGGAGGCCTTAACTCAGGCCACAGCTGCTTGAACGGATCACACTTCCTTGCACGTATGCCTGAAAATGGGAGAGTGTTTAACACAATTGATGATTTTTAAATTTGTCTCCAAGGGATTTTAACTCCCCTAATACCTCATGCAGCCAGCCCTACCAGAGTTAAATCTGTTTGCTTGGCTGTAATATTATGGTAGCCTAGATTAAACGGGTGAGTGTTGAATATTATATATGAAGTTCAGTACAGCAAACAGTGATTAGTTCATAGTATGTGTTCTATGTGTGAATGTAGCTCTTTATCCTACACAATTTAGAAGTTTCTGAGATCAGTGAGATTAACAGTGTTTGCATATGTCGTCAACTCAGGATGGATGAGAAATTAATTTCAGTGCACAATGCATGTTTAAAGCCAAAAACTATCAAATTCACACTTTCAGAAACAATATGCTCATCAAAACATGGCTACACTCAAAATCCACTTACCTGACGTGAATTTTGTGGTGAAGTTCTCTAAACAGTATTTACAGAAGTACACATATTAAGATACTAATGAAAATAGCATACAAAATTGGGGAAAGTTGCTTGCAAAAATTAGTCAAACTTGCATATAAAATGTGTTAATAAAATGTTGGTGCATTTTCATAAGGATTTTTTTTAAAAAATTGCCACAAAGTGCGGAGAAGTGAATTTAAGGCTGCAAAAATGAGAGACTGAGAGAACAGAAAGTGACATATCTTTCTCTCCCTATCGCCAAGAGTGTGAAAATTAAATCAGTACAACTGTATCATATGCAGTTGTAGGATGCATAGGAGGCTACAGCTAAGCTGGGAAATTGTATCACTCCCAGCAGCATTATCTAGAGACCTTCTAAGAGTGTAGAATTCATATGAATTGCATTCACAGTTTTAGTGGCTAACTGAAGATGTCCATTTTCAGCTTATTTGTTATGTTGAGGTTGACTTCTTCAGGTAGAGAAACAGTCCTAGGAGGAAGCTGTGATTCAGAGATGAAAAGCTGCCGAAAAGCTGCCCGGACGCCATTTTTGGATGCCAAACGCTGGCAATGTCTGGGATTTTCCAGACATATGGCAGCCCTAGCTTTCCGATTAGAGTGGCCAGGGCTCCTGTACCTTGAATGGTTGTGCAGAATAGGAGATTCCAGCAGATGTAGCTTGCAATCTACAACCTGCTGAAATTCCATTTTGTTCACAAGTATTAAACCATGATTATGCATTTGTTCTTTAAGTTTTCTTGTGGTCTCTGGTCAGTCAAGTTTCTTAAACACTACAGAAACATGCACACCCTGCTTGACCAAGAGAATAATTGTGAGATAGGAGATGAATGTGGGTGCTCATTGGCAACCATAGCTTTCAGGTTGTTGTGTGAATGCAGCCTAAGAGACCTTCACACTTACTCAGCCTAATCTATGGCAACCTGCATCAACGTAGCCAATGCTACCGACATTTCAGCCTGAGGCTGTGAGATAGGGGAGTTTTTTCATGAAGGGCTCTCTCAGCAATTTATTCACCCTTGTGACCACAGGTGTTTCTGCTGATTTCCAGAGTGATGGAAAAGCAACATCTGAGCCAGCCCACCCATGTGACAGGGTGGAGCAGGTGCCTCAGGCAGCAGAAGCACAAGAGGCAGCACTGCCACTTGGAATGCCCCTCTCTCACTGAGTTCACTGAGAGGGAGGCATTCCAGCTGTGGTGGAAGTGGGATGGGCAGGATGCAACAGCCGGGCAGCCCATTCCTGTTTCGCCTCAGGTGGCGAAGCAGGCTGCCTTTAAGCAATGTGCTTGGAAACATACAGTGGTACCTCGGGTTACAGACGCTTCAGGTTACAGATGCGTCAGGTTACAGGCTCCGCTAACCCAGAAATAGTACCTCGGGTTAAGAACTTTGCTTCAGGATGAGAACAGATATCGTGCTCTGGCAGCGCGGTGGCAGCGGGATGCCCCATTAGCTAAAGTGGTGCCTCAGGTTAAGAACAGTTTCAGGTTAAGAACAGACCTCCAGAACGACTTAAGTTCTCAACCCGTGGTACCCCTGTATTCCCTTCTGCATGAACTGAAAATGATCTTGATCAGTATAGGCTGTTGATCCCCATCCCCTTTTCGTCTTCTCCAGGGTCTGGATTCTGGAACAATTTGACCTCATGTCACCATCTTTTTATTTTATTTTTTTATTTTACTGAGTACATATAAAAATGCCCCACGTCTGACGTGTGAACCTAGCAAAGCAATGTTTTTGGCTTATGAGCCAAAGAAGATTTTATCCCCCAAATCCTGGTAGAGCATGCCTCCAACCTCTACCACTAACACTCATCCCTCCCCCCCCCATCCCTGTAAATGAGTGTGTTCATTGGCATGCATGCCTGTTTATTTAGGTGCGTGACAGGCTTCCGTTGTTATTTGGACGAAAATGTCTCATTCTACCCATTCCAAGTGCTATTTGCATGCTGTTTTGTAGACATCTCCTAGACATCTCGGGCACCAGAGGGATTCATAACATTCATCCAAATGTTTTCCCGGAGGTTGGTGTGTTAGAGAGAAGTATTTGTATTATGCAACTTGAGACAAAGATGAGTTGACGAGCTGAATTCAAAATGTGGAGGGAGTTAGTGTTCACTGCAAGTAAAAGGGGTAGCTACACTGTCCTGCAATATTTAAGATTCGTACAGTTCACCTTCTCCTCATCCCGTAAGAACCTCCAACCTATTCCTCTTCCTGGAGGCAGGCTAGCTTTGGAAAGAATACAGTGCAGTGCAATTCAGGCACATGCTTCAGATCCTGAAAATCAGAAACACCCACAACAACCGCTTGCATAGAATTAGTAACATTGGCCAGGAATTATTAAACTCAAATCTGTCCCCTTAAAGTTGAAGCTTTAATCCGTTTTACAGGCCATTGCTGATACTTCAGTTGTGGAATGATCTCTGCAGGCGGACTGCCTGGCTTCATCCTCTTCTGCTTTCAGCCATATGGGAACAACGTGCTTCTTCTGAAAGGCTTCAATACACTAATATCTGTAGACTCTGCTATCAGCCACTGAGAGGTCAAGGAGACTGAGAAGGGTAGCATCCCCCTGTCTCTTGCCTGATAAACCTACCATAATTAACCAAGGGTCATTCCACTTCCAAACCTGGGAACGAAGCCAGATTAAAATAAATCTAGACAATTCTTTTTCTTCCAGGCACACCTGCAGTTAGACCACCAGCACCCTCTTAAGCATCTTGCCCCAAAAGGAAATATTTGTGACTGGGGGGTAGTTATTTAACTCTTCTGGCTCCAGAGGGGTCCTCTTAAGAAGAGGGTGTACCACTGTCTTTTTAAGGGCCAAGACAAATAGGCATTAACCACTCCCTGGGCTGGCCAGTCAATCCCCCTTGGGTGGACGATGAGTGGAAAAACAGGTGGTTGCCCAAACTCCTGCAAGCAACTTCTCCACATCCTCAAACTGTAATAACTGAAACTGAACCAAAGCAACCAGACCAGACAGTGCTCTGGAGATATATGTGGATTTAGTATAACTGTGATATCTAATTCTATGCAAGTCCAACCACTTTATCCTCAAAGTGCTTCATAAAAGCATCACAGCAGGCTTCTAATGACTCAAAGCTGCCCACTGGTCTGGTGCAATAAGCTTATTTGCAAGTTGGAACAGCTCTGCTGGATGGTTGCTTGAGGATGCAATGGCGTCAGAACCTGCCCTCTAGGTAGCTGAAAAGCACAAATTAAGAGAACAAGTCTTACCCAGGAAATAAGAATGTCACTGCTACTACCACCAAGATTCCCGAAAACTGACATTGCACCTGACTCATTTTTGAGTTATTAATGGCTGCCAAGAGCAGAACTCTGTTGTTGCTGCTGCTTCTACTGTAAAACCAAATTGAAGTTTACAAATAAAAACCAGAAGAAGCCACCACCGCTGCTAAAGCTAAGGGCCCCCAAAGTGCAGCATGTACCCCTTTTTTAAAAAGTGAACACACACCATTTGGAAGCCCTGAATTCTCTCCCCCAATGATCACTTGAACTTCAAGCTTTGGCAATCCTCACCCCAGGGCTAATATTACTGGATTAGGTTCAGCCTGTTTAGCTGAACATAGGTCATTTGAAATTGATGGGACATGTTAGTCATGACTTCACTTAATTTCGAAAGGGAACTACGTGCAACTCACTTAGTCTGGATGCTGCCGACTGAATCCAAACGCTGCAAACTGGCAGTGAAAACGGCTGGAACTCTGCAGTGGAGGAATGAAGCGTTCTGCCATGAAGTACTACTACTGAGAAATGTAGCAAAACACAGCCCTGCCAACATCTACAAACCCAGAGAAGACGATTCCACAAGCAGACAGAATAATGGGCCAGAACAAGTGGATTTGGAACAGTTCACAGCAATCCTGTCTTTAGCTGTGCTTCAGCAATCGTCTCCCAGGTCGCATTGTCTGCAGTAGCCAGAATTTAGTTTTCCATCTGTTTGGCCCCTTTTTATCCTGTAGTAATAAACACGTTACATATCCTTGGCTCCCTGGCAAATCTGTTTTTGACAAAAGGCCACAAAAACCAAAACAACCAAGGAATTGGGGCCGACTTGTCCGGACGAGGGGTCAGGGGAAGAAGTCCACGGTACTAAAAACGTATAGTAATGGCATTTTTGGCAGAGTCTTTCCTTCTCTGTGAGCCACGTTCTGCTCAGATGCAGGCAGCCGGCATTGCTGTTCAGGGCTGAGCTGCACCTGGAGAATCCCCCAGGCGATTGCATCCCTGTTAGGGGACACTGGAAATCGCTCTGCACTTAGGAACAGCCACAACAAAGGGAAGGCTGCAGATGCAGGTGCAGAATGAGAGGCGACAAGGCAGTCTGCTGCAAACATATCACCCTGCAAAGAATGCCTGCTGGGAAGGCAGATGCCCCTTCCCCTTTATCTTTTTTCACTAAATGTTAGCTCCACATGGAAGACAGAGCAAGATTGTTTTCTCCTGTTCCAGAGGGTAGGACCCAAACCAATGGCTTCAAGCTACAAGGGACAAGATTCCATCTAAACATCAGGAAGAACTTTCTGACATTAAGAACTGTTTGACAGTGGAATGGAGTCCCTTGGGAGGTGGTGGACTCTCCTTCCTTCGAGGTTTTTAAGCAGAGGTTGGATGGTCACCTGTCATAGATGCTTAAATTGAGATTCCTGCATTGCAGGGAGTTGAACAAGATGACCCTTGTGGTTACTTCCAATCTATGCTTCTATGATTCCACCTTCCTAAGTCAACTTAAGTCTTAGAGGAGGCATTGCCCAGTAAGGAAGGAAAAATGAAGCATCCTCCAATACATTGATTCAAGCAAAAATTAAAATGTTAAGAGGGACAGAAGGTCTGCAAACAAGTAACTTTGTCTATTTTCCTTTGTTTTGCAATCATTTTATCTGGCTTTTCAGGCAATGATTGCTTCCCAAAGTGAATCACACCAATGCAGCATGGCTTGCAAATTCAAAAGATGCAGAGCTGGGGAGGCAAAAGGCAGAAGATCTTTGAGGCCAAAATGAGGTTGTGTGCTGCAGCTGGGGCTATATATGCAACTGGAGCCAAGCTGCTCTTCTCAAGGTTAAAGTAACTTATTCCCCTCCCCCAACTACAGCTAAACAGCTTTCCTTTCAGCTGTTCCATCCAGAAACTATATCACTCTGAGGAAGTAACCCCTTGGCCTTTCCTCAGCCACTGAGGAGGAGGAGGAGGAGGGGTAACACAGAAACAGCTAGTAATCAGGGAGGAAGAAGAGGAGGAAGAGGAAGGGTGCCAGCCAGAAAAGTGGAATACCTCCACCACAAAGAGGGTGCGAGCTACAGAGTCACTCCGCAATAGAGGCAATGTAATGCACCGGTCCTGCTAATGTGAACTTGAAATAAATCCCTTGTTTAAATAGCCATAGGTAGTTTGCCCCTCCCCACTCTGTCAGCAACTGGCTGGACATTGAGGAGGGGTGGCTGGATTCTGATGAGTGGGCACTGGAAGACTGGCTTAGAAAAAGGGATCAGTGAACTGGAGGAATCAGTAATAGCTGGGAGACAAGATTCAGAGGCAGGAGAAGCTGCAGGATTGGAAAGTGAAGAACAGGTGCAAGAGGAAGGAGAGATATGTCAGGCTGGGGTAGAGTCAAGGGCTTGCACACTTCCTCCTCCTGCCCCCACCTCTCCTGCTCCACAGTCTCCCAGGACCAGAAGAGGACTGAAGCGGGAGGAGCAGAAGCAGGTTCCACGCAGGCATAGTCTTCATCTGCTTGCATGCAGTTCAGGTGGGGAAAATACATAAGCCAAGGTTGGGGGTGAGGCCTCTGTTGCATGGAACTGTCTGATTGGGTGCATACCCAGGAGCAGGATTGATGGACATGCCTTTTCCTGTCTTGTAAGTGTACCTTTGGAAATAACAAGTTAATTCCTCACTCTGGACATTCTTTTCCTGACAGCGCCATGACACCCTGCTGGAGAACAACTCTCTTTCCCTGTGGGCTTTTCACACAAGGCCACAGTGGGAAACAAGAGGCTGGATGCCAAAATGTAGGTGTTTGGGATTCAGCTGAAACAGGAAATGATTCAGGATTTCAAATTTTGAAAACACTATAAAGCAGGAATAGGGTACCTGTGGCAACCCAGACATTCTTAGGCTCCCATCAACCCCATTCAGCATGGTCAGTGATCAAGGATGAAGGGAATTAAATACAACAAATATTATTTATTTGTTTAGCTGAAGCCGTTACAAAAGATAAAATATATAAAGCAGAATAAAATAGATTACACAGCTAAAATAATTCTTTAGAACCAGATATTTTGTCAGACAAAATTTAACTTATCATCCCCACAGACTGTTCTCCTTAAAATTGTTGCTGTAAAGCTCACGTTTTCAGAGGTGAAGGGGGACCTGTCCCCTAATGGGAGTTGTAATCCAGCCCCATCTGGCAGGACCATGCACTCCCCACATCTGTACTCAAGTAAGATCTGCCTCCCCATCTTTCTTATCATCACCTTTTGCTTTGTTGATTCCCCCATTCAGCCCCCACATGCCTCTCCTTCAACACCCATTTGGCAGGTTAAAAAGATTTTGTGAGGGCAGCTTTCCCCCTCCCCTCTGTTCAGTCAGGAGATTTGTTCTGTATTCTGCCGGCTTATGGTCTTGTCTCTGCTGTCTCATTCTGAGTGGGAGACTCCAGATTTGAAGGCTAATCTTCAGATATCCCACTGTGAAAAGCATAAGTCAACATAGCCATTGGCACAGATGAAAACCCCCTTTGACCTTGGGTAAAAATAGGAACCAAGAGACAGGCAGACAGCGTCAACCAGGCGCGCAACTTGCCGAGATGCTCCAAAAGGTGCATGATTTACTGGATCACAAACAACACTGGGGTCTGCTGAGACTTCATAGTTAAGCCATCCAAGTGAGAAATTCATTCACTAATGACACGAGAAACCTTTCACAAATGCTTTCCCAGCCCTCAGAAGACCCCAGGACCCAGTCAGGAATTCTTCGTGGAGATTATATATAATTACATGCTGATGCGATTGAGGAAACGAGTTCACATGATTCATGTTCCTGGGTCAAAAAGGAAAAAAAATCTGGCAGATAATCCTACAGCCCAGATCCAATGCGGATTTTATCTGATTTTACTTAAACAATGCTCAGTAATTACAGTCATTTTCAAGGCATTCAGCATAGCACCTGCGGCTGCCAGAAGATGAACAAACAACGGTTTTGGCCACCAGAGCGAAAGCCTAAAAACAAAAAACCAATCCTTTGGAAGCAAAAAAAAAGTGGTGGCTGGAAAATAATCAAGTGACCGCGCTGGGGGGATTTCGTTTTCAAAATATCAAAATAGCCCCGTGTGCTGAGTTTGTGGATTATTTTGTTTTTAAACAGAATTCATGGTATTAACAACAGGAGGTCGAGGGCTGGAAGGCTCACCCCTTGATGACAGAGAAAGCAGCTCAGATAGCATCAGCTTTCACAGTCTGGAAACCTTAAAATAAAAATAATTACATTTCTCAACAGAGCAATCATTGCAGGGGCAACAAGCTCTTGCAATGGGATGTCAGCAGGGCTTGCTAGCAAAACAGCTGCTTGGGATTATTCCCCTCTATATGCAAGGAAAACATGTTTCAACATTTAGGATGTTAACATGCCTCAGGCCGTCCTTGGAAGCAATTCAGTTACATTCAGCACACACCATAGTAAATTATCCAAACTTTGTGTTGGGGTACGTTATGGGGGATCATCAAAGCAGGGCCCATTGATCACTGGTTCTGCTCTGGTATCGCCATCTGAAAGGAAAACAAGCAGCAGGTGATGGCAAATATATTTTTCATACAGCAGTTTTGGATCCTCTCTTGTGCGTGAAAGACCTTTCTTTCCCTGAGACTCTGGGGAAGCTGCAACCAGTCAGAGCAGAGAATACTGTGCTAACTGGATGGATGACTTGTCTGACATGGTATAAAATAGCCTCCTGTAAGACAACTATTTGGCCAAGAAGAATAGCCTATAGCACCCTTACTGCTGAAGAGGCTGTCGGATGCAACTCTGCATGATTTGCAATTCTGCCCTTGCCAACTTACACTCAGCACTTGCTGCTGGTAAGCTGTTGTTTCACAGCTTTGTGCTGGGTAAGAATCGATCACTCCATCTCACATCTGCAGTGCAGATGCTATGGAATTAACCACTGGCTGCATCTCTGAATAATTCCCTGCTCTGGCCTCACCTCCTTCCAATCAACGCCCAGTCACTCCTGATGCAGGGACCCAGCAAGTTTGCCCACCGTTGCAGGAGGTTTTCCATTGCATTTCTGCATGAGTAAGTGCTCTGAGCTTTTCTTTCCAACCAGGACGAATGCTTACTTTAGTGACTCATGCACAAACATGGGGACTGGGCTCCTCTGAGGGCGGGTAATTTTTATTCTTACACATTCTAGTTGTTGCGCATTCCAGATTTAATTCCCAAATAAGTGTAATCTAGCAAACGCTTGGGAAACACAAGGAGGGGGCTGAATGACACCCCACACACATATTGAAAGAATGTGTGGGTCACAATGCCTTCGATCGGGGCCCTTCCTCATCAGCAACTGCTCTATGTACATGCAACAATGTGCCTCAACTGTTCAAAGATTCTGAACATCCACATTTGCTTTGCAGATTTAACATGCGTTGGTGGACAATGGGAATTCCAGCAGCAGCAATAACAAAGGTTGATTTTATTTGATTTTATCCATTGTATACTTTTTGAAATTCTTACATACACCACTTAGAAATTCCAATGATTAAGGGGTCTGCTAGAAATATTCAGCGGACTTTTTTGAGTTTGGTCCATTCTAGATTTACTGGCTCATGCTGTAACAAGGGACTCAGCTTTACAGCTGCAACATTTTAAACTGGTTGTAAAGTACAATGTACAAATGTGACACTAGATGACGAAAGTGAGCTATGCAAAATTCAATGTATTTTTCAGAACTTTTTTTTTAAAAAGCATTTTCACCGCACTTTTTATATGTGTGTAGATTACACCAAGATGTAGTGTTGATGGCCAGCAACTGAAACAGCTTTAAAACATTTCATAGCAGATAAGGTTGCTGGTCACAATGGTTATATGATGCCTCTGGGTTCAGAGGCAGCACGTGTCTCTCAATGTCAGCTGCTGGGAAACAACACCTAGGGAGGGTTTTGCTCCCATCTGCCCTGGCTTGTGGCCGAGACATTTGGTTGGCTGCTGTGAGAGGCAGGATGCTTAAATAGGTTTATGGTGTGTTGTAGCAGGATAGCTCGTCTTATGTTCCTGTATGCATTAAGGCTGGTGTGTTGATTTTAAGCAGAAGTTACAACTAATCAAGTTCAGGAAACAGGTCATTGGAAACTTTGACCCTGATAATATTCAGCCATATCCAAATCAAAGTGGGGGAACTTATTGTACTTTCCCATCACTAACAGTCTCAGTATTCTTACTCTGTGCCCTTCAGCAAAGCTATGCACTTTAATATTAGCACAATCCATTCCATATGTTTAACCTTATGACCCTCTAATCTCCACCTAAGCTGCAAGGAAAGGAAAGAAAGCTTAATCATTATATATAATTTCAAAACATTCCTGACTACACTCAGAACATTGCCTTAGGAACATAATTAAGGGAACAAGAATAATTCTCCATTGTAGAGGCTATGGTGGAGAGAGACAATCATTTCTGGCAGAATTGATTATTTTCAATAGAGGTGATGTAAATTCTGAGAACAGACATTGAGCAGTAGCCAACTTCCACCGGCACAAGGATTTGTGTTTGTGCAATGGAACTTCTTCTCTCGCTCCTTGCACAAACCCCCTGCACCCCCCCCAAAAAAAAATCTGCTCCTGAAGGTTGGGAAAAACCAAGAACATGTTTAGGGTGTGGGGAGGAGAAGTTCTGTTGTGCAGCCAAAAGTCCTTGCACACTGATGCATATTAATATTATTCTCATTTATTCCATTTATACTGAATAACATTTGGCATGTTGTTCAGGATCATCTCCAGATCACGTTTTACTAAGCACCTAAACTAGCAAAGCATCCAAACAATGCCATCATTCTCATTACACAATGAACTCAAGAGGCCAGGAGCCATGTGAAAGGATTCTCTTTGTGTGCCCTGTCCCTTCCAGGAGGTAGAATGAGTATGTCATGCCCAAATCCTGGAGCCAGCATGGCTAACATAAAAAGATGATGAGCCCAGATATATTTTCCTGCCCCCTTCCTCTCCAAGCATCATCATGTCTCCCACTAGACCAGAAATAGTGCCAAATTTTAGGTAATTCCCCTTACAAAACTGTGCTTCTGCATCACTACAAAGTTCTTTTAAAAAGGTGAGGGGACAAGGGCCAGGAAATTAAGGGCTTTCACTAAGGAACATGGAGCTTATTTGTGTTCCACAACTACTACTACATTAAGAAGAGCAAGTCTACCATCTAGTGGCCAGCCTGGTTATTTACACCCCTCTAAAGCCGCCTACCTCTTTTGAGAAGTGATGAACATAGGACAAGTAACCAAGAAACAACAAAAAAAAAACCCCACAGAAATGTCACACAGATAAGTCACCTGGAGTCCTCAGTTCAGAGATTATCCCAATGCTGCATGTGTCACTGTTGTCACTGTAGGGATATGATAGAAGCTGTACCCAACAAAACTTAATAAAGTTGCAAAAGGAATGCAGGGAAGCAGAGCTCCAGAACTTTTTTCAGAACAGGAGCAATGGCGCCATTAGCTTGGAGCGGCAGGGTCACAGATAGTCCCTATATGGCTGCTCTGGCAAGCAAATGGAGTAATCATGAGGCTTTCAAGTTTCTTTGCCAGATTAGCAGTCACCAAATGAGGAAAATAATTAGGCTAAACATATATTTTCTTTTCTTATTCATTTCCAAAATGTCATGTCCCAGCCCACAGATCTATGAAATTTACCAATTTATAGAGCTAAAGTCCAGGTAGGACCAGTGCTTTTTTCTAGACAAAGAGGTGCTGGTACTCACCATGAGGTCGTTACAGTAAGTGCCACACTTTTTAAATACCAAAAAAAAGAAAAGAAAAAAAGAGAGAGGTGCCGGTATTGCGTACCCTTGACTACCCCCTGAAAAAAGGCCCTTGGTAAGACTATAAAGTCTGACAATTTCATAGATCTATGGGCCAAAGCGCTGCATTACGCTTAGATGTCTAGCTTAGCTCCTATTCAAAAGTGTCTGGGCCCTGAGTGGAGAGAAGTTAGTGGCAACGTTGCCACCACCAAAGCAGCAACAGAGAAAGCATGTGTTGGCAGCCACCAGCAGAGATAGGCACTGTCCTGGTTTTGGAGGAAAGGTTGGTGCATGATAAGCACCATGCTAAGGGTCCCCCAAAATCTGGCACCAGTTGTGCTCACTGTGGAAGCTGCCATGATGAGCTCCAGCTGTTGGCATATATGAAACTGAAAATCAAAGTTCTGTATTGAAAATCTTAAACTTTATAAATTACACAAACAAAAGACATTCTCACAAGTGTCACACAATTGACAGCCCAACTCTGTGTGTAAAGGCTCGCAAGTGACCTGCACTGAATTTAATAAGATGTGTTTGGTGGCAATCATAGGACTGCTGCCTTAGTGCAGCCTCTGCTATGCATGTTGAAAGATAACGTGCTATATGCGGAATGAAATTTTGCCCATGAAACCTTGGATCAATTTTGTCAGTTTGGCCCGTTGTCACAGACTTCAGGAATTTCCCACTGTAATGCCTCCTTTCAAACCCTTAATAAATATAAACATTTAAATATGCACATAATGTGAGCTTTGTGACTGAGTGATGTGATAAAATTGCAGGGCTACCTCCCCCCTAAAAAAATGATGCCATCCAGTTGTGTTTGTGGAAAACCTTACCACTATTTTGTTCCCAAGTGTGGCACTTTATTCTCTCCTAAAGGAGTGAGATGAGCACTGCAGCTGGCCCTAATGGTCAGGGGTACCTTTACTTTTAAAGGAGCAATCTATTACAGAAAATGAATGCATTAAAAGAAAAAAGGTTGGCTATATTAGGATAGGTTAACTCTTTCTGTTGAACTCAGCTATTAAGATCCAAGCCTGCCCCTACTATAATAGGCATATATTGTTTCTTGGTCACGCTAGAGCAGGCACCCCCAAACTAGGCCCTCCAGATATTTTGAGATTACAATTCCTATCATCCCTGACCACTGGTCCTGTTAGCTAGGGGTGATGGGAGTTGTAGTCCAAAAACATCTGGAGGGCAGTGTTTGGGGATGCCTGCCCAAGGGCATGACAGAATGCCAGGAACTGTTCTTTCTGTATAGAACAGTATTCAGCTCATCAAGAGTTGGGAACCTATGGACTTAGGGAGTGTAGACACAGAACCAAAGAAACTGGCAGACCAAAGAGCAAAGCTTTGAAGGGTCCAAGTGAGGTTCAGTCATTGAATATGGACAGCAAGCAACCTTTTTGGCCGAAAGATTGCTACCTCACACTAATTCTGGGCACATTAGCAGTTGTATACCTGCTGTTTAAGATGTTTTTAAAAAAGAAATAAAATTGCTATAATCTACTTGCTATTCTTCTTTCAAGGCAATGGGGCAGAGAAACAGTGCATGAGCAACATGTGGTCAGTTTTCATGTTAGAAAGGAATGAAGGATCCTCTTCCTTTTCAGAGGACAAAAAGGCAGTTAAAGCATTAAGAGTCCTAATAACACCAGCTACAGTGTTTGAAATTAGCCAGGCGCCAAGTGAAGATGTGCGGGTTCCAGGAGAGTGCCTGACATCTCCACTGTCTGGAGGTGCATGCCTGGGGATCATTGCAACTTGACTGTTTCCACACACTAATACCATATCCTGTAGAATTCTATCGGCTATATTTTATCTGCACAATCAGAATGAATTTCAGGAACCAAACTGCTTTTTTCTGGGCAGCCTGAGGAGAGGCAGTAAACAATGTTATAGTTAATGGTTGTAGCTTGTCTTTGCTTACCCAACTTGCCTTGCTCAGTTGTCTTACATTATGAATGGTCTGTGTTGCCATTAAGAAACTGAATAGGCCAATATACCTGTGGACTACCCCTGGATAAAATGTCTTCTCTTTTTTAAGTTCTTAAAGCTCTTAACCTAGCTCATGAACTAGCCAGATGTTTAACTGATAATTAGGTAAAAGGGTAAGGGACCCCTGGACATTTTTTAAAGTGTCTTGTCAAAGATGACCATGGGGTGCGCTGCTCATCTTGCTTCAGGCCAAGGGAGCTGGCGTTTGTCCACAGCCAGCTTTCCGGGTCATGTGGCCAGCATGACTAAACCGCTTCTGGTGCAACGGAAGACTGTGATGGAAACCAGAGCACACGGAAACGCCATTTACCTTCCGGCTGCAGCGGTACCTATTTATCTATTTGCACTGGTGTGTTTTTGAACTATTAGGTTGGCAGGAGCTGGGACAGAGCAATGGGAGCTCACTCCATCGTGAGGATTCGAACCACCAACCATCTGATCGGCAAGCCCAAGAGACTTAGTGGTTTAGATCACAGTGCCACCCATGTCCCTACTGATAATTGCCTGATTTTTTTTTTCAAATGATGGACTGACTGTGAATAAGACCTTTGGCCATCTGCTTAAACTAGTCCTTTCCACAGGGAGAGCATGGAAAAACAAACTTGCATTGCCTTATGTTATAATAAATACAAACTGACAATTTTACCATAGCCAAAAAAGATAGGGGACACCACTGTTACAGAGAAATTGAAGAACAAGTGTGAATAGCCAGACCACTGCAAAAGAAAACTGATTTGTGGAAAAATGGGCCGAATTTCTAAAGTACACTAGAAGTACAGGAATTGATTATATCTTCAAAGCAACACAGTAATTAAATTAACTGGGAAAGTAAACTTAAAAAAAAGTTTAAGCCTACAGTGGGTTACTTTTGTTTCTTGTTATTAAAGTAAACAAGGAATCTCCCTCATGTTAGAGTATTTCAATCAAGAAGGCCACCGACAACTGTAACTTACTCAGAGTATTAATTGAATGTGTTTTATTT
Source organism: Podarcis melisellensis (assembly GCF_964234715.1). Classification (NCBI taxonomy): domain Eukaryota; kingdom Metazoa; phylum Chordata; class Lepidosauria; order Squamata; family Lacertidae; genus Podarcis; species Podarcis melisellensis. The sequence continues at coordinate 47,514,726 of NC_138543.1, forward strand.
TACACCATGATGTGAGAACATAACACCTGTTTAATAAAAGTATACACATTTGTAACTTCACCCAGAATACACTTTTAATGCACATTAAAAAAGCGCTCATCTTACAAATTGTTTTGCAATCCAAATATACAATAGCTTGGAAAACAAATAGTTTAGAAAATGAATGCCAATGTAAAAAGACTACTTAAACCTATAACAGTAGAGTTTCTGCATGGCTCATCTTTACAGTTTTCTTACTGCTTCATCAATATCAGTAATCTGTTCCTTCAACTGGCTCCACTGTTCTGGATTTAGAGAGATACCTAAAGTAAACCAAAACAAATCCTTGGAGGTTATTACAAATTCACACTTATGCTATAAACACACTTACACAACTGCAGAATTCACAATGCTGTCCTGTTGAGGATGCTTCAAGAGAACCTCAACTTTTGTATTAAAAAATGCAGATTTGAGGACAAGAAACTTGAAAGGTAGGATCTCAGAAGAGTTGGGGGGTCAAGGGCAATCAGCGCCTCTATGATCCAAGTCAAAATTTATGCAGTACAAAGTAGATAATCCCTCTTCAGGAATTCTACCAAGCCAAGTATTTACGCAAGACCAGAGAAACAAGTTACCTGGAAGTCACTCTTGACATGGTTCACTTGTAACATTATACACAGCAGAGCTTGTTGTAGTTAAGACTTCAAACACTCATCAAAATGTTACTTGCAGTTTCTCAGCCCAGTTTAAAAGTGCCTAGATATTAACAGCCACAGAATATTAAAGGAGATACATACCTAAGCCTCAAAGGCCTTAAAAGCTGGAGGGGTTGTGACATGCTGATTCAGCACACAAGTACTGTACCATCCAAACAACAGACTGAAAGATTAGTAGGACCAGCACTGACAGCACAATCCAAACAAACAGCTAGTTATTCAAGGAACTTTGTCTCCTTTTGACCTACTTGTTTCCTGCTCTTTGAATGGAAACCACACAGAGTGCAAACAGTATGACCAGGAAGGGCATACAGGACAGATATGCAAGTCAGCCTGCCCATTTATTTGCATTCTATGATCAGAATTATTTATTTCTTTTTGTATTTCAGTAGGCATAGCTAGAGCACAGATCAGCTCAAAGTCTTGCACAGACATTTTAAGGATCTACAAGACTCCATAAAGTTCTTTCCTTTCTCACCTCCTCAGGCCTGGCATCACCTAGGATTTCTGTCAACAGGATCAAAACAAAACAAAACTGAACGCAGCTCAAAATTCACTTTCGAGAACTTTGAGTTATATGCAATACCAAAACATGAATGGGTGGGGATGGAAGGGAATGTGTGCAAAATGAGAGGTAGGTGGTGATCTTAAGTTAGATCCCTAAGCCAATAACCTAACAAACCTGAATGGGCACCAGAACTGCTGGGGCCAGAGAAACAGGAACCTCCAAATAGGTCTATGTCCAACCTGTCTGTATCTACTTTGAGGGTAGGCAAACCAAGAGCAGGGAAACAAAGGAATGTTTGGTTGTGTTCAGATTGGCCACTTCACACAAACTAGTTAAATATAGTGTGACTGAATGTGAAAAAGGACACAATCTGTATGCCTTTAGTAGCTGTGTAGAACAGGGAATTTGGGTAGATGTGTCTTGCCATGTCGTGTCTGGTATATCTAAGTAGTAATGATGATGTGGAAGAATGGACTGTACTCACAACCCTTTATTATTCTGTTGGGAGCCGCCCAGAGTGGCTGAGGAAACCCAGCCAGATGGACATGGTATAAATAATATATTATTATTATTATTATTATTATTATTATTATTATTATTATTAATTACTACTACTACAACAACAACAACACTTATTGCTACACCTAATTACCCTGACTTAGATGTTTAGGTATGGGGCCCAAAAACCCATTATAGTGCATAATGTATTATCAAAAACTGTAGTCACCATGCAGACAACATAAGAATTACCTTTTCTGCCAGGTTTCATTTCACCTTCTTGATCCATCCAGTATTCTCTAATATCAATTAGGACTTTACCTTTAAAATCACGAACACTGACATATCTCATTTTACCAATCTGTCAACAAATTAGAGAACTAAATCATTATTTCACCAAACACATGATACAGCTCTTCAAGCACTATTAAGGTCTTGTGTATGATACAAAGTAAAACTAGAGTTTATTTTCGAGATTATGGGATCAAGCGTTTCTTCTCAGTGAAATCTCTTACAACTAACAGGCAATGACAGCAAGAGACAGGAGAAGCCAAATCATTCTGCAGAAGTTATTGCTAAACCAAACTGATTTATTTCCTTTTTCTCAGAAGCGTGCTTTTTTATAGAAATATTGTCAAGGAATATAAAAAAACTCAATCACCTTCAGCCCTTTAACTAATGAGGATGAAATCATCATCCTAGCCTTGGGCTTTCAGAAGTATGAATCCACATTCAAATTGAGAAATAGGGTAGATACAGTTCAGTAAATTTTGGTCTTCAAACTTATGCATATATGAGATTATGATTAGCATCTGGAAGTAACCTTAAGTGAAAGGCAACCAAGCTGATTTCCAAGTACAGTCGTACCTCTTTTTGCGTCTGGGATCTGTTCCGGAGCCCTGGACACGATGAAAGGGTGCTCAACAATGTGCTGCTTTGTGCATAGTGCAATTTAGCACTTCTGCACGTGCGGCAAACTCGGAAGTAACCCGTTCTGTTACTTCTGGGTCTGCCACGGACGTTTGATGAAATGGACCCTAAACGGGGCGGACTCAAAATGAGGTACAGCTGTACAGTGAAAATGTGCTAGGCTCCAACTAGAGGCCTATATTTAGCTTAGGGCACCAAACCCATACGCAAGCAGTTTCAAGATTAGTGTTCAGGTTGCACCATCAAGAGAAAAAAACATTCTGAAAGCATTAAAGCAGGAAACTGCAGCCTACAGAATGCTAGTTAGAAAAATTGATAGCAGCTGATATTCTCAGAAGCCTAGCTCAAAAAGTAGTGAACCATATTTTTAAAAAATAGGGTGGATAATGATGCAACAGTTTTGGTCAAGGATATTACACTAAGTGCACCGAGATGCAAAAGCACCTTCCTATAATTCTAAAACTACTAAACTGTCTGAAGACCCCCAAAAATGCCACACATATTTGCTGGATTGAATAGCTTCTGTATCTGTTGTATTTCAAAGGATTACCAAAATCTCTACCACTGAAGATGTCAAGAACATCTTGGATGTGCCTTGGCTATCAAGAGTATAATCTTAATATATTTTGTAATGCGAGGAGTAACATCTGAAATGTTTTTAAATGTTGACTCCTATGTGCTTAAGAGTTTCAACATACACAACTGTAAGTTCCACTAGCTCAGGCCTCCTCACTTGTTATAATCTTCCCTTTTCTGCATGCAGCAACACCCCAATCTCATGCAAATGGCCCATGACCACTGAACAGGACTTTGAAATACACAGTTCCTGCCCATAAGCAAATTTTCCTACACCTAGCCCACTACCTCCACGTCTCTAACCCCCCCCCCATCTCTGCTCCTTATTTGCCAACTTCACCAGCACCTCCGGACACTTCAATTACTTTCCACTCTCAGAGTAAACATGTAGAACCAATGGGGGGAAAACTCCATGCAAAATGTTATTATAACAGTAATTTGCTTAAGGTCACCCATCAAGTTCCTAGTTGTACTGTAATTTGAAGCAAATAGTTCCTAGCTCAACCAGAATACTGCTTACCAATTAGCTGTCCACAGTAGTACAAAAATGGATAATTATAAAATCAAGCTTTCTAAACTGCATACCTTTAATTAAGAACACTCTTCAACTTTTCATGCTTGCTGCATAAGCAACTATCGGATCACACTACAGATAGTAGTGTTAAACATAACACAGACCATCTGGGATCCAGTAATCTTCATTTATTTGGCAACAGATCAGATGTACCATTCAAGTACAATTTTCAACATTTCGTTTCGGATTAAAGTTCAGTATAGTTTTTCTTTGTGTGAGCATCACACAGGCATGGACTAGTTCCTCAGTGAAGCAGAATTTAATGTGCTTTCTACTCATGTCATTCATAGACAAGCTAAGATGTTTTGACATATCTGTGCCAGTCAAATTAAAACTGCTCCCATCTTTCAGTCCAGCAGCCCCCAGCAAGCAAGGCCACCAAACCCCAGACAGGAAAATACTGTTGCTTGGGGAAGTTCAGCTTCCTTCCTGACCCTACCCACTACTGACTGATCCTAAACAAAATCAATTTTACTTCTCCAGCTCTCCTACTTCACGTCACTCCCTTTGTGTTACTGACACTGACTAGTAGTGGGAAAACTGTTTCTGCAAGAACATAAAGCTTCTGAGTCCATATAGCTGTTCTTTGGATGAAGGTCAGTATACAAATATAATTTAATAAATAAATAAATAGCAGTTTAGGAAAGCTACAACTATATCTGTCTGCTGGTGCTTGTGTACTAGAAGCTTGTAAATGGGTTTAGCTCACAGTCGTCTTAAGGATTCCAATCTTGTAAAGTTATGAAAACAGAACACTGGCTTTATTTATTTTCCTGATGATGACGACAGGTCTTCCGCTTTGTAAAATTTAAGTACAACCCACAACACAAGAACTAGGTATCCCACCAACTACTCAAAATAAGAGCCACCAGTTACCTGAAACATATTCTCATCTCTGTTGCTACTTTGCTTGGAGGAGGCGGCACCTTTGGAGCTTTCACCAGTCTTCTGTTTCTTCACAGGCTTTTCAGGCACTGCTTGTTTTTTCCTTTTCACCTTGACATTTAAAAATCAAAGTGAATTAAGAGCCTACTGGAGAAGTTGTAGTTTCAAGTTTACACCAATATGTCTCTCCTCCTTCCCCCACAACAGTGTTCAAATGTACTCAATATTTGATCAGAGAAAGCCCCAGAAAACCATTTAACAAAAAAGTACCCATGTTCACAGGGAAGACACAATACTTACATACAAAGAACAATTTTACCAAGTAAAAGCTACATTTTTCTCATTGTGGGAAACTAAACCTTTTTCTATCAAGGTTCGATGCAGGCCTTAAAATGTAAAAGAAACCTTATTAGCATCACTGCATACTTAAAATATAACCACATTCAGGTTGCATCTACAGAAGGCCAGATAAAATCAATGTGAAACTGCAGCAAACTCTCAGAACAGTCTTGAATGGGGTCAACTGGCTTTGCTTTGTATTGAGAAACTTCCTGAGTTTGTTTACTCCAGTATCTCACTCTAGATAACTTGGGCTTTCCATCTCCACCAGAGACTATGTAAATCCAGGAATTCCCTTAATGTTCGGCAAACTGTGTTGGTAAATAATAGGCACTTCCCTTCAATAGAAGTGTTGTTTGTACCAGCAGCTAGGATATCAACTTACAAATGAAAATGTAAACTCCCTTAAGATTAACTGGATCAAAGAGATGCAAAATAACATTGCAAAATAATGTATGCAACTTTCTACAACGTAATGTATAAAAGACTGAGGGCTGGCAATACCAGACTTAACAGCACTTGAAACCACAGCTCAAAAATGTTGCCCTTTGTGTCCCATCTTCTGTGAGAAAGGCCAAACCAAGATCCCAATTCATTTGTGCTCAAAAGCTCCCCAAACTATTTTGACCCCGCCTTGATCTATGCTGGCAATCCTGAACACCTCAAGTCCACAAAAAATGGGCCACTAACCAAAGAATATTAGTTACAGGTACATAGGGAATTGCTTAAAAAATATTTAGATGAAAAGCCAAATTCACCTAATTGCAAAATTCTGCGGCCTGGGGCAGAATGAGGGGCTTTGAATGCATAGTCTGATGCACTTGCATTCTACTAGTTCAACAAAAACACCTTTGTGAAATTCTCCAAGTACAGCCAAGTAGCTGAGAGAAGAATCAGGCCATGGGCGGGATGGAATCCTGCTCAGAGATGACATTTCAAGACCAAGCTAGATGTTGATCATTTAAACATTAAGGTTAACAGTTTGGTGTTCATAACATTTATCTGCAAGCTAGAGGGATCCATTCTTTCCAAGATTTAGTGGTATATACCAGTTATGCTTCTCCATTTCCCCTCATCGGCAAGTGGGTAAAGCACCACAAATTAGTAAATATGCGGAAGGTAAAGTTCCTTAAAATGTGAAGTAACTATACGTCAACATTTTGAGAAACTGCAACTGGACTAGTACTTACCCCTCAAGTACAAAAAAAATTCCCTGAGAGATTCATTCTTCCCCCACTTTACTGACTACGCTTGCTAAAAAAAGCATTCAGCTACAAGAGAGCTATGCAATCATCTACATGCCTAACTAGGTCCTAAATACCAGTATAAGCGGAACTTGAAAAAGAAATGTGCCCGGAATTGTGGGTATACTTGAAATGAAAGGTCTTAAAGGGTCATTGCCTTAAAATAGGTTGATGTATTTAAAAAATACAAACAGAATAAAAAATAAAAAAGTTCTGATCAAGATATCCATTTTGATCCAAATATTCCATAACTTTAAAATGAAATAAAAAATCATGAGTAGCACAAGTATGCCCTCAAAAGACTGACTCAATTAAAGAGAAGTGCATTTTAATTATCTTTTTAAGAACAAGGAAAGTAGATTTGTAAAATCAGCTCCCCTGAGGATCTATTTATCTTATACCGTTATGGCTTTTTAAGGCATATATTCAAGTCTTAGCCATTTATACACGTCTCTGTATAAGTAGAAAGCATAAACTCTAAAATTAGTTTCTGGGTGGCTTATGCCACTGTTTTATTCTTGCTCAATATTTTGTGGAGGGAGAGAGAGAGAATAAATCACCTTTTTGTCAACTTCACTGTCCGAATCACTGGCAGATGAGCTTGAAGACACAAGTTCTTTTGATTTCGGCATTCTAGGAAGGAAAGAAATTTTGTTGTTTTTTAAAAAAGCTTCATACACTAAGTGATTGTTAGAATTTCACACCCCCTCCCATCAAGCAATCTCCTCCATCATTGTCATTTCACACACAACTGCTCTGAAGTTCCACTGAAATTAAATGGGCTTCAAAGTAATATTTAAGAATTGGGATACGAGCCATACAATGGCATTGGGCTTACCATTGGGGAAAAGTGGAGGGATACATAATAAATGACTATGGAGAGAAGCACAAAATGCTTGGTTGTTAGGTAGCTTTGATTTTAAATAGGGTTAACTGATGTCCTCTCTGCTTATGAGACAGTGAATGAGACCCATATAGGATGCTACTTTATCTTAAATCAATACTATTAACACATTGCAATCCTATCCAACTGTTGTTTGAAGCACATATACTGTTATGGTCTGATAGAGCTGAACTTATTCTTCTGTTAGAGCAAAGGCAGAGAGATGGATAGGACTTGCATGGAGAAACAGTAGGGATCAGGTTACGTTAGACCTTCTGAAACAACGTAGCAAGTAAGAGGCACCAGTAGGTAAAAATGTATTTGTTTTAGAAGAGAGCAAACGCCTGTACTATACGTATTTTCAAGGATTGTGAGGAAGCTGATCCGCCTCACAGGTGGTAAGGTTTAATAGTAAATAATGCACTCAGGCAAAGCTGGGGTGTTATGTACAAATCCTAAGAAGATGTGGCAGAGTACAGAATATATCACACCTTTGAATAAATGCTTTTGCTTATGAGTGAAGCTAAAAAAATGTTCTACAAAATCTAAGTGATAATTTGCAAGTGGCTTGACAGAACCGATGGATATGTTCTGTGAAATACCAATTTGTTATTCCAGTTTCAGAATGAAACAAGATGGCTGTGTTCTAACTCTACTGCTGGAGGCAAGATGCCTCTGAATATAAACTGCAAGGAAATTCATCACAAGTGCATCAGGTGCTGCTTGCGGTTTTCCCACAGGCATCTGGTTGTCCCCTGGGATAACAGGATACTGGGCAGGATGAGCCTTTGGTCTGATCCAGCAGACATCATCTTATGTTGCCCTACATATATCAGTTATCAGGAATTCTTCCCACTTAATCCTTTAAAGAACCTCTAGCTCTCTAGCGCTCTCTCTCTCTAGGCAAGGTGTGGCTTCCGATTCCAGCTCCAAAAGATAACACATGGGAGAAAAAACCACAACAGTTAAATATGCAGCTTCATCAGAGATCATACTGCTTTCCTCCAGGTAAGTATATTTGCTTGACCACACCACATCAATGACATGTTTTAACTTCTCAGAAAAATTAAACAAGCAGGCTTCAGGTGTTTCACTAAGGCAATTAAGGGGAAAGGCATTTATTTATTTAATATGTTTATTATATCCAACCTTTGTTCCATCACAAACTTATTGTGGTATAAATTTGAGTGAAATATAAGAAACATGGGAAATGGCAGATGGAAGTAATAATAATAATTTATTATTACGGTCAGAGACCAGCTTGTAAGGAATAAAAAGTAGTAAATACCCAGAGCCCAGCCATTTTCAATGCAAATGGGAAAACCATATCAAGGCAATTAAAATTGATTAAAAAATAGGAAGAGACAAACACTAGAAATACAGATATGGAGGGCAGTATAAAGAAGACAGGTAGGTCCCTGGATATTACAAGGGAGGAGTCCTGGGGGCGGGAAGATTAACAGGATAGGCATACTGAGAGAAGAGGGTCAAGACTGAAAAATGCAACTGGTATTCTTGGGAGGGGGAGATGCAGAGCATAGGGTTATGCTTAACAGACAGAAACCTACCCACCAATGTCTGGGATAGCACAGCCCTATCATTCATAAATACCTCTCATTTAGGAAGAAATCTGCCCACCTATGTTGCACCACTACAGGCTTTCACACTAAATAAAAATCCCTGTATTTGTTGGCCTCCTCAATTTATTTGCAGGAACATCTGAGACCCACCCACATGACGACAGAATGTCTGTAAGTAACACGCCTGTGTTACATCCCGTCTTTCTGGATTCAGAGGCATGTGCTACAGCCATACTGTATCTGAGTTTCTCTCACTGTGTGGACTGTGAAGGTACAGTGAGAACTTTACGTGCTGTTACCACTTAATTCACCAAGATTTTCAAAAGAGCAAAAGGGAAGAGAATTTGGGAGGAGAGAGGTGATGGCAAGATGAGCATACAGACCTGTGTGCATGTAAGTCTATAGACTAAAGAGGAGAGGGAGCTAACAGATGATGTAGTGCAGCTCCATGTGTAAATGTAGAAGGAAAATGAACTTGGAATAGGCTAAAATGTGACTAAGCCCATGGTTAAAGCAATACATTAATACTGTATGTAGTGTGCCATCCCACACCCTATGTTCTGGTACTGCTCCAAATCGGGGGCAACAGACCAGGGGGCAGGCTTGGCTCTGCCATTTACTTGCCGAGCTTCTTGCTGCCACCCAATGGTGCCTCAAGTCCTGTGACACATGGGGCACCCAAGGGATAAAATGGCCACACAAGAGGCGGAGGATTGAACAGGAAGGTGAGGCTACAACACAGGAAAAAGCAGGTGCGGGTCACTTAAAATGCAGAGAGTGCGTCACTGTTGGGGCCAAGGTATCCTAGAAGGTGCCATGGTTTTGTTGGGGGGGGGGGAACCCTTCATTTGAGTAGAAGGAGAGAGAAAGTGCAGCCCAAGGCCCCAGTAACACCCATGGGGAGGAAATGCGGGAGGGGAGCAGGTTGCCAGAAAATCAGAAAACCGTTGGGTCGCAAGGGGCCCCGAGGGTCATCTAGTCCAACCCCCTACAATGCAGGAACCGTTTTGCCCAACGTGGCCGTATCGTGCTCTGCCGACCGAGGACCCGTAACCAGCCAAGATGAAGATGGGGGGAGAGAGACCAGACCACAGTATGGAGGACCAGAGACGGCTCCTTTAAGACAGCCGTGTAGATGAAGCCGGGGGGGAGGGGAACCTGGGCCAAGGCGGTGAGGTGGGAATCCCCCCAGGCCAAGTAGAGCTGGGGGGCGGTTCCCAGCCGCCATTTTCTCCCTCCCTCGGATGCTTTCTCTGCCCCCTCCCTTCCCCAACATGGCAGCCTCTGGGCTGCTGCGCCGCCTCCGCCCTCAGGTTTCCTCCACCCCCTTTAGAATTAGGGAATGGGGAGTCCGAACACGACCCGCACCGATAGGGAGCAGTTATTTGTCCCATGGCTCCCTCGTTTCTCAGGGGCGAGCGTCGCCGCCGCCTCTCATTTCAGGGACTCGGGTCCCGAGGAGCCCAACATGGCGGCTCAAACCGCCGCGCCGCGCGCGCAGGCGACGAGGGCCGAGAGTTCCATTCGAACGTGACCCCCCGCCCCCCGCAGAAAGAGCCACGGGAAGAGGGATGGGGCGCGCGCGCGAGGAGTAACGGAAAAAGCGGCACTCACGTTCCACTCAGAGCCCGCTGCTCTCACTGCCTTCCTCTCGGCTTGCCTTTTTTATCCCCGCCCCACGCCGCTGCAAAAGCGGAAGTGACGTGAGCTCCGGCGGCCCGCCCACTCCACAAGACCGCGGGAGGGCGCACGCACACCGTGCGTGAAGTTAGCGCGCTGCGCGCGGCGAGGCGCTCGGAGAGCGGGGAGCGTTTTAAGCGTGTGGGGTGACTCGTGGGACGTAGAGATGCGTGCAGCAACAACCATCTTAAATAAAAAAAAAATAAAAATCGAAGATTTCATTTATCAAATTCATTTTTCAAACCCTCAAAAATAACACGATAAAACTGAGAAAAAATCACAGCACTGATTTACAACATACAACGGTTAAAACATTGAAACTGGTTTAGGTCGTCTCAACTTTATAAGCTTCTGGGTAGGCTTGTCTAAAATGTTTCCAGCAGGCGTGGAAAGGAGTATAGCGCCGCCTTGATTTTAATACAATAGACAGGGAATTCCAAAGTGCAAGTGCTGCCACATTGAAAGTTATTACAAATGTGGAGTGGGCACTTGTATGTTCAAAGCATGTGACTGTGGAAGTTTATCATCATACCATCATTCTATAATGTAAGAACAGCTAAAAACATGGGAATGCAACCATTAAAAAACTAATTACCAGGTAAACATTGTTATAATTAAAACTGTTATATTTTAACAATCTATTAATAGTTCCTACTATAAAAAGTTGTTCGTCTTTTGAGGTGCTGCAAGACTCCCTTGTTTTTGCTGCAATAGACAAGCAGAGCTGCCACTCTGGAATGGAATATGAATGCCCCTTCCCTGCTCCAGCCTCAGGTTGAGAGAACATGAATAAATAGAGGAGCCTTCAGTCTGTATTAGTCAGTGCTTTATTTTCTTGAAAAATAGATGCCAGTATTCTGTAAGTGCCACATTTTTTAACAACAAGAAAACGAGGTGCTGTACTGCATACCTTTGAGTACCCCCTGAAAAAGCCCTGGTATTAGTGTTTCATTTTCTGCAACTTTTAAAATTAAGGTCTGTAGGAGTACCTGTGGAACAGCACACCTGAGGTGTTGACTCCTAGAGAATTGCAAAGCCAACAAAATACGGCTTGTAAAAATGTTCAGAAGTTGGGAAAGGAATTTGGTCATTCATTGCCAGCAATGCCATAGAGAATATCCCCTAAGTGCCAGTATTGTCAGTTTCCACCCTTGATGTGTGCTTGGATTTCCCATCTTAGCAGTGGCGTAGCGTGGGTTGTCAGCACCCGGGGCAAGGCAAGTAATTTGCACCCCCTAACCTGTGGATTTGTGCCCCCTAACCCGTGGATTTGCGCCCCCTAACCCTAACCCCCAGATGTTGCGCCCGGTGCGGCCGGCCCCCCCTGCACCCCCATGCTACGCCACTGCATCTTAGAAGCACAGCCAAAGAGCTGTCCAGCAGCATTTTGACAAGATGCAGTTGCTAGGAAATCATCTTCACAGAGTGACATGGAATTGAGTTAAATTAGGTGTTGCAATATTAAGTGCCAAATTGAGCAGTTTTATAGCTGTTTTTGCTGTTCCACCACCTGCTTCCTTTTATTGCACCCTATCCAGAGCACACACTACAGTAGTTTGTTCCCTTCTCTCGAGTAGGTTCAGGGTTGGAGGCTTTGTGATATCAGACATGCACAGATCATCCTGATCTAGACTTCTACTCTAAATCACCACTGTCTTTACACTGTGGGTTAAGTGTGGAATTTCTGGAGCTTATATGAACCAGTTAAAACATGGAACTGTCTGAATCTGTAGTCATACCATATTAAGCATCTTCCAGGGTGTAGTCTCAGGATATTTGGCAAGCTCCACTAACTCCCCTTGCTCCCTGTACTGGGCTTGGTAATAGGGTTCCCCTGCCCTACAGTTCTGGCTCCAGGGTGGTGCTGACTAGAAGATGGCAGATTATTGTTGTACACCACAAATGACTCAGCAGTGGGGGCGTAAGTAGAAACCGCATTATGATTTGAAAGCTGGAAAAAGAACAGAACTGTTAGCTTTGAAGAAAGGTCCTTGAATCCCACACAGCAGCTTGGTAACAATGGCACAATTATTATCCCTGGAGAGGCTGCAAAGGAATACTGATGTGCAACTGAAGTGGGGAGTTGGATATTGCTTTGCAGTAACAGTGTAATAGCCATAATACTGTAATAAGAGATCTACCAATAACAATTAAATTTATCAATCATACGCAATGTATCTGAGAAAGACCATTTTAGTCCTACTGATCATATCTTTATTAAGAGTACTAAATTGCAAAAATGGGTCACAATTCAGCAGAAGTACGATATGCTTTCTTAACCCACTGATATCAATGGCTTAAACAACGCTAATTCTGCACTGGATTGTGGGCTTCTCATCGTGAGCACTTTTGGGTCAAGTTTCTTTTGTGCAGAGGAGCCGCAAACAAGTCTGGAGTGTCTCCATGTGATTTTACTAACACAACACAGTGCACTTCGTAAAAGGCCGGGTAAGGAAAACGCACTGGAATGGAGAAGAAACCGCGCCCTGGCCAGAAAACTACGTTTCCCGGCAGCCTCCGCACGCCTCGTGCGCACGCGCCGAAAGTCTCCGCCCGCGTCCCGTTCCTGCCTCGCGGCGACCAAGAGGAACCCAAGAAGGACGGCGGGGGAGGGAGGAAGGAGAAGAACTACATTTCCCGCCGTCCCCTTTCCCTGTTTTACAACCTAGCAAGTGCCGCGCATGCGCCACGGAGAGGCCTGGCTCCTCAGTTCGCCCGTTGAATCCTCGTAGGTCGGTCAGCGGGCGGCGTGTGGGAGGGGAGAGCCAGACGAGCCAGCGACCTGCGCGCCTGCCTGCCTGCCTGCGACGGTGGTGGCGTCGGAATCAGTGAACCCGGAGCAGCAGCAGTAGCGGCGTCGTCCTCGGAGCGGGGCGAGCGCCGGAGGTAGAGAGTGTGTTTCCACCGCCGCCATTTCTGTCAGCCCGGACTCATGATTCCCATATGCCCGGTAGTCTCTTTCACCTATGGTGAGTAACGGCCGCTTTGGCGAGCCGGTCGGAGGGCGGAAAGGAGGGGCGGCGAGGCGGCCTCTCGCCTCAGGTGTGCTGCTTTTTGACAAGGCCCCTCTCTCTCTCTTTCTCTCTCCCCCCTCCATGTCGCTGCTGCAGTGCCCAGCCGGCTGGGGGAAGATGCCAAAATGGCCACCGGCAACTACTTCGGGTTCACCCACACCGGGGCTGCTGCCCAGTACAGGTAAAGGGGAGGCTGGCGGGCGGGCGGGGGAGGTGTTTCCCGGCCCCCCTTCTTCCCTGGCGCAGCTGAGACCTTGGAGAGGAGATGCGCGCAAACGCCGGCGCATGTGCATGCTCGTGCGGAGGTGTTGATGCGTGTTGTGTGCGGCGACGGGGGGCGGAGCCGGCGGCGTCAGGCCTGCTTCGGCTCGTGCATTGGAATAAGGGCTCCCCGTCCTGCCGTAGGGCTGGATCCGCCTCCTCCTCCTCCCCTCCAGCCTGGTGATTCTGCCGCCGCCTCTCCTCTCCGCCCTCCCAGCCCCGTCCTGCGCATGCTAATGAAGAAGACTGGTAGCGAGAGCTGTACGGCAATGGAACAGACTCTGCTGGAAGGATTCATTCGCTTTCCTTGGAGGCTCTTAAGCAGAGGTTGGAGCATAGCTGTCAACCTTTTCCCTTTTCTTGCGAGGAATCCTATTCGGAATAAGGGAATTTCCCTTAAAGAAAGGGAAACGTTGGCAGCTATGGGTTGGAGGGCCATCTGTCGTGGATCATCTAATTGAGGTTCCTGCAGGGGGTCGGACTAGATGACCCTTGGTATCCCTTGCAGCTCTACAATTCTATATTTAGGTATCGCCAGATTGTTCAGGGAGACTTGCTTTCCAGCAAACAGGCACAGGGTTGCAGCTTTAAACACGTTCTATTTCTTTCGGTTCTGCATCCACACTCCTTCCCTTAGCCTCCCCAGCCAGGCCTTGGAAACCTGTATTTTCCAACTATATTTCTCCCACTACATACTGACTTTTGTGTTCTGTATGCATTCAGTATCCTCCCTTAAATGTTTGACTTCCAAAACCTATTGCAGAGTTCTGTGATATCTTAGACTATTTTTTAATATTCAGAATAAATAAGATAAAGTATAAAATACAGGCAGGCTGTAAGGACTGATGGCTTATAATCCAGGACTTTGGATCCTAAAATAAGTTAAGGAAGTTCATGGAAGAAGAGGTTCCTGTTCCCGCCTCTCCAAAGCCTCCAAAGGGTAGCTTCAAAAAAAACGAGGGCGTAGGAAACTTTCATTCCTGGAACTTCCTGAATGAATGTTAGAATCCAACCCCAGCTGAATATTTGTGCCCTGCTGCAAAAAAAATGAACGTTTGTTATTATTTATTAAATTTCTATGCCACCCTCCATCCAAAGATCATAGGGTGGTTTATAATATAAGGTTTACAAAGACAAAGGCTATAGTCTGACCTACTCATTATTAAGAACTGACAGTGTTTCTTTTAGGCCCCCTCAGTGCAGACTTTGAGAATTCATGGCTTGTGTAATTCAGAGCAGCTTTCCCATAGTATATTATGTGCCTCATGTATTTTACATTTTTGTAAAATATGTATGTTGCTTTGTGATGACTTGGCTCTAAAAACTATAAATACGTACACTATTTTGGGGAAACTCTTAAACTAAATGTTCAGTATGGTGTGGTTGTGCAATTTTTCATAATTTCGGGAACAGGTGTTACCAAATGAAACTTGAAATGGAATGATTTTGAAAGAGATGATAAATTTCATAACTTCTTAATTACATAACTTCAAAATAGCATGCACATACAGTGCCTCACTTAGCTGAAATTATCCCCAGTGAAAGGAACGTTTATTGCATCTGAAAGACAGTCTGTCTCCTCTTTAAGAATTGGGCCATTTTGTTAAATCGTTTTGTTTACTGTGGAAATACCTCCAGTTTGTCAGATTTTGGCATAGTGAAGTTAACTGTAATGACAGCACTACTTTATATATAAGTTTACTTCACCAACTTTGTGGTCTCTTGTATAATTAGTATGTCTTAGAGGTAAACCTTGAACTTGAAAACTTGTCAATTGATGGCAATTGTTTAATCCAGGCATCTCCAACTTGCGGCCCTCCAGATGTTTTGGCCTACAGCTCCCATGATCCCAAGCTAACAGGACCAGTGGTCAGGGATGATGGGAATTGTAGTAGAAAACATCTGGAGGGTGAAAGGTTGGGGATGCCTGGTCTAATCATTCTCTTGCTTCAAATATCCACATAGAATGCTTTTATTGTTTCAGGCTTATTTACAGCTGCTAGGTCATATGTGAAATGAAATTGCTACACCTCTTAGGTTTTAACAATTGGAACAGTATTTTATTAACTTAAATCAGTTGCTTATTTCATGGTAAACACTTGCATATTTCTTGGCACTCCGTCTTAAAAGTTTATATTCCTGAAATAAGCAGAGGCTGAGATCCAAAGAACTGCATGTGCAAAGCTATTCAAATCTGGGGAGAGGGCTAAAGATGCTTCCTCCTTGTGAAGTGGTTTACTGAAATTAGAATGGCTTTTGGAAATGGGGAAATGTGCATCTGCATGTATTCTGCATGGTGCTTGAGATCTTGTCCATATTGTTGGAAATAACGTTTTTGAAAGGTATGTAGCCAACCTTCAGTTTATTTCTCTGGATTCGGAGTTTTGCATAGTACAGCAGAAAAATACTTTACAGACTTCTCCATTATTTGGTCTTGAGTCTTAATAATAATGCATGGGTAGTCTGTTCCCTGTGTAAGATTTCTAACGTGATGGAGTTCTCTCTAGCCCAGGGGTCTGCAACCTTTAAGACAAAAAGAGCCACTTGGACCCGTTTCCGAAGAAGAAAGAAACTGGGAGCCGCAAAACCATTGCGACATTTAAAACAAATATATCTCCGGAGCCGCGATCTGACAGCGGGCGGGAAGGTGACGTCGGGACGGTGCATGACTAACGCACACACTGCCCCCATGCGACGTCACAGCCAGTATAGCGCCCGCCACAGTGGGGAGTGTCGGGGCGCACAATGCACCTCCTCCCCTCGCTAATATCCGCCCCGGAGCCGCGGCAAAGGTGTAAAAGAGCCACATGCGGCTCCGGAGCCGCGGGTTGCAGACCCCTGCTCTAGCCACAGCGTAACAGTTGTACTTGCAGACTTGACAAAACTTCCTTTCCAGTGGTCCATTTGAAGAAGTACAACTCTGAATTGTCGAAAGCCCAAATAGATTTTCCAGTTCTGTAATTACTGGAAATAATATTGTTGCCACTTCTCAGAAATTCCCTGCTCATTTCTTGCATTCTGTTGACTCTATAGCAGGGGTCGGCAACCTAAGGCCCATGGGCCACAAGCGGCCCACGGGGGTCATTTAACCGGCCCCTGAGCTGAGCCGCCCACTTGGTGAGTCCCTGCGCGCTGCGCTAAACCATCACAGCACGGGGACTTGCTTCCGCGGTGCCAGAAATCGCATCTGCGCAGACGCCAGAAATCACGTCAACGCAGATGCCCTATAGCCTATGGATAAAAGTTAGTGCCTCATACAAAACTTATTTAGGTGGCATATATAACAAAAAGCCATCCTCACCTTTAACAATAAAACAACAATATGGAATGTACTTTATATTTATTTATATATTGTCCACTCAAATAAAATAGCAAGTCAGTGTGCAATATACCAGTATACATGAATACAATAAAACATAATATACTGTAAAAACAATACAAAATTATCTCAATAATGATTAATACAAGAACCCTGAACCTGGCCCTATGGCATACAAGCAGCTGGTGTAGAACTTTATATAGCAAGGCTGTCGCATGCTGTTGGCTGTCCTCCTCCATCAGCATTCTTGCCATTCCATTCTGCTCCAGGTTAAGTTTCTGGACCATGGCCATGGGAAGCCCCATGTAGAGCATATTATAGTAATCCAGTCTCAAGGTTAGCAGGGCATGTACTACAGTGGCCAGGTTATCTTGACCCCAAGATGACTGTAATGGTATGCCAAATAAAACTGGTGAAAGGCATTCACAGCCTGATCAAGTTAGGAGACGTATTTCATTAGGGTATTGAGGTTCTGAGCTGTATAGGGCTTTGTAGATTAAAACTTCGAATGACTGATACATTTTAAAACAAATCCTATCTGTTGGGACTTTCTTTTTATTCATTGGCAAAATAAAAAATAAATCTGGGCTGTTATCTTTCTTATCCAGATTTTACTATATGGCCAACATACTCTGTATTTTATGTAAAGAACATTACTTTTTATTTGAAACTCTGAAGGAATATAAAATTACTTATTTTTCTTATAAGAGATCTTCATCACAATTTATTGGAATACTTCTGTGGAAGAGCTTCAAATACAGCAAAGTTTTAGGTAGAAGATGGAATTACTCCATATGCAGAAATAGTGATTAGAACAGAACAGCTGCCTCCATTCTGTCAAAACTTGCTTTAATACAGCTATAAAGAAGAGCATCAGAAATTATTTTACAAACTATGAATTACCATGGTATAGTGATACAAAATGTTTCTATGACAGTGATAGCTTATTGCTAATAAAAATGACAGAACTACTGATTCTCATTTGTAAAGGGGGGGGGGACACACAACTTCCTAGGCATGATCACAGATGAAAAGAATCTCTAAAAATGTTGATTCAGTACTAAATTATGTATGTGTGGGGGGATTAGTAGAAGAATGGAGTCAACAAGGAACAGGCTATGCATACATCAGTTGTCATGAGAAATTATTCAGACCAAAGAGAAGGGAAGAATTGGCGGTTTGAGACACTATTTTAAGTGTCTCCTTTTGCACACAGTTTCTGCTTAAAGGGGATTAGCCAAAGTTACTAGTTCTTGCCAATGTGCCTCAGAATACAAGGTTGAGGGAGGCTTCTCTACCCAGCAGGTAGGAGGTCAAATCCTACAATTTGTAAAATCTTGCAAACTCGATCACTGGCTCTGCGGGTTGTGGCAGACGCAAGGGGAACAGGTTTGCTAAAGTAAATGTGGTAACAGAACTAGACCAGCCTTAGAATGAATAATGTTAAGGCTGTTCATTCTGTGCCATAACAAAATACATTTTCTTCACATGAAACATTTCAAATATTTCTAAATGGTATATATACTTTTGATTTGCTGCTTCATCATTATAATGAATGAAATTTCACTGCCTTCTCAAAATAATGAAAACGTTGGCTTCACTTTCCTAACATCACTTTTTAAGCATTCTATGAGCCTACTTTTGTTTTGCATTATATTTAAACATTTTGTGGGGAGGCATAATTATGTTGCTACTTGAAGCATTTCTTCAAAGATGGCATTTTCAAAAGAACTTTCCTTTTGGGGTATTTTCTTGGACAATTCTTGCAAGATAGGAGTTGTCATTGAAGGTTGCTAGAATGATTGTTTCATGAAGGGTATGTTGCTTATTATTATTTTCTTACTTTCTCTGTAGATTCAGCTGAATCTTCCTTTCTTTCTAATTATACTATCATATCATATATACACGTATACCAGTTTGTTTTTGAATGTTTGAGGTTATGTAGTCGCAATTGCTCCACACATGCATGAGGAAGGAGTAACCAAACACATGTCTCTGATTAACCCCAAAACTACAAAAAAGGACCCCTTCCCCCAAACAGCCTATTTAAATGTCATCAGAATAGAAGTAAGAGCTGCCTCTAGAAATCAGTGGAGAAAAACAGTTTTTTAATGTAGCTGGCTTTGACACTAGAGTGCTCACCCCATTCTGCCCCTCACCCCTGAACAGCCCAATTAAAATAAGATGTTCGGTGGACCCAGGATGCTGGATAATGGGATGGTCAGAAATGTGAGTGGGGAGGAATTGAACTGCACTCAACATTGCTATGCTTGTAATACAAAATAGTGCATCTAAAATTACTAATTGCTATACAAGAATGAAAATGGTCCCTGCCTGCAAGTTGACAAGACACTGCCTTAATGTGGCCTGTTACGAAATTCCTAGCCTTCTATCCTGGGATTCAGCTCCTGCCACATGTTCTTTTCAGCCTGTCAAAGAGCTGTTTGTCAGGCTGCAGGGAACCCAGTTTACAAGGATAAGAAGATGCACAGGGATGACTCCCAGTGGGTCTGTCTTCACTTGCGGTTGTTCTTCCCACAGCATGCTAAACAGCTGTTTGATGGGCTGGGGGTGGAGGAAGCATGATTTTCAGTGCCAGTCGGCTGGGGAGCATGAGAAACACATGACAGGATCTCTTTCCATCACGTATCATCCCTCCTCACCCTCTATTTGTGAGCGGGGGAGGGTTAATTTGTACATGGCCCTCAACCAAATGTGGCCCACACAGTTAACAAGGTTGCTTACCAGTGATCTAAATGTTTATAATCACATGAATATGGTGCTTACATGACTTTTCTTTGTATGTGTTAGTGTGGGAGATGAAAACACCTTCCCATGCAGGAAATTAGCTGCAAATACATTTTCAGGTGTGCTTTTTTGAGGCTTTCCATTTCCTGGGAGCATTCTAGGAATCTATATCTGACTCTGTTTCTTTGGTTCTATTGCACTGCAGAGTGTTTGGAAGCATTTACTCTACAGTAGTTGTTTTATATGGAGATGTGAAATCGTACTTTTCTTAGATGTAGTATAGCTATAAAACCAATTACCTGACTCTGATCTATACATATTTTTAAAACAGGTGTGGGTAAGCATTTCTAGCCAGTATCTCCCTACCTGTCAAATCAACTGATGTCACATTGTCATTAGGTTGTACTGTTTTGAAGCCCTGGTTTTAGGACTTTAAAGCACAGTGTGGGCAATTTGAAAGCCCTTTTGCAAACAGCCCTCTCTAAACTTTCAAACATCAGGGGTTCAGAGAGCACTGTAAGGTTGCTTGCAAAAGGATTTCAAACGTGTGGCTTGCCCAAAACTACATCGGGACCAAATGGGGAGCCCTGGTAGGGCAGGTTTGGCCTGTGGGTTGGAGGTTCTCCACTTCTGGTTTATGTAAGTTTATTTTACATCAAAAAATATCCTCTCAAAATTATATTTTGTTAAAAATGGTTCATTGGTTAAGGATGCAATCCTGTGCACTTTCCTGGCAATTAACTCCCGGTGAGATTTACATCTGATGAGTATACATGCATAGGATTGTACTCTAAATTATTTTGCTTTTGAGTAGCATTAATGTTCAGTGCCGATTTCGCTAACCTTGTGACGTTTGCCTCATGTTTGCGCAACTGAGCTTTTCCAAGACCGTAAAAGTGAA
Source organism: Podarcis melisellensis (assembly GCF_964234715.1). Lineage (NCBI taxonomy): Eukaryota > Metazoa > Chordata > Lepidosauria > Squamata > Lacertidae > Podarcis > Podarcis melisellensis. Next base: position 47,535,361 of record NC_138543.1, read on the forward strand.
AGGCCCCATTGAAAGGTTTTGAGAAATGGGAATTCCATGACTTATTTAAACTTCTGGTCACTGTGCTTGTGTTTCAGACTTAGTTTAGCCTTTTTAAGCTACCCTTAAATTTGGACAATTTAAGCAGCTTTGCTGTTAGGTATCTGACATTACAACATCATCATATTTCTTGTGTTTGTCTTTCTATTACAGCCAGCAGCCAGCTTCAGGTGTAGCCTATTCCCATCCAACTACAGTTGCAAGCTACACTGTCCATCAGGCTCCTGTAGCTGCACACACAGTTACTGCTGCCTATGCCCCAGCAGCAGCAACGGTTGCAGTTGCAAGGCCTGCTCCAGTGGCCGTTGCAGCTGCTGCAACAGCGGCAGCCTATGGAGGTTACCCAACGGCACATACAGCAACAGACTATGGTTATACACAGAGACAGCAAGAAGCTCCCCCGCCGCCACCTCCAGTCACTACACAAAATTACCAGGTACTTAATGGATAGACCATAATACTTGTGAAATTGAGTCTTTTACCTTTTAAAACATGATGGGCAATAGAATATGTTAAATATAGAGTAAGAATGTGCATGTATAACTCTTATGTAGTTTAGGCCAGTAATTCACAGAACAGACCCTGACTGAGTAGCGGTGAAATGTAATAGGGTAGCCGATCCACCGTCACATCTTCAGCCCTGTCACTCATGCTGGCAGAGGGCATGGGGACAGGCAAATCGCTGTGCCAGCCTGAAGTTGGTGTACTGATCAAGCACAAATCAAGTCCAGTGACAACAGTGGGACTGGGTTAAGATCCAGCACATCCTGGACTGGCTCAGCTCCATCTGCCCATGGAATGGCCTCTTGGGGGACTTCCTGTGCTACTGCTGTTGTAGATGCCTTCAGTGGTACTTCCATGCACCCATATGTTTGGTAAGACAGTACAAGAATCTTTTTTTCCCCTTTAGCTTGATCATCGCATAGTCAAATATATTTTTAAAAACCTGAGGATAGCACTACAACACCTAGGGGAAGAAATATGTAAAACATTACTTAATGTGGAAAGTAACAATAATTTAAGTAATTATTAGCCACTGAACATTCCTAGCAAATTATTAACTGTAGCATAACCACCTCATCAGCATGTTGCAGAACTTTTAATTATTTAGCACTGTACATGCCTGCAGGCTACAACATATGTGAGATATTAGTAGATTATTATACACAACCTGAGATAAAAGGCAGTTGTATCCCAAAGAGAGCTCAGTTTCACAACAGTCTGTCAGCATCTCTACCTGCTCCATACTTGATGTCACATATGGCATCTGGTATGGGAAAGGTGGATGCAGTCTGGGGAAAACTTTTTATGAGATAAATTTGGCCTCCAACACTGGAGGTTCTCCAACCTAATGGAGAGGTTTGTGCTTGGTGTCTTGTGGGTAAAGTGATGGTGATATAGCATTTTTTAAAAATGTAGGGGGAAAGGCTGCTTAACAGGACATTGGCATTTGTTTCTTTAATGCAAGTTGTCCAGTACTAGCTTCATTTAATCTAGCAATCTTAGGCAAAAAATACATAGTTTGATCCTCAAAAATGTAACTTATCAATTCTGTTGAATGTTTCTACTATTTTAAAGTCTGATTAATTAGAATAATCAAAATAATTCAGTAATAGTCCATATATTTAATGGAAAAACTAATGTCCATATGTTTTCTCCCCCACTCCCATGTTTCTTAAGGACACCTATTCATATGTTAGATCTACTGCCCCAGCTGTAGCTTATGACAGCAAGCAATACTATCAACAACCCACAGCCACTGCAGCTGCAGTGGCAGCTGCTGCCCAGCCACAGCCTTCTGTGGCTGAATCGTATTACCAAACAGGTGAGTTGCAAGCTTTAAAGAGAACTTCAGCTTTTTTGTTGTGATATACCGTATTTTTCGCTCTATAACACGCACCAGACCATAACACGCACATAGTTTTTAGAGGAGGAAAACAAGAAAAAAAAAATTCTAAAGTGGATGTATGATTTTGTGGTTCATGCTGTGGCCACAGACATATGATCTGACAGTGAGTTTGGAGTAGCCCAATGCAAAAATCCTGAGGATCCATGTGGATCCATGCTTTGTAACCACGTTTTTGCACCACTGAGACCCCAGGCAACAGTGGGTGCGTGATTTTTTGGGTGCAAGATGTAGCCATGGACATGCTATGTGATCTGATGGTGAATTTGGGGTGACCCAGTGCAAAAATCCTGAGGATCCATGTGGATCCGTGCTTTGTAACCACGTTTTAAGTGGGGAGGGAAGGAAAAGCACTCAAGGGACAAGGAGCACGCATGGAGTGTGTGGAGAAGGATGCTGCTAATAATGCTATTTAGCAAGCTGAGTGGGAAGGAGAGAGGGACAGAGAGCCTGCTTGCTTTAAAGGAGCCAACCGGACATTAGCCGCTTACACCCGCTTTGCTGTTTGAAAGCGAGCCACGGAGGAGGGAAGGAAGGGGAACCATGGATCCTCTGCTCACAACTGCAGCAGATCCACCCCCCCGCCACCCGTAGGCATTCTCTCCATAACACGCACAGACATTTCCCCTTACTTTCTCGGAGGAAAAAAGTGAGTGTTATGGTGCAAAAAATACGATAGTTCACAAATGTGTTACCATCTGCAGATGCTCAGAATCTAGTAAGTAAAATAGTTTGTTAGTAGCTTGGTTTTCAATGGTTAACTGTTTGGTGGTTAACTTAGCAGTTAGGGCTCAAATATGCAAATCTTAACAATCCTCTAGCTTCTAAAAGCTCATTTAATTGCTTTATTCAAAGAAGAATTCTAACACGACTGCATCACAGAGTGCATGCCATGTTTTATCTTCTTAGGACTTGGAGGGTCTGCTTGCTAGGTAAAACATTTGGCCATTCTGAACTTGTAAGTCATTGGAGAAAAACCTTTTTTGTGACTGCCACAAATAAAGTTTAAAGCTTTTGAGAGTGTCACTCTAATGTATGCTGCTGTGCTTATTTAGCCCCATGTGGCTTGGCGCTGTTTTACAACTAGTCTACTCAGATGGGGAGCAAACAGCTATGTGTGAAGGAAATAGGAAAGGAGCAGAGTCAGATGCTTTAAATTGTTGCAGAGTAATGGGGGCAGGAAGGTAACTGCTTTTAACGAGAGAGTTTTTTGGTATAACTCAAATTAGTTTATTTTCTTGACATATCTGTATGGTGCGTTTTATATTGGAGCCCCATCCTAACTGGGAGCTAATCACCTCTTTTCATTAAACCAGATGTTGGTGGGATTTTTTTCTTCATATAAATCGGTGGATAAAATATTAGATAGGAATGTGGAATAAGCATACATTGCAATTAGTTTTTTTTATCATTGTCTTCGGTTTGGCCACTATTATGTGTGTTCAAAGAATGTGGAGTTACAGATAGGTAGCCGTGTTGGTCTGCCATAGTCAAAACAAAAAAAATTCCTTCCAGTAGCACCTTAAAGACCAACTAAGTTGGTTCTTGGTATGAGCTTTCGTGTGCATGCACACTTCTTCAGATACAAAGAATGTGGAGTTAAACATGTTAGTTTAAGCGTTGTTGCACTGAAAGTAAAAGCACAAGCTTTAACCTGGGAGAAGAGACGGTAGAAGAAGATTGGAAGAAATTTAAGATTTATCTACAGAAATATTGTAAACTGTATGAATGTTAAGAAGGATGCTAGAGTATAAACGACTTGGCACCATTAAGCTAGAGGAAGTGAATTATGAAGATAAGCTAAATTTTAAGAAAAGATAAATATTTGGAAGTTTCAGGTTATATTCAAGGTTTTAAGATCTGAATAAAAGACATTTAAAATTAGAGATATAACATTGGAAAATTAGATAATAAGAATAGAAACAAGGGGATAAATTTGCTGGACAAAACTTTATAGACAGGAACGCAGGAGCGGGAGATGTGAGGGAGTCCAAAGAAGTTAAGAAAATTAAGTCAAGAGATGTGTTATATTGTATTGTTTATTGGTATTGTAATCAAAATAAAACTGTTAATAAATATTTTATTTTATTTTTTAAAAAAAGCTTTACGGTGCCGATCCCATTATAGTGATAGTAGTATTTTTATAATAGAAGTTCCAAGTGCAGAGCTTAAAGTGTAGGGTGAGATTTATTCCCATATTGTCTGCCTTATTCAATAATAAGATAAAGTGAAAAATTAAATGAAATTGATTTTTAAATTATAATTGTTTACATGATTATTGAAATATTCATGTAATTATGCTCTTTTGTCTTAATTAGCTCCAAAAGCCGGCTATAGCCAAGGAGCAACTCAGTATACTCAAGCCCAGCAAACTCGTCAAGTGACAGCCATAAAACCAGCCACTCCAAGCCCAGCTACTACTACTTTCTCCATATATCCTGTATCTTCCACTGTGCAACCAGTTGCAGCAGCAGCTACCGTTGTTCCCTCGTATACCCAAAGTGCTACATACAGTACAACAGCAGTTACCTATTCTGGTGAGTATTGCTTGAAGAAAGGATATTAGAAATGACTGTTTAGATGCCTTTGTAAGATCAAAGGTACAAATGCTGTGCTGAACATGTCTAGATTTTTCAAAGACAGGTTCTGTACTCAAATTACTTCTTGGGAACTTTTGCTTTGTCAAATGTGCTGATTGTGTGCAGGTTTACTCAGAAGTAAGTCAACTATGGCCAGTTGGACTTACTCTAAGGTAATGGTATGATTACAAATTCAGACTCTTTAGAACAGGTGAAAAAGAGTCTTGATGGCAGACTGTTGGTGTAGAGCAGGTGTCATCAACCTTTTCAGGCACGAGGTGATGCCTTACAGATCTATGTTGGACTGATTGTACAGGTTTGCTGTATGTCTGTGGATGTTGGCATTGCTCCACTAGAAAAAAATTGCTTTTTAAACTTGTAATAAACTCCTCTTTTCTGGCTGTGTAGCATTGCTTGGATATACAGATTGCAAATATTGGTTTTACTTTTAAGTACAAGTTTTGTGCATCTATGTTAATGCTGAAATTCTCCTTAATTAAGAGATACTCTGGTGTACACTATGCATTTATTACCTTTAGATTTTCAAACTTTAATGTGCTTACAATGTACAACTTTTTTTGATCATTTAAAGGTACATCGTATTCTGGCTATGAGGCTGCAGTATATTCAGCTGCATCATCTTACTATCAACAGCAGCAGCAGCAACAGAAACAGGCGGCGGCGGCAGCTGCTGCTGCTGCTGCAACAGCCGCCTGGACAGGGACCACCTTCACGAAAAAGGCACCATTCCAAAATAAACAGTTGAAACCAAAACAGCCTCCCAAACCACCCCAGATCCACTATTGTGATGTTTGTAAGATCAGCTGTGCTGGACCACAGGTATTGCTGCTTTCTGATTATGAACTTAATTGCTTCGTAAAATGAAACAATTACTATATGCCAAATATTAAGGGTCAAAAAGTTTTTCGCTTCAGGGTTATTTCAGTTTAAAATATTCCAATTGCACTTTGGTTTTCAAATGTTTTGGAAGTCGAACGGACATCCGGAACGTATTCCATTCGACTTCCAAGATACGACTGTATAATTATGTGGAGGAAAGTATTTTCAGGATACTTTTCAGCAGCAAATCAACTTCATGTTGCTTATCTCTTGCACTTTGCTTTTTGATGAACAGAATAATATGATAAATGAACTAATGTGTCTTTTTATTCATGTGGTGATTTAAACAGACTTACAAAGAACATTTGGAGGGACAGAAACATAAAAAGAAAGAAGCAGCACTGAAAGCATCACAGAACACAACCAGCAACAGTTCATCTGCTCGTGGGACTCAGAACCAGCTGCGTTGTGAACTCTGTGATGTGTCTTGCACAGGAGCTGATGCTTATGCTGCTCATATTCGTGGAGCGAAACATCAAAAAGTAAGCCTCTCCTTCCTCTGCCCTCCCATTTCTCAGGTTTTATACCCAGTTAGTATCCCAGCCTGGACAAAATGAATGGTCTGACAGGCAGGCAAAATTCATCACATTTGATAGGAGGCTGGGACTGCCCACCTTTCAGTTACCTGACACAGTATGCCTTTAGGTAATTCAGCCTCAAATGAATGAATTGTGCTCTCAATTTGTTCTTTATAGCTATGACTGTAATTCAAGCAAGGGCTTCACTAAGCAGTAAACGTGAGCCCCACCTTAGGCAGGGATTGGTTGCACTTGGAGCTCCTGAATTGAGCCTATCAGAATAAGGCTTGCATTTGGAGCGAGGGAGAGAGAATGATAAGTCGCTCTGATCTGAATCACGGAGTTGGAAGGGACCTTGAGGATCAACTAGTCGAACCTCCTGCAATGCAGGAATATACAGTTGTCCCTTACAGGGATCAAAACCTGCAACCTTAGCATTATCAGCACCACTCTAACCAACTGAGCTACAACACATTAAAGAATCTGCAAACACACATCTCTACATAGTGTCCCATGTACTAGCTACCAACATGAACACAATCAGATCTTTATGCACTAGAACCTCTTTTGGTGTCTCCGAAGGTGACAACAGAGGCAGTGTCAGAATGGTGCCAAATGTAAAAGGCACTGAATGTTAGTACCTCTTGCAGATGAACAGTTGGGTGTACATCAGTTGTGTGACTGGGGTGCAGTTTCATGCAGTATTTCATGTGTGTATTAGACTCCATTAAGTTTTCCCTCATGAATTCTGCAAATTCTTTTGAAGGTTCCTTGAAACTTATACTTTCATGCTCTTAGAAGTACAGACAGGATTCTAAATAGACGTTGAACAATTTTGTAGATTCTGCTATTAACTTTCTTCATTGGTGGTTCTAGGTGGTTAAGCTTCATACTAAACTTGGCAAACCCATTCCTTCAACCGAACCAAACGTCGTGACCCAGGCTACATCTGCAACATCTGCTTCCAAACCAACTGCTGTCTCTTCAAACATTGCAACTAACAGCAGCACTGTGAATTCTTCCGTTTCATCTTTGGCAGTGAAAATTCTTACTCCTTCCGCCAATGTGCTACTTAGCACAACTTCCAACAACAAAGCAACAATAGTTCCAGCTAATGTTGCTGTAAAGAAAATATCCACACCCAAAATTAACTTCGTTGGTAAGTACTGAAGTATTTTAGTGAGAAGTTCAGCAAGATACACTAAATAAACTTATGCAAGAACAGGTTTAAAATGAGTGTCTGCTATGATTTTAACAACCACTGGAAATTCTAATTTTCTCTCTGCTTGGCTGCATGAAGCCCATCAGACCAAGCATCTGTTTGCAGTTCTAAGCACTGGCTCTCTCATGGCAATGTTTGTCTCATGCACACAAATTGCTACTCAAATGGTTTTGGAAAGTATTATATCAACACTTCTCTTCTCCAACACGCCTTTTATTAGAGATTACAATACTGAACATGGGGCTACCTTGGAACACAACTCCTAATGTTGTATGAACAATGCATTTTTAATAGCTGTCATAGAGTTTTGTTTGGTCAAGGCTCAGCATGTTCATGTCTTGCACCCAATTATCCTGTCCTCTTGAACGCCCCAGGCCATGCTGTCATTATTAAAACAAACCGTATAGTTTATTTGAACTTGTATTTTATTTATTTTAACTGTTTATGTTACCTGTTTTTTGAGGAAAATACTACAGTATTGTGCTATGGTTTGCTTGCTTGCTTGCTTGTTTATTACTGACAGAATATCCAGGTTTTTAAGCAGTAGGCCAGCCTCCCCTTGGTTGTGGCAAGAAATGTGACTCGAAAATGTAATGAAAATTAATATTCACTTGTGAAATGTTTCATATTAGGTGGTAACAAGCTACAGACAACAGGAAGCAAAGTGGATGAATTAAAAGCAGTAGAAAATATCAAAACTACTCCTTCTATTGCTGCAGTGCAAACACAGGAAATTAAGCCAGATATGTCTGCTGAATCAGTAACATCTACAGCTCTTGCTGCTTTGCAAAGTGAGGTCCAACCAGTGGGTCATGACTATGTCGAAGAGGTATTCTTTCAAAAACTATGTTCATTAAATGCAATTATACAAAACTGCTGAATTAATGTGTTAGATTACTTTATATGGCTCAGAAGTGTGAAATCACGCTGATAATTAAATTAGCTTCATGTCTCTGTGTGAGGTAACTACTTGGCTATTTTGTCTATAAAAGAATTTGCAGTGGAGTACTAATAGCATTGTCCATCATTCCCTGAGCCTCAGATATTCTGAGGAAGGTCACTTGTGAGTGTCTCTGCCATTTAATGTCAGTAGCTATTAAATTAAAAGCCTTTGTCTTCAGGTAAACTAGAGTGTGAATACTGACACTGTCTTAACACTTCTGATCATTGAGGACGTGGAGTGTCCTTCAAAACTGACCATTCAGAGGAAGAGGTAGTGGGATATATAGCAAGATGGCAATCATTGGGACATGTAGTAAGATGGCTGTGTCTTGTAAAACAGGAAAGTGATATGGCATATTACAGGCATGTCCAAAGTCCATTTTGGAGGCCTAATCTGTTCGATTTAATCCGGCCCCTGTGGCAGTATATGTCCTGGGGTAAAATCCTAAAAAAAGCTCATCAGGAAAGCCATCAGGAAAGAAAAGGAGTTAAATGCCTCCGCTGGGAGCTTTACAGATGGGGCAACATTTGAGAACACTGTAAATTTAATAGCTACTGACCTTAAATGGCAGAGACACTCACAAGTGACCTTCCTCAGAACATCTGAGGCTCAGGGCAGGATAGATGGACATTCTTTCAGGAATCCAGGTTGAGGGGGGGTGTGTCTCATAGGTCTGGCACAGGTTCTGATTAGGCCTTTGAAACTCTTTTCCCCAGACCATGGCCAGCTGCCACATGGGTTACATATGCGACAGCAGATGAGAGGCAGGTAAGGACATGACTCCAAAGGAACAATCAGGAGCTTAAAGTAAGGGGTAAATCCACACCATAAATTCAAAGCATCAAATGCATATTTAAAGTACATGACTTTCCCCAATAAATCCTGGAAACTGGTTTGTTATGGGTACTGGGAATGCTGTCTCTGTAGAGGGGAAGTACAGTTCTCAGGATTCTTTGGGAGAAGTCAGGTAGCTTAAGTGTGCATTGTATTTGCTTTAAAAGTACAGTGTTTATTTGCCTTGAGTTCCCGATTGTTCCTTTGCAAGCAGGGCTTGCTGACAGCGAGTTCCACTAGGAAGTTTCCCATCCGGGATCTAGTTCTCCAACCTCGGTATAGGGTTTTCAAGGCCATAATCAGCATTTTGAAGTGAGCCTAGAAATGCATAGATAACCCCTGTATATCTTCGAGGACAAGCGTTATGTGCAAGGTGTAGATCTTTCAGGATCAATATTCTGCACAGTTTGCTCAGTTCAAAATTCTAGTCACTATGCTCTGGACCAGGGGGTCAGCAACCTAAGGCCCATAGGCCGGAAGCGGCCCGTGGAGATCGTTTGACCGGGCAATGAGCCGTCCCCAAACTGAGCTGCTTGCGCGCTGCGCTAAAGCGGTGCGGGGAGTTGCTTCCGCAGCGTCAGAAACCACGTCTGCGCAAACGCAGATTCCGAAAATTGCGGGCATGTGCGCAATCCAGCCTATGAAGGGATCTCCACGGGGCTGATCCAACTCAGGCAAGATAAACCTTGCCGAACCTTGATCTGGACTGTAGCTTTCAAACTGCCTTCAAAGGCAGCCCGATTCAAAACACATTAGTAGTTACTGTACTTGTTCTGGTGTTTAGAAAAGATTTTAACAGTGAAAGGACATCTACAGAACGGTGTTTTGGAGTAATAGAGTGTTCTTCAGCGATTGAGAATAGTGCCTCAACATAATGTTCCAAAGTAGAACTATTGCAGAACTTGCTCCAGAAAATTCCAAGGGGGGTTGGAGAGGCAAGTTACCGCTATATGAAATAGTTCAGGGGCGCAGAATAGATCTAGATTCTGAAAGAGTGCTCATATGGGTAGAAGTGCTCTGTTGGCTATGAGAAACAAAAAGCTTTGCACTTGATCTGGAACACAATAATTAACTTGGGAAATGGGTAATTCAACTTTGATATCAGACAGTAGCAAAGGTAAGAATAGATATTTGGGTCAAAGGTTTGTTTGTTTGTTTGTTTGTTTGTTTGTTTGTTTGTTTAACCTAATTGAAGTCTGCTATGGCTGGTTAGTACAGGTTCTCTGTTGCCACTATTGCATAGATCTTATGCCAGAACATGTCTTTGTGTGAAAATTTTACAAAAATCAGTTCAGTTTCTTTATGAAACCAAATTGTGTTAAATGACCATTTTTATACTGCTTTTTCTTTATTTTTAAGGTACGGAATGATGAAGGGAAGGTTATTCGTTTCCATTGCAAACTTTGTGAATGCAGTTTTAATGATCCAAATGCCAAGGAGATGCATTTAAAAGGAAGGCGGCATAGATTACAATATAAGGTAAGTTGCTAGCAGCATAAATGGTCTAGTTCTGACCGTCTTTCAGTAAATTTGATGGTGATTGAGTTTTACTTGGTCTCTTCTAGGATGAAACCTAAGCAGGTAGTACATCTATTTTGGGCACTAACTGTTCCCTCCCCCAGCTGAACTATGGTAGCCATATAGTGTTTGCTCCACATATTAAGCTACTTATATGTATTGCAAGTGAAAGTATTGTATGAGGAGGGATGATATTGTAGCTTACTGTTTGCTCCTCATAATGTTTTTTAATATGAAGGATTGTGTCTCTGCATGGCAGTTTTTGCTTTGTCTTAGTGAAAATAATTGGATCTGACCACATAGAATAAATCTTACAAGAAAATAAAATGAAAATCTTCCTTCTCTACAACAGAAAAAAGTAAACCCAGACTTGCAAGTAGAAGTGAAGCCGAGCATCCGGGCAAGGAAGATCCAGGAAGAAAAGATGAGGAAGCAGATGCAGAAAGAAGAATATTGGAGAAGACGTGAAGAGGAGGAACGGTGGAGAATGGAAATGAGGTAACATGTAGACTTTAATAGCGACCAGTGTACATTTTGTAAACCTGAATCAGTTTCCATTCTATGTAACTATATTCCTATGAATGCTTGCCTTGGAAAGCCTGGATTAATTTTACCTTTAAATAAATAATTGACAGCAGGCATAGGAAATATTTATAAAGAGTAAGAATGGCTTTTTATGGGTGTAATCCAGATCCTGCTATGAATTCTGTAGCGAATACAGAATTATTGAACCTGCAGCATCCAATATCTTTTTTAACATTTGAAGTTCCAAAAATTAATTTTGGTGGGACCTGAATTATTGAACATATCGTCAATAAAAGGTATTTCTGCATCAACTGAAAGCATATGTGATTTAATTCATATACTTAGACGCTATGAGGAAGACATGTACTGGAGGAGGATGGAAGAAGAGCAGCATCATTGGGATGACCGCCACAGAATACCTGATGGAGGATATCCTCATGGACCTCCAGGACCTCTTGGACTACTTGGTGTTAGACCAGGAATGCCACCACAGCCCCAGGGACCAGCTGTGAGTAATGTTCACATTGTCTCTGTCCTCCTGGTGTATTTGGGGGAATGGGGGGAACCTAGTAATTCAATCAGGTCTGCAAATTATGCCTAGACTTAGTAGCTAAGCATTGGCCTCTGCTACCCAGCTGTGAAATCTAGAGCCATCATGATGGCACCATCATATTACATGTGTTATCAGGACACTTATTCTGCCAACAACTTATTCTGAGTCCCATCACATAAAGGAAGGGATAACATATGTGACTGCAGTCTTTTGTTTCCATTTCCATTTCTTTATTTAAGGTATTTGGTCTCTTGCAGTTCAGGACCATAGCTTACAGTGCCAAAAAGTGCCCCCCCCCTTAGTGATTACAAGGAGTTTCAGACCTAAAAAGAGAATCAAATTCTTGCCTTTATTTGCCCCATCTTAGTTTTTAAACTCAGACAAGATAACTGAATAAGGATTCTCTTACAGTGTGACCAGTTGAGATTCAGATTCCTGTATCTTTACATATCTTTTGAATTTGATGTAATCTGTAACAAATAATAGTAAAACTTGAAAGCCTTCCTAAGTCTTGGTCTGTATCACCCCATTTATTTTCCAGAGCAGGGAGAGCCTTTAGCCCTGGTGGGTGGTTTTGATGCCAACCAATTCTTCATTTACAGTTTTTAAAGATCTCATTGTCTTTATGTGAGCTCTTAATGCACTTTGAGGCAGAAAACTTGATAATTTTAATAAAATAGCAAAGAACAAAAAGCAGGAAAACAAAAAATGTATCTGATTTTTAAAATCCACTTTCTGCATTCAGCCTCTTCGCCGACCAGATTCTTCAGATGACCGCTACGTAATGACCAAACATGCTGCTATCTATCCAACTGAAGAGGAACTCCAGGCAGTACAGAAAATAGTTTCTATCACTGAGCGTGCACTGAAACTTGTATCTGATAACATGACTGACAATGAAAAAAACAAGAGCAAGGAAGGAGATGATAAAAAAGAGGGCGGCAAAGACAGGTATGTTTTATTGCCATTGTTGCTTGCAATCATTGTGCTTGGAGAGGGACTAAGACAAAATGGAGCATTTGCCCTACTTCATGCCAACTTCTTAAACTTCTGCTCCCAGAAATATTGAATTCTGTTATCAGAATAATGGATCCCTAATTTTTGCCAATGAAAGTTGTTTGCTTAGCTGGCATTCTCCAGAAGCAACTAGGAACTGCATTTCTTCAACAGCAACTGCACTTTGTTCATATGAAAAAGTCCTTCAGCTGTGCAATAGATTTTTAGCAGCACTTTAGACTACTTTTCCTTGGCTGAGGCTTTATCCTCTTGCTGACTGTAGAGAAGGACTAGCCAGTGTGAGAAATGCCAAACTTTTCATTGCACATCTTTGCTGTCTGGATCTATTTTCCAAAACTTCGTGCTTTCCGCATAAAAATGTACACTATGATATATGTAGAGAATGACAGAATGCACACTGTCCTCAGGGGGGTCTAGGGTAGTGTGTTGCACGTGAAGGGCTCTCCCTGCATTAGGCTTGTTTTCTTTGAGTGCTTTGGCCCTTGAAACACCTGCTTCTCACCAAGACTTCATTTTTGCGCAGGGCTTTGAAAGGAGTCTTACGAGTGGGAGTGTTGGCTAAGGGTTTGCTGCTCCGAGGAGACCGAAATGTCAACCTTGTCTTGCTGTGTGCTGAGAAACCTACTAAGACGTTGCTGAGTCGCATTGCTGAAAATCTGCCCAAGCAACTTGCCGTATGTATGGTCTTGAAAACATTTGGTATTTTTCATAAAAAGATTGAACTGGGGCTCTGCCAGTCAAATTTCCTCTGTCGTAATTTACTTTGAAGTAGGTGGACTGGCAATGAGCTATTTTCTAAATAGCTCATCCGGCAATGCATAGCTGCACTGCCATCCTGTAATAGGAGTGCTTCTACCCTCTTCACGGCTGTAGGAAGGCTGGAATAAGAGCCTTGTAGTACTCCTTGAGGGTGCGGAAGACGGAAAGAAAAGAACACCTCCCTTCCCAGTCTCCTTAAAACTCCACATTGTGTTATATAGTGCTAATTAACTGTGGTAGGAGGTTGGCTGCCAACCCCAAACATGAGCATTTTATTGTATAGCAGGTGCAGGGACCTCAGGCCTGGGGGCTGAAGGAAGCCCTCCAGGCCTCTCTGGCTCTGAGCACTCTCCCCTGGGCCACATGCCTCACTAGCCCTACTTCTCATACCCCTTGAGGGTAATAACAATAAAAATTTATTATTTATACCCTGTCCATCTGGCTGGGTTTTCCCAGCCACTCTGGACGGCTCCCAACAGAATATTAAAAACAAGATGAAACATCAAACATCAAAAACTTCCCTAAACAGGGCTGCCTTCAGATGTCTTCTAAAAGCCAGATAGTTGTTTATTTCCTAGACATCTGATGGGAGGGCGTTCCACAGGGCGGGCGCCAATGTAGGTCTTTCAGGACCAATCTAGCTGCTGCATTCTATTAGTTGGAATGTGCCTTTGAACTCGGCTAGTGCTTCTTGCTTGCCTGGAAGGAGGATGGAGAGTGGTCTGAAAGTGCATCTAGAAACTAGCCTTATAATTTGGTAAAAAATGCACCCGTTACTCGACCCATTTTTCTCTCTGGGTCCTCTCACAACTGGAATGGACACCCCCCCCCCCGGATTCCCAGAAAGGAATGTTAGCCCACTTTTGCTATATTCATTCAGGGAGCAGGGTGGATTCTGCACAGTGGGGAAGCAGAAATTTATTTTTTCTTTCTCCTCCATCCTAAAACCTTCCAATATACAGTGGGAGGGCCTTAACCTCATAATGGCCACCTGCTCCTTCCCTCCAGGATACTGTAAATTTGTTACAGACTCAAGGAAGCCAGTTCTCTCTCACCTTACTTTCCTTTAATGTATGAATTCATGATTTAGTCAAGGTACGGTACAAGCAACTTGTGATGAACCTCCGGGTATTTCGGACTAGTCCCTTTTTGTGTGAAAACATTTAGCTTCTTATTTGCATTCTTTAGGTAATAAGTCCTGAGAAATATGAAATAAAGTGTGCAGGACAAGAAGCATCCATCATTTTGAATTCCTGTGTGGAACCTAAAATGCAAGTGACCATCACGTTGACATCACCAGTGATTCGGGAAGAGAACATGAGGGATGGAGGTTCGGAATCTGTTAAAAAATGCTCTATTTTAATTGGCTTAATCATTCTGTCATAAACGGCATTAAATCCTGGAAGGCAACATGCTGGCATGTGATACACATTTAATGGCAATTCATAAATCAAGCAGTCTTGTGTGTTTTTCCAAAACCTATTTTAGACTTATTCACTGCAACCAACAACCTCAGATTTCTGGAAAATGTAGGTGTTTTTTTAAAATGTGCAAACCTGTCTTTCTTTGGAAAAAGTAAATGTTTATGACTCAAATACCTGCAAGTTGATAATCAAGAAGGCTTCCTCCCTAAGGGAGAAACTACACCAGGAAATTATATTGTATGTTTGAAACTGGATCAGTCTTAGCCTTCATTTATATGGCACTTAGTTAATTTTTAAGTTCAAAGTGATTCTGGCTTTGCTTGGAGCAAGATGTGTATTTTTTTCCAGTTTTTTGAGGTTGGTTTCTGGACTGGAGTATAAGACAAAGAGCTCCTAATATTGAGGTTGGAGTGTCTTAATTAAGCAGTACATATGCAGTGTGTTTATAGTAAAGAGTGATAGCTGAGTTCAGTTAAGTAGACCTTGGAACTTTAAAACTCCATATGTATTTATGACCTGTGCGATCCTACTGGTGCCAGCAGTGTTGCTTTAGGGTCTCTTCTATAATTCTTTGAAAGCTACAAATGTTTTTAAGCCAGCAAGCATGATAATTTAATGTCTGCAATATGTTGGCTCTATTTAGAGGTCAGATAAAATGAACTTTGTTTTCTTTTGTCTTGTGTTGGTCAAAATAAACTTTTTGCAGGCACAGTGGTATTGCTGGCTAAGAATATATAAGCATAGGAAGTAAGGCTCTGTTTAAGTTCTTGTTAGCATAGAGTGAGTGTGCTTGTGTACATACAGCTGTGGAATGAACTCTTAGCATTATGCTTTCAATATTTGAACAATTGCTTATGTTATTTTTTTAAAGTATAACTATTCTAGAAGCAAGCTTTCTCAAAAAGCTTTTTTTTAAAAAACAAAGCTTGACTATTAATGTACATAGGATTTTTCTTCCTGGTTTTTAAAACACTACTTAAATTTACACAATACCATTGGCTTTTAAATTCTGAAATAATCACAGATAACTTTGCTTGATTGCCCTGAGTTCAGTTTATTTATTCATCTTTACCAAACAACAGAAAGAACGTCAGACATCACAATTGGTTATATGCAACCTGTAAAGATTTGGCAAAAAAAGGAAAACGTGGATAGAAAATTGCACAACTATTTTGAACACGATCTTGATGCCATTTCACTGTG
Organism: Podarcis melisellensis; assembly: GCF_964234715.1. NCBI lineage: Eukaryota > Metazoa > Chordata > Lepidosauria > Squamata > Lacertidae > Podarcis > Podarcis melisellensis. The sequence continues at coordinate 47,551,301 of NC_138543.1, forward strand.
CCGATTAATTTCATGATCTGACTTCAAAAGAAAATAAAGCTCCAATTTTTTGTCTGACCCAAACATTAATTAGAGTTGCCATTCTAAGTTTGATAATACTAAGTTTGATAATATTAATAGAGGAAAGCAAAGCTTTTAAAATTTTTGAATCATTTCTTCAAGACACTGAGCAGCTTAAAATGAATATGTGAAAAAGTTTACCTCTGAAATATGTGGTTTAACTGCAAATTGTAGTAAACAAGACTTTTATAAAGATCATTGTTTATGTGCTGCAAAAAAAGGTATACTCTTAACTGCAGCTCTTAATGCTCGGTGTCTTAACTTGGTTGATGGAATCTAGCTGGCTTTTGGGAGTTGAATTCAGGTGGCAAGGAAGGCTTTGCTGGAAGAACCCAATTTTAAGTAGATGTATTTCATTTGCTGGTTGAATAACATCTTATGTAATCCTATTCAGTTGCAAACTGAAGGGGAAGGAGAAGGTAAACACAAAACTGTTAACCATGTAGGATTTTGTTTCTTTACAGTTTTGTGCACTTAACAGTTAAATTTACAGAATTTACTCCGGATATAAAGATTCTGTAACCCATGCTGCGGAATGTGTTTCTTCAGCAAAGTGTATATGTTTATGTTTTTTATCCTTAGCTTATTAGCCCCGGTCCAAAGCCTTCTAGCAGAGACAATTGAATCCTGTCAGGGATTGCTGCCAAGACATCGGAAGGATTTTTGACCAAGGTTTTCTAAAGCTCAATGTCACACCTGCCATATTTTTGAGGGGGTTTGGTTGCATAGTCCTAGCATTTACTGTTACTTTTGTGTTTTGTCTTTTTTTTCCTTCTTGTCTTTGTCTCTCTCTTCTCTAGAATTAAGCAGTGTTCACACTAGCTTTGAAACAGTTGACTGGGTAATACTTAATTCACACCTGGAATTGAAAGCGCATGTCATACCTGTTAACTTTTTAATAACGAAATAGTGTGGACACAGCATGTCTTATTGAAGATTAACCCCTTATTTTTAGAATACAAGAAAATTAATCTGCACTTTAAAAACAAAGCTATGGTTGAAGCTAAGAGGGCACACTTGAATTCTGATTCATTTAATTTTAGGACCAGTTTTTAAGGGGTTAATCCACTTGGAGTCTTTATGCAAAAATCCACATATAGGAAAGTCTTTTAAATGGATATCCAGCCCAGATAAGCTCTCAATTTCTATAGCTGCTTCAGCATCTTCTGATGGCTTCAAGGTTGATTCGCAATGGGTACACTCTATCTCCCACTGAGGTCAATGACAAATCTCAAGCTTAATAGAGCTGGATCACCCATAATCTTGCTTGTCAATTGTATATGGGTCTCTGGATCATTGCATCATTATTTTTTTTAAAAAGTAGTGCTTCGAAATACAAGTGTTTTAATACCATTATTTAAATAATAATAATCCAGGACTTCAGTGATAATTAAACTAAGTCATTAACGCTATTTTCTTGTAAGTATTTTTTAGGAGAGTATAAATAGTTTTTATGAAACAAAGCTTGCTCCCACAAGCTATATAAAGTAGAATAAACTCTCCCTATTTTGTCAGAGCTATGAACTGAACTTTAAATGTGTCAATTATCAAATCGTACTGCTGACTTTGGCCTCAGTTGACTCTTTTCCCTTAAATTTTCTCTCCTTTCACTTGATACATCTATAATCCTAATGTCTTCTTTCATTTGCTTTGAAATCTCTCACTAACTAATGTGACTCATTTTTCACTTCACTGTATCTGTATAGCCCATAAAATTCACCATGTTAAAATGGCATAAATCCCATTGCTAAAATGTTTAAGACTTGTATATCCCACTGGTAAAATATTAATATAAGCATAAACAAATGAATTTCGTATGAGAGGTGTACAATTCAGGCATAGCATACTAAATGAAATTGAAATAATTCTGTGCACAGCGGAAGTGTCATTTATATAAATTCTGGCTTGCATTCTTTGACCTGTTTCTCTTCATTGATGGCTGACCTTCAAGCCAAATCTGTTAATATCTTGGTTTACGTTCTTTTCCTAGTTCGTGTGTTCCATGAGTCTTTGATTTGCTGTTATGAGTATGTTTGCTTAAATTAGACTACATTTTAATGTCCCATCTGCTGAATAATCCAGGCAAAGTCTGGTCGCATTCAACATTTATTTTAACAGCAATTTTGTATTGGCAGAAAATTTAAAAATATCTAGAAATACTCTTGGCTGCTCAGCAGGCAGTTACAACATATTTAGGAACAGTAGTTATAATTGACACAAAATCCTTGTTTGGAAAATAAGAATTTACCAGATGCAGTGTTGTTCTTTCTATCACACTGCTGTTGCTTCTGCTTTTCCTGGTTTTGATTTTTCCTCTACTTCCTTCTCTTAAGACCCCTCTTTCTTATTTTCTTCTGGTATACCCCTGGATGAAATTGGGATGGATATACACAGCATGCACCTTGGTGCAATAGGAGCCTAGAGGGTTTAAGAAATACAAACATGTACAGGTGCTCTTGACTTGAATTTTACAAAGTATTTCACATCCCTTCAGACTCCATAAAACCAAAAAATCTGGATTGTTTCTATAAGTATAGTTTTACCTTACCTTAATGGGAGGTATCCTAGTACATCATGGGTCTTGACTGCTCAGGAAGAATTTTGACCCATTAACTAGGACTAAGTCTGAGGTAGCATGCGGCCATTTTAAGTTGTCCCAACAAACACAGGGCACAATCCACTGGGAAGTTGTTCTGCACAAGCACCATTAAAATGGATGGGAACTTAACAGAAATGCCCATTCAGTTCAGTGGGGCCCACACAGAAGAACTTCACAATAGATTTTGCTCACAGTTTGTTGTAACTTTTGCTTCATTCAAGTGGATTTTTGTGTTCCTTCTGTCTTGTGTTTCCTGTGCTGGTGCACTGTGTCCAACCATTCTTCCTTCAACATTTTAATTTTAGGGGAAATTTATTTTTCCAGAGGATTTTTTTTCACAAATAGATGGACATAAAAAAAATAAGATTGAGAGCTAACCTTGTATTATGCTCTTGATTACCTTTTGTATTGGGCTCAATGACCACATACAGATTAAGGGATTACTACTGCTGAATACAAATACATTGGAGATAGGGATTGCAATATAAATGGCACGTGTGACATGGAAGCTAATTTAAGGAAGTGTCTTGCTCACCTGGTCAAACACCCATTCCTCACTGCATTTTGCCAATTCAATCCATTTTAGATGTAACCTCGGGTATGGTGAAAGACCCACCGGACGTCTTGGACAGGCAAAAATGCCTTGACGCTCTGGCTGCTCTACGCCACGCTAAGTGGTTCCAGGTTCGGAACATCATTTTACTTTCTTCTTGTAGCCTTATGAGAGAGAGTAGTTCAGTTGTTCGGTTGGATGTTAAACTATGCGGAAAAACTAAATGTTGCCCATAGTAAATATGTGTATATATATCTATTATGTGTACTCATATATAAAATTAAATGACATGGGAGAAATTAATTCATCTTGGAAGATCTGTATAGAAGAACCGCTTTATGCCGTTCTTGCCAATTTGACGTCAACTTGTTTTTCTGGCCACTGAGATAGCGAAGTTGAAAGCTTGACTCGCTTGGGGAAATCGTATGTTTTGTATTGGTAATGTGTTCCATAAGGCTGCAGAGTAACTTTGCTTTAAATAACAGAATGTGTGTTTAAAGCTTTGTGTGTTAGATGTAAGACTTTTACCCTTTTTTTCTTGAAGCTTATTAAGTGTAGGGAATGAAAGGTGAGAAACTATTTGGTTTGGTGACTTTGCACTCCAGCAAAGGTACGACAGAGAAACCAAACAGATTCCCATAGCCTTTCAGTCTCTCTACTTGTTAGCTCTTTACTCCTGTATTTCTATTATAGGAAGATAATTGTATTTTCTGTATAAATGAACCAAAGTGTGCAGGAATTCAAGGGATATTAGTCTTGTATAACCTGTGCACCTTGACTTCTCAATTACTAACCTTGGCATAAAATGCTTCTGTAAATGGCAGCTCCTGGAATGTTTCATGTGGCTTGTTTCTTTTCTGTGTCTGAGCTTCCATTGAACAGTGGTGTTTTAGCTTCTCTAAGAGGCCTATATTCTATTGGTGCTGGGATTGATTAACTTGATTTTGTATTGCCCTCAAGGCTAGAGCTAATGGTCTGCAGTCGTGTGTCATTATCATACGTATTCTTCGTGATCTCTGTCAGAGAGTTCCCACTTGGTCTGACTTTCCAAGCTGGGTAAGTACTTCCTTTTTGTTTATTTCATTTATGAATAGTTTCCATTCTCATTTTTTAAACAAGATTTACATACCATTTGATTGTTGTGAAACTTATAAGTGATTTACAAGAAATAGTAAAGTATCAATAAAAATGATTAAAAAACCAATTAAACATTTAATTGCCGATTCTCTGTGTTCTCAGAATTACGCATGAAATTCTTTTGAATATCCTTGCAACTTTGGAATTTTATACTTCACTGCATTTATTTGCTGGCCGTTGTGATGCCTCATAGCTTCAATCCAAAGAGCTCCTTGTACTTATACAAGACACACATGTTGATTACATAAATCTGTAATTTCCAGTAATTTTGATTTTGTCTTTTTAAGGCATTTGGGCTAAAGAAGTATATTTCCCTTTTTATATGCAGAGATCCCACTGACACAAAATATTTCTGCCTGATTTAGGGTGATTCCTCCCTCTTCTAGTGCCCCCACTTTTTATGAAGAGTCCTTGACGCTCTAGATGCAGTATATGGGACATTCAGCAAGGGGGGGGGGAATAGGATACCTTGGGTACCCTAAGCCTAGTCACTTGGATTTTCACAAGAGACACTCTTAGCACTTCTATATTCTCCTGTGGTTCATCATCTGTCAATCTTCAGTATGGCAGTATCTGCACTTTTTGAAGGCACTTCCAATGAACATCAGGCAGGCGCCTACAGTATTGTCATTTAGGTTCCTGCTTAAAACTTATTCGTTCACCCAGGATTTCCTGGGTAAATAGCTGTATTGATTTTGCACTTGTACTAATGATGATGGTGGTGGTGATGACGATGATAATTTTATATTTTGTTCTTAATGTTGGCAGTATAGAAATGCTTGCAAGTTATTAAACAAATTGCTTAAGCAAGCTTCCCTTTGCTTATACAACTATTGGATATAGCCAACATATTTTAAATTGCTAATGCTGTCCTTCAAGGGCAATTACAAAACAGTGCACAAAATAAGTATTAATTTTGAAGAATTTGAGGGGAGCCGGATTCCTTTTGCATTCTTTTATTTATGAAAATTTGCAAGGAGTCTGGGTTCTACAGAAGATGTCGCTGTAAGCTCTGCATCTAACGTAAAACACAGGCCCTTCACCTGTGGAATTCAGGATTCTGCTATGAGAGGCATTCCGTCAGCAACAAGCATTTCAGCTGTCCAGATGGAACGATCTCCTTCTCCACAGCCATTTGCTCTTCTGGGGGTTCTCTTGACCCTGCAGAACAGATTATGGAGGGACAGCACTCTTGTACTAATGGGATTCCCTGTGCTGGCTTCCACTAGCACACTGGGGTAGTTGAATCCAGCCCATGTTACTGATAGGGCTCCACAGATTCTTGCAAGCCTTGGATATGATCATTCTTTATGGTAACCCCTGAGCTACTCACAAGGCCCCTGGTATGTGTAGAAGTCTTAGAAGAGCTGGGGATGAGCCCCTTATTTCTCAGTAGGCTTCAGAGATCCTCTGAAGGTGTAAATTTCTCGTGTGTTTTTTCTGAGCATCTTCAAAGTCTGGTATGAAGTGAGAGACGGTCATTTCTCTCCCCCCAAGTTCTCTGCATATGCACCCAGTATGGGCTAAGAGACTCCTCTGAGTTCTCTGCAGTGTGCGGATTTGTAGTTTTGTTTTGTATTACCAAGGCTAGGTGATGGTATCTGATAATCACATATATACCCTTGACTATTGAAACTGTATGCAAACATTTGTGTGTGTTGCCTTTGGCTTAGATTCTATTTTTTTTGTTTTTTGTGAATGGAACTTCGTTGATGCTCCTGTTGGCAGATGTTCACCAATTCCCCCTCCAGCCCCTTGCCCCTGCCATCTGTTATGGAGGATCAGGGGGCTCTCTGGAGTGGCATGGGACATTGGAGAATACATGGGAAAGGGGAAATTAGTGAAAATCTGCAGAGGGGCAACTCACAATCCAAGCATTTTTCATATTTTTGCAGCACAACTCTTCAGTGTTTTATGCAGCAGGGCCCTATTTTCATGCCAAGATTGCATCTGATTCCAGCCTGCATTCATTTCCTTGGTTCATTTATAGGTTAAGCACATTTTTAATGAAAAAACAACAACATTAGACTCTATCGTGGCCTCCACTGAGAGAAACCTGGCAGTGTGAATTGATATAGGCAACTCTTTTTTATTAAAAGGCTTTCTGCAGGTGTCAACAGTTGCTGTATTGGTTTAAACTTGCTTATATTTTCTGAGCTGCAAAGTTTTAAGACTGTGTTAACAGACAGCCATTGCTCATAAAGTTATCATGTGCTACTTATCAGCTGATGGCATTCTACATTTCGTGTTTTAAACTAAAGTGTGGATAGTGGTTTATCGTTACATCTCTTTGTTTTATTTAGGCAATGGAATTATTAGTAGAGAAGGCAATTAGCAGCGCTACTGGACCACAAAGCCCAGGAGATGCCTTAAGAAGAGTGTTTGAGTGTATATCTTCAGGAATTATCCTTAAAGGCAAGTAGCAGTCATGGTCCACACTTGAAATTCTGTGTTAAACTGATTGGTTTGTCTACTTTACACATTATTTTGTTACAGTATAGGAAGAATGAAATAATACTATCTTCGTGAAATTAGTAAAAAGAAAAAAGAAAATAAAGTTTACTTTTTTGTTTATAGGTGGTCCTGGCCTTTTGGATCCTTGTGAAAAAGATCCTTTTGATACACTTGCTTTAATGACAGATCAGCAACGAGAAGACATTACTTCAAGTGCACAGGTAATTAAAAGTTCTCATAAAATAGTTAAACAGTGAATATCTGATACACAAACTTCAAAAAAGAACCTGATCTGAAAAATGTGCTTCCTATATGCTGTAGTTTAATTTCAATTTTCCATTTTAATTTTGTATTAAACGTACTAGGCATTTAACAGGTCTCTAGGCAACTTACACCGAAGAACATACACAAAAATACATCATGAAATAGAAAAGGGGGAATCATATTAACATTTCTCTCTCTCTCTCTGTGTGTGTGTGTGTGTGTGTGTGTGTGTGTGTGAGAGAGAGAGAGAGAGAGAGAGAGAGAGAGAGAGAGAGAGCGCCCCTCCACCATAACAGTAATAACAACGCTGGCAGCAGAGTAACAGAAACAAAAATTATACTCCCACCCAGTAACCAGCACAGCCCACCTCCCTAGTCCCTGTTGATGCACCTGTTGGAGCAGAGGAAGAATTACTAGGGTCTTTTACCAATTTTGCAAATTACTGCTTTTCATCTTAAAGGGTGTGAAGAAAAAGGAAATGCTATATCAAAAATAATACCAAATTCACTATTTTTTAAAACTGGTTGAAGTAATGATAAAAATCAGGAGCAGTATTGATAGTGGCTAGTCAGGGAGTTACAATTCAGGGTGACATACGGAAAGAACCCAACCCATGTTATAGACCAGGGTTGGAGAACCTTTTTGGCCAGTGGGACAGATCTATCTCTCCGCACCCTGCAAACGAACATTAACAGGTGGTTGGTTGGGGGGAGATGGTTATCAAGCAGGATTGAACTCCCCATGCATCGGCTGATGCACAACAAATTCATTCTTGCTTCCTGTAGGATTTGGGTGCACCAACACACCTGATCTGGTTTACACACACAAACCAAGCAGGATTGAACTCAGTGCTTCAGTCCTTTCCAGCTGCAGTATGCAGCCATGTTTTTACCTGCCCAAAAACCAATGTCACATGTGAGCCACCTGTGGAGCAGAAGTTCCCATTACTCTTCTAGATAGTTTCACTTCTGAAGGCAGAGGAAATACAGCATTTTGCAACATATTCTACACAGGGACCAATTTTGCTTCACTATACAACTAAAATTTTGTTTTCAATAAACTTTCAGAAGCTATATCATTAACTAAAATTTGGTAAAGCTGTATGGTGTATATATAGAAGAGTTTTAAATACTCATACGTATGGTCTTGAAAGTGTCTTACTAAAATGAACATGCATCTATTTTTGGAAGTTTAAATAATTCTGATAACCTTTTTCTTCCTCCACAGTTTGCATTGAGACTCCTTGCATTCCGTCAAATACACAAAGTTTTAGGAATGGATCCCCTGCCCCAGATGAACCAGCGCTTCAATATTCACAACAATCGTAAAAGGAGAAGGGACAGTGATGGAGTTGATGGCTTTGAAGCCGAGGGGAAGAAAGACAAGAAAGATTATGATAACTTTTAAAAAAAGAAAAGAAAACTGTGTTTGGTGTTAACAGAGGCCATTTGTTCTCTGATTTTTTTCTCAATGTCTGTTAAATACATCCAAAAAAGTTAGAAAAATTGCTTTTTGTGTGGCATTCACACCATTTTTTTTAGGATGTGCAGACTAATTATGGTAGAAAGAGATCACAAATGGAAACTATTCTGACTTCTAGCGGACCCCTCGTTGTTTAGTTTCTAACTTCTAATGTATGATTCTTGTTTTCTCTTCTTTACGTTAAGTAGTACAATGTATACTTAAATTCCACTGTATTTAATACAGTGTTTTGTGCTTCAGTTGCTTTGTGTATTTTGCTCTTTTATTTAGAATTTTAAGTTACCATTGACACAAGCTGTAAGTTGCTTTGTATTAGAAAATGGTAAATACAGTCCTTCACTTAATATTTTATAGAAGAACACTTTTTGTAAAGTGGGTCTGCAATATTATTTCTCCTAAATGTGAAGCGTTAACACAAACTTATCCTGCTATTTAAGTGCTTTCAATTAAATGTTTCTGCCAAATCCATGGCATTTGTCTCTTTAGTGATATAATGGTGTACTTAAGACAGATTTGTGTTACTCTAATCAGGTTTGTTGTTAGTTATGCATTAGCAGTATAAATGCTGAACATACACAGTTTGGTTTTGCTGCAATTTTAGCAACTGCATAATTGATTTTAAAAATTGCATGACTTTGTTTTTAATAGAAGGGCTTTAAAGAAGTATCAATTTAGGTTTCATGCCTAGGTCTTTGTATGATTGACTTTGATATAGCAAGGCCAAAAAATAAATTTCTGAAATTTTGCCGAAAACATTAAGAGGGCATTTTTCCCTTTGGGAAAGAGCTGGCTACTTGTTTTCAGAGAGCTTATCAGTATGGTAGCTCTGAATTAAAATAATTGTTTGCTATATCAGTGCCTGTGAGATTGCTCCTTTTGCTATTTCCTTACCAAATTATTCAGTAACTTTCATTTTAGGTCTACAACCTGAACGTAGATACCAATATTTCTGGAAATTTGAAGGTTGTTAAAGAAAATAGCAGAAAATTATTTGTGGCCATAGTGTATGCTTATGTCTCCTTCAAACAACTAAATATTATAGCAGTGCTGTAATTCAGGTCTACATCTGGCTGTTGATGTATGCTCTGGTACACAGATGTGATTTGTTACAACACTACAGTGGAATCTGCAAATAAAACTAAAATCTATTAAATGACTTAACGTTCATTATACACTGAGAACATACACTTTGCTTTGTCTTTCTGAGTGGATTATGCTAGTTTTCAGCACATAGATTTAACACTGGCAACCAGTGGTGTCCAATGGAATATATTTCCACAGTGGCAGCTTCCCTTTCCTCCCTTCCTCCCCCCTAAATCTGCTACAGATTCATCCATCCGAACCAATTACAAGAAAGGAGATTCTGACTAAACATCAGGAAGAACTTTGACAGTAGGTGCTGTTCAACAGTGGAACAGACTTCCTTGTGAGGTGGTAGACTTTCCTTCTATGGAGGTTTTTTAGCAGAGGTTGGATGGCCATATGTAATGGATGCATTGCAGGGGGTTGAACTAGATGGCCCTTGAGGTCCCTTCCAACGTACAAAATATGATTCTGTAGGGTTGAGGGGGACCCTCCAGACCAGACTGTAGAGGAGGTCGCAGTAAGTGGGAACCTATGCGATATTTATGTTGCCCGGTGTTCCTAAAATTTCTTGAGAAATAGGAAATTGTAAATGGTTGACTGATTTCATCAGAGACTGCCATGTTCTGGCACTCTTCAATTTTTGATAATTGCAAAGCCTTCAGGCTGTATTTGTTCTAAATTCTTAATATTCATTAACAGACATGTAAGTGCAGTATATTGTACAAAGGGGGAAGTATCGAAGCTGAATCTTTTGAGCCATGATGACTATACCTAAAATATTAAATTTTATTCTCATTTAGGATTTGATGCATCATATTGGCTAGCAGATTGTTGTGAGTGTACCTGGACGTAGTCAGTTTTGGTAGCACAGAGACTTCAAATGCTGCTGGTTGTGATCTGAGTGTAAGGGGACTGGGATGTTTTTAGAAGCGCACAACTTTTCTAATCATGGGCCATTTTTCTATCTTAGGCCACATAGCATGTTGCTACTCCCCCCCCCCCCCAAAAAAAAATATATCTGTGGTCACATATTTCCATGTCTTCACATTTCTCTTTTTGGCCTTCACATTATCCTGCTTCTTCAGCTGCTTCAGCATTATAACAATGGAGTAACATTTTTAAATGATTTTTTCCAACACTCATGCGCTATAATAATACATGCAGGTTGTAGTGTTTTTTTATGCACAGCCTTCGGATTTTAGGCCAAAGTTCTGTTTATTTTTAACAGAGTATGCTAAACATTGGCCCATCATTTAAGACACCATTGGTAACCTGAGCAATAATTAACATGACCATTTGGGGGGAAATCCCATTGTGCTTAATGGGCCTTGTATTCCTTCCCATGACTACCAGTCTGGGTAGGCCAGTTGTGGCAGAGGCACTTAAGTAGGTTGTCAACACACCAGCTTGGGCTCCCTCTACCCCCAGATGGGAGCATTTTTGGGAATCCGAGGCAAATACCTTACATAGGAGGGAAGGCTGAAAGCACCCAGTCTACCTGGCTGTCCCCTGAGCCCAATGTAGCTTGTTTTTACTCTGTCAAACCCCCCACACATAGCATGAACCAAGTCATTTTAGGCATGGGTGGGGCGGGGGATGTCAACTGAGGGAACCACCCAAGACCGCAACAGCTTAGTTTATGATGAAAAAGACGAAAGAAACAAGAGGAGGCCAAATGTTGCTTCAAGAAAATGCAAAGAACCTATACTGTTGCATCTACTTACAAAAACTTCTGGTCTCATGTTGCAGAATAGATGGTCAGCTGAGGGGCTTTGGGGGACAAAGGACAGTTGGGCAGTGATCATTGAAATTATTTCTCATCCAAGTGGGGGGACTGAAACCTTTTGGAGGTTAGATGATGGACTATCAAGGTGTTAACTACTGCATCTTCCTGCGAAATTGAGACTATTCTGTGCTTTGTATATTCTAGAGGAGATGTGCCCTAGCATGCTCTGCCCACATTACAGGGTTCGCCTCCAGGTAAGGGTACAGGACTGTAGCCTAAGTCTTAAGTACGCTGTTTCCAAATTCCAATAGAATGAGAACAAGATTTTCAAGGTGAAAACATTTTTTAATTGCTGGAGAAATTTCTCCAGTTAACAAGACCTCATCTGTTTTAAGTAATCCTACCTGAGTAAAACTTTGACTTGCCTTACTTGCCAGTTTAATGAAGAAGTCAATTTCAGACATAATGGCTGCTTTTCAGGAAACAAAGGCTGAACATCTGATAATATTACAATGCTATTATGTACTGCTTGATAAGAGGCACTATGGTGCAAGTCTTATCAGGTGGTCATATTCTGTGATGCAAAAGCTTTACCTGTTGGAGGGAAAGGAATTTGCATACAATCGGGTGTATTACTGCACACATTTCAGGACTGAGCTCTTGGTACTCATGACTCTGCTTAATATTTATGATTTCTGTCATTCTTCCTAGTGCTACTTAGGGTCAGATTGTTATCCAACACAATTGTCTCCTCCCAACAAATCCTGTACCACTGTAGTGCCAGAACAACACAAAAAACCCCAGCAGAGAAAGGCAGTATCATGTTTGATAATACCATTTAATAAACTACATGAAACACCTAAAGGTAAAGGGACCCCTGACCATTAGGTCCAGTCGTGACTGACTCTGGGGTTGTGGCGTTCATCTCGCTTTTGTCCATAGACAGCTTCCGGGTCATGTGGCCAGCATGACTAAGCTGCTTCTGGCGAACCAGAGCAGCGCACGGAAACACGGTTTACCTTCCCGCTGGAGTGGTACCTGTTTATCTACCTGCACTTCGATGTGCTTTCGAACTGCTAGGTTGGCAGGAGCAGGGACCGAGCAACGGGAGCTCACCCCATCGCGGGGATTTGAACCTTCTAATCAGCAAGTCCTAGGCTCTGTGGTTTAACCCACAGCGCCACCCGTGTCCCTCTACATGAAACACCTAGCTTTTCCTTAATGTATTGAGCATCATGAAATCACTCAAGGGACCAAATTATTTAAAAATTCTGTTACATGTCTTCTTTTCCCCCATGATTGTTCTTACTTTAAGTATTCCTTCCTGTTCCCATAACTTCCTAATTGGCTCTTTCTTGGTTGGTTTCTTTTTTTAACTCTTCCAGTGTCTGGCATACAAAATCCCTACTAGAGTTAAGTATATAAAGCAGGCGTGGAAAACCTTTGTTCCCCCAGATGTTGTTGAACTACAATTCCCATCATCTGGCCATCAATGAGAGACATTGTTATAGACTGCACAAGGTTGGGGAAGAAGATAAGTAGGGAGAGAGAAAGTGAGAGAAGGTTGTGGTAGCAAACTTTTGTTCTTTTGCATAAATTGATAGTTTTACAAAGGCTCTTTGCCAACAGGGTGACATTCAATCTTTGTATTTCTAATTAAAAGTGAAAACATCTTACACATCATATCCACTCCCAAACAGCTGCAAGTCTCCCAAACAACCTTCTAAACAGCTGGGGCAATTAATTCAAAATTAATCAGCTGCTGAGCTATTAATTGGGACCAGGTGCTGCAAACACATCTCACCTGGGCTAGAAGACTTCTGTTTCCAAGCAGAATTGATTTACTTACCATTAACCCCCTAGATTAGGGATGGAGAAACTTTGACCTTTGAGGTATTGTTGAACTACGGCTTTCCATAATTATTGGCCATACTAGCTGGAAGCTCAGCTGGTGGCAGTTGCAGCCCAAGAGCCTTACAACCTGAGTAGTTGAATGAGCACCTGCAATTATCAACCTGCCAACATACAGCATTAAAATCTTAAAGAGGCCCCCTTCTGAGTGCTTTACATAATTTATTCAACTGGCACTTTCCAGCAGCGGGGGTGGGACATGATTATTTCCTCAGTTTATTGCAAAGTGTTTATTAGTTGTTGCAAACAACCCTGGAAATACTCCTATGGAAGAGCAGTATAGATATCATTAAATAGGAATGTAGTTGTTGGTGTGTGTGTGTGGTTTTGTTCTTATTGCTTTGATTTGCATCCTTATTGCACCCTGAAGGGCAACATAAGGCTGTTCTACCTCCCCTGCCGGTGTTCACAAGTGGCGAGAATGCTTTTGCACTCACATTGTGTTTGTGGGCTTCCCATAGATGTTGGTTGGCCAGGCTGAAAAGGGAGAGTTGCAAGGGATCACAAGGGTCTAGTATAACCCCCTGCAATGCAGAAATCTCAACTAAAGTTTGCTCCATCCTCTATCTATGCGACAGCCCTTCAGATATTTGAAGATGGCAATCATATCTCCTCTTAGTCTCCTCTTTCCCAAGCTAAACATGTCCAAATCATTCAAACATCCCTCCTAAGGCTTGGCTTCCAGACCCTCGATCATTTTGGCTGCCTTCCTCTCTGCACGCGTTCCACCTTGTCAATATCCTTCATCATTTGGAGCGCCCAGAACTGGTCACAGCACTCCAGCGTGGTCTGACCAAGGCAGAAGGATCCTAACATTTCCCATAACAATTTAAAACAAACACGTTGCATCTGATTTTGTTTTCGGGTTCCTGGAAATTTTATAGTCGCACACAACTTTGCAAACCGTGCAACTTAAAATTGCATTATGAGAAACTAGATTCGGGTGCGGCGGCACTACAGTTAATACAGCTCAGAGTTCCTGGCGGGGGGAGGGGACAAGGAAATCAGCTCTTTTAAGCCGGTCCGTGAGTCATTTGCTGATTGGGTAACGTATCTGTCCTTCAGCCCTCGGATTTTTTAAAATTTATCTAATAAATGTTGTGATTGGTCCCATGACACTTTTCCCCCACCCCTTTTTTACGGGAATGACCATTCCCTGCAAAGGGAGCGAGAAAGGGCGGGGTGAACAGGCGGGACCTCTGCCTGAGATCGACCTTCTGCCGGCCCAATGGCGGCGCGGATGGCTGGGCGGAGCTCGTGCATTAATAGGGCGGGGAGAGAGGCTCACGTGCGCCGCCGCCGGGACTGTGGGGTTTTGCCGCTCGCTGCGATGGGAGGGATTAACTACGTGAGGCGAAGCAGGGCGGCGCTGGAGGACGACGACGACGCCGCGGAGTCCTCCTGGGAGGAGCTGCCGACGCCGCCCTCGCCCGCCGGCACCGGCCGGAGCCCTGGCAGCAGCGCCGCCGCCGCCGCCGGGACTTCGCGGGGGCCAGACATGCTGGGCGCGGGGGGCGGCGCGGGGGCCAGGCCGGCCAAGCCCTCCTTCGTCTCCTACATCAGCCCGGAGGTAGGTCGGCGACTGAGGGGACCAGGCGAGGCGGTTGGTCTGAGAGGAAGGGAGGGCGCGCGCGCGCGGGTGGGGCTGGCTGGCTGGCTGGCGGCGCGCGGGACGAGGAGGGAGAAGGGGGCCGGCGTGGGAATGGGGTCCTCCAGGGCTATTTACATACATACAGTATATAAGACCCGAGATTGAGAAACAAACGCCGGTCTAAGCTTTTGTGGAATAAATAAGGAGGTCTATTAAAATTAATAACGGGAAATAAGCATAGAAAAAGTATTAATAGCGTTATTAAAAGTGCGCTTTGTCAGGAGCAGACACTCTCAAGGTGTGTGTGTGTGTGTGTGTGTGTATATTTGTAAATAGCCCTGGAGGACCCCATTCCCACGCCGGCCTACCTCGCCCCCTATATATATATATATATATATATATATATATACACATATATATACACATACATACACACACACACACACACACACCCTGACAAAGTGCACTTTTAATAACACTTTTAATATTTTTAAAATGCTTTATCTTCCGTTATTACTATTTTTAATAGACCTCCTTATTTATTCCATAAAAGCTTAGACCAGCATTTGTTTCTCAGTCTTGGGTCTCGAAACCCATGACAGATTCATCTTCAGGTCTCTTAGAAGAGTTGTTTCCTCTGCCGCGCGCTGCGAAGTTGGGTCGGTGGTCTCCGCTTTATTTTGGGAGTATGTGCCCCTCACAGGTGAAGCTTTTTTTTTTTAAAAAAAAAAACTAGCCGTAGAACTACTGTATAGCGTTGGAAGGGTTCCTCTCCCCCCCAGGGTCATCTAGCCCAACCCCCTGCAATGCAGGAGTAGGCCCGTGGCCCATTTGGGGATTGAACCCGCGACCTTGGAGTTATCAGCAGGATGTGGCTTCCGCAGAAGTGTAACCATGATAATAAAGCTTGTGTTTGTGACGCCGCGAGACTTTTGCTTTTTAGGATAAGAATATATTGCTTTTTCCTGTTTGTAGGTTAGTGTGCCTGCTGTGAAGTTAGGTCAGTGGTACGCTTTCACTTTCTCACAACCCTCCTCCCCACTGTTTTGCATTGAGGGGAGGGGGGGCAGTCAACAAGTGTGTCTGGCGTCAGCGTGTGTGTGGTTCTTCCTACAGTGAAAGTCCCTGCTGCAGGAGCTTAAAAGCTTACTTGATGGGGAGTGGGGGGAGGTAACAGCAGTGGGAGGAGGAGAAAACTGGGGAAGAGAATAAGGATAAATTTAGTTTTTGATAATGTTAAATTACTGGGGGTTGTGGTTGTTGTTTTTTTAACGGCACAAAACTAAAAGCATTGAAACCATGAAATATTTTACATCTTGATGGTAGCTGGTCATATCTATGCTCATGTTGGTGTGTTTCCAACAAAAACAAGTGTTGTTGAATAATAATAGGTTTTAAAAAATACATTGGGTTGGTGAAGTGCCCCTGTTGAAGCTTCATATTTAAGCATTAGCTTGATACCAGCTTTCCTACTGTGGTCGAAGTAAGGCCCTCCCTAGCTATGTGTTTACTCAGTATCAAGCTCCACTGAGCTCACTGGGACCTACTTCCAGGTAAGGGTTGTAGCCTTACTGTCCAAATATTGCTTTGTTGATAGAGAGGCTAGTTTCTCCCTGTAATTCTTCATTTTAAAATGTCAGCCTTTATATACTTGGGATGAAATAAGGTCAATTATAAGTTTGCATTTTCTGAATGCTGCCAAGGTATGTCAGAACAGTATAACTTTTGTGAAGTGGTGTGACTCAAGCCTGCACGGGATAGTCTTGCATTTGTTCCTTAAGGAATGTTTCCTGCTTTGCTCCCTTCAAGCTCCTTAAATCTGAGTTGGGTGCAGGCTAAAGTAGCATTGTGAGGAAAGGACCTCTATATGCGTATAGTATATTGATTTGTAGTTACAGTAAAGCACCTGTTGCTGTGACAAAAGTAGGTGGGGAAGGAAGCCTTGTCTAGTGCAAAGCACTCAGTGGGCTTTATATTTCCACTGTCAAGAGGAAGTTGGCCAGACTTTGCTATCATTGTAAAAATAGCAATTTTCTATTTCCCATAAGAGTGAATAGCAGCCATTAATTACTATAAGGGGAATGTATATAAAAGGTGTGCACCTCTGATGGGAATTAAACCTGCTCTCTGCCTGTGGTGACCTCTGCCATTTCAAATCAAATCTATCTGCAAAACTGCATTCTTGATTGTACTAAATATGATTGCATGTAGGACAAAAAAAACCCAATTAAATTTGTCTCTTCCCCCCTTCCCCTTTTAAGTAGTAGCTTGGTCAGAGATGGGTGGTGCTATGTAGGTGTGGTTGGGATAGGATTTCTGAATATTCTCACCTCGCATCACTAGGTGTAAGGCAGGTGTAATTCTGTGGACTCCCTCTCAGAATTGCTTGGTTGCATTTAGGCTTGAAAGAAGCTTTGTAGGCATTTTTTGAAGCCTAATTGTGGCAAAGGGGGCTTTTTGTGGGGTAGGGAGGTGTGAAGAAAAGAAGCTAACGCCTTGACCAGCTGTGCTCCTCCTGCCAAAAATGTCACCTATGCTACAACTTGGCTTGGAAAAAAGCCTTCTGTTGGCTACAGTGCTCTTCTCCTGCTGCAATTAGGCTTTAAAAATCAAAATAAGTCCCAGTCCCGCCCCCATTCTTGAAGGGAGATGCTCTTCCTGTTGTTGCAACGCCCTTGAGGATTTTTCAGGTTCCCAAATGTGCCCACTACCCCCAAAAGCTGATATTTGGAAGTGTATGACAGAGCCAATGAAGAATGGTGTGAGAGTGGAGTGTTGAAATACGGCATTTCCTGCTTTCTTTTAAATGGCAGAGGAGCTTATCATTAGGTAGACAGGTGTGCTGAGGGAGTTTAGTGAATTGAGGAGAGAAGGTTGTCTTTGGCAGGGTATTGGAGGGCAATTTGTGTTGTTGGAATGCTGTGATGGAAGAGGCGCTGCTTCACATCCCCTACATCTCCTGTTCATACATATCTTGCAGCAAACTATTAACTACATATGGAATCAAACAGTAATAGGGGAATAGATGGTTTCAGATAATACCTGCTGATGTAAGTGCACTGTAGGATTTTCCATCTCTTCTCAGACAGAGGCTGTATGTATTTTTGCTCAAAGGCTCATGATATAAATTTAGGTGTACAGTAATGTGTGGGTAACTGCAAGCCTGTGACTTGTGCATCTTCTAGATTACCTTTGTGAAGGGAGAATTGGAATTTTGTGCATATTGCTGCTTCCTGATTAGGCAGGCAGTGAGCCAACTGGTTTGACTGTGCGTAGGAAAATATTTGCATTGAGAGAGGTTAAGCGTGAGGTGGGTTTTAATAGGTAGGAGAGGATATATTAATTGCAGTTTATCCTTCCAGCCCCCATGTGTATGGGTTGAAGAGTTTTAAAAGTCCCATCCTTAGCAGCAAAATTGAAGCATGTGGGTATTGGGCTGTAAAACCTTTTTGAGCAAGTCTAGCCATGAAGTTGGTTCTCCCTTTATTACCCCACTTAAAAAAGAATCAGACAACAGCTTGTAAAGTAAGTGTAAGAATAAGATTTATAATCATGCAAAGGCAACACTAAAAGCTATGCAGGCAAAATGCTTATATTTACAGTATAACCAGCCTCAGGCATATACCTAAAGCTGAGGCATGACTGCATCCAATGCTGGTCAAAGGAATAGAGAGAAGAGAGAGGAAATGCCCCTTCTCCACAGAGCCCTCTTTACCTTTGTATTTCTATGGTCTGAGTATTTGCCTACAGCTCTGTGGAATTAGTTAGGTTTGGCTGATATCTCCCACATTAAGCAGGTGCCAGTTAATATTGTATTCCAAATTTAACAGCTAATGAATGAAGTTCCATATGTGCTGTTGTGTACCAAGTGTGGTGAAGCTGAATAATGGTCAGGAAAATATCCCTTGTTTCTTGCCAGAATACATTGAAAATTGCAGAGTTTAGAGTTATGGAAGATGTTGTAAGAAGCTACTTTTAAAAGAAATGGTGCCATGCTTCCAATTTGACGGGGGAAGAAAGCAGAAACAATGCTTTCTTTACTTGCCAAAGTAATGAAAGCAGATACTTGAACTTGCCCTTCAGGCCAGTTCCATACTGGTTTTACTTGTTTATAGTTTCATTCTGCTTTGGCGTTAACTGAAGGACATTAAAAATGATTTGAATATCCCAAATAATTGTTATAAAAATACAATTATCATTGTGTAGCACTACTAAAATTTGGTGTTTGGGTTTGTTGGTTTAGTTATCTCCATGTTAATTTATACTGGAACAAAGACTAAATAGGAAACAAATTAGGATAAAGTTTCCTAGTATCTAGTATATTGTATTTTTGGGGGGGGGGTCCAGGTCCTTCAGAGATAACTTGCCCCAAAGTATCCTAAGCTTCAGATGAGCTCTAAGTTATGCTGGGGGGAAACTTCTATTTTCAGTTTTGTATGTACTGCAGGGAAAATTCCAAGGTTAAGTTGCATTCATTAAATGGGAGCAAGGTGGTGCTTGGGGGAAATGCCTGGGATAAGTATGTTGTCAGGCAACTCTTGTCAGGACGCATTTTGTGTTAGTTTCTAATGGAGTTAACTGTGGAGCATTGCAAGCAATATGGCAGCTCCATTGACCTTGGGTACATTTTAAGATTATATGCTACTTCCATGAAGGCACATATGGTTTCTCCAGCTCTCATTTTATTTTCTCTACAATATTGTTAACATTTTTTAGACTTAGAGAGCAATCCTAGCCCAAGGTCACCCAGTGAGCTTCATGGTTGAGCAGACTACTCAACCCAGGGCTCCTTGTTCTAAGCCAAATACAGTGGTAGGTCCAGTCCAGTGGTGGGCTGGACTATATTTTTTGGGGGGAAATGAATGAATTCCTATGCCCCACAAATAATCCAGAGATGCATTTTAAATAAAAGGACACATTCTACTCATGTAAAAACACGCTGATTCCCAGACTGTCAACGGGCCAGATTGAGATGGCAATTGGGCTGCATCTGGCCCACAGGCCTTAGGTTGCCTACCCCTGGTCAAAACCAATGACATTACCAGGGATTACTGATAGCCAGGGTTACATATTCAAGATAGTTTCCATTATTAGCTATACACCTGGTTGGCATTACCCAAGTTAAATGGTGGGTGAAAGGATATGTTTCATCAGTTTTGCATTTCTGGTGTTTTATAATTCTAGTTGCAAGAAGACCAGGTAAGCTTATGATAAAAGTACAGTGTTTTTGAACTTACTGTTGTGTGTTGAATCTCAGCTACTTGTGAAGTAGTGTCATTTCATCTATGAAAGCTAAACTAAGTGTAGGGAATTTCACATCCCCTGGAGTAGATACTATTAACTGTAAACACTCGCATTTTCCCACAATAAACAGTTCACTGCTATGCAAAGTTTAGTCTTTGCTGCATCTATATTTGGCTGATTTCCTGCTGCTTTGCAGCTTGGATTATGTCAAGGATTTTCTCTCTCTCTGTGGGTGTTTGCAGAATACGAAAATGTTTTCAAAACCACCTAGATCCTTCTTGCCAGGTAAAGAGAAGCTGATGATGCTGGACAATATTGACTCCAGCATGTACTGCCTGTCATGGCTTATCTTGTATTCTATTTATGATCTCCAAGGAGAATGTCTATATTTATGTAGACAAAGCAGTAGCACCTCCACCCAGGGAATTAATCATAGAAAATCAGGTTGGAGGGGGGTGGAAGTTAGTGCATGGAAAAGAAGGAAGAGACTCTAGCTATGAAGTATAAAGAAAAAATCGGACTGCATAGGCCACTTCCTGCTTCATACTGAAGATATTTTAAAATGTTTCCAGGGGCAGAGGTGAGAGCTGCCCATAAAAATAACGAAGAAATCCAAGATTTTAAAGTAGCTTTGGGATTTGTTATCAATGAGTCCACCCCAACCAAAGTAACTTTGCAAGAGGTAGCCACAAAGAGCTCTGTTCCTTCTTACTTTCTTCTTAATTAGAATGAAACCCTTTAAAATAGAATCCTACTACTGTAAATTTCAAAGCATGTAAAGTTTTTTATATTACTGGTTTGAAGAAGCTTCGGATAGGAGAGAGTGCTTTACAACAGCCCTGCACTATATAGTTAATACTGCAGATCTGTCTGAGTGGTTTACAACAACCCTGCAGTATATTTTTGTAAGGATTGGTAAATGGTGAACCTTTAAATCTGCAGTACATTTCTTTCTGCTCCTACTTGTAGTCTGTTTGGTACAGCCAAGATGATGTGTAAATTGGATTTGCTAGCCACTTGTTAAATGCACTCTGGAATAGCAGCTGCTTTCAGAAAAGGGAACTTGGAATCCAGATGTGTATTTATATATTTAAAGAATTTATACACTTCCAAAAATGGATTACAGTTATCTAATCAAATATTCTGTTGCCTAATAGAATATGCATTCAAAGTTCTTGTCTTTTTGTTGGCTGTTTTTTAATCAGCTCCTGACTATTGGGATGAATAACTCCACAATGTGCAAAGCTGACTTATGAACATCTAGAGACTGCACACGTGCTCTTTATGCAGCTGCACATCTCAATATTGTGCAACTTATTGTTTCAGCTGTCCAACTTTAAATTATTTCAGTCTTAGCAACCTGCATCCTGTTTTTCTTTGAAGCTTTTACCAATGCACCTTTTAGTTCAGGGATCAAGAATGTTAAGATTTAAGTGTTTTCAAATCACGTGTTTAATTTTCTTTTTTTTTATAATATTTTTATTGGTTTTTACACATATTAAAGACAATACAGAACAAAACACAAACATCAAAGACATACAACAAAGATTTGACTTCCCCATACCTTCCCTTCGCCACATCCTTATTTTGCCATTTTTTCGAACAACTCATCAGTCAGTTTTTAATCAAGTCCCTTTTAAATTTACTTAAAGTTTAAGATTTACAGCTGTAATTCTTTGTTTCTTACCCCTTGACATCTTATCAGTCCGCAATTTTACAATAATTTTTAAGATATATTTTAAATTTCCTCCAGTCCTCTTCCACTGTCTCTTTCCTCTGGTCACGGATTCTGCCGGTCATCTCTGCCAGTCCCATATATTCCATCACCTTCGACTGCCATTCTTCCAGAGTAGGTAATTCTTGCATCTTCCAATACTTTGCCAACAGGATTCTTGCTGCTGTGGTTGCGTACATAAAAAACGTCTTATCCTTCTTTGGTACCAATTGGCCGACCATGCCCAAGAGAAAAGCCTCCGGTTTCTTTACAAATGTCCACTTAAGGACTTTCTTAAGTTCATTATAGATCATTTCCCAGTAGGCCTTAATCTTTGGGCAGGTCCACCAAAGATGATAAAAGGTACCTTCAGCCTCATTACATTTCCAGCATTTGTTATTGGGCAAATGATAGATCTTTGCAAGTTTGACTGGGGTCATGTACCACCTATAGATCATTTTCATTATGTTCTCTTTCAAGGCACTACATGCCGTAAATTTAATACCGGTGGTCCATAACTGTTCCCAGTCAGCAAACATAATATCATGACCGATGTCCTGTGCCCATTTAATCATAGCTGATTTCACCATTTCATCCTGTGTGTTCCATTTCAGCAGCAAATTATACATTTTAGATAAATTCTTAGTATTGGATTCTAACAATTCTGTTTCTAACTTTGACCTCTCCTCCTGAAAACCAAGTTTCCTGTCCTGCTTAAATGTCTCATTTATCTGACGATAATGTAGCCAATCTCGAACTTTGTGCTTTAGCTTCTCAAAACTTTGAAGCTTCAGTTTTTCACCATCATATTCTAAAATTTCACAATATTTAGGCCAATTAGAGTCCATGTTAAGTTTTTTCACTGCTTTCGCTTCCATTGGTGACAACCACCTAGGGGTTTTACTTTCCAGTAGATCCTTGTATCTATTCCAAACATTATACAATGCTTTCCTAACAATATGGTTTTTAAAGCTTTTATAGACCTTTACCTTGTCATACCACAGATATGCATGCCAACCAAAACTATTGTCATATCCTTCCAGATCAAGAATGTCTGTATCTTCCAGAAGTAGCCATTGCTTCAACCAGCAAAATGCTGCTGATTCATAATAAAGTCTTAAGTCTGGCAGGGCGAAGCCCCCTCTATCTTTTGCATCAGTTAAAATCTTAAATTTTATTCTGGGCTTTTTGCCCTGCCAGACAAATTTAGATATATCTTTGTGCCACTTCTTGAAGCAGTCCATTTTGTCTAGAATCTGCAACGTCTGAAATAAAAACAACATTCTTGGCAATACATTCATCTTGATAACAGCAATTCGGCCTAACAAGGAAAGTTTCAGCCTAGACCATATATCTAGATCTTTTTTTACTTCTGACCAGCATTTTTCGTAGTTATCTTTAAATAAATTCACATTTTTAGATGTTAAATTCACCCCCAGGTACTTAACCTTTTTTGCTATTTCCAACCCAGTTTCACTCTGAAACCTATCTTTCTCCTCATTTGTTAGATTCTTTTCCAGCACCTTTGTTTTCTGTTTGTTTAGTTTAAATCCTGCGACCTGGCCGAATATCTCCATTAATTCTAAAACTCTTTTGGTACTAGCTTCTGGCTGTTGCAAAGTTAACACTAGATCATCTGCAAATGCCCTTAACTTATATTGTTTGGTTCCGACCTGTATTCCTTTTACCAACTGGTCCTTTCTAATCATATTTAGTAAAACCTCCAGGACAGATATAAAAAGTAAAGGGGATATAGGGCATCCCTGTCGTGTGCCTTTCTCTATTGGTATTTCATCCATTACCACATTGTTCACAATTAATTTAGCTCTTTGTTCAGAGTATATTGCACCTATACCGTTTTCAAACCCTTGGCCTACCCCCATCCCGTGGAGATTCTTCTTCATGAATTTCCAAGAAATGTTGTCAAAGGCTTTCTCTGCGTCCACAAAAATCAAAACTACCTTTCTGTTGATGTCCACCTCTAGCAACTCCAAAATGTCTATAATATTCCTCACATTATCTAACATATGTCTCCCTGGGAGAAAGCCTGTTTGATTCTTGTGAATCTCCTCTGCCAGTACTCTCTTAAATCTTTTCGCTAGAACGTCTGCAAAAATTTTATAATCCACATTCAGGAGTGATATAGGGCAGTAGTTCTTAACTTGATGTTTCTCAGTTTCTGTCTTCGGTATAAGTGAGATGAATGCTTCTTTCCACGATTCGGGAGCCTTTTTCCCCTCTAGTATCTGGTTGCATACTTCCTTCAATGGTTGTATTAACCATTCCTTAAGGGCTTTATAGTATTTCGCAGTCAAGCCGTCTGGTCCTGGTGATTTCCCCAATTTCATATTCTGAATGGCACCCTCTATTTCCTGTTCTGTAATTTTTTCATTCAAAATCCTTTTATTTTGTTCTGTAATTTTTGATAGTCTGTACTCTTTAACAAATTCCTCCATTTCTTGTTCATTTACAGGCCCTTGTGCATACAGTTTTTTAAAGAAACTTTGAAAACTGTTACTTATCTCATTCGGTTTGTTAACAAGTTTCCCATCTATTTCCAACGATGTCACAGTGTTTAACTTTTGCCTCTTTTTCAGTTGCCATGACAGCAGTTTCCCACATTTATCTGCTGATTCAAAAGTCTTTTGTCTCATTTGCTTTATTTTCCATTCTATCACTTGATTCATCAATTCCATGTATTGTGTCTGGTAGTATTTTATTTCTCTTAAAATCTCCTGAGACTTTGGTTTGGATCTCAATTTCTTCTCTCCTTCTTTTATCTGTTTCAAAATCTTTTCCTTTCTCTCATTTTGTTTTTTCCTCTTTATAGAATTCTGCTGGATTAGGAAACCGCGCATCACGGCCTTACTTGCGTCCCATACTATTCTTTTTTCCACCTCCGTTCTCAAATTTATCTCAAAATAGTCCTTCACTATTTTTTGGGCCTTTTGATAAATTTCTTCATCTCTAAATAGGGTGTCATTCATTCTCCATCTAAAGGTTCCAGCCGTTGTTAATTTCATTTCCATCTTAACTGCATTATGGTCGGAACAGGTTTTTGTGCAGATTTCTGTTTTTTTCACTCTTGGTGCCAGATTGCTAGAAATCCAAATTTGATCAATTCTAGTCCAGGTCATTTTTGCTTCAGAGAAGAAGGTTCCCTCTCTTTCCAGAGGGTTCCTTGTTCTCCAAATATCAATCAAGTCCATGGTGTCAGTGAGTTCAAAGAAAGTCTTTGGTAGTCTCCCATCCTTGGATATTATTTGTCTTTGAGCTTTGTCCATATTTGTGGAGACAACTCCGTTCAAGTCGCCCATCAATATAATTTTAAAGTCCATAAAGTCCATTAAGGTCTCATGCAACTTCTTGAAGAACTCTGCCTTCCCCTCATTAGGTGCATAAACTCCAACAATTAAAATCTTTTCTCCTTGAATTTGCATTTCTACTGCCAGGTATCTTCCTTCATCATCTTTGAAGATCATTTTTGGTTCCCATTTTTCCTTGGCATAAATCACCACCCCTCTTTTCTTAACTTTGTCTGAGGAAACAAATTCCAGTCCTAATCTCTTATTTATCAGAAGTTTCCTGTGTATCCTGGCAATATGGGTTTCTTGCAAACAGATTATGTCTAACTGTTCTTTCTTTAATATATGAAAGACTTGATCTCTTTTTCGGGGATGGTTTAGACCATTGCAGTTCCAACTCAGAAGTTGCAGGGACATTTTTGTTATTGGGTATTTTTCCCACCCACTGCTCCAAGTTCTTGTTCCTCGTCAGTCGGTGCTGGGTTCAATCCAAACGATAGGTTTGCAATATCCGGTATTTCCCTCTCTCTCACGATTCCTTTCTGAAAGTCCTCGAAATTTCTCTCCAAAAAGTATTCTTTGTCTTGAATTGTTTTTATTTTGATTTTCTTCCCTTTGAAGTTGAAAGACAACCCTTGTGGGAATTCCCACCTGAATTGAATGTTGTTTTGTTTCAGTAGGTCAACTAAGTCTTTAAATTGTGTTCTCACCTCCAAAAAGTATCTGGGAATATCTTTAAAAATCTGTATTTGGGAGTTTTTAATAACCAATGCCTTCCGGAAGTGTAAATTCAATATTTTGTCTCTTTCTTCCTTGGATCTGAGGGTAATTAAACAATCCCTTGGTTTCTTGCCTTGCTTTCTGCCAATCCGGAAGGCTGTAGTTATTGCAAAATCCTCTTCCTCTCCCTCTAACTCATCACTCCAAAATTCTTGGAACTTATCTGTAAGAAATTCCCCAAGCTTGTCCTCTTCCTCTTCAGGTACCAGTCTCAGTTTCAAATTCTTGCCTTTCCTCTCCAGTTCCATAAGGGCCAAGGCTGCATCATGTTCATATACTTTCTTTGCAATAGGAACAAATTTCCCTTTAGTTTCCTCGGCTGTGCTCCTAGCGCTCTCAGCTATTCTCCTTGTTTCTGTACTTTCCTGAATTAAACGATTTATAGAATCTGTATTAGAGGATATTGTCGTTGTGTTCAAATCCAGTCTTGTTGTCAATTCTGTCAGTTTCTTAGAGTTCTCTGTAGACTGCTTGGTAAGTGCTTCTAAATATTCATTTATCCTGAGTAAAGCCTGTGTCATGGAATCCATTGATACTGTTGTTATTCTTTCCTGTGCAGCTGATGCTCCTGACAAGGAGCCTCTTTTCTTTTGAGCCTGCTTTGCTTTGGATCTTGTTGATATTTCATCCAGTGGACCGCTCATATCTCAAGGTCGTTCCCACAGGAACAGTTGCAAGTGGAAAATCCCACTGTTTCTGCCTCAGTACAACAACAGTCTCTCTTTTAGACCTCTAGAGGGAGTACATTATATCCAGTACAGGAACAAAGAAACAGGGAGAGAAGTAGCCATACAAAGTCCCAAAAGTGAAAGTCCAAGTAAAGACCCTACTTTGTTGCAGTTTAAAATGTTACAGTTTTTGTCCACTAAAGTCCCGTTATTTTATTTCAGATAAATCTTACTTTGTATCCACCATCTAGTTTGACAGTTCACTCCCAGGCGCTCACTGCTCCGGCAGCCTGGCCAGAGGTATTGACAGCGGAAAGTTTCCGTTTCCAAACTCCTTTCTTCAAACAAATAAAATTAAGTCAATTTTCTTCCCCCCTCTCCTACTCTTTAGGGGGGAGGTCCTCTTGATGTCAGGTTAACGAAGTTGAAAAAGATAAATACGTTCCCTTTAAACACAGCTTACTCCTTTCGTTGCTCAATCAGACATGCAGTTCCGGGAGGCTGACTTCCTTAATTTTTGCCTGACCCGTTTTCAGCCTAATCTTCTTAAATTTTAAAGTCCCGTTCACTTTATTTGTCGGTCTTACTCACGGGTATTGTTGCCAATCGGTAGTTTCAGGAAGGAATCGGCGCTCTCGGTCAATGGCGACGCGGCTTCGCTCCGTGGGCTGGGTTGCGATCCTCAGCACCGCGCTCACACCCGATGCCGCTCCGGAGCCTTTAAAAAGGCTCTTTCGCGATACCGGGGGGCGCAAAGGTGCCCACCGAATCTCCTTGCTCACAGGCTTCAGCGCCTGTGATTTTAGGGGTCCCCCGCTCGCCGTAGCGGGTCAGACCCGAACTCACGGAGCAGTCCTGCTTCGGAGCTCGAAGCAAGGACCGCCATTAACGCTGGCGCCGACCGGAAGTCCACGTGTTTAATTTTCATGCTACCTTTCATGCCTAAAGAATGTCTAAAATATTTTTGCCCACGTTCTTGAGCTTAGGCTGTTCAGTTATATTACTCAAGTCCTTGCCTCTAATCTTACTAGTTTCTATACAGTATATGCTTTAACATGACATGCATAAATTGACACTAGTAAACTTCTAGCTATACTTTTCTGGTACAGCTACAGCTCTTCAAACATGAAATAATACTCTAGCTGACCCTACACAACTTTTTGCTCCCAGAGCTTACTTAGCTGGGATTACTTTAACATTTACCATATTTTTCGCTCTATTAGACGCACCAGACCATAAGACGCACCTAGTTTTTGGAGGAGGAAAACAAGAAAATATTCTGAATCTCAGAAGCCAGAATAGCAAGAGGGATTGCTGCCCAGTGAAAGCAGCAATCCCTCTTGCTGTTCTGTCTTCTGTGATAGCTGCGCAGCCTACATTTGCTCTACATTTGCTTGCATTTGGCCAAGAAGGAAATAAGATTTTCCACATCAGTCTACTGTTTTAGGTTCAACAGTAGACTGATGTTAATGTTGGCTTTTTTCCAGTATCTTAAAAACTATCAAGGTAGTTTTCATCTTAGTAAAACAAGGTGAAATGCTGGTGGAAAATCAATATTTACCTTCACTTTTAGGTAAGATACTAGAAATGGGTCACATTATAATGGATTGCCACTAGCAATAAGGACATGAGTCCAGCTTGGACCAATGTTATCATGCATCATGTTTCCGATAGTGAAGCCAGCCAAGTACTTTTGGTAGAGGCACAAGTAGGTCATTAAGTCAGTGGCCTTAGCTCATTGTGTTTTCCCCTCTTTTTGCCTAAGCAACTAATACTGAGGCAGTATATTAGCTGAACTAACTTAAAACCCTCTGAAATTTTAGATTATGTATTAGATTATTTGCTTCCTTTAAGGAAGCAATTGGGAATGCAGGTGTCCTTTTTGCTGGCGATATTAAAAACGAAAGTAATCTTCTTTCATACCCAACAACTTCAGGAAACTTTCTCGAAAAGATTATAAATTCCAATAGTTAGGGAAAGCTTCCGGTATTTAGTCATAATATTTGTATTGCACATCTATTAACTGCTGCAAGAATAACTATTGCCAGGACACGGAAATCATTACAATCAACTATGGGCCAATGCTACAATGCAATTTGGCAAATGGCATTATTGAAAAAAGTGAAACAAATTAAAAAGTAGTAAGAGGCCAAACCTTGGAGGTTTTTAAACAGGTTATAAACGGAGGTTGGATGGCCATCTGTCATGGATGCTTTAGCTGAGATTTTTGCATTGCAGGGGTTTGGAGTCCCTTCCAACTCTAAGATTCTATGAAATTTTATGTAGTCTGATGTGACTTTATTGATAATACACACAATATGGTAGAACAGTGCCCATAGCTTGCAGCACAGCCTGGCATTCATGAAGTACCGTATTTTTCGCACCATAGGGCGCACCGGACCATAGGGCGCACCCATTTTTTGGGGGGGAAATAAAGGGGGAAAAATTATTTCCCCCCCCCCAGGCGCGGGGCTGGGGCGGGGGAAGCTCGAGCTTCCCCCGACCCCAGCCCGCAAACAGGCAGCTCTCTGCAAGCCGTGGGAGCACTCCCGCTGCTTGTGGAGAGGTCCGCGAAGCCTGGGCGCGCTGAGCTCAGCGCGCGCAGGCTTCGCCATGCTGGCAACTGTCCACAAGGAGCCGGAGCGCTCCGGCTCCTTGCGGAGAGGTCCGCGAAGCCTGGGCGCGCTGAGCTCAGCGCGCGCAGGCTTCGGCATGCTGGCAACTCTCCGCAAGGAGCCGGAGTGGTCCCGCTCCTTGCGAAGAGGTCCGCGAAGCCTGGAGAGCGTGAGGGGTCGGTGCGCACCGACCCCTCTCACTCTCCAGGCTTCAGCGAAAGCCTGCATTCGCACCATAGGACGCACACACATTTCCCCTTCATTTTTGGAGGGGAAAAAGTGCGTCCTATGGTGCGAAAAATACGGTACATATTTTAATTTTTTCCTTCTCCCGCTTCCTATAATTTCTAATTGTTGTTGATACAAAATACATTCACTTATGGTCAGCAATCTAAGCAATAAACGCTACTATACATTTAATATCTGTCATAACTCTACAAATTTTGGTATATGTATACTTAGATGAACATTTCTGAATATATTAACAAAGTTGTGTGTGAGTGTTTTATTTTTTAATAAATTTATGTAATCGTTGCATGCCATAAGCACTAATGTAAAAAATGCAACCATGTCAAACAGTTCAAATGTGAAAATGAATAAAAGTTGTGTTACAAAAAAAAAAAATACTGGAGCTGCTATGTTCTTGACATTTGCCTTACTTGCTAGGAAGTAAAGAACATTGTTGAGTGTTAATGGTAAATTTTTTATCTTGGCACTAGTTTGTTTATGCAACAAACATGGACTGTGATATTCTCCCAGCTGAAACAGGTTGTGAAACAGGATCTGGGCACTCCTGGCTTATTTGTTACTGGTGAAGCAGCAGCTGGGAATAGTGGTCCATGATGTAACTAATGTGAAAGGATTGGTTTTTTCCCAGTGGAGGAGAAAGCACAGAGAAGTGCTTTCACACCTGGAGAAGTAAAGGGCAGAATAATTAAAGTGCTAAGTTTTTTTTAAAAGCCATTAGGATAATAGAAAATGATGGCTAGTTGATGCAAATCCTAAATTAACAGTTACATGTATATATTGATACAAACTTAACACAACATATTTTGCTGTTTGAACCAGAAAAGTAAAGATACTGTTAATTATGAATAGCAATGTATTTGAGCCCTCAATGTACAACATTTCTATAGATGGCAGGTGTGACCAGGCGTTGGGAATTGGCAATGTGGTAATGGTTTTCCTTTTTGAGTGGCTTGTGTAACTTAGGATAGGGGCAGGAAGACAGTGTGTTGTGTTTAATTCTACAGCCTTGGAACCAAATGGGGGCAGACATTCAAGTTGTCTTTCAGCTAATAATAGATGGCCAGAGTTTCAGTTTCAGTTAGAATATCCCAACAAAACCTAAACAGCTACTTGTGTGGTAAAATAGGAACTCAAATTCCTGCATAGTTTAAGTGGCAATCAACAAGAGAATAATGGTTTTCTTACCTTATAATAGCAACTTACACAGTTGCTTTCCTGTGTTTGTGTATGAACCCTTTGCTGGACTAGCTGCTTGCTTGGCCAATCTCTAGTTACAGTATAACTTTATTTGCCAAACAATATGTTACTTTGAACCATCCTAAAGCAATACATGTTGGAAAGCATTTGAAACAGAGCTTTTTACTTCTGATTTGGACTAATGCAATGTCTTTTCTTCTAGGAGGTATATGTGAGGGAAGCCACA
Organism: Podarcis melisellensis; assembly: GCF_964234715.1. Lineage (NCBI taxonomy): Eukaryota > Metazoa > Chordata > Lepidosauria > Squamata > Lacertidae > Podarcis > Podarcis melisellensis. The sequence continues at coordinate 47,582,162 of NC_138543.1, forward strand.
GGAAGGGAAGTAGAGCCAAATTTGTTGCCAGGTAACATATAGACAATGCTGTAGAATCTTATCAATGTTATACGCATGACCTGCCTAGAAGACCTGAGATAATGGACATGTGTCAAGATTTGTCCAACTGCATTTTTATTTTGTAGAATGCCTCCACAATTTCTGTTGCAGATGGTGAAAGTTGACAGTAACTATTAGGTTCACAGCAGTACTGTCTCTCTCAAACACCTTTCTTTTTTAAGGGATGAGGAAGACTGGCTCGATGTTTACTTTGCTACTAAGAGGAGCTGTGAGCCTTTGATGATGTCAGGGCTGGGAAAGTTTAAAGCTTTGTGGCTGAGTAAACTCCTGTGCCAATGCAAACTGTTGCCAAGAAAGAACAGTCTGGAAGCTTTGCAGAATGGTTGGTAGTCTACAACAGAGGCTGCCACTGTCTTTGGACCCATGGACATATTTGGAATTGTGCGAAAGCGCCTTGGGCGCCATCATAAAATGACTGCCATGGTAGACATGGCTGTTACCAAACATTCTTGTTTAAGGCAAAGTCTCTCTTTGGCAAGATACAAACCGAGAGAGAGAGAGAGAGAGAGAGAGAGAGAGAGAGAGAGAGAGAGAGAACAGCCATAGAGAGCAGAAACTCGGCTGAAGAGGGGCACACAATCTGAGAAAATGCAGATACGATCCACCCTTTCATTTTTCTCTCTTGGGTTGCTTCACTCTCCTCCCCACTTCCTCCTTGCATTGGGTCTGGCTGCTACTCCCACTTACCTTTTTCTGTTGTCTTCAGTATTTTTACAAGGTGCTTTTCCTTCTTCCTGCTTGAAGTGAACTGAATCAAGCACCTGAGCAGCCAATGCTCAGAGAACTGAGAAAGAAAGTGGGGAGGAGCAACACACTGTGCACTTTCACTCCTCTCTCTATACTTTTCAAGGCTGAGATGGGCAGGTGTGGTCCTGCTCTCAGCCTGGAAAAGTTCATAGTTCAACAAGCAAAGAGTGTGACACGCTTCTCACTTCCTCATCTCCAAGTATTTCTCAAGGTTGTGATTATTCCCTTCCGACTTCGGAAGAGAGAAAAAGGTGTGAGGGAATGTGGAGGCCTTGTGTGTGCTGGAAGGTTATTGCACATGGTCACCACATTAATGCATTGTCAAAAAGAACCCCCACATGGCTGCTATAGGAATTGATTGCAGCATCTGAGCACAGTTGCTACTTTCTTTGATATTTTTGGAGAAAGTAAGCAAGGGTGGGGAGAAGGAATAGCAACTTTATCTCTAAAAGATGTATAGAATGAAGACTACTGTCTTGTTCCTGTATGGTGAACTGCATCTGCCAATATTGCCCTGTATGGAGATATTAGGTGTAGAAACCCTATTTTCTGGCATTTGGCCACCCTTGTGGGTAAAAGGTTTTGTGGAAAGGCGGGTCCCAAACGTGAAGGAAGTTGAAGACTCTGCTTTGCCATTCAGCTAACTGTAGATATGGGTAACTTGTGGGCCTCCAGATGTTATAGGACTACAACTCTCAGTGGTCAGGGATAATTGAAATCAATTAATATCTGGAGGGCTACAGGTAAATGAGAATAGGAAGGTAGTGGAAATGGCTATATGTAGAACAAGCTTGTTTTAAAGGCTCCAGGTGTTAATGCAGGCACCCCAAACCTGGCCCTACAGATGTTTTGGGACTACAACTTCCATCATCCCTAGCTAACAGGACCAGTGGTCAGGGATGATAGGAATTGTAGTCCCCAAACATCTGGAGGACTGAGTTTGAGGATGCCTGTGTTAATGGGCTTTAGCATCCTTCCTTCTATTTATGCAGTGTAGGTAACTAGCCATGTAATACAGAGCGTACTTAAAATATTGAAAGTGGATTTAATGAACACTAGGGGCTCTGTAATTTAGACCAATAATACTCAACAGCAGTCGTTGATTTAAATATTTTGCATCTGTAATTCAAGTACTCTTTCCTGCAGTGAAGTTACATGTGACAACTTCATTTGTAATTTGTTAGAGAAGCTTTGCATTAAAGAACCTGAGTAGTTCACTACACTGTGCTAAGAAGCATGTTGATTTCCATCAGGTGAACTGCTGCTTTGCGAGGCAAATATGGTTTTGAAGTACACACAAGATGATGGATCAAACCGTGGCACCTATGGGAAACTTATATGCACGAATTTCAAGATTTCATTCCTTGGTGAAGAACCTGCTTTGGAGGATGATGTAAGGAATCTAAGTTAACCTTAAGCTATCTTGTGAGTGTATCCTCTTCATTATATGGTGGCAGGCTGCCACAGAGTGCATTTAGAGTCCAGTCTAGAAACTGTTGAAGCAAGAATGATAGTAGCGAGATCTCTAGTTTCCAGTAGTTGATGTACTAGTTGAACTGATAAGGACACTCTGGGCTACAGCTGCAACCTGTGAATCCAGGAATAAAATTGATTTTAGCAATGCCCCAAGACAAATCTGACCTAATAAGGAAGGGTGATCAGATCCAGAATGAGTTGTATCCATAGTCTGTTGAGCTGCTTCCTCACCTAAAAAAATAAAAATAAATTCATAATCCATGTAAAACAGTTTAAGCATTCTCACTCTGTCAGTCACTGATTGCAGGCACAGGTTCATGGACTTTAGCTTGGTTTGCTGAAAACGAGAAATGGAGCATGCTGTAATTGGAATATGTTGACTTACTCTGATATCACCTGACAACCTCTGCCAGCAGTTTAGTGTAAATGCCAAATACCACGGGGGGGGGGGGGGATATTGAATCCCAAGGAATCCTACAGAATAACTTGCTTGAGAAGGAACAGTCTCCCAGTACCACCTTCTCAAGCCTACTTTCCAGTAAGCAGAACCACTAAAAATGGTGCCCTGAATCTTGCAAGGAAGTCCAGGAGGATACTGTAGTGGCTGATATTGAAAGCCACTGAGATGTCCGAGAGGAGCAAGAGTAATACTCCCTGTCTTTCTCCTAGCAAAGGTTGTTCTCCAGAAAGGCCCAAACAATACCTCAGAATTAGAGAGACCTGAAATGAGGGTGGGGGTTAGATATTTTCCTTCATCCAGCAGTGGCCAGGGATGACTGCCTGCCTGGCTCTGTATGCTATATTTAAATATTTTGCAAAACACCACTCTGGCCCATTTAGGTTGGAGTCTTAAGGTAGAGGTTTCCCTTAAACATGTAGCTTTTAGAATACTGGAGGTAAAAATGAGGCTTAACAATTGTCTTCAAATATTAAATGTGTATCTAGTTCTTTTAGGATGGGCAAGTTGCTGGTGAACAATTAAATTATCCACAGCTTCAAATCTGTAGCGATGTCAAAGCAGTCTCTGCTTTGTTTTTAGGTAAGATTAGATTGCACATTGACAGGGATGTGACATTAAAATTGGGCATTTTTAGGCATCAGTGGAGAGTAATGGATGTTTGTTGGCGCTCTTGGAAGACTGAGGCTTTGGAAATAGGAAACAGAAACTTCAAAACTCGTAGCCACAAGTGAATTGATTAGATTGAGTGATAGTGACTGCCTCAAGGTCACACACTGAGCTTCATGGTTGAGAGTGTACCCTAGTCTTCCAGTCCTGTTATTATGAACGTACCTTATACTTGCAATACAGAGTAAATGAAAAGACTAGTGTCTGTTAAGGAACACAAAAAACCTTTTTCTTTTTTCAGGAACTAGAATTTTATAATAAAATCATTGGGGAAAATGACATCACTCTTCAGTGTGTAGACCAGCTTTATGGAGGTAGGCTGACAACTTCTTGTGGCTATTTGGTGTCAACTAAACAACTTATTTCATTTGGTGATCCTAATCTAAAGTTCAGTTTTGGTGCCACTTGTTTGAGTTTTAATTTGTAAATCTTATATAATGTGTCAAGATCACTTGCTATGAAGCATGTATTCCAACATATTCAACTCTCAAATAGCCTTGCTGGCCAGATAGTTTTCCATTCCTTATATCAGGATGAATGTGTGTTACTTTTCAGCTCCCGTCATGGTCACTAATCTAAAATTATTGATAGAATTGTTCATGATAGAGAAGGGGTAGATTTCCTTGTTCCCTGTTCTAACTCACTGCATGGAGAAATGTTAAAACTATTTTCCCCTCTTAAAGTTTATGATGAGAGAAAGAAACCCCTGAATGGTCAACTGAGAAAATACCCAGAGACGATGATAATCTACTGCAAAGATCTCAGAGTGTTTCACTTCTGCTTGCGATACACCAAGGAGGAAGAAGTAAAACGGGTAAATGTAGCCTCAATTCCCTTTCTTTAGAACACAAACATTTGGGAGTAGCTGTGACAAAACTTTCATGAATAGAGTGACTAAGCTTTTTCTGTCGGGCATTTACAAAGTTTTAATGAGGATGTGCAGCATCTTGCTACACCCTTCTGAAAATTTATCTCCTGTTGCTTTCATGAAACCTGGAAGCAAGTCAGAGTTGTCATGACATTTGAAACCTGAGTTCGTGGTTTTCAAACAATGAGCAGAACCCAAGGTTTATTCTTTGTTTACTGCTTGTAGATTGTTTGTAATAAAGAGAAGCATGAATCTGGGTTCAGATGTTGGAACAAGCCAGATTCTGGCTTGTTTTCCAGTGGCACAGGAGAATTGGGAAAAGGAGCACAGAGAGAACTTTTCACGTTCAACTATTATGAATAGAAATACAGTATTAAAATAGTACTGTTAAAAGAAATATGTAAATATAAAGAAAAAACAGTAAAAGGAATACTCAGCTAGTGCTTTTATCCAGCATTGATACATTCATCACACACAGACAGATACTGTGTGAACATACGGGAAGTCTTGTTTCTAACGGCAGCAGTAAGCTTTTTTCATGTATTTGAATGAAAAATTGACACATTTAGAGAAAGCGGGAGCACCCCAAATTAATCACTCTTTAAAATTTAAAAACTTCAGAATTGCCACTGAGGATTTGGAAATCACAGGAAAATGGCATGTGGTGTTTGCATGTTCTGTATTCACACAAAAGCCCTCAGGTGACCAGTTATATCTATTATAATATGTACAGTTCCCAGTAGCATTAAAAGTGCAGTCTACATAATAGTGAAGCTTCTTTCCTTCGGTTTGTCTGAACTGCTTTGACATCACACCATAGCCGTTGTTCAGATGTCGGGATAAAGAGCCTCAGGCTTGATCCAGTTCCTTCTCCCCAGCTCCTGGTTCATGGTGAACATAGCTTGCTTGATTTGGATGGCCTTCTGGCAAACCAGGAAATAGAATGGAGAGGAGTTCGTGTTCATGCATGCAGCACTACCTCAATGGCGAGGCCATAGTTTGGCTGTGGCTCCGTTTATACATTGAGTGCAGAAGCTAGAATTACTTAAGTCCTTTTTACATCTAGTTCTGAACATTGCAGAAGTGTATATACTTGGTAATGACACACAAATTGGTATTGGCTTCATCTGTTCACCCATCCAAGATAATATAGCTTCTGCCTATGTCGCATCATATAGTTCTACATTTGGTCCATTCTTTATGGAGTTGGTCTCCTACAGGGAGTTGTCCATACTCATGGGTGTATGGAGAGCATTGCAATACTATAAGGGTTTAGACTGCACTGCCTTTAAGTTTAAAAAGTGACCTTATTATAGCTTGAAAATGTGTGGGAGTCTTGAACATTTAACTTTTCTCTGTTTGGAACAAAGGATACATCTAGAAAAGAATGGGTTCAGACTTCTTATTATCCAGGAATGTGAAGAACATGTGACTTGCCCTTTTTAAAATCTCTCACGCCCTCCTGTCAGTCATTGTCATAATGACGTAGGGCGATTGACAAGTGGGTGGTTCCACTCAACTGTCAACATTGGCCCATGGAGGTAGGGGGAGGTAGTAACTAAGCAGGATTAACCACCCTGAGTTCTAGCCTGCTTTCTGCAGGCATTAGCTATGCAAGCAAGTTGGCCATGGGGAGTTTGCATGCATAGTCAAGCCAAGGAGGATTGAAGTTCCTTGCCACCAGCTGATGCATGGGGTGGTTAACGTTTTGCTTTCATGCCGTTGTACTGGACACATCTCTACCTGCACCACACCTAATGTTTCATATGAGGTCAGGTGTAGGGCAGATCAATGTGGTTTGGGGGGAAATGCTCTGGTGGGCAAAATGGGGAGTCTTGGTCAAGTCTGACTTGGGGGCTGGAGGGTCCCTAGCCCTTTGTGCTATAGCCTGTTCTTTAAGCTTATCCCCAGTTTGTTTTTTTGCCTTCACCCAACAGAGTTTCTTTTCAACCACTTAGAGCTCAGCATTTTAACCTTAAGTATTAATTTCAAGCCTAAATAGATGGTTAATCTAGTTGTGATATATACAGTCTGCAGGTTCCCCAAACTGGGAGCCTTGTCAGTAAAAAGCTATCTAAACATTTTCCATAAGAATAGGGTCACCCTGGGCACAGACCAATTTTAATCTTGAAGGTTAATTTGTGCTTTCATCAGCTCGGGACTAGGCATAAGCTAGACCCTAAGAAAATACATAAAACATATGCAGTTACTCTCATACTCAGCTTCCCTCTTGGTATCCTTCACTCCCATTTCTTCACTATTTTTTCACCTTCCAAAGTGGTATCCTTTGTCAGATGGTTGCTTCAGCATGTTCTGCCCTCGCCTTGATCTGACAAACCAGCCAGTCTGTTCTCCCTTCCTAGGATCAGCGTACCTTAAACACACTCCATTCCTTTCTGGGCGCTTCCTTTGCTTCAATGGCAGAAAGGTGAGAGCTAGTAGCATGTTCCTTGCCTTCCTGAGTAGTAGCAGGGTTTAACTCATTCTTTTCTGCATGCCTCATTTGCCCCAAACAAGGATGGAGCTTCTTGGTAAGTGACTAGACTTCCTTTCTGGCTAATCCTTGTTCTGGTTTATAAATGTGTTGATTTGTTGATCCTTTCTTAGATCGTCAGTGGCATAGTTCATCAAACACAGACTCCTAAGCTATTTAAACGCTTATTTCTGTTCTCTTATGCAACAGCTGTACCAAGTAAAGCAGGTAAGCATATATCTACTTGGTTTGGTTCTCAGTATAATTGGGGATTATCTGTTGAAGCAAGTTTGTTCTTCAGGTGGTATAACTACTCATGCAGAAGTGGAATTTATGATACTGGCAAATGTCAAATTATTTTCCTTACAAAATTTGTTTAGGTGTTTGGTGGTTTCATTTCCCATTCATTTCAATGGCAGTAGCTTGGTTATCTAGGTAGTAAGCTATTTTACTGTGAATCATGAGATGTGATAAGATGCCCATCTGTATGGAATCAAAGAGAGGAACTTCAGTGGATGTCTGTATAAGTCTCTTCAACACTTTGTGCTGAATTCTCTCTCTTGCTGAAATAAGGGATTTGCTAGGAAGGCTGCATGTCTGAATTTTTGTCCAAGTATTTTGAACTTATGAGAAGGAAATCAACAGGCTTCATTTCTGTATGCTTGGATTCTTTATCTGGTAAATAAAACTAAAACTAAAAGCAGCTGTGTTTAGCCTGAGAATAACTGGGAAAAACCTTTCTGCTACTTCTAGCTGCTGAAATGATATAAATGTAGAGTGTGTGTGTCTGTTTTAATCAAGAGGTAGAAGCAGTGTTACTTCACTGTATTGAGGTGAAACTAACCAGGCGCTATAGATAAACTGCAACAAAGATCTTCAGTTTCATATCCAAACAGCTTTAGGTAAAATCCAGGAAGGTACTAGGGCATCCATACAGTACTCTGTACCAGCGCACAGTAAGCACTCCCTAAGTTGTATGTAGCTGCAACACAAGTGAAAACTATTCCAAAAGATTATTTTGCCTATGTGATAACTTGGCACCATGTTAAGTCTTTGCCCACAGTTATTTTCCAAGACTGAAGTGTGAATATCTTGGAATTGAAAACATACCCCATACCTACTTTAATGTACCTTTAAAACATTTTGTATTTCTTAAGCTGTAACTCTGGTGGAATCCTAGCCAGAGTGGATTCCATGATATTGTCACAAAGTTGAAGCAGAAAGGGCAGTGCTTCCCACCCTTGCTATGAATACGTGAATATCTTGGCCTGTTTTTCAAACCACTCCCAAAATGACAAAACAAAGTTATTTATGGTGGTGTGCAGCTTCCTGTTAAATGCTTCCCCTTCCCCATTTTGGTTAAGCCCTAGAAATATTTTAATCCAGTGGGCTTCTTGGTATATACTTCCTGTCTGTAGAAACATTGTGAATGAGAAGAAGGAAGGAGAGTTTTTTTTAATTGGTTGGTATTCTAAGGGCAGCTTCTCCCTTTTCGAAGAAATATTTCCTGCATGATTTGAGTGTCCCTATGATTGGTCTTCATTAACATTACTAGTGTCCCACTGTTCGAAGGCAAAGCAGCTCCCTCATTGGTGTGTTTATGGCAAACTAAACGCCTTGCACTTCATGAATGATACTATATATGCTCTTTCCAACATTGGGATTGTTTGGGTGCAGGAAAAAGGTTGGATGTGAAACAATGAGATAGGTATGCAGTCACTTCCCAGACTGCTGTTATACTAGTGTCTGACATCCAATAGACATGTGTTTGCATATAATTCTTATGGCTAGACTGACTTGCTGTAATGCAATTTTTAAATGTGTGCTGGATTATTCATTCCAGGTTTATACATATTTATCCATTCTTGTTTTACGTCGACATGCAATTCGTTCATATGTAGCTAATCTGTCCATATTATCAATCCATGTGCTCAATGGAATCTTTTTGCGGCTCTTCCAATTCATCTAAACAAGTTTTTTTTGCTTCTAATATAGCACAGTACATCCATTTTTTTTGACCCCTTGAAATCTCGCGCATTTCCAGAATATAATTTATTAAATTCAATTTCCCTAAATAACAATTTCTTTATATTACTCTTGCTATAAATATCCTCACCTCGCACCAAAATGATCTTATCATTGGGCAGTTAATCAACATATGTACTAAGTTCGCATTTTTACTCCCACATCTCCAGCAGTTGTCTGCACTTAATTTCTTCTGGAATAGTTTTGCTGGAGTCCAGTGGACTTTGAATATTTTCTGTTGAATAAGTCTTAGTCTTAGATCCATAGTGGCTATTTCTGTTTCTTATACTTGACTCCCATATTTCATTTGTTATCTGTACCCCTAACTTTTCACTCCATTTTTGTTCACTCGATGGTTTTTGTTGTATGTATCTTTTGCGGTTGATGTTTATATCGAAAAAATGATTATTATTTTTTTTAAAGTGTGCTTGATTATTTCTCATGACTGGCATTGTGATGTACTTACAGCTGCACTTAGAATTGTTTGACACTGTATTTTGTACTTCCACTGCTTTTTATGGAAATTCATCAAAAGTTTATAACCACCTAATTAGATTTACCAGTATGTGGAAAAATCTGTATTGTGGATGTATTGGTATGAATTGAGACTACTGCTTTGAATAGCATATTCTGTATGGGCTTAAAACTCTTCATTTTTAAACTTGCATTCCTGAAAATGTTAGGTTATGAAGGAGTACTGATGCTTGTACAGACCATGTTGCAAGTGGGCACATTTGCACCTGAATTTTTGGCAGTTTCCTTTTTAGGATGCCTCTTTTGTGGCACTCCAAGCTATTCTTGAAGCTGACCTGAGTTCAAAAAGCAGTTTGAGGACATTGAAAGCAATTCAAAGAGGGAAAAGGGTTGAGCATGTAGAAACAGCAATTTCACTTTAAACTGCCAAGTTTTTGTGAGTTTCTCACTTTGGGTTATGGGTGTAGTCTCTAGGTCAAATCAATAGCTTTGTGTAAATATGTTGAAATGCTAATTTCTACATTTAAATCACAAAACTAAATTCAGCCAGTCCTGTAGCTAAACTTTCTAGTTTCTTGCTAAAAACACCCCAAATGTATGTTCTTTTGTTAGATTGGTTAGAACTAACAAATTATATTTTGACAGAAAAAAAGAATCAGACAGTGATGTTTGATTCTATTAACGACTGGCGTCAGGAACTGGAACGAACCAAAGGAAACCTGAAATTCAAAGCAGTGAGTTCCAATGAAGACTACAAAGTTTCTAAAAAGTAAGTATAGCTCACATACTATTGCTGTTGAACAAATTAACAAATGTAAACTGATTTCTTTTATATCTGTTCTCTAAAGCTGTGAACAGATTAATTTGAATAGCAATCTTTGGGAATTTATTCTCTTAAGATGTTTGCAGTTGTTAACAATGATTAGGTTATTCAAACAGAGGTTCCCATAAATATATATTTCCTTTTTTATGGTAATTTTTATTAGTTTTCAATTGCAATCCATTAATAGCCTCATTATAACAATACCAATTTATAATACAATCATTAATACCAGTAGTTCAAATACTGAATTATATAATTTAGATAAGATGGCCCCCCACGTGCTAGAATTGACAGCTTGATTATTTGCTTTATTCCTGCGTTCCAAAATCTTAATTTCCATTACATTCGTCGTAATAATCCTTACACAACAATTGCAATATTAATAATTTCTATTTGTGTTGACACATTAAATGATTTATAAAACTACAAGTGAGGAACTCAAACTATATCCTTGTTCTTCCTGTGTGTGGCAATTATTCTGTCTGTGGTGTTTCTTCCTGTCCTTGTAAGATGTTATGTCTTTCTTTCCCCCGGTTGTTGCTGTTAACCATCATGCCTTATGCGAATAGTTAGCAATGCAGTTAGGCAGTCCTAGAAGCAAAACTCAGGCTCCTAGGTAGGAGCTTGAAAGCTAGAACCTGCAAGATACCTTTTTTTTAAAAAAATGCTACTTATTCCATACACAGGGCTAGCAAAACAAACACAGCTAAGTGCCCTCAATGTGTGGATTAGCCAATACAGTGGTACCTCTGGTTGCGAACGGGATCTGTTCCGGAGGCCCATTCGCAACACGGGATAGAACGCAAACCGCAGCAGCGCGTCTGCGTACACGCGGGTTGCGATTTGCTTCTTCTGCGCATGCGCATGACATAATTTTACGTGTCTGCGCATGCGCGAGCGGTGAAACCCGGAAGTAACCCTTTCTGGTACTTCTGGGTCGCTGCGGGACACAACCTGAAAAAACGTATCATGAAGCAAATGTAACATGAGGTATGACTGTAGTGTTTGTAGGAAGTGTTTGGACTGAGGGATATTTTGGACAAGCTAGACCTGCACAATAGGGCTGATAATCCACTTGAGTCAGAATGGAACCAGATTGGTTGGTACCTAAAATAATAAAGGTGTCAGAAAAGCTTGTAAACTGATTCATGAGGGAAAGCCAAAAGGAGTTGAGGAGCATCAGGTTCAACCTAAATCTAGGGGATGAGAACATTGGTCCAATAGGGGGAGGGGTTGCAGTAGGCATTGGAGGTGCAGAGGTGATAGCAATTTATATAAACCAAAGTTCCAAAAGTAAGTGCAGATGACATTTGGGGAGAGAAAGTGTATAAATGTTTATATTCTAATGCTAGAAACCTAGGAAGCAAGCTGGAGCATGTTGTTTTAAAGGATGACATACATACAGGGAGTGTATCCCCTGGAGGAATGGGGAGAGCCATTAGATAGCTTGTCTCTGGATACAAACTCTATAGTGAGGTGTGCAACATGGTGCCCTCCAAATATTGTTTGCCTCTGGTTCTTATTTTGAGAACTTTTAAAAAACTGTACAGTTCCTGTGGTGTTCCACATCATAAGTGCAAATTGCTGTTGACTTTTAATTAATGTTTTCAGGTTGCCAGCATACTTCGTTGTTCCCATGTCTGTCTCTGAAGAGGACCTTTTGGAATATGAAGGAAGAGGAATTCCAGTGAGTATATTTGTAGTCAAGAATTTATGGAAGACATGTATGGGAATGAAGTGAACTTTACACAGGGCGTGTTTAGGACTTGTTGTGGCACAGCTGAAGAATCTGAGTAATATATCAAATGAGTGCAGTTTAAGAACAGAAGCTGAGCAAGAAAGGAGACAGTTTTGTACTCCTGAACATTGGGTCATGTAATTTTGTGTGATGTTAATTTCTATCTATTCAAATAAGGATAAATGTTGGCACCACAGAATTCAGAATGAAATTTCTATACATTCTGTGAATGAAGTCGGAGAATCTTCCATGGTTTGGAGAACTGGAAGTGGAGCCTCGGGCTTTGCGCACTCCCACTTGGGAGATGTAAAAAAAGTGGCTTCCCTCAAACCAGACTTGGAGACTGATTCAACCTATGTCTTGTACAAACACGAAAATGAGTAGGCAGAAAGCACGTGAGCTAGAGGTTATCGTATGATCATCTAACCTAACTCGTGATGTTTAAAAATGATTGCAGCTTATTATTGGTAGTCCTTAAGAAAACTAAATGTAATGCAGAAATGCTGTAGTGATCTAATATTCACTCGTGACATACTGTTGTATGATGCACTTACTTTATATCAAAATGAATGCCCCTTGGGTAATATTTACTGATGAGAATAAACGTGTGTTGCAGATTTGGTGTTGGTCTTGCCACAATGGTGCTGCTCTCCTCAAGATGTCTACTCTGCCCAAAGCACAAGATGACAACGCTCTGCAAACACAGAAAATCTTCTTAGAGGAGTCAGTAGTAGCTTCTTCCATTTTTAAGTGTCTGTGAGGATCTTCTCATCAGGCTTTATTTCACTCCTACTTTATATGCATGTTACAAACATTTGCCTATGACTATGTCCATTGTGCTATTACCACAAGGGTGATGTGAACTGCAGGTTTTTTTCTCCTAATGTTGACTGACGTATGCAATGCAAGTGATTGTTTGCCATAGATGGTTGTTAATGTTGTTTATACATTCTTTTATGCATCCTGGACCAAAAAACCAATTGCTAACCCAAAGCATAATGATGAAATTCCCAAACAGCAGGGTGCATCTAACTGCCTGTAGCTATAGGGCTTGTCTATAGGAGCAGGTCTAAATCAACAAACAAAGCCTATGTATCACTTTGTCTTCACCATTGGTTCTATAAGCATCCCTGGAACTTTGAAGAGGAAGATTATAAACATGTTAAACACCACTGCCATTATGAAAATTAGAGGTACAGTTTTAACAATATAACTGGGAGATACAGCAAAGGCTCCAAGAGCTCAAGTAAATCTAGCATTGTTCCCCCTATCTAGAACTGAAATAGGTAACGTGGGGCCCTCCAGGTGCTGTTGGAGTACAACCACCCATCAGCCCCAGCCAGCATGACTGATGGTCAGGGGTGATGGAAGTTGTAACACAATATCTTACTGGTGGCCACAGGTTCTTTACCCCAATTATAGAGTGAAAAAAACTAGTCAAGAAGACCATGTTGTTTTTTACCAAAGTAATTGCATAAAAACTGTGTTCTTGTTGACTGTCTTTGCCACTCATGCTATAGCTGATCTTATACTCTGAACCCTAGAAAAACTGACATTTATATTGACATGTAAGAAATTGGATTGTAAACTTCCTTGCTTTTTAATTTTAAAATAGTCACTATTAAGCCATTTAAATCATAAGTTTTAATGTGTTTTTCAGTATGTATAAGACACTTGATAACCCTCCTTATGAAGCCATGAAAGTTGATGTCCTGTCAAGTAGTCTTCCGTCTCTGCAAGAGATCCAAATTGCGTACACCAGATTTAAACAGCTGTTTCTAATAGGTAAGTGGAAAATATATTGAGGGCACTATGGAGGAATATCCTATCTAGACTTGCTAAAGCAAAAAATACGCTTTTTCTCCAGTAACCACCCCACTGGCTGAAGTCTCCATTTGAAATTTGTAACTAAACTTGTATGTTGCTTTTCTGATACATGAAGTGCTGAGAGGAATTAGCTGTTTGCAAATGTGTGAACTCATGTAGTATGTCTAAAGCCAAAGATCAACAGTTCTACAGCACTAAAAGCCATAGCAAAATAGCACTTTACAAAAGAAAGCCACGTCTAACTTCACTACCCCTAGACGTATCTTCTGCTTCTGATACTACTGACTACCATATGTTTTTTCATTCTGTTTTCCTTGTTCAATCCTATCCCTTTGAGTTCAAGGAGTTTCTGTGATAACTTCCCACTTGCTCTCAGTGTCGGACATTTGGTTCCAGTGCTCTACTACTTATTCATTTGAGCTGCTCTATTGTACTGATGACGTACTGCTCTGCTTCATGTTTTTTCCAGTGGGTGCAAACACAACAGTCAATACATATCTCAAATATCATTGTGCCTTTTGAAATCTTCTGTTCTTTTGATGTAAAGTACTTGAGTTGCCACCAGAAATAACTAAAAACAATTTCTCTTCTTTTTACAGATAACAGTACAGACTTCTGGGATACTGATGTGAAATGGTTTTCATTATTGGAGAGTACAAATTGGCTAGAAATCGTCAGGTTGGTGAAACCCTGCTTCAACTGTAGTGCATCTTAAAAAGTTAATGTCGTAATAAGCTAGCAATGCCAAACTTAATCTGAATTAGCTCCAAGATGTAATCACCTGTATAAGATCAAACAATAACACAATAGCTTTATGGACTTCATATCATAATTAAGGCCTTCCATTTAAGTTAATGTGACAATTTTGTTCCATTCATGTAGCAGATGCTGAGTCTGACAGTCAATTTTTCCACCTCAGTTCCCTCTGCAGCAGCATCAAGGGTCAGAGTTGGTCCCTTTCATATTAGAACACATAATTTTAGTTTTCAAGGATGAGTCTTCTGGCATATAACACATTTCCTTATTACTGTACAGGAAAGAAAGCATAAAAACCTTGTAAAATACTAGCATTACAAATCTAAAATACTGTATTGATTATTGATGCAGAGCTGAGAAACTCTAAATCATTATCGCCTGAATCAGCAAGGCTAGAATTGGGCAGCAAAGTGATGTGAGCTTCCCAAATGAAAGAGTGAGGGGTGCTCAAAGAAAGGATTTATACCCAATCTTTCCTTTGAAGGAGACAGGTTAGAATTTTTTTCCTGTTATCAAAGAAAAACAAGACTATATTCCACAAAATAGCCAACTTAATGAAAAGGTTTGATAACTCATATGCACCAAATGCACTGCATCATCTTTAACAATGTTACTAATGTGTTTACTATTAGCAAACAAAATGTTATTAACATCTTAAAAAACTACATCAAATATAAAGAATTGTTATTTTTGGAAAGCGTATCTGGATAGAATTTACATAAAACCTAAATAATACAGGAGTGTTTGGCTAAAATAACTGTATCAATGTTAAAAGTAGCATTTGTTGTGAACACAGCTTGTTTCACTAAGCTATAAAGGAGGATTAAAGGTAAAGGTACCCCTGCCCGTACGGGCCAGTCGTGTCTGACTTGAGGGTTGCGTGCTCATCTCGCTCAAGAGGCTGTGAGTCGGTGCCATCTGAAGACACTTCCGGGTCACGTGGCTAGCGTGACGAAGCTGCAGCTGGCGAGCCAGCACCAGTGTAGCACACGGAAACGCCATTTACCTTCCCGCTATAAAGCGGTACCTATTTATCTACTTGCACTTAAGGGTGCTTTCGAACTGCTAGGTGGGCAGGAGCAGGGACCGAACGATGGGAGCTCACCCCGCCATGGGGATTCAAACCGCCGACCATGCGATCAGCAAGTCCTAGGCACTGAGGTTTTACCCACAGCGCCACCCGCGTCCCTCGGATTAAGGATTAAGTCAGGCCAATTCAACAGGGGACATGAGGTTATTGGTTTAGTGTAGGAAATAAGGGGTACTGATATACCAGTCTGGTATGTAAGTCTGTGGCCCATTTTAGGATGTTAGAAAAATAGAAAAATGCCCTTTATTCCTCTTTTAAAAAATGTTTAATTCTGTTCCATTGTTGTGAGAGAAATCAACTATAGGGCCTGTTTGTTGTGTCTGGAATCAGCCAAAATGGGTACAGAAGTGGGAGATGTTTGTCAGTTGTGCTAAAGCATTGTATTCATGTTCTAGGAGATGTCTGAGAAAAGCAGTAGAGATTATTGATTTGCTAGAAGCAGAGAATACAAATGTTCTCCTTATAGGTAAGTTGTGTACATCCTTCTTTCCAGTGTGCCTTCCACATAGCTGCTCTGCTCTAAGTAGCTGAATTGTAGAGTAGTTCTCAAACATATGTGAAGAAAGGAGTTGAGTTTCATGAACTGCATTCTATATTTAGAGTTGCCCTGGAATTATTAAAAGTTGTAAGGTTGGACAGTAGCTATGCTGCTGTTGCAATCCCTTCTCTAGTTGACACCTGACACATAGCCTTGGCAGGCAAGGGGATTATTCAAAGAGGAAGAGTTGAATATTTAAGGTCTACAGCTGAGTACACTTCATATGTTAAATGTATTCAGAAGATCGTAAGCGAGGGTTTTGAGCCTTACTCTGCAGTATGCTTGGAGCACAATCAAGCCAAAGCAGTGAATTGAAGGACCACTGACTTCAGTGGTAGATGGTTTCTTGCTGAAATTAATAAAATAAAGACCTTAGCTTTGGATGGCACCCATATTTATTTGCAGGTCTTCTCGCGAAGCTGTGCTGTAGGTGCTTGGGCATTAATTTGCCATGAGCAGTTTTAAGATCTCATGGTGACTTCCTCCCCACCAAAAGAGAACAGGTCAAAATCGTCTCAGAGGGAGCCCAGAGTATGCTCACTTCCCAAAATAGTTGTTTACAACCAATTGTTTTGGTGCTTGCAGAGCTTATTCTATGGGTATTGCGGTTGAAGTTTACTTTGAAGTACACAGCATGGGCTGTCAAATGGGCATGCAAAATGCTTAATTTCCACAGTGCAGGTGCTGATTTTGCAGATCCTTGTGGGAGAAGAGTGCATTTCACACTTGGGATGATACACTTTGTATAAAGCTTTTACAACACAGTGCATTACAAGGTTACTTGTATGTTTGGTAATCTTTTCTAGAAGTTGGTTCAGTCATTTTGACAGTTAGATTATTTGCTAAACTCCTAGGATTTCTGGATATTGTACAGTGGTACCTCGGGTTACATACGCTTCCAGTTACACACTCAGCTAACCCAGAAATAGTGCTTCAGGTTAAGAACTTTGCTTCAGGATGAGAACAGGAAATTGGGCTCTGGCGGCACGGCAGCAGCAGGGGTCCCCATTAGCTAAAGTTGCATTTCAGGTTAAGAACGGACCTCCAGAACGAATTAAGTACTTAACCCGAGGTACCACTGTACAAGGTTAAGAAAACAGTCCCTGCCTGCTGGCTTAAAATGTAATATACTTTATGCAAAAGAGATGGGATAAAAATAGAGAACAAACTCTGGCAGTATTTCTTAGTTGCATTAAATGTCTGGCCAGGTGAGATGGCTACTGAAGGAGTTGGTTCTGTGTAAGGAAGGGCTTTGGCAATTACTCCAAGGAATTGTAGATGGCCTGCTGCCTTTCCCCCCCTTTGCTGCAGCCAGGTGGAACTGCTAATTCATAGGTCTTGTGACACATAATTCAAACCACAACCCTAACTACTATTAATATTGACTGTGCATAATGTGTGTGGCAGTATATCTCAAGTCTAGTTTAGACAGAAGAATTAATGGTAGGGAGGAAATGCATGCTTCCATGGCGTGATATAAACTCTGGTAAGTGACCAAGAGGCCATTGGTTGTTTTCAGAGATGGCTTTGGGCTATTGAAAAGTGCTTTTGCTTTTGTGAGGCAAGGTGGTTGATTCTCACAACTCTTTTGTTCCATAACTCCCAAAGGTGCATTTTTAAGGGGCGTGGGAGGGGCTGCACTAGATAGAAAAGTCTGAAAATTTGTGTGCCTAAGGTCACACATGCAGAAGTGTTTTCCACTAGCACACATTTACCATTCATGGTCTTCGCCAACTCTTTTCCTAGATACAGGTAGGTAGCCGTGTTGGTCTGCCGTAGTCAAAACAAATAGTTCAGGCATGTATCTGAAGAAGTGTGCATGCACACAAAAGCTCATACCAATAACAAACTCAGTTGGTCTCTAAGGTGCTACTGGAAGGATTTTTTAAATTTTATTTTCCTAGAGTCTTGCTGGAATGGGTCTCGTTTATTAAGCAGCTAAGATTTCAAAGGGCAAGCTTTGATTCACTAAATGCCTTAGTGCAATCCTATAATCATTTGCGTTGGAGTTACCATTCAACTCAGTAAGGTTTATGTTTTGGCTAAACATGCGTAGGATTGAGCTGTAGGTCTTACTATTTCTCACCAGCTCATTTACATTAAAGTGTAGCATATAAAACAGAACTAAGCACTCCTTGAACTGTAGGATTCCCTGTAGGATTTTTTAATTTTCAGTTTCAAAGGTGGCTTTCCATGTAGCATAGTTGGTGAGATCAGGATCCCATTGTTCTACAGTCTGCAGTTTTCAGCCTCGTGGCAGGTGGCGAGAGCTGTGCAAGCAGAGCAACATTGCTCCACTACCTCCTGAACATAGTGTTGCTGCCAGTTCCTGAGAGGGAGAGCTGCAAGGTGAAGGAGCTCAGCACAGTGTGGTGGTAGGAGTATTGGATTGGCTCCTCAACTGTGCTGAGCTTTCCCCCCCTCTCTGTTTCAGGAACCAGCAGTCACGCTCAGTATTTGGGAGGCAGGTGAGCAGGGCTGCCCCACTGTTACTGGCCAGTCCTTTCCACTGAAAAGCCCACCTGCAGTCCCTGGCTAAGCAAAATGGTACTACTTAGGGATCCAAGTTTGCTCTAGCTCTATAAACCATATTGAGTGAAATTATGGTTTATGGGGAAACATTATGTGCCTTAGTTTCCTCATATTTTATCTGTTCTTCCCTGGAAGATTTTTGTACCAAGAATTTGAGGTATATATGTCATGCCCTAAAGAAATGGGATAAGCCCTCTCTGTAAGTGGTCACTGGACTCTTTCATTGGGTTGATGTTTCATTTCCTGATAGTGTAACTCGGAGGTTTTCAACCTTTTTGAATCCATGGCTTCCTTGACCAACTACACGTTTTATCTGGCACCCCTGTGGGGCTCAGGAGCCCAGTTAGCTCATTCCTTGCTTGCAGGGCTGGCAGTCTCTCACCCTTTTTCAAACACCCTCCCTTGTGGAGTGTTTTCTCATCCTTCTCTCCTCTTCCCTCTCCATGGGAGTCCTCTGGGCAGCCTCTGCTGCTTCCCCTGGTCTCTGAGCTGCCCTCCCTGCCCCAAAGAGAGCTGCCTCCCAGAGGCACCATTTGCTTGGGAAGCTTGTAGCCAGGGCTGCTGCAACAGCCAGCCACACAAGGAGGGACAGAGGCCAGTGTTGCCCGCGGCACCCCTGACCATCATTCAAGACACCATGGCACACTGGTTGAAAATCATTGGTGTAACTAGTTTTAGAGGAAACAGAATAAGCACCCTTGTGGAAGCTGGTCTGTAAATCTTGGATACAGTGGTACCTCAGGTTACAGACTCAGCTAACCCAGAAATAGTACCTCGGGTTAAGAACTTTGCTTCAGGATGAGAATAGAAATCGTGGTGCAGCGGCAGCAGGAGGCCCCATTAGCTAAAGTGGTGCTTCAGGTTAAGAACAGTTTCAGGTTAAGAACAGACTTCCAGAACGAATTAAGTTCTTAACCCAAGGTACCACTGTAGATGTATGCATGCCTATGGGGTCTTTACTGTGGCTTTTTACTAAGTAACCTCCTTAAATCCTGAAATGTCGGCTTAGTTGGAAATCACTTTAGCATTTTACTTTGAGATTTTATTTTGGCTGGACACCTGCATCTTCCTTCTGTCTCATCTCCTTATTTTCCTTCTTTCAGTGAAGACCCTGTTTTCTGCTGTCCCATTTTTCTCCACCTGTGAGTAGAGTACTGTTGGTTAGCCCTACAGATGGGTAGATTAGGGAGGCTGGCATTTAGCACTGTGGCTAATTGGTAACTGTGCCATTCAGCTAAGGCTGGGAACATTCATCCTGTCTGCATTTTTAAGCAAACAAACTCCCCAACAATTAAGTGCATTGACATAATTATCACTCTTCTCTGAATTTTGCCAGATTTATTGGCTTAAAGATTGCAGTAAAATGCCCACTTTGGGATAAAAGGTGTTTAGAAATGCATGCGTTGAGATAAAATATGTATTTAAATACATATTTGGCACACTTAAGCATTGGATTATTGTACAAGCAGGCTAGAACAGACTTATGAATGAACACATGGAAAACTGACACAGGCCAGAAATGGACTGATTCACCCACCCCTACACTAAGCAAGCTCAAAACTGGCTACTTTTAAATAGTTTTCTCTTTGGTGAAAACATTATGCAATCTTTCCAAACTTGCTTCTTCAATCCTGCATCCTGCACACATTTGTGTTCCTTCCTCATGCAGCATTTAGTACATTGTTTGAGGTTCTTCAGCTTTGTGTTATGACATCTTACTGTGATCTGTGGTGCTGGGGTTTGCCTTGACCACTGTGAAATAGTTTCTGTGCACTGCTTTGGGAATCTCTATCCCTAGTTGACATAATCAAGAATGAAAGGGAAACATCTGAGATTTGTTGTACTAGTGAATATGAAATTTCACCCAAAGGACTATGAAGTAAAAATAGCCAAAGTACTGAGTTTCTGAGAAAGCAATACAGGCATCCTTCCACTTATGCACGATCAACTTGTGTGCAACCATGTATATGGGCAGTGATGGGGAATAAATAATTTAATTCATATTGGGAAATGGAAGGAGAGAGCTGGAGAATACATTTGGCTCATGAGGAGACCCTTCTCAGAGCCATAATTGGACTTTAGTGAAGGTGGAAAAGAGACTGGAGGACCAACAGGGCTTTGTTTACACTGCTCAGCCTCCTTGCCTAACAGCTGATGTGTGGGGTAGTGCAGCACCACTTTTGTCTTCCATGTCTCCAGCCTCCAGCCGCTCCCATCAAGGCATGTCTTCCAGCCTCCAGCCGCCCCCAAAGTTTCAGTTCCAGTTGTGGATATTTTGGGTACACTATTTTTTATATGGATTGGAGAAGAGATTAGCAAACAGGAAACATAAAGGGTGCTCCCCACTTACATGATTTTCACATATGCATGTGTGGCGCCTGTATTTTGGTCACTACTACTACATCTAGTCACACTATGCTACGCTATGCTATTCTTGGTCAGTTTGTTGTAAAAGGTCTCTTAATAGAAAGGTGCAGAGTTGGGGAGGTTCAGTAAACCCCATTTGTCAAGAATCATGAAGTGGCCAATCCTTTATTGTAGGTACCAAGTTTTAAGTAGGAACTGTTAATTTTTGCAATTTATATAGTTCCTTCAAGTGTTTATAAAAGGATTTGTCATGTCTCAAATGCTTCCATTTCTTTTTATTCTTCAGAAGAGAATGCTTCTGACCTGTGTTGTGTAATCTCCTGCCTGGTTCAAGTTATGATGGATGCACACTGCAGAACTAAGCTGGGATTTCAGAGTCTTATTCAAAAAGAATGGATCATGGGAGGACATGCTTTTCTGGATCGGTGTAACCATCTGTGGCAAACGGATAGAGAGGAGGTATGACAAAATGAAATTCTTGAAGTCTTTGAGCAAAACCATATCCTCTAGGATGGTATTAAAGGGGGAAGGCTGAGAATCACAATGGAAATACTGCATTCAGCTATTCAACAGTAACAGCGTAGTATGTTTTTGAAGTAACTTAATTTGGACTTTAGCAAAATGATAGTACAGTATGGTGGAACTCTCTACCTTAAGAGCCCTAAATAAGGAGCCTGCCTATGTAACATGGCCTTTAGAAACCCTTCAGAAATGGATATGAGACTAGGCCAGGCCAAGACCCATAATTTAAAAAAGAACTCCTTCTCATCCCCACCAGCCATACTTAAGTTGGCAAAGGTCAATGAGGAAAGGGTATCACATGGAATACCCCCTTGGATAGGTTCAGTCTTGGTGAACTCAATGCATCAAATACCCCACGTAATCTATTGCATAATGTCTGTTTTTTCCCCTTTTAGGCACCACTTTTCTTGTTGTTCTTGGATTGTGTATGGCAGTTGGTTCAACAGTATTCACTAGCCTTTGAATTTACAGAGACTTACCTAACTGTCTTGTCGGATAGTCTGTACATACCAATATTTAGCACCTTCTTCTTCAATTCTCCGCATCAAAGAGACACTACCAGGGTATGTAGACTGGGGGCTGTGGGGAATTGCAGATGGGTTGTCTTGGTGCAGCTGAATTCTCTTTGGATTTATGACAGCAGTACAATCAAGTGCCAATAAAAGCCTTGTTTTTATAATGTACAAATGCTAGTGTTTTTGTTTTGTTTCTGTGTATAACCCATTCTAACAATGGTATATAAAGTTGTGCAGTGTGTTGAATCACTGCCTCTTTCTGCTGGAAACCTTTTCACCCCTTCCCTGGCTTCTGATACCTCGCCAGACATTGCTCACATACTTTCCACTCTTTGCAGCTATGAAGGTTACTCTTCATATAATAAAGAGAACTAAAATTTTTGAATCTGTACAGACACGGTGTAGTATGTCTTGTATTGCACAGACGTCAGTATGATTGAAGCAAACTACCTTCTATCCTATTCAGAGGCGGGACCCCCCCCCCCCCCCAATTCTCTCCTTCAGTGCTTTCATGAGCTATAGGAATCCTGAGAGTGTCACTTCTCAAGGATGGATGTGAACAAGATACCTTGAAAGTTGTTCCTCTGCCACAGTTTCAAAACAATTGTGATCTAACTCTGTCCTTCTTTGGAGGAAGGTTATACTTGAGTGCAATATTACCACTTAAGTCTTTAAAAATCAATGGCTGAATAAATTATTTACATATCCACCCTTTCCCTCCTCATACTATTTGAGGTAGCATGGGATTCCCAGGTAGTCTCCCATCCAGACTGACCAGAGCTGTTTAACTTTCGATAAACCATGACTATGTCATATGCCTTCAGACCATGTCCTGGATCAAGTGGATTTTCTGTTCGGCTAGATTGGTGTACAGATACGCTTAGTACAGTGAAGTTATACAATGCCATCTTGAGAAATGTGTTCAAATCCTGCTAAGTCTACGCAGACCAGAGAGGTGGTTGAGGGAGCTGAAATTGCTGAAGTAAAGATGTTACTTGCAGTAAAGAGCTAGTATGAACTGATGCTTATTAGAAATATATTCAAGATTCTAATTCTTCCCTTTTTTTCTTTGATAGTATGGAGGAAGCCTTAATACAGAAGGCACCAAACTTAGTTATCTTCACGTTTGGGACTGGTCTGTGCAGTTTGGACCTGAGGCACAAGCCTTGCTGAATAATCCTCTTTATGCTGAGAAGCCAAAACAAGATAAGAGTCAGAAAAAACCTACACAATTCAAGGTAAGGTGTCCAACTCTTATCCTCAAAACTCTATATCATTTTTCTGCCTTACATAAATAACAGTGGCTGATGACTTGTCACCCACTGTTCAGTTAAGGTAGAACCTGTGGATTTCTGCAAATAGTTTTCTCAGTGCCAATATCAAAAGCAAGGTTTACAGCTTATCTTGCTGCATTATTTTCAGCATCAGATACTTCAATCATTTGCTGTCTTAATTGATTGCTATGAGTTAACCATATAAAGCTAAGTAAAATAGTGTTAACATACGATTAGGTAAAGGGACCCCTGACCATTAGGTCCAGTCACGGATGACTCTGGGGTTGCGGTGCTCATCTCGCTTTATTCGCCAAGGGAGCAGGCGTATAGCTTCCAGGTCAAGTGGCCAGCATGACTAAGCCGCTTCTGGCAAACCAGAGCAGCGCACGGAAATGCCGTTTACCTTCCCGCTGGAGCAGTACCTATTTATCTACTTGCACTTTGTGCTTTCAAACTGCTAGGTTGGCAGGAACAGGGACCGAGCAACGGGAGCTCACCCCGTCGCTGGGATTTGGACCACCGACCTTCTGATCGGCAAGCCCTAGGCTCAGTGGTTTAACCCACAGCGTCACCCGCTGCATCACATAGTCATTTGCTGGTCTTTGGGATTAACTTTGAAATTAACGCATAACAAAAAACTTAAAATGCAAATAGTTATTTAATGAAAAAGTATACATCAGTATATTTTGTATGTGCCCTCAAATAATTTTTCATTTGAGAACCACTAAAGGATTTGCAGTCTTAAGCATGCTAGGTGAGTTCTTTCACAAGTTGATGGGAAAGGATGTAATCCTTTTTTGAACTGCAACAAGGGGTTTAGTGAGTTGCCTGACGGCTATGCATCTGAAATCTGCAACTGTTTTGCTGAGCAGATTTAGGCAGTTTTTCAATAACTTGTAAAAACTTTCAAAGATGTGGCCAATTATCCTGTTTTCTGAGGAGGGGCAGTCTCTTGACTTACTGACCCATTAAATGTTTTGTGTTAACTAAATTTAATTCTAATTTCACTCCTCTCTCAAAACACTATCTCAGTTGAGAAGAGATGGTTGATATTCTCCGCAACTTTCTTATTTGACTGAGTAATGTGTTGTGTTATAGCTGCTTAGCTATTTTTTTACCAAAACACTGGTAAGTTGTAGGCTATGATAGCTGTTAAAATGCAGCTTAAATCTGTCTTAAACTAAACTATTGCCTATGTTCATCCCTTTTTTTTTTTTTTTTTTTTACAAAAAGCATCAACGGCAGCTTTCTTTACCATTGACACAAACAAAACCATCCCCCAAAAGAGGGTTTTTTAAGGAAGAAACGGACCAGTTAATAAAAAACCTCCTTGGCAAAAGGATCAGCAGGCTGATAACATCTGCCGACGAACTGCAGAATACCTCCAGGGAATTTTATGAGAGTTGGCACTCCAAACCTGCTGATCTCCATGGAATCCTGCTGCCACGCTTAGAAGGACCAGAAATCAAAGTGTGGGCGCAGAGATACTTGCGATGGATCCCTGAAGCTCAGCTGCCTAGTGGTGGGACAGTTGCCACTGCAACAAAAGTCTGGGATGTGATGGAGGATGTGCAAGGTTTGCAGAAGCAAATGGATGAACAACGCAGCCAGAGTCTCTCAGAGGAGGGCGCTGCAGCAGAGTCTCCCTTCCAGAGAAATCCTGCTCGCCTGTCTGCTTTATTTCCATTTGCTGGGCTTCAAAGACATTCCCACAAGCCAGTTTTACCTACGAGCACCTGGAAAGATTTGGAAGGTGAGGACTTGGCTAGGAGAGATGATGAGTATGTTGATTTAGGGGATGTTTGATGTGAGGCTTATGCTCACAAACAGAAATGAAAGTACTGGCACACTTCTCTCCAAACATAAAATTGGTTTCCTGGCAGTGGCTTTCCCTTCTGCCCGATGAAGCTTTTAGCATATGAAGATTTCCTCACTTGAGCACCCGCAATATTTTCTACATGAGTTTTGATCAAGCATTTTAATTAGTTCTTTCCATAAGCATGGGAGATACATAGCTGTGTTGCAAAGGGCCCATTTGAAAAATAAAGTAAAATACAAATTAGTTGCTCAATCATGGAAAGAGTTAAAGTGTTGGGGCACTCTCAAAATCATAATAAACTTCTTGTTGGAACATAAAGGGGTGGTGGTCTCAGAAATATCCACCAGAATTAAAAAATGTCCTAGTCAGGTAACTGTGTCTTCCAGGCACATCTTACAATGCATAGAAAAACATGTGCTGTTTGAAAGACACCCCCCGGCGTTTCTAAGAAGAATCAGGTGCCATGTTTTTGTTTTTTGTTTTTAATGAACTTGACAGGGTCATACCTGCCTTTTTAAAACTCCCAACTAGAGAAATACTAGGTGTTTCTCTCATTCATCCTACTTGTTCTTATCATCCATGATCTGCAGAATAATAGTTCATTGCTGTATCTTAATAAGTGTCTTAGTTTTCAGTAACTTAGGATAACAATCTCTTGTGCCAGTCTTCTTTTGTTTCCATCATGTTATTATCCTGCCGCCTTGGTGTGTGACATCTGGAACACACACTACCAAGTACAAGATGGGGTAGAACTTAAAAGACTGCAATAAGCCAGACTTTTTCTTCCAGATTGCATAGGGTGCTCATGTTGATCTTCCTCACTAGCGCCAGTAGCTTGCACTGAATCTCAAGTCCTTACTTTAGGAAAGGCAACTAAAGAGCTATATTCAGCTTTGAAACTGGATTTGTCATCCAGTATTGCTATTTTATATAAACGTGACATTAAAGCTAGCTATGAATGTAAAGTTTATGCATTGGAGTTGAATTGCTGGATGTTGTCACAACAGTACCTCAGTTACAAAAGCCATATGAAAACTGCTTATTAAGTTTTGTCTGCCTATACCAAGCAGATAATTCAGTCAAGAGGGTAAAGTCTTAATGTACATAAATCCAGAAGTAGCCCACAAGATAGAATTGGCTCTTAGTAACCCTTCCTCCTTGGAGGGCTGGAGCTTCATGGATATGACAGTGCACAAGTGGTTATTGTACTAGCCCAATGAGATTCTAGGTACAATTTTAAAGCATTGCCTTGGAGTATATCCCAGTGTGCTATACCTGCTTGTTTTTTATGTTGTATTGGGAGCTAAGATTAGACTTCCAAAAGAGTGGATAATGAATTGGTGTAAATCAGGGTAGCTAGCCTGTGGCTCTCCAGATGTCATTGAACTCCAAATCTCATCAGCCTAAGCTGTGGATGATGGGAGTTGTAGACAACATCTGGAGAGCTACTTAGAGCTACCCTGGTATAGATGAATGCCAAATGGAAACCTCAGAATCTATGTTGCCTTATGCATTTTGCTACTGTAAGCTCCTTGAGCTTTCAGTATTCTTAAAACACAATAATTCTATTCGTATATGAGCCTTCCGAAAGCTAGCATTGCACACTTTGGTTTCTTCAAATTTATTTAGCATTTATACAGGAGTTTCTCTCCAATTAGTACAGGCTGTACATTTTAAAGCTACTTGATTATGATTTTGAGTTCACTTTGGGTGAAAAACACTAACGATGGAAAGTTTTTTTTTAAAAAAAGCATTTCCTTTGACAGCTAAACAGTTGTAATATATTGGTCGTGGAAATGTATTTATATTTAAGCTGTCAAGTATTGTGTATATAGGAAACTCATGGATATGGAGGGATTTTTATAATGGCTTATGGAACGGCTCCACTCTAATAGGAACGAGTATGGTATTGATATGATCAGAACACACCACTGTGGATGGAAACATATTTAATTCACTATACTGAATTTTCTGGTATTCTGTTTTATACCTCCCAGTTTTACACTGAATACAAGCTTAGCATTAACAGTACTAAAGGAAAAAAAACTTCCTGTTTACTTTAATGGACTATTTGGACAAATGTATTTGTTTAATAAAGTGTACTTTTACTATTTTAACTTGAAAAGTGTCTTTGTCAATCTCAACGATTAAGCTGTTTGCATTGTCTAGCCCAGGGTTTCCCCAACTTGGGTCTCCAGCAGTTTTTGGACAGTTTTTCCCCATCACCCTCACTCACTGGTCCTGATAACTAGGGATGATGGGAGTTGTAGTTCAGAAACAGCTAGAGACACAAGTTGGGGAATCCCTGGCTCTAGTGTTTTGCGATAGTAATGGATGCAGTAACCTTACCATTGGTTTCAGGATTCCTGATAATCAACAGCAGAAGTGCAGATCCATACAAAACTTGCCTTCTACGTAGTCATACCTTTGAATGCATGTAACTCACTGCCATGTACAGCAGGGATGGGGAGCCTGTAGCCTTCTAGATGTTGGACCACAATTAGATCTATACTGGCAGGCCTCAACAGTTACTCTATACAGTCACATGTGGCCCTGCCGCCAGGCAACCATGATTTATTATTTCATTTTTGTACTCTGCCCTTCCTCTGAACAGGAGCACAGAGCAGCTAATGCACACAGTACTATGAAACAATGTTTAAAAGCCACAACAATTGAAAAGAACTTTTGAACACAGCCACAGTAATCACCTTAGCAGACATCTGCTTCAAATCCTTTTAAGTCCCAAATGATTGGACAAATAAGTGTGTTTTTTAGCTTGCTCCAGAATATTTGTCTTGTTCCACTGTCCTACTAGCCACACCAACAGGACCATGAGCAAAAATGAGACCAAAGCCTCCTAACTTGGAAGGTGCAGAAGTGAGTGGGGAGCATCCCAGCAGCTTTGCAGCAATCTGGATCTACCATTTGAAGGAGGACAGGGGGGAGCACTGGAAGCATGTCCCCCACCTCTTTACATCAGGGGAGGAAAAGCTCCTGCAGCCCTTGCTCAGCAATGGGGCTGCTAGTACCCTCCCTTTCTGATGAAAAGGGGTGTGTTGAGAGGGTCTTTCTGTTGAGGTGTTTGCTCCTAACCAGCAGGACTTTTCAATTGGCCAGCCATGGCTTTGACTTTGTAGCTTGCTGCATTCAACAGACAGCCACTTTTTCTCTCTAGGTCACAGCACCACCACTGAAATTCTAAACTCTACTCTCTCTGTAACTACCTCAGGGCAGGGCTCTTCCCATTTGCCGACTGTCACACAAGTCTCTGCTTTGCTTATGTCATCTCACTGTCTTTGTTCTCTGCTATGGGGATCTCATGAACACAGGGAGCTGGGTTCACGTATTAAGAGTCTAACTTCATTTAACTCCAAAGATTCATTAAATTCTAACATTTACTAAATCCAGGAATTTAGGGCAATCACCCCCCAACTCATATCAATCGAAATGTGGATTTGGAAATAAAAGTCATTTTAAGTACTCAGTGTTACAAGACCTAACTCACTAGACTCCTGTTATATTAAGATGAATTAAATTAAGAGCTGATTTTGTAAAAGCTGAGGTGGAGTAGCTTAGTTTGGAATTTATATATATATATTTATTGTATATTTATTCTGCGTCTACGTCACATGGCAGGAAACTAAACCTAAATAACAACCTATGTTTTTGGTGGTTTATTGCAGTGCTCCCCAACCTTTTTATCGCCGTGGACCGGTAAATGTTTGATAATTTTTCCGTGGCCCACTTATTTTGATTTAATAATTTTAATTTAATTGTATTTAAACATGCCTTCAAAATAAAATACAGCTACACCAAAAAATGAATATAAAGTGATTTATTTCAATGCAGAGATGCCAGCGTGCCCCTTTCAATACAGAGATGCCAGCGTGCCCCTTTCAGTACAGAGATGCCCCAGCATTCCCCCTTTCAATACAGAAATCATTGCGCCATAGTGCTGAGTCTCCTCAATAGCAGAGAACCTCCGCCCCCCCCTCCATGCACTTATACCTGAACCCGCACAAACACATTCGACCCAGGAGTTGTTGACCTAAATAAGTGCAATAGGCCTGGGTGAATGAGAGGGCATTCCAATAAAACCACTGCTGCTCCTCTTTCCGTTTGATAGTGCTGAGTCCCCCCCCCCCCCACTCCGTGCACTTACCT
The DNA here is from genome assembly GCF_964234715.1 of Podarcis melisellensis. Taxonomy (NCBI): domain Eukaryota; kingdom Metazoa; phylum Chordata; class Lepidosauria; order Squamata; family Lacertidae; genus Podarcis; species Podarcis melisellensis. The sequence continues at coordinate 47,611,397 of NC_138543.1, forward strand.
CACGGCAACTTCTCTTCAGTCCCCGCGTCTCCGACCTCGAGTCCTCAGTCCTCCCGTGGTGCCGCCTCCTTGGCCAATGGCGTGAGGTTTGCTTTTCGGCCAATCAGGAAGCGGGAGGACCGCTCCCTGATTGGCCAGGAGGAGCATCAGTGTAACAATAGCGAACTTTCATTCGCTATTGTCGCACAATGGGCGGGCGCAATGCTCTGCGCCTCGGCCGCCCGCCACAGTGAAATGATTTGAAGTTCCTCGGGCGGCCTGGTGCCGATTGATCCACGGACCGGCACCGGTCCGTGGCCCGGGGGTTGGGGAACACTAGTTTATTGGACTGATAGGACTTTGGAAGATGTTTGGTCTTGATTCCTGCTCCCTTGCCCCATTTGAGGGCAGTTTTCTGCTTATGTCCTAAGGAGTTGCACAGCCTACTCCCATGTCATATGCATAGGGAAACAAAGCTCAAATGCAATAGAGATGGAAAAGGGAACAGGAAGCACAAGCCAGCTGTGCTTCTGCTTCCTGTTCTTGTTGTGTTTCATGTCTGAAGTGGCTTTTCCTCTTAAAGATTCGCAGGGAGGGAGAGGGATACTTGAAGGCTTGCAAACTTTTTAACAGTAGCTCTTCAGAAGGCAGACCTTATTTTAAGAACAGGAAGCTCTCTTGGCTTGGGCACAGGGCCTGCCTGTAGTCAGCATTTGCTAGGATTTTCCCACCCAGTGCCTTTCTGTTTTGTAGCCACGTTCTGTTGGATCCCTTCTCCCCAGTGTACTTGAAGACACAAAGCCAATACAAAATTAGCAGCCTCATAACTTAAGAATTAATATCCACAAAGATAGGAGAATTTTAAGCAAATCTCAGTTGCTATGGAAAAGTAGCAAATTGTGCTTCTTTCCAGAGATTTTACCGTGCAATAAGCTGTAGAAGAAAAATCGCCATTCTTTTTAGGGTTCTTTTGCTAGAGCAGGGATTCCACAGACCACTAATGGCTTGCAAGCTTCATTGAGGTGGTCCATGTGAAGGACACTTCCAATGTTATTTCTACGGCATGCAAATTGTAATGCAATGAAATACAACATAGGAAATAAAAGGAATAGAAATATAATTAAAAACCAACAGCATGTACGAGCTGCTACAGTGCATTTCAGTTGCTATAACAGGCAGAAAAATCATTGAGTAATCGGCCATGACCCTGGGCAATTTTCAAGGAGTGTGTGGGGGAAAGTTTGAACTGCTGGGCTAGAGATTTCCTTATCTCATGAATGCCTTCATGGAATGGAAAAGGGTGATGAAAATGTACCAATTTGTTCAGCTGGGCTGCAGAAGACTTTTTGTGTACCCATAATTGACGTACTTCAACAAATAACAATGGAAGCACACAGCCTTCTTTTGGGGAGAGATCATATCAGATGGCGCTGATAGTACTTGCTAGATTCCCTTCTCAAGCTCCTTTTTAACTTTTTATTTTGAAGATGTTAGTGACAATACTACTTCCCAGCAACTGTCACAATGGGAAAGTGTGCCGTAACACCCCAGGGTGCTTAAACTCTTAAGGCCAGGATACTGCCTTAAAACCTAGACAATTTATAGATTTAGTTGCAGAGCTATTTATTTTATTACATATTTATCCCTATCTCTTGCAATTAGGGCAGGGGTCAGCAAATTTTTTCAGCAGGGGGGTGGTCCACTGTCCCTCAGACCTTGTGGGGGGGCTGGACTATATTGGGGGGGTGAACGATTTTCTCCCGCCTGCAGAGGCCTGAAGATGCTTTGCTTTACCCAGGCACAGACAAACTCTGCCCTCCAGATGTTTTGAGACTACAATTCCCATCATCCCTGACCACTGGTCCTGTTAGCTAGGAATGATGGGAGGTGTAGTCCCAAAACATCTGGAGGGCCGAGTTTACCTATGCCTAGCTTTACCTGTCCCAGTTGTCGTCCCAATAGCCGCAGTTGGGCTTCTCCAGCCAGCCAGGTGCCGTGGTGGGGTAGGAGGCTGCATTGGCTGGCGAAGACAGAAGCAGCAGTCCCGGCAGAGGAGCCGGGATGGAGGTAGGAGAACCGGGGTGTTGCTGGAGCTTTTACCCACCACCTGCTGCTGCTTCCCGAGAGGCACCACAAAGTAGACAGAGCCACTCACCAACCCACAAGCGGCGGCCGCAGCCACAACATCCCACCTGAACGCCATGGAAGAAATGAAGGAGGCAGGCAGGCGGTGATGAAGAAAGCGCGCATGGAAGCGGTGCGGAAAAGGGGTGCGGTAAAGGAAGGAAGGACAGACTGAGGGAGAGGGAGGAGGAGCAGGAGGAAAACGCAGCATTAGCCTGCGTCACACACACCCTTCACAGCGCTGCCCTGCTGAGGCGGGCAGGCGGGCGAGCTGACTCCCGCCATTGACGGCACCCGGCGTGGGACAAGATCGCTCCCTCCATGAGGGGAAAAGTGCTGCCGTGTGAGGGAGAGGGAAAGAATGTGCGTGTTGGCGATCTATGTGGCGATTCCTGGACCGTCCGCGGGCCGGATCTAGAAGGCAATTGGACCTGATCCGGCCCGCGGGCCTTAGTTTGCCAACCCATGATTTAGGGCATGCATTTGGCAACTAAAGGGAGTTTTCAGATCATGCTCCCACATTGGCCTTACATTGCTGCACTCGCACACCCTGACCTACTTCACAGGGTGGTTGTGAGAATAAAATGGACAAAGGGATAAGCTTGTATACCATCTTGAGCTTGAAGAAAAGGTTGAATAGAAATGCAATAAATAACCAGACCCACACCAGCAATGTAGCACCTCGTGTGCTTTCAGACCATACCCTGGGAACTATGCAGCAAGTTGCAATTTTGTGGGAGATGCTTCTTTAACTTTCATGTGTTAGGTTTTGCTGTCTGTGATTCTGGGTATTTTCATTGATGTGTGGGTGAGAGAAAAAGAGAGAGACCAAGACCTTCATGAATGCAGAGGTTGAAACAGGACCCCTAAAAGTTCTGTTATAGTGGTGCAATGAGGAAGGGGGGAGACCGCAATGCAGAAACCAGTTATCTCTTAACAGGTATATCCATATTATAAGCATATACAGTACTTCACTGGCTAACTTCAAAGGATAAACTGTGTTTGAAGTTGAGAGTCACTTTGATCTATGCAGTATGTAGAAAAAAGAGTGTGCAAATTCTGTTTGTCCAGGAACTGCTGGTAATTATGTTAATCTGATTATGTTAATCTGAATTAAATCATAAATGTTCTGCTAGGTTTTAAAATTCAGATTTGCTTTTCAAAGGGAATGTTGAGTAAATACATTGTCCTTCTCCACCCAATGGATAGGTATGACTGAATTGAAGCCTATTTAAGTGTTAATTTGGAGGGCAAATTCTCCCCTCTAAATGGGATTAAATATTGGGTTCTGTATCCAAACAGGTCACACTGCAATCATAGTGTATTACTATTTCACACATATCAATGTGCAACTGCATGTAAACCTTCCAGCTGAAAGCAGCAAGAATTGCATATTGCGTTTTCTTGCACCTATCAGTGTGAATCTAGAGTGGGAGGGGTTTTATCCTGTTTTCAGTATCCTGGGAGGGTGGCAGGACTCAGTCCTGCTGAGTTCAGTGTCTTCTCCCAAGTAAACAGTTTTCCGGATCACATGCTCAAAATAAAATGTTAGGTGGGGGAGACTCTGTAAGCGCTGTCAGTACCATCTAATACCTGAACACATGATGCTAAACATGTGTTGCAAACTGCATCTGTTTTGTAAAACTTAATAGCAGGCAAAGCTCCTTTCCCCAATTTTCATCAGGACAGCAGAACATGGGCCGGGGAAGCTTAACTGTTTAATCCCTGTCATGGTTCAGACAAAAATAATGCTTAATTCCTTTAATATATTAACTGCAACCCCCCCAGCCCCTCTCCCAATTCCCTTTTCTCAAATGTTGTTTTGAAGGGATACATTGGCTTGGCTAATATCTTTAAGAAGTGGAAATTAGACCATATGTCTGCACTATGAACACTGAATAGGTCATAAACATGCATTGTGATGACAGTGTATTCCTGGATGTAATATATATGCTCTGTTAATACTAATGGCCACACTTACATTTTGCTTTTATGTCCATCTTGGTATGTTGATTCTTTTGTTTCTGACAAAGACATCACACATGCACACCCCCCAAAAACATGTCATGCTGCTATTAGGCTCATTCCCATTAGCAGCAATGGATTGTCATGTTGTGTAAATATTTCAATCACATCAGTTTGTGTTAACGTTGTTGGTTCCTCTACATGAGAAAGATTATCAAGATAATTATTGATTTAAGTTTTGGGGTAATTTTCCCAAGTAGGCAGTAACATCTGTGGTGTGCAATCATCACCAGTAATGGTCGCCAGATTAGAAGGTCTATGAATATGTACATAAGATAATAGGTTTTTATCTGGTAACACACTGTAATTTTAAGAACTACTAATTTTAAGAACCTGAGCTTGCTTTTTTCCTCCCTCAGCCAATACCTATTTTCCTTGTTGGTTGTGGTTTTTAGATTATGAGCTGCACTAGGAACCTTTTTGAATAAAGAGTGGGATAAAACTGCTTTAAGTAATAAAATGCTGTTAAATATATTTGCTGCAGAGAGATTTGCAGCAGGTCACAAGGATTTCTGCCCCAGGTATCTGTAAGATGCCAGTCAATTTTCTCAACAGTAAACTAAGTGATCTTCGGCAAGTCACAATTTTGTCTCTGCTTCAGTCTTCCATTTGCAACATGGGGATAATGCTGGCTTACCTTGCAGATTTATTTTAAGGATTACAGGGATGAGGTAAGAAAGTGTTTGGACCCCTAAAGTGTGCTTTCTAAATGTTTGGAGTTATTAAATACTTTACTGTTCATGTGGGGGTACTCCTTAAAAAGGTACATTTGAATATACTTTAAGAGGTTTTTTGTGCTGGGCATTATTGAACCCTTCCCTCTGGTTCACTGTAATTTTGCACTGTTTGATTGAAATCATACTAATGCATGTTAATGAGTGTATAATTATATGCCTTCTTTGGAATTGCCATTGCTGCCTATCCTGTCATTTCACAAATATAGGTTCATTCAGCTTGAAACTGGCTCCCCAACAGTGCCATTTTCTGATTAGCAATTTATTCTTCATGCTTATCACTTTATGTGAAAACTTCTACATTTACAGGAGCATTCTGTTTGTGCCATATGCACTCCAGAGTTCTGGACTATTATTTATGCATATTAGTAGGAAAACACAGTGAAGGCATTGTGGTCAAATGCAGTAAAGACAAGATATACTGTACTGACATATTCATGCACTCTCTTTTTATAACATTAGACTTCCATCGCAAAAACGGCAGGGCCATTTCACCTACGCAAAAGCAAAACTATGTGTGCTGTTAAGTGTACATTTAACAAGGAACTTCAGTCAATCACAGTTCCCTAAAGTATGTATATGCATGGTTAAGGGTATCACATTTATGGAGCAATGTGAACTGGCCGTAAGAGTATTTTTTTGGATAATAGCAGTCACACAGTGACTATGAGCTGAAACCCCAGTTTTTTTACAGCTATCCAGCCCAATAATTCTAGTCTCCTATCATAAACATAGCAGGGGATATTTTCTATGGTACCTGCAGCAGACTGTCTAAGGATGTGCTGCAACATTTCCAGCTTAAATAAAAAGAACAGTAACTCAAGCACTTAAGGCTGCTTTTGGTGCTGTAGTGTATAGGATTCTATTATTTTCTTTGAAAATTTTTATTAGAGTTTATAAAGAGAAATATAAAGAAGATTATCAAATATTTTTTTATCCAAACTAAAACATTAATCTAAGTAAAATAAAAACATAGATCCAGAAGAAACGGAGAAAGAAAAAGAAAGAGAAATAAAAAAGAGAGAATAATTATTTAGGAATATTTAGGAAAGAAAACAAGGTGATAGTCCTAATGAGGCAATTCTCAGTGGCTACAGAATGCCGAATGTCTGCTGGAGGGAGAAATAGTGTGGAGTACATTAGAACAGAACATGGCTGGCTGATGGCATTTGTATATATTAGAAACTCCATGTGCTGATACGTATAGACACTTACATGGTATATAGTTCCCTGATGCGGTTTATTTGCTTGTAGATCACAGAAAGACTCCACTGGAGGTGCATACTTAAAAAACCTTTTTAAAGGGTTAGAGCCGGGTAACACAGCTTCTCTGAAGAAGAAAAAGCTAATAAAAATAGATGTATGAGTTAGTTACTCTTAACATGAATAGACTGCTGACATGAACAAAGGTGTCTCAGACTAGGAGGTGAGATTTGCCTTGGTAGCCAGGAATGCATCTGCCTGGTTAGGGTTGCTCAGTTAGTGACTAACCATACAAATACCAGCACAATCGCTCTTTTGACATCTTCTTACAAGACAGCTGTATGATTGCCTGCATTTCCTCTCTCTCTGTGTCATACACACACAAGCACATATTTTCAGGAGTTGTGGATGCTAGACTTCCCCTAAAATTCCCGGATCAAGCTAATGTTAGAATTTAACTAAGACTTAGTGTTAAAGCTGTGCTCAACCTGTCTATATTTCAGCTGTGTAGTAGGTGCATCTAATCCTCTGGAATCAGCAAATGGCAAAACCTAATAAAGCCAGGAATAACCTCCTGCATGAGGTGATCACTTGGGGTAATGGATCATTAAGACATCAAAGGAACTGGGAGTTAAGACACCAATTGAGTAGGGCCCCTCCCTTTACAGATAAAGAGAGCTTATAGCAGAGAGGGTGTAAGCAATAGAAGCAATGTAGCCTGGAGGAGTAGAGTAGGAGGAGGGATGTAATGGAGATAGTAAAGCAGTGGGCTGGAGAGAGAGGGGCAGAGAATGATGGCTGATGACTGCACCTATGGGAGAAGAAGATCCTCTTGGAGTGTAGTGCTGGGAAACCCCTTCATCATAGGCTCAGGTTGTATAAATGTGCAAATAATCTATATATCATAAAAACACCCCAGTCTCTGTTGTGCCTCAAAAGGAAATAATGGACCCTGGGTTAGCGAACTTGGCAACCTCACTGCTCACCCCTAAACAGTGCAAAACTGGAACAAGGAAATCCAAAGGCATTCCATAAAACTCAACCCACAATAAACGTGCGAGGAGACCAGCACAATAAAAATTTGATGCAAATCACAGGGGCTAAAACAGTCAACCACAACATGGGGGCTGAACCATGATCACGAAAGCAGGGCCCAGGAGAAGAATACAGGATGCCCAAACTCTCAGGGATGCGCACTATATGCTCAAGAGGCATTTTTATGCAGAGAATTGACTTGCTCCCCTTGAGCAATATGGTGTGTGCAGGGCCAGCCCACTCAGGAGCAGCAGATCTCCATGACAATATTCATTCCGGGCCAACCCACCCATGAGGTAAAATGAGGAAACTGCCTCAGGCGGCAGGATCCGCAGATCCTGATGTAACTTTTTCTTCCTCCTGATGTAGATCAGGGGTAGGCAACCTAAGGCCCATGGGCCGGATGCGGCTCAATCACCTTCTCAATCCGGCCCATGGACGGTCTGGGAATCAGCGTGTTTTTACATGAGTAGAATGTATCCTTTTATTTAAAATGCATCTCTGGGTTATTTGTAGGGCCTGCCTGGTGTTTTTACATTAGAATGTGTGCTTTTATTTTAAACACGTCTCTAGTTTATTTGTGGGACATAGGAATTCGTTCATTTTTTTCTTCAAAATATAGTCCGGCCCACCGTGTGGTCTGAGGGACGGTGGACCGGCCCACGGCTGAAAAAGGTTGCTGGCCCCTGATGCAGATCTTCCCTCACCTGGTGTGAGGGAATGGGGGCGCCATTTTGGGGTCTGCCTCAGGTGCCAAAATGTCCTGGGCATGTGTGTGTATGTGTTCACGTTCGTCCAAAAAAAGAAAGTATACTGCATATTCGCTTTCCTTCACAAGGTACTCCTCACCATAAAAAAAAAGTTTTAAAAAGCGACTCCAACAGAAGATACAGAAACAAAAACACGCTCCTCCTTCCTGAGGGCTAGCGGGGGGAAGAGTTTACCTCAGAGTTTACCTCCGCCGCCTCTGAGCAGCCGACTGACTGACCAACTTAACTTCCTCTCCGCCCCCGCCCCCCATCTTTCTCTTTCCGGCGCCTCCAGAGTCTTCCTCCTCCTCCTCCTCCTCCTCCTCCTGCCACATCCTCCGCCGCCGCTATAGCTGCTGGCGCGTCAGCCCGCGCCGCCATATTGGAGGAGAAGGTGCTCCTGCCGCCGCCGCCGCCGCTGGTGCCGCAGGGGGAGCCAGGCTGGCCCAGCTCCTTCTCCCCCGCTCCCTTCCCTCCCTTTCCCCTCCCTGAGCGCTTGGGGCCGCCCCAGCTCCCGCCCGGAGTGGGGGAAGCGGAGAGAGCGGCAGGGAGGCCGCAGCCCCAGCCTTTCCAGCAGGGTCCTCCCGGGGCCCCCCGCCGCCGCCATGACTTCCCTGACCCAGCGAAACTCGGGCCTAGTGCAGCGCCGGACCGAGGCCTCTCGCAGCGCCGCCGCGGCCGACAAAGAGCGGGCGTCCGGGGGCGGCGGCGGCGGGGGTGGCGGAGGAGGCGCGGAGGAAGAAGGCCGGCGGGACGAGCAGGGCGACGACGAGAAGGGCGACTCCAAGGAAACGCGCCTCACGCTCATGGAGGAAGTGCTGCTGCTGGGCCTCAAGGACCGAGAGGTGCGGGGCCCGCAGCCTGGCGAGCGGGGGAAGGTGGCGGGGTGGGCCCGGGAAGGTGGGGTGGGGTGGGGTGTCTGTGAGGTGAGGAGGGGACATGAAAGGCCTCCCCCCCCCAGGGTTGCCCTTGTGTATGTGGGGCTGGGGGGGGGGGCGGGATTATGAGGCCAAAGTGAGGGGTGGTGTCGGTCGAGGGGCCTGGAGGTTGCTACGGGGTTTGGTGGATGTCTGAGGGGCTCCTTGGCTGGCTGGTTGTGTTGTGTTGTGTAGTGTAGTGTATGCGATTAGGGGTTAAGGTAGGCGGGCGTCTCTTGACACACACAAACAAAAGTGGTTGTGCCCAGGGCTTTGCATGCTGCCTTTCAGGGCCACCCTAAAAACAAATTAAAACGAACGAGACACAAGTGTCAGAATGGAAGTTTTTTTAAAAAAAAATGCCAGAAAGCTGGCAGGGAAATATAAGACACACACTCCCCAGCATGCCAGGTTGTCTGCAAGGCAACCCCTTCCTCCCACTGCAGCTTTCAGTCCAATTCTCAAACTGCGATACTGTACAGTGGTACCTTGGGTTACATACACTTCAGTGGTACATACTCCACTAACCCAGAAATAGTGCTTCAGGTTAAGAACTTTGCTTCAGGATGAGAACAGAAATCGTGCTCTGGCGGCGCGGCAGCAGCAGGAGGCCCCATTAGCTAAAGTGGTGCTTCAGCTTAAGAACAGTTTCAGGTTAAGAACGGACCTCCAGAACGAATTAAGTACTTAACCCGAGGTACCACTGTATATGGCAATAAATCAGATATGAGAAATAAAGAAGAAGAAGAAGAATCTTGCGAGAAGAACAGGATATGAAGATGGAATAGAATTTGAAAGTGGGCATCAGCCACCGCCTTCTACCCAATTTAAGTACTGGGACATTCTAGTTGAGTGCTCATAGTTTTATGCTAAGTGTTTCCACTATAACTTATCAGGTATGACTGAAACTGAGGCAGCTAACGGTTTTAAGATTAGATGTAAAGAGGGGTTAAGGAAGGTGGTGGTGTCAGGAAAACTGGAGGAGGACGTTCTGGTGAAAAGCTTTTGGATTTGACAGAAGGGCTTAATGGGGCAGGAGAAACGGCAAAGTTGCATTGAAACCCCTCAGTAAAAGTTGGCTTAGGGGCATCAAGTTTCTTAAGAGCAGAGGTCCATGTAGTTGGACTTTCTCAGACTGGAATACTGTTAATAGCTGGTTTTTTTGAACATTTATGTTTAGGAACCGTGTACTGGCATAGTCGGTATGCTGCATTCTAAGCACCTACTTGCTAGTTCAGTAAATTCAAACAACTGGGCCATAACAGTCGCCTGAGAATTTCTTATACAGTGGTACCTCTGGTTGCGAACGGGATCCATTCTGGAACCCCGTTCACAACAGAAGCAGAACGCAAGCTGCGTCTGTGCACGCGCGGGTTGCAATTCACCACTTCTGCGCATGCACGTGGTGTTATGTTGAGCATCCGCACATGCGCAGGCGGCGAAACCCGGAAGTAACCTGTTCCGTTACTTCTGGGTCGCTACAGGATGTATCCTGAAAGAACGTAACCTGAACCAAAGGTAACAAGAGGTATGACTGTAGTGTTCTAGCTGCTGTTCATATGGCTATTTAGGAATTTAAAAAAACACCTTTTGCAAAGTTAAAATGTACTTCTTTTGCAGAAAAACACATGACTCACAGGGTATGCTTAAACATTTTACATCATTTAAGAAACAAACTTGGATAGGCAGAATGGGTTGGTTGACATACTACAGGCTTATTAGTGAGTGTAGTACTATCTTGAGCAAGATACTCTCTTTAGGATACCTAGTAGAGGAAAAGTTTGTAAACCTGTGTAGAATAAAACTTACTGCCCTTTTCATGATAGGTGTTGGCTTCTATTTTGACCCCACAGTGTATTTGCGTGGGCTTACATAAAGGATCATGCTCATATGCACTCTTTCCCAGAGTTCATTAATCTTTGGAAAAGTCATTCACTTGTAGCTTGGCTGCTGTACATTACTCTATACTTCATCTCCAGGCTTTTGAGGGTTTCTGCTGTAGTTTTTATTAGGTTATACTGAGAAACATGTTACAGGCTCATTAGAGTTTAGATTAGAGTTTTTAGGTTGGCTTATCTCAACTGTGGGAGGGAGGCATATGCAAGCTAAGGAGGCGTTTCCAGTTGTCAAAGCATAATTCGATGACTGGATCCAGCCATTGCAAACTTCTCTAATAAGCAAGATTGTTGTGGTTGGTTGATGTATTCTGAGTTTCAGTTAACAATAATGATTGTAGTCCAGTCCTCAAAAGTACTGTTTGTTCTGATGAATTTCAGATAATAGTTGTCAGTCCTTTGTGGTTGCTTCCAAATTTTGGAACAAATACTGTACTTATTTTGCGATATAAAGTCAAGCTTTATTGTCATTAGTTATTACTTATTTGCAGACTATTTTGACAGTGCAAGCATATGTGTACAGTTCATATAAGGCACCCATAGCACCTTGAGATTCATTTTTATTTGTTTCTATAATGTCTTATGCAATGTATTAATCTTCTGTTTTTTCAGATTTCTTGTAATTGAGGGAAGCCACAAAGGGGTGTGTTCAGAGAGAGAGTGTTAAAAAGTGAGACTTAAGAGGTATAGAGACAATATGTAGGTCTTCTGCTGAACTAAGCCCTTTAAGCTTCATAGCTAAGAGGCAACCTTCTATTAACCATCTTTCATCTGCCCTAAGCTCCTCACTCCTAATATATATGGCCTAAATAATAGGTAAATAGCCCAATGCTGTATGAGCTAAACATTGATAAACCTACAGCTTAAGCCAAGCACATTCTTTAGGCCTCCCCCATGCCATATTGTGATTGAAATGAAGCTCTTCCAAATTATATGAACTAAATAATCTCCAATGAGTTGCGTCTTCAGCAGTGGGATATCGCAGTCCCCAGTCTGACTTATGTTCTGTAGGCTCGTAATAATAATTTCTGTTGGATAAAGTCCAGTAACACCATGGGGATTTTTGAAGGCAAAATTTCCATCATCTTTGAAGAACTGCTAGTCTATTATTTCTTAAAAGATGGTACAATGACACACCAGTTGTGGCACTTTGTAGGCATCAGGTCCTCATCCTAGTGAAAGTGAATTTACAGTTTGCAGGAAACTGATGGCATTCTTTGGAGCGCATGAGAGATGCATAGTGAAGGGTATGTAATTCTTTTCTGCTGCTCACATACGAACCCTTTGGTTCATTAACACTTGGCTAAATGTTGCAGCTGTACCAATAGTGAACAGTATATTAATGACAAGAAGCAACCCCTTCTTGCTGGAATAAAATAACCCTAAGGAATGTCAAAGCAAAGTAAAAGTAAAAAAGCCTTCTGTTTTGTTAGTATCTCTATTAAAAGTAAAACTGACTGACTTTTGAATAACACAAATGCCTTTATAACATCAAGGATACTATTACATTTCTGGTTTGATTGTATATATGCTTTAATTTGTTTATTTTTGAAAGCAAAGCTTTAACAAAGCTGATGATAAATAATGCACACAAAACCTTAGACACAGAGACTTGGTGTGGAGGTGAATTTCCCTGGAATTCAAAAAGTTACAGCTCAGCCATCCCTTAGCAATGCAAATATTTCCTTACAGGTCACAGCCATAAATTCCTTCTACTGCTGAGCAGGAGGAGGAAACCTTTTTGCAGCTCCTGGTCATTGTAATGTGCTATCATGTGTTAGTCTGCACTGACCCCATGAAGACTGAACCAGTTTTTCCTCTTTCCAGCAAGAAATATATCTGCAGATCAGATTCATAGACTCATAATTCATTGACTCATCAAAAGAGTTAATGAAAGAATTGCATTGCTCTTCTTGCTATTATACTTGTTATTCGGCTTCCATTGTCAAAAGAATGAACAGTGAAAATATATAAAGCAAAATATTTTGCTTGTTCTTGTTATAATGGTATGGGGAGAGAATTGTTTTGGAGAGGAAAGTAGCACAACTTTTGTAAGAAGGACACTGTTCCAAAGATGACAGAAGGAGTACTACTACTTTGCATCCAGATAATGTGTTCTTCAAACACCAGATTTGTAGGTGTTGGATTAAAACTAATAAAATTGATAAAACAAGTTGGGGGGTGTCTTTCTGAAAACTAGATACAGTCATACCTTGGGTTGAATGTGCTTCAGGTTGAGCACTTTCGGATTGCGCTCTGCGGCAACCCAGAAGTAATGGAGCGTGTTACTTCTGGGTTTCGCCGCACGCTCAAAATGACGTCAGCGCATGCGCGGAAGCAGCAAAATGTGACACGCACCGACGCATCTTACGTTCCATTCAGGATGTGAACGGGGCTCCGGAATGGATCCACTGTATCCGCTTCCCTCAGAGTAAGGTGGTTCTTAGATAACACTGCTTTCAGCTGAAAGAGGGACAAACGCTACAATATTGCAGGGGGGTGGGGGTTTCTAACTTATTATTTGTAGTGCTATCTGTATGCATACAAAATAATTGTGACAGGTCCTTCCTTACCCCAAGGGGCTTATTACAGGAAGTATAGACAGGATACAATAGTGGAATAATATATGATTACTTTAGTTATACATGCTTTGGCTTAGTTATAGTAGGGCATCCAGGACTGGGGCAAGGGTGTGTGTGACCATGATGAATTATATATTACTTAATTGTCAAAGTGGCTTCTAGGCAGATTACAAGTATAAAATTAATTGCAAAAAATACCTGTACACATAAATAAAATACACAATAAAATATCTTTATCAAAACAGTAAAATAAACACCCTTAATTTAAATGTACACTAAAATAAGTCCTTTAAAGAGTTAAAACAAAAATTAAAACAGTTAAAGCTGGAGGTTCAAGTAAGGAGATCAGGGGAATGCTTGTTTAAACAAGTGTGTCTTCAGTACTCTGTGGAATGCCAATACTGATGGGGCCTTTTGTTTTTCAGCAGGGAGCTCATTCTACAATACTGGTGCCTGAAGTGAAAATGTTTACCTCTGTGTTGCCACATACCAATAAGCATCAGGTCATAGCAAAAACTGAGTTTCATTGTTGATCTTAATGCGCTTATCTAAAGGCTTCCTAGAAATGATGAGTTTTGGGGAAGGATTTAAAGGAGATAAAGGTGGCTGCACAGAGACATTCTTTCTGGAAGGCAGTTTGAGACAAGAGGCAGCAAAGAAAACTGGACAGAGTCATTTCAGGGAGCAGGAGACCTTTGGATGCTGAGGGAGGTGGATCTCGGTGAGCGAAGGTCACAGGCAGGGATGTGTTGGGAAATAAACACAGAGAGATAAGGATGGGCAGAGTGGGGGCATGAAGGGTTTTGAAGGAGCTTGTAAAGCATCTGTTGGACAGGAAGCCAGTGGAGAAGAGGAATTGCATCTCAGAGTGAGGGAAGAGGGGTATTATTTTCACAGCAAAGTGCTGAATAGATATGACAGTGGGAGGCCTGAGGGAAGAAAAATCATGATTGTGTGTGTGTGAGTGAGAGAGAAGTTTTAGTATTTGAATAATTTTAGTGCAGTTTTGACTCAAGTTGGGAGCTTGAAAGTTGTTCTTCAACTTGTTACTCAGATACACTTTGCTTCCATAATTTATATTTGCCTTATTTTGCTAATGAAGCTGTGTAGCTGTGTAATCAAAGTGTGTTCTTAGTTTATGACTCATGGTAAGTCAAGAGAGCTAAACCACAAACCCAGGTTCGGATGACGCACTAAACTATACTGTAACTTAGCAGAGTACAGCGGCAAAACAATTGGTGAGAAGCAAAGCATCTGTGTTATCCTTCCTGGAAGCCTGAGCGCTTGCATGTTTGTGCTAAGTAATGGTTTGGGTTAGTGTGTTGTGTGAACCAGGCATTTATGGCAAAAATGAACTCCAGTGAGCTCAGTGCGGCTTTATTCCCAGTAAGTGCATCAGGTTGTAGCCTTAGTGCATGCATTGTCCTACATTTAATAAACAAAACCAAAGTACGCTGTTAATTTAGTGTGCTGTTTAAATATTTATATTTATTTTCTTACATTATATCTCAACTTTCTTCCACCATGAAACTCATGATGGCATACATATAATTATGAAGTGGTCACTCAGTGATAGCTCAAAAGTTCCTCCAACAAACAGAAGTATTTAAACTGAATATTTGAGTTGGTGGCTGTTTGTTCCTCAGATTAAGATTCACTTTTATTTTGCTTGCTTCCTGGGCTATGACATTTCCTTTCTCATCATTTTTAGGTTGTCTTCATGAAAATTAAGACTACGATGCAGGCAGCTAATTTTGCAGTTCATGTAATTCTGCTGGTTGCGATTTCATTCCTAACATACTGAATTCTCCTAGTTAAGACAGTCCTAATGTGGTGAGAAGATTCTGTGGCAAAGAAGCCACCACTTCCTAAGCCGCCCTGATAGCTCATGCCAGTCAGGGCAAAAGATGGAGGATGGATTCCACCCCCTGTCATGGTGCTTTAAAAATTCCCCTTCCTGCTCCACCATTGACTTTAGTGAGAGAGATAAGCAGCTCCAGGGTTGTGTCTGGGCAATGAGGGGACTTTGGATTCAGTGGATCCAAGGCCTTCCCTGGCACTGCACACTGGAATGCCCCATTTTGAGGTCAGTGTCTGTGCAGCACTGCTTTATAGTGACAGTGGCAGACCTGGCAGAGTGCCTGCAGACCGTGTCAGAAACAGAGACATGAAAGCTAGGAGCTAAATGGCACCTTAAACCTAGGTTATGGGCACAACAACAGAATATATAGGCACACTTTTTTCATAACAAGAATACAAATCTGAAATGAATGAACTGCAGCTAAAATAAGTTCATTTTTCACATGGTCTAGTATGTCCCCTGCCCACCCCCATAATATTCTTAAGGGGGCCTCTTCTCCAGTCTTCAGAGAGTAGCTGGAAGTGGGGAGGCAGAAAAAGGTCCTCCTTTCCTTCCACACTGCAGTTTTAATCTGAAATCTTAGGTGCAGTACTGCTCCCAGAGCTCAGAAACTGCTCTCACTAATGAAATTGTCTGTCTAAAAATGCACCTAAAACAATGGGAGTTTTGAACACTGCCTGCAGACCTCTCTCTGTGTTGGTGAAAGTGGTGGTCCACAACATCTGATAGCCTCTCAGCTGTTCTCCCAGGGAACATATTCCAAAATTTGCGGAGCTTGTACAAGTATATGCCTCTCAGTTCACACTGCAGTTTTGTATTGTAAAATCAGTAGGAAATACATCTCCCTTTGCACCTCTTCTGTGGAGGGTTAGAGGAGCCCCCTGAACAGATTTGGGGAGCACGTGGGGTAGTTGCACAAGCAGAAATCCTTACATTGATGAGATAATTGTCTTAGCACTACGTTGGATTCTACTGTGACTTAACAGGAACTTTGCATTAATACTTGAGTTCTTGTCATTATGATTGCCTATACTTTATGTATAAACATAATTCTTTTTTTTAAACTTCCAACATAGAGCTTTCTGACCTATCTTAATTTAGAGTCAGATGTGCAGAGTCTTAATTGAGCATAGAGGTTTGTTGTACCTGTGGATTTAGGTAAAAGATTCATCTTTTTGTTTTAATTAGAAATTTATGCTGTGCTTGCTGCCTGAGGATGCTGCGCTGTACCTATCATCAATAAAAAATAACCTAGCAGGCAGACTGAATTTGTAAATAATAAAATAATAAACATTTTCAAAACCACAATAGTTTGCAAAATCTTTCTTTGGACTACAAGGTAAATTTGGAGTGGGATGGCTGGGTTAGAGGCAAAGTTGAATGAAGCATAGGTGTGGCTCTTAGCTTTGTCCAGTAGGCTACATACATTCCAGCCATACAAAAGTCGGTTTTTACACCCACCCACCATTCAGACAATCAAGAGGCATCACAATTCAAGAACACATTCCATTCACAAAAAAGGCAGTCAAGGGTACTGAACAGCCCCAGTGAAATTCAAAAACTTTCACATCTACAATATGTTGGGAAAATTCTCTTTTATTTTGACAGCATATTTGAAGGTGTACAGACACTGCTTCCAGAGTATTTTAATGTTTTGGTTTGAAAAGCAGGCATTTTGAAATGATAAAATGTTATTTTGTGGAAAGAGGAAAAGATGTGTTAAAAATTCCTTGGCCAGCATTGTAAGGATAATGTTAGAGCTAGTTTGATAGTGTTTATTTTATTGGTTTAAATTTCCTTCAACCAGAATAAAGTATTTCAGCATGTGAAGTTTTGTGGCTTTAACCGCAAATTCTTGTGAAGCAAGAAGTATACCTGTTTCGAAGCTTCTTTGTTTTTACTGAACTTGTGATTCCTGCAACTATTTACCATAGAATTGTAGAGTAGGAAGGGTCCCCAAGGGTCATCTAGTCCAACCCCCTGCAATGCATAATCCTAAGCCTGGTAAAATGAACCATTTGAAACAAGTATATTTTGAGATGTCTGGTCCAGGTCACATGTAACTCTCAGCCAAACCATGACTTAGCACAAACCATGACTTAGCACAAAGAAACAAAAGTATGGATTCTCGGAACAAAGCTTTCAGCTGCTACACTCCTACTGCCACGCTTCACAAGGCTAAGCCATGGTTTGACTTGGAATTACATGCGAACTGAAAATAAAAGTGTTTTCCTGCTCTTAGAAAAATAGACCCACTTCATTCAAACTAGACTGCCTAAATTGAAAGAAATCAATATTTTAACATTTTGGAGTAAAGTTCAAAATCTCTGTAAAGATGAATCACATTTCATGAAAGCTTGTTAGAAAGCTTTTATCACTGTACTTTAGAAGTCAAAAAAGAGGGAGGAAAGCTTGGATATGTTCTTCAGTATTTAGTTCATTCTTAAATTCTTTAGCTATTTTGGAGCATCTCAAGAGGGCAGATTTCTTTTTCTTTTTGTCTGAAAGTGTTATAATGAATATTATTTATTTTTACATGGATAAAAGAAAACTTACAGAGACTTCTTTCCCATCAGGGTTATACATCATTTTGGAATGACTGCATTTCCTCTGGGCTGCGTGGCTGCATGTTAATTGAATTAGCACTGAGAGGGCGTCTTCAGCTGGAGGCATTTGGAATGAGACGCAAAAGTTTGTTAACTAGAAAGGTAAGAATCGGAGGGTAAAATGACATGTAGGTCTTAAAAATTATATCCCATACAATTCTTCAAACTGTACCAAGCCTTTTACATACTCATTTCAGTATTTGTAAAGAGATGACAAGAACACTTGTATCTAATCAATTTTAAGTTCCTTAAGCCACATATCTAATATTAAACATGTAGTGCTTATGCAGTTTGCTGAATCCAGGGCCTACTATGGAGATGAATCAGTCTATGTTGCTCTTTGCGGTTGATTTTGTTGGCATTATGTGAAGGCAATTTATTTATTCTAAGGAGATCTTGTGATGAAAAAATGCTGTTGTATGCGCAGTCTGCCCTGTCAATATTATCTTTTGCTCACCTTTTTTAAAAAGCATGTTTTGAAAGGTTTCCACACTACCTCGCTGTTAAGAATTGCGTCTTTGTGTAAGTAGACAGTTATTGCTTATGTTCAGCTGCATTTAGTTATGATTATCTTGAAATGGATCTGTTCCCTTCCCCATAGAGCTTCCAAGATTCTTTGGTGTGCCAGAAATGCAGGAATGTTCCTTGAAATACCAAGGTTATATAATAGCTTGCTTGACTATTTCTAGAATATTTTACATAGGTGATTTTAAGAAGAGTCAGACCTAAAAGCTACATTATTTATTGGCCATAATTGTGGTGAGTTGGAGTTTAAGGAAGGAGGTTGTGAGAGAGCAATTGTCACGTACTTTGTAGGAGTTTTGGGAGGAGGAGTGTCTGGTGAATGTATTTGAGGGTTGTTGTTTTTTTAAATAGATCTTTTGTGGGTTTTGGGGGGAGCTTTTTTAAGTCAGGATTTTTTTGAGCTTTTGGGGAGAGGTGTTTTGAGGCATCATCATCTTCCTTAGGTGCTGACAAACCCAAAACCCAAGAAGCAGCGACTGGTTTCACACTAGAGCAGAAACTGAAAGTGCTGGACTGTTTGCAAGAAGGCATGGGTGTGTGTGCTGTGGCATACAAGTTTGGCAGGAATGTGTAGGAATGTGTCCAGCATCCATGCCATCAAGATCTGGGAGAAGGAGATCTGGGCAGCATCATCTGCCAGCACACCTGCAGCTGCCAATGTCGCCAGCCATGTGCTGGTTTTTTTAAGGGTTTTTCCAGGGTTTTCAGAGGTTTAGAGGGTGTTTGCAGGCTTTTCCAATGGGTGCCTCAATTATACGCAATATCACATATGCATGTGGTGCCTCAGAACATAACCCCCATGTAAATGGGGGTATGTGTGTTTGTCTGTATAATCTCCTTGTTTGGTTTCCAAATGATATTTTATTGTTTGTAGGTACTGAAAGCTTTTTCCAAAATAAGTACTAACATGCCGTAACCTTGTACTAAATTGGGGTCACCATGAAGAAGACATTTGCTTAAAATGATGTATTATGCTTTTAAAAAGCTTCGGCCATCATATTTTAATTTTGTGCTAATCAGTGGAGTTCCTCATACATAGTAGCAAAGTGCATATTATTGAACCACATATACCAAATAAATAATATGTATCTAGATATATTAAAGCTGGTACTACAAGAGTTTGGGTGGCATCCAATGTTAGTCATACGCCGATGAAATCAATGGACAATTAACTTTCACTGATTTCAGTGGTTCTGCACTGAGCATGTTTTAGTTGGATTATCCTCCTATGTTTTATGCTTAGGCCATTCTTTAGAAACCAAGTTTCTATTGAACCTCTGACTGGCTTTTATTCTATGCATTCTGGCTGATGTGTTCTTCCATCTGATGGTATAAATTTCCCTCAGTGTTGTGAAGGACTTAATAAACATTCATTAGCCAGGCCTTAATATTGGCTTCCCAGAAGAATTGGAGCTCAAGCAGTGAGAGCACAGATCTAATGAGAGAATTAGCATTTCTAGGCGCCAAATAATGACGTCTATTAAATTTAGTATTTTGGCATTTCTTGTTGCTATCCTCCATAATATAAATTTATAGTGAGCTTGATTGTTGTCAAATAAAATATCTGTTAAAGGAATTATTTCACCATCAAAAAATTTTTAACAGACATTTAATGTGGCTTTTATTGGAATTATTGCTTCTGAGAAGCATGCTAATTATCTCTATGACCACAAAGCGTATGCTTAGGAATGGATTATTGTTTATTGACAGATTGGCCTCTCTTAAGTATTATGTACAGGGGGCCAGGGAACAGAAGACATTCCAGACAAATCTCCATAACTTTGTCTGTTGTCCATATGCAAGGGACTTTAGGGTGGCAGGGAGATTATTATTTTTCTCCTGTCAAGGGAGGTGATATGGGTTCATATCTGCATCACCTACAGCCTTTTAGGGAACTAGAACATTATGGTGAAAAAGGGTGACAACTGGTAACTTATACAGGTTGATAATCCTAGCTCAGAGCATTCTAATTATGAATAAAAATAACAGTAAAAATATAATGACTCTATTTGGTTGATTTTTCATTTGTTGCCTGGATATTGTGTGTAGCTCTCTTATGTCTCTCCATTGGCACTGTTTTTCCCTCTGCAGCAGCTTTGGAAGTTCTAGTGCTTAAATTGGAGAGCTCTCTTATCTCTCTGTATTTATTTTTTCTGGGCATTTTTTGAGGTAAATGTGACTCCATATGCCCTGTATGCTGTGGTTTCAGGTTGCAACAGAAAGTAGTATGCTATTAATATAATGTGTTCTTCATGAAGTAACTATTTGTCTAAATAAAAAAGGATGCTAATGTACCTAGAGGGAATGGTTTGGGACTTTTATTTCTTGGTTGACTTGAATTGGGTGGTATATATGGAGCATTGCCTTCCCATGGATTCAGACGTTTTCCTTTTCAAAAGCAAGATACTTGGTTTGGTTTCCGAAAAGCAATGACATCGGTTCAAGAAGTGGGAATATTCCAACACTGAGCCTCAAGATATAAAAAGTAGTACTGAGACACATTTTTCTCCACTTGGTGCTTAAAAAGTTAAAAGCAAAAGTTTGAGGTGATGGAGTGAACTCTTATATTTCCTATCAGGTGATCTGCAAATCAGATGCTCCTACAGGGGATGTTCTACTTGATGAAGCTCTGAAGCACATTAAGGAGACACAGCCTCCTGAAACAGTGCAGAACTGGATAGAGCTGCTTAGTGGTAAGATAAATCTTTGGAAATTAACATTTTTTAATGTTTAACAAACTTTTGGGCTGCCATGCATCACTGGTTTTAAGGAGCGAGTTTTCAAGCATAGGGCTTGATAAGTTCCTTATCAAGTGATGACTTCTGTCCAAATTATGAGTAACAACTTTGGATGCTGTGAAGATCAAATTTAAACACCAGTGTTCTGTCAAATAAATTTGGGGATGGCAGTGTTGGAATGGTGGAAGGAAATAGTTAATGCTCTTGCTATCTCTGGAGTAGAATTAAGCTGTTTAGCAGCATACAGGATCACCAGGTTTAGATTCAGCAGTGGGAGGGTGTGGGAGATTTGGTCAGTGTTAATTACTTCATGAAATCTTAACACACAGGTTTAGTCAGGTGAACTGCGCCTTTTGTATTTTGACTACCTAGATCACGGTATGTATGTACTTGGCTCTTATTTCCCACTCTTTGTTCTTTTTATACTAATATTCTTCCATCTTCATTAAATATCCTATTTCTGCAGCATGTTGATTAGTAGTAATGTTCATGTAGTCAAGTTAGTTCCAGTGAATTCAGTGGGGCTTACTCCCTGGTGAATGAGTTTAGGATTGCATATTTAAATCTCAGAGACACATTCCTGTGTTCCCTCCTGCTTTGGCTGTTCAGCAGTAGAGAGGAAGAACAGAGAGACTAATGAAAATGAGAGAAACCTGGAGCTTTTCTGGCAGAGGCAATGTTTACGGTTTTCAAGAAAATCAGATTCTGTTCTTGAAGTTCATTTCTTAAATTAGGTAGTTTTAGCAGTGCAGCTGACATTGTAATAGTCATTCAGAGAGGTGAGTGCTGAATGAGCCTCTTGTTGAAATATGAATTCAGTCATACTGTTGTCTAGCAGTTACTGTATTTTTCTGTGTATAAGACTAGGTTTTCCCCCCTAAACAATACTGTCAAAAATTAGGGGGTGTCTTATACTCTGGGCAATCTCCTCCCATTTTCTTAAATCTGAGTCCCCCAAAATAGGGGGCATCTTATACATGGGGGGCGTCTTATAGATGAAAAAATACGGTATTTTGTCTGGTTTTAACTGTTATAGGTACTTTTATTTTATTTTGTATATCATCTTGAGATATATATGCAGAAGGTAATTTGTAAATAATTTGCTTCCTCCGCCCTTCCATCCATAAAATGGGGTTAATACAATTGTCAATGATACTAGCAAAATAGTTTAGTTGAGATCAGTGAGAGAATGCTTGTAAGCACTTAGGGGAAAACCCTATTTTTATGCACTTTGCACAATTCTGGTTCCAAAATTAGAGTATTTGGAGATGTGAATGGAAGAGAGCCAGAAAAGAAGATGAGGCACTGATGTTTGTGTGGGAATTTGGGGTGGGGGTGGAGCAGAGAAGCTGCCTGGGAACAAAAAGAGAGGCAGGGATCGGTACGAGGTCCCCTGCCCCTGACTCCTGGAAACCATTTGCAGTTCCCTGGTGGTTTCTACTGAACACTAGGCTCTATACATTTCCAAATGTACTCTGTGGGTGTGTTGTGCTTTTAGTTTTAAAACCTGCAATGCCTTTGTGCAGAATTTTGAATCATATTTCCATACTTGCATTCCTTTGTGTGTTACAAACCCCCAAATCATTATGTTAGAAGCATTTCTGCAAATGTCACCCAAATTCCCACTGAAGTTCTCACTCAAAGAATAAATAAATTTTTGTCTGTACCACTTTAGACAGGGGTTAGGGATCTCATGATTGAATGTTCTCCCTGCAATCCCCTCCATGTATAAATGTAGAATATCAGGTGGAAGGATTCTAGCCCAGTCTTCTCCCTGACATGCTATTTTTCTGTGAGCAGGGATTGATTTATGTATAGGCATATAGTAGCCATACCCGCAGTCTGAAGTGGTACAGACCAGGTATGGGCTTACCGCCTTGATAAGAACTAAACTTGTTGCATGTGGTTCCTTCCTAGCATCTGCACGCTGGCAGCAACTTCTTGGGTTGGTTTCCTTTTCAAAGTCCACCTGCTTTCTGACATGGTTTGACCCTCTTGGGCCAGCAACGTCAGCAGACTTCAGCCTCAGGGTGGGACTGGTACTTGCCAGTGGGCAATAATGGCCTTTCATAATGAATTCTGCTTTTCCAGAATGTTTTTTATTTATTTATAGCCCATCATTTGCCAACGATCCCAGAATGGGTTACAAAAAAAATATTACAATATAAAAGATCTTTAATTAAAACTGTAACAGCACTAAGAGTACAGCAGAAAGGACAACATTCACTTAATCTCAGTCCATCATCCCCAAAGGCAGAGGTATGCTTTAACCAGCTGACAGAAAGCATTCTGCACTATACCTCATACAGGAGCAGCTGGCGGGGGAGACATTCCATCACAGAGAAAGTCTTCTCAGCATGTCACCACCCCTCATATTCCACAGGGTGCTGGTACTGCTAACGGGTGACATGTTGGCTAAACGTGTTCAGTCTTAAAGCAAACTAATATGATTGATATTTGATAAAATATCCTGATAGCTTTATGTACCATCGCTTCTGCATATCATAAGAAAGTGAGTCCTGTAAAACATTTACACAAATCTCTGAAGAGTTACAATTTCTGAACGCAAAATAGTTGTCTGAATTGCTTATTCAGAGTTCCTTGTAGTTAGGAGGTTTGGTCACAAGGTGTCGCCAAGCTACTGTGGAAAATCAAAATGGATTTTAAAAAATCTATTTTAAATGTTCACTTTATTTTTGCTGGAGCAAATATGCTTCATTGCTTGTCTTCGGGTTCACAACAACTTGAGCTAATGCATGCCCTATGCCTTCTCTTATAGCACACAGTATATTGGGGGGCATTTTAGAAATGTTTTGTTCATGAGACTAATTTGGTTGGAGGTTTTAATTTGGTCAGTGACTTTATCTATAGTGTCTCTTTTAGCAGGTGCAGGTAGTGTCACTTAATAGAAAGGAAATTTTATTGTTGACACCCTTTTTTCCTCGATAGACAATGGAGTGTGCCTCTGGGGGTGAACACAAACCATTGGAGAATCACAGCACCTGTTGTGGGTGCAGAGATTGGTAACTCATAACTGCTGCCTCCTGCATTGTTTCTGTTGCATTAGCAGTACCAAAATAACTTCTCCAGGACACAAGCCTGGGCAATGTGTATGGAGCTCCCCAGATGGCAAGACTCTCTCTTGCCCTTGCTGATGTGGTCCAAAGGAAAGCAGAGCAATATGTTTGGCACCAGCTTGACTGCGGAAGTTGCTGGAAGGGAGCACGCAAGGCACCCCCAACTGTCTTAGGGACTCACTCCAGATTTGTTAAAGGGTTTATTTTGTAGCCTTTTCTTCTCTTGAAGACATCCCGCAAGGCAGCAAGTACGGATTTTTCTTTGGGGTTTACTTCTGAAGCCCTTTTCATGAATGAGTGTAGTTGCAAGACAGTGAAGGTTTAGGATCGAGAGTTCTCCTTCTCCCAGCCCCATCTGTTCCTTAGTTCCCTCTACAGCATGTGCAGTAAATGCCTTTTAGGGCTGTGCAATAAATCGCCATACCATTGAATACCAGTTTTAAAATAACATTGTGATAAGTGTTTCAACAAAACTATATACCCAGGGAACAAAAGGAACAGCTTTCCAGGGGGGTAGGATACTTTACAGCTGAAGGATACTTTACAGGTACTCTGCAAAAAATTTGCAGGCATGGTGTCTCCAGCTTTGCTCTCACCCTCCACCACCACAGGGACCCTTGTCAAGGCCCTTGGCTGCTGCTGGGAAGTGTGACGCACCTTCCGCCACCATGGGGGAGGTACGGCGGGACCCTCTGTCACTGCAGGGAAGTGTGGCAAGGCCCTCTGCTGCTGCAGGGAAGCGCAGCGCACCCTCCACCGCTGCGGGGAGGTACGGCGGGACCTCTGCCACTGTAGATATGTACGCCGCTGTAGATATGTATTGTGATATATCGAAATATTGTTATAATTAGCTGGTGATATATTGTGGTGTTTTCATCAGATATTGCCCAGCCCTACTGCCTTCTTGACTGTTGGACCCACTGTTGGTCTCATCTGTTCAATCTGTTGAAGCATATCTTCGCATGCAGGGGAAGTCCCTAGCTCACCAAGGGTTTGAGACCCATTGACTACCTTGACCTGGTTTAGCTGGCCGGTCAAAGCTGTTTCCCGGGGTGTGGCCACTGTTGCATGCTGTCAACTTCTAGGAGGTTGAGAGCGGAGTACGGGATGGGAAGCAGAGGTAGACAAACTGCCCCAAAAGGAGCGTGGTGTGTATTAGCCATCCCTTAACACCCCATACACTTCAGAAACATGCATAGAATAAGCTTCAGAGTTTAATTGAAATGAAGATTCTATCCTCAATGAACTCCGATAAGACAGATACCAGTTTATTTCAGAAGCTAGCAAGTATTTCGAATATTAGGAGACTGTTGTTTTCCATTTTGTTTTTGATTCTAGTTTTGATAAACAGGCAACTGCCCTTCACAGTTTTCTTCAACCTTCATAATAAAGCTTTTTAAATATTTGGTGAATATTCCAAAAAGTAGCTTTGATTCCCTCCCCCCCCCTTTAGATGGTCACCATATTTGTCTCAACACAGCTCACTGTAAGCAGACATGGTACAAATTGACTGCCTTGTGCAGAAAGTTTTTCTTGACATTAGAATAGGTGACAAACTTCAGGGGAAATTATTTCATCCCCCAGGAAACTTTTGAGGTTTATTTGGGGAATAGTTTAGGGAGTCATTCCTTGTTAGCTAGTTTAGAAGCATGGAACTCCTCATCCAAAGTATTATTTGCAAGCTGCTCTGTGGATCATCTTAGCAGCTGGTCAGTAAGTGAAGCATTCTTTCTCTACCTAACGTGACAATTAATACTGCATCTTTGCCTCTGTTGCTGTGTTAATGTGTCCTGTTTTGTCTCATTTACCCTTGCTAACCAACAGAATACCAGCAAAACATTCAGGGGCTTGTTTGTTCTTTTGCCTTATTTTAGGTGAGACATGGAATCCATTAAAATTGCACTACCAGTTACGAAACGTACGTGAACGATTAGCCAAAAACCTGGTGGAAAAGGGGGTTTTGACTACAGAGAAACAGAACTTTCTCCTCTTTGACATGACCACACACCCTCTCACCAACAACAACATTAAGCAGCGCCTCATCAAGAAAGTTCAAGAAGCTGTTCTTGACAGATGGGTGAATGACCCCCACCGCATGGACAAGCGCTTGCTGGCTCTCATTTACTTAGCCCATGCATCAGATGTCCTTGAGAACGCTTTTGCCCCCCTTTTGGATGAGCAGTATGACCTAGCCACAAAGAGAGTGCGGCAGCTCCTGGATTTAGACCCTGAAGTCGAATGTATGAAGGCCAACACAAATGAGGTCCTGTGGGCTGTAGTAGCAGCCTTCACAAAATAACTGCAATCAGACTGCTCAAGTGTTCTTTTCCCCATTTCATGTCAATCAGTTTATCTTCTATTGACGATTCATGTTTTCTGTCATCTTGTACCTCTCTTCATATGATGAAAATCAGCTCTTGTTCAAGCTTTAGTTCATGGGAACGGTAGGTGGTGTGTTCTGTTTCTCCGTATGTGTGTGTGTGTGTCTACTACAGGATTCCGCTGGTTCAAGAGAGCTTCCTGCTCTTCAACATGCTTGACGGCCACATTGACATTCTGTTTCGTATCAGATCTAAGTTACTGTGTCTGGGTTTTTATTGAACCCCCCTTTCTTCCACTGGGATGTTTCATGCAGAAAGCACTTCCAGGAGGGAATCAAGCATCTGGTTTCAAGTTGATCCAACTGTATCATCTGCCTCAGCGAAGTGCAGCATATTATCCTTGGCTAAAATCACAAAGGCATGTTGGAATCGCCCGAAGTGAGCCTTTTGGAGTGCAGTTGAACAGGTTCCGTTAAATCACTGAGGGTTATTTTGGAACCTCACACAGAATCCTGCTGAAATGGAGTGGTGATTGGTGCCACAACAAAACCTAGTAGATTGCCCCTTTTCTTCCTAGACATACATGTGGGAAGTGCTCAAACAATTTCTAAAGCAGAAATATCCCCAGATCGACTCAATAAATAGTTCAGCCATCTCGTGCATTTTGCTGTTCATGTAACTCTTTATTGAGTTTTTGTTTGTTTACTTTAAAAATAACTGAATCCTAAGGCTAGTATCAAAAAGTCTGGTTGTTTTTGCAAAGGGGTGGGATACATTCCAGCGTGGTCTGTATATAGAATTGTATATTAACACTCAAGCACATTTTAGTAAATTTCCAAATTTGAATTAGTTGTGCATCTGGCTTTCTATCATTTGCTTTCAGCCACTGCCTCTTGGTGGAAAGATGGGCCTCCTATTAAAAAAAGGTGTGCATGTGTGCGTGCCTGACCTTTCCTTCTATGGAGTTTGTGCCATCCAGGTACATTCTTCTTGTATGTTGCCTTTATAACATTTGTTGTATGATGAGAACATTTTATCATTCCCCTCCCCTTTTTTTGGAAGAGGCTTGTGATGAGTACAGTTCTTGGTTGCAGACTTCAATTTCTGTTTGTACACAAGTTAAAATTGTGTCTCATGCCATTAATCAACTTAACACTTAAACAAAAAATCAGTTGTCAATCTTAACAAGTGTTGCATGTAAATTGTTAGCAGGTAATTACTACAGTTCAACCAATTACGACTTCTGTAGTAGGAAGCTCTACTATGTTTTAATTTTTATATACAATTATGCTGATTAGCACATTATTGTAAAATATATAAACTGGCTTTTTAAAGTTTATTACCTCTTTACCATTGCTTGTTCTAGCTCCATTCACAATGTAAATATTATGCATTGAACAAATAAAAGACTGACCTTTTTGTTTTGAATAACAGAACACACTAATAGTGGAGCAGGTATGTAGAAATTTTTGGTTAACATTGAAAGCAGAAATTACTAGATGGCGTTTAACTGTAGTTGAAATTTAAAGGGATCCCCAATCTGTATACTAGCTTTTTACCTACAGTAAATAAACGATTATCTTGAAAGTGCCTGAAACAGAGCAAGCATGTAATTTTGCATTTTGTGTTCCTAATTGTGAAAAGCACCATGATGTATGATGTAACTGTGAATTCTGATTACAGTGGTACCTCTGGTTGCGAACGAGATCCTTTCCAGAGCCCCGTTCACAATCTGAAAGGAACACAACCCGCATCTGCTCACGCGCGGGTCGTGATTCTCCGCTTCTGCACATGCGTGTGATGTCATTTTGTGCGCATGCGCGAGTGGCAAAACCCGGAAGTAACCCTTTCTGGTACTTCTGGGTCGCCGTGGGACACAACCTGAAAAAGCGTATTATGAAGCAAACGTAACAAGAGGTATGACTGTAGTACACTTGAGGACAGATTTTCTCACTACCAGGAAAGCCTGTAAGTAGTGTGATGCTCATGTCTGCTTGTATGAGCTTTCGTAGTGATCAGACCATGGCACCTCTACAAGGGAGGACATGATCACATCTATACCTGCGCCAAAGATCAAATCCAGTGTGGGGCCTGCTTGATGTGTGGGGCCCAAAACCACCTGGGAGAGCCCTAGTGTTGCCATGGAGGACACCAGGTCCAGAGCATGTGAGGAGGGGGCGGCATCAGCTTGGACGTTGAAGTCCCCCAAAACCAGTAGGTTAGGAAACTCCAAAGCCTAGCATTCCAAACTAGAGATGAAGATGAAGGCAAAAGTTTGCTCTCTATTCTGAGATTTTTTTCAGCCCTCTATGGTTTAGCAATGTCAAAGGAAAGCTCTGGAGTGATCTTGTGACTGGCACATAATAAAGTTTCTTTTGCTTCTGCAGATACTGGGACATGAGAAGAAGAAGAAAAGTATCTTCCTCCCTGCCCTCTTGAGAGGGATTAGGTCACAATCATATCTAGGATTTCCCCCTAGCCCTTCTTTCCATTGTACAAATTTTGTGAGATATCTGTGGAAGTGGAGTTACAGATTTGACATCTTTGTGTATTGTGGGTATCTAAACCTAAATGATTTAAACACACACACGAACGAACGAACTCATCTCTGGCAGAACTAGACACACAATGCCTTTGAGTTCACGTTTTTGATAACAAGATTTATGGAGAGTCAGTTAGGACAAAGTATTGTTTCAGACGTAATCCAAATGATAAAGAAACTATACTAACTATCCAAATAATGATTTATGTTCCAGACAGATAAAACATGATTTGTGCAGTTTTCCACCTCTCTTGTCTTACCTTACCTAATCTTCAGGTGTTACATGCCTCTGAAACTCTGGGTTGTTTGGGATTTAATGTAAAACCGTAATTTGCCCAAATTGGTTTGTGACGTTGCATTGTAGTTTCAAATCCTGGTTTGGCAGCCACTCAGAATCCATGGTTTGGCATTAATTCTAAGGAACCATCTTAAAAATGTGTGAACCACTATGCTAGTGGAATGCTGGAGTAGAAGAAAATACAAATCACATGGAATACTTGCAGGGAAAGTTGTACACTGTGGCTTCTGGAAGTTGTGTGCTGATTCCTAGCGTTGCAACACTTAGGAGGCATACTGTTAGCTTTCTAAAGCTTATCTTTCCAACCCCGTGGGCCAGAAATCTGTTTTCTTACAGTTACATTCATCTGAGGTAGACACTAGGTCTCATGGCAGAGTTCACATTCTGAAATTCATTATAAGATGGTGATGAAATAACCAATTGCTTATGAATGCTGACATATCTGAAGCAAGCCTTGAGAGAAACAGTTCATTTGGGAAAGCTAAGAATAGTTTATGGGGGTTTCTGCTTTTTGTGGCTTTTCAGACTGAGCTCAGTACTATGGATGAAAGTTTAGAAGTGTGTGGTAAGTGCTTGGCATTACTGTGATTGGCAGGTTTTGAGTTCTGCTTTGCATTCTTCGTTGCACTGTCTTTGGAGTCCAGGAACGCCGCCAAAATCTTTGAAACGCCTTTCTCTTTAAGTGCCAAGGGTACTTAAAGATTTCAGGAAATGTGCCAAGGCGTGATGGCGGGGAAAAGTCCTGATAGTAAGTGTTGACAACATTATCCTTATTGAGATTGCCCATGGGGTTGTTTTCCCACATAGTCTTGCAAAATGTCAGGCACCAGAAAGCCCTGGCCTTTATCACATCTGCTAGAATAAGCATCGCTCCCTGCATTCATCACATGCCTGATGGTAAGCTAGGTGCAAATGGAGCCTGGGAGGGTAGCACATTTTCTTTTCTGGGAGACCATTTCACTGTGAATAAATCACAGCCGGAAGAGTGACACCTTGCTATATTTTCCCCTTTGTGTTTTGTTTTTTTAATCTGTTCCTTGATAAAGTTAGTGAGAGGGAAAAGATCAGAGTTGAAATGAACCATATACCTATTTGTCCTGGCCACTTGGTTCACATAACAACCATTCCTAACCCACCCACCACCTATGAAAGCTATACAGTTTGTGCTACAAGCAAAACATAGCATCACAGAAGATGCTTGCAGGGTGATCCACATGATTCATGCAAATGCTGTAGGTGGAGGCCCCAGCTCAGTAAACTAGATGATACATGTGAAGCACTTTGAACGCTTCAAAGTTTTCATGTATTAATAAGTAAGCATAAATACCGACTAGAATTTTAAAAAATTGAGGGTTTGAATTTTAAGTGAATTCTTGTGCCCTGCCCAGAGATTGATATGATTTTATTTAGGGATGGCATTCCAGATATACTGGGCAAACAGTCTTCACCAAAAGGTCACTGCCCCAGTACTAGCCACCCTAACCGCTTTCACTGGTAGATAGGGCTGAGTGATACGATGTTGAAAACCAGGTGATAATAGCGCTAAACATCGCAATATCAAAATGTTTGAAATAAGGATGGAGCTATGTAGAGGCATTGGGCGGCTTCACGGTTTTCCCCACATCTTTATTTTTGCATAGCGTGCGCACACATGAACACATGATTTTCAATATATTGCCCAGTCAAAAATTAAGAAACCAATAACACAATATGGACTTCAAACCAGTTTTGAATGATATATTGATATATTGCCCAGCCCTACTGGTGCACCACAGCTAGACCTCAAGTACAATGGGAAGATAGGCATAAGTGCAGGCAGTTCCTTGGATAAGCTGGTCCCAAAGTGTTTAGGGCTTAAGCATTTGTAATACGCTGCCAGAGAACAGTTGTTGTTGTTTAGTCGTTTAGTAGTGTTCGACTCTTTGTGACCCCATAGACCAGAGCACGCCAGGCACTCCTGTCTTCCAAGACCCCAGAGTTGGTTGCCTGCTGTGCCTCTGTATGATACATTGTTCTGGCATTGCCTCTTTCCCATATGGCTCTGCTGGGAACTGTTAATACAACATCAGGTATGATTTACCTGCCCACATGTAGCATAATTTACCTGCACTCAGAAGAAACAAACCCAGCATATCAGCGCTTGCAGAGAAACAGAGGCAGGCTTCTCTGAATGTGAGTAGGGATTCTTGCTCTTAACAAACCCTGAGTAAAAGAAAAAAACGTGCCTTTAGTTTTAATTCAGAAAAAGGACTACCTTAAAAGTAAATGTTGCACCAGTTGAGGAATTTTTAAATCAGACCCTCAAAAGGGTGATCAGATGGATCATCCATAATAATCATTCTAAATGCCACATAACTGGTATAAATTTACCCTAATCATTTTCTTGTTTCTAGAGGCAGTCACTGTTGCCCTTCCAAGGGAGGTGGGGAGCAGATAAAGACCCTATCAATTTAATAATAATGTTTGACAATTACGGAATGTGTTCAAAATATTTCACATGCTTAAGATTGTGTTTTAAAAGTTCCAATTGAGAGTATGTCTTTAATTCATGACAAACAAAAATATTAATGAGTCTGACTGAATCTTTCAGCGCTGATCATTATCCCAACCCATATGATACAGTAAAGCAAGAGTAGTCAACAGGATTGCTGCCTCATGTTGAATTCCATTGGCTTCAGCCAGCATGATGGGAGTTGTAGTCTCAACATCTGGAAGGCACCGTGTTGGCTCCCCAGCAGTAAATTGATGGGGATTTAGCAGCCAGAGTATTGAGGGCTGATTTGCAGGTCCACCTGTCTGCTCTGATATTTAGTTAGCAGCAACAACAGCAACAACAACAAAAAACATGAACTTTGTACATCACTTAATTGTGAAAAACCTCAAAGCAATTTGCAAAACGATAAAACAATATAACAGGAAAATTCATAACCATGTTAATGAAACATACAGAAGTTAAAATACTAAAACAGATTAGGATTACCTCAACTTTCTAAATTTCTGGATTAACTAGATGGATGGCCTTGACCACTTGCAATCTCTCAGTCTTGGTGTGTTTTCTCTAACAATGACTGAACAGTGTGACGCGGCAGCTAAAAAAGCCAATGCAATTCTGGGCTGCATCAATAGGAGTATAGCATCTAGATCAAGGGAAGTAATAGTGCCACTGTATTCTGCTCTGGTCAGACCTCACCTGGAGTACTGTGTCCAGTTCTGGGCACTACAGTTCAAGAAGGACACTGACAAACTGGAACGTGTCCAGAGGAGGGCAACCAAAATGGTCAAAGGCCTGGAAACGATGCCCTATGAGGAACGGCTAAGTGAGCTGGGCATGTTTAGCCTGGAGAAGAGGAGGTTAAGAGGTGATATGATAGCCATGTTCAAATATATAAAAGGATGTCACATAGAGGAGGGAGAAAGGTTGTTTTCTGCTGCTCCAGAGAAGCGGACACGGAGCAATGGTTCCAAACTACAAGAAAGAAGATTCCACCTAAACATTAGGAAGAACTTCCTGACAGTAAGAGCTGTTCGACAGTGGAATTTGCTGCCAAGGAGTGTGGTGGAGTCTCCTTCTTTGGAGGTCTTTAAGCAGAGGCTTGACAACCATATGTCAGGAGTGCTCTGATGGTGTTTCCTGCTTGGCAGGGGGTTGGACTCGATGGCCCTTGTGGTCTCTTCCAACTCTATGATTCTATTCTATGACC
The DNA here is from genome assembly GCF_964234715.1 of Podarcis melisellensis. Taxonomy (NCBI): domain Eukaryota; kingdom Metazoa; phylum Chordata; class Lepidosauria; order Squamata; family Lacertidae; genus Podarcis; species Podarcis melisellensis. The sequence goes on from NC_138543.1 coordinate 47,644,309, forward strand.
CCATTCATGGGAATATTGTGACAATTGCTGTGATAGGAAACTCTTGACTCTTGTGTTAAGGCTTAAGGATAGAATTGACTTACATTTTTATACTATATTTTATATGCCCAAACTGGATTCTGCATATTGCACAAATTTGCAGCGTTTGAGGTTTATTGCCTGATGAACATTCAGTGTCACCCCCCCCCTTTAGACACCTGCTCACTGAATAGATTAAAGCTTGAAAACCCACTACAATGTAGGTCACTGAATAAGAGATTATGCACCTTTTTTCTCAGGAGGTTAGAGCTAAACTTAGAGGTCTGCAGATGCAATAATGTTCTGTTGTCTACAGGAGGTGGTTTGAATGTCTCTGTTGTTGTTGTTTTGTACCTACCCCTTTCCCTGGGATACTACAGTCAGGAGTACTGTATGTCATCAATTTCAGAATTTCAAAACCTATGCAGTTCTCTCCAGCCCAGTACTGACTGCCCTGATGGGCACCAGCTCTCCAAGAAATCAGGCCGACAGAGGTATTTCCCAGCTTTGCTACTTGAAATACTTTGCATTGTGTTTAAACTGCAGAAAAACAGAGGGATCTCCCACACGTATTGCCATTTGCTCTTTCACAAATGTGAGCAAGTGACTAATAGTTAACATGTCTCTTCTCCTTGGGGTCTAGCAAGGCAGCAAGGGACACATCAGAACAGAAGAAATGGCCTTTGTAGTTCATCATCCTCTTTTCCACAGTGGCCAACCAGATGCCTCTTGAGAAGCTCAGCAGTCGAATGAGGTAATATTGCCTTCTCAGCAACCTGTAGTGTAAGGCATGCTGCCTCTGATCCTGAAGAAGGCATATGACTATCATGACTGGTTAGCCGTTTATAGTCTTAGCTGTGGATGAGTTTACTGCTGGCTGTACCCACCTCTTAAAGGTAAAGGGACCATTAGGTCCAGTCGTGACCAACTCTGGGGTTGCAGCACTCATCTCGCTTTATTGGCCAAGGGAGCCGGCATACAGCTTCCGGGTCATGTGGCCAGCATGACTAAGCCACTTCTGGAGAACCAGAGCAGCGCACGGAAATGCCATTTACCTTCCTGCCGGAGTGGTACCTATTTATCTACTTGCACTTTGACATGCTTTCAAACTGCGAGGTTGGCAGGAGCAGGGACCGAGCTATGGGAGCTCACCCCGTTGCGGGGATTCGAACAGCCGACCTTCTGATCGGCAAGTCCTAGGCTCTGTGGTTTAACCCACAGCGCCGCCCACCTCTTAGGGAACCACAAATGAGTCCAGTAGGACATGAGATAGATGCACAACACAGACTATCACACCAGGCCTTAAATAGACAGCTTTAGCACCCTGGTAGGGTGTCTGCTTTGTATGCAAAGGGTCCTTGCAATAGCAGGTGATTCTGTGTATTCTTTGTCAATTTTTGTACCTAGCAAGAAAAGCCTGTCTCTAAAGAAACGAGTTTGAGGGGGGAGTAGAGAAAAAACTTGGAAAACATTTGGCAATATCTCAGAAACCTCTGAGTGGTGTCCCTGTTCAAGAGTGGTGTCTCTTACGTTGGTCCCTGGCCCGTCTCCTGATTAGCAGAAGCAAAATAATACACTTCGCGGGTTTTTAACATAATGTAAAATGAATGTTATAAGTAGGTCACAATCTGCTGCATGGTTTAACTGAGATAATACAGGAGGAAATCAGTAGGGGGAAAGGCTAACTTTTCTTTTTTAACGCGATAAATCTTTTTGTGAGCCTTTATAGTCATAGATGGATTGTACCAGCATGAAAAATTCAGGAGACTAAGCACTTAGCGGAGGAGAGCTTTGCAGGCAATGCCTGCTTACGTCAGTGTAAAATGGTTACATTGACATTAACAAGTACATCACCTCTTCATGAGGCCCTGGAGACGTGAGATACACAACTCATAATTTTGCATTATGAAAATGAAAACAAAATGAGCCTTCAAACCACAACTATTTTTTAGCAGGAAAATATATCTTGGCTTGATAAAGCTGACTTTTTGTAAAGGGACAGGTACATAATGAGCAGTTTAGTACAGTATCTTCCATCATCTCTGACCACTGACCATGATGGCTGGTGCTAATTGGCATTAAGAGTCCTAGATTGTCTGGAGGGCTACAGATTTCCCACCGCTGGCATAGTGGCCAGAGTGATATGCATGGACTCGGAAACTTGAATTCCATCATCAAGAAGCATATTGGGCGACCATTGGTAAACCTCTTGGCCAGCCACAGATGCATATTATGAAATTAAAATGGGACAGCTTCCACCTGCATCGCACCGAAGTCCTCAGAAGTAAATGCAAAAAAACCCCAACACCAAACAAATAAGTGTTGATGAAAACGTCTGTCCCTGTGCATGGTAACCTTTTGAAAACTTTCAAATATAACCTTAAAGCAAAATATGAAATTCATATTTCCCTCAGGCAAATACTAAATTAGTTATTGCTGTTCTGCCTCCTTTATTTTGAAAAACATGCAAACCCAAACAGGCCTGATACATTTGTTAGAACTGGCAACAAAAGAAGTTTGTCTGAAAACTCTTTAGGGCTTGTGGAGGAACAAAAATTAACATTAGCAAACCACAAGTAAGGGGTCTACATTGAATATGTCAGACTCCGGAGGCCAGAAAGAGATCTTTGTCACTTGTCACTTATTTCTTTCTATTATTTAACTGCTGATGTATGGGTTTATGGGTTTAGAAAGAGGAAAAAACAGGGTGGTGTTCAAGTTTTACTCAGGGTAGACATGCTGAAATTAATGGGCCTCACTTGGTCAAGTTTGTGAATTTCAGTAGGTTTTTCTGAGTAAAACTTAGTTGAATACCACCCCATTTTTCAGAAAAAGCTGGATTCTACAACACAAAATACATCATGGACCTTTTGCATACATTTACATTTTTTGGCATTGCTTAGTCGGCTTCCACTTCCATGCTCATTCTTCACCCTAGCTAGCCCATGGGACCAAGGTCTGAGGTGTAACTTGCCAAACAAGTGAAGTGTATCTTCTCTTAAGAGCCATGGAGAGCTAGAAATTCTACTTCCTCATCCATCAGTTTGTTAAGCAAAAGCAGAGATTCTCAACATGCTGATTCCTGCAACTAGCCATTTGAACACCACTGTTTCTGAGTGCTGTAGTATATAATTTTTTTTCAATTAGCAGATGTTTTAAGTGCAGCAGAGTATTGCTTCATCTTGATTGCATTGTTGTGACACAACAAAAGCAGTCGGATCATCAGACATTTGCATAAATGGAGTGCTATTAACGAAGAGCAATGCTAATAAAGAGCTACCTGGAAGACACTCAGGGAGTTCAGCTAACTAGGAATTATGAAGGTAATAAAAATGTGGCAATTTGGATAGTAATGGATATTAATGCGACATGGTATGAGTTTTGCTAGGTAAGTTTCCTTTTTTCAGATACAATGGAATTCTGAACAACTTGTCTAGCTAATGGGAGTTGCACTAAATTTGTCAGAGATTTTATTGGTAGGCAGGGAATGTGGGGAAAATGGGGTCTATAAGAGTAGTATCATTCTTCCATTTTGTAGGTCAGTTTCTTTTTCTGCGTCCACCAGGACTTCAGCTGATTGATGTGATTCGTCAGTCTTCTGAATTTTTCATGCTTCCTACAATACACCTGTGTCTCATCTCGGGCAGAAGTAACAGCTCCACCATTAAAAAACAACAACTTTACATCCTTTACATCACCTCCCAACAATAAATTGGTGCCTAACATTCTATTTACATTGAAATGCATTTGTTATATTTTTTTTTCTTAAGGCCAATCATTTATATTTACTTGTTTCCTTTCATAATAACGTCTGCTGTCTGTGTTTTGCTACATTATGAATTATACCACTTGCTCTGATAAAATATGTTGACAAAATACCATATGCAAAAGCTTCCTCCGTTCCTCTGGTGTGTGTTTTTTTGTTTGACTCAAGATGCTGGTTAAGCTGCATGAAATGCGTGTAGCAAGAAAAAAGAAAATATAAAAAGAAGGGAGACATTCTGAACGCACACAAGTTGATAACCTGGAAGGGAGAGGAAAACAAAATAAAAAGGAAAGCATTTCCGCTTTGGAACTCCCTGCCTATTGAGATTAAGTAAGTGCCTTCACTGTATTCTTTCCAGCACCTGCTAAAAGCATTCTTGTTTAGAGAAGCCCACCCAGATGCTTAGAAAGTTGCGGTAATTTTTTAATGTGTTTCGGTATTTTAATTTTTGTGTGTTTTAAAATAGAGTTGCAAATGTTTCTTGATTTTATTGCCTTCTTTTGTAAACCACTTTGAGGGCTTTTCTTTTTATAATCGAGGTATATAAATTTTATGCAATAAATAAATAAAAATAAACAAAACAGCTCCACTTGATTGTCAGCACACGGCAACCGCAGAAGCCAGTGGATGTGAGTAAAAATGGTAGGTCTGAAGAAAAACCCTATGGATGCTTCAAAAACCTTTCAAGAATGTGTATTTAAACTGGAACGGATCCAACATGAAGTCACAGGGCCACAGTCCAAACAAATGGTGAGACATTCACAGCCCTACTGGAGATCCTGGGGATTGAATCTCTTTCCATTCCATTGCTTCTGATGATATGTAGCTGTGTCACAATATTTTCTGAATTGTGCTAATGCCCCTTAGCTGTTTTGTGACTCTGGTGATAACATATGAGGATCATGCTGTCTAGCTACTGCAGATAGCGAAGAACAATGGTTTCTCAAAAACATTGCTGATCTGTAAGTAAGTGTATGTGTGTGTTTTATTTAATTTCCTCTGGCAGAGTATGTAAGTTAAATGCAGTATTAATAAAGCATGCTGACATTCTGGCATGCCTACCTAGGTTGTATGTTTATAAAAGATCTGCACATAAACTCAGGAGAAAGATTACTTGAACTCAGCGGGTGCCTTTAAAAGCACCGGATATTTATTGTAAAGAATTCATGCATAAATCTGCTGTGCCAGTTCTGTGAATGAGCAGCCTTCCTTCACAGCAGAATGTAAATATTCCTGCTACAGCAGCAAAGGAGTGAGTGTTGCTATCACTGAGAGCAAAAATAGGCTGCTATCTCTATCAAACAACATCCCAGTATTTAATTTCCAACTGCTCCCGTTGCTTTACATGCTGTGATGCAGAGGGTTCTGCATGCAAAGGGAATTGCATTTGGATTGCTGATTCTCACGTTACGTCTCTCAGAAATGGAAATGGCTGGAAACATCCAAATGGGAATATTACTGTGTTTGATTTCTTGACAGTTAAGGGAGCAAGAAGCAGGCAAGTCTCTTTTTGGGCCAAATCACCACATTACTCATTTGGACAATGCATTTTGCACAGGAGTTACAGATGAGAACCTTTGATTCTCTGTCTCTCAGTAAAGATAGACCATCAGTTTAAGGGTGTTTTCTCAGGGGGGAAACAAGTTCTACTAATTTCTATAGAACTGGTTTACATAGTACACAAAAGTGCAAGAGCGCTAATTCTCAATAGCTTTATCCTTCATGTATTCCTCCCCTTTTAACTCTCTCGAAAGTTCGTAGCTGTTACTATACCTTGTGACAGTGATTTCCATAATTTAATCTGCATGCTGTGGGAGCAAGTACTTTGTCCTGCCTATCCTGAATCTTGCACTATTTGTCAACATTGGATGACCCCCTGGTTCTCTTCGTTCCAGAGTAGTAAGAAACTTGATTGCCAACATAGCGCACAGAACAAGGTCCACTAGACCTCCCAACCCTCTTCTGCCCGTGTGCCCCCAATGCCCCCTTAAACCTGTTCTGGGGATTCTCCCATCCTTCCAGAGCAAGACCTCATTCTGTGCATGCAACAACTTAGCTGAATCTTGCCCCAAGGGACAAATCTATAAATTGCTACTAAACCATATTTTTGAAGGTAAGTTATCTCTACAGTAGACCATTCAGATTTTGAGACCAATTAATAAATCAGTAGGTACACTGAAGATCAACTTCCAGTGAAGATATTCCAGGACCACTCATTTTTTAAACTTCTAAGGAGTTACAGATTTTGAAGATGGTAGCCTGACACATTCCCCCTGTGTTTGTACCAGATGACGCATCAGCTTTCTATGATTCATGATAATTTAGACGTAAGTGATCTTTAATGGTTACCCGCATGGGATCTCCATCATACATCTTTCAGGATCAAGGGAACTGTAAATTTGTGTAAAGATGAAATATGTGTGTGAAGACAGAACACAGGAAACATACACAGAATTTCTTTTTTAGCAGGTTGATAATTATATTTATTTTTTAGAAGAGCAATTTTTGACTGTTCTGGAGAGCTTTACGACTCTTCATTTAACAATCTGTGTGTGGATTTTCAGGCAGTTGCCTCCCCAAAGTTACAAGTAAAATACACATGCACATTCATAAAATGCCAACACTTACAATATCAGTTGCAGCATACAAACACACCAGTAGGTAGAAAATGTGAAATCCACTCCTATAGACTGTAAATTTAGCATTTGGGGGATCCTAATGGCGCTGTGGGTTAAACCACAGAGCCTAGGACTTGCCAATCAGAAGGTCGGCGGTTCGAATCCCAGTGACGGGGTGAGCTCCCGTTGCTCGGTCCTAGCTCCTGCCAAACTAGCAGTTCAAAAGTGGGAAGGTAAACAGCATTTCCGTGCGCTGCTCTGGTTCGCCAGAAGTGGCTTAGTCATGCTGGCCCCATGACCCGAAAGCTGTACGCCGTCTCCCTCAGCCAATAAAGCAAGATGAGCACCGCAACCCCAGAGTCGGCCACGACTGGACCTAATGGTCAGGGGTCCCTTTACCTTTACCTTAATCTTGCCTATACAATGCAAATTCTGTGGATTCAGTGATGTGCACATTGATCTAGGAAAGAATTCCATTTGTCCAAGTGGCTTCTATGATGATGGACATCTATACTGAGCTTGTGGGTGGAAATGACCTTCTGTATTGTAACATTTTCCTTATATACTGTGGATGGATGTGTGAATTATTCAGTGCACTTGAACACAAATTGTAATGAACATAGTGAATTTTCCAGAACAAGAGTGAATTAAATATATCTAAATAAACATTCAAACACTTTGCCAATGATTTTGTTTACAAGTGGCAATGTCAGGATCACTGGAGAACGCTTGAAAGTCCTAGCTCTGATCTGAAAGAGTATCCAGGAATGAAAAACGATGTCCTTGGCTGTGTCATTCTCCCAAGGAGATCAATCCATTGAAAATGGTAACAAATTATAAACCTGCTTCTCCTCTCACACCAGTTCCACAGCTCAGGGTGTTTTCACACTTTCCATTTTGCCAGTAACAAAGCAAAACAAGCAAATCAAGTTCTTTCAGCTAAGATGCTAGCTTTGCAAGTAGCAATACATTAAAGTCCATGCCAGCAGTGTTTCTTCATCCAGCAACCCACACATCAAACATTCATCTCCAGACCTTTATTTTTTAAAAAATTTTATGACTTCAGCAACTCTATAGCTTTCCTGGTGTATTAAATAAAGAACTATGCCTTGCTCTCCCTAATAATCTTAAAAAATAATTTGCTGCAAAGCTGTCGCAACTGTATAGGTGTGGCTGGATAGGTGTGGCTTTTCCTGCCATAGGTGAGGAATTTAATCCTTGTTTTGTAGAGGTATACAGTTGACCTACATGAGAAGGAAACGAGCTTGCAGCGAAAAAGGGAAGGTGTTGACCGTGGAGGAAAAGGAGATCATGACTCCTAAATCTCATCAAACATAAGCAGGATCTGTGGTCTGGTCCCTAGGCCTAGTTTGCATACTGTTTGTCCAGTAACTTTCACCCAGGGAAACCCAGAGTTTTGCACTGAATCACAGCAAATGGATTTTCCGCAGAAGGCTGTTTGTTCCAATTTAGTGCTAAAGAGTGTGTTTTCCAGGAAGAAGCGGCAGGCCAAAGGCAAAACTGCTCAGACCTATGCCTAGAAACCACAGTGCAACTGGGAAACCGCTTGACCCATGCTTTCTCCGCAAAGGACAAGCGGACGTGTGGCGAGCCCTGAGCAAGCTTTATCACTGGATTTTACTGAATATACCAACAAGACTAGGACCTGCTTGCTGTAATTCCAAAAGTCTGAATTACACAGCTCTCTTCTAAATGTTTTATGTACTTTGTGAGAGTTTCTGTGCCTAGAAGCTTCTTGCTTACAGATCCTTCCATACCATCAGCCCCCACCGTTCTCTGTTCAAGCATCCACTCAACGGCTGAAATAAATTGTGCAGAACGACTTCTACTTGCAAAGCTGGCAACACAGCCCTATGTGTCCAGCATTTTGTTGAAGTTTGCTATTTATCTGTGGGAAAGAATTTGCAGTATCAGTGCCCACTCAACAAATGGGGCACTGGTGAGTGATTGTGGGCGCCTCTGATTAGTTGGTTGCACACACATTTACTGTCTCGCACAGCTGGGGCACGTCATGCATACATCTGCCTTGAAATGGGCTACAAATGCAAAGAGGTAAGGTATTTGAAGCTGAACCAATTTTGGGGGGGGGGGCATTGCTGAAGATGCTCCTTGCCTGGAGCACCATTTCATTTAAGGCTTGACCTGCTGTAGTGACATAAAACTTGTTTATTTCCATACAGGAACTTCTTAGCGACTGACAGGAGTGAGCCAGCAGTAAATCACACAAAGTAAGTGGAGTGAACTCTTTATTAGCACAGTGGTACCTCAGGTTACATACGCTTCAGGTTACATACGCTTCAGGTTACAGACTCCGCTAACCCAGAAATATTACCTCGGGTTAAGAACTTTGCTTCAGGATGAGAACAGAAATCGTGCTCTGGCGGCGCAGCAGCAGGAGGCCCCATTAGCTAAAGTGGTGCTTCAGGTTAAGAACAGTTTCAGGTTAAGTATGGACCTCCGGAACGAATTAAGTACTTAACCTGAAGTACCACTGTGAACACAGGATCCACACAGGAGTGTCAGGCCTCATGAGCACAGTAACTCTTCTTTCCCCTATGAAGCACTTGAGAGACTAAGGGGCGCAGCCTTCCCTCAGGTGCCTCTTCAGGGTTTTTTCCAAGCAATCTGAGACTGTGCCTGCATGACACTAATTTCTCCTCTGCCCACTTAATACCTCTTCTGATTCTGGCAGACAGGGGAGAGGGGAGCTTGTTGCAGCAGGAGGCGGCCTCACCTGTGCCTCTTTACCAGCCTGACTCATCTCTGCATCTTGGTCTCCCTCTTCTGCTTCTGCTGCTTCTTCTAGACTTCTCTCTGCTACAGATGCTCACAGCTCACTAAACGCTGTCACCACTTCAGCTTCTGACATCTCCCAGTCTTTTCCCTTTTCTCCTTTCTTTTATTGGGGGTTCCCCAGCTGGTTTCTCCCACCATTCCTCTGCATCCAATCAGTCCCTGATAGCAACGTTTCCCAGCTAGCTTCAAAACGCTCTTTGCTGGCCAAATCCAGATGTTCTAGGCTGTCCCCTTTCCGCCTCCTGCCTTGCTTCAGGGATCTTTCACTATAGTCTTTTGGTGTAGCTCAGTGCAGGCCCAATGAAGTGGTTGGGGACACCTGTTCAATAGGAACTAGCAGGCTGTACAAGAGCAGAGGAAGAAAGAGACATATCTTTGCTTGGCACAATATCTAAATAACCTGAATGAAGCTTTGCTTTCCTCGTCTCAGCATTCCTACTGTATTAGGCCCACTACTTAAAGGCAGTGTGCGAGAATCAATTTTCTCTTTGTGCAGAGAGTGGCTTCACACTTTCAGATGAAAATTGCTAACTTTTCAATGAGTGCGGGAGGTAGATAATAGGCCGAAACTATTGCAGCGTTGAATTCAGGAATACAGAGCCAGATCTTGCTCCTCTTGATGCCAGTGGCAAAACTGCCATAATGAGGCAACTATAATTTGCTGCCAAGACATTATTAGAAATTCAGTAGATGGTTATTATTATTCGCAAACCTAGCAAGAGAGTCAGTAATAGCTGTCACCATTAGAAATGTAGCCAAAGGAACAATTCTTCCTAAATGTCTAGCTTCTGCTTCCTTTGGAAATGGAAAGGTGCTTTGAAGTGCCACAGTCACCCACCTGTAACAGTGCCATAACTTTCGTAAGCCTAGAAACATATTATTAGATTTCACCTTTGCCATGCTTTCGTCTGTCCTGCTGTAGCTAGTTACCTGTGTGTTTCCAGTCTTCTAAATTCTGCACAATGGGAGTTTCACTCTTTTTAAATTCAGCACCACTAACTCATACCAGTTTTCAAAACAGCAAAGTAAATTCACCTGAAGTTGTTTGAAAGTGATAAGAAAATATAAACCTACATGGATCGCCTTGCTAGGCTGGATTTTCTAGGCCAGATGCCTGCAAGGCTGGGTTGGGAACCATGGATTCTGATCCCAATTCTTGCTCAGTGGATGTACATTGCCATCATCTACAGGGATCATCATACTAGTAATTGAAAACATCTTATTGCAGGTAACTTATCTTTGGATTAACACCAAGGATTAAAAGGGACCACAACCCTCACATTATAGCATTGAGAAGAGAGACTTGAGAAGAACCCAAATAAGATTCTTTGAAGTATGGTTCTAAGGCTATATTTAAGGTTGTTTGGTACCCATGGTCCAAAATGTTTTATTAAGCTTTTTAGCATTAATTGAAGGGGGGAAGCAGCGCAGACCTAAGACATAATGTTGCTGGAAGCTGACACAAACACCAAGGCCAACATTTTAAAAAGTTTTGCTGCACCATTCAGACGCCAGTTCTCTCCCCTCCAAAAAATAAATAAATTGTATGGTGGTTCTTGCAAGGTCATTGGGGGAGGGGCTGTAAATATATTTAGTTTTTAAGTCAGCCTTGAAAAAAATGGAACTATCTAACCCTTTTAAAATTGTGGTGATATAATAAAAAGTATGGAGGCAGCATTCAGCACAAATTGCTCAGTTAAAAGTGAGCATGCTCTTGGCTTCCTGGAGCCAGCCAAAACATTCAAAATATTGGTATAAAAGAGAAGCACCAGGTACACCCCTCCCCAACTTTATTTAAAATTAGAGAAATTTTCTTTTAACCCCCCCCCAACTTAAATAGAAGTATTATTTAAAACCAATTAAGATTAAGTAACTTCAAAGCACTTTAAATGCTACCAGCATTTGGGATTGGGCTGTTCACTGACTCACCTGCCCCCTCCAGCCTGTGATCTCGGAGGCTTCCTCTCTTGTACGTTTCTGACTGCCAGCTGCTTCCAGACAACTCATAAGCATCTTTGTGCTGCTGAGAAACTGCTCAGAGAATGGCACAACCCCCTTGGAGGCTCTGAACATGACTATGGCAAGCCTCAGATGTTCTCGAACCCGAAGTGAAAAGCTGTACGGATTGATGGACGGATTCTGCTCTGGACCAGGCTGGTATGTTTTAAAGAAATGACTCAGAGAGATAGAAAACTATGCCCTATATAGAACCTGCTGCCGAAGCAGCTACTTCATTTTGCTCTGGTGTCAAGGCTGGCCCTAAGAGAAAGCTTCAAAGTGGGGTGGGGGGAGAGGCAGGGATGCCACCCACTGTCCATGCAAGGAGATGCCCTCTGACCCTTACACCCTTGGCATAGTGGCCGATCCGGATCAGGGAGGCTCAGCCTGTTGAGTTAATTAAGCCAGGCTGGCAATGACAAAGTCTGAGCCTTCCTGTTTCCAATCAATACCAAACCCTCACAGCGCACACCCAGAAGTATTTTTGGCAGCCAGCCTAGCCGAGAGGAGGGGGTGACCCAGCCGCCCGCGAGACCAGGCCTGGCAGAGGCCCAGGCAGGGGAAATGGAGCCTCCCATCGCCTCCGAGTGCCTGCAGTTCCCGCAGGGATGTGCTGCGGATTTAATAATACCTGTGTGACAATGTCATCCTTCAAACGAGGTGAGTGCCATCAATTATTCCCTGCATACTAAGTGATGGAATTAAAGCCCTAAGCTGTTCACAGCTTGATCCCGCTGTGCTTGCATGTTGCAATTTCATTTTTATTTTTTAAGGAGGGGAAAAATGAGAGAGAAAAGTCCACGTCTCTCTTCACAGTTTCTTGGCGCTTTGCCTTGGTGGTGAAGCAGCTGTCACGTCGGGGAAAACAGACGTGGCCTCCCGGAGAGGGAGTCTCACAGTCTCCACACTCCCTGCTCAGCAACTTCCCAGCAGCAAGGGAGAGTGAGGAAATCTCTGTCGCCTTCTCTTCTCTGCAACGTTCTCGGAGGAGACTTTCAGAATAAGTGTGATGCAGCCTCTCATCATTCATTCATATATTCATTCAGTGGGTACAGAGCGCGGCGGCGGCGGGGGAACACCGGCCCTGACGCGTCACTCGGAGAGGAACGCCCCCAGCCAATGGGGACTCCTCGGCCTCCTCCGCCTCGGAAGGGCTCCGCCCCATGCAAATGAAGGGGCGGGGCGCTCCTCATCTTTGAATGAACGCTGGATGCAAACGGGAGAGAAGGGAAGAGCGGGGTTTCCTCGCCCCCTTACCAAAAAAGCAAAGCGCGGCGAGGGAGTGGGGGGCTCTTGGAGCTACGAATCAGAGCTCCTCCTCCCAGCCGTCCCGCCTATCGCAGAGAAGGGAGGCGGGCGGTTTCCACGGTTCTTCCCCCAATGGTTGCAAGCGGTGCAGCTAAATTGAGAACAACACTAGCGGGAGGACTCGGATCTTTGCTTTAAAAAAACCCCAAACCCGCCTTCCACCTCCCTGCTTTGAACTGCGAGAATCACAGGCTGCCTCTGGACCACCGGCAGCAGCTGTAGCAGGTGAGAGGGGACAGACAGGGCTGGGGCTTCTAGGGACGGGGGAGAATGGGGGGCTGTGAAAACGCTTGTGGGGTTCTGGAGGGTGTCGAGGCGGCTCTGCCTGGGCGGCTCAGGAGAAGCCAACCCCCGGGACGGATGGGGCTAAGAGGGCAGCCTGGGCGGCGGCGCGGGGGGCAGAGACCCTCACGATCGACCCTCAAAGTACATGCAAGCTGGAAAGCGAGTCCTCCATCTCTCCGCACTCCGCCCCCCTGTTTGGGTTTTGCCCCTCTGCTTTCCGAAGAGGGGCGTGTTCCGTGCCTGCATGTGTGAGCGTGGGGGGAAAGTTGTGCCTAAGTCATCTTTTCCCACTGTTGGGGGAGCGGAGGCTGAACTAAGTCTGCCCTCGCAATCATTATTATTTAGACAGAATACTCTTCGAGTTGCTCTCCGCTGAAATCCAGGTCAACACCCTGAGTCTTACGAAGACTGTCCCAGGCATCCCTCTCTTGCGGGAAGGCAGAGAAACCCAGCTCTGATTTCAGACGTGTTTCCCAAATCAAGGCGGTTTATAGGACTTGCAGGTTTGGGCTCCGCTCCGCTTGTATGCATGTGATTTTCTTCCTCAGGACTAGCTGGAGAAACGTGAAGAGCAAAGGAACCCGTCTTGGCCCGTAAGGAACTCCCCCCCCCCCAAAAAAAATCCACAGCTGGGCAATAATACTTTAATTAGGACCAATCCACTGCCCTAAAATTGCAAGGAAGCTTGCGAGCTCACCCTGGGAGGCGGTTGGGATAACCTGGGGGGTGGGAGGTGCTAATAAGAGACAAGGGGGCGGCCGGGTACCGCCGGAGGTGCAAATGACGTTGAAAAGCTACTTTCACCAGCCCACCAGTTTTGTTGAATGAATTAAACCAAAAAGATTTAGCTGGATTTTGAATAAATGTGCAATGTCTTGCTACTGTTTAGAATTCGGTTGTGTCACCACCTTCCTTAGTGGGTCGTGCAAACCACTGTTCTGAATAATGGTTTGTGTTAGCGTAGGGTAGCGGGCAATGGGGAGGTGGTTATGGAGCCGTGGAGCGGAAGGGAGGGGGGCTGGCGGCCCCCAAAAGTTAGGGAGGCTCTGGGTTAGACGTTGAGCAAGCAGCAGGTGTTGGAAGGGGAAGGTGCCCCAGTCCAGGCTGGTTAAAAGTTCTGGAGGGCTGGGCGCCTCCCGGTCCAGGGCCCGTCCCTTCGGCTCCCCGCCCAGCCCAGGAAAGCCACGAGGTCGCCCAGCGGAGAACTTCAGCTGCTGAGGTTTGTCAAGAGAGCCGGACCGCAAAGGAATGGGTGGGTGGGGTGCAGGAGGAGAGAAGCCGAGCGGCCGCCTCTTTGCTCAGAGCCGGCTAGGCTTTGGAAAAGTTGCTGGCTCGTTTGCACGTGAGGAAGCGGTTCCGTTCCCCGGGCGGGACACCGCGGCGGAGCGCCTCCTAAAGGAGCCAGCATAGGTTATTTTAATTTCCGTGGATTATTTTGTTTCTGAAAGAGCCCCGCGCCAAGATAGCCATTGCTTTTATTCTATTTTAAGTTGGTTTCTTGGTTTAAAACGGATGCTTTCTTCGAGATTCATGCACTGTAAGGGGTTGGACTAGATGACTTTGGGGGTCCCTTCCCAACACTACAATTCTGTGATTCTATTAAAAAGTTCTGTAGGCTAATTTCCCAACAGCTGAGGAGGGGGTTTATGAAAAGCTAGAATACTGTCAGAGTATAGTGGTACCTCAGGTTACATACGCTTCAGGTTACAGACTCTGCTAACCCAGAAATAGTACCTCAGCTTAAGAACTTTGTTTCAGGATGAGAACAGAAATCGTGCTCCAGTGGCTCAGTGGCAGCAGGAGGCCCCATTACCTAAAGTGGTGCTTCAGGTTAAGAACAGACCTCCAGAACGAATTAAGTTCTTAACCCGAGGAACCACTGTATAGCCTTCCCAGAATGGTTCACCTGGCAATGGGGTGAACTTCATGGGGTCCTAGCCAGATAAATTTTACTCGGAATAGACCCACTGAAATGGAAGCATGTAACTTAGCCATGCCTAATTATTTCGATGGGTCTTCTCATGAGTAGGATCAGCACTGGCTACAACCCATGATCTTTTCTGCACCGGCTGAATAACTTGTTTGTTCACCACCCAGGCCTTTAACAGGACATGTTTTACAGACTGGGCTTCTCAGTTCTGTATTCGAATTCTAAAGTACCGTAATACTGATGCAGTCAATCAACATCAGTTCCACAGTTGCCCCTAAAGGTGTCATTACAAGAGGAGGCTCTGTGGAGCTGGTGGTTGAGGATGGGTCAAAGTTTGGGATCTTGGGAAAGTGACAATTTGGGCACATCATACATTTCAAACTCAGGGCTTCCCCCAAAGAGGGGGAACTGTGGTTTGCTCCTCACAGAGCTTCAATTCCCTTCCTCCTTAACAAGCTACCAGGATTCTTTGGGGAAAGCCATGTGCTTTTAATAATAATAATAATAATAATAATAATAATAATAATAATTTGTTTGTATGCTGCCACTCTGGGCAGCTTCCAACAAAAGATAAAAGAGCACTAGACACATCAGACAGTAAAAGCTTCCTGATACATGGCTGCCTTCAGATGCCTATGGAAGATGTATAATTAGTCGTCTCTTTGACATCTGACTGGAGGGCATTCCAAGGGGCAGGTGCCACTACCGAGAAGGCCTTCTTCCTGGTTTCCTGTAACAATACAGTAATAATAATTTATGGACTTTGGAATGGATGCTGTGTGGCTTTTTAAATACTAGCAGGTATATTGTGGCAATGAGCCTCCTTATCAGATATATGAACTGGTATTGTTAGTTGGCAGAGAAATATCTCTATCTAGTCTTTATCTCCCATTATTGAAAAATACAGAGTGTGGCACGGGGAGGAGAGGAAATCAAATCACCGAAGCCCAAAGGTCATGAAATGCAAGTAGGGCTGTGACACTTACATGCAAAACACATACAGTACAAGGAATTTTAGATAATGCAATCTTCCCGCCTTTGCTATGCTAATTTGACACCTGGAGTGGGAGAGAAGATCCTATCAAGAACTAAATGAATAGAATGAAACTTGAGGATAAGTTCCAGTTCAGCAATTTTGCTCTCAAGTCTCCCTTTGAAACTTTTTGTTACAGAATCAGGTCAGCAGCAGTGTGTCCTGAGAGACTGAAGTCCTCTCCTGATGCTCTGAACGTTGATAGTTCTGATGTCAGGCTCATGTCCAATTGTCTCTCTCCTTTGGGCAAGAGAGTTCTTTTCTCTCTCTTACTTTCCTCCCTAGAGGAGAGCTGGTCTTCGCTTGGGAGCTAATCCCATACTAGGTAGAAATAGCAGAGAAAGCCTTCACTCCTGTGCTGTGATCTTGGGAGACAGATCAGACACTCTTCCCTGATTATGTAGTCTGGATGAGGGTATGGAAACTTCTTTAAATGATTCATTTTTTCAGTTATAATTTATTAAGTTTTCAAAAGTTTCAGATATACCCTCCAATACGTAACAGATTTTTCTTCTCTTTTGTCGACTTCCCACTCCATTTTCCATGGCGTTTTTTTATTTCTCCTTCTTTGCTGCACCTTATTTTCTCTCTCTTACACCCTAACAACAATACAATAAACTCTAATTCCTTCTGTTGCTCATAGTTCAAATCCTGTTTGTGAATTCATCATACTATAGTAGTTCTTTAAGTAGTCGGAAAAAATTCTTCCATAAAACAGTTACCATTAGGTTCTCTTATTTTATCTGTTAACTTTGCCAATTCTGCATAGTCCATCCTTTTACTTATCCATTCTTTTTTGGTGATAACTTCTTCCTTCCATTTTTGTGCATAGAGGATCCTAGCTGCTGTTGTTACAATCATAAACAGCCTAATCATCTTGTTTGGAACTTCTGTCCCAATAATTCTTAAAATGAGACTCTTAAACTCTTGGTTGTAGTTTCGAGTCCCACTTTGGGCAAAAGATTCTTGTGCTGCAGGGGTTAGAATAGATGACCCTCGTGGTCCCTCCCAGCTTTACAATTCTATGATTCTTCCCCTGATTAGAGTCTGGAAGAGTGCATAGAATCTACTTAGTTGCTTGTATATACCTTGGTCTTCAAACTTAGTCCGTCCCGGAAGTTGGTTCCAAAACCAAAGCGTTCCAAAACCAAGGCGTGCTTTCCCATAGAAAGTAATGCAAAATGGATTACCGTATTTTTCACTCTATAAGATGCACCAGACCTAGGTTTGGGAGGAGGAAAATGCACCTAGTTTTTGGAGGAGGAAAACAAGAAAAAAAATATATTCTGAATCCCAGAAGCCAGAACAGCAAGAGGAATCGCTGTGCAGTGATCCTTCTCGCTGTTCTGGCTTCTGGGATAGCCGCACGAAGCCTCTTCAGGGCAGCGGGATGAAGGCTCCCCCTGCCCTGATGAGGCTTAGCTAGAACAACAAGAGGGAGCCCTGCACAGCGATCCCTCTCACTGTCCTAGCTTCTGGGATAGCTGCGCAGCCTGCATTCGCTCCATAAGACGCACACACATTTCCCCTTCCTTTTTAGGAGGGAAAAAGTGAGTCTTATAGAGCAAAAAATACGGTAATCTGTTCCAGGCTTGTAAAAACAACCCCTAAAACAGCAATTTAACATGCATTTTACTATCTAATGAGACCATTGATCCATAAAATGAAAGCAATAAACAATGTACTGCAGTCACACAATCAATCAATCAGTAGCTGAACTGGGTTCCGCACAGTCACAAAAAAACAAAAACAAAAAAGAGCCACAAAAACGCAGAATAAATAGCAAAAACAGACAGGCCTCAGCGTAACACTCGAAACGGAAGTGTGGCACTCAAAACAGAGCACATCCAACCTCCAAAAAGGGTTTGCAGAAGGGAACACTTACTACTGTACTGTATTTGCAGTGTTTGGGTTCCCAGTTGTTTGAGTACCAAGGCGTTTGAGAACCAAGGTACCACTTTAATCTCTTGTGAATGGTTGAGTGTTGGCAGTTCTACTTCAGTGGCAGACTCTGACCTACTCCTGAACCACAGCTCCCATCATCCCTGATCATTGGCCATGGCGGCTGTGGCTGTTGGGAGTTGGAGTCCAACCCCATTTGGACGGCACCCTGTTGGCTTTGCCTGGTGCAGCAGCCCTGTCTACTATGCACCCAAGCCGCCTTTTCATTAACTCACAGTTAGTCATAGATGGACCTATTGGCTTTTGTGGAACTGCACATTGCTCAAGAACTCCCAAAGCCACAAATCTCTAGAAACAAGAAGAATGACAGGATGACCCAAATTGTGCAGCTTTTATTTGGGTAATTAGAGAATTTATTATTATCAAGGACTGCATTTCTTGAACCCACTGAAGTGCTGCTTTAAGAAAGTTTTCATTGTTGGCTGCTAATTTGTGCTGTTGGTTGTTGCTCTTATCTAGAGTCTGCAGTCTTGTACAGGTATGGTTTTTCCCTCTGTTGTAAATATTGATGCAAAAATAATTTGTTTTACAAATTGTTGCATACTGTTTTGGCAGAAAGGCAAAGTAGGCTTGAAACTCGGATAGGGAAGAAAGTGACTGAAGCAGATTCCAGAGCAGTTTATATTTTTTCACACCCACAAATTGTGGTGTGAAAAAAACGCTGCAAGCCAATGATATGTGTGTAGATTTTCTTCCTTATAATAAAAGCAACCCAGTGTGAATTGAGATTCCCTCCCCAGTGTGGTAGCTGAGATTCCCCTCCTGCTCCTCCATGGGAGAGATGGGAAGACTGTGGGAAGACTATGCAGGCTGGGGGGAGGGAGGGGCTCATGATTAGGAGTTATTGATAATAGATCAGAATGCATGGCAGAAATGTTCTACTCCTCTGAATTTTGGAGTCATTCATAGTTGTCTCTGTAGACATCAAGGCCAAAAACCTGCTTCATCCCCACACTTTTTGTTTGTAAATGAATGCTGAGATTGTTGAGAATCCAAATAACAGATTCCACATGGAATTCCATCATTTATGGCACATGAGATTACAGTGGTACCTCGGGTTAAGAACTTAATTCATTCTGGAGGTCTGTTCTTAACCTGAAACTGTTCTTAACCTGAAGCACCACTTTAGCTAATGGGGCCTCCTGCTGCCGCCCCGCCGCCGGAGCACGATTTCTGTTCTCATCTTGAAGCAAAGTTCTTAACCTGAGGTAATATTTCTGAGTTAGCGGAGTCTGTAACCTGAAGCGTATGTAACCTGAAGCGTATGTAACCTGAGGTACCACTGTATAGGGGAGGGTGAATCCAAGCATGGTTCTTTTTTTTTAACACCAGTCCCTTAGTTCCTGGTTACCCACACTGAGAAAAGATTTCTGATGCTGTCGTAAATATCACCGAGCAAAAATTTCTGATCTTGAAAGCTTGTCTTTAATTCCTCCTGGCTTTATTGTTATTTTTAATTGCAATCAATATTGTCAACTCTACTGCATTGCACTAGAAATCTGGGTTGGAAAAATGTTTCCAAATTGAAAATGGGTTAGTGGTTGTGTTTTTGTTTTTAAAAGGAATTACCTTTGACTCTTCTTTGTGCAGCAACCTAATAAAATCGGACAGCATGAAACATATGGCAGCTTTTTTCATGGGTAAAATGTAGTTCAGTGTGTCATTAAGATACATCACTCAACAGGGCTTGCTATGCGGTGCTGTAAGCTTAAGAGGAAAAAAGAGCAAACAAAACTAATAAAAGGCACCACATTCAAAACTATAAAGCAAGGAAAGCTGACCTTGAAACCTAGAAATCCAATTCAGTGCATTGCAGAAAGATTGTGTGCATTTTGAATTCGACGTATGAAGTTCAGGCCTTGCAAGTCTCTGTGTCTACCTAAAAGGAACCATTGAATGGCTTGGCTTCCATTCATAATCATTGTTTACCTGTGGATCTTTGTGTGAAAAGGGAATGATAGTAGGCAATCTTATAAAGGAACATAAGCATCTCTGTTATACAGAATCAGACTGGTGCTCCATCTAGCTCAGAATTGCCTGCGCTGACTGACAGCAGCTACCCAGGGTTTCAGACTGGCAACGTTCACAGCCCTACCTGCAGGGTAGGCCCAAAGTGTTAAGTTGTGGGTGAACATATCAAACGACACAGCGATTCTTCAAACAGCTCTTGTTTATTCACAGTCCAGAACAGAACTGAACTGAAGGGTTCAGCCAGCCTCCTTATATAGGCTCCACCAGAACGCAACAGTAACCATTTTCTTAAACTATCCAATCACTGAACGTCACTTTCGATCCCTTATTTGCATATGTGGACCTGAACTATCTACAGTATCCCCCTGCTGGCCCAGGGGGAGAACTTCAGTACATAACACAAAGCTCCTTGACCTGGGGTTCGCATAACTCCATATCCTCCAACATTTCTCCAATGAAAATAGGGACGTCCAAAAGAGAAGTGGGATGTTCTGGGATCAGAAACCGGGATGGCTTCTGTAAATCCAGGACTGCCCCTAGAAAATAGGGGCACTTGGAGGGTCTGAAAGCCTATGAAAAATGTTAAATGCACTTTCTCAAAACGGTTTCCTAGTCGCAGGTAGTTTCTAGGCCATGTTCACAAGATGTCCCCTGAGTCCTTTAAGTTTGGATGGCTGCTTAAAAGCAAAACATTTCTACCCATATGGGAAGCGCAAGGTCCCCAATTCAAGCCTGTGAACCATGTGTTTGTTCAACAAGACTTGAGAGATGGCTTTGGCTCCACTTCTTTAAAGCCGAGTTCTTCCCTTGCCCCCGAGCCCTTTCGCTTTCGCTGTCTGTGGTAGCTAGAAGAGACTCGGTGATGCAAAACCTGGAAAGCAACATTTCCCTCGTTAGGGTCTTCTTATTGCACCCGCCAGCTGAAACTGGGAGTGCAAATACCTAGATGTTAGTGGGCTGACATACAAGTTCAGCACAGTGGTCATGTTGAGCTTGTTCTTCTGCAGATGAGGATCTTTTTTTGCGTGCTTAAAAAACACCGATTCGCGTAAATATTTTCCTACGTGTTGAGAATTGCCACTGGGGAGAATTCTTCCAGGCTGGGTCTTGCCTTGATGTGATAGTTTTATACCTATAGGGAAGAGTTAGAAAACGAGTAAATCTGGAGAAGTCTTCAGAGAATGTAAACCCCAACTACCACCTGCAGTCTGAAATGGAAAAGCTCAATCATGAGGCAAAAAACAAAGTTAAAGGAAAGTGGATAATTTGCATTTGATGCAATAGGAATCCTGCAACCTGGTTCATGCAGTTGGAGCCTTTTCATAGGTCTGTGGTGTCGGCTGTCCTGTAGCCCTATGCTTAATTGTAGTGGCATGTGGAGAACTAAAGTAAACTCTTAGTAGTCATTCACAGTGACAAACCGAAGATACGACTTTCTAGGCGTTCCTCCACTCCAGTGTGCCTCCCTTGCAACTCACCCTCCTCCTACATTTGCATAGTTATTTAATAACCATTGACCACATTCATGGGTTTGCGTCATGACCTAATACTTAAAGAGATTTCACATATGGAGGATGTCTGGTTGTATTTGATCATAGTTGGGGCCTCCATTGATTTGTGTGTTATGTGTGTCTGTATTTCGCTTCTTCATGGATGGATGAAGATGCAATCCCTTTCCGTTCTGGTGCCCTACAGCACAAACTCAGCCTGAAAGCAGCTTTGAGTCTTAAAAGGCCCTGTGTTTTTGCCACGTCACGTATTCTCATAGCCAGCTGAGAAAGCTGCTGTTAAAAATACCTCCTTAACTGTGTTTCTTGGTACAGTGGTACCTTGGGTTAAGAACTTAATTCGTTCCGGAGGTCCGTTCTTAACCTGAAACTGTTCTTAACCTGAAGCACCACTTTAGCCAATGGGGCCTCCAGCTGCCGCCGTGCCGCCGGAGCACGATTTCTGTTCTCATCCTGAAGCAAAGTTCTTAACCCGAAGTAATATTTCTGGGTTAGTGGAGTCTGTAACCTGAAGTGTATATAACCTGAAGTGTGTGTAACCCGAGGTACCACTGTACTGACTTTGACAATTGGCATTGCAGTCCTAAAAACACATTTATTTGAACACAGGTACTAGAGTGTTGAGTGGAACTTTCTGGAATGGTAAGGTGGGCTCCCAGTCCTTCCCTCCCAAGAGTTCAATCTTGTAGGAAATAGTCATACAGAATCACACAACAAGTCAACTGTGCGTGTTAGTGCATAGTCTACATGGATCAGAAAGTTTATTTAGGTAGCCGACACCTTCAGAGGAATCGAGTGTTGGGTGCAAATCACAGTGACTATTGCACTCAGGTCCTGTTTACAGGCTTCTCAATAGACATCTTGTCATCCGCTGTGAGAATGGGATTCTGGACTAGATGGGTCTTTGGTCTTGTGTTCTTAGGAAATGTAAACGTTCAGTTCTAAACTATTCATATATGTACCGTGACAGAGAATCACTGTGCTTCACATGCATTGACAAATGCTGTCTCTCTCATGGTACTTGTTCTGCATACGTCTCTCTCCTGTCCCAACACAAAAAGGTCATACTATGGTTCAACCCACCCACCCATTCAGGTTGGTATTGTCTGCTCTGATTTGCAGCAGCAGACTGTTCTGACTGAGCTTCAGCCAGGGGTTGCAGGGTGCTGAACCTTGGATCTTCTGCATGCAGCACAGCATGGCTAGTGGTCAGGGCTGATGGGAGTTGTAGTCCTACAGGAGATGTTGGTTACCCATGATGGTGCTGAGTAGAAATGGTTTGCAGTGTGTGTGTGTGTTGTGGTTGCAGTTGCGTGCTAACGAAGATGATTGCTTTGTCATTGAAGAATGTTACTTCTCCCGTGCTGTAAAGCAGAGCTTTCAAGTTAAATGGGACAGAGGAAGCTTGTGGTGTCACTTGTTTCTGCTTTCCAGAGAGTGATCTTGACACAGAACCTTGAACTTGGTGGGGAAACTTAGGCAGAAAGCTTGCAAGATGTATTATTAATGACATAGCAACCCTCTGTGCAGAGGAGTTTCTGCACATTTGTGACGTGGGTTTAGCAGTTCTGATGCCTAGTTAAAGGAGATGAGGTTCAGAAATTAACATAATGCACAATTTGCAATCGATGCCTTGCTAAAGAAGTGATTTGCTGCTAAATGAAGAGACTAAACAACAGTAAATCACTTCTTTAGCAAGGTAACAATCGCAAATTGTGCTTTATGTTAGTCTCTTCATTTAGCTTCATGCAGGTCTGACTCTGTGCTCTGCTTCAGTCTTCCAAAGTCTGAACTGATAATGAGACCGAAGGGGAGGGGAGGGACAGTGAAGGGTTCTTGTGGTGTTTTTGATCTCTATAGTGTGTTCTCTAATAAGGTTAAGTGCGGCTGGTGAATGTTGTATGTATATGGATGTTAGCTTGTTAATAAAATACCTGTTTTCAATGACTTCTTCGAATCTGGAACTTCATACTGAAAACAACACATGGTACCAGAAGTGAAATACATTGTGTGACTGAGCTCTCCCATTGATTTAAGCACCAACTTTTCCCTCTGTGTCTCCCCCTTCTCATGCTCCCCTACCTGGACTTCATGGAAATCCAGAACTGTGATGAAGCGCTACAGATCCTTCAATGCATGGGGTGGTGAGGAAGGAATGTGTGATGCCACTCTTACATTTTTATTATATGTAAAAGATATCTATGTTATCAGGTTAAGAGGATACTTTGCCTAACACAATGCTTCATGTGATCTTGACCAGGAGGTCTTATTACTCTGAGTAGTTAGAATATCCAACAGCATAATGCTATCCCACCTCTTTTAGGTAATACTTTCTTCATGTTTTACGAAGTCTACTTCAGATGACTAATAAGAACATCCATGTGAAATGCGATTAGGCTAAT
Organism: Podarcis melisellensis; assembly: GCF_964234715.1. Lineage (NCBI taxonomy): Eukaryota > Metazoa > Chordata > Lepidosauria > Squamata > Lacertidae > Podarcis > Podarcis melisellensis. The sequence continues at coordinate 47,667,925 of NC_138543.1, forward strand.
TTTCAGCGCTCTCAGCATGAAGGCAGATGGAATACTCTAGTACACAGCAGGCCAAAGTAACTACTTCAGCATTTTAGGGATCTGTCCAAAATAATTAATAATCTCAAATTGGGGAAGAAGTCATATTGACCTTATGCTGGAGAGAGTGGTGTGGAGCTGAAATCTTGCTGATTCATCACATTGTATGTATCTGTAGGCTGGAAATACAGCAGTAGGTAGGACTGTAGCATTGTTTGGAACATAATATGATGCTGAGGAGTGTTTTGCATGTTACTTAAGCTCTTGCGTTTAGAAGATGCTGGAGCTTCTGTTTGTATACGTACCAAGCAAAGAGTGGAGTCCCTAAGATGGTTGGATGGTGCCTTCTACAGACAAGATGGCGCCTGATGTATAGCTCTGCTTTCTTTGGACCACATCAAAGAGGCTGAGGAGGAGGGAGTTGTTGTCTGGGGAGCCCAGGACCTCCACACACACTTTGTGCACTGGGGAAGGTCCCTTTGGTGCTTCTAATGCAGCTGTTTCACTTCATCTCCGGAGGCGCACTCCATTGTCTCTTGAGACAGACGAGTGCCAAATCCAACTCCCACCATCCTTGGTTATTGGACATGTTTGGCTGGGGCTGATGGGAATTCTAGGCCAGCAAGATCTGGAGGGCACCTGGTTGCAGGAGGTTCTTCTAAATCATCATCCATAGTGGTTGGAGAGTGTCTCCTACTCTGATGGTTTTTTCCCTTTCATAGCACCCAAGGACTACCCAGGTATTTCCTGGCTGTTCAGAGCCAGCAATTTCCCTTCCAAAAGGAAGATATGACCAGTCCTGACTGGCAGGTTTGGCCAGTAGTAACAAACAATAGGCTTGTCCTGGAGATCGTGAGTTGTCACCTACTTTTAAGAAAACCAGCATTCTCTGTTCGATTTGTGCACCAAAACATCAAAAGTGTGTGTTGCTGTTTTGAATTTGGAATTGCCTTGGCCATTGTTTCCTTAAAGCATCTGTGGTCTCTGCATCTTCACTCTTCTGAGCATGTTCACGTGGCTCTAACTTTAAGGGGTTCAGTGTTTCAGATCCCAAACAGGACAGGCGCTGTTTTACTCATCCTGGACTCCTGCCAAATTCTAGACCCCTTTAACTTCTTTCCAGAATAGCATACTGGTCTTAATTGTAAATCAGACGGAAGCAAGAAGTCAAGAGATGTGAAGGAATCCCTTGTTTGTGCTGTTCCCTTTGTTGTAAGGATTTTTAAGTAAGAAAGTCATATGCTCCTTTCATTCTGTTCCTTGTCACTTGTGGCTTTTCCCCTTTTTTCTGGAGTATCTCCCTCGCAGATTCTTTATAAAGAACAGACGGCGCTAAACCTTCCAGTCTGAAATCTGCACAGTATCATACTGTCTAAGCCAACTTTTTATCTTCCTGTCTAAGGATTAAACGGCTCTCAACAGTCTGACTTTTTGTGCTACCTGCCTGCGGTGGTGCACGTCTAACAGACTATCCCCCAGCCACTCCCACCTCCCCAAATACAAACATGCTTCCCTTCTTTGCCTACTCAATAATGGAAGAAGAGTGAAATCACTGGTGGAGACCAGCCTCCTTATCACAAGGCTAAAGGCTTGGATTAAAAGTCTGTCTGTCTGGGCTTTTCTGAAGTTGGAGACAGACAATGCTTCTGACAGCAAATGGAACTTAAATGTGAGAGGCTTCTCCTGTTGTGTATGTAGCTCTTTTCGCCTGCTGGTGCCTCTGGGCAAACAAGGATGGCAGGCTTTTGTGAACAAGACAGAAACCTGCTAATCGGAAACAAAATGGGACGTGCATATGCGCCATAAGCTGCAGTTCCTTCCTACAGACTGCCTCCAGCTCCCAGGGTGAGGGGTTTGGCAGCCTTATTTTAATTATTGCACAAATTACTTTAAATAAACAATCATCTTCTAGTGCAGTGTTTCCCAAACTTGGGTCTCCAGCTGTTTTTGGACTATAGTTCCCAACGTTCCTGATCATTGGTCCTGCTAGCAAGGGAGGATGGGAGTTGTAGTCCAAAAACAGATGGGAGACTTGAGAGCCAGTGTGGTGTAGTGGTTAAGAGCGGTAGACTCGTAATCTGGTGAACCGGGTTCGCTTCCCCGCTCCTCCACATGCAGCTGCTGGGTGACCTTGGGCCAGTCACACTTCTCTGAAGTCTCTCAGCCCCACTCACTTCACAGAGTGTTTGTTGTGGGGGAGGAAGAAGGGAAAGGAGAATGTTAGCCGCTTTGAGACTCCTTAGGGTAGTGATAAAGCAGGAGATCAAATCCAAACTCCTCCTCTTCTTATTCTAGTGTTCAGGTTCTTTGCCTTGTACTTGCCCTAAATAGGACAATAAGACTGCTAGGGTTTTATCACTGAATACGGTTGTTGTGAATTATCTCAAGTTGTCTGCTTATCTCAGGCTTTGCATTGTCACAGACTGTACTTGTTCTGCATTTAATTGCCATTTGACCCCCTCTCACAACCCCCCTCTATAACTATATGCATGTATGAGAGACAAGGTGGGTGGGGTTACAAGCCGTGCTGGACCAGACCAAAGGGACATCTTTTCCAGCATCCCATTTTCCAGATGTCTATGGGAAGGGCCACAAACCAATTGCCCCCTCTTGCTGCTGTTCTGCAGTGACTGGTAATTCAGAGGGACGCTCCCTCTGAACCTGGTAGCAGTATATAGGGGTGGGACAACAGCTCAGTGCCAGAGCATCCACCTTTCTTGTAGAAGGTCCCAGGTTCAATCCCAGCATCTCCAGGTAAGGTTTAACATGAGTCAACAGTGTGATGCAGCAGCAGAAAACCTTATTCTATTCTAGGCTACCATCAATAGATGTCTAGGGAAGTAATAGGCCCACCTTATTCTCCCTTGGCCAGACCACACCTGAAACACTGTGTCCAGTTCTGGGCACCATAATTTAAGAAGGATATTGACAAGCTGGAACGTGTGCAGAGGAGGTTGACCAAGATGATCAAGGGTCTGGAAACCAAGCCTTATGAGGAATGGTTGAGGGAGTTGGGTTTAGCCTGGCAAGGAGGAGATGGAGAGGAGATATGATGGCCATCTTCAATTATCTTAAGGGCTGTCACATGGAGGATGGAGCAGGCTTGTTTTCTCCTGCTCTGGGGGGTCGGACTCAAACCCAATGGCATCACGTTACAAGATTCTGACTAAACATCAGGATGAACTTTCTGACAGAAAACTTTTCGACAGTGGAACAGTCTCCCTCAGGAGGTTGGGGACTCTCCTTCCTTGCAGGCTTTTAAGCAGCGGTTGGATGGCCATCTGTCATTGATGCTTTAGTTGAGATTTCTGCATTGCAGGAGCTTGGACTAGGTGACTCTTGGTGTCCCTTCCAACTCTATGATTCTAAGACTGGGGACTTGGCTACATTAGTTTTTTTTAAGAAAAGAAGTGTTTTAAATACATTATAACACTCTGACACCAGATTGTGCTATAGAGTTTTATCCGTTGGCAACGTGGTTTCCCATTGTGAGCTTTACAACACGTTTTTCGAAACTTTTTTTGATGTGTCTAGATCCAGCCTGGGAGAGACCCCATTGGAAATGCTGCCAGTTAGTGTAGACCACACTGAGCTAGATGAACCAGTGGTGTGACTTGGTATTAAGACAGCTTCCCATGTCCCAGTGTGGTGTAGTGGTTAAGAGCGGTGGACTTGTAATCTGGTGAACCGGGTTCGATTCCCTGCTCCTCCACATGAAGCTGCTGGGTGACCTTGGGCTAGTCACACTTCTTTGAAGTCTCTCAGCCCCACTCACCTCACAGGGTGTTTGTTGTGGGGGAGGAAGGGAAAGGAGATTGTTAGTTGCTTTGAGACTCCTTAGGGTAGTGATAAAGCGCGATATCAAATCCAAACTCTTCTTCTTCCCAAGCCTTAGTAGCCTTACACATGCCAACTAAGGGGAATGCTCCATGCATTTCAGTTGGAAAAGTTATGTCGTGACAAATTGGTTACGTTCTCAAGGTGGTTTTTTGTATACTTATATAATTTGTATTGTAAATCACCTTTCTGTTCTAAAGCAGAAGGTGGAGTAAATGGATAGCAAATCAATTGATCACCAAATGCTCTCTATATCACACAATCAAATTAGTTAGCCTTTAAATTCACCCATGCTTCCCACAACCTGTTTTAAAAAAATCATTTATCTCTTTGCTTGGATATGCATCTTCATCAAACGGTGATCAGTCTTGCTGGAAGAGATGCATTTTTTTTTCTCATGACAGAATTGGTTTCTGAAGTGGTTTGCATTCCTCTGTTCCATTTTCATAAATGGCAAACCCTGGTGATTGCAGAAGTAATAATTTACTAGCCTACAAGTCCTCTACTTGCAATTTACTCCAGTTGTTAGCTCTGCAAGTCCTTTAAAAAAAACATTTAGTTGAGGAGGCAGACATGAGCTTTGTATTATCTGTTAGTTAAGAACTTTACTAGTGGGGAAGACAGACGTCTGTCTTGCTCTAACAACGAAGGCTCAAGTGAATGCACACCAGACAGTTGATGGGTGTGTGAAATGAGATTGGTAATCACAGATAGAATTTTCCTAATCTATTGTGCATTCTTCACCTATGCAACACCACCATTCAAAGTCAGCATTTGAGGTGCTTTGGCAAAGTTTAATCTGTTTAAATCAATTGTAATGTTTTTTGTTTAGTGGTGTCCGACTCTTCGTGACCCCATGGACCAGAGCACGCCAGGCACTCCTGTCTTCCACTGCCTCCCGCAGCTTGGTCAAACTCACGTTGGTAGTTTTGAGAACACTGTCCAACCATCTCGTCCTGTCGTCCCTTTCTCCTAGTGCCCTCAATCTTTCCCAGCATCTGGGAACTCTTTGTGACCCCATGGAAATATATATATAGTTTACATTAAATGGAATGCATTGATATTATACCCCATGCCCTGCAATTCAGAACTATGAACCTACAGTATTGGGGATCCATTTTTAAACCCATTGGAAATATGCAGGCCCATGCAGAATTGAAACCTATTGAGTAGCTGGAAGTGGCACAAACTGCTGCGGTCCTGAGTTTGAAAGCAAGGCTTTGTTGTGGACGCGTCACCAATATGGGCTTTTGCGGCTTGGATTAAAAGGAATTAAAAGATTAATCTGTGCCCAGTCTGCAGAGAACAGCTCTTTGTATGCGTCAGGTGGTTTTCCATGCCACAGGTATTTTTAAAATTGGCCCCATAAACTAGTAAGAATTCCTGTGAACTAACTGACCCCTTTTATGTAAAACAGCTTTAGGAGCTGATAATGGCACTAAACACAAAAGATCTAAACTGTTTAGTTTTGCAGTTTTCCCCAAGGCTGTCCTGGCTATTGGACAAATAGGACGCTGTAAAGGGTCTGTTGAGTCTGAACTATATCTTTTTTTTAAAGAGAGTTAGCATTCCTGGCATTAGGGTTTTTTAAAACCTGTTTTCCACTCCATGTTGTGAGATGCTAACTATGGAACACTAACTCTGTGAGGGGTTTTGGCTTCCAGATTTGTACTGAGATAACCGCTTTTAACATAAAATAACTTGCCTCAACAACAACAACTTTATTATTTGTACCCCATGCATCTGACTGGATTGCCCAGCTACTCTGGGTGACTTCTATCAGCTATAAAAACATAATAGAACATCAAACATTAAAAACTTCCCTATACAGGGTTGCCTTCAAATATTTTATAAATGTTCTACAGTCATACCTCGGGTTACAGATGCTTCAGGTTGCGATTTTTCAGGTTAAGGACTGCCGAAACCCAGAAGTACCGGAATGGGTTACTTCCGGGTTTCGGCGGTCATGCATGCGCAGAAGCGCTGAATCGCAACCTGTGTGTGTGCAGATGCGCAGCTGCGGGTTGTGAACATGCATCCTGCACAGATCACGTTCACAACCCAAGCATCCATTGTATAGTTATTTATCTTTGACATCTGATAGGAGGACATTCCACAAGGTGGGCACCATTACCAAGAAGGCTGTCTGCTTGGTGCCCAGTAGCCTCACTTCTCGCAGCGAGGGAACCGCCAGAAGGCCCTTGGAGCTGGACCTCAGTGGACGATGGGGGTGGAGACGCTCCTTCAGGTATACAGTGGTACCTCAGGATGCGAATGGGATCTGTTCCAGAGCCCCGTTCACATCCAGAAGCAAACGTAACTAGGAACAGCACGTCTGTGCATGCACGCGTCATTTTCACCACTTCTGCGCATGCGCGTGATGTCATTTTGAGCGTCTGCGCGAGCGGCGAAACCCGGAAGTAACACGCTCCATTACTTCCGGGTTGCCGCGGAGTGCAACTCGAACACGCTCAACATGAAGCATATTCAACCTGAGGTATGACTGTACAGGGCTTTAAAGGTCAGCACCAATGCTTTGAATTGTGCTCAGAAATGTACTTGGGAGCCAATGTAAATCTTTTAGGACCGGTGTGTTATGGTCTTGGCAGCCGCTCCTAGCTGCCAGTCTGCCACCCACATTCTGAATTAGTTGTAGTTTCCTTCAAAGGTAGCCCCCCATAGAATGCATTGCAGTTCTATGCCTTCAAACTGGAGATAACGAGAGCATGAACCACACTGGCGAGACAATGCGCAGGCAGCCAGGTAGACAGCCTCCTTGGACGCAGAATTAACCTGTGCCTCCATGGACAGCTGTGAGTCCAAAATGACCTCTAGCCTGGTCCTTTAGGGGCACAAGTTACTCCGTTCAGGACCAGGGAGTCCTCCACACCTGCCCGCCCTCTGTCCGGCAGAAACAGTACTTCTGGTGGGATTCACCAACCACCAAAGAACAGATGGCATTGCTCCTCCTGCAGCTGATGGTGCGAAAGGGTTTCGGCCACAGTTGTTGGGAGGAACCTTAGAGGCCACGTAGTCTGACCCCCTGCTCTGCGCAGGATGCCGACGAGGGTTCAACATATGCATGTAACACTACTCAGCTGGGAGTGCAGCAACCTGCCAACGTTACGCATCCGAAATAACAGATGTGGAACAGAAGTGATGGGAGATCTCTGCCGCCTGCTCACCTCTAAATAAATCCACGGAAAAATCACGAAAACACCACAAGCTTCCAGTGACCTCATTCAGAGGAAACAGAAGCTGAGTTTGCCGAAGTCCCCGGGGTCCTCTCTGCCTGGATAACTGGGGCACGCATAATAATATTTTCAAGCCTCCTTCGCCCCATTCATGCTTCCCGTTTGTGGGTATGTGCCAAAAGAAAGAAATGTGTCAGAAGGATTTAGGTTGCTCTATATTTCTCTCTTTCTGTGTTGGTTTTGAGGGGGGGGCGGGCGGGGAGGGCTTTTTGAAAAGCACAATAATGAATGGGCTGATGGAGGAGCTGGGGGCCCCAGGCAGCCACGGAGATCACAAAAGTAGTGAACGTAAAGTGCTTTTTCTTCTGTGCTTGGGGAACGAAGTATCAATCGGCCAAGATAGCATTTGTCACCGCTAGATAGGCTCGCTGGAATATTTTTTATTAAAACATCACCACCTCCACCACCGCCTCTCCCCCTCCCCAAAGTGTGAGTGAGACTGGCTGTTAACTGAATACTACAATCTGAGTCTCCTGGTGTAAATGCGAATCCGGTAATTATAGATGAGCTAATACGCCGTTCAACTATCATGTTAGTTTTGTGTCTTCTTAAGTGCCGCGCTTCCCAGCCAGCTGACTTCCACCTTAACTCGGCGTTCTTCTGTTTTGCTGGTATGAATTATTAATGCCTTGTTGAAAGCTTAATAATTTTTCTCTTCTTTTGCTCTGATTAAATAAGCTGCCTTTGTTACCGATATAGCTGCCTGTCTCCGTTGCTCATCATAAACCTATCCAGGAGGTATGCCGAAATTATGCAGTGCCTGTTGTGATGCATTTAACGCGTATCCGGAATTAGAGTTTGAAAGTCACGTCGACTTTCAAGGGGACTTTGACATGATACACTGGCATCAACAAAATTCCATATATCAGCTGGCAGTCCTCAGACCGTTGCCTCTACTCTTGCTTCTCCAGAGTAGATGTCTTTATCCCCAGTTCTGCAGCTAGTTTATTTATATACTGCTTTTTGGTCCAAAGATCCCGCCCCATGTGAAAAAACATACCCACATGCCAGTCAAATAGGTAAAGGCAAAGGTAAAGGGACCCCTGACCTTTAGGTCCAGTCGTGGGTGGCCAACTCTGGGGTTGCGGCGCTCATCTCACTTTATTGGCCGAAGGAGCCGGTGTACAGCTTTCGGATCATGTGGCCAGCATGACTAAGCCGCTTCTGGTGAACCAGAGCAGTGCACAGAAATGCTGTTTACCTTCCCGCTGGAGCAGTACCTATTTATCTACTTGTACTTTGTGCTTTTGAACTGCTAGGTTGGCAGGAGCAGGGACCGAGCAATGGGAGCTCACCCCATCGCGGGGATTCGAACCACCAACCTTCTGATCGGCAAGTCCTAGGCTCTGTGGTTTAACCCACAGCGCCAAATAGAGCTCCCCCCCAAATAACATTTTGCAAGGGTGCCTTGTTACATATTTGTTAGATGTAAGCTAGGCACCTAATGGCTCCTGAAACCACAGTTACAGTCACCAAAACGGAATGTCTAGCTGCGAGTTTGAGGGCAGATGTCTTGAAATTCATCCGGCTGTTGTTGGGCTACAACTCCCATCATCCATGACCACTGCTCCTTCTAGCTAGGGATGATGGGAGTTGTGGTCCTGCAGCAGCTGTCCACCCAAGTTTGAGAAACACTGTGTGACTCAACTGGCTTTTCATGTTTGATCTAAGCTAGCTTCCAATAGCTATAGTAGTGAAGGTGCTGCCTTACTTGCTCTGTGTTGGGTTTTTTGTGGTTCAGGGGAGGAACTGACTGCTCATTTGTGTGGTTTGGCTAGCATTGAATACTTCTGTGCTTCATAAGAATTGGTGGTTCGGATATCTTTTTTTTTTTTTAATTGGGGGGTACTTTGTGGTATAACATTCTGGCTCAGAATTTAGTTTCCCAGGAACCCAAATTCCCTGTTTTCCCCCGGCCATGCATTCATTCATTCCAACGGGACAACTTCATGCTAAGTGTAGTGTGTGCAGCTTTGCAAACTGTTGACAAACTACCGTATTTTTTGCTCTATGAGACTCACTTTTTCCCTCCTAAAAAGTAAGGGGAAATGTGTGCGCGTCTTATGGAGCGAATGCAGGCTGCGCAGCTATCCCAGAAGCCAGAGCAGCAAGAGGGATTGCTGCGCAGCGATCCCTCTTGCTGTTCTGGCTTCTGAGATTCAGAATATTATTTTTTCTTCTTTTCCTCCTCCAGAAACTAGGTGCGTCTTATAGTCTGGTGCGTCTTATAGAGTGAAAAATACGGTATTCACAGCTGCTTTTATAAGCCAATAATATCTCTTGTTCTTTGGTGCTTTTTTGCTCTTCTTTTCATCTTCCCCACCTCCCAGCCTTATCTGGTTTCATTGTTTTCAAGAATATGTAATTCTCTTCAGGAAATCAACGCACAAATAAGCAATGTGAAGCTGTGACACTCCTCAAGCTTTCCCACCCTGCCTATTTTTGACTGGGCTTCCTAGCCAAATGGGATTGCTAATTGAGGGGTTAGGTGGTGCCAAAAAGGCCTGGCGGGGTTTGTGTGTATGTGTGTGTGTGCGGAGGAAATTCAGTAGACCACCAGTTAAACATTTCCCCCCCTCTTGGGATCCCTCCAGTGTGTGTTTAAGTTGAGTGATGAAGGCAAGTGTAGCAAGCCCTCTGGGCACATATGGTATCCATTCTATATGTGTATTTATAGAAAGATTGGCTCTTTCTAACCCCCTCGCCTCTCTCTGTAACTTTGCACAAAGGTGTAAATAAAAGGCAAAGAGAGAGGGTGAGGTAACGTGGAGAAATTGATATGAAACTGAATAAAAATGCCCATCATGTTTTGATGAAATACACCTTCAAGAGGAATGGTTTTACATGCTCTCCATTTCAACAAAGTAATTTCTCAAAAGAAGAGTTTGGATTTGATATCCCGCTTTATCACTACCTGAAGGAGTCTCAAAGAGGCTAACAATCTCCTTTCCCTTCTTCCTCCCCCACAACAAACACTCTGTGAGGTGAGTGAGGCTGAGAGACTTCAGAGAAGTGTGACTGGCCCAAGGTCACCCAGCAGCTGCATGTGGAGGAGCGGGGAATCGAACCCAGTTCACCAGATTACAAGTCTATCACTCTTAACCACTACACCACACAAGCTGTGTCTTCTCTTGGGGCAGGGAGCGGGTACAAGCTGTCTTGTTCTGAGTCACACCATTGATCCATCTATCTCAGTACAGTGGTACCTTGGTTCTCAAACTTAATCCCTTCCGGAAGTCCGTTCCAAAACCAAAGCGTTCCAAAACCAAGGTGCGCTTTCCCATAGAAAGTAATGCAAAATGGATTAATCCGTTCCAGACTTTTGAAAACAACCCCTAAAACAGCAATTCAACATGAATTTTGCTATCCAATGAGACCATTGATTCATAAAATGAAAGCAATAAACAATGTACTGCAGTCACACAATCAATCAGTAGCTGAACTGGGTTCCGCACAGTCACAAAAACAAAACAAAAAAGCCGCAAAAACACAAAATAAATAGCAAAAAACAGATGGACCTCTGTGTAACACTCAAAACGGAAGTGTAGCACTCAAAACAGAGCATGTTTGGGTTCCAAAAAAAGTTTGCAAACCGGAACACTTCCGGGTTTGCAGTTTTGGGGTTCCAAGTTGTTTGAGTACCGAGGCATTTGAGAACCAAGGTACCACTGTATTGTCTGCACTGGCTGGCAGCAACGCCCAAGGGTTTCAGGCAAAGGACCTTCCCATCCTTAACTTCAGATGCAGGGTGTTGAACCTCGGATCTTCTGCATGCAAAGTACTTGCTGTTCTGCTGAGTTCAGCCCTTCCTGCTAAAGGTTTAATAGGTAGTCCCCAGCTGTTTGTTTTGGGTGGAAGGAACAGGATAGCCCAGTGGAATAGTGAATGCTTTGTGCAGAGATGATTCGTGGTTCAATTCCGGTGCAGGGGTTTTATGAAACAAGCCTCGCAACCCTACCCACCGTAGATGAATGACTGATAAAACTATTGGACTGAGATGGCAAAGTTAACATGTTTAATTGGGGGGGGGGGGAATCGTTGCTGATGGATGTTAAGGATTGGAAATTTCTTAGGTACTTTTTGCACGAAAGAGAAAATGATCTTGTAATATCTGGATTTTAAGATTGAAAAATATACTGTTTATAGAAGATAAAATGATTGGATATGAACGTATGGATATCATATGTAGCTGCAGGACAGAGAACCAGAAGTCCTTATATATATATATTTATCTCCTTTAGTTTTTTCCCCTCCCCCCCTTTCTCACTTTCTCTTTCTTTAGGTTTCTCCTTTTTTGTCTTTTCTTCCTTCTATGTTCTCTTATAGACTAGCTGTTTTATCTCAGTGTATTATAAAAGGAAACTTTGTAATGGATATGAATTTTTGTATATTTTTGAATAAGTATCATTTTTTTAAAAAAACCAATGATGGACCAGTGGTCTGATACAGTATAAACCCGTTTCAAATGTCACCAGAGTTTGGTGTATGATGATATGATGTTATTTTATTTGCACACAGAAAAACCAGGATTTTATTAAGTGTTTTGTGAAGCTGCTCATAGTTCTGGTCTAGCATCTGTACCAACTTTCTGTACCAAATTGTCCTTATACAGAATAGTTCAGCAATGCTGGGAACTTCCTTTTGAAGCATGTGGCTTAAAATCAAAATCAAAATCACTGTTCTTAAAACAATACACTCAAACATTTTTATACGACCGATTTAAGCCAACTCAAACAGCTCTTTTTGTGTCTGTGTGTATATACAGCAAATTTTACAATAATAAAAAGACTCTGGAGAACAAAGAGAGGAAACTCTATGCTAAATGGAAGCCAAAGATTTATGCCCAGATGTTGACTTGTTGTAGTGGATTTGGTTCCTCATAATTTAACCATCTCTGCAGAAACCTGTTACTTTTGGTTTTTAAAAACCTGTGTTTGAAGCGTGACAAAAGTCAATCCCATTTGTTTCATTCATCACATCTCCTGCAGGTAGCACATGATGCCACAAGCTCAGCAATTAATCAGAATAACTTAAGTTCTGCCTCTCTCTGCACAAACCAGCTTGGACCCTGCAGTCTTGATCAGTGGCCCCTCTCTGTGTGCCTCATTCGAGGGGCGGCGGAGAGTAGCTTCATGAGAAGGGGCTCTTTCCACTAATATAATGGTTCTAGGGAGTAAGAGCCACCCCAGCTTTCATAGATTGGCAATGGCTATGCAGGATTCCAGGGCACAGCCTTTCCCAGCCCCTTGCTAGAGATACTTGGGACCTTAAGCATGCAGTAGCCCCATCCATACAAATGACAAAGTCTAGGATAAAAATTGTCGGATGATTCACCAATAAATATAAAAACTTGTTGGCATCTGTCTGCCTTGAGAGACAATGGAGTGCGCCTCCAGTTAATCTACTGTGTTAACAGCACTGAAGTAGCCTCCTCAGTGTCGCGGTCTGGTTCATGGGCGATCAAAGTCCCGGCTGGGGACGTCGGGACCGGGGGCAAGATGGCGGGGTGGGAGCAGGAACCGGGGGTCCAGGAGTCAGGAGTCAGAAAGCCAAGGGTCCGAGGGTCAGGAAGCAAGGAGTCATAAAGTCAAACGCAGCAAGGCAGGGAACGAAGGGAAAATGCTGACCTTATATCCTTCCCCAGCTCTTGCCACCAGGTGTGCTGTGTGTTACCAATTGTCCTCACTTGTGTGGCCACGCCTTGCCTCTTCAGAACAAACTTAGGAAGGCCCCATTCCTGCAGAGTCCTATTGGTCACAGGGCCTGGCTCCTGCCTGCACACCTGACCACTGAGGGTGCAAGCCTGGGCAGTGTGTGTGGAGGTCCTGGGCTGCCCAGATGACAAGAATCAAAAGAGCAAGATGTTTGGCACCACCTTGACTGCAGGCATTGCTGGAAGGAGGCAGACAAGACACCATCCAACCGTCTTAGGGACTCCACTCTGGATTTGTGTAGGGTTTACTCTTGAGCCTTTTCTTCTCCCAAGGATATCTCACAAGGCAGCGGAGGTTTAGGACCAGTGTTCCTTCTTCTAGATAGGCTCCCTTCCAAGGTCAACAAAGCCCACCTGCCCCTCGCTTCCTCCTACAACACATGCAATAACTGCCTTTTTGAGCGTTGGATCCACTATTGGGTCTTGTCAGCTCAATCTGCTGGAGCCTTCTTCACCTGCAGGAGATATCTCTAACTCGCCAAGGGTTTAAGACCCATCGGCTACCCTCACCTAGGAGGCATAGGTGAGAGCTGAGTGCATGGTGGGACCGAAGTGTTAGGATATTGATGTTCCGTTCTACCCTAAGAGGAACAGATATGTGGATTGTTGTATGTCACATGTCTGTTTACATTCCAGCGCAGCTTGCTGGGAGCTTCCGTTTGTGTAGAGCTTTTGCTTAGTGCTTCCTGCTCTTAGACATGAAGGAGAGCAGACATGTTTCCTTTGTCTTGATCTATGCTGAATAAACGGCTTGTAAATATGTTTTACATATGCCTCTGTCCGCCCTTCCGTTGTGAAGAGTTAATTACTCTGCTGATTAGAGCGTGCGCCAGCTTTTAAAGAGTTCTGAAGCTGTGGGTCGCTGTTTGATGCTGTTCTGAGAACCGGAGTTTGCTCGGCTACCGGCCGGTGGGCTGGAGTCAGCTGCGGGCCTGCCAATTGCCCCCATTCCCTTGGACGCATCACAACACAAAGGTGGACAAAGTACCCTAGAAGAAGCACAGTGTCTCTCCCACCAGAGGTTCTGCCCTTCCCATAACACCCCATATTCCCCAAATATAAAAGCTAAATAAGTCCAAAATAAATACGAATTGTCTTGAGCTCTTGAACAGAGTCTTTCAGGTTTAAATCCAAATTGTTTTAGCAAACATAGATTGCTGGCACACACACACAGAGGAATTGGCAAAGATCTAGTAACCCAACACATTTCTCTGTGGCATCTTCAGCGACATGGAACTTCCTTACTGCAGAACTGCCTTCACTATACAGCTTTTATTATATGCTGAAAATGCCCCTCTTTACCCAGGCCTTTGATACTTGAGATACGCTTATTTTGTACACGTCCTGTTCTTGAGATTGCAGTTTGTTTTCACCTGTTTTCTTTGTATTTTAAAGTGTAGTCACCCACCTTCAAGGTGAAGAGCAGGCAATGCAATAAATTAATGATAAATAATGATAATTTTGACTGGATCCCCCTGCCCCGTCCCCTGGTAGCTCCAGTGTGGTAAGCTAAGTTCTCCAATGTTTTGCATATAGTAGTCTGAAAAGCCTTCCTATTGTTTGAGCTGTATGCAGAACATTTATTGCAAACCATTTAAATACAAAAATCAAATTCAGCATTGTTTCCAGTCTCATCTGAGAAGTAAACCTCCATTTTTATTTCCTCTTCCCCAGCCAAGGGCACCTTGAGGCAAACCTGTTCTTAAAAGCCGATTTTCCTCTTGCTGAAATCCCCCCCCCTTTTGTTTTGAAGTCTTTTTTTTTTCATTTTGAGAAATTGTCTGCTGTGGAAGGATTAACTGTGGACAATCAGTTTCTGAGACTTCCTTTTGAGAAGTACATTTATTGAATGTCTTCTGCTTTTTGCTACTTACTTGGCATCTTGCAAAAGGTTATTTTGTTTGTTTCTGTCAGTGTTCTAGGGCCTCGGAATAGCCGCCCTGTCCTTTTTTTTTCTTTTTGCAAGTGAAAAAAAACCTGTATTAAATCTGACAAGCTTACCTCCCTGTTGTGAGGGGAAGAGAGAGAAACGTGAAAGTCCATATGCTTGTTTCAGCCCGTGAATGTAGAATGATGTGCTAGTCGCTGAGCTATTATGCTCTGGAAGAGAGTTAATTAAGCTTCCACCAAGCTATGGTGCTTAAAGGTTCTCTGCATGCTTACTGGCAGATTAATTAAAGTTTCCATAAAGAAAATCACTTTATTGCATTGTGGCTTCCAGCTAGGGATCCAAGATTACATTTTTCACTGTGCTCTGTGACACTGTTGGACCACCTGTGATCATTATATTTAATTGCTGGAAAGAGTTAGTGGGGAAATCCTGTGCGTGTCTACTTAGAAGCAAGTCCCACTCAGGGCCGGATTTAGGTTTGATGAGGCCCTAAGCTACTGAAGGTAATGGGGCCCTTGATATGTCCAGCTGTCCTTTGTCAACAACAAATTCTCGCTGTTTTGTGTGTGTTGAATATATGCTATATGGTAATTTATGGACCTAATAGGTATCTAAAGCCATTTGCACATGTTGCCATGCAACTAGTCCATGTAGAATGTAGGCGCCCTATATACAGAAATGAGCAAACCAGTGATGTTTTAGGGAGCAGGGCTAGCAGGTCGGTCCCATTACAGTGGTGCCTCGTAAGATGAAATTAATCCATCCTGCGAGTTTCTTCGTCTTGCGGATTTTTCATCTTGCGAAGCACGGATGCACCCTGGTATTAACGGTTTTAAGAAAAAGGAAACAAACTCGCAAGACGTTTCGTCTTGCGAAGCAAGCCCATAGGGAAATTCGTCTTGCGAAGCAACTCAAAAAACGAAAAACTCTTTTGTCTTGCGAGTTTTTCGTCTTACGAGGCATTCGTCTTGCGAGGTACCACTGTACTTAAATCACAGGAACCTACACAACATGAAACACTGTTGCTGTATGTAGGTTTTATTTTACTTGTTTTTTATCTTATAGTTTGGAAATGTACAGTCATACCTCGGGTTGCGAACCCTGCGGGGAAAATGGGGGGTGGAATAAGGATGATATGTTCCTGGATAATATGTTTTGTTTTAATTTTGAATAAAAAAGTAATAATAAATTTAAAAAGGAAAAAAAAACCTGAATGTATATTTCCAAAACACAACATAAAAAACAACTTCTTCTTAATTGTATTTTAGTCCAACAATTACTTTGATAAAATGTTTTGTTATGTGCAAATACCATAGCTTTAGATATCTATTAGGTCCATAAATTACCATATAGCATATATTCAACACACGAAAAACAGCGACAATTTGTTGTTGACAAAGGACAGCTGGACATATCAAGGGCCCCATTACCTTCAGTAGCTTAGTTGGAAGGGATCATCTAATCTGGACCCTCAATGCAGGAATATGCAGCTGTTCCTTAAGGGGATCAAATCTGCAGCTTTGGCATTAGGAACATCACGCTCTAACCAACTATGCGAAAGCAGGTTTCTATGCTCCTATGAGTTGTTGTCTATAACATCTGGAGGCTCCTAGGTTGGTGAAGAATCCTTCCCACCTCCACCAAGTAACAATTTTCTACAGACTGCTGGTGGTGAACTCTAAAGGAAAAAGTCAATTCATCCACCCTTGCCTTCCATATTTCCCTGGTACAGGAAAAGAGATGTCCTTTCTTGCTTTTGCCGTATGAAAACAAGTTAAAAAAATAGAATAAATCATATTACTGCAATTGTTAACTGCTGTGCTGCAAAGTAATGCACAGTCACGTATAAAATTACAAACAGCATGAAAGCGTAAATTCTCAAAATAAAAATTGCTATCAGCAGCAGCAGTAAAACCTGAGATCAACTGGAGGCACTTTCAGAACACCTGCTGGGACAGGTAAGCTTTAATCTGCCTTCTAAAGGTGAACAAAGATTACGGCTTCTGTTATGCCCACCCTGCTTTAGAGCAAGGCTAGATTACTGCAGTGCTCGCTAAATGGGGCTGCCTTTTAAAGGCAGGCTGGACACTTTGGCAGGTGCTGCCAGGATACTTGAAGGTCCCAGCCTAACAGGATATGCAAAAGGATTTGATTCTTTATACAGCCCCAGGAACGAGGAGATTTAAAGGCCGAGATGGGATTTTGACAGTGCTCTCCCTAGTCCTAGTCCAACGGTCCATTTACCCCATTTAGTAAGATATTGCTACAGAGGGTCCAATTTAATTGCACAAGCCTAAAAACCCTCTGCCCTTGTTAAGAGAGTGACAACGTTCATTAAACACAAACTCCTAAATGAAGTTATATAGTAGCTTCTATGTAGGATTCCCCCTCCCCATTTCCCCCTTCCCTTGGATCTTCAACCTAAACAACTCTCATTCCCCTACCCCATTTTCCTCAGATTAGAGCAGAGGAAGGAAAAGCTGGAAGTGATTTGCAGGGTGACCTAATGCAGCTTTTCATCAAAAGCTTCTGGGCGCTGGAGAAATTACAGGCGAGAGATCATTTAGGAACTGTAATGTGGAACTGGTTGTTTTTAAATAAAAAGTCCATAGTTATTAATGGACACCCTTTACTCTTAATAATTGAACTTGGAGGAAGTAGCATTCACCCCTCGCTCTGTAAGTGTACTTTTGGGGGGTTTTCTTTTGGCTTTAAAATCACTGGACGGCATCTGCCTTCTTTAATTAGGTCTCTTTCAAACAGGGGAGTGGAACTTCATAAAAATTAATGATGTCTGGCTAGGCTTGTTGTCCATGCGAGATGTATATTTACGGGGCTTAAAAAAAACCAAACCCTTGGCAAGGGAACAGAAAAGCATCCTTCTGTACTGCAGCAACTGCTTGAGCTTTTGGAGACCATTTAGAAAAGTCTTCTCACACTCCAAAATCATGTACACGCTCTTAGCAGGTGTATGAATAGTGGGGCCAATTCACACATTACGTTATATGTTTGCTGGTGTGCACTAAGTGGGGCTATGTGTTAGGGATGAAAAACAAGCGAGGGGAAGCTAGAGGGTTTTTTATTTATATTCCCTGCTTGTGTGAACCTGGTGTAAAAACCGAATCGTTTGATTTGACCTGGCTGGCAATAGGGTTAAAGGTAAAGGGACCCCTGACCATTAGGTCCAGTCGTGACCGACTCTGGGGTTGCAGCGCTCATCTCACTTTATCGGCCGAGGGAGCCGGCGTTCAGCTTCTGGGTCATGTGGCCAGCATGACTAAGCCGCTTCTGGCGAACCAGAGCAGCACACGGAAACGCCACTTACCTTCCCGCCGGAGCGGTACCTATTTATCTACTTGCACTTTGACGTGCTTTCGAACTGCTAGGTTGGCAGGAGCAGGGACCGAGCAATGGGAGCTCACCCCGTCGCGGGGATTTGAACCGCCGACCTTCTGATCGGCAAGTCCTAGGCTCTGTGGTTTAACCCACAGCGCCACCCGCATCCCCTGGCAATAGGGTTAGGGTCCACGAATTGCTTGTGTCCTGGGTTTAAGGTCCACCTGTGTCATGGGCTTTATTGTGCGTCTTTGGATAAATGTCTCCCTGCCTGTGGAATTCATCCGGGATGCCCACCAACTTGGATGGATGGACTTGATATGTATACAGAGTGTAGCTGTCAATGGGTTCTTGTTTCCATGGTCGTGCTTTCCCTCTGCTCTTGGAGGCATCCTGCCTCTCTATGCCAACTGCTGCTAATAGCGGGCAGGGAGAAGGCTGCTTGTGGGCTTTCCGTGGGCATCTGTTTGGGCATGGCAAGGAAAGGATGCTGAACTCGATGGGGCTTTGGTCTGATCCAGGGAGACTCTTGCATTCCTGCCTCTCTTTCGCTCGCCAACCTACTTTCCTCCCTCACAAGGATGATTGTGAAGGCAAAGAGTGTAATTGCGTGCACTTTTCAAACAGAGTTTGTGTATGTATATACAGTGGTACCTCGGTTAAGAACTTAATTCGTTCCGGCGGTCCGTTCTTAACCTGAAACTGTTCTTAACCTGAAGACCACTTTAGCTAATGGGGCCTCCTGCTGCTGCTGCGCCGTCGGAGCACGATTTCTGTTCTCATCCTGAAGCAAACTTCTTAACCCGAGGTACTATTTCTGGGTTAGCAGAGTCTGTAACCTGAAGCGTATGTAACCTGAATTGTATGTAACCCGAGGTACCACTGTACCAGAGGTACCTCAGTTTTCGAACATAATCTGTTCCGGAAGTCAGTTCGAGTTCTGAAACATTTGAAAACTGAAAACTCATTAGCCGACAGCTAGGCCTCAGGATCTTACACTCAGCAGAAGCCTCATGGCATGTTGTGACTTCCGAGGCGTGTTCGAAAACCGAAGCATTCACTTCCAGGTTTACAGCGTATGAAAACCGAAATGTTTGTCAACGGAGATGTTCGAAAACCGAGGTACCACTGTAGTTTCCATTCTAGTAATGCCGATTTGTTTTTGGAATGATTGTTTTTTTCTATGTACCTAAACATTTTGCAAACATAGTACTTTGTGTGTGTGTGTGTGTGTGAGTAGAATAGCAATATTTTCCAAAATGTTACGTTTGTTCAAAAGTGATCTCCCTTGGCAGCGCCTGGCGTGGTGTTATAAAAAGCTCGAACGGAACCACACAAGCGCAGGCCTCTTTGCCTGTGATGTGGTGTGTCGTTCCTTCTCTTCAAAATTACAGCCTGCGATAGCTAATTACAAGCTTAAAGCAGAGCTGGAGTTAAACTGATTGCTGCTTTGAGATTTTGCGCTGCTCATTTCCCAGACTACACCCTGCTAAGAAAGGCAGAGAGAGGCATCGGTTTGCTGGCATGCAACCACCTATGCTGAACTCCGGGTGGTTTCATCCTGTTCCCTATGGCTGACCACCATCATGGGCTAATTTGGGGGCGGGAATCCCAAGAACCTCTGCCTGACTGGGCCGTTTAACTTAAAAACCTTTCCTGTTCTCCATCCATGTGCATATGCATTCCTGAAACCAAACTTTGTTTGTACAACCCCATGTCACCCCCTGCCCCCCCCCAGTGTTGTCTCTCCCCCCCCCCCCCCCGGGCAAGGGCCTGTCTTCTTCATTTGCTCTTATTGCTCTGTAAAGCACTTCTGTGCTGTTGTTGTTTTCAATTATATGGAGCCGTCATTGTGCAAATTGGTGTGTGGGCGGGGAGAGTCTGCTTATTACAAAATGACTTATTTGGAAAGCATGAAAATCCTATCAATGAACCCTCCCTTTTCGGAGGCGGCAGCTTCCATCGTTGGCAGCTCACACATCTGTATCAAAACCCAGGTACCAGCAGAAGGAAAAGGCCTGGCTGACTCAAGTAAGCAAGCCAAGCTCTGCACTCCAAGGAAAGGCATGAGCTTGGTGCTTCTTGAAAGTTTTGCATGTTGTGTTGCTATGATTTTAAGTAAGGGCAATTTGGAGGGACCAGGTGAGGGTGAGAAAGTGGGGGCAGGGAAGACCTAAACAGTTGCCTACCCTACTATGTTTTTAGGGACGCAGGTGGCGCTGTGGGTTAAACCACAGAGCCTAGGACTTGTCGATCAGAAGGTCGGCGGTTCGAATCCCCATGACGGGGTGAGCTCCCGTTGCTCAGTCCCTGCTCCTGCCAACCTAGCAGTTCGAAAGCATGAAGTGCAAGTAAATACATAGGTACCGCTCCGGCGGGAAGG
This sequence comes from Podarcis melisellensis, assembly GCF_964234715.1. NCBI lineage: Eukaryota > Metazoa > Chordata > Lepidosauria > Squamata > Lacertidae > Podarcis > Podarcis melisellensis. The sequence continues at coordinate 47,688,357 of NC_138543.1, forward strand.
TAAACAGCGTTTCCGTGCGCTGCTCTGGTTCGCCAGAAGCGGCTTAGTCATGCTGGCCACGTGACCCAGAAGCTGTACGCCGGCTCCCTTGGCCAATAAAGCAAGATGAGCGCCGCAACCCCAGAGTCGGCCACGACTAAACCTAATGGTCAGGGGTCCCTTTACCTTTACTATGTTATCATTATTATTTATTTACATTTATATACCACCTTTGTCTTCCAAGGGTCTCAAGATGGTGTATATGGTTTTCCTCCTCCTCACAACAACCCTGTGAGGTAGCTTAGGCCAGTGAGATCCTATGGAATGAAAGAGACTCTTCTGAAGCTGCTTGAGGCAGCAAAACTTCTTCTGTCCCTGGAAATATATATCTACTCCCTTCACTTCACGGAGGAGACTTGAGCAGGTTAAGACTTCTCAAATACATGCATGCATAAACCATCCATCACTGGGAAGTGTGTGGTTTGTTTGCTGACTGTGCTCTGACCTTTTAATGCTGCTCAGCCTCATTTGGGGACTTGCACAAACCAGCAGGTCGCCTCTCTGAGGCCTGGATTGAAATCTGTAACTTTATTATTGAACTTTAAAGCAACGGCCTTAAAGTGCAGTTTGGTCTAGAGTTGGCAAGAGATGCAACCTGCGTCTCATGCAGATTGTGCTAGAGCTGGATCTTAAATCATCCTGGGGACGGAGACTTCTGTTGCAACATAGCAACTGGCTTACTTCAGCTGCTCACCAACCTTCTTATGATTCCATTGCTTTGGAATCTTGCCCCAGTGTCTCCCTTGGTTTAAGAGTTCAAAGTGTTGGTCTTTGATACATAAATATATTCAGTCATCTGGGGCTGGGCTTGCACATTGGAGAGAACATGTCCCTCCATTTTGACAGCCGGGATCAGGAGGTCAGATTGGCTTTGGAACTCAAATTTGCCTCCTTGATTTGAGGAGGACAAGGAAGATTTGCCCTTCCGAACCTACTGCAAAAACTACGCAATTAAGGGGTTGTTGTTTGGATTTGATATCCCACTTTATCACTACCCAAAGGAGTCTCAAAGTGGCTAACATTCTCCTTTCCCTTCCTCCCCCCACAACAAACACTCTGTGAGGTGAGTGGGGCTGAGAGACTTCAGAGAAGTATAACTAGCCCAAGGTCACCCAGCAGCTGCATGTGGAGGAGCGGGGAAGTGAACCCGGTTCACCAGATTACGAGTCCACCGCTCTTAACCACTACACCACACTGGCTCTCTTAACACTACACCACACTGTTGTTGTTATTGTTGAGGGTGAGGTGGCAAAAGAGAGCAAGATTTGTCACTGTTTTGTCCCATCTTATCTCTTAAGAGTTAAGCTTTTGTCCTCTGCGATTTGTGACCCACCAAGCCGGAGATTGTGAACCTCAAGTTGGTGGGCTGAATGTGCCCCACAGTTCCTTTTATCAGGTCACTCTCTGACTGACCCTGTTCCACACCACCTTAAAGTGCTTTCTGACTGGCTGGCATGTGTACTTCTAACTCTGATAATGTCTCTTGCTTGCCAGCATACATAAGGGGCACCAGAGGGTGGCAGGTGGGGGGCCTTAAAGGCAGAGGTGGTTTTACGGTAGCACGATTGGTGTGGTTGCACTGGTGGTTGCAGAGGGCATCAAAACGGTGCTGTAGAACGGAGTGCAAGAGGCAGGGGCAATCAGAATTTTAGCATCAATCAATCTTTATTGTGAGTGTCTGGAGGTGGTTGGAGGATGGATGGCGGCTAACAGATTGAGGTTGAATCCTGACAAGACAGAAGCACTGTTCTTGGGGGACAGGAGGCGGCAGGTGCGGAGGCCTCCCTGGTCCTGAATGGGGTGACTGTGCCCTGTTTGGGAAGCCAAATTTGGGTTTTTTGGGGGGGTATCTACCATGGCCCCCCTCCACGATCTACCAGTGGATCGCAGTCTACCTGTTGGACATCCCTACTGTACTGTACTGTTTCAATGTTTCTTTGATCGTCCTTGACTCTTCCTGCCATGCTTGCCATCCTCTCCAGCCACACCAGTGTGGCATTGCCACACCCTTTGAGAACCACTGTCTCAGGTAGATATCTTTGCCATCATCTGCTACTTGAGGTCCTTTGAATGGGAAATGCCAGGGATTGAACATTGGGCCTTTCTGCACAAAAACTGGTTTGATGGACTATGCCGAAATGACAAAATTGACCGGAAAGGATCAAGAATCAGGAAGACCAAAACTTTAATAAGGAATGGGGAGGATTTATCATTTATCTTGGAGACCACTGTAAACAGTTAAAAACGTCAGCAGGACTGCAAATAACATTTGTAATGAATCAAGAACTATGGATACAATGGAGTTATAAAAATTTGGATTATTAAACAAAGGATGCAGTAGAAAACAGAACCCACGGAGTGGGAGTGAGGAAGTCCATAGATTTGTGGGAATCTTATACTTTTGGATGAGTTGTGGTATGACTGTAAATTTAAATATTTAAAACCAAATTTAAAAATTATGGAGGGGGGGGGGGAGAGAGAAAGAAAATTTTCTCTGATTTGGACCTCTGACTTGCACCTGTATTAATCAGGTAATTTAAAGTTGGCTGCTTGAGAGTGTTTTCCTTTGGGCCACTAAGCTGCTTGTTTTTGTTTCCAATGTTGTAGTGATAGTGAGTTTAGAATGTATTTCTCTTGCTGTAATTTGATTTCTTGGCTTTTGGGGGGTATTTTTATTTGACTGCTCCATTTGTGTCCGAGCTCTCAAAACATGCATGCATTTTAAGTAGTAATAAGTGTCTTTGTAAAGTTGGGATGATGTTTTTTGTCTGCCTGGGACTGCAAAATTGCAGCGGGGGCTGAAGGCAGCTTCACGGGTCGCTAGTTATGTGGATACCTGCAGCCTGACTTCTTGAAGGTCATTCGCTTCTCGGTAGTGAAAAGCAACCATGCGGAGGGTTTGCTGCTGCTTTCAGGGATCGATGCTGCTTTAGGACGAACATCACCTGCTCCACTTCCCATCTGCTCTACCTGTATAAATAGGTATTGCAAAAACACTAAATTTCTAGAGCCCTGTTCCTTGCAAGTAATTATATTCTGTAAAACAGATGTGCTCTGGAACTTCGGGCTATTTAATGAAGTAGAGCATACAACACGATCTGGAGGTTCTGCATATGTATTTTTCTCTCTCTCCGGTCACTGAGTGATATTTGCTAAGTTAGTCTCTAGCCTTTGTTTGCTGGTTGTTCGAAAGCACGTCAAAGTGCAAGTAGATAAATAGGTACCACTCTGGCGTGAAGGTAAACGGCGTTTCCGTGTGCTGCTCTGGTTCGCCAGAAGTGGCTTAGTCATGCTGGCCACATCACCCAGAAGCTGTCTGCAGACAAACACCGGCTCCCTCGGCCAATAAAATGAGATGAGTGCCACAACCCCAGAGTCGGTCACGACTGGACCTAATGGTCAGGGATCCCTTTACCTTTACCTTTACCTCCCCTGTTTTTGCATGTCACCCATGCAGAGCTGGGTCTTCCGTACAGTACTGCCAATGGGCACACACACACACACAGAGGCAGCTGTGCAATTGAGCTTAGCTCCGATTCAGAAGTGGCACCATTGCCCACCTTCTGCTAAAATGGCAGTCCGGGGCAAGGTGGGGAGCAGCAGTCTAGCAAGGTCAGGTCGCTGAGGTGCTCTTTTGAACCCCTGGAGTCTGCCCGATTTCTTGCTCCACACCTGTGTCCGTGTACAAGTTTCTGCCACACCTCTGTCCGTGAAATCTTTAGACAGCATCTTCCTTGGAACCTGTGGGTTTTGAAATCACTGCCTTTCCCACTCAGTAGAAAGTCAGTATACTGAGGCTGACAGAAGGACCATTATGCGCAGAAGTTGTTTCCAGTAAGTCAAGCTTTCCAAGATGAATGGGGGAGCAGAACTTGTGGAAACTGCAGTTGTCAGACCTTTAGGAGTAGCCAAGTTGGAACAGAAGTTGGCTGCCTTGTCCAGGACACCTTTCAATCCTATATGTGTAGGTTCCATGAAGAAAATGCGGAATGGTATATACAGTGTTTCAGCTCTCCTTCTGCCCTGTTCTCCCCACCTCCCAAAAAGTAGAAGAAAGTTTTGCCTCTTAATTTCCTTTTTATACCTATTTTCCAGAACTGGGCTGAATCTTCAGCTTTTTGAACTGAAATCTCTCTACTGGGAGGATAATGTAGTTGGAGGTATGGTATATTAGAAGTCAGCCCTTTATTGTTTCAGAGGGGGTGGGATGAGGAGTAATCCCTAGTTCTGTGCCTCCCCTTCCTCCTCACCGTGGAGCTCTCGTCCTTTTTCAAATGCTCTATATGTGTCTATTTGATCACTTCGATCTGTGGAACTTTCACTTTCACAACTGTCACATGATGTTCATTCCACATCCTGTGAGAAGCCCGTCCTTTAGTGTGGCAGCATCTGTGCTGTGGAACTCCCTGCCTATTGATATTAGGCTGTATTGTTTTGGATTCCTCCATAACATTTCCCCCCCCTTTTGTCAAGGCCACTCCAGTATTATAATTTAGTTTTATTTTGTTTTAGGTGTGTGTGTGTGTGTGTGTGTGTGTGTGTGTGTGTATCTGAAGAAGTGTGCATGCACACGAAAGCTCATACCAAGAACTAACTTAGTTGGTCTTTAAGGTGCTACTGGAAGGAATTTTTTTGTTTTGACTCTGGCAGACCAACACGGCTAGCTACCTATCTGTAACTATATATATATAGAGAGAGAGAGAGAGAGAAAGAGATGGGTGTGTGTGTGTCTGTGTGTAGAGCAATGTGGATTTTAGATGAGCTTTTCTCCAATTGTCATGTTTGTGCAACACTTGGAGAAATTTCGTTCTCCGAGTAGTTTCTGAGTTCTCTCATTAAATAAAAGAGAGGAATATAATCTGGGTGCAGCTCATTATTTTGGGAGTAAATGTGGCCAGCTAATCTTCCTTATGGAAAAACGAATGGAGCTTGTTCCAGATCCAAGTTCAACAGCCAATCACATGCACTGTGAAACCTGACTGTGTTACACTGACCAGGTACTGTATCAACGATTTAGAAAGGTTATTGTACAAAGACACTTTATTGCCCGTGTTCCACATTTTGTCTTAAGCCACTGAATACCCACAGCATGAGAAAAATCCCAAACTCTGTGTTGCAGCAATGCCTTCATTGGGGCGACTGAAATGCAGAAAACAGTGTGCAAGAGTCCCAGATTAGATGGCAAATATAGTGGGGAGTGTGGGGAGAACGGAGTGGGGGGGGGACTGGGTGATGTTGAAGCTTTCATTTGGGAAACCACCCAGGTTAAAACAAGGTGCCTAAAGGCTCTGCTTGCTGCAACTCCCTCTTAATAATAATACTTAACAAAATATACTGAACCACTGTGTTTTTCATTTTATTCACATCGCCTTCTCAGCAAGCAAACCTGGAACAGCTGTTTATTCAGATATGCGAGGTGACTAAGGGAATTATGTCATTCTGATATTAAGGCCTTCCTGTTTCCTATTTTGTTTTCAGTTATTGCCTGAACTTCATGTTTCCTACCCCAAGTCCCCTCGTCGGGCAGTGGCTTCCTGTTTTCTCACCCAAACACTAGGATTCTGTCTACCACTGGGGGGGGGGGGAGTTCCCCTCCCTTAAATCCTTGTCTCTTAAGCACCTTTCTGAGTAACTTGCCACACAGGTTTCCGCTCTGGCCAGGGGACAAATAAAGGAACACTGGCAATTTCCACTGCCATTTCCATTTTTTTGTCAGAATTCTCTGCCCACTCTCCTTGCAAGGTGTTCTGATCTTTAGGTCTAAGTTCTTCCGAGTCAGATTAAGTCGTTGAGATGATTTTTAACAGGAGTAAAAAAAAATTAAAAAATAAAATTGTCCCGACAGCAAGACAAGCCGAAGCAGACATTTTTGCTTTCACTCCTGTAAAAGATTCAGGGAGGCAGCCGTGTTGGTCTGACACAGTCAAAATAAAATAAAAAATTGTCCAGCAGCACCTTATAGACCAACTAAGTTTGTTCTGTTATAGTCATACCTCGGGTTACAGATAGGTAGCCGTGTTGGTCTGCCATAGTCAAAACAAAAAAAATCCTCCCAGTAGCACCTTAAAGACCAACTAAGTTAGTTCTTGGTATGAGCTTTCGTGTGCATGCACACTTCTTCAGATACACTGAAACAGAAGTTACCAGACCCTTATATACCAGACCCTTCTCACTATATATAAGGGTCTGGTAACTTCTGTTTCAGTGTATCTGAAGAAGTGTGCATGCACACGAAAGCTCATACCAAGAACTAACTTAGTTGGTCTTTAAGGTGCTACTGGAAGGAATTTTTTTTGTTTAGTCATACCTCGGGTTACAGATGCTTCAGGTTGCGTTTTTTCAGGTTACGGATGCACCAAAACCTGGAAATACCGGAATGGGTTATGGCAGTCGCGCATGCGCAGAAGTGCTAAATCGCACTTTGCGCATGCGCAGAATCACAAACAAATCGTGCTGTGGGTTGCGAACGTGCCTCCGGCATGGATCACGTTTACAACCCAAGTGTCCACTGTACAGTGGTACCTCGGGTTAATAACTTAATTCGTTCTGGAGGGAGGTCTGTTCTTAACCTGAAACTGTTCTCAACCTGAAGCACCACTTTAGGTAATGGGGCCTCCTGCTGCTGCCGCTCCGCCACTGAATGATTTATGTTCTCATCCTGAAGCAAAGTTCTTAACCCGAGGTACTGTTTCTGGGTGTGCAGAGTCTGTAACCTGAAGCGTATGTAACCTGAAGCATATGTAACCCAAGGTACCACTGTATAAGCTTTCAGGTGCATGAAAATACACTACTTCAGATACACTGAAACAGAAGCCAGCAGACCCTTACATATAGTTTAAAGTCGTTAACAGTGTCAACAGGTTTACCATACCCATTGAACCGATCACCCATCTCCTACCACCTTTCTGAAAAATATCCCACCCCACCCTCCCACTATATATAAGGGTCTGGTGACTTCTGCTTCAGTGTATCTGAAGAAGTGTGCATGCACACGAAAGCTCATACCCAGAACAAACTTAGTTGGTCTATAAGGTGCTCCTGGACAATTTATTATTATTATTATTATTATTATTATTATTATTATTATTATTATTATTATTATTATTATTTACCCCCTGACTGCATCAGACCAACACGGCTGCCTACCTGAATCTTGAACAGGAGCGAAAGCAAAAACTTCGGCTTGTCTTGCTCTCTAGCCGTAGCAAAGTTGCACATGCCTTAACGGGCTGGGATTTATTTCTTTTTGGTCATCTGTTGTATTGTAAGAAGCCCTTAAGCATATGCCGCAGAGTGCTAAGCAGGCAGAAATGTCATTGATGGGTGGGGTGACCTTTCCGTGACCAAAATTCATTTGGGGAGGAAAAATAGAAACGTGCTGTTGCGTTTTAAGTCGAATTTGACATTTTCCTCCGTGCCTCTCACAGATTCTTATGCCAAGTAAGGTTGACACTTAAGGGCAAGACATCTGCATCACAGAAGCAGAAATGCGCCTTTGCAGGGTGTTTTGGGAACAGCTGATATTGCCATGTGATGCTTCTGTCTCTGCAGCTTTTGAGAGGGGATCCTCATTGTCCTTCCATCAGTGGAATGTTACTTGCATTCAGGGCTGGATATACTTGGGGCCACTAAAATAAAAATATATAAGAAAAAATTATGTGCTAAGGAAATGGGAAAATGCCCTTATGGTGTATAATGCATTCTGGTTACAGTATACAGTATTTTAAAAAATATTAAGCTGTCTACTAAATGGTAACTGAAGGATCAAGGAGCTGGTATGAGGAGAGATTATAGCCTTTTCTTAATAACTCCCCCAAATTTCTCCTATGTAATACATAAAATAGGGGGGGGCATTTGGTAAATGTTTCTGTAACAATGAGGATGCAAAACTTATCTGTTCTTTTCTTTTTCTTCCAAATTGCATTTTAAAAAAGAAAGCTGTTTTTAAGGAACAAAGAAACTTTGCTTTTTTAAAATGCAGTTTGTAAGGCAAACTGATACTGTTCAAAACAAAAAAAATTCCTTCCAGTAGCACCTTAAAGACCAACTAAGTTAGTTCTTGGTATGAGCTTTCGTATGCATGCACACTTCTTCAGATACACATGTGCATGCACATGAAAGCTCATACCAAGAACTAACTTAGTTGGTCTTTAAGGTGCTACTGGAAGGAATTTTTTTTGTTTTGACTATGGCAGACCAACACGGCTACCTATCTGTAACTGATACTGTTCAGGTTTTGTAGTACCTCCTACCTCTTATATATTCCACCTGTCATTATTTATCGGTTGCCGTTAGGAGCAGATGAAATCTAAATCATTGGTAAGCATAATTCAGAAGTATTCTTTCTTGTTGTGAGTACGGTATGTTTGGAAGAGTTCTGGGTATGGAGGAACAGACACTCCTCGCCATATGAGAAGACGTGACCAAACTGTGACATGTTCCCAGTCTTCCGAAACCGTCTTATTCTTACAGTTCTCTGCCTTTATTCTGCACTTGGCTAGGACATCCCTTTGAACAGAGAACTTATAAAGCAAAAGATACATGGCTGCCCTATGTGTAGACTCCCGTCACTGGGCCATGTGAGGGACAGGGTGCTGAACACATCCCATGGGATGGCTGAATTCTTCATGGCACACAGGTTGGCAGTCAGTGATTTAAAAGACCACTTAATAAGTTTTTCCCTCCCTCTTGAAAACTCGGTGATCTTCCGGCAGTGGCCAGAGTTGCTCTGGGGCCTTTGAAAGCAGTTTAGTTTTATCAAAACGACACTCCGGCAACTCCTAAATCTCTCTAATCCCATGGGGCAGAGGGAAGGAAATATTCTCACCGTTTTGTTAAAGTTCTCCAAATTTAAAAATAGCATTCCTAATTTCCTGCTCTGCTGAGCAGCACCTTGCCTTCAAATCAAATTATGTACATCCTCCTCTAGGCCAGCCCTTTGGGGCACAGCTCCTGTGCGCCGGGACTAGGTTTTTCCTCGAAACAGCTGTTGGGAGCACGCCAAAAGTGGGCCAGAGCAAGAAGCAGATGGTATTCTTCTGCCACAATTTAAGAGAGGGGAGTTTTTTTTGGGGGGGGTGTTTTGTTTTTTGCACTATAAGCGTAAACATCATAGGTTCACACAAACATACACAGACACATGCACAGATTTATTCCAAACAATACTTGAGGCCTCCTAGGCGTTACATGACCTCTTTCATGCAGGAAGAGCAAGGTTATGACTCTAGGTGAGAGTTAGCCATGTGGATGGGGTTGGACTACAACTCCCATCAGCTCTACACAGTGTGGCCAATGGCCAGGGATGATGGGAGTTGGAGTCCAACAATACAGTCATACCTCATGTTACGTTCGCTTCATGATACGTTTTTTAAGGTTGCGTCCTGCGACGACACGGAAGTACCGGAAAGGGTTACTTCCGGGGTTCGCTGCTCGCACATGCGCAGAAGTGGCGGATCGCAACCCCGCGCGAGCGCAGCTGCGGGTTGCGTTCTATTCATGTTGCGAACGGGCCTGAGGAACGGATCCAGTTTACAACCAGAGGTACCACTGTATGTGGGGCCCACCACATTGGCTGCCCCTGCTCTAGATAGCTGTGAGCCCTACTTTACAGTGGGCAGCCCTCTGCTTGAAAGGCAGCCTGGGCCAAATCTGGTCTAGAGATAGAGAATCACAAGGAGAAACCATTGTTTTCTCAAAATTTATCTTCTGTACCATGAAAATAAATAAAAAACATTATTAAAAATTATAAAAGGGCTAGAAAAACCAGCAACAAATCACAAGGAGACAGAGAAGGGGCCTTAGAGCTACCCATATAGCCTGGATAGCTCTGTTGGTTAGAGCGTGGAGCAGATAACACCATGGTTGCAGGATCTATCCCCTTATGGGGCAGCTGCATATTCCAGCATTGCAGGGGCCTGGACTAGATGATCCTCAGGGTCCCTTCCAACTCGATGATTCTGTGGGTGGAAGGGCACACAGATCACCTGGTTCCAGTCTTCCCCCGCTATTGTGAGATGTGTGCTATTTCTATTCAAAGTACCGTATTTTTTGCTCTATAAGATGCACTTTTCCCCTCCTAAAAAGTAAGGGGAAATGTGTGTGCATCTTATGGAGCGAATGCAAGTTGAGCAGCTATCCCAGAAGCCAGAACAGCAAGAGGATTTGCTGCATCTCTCTTGCTGTTCTGGCTTCTGGGATTCAGATTCCCCCCCCCCCCTTGTTTTCCTCCTCCAAAAACTAGGTGCGTTTTATGGTCTGGTGCGTCTTATAGAGCGAAAAATACGGTCATTCTGACTGCAGAGTCATAGAATTGTAGAGTTGGAATGTACCCAAAGGCCATCTAGTCCAACCCTTGCATTGCAGGAATCTCAGCTAAAGCATCCATGACAAATGGCCGTCCAGCCTCTGCTTAAAAGCCTCCAAGGAAAGAGAGTCCAGCTTTGCAGCTTTCCATATAAATTAGTCCGTGTGGATGCTAATGTCATGCAAATCTGCATCCTCTTTAGTCTTCGTCTGGTGGTTCCTCTGTTTTGACAGTGCGTATAAGTGGCAGATGGGTTTCAGGGTTTGCCTCGATTTGAGGGGGGCCTTTGGTAGAGTGCCCTCTCCTGAGCCCTTGCAGGCTTACTCTGTGCTGGTGCCAGCAAACACCAGTAACTGCAGCATTGATGCTGGCCAGGACTGCCATTTAAATTCCCCACGGCAATTCCCCCGACACAGCATCACTCCAGGGCACTTTGGGCAATTAAAATAGCGGCTCACACTTTGTGATGACTAAGACTCCATCTTCCCATCCTCTAGGGAAGGGGGCATATAGATACAGAGGACATCTCTGACCAGGAGGGAGATTTCCCCTCTCCTTTACAGTGGTACCTCGGGTTAAGTACTTAATTCGTTCCGGAGGTCCGTTCTTAACCTGAAACTGTTCTTAACCTGAAGCACCACTTTAGCCAATGGGGCCTCCCGCTGCTGCTGCACCGCTAGAGCACGATTTCTGTTCTCATCCTAAAGCAAACTTCTTAACCCGAGATACTATTTCTGGGTTAGCAGAAGTGTATGTAACCCGAGGTACCACTGTATTTGCAAAACACCACATACATAAGGTATGTGGGACCCCTGACCATTAGGTCCAGTCATGGCCGACTCTGGGGTTGGGGCGCTCATCTCGCTTTATTGGCCGAGGGAGCTGGCGTACAGCTTCCAGGTCATGTGGCCAGCATGACTAAGCCGCTTCTGGCGAACCAGAGCAGTGCACCGAAATGCCATTTACCTTCCCGTCGGAGCGGTACCTATTTATCTACTTGCACTTTGACGTGCTTTAGAACTGCTAGGTTGGCAGGAGCAGGGACCGAGCAACGGGAGCTCACCCTGTCAAGGGGATTCGAACCGCCGACCTTCTGATCGGCAAGCCCTAGGTTCTGTGGTTTAACCCACAGCACCACCCACGTCCCTTACCACATACATAGATGACACCATATTGTTTGCATCTGTCTGTCTCAGGAGAAAATGGAAGTGTGTGTTATAGCGCCTGCTGCAGCTGCAGAAACTGATACAAGAGAGACATGTTTTGTTGCAGCTGGGGCAGATAAAGGCGTCTGGTTGTGCTGTTGCAGATGCATCATGGCGTTTCTTCTCTCTGTTCTCCTCCCCGCTGTCATTCCTCTTCTGTTCACTCATGTGGATGCACAACCTGACTGTCTGTTTCCAGGCGCTCTGGTCATCTGCAAGGGATTCCCACACTGCAGGGTTGGTGTTGCCAGCCTTCATGTCCTGTTTGCAGACATCTCTGTAATGCAGATTTGGTCTACCAGTGGGCCTATTGCCTGAAGCCTGTTCCCCACAGAGCACATCTCCCCGATAGATTTGTGTTGCACTGACAAGAGATTCTAAATCAGGCTTCCTCATAAACTCGGCTCTCCAGATGTTTTGAGACTACAATTCCCATCATCCCTGACCACTGGTCCTGCTAGCTACGGATCATGGGAGTTGTAGGCCAAAAAACATCTGGAGGGCCGAGGTTGAGGAAGCCTGTTATAAATGGAGCACAATCAGGACACTGTTGAATTTTGCACAGCTGTGGCTATCAAAGTGTTTTGTTTTTATTGTTCCAATGCACATGTGAAACCACAGCTGCCCGTTTTGTAGTTTAAATATTGGGGTAAATGCTGGCTTGGACGTTATCCCTGGGAACCTTCAGAGACTACTTTGTTATTCTCTATGATGAGCTCACAAGAGGATTTCATTCTTTGGAGGTGACATTCTCAGCAAATAAGAAAAGATTTTAAGTCTTTGGAGGAAGATAGCTTTGTTAGGATTTGCAGCCAGGCTATGAAACACTTTTTTTTGTTGTTGGACCAAACTACAAATGACCTGACCTCATTTCCTTCCTACATACATTCTAAGTACAAAATGCATCTTGGGACTTTTGTTTTTCTGCCAAAATGGCCATATAACTCTCTCTGTGTTACCGCCAACAGAGGGATGCAATCGGATACCATCGGTAGGATGTGAAAAACTTCGCTTTGTTAAATCCAATATTCTGTCCATTTTATCTCTACTGGGCAGCTGTACATCGTCTCAAAAGATGGACAGGAATTCTATTTGCCATCAAAGACTTTGTCCCCTCCCGTTTGTGAATTTCCTGTATGTATTCTATATCTCCTGTGGAATTCAGCAGAGAGAAAAGCCACATTCTCCAAACATTTCGATAAGTGCCACCACTTCTCTTGCGATTCCTTGGAGGACTGGAAATGGGAGGCATGGCTTAGAAAGCCCCACTTAATAATAGAATTCATTAGCAGTGATTTGCCATGGCTTGAACATAAATTGTAGCAAGGACTTTTTCCATTGTTTGGGAGAAGAAGCTCAAGTGGTGGCTCAGATAATGATCACTTTTGACCTGCCAGGGCTGTGCTTAATTTAAGGGGGGGGGGAGAGAATCTGCCCCCAAACAACTCATGTTCTGCCTTGAGGAAGGATGTGACCTCTTTAAATGAAGCAGATGCCCATGGTCTGTCTTTTGTTCTTAATTTGTTCTACATTTACTAGTCATGGAAAGGGAAAAGAAGCTAAGCAGGTCTCTCTGTTTAACTAACTCCACAAATCTTATTCCGGGGGTGCCCTTGCACCCTAAAGGATGCCATGTGACCTCTTTTTCCAGGACATGTCCTCTTGTCCTCTTTCCCCCCATGGGTATATAAAATGAGAGTTAAAAGTAGAAGTCTGCAAATGTGTCCTCTTTTTTGCTCTTCAAAATATGGCAACCCCACCAATGCACTCAGGGGTGCCCCCCCTGCTGAAATTATCCCTGGAAGATGTATTCTATTGTAGTAAACAGAATAGATTCTCTCTCTCTCTCTCTCTCTCTCTCTCTCTCTCTCTCTCTCTCTGTGTGTGTGTGTGTGTGTGTCTGTAAGGTGCTCACAACAGTTTGTCCGACTTGCAAAGACGCCAACAGCCTCCCAAATCCTGGCAACATCTGTCTTATTCTATACTCCTCTGGGTTCTGAGATATCACCCAGGGCAATACCCATGTACTTTGAAGTAGACATTTACAGCCAAAAGGACCACCAATTTAAAAAAAATCATTATTTTAATGGAAATTGAAATGTCGATGCTACAAGCCACATTTAGGATTGCCCTGCCGTTGTGTTTGTGTTTTAGAATCGCAGAACAGGGAAATACAAAAGATTTGGTCCCCCAATCTGGCCTTGCTTTGGCTCTGTGAATCTTAGCGGAAGAACAGAGGATAAATGCTGAAATCCTGTAAAACTTGTAAGCAGGGTTGTGCTTTAGTTTTAGTAATTAGTAGTTTTAGGGACGCGGGTGGCGCTGTGGGTAAAACCTCAGCGCCTAGGACTTGCCGATCGCATGGTTCGAATCCCCACAGCGGGATGCACTCCCGGCGTTCGGTCCCAGCACCTGCCAACCTAGCAGTTCGAAAGCACCCCCGGGTGCAAGTAGATAAATAGGGACCGCTTACCAGCGGGAAGGTAAACAGCGTTCCGTGTGCTGTGCTGGCTCGCCAGATGCAGCTTGTCACACTGGCCACGTGACCCGGAAGTGTCTGCGGACAGCGCTGGCTCCCGGCCTATAGAGTGAGATGAGCGCACAACCCTAGAGTCTGTCAAGACTGGCCCGTACGGGCAGGGGTACCTTTACCTTTAACACATTGAAAGACTAGATTCTGCCCCCACCTCATGATCCCAGCAGGCTTGGATCTCAAAGTTAACATTTAGAGAATGTTTACCATTCAGATCTTCTTGGCTGGTTTGAAATAATGCTCTTCTCATCCATCTGCCTGCTCTCTGCTTTGCTGTGCCTGTACTCCTCCATTACTTAATAAAGCACATTTCAAACCGAAGGGCCTTTATATTATTATAATTATTTTTCCTAACTTGATTGCCACATCCAACCCACCTCCCCCAGGGTGTTGGTGAGGGGTGTTTGGGAGTGGTCCTGTGGAAGCGACCGCTTGTGTGGGTAGTTTGGAACATCTGGAAGGAATATCTGCACATATCCAGACGCTTACAGCCTGTGCTTTGAGAAGCTGGCTAATTTTAAACACATACGATACTGTATCGGCGTTTGTGTGTTACTCCAGCCCTTCCTCTCATCTTGAAAGAGCGCAGCTGCCTTGTGGGCATTTGCCAAAGGGTAGCATGACGTTAGATAGTTGGAGAGAGGGGGGTCTCTCTGTAATAGGATTTATCCTCTCTTGGCGGCTTTGGGTGGTAATGATATGTGTGAACACAACAAGCTTCTTAAGGAAACAAAGTCAAGAAGGGAACGTTTCTCTCCTCTTGGGAACAGACTAATGAGGGACGCTGATTTGTAGGTCTTTGATTAGGCTTAGTGAACCAACACTTTTCCAGTCAAAAGGCAATAATAAGAAAGAAGAAGGAGCTGTATAAGGGATAGCCTGGCCACTGTGACCCATCCATTGGTAATCTCTAGATAGGATTACTGTAATGTGCTCTGTATGGGGTTTCCTTTGAGGTTGGTGGCAAGATTGCTCTCTGGAGTGTCCTATCTCACAAACCTATTCCACTGCTCCTAAAGGGGTGGTTTGGCTACCCAAAACCTATCAACCTGCAGTTAGCAGCAACCAAGGGGAGAGCCTTCTCCGTGGTGGTCCCTCTTACTATAAAATTGCCTCTTCTCAAAACTCCAGCAAGCACCAACACTGATTTTTTTTAAATAACAACAACAACACATACTTGTGTATTCAGGCTCTTTCGGGTGCTTAACATCGGGATTTAACTACTGGTGCATCTTGCATTATCAGTTATTGTAATTTTAATGTTCTATTGTTTATTTCATCGTTTTAATCTATACACTGCTTTGAAATGGGTTATAATAGGTGCTATAGGAGTAATTTCATGAAAAAACACCACCATGGAATTAATTGAATAACCACTGAAAAGTGTCTTGGACTGGAAGCAATTTGCTTTCTACTTCACATGCTTAGTGTTGACTAGCGCATTGGAGGGATGGATGCAAGCTAATTTCAGGACTGGAATGCAGATAGGATTCTAGCCTGTGGAGAATTCTGAGATATCTTATCCAACCTTAATTACCACGGCAATCTCTAACTATAAATAATACTATCGAGAAAGGAGTTCCTCTAGAGAGGAGCTACATACAGCAGCTCACTACATGAACTACATGGAAATTTCTACCATGTTGTTGCAACTCCATATATGTTCACAATGACATGAAATCCCATGTGCTGGATAAGTCACTGTCTGTGAACGACTTGGTTGTCTGCTTGGGTCTCTTTCCTCTCATAAGGTAAAAGTAAAGGACCCCTGGATAGTTAAGTCCAGTCAAAGGCAACTGTGGGGTTGCAGCGCTCCTCTCACTTTCAGGCCGAGGGAGCCGTGATGGAAACCAGAGCGCATGGAAATGCCGTTTACCTCCGCGCTGCTGTGATACCTATTTATCTACTTGCACTGGTGTGCTTTCAAACTGCTAGGTTGGCAGGAGCTGAACTCACCCTGTCGAGAGGATTCCAACTGCCGACCTTCTGATTGGCAAGCTCAAGAGGCTCAGTGGTTTAGCCCACAGCGCCACCCGTGTCCCTTTCCTCTCATAAAGGAGCATTCAAACATCTGATTTCTCAACTTTCAATTTGGTTTCATCTATTATTCTTAGGATTTTGCCACCTCGCTTAATTTATTGCTTACATTCTGGATTTCCTTCCCAAGGGAAGCTCAAACTGGCACGCAGAAACAGCTCAATTAATGCAGACTGTGAGAATAAACAATGTTAAATTAAACAAATTAAAGCCACATTCAGGTCAAGTAGTATTTTAAAAATCCCTTTGAAAGCCATAAGAATTAGTTCAATGAGAAGGATTCTCCTATTCACCTTGATGACCCTTCCCCATGCTCCAGTGAGGAGTTCCACCAAAGTTTCATCCAAAGTGCATACAAGGGCACAGACATTTAGAGCAAATGGTTGCAGTGGTGACCTATGTTGT
The DNA here is from genome assembly GCF_964234715.1 of Podarcis melisellensis. Taxonomy (NCBI): domain Eukaryota; kingdom Metazoa; phylum Chordata; class Lepidosauria; order Squamata; family Lacertidae; genus Podarcis; species Podarcis melisellensis. Next base: position 47,704,879 of record NC_138543.1, read on the forward strand.
GAGGTGGAACCGCTGTCTCCTCGCCATTACCCTGCCACCCCATCCAGGTCAGCTGCAGCGACATCAACGGCAGGAGGTGTCAGGGATGGACTGGACAAAGAAGAGTGGCTGGAGGCACTAGCCAGGGAAGCCCCCAGGGGAAAGCACAGAGGAGGAAGGCTCAGAGCCAGGGGATTGGTGGTGGGACACTGAGAAGAGGTCAGAGGGAGAAGATTGGGAGGAGGTGCCAAAGGGTGAAGAGGCAACAGGGTTTAGTGAGCAGGAGGAACCTGTGACAGGGAGCAGTTCAGACTCTGAGGCTGAAGCAGAAGCAGAGGAGGGGCGGTGATCAAGAGGCTGCTGAAGAATTTGGGGGCTCTCCCTGTTTTGTTCTCCTCCACCCTGGTTTCCAAGAATGCAAGGATAATGAGGGCAGAACCAGAAGTGCACAGATGCAGTTTGAGACTGCTTGGGAAACATCCGGAAAAGGGTGGAATCTTCAGTCCTAGCAACTGCTCCATAGAGGCAAGATCTACTGGGAAGGGCTGCTGAGTTGTATGCTGTTTGCTTGAACAAAGAGCTAACTTCACTGACGACAGAGCCCTGTGTCTTTCACGCTGACCTGCGTCTGACTCCAGGCCTGATGGTATATTCCAGATGTTGTTGGGTTCCAGCTCCCATCATGCTCAGCCAACATGGCCAGTGGAGAGGGATGATGGGAGTTGTAGTCCAACAACATGTGGAGAGCATGACATTGGCTACGCCTCTTCTGGAGCTGAGATGTTGCCCTCGCTGCTCCCAAATTTCTGACTGATAAATGCCCTACGGCTGCTTGGGAAGGCCAGGTTTTAAAATGCATAACAGGAAGAAATTGGGTACACATGAAAAACTGCCTCATCTAGGCAGTCTCTCTCCTGGAAAAGAAGAAGGGGGGAAGAAAACATGGCTGCTTTTGTGAAGCATTTTGGCCCGCTTCAGTTTCAAACAATTTTTCATGGGTAAATATTTAACAGATAAAATTTATAAACCCAGAAAGGCTTGGGGGGGGGGGGAGGAACATATGGAAGTGGTTCTTTATGCTGATGTAAAAAAAATAAAGAAAAAGAGAGGGAAAATAAAAAAGGCACTTCAGAATTAAGAAGATGATCCCAAAAGACTTTACGGCATTTTCAAAGGAGAGAGGGAGAAAATTTTGCACAGAAAGCAAGGGGAAATGGATTTTTGAGTAACAATAGGGGCGTAAACCAAAATGAAAATTGAGGCTAAATGTCGCCCTTCTCCTCTCCCCCTCCCCATCTCTCTGCTAGTTGCATTTCCCCCAGACCCAGGCACTCGGCAATATTTTTATCCTTCCCTCCTGACACTTTTCAAAGCCTCGTTTGCGCCCTAATTTCTTTGTGAGGTCTGAAGAAGTTGAATTAATTTTTAATGTTAAATGCACAGATTTTTTTTTTCTGGGGGTGGGGTGCAGGGAAGAGATGGAATTGTAAATGTATGAGTAGAATTTTGTGACTTGTTGGGGCGGGGAATGAGACTCCTGGCAGAGAAGCAACTCCAAAAGACTCTGTGACATTAAGAATTTCCTTCCAGAATTTTAAAGAGTCCGGAGGGATGGTAAATGCAGAGATAATCGGGGAGCTCTTGATTTTTGATTAACTCTGGTGCTAAACCGTTTATAATAAAAGACCATTCCAAAGTATCTTTTTTAAAAATTCGCCTTCTCCCTCCCCCTCCCCCCCAAAAAACTGTGGCAAGAGCCTACTTAATATAATACATGAAACTGAAGGCTGTTTCCTTATCAAAGCTTTGCAGCCGACTGTGCATTATCAAAGGGCTGCTTCCAGGGCTTAATTTGAACCGGGGCTTACCAGACTCCTGTTTTTGAAATTACCTGGAACATGAGAGAAGCAACAATAAAGAAAATCCTGCCTCTGAGCATGGGCGGAGTGCTTTCCTCCTGCCGGGGACGATTGCTTCTTCCAGGTCATTTAATACCTGAGTTCTTGGTACTACTGTGTGAAATACGTGCATTAATAATGATAATAATAATACTGTCCATACTGTGTTGACTGCAAAGTCTGCATGTATAAATCATGGTTCTCCCCTCCTTCCAGCTACATATGATTTGGAAGGGGTTGGAAAATTTAGAAATGTGTGATTTGGGAGAAAACATGTGCAAAAAAAATTGTAAGTACACATTGAAATATGGTTTTTGGTGTGGATTTTTTTTAAAAAAAGCGCAGATCCAGTTCCCACACCTAGTACAGTGGTACCTCTGGTTATGTACTTAATTCGTTCTGGAGGTCCGTTCTTAACCTGAAACTGTTCTTAACCTGAGGTACCACTTTAGCTAATGGGGCCTCCTGCTGCTGCTGCGCAATTTCTGTTCTCATCCTGAAGCAAAGTTCTTAACCCGAGGTACTATTTCTGGGTTAGCGGAGTCTGTAACCTGAAGCGTCTGTAACCCGAGGTACCACTGTATAGGGTGGCATTCAACAGAGTTGGCCTGCCTGCATAACAGACTTTGGTTTGCATAAGAGATGTTTACCTTTCCCCTCTTCTCTTCCGCAGCTCTCTGTGTACCCCTAATATGCGGGTGGTGCTGTGGTCTAAACCGCTGAACCTTTTGGGCTCACCAATCGGAAGGTTGGCGGTTCGAATCCCCACGATAGAGTAAGCTCCCATTGCTTTGTCCCAGATCCTGCCAACCTAGCAATTTGAAAGCACACTAGGGCAAGTAGATAAATAGGTACCGCTGCGGCGGTAAGGTAAACAGTGTTTCCATGCACTCTGTTTCCATTATGGTGTTCCGTTGCGCCAGAAGCTTTTTAGTCATTCTGGCCACTTTATCCGGGAAGCTGTCCATGGACAAACGCCGGCTCCCTCGGCCTGCAAGCGAGATGAGCGCTGCACCCCATGGTTTTCTTTGACTGGACTTAACCGTCCAGGGGTCCTTTACCTTTTACCTATTATAGAAAGTAAGGGAACCTTCTGGAACAGACTGGGTGTTTCTGTGGGGTTGCAGAGGAGGAAAGGAAGGAGAGGTCCTCTCATGTCTGCCGGGACAACATTGTAAGCTGTCCGTATTTGTGCTGTGTTTTTCTTGTTTCGTATTAGGATTTCTAATTATGCATCTGCTGAATATAGGCCTTGGGCTGCATGTACGTAATTAAAACCGCATGTTGTTTATAATGTAACACCAAATCCAAGAATAAGAGGCAAGATGAAAACCGAAGATTTAAAGCTGATTCCTACCTCTGCACGCATGAGCATGAACTTTGTTGTTGTTGTTTAGTCGTTTAGTTGTGTCCGACTCTTCGTGACCCCATGGACCAGAGCACGCCAGGCACTCCTGTCTTCCACTGCCTCCCGCAGTTTGGTCAGACTCATGCTGGTAGCTTCGAGAACACTGTCCAACCATCTCGTCCTCTGTCATCCCCTTCTCCTTGTGCCCTCCATCTTTCCCAACATCAGGGTCTTTTCCAGGGAGTCTTCTCTTCTCATGAGGTGGCCAAAGTATTGGAGCCTCAGCTTCAGGATCTGTCCTTCCAGTGAGCACTCAGGGCTAATTTCCTTCAGAATGGAAAGGTTTGATCTTCTTGCAGTCCATGGGACTCTCAAGAGTCTCCTTCAGTACCATAATTCAAAAGCATCAATTCTTTGGCGATCAGCCTTCTTTATGGTCCATCTCTCATACAGAATTCCTTCACTGGTTTCGCCCAAATCTTATTTGTTGAGGGCAAGAAATGGCTTTTGCCCTGCTTATGAACTTCCTAGAAGCATCTGGCTTGCAACTCTTGGGAACAGGATACTGGACTAAATGGATCTGTGATCATCTGCTAAGCTTTTTCTATGTCGGCTCTAAAAATATTGATTTGGAGAGTAACATTTAAGGCTTGACATCATTCACTAAGGTCTTTTGGCCTGTTACATTCTCATAAACCTGGAGAGGGGGTGGTAAACTATTTTAAAAAAATGACTGGGTTTCAAAGCACACTTGGAACTTATAAATATGGCGAGCACCTCTTTCCAAGGTAGGAAAATGATAAACGCAGTATATGGTCTGTTTGGCTTCACTGTATGCCTTCCTGAACTAGAAAATAGTAGCTGTGCCCCTTCTAAGGGTTCAAAATTGTGTTGGTGTTTGAGTGTGCATTGTGTACTTTAGGTTAATGTCACACAGACCAGAGCTCTGCTCAGGTGTTTAGGCCTGAACAAGAAATGCAAACGCTATTGCAGATACTAATATTGCATAACCTGAAGCGACTGGATGCACAAAAACAGACTCCTTTTGGAAATAAAACATTGTCAAAGCTCATCAGTTTAATTAAAGCTTCACTTCCAGAACTTTCTTCAAAACAGAACAAAAAACAGCAAATGGTATATCCAAAATATCCATAAGATCATGTGCAATTCCAGCACAGGCTCAGCTTCTTATAAAATATGAAATATTCCAAACAGATCTCAAATCTGAGCTGTGTCTCTCCTTACAGTCTCCATTTTGCCTGGAGCTATATTCACTCACTAGAGAGGGTCATTTACACATCCTTACTTCCACAGACCCCAAGAACAAAGACTCAGCTACCACCCTTCCAAGATTATGAATTTGCAATTGTGAACTAAGGTTAAACACTCAAGTTCTAGCTAGCAGAGAACAACAGTTAACTATCAACCCATCAATGAGTTCAGAGACCACTTAGTATACTTAAGTGGAATTTCCCCACATTAAAACCTTCAGTAATACACATTTAGGCATTCCCCATTTCAGTGTCAATTAAATAATTATACTTGACAAGCCCTTTTGCACCATCCCTGCTTGCTCCACTCCATGCCTCCCTTTCTGAGTGGGAAGATCTGAAGGGTGGATGCATTTGGCTGAATGTGCTTGGAAGATTCACCGTCAGGAACTCTGGTCATGCATGGACCATGGAGAGACTTCTAAGCTCACTTGGCTGAACATATAGAGAAGTATCTCTTCTTTTCAGACCTACCTGCTCAATGCAGGACGTGTGGGGCTGGGGCATTGTGCATGGCCCCACAACCCCTACATGCATTGACATTCCTTGTTCAAGGCAGTAACACCTCAACAGGGCTACAGAAAATGCAGAGACTTCGGCCATTGATAAGAGAGCCGGTGTGGTGCAGTGGTTAGAGTGCTGCGCTTGGACCCGGGAGACCAGGGTTCAAATTCCCACTCAAACAGGAAGCTCACTGGGTGATCTTGGGGCAGTCACCGTCTCTCAGCCTAACCTACCTCACAGAGTTGTTGTGTGGATAAAAATGGGCAAGACAAAGAAGTATGTGTGCCACCTTGGAGGAAGGATGGGTTATTAATCTGATAAATAAATAAAATGAACTGTATTTAGAGTGAAAGCCTTGATGTATTTGCTCAGAGGTAAGATCAACTGATTTCAATGTGGCTTACTCCCATGTCAGTGTACGTAGGTTTGCAACCTTAGTTGATTATTCGTCCCCTGATTAAATTACAGTGGTACCTCGGGTTACAGACGCTTCAGGTTACAGACTCCGCTAACCCAGAATTAGTACCTCAGGTTAAGAACTTTGCTTCAGGATGAGAACAGAAATCGCACGGGGCAGCAGGAGGCCCCATTAGCTAAAGTGGTGCTTCAGGTTAAGAACAGTTTCAGGTTAAGAACGGACCTCCAGAACGAATTAAGTTCTTAACCTGAGGCACCACTGTACATTTGAAGAGATTTACTTTTCACCCGCATCTCAGTATGGATTCATTTTTGAGATTTTGGAGAGAAAAGCTTAATAAATATGGACACAATCTACTGTTGAAAGGAAAGGCAATCTTTTTTTATTTCAAGTATTCAACAAAAATGTGCCCTGCTAACCCTCTGCCCTAACCTATTAAAGTTCCCCTTCATTGATTGATCAACTAAAGCTTCCTTTGGTTTTAATCTACTCATTTAAATAGATCAGCGCAAGCCTATTTAAGTGCCTCTTTGTGAAAGCCGCTTGAGGAATTCTTGCTACACACAGAAATGGGTGGAAAGGTTTTCAGGAGGATAAGTGAATTTGCATTCCACCCAACAAAGCTCACACCCTAAGTTCATTAAAGGTGACACATGGATTTGAAAAGCAGGAGAGTAAACAGCTCTGAAATCCGGGTGTGAAGGCAGTAATAGCCTCACCCCTTCGCTCCTGGAATGGGAAGCCTACTCTTTGTAGGTTCCTGAAGGTTAGCCTTTAAGAGAAACCACACAGCCTGACAACATCAAATCAGAGCCATTTGGGACATGTGCCTTACACATTGCTAGGAAAAGCTCGTGTGCAAATGAGCAGACATTATGGAGGAGCCATTGCTTACCCTCAACAAATAAGATTTGGGTGAAACCAGTGAAGGAATTCTGTATGGCTAAGTGAGAGCTGGACCATAAAGAAGGCTGATCGCCAAATAATTGATGCTTTTGAATTATGGTACTGAAGGAGACTCTTGAGAGTCCCATGGACTGCAAGAAGACCAAACCTCTCCATTCTTAAGGAAATCAGCCCTGAGTGCTCCCTGGAAGGACAGATCCTGAAGCTAAGGCTCCAATACTTTGGCCACCTCATGAGAAGAGAAGACTCCCTGGAAAAGACCCTGATGCTGGGAAAGATGGGGGGCACAAGGAGAAGGGGACGACAGAGGATGAGATGGTTGGACAGTGTTCTCGAAGCTACCAGCATGAGTTTGACCAAGCTGCGGGAGGCAGTGGAAGACAGGAGTGCCTGGCGTGCTCTGGTCCTGGGGGTCACGAAGAGTCATAGAATCATAGAGTTGGAAGAGACCACAAGGGCCATCGAGTCCAACCCCCTGCCAAGCAGGAAACACCATCAGAGCACTCCTGACACATGGTTGTCAAGCCTCTGCTTAAAGACCTCCAAAGAAGGAGACTCCACCACATTCCTTGGCAGCAAATTCCACTGTCAAACAGCTCTTACTGTCAGGAAGTTCTTCCTAATGTTTAGGTGGAATCTTCTTTCTTGTAGTTTGGATCCATTGCTCCGTGTCTGCTTCTCTGGAGCAGCAGAAAACAACCTTTTTAGTCATGACTAAATGACTAAACAACAACTATGCCGCACACACAACTGCTTGCTTGTCCAAACTCTGTGGGCAGTTCATCAAACCAATTCAGGTTCAGTTGTACCTCGGGTTACATACGCTTCAGGTTACAGACTCCGCTAACCCAGAAATAGTACCTCGAGTTAAGAACTTTGCTTCAGGATGAGAACAGAAATCGTGCTCTGGCGGTGCAGCGGCAGCAGGAGGCCCCATTAGCTAAAGCGGTGCTTCGGGTTAAGAACAGTTTCAGGTTAAGAATGGACCTCCGGAATGAATTAAGTACTTAACCTGAGGTACCACTGTATTTGCAAAGTTAAGAAAATGGTTTGGAGCCACAGAATTCTTTCAGGATGAAGACATATGCAGCAATTTAAAGTGTGATGGAAGTGGTGTCATGTGCTGCCTTGAAAGCAACACATGAATGCGTGTTCAGATGTCTTCCCTTAGTAATAATAACAATAATAATTTATTATTTGTACCCCGCCCATCTGGCTGGGTTTCCCCAGCCACTCTGGGCGGCTTCCAACAGAAGTGAAAAATACACTAAAATGTCACATATTAAAAACTTCCCTGAACAGGGCTGCCTTCAGATGTCTTCTGAATGTCAGGTAGTTGTCCATCGCCTTGACATCCGGTGGGAGGGCATTCCACAGGGCGGGCGCCACCACCGAGAAGGCCCTCTGCCTGGTTCCCTGCAACTTGGCCTCTCGCAGGGAGGGAACCGCCAGAAGGCCCTCGGAGCTGAATCTCAGTGTCCGGGCAGAACGATGGGGGAGGAGACGCTCCTTCAGATATACTGGACCGAGGCCATTTAGGGCTTTAAAGGTCAGCACCAACACTTTGAATTGTGCTTGGAAACGTACTGGGAGCCAATGTAGGTCTTTCAAGACCGGTGTTATATGGTCTCGGCGGCCGCTCCCAGTCACCAGTCTAGCTGCCGCATTCTGGATTAGTTGTAGTTTCCGGGTCACCTTCAAAGGTAGCCCCACGTAGAGCGCATTGCAGTAGTCCAAGCGGGAGATAACCAGAGCATGTACCACTCTGGCAAGACAGTCCGCAGGCAGATAGGGTCTCAGCCTACGTACCAGATGGAGCTGGTAAACAGCTGCCCTGGATACAGATTTGACCTGTGCCTCCATGGACAGCTGTGAGTCCAAAATGACTCCCAGGCTGCGCACCTGGTCCTTCAGGGGCACAGTTACCCCATTCAGGACCAGGGAATCCTCCACACCTGCCCGCCTCCTGTCCCCCAAAAACAGTACTTCTGTCTTGTCAGGATTCAACCTCAATCTGTTAGCCGCCATCCATCCTCCAACCGCTTCCAGACACTCACACAGGACCTTTACCGCCTTCACTGGTTCTGATTTAAAAGAGAGGTAGAGCTGGGTATCATCTGCATACTGATGAACACCCAGCCCAAACCTCCTGATGATCCCTCCCAGCGGCTGCATGTAGATGTTGAAAAGCATGGGGGAGAGGACAGAACCCTGAGGCACCCCACAAGTGAGCGGCCAGGGGTCTGAACACTCATCCCCCACCACCACTTTCTGAACACGGCCCAGGAGGAAGGAGCGGAACCACTGTATGACAGTGCCCCCCGCTCCCAGCCCCTCAAGACGGTCCTTAGCACCTAAAACCTTGCATCTGCCACAGAAGCTTTTCATTCTCCATGAGCTTTTGGTTAGAGGCAGGATCTGTGAACGTAGGCACATAGGGAAGCGGCTTTGCACAGAGTTCAGACCATTGCGGCATCTAATTTAGTGTTCTGAATTTAGTGTCCTCTCTCACATTTCAGACCGGAAGCATTCCCAGCCCCACATGGGGGTCCTGCAAATTGAACCTGGGATCTTCTGCATGCAAAGCAGACGATCTACCACTGAGCTACAGCTGTTTCCCTATTTATTTTGTGCTTTCCCATCTAAAAGAACGGGGCAGCTTTTGCTTCTGTGTGCATTAGACATGCTGTAGTCTTCAGCCTTTCCAGACCCACGATTCAACTTCAACCCAGACATGTGTATGGGGATTCATTTCTCTTTTCTTTTATAGGAACGCAGGTGGCGCTGTGGGTTAAACCACATAGCCTAGGACTTGCCGATCAGAAGGTTGGCGGTTCGAATCCCCGCGACGGGGTGAGCTCCCATTGCTTGGTCCCTGCTCCTGCCAACCTAGCAGTTTGAAAGCACGTCAAAGTGCAAGTAGATAAATAGGTACCGCTCCGGCGGGAAGGTAAACGGCGTTTCCGTGCGGTGCTCTGGTTCTCCAGAAGCAGCTTATTCATGCTGGCCACATGACCCAGAAGCTGTACGCTGGCTCCCTCGGCAAATAAAGCGAGATGAGCGTCGCAACCCCAGAGTCGGTCATGACTGGACCTAATTGTCAGGGGCCCCTTTACCTTTACCTTAGAGCTGCTGTTGGTCTTTACCCAAGACCAGGCTAGTAGTGCTCCAACCATGCACTGATGGGAGTTGTAGCCGAAAACATGGAAGGTACCAGGTTGCCAAAGGCTGCTATATGCTATGAATGCAGCACTGTTTGCTATGTTCAGTGGACCACAGTATTAGGCCGAAATGAATGTGCATAATGATGAATATTTTTTATTAACTTGTGCTGACATGGGCGCGCGCGGGGGGTGGGGGAACGCACTGGAAATTGTCAATAAAGATAATATCTTTAAGTCCAACCATTCCTCTGAAAGTCTTGTTTGGCATTGATGCTGATGAACCCTTACAGCCGATCGCTAGAAAACTGTTTCCAGCCTTGTGATGATCGGATCAAATTGAGGGCAATTACATTAATAGATTTTGGAAGTATTTATGTTGGAAGTCCATCTCGTTGCAGCTGGTAATAATTTTTACTAGTCTTTTGTCTTCCCACAGTTCAAGAGAGCTGTTGATTGAGTTCAGCGTCTGGGGTGCCAGGCTCTGTGCAGCTAGTTCCGCACATTCGGAGATCAAATACCACCCCCCTCAGGCCCACATGGCAAATCTTGAGGTGATTTGTGAGAGAGCACCTTATGATACAGCATGACACTTCAAAATCCATGGTAATGGTTCTAGTCAGCATTAGGGCTGGGCGATATCTGGTTTTCATCATTGTGATATATCACCAGCTAAACATCATGGTATACCGAAATAATAATAATAATAATAATAATAATAATAATAATAATAATAATAATAATTTATTATTATTTATACTCTGCCCATCTGGCTGGGCTTCCCCAGCCACTCTGGGCGGCTTCCCCAAAAAATATTAAAATACTGTAATACATCAAACATTAAAAGCTTCCCTAAGTTTGAAATAAGGATGGAACTATGTAGAAGCATTGTCTGTCTTCATGGTTTTTCCTGCATTGTGATTTTTGCCGGTCCTGCTCTTGTGATTTGCCGCTGAGCCGGCAGGGTTAACAGGGGTTGCAGGAATCGAGAGGAGGGTTGGCTTCACGGTTTCCCCCACATTGTGATTTTTGCATACATCATGATTTGCAATAAAGGTAAAGGACCCCTGGACAGTTAAGTCCAGCCAAAGGCGACTATGGGGTTGTGGTGCCCATGTTGCTTTCAGGCCGAGGGAGCTGGTGTTTGTCTGCAGACAGCTTTTCTGGGTCATGTGGCCAGCATGACTAAACCGCTTCTGGTGCAATTGGACACCGTGACAGAAACCAGAGTGCACGGAAACGCTGTTTACGTCCCCCCCGCAGCTGTACCTATTTCTCTACTTGCACTGGCGTTCTTTCGAACTGCTAGGTTGGCAGGAGCTGGGACAGAACAATGGGAGCTCACCCTGTTGTGCAGATTCGAACTGCCGACCTTCTGATCAGCAAGCCCAAGAGGCTAAGGTTTAGACCACAGCACCACCCACACCCCTGATTTGCAATATATTGTCCGGGTCTCAGCTACATTAGTCAAAAAACAACACTTTGAATGCATTATAAACATGGAACACCAGATGATGTTCCAGAGCAAAAAATGAAATAAAAATCTGTGCTATTTTTACATAGTTTTTTTCCTTTTGTTTTGACGATTTAATTTCTGACTTCTTTATAGTGGGGTTTTTTCCTGTGTGTAGATCCCCCCCCCAAGTAAAAAAAAGAAAAGAAATGAAACCAATATCACGATATGGACTTGAAATTGGTTTTGGACGATCTGTCAATATACCGTCCAGTCCTACTGAGCTCAGCCCTACTGAGACCAATGACCTGACTCTGCAAAAGGTAGCATCCAGTCTTCCTAGGAAAGTGTCATTGAACTGTTGCCAACGCGTCTTGCTTGCTTGGACTGAGGTTTAGGTGTGTATATTAAAGGTAAAAGGACCCCTGACCATTAGGTCCAGTTGTGACCGACTCTGGGGTTGCGGCGCTCATCTCGCTTTATTGGCTGAGGGAGCCGGCGTACAGCTTCCGGATCATGTGATCAGCATGACTAAGCCGCTTCTGGCGAACCAGAGCAGCGCACGGAAACACTGTTTACCTTCCCGCCAGAGTGGTACCTATTTATCTACTTGCACTTTGATGTGCTTTCGAACTGCTAGGTTGGCAGGAGCAGGGACCGAGCAACGGGAGCTCACCCCGTCGCGGGGATTCGAACCACCGACCTTTTGATTGGCAAGTCCTAGGCTCTGTGGTTTAACCCACAGCGCCACCCGCGTCCCTATCTGGAATATTAGCCAGCTTTAAAGAAGTAAGAGTCACGTCTGTTACCCAACTGATGCCAGCCCCCTGCAGCCATGCCCACCACCTGTGTGAGGCCCCAGAAGATCTCATGTGAAGGAGTGCAGTCCTCAGACTGAAATCTCTCCCCCCCACACCCATAGAGGGGAAATTGCAAGGGAGTACAGATCTGGTGCTTTTTTCAGAGCGGGAACAATGACCTCATCTCCCAGAGCCTAGTGTACTGGCAAGTGAATGAGACGATGAAGAGGCTTTAAACTTTCACTATTGTTGTGACAGAGGAGCATAGAGGCGAGAATGAGAAAAAATAATAAGGCAAAGCCTGCATACTTTGCTTTCTGTTCTTGGACCGGGGTTCCTATAAATAGTAACACTTATCCTTTGCAAGGTGGTTTGCACTTCTAATTAAAAGCTAAAGGCTTCATTTCAGCTGGCTGAAGATCTTTTGTTCAAACTCAGTGTGTTTTACAGACAGAAGCTATGTTGTTAGGAGTAAACAGCCGCGAGTTCAATGGAGCTTATGCCCAGGAAACTATGCTAAGGATTGCAGTCATGCTGATCCTAAAGGACTGGGTATTATGCTAGGCACTGCTGTTTTCCAGAGTATTTGTGTGTATAAGAGAGAGAGAGAATGGATGTATTATTTGACTCTCGTTGGGAGAGTGACACTGGGAGCTATGAGAACAAACTTCTTCACTTCAAAATCTACTACACCTCTTCTAGGGTTCTTAGATTGATTTTGTGTGTGTGTGTGTGTTTTGGAAGTAGTACAGTGGAACCTCTGTTGTCAAACGTATTCCATTCCGGAAGACCATTCAACTTCCAAAACGTTGGACAACTGAGGCGCAATTGCCGGTCGGCAAAATCAATTGAAAAAATGGAGAAATGTGCCTCAGAAGCTGTTCGAAAATGGAAGCATTCACTTCCGGGTTGCCGGTGTTATAAACTGAAACGTTTGAATTCCAAAGTTTTCAACAACTGAGGTTCCACTGTATAAAAAAGAAATAACCCCCTTGCAATTTCATAGGATCATAGAATTGTCGGAAGGGACCCCAAGAGTATCCGTTTATAATCAGTATCCTAGATATGAATAGGAAGGAAAGTCGGTTTTGGAAAAGCAAGTAACAGTGGTGGTGATTGAGGCATGCAATTACCTGATGTGGAATTCCAGTTTATTGCATTTATAGATACTTTATGTATAAAAAATGATAATAAAATGTAATGAATACTTTGTTGGCATACCTCTGTCTTGGGAGACAATGGAGGAGTGTGCCTTTTGGGAGCGAAGTTGAACCTTTGGAAGGTTGCAGCGCCTGCAGCTGTAGGGACTGATACAGGAAAGACATGCTTTGTTGGGGCAGATGAAGGCATCTGGTTGTGCCGCTGCAGATGCTCCCCAGTGGTCATTTTTCTTCTGATCTCTGCTATGGATGCACAACCTGACTGTCTTCAGGCATTTTGGATGTCTGCAAGGACTGGGTTGATGTTGATGTAATTTATAATAAGCTAGATTTAATTGAGAGGGGCGCGGCGGTTCAAATCCCCGGGACGGGGTGAGCTCCCGTCTTTCGGTCCCTGCTCCTGCCAACCTAGCAGTTCGAAAGCACCTCAAAGTGCAAGTAGATAAATAGGTACCGCTCCGGCGGGAAGGTAAACGGCGTCTCCGTGCGCTGCTGTGGTTCACCAGAAGTGGCTTAGTCATGTACACCAGCTCCCTTGGGAAACACCCCAAAGCCTTAAAATTGCCAGCATGGTCAATTGCCCCAGCATTGCCACAAAATACAGTGCAAACAAAATTAAAACAAAACAATGTCGCCGTTCAATTTCCGCATCCTGATTTAAAACCAGTGTATTCTATGCCTCCACAGGTGTTTTCTTGATTCCCTCACTGAAAAGTGTCCATGATCCTATGTAAAGTTCTCTATTCAGATTTTTGTCATACGTAAAATTCAGACTGGAAAAAATCACCAGAAACTTAAGCCCTCGATGTATGTTTTGAAATTAAAATTCATGAGCCCTTGGAATAAATCCATAAGGGTTGGGGTTTTTTGTTTGTTTGTTTCCTAAGCAACTTTATTATTGTGAACTTTTCCCACAGGAAGGGCTTGGGAAAAGAATTGAGCACATTTGCAGATGTGCCAGAACTTTTTTGATCCCTAATATTTCCAGATTCTTCATTTTTAAGTTCTAAGAGTGGTCACATGCAAATGTTATTCTTCCTTTGACGAAATTAGCAAATCTGGGATGATGGAGCAAATGCAAATATTGTATTGTGATTACAAAGAGGCCTTCACAAAGAGGTCTTCAGCTGTTCAGAGTTCTGAAGAACCACATCTACATCTAACCATAGGTGGGACATCTGATTTGGCTTGGGAACAGGTATGCACGAGGTCACGAGCCTTAACCTTTTACTTTCTACTGTGGTCCCAATCTAGTGAATGCCTGGGGGTGACATGTGCCTGGGGGAGCTGCCATCTCGGTGGGTGATTTCCCCCGATGTAAATAGCATGGAAGACTGACTCCACATTGGGACTGCAGCAGAGGGCAAAAAAAATCAAATCCTCTTCACTTCCCATGGCAGGGTCCCTGTCCAGATTAGCTGTCCCTGCACCACCAACTGATTTTAAGAAGCCTTTTCATGTAATGTCTATATTTCGTGAATGGTGTCTCACCTGGTTTGGTCTTCTAGAAGCTCTAGCATTAGCTAAACCACAGCCTGCTCTTTTGAGGAAGGTGAACAACACATTAAAAAACAATGTCAAAATGGGCTGAGCTTTGGATGTGTCGAATACACAATCTGTCAAAAATAGTATCTGAAGAATGTATGCAAATAAATCAGATCTTGAAGAGTCAGCAATGGGCATTGTAATTACTTTCGTTTTCTTTTTTTTAAAAAAAAAATCTCTTTCTATAAGGCAGGAAATTGGTACTGAGGATTCTTTCGATACTCCACTGGGAGGGACGTAAAAGGAAGGAAGAGCTCAATTTGTTAGAGAGAATGAAACAAAACTTTGCGTGTAATCAGGATATCCCAAAATGCTCTGGGACTGGTTTAATAAAGTAATCTTGAGAAATATTAGCGTTGCATTGTTCTTCTTCATGTATGCCCGCCTTTTAGATGTTATTCTTCTCCTTTCAGCGCTAGACTTGGTGCCAATTCAAAGACCCCTCTGTATCTCTGTTTGCAAGGTCAAAGGTAGCTTTCTTGAAACTGTTAGGGCACTTTCCTCATTCAGGATAATATGAGGATAATATGAAGTGAAAAGAAAGACAGAAAATGTAGATTTGCAGGGAAATTGTATATTTTACTTAATTTTTTCCCAAAATTATTCAAAGAAAGAGAAAACAATAACGAGTTGTATTCAAAGTCTCGATAGTGCAAAGACTTTCACTTTCTCAGTCGACTGTTCCCTTCCTGTACCCCCCCTTGCACACCCCAAATCTACTACAGTGGAACCTCGGGGTAAGAACTTAATTCGTTCTAGAGGTCTGTTCTTAACCTGAAACTGTTCTTAACCTGAGGTACCACTTTAGCTAATGGGGCCTCCTGCTGCCGCTGCGATGCTGCCACATGATTTCTGTTCTCATCCTGAAGCAAAGTTCTTAACCTGAGATACTATTTCTGGGTTAGTGGAGTCTGTAACCTCAAGCGTCTGTAGCCCAAGGTACCACTGGGGCTTCCACCAAACCTCTGGAGCAGATTGGGGCAAGGGCTCATGGGAAGAGCATAGAGAATGGAAGTTCTGTTGTGCTATCAGGACATTTTTGATGCATACAACTGAATGCGGGCTGATGGGTTGGAATTCTCCCTACCAATTGGCTGCAAGAGCTGTGACTTTGATGTATGAAATAATAATAATGATAATAATAATAATAATAATAATAATAATAATAATAATAATAATAATAAATTTATTTATACCCCGCCCATCTGGCTAGGTTTCCCCAGCCACTCTGGGCGGCTTCCAACAGAACACTAAAATACAATAGCCTATTAAACATTAAAAGCTTCCCTAAACAGGGCTGCCTTCAGATGTCTTCTAGAAGTCTGGTAGTTGTTTTTCTCTTTGACATCTGGTGGGAGGGCGTTCCACAGGACGGGTGCCACTACCGAGAAGGCCCTCTGCCTGGTTCCCTGTAACTTGGCCTCTTGCATCGAGGGAACCACCAGAAGGCCCTCGGAGCTGGACCTCAGTGTCTGGGCAGAACGATGGGGGTGGAGATGCTCCTTCAGGCATACTGGACTGAGGCCGTTCAATATGTGAAACCAACCTTCAGTTGGTTCTGCTGCTTAGGTGGTTTAGGGATTGTGTGTGTGTGTGTAGCATTCCAACTGCTCAGAAGTCACCAAAACAGCAGTTGTAGGGATCAGCTGAATTTGGACAAGTGTGGAAAGCAGGGAAGAGCACCAGCAGTGCTAGCCTGAGACATTTTGCCGTAGATGATAAGATATTCTCCTCCACCCCTAATTCCGCATGCTCCATTGCATCTGAGGGGGGAAAGGCTAACTTGGGAGATACAGAACAGGTGACATTGACAGCTGTCTTCCCACACCTTGCTGCTGTTCCCCATCACACATCACCTGATTCTTGCCTCGCTCCGTCTCCAGGACTGACCCTAAGCTAAGCACAGTTGCAAGAGCAGTCAGTTTGGAGGGTAAGTTTGTGAATGTTGTGTGTGTGGGAGAGATTGGAGGGCAGCGAATTATACATGAACCAGAGGCACAACTGGAGAATGGACAAAGTAGCTATGACAAAGAAAAATGTGCCTACAATTTATATTTGTTTCACAGGATAATGTTGTTGGCATCTGTCTGTCTCGAGAGACGATGGAAGGGTGTGCCTTTGGGGGTGAAGTCAAAACATTGGAATTACAGCGCCTGCTGTGGCTGTAGAAACAGATACAGAAGAGAGATGTTTTGTTGCAGCTGGGGCAGATGAGGGCGCCTGGTTTTGCTGTTACAGATACACCATGGCATTTATTCTCTCTGCGCTCCTCCCAGCGGTCATTCCTCCTCTGGTCACTGCTGTGGATACATGACCTGACTGACTGTCTCCAGGCACAAATGTCCACCCATGGATTCCTTAAAGGCGGATTCCACCAGTAATTCCAGGGGTGATAGCAAAGAAGACGAACCTGTGGCTGCGTTCGTTGCAACCCAGAGCAAATTTGGAGGGTCATACTTTGGCAGAATGTGTAGGTTAAATAGACATGTTATGATTAGCAAGATTAAGAAGGCCTGCATTCGTATGCACATTCGGTTTGTGTCTCATTGTTCATTGTGTTCCATGTCATGGCCATGCTAGAGCGTGTCAGAATCTTGGAAACTGGTTTTGACGTAAACGGGCAGATACTAGATTCAGACACATACACATAATCTCCAAGTGTGCAGGAAGACATTCGCATTTATAAACATTTCCTTGTATTCCTGCTCGTGTTCCTCTTCTGTACTCTTTCCAGAACATGACTGGTAACCCAAGAGTGTATTAAAAAAACACACAAATGAATAGAAAAACAGATTATAGAATTAACGAGAAAAGAGAATAACGTTAAGGAAAGCTTTCTCATTAATGAGCATTGCAGACAGCTCTCAAATCCTTTATTTGAGAGTGAGAATTATGGTTTTAACTGTGTTGTTTCCCCCTTTCTAGGTCAAGCAGGTGTTGATGAATGCGGAGGAGCAATTATGGTCTCTGCTGGTGGAGCAGCGAGTGCCTCAGCGATTTCTGTGCGGACAGCTGTGGAAAGAGCCAAACCTCTGCTTCCTTCCTCTTCTCGCTGAATTCTCCAGAGCCATTGTGTTCATTCTTTTTAATTAAAAAGCCTGCTCTGTTATCTTTGGCTAAACCGGCAGAAAAAAAGAGAACTTTTTCATTCCTATTATTTTACTTTCGGCTCCTTCCCTTACTTTCGGTTTCCCTCAGTATGGCGGCTGATGAAGCGCAGAGCTACCTTGATCCCGAAAGGTGCGTTGATCAAATCTTGACCACCCAATCCAGGAACAAGTTCATCACATAATGGGACCCTGCCGTGGCCACAATGCCCATCACTCCAGAGAACGCCGTGCTGTTTCTTCCCATCCTTTACCGGTGGCTCCAAAACCATCTGAAGGAGGATGTGGAGGAGCCAGAACACAGACTTTGCCACTCTGCCATTAAGAAGCTGAGGGAATACATTCAGCTCAACTTCCCAATAGAGGAGGCCAAACTGCAACATGGTACTTGTTTTGTGGATATGGAGATCTGCACACTATACCTGACGAAGGATCCAGGAAAGACAGAGGCGCTCGGCCTAAGTTTTGGGAACATCCCTGCTCTGGGGGACTATGGTGAAAAGAGGAGAGTGGGGAGGAAGAGGAAGGGGCATAAGGGTCCTGTGCTGGACGTCGGAAGCATCTGGGTCACTGACTTAAAGAAAAACAGCCCTGCGGGGAAATGTGGAAAGGTTCGCTTGCGAGATGAGATCCTTTCGCTGAATGGACAATTGATGGTCGGAGTCGATATCAGCGGTGCAAGGTAGGAGGTTTAAATAAACTTGGTTGGCATGCAAAATCATTGTGTTTAAACCTAGGTAAAGGTAAAGGGACAGGGACGCGGATGGCGCTGTGGGTAAAAGCCTCAGCGCCTAGGACTTGCCGATCGAAAGGTCGGCGGTTCAAATCCCCGCAGCGGGGTGCGCTCCCGTTGCTCGGTCCCAGCGCCTGCCAACCTAGCAGTTCGAAAGCACCCCCACGTGCAAGTAGATAAATAGGGACCGCTTACCAGCGGGAAGGTAAACGGCGTTCCGTGTGCTGCGCTGGCTCGCCAGATGCAGCTTTGTCACGCTGGCCACGTGACCTGGAAGTGTCTCCGGACAGTGCTGGCCCCCAGCCTCTTAAGTGAGATGGGCGCACAACCCCAGAGTCTGTCAAGACTGGCCGTATGGGCAGGGGTACCTTTACCTTTACCTTAAAGGTAAAGGGACCCCTGACCATTAGGTCCAGTCGTGGCCGACTCTTGGGTTGCGACGCTCATCTGGCTTTACTGGCCGGCGTTTTCCACAGACAGCTTCCGGGTCACGTGGCCAGCATGACTAAGCCGCTTCTGGCGAACCAGAGCAACACACGGAAACGCCGTTTACCTTCCCGCCGGAGTGGTACCTATTTATCTACTTGCGCTTTGACGTGCTTTCGAACTACTAGGTTGGCCGGAGCAGGGATCGAGCAATGGGAGCTCACCCCATCATGGGGATTTGAACCGCCGACCTTCTGATCGGCGAGTCCTAGGCTCTGTGGTTTAACCCACAGTGCCACCCACATCCCTTTTCTCTACCTAGGTAGCGATCTTAAATGAGCCATTTTCCATCCATGAATTATCCCAGCGGTTCTCAACCTATGGGTCCCCAGATGTTGTTGGACTACAACTCCCATCATCCCTGAGCTCTGGCCTTGCTAGCTAGGGGTGATGGGAGTTGTAGTTCAACAACATCTGGGGACCCACAGGTTGAGGAAGGCTGCACTATCCCATGCTGATAGAGTAGTGCATCTGGTATGTTTTGATCAACAAGGCAGAAACCGCAAATGTTCCACTGCCATCACCAGGGATCCAAAATGTGGGTTTCGTTAGCGTAAACGGGGATACAGCTGGAAGTGCTTCCAAAGCCTGCTTACAGATGTCTTGAGGAAAGAGAAAGAAGGATTTATCACTGCCGCCACTCACTCCACTGGCTTGTAGTATTCACTGTTTTGGAGCTAGATGAACAATCAGTGCAGGCGTTGGGTGGGGAAAACGTCCGGTGCAGTTTTGTGTGCTAATACTCCTTCAGGTCTCCGGTAGGAGTTGGGCATGTGGCAAGGACAGAGTACTGAATCCTATTGGCTTTCCACAGATTGCTGTGCTGTCTTAGTGTTGAGCCCAGTAAGGACTGGGCAGGAATAGGAAACATTTTATGCTTGCAAAGAGTCGAGGATGTGCTCAGAAAACTATCGAGGTCCCCAAAGCAGCCGAGATGGTTTGTGGCCCTTTCAGGGATGTTCCCCCAGTGGCTCTAGCATCTTGGGGGTGGGGCTGAATTAGGGAACATGCCTTGCCCCATTGCACTGGACCTGCATGCAATGGCCGGTGGGAAATCTTGAGGCTGCCCACAAATGCCACCGAATAATGCAAATATAGGAATGAATGCTGCAGAGGGTCTGGAGGAGTTGCGGGGAAAACCTGATTGAAAGAGGAATCAGATCTGAAAAGAAAAGAAAAGAGCAGCCTGTGCGTGTCAAAGTATTTTAGGAGTAAAGTCTTTTTTTTCTTTCTGTTAAAGAGCTTTGCATTCTCCTTATTTGATCTGACACTTCCCTCTGGGCTTAGAGCACTGACATGTGCTACTTGGACTTAATTTCATCTTCCTTCTTAACAGGTGTGGGTTGCAAGGGAATGTCACATCCAGTGCCCTGCTGCTCTTCAATGCCCTTTACCTTTAAAATAAAATAAAATAAAATAAAATAAAATATAAAATAAAATAGTGCCCTCCTTTAAAGACAAGCTTCTGTGAGAACACAGCCCATTAAGTTCTGTACTCCATAGAAATAGACATACGCTGCTTAGATTTTTCTATAGGAGGTTGCTGTCCTAACATATGTGGTGACTCAGTAATTTCTCTACCTTCTTTGCTCGTATGGCACAACCTTTGCGTAAGATCCTCTGAGGCACCTGTGTTAAATCAATAAATATGTATACATGTATACAGGCACCTCCCCACTTAACTCGGGGGTTACATTCCCAGGTACTGTGCATATACGTGAAATTGCATATACTGTCATACCTTGGGTTACAGCCGCTTCAGGTTGTGTTTTTTTGGGTTACTGACCACCGAAACCCGGAAGTACCGGAACGGGTTACTTCCGGGTTTTGGTGGAAGCGCTGAATTGGGCTTTGCGCATGCGCAGAAGCACCAAATCACAACCTGCGCATGTGCAGATGCGCCGCTGTGGGCTGTGAATGTGCATCCCGCACCGATCACGTTCACAACCTGAGCATCCACTGTAGTTGGGAACGCCACCTCAAAAGCCATTAAACGTCCTCCTTTCTCAACTCCCAACTCTCAACAAGCTTCAAAGGATTATGGGATTGCAGCTGCAAAGGCCCCTGGGATTGCTAGCTGCTTTCCTGCTCTTTTCTCACTATTTTTTGGCAGATTCCCCACTCATTGTGGGCCCTTTTTGCATCATTTTGCAGTTTAATTATTATATACCGTATTTTTCCATCTATAAGACTCCCTCATGTGTAAGACTCAGATTTAAGAAAATGGGAGGAGATGTATCTGTGTATAGGACGCCCCCTAATTTTTGACATTTTAAAGGGAAAAAACCCTAGTCTTGGAAGAATACGGTAATGATTTTCTGGTGCTACACGTCTATGTGACTGCGTGCAAGTTGAATGCTCGTTAAGTGGGGAAGCGCCTTCATCGTCTACACTGACTGGCAGCAAATCTCCTGGCCACAGGCTGATGTCCTGGGATTGTGTAAACTGATCTACAGTGTAAACATGGGGGGAGGAAGGTTGTATACAGTGGTACCTCTGGTTACGTACTTAATTCGTTCCAGAGGTCCTTTCTTAACCTGAAACTGTTCTTAACCTGAAGCACCACTTTAGCTAATAGGGCCTCCCGCTGCTGCCCTGCCGCCGGAGCACAATTTCTGTTCTCATCCTGAAGCAAAGTTCTTAACCCGAGGTACTATTTCTGGGTTAGCAGAGTCTGTAACCTGAAGCGTATGTAACCTGAAGTGTATGTAACCCGAGGTACCACTGTACTTCCAATATGTTTGTGCAGGTTCCTCCCCTACCCCAGTACATAGGAAACTGCCTTACAGCAGGCCAGGCTATTTCTCCAGTATTGCACACTCTTACTGGCAGCGTTCAAAATTCTCATTGTTCTAGGTGCGTTTTGCGACAGGGAACTTCATTAGCGTGAGCGGTTTCTGAGCTCTGGGCGCAGTACTGCACCTAAGATTTCAGCTTAAAACTACAGAGTGGAAGGAAAGGAGGGTCTTTTTCTGCCTCCCCACTTCCAGTCACTCTCTGAAGACTGGAGAAGAGACCCCCTTGACAATATTAGGGGTGGGGGGTGGGACAGGGAAGTATGACTTTGTTTTTTGAAGTCTTCAGATGAGGACCAGACCATGAGAAAAATGAACGTAAGATTTTAGCTGCAGTTCATTCATTTTCAGCTTTGTGTTCTTGCTATAAAAGAGAGTGCCCAGACACTCAGTTGTGACGACCATAGCCTAGGCCCATAATGCTCCTAGCTTTCATATCTCAGTTTCTAACGCTGGCAGCTGTTTTCCATAGTCCCAGGGAGAGGGATTTCTCATCAACTGCTCCCTGATCCTTTTAACTGGAGATAGCAAGGATTGAACTCAAGACCTTACATCTGCAAAGGATGTGCTGTCCTAGTGAGTTGTGTCTCCTCCTCTTCTCATTTTAAAATAACCCCCTGCACCCACAACACAATAGACCATTTACGCCGGTGGTTCTCAAACTTTCCCCCCTCTGGGCCACACTTTGAAAATAAAAATTTGCTTGCACCGCACCATTTTTTTTATTCATAAGAAATACATTGGGAAACAAAAAACAACTCCCAGCAGTGTTTGATTTATAGCACAAAACACAAGAACTTTATAATATGCTCACGGGACACCCAGAAAGTATAAAGCAATGCGTAGGAACATGAATCATTCCCAAAACACAATTATAAACGAGTCTTCTCCAGCGCTTTGTCTGAATGGCGATTCTGGATCACAAACAGGATTGACCTTGATGCACTTGTCGTTATGAAAAGATACCTATCCACCTTCGGCAAATAAAAACAAATTATTTTGATACCATACTACACTGAAATGTTCAAATGTTTCTTTGAATGTCCTTGAATCTTCTTGCTACTCCAGTGTGGCATGATGATAATAATAATAATAATAATAATAATAATAATAATAATAATAATAATAATAATAATAATAATTATTATTATTATTATTATTATTATTATTATTATTTATACCCTGCCCATCTGGCTGAGTTTCCCCAGCCACTCTGGGCAGCTTCCAATCAAGTGTTAAAAATAATGCAGCATTAAATATTAAAACCTTCCCTAAACAGGGCTGCCTTCAGATGTCTTTTAAAGAGAAGATAGCTGCTTATTTCCTTCACATCTGAAGGGAGGGTGTTCCACAGGGGGGGCGCCACTACCGAGAAGGCCCTCTGCCTGGTTCCCTGTAACCTTACTTCTCGCAATGAGGGAACCGCCAGAAGGCCCTCGGCGTTGGACCTCAGTGTTCGGGCTGAACGATGGGGGTGGAGACGCTCCTTCAGGTATACTGGACTGAGGCTGTTTAGGGCTTTAAAGGTCAGTACCAACACTTTGAATTGTGCTCGGAAACGTACTGGGAGCCAATGCAGATCTCTCAGGACCGGTGTTATATGGTCCCGGCAGCCACTCCTAGTCCCCAGTCTAGCTACCGCATTCTGGATTAATTGCAGTTTCTGGATGAACCACTGTTTTACGCACATGCATAACTTCAGACAAGAGGCCACACCGTTGTACTTTCTTCAGATGATTAAAAAAACCTGGAATGAGGATGCCGTGATGCTCAATACTGGAGACAAGCAGCAGTAGCTGGCCAGGGCATCGCGCCCATACCTTGATTGTTAGAGGCATTTGACTTAGACACTTGCAAAAACAATGCAGGATTCTTCTGATATTCTTAATTCAACAGAGAATTTATGATTAGCCATGGAATTTCAGTACACAAGCCAAAGAGGTAGACTAAAGCAAATAAATAAACCTGTCATATACTCCGTGCGCCATAATTCTTTATGAAATATTTGCACCAAAAGCACACACGGAAAAGGCAGGATTTATACATTTCGCTTTGCCAGGATTTCTAACTGAGCGCCCTTGTTTTCTTCTTTCAAAAACAGGAAAAGCAGCTAATTCCATTTCTAAGGCTTATTCCAAGAAATGTCATGTGTTGGATGTGTGGCACATTTTTTGCTGGGAGACCAGGATTCCTTTTGAAGCTTTCTGAGTGGCGAAGAATTAAAACTAGGGTCCCCAGTGAATGGAATGTCTGAAATACTCTGCAAATAGAAGTGTGCAATGGAAAAGGGAAAGGATCTACCCCAAAGTCACACTGTTGCTGTCCCTGCCCCATAGCCAGTATAGCCCCATAGTTTCTCCTTGTTAACTGGAAATGTCAACATGGGTTCAGTAAGCTATTCCCCACTACACACCAGTTTGAAGCTCATAGATAGTATAGGGTCAGTGTCATTCAAGGATGCAACGGAAAATGTAGGGTAGACTGAGTGCTTTTCAAACTCAACAGCCCCCTGCAATGCAGGAATCTCAACTAATAAAAGAGTTTCCACCATGAGAAGGTAAGTCATGGCAATGACAGTGTTAAGTTGTGGGCGAACATATCAGACGACACAGCGATTCTTCAAACAGCTCTTGTTTATTCACAGGCCAGAACAGAACTGAACTGAAGGGTTCAGCCAGCCTGCTTATATAGAGCTCCACTGCAATGCTACAGTAGCAACTTTCTGTAACTAGCCAATCACTGAACGTCACTTTCAATCCCCTATTTGCATATGTGGACCTGAGTGAAAACTATCTACAGTATCCCCCTGCTGGCCCAGGGTGAGAACTTCAGATTGCTTGTTACTGTCAATCCAGCCCCACTCCTCTGCAATGTGCAATCACTGGGAAACATTAGGCGTTTTGTAGGGTGGAGCATCAGTTTGCAATGAAGCAGAGAAATAGGTTGGTGGCTACACAAACATTACCAAATGTTCGCACACTTTGCAAATAATGCTTCCTTGCACCCTAACTGAGAATTTTAGGTCCACTCACTTCCAAATGCAAATCTTTCCACGTACTTGGGAAACCCCTCTTCATTTAACTTCTTAGTTTTCCAGATGCTAGGGAGTTACAGGAAGATAACTAGCATGCCTTATTTAAATGCATTGAACTGGCTCGACAAATTTGAGACTTGCAATGTGGTGATTGAAGCCGTATGTGGTGAATACTCCTAAGCATTGCCAGCTGGGTAACATAGGAAACTGCCTTATACTGAGTTGGACTGTTGGTCCATCTAGGACAGTGTTGCGTACACTGACTTGCAGCAACTGTTGATGCTAAATTTATATTAAGTGAATAGCAGAAAGCATGGTAGGGACGCGGGTGGCGCTGTGGGTTAAACCACAGTTCCTAGGGCTTGCTGATCAGAAGGTCAGTGGTTCGAATCCCCATGACGGGGTGAGCGCCCGTTGCTCGGTCCCTGCTCCTGCCAACCTAGCAGTTCGAAAGCACGTCAAAGTGCAAGTAGATAAATAGGTACTGCTCTGGCGGGAAGGTAAATGGTGTTTCCGTGCGCTGCTCTGGTTCGCCAGAAGTGGCTTAGTCATGCTGGCCACATGACCCGGAAGCTGTACACTGGCTCCCTCGGCCAATAAAGCGAGATGAGCGCCGCAACCCTA
The DNA here is from genome assembly GCF_964234715.1 of Podarcis melisellensis. Taxonomy (NCBI): domain Eukaryota; kingdom Metazoa; phylum Chordata; class Lepidosauria; order Squamata; family Lacertidae; genus Podarcis; species Podarcis melisellensis. The sequence goes on from NC_138543.1 coordinate 47,730,101, forward strand.
GTGTCGTCTGCGACTGGACCTAATGGTCAGGGGACCCTTTACCCTTTTAGAAAGCATGGTTCCAGGGAATGTTTACTATTATGGCAGCAAATGCATTTGATGGTTGAATTACGCATAAAAAGGGCTAGATGTGCTCTTTCTAATATTGTGCCTCCAGGAAGAATCTTCAAAAGCTGATTTCTGCGTCCTACGCTAGAGCTTCACTCATAACTTAAAACGTGAATATCAAGCCTGAATTTATATATCATCTGAAGAGAAACCAGGGTATCTGATCAGAGCTTCTGATGTGTGGTGTGGGGAGCAGATCTTGGATTTTTGCATGCAGATTTCAGGATGAATGAACTGTCGTATTCCCCTACACACATAGGCACACACACTTCATCTCAGCAGTATTTGCGGCAGTCTGATTTTAATACGCTGGCAGTCTCTGTGACCATATCTCCCTCTAGTGGCGTCCCTTAAAGATTCATTGTGCAGATTCTATGGCTAAAATGGCATAAGGCACAGACTTCAACGCTGCAATTTGATCTGGTCTGGTGGCTTCATATTTTGTCTGCAGGAAAATGAGATAGGGTTGGGTATCCATTGCTGCAGATGCGCTGGGAATATGGCAAATGATGTTTTATGGTCAGTCCCTTTTTTGCCATCTTTTTTGCTTGAAATGTTTGCTTAATAGGGAGAAGTTGCAAGACTTTGACATTTTGTCATTGTTTGGGTACAGACAACAGTTTGAGGTACTGTAGTTCTGGAGCTAGGAGCTAGGGTGTTCACGTTAAGAATGAAGTCCAATGAGGAGGCAGGAACAATGATAATTTTATATCTCCAGGGCTGCATATACACTAGACCTATAAAGCACAACAACACCCCCCCAACAAAATATGGAAGCTGTAGTTTACCCCTACAGTTCCCAGCTCCTTAGCAAACTACAGTTCACATAATTCTTTGGGTGGGGGAGTCGTGCATTAAATGTTCTTTAAAGGTCTGGTGCGTAACTCAGCCTAGAAATGGTTTTATTATTCTTATACAGTGGTACCTTGGGTTAAGAACTTAATTCATTCTGGAGGTCCGTTCTTAACCTGAAACTGTTCTTAACCTGAAGCAACACTTTAGCTAATGGGGCCTCCTCCTGCTGCTGCTGCACCGCCACCGTGCAATTTCTGTTCTCATCCTGAAGCAAAGTTCTTAACCCGAAGTAATATTTCTGGGTTAGCGAAGTCTGTAACCTGAAGTGTCTGTAACCTGAAGTGTCTGTAACCCTGAGGTACCACTGTAATTTGCTTTTAGGAATAATAGTTGTTTTTAGAATTTGCATTATTATTGCTTTCTGTATTTTGTCTCATTTTTATGTTCATGCACACCACTTTGCTTCATAGCCTGAAGCAATCAATGCACAAACTTGGAAAATTAATAATAAAGGAACACACAAAGAGGCAGGTCAGAACTGAAGAGAAACCAAAGGATACAGGGACACATGGCAGAACTTAGGAAGGCCTTATTATTGGCCAAATGAGTCTTAAAAGGAACAGGAAGCCACTGTCTAGTCCTTCCTGTCCAGGAGGTCCTAATAGTCACCTTGGATGGGCAGAGACAGTCCAAGACTGGAGTGGTCATGCAACATGCAGTTCACAAATCGAATGTCTCCCAACTTGAGACTTGGTAGCTCCTGACATGATTTTGCCACCATGATCTGAAACACTGTGCGCACTTTGATGCCCTTGTGGGCAGTAGCGGTGTTGTGGGGCTGCGCTCTTCACCTGATAATCCGCATGGCTGAGTTGCTGCTGCATCCTGGAACAGATGGGGAGAAGCAAGAAGTAAATACAGTTGTACCTTGGAAGTTGAACGCCTTGTGAGTCGAACGTTTTGGCTCCCGAATGCCGCAAACCCGGAAGTGAACATTCTTTGGAACCCAAATGTCTGACGCGGCTTACGCGGCTTCCGATTGGCTGCAGGAGCTTCCTGCAGCCAATCAGAAGCCGTGCCTTGGTTTCCGAACGTTTTGGAAGCCGAGCAGACTTCCAGAACAGGTTCCGTTCGCCTTCTGAGGTACGACTGTACACCCTTAGGCATGCCAGCTACAAATGCATTTCCTTTCCCTTTAGCTGAGGGGGACTGTTCCATGCACACATTCTCCTGCACTGAAATGAGTTTGGATGAGATTGTGGGTGGGTGTACTTGTTGTTTTTTTGCACCCCTGGGAAATGGGTCTGAGAAGGATTACTCCAGACTAAGTTTACAACAGCATTTCTGGGTGGTGTGAATGACAGGCTGTGTACATGTGACTTTTCGTGTATGCACAACATTACCCCTAATGAAGAGCCATCCTTTAGTTTCTTGCTTGATTTGTTTCCCCTCAAACCAGCTTCCATCTGATTCGAAAAGGTTAGCCACAGTCACTTCACTGTTAAGCTGAGGTGTGTCCATTTGAGACAGTTTCTTGCACATGTGCAGATGACCGCTTCACGGATAGGAGTTTGGGCATGGTCGCAGGGATGGAGAAACCAAGTGGACAAATGGACATTGGGTGAAGACTTTCTTGTGCTCTTTCTGGCGTGTACCTCAACATTCAACTGCACGGCAGGGGTAAATGGCCGTGTGTTTTAAGCCGCTAATGTGTACATAACTGCAGAACTGCTGCATTTATGGTTGTGCTGCCCAAGTATTTCTGGTGGAGGGCCAAAAGTTTATGATATGTTAAATACATGGAAGCATTCCAGCTTTTGTTCTTACTTTTAAAAAAGCAGCCTGGGGGGCAGGAGGATAGCAGAATTGAGTCTGTTATATGAGAGGAGGGGTAGGGTGGTGATTTGTGGTTCGAGTTGAAATCTTCCCCTGAGAGTTGCTATTTCCCCAGGAGAGAAGTTGTCACTGATGCCAATTGAGGTTTGAGAGGTGAAAGGTTCCAATCCTGACTAGGCTTTCTTGCCACTGCATTGTAAGGTTCTTCTGTACTTTAAAAGTACAGAAATTCAACATAGCACTGTGACAGTCAGTCCATCAGTGCAAGTACAGTGGTACCTCAGTTTTTGAACATCTCCGTTGACAAACATTTTGGTTTTTGAATGCCGTAAACCTGGAAGTAAATGCTTCGGTTTTCGAACACGCCTCAGAAGTCAAACATGCCACGCGGCTTCTGCCGAGTGCAAGATCCTGAGGCCTAGCGTTCGGCTGTTGAGTTTTCGGTTTTCAAACGTTTCAGAACCCAAATGGTCTTCCGGAAGGGATTACGTTTGAAAACTGAGGTACCACTGTATTTCAGCCAGATAAATCAATCTCTCCTCCTGCTATACACTGTTCTTTGGGTTATCCTCAGAGCTGATTTCAGGGGGTACATGGGGGAACCATTTTGTGCTAACAGAAGTCTTGGTGTGGTCTTCCACTAGTTGAACCCCACACTTTGTATTTAACTCATTTACTAGTTTTTCCCAGATTCCCACCCAGCTTGGTTCATATTCTTTTTAATGTTTTAGTTCAGGTGTGCACATTTGAATAAAGAAGTGAACAGAGGCAAGAGAGGGTGGGGCAGATGCCCTATCAACAAGGAACAAATTTGCACCCTGAGCCTTATTTGCCATTGCCCTGGTCCAACAGGAAGAAATGTGCATGTGAACAGTGTGTGTGTATTTCCCCAGGCAGAGAGCCCCAGTCCAGGAACTACACCAGCCATCAATTGCACAGTCCATCTGTTTGGAAGTGTGATGGAATCCAGCCCTTTGATCCTCTGTCCAACTTCCAGAATAGATGGCTGGTGGTGCTTTTGAGATAACCTGCTTTGGGCTCTGGACAGGCCCTGGCTCCAGAACTGGGACTTCCAGCTTTTGGGGACGATGACACGATCCCTTTGCACACGTCTCCTCTTGCTCAAGTGGAGTGTTGAGTGTTAAGGAAATAAGCATGAGGTATCGGAAAGCAGGAAGCTCTGAATCATAAATTCTTCAGTCAGATAGAACTGGCTAATGCAGTTACAGGTCCGTGGAATTCAATCACTCGCTACTTATGCTGTGGAGAAAGAGACAATAAAACTGATTTATATTGATGCCAAAGCACGCAGGTATTTAGAGGGCGAGATCTTCAGAATCAACGAGGGTTTTTCCTAATGCAAAATGCAGCCTGTGTGTTAAATAAAGATGTCTAGAAAACTGGATCCTGCTGCTGTTTTAAACTGGCATCGTTCTCTGCACAATGCCTAAGAGGCATGGCTGTGGGCAGCTCAGACATTTGTAGTGAGTGGTGCCGCAAAAAAGAAACTGCTAGCACATTTGCTAAGCAGGGTCCGGTATGGTTTCAAATTGGATGGGGGACAGTGCATTGAGATTCCTGCATTTCAGGGGGTTGGACTAGATGACCCTCTGACCCCTTCCAATTCCGGGATTCTATTATTCATGTCCCATTCTCCCCTGGTGTGGATAGCCACTCACAAAGCAGACCAGGACAATGATGGTTGAGAATTGGAAGGGATACTGAGGGTCACCTAGTTCATCTCCTACAATGCAGGAATCTCAACCAAAGCATCCATGACAGATGGCCATCCATCTGGGAGTTCATCCAAGGGAGTTCACAACCTCCTGAAGCAGTCCGTTCCACTGTTGAACAGCTCTTACTTTCAAACAGTTCTTTCTGATGTTTAGTTGGAATCACCCTCCTTGTAACTTGAATCCATCAGTTCAGGCCCTAGCCACCACCAGGCAAAAACAAGCTTGCTCCATCTTTCCTGTGACAGCCCTTTAGATATTTCAGGATAGCTATATTATTTCTTCTCAGTCTCCTCTTATCAAGGCTAAACATACCAGCTCCTTCAAACATTCCTCATTAGGCTTGGTTTCCAGGCCCTTGATCATTTTGTTCTGTTCCAGCTTGCCAACAGCCCAGAACTGGACACAGTATTCCAGAGAGTCTGTGGCCCTCTGGACTCCAAACCGCATCATCCCCAGCCACTATGGCCAAGGGTTAAGAATGATGGGAATTGTAGTCCTGCAACATCCTGAAGAACATGGGTTTCTCCATCCCTGTCTTGGGAGGCCCAGTCTAGCTTGCTTAACTGACAGCATTCAGGGCACCTTGCTCTGTTGACCCAAGCCTGACTGGCTAGTTGATAACTCAGGACTTCGATGGCGCACCATGCAAGGTGCTTCATTTAATGAAGAAAACTGTATACAAACTCTTGGTGAACTTTTGACCTCTTTGCCCTTTTTGTGCAGTAGATCCTTATACAGTGGTACCTCGGGTTAAGTACTTGATTCATTCCAGAGGTCCGTACTTAACCTGAAACTGTTCTTAACCTGAAGCACCACTTTAGCTAATGGGGCCTCCTGCTGCTGCCGCGCCGCCGGAGCACAATTTCTGTTCTCATCCTGAAGCAAAGTTCTTAACCTGAAGCACTATTTCTGGGTTAGCAGAGTCTGTAACCTGAAGCGTATGTAAACTGAAGCGTATGTAACCCGAGGTACCACTGTACTGCATTATAAGGGTTTTCAAAGCTCCCATCACTTTCGAAAGCAGTTTGCCATGTGGAATTATGATCAGCAGAGGCTGCTATTCAAGAAACTCAAATCCAAAGCAGCCTCGGATGTGTAGAACCAGCTGTGTGGGTTTTTTTGCATTCTGGCTCCCTATAGCAAATTAAATTTCATTTTTAAAAGCCTACCATATTTAGTGGCTCTAGATAGGAGAGACATATAAATAAAAGTAGGTTTGCAAATTATCTACTCACTGGAGTAGCTGGGAATGTATTTTTCCACAGCGCTAAGAAGTTCCCCTTTGGCCCTGATCTGTGTCTCATTTTATGCTTCTTGCGCATACATTGTGAAATGAACCCCCTTGCACATTTGTTGCTCCAGCCAATGTACATATCACATTTGGCTTCAAGATACTGTACTTTATGTCTGCTGTCATTTCAGGCTTCAAAGCCAAGTGATGCTGGAGCCGCCAGTTTTCTGTTTTGAAAGAGAAGCTTCCAAACAAAAGATGCTCACGATATTTATAAAACTTCTGCCTACGCCGGTTTATTCTGCAGAGCCCAAGTGGCTGAGAAGCCCAGAGCTTAAACTCTCTGCCGCACTTTCTTCTCATGAAAAAATAAGCACGGCGACAAAGGAAAATGTATTAGCGAGGATGAAATGTTATCCTATTTGGTTATATTTTTATATTTTGTTTAAGCATCTATTCTGGAGTGTCGTTCTGCGCAAGTTTCAAAGAGGCCCTTTTCTAAAGCTGTGGAACTAAGAATGAAAAAGGGTCTGGACAGCAAGATAAACAAACACAATGAGAAGGCTTTGGGCTGGAATATGTGCAACAGCAGCACCACGTGAAAACTTTTATGGGTGAATTGGCTCAGTTGTAACCCAACACAGAGAACTTCTCATCAACATTCGGGGGTCCCCTGGCCACCTCAAATATTTTATTGGGGGGAGGTCAAAGGGACCTCGGCCCCTAGGAGTTGACTCCTATGTATGAATAAGTCCACAGTGCTTCCTGTCATGTGGAGAAGGTATTTGGCCATTTCACCTGCAGCAAAAATCAGAAAAGCAATGACTGGTGAGCTCTATCATCTGGTAGTGCCTAACACACTGAGTCCATGAAAATAAACCCCAACTGTGTATCTTTTTGATTACTTTAGCAGAATTACGTGAGTCTGGCCTACAGCCTTGGACCCAAGAACCTAGTTTTGTGTCACTGCCTGTGAAAAAGCGAAAGGGCAGGTTCCCGTTGAAGACGGCAGTGAAGTTGGAAAGGGTGAAGAAAGGTCTTCGGGGGGTGGGGGTGGGAGTTAATGGAGACGCCATCTGTGCTCGCAACATTAAATTCGACGTCTGAAAGAATGCCCAGACTCCTGACTGGAGAAAGCGATCAAGGGAAAATCCAGGAAGAAAATCCTCATCTATGATTTAAGCCTGGATTCTTGAAACATTAATAAGTGGCAGGCTTATGGCACGTTTTGGACATGTGCTTGCTGGTGCATGAAAATGCAGTGGAAATTGCCTGGATGAGATAGAAAAGCAATCGGCTTCGTATAGCTCTGTGTCTAAAAAAAGGTAAAAGTTAAAGGACCGCTGGATGGTTAAGTCCAGTCAAAGGCGACTATGGGGTTGTGGCGCTCATCTCGCTTTCAGGCTGAGGGAGCCGGCGTTTGTCCATAGACAGCTTTCTGGGTCATGTGGCCAGCAGGACTAAACCACTTCTGGTGCAACGGGACACCGTGATGGAAAACAGAGCGCATGGAAACACCGCTTACCTTCCCACCACAGCAGTACCTATTTATCTCCTTGCACTGGCATGCTTTCAAACTGCTAGGTTGGCAGGAGCTGGGACCAAGTAATGGGAGCTCACCCCGTCATGGGGATTCGAACCACCGAACTTCTGATCAAGGCCAAGAGGCTCAGTGGTTTTGACCATGGCACCACCTGCACCCGTACATCTATAGCTATATGAAGTAGGTTGCTTTTCTATCCCATCTGTACTCTCAACATTGACATTGCTGCAGCTCACCTGGGTAGGTCACCTAGGGTGGGCCAAGGTCGCAGCAAGGTTGGTGGAACTAATTTGGTTCTCTTGCCAGTGTGACTGCTGCACAGCTCTGATTCTGCACCTGCCCTGCCCTGCCCTGCCCAATCCAAGTGGCTGTAGCGATGTTGATGTTGGGGAGGACGTACTCTCTCTCACTACACCAGCCACTACTGATCTGTAGGGCACACCTATGTTTATAGGGAGGGTATCCCTGCAGGGACACGGGTGGTGCTGTGGGTTAAACCACAGAGCCTAGGACTTGCCGATCAGAAGGTTGGCGGTTCGAATCCCCGCAGTGGGGTTAGCTCCCATTGCTCGGTCCCAGCTCCTGCCAACCTAGCAGTTTGAAAGCACGTCAAAGTGCAAGTAGATAAATAGGTACCGCTCCGGCGGGAAGGTAAACAGCGTTTCCGTGCGCTGCTCTGGTTCGCCAGAAGCGGCTTAGTCATGCTGGCCACAAGACCCAGAAGCTGTACGCCGGCTCCCTCGGCCAGTAAAGTGAGATGAGCAGCGCAACCCCAGAGTCGGCCACGACTGAACCTAATGGTCAGGGGTCCCTTTACCTTTACCTATCCCTGCAGCAACCCTGATGTGACTTACCTGTGACTAGTGATGGGGAAATTTCCCTCTGCTTGAATTCAGAAATTAGTGGCTTTATATTCAAACATGAAGGAGACCTATTTGCGGCTGCTGGTGCACGTTCAGTAACTAAGAAGCTGGAGACATCAAGGTACTGTCATCAGAACGACACAGAAATGCTAGACGTTTTCTGCCATGTACGCGGCACTTTGCATTTGTAATGTAAGCAAAACATTTTCTCACATGTCTTTTTACCACCAATGACCAGAAGCCTACTTGGGATACCATTAGGGAAAGTAAGCTCATGTGCTTGCCAGATTTGCTCAAATCAAAGCAAATTTTAGTGTTTTGAAATCTAAGGCAGAGAGTAGTATGTTTGTGTGCTCTGAGGAGGTTCATAAATTGCTGCTTTTATTTTTGTGAAGAGAAAGGAAACACAACCTTTTGATAACACTGTCCCCTCTGGTTATACGTGCTTCTTGTGTTACTCTGAACATTAAACAGAACCAGAGTTAAAAATAGTTTTTGTGCTGAAATCTCTCAGGATTATACATGTCCTTAGGTTATTTTCTGTAACGATAACCTTTGTACCAGACAAGGGAAGAAAACATTCAACGTTCCGCCTTTGGCCGAACAGAACAGTTGCACAAATAATATCGGGGACAAATTGAGCGTTGAAGAAACACTTTCTTCACTTTGGAAGCAAATGAGTATTTTATGTAGCACGAAAGAAGAAGAAAGCAGGAGCTGCTTATTTTGAGGTAATGTTTATTGGGGTTGTGTGTGTAAACCTGTTTGGCTGAGTAATGGTTGGTGTCCATTCTGTATGGCTTGGATTCCATCCCATATGGTGTCCGTTCCACTTTATACAACATGGGAGACAGAACCATAGAATTGTGGAGTTGGAAGGGACCCCGAGGGCCATCTAGTCCAACCCCCTGAAATGCAGGAAGCATGGCCAGCATGACCAATGGTTAGGGGTGATGGCGGAGATGTAGCCCAACATTATCTGGAGATCAACAGTTTCTCCATCCCTGGGCTAAAGGTTCCCTAATGCGTGTGCACATCTTCTGCATTCAAAATGTGTCTTTCATGGTCGGACACTAACAAATGCTCCGCAGGCATATACATGCTGATACATTGTGTGGGAATCAGCCCTCAATATTAACACAGGGAAATTACGTATAAACAGAAGTCTGGGTTTTACTGAGTTGTTTTCAAGTGATGCAAACATCTGTGCAGATAAACTTCAGATGTGGCCATTTAATGACTCCTGTTTACCGCCTCTGAATGAAAATGTCATGAGAATTCCATTACTGATCATGACAAAGATCCAAGTAGACTGGCGGTTTTTTTCTCCTATGGTCAGCGAGAGGCCCCTGGAATCTCATCAGGAGACATTGAATAGCCATCCCCTGTTGCTTGTCTCTAACACCTGGTATTCAGAGAGGCACTGTCCCCGTTTGCTAGTAAACTAATATTTCCTCCACAAATCTGCCCTTTAAAAAAAAGTCATTTAAATAGCGGCCATCGCCACTTCTAAGGGTAATGAATCCCGTTAGATAATAAATAAGGACTTTCTTTTTCTGTACATCTGCACTGACTATAAATAAGTTTAATTGGGTGACCCTGAAGTCTTCTCTTAGAATGCTCAGTGCCCTGCCCAAAGCAGGCCTGTACCATATATGTTCATCCATGTTATTTATAATACGTGGCCATTTTATTTTTATTTAATGGGTTTATAACCCACTTATAAAAGGACCTTTGGGAGTCATCCAGCCCAGTGCGCTGCTCAAGGCTGGATCTACATTGCAGGGTGCAGCTATATCATCATCCCTGACAAATGGTTGTCCAGACTCTACTTAAATATCTCCAGCAAAGGAGAGTCCACTGTCTCCTGAGGCAGGATGTACCACTGTCAGAAAACTCTTGACATTAGGAGCTTTTGCTGAAATCTGTTTCCCAGTAGTCTTTGCCTATTGTCTCTATTCCCGCCCTCTGGGCCAACAGAGAGCAAGTTTGGCCCATCTTCTGCATGGGGGCCTTTCAGATATTTGAAGACGGCTATCATGCTCTAAAAAGTAGAGACATCACCTTGCCAACAAAGTAAAAGCTATGGTTTTCCCAGTAGTGATGTATGGAAGTGAGAGCTGGATCATCAAGAAGGCTGATCGCCGAAGAATTGATGCTTTTGAATCATGGTGCTGGAGGAGACTCTTGAGAGTCCCATGGACTGCAAGAAGATCAAACCTATCCATTCTGAAGGAAATCAGCCCTGAGTGCTCACTGGAAGGACAGATCGTGAAGCTGAGGCTCCAATACTTTGACCACCTCATGAGAAGAGAAGACTCCCTGGAAAAGACCTTGATGTTGGGAAAGATGGAGGGCACCAGGAGAAGGGGACGACAAGGATGAGATGGTTGGTCAGTGTTCTCGAAGCTACCAGCATGAGTTTGACCTGCAGGAGGCAGTGGAAGACAGAAATGCCTGGCGTGCTCTGGTCTATGGGGTCACGAAGAGTCGGACACAACTAAACGACTAAACAACAACAACAACATCATGCCTCACCTTAATTTTCTTTTCCTAGGCTAAACAGGTCCTCACAGGACTTAGGCCACTTCCTCGCCTTGCATTTAAAGCTCTTTTAAACCACTTCAACATTCCTGGAGAATCCTGGGAACTGTAGTTTGTGAAGGGTGTTGAGAGTTGTTAGGAAACCACTATTCCCTTCTCAGAACTACAGAATGGGAACCATGGAAATAGACCAGCTGAGTACATGAACTTTATTCCCAACACATTTCAAATATAACTTCTCCTCAAGGTATACAAACTTTGTAAATAAGCATGTTGGAAATCAAGTCAACTTGGGTCTTCTTGGACACTTGTAACATTTGTCTGTTCCCTCTTTTTCTGTGCTGAGCAATGTGCTCGTTCGTGTCTGTTTCCTGGGTACCATTCAAAACTCTGCTTGATTCTTCCGGCAATATTTTTTCACAGTAGATGTCTGAACTGTCTGAGTTTATGATACTTGACAGACGCAGCAGATTAGCATAGCCAGGAGTGGGAAGGCGGAATGTTTTTCTGAAGCTGCAAGAAAAGTTTTTTACTAGAGTGACCTTTCGTGCTCTAACATCTCTTTCTTCCCCATCCTGCTACAACCCATTTTGTTCAGTGTAAAAACAACCACACACACACTCCTTCCAATTGGTCCCTCCCTGATCCATCCTCCTCTTCTTCAGCTCCTGTAGCATCACTGCCAGAAGCACAGGTGGGCAAGTTCAAAGGAACAGCACAAAACAATCCACGCAGATGCCAGCAGGATGGAGGTTTTATCAAGAGTGTTACCATACAATCTTATCATATGTTTTCTCAGAAGCCTCACCAAATTCAGTGACACTTATTCCCAATTACCCCCTAGGATTGCAAGTCCTGTGTGCTGCACCTGAACAATCCCAAGCTGTAAAACTGATGGGGTTCTTTCTTTATTTAGATGGTTTAAATACCACCCTTCCCACAGGCCACAGGGGGTGGTTTAGAAATAAAAACATGTAAATAAGAATACGTAAAATCCATTAAGAGATACAGTCCGTTGTAAACTCACAACAATAGATAATTGAATGACAATTACAGTAGCAGCAGCTGGGTCTCTCCTCCTCCAAATGCCCTCTGAAAAGGATGCATCTTAGCCAACCATCTGGAGCTACAGAGATGAGGCCAGGCGGACCTCAGCAGGGAGAGATTTCCACATGCAAGGAGCCACCACTGAAAAAGCCCTTTCCCAAGCCTGCACATCATGTACCTCAGCCTGCTTAGGACCACTGCAGATAAAAACCCCAAATCTAAAGCCCAACTTCCTAAATCAAATAGGCGCAAAGTAGATTTAAACCTACTTTATGCAGAGTCTGATGGTTAGCTCAGCATGTCTCTGAATACCAGTTACCAGGGGTCACAGGTGAGTCGGGTGCTGTCACGCTTTTGGGCTTCCCATAGGCATCTTTTTGGCCACTGTGAAAGCAGGATGATGGGCTAGATTTGCCATTGTTCTGATCCACCTAAAAGGCTCTCCTTATGTCCTTATGCTAGTCAGTGTAAAATCCAGGTTTCACAAACTTGGGTTGGGGCTTCATCTGTTTTTGGACTACAATTCCTATCATCCCTGACTACTGATCCTGCTAGCTGGGCGTGATGGGAGTTGTAGTCCAACAGCAGCTGGAGACTGAAATTTGGGAAACCCTGCTGGTAGATAATACTGATTTAGATGGATTCATAGTATAGGATATCTGCATGAATTCCGGTATTATAACTACAGCAGCTGCTAATCTCTCTGTGTGATTTCAGGCAGGGGTCTTTTCTTTGAGATTGCTTTTAAGGCGAGATCCCTCTGATTGAACCAGGACCTGTAGTTGCAAGATGGAGCTGTAGTTCCTTCCCATCGGAGCACGTGGGTCACATACTCTTGTGTAGTGAGGTCCAGATAAACGGAAGTGTTACTGTGTGTCTGTTTCTCTTCAGCCTTTTATTGGCATTAGATCTTTCAAAGAATGCACACACAACAATGCATTATTTATGTTGCACTGTGGGAATGTTTTGTACATCACGCCCCCCTCCTCCTTCCCCTCCACGACACATTCCAGTTCTGAAGCTTATTTATATTTTCCTTGAATTAACGTTTTCTGTTTCGTATGGCTATCGAGGGACTGCTCTAAATGGGAAATAAAATGCGGTGCTCTGTCAGGCCTGATGCAAGCGAGCAGGTTTCTTGTGCTCCATTTCCATGTTTAAATAATGATGGGCTGAGAGCATACCATATCTCCATGTGTCAAGAGAGTTGCGTGATCAGCTGGAGAGCCGATATGAATCCCCTCCCATTAATTCTCCTTAAAATTGTTCGCTACTAATCTGGATATCGAAAATTTGAAATTTAACACCAATCTTTTCAATCCCATGATATTTGAAGTCTGTGTTGGTTATCACATAGTAATTAATTAGTTATATTTGGCAGTATTTAATAGCTGACACACAATACAATTTGGTATCTGATAGCTAGCAAGCTATGATATTTTTTAGTAATTTTTAACTATCGCTGGAATTCTTGAAGCATCTGATAATTGACAGCTTCTTCCAGGGGTATCCAATATGGTGGCCTCTAGATGTTGTTGGAGTACAATTCCCATCATCCATGACCATTACCCATGTTGGTTGGGGTTCATGGGAGTTGTATTCCAACATCATCTAGAAGGCACTACGTTGACACCTCTTGGCTTAGGCTTCCCCAACCTGTTGCCTTCCAAATGTTTTGAACCAGAACTCTAATAATCTCTAACCTTTGGCCATGCTGCTTGGGAGTTATAGGAGTTGTAGTGCAAGACACGTGGTGCACACCAGTCTGGGGGAGGCTGCTATTGCATGCGCACACCAGAATGATAAAAGAGACTGTTGGTAAGGTTAAAGCCGTCAAATTTGAAATCAGGAGTTTCAAATTTGAAATCCCGTCAAATTTCAAAATATTTTGTTTTGGTCCAAGTTATCTCAGTAATCAAAACCATGTGGAAACCCATGCAGTGGAGAGTGGTTATGGAAAATGGGCTTCATGTGCTAGGATAAACATTGCAAAATGTTGCCGTGAATGGGTCTCTAGTTTATCTTGTGTGGCAGGAAATAGAAAAGTGTGGCCTTAACATATTTGGAACAAGGTGACCCAACTGTCTCAAGAATGGCTCTGACCTGTGGTTTGTGGTAGTCAATATGTAGTCAACCTGTGGATTGTGCTTGTGCGGCGTGAAAGTTCTAGGTCACTCATGACATCCAGACAGTGACATTCAGCATCTAATGCTCATATCATATTGGTGCAAAATTCAAATATTGGCCAGTTTTGCTATATAGTTGCACACACAGTTGAGTGATCCCATCGGGCAGGCAGAGGGCCTTCTCGGTAGTGGCGCCTGCCCTGTGGAATGCCCTCCCACATCTGTCAAAGAAAGAAACAACTATCTGACTTTTAGAAGATATCTGAAGGCAGCCCTCTTTAGGGAAATTTTTAATGTCTGATGTTTTATTGTGTTTTTAATATCCTGTTGGAAGCCACCCAGAGGAGGCCTGGCCAGATGAGTGGGGTATAAGTTAATAATAATAATAATAATAATAATAATAATAATAGGATTCATAAACACAGAGTGGATGGAGGGACCAGCAACCCTGATTATATTGAGGGGGGGCCCATCGGCTAGTTTTTTTGTGCAGCGATAGATGGCATTACCATATTTATGTGAAGCCCAAGTGTGCCATCACTGTAGTTGCTTGAAGCTGGCAGCCAGAGAGTTGATGGTCTTTATTACGGACACAGGCTTCCCACCCATGGCTGCAAACAAGGGTTTGGAGGTGGGTGGGACTGGAATCTCTGGCATTTGAAGAATGAATGGGGAAGCTGGGATCACCCTGGACTTGTGCATACATGCTCATTAGTCTCTAATGGTTTTCCAAACGCTGCGTCGCACCTTTATTATCTCCTCTAGCTGCGCTGATTGAATAGATAGGGTTACCTGTTTTCTCACTATATGTGGCAGTTGCTGTTGTGCACTCTGTAAAGGAGCATATCTACCAAAATATGTCTGTTTGGCTGCTGGAGCACCAGCTGTTCTGCTCAGATACAAACTCAGTCGACCTGGCTACCGTACACTGAGTTTTGAATGAGGGACCGTGGTTAATGGTAGATTGGCACAACGCTGAGCATTTGTGGTATTTAACTGTAAAAGCAAGCAGCGTGCATGACAAGCGGTAGGGAGAAGTTTGATTTGAAGGAGGATTCTCTAGCTGCCTCAGGGCTCCCTGGGAAACTTCTTTCTGAGGCCACTTCAAACAAAAACATCTTGGAGGTCCCGCACCACAGAGAGGTTAGGCTGGCCTCAACTAGAGCCAGGGCTTTTTCGGCTGTGGCTCCAATCTGGTGGAACGCTCTGTCACAAGAGACTAGGGCCCTGCGTGACTTGACATCTTTCTGCAGGACCTGCAAGACAGAGCTGTTCCACCAGGCCTTTGGCCAGGGCACAGCCTGACTCCCTCCTTTGGCAATCTTCACAGAACTCTAGCCCAATGGTTGCCATCAATTTGATTTGAAGTAATTTTATAATGAAATGATTTTAGAATGTTCGGCTGGGGAGGGCGGGATATAAATAAAATTTATTATTATTATTATTTACTCATTTCCACACTATGAAGAGCTGCTGTTTCGCTTCATGTTGTAAAATAAGTGCCTTTGCTTTTATTGGAAGGTTGTTGGATGGCTTGTCTTCCCAGATTTAGCAGACGGGCAGTCAAGTTGTGTATCCATAGCTGTGGCCAGAAGAAAAATGGCCACCGGGAGGAGCACAGAGAGAAGATACACTGCAGCAGCACAACCAGATGCCTTCATCTGCCCCAGCTGCAACAAAACATGTCTCTCCTGTATCAGTCTCTGGAGCCACAGCAGTCGCTGCAACCTTCCAACAGTTTGATTTCACCCCCAAATGCACACTCTTCCATTGTCTCCTGGGACAGATGGATGCTGGCACTTGACATAATGGCAGGAAAACTCTTTCTCTGTGAAGGGGTTTTAAGTTTCATGTACAATAGCATGGAACATAGGCTGATATACTTGGGGAAACCATCAGTTCACTGACAGAATCATCCTATTGTGCATAATAGGATGATAACAGTGAAAGCTTTCATAACAGTGAGAGCTGGATCATAAAGAAGACCGATTGTCAAAGAATTGATGCTTTTGAATTATGGTGCTGGAGGAGACTCTTGAGAGTCTCATGGACTGCAAGAAGATCAAACCTATCCATTCTGAAGGAAATCAGCCCTGAGTGCTCACTGGAAGGATAGATCCTGAAGCTGAGGCTCCAATACTTTGGCCACCTCATGAGAAGACTCCCTGGAAAAGTCCCTGCTGCTGGGAAAGATGGAGGGCACAAGGAGAAGGGGACGACAGATGGTTGGATAGTGTTCTCAAAGCTACCAGCATGAGTCTGACCAAACTGCGGGAGGCAGTGGAAGACAGAAGTGCCTGGCGTGCTCTGGTCCATGGGGTCACGAAGAGTCGGACATGACTAAACGGCTAAACAACAACAACAACATTGTTCATAATTTTAAGGCGGACTTGAGTTGGTGGCTGGGAGCGAGACATCAACAAGGGAGTAGAATAGCTACCATCACGTCAAGCCAAGCAGGGCTGAACAGGAATGTGGCTGGGGAAGGAAATGGGGTTCTTCCTTTGTCAGGGATGTTGTGAACCCCTCTCTTGAATTTCCAGGTAACTTAAAAAATGAGCCATGCCAGATATTTGAGGGAGGCTTGCCAACTAGCAAAGGGTGGGGAGGGAGGGCTAATGCTTGCATTCTTTGTTTAATAATGGAATTGGTATTAATAAATTTATATCCCACCCTTTGCCAAAAGGACAGAGCATGCTTTACACCATAAACCACGGCAAGAACCTTAAGACACAGAAAAATTATTGGCAGATTGGGGCAATGTGACTTTAACAAAACAGCATGTCAGGAACACCTGTGATAAGAATTGCCGGGGGTGTGTGTGTGTGTGTGTGTGTGTGCTTGAATGACCACAAGAGGTCAGAAACATGACTTTGTGTCTCAGTACTCAACAGCCACCCACCTGCGGAATTCATGTTCACCTAGAGAAAACGTGAGAGCTTTAATGCAGAAATTCTTTACAGTTGCTGGTGGTTTTAGACAAGCGTTCTTTGGCTGCAGTCCTCAAACCACTTCCTTTGGGGGTCATCCTCCTGTGAAAGCCAGTGGGGCTACTTTTGAGCAAATGGTGTGATGGTTTGCAGCCTTCGTTTGCTCTTCATGCAAGAGTGGGGAAACCCTTCCCCCCCCGTCCGAGTTTATCCATCGCAAACTTTTGATGTTCAGGTTGTTTTGCCCCCAGTGACCAGATGGCTGTCCCTCAAAAAAATGCGGGAGAATTTCCCTCTCCCTGTTTGATAGCACCACCACCAACTGCCCTTTTTTTGGGGGGGGGGCAACTTAGTGTTCCCATTAATTCAAGACAGGAAGCCCTCCGGAGAAGTGATATAAACAGCTTAGCTGCCTGGGTCATGCTTCCTAATCGCTTTGCAGCTGGACGCTTGAACGTGTGGGGAAAAGGGGCTGCGCTTCTCCCCGGGGAAGGACCTCACTGATTGAAGTTAGCCTGAACGGAGGGGGAGGAACCCTGTGCGAAAGAAGGTGGAAAGGAAATGCTTGAGCTGTACAGTCAGATCAGACTCTCTGAGCCAGCGGGGTTGAGGGAGGGACGTATTTTACTACAATTGAATTCCAGGGTCTCTCTCAACCCGTTTCCTGACTTCTCGCCCCGTAGGTTAATTCCAAGACTCTCCATGGCAGGGGGAAGGGAGCAGAGAGTTGATCATGCCTGAAATAAACCGGTTAGTGGCAGGGTAAGATTGGATTTTGTTTTTATTTTCGCAGCGGAGAAGATCTGTGGGCTTCGCTGTGCAGCTGAAACCCCTTCTCTCTTTCTGTTTCGCTTTGGATGCTGTCATCCCCGTTCGTCCCACCAACTAGCAACCTGAGAAAATAATGTTAGATCCACCTGCCTGGCTAACCTGAAGGCTCTCATTGTTTGGCTGCCCCTTGTGTTTCTGTGGGTTTTGAGTTTTGGCGGGGTTTTCTGTGCATATTTTTGGGGGAGGTCCGATTTGGGCAGCTTTGACAGCTGAGCACATTGCAACTGACAGAGCAGAATCAGGAATGCACGGAAGACTATTCATGCTCCCATAGCCAGAGGCAGCGAAGAGGAGGCCAGTAAGCTCTCCCAGCCTTCTGGAAACTCATGTAACGGAACTGCTCCAGAAGGGTTTGCTGCTGCTTTCTGTTTTTTTAGGGTAAACAAGCCCTGTCTTTTTTTTGGAGGGGGAGTGCTTCTTGGGCAGAGGCGGACACAGCAGTAGCAGCCGCAGCAGCAGCTGGATCGCCCTCTCTCCTCGGGTGTTCAAGTGGCCTCTCGTCTTGGGTGCCAGCAAGCGATTAAACTAATTAACAGACTCATGGGATTGCTAAACCACCCGCTCGTGGATTAACCCAGAGAGAGAGACGCCAGCTGCTCCCTACAGGAATTCCAGGGAAGACGAGGCTATCACAGAAGAGGAGGAGGAGGAAAACCCATGAAGGGGATTTAGAAGGAAAAGAGGTATGTGTAGCATACCGTAAGAATTGCAAATAAACAGGCGCATGTTTGGGTCCGCTCCAGGAAAGGGCTTGGTTGGATGTATCCAGAGGCTGAAAAGTTATGTAGCAAAAAAGCCAGTTCAAACGCCAGCTGTGCTTTCCTCTGTTTTCTTTTTAAAGGTGCTGATGAAACATAATTTTTGCTTTATGGCTTGAAGTATATCTTGTGAAAGCTCCCATTTGCAGCTGGTTATTTTTAAATCGGGCTCTTCAGAAGGTTGCTCGGGTTAACTTTCCTCGCCACATAATGCCGCAGGTATACTTACCTGCTGCTGATGCTGCTTATGCTTTGCGGTTTATCCTCCTGTTGCGACTTCTGTTTGCAATCAGAATTAATCTGTTTTGATTAAATCTGGGAGGTATATTAGAACTCCGACTGCATTCAGCAGCGGCAAGGTGAAAAGTCAGCAGAGACAGTGCAACAAGCCGATAACAGCCCCGGCTTAACAGCGTATGGGTGGGGGAGAGCGTGGGGAGGAAACCCAGCTAATCTAGGACTAACACCAATTTATCGGTGCTTTGATTTCCAGTGTGGTTTTGCTTTTGGAGCTTTCAGCTACAGTGCAAAACTGGACGGGGTTCTGGGCAAAACATTGTTTACGATTTCGCCTGAGATTAGGTTCTGGCCCGAGGCAAACAGGGTTCTGTCCAAAACCACTAAGCACTTCATCGGGAGGAAAATGTTTCAGAATCGAAATCAGCAAAATGTTAAGGCATCTAGTCCCAAAATAATTCTTTATAGCAAGAAGAAATAGGAAAGTTTTTTTTAATATAGGAAAAGGATACTTTGTGCTGAATTGTAAGCAGATTGCTATAATCAAATGTGTATTGCAAGTTGCACTCTGTGTGTGAGATGTCATATGTACACAAACACACACACACAATAGATGGGGTAAAAGTTCTTGTAGGGAGGTCTTTTTTAACCAGACTTTTGATTTGTGTGGAGTTTGCAGGTTATACATTTTAAGGGATCACCTTCTATTTACAGATAATAGGTGCAGTTAAAATAAACTTTTTTTTAATGCACATGCAAAATATCTGCTTAGTACTGCATTTTGGCAGGGTCTCAGGACTGTAAGAGGGGGCGGGTGGGCGGGAAAGATTGCAAATGATACTAATAACTAAAATATGGCTTTGAAATAAAAGGCAGCTGGGACTGTTAAATATTAGATTGCTCAACCGCGTCTTTCCCATGGCAGCAGCTTTTGGCAAATGACTTTCCACACTTAGAGCCTTTATTTTTGGAATGGTCTTGGCAAAGGCAAATGCCCAAATTATATCGGTGTGCGTGCCGTTCTTGTGAATGAATGAATAAGTAAACACATTGCAAGAAGACCAATTAGCATCTATCTCTGTTGTGCACCGGTCAATAGTATCTCATCAAATATGTATTAATAAAGGATTCCCTTTTTGAAAGGACAGTAAAAGACAGAGAATGATGGCCTTAGACCTAGTCGGTGGTATTATTCTACTCTCTCTGTTGGCACTTTCTATCCAACCCCCTGCCCCGTTCCTCTTTATCTCTCAAGTCCACACCCTTGTTGCACATGGCAGAACTCCATCTTTGACTCCCTGCTCAGGAAAGAGCAGGTCTGCATGTCTTTTTGGGTCTTTAGGGTCTCCTCACAAAATTCACATGAATACATAAAGTGCCTTAAAGATAAAAGGACCCCTGACCATTAAGTCCAGTTGTGCCCGACTCTGGGGTTGCGGCGCTCATCTCACTTTATTAGCTGAGGGAGCCGGCGTGCAGCTTCCGGGTCATGTGGCCAGCATGACTAAGCCGCTTCTGACGAACCAGAGCAGCGCACAGAAACGCCGTTTACCTTCCCGCTGGAGTGGTACCTATTTATCTACTTGCACTTTGACATGCTTTTGAACTGCTAGGTTGGCAGGAGCAGGGACCGAGCAACGGGAGCTCACCCCATCATGGGGATTCGAACCGCCGACCTTCTGATCGGTAAGCCCTAGGCTCTGTAGTTTAACCCACAGCGCCACCCGCCTTACGCAGTGTTAAATAACTTCCCCATTTATTCCCAGTAATATTTTATTGTTGATTTCCCACCTTCCTTCCACCATGGAAGCCAAGGTAGCAGACATTGGGTTCCCCAGGTGATTTCGCCCTGATTTCCTGCTTGGCTTCGGCCGGGTGGCTTGAATTCCATTCCTTTAGCAGCTCTTCATGGTGTGGCCAGCAGAGGTCTACCTGGGACGGCAGGGACTGAGCCTGGGACCTTGTGCATGAGAAACATGTGCTCTGCCACTGAGCTAGGCCCCTTCTTGTGTGCTTAATTAATGCCATCCATGTGTGGGGTTGCTGACCCCATATTCATCAGCATTCAGTTGCATTTGTAACATGTCTTCTCGGTTGAACATGATGTGGGGCAGGAATGGGGAACCCACCAGATGTTCTTAGGGCTGTGACTCCCATCAGCCTGGGATGATGCTGAAGTCCAGCAACATATGGAGAGTCACGAATTCCTCACCCACAATGTAGGGAATTGTAGAAGTGTTCTTAGCCTATTGTCAAAGAGCAAGTTGGCAATAAATCACACCATTCAAAGTTGGCGTTAACTCTTGATTAGCAAAAACAAGCAATAAATCTCAACATCATAGCTTGAAATAAGACTTAGTTGTGTGTCCCCCTCTCTCTCTCTGTGTTTTTCTTAAAGTGCTGATGTCTAGTATATTGAGCAGGTGCTGTGAGCCAGGGAATAATTTTCAGTAATCCTGTTTCTGCCATGGGCTCCCTGTATGGCTTTAATTGTGGTTTCAATTAGTTTTGAAATGCTCCATTATGCCCAGCAAGACAAACTGTGTTAAAATGCCACTGTGCTTTCCCACAGATTGGCTGTGTGCTTGCCATCTTATTTTGCAGGTTCGAAATATAAATTCGCCAAGTTTTTTGCACCTTGTGAATGTGCATAGCAAAAACTCCAAGATAAATTTTAACGTTTCTTGGTCTGGTCTGATTTCCAGGACTGGTTCACATGCAGCAGAGAGGGCCTCTTGCTCTTGGGGGTGGGGCAAATCTCAGCAGTGGAGAATCTTCTTTGCGTGAAGAAGGTTGCAGGTTCAATCGCTGGCATTTCTAGGTAGGGCTGGATGAGACCCCTGCCTGATACTCTGAAGAGCCACTGTCAGTCAGTTTAGAGACAATTCTGTGCTAGAAGGACTTGGCGTAAGGCATCTTCCTATGCTTCTATGCCAGCACTGAACACTGCTTTCCCCACTGAGCTATAGCCTTACCCATTCATCAATGTACACCAGTTCGTTTCATTGGTTACACAACGCTTAGATTACAGGCAGCTGACTTCAAGGGTTGTTTTACAAGTTCTCGGAATGGTGTGTTTGATCTGTGATATCTCACTCTCACATGCAGGCATTGTGATAGATCAGTATACAGTGGTACCTCGGGTTAAGTACTTAATTTGTTCCGGAGGTGTGTTCTTAACCTGAAACTGTTCTTAACCTGAAGCACCACTTTAGCTAATGGGGCCTCCTGCTGCCACCGCGCTGCTGGAGCCCGATTTCTGTTCTTATCTTGAAGCAAAGTTCTTAACCTGAAGCACTATTTCTGGGTTAGTTGAGTGTGTAACCTGAAGCGTATGTAACCTGAAGCGTATGTAACCTGAAGCGTATGTAACCTGAAGCGTATGTAACCCGAGGTACCACTGTATTGCGATGGTTAGCTGGTGCGATGGTTATCATGAAACTGAAAACCAGATATCACAATCCCCTACTGTTCGCCTCTACATAGTTCCATCCTTATTTTACACATCACAATATATTGGTATACCACAATGTTTAGCTGATGACATATTGCAATTTTGGAAACCAGATACCACCCAGCCCTAGTTGCAGGTCCTATTCCAGTCTGGCAGAAGCACTCAAGGAGGGTGCAAAGCAGAGTTGGTGACAGGTGTGGACTGGGAGGGTATGTGGCCTGGGGAGAGTCTCAAACCCAGACAGAGTGGCCTAGAGGGCCATAATTGAGCACACTAAGATTCTCCATTCCTGGCCTAAAGGACTTGGATGTCCTAGTATCCTTTGCTGGGAGAGACAACTTCTTAAGACAACCAGGCAGAGGGCCTTCTCGGTAGTGGCACCCGCCCTGTGGAATGCTCTCCTATCAAGGAGATGAGTAACTACATAACCTTGAGAAGACATCTGAAGGCAGACCTGTACAGGGAAGTTTTTTAAGGTTTAATGTTTTATTATGTTTTTATATACTGTATGTATGTTGGAAGCTGCACAGAGTGGCTGGGGCAACCCAGCCAGATGGGCAGGGTTGGGATACATAATAATAATAATAATAATAATAATAATAATAATAATAATAATAATATCTGGAAATATTAGGTGGGGAAGAAAAAAGTTCCCCATCCCCAAAATAGGCAGTACTGAGCTGGATAGACCAATAATTTGACTTGGTCTAAGGCCGCTTCCCATGTACCCATGACTCAGGCTTGCAGATAGCCACTCACCTATGGCAAGTAGTGACTTTTAAAGACAAGGTTGAATGGGAAGCGTTTGTAGATTGAAAGTTCTGCTTCTTTTCCTTCTGACCATTGATGTGCCCCAAAATCAGCTCAATGGACCCCAAGTAGCACAAATTAATGCAACAGAGATCTGATGACAAGAGCTGTTGGTTTTCTGCACCTTTTAACTCCCGTCTCGCAGTGACAAACCGAAGAACGCAATGCAGGCAGTGAACCCCGCCTTGCACGTCTCTTGGTGGCAAATTGAGTTAAATTGGCTGGTCCGGGCACATTGTTGCTCTCCTTCCTCCCTTGGAGCTGTGTTGAGCTTGGCAGTAAGTGGAGTGGAAGTTAAGCACTAATCATCCATCTTTAACGATGGGCAATTTGTGCTAGATGAAATTTGTGCTTTGCTTAGGCCTCTGTCTGGCTGATAAGGGAGGGGAGCAAATTAAAGACCCTCTATCACCCAGTGCCAGGGTGACAGTTATTGCGCAGAAATGTGGAAGGAGTGCTGCCTTCTCAGTATATGAATGAAACTGAGAATCTCGGGAATTACTGTCTGGCCAACTCCCAATGAGTTGCTTTTCTTACGCATGCCATGGATCCGGCAGGAGAAAGCCGCACACTCTCCCAAGATCCTTCTGTGCTCTTTTAGACATTCTTCTGTGCTCTTTTAGTACAAATATTTATTTAGAAAGTTACAACTTCCTGGTTTCAGTGCCATCGGCCAGTGACCCTGAGATAAGTGTGATTAAGTGAGCTGAAACAGTTTTCGCCATTGGTTCAGAGGTGGGCTAAATTCCTTTGGAATCTTGCCCTTTAAACTGCGGCATCGTTAGAGCTGCTTCAGAGTTCCTCCTGATACGGTCACCAGGAACCAAACATCTCAGAAATGATACCGTGGAAAAGGACACTCAAATTGATAAAAGTCAAATTGATTGTCAGAGCAGAGGGTCGGAGCCCTTTCCATATCAGGAAAGGGATTTTTAGATTATAAAAAAGATGTCTGGATAAATAAGACAGCAAGAGTCATTCACTGCTGAGTTGATATATCAAGGCTACACAAAAGGAAGTTTGGAGTTCCTAATATTATTTGGTATTATTATATACAGGTGAAACTCGGAAAATTAGAATATCGTGGAAAAGTTCATTTATTTCAGTAATTCAACTTAAAAGGTGAAACTGATATATGAGATAGACTCATGACATGCAAAGCAAGATATGTCAAGCCTTTATTTGTTATAATTGTGATGATCATGGCGTACAGCTGATGAAAACCCCGAATTAACAATCTCAGAAAATTAGAATATTAAATGAAATCAGCAAAACAAGGATTGCAAATAGAGCAATATTGGACCTCTGAGAAGTCGAAGCATGCATATGCACTCAATACTTGGTTTGGGCCCCTTTTGCGTCAATTACTGCCTCAGTGCGGCGTGGCATGGATGCTATCAGTCTGTGGCACTGCTGAGGTGTTATGGAAGACCAGGATGCTTCAATAGCAGCCTTCAGCTCTTCTGCATTCCTCGGTCTCATGTCTCTCATCTTTCTCTTGGCAATGCGCTATAGATTCTCTATGGGGTTCAGGTCAGGCGGGTTTGCTGGCCAATCAAGCACAGTAATCCCATGGGCATTGAACCAGGTCTTGGTACTTTTGGCAGTGTGGGCAGGTGCCAAAGTCCTGCTGGAAAATGAAGTCAGCATCCCCATAAAGCTTGTCTGCGGAAGGAAGCATGTAGTGCTCCAAAATCTCTTGCGTTGACCCTGGACTTAATGAAGCACAGTGGACCAACACCAGCTGATGACATGGCTCCCCAAATCAACACAGACTGTGGAAACTTCACACTGGACTTCAAGCATCTGGCATTGTGTGCCTCCCCATCCTTCCTCCAGACTCCTTGGTTTCCAAATGAGATGCAAAATATGCTCTCATCAGAAAAGAGATTTGGGGAGCCATGTCATCAGCTGGTGTTGGTCCACTGTGCCAGAGTGGTGCATGATGTAGTTATCTCCCGCTTGGATTACTGCAATGTGCTCTACGTGGGGCTACCTTTGAAGGTGACCCAGAAACTGCAATGAATCCAGAATGCGGCAGCTAGAATGGGGACTGGGAGTGGCCACCAGGACCATATAACACCGGTCCTGAGAGATCTGCATTGGCTCCCAGTATGTTTCCAGGCACAATTCAAAGTGTTGGTGCTGACCTTTAAAGCCCTAAATGGCCTCGGTCCAGTATACCTGAAGGAGCGTCTCCACCTCCATCGTTCAGCCTGGACACTGAGATCCAGCGCCGAGGGCCTTCTGGCGGTTCCCTCATTGCGAGAAGTGAGGTTACAGGGAACCAGACAGAGGGCCTTCCTGGTAGTGGCATCCGCGCTGTGGAACGCCCTCCCATCAGATGTCAAGGAAATAAGCAGCTATCCTATTTTTAAAAGACATCTGAAGGCAGCCCTGTTTAAAGTTTTTAATATTTAATGCTGTATTGTTTTTTACACTCGATTGGGAGCTGCCCAGAGTGGCTGGGCAAATAATAATAATAATAATAATAATAATAATAATAATAATAATAATAATTTGTAGGAAGTAAATAAGTCCTGTTTGTGTGGGTCTGTAGTAAGTACTCGCAGCCGCATATGAAGATCCTGCTTTTTCAATTGGATGTATTTTGGCTGGGAAACATTCCTGAGCTAACTCCCAGTGGTCTGAAGCCAGCAACTTCAAAGTGCCTTGGAAAATGTCCTATGAAAATCAGTAAAAGGAAAAGGGAGTGGGGGGAATTTGTTAAAGGTAATAAAAAGACCGCCCTGCCTCTTTTTCTAAACTCAATTTCCTACAAATAAGATAGAGAAGCCCCCAGGAGCACCTTAAAACCCAGCCGATTCAATCCTTCAGAATGGTTAGTTATTCCAAAAAGCTGTTGGGGTAGGAAGCTGTGAAACTCTTTACCCTGCTCTGAAGTCAGAAGTGGGGGGCAGCCAATGTGTTATCTGAAGCTATTCTCGGTGGGGTGACTTCAAAAGAAGCCCCCATATGCAATCTTACTGGGTGTTGCGGTTGTTTTCCAGAAGCAGCTGTTAGATGCTCCAAATGTTGCTTCACAGCTGCAAATTCAATTTTCTCTAGTAAGATCATGCAAGCTTTAAAGAAGTCCAGCTGCTTTTAAAGGACAGCTATGGACTGCAGTTGAGTAAGATCTGGGCAAGGAGAAATTCAGTGGCAATTTTACACTGCCTCCTTCCAGAATAGATACAGCAGATCACTAGATTCCAGCACTTAAGACTTCTGCAGACACCCCGTTTGTTGAGCATCTATCCTGATTCACTTGCCCCAAAACCAGACTATATCCAGTCTTTATTTTGCGTTTATTCTGAAATGTTTGTGGGGAGGTTAAACAACAATGAGCAGTTGCCCTGATTTGCTTGCTTATCCATCTTCTTATTTTACCCCAAACTTTCCAACGCATTTCCCTGTCACTTTCCTAACTGCAAAAAGTCAGTTTATTAATGGATTGTTGCAATGGAACAGCAGAGCACTTTAATTGCAATTAGGTATGCCCTGGCTCCCTCCTTGAGGCGGAGGATTATGTGACCAGGTGTATAATCCCCTTGCCTTTGCTTTTGGAAAAGTAGACATCAAAGGAGCTGGTTTCTGGCTCAGGCTTCTTCATCACCTGCTCGCTTTCTGTATGTGCAGAGTTTTTTCTTTTTCTTTTTTGCCATCCCAGCATGCAGTTCTATCTTTCCCCATGCAGGGCAATCTACAACAATTTTATAACGTGCCGTGTGCTTTTTTGCTTATTGAAAAATGATAAACATTTATAGCAAGAAGTGGTGGCTATGTGTACGCCATATGTCTAAAGTCCCTCTACCCAAGAATTCTGGGAAGTGCAGTTTACCCCTCACATTAAAAATTGGGAGCAGCAGGGGGCATCAACAGGCTCCTAAAAGGGTGTAATTTATTTAGAAGGGCAAGTAATTAGGCAGCATATAAATGCTTTAAATAAAATATATACATAAAATAAAGGGGGTGTTGTGGTGCTCATGTTACGGAAACAGGAGTAGGCAGTACTGAGTTGGGTGAGATGATCTACCTACCCAGGTTCCAGCTGAATATGTGTGCGTTATGATGGTTTCATTATGCTACCTTCAACACCCGTAGAGAACTCTATAGTCTGTCTTGAGCCTTAAGGTAAAGGTAAAGGGACCCCTGATCATTAGGTCCAGTCATGGCCGACTCTGGGGTTGCGGCGCTCATCTCGCTTTATTGGCCAAGGGAGCCGGCGTACAGCTTCCGGGTCATGTGGCCAGCATGACTAAGCCGCTTCTGGTGAACCAGAGCAGTGCACGGAAACACCGTTTACCTTCCCGCCGGAGCGGTACCTATTTATCTACTTGCACTTTGACATGCTTTCGAACTGCTAGGTTGGCAGGAGCAGGGACCGAGCAACGGGAGCTCACCCCATCGCAGGAATTCAAACCACCGACCTTCTGATTGGCAAGTCCTAGGCTCTGTGGTTTAACCCACAGCGCCATATTTTAAAGCTTGAGAGAGACCATAGTTTGTACGTGCATCAAAAGAGGTACGAGAGAGTCACTGTTGCTCCTGATTTAGACCCTCGTTTCTTTGATGTCCCATTTTTGCTGTCGGTTAAAGAGGTTTGGCAATGGTTATATTTTTTTGGAAGAGTCTTGAATTTGCGCCATCATGCAACGAGGATGCTTCTCTTGTGCCTGTGCCGCCGTAACAACTGTCATCTGTCTCCAGCCTAAGTGGCTGTGATAAATGGCTGCTACAGTCACAATATTTGTGAATGGGTGATGGCTGCATTCAGGAATCGCACAAAGAGAAGACTTTTTGTTTTGCTACAGGGAGCGTCTGCCAAATTCCTCGTTTTCAGAGAGATCGACATCTGATGTGCAGAGACTCGGTATTATGTTTGGCTGGAGGAGGTTTTACAGCTCTGTAATGAGATACCGATGTATATAAGAGTAACAGATCTCTGAGAGCAGAAGTGTGCAGCCAAGTCACGTTCTATGGAGATTTTTGTGCAGCGAATAAGTAGAAGCTCAGGGAGCCAAGAGAGTAAGGGGCAAGATTCAGCAGGCAGGAGGAAGAAATGGGGCCTTTTGTGTGGATGCGCATAGTTTTGATCTGTTGCATGTCTATGGGTGCATGTGCTCACACAATCGTATGACAAGATTTCCAGGCAAAAAGTTCCATGGGGATTTGCCAGCAGACCCTGGCCCGATTTACGCATTTATTTTCCTTCAATGCAAGCAGTCCCAAGCAGTGACTGGGCACATACAGGGATACAGTGGTACCTTGGTTCTCAAACGGCTTAGTTGTCGAACAACTTGGCTCCGAACGCCGCAAACCCAGATGTAAGTGTTTCAGTTTGTGAACATTCGACGCGGCTTCCACTTGAGTGCAGGAAGCCTTGGTTTTCGAACGTCGAACAGACTCCCAGAACGGATTAAGTTCGAGAACCAAGGTACCACTGTATAGAGTTAACTAAGTGAAAGATTTATGCAACTGTGCAATTGCAGGAACTGTACAGGGCAGGGGTGCAAAACCTCTCACCCATGGGCCACATTGGACCCAGCACAAACCACACCCACCTGCCCCATGTGTGACATCATTTGTGACAACAGGCAAGGGACAGGTAGAGATATGGTTGTCTTTGCAAGCTCTGCACGAGTGCTTTCAAATCTTGATCTTCACCTGACACTGTTGTGATGTTGAGTGATTGGCATCCGGATACTTCCGCACAGCTGTCAAACCTGAACTGCAGGGGGCGAGGGAAATAAGAATCTGACCCTCTGTCGAGATCAGGCTCCCTACCCCGATGCAGATACCTAATCACAGGAATTTTCTCATGTGGTGGGGGGTGGGATTGGTAAAATACAAATAGGAGAATGGACGTCTGAAACGATCAGTTTTTTCATCACATGAGGTAAAGGACCCCTGGGTGGTTAAGTCCATTCAAAGGCAACTATGGGGTGTGGCGCTCATCTCGCTTTCAGGCCGAGGGAGCCAGCGTTTGTCCACAGACAGCTTTTTGGGTCATGTGGCCAGCAGAACTAAACAGCTTTTGGCGCAACAGAACACTGTGATGGAAACCAGAGCGCATGGAAATGCTGTTTACCTTCCTACCACAGCAGTACCTATTTATCTATTTGCACTGGTGTGCTTTCGAACTGCTAGGTTGGCAGGAGCTAGGACAGAGCAACAGGAGCTCACAGTGTCACAGGGATTTGAACTGCCGACCTTCTGATCAGCAAGCCCAAGAGGCTCAGTGGTTTAGACCGAAGCGCCACCTGTGTTCCCTCAGATGAAAGAGATAGGGATACCCAGAGTGGCATGTGTCCCATGTCAGTTTGCCACAGAAATATGAAAACTTGGTTGCGGGGAGTTTGACTAGATGACCTGTTGGGTCCCTTCTAATTCTACGATTCTGTGATTCTAATTGGACTTTAACATAGAGATGTTATTTCAAATTTCTAACTGTTACGACTTTGGGAAGGAGCTACAAAGCTTGTGGGCAATGTCAGGTGCAACCTCAGACCCAAGAGGGACTGAGCAAGGTGTTGTCACCAGGCAGTGGAGTTTAACCACTCTACATATTTATTACAGGTTCTTTCTCTTGCCTCTCGTTTCTTCCCAGTGCACATTTCCCTCTTTCTATTCAATTAAAAAATATATGCATGTTTCAGAAACTTGAGTCTTGGAAGCAACTGATGATTAGCCCAAGTAATCCAATGGGCGTATATTTACAAATCTGCTCCCCACCTTAGTGTAGAATTTAATTTAATATTTATTTTTGTGCAAAACTGGGAGATAAATAGGTAGATCAAACCACAGTTGGTTGGTTTTCAGGGTAGTTTGAGCAAAAGAGAGGTCTCGGCCCCAGGGAGACTTACAATCTGAACTTTGATAGTAAGGGAGGAAATATTGGTTAATGTCTGAAGTCTCTAAAATAGCTGTATGTGTGAAACATTGTGATGTCAGGTTCTGTTTTCTAAAGCCCATTGACATGCAGAATATGCTTAGTTTATCCCAACTGAATGCATTAACCATAGTACTGCAATATTCATAAGTATACGCTTTCCTGCGGAAAATTGGAGGGAGGCAGTTTTTCCTCATTTAACAGAGCCTGCAACATAGTGGCTTCATTAAAAGGCTTGCTGCTGTGTTAACACTTGCATTGCTGGTCTGCATGAGAAAGGTAAATGGATTACTGAACAAAGTTTCTCCCCCTCCCCAATGATGTCATCTAAACTTTGCTTGCAGACCTGCTTCTTCTGCTTCCTTGTGGCTTATTTCTCCTTAATAACCTGCCCAAATTCAAACTCGCTCCTGTCATAGCCCCACACTGGCAAATCTAGATGACTTTTCAGTGCAATTATGATGCAGTGCATCGCAGGGCTTGGGCTCTTAACCCCTTGCCCTGTTTTCATTGGAACTTGGGGAACAACACACAAAAGCTGGACAGTTTTAATCCTGAAACATCAATAGTCCTGTGTTTGGGACCTTTCATGCTGTCAGGAGACCCTCAAGACAGGCTGGGTTGTGAGTATCCCATTGGATGTCAAAGAGTTAAACAACTACATTATACAATTTTTCATAGACATCTGAAGGCTGCCCTGTTTTGGGAAGCTTTTAATGGTTTTTGTTGTTACTGTTTTCCCTGTATTTTTGTTGGAAGCTGCCCAGAGTGGCTGGGGCAACCTAGTCAGATGGGTGAGGTACAAAAACCAAATAATTATTATATTATGCTTTTGTTTCCTCAGATGCACGATTCACAAATTCAGTCTGCTGTAATCAAGCATAGGAAAGCAGGGAGGACACGTACAGTGGTACCTCGGGTTACATATGCTTCAGGTTACATACGCTTCAGGTTACAGACTCTGCTAGCCCAGAAATAGTGCTTCGGGTTAAGAACTTTGCTTCAGGATGAGAACAGAAATCGTGCTCTGGCAGCACAGCGGCCGCGGGAAGCCCCATTAGCCAAAGTGGTGCTTCAGGTTAAGAACAGTTTCAGGTTAAGAATGGACCTCTGGAACGAATTAAGTACTTAACCCGAGGTACCACTGTACATGCACGAGACCTTTAACTAATTAAACAATCTTTGGCCTTTTAAACTGCGACTTAACCTGGTGCAGCAATAAACCCGCTAGCACATTTGCAAAACTAAGCAGGGTCCGGTATGGATTCAAATTCTTTCGGGGGCTGTGTGTTGAGATTCCTGCATTGCAGGAGATTGGACTAGGTGACCCTTGGGATCCATTCAGATCTACAGTCCTATGGTTCTGTCTGGGGAGGGGGAGATAGTGTTTGATTGGTTATCCTGTTACGCATTTTTGTGCTATTATATTGAAAACCACCCTTTGATCTTTGGATGAAAAGCGGTATAGAAATTTGATAAACAACTATGGTAATCATAATTGCAGAGATTAGAAATGTAGTGGTAGTGAGGCTTTCTGGCTACGGTGCTGTGAATAAGGAAATTGGTGTCCCTGGCAATGTGGTGCCCGTCATATTTGCCGTCATAATCAAGTGCCAAACGTTCTTCTATTGGAGTGTCATCCAAATTGGCAGTCTGGTGGCAGAAGTTGCCGCAGGGTGTCAGCCGCAAATAACACAATAGCATTAAACCTCACTATCAGCTGCTCAGGTGTGACAGCTGCTTTTTCGGCGCGGCATAGTCTGGGATTTGGCCAAAGCAAGTGCTTGCCATGTTGAATGAGTACCCTGCGATGCTCTAGAAATCTGTAATGAGAGTATCAACATTCTGCCACAGTTTATGAAAATGTATATGCGAATCAATGGTTCTGAATCATTCCCCAGCATGCTGGAGGGAACATTTTTTTTTAATCCCCTCCTTTTTTTAATTGGTTGAGATGAAAGGCTGTGCTAATTGATGTTGCTATATTGAGGCTGCAATAATGGACTTGTGTAATGCTGCAATCTTTTTTACTTCGCGTTAGATATGAGAGAGCTTTTTAAAAACATCGTTCTCCCAACACCCATCTTGAGATAGAAGCTCCCTTGAAGATGGCAAAGCTGGAATCTGACCAGTGTCAGATCCCTAACGTTGCCCATTTCGGTTGTGGAATACAATTCACCTGGCTGTGAAAATTTCAGCTATATACTTACAGAATTTACCCTTTAAACATTGTCAAATTAAGGATGGGCAAACCTGTCAATGTTGGTTGCTCTCAGGTTCTCATTTTTCCAGCCGTGAGTGCAGTCTGTCCCATTTCCAACCTTAAGTTTCATTTTTTTTATTAAAAAAGAGCATAAAAACAAAATATTGCGTGAATGTTGATGTGCATTTTGCATAATTAACACATTTCTGAACGCTTCTTTTGCCCAAGAGCAATAGGCCCACTTTACAGAGTGTTTCAGAAGAGTG
This sequence comes from Podarcis melisellensis, assembly GCF_964234715.1. Taxonomy (NCBI): domain Eukaryota; kingdom Metazoa; phylum Chordata; class Lepidosauria; order Squamata; family Lacertidae; genus Podarcis; species Podarcis melisellensis. The sequence goes on from NC_138543.1 coordinate 47,762,311, forward strand.
CAGTCTTTAGCAGGAAGGAAGTGTGCTTGTTATGATTGCCACCTCCCCATCTGTTAGCCCAGGCACCCCCAATCTTTGGCCCTCCAGATGTTTTGGACTACAATTCCCATCATCCCTGACCACTGGTCCTGTTAGCTAGGGGTCATGGGAGTTGTAGGCCAGAACACCTGGAGGGCCGCAGGTTAAGGATGCCTGTGTTAGCCTGTTGCAGCAAAAGCAACTAAAGAGTCTTATGGCACTTAAAAGACTAACAGATTTATTCTGGCTTTTATAGACTGGAGTCCACTTCATCAAATGTATGGAGTCTTTAGAGGCAAGTTAGTAGCTAGAAAATTGCCAGGCAAGAGAACTCTGAGGTATTAAACTGCCGGTTGCGGATAACGCTGAGAGGTTCACGTACAAATGGGAATCTGTGGGAAAATTCAGACTGGCCACAACCATTGGCTCAGTGAAATATATTCTCTTGTTTTTTGTGCCCAAACAGAGCTGGGTCTGCCAGGCGTAGATCTAATTAGTGCCAGTTGGGTTGTGGGAATTCCTGGTGGGTGAGGCTATGAATTAGGTTCTCATTGCCCTTTATTCCCTGAATGCTGGGCTCCGTCGGTTTGGTGGTCATCCCAAAACAATTGCTCACTGTTTCCTCCAAAACAAGCCACAAAGTTCACCATAGGAATCTTGGCACGATGCAGATGAGCTTAATTCTTTTCGTAGGTGGGGCGAAAATTTCATTCTAGTCGAAAGTCAATGATGGGTCTTGTTGTGAGCCACCCGAGAAAGTAGCAATGAGTGTGGAATTCGCAATTGCTAGGTAGGAACACTTGCCTTTGCTTTTAGCCTTAGGAGAGCTCCTGCGCTTCTCAATTTCATGCTGCTGCGATGTATTTGCATCTGATGCGCGCACACTCGCTTTCCATTACAAAAAGGGGCGCATGCTTAATTAGCGCTCTCTGAATGTGTAAATACACCTTGGCCTCCGAATCCTGGAAATGCTGTAAGCAACAGACTGAAAATTTTTAAATGGTTATCTCTGAACAGAGGATGTTAAAAGAAGAAGAAGAAGGAAATACTTCAAAGACACTTCCTAAGTCTGTAAAAGCTGCAATTTCACAAGTAAACATTTGCCTTGAGGTTTGGGGAGCTTGATAGGCAGCTTCATAATAGTGGATATCAGGCTGAAGCCTGATTTGAATGGAACAGTTTGTGGAGTATAGTATTGGCAGGCAGGTGAGAGGGTTCATCAAGAGGTTCAACTCTGTCTCCTAGGGCTTGACTTGGGATAAAGGTATTTTTCTTAATGACACTAAATGTGTTCAATAGCTTACCAGTACAGTGGTACCTCGGGTTAAGTACCGTATTTTTCGCTCCATAGGGCGCACCGGACCATAGGGTGCACCTAGTTTTTAGGGGGGGAAATAAAGGGAAAAAAATTATCCCCCCCCAAGCACCAAAGAGCAAAGAAGCCAAGACAGATCCATCCCGCTGGCTGTCTTGGCTTCCTCTTTAGCCACGCACAACCTCTCCAGCCGGGAGAGGCTGCGCACAGCTTTGGCAGAAGCCAAGACAGCAAACGGGATGGATCCTGCTCGCTGTCTTGGCTTCGTTTTTAGCCACGGGGCTGGGGCGGGGGAAGCCCAAGCTTCCCCCGACCCCAGCCCCCAGAACGGGTCCGGGAGCGGTGACAAGGTTGCGCGCAACCTCGCCTTCGCTTCCAGAGCTTGCTGTTATCCGCTCCCCAGGCTTCGGGCTGCAGGCTGCTATCCGCAAGCCTTCGGAGCCCGGCGGGAACTCCCGCCGGGCTCTGAAGGCTTGTGGATAGCTTCCTGAAACCTGGAGAGTGAGAGGGGTCGGTGCGCACCAACCCCTCTTGCTCTCCAGGCATCAGCAAAAGCCTGCATTCGCTCCATAGGATGCACACACATTTCCCCTTCATTTTTGGAGGGGAAAAAGTGCATCCTATAGAGCGAAAAATACGGTATTTAATTTGTTCCAGAGGTCCGTTCTTAACCTGAAACTGTTCTTAACCTGAGGTACCACTTTAGCTAATGGGGCCTCCCGCTGCTGCTGCGCCGCCGTCGTGCAATTTCTGTTCTCATCCTGAAGCAAAGTTCTTAACCCGAGGTACTATTTCTGAGTTAGCGGAGTCTGTAATCTGAAGCATATGTAACCTGAAGCATATGTAACCTGAGGTACCACTGTACCAGGATGTTTTAAACTGCTATAAGCATTGTTAGCCACTTTGACCATTAAAAAGAAAAGTGGAAAAGTGGAATAAAAATACCTGGAACTATTTGAAATGCATCGGAGACATGCTTTCTTTTGAGCCCCATCTTCCTTGTTTTTCTTTTTTTTTTTTAAATAATTTTTATTAAGGTTTTCCAAATTAAAACAAATAAAATCCAATTCATAAACTTTTTCCAATATCCAGGACTTCCCCTCCCCACCCCCTCTTGTGTTCCAAATCTTCCAAAAAAGCAATAATATTCAACAAATTCTTATTCCCAAAATACACTCAACATCAATAACTCAATTTATCCAAATTTCCATCCCCTAAGGTCGACCTATTCCCTTCCACGAGTTCCCCCCTTTCAAATATAGTACAGATGAAAATAGAATAAAAACAAACAATAATTTTACAACCTTTGGATTCCAAATTTCCCTCCCCTCTTTCCCTGTTGCGTTCCTCCTATCCCTCCACTTCTAATGTCTTCCTGATGAACCCACATTTCACTAAACCCACATCCCTCTGGTTCTTTACCGGTCTTTTTTTTTTTTAAATTACAGATGTCCAATCATAGAAGGAGTCTATCAAAGGGGGCCCATTTATTCTATCCAGATTTTTATATCCAGGAGTATAAACTCCAATTTTATATCCATAAGCTTATTTGAAACAATTTATCTCCAATTTATTTATAACAAATGTAACCGGCAAAGTCCTCATAACAAAGTCTCAATTTCATTCTTCCGTTTTGACAGCTCTTTGACAGCTGTCAAAACCTCCGTTATTCTTCTCCAGGCATTTTCACGAATCGCTCCAGGGATTCCGGGGGGGTTGCTTTTTAATACGAATTCCACTTTTCTCCTCCAGCTCAATCTTATAAATTTCCCTCGCGAAGTTGCTAGTTCGGCAAGATAAGGTTCCTCTCGATCTTAGTTATCCAGTCCTTTGTTTTGGCTCTTCTACAATTTGGGGGGGGGCTGACTTCCTTTTTTCCACCTCCCCCGTTCGCTCCAAATTCTAAAAATTTATCCCTCTTTTTAGTCCATATTCCAATTACTCACGGGTTCTTCTTTTGGGTCCAAATTTTCAATAGAAGAAGTCAGCGCTCTCCGCCGGATGGCATGCGGCTGCGCTCGGCAGGGATAGCAGAGGACTCAAAGCACCACGCTCCTCCCCGGCACCCGATCCGTAGCCTTTAAAAAGGCTCCTTCACGAATCGAGAGGGCGCTGACGGTGCCAGCCGAGTCTCCATGTCCACGGCCTCCGTGGCCGTGGTTTTTAAGGGTCCCCGCATCGCCGGTGCGGTAGGACCCAGCCCCTGCCGAGCAGGCTCCCTCCGGAGCTCGGAGGGAGCCCGCCATTCGGCGATGGCGCCGACCCGGAAGCGCCGACCCATCTTCCTTGTTTTTCAAATGGAAACGATCTTGCTTTCATATTGCAAAGCCTAGGGTGACAATCACCCATGGAAGACGTGCTATTAGGTCAAGGCTGTGTCATTGCCAGAGCTTTGCAGTCAAGTGTATTTATAACTGGGCTTTCGTTCACATCTTGCTTTGGCAATTGTAGACAAGGCTGACTTAAAGGTAGCGCCAGCACACTTTGGGGCAGATGAGAAACAGATTGCTTGTGTGGGGGAGAGAAAAAATAATGATCTCTGGTCTGATTGCTGTAGGAATGCTTTTAATACTTGGCCGGGAAATAATAATAATCCCTCTTAACAGGTATGTTAAATACATAGGACACAATCCGGCCAAAATTGAATGCAAAAACTTAAGAACTGTCTTGCTAGATCAGACAGGGCTCATCAAACCCAGCACGCTATTCCTCAGGGCAGCCAACTTTCCAATGCTGACACGCAGCCACTGAGGAAAGTAGCTTTCCTTCGTCGTCTTATCCTCAGCAATGGTATTCTGAGGTAAACTACTTCTGGCCAGGGAGGTTCCACTTTACCTATCATGGCTGATAGCCATCAAGGACTCAGTCCTCAATTTACACACTTACCTTTGAGAAAGGACCCTTGAACATGCTGGTTTCCAGAGAGGAGCTTCCACCCTCTTTACTCCTCCCAGAGCTTTTCAGGTCAGAGCAGGTCTGCAACCGAGCCACCGTCTGGCTTAGAGTGCTGTCCAAACCGGGAGTCATGATTAAGGTCTTTCTTCTTTCTCACACCCTATAACCGTCATACAAACTTGGGTACCGATTGTGGCTACTGGACCATTCTTGGACTAGAGTAACCTACCATCAAGTGTTCATGCTCTGGTGACCTCCCATCTGGACTACTGCAATGTGCTCTACGTGGGGTTGCCCTTGAAGGCAGTCCAGAAGCTGCAGCCAGTGAAAAATGCAGCTGGTAAGTGGGGCAGCCTGATGAGACCATGTGTCGCCGGCCCTGAAAGCATTGCACTGGGTGCCAATGACCTATTGGGTGGATTGACCTCATCTTGCTTTATAGGCCGAGGGAGCCAGCGTACAGCTTTCGGGGCATGTGGCCAGCATGACTAAGCCGCTTCTGGTGAACCAGAGCAGCACACGGAAACTCCGTTTACCTTCCTGCCGGAGTGGTACCTATTTATCTACTTGCACTTTTTGACATGCTTTCGAACTGCTAGGTTGGCAGGAGCAGGGACCGAACAACGGGAGCTCACCCCGTTGCAAGGATTCGAACTGCGACCTCCTGAACGGCAAGCCCTATGCTCTGTGGTTTAGACCACAGTGCCACCCGTGTGCTAGTACTAGTAAATAAATGGTCCTAAATGGCTTGGGACTAGAGTACCTGAAAGAGCATCTTCCTCAGCAGGTGATGCTTCTGGAGGCTGCCCAGATGGAGTTGACAGGGCCTTTTCAGTGGCAGATGTGGTGAGGTTTGCCTGCCTGTCTCCCTCATTATTGACTTTTAGGAGAAATTTAAAAGCTTTCCTGTTTCCCTACTGGGTTTTTTTTTGCAGCTGGTGCCTCTGGTCCTCAATTCTCTCTTGCCCATGGAGGAACACAAAGAACTAGCTTTGTAGGACACCATGGAAGAAAGACCAGCCCTCTGCCAAATGTCACCTTTCTGGTGTTTTGCGCTGGCAGACTTACCTTTCCTGCACCGCAAAGTGATCAAGCCTCTCTCCTCCTCCTTTGTACTATCAAGAATATTTCCAGCTGCATATTCTTCAGCTTAGTCCAGGGCACGTCTCCAAGCACTGGCAAGAGAGCACTTACAGACCATCTGCTTTCCATTTTGGAGACTTCAAAAGGAGAAGGAGCCAGAGAAGAGGCTCTGTCTATAAAACCGTGAAAGGGAACGAAGGAGGACGAGCAGACCTTTAAAGCACCAAAACAGGTTGCCCCAAGAAGCTTGTCTGTCTGTGTGGCCACCAAAGGTTTTGTGTCTGTCCCCATTAGGCTTATCCATCAAGAACCTACGCTACAGGATAAAACTGTGAAAGATGTCAAGAGCCACCGTGGAGGAGCGACTGGAGTGTCAGACTAGAACCTAGGAGACTAGGGTTCACATCCTCACTTAGACATAAAGCTCATTGGGTGACCTTGGACCAGTCGCCATCTCTTGGCCTAAGATACCTTGTGGAGTTTTTGTGAGAGTAAAACGAGGAAAGGCGAAAACCATGCATGTCCCATCTTGCTCCTTAGAGGGAAGGTGAGGCATAAATGCAATAAAGTTGTATCTCGGAAGTCAAACGGAATCAGTTCCAGAAGTCCATTTGACTTCCAAAACTTTTGGAAACCAAGGCATGGCTTCTGATTGGCTGCAGGAAGCTCCTGCAGCCAATCGGAAGCTGTCGCAAGGCGTTTGGGACCCAAGGTACGATGGTAGTAAGTTAAGTAAATAAAGCGCTTAGGTATTTGGAATAGATTGCATACCCTCCAACATTTCTCTGATGAAAATAGGGATGTTCTATTCAATAGTAGTTGTAGTCATAATAATAATAATAATAATAATAATAATTTTATTATTTAAACACTGCCCATCTGACTGTGTTGCTCCAGCCACTCTGGGTGGCTTCCAACATACAGTGGTACCTCAGGTTAAGAACTTAATTTGTTCTGGAGGTCCGTTCTTAACCTGAAACCTGAGGTACCACTTTAGCTAATGGGGCCTCCCGCTGCTGCCACACCGCCAGAGCACGATTTCTGTTCTCAACCTGAAGCAAAGTTCTTAACCTGAGGTACTATTTCTGGGTTAGCGGAGTCTAACCTGAAGCTTCTGTAACCTGAAGCATCTGTAACCTGAGGTACCACTGTATATAAAAACATAATAAAACATTAAACATTTTTTAAAAAACAACCCTTCCTCATACAGGGCTGCCTTCAGATGACTCAGGAAATCGGATAACTCCATTCCCTCCAACAGTTCACTGATGAAAATAGGGACATCCTAAGGAAAAGCAGGACATTATGGGATGCAATCAGAAACTGGGATGGTTTCTGTAAATCCAGGGCTGTCCCTGGAAAATGGAGGGTCTGAGACTGTATCCCCCCGCTGCCAGCTACAGTGCTGAGCCAATGGTCTGTTTCACAGCTTCCAGTGTTCCAGTGGAGATCCTATGCACTGCTGTACATTCTGCAAGGTTCTGCTTCCTGTTCCAAGACTGATTTGTCAATGTCCCTTCTTGGCTGGCTTCATATCCTCCTCTTGGCAAGATTTCCCCCTGAAGGTCCCAGATGAAAAGTTTTAATGCAAAGTGTCATTTAGGCAAGGCCCGTGAAAGAGAATTGATAGCGAGTTTTGGATTAAGAAGCAGAAAATTTTTATCTCAGTTTTTCTATGCAAGTTCAAGCAATTTTGCTTGGGTTTTTACTTTCCAGTTTCCGCTGTTTGAAAGAGTGTCTCTCTGCGCACGTCCCCCCCCCCCCCGCCGTCTCGCTTCTTAAGATTTCCAAGGAGGATTGCCGCTTATTAGGTTAGGAGGTAAATTCCCCTGACCTACTTTCCTTGGTCTTTAAAATAATAATAAAATCCCCAACTAAAAAAAAAAGATAATTTAATCCCTAAGTCAAAAGCTAGTTTGCCAACATGTTGAAAGGAAAAAGTGACAGTCAACAACTAGGCATTGTTGTCTTCTGAAATCTGTCACTAGTCAGATTTCCTTGATTGCTTCTTTGTGGAGAAAAGGGTGGGATGCTGTTTGTGCATGAAAATTAAACTGCAAACAACCTTTCAGTTAGAAGTCACATCCCTGCTTTGCCACTCCTTCACTTTGAGGTAAATAATGGTTCTTTCTCTTTGACTGTCAATGGCCATACAAATTTTCACCCATTCCATTTATCTTGCAGCTATGGGCCTCTCCAATAATTTTTCCAGGGTTCGGTGAGTGAGAAATAAAACATGAAAAGGTTGTAGCAGGGTAGTTTCTCACCAAAGAAATGAGAAGAATAGGACAGTGGTACCTCGGGTTACATACGCTTCAGGTTACATACACTTCAGGTTACAGACTCCGCTGACCCAGAAATAGTGCTTCAGGTTAAGAACTTTGCTTCAGGATGAGAACAGAAATCGTGCTCTGGTGGCACGGCGGCAGCAGGAGGCCCTATTAGCTAAAGTGGTGCTTCAGATTAAGAACAGTTTCAGGTTAAGTACGGACCTCCGGAACGAATTAAATACTTAACCTGAGGTACCACTGTACCTGTACATTTTGCCTCATATCTCAGGTTCTACACATGCTTAAAACTTAGTGCTTTTAAAAATGAAAACTAGGAATCAGAGGTTTATAATTCATCTTTGCTTAAACGTAAAGGTACCCCTAACAATTAGGTCCAGTCGCGGACGACTCGGGTTGTGGCGCTCATCTCGCTTTATTGGCATGTGGCCATGTGGCCAGCATGACTAAGCCCCTTCTGGTGAACCAGAGCAGCGCACAGAAACGCCGTTTACCTTCCCGCCAGAGTGGTACCTATTTATCTACTTGCACTTTGACGCGCTTTCAAACTGCTAGGTTGGCAGGAGCAGGGACCGAGCAACGGGAGCTCACCCCATCATGGGGATTCGAACCGCCGACCTTCTGATCGGCAAGTCCTAGGCTCTGTGGTTTAACCCACAGCGCCACCCGCGTCCGTTGTCATTAAGCAGTATATAAATCCACAAATAATAACAATGAAGTTACAACTGAAGCCCTGAGCCGCTGGCATGGGTGGTAGTGCAGTGATGGGGCAGCACTCAAGAGTGTGTCCTTCTCCTCAGTCTGTTTGCTTCCCCTTCACACTTTCCTCGCCTGAGGGGACAGATAGCTCAGTTGGTTAGAACTTGGTGCTGATAACACCAAGGTCGCAGGTTTGATTCCCATATGAGACAGCTGCATTACAGTGGATTGGATCATATGATCTTTGGTGTCCTTCCGGCTCTGCAGTTCTATGATTCTTCACACGAGAAGGGACCTAAAAGGCTTCCGTGTTAACCTGAGAACTTAAATACGTGGCACGGCTCCAGCAAAATGATTTCTGTTTCAGAGCTCGCTGTGCTACCATCTTATCTAACGCCATTCCCTCTCTCAGAAACACCTCTCTTCCTGTTGACGTTTCCTACCCCAAACATCCATTCCAATATGCGTTCTGTGCGGATTGAAGGTCTGTGTGCTCCATTGGCTGGCTCTAATAAAGTGTGGCTGCTTTGCTAAGTCTGTCAAAGTTGCTGTAGTAAAGTGAGGTTGCTTTAGCTGGGCTGGAGATAATACTGCTAGTGGTGTCACAACAATTCAATTGCAGACATAAGGTTTTGATTCTGAGGACATAATGCTGGTTGGGATGAGGAGTGTAGCTCAGTGTTAGAGCTTCAGTGTTACTGAACTAAATGAACCAATGGTCAAAGCCACTATAAGGGACCTTCTTATGTTCCTATCCTTTTCCATAATACGTCCCAATGCACGGATAGGCAGTAGATGTGCACTTGGAGCAGCGTCTCTGCCTCAGCCAGCCTCATGTGTGGATGCAGAGACAGATCATCCAGGAGTCACATTGTTGTCACCCGTCTGCCTCAGAAGATAACGAAGTAATGAGCTTTCGGGGTGAAGTCATACCGTTGGAAGGTTACAGCGCCTGCTGTGGCTGCAGAGACTGATACAGGAGAGACATGTTGTGTTGAAGCTGGGGCAGATGAAGGCATCTGGTTGTGCTGCTGCAGATTCACCAAGGCGTTTCTTCTCTGTGCCCTCTTCCCAGTGGTCATTCCTCCTCTGGTCACTGCTGCGGATACATTACTTGACTGCCTGTCTCCTGTCTCTAGGCACTGTGGGTCGTCTGCAAGGGATTCTCATGTGGGAGGGTTGTTGTTGACAGATTTCATGTCCTGTTTGCAGAGTTGGTTTGCCAATGGGCCTGGTGCCTCCATTCCGTTGACATGACTGAGACAGGAGTGCGGACATGCTGGGGCTGTTGGCTTGGGAGAGCACATCTTTGTTTGAACATCTGTCCTGCCATTTGATACCCAAAATCCTCCTGACGCGGTGCATGTGGAAGGTATTGAGATGTCACCCCTGGTGGTTGTAAGCTGCCCATGACTCACTACCATAAAGCAGCGTGCTTAAAACGTACACCTGGTAGACCTTCAACTTGGCATTGAATGTTAAATCGAGATGTGGAAAATATGGAGACAATGAGGAGAGGCAGGACTGAGATTTGGAGATATGCTTCAAGGTCCAGACTATGGGAAGTCCTGAAAAATTAATAATTATGATTTGGTCTTTTTATTTTAGTTTTTTATTTTAATTGGATTATGATTTGATATGTTAATTGGATTTTTTATTGGAAAATTAATAAAAATGATTTAACAAAAAAAAAGAACGTTATCTATTGGTGGTATCAGTCACCCTCGTGTGTGAATACAGACAGATCATACAGTTGTCACATATGCACATGGAAATTGGTTGGTTAGTTTGCAAATAATGTCATTGAATTCGGTGAATGGTGTTATCTCCATCTAAGATTTTACTGAGAGCATACCCATTGAAACTAATGAGTTTAATTTTAGTAGGTTCAGTCCCTGACATCTGCTGATAGGCATGGGAGACACCGCTGTCTTGAGACAATGGAGAACCTATGGACCTTGCCCTACCGTCCTACTAAGATTAGACCCATTAGTTTCAGTGGGTGTTCTCTGCCATTCAGTGTTGATAATACTCAGCTAGATGGATAAATGGTCTGACTCAGTACAATGCCACTTCCTATGTTCCTGTGTAGTGAAGAGTGGTGTGCACTCCCCTCCTGATTACCCGAGAAGGAAATTCCAAAGTGGCCCTCGGCGGCCAATGGGGAGATTGCATTCTGAGGAATCAGGATAGGGAAACAACATGGGTGGTGTTCAGCTGAGGTTAATGAACATGACCAAGTGAGGCCCATTAATTTGAGTGGGTCTGCTCTGAGTAAAGCGGAAGGCCACCCTATGGATCTGGGAAAGTTGCCTTTACTGATTCATTCATTTGGCTGATACTTGTTTCTGCTTGCATGAACCTTAGAAATCCTTTTAAGGCTTGGAGCCAGGTTGCCTGAAGGTGTTCCACTAAGGCCTACCACCAAGATCATTTCCATAGGCCCTTCTCTAAGTTCCCCAACAAAATGTGATGATGCAGGTGGCTACTATGGAGAAGAGGGCATGGCCACACTCCTGAGTGGCTCACCAAGCACCTCCAGCATAGCTCAGGCAATAGAGCACAAGACTCTTAATCTCAGGTTTATAGGTTCAAGCCCCACATTGGGCAAAAGATTCTTAGATGACAATAATAATAATAATAATAATAATAATAATAATAATAATAATAATAATAATAATATATTTATACCCCACCCATCTGGCTGGGTTTTCCCAGCCACTCTGGGCAGCTTCCAACAGAATATGAAAATACAATAACCTATTAAACATTAAAAGCTTCCCTAAAGAGGGCTGCCTTCAGATGTCTTCTAAAAGTCTGGTAGTTGTTTTTCTCTTCGACATCTGGTGGGAGGGTGTTCCACAGGGCAGGCGCCACTACTGAGAAGGCCCTCTGCCTGGTTCCCTGTAACTTGGCTTCTCGCAGGGAGGGAACCGCCAGAAGGCCCTCCTTCAGGTATACTGGACCGAGGACGTTTAGGGCTTTAAAGGTCAGCACCAACACTTTTAATTGTGCTCAGAAACGTACTAATGGTTATTTCTAACTCTACAATTCTATGATTCTAAAATTGTGGCCCTTTTGTGCCAGATGAAGATTCCCCCCCCCTTTCATTATTGCTTTTTAAAAGTTCTGCAGCCTAGTTTTGTTCTCCGTTGCTAGTTTTGTTCTGATCCTGTCATATCTGTGTAGGATCTCATAGCTGTGTTATATTTTATTTCCTTTCTTCTTCTTTTTTACACCCCACAGATTTGCCTTCTATCAGTGAACTACCCAGAGAACTTTTTTTATGTTAATTGCTGGCACAGAAGTAAATAAACAATACATTGCTTGTAGCGTAGGTTCAGTTTTAATTAGAAGGCTATGCATGCAGACATACAAACAAACCTTCTCTCATCGTCCAGCAAATGTTTGTCAAAAGCAAGTTGATTGATGTGTTCTCAGCACTTGCAAAGACAGCCTGGCTTAATTACTTGTCGGTCCTGGAGTACTAGAGTTCCTACCCAGGGTTATTTTAATATTCCCTTCGCTTGCTCAGAGTGGAATGAAGCTTGACCCCTTTTATATTTTATTTTAATGGAGGAAATCCTCAGAGGTGGTTGCCCACCCTATGAGAAATCTCGGCCAACAATTTTAGAATTGCTAGGCACAGATGGGATGGGCAGCTTTTTCTGAGTTTTTGGTTGTTCCTCTTTCAGGAAATACAGGTAATTAACAGCCAGCAGCTTTGATTCTTCGTGGCTGGCAGAAGAAACAAGCCAGTATCCTCCCAATAAATTAGAGCTTTCAGGAGCGAGTAATGTGACTTTCCCTGCACCACAAGTTAGAGCCTGTTTGCTGAATTAAGGCACCTTGCAGGGTGGTTTCTCATTGTTGGGAGGGATTGTATTACTTTGGTAACATGACTCACACGCACGTTGTACCACTTGGTGGATTAAATGTTTGCAGATTCCCAGCACAAAGAAATACTAAAATCTAAACGTACTCAGATGAGGGATATTCTTCCAGTCAACCTTCTGGATATCTACCAGTTAATTCAGGCTTGTTAAAAATCACTTAGAACACAGGAAGATGATGTATACTGTTGTAAACAAAAATTTGCCCTTTTCCCTTATGGGGTATCCAAGAGCCCATATAGAGTCCTTACATAGGTTCCCTATTGGTAGGAGAAAATAACAGAGGCCAACCAGAGAATATTGAGAAGCAAAGCAGCTAGTAAGCTTGATCCTTATTGATCTGTTGCAACAGGGTGCTCCCCTCACCTGCAGGAGAGAGGAGGAACCCAGAAAAATGGTGTGCAAGGCCTTATAAAGACTTTTGAAATTGCCACCCTGTAGATCAAGACCACCCCCAGAAACATCATACATACATCACAGAAGGGGTGTAACCTAAGACCACCACTCAGATACATCATACCCACATCACAGAAAAGGCGGTCTAAAACAGAATTTTGAATGTTGTTTTTCTCCTTTAGTTGTTCATCTCCTGTCTGGCAGATTACTTGATTGGATTGCCTGGGGAGCTTGGCCAGTCTTTTGTAATGATAAATATTTAGTTCCTGGGCCAGGTCACAGGCTCACAACCTATTCATATCTTAAATGTGCCCTTAAGACAGGATTTGTGAGGAAAGAGACAATGGGGAGGTTTTCCCACTTTGACCTTGCAGAGAAAACATTTGCTCAGTTTAGGAGTCAAAATGGTTCCAGGTCGGTCTTCCTGTGCTGATCTATGCTACACTTGGTTGGTACACTTACGAACATTACCATATATCTAAGACCATAAAATTCCTATCACAATACTGAGTCAGACCATTGGTCCATTTAGCTCAGTATTGTCCACACTGGCTGGCAGCAGCTCTCCAGGTTTCAGACCTTCTCAGCCCTTACCTGGGGATGTTGGAGATTGAATTGGGACTTCCTGAATGCATGTGCTCTGTCACTGAGCCACAACCTTTCCGCTACTGCTGCTATAGGCATGGAGCCTTGACTTTAAATTTAACTCCTCTTTCTACTTCACTTCCTATTGTCAAGTCTTGTCAATTCTCCCGTTGCAGCACTGCAGAATGTTGAACTTGGCAAAAACTTTGGTCACCTCTCGCCTTGATTCCTGCAACCTTAGTCACCCTGATCTTCCATTGTTGCACCCTTTTTCTTCCCAGAACTAGGCTGTCCTAAATCATTCATTGCTCTTGCCATTCTGATCATGGAATAACCCTCCTTACATACCTGCCTTTACTTCTAGTTTGTTCCCAGGTGGAGCAGACGGTGGTGATGTTATTTCTTACCTGCTCTTCAGCAGGAAGTTTCAAAACACAATCCAATTAAAATGAACAACACTGACTTCACCCATAACCCCCCAAAACAAGTATTTCATACAACACATTACAGGGAGGGCACCACAATCAGTTCTTCCATTTCCTAAAGCCAGGAGCAAGAGGTGTGTCTTCAGTAGCTGAAAGGACCTGTCCCAGATGCACCTCTCTGGGGAGGAAACGCCACATTCCTTGGGCCATCACTGAGAAGACTCTGTCTCAAGCCACCGCCCCCCGAATCTCTGAGAGGGGTGGAACTGTACTCCATTGATCTTAATTCCCAAGCCGTTCTATAGAAAGGGAAACTCCATTTCAGATATTTGGGGTCCAGTTATTTGTGCTCAACAATGACTTGGCTGCTGCAGTCTGCATCTGTTAAAGCTTCTAAGCCAGCGGTTCTCAACCTGTGGGTCCCCAGATGTTGTTGGACTACAACTCCCATCATCCCTGAGCTCTGGCCTTGCTAGCTAGGGGTGATGGGAGTTGTAGTTCAACAACATCTGGGGACCCACAGGTTGAGAAAGGCTGTTCTAAGCAGTTTTCAAGGAAAGTCCCAGGTAGAGCACATTGCAGCAGTCTAGAGGTTACCAGAGCATGAGTACAATGGCTAAGTCATCTCCATAGCTGTCAACATTTCCCTTTTTTTAAAGAGAAATTCCCTTATTCTGAATAGGAAAAAGTTGACAGCTATGGTTATCTCTGTCCCAATAAGGCTGCAGTTTGTAAACCAGACTAAGCTGGAAATAGACCTACCTGAGCTAGTGGCAATGTTGGCTGCAGGTATAACCCAAAGCTATGCAACTGTTCCTTCCAGGGGACTGCAACCCGGTCCAGAGCAGGGTGCCTCCCCACCTTTCAGATCTGAGAATGTGAAATGCTTAACACCTCTGCTTTGTCTGGATTGCATTTCAATATGTTGGCCCACATCCACTCTGTCGCTCTAGGCACGGATCTAGCACCTCAACCATTTCTCATTCACATGGTTCAGAGAGAGGAAGCTGGGTGCCACACACATGCTGGTGGCATCTCATTCCAGATCTCCTGATGACATCTTCCAACAGCTTGTTAAATAGCTTGGCAGACAAGATGGGTAAACGGCGCAGGGTAATTTGTAGGACCATAAGAAGCTACCTTATACTGTGTCAAATCATTGGTGTATCTAGCTCAGCCTGGTCTACACTGCCTGGCAATGCCTCTCGAGGGTTGACTCAGTTTCCCTCTGGGACCTCCCTGGAGATGCCAGGGCTCGAACGTAGGACGTTTTGCATGCAAAGCATCACAGAGCCACATCTTTTTTAGCTGCTCATTGCTGTTCGTGTGACATGACCCCGATGGTCACATCCAAACCATATATATAAAGAATGTTCCAAACACATGATTCCCCAAGAATCCTAAGAACTCTAGTTTGTTAAGGGTAATGGGACTTGTAGCTCTGTTGATAAACCACAGGGATTCTTCAGTGGAAGCTGTGTTCTTTAAATGTATGGTGTGGATGCGACAATTGTAATGTTGTTGGTTGTTGTTATTGATTATGCCTCCCTATACCCATAGGTCTCAGGGAGGTTCAAAGTTACAATATTTGAAGTAGAAAATACATAATGAAAACAATCAAACCACAAAGCACATAATAAAAAACACAATAACAATAATTGAAACAATTAGCAATCCTAATGTATGCACACTAATAAACAATACAGTTCCCAACAAAAGCCCCTAAACTATACTCCGCCAACAAATACAAAAATACAAATTAACATTTAGCATTTGACAACAATTTAAAACAAAAAAATCCTCCAAATAAAACACCACCCACCCAAGTTTATTTATTTTTTTTAATAATATTTTGTATTGCTTTTTTCCAAGGTCAGATACATCGTCAATGGTCCAACAAAAGCGGTTTTACAAAAAAAGAAAAAAGGAAAAATTATTAGACAAGAAAGAAATCATACTTTACAAACAATTTTTCATAATCCACTGGACTTCCCCACATCCTCCATCCCCTGCATCTTTTTCAATAAAGAAAGTTAACAGCAAATTAATACCTTGTTTCCTGTGTTTTTATACTTTCATCAATTGTATTTTGGATTTAGGGTAAATATTATTGGTTCACATTTCCAACAGTCCTAAGGATAGAAACCTTACCCTAGACTTTAGTCATTTCACAATCATAACTTAAATTCCAACAAAATCAAAGTTTGGCATCTGAAGCTTGTTATCTAAAGACTTAACAAATTCTCAACATTCATATAACTTATAATGTCTTTGTAAATAGTCCTTAAATTTTTTCCAGTCCTCTTCCACTGCCTCTTCTCCCAGGTCTCGGATTCTGCCAGTCATTTCGGCCAGTTCCATATGGTCCATCAGTTGCGTATGCCACTCTTCCAGCGTGGGTAGCTCCTGTGCCTTCCAATATTTAGCTAAAAGAATTCTTGCTGCTGTAGTTGCATATAAAAAGAAAGTTCTATCCTTCTTTGTCACTCCCTGGCCCACAATGCCCAGGAGGAAGGCCTCTGGTTTCTTGTGAAAGGTATACTTAAATACCTTTTTCAACTCATTATAAACCATTTCCCAGAATGCCTTCACCAAGTTTAAACCCTATTGAAACAACAATGGATTGAATGTTTCTGTCTTGGATTAGGAGTGTGCAGATGACTTCGTTTTCTGTGTCTTTCGTCCAGTTTTCGGCTTGTCCCGTGCTTTCGAGGTATGGGTCTCGGCAGTTTTGCCCTTGCCCCACAGCTTTCCCCCCAAAAACCCACTCTTTAGTGATAAACCAGAGCAATCGTCCTTCTGGAGAAAACTCCTTGATGTTTGCTCTGATTCAACGGTAAAGATTGGGTTTCCTCAGGGGAAGGGCAGCAGGACAAGGGCAAGTCTGGATGACAACCTAAGGCAGCTTCCTGTGCAGGATAGTTCCACAAACCTGTTTTTTTTTTCCAGGAGGGTTGTGGGAATTAAGTAATAAATGTTTGCACACCATCAAGTGTTCAGTGTACCCAGCTGATTGCACAAACATTGCTAATGGACTTGCCCACCCTTTTACCCCGAGGGGAGAGTTATTAACCTTAAAAGGAAAGAAGTTCAGAAAAGCAGGATAAGAATGCATCTGCTTTAATGAAATACTATTGTCTGACTGGTTTCCTAGGCAAACTTAAGTGGCCAAGAGAGAGTATTTGTGGTTGCTTTGAAAGTTGTAATGTGAATACCTAGCTATTACAACTCGCATTTCGCTAAGCTCTTTGAGACTGCCTGCAGGCAGGCAGGCTGGCAGGCTAACCTTAGCTTCCTTTTTAACTATGTGAAGCATCCCATTCATGAGAATTAGAAAGCCAATTAGTACGGATCTGAGAAAGCATCGTTCTTCCTGTTTCATTAAGATGGAGAGAAGATAAATGGGTTTTGGCAAAGGGCCTGTGGGGGCATTTCACACATTGCACAGCAACAAGTCCTAGTTTGGCTCTGAACGCACTTGCTGGATTAGGGGAGCTGACAGAGCATGTGCTCTGCATGTAGAAGGCCCCAGGTTGGATATGCAGAAGCATCCTTCACTTTAAAAGGGACCTTGGGGAAGACCTCTCTCTGCCTGAGACCTTGAAGGCCAGCTTCAATCTGAGTAGCACAGTTCACCTCGGAATGCCGTCAAGAATGCGAGAGCACAGCAGCCGTTTTGGGCACTGCGATCTCGTGTGATTTCACCCTGAAAAAGGGCTTTTTGGGTGGGGCACGATCTCAATCAAGTCACGTGATTCGTGCAGGAGTGCGGCCCTGGAAGACGGCACTCCCGTTTTTCACCTCAACGTGTTGGAGGAAGGTCGGAGGTTCGAATCCCCGCGACGAAGTGAGCTCCCGTTGCTCTGTCCTAGCTTCTGCCAACCTAGCAGTTCGAAAGCACACCAGTGCAAATAGATAAATAGGTACTGCTGTGGCGGAAAGGTAAACGGCATTTCCGTGCACTCTGGTTTCCGTCACAGTGTCCCGTTGCGCCAGAAGCGGTTTAGTCATGCTGGCCGCATGACCCGGAAAGCTGTCTGTGGACAAACGCTGGCTCCCTCGGCCTGAAAGCGAGAGGAGTGCCACAACCCCATAGTAGCCTTTGACTGGACTTAACCATCCAGGAGTCCTTTACCTTTTAAAAAATGTGCTTATGCATGGGAATTGCCAAATACCAATCACGTTCTCATTTACAATTGTAGATTTACGTGTTTCAAATATTGGATACAATGTAGGGATCAAAATGTCACAGTGTGGAGTGCACCTGTTTCTGCCCTTTCCTAGGATACTCCATTCCATTCCCGCCACCCGCACAACAGTCAGCATTCTGTGGCCATTGAGCATGCCCAGGCAACTTGAATTCTTACCTTTTGGTACAATGGCTTTAAAAAAGGACTATTTCTTATTGAGACTTACATTCAATCAATATTATATTGTATATAATCCTGCCATTAGAACATTTTAAAAATTTAAATTCAGTTAAGTGTAGATTCACTGAAATAAGTAAACATAGTTAGGTCAGGCCTATTAATTCCAATAGGACTATGCTGGGTAAAACTTAATTGGAAAAATTGTATGCTGCCTTTTTTTTATTTCAGAAGAAGCATTTAAGGTGCCTTACAGCATGGTTTCACAGAATCCTACTAGTAAACAATCAGTCAATGGAGAATCAATTAAAATATATTAGCGATATTATATTATTATCATGTAGAGCTGCAACGATGATTTATCTGTTACCGCAATGCATAGTGCAGTTCTATGCACATTGCTCAACAGCAAGCTCCATTGCGTTAATTGGGACTTACTCCTGGGTAAGTGGGTACAGGATTGCAGCCTAAAAGACTTTTGATCAATTAAAAAAAGTGCCCCTGATGAAACTGGCACCCAATGTTTTTATGTTAATTATTTTTAGCATCGGGCGACCTCATTATTTCGGTGTGCTAGTATTTATGTGAGCAGGAGTACAAAAAGATCTCTGTATCCATTTACTTTCTCGTTCGATCCCAGATATGCCAACCATTGCTAATTGTTAAAACCCCTCAAGGAGAGATCTTTATAAGAGCTCTGTTCAGCGCAGCTCAGTATGGCTGAAATAATTAAATTTCTCCTTAATTTAAAAAAAAATATTCAGTGTCCATCTCCTTGTGTTGATCTCACAAATAGGCGTCTGAACTTTTTTTTTTTTACTGAGTAACATGAAAGGCATGCGATCTCTAATAACTCTCTAGGTGTCCTGGCTTATGCTAAAAGGGTCTCCTGCCGTTGCAGCGTATGTAAAGTTGACAGGCGCTGTTCTTCCCCCCCTGTCCAATTAAGGCAGCTAATTAAATCTTTGGGTTTTATTTATTTATTTGTTTGTTTGTTTCTAGGCTGTGTTCCTTCATGACTGAAGTTTGGCTGGCTGGCTAGCTTTGGTTTCTCCCATACTGCTTCCCAAAACCTTGTAGTAAACTTGGCATTAAATCCCCTGTCTTTTCAGGAGATTCAACTATTGTGCTGGCCTTCCCCCCCCCCTGCTGATACAGCTTTATTTAAATTCCACGTGCATTGGAATGAGTCTCCCCTTCACCCCCATATTGAATTGCTACACATTGCGTTTCTTGCTCTGGAGATTTCTTTGCATCCTTCATTAAAAATAAAATAAAAAAACCACTTCTTCATTGATGGTTCTTAAAGTCAGAGCCCAGTTACACTCCTGGTCAGTGCCAGCTGACAAGCTACAGTTTAGGACCCTAATCTCTTGGCCCTCCCCCCAAAAAAAATTTAAAGGGAAAAAACAAGTGTATATACATTTCCAAAATATAAGATAAAAAAACAAATAAAATAAAAGCTACATACAGCAACAGTGTTTGGTGTTGTGTAGGTTCCTATGATGTAAGTAATGGGCCCTGTCTGCTAGCCTGCTCCCTAAAATATCTGGTTTGCTCATTTCCATATCAATTACTTTGATAAATGACGTATTTTGTTCTGTGCAAATGGCTTTGGATACCTGTTGTAAATAAATAATATTTATTTATATCCCGCCCTTCCCGGTTCAGGAAACCGGGCTCAGGGCGGCTAACAACGAGTTTAAAAAACTTAATTGACACTACAAAAAACAGCATAAAATACAGTATAAAGCGTATATAACAATAAAATCAAGAATCAAAAATCAATTTAGGGGGAAAATCCATCCAATAAACATTAGATGATCACCGGGGCTAGCTGGCTAAATTAGTTCTATTTGGGCCAGCGAGGAGACCAGGGGAGAATCAGCTGTGGGATCCCAGAGCGGGCAATCTTCACAAAAAGGGGAGGGGAAGGAAGGAAGGGGAACAAATCAGGCCAGGTTCAAATTGAAAGCCAGGCGGAATAGTTCTGTCTTACAGGCCCTGCAGAAGGAAGTTAAATCCTGCAGGGCCCTGGTCTCATGGGACAGAGCATTCCACCAGGTCGGAGCCATCACCGAGAAGGTCCTGGTGGAGGTGGCCTAATGACACCATAGAATCAGTAAAAGAGCCTCTACCTTGCACTCAGAAAGACCCAAGTTCATTCTCTGACCATCTCCAAGGAGTGCAGGGAGAGCCCTTTACAAGAAATCCTGGAGAGCTGCTGCCAGTCAGTGTAGACGGCATTAGGCCAGATGGACCAGGACCCTCACTCCATAAGCCACCTTCCTGCGTTCCTAATACAGTACGTGGGGTTTGTAAAACATAACATTTCAGGGCTCTGCCCTCTGCACAAGATGTCCTGACTCAACCCATTGCCCAGCCAACGCAGGAGAGCCCTGGTGTGACACTACTGCACTTTTCATGCTAGAATTCAGCTCCAAATCGCGCTTGTTTCAGCAGTTCCTTGTTGTTTGGCAAGGAGGCCTATTTTGTTCCCGAGGTCACTACCAGTTCAGCAGGCTCACATGCTGTTTGGGGCGGACGGAAATCACACGCAGCTCATTGTTAGAGAAGGTTGTGGGAAATGAAGCTAAACAAGAAAACAAGGGCCCCGTGCAGCTGTCAAAACCGGCCGATATTTGAGACCTATAGCAGGCTGAGAAATCTGTAGGTAAAGGAAGGAGAACAAGTCTATAGGTAAAACTCACAGAACCACTAAAGTGCTATATATAATGAACATCAGTTCATTATTTATTGCAAAGAATTTAGCTGCTTTTTCTGCAGATTAGAAAATGAAGATTGCTTGGGTGTCGTCAGATATTTAGGCCAGGCATGGCAACTTGGGGCCAGATCTGGCCCCAAGAGCAATTCTATCTGGCTCCTAGGGCCTTACCCAATTTTAACCAAGGTGTAGTAGTTGCTCATGGAACGTGGGTGGCGCTATGGGTTAAACCACAGAGCCTAGGGCTTGCCGATCAGAAGGTTGGCGTTTCGAATCCCCACAATGGGGTGAGCTCCTGTTGCTCAGTCCCTGCTCCTGCCAACCTAGCAGTTCGAAAGCACATCAAAGTGCAAGTAGATAAATAGGTACTGCTCTGGTGGGAAGGTTTCCGTGTGCTGCTCTGGTTCGCTGGCCACATGACCCGGAAGCTGTATGCCGGCTCCCTCGGCCAATAAAGTGAGAGGAGCGCCGCAACCCCAGAGTCAGCCACGACTGGACCTAATGGTCAGGGGTCCCTTTACCTTTACTAGTAGTTGCTCACAGTTTTCACTCGCAAGTTTAAATGAAAGTTTTCAGGTTGTTAGAGACCATCAGCGCTTGAATGCTACAGTCTTTGGCTCACAGAGCCTAGATCAGAGGTAGTCAAGGTGGTGCCCCACAACCGTTGTTAGACTGCAGCTTCTATCTTCCCTGGCCATTGGCATTGCTGGCTGGGGCTGGTGGGAGTTGGAGTCCAACAACACCTGGAAGTGCAGTGCATTCACTACCCCTGTGCTGAATGATATATACTCAGAAAGAACCTGACCATCCTTGGAGATGCATTTCTGATCCCTCCTGGAGGACAGTGAGCTCCTTGCCCCAAACCTCTGGGCTCTTGGTCCTTCTGATCTAGTTCATCAACCAGCCTGCATTTTGCAGGGATGTCTGATTTTAGCTCACTGAGTTAAAAGCCACATTTACTGTCTTTATGTTTTGATTATTTTGATTATTTATTTTGTGCTCTGATTATTTTTTATTATGTGTTTTGTGCTTTTTTATACTGTAACTTTGTGTTGTGAACCACCCTGAGACCTATGGGTATAGGGCGGTATACAATGTTTATTATTATTATTTTATTTTAGGGACATATTCGTGAAAGTAGTCTATTGATTTGCACACTGAGTAATTGATTTAGTCAATTCTTTGCCACAAGTTTGGGTAGATTTTACAGGTGGGGTGGGGGAAGGATTAGGTAGATCTCTGTAGAATAAGTCTAGTTGCAATTGCTGTAATTCCGTAGGTCTCACATTAGAGGCAAATTCAGCCTCCATATTCAGGGACAGTTTAGAGCTGAACTAGTCGGTGCTGCAACAAAATGTTGCATCGTGGAGTGTTCCTTGTTCGGAGTCCCAGTCACTCTATTTCATTCCCCTCTCCTCTGCTTTTCCATTTGCCCTGCTCCAACAATCAGTTTTCATCTTGTGGCCACTGAGCATGCTTAGCCCCACCTGAGCTGCTCCCACAAATATTTTTTCTGTACTTCTGCAAACAGGGGGATTCTCCTAAGGCTACTTTGTGCATGGCTTGTGCCGTTTTGCAAAATAAGCAATGGCAGCCCCAAACAGAACATCAGAAAGAGAGGGAATGAGGCCAGTGCGGGGGACAAAGAGTGAGGTGGAGCATCTTTTCTGCCCGACTTTGTAACTTGGTCACAGAAACCAGATAAACCTTTGGTCTGGTGTAAGTCCAGCAAAGACTTCTCTAGGCAAGATGTGTCCTTTTTGACCTGATTGTGGTATCTTGTTTACAGACAGAACTATCTTGTTTACAGACAGAACTAGCCCGCAGTCAGGAAAGATGTTTCCCCTTACGTCAAGGCAAGGCAGATCCTAGAAAACATGGATATATTGGGAAAGAACCCATGGGGAACAGGAAAAGCGGGGTCACATGCGAGTTAAGCACAAAAATATGAGAAGCTCGTGCAGCTAGTGACTGGCCAAGGAGATCAGCCAAATTCTGTGACTTTGTGAACCTACTTGCTGTTGTTTAGTCGTTTAGTTGTGTCCGACTCTTCGTGACCCCATGGACCAGAGAACGCCAGGCACTTCTGTCTTCCACTGCCTCCCTCAGTTTGGTCAAACTCATGCTGGTAGCTTCGAGACCACTGTCCAACCATCTCGTCCTCTGTCGTCCCCTTCTCCTTGAGCCCTCCATCTTTCCCAACATCAGGGTCTTTTCCAGGGAGTCTTCTCTTCTCATGAGGTGGTCAAAGTATTGGAGCCTCAGCTTCACGATCTGTCCTTCCAGTGAGCACTCAGGGCTGATTTCCTTCAGAATGGATAGTGTGAACCTATAGCTCATATTAAATTTAAATAATGATAAGAACTGGTAATAAACTGTCAATAAATCACTTCACCCCAAAAAATTCTGTCTTCTTTCTCAAGAAGAAATTTGTCAACTTGGCCATAGTTGTAAAATCCGACATTTTGTCCATCTCTTCTTTAATTTTGGGTGCTATTTGTATACAGTGGTACCTTGGTTCTTGAATGGCTTAGTTGTCAAACAAATCGGCTCCCAAACACCGCAAACCCAGAAGCAAGTGTTCTGGTTTGCAAACATTTTTTGGAAGCTGAACATCTGACGTGGCTGCCACTTGAGTGCAGGAAGCTCCTGCAGCCAATCAGAAGCCGCGCTTTGGTTTTCGAATGATTTTGAGCGTTGAACAGACTCCCAGAATGGACTAAGATCAAGGTACCACTGTATACAGTTATGCCTGCACAAAGCGTATATGAAACAAGTTCTTTATTTTCTGGCCTGGCTGATTTGCTGCATCTCATAAAAAGAATACAGTGGTACCTTGGGTTAAGTACTTAATTTGTTCCGGTGGTCCGTTCTTAACCTGAAATTGTTCTTAACCTGAAGCACCACTTTAGCTAATGGGGCCTCCTGCTGCCGCCGCGCCGCCAGAGCACGATTTCTGTTCTCATTCTGAAGCAAAATTCTTAACCCGAGGTACTATTTCTGGGTTAGCGGAGTCTGTAACCTGAAGTGTATGTAACCTGAAGCATATGTAACCCGAGGTACCACTGTACTGTGTGAAATGGGGCTTTATAACTAAAATATTTGCCACTTGATTCTGGATTACTGTTTGAAGAAGCAGAAGCCACACAAACAAGTCTAACCTGCATTTCATCTTTGAAATAAAATACAAAAAAATTACACCACCAAGTATTTTCTAATTCATAACAGAGTTCAAGGCTGATGTGGAAACAAAACATGAATAAGGATGAAGGCATTTGATTTGCTTCTGTGTGGTTGTGTGTGCTGATCGCTGCGGACAGATGTGTTCAGCTAGCTATTCATTCACGGGAGTTGCTATCTGTGCAACTTTCCTTACCGGAACAAGTCAACCCTCTTGGTTTTCAGAAGGTTCATGTGAGTGAATGGCAGATGCAAACAAGGCAGAAGCTTCACTAATTTGATTAGAAGGTTTGCAAGGATAGCATGAAAAATATTTCCTGTTTACATACAATCATGCAAGTTGATGCAGGTGGAGGTTTTCAGCTGCAAAAATATTCGCTTAATCAAGAGCCTTCTAGCGAGTGATGAATGTAGATTTAATGTTTTACTGGCATCGGCTCAGTGCTTTCCCAGTGCTCAGTATCTGTCTGGAAATTTTTGCTGCTGCTTTTGAGTCATACTACGTTGTGAAAAAGAGATAAAAGCTGCTCCTCTTCAGCTGGTTGACTGACTTCTAACTTACCACGTAGCCAGTGGCAGCTGATTTGAAAATCACAGCTGGAAGATCTAGTAGTAACTTGATGTTATTTCCCTTGGGAAACTTGAAAAAGACCGTTGAGATCAAGGGGTCAATCCCAGCACATTCCTAGTCCCAGGATTAACTTGAACGTTGTCCCCACTCAAAGTGTCGGTGCCAAAGTTGTAGGGAGCTGAGTAACTCTTTCCTACTAAACTATCGTAGCCAATTTTCATGCCAGGAATGGATGGAACCAAGTGCAGATGCCCCATGTGGTAAACCATTGAGCTGCAGGTGGCATCTTATCAGGGAAGTACCTTCAGGTCTTGGACTGATCCAGGCTGGGCTGTTGATCCTTCTGGATATGAAGAAGTATCAGGGACTTCCTGCTCCAGCCAAGCCTTGCTCAAGTAACACCATCTTCCTGAGATTTGCTGTGTTTCTATCAGTGCTTGGAATGAACTACATCAGTTTAACCAAGTCTGCTGAATGAGTTGACACATCTCTGAGCTACACGTGAAAGCATTTCCCCTAATTGCTGGGGACACTGAATGTGAATTGAGTTCATTTTGGGATAGATTTTTCTAGTTCATATTCAAGTTCGTTCTGTTAGATGTGTTTCTTGCTTTTTAGACTCTTTGGGCCTTTGGGCTTTAAGATAATGATTATCTGGAGAAATTGATTCTATCTATATGTTGATGTGTTCTTAGTTTTCTTAAGTATTTTTTATACTTCAGCACAGCAGCTTGTAACATTCTGAATGCTGGAAAAAAAATGGCCAGGGATCGTTGGGATGAATTTGGATTGAACTGTGAACTGAAGGTTCACCAAACTAGTTCATTGTGTTAAGGAATGGATGTGAACTGGTATTAGTTACTTTTTGGACCTGTCAAGCTTGAACTAGTTCCTTTTCAAAATGAACTTTCCATGTTTTCCTTCTCTAACTTTAGTTATTGTTTGCTGCTGACATCTTGCTTGCACGTCACTCGTTCTAACACAGAAGTGCAAGCTTCTGATCTCTGCTTGGAGCTGTGTTGAAGGAGCAGAGGGAGAGTGTCTAAGCCCTAAACACATTGAGGTTCATTCTCATCATGCTTAACCTAGGAGAGCATGCGGTATGGGGAAACGCCTTTTGCAGCAGCTGTGACATGAAACACTGTAGAAGGAATAGCTTTTGATGCTCAAAGAGGGGCAAAGGAAGAGAGGACATAGATTTTTTTTTTACAGAGCTTAAAAGGAGGCTGCAGGTATTAGGACATTAAGGTAAAGGTAAAGGGACCCCTGATCATTAGGTCCAGTCATGGCCGACTCTGGGGTTGCAACGCTCCTCTCGCTTTATTGGCCAAGGGAGCCGGCATACAGCTTCTGGGTCATGTGGCCAGGATGACTAAGCCGCTTCTGGCGAACCAGAGCAGTGCATGGAAACGTCGTTTACCTTCCCGCCAGAACGGTACCTATTTATCTACTTGCACTTTGATGTGCTTTTGAACTGCTAGGTTGGCAGGAGCAGGGACCGAGCAACAGGAGCTCACCCCATTGCGGGGATTAGAACCGCCGACCTTCTGATCGGCAAGTCCTAGGCACTGTGGTTTAACCCACAGCGCTACCCACGTCCCTTAGGACATTACTGTATTGTAAATTCTAGTTCTTTTAAGCCTTGTCACTGAGGAGGTAAACTTTTGTCTGGCCTGTACCGTTGTGGACTGCAGGTGAAGTTAGCATGATTAAATACTCTTTCATATTTTTTAAAAAGTAAAAACTACCTGCACATAGAAAACCAGCATATCATGGAGGACACTAGGCTAGAACTCTTCTGTCTGACATTTTGATTACAATACAGAGTCCACTTTCCTGCAACTAAGCCCAGCTGAACAAACTGGGACTTAATTTTCCGTATATGTGCACAGAACTGAACTGCTAGCTTCCTATGTGAAGGGCCATTTTGCTTTGGTATGTGACATCCCACCAGCAAATCTGAAGCGGGGGGAGTGACATCAACTAATGTCTACATCTGGTGGTCTACAGGTGTTTGTTTTATCTCCCTTTCCCAATACTTCTCGACAGCGTTTGCATTTCCCTCCCTTTATTTGACATCTGCTGCGCTCGTGCCAAAAAATAGTTGGAAACAAATGCTTCATCTTGCAGCCCAGCCAAAGCAATAGATAACTCTCCTACGAGCGCCATTTAGCTGGAAGCAGCATTCTTAAATGAGAAATGCTCGGCGTGGATTGGGCGGGGCAAGCTGGTGCCAAAGGAGGTGGAGGAGGAGGCGAGGGTGGAGGACGAAGAGGCGAAATCAGATGTGGGGCACACTTGGAGCATGGAGCATCAACAGGAAGTCTGGGGCAGGACCCCGGCGTGTTTCACATTCTTCCTCGCAGCAAGTAAACTTGTAAAATGGCAGGTGGAATAATGAGGATAAATGAAGACGGGCTCTTTCCTCTCTAACGCAGCTGGATTTCAGGCCGTGCTGGTTGACAGAGCAGGATTTTCCAGCAGGTAAGGAGAAGTCAGGATATGCAAACCTTGCTGAGTTTCAGATTTGTTGCAACTTGTAAATAGTTCCTGTAAACTTCCCGGGCTAGGAGAATCTCCCTGTTTCTTTCCCTTTGCCTGCTAGCTTCATTTACCAAAAGTTTGGCATTCTATTCTATGCATTAAGAAGATATTGATTCCTCTGTTAGCAAAGTCTGCAACATGGTTGACTTGTTACCCACTAAACTTTGTGTGTGTGTGTGTGTGTGTGTGTGTGTGAGAGAGAGAGAGAGAGAGAGAGAGAGAGAGAGAGAGTTGCTTCTTCTGTTCTTATCCTTTATTCATATTTGAAAATACAATTTTTCGTCTCTTCATTTCTCATCATTGCATTTTTCTGGGTGGCTACAGCTGAAATCTGGAAACGTAGTTACGCAACTACAATATGTAACAGCATTAATCTGTCTTTTAAATGCGGTGGACAAACTGGCAACCATCCAGTGCTTTAAGCATCAGCCCAGCACAGGGATAGTTGGTTGTTGTTTTTTTTATACTGGAAATCAGTTGATTTCACTGACTATGACAAGAACTTACTGTTCAGTGTTGAAGCAGTGGAACTTGGAAGTAATGAAATAACTATCTTAAGGGAAGTATTCTGCAATTGAACAAAGCTGCACTTAATGTCCAGCAGTATCCTTGGTTGTGAAAATAAGGTCTGGGAGTGAATTGTTTGGTTCCTAACTGGTGTTCGCGATTGCATATATCTCTGTTTGCTAAAACAGTGTTGGACTATAACTCCCATCATCCCTGACCACTGAGTACGTTGCTTAGCTCCACAACATCTGGGCATGCAGCGTTGAAAAGTACCATGTTGTGCTTCTGAACAACAGTGTATTCCTCTATCACTGCAACTGAAGTAGAATAAGTTTACTAAACTTAGTCACTTCCATGCAAAGCTGCACTTAGAATAAATATCTTGCAGAACTGTACATCCTTTTTTTTTAAAAGTCTTAATAATTAGGCATCGTAGTCCAGACATAATAAATCTACTGGCATATGTGGCAGACTGAGAATGCAACCCCAGGTCTACTAAGCTGTAGAGCAAACTGTGGTGCAGTCCAGAAGAGGTGGACAACGACTGCAGGCTTGTTTCTGTACCTTTCCTCTTACCCTTGGCATATAACCTAAAAATATCCACAATTTCATAGGCTCCTGAGCTTCCTCCCTTTTTTGCACAGATAATACAGTCTTAGATGCATTGGCAATAGTCTCCAGGAAATAAATAAGATTCTCTTTTTGAAGGCTGCAGTATTAGGTCCACGTGTTAGGGTGCAAGTCCCACTGAGGTCGATGGGGTTTAGTTGTCAGTAAACCAGGCTGTGTATCTCTTCTTCAGACATAATGAACGAGGCTGACCTCAAAGCAATGCAAGCCCTGCCAAGGAACAGAGCAATTTTGGGAAGAGAAAAAAATATATACAGCAAACAGCTGTTCTTGCCTTTGTCTGGTTGACTTGTTAAACTTACCGCAGCGAAGTCCCAGGAACTCCTGGGTTTTAGCAACTTTTTACATACTTTCGAAGGTGGAGCAGTTTTTAAAGCAGGAAGGGAGTTCAATTTTGAGCTTTAAAACCCAAAACTTAACCTCCAACATCCTCAGATGCATGGGCTGCTCTTCAGATCCTATTGGGATTCCCAGTCTTGCCAGGATCTTATCAGGATTCCTGATTACAGGGAGGGTTTCCTAATACATTCAACCAAACATGCTTAAAGAACTTTTCAGACCTATTCAGTAATCACAGGAAGATCTGAAAAGCAGGGGTGCAGGGGGGGTCGGCTGCACCGGGCGCAACATCTGGGGGTTTGGGTTAGGGGGCACAAATCCACGGGTTAGGGGGTGCAAATTACTTGCCTTGCTCCGGGTGCTGACAACCCACGCTACGCCACTGCTTATGTTTTGTGTTAACCATGGTTAGCTTTAGTGCATGTGCAATGCTAAACTATGGATAAGGCAAATGTGGGAAGGGTGTGAGAGCAGGACCAAGCTTGTGTTCCCAAGGTTGGCTACAAATTTTGCAAACTGTGGTTCGAGGGAGCCAGCAAGATATCTGCACTGGGTGACTGAGTTTTGGCTTTGATCTGGCCTAGGACTGTGGGTGGTTTTGGGCTTCCTTAAGCTATATGTGGGAGTAGGGTTTTCATTGCAGAACAGCGTCTCTGTCAATTACTTCTGATCACATTGGCATCCTTTGAATATTCGGTGTTGTCGAATGCTTGAAAGGGCTGGTTAAAGGTTTGGTTATATGGTGGAGTATAGGTCTGTGGGTTATGGAACTGGCAGAAATGACTGGCAGAATCCAAGACCAGGGAGAAGAGTCGGTAGAAGAAGATTGGAAGAAATTTAAAGACTATTTACAGAAACACTGTAAAATTAAGGAATGTTAGAAGGATGCCGGAATGACGTTATGTGGTTTTAGCAGTAATGTTACAAAGGGATATGTAAAAATGGATTGTTAACAGGTGAGAATGTAAAGCTACAATATATTAAGATGAATTATTAAGATAAAAGCAAAAATGGAAAGGATTTGCTGAAATAACCAATTGAACTAGAATACAAAAAAGGGAGGTGTGAGGAGGTCAGGGAAACAAGTAAATGAAAGACAAGATATGGAAAGATTGATTTGTTTTTAACTGCTTTTATTTTTCTGTATTTTGTTTTCTTTTTTCTTTTTTCCTTTTTTTTCTTTTTTCCTTTTTTTCTTTTTTCTTTTTTTTCTTTTTGTAACTTTTCTGAAACTTCAATAAATATTATTTAAAAATATACATATAAGAATGGGAGAATTTGTATGGAGAGTATCATCTAGTATGTTTCCTGTCCAGCTTCTGTGTCACTAGTGCTTTCCTTTTATCCCTAGACTCTGTTAGGATGTCTTTCAAGGTCTCTTCTCTGAATAATTGTCTTCCAACAAAAGGCACAGTAGCTAGGTTTATATTTAACTGGGAACCCACCTCCCAATGTCTTAACCACAAGGTGTGGCATGCCACCATCTGGGCAGACATTGTGCACCCCCAAAATTCTGCGGAATCTAGGGTAGCACCTGCCACAAATGCAGAAGCCCTGGAAATCTTTTTAAAGGTCTGTCTGCTTCTAGGATGATCGCCCTGTGGGTTGTTAAACGTGCCATCAGTCCAGATTATGGAAGCACACTGCCCTTAAGCAAATGGCAATAGCCTCATGTGGTCTTCTTAATGCATAATCGATAACGCCTGTCAGCTGGGTCTTTAAATTAAGAATCTGCTTTTTGAAACCAATAAGGACAGTGGTTTATCCAGGGGAGGGAATTTTAAGGATGCCATGGATTCTGTGTCCGGGGAATAGTATTTATCTCACGGTATAGGACATTTTATAAAAAGGAAGTGGGTACCAGCATCTTCAGCAAGGTGGAATGGGCACCCCTTCCCTTCTCATCATACGATTCAAATGACCATCAAATGCCACTGTGATCCAGAGCCCCACAGAGCTTTTATGTAATCAAGCCATCCCATTCATTTATGTGTGTGGGAGCATAGCCACATACAGAACAGGACTACATGAATGGCTCTGCTGCCTCCATTGCAATGAATGGGACCAATCCTGGCTGGTGAAGGATGTGTCTGTGTTTAGCCTTGTAAGAAATCAGTGCCTGTATAAAGAGGCCACAGTCTTTAGCATACCTTTGAACCACATGTTCTAAATATTCAATAGGCAACACCTTGTCTGGTGCCATGGGTCTGAATCCTTAATCTCTGGGGAATCAGGCTCTGGCTCCCTGTTGTTTGAGGCATCCTAGCTGGGAATGGCATTTGCTTTGGTGCAGAATCTATTGTGGCACCGTACATCTCTAGATAACTTCCTGGGTTTATTTTTGAATTACCGTATTTTTTGCTCTATAGGACTCACTTTTTCCCTCCTAAAAAGTAAGGGGAAATGTGTGTGCGTCTTATGGAGAGAATGCAGGCTGCGCAGCTATTCCAGAAGCCAGAACAGCAAGAGGGATCACTGCTTTCACTGCGCAGCGATCCCTCTTGCTGTTCTGGCTTCTGAGATTCAGAATTTTTTTTGTTTTGTTTTCCTCCTCCCAAAACTAGGTGCGTCTTGTAGTCTGGTGCGTCTTATAGAGCGAAAAATACGGTACATTTCTTAGTTGCTAGTCCTCTGGGCGTGGGAAACATTTGGCCCTCCAGATGTTGCTGAACTTCAGCCAGCATGTCCAGTGGTTATGGATGATGGGAGTTGTAGATCAGCAACATTCAGACCAAAGGTTCCTCCCATCTGCTTAGGACACAAGAAAAATACAAAGGCATGAAGGGCTACGGTAATGTCAAATAATATGCGTAAGGACTGTCAGAACACAGACTAAAATAGTAATCAGTAATTACCTTTTAAAAATCTTTAAAGATGTTAGGAGGTCCAGGTGAGCCGAAACATCTTTGGCCGGTACCAAAGATGCCACTGTGGGTACCAGGTAGGCTCTGAAGAGGGAGAGTGTTCAGGGGCATCTTGTGTTAGGAAGGGCTGCTTGGCCTTCTGCCGCTGCTGCTGCCACTACTACCTACCTGCTTCTCCTGCTGCCACCTGCTCTGCTGCTTCTTTGAGACCTGCCACATCTGTCACTGACAGAGAAGTGGCAGTGCCGTGGGCACCAGTTTTGGGAAGATTGCACTGATTTGAGGTCAGTTCTCACCCAAAAGGGACACGATCTTGCTCAAAATCAGTGCCACTGCTGGTAGCACTTCTCTGCCAATGGTGGAGGCAGGTGGGGCATCTGTGGGCATGCTACCTAGGGGGTTTCTGCCACCTGAAGCAGCAGTCTCCCCCGCTTAATGGCTGGGCCGGCTCTGGGAGCGTTCCACAGCTTGGGGTGGGGGGACACCACTGAAAAGGCTCCCTCTCCATCTGCCACTCCCCATACTTTGGATGGAGAGGAAACTTGTGGAAGGGCCTCCTTTTGTTTATCCTGGGACATGGGTAGGCACATATGGGAAGAGGCATCCCTTTAGGTACTGTGGTCCCAAGCCATGTAGGGCTTTATAGGTCAACAGCAGCATTTTGACCTCAATGTTCTCTTTGTTCTGAGCAATTAATTGAAATGGCTTGGAGATCTCTTTGCTCCCTTTCCAGATCCATCTATTATCTCACCTGTTTAATGTGCCTGTCCTGTTTTCCCTGTTTGGCCCTGTGCCCTATTGGCTTGATTACCTGGATCTGACCTGTTTCCTGGGCTTTAATTCCTATCCTCCATTGCTGACTAGGCTCTGTAGAGCAATACCTGATATTGCAAGGACTGGTCCTCTGTACGCCAACTCTTTTCTCACTTGAGTCCAATCTGCACATGTGCTTTAGCAACAAAACAGAAATGTGGGAGAGGGTCTCTGAGAATGGAAGGAGCATGCATTTATATACTGATGAGAGACTACTGTTGTTTCAACAGAAGCCGTTTGCGCCTTGTGGGGCTCAGACTTGCTGAACAAACAGATTCTAAGATCTGATTCAGATGGTTGGCCATCTGGAATAGTGCATATACAATGGGGTGCATGCATGTTGTTACTGCACATGTGATATGATATCTGGTTTGGGTCCATGCTCATACCAGTGTACTTATGCTCTGCCAAGTTCCCATGATTCTTCTGTTTTTGAGGCCGAAGAATCATAGGAACTGTATGAACACACATGCCGAAATACACACATGTGGTCCAACGCACATGATTCAGTGCAGTAAAGAGCAAATATTATATTCAGATGCCCATCTATGAGAGCCTAGTTGGCAGAGAAATATGAACTTTGAAAGATGCTTCCAATGTAATTGATTATATGAAATGGAAAAACTCACAGAGGAGACTCTCTTTCTCATGGTTCTTGCTACTTTCTTGTGTCAAATCAAACACATGTGGCTATTTTCATCAGGAAGATGTTGAAAAGTGTGCATTGCCACATTAGTGACTTGTGAAATCCCAGTCTTTTACTGCTGGTTATGAATAGCTAGGCTTTGTGGGAAGCCAAAATTAATCCTCAGCTATACTGGGTTATTTGTCATATCACTGTTCTGGCTTGTATGGTGATACAGGCATTTCCTCTTTCTTTTTCTAACCAAAGAATATATTGACTTGAGGATCCTAATTTTTTGTATTGGAGAGTGCTGGGTAGGTAGAACTCAAAGCATTTGTGAATGTCCACTTTTTTATTTTTCAAAATGGCTCGCTGCTGTTGTATCCCCTACCCTTATCTTCCTGCTGCTGTTTCCGTACCACCGCCCTTCTGTTTAGGGGTTTTCTCTCCAGCCAGTTGGGAATCACATGATGAATGTGATGGCATCACTGAGGGCCAACAAAACCTACTCTGGGCAATAGAAAAAGGTGACTACAGTGGTAACTCGGGTTAAGTACTTAATTTGTTCCAGAGGTCCGTTCTTAACCTGAAACTGTTCTTAACCTTTAGCTAATGGGGCCTCCCGCTGCTGCTGCTGCGCCATGGGAGCACAATTTCTGTTCTCACCCTGAAGCAAAGTTCTTAACCCGAGGTACTATTTCTGGGTTAGCGGAGTTTGTAACCTGAAGCGTATGTATCCTGAAGCATATGTAACCCGAGGTACCACTGTATTTACTGAGGCTGATGAAGGTTTTCATGAAAATCTCTTTCCGTCCTTCCAATCTTAGCCCTTTCCTTTACCAAACGTCTCCTTGCAGCGAAAGAAATTAAAAACAGCAACAGACATAACCACAAAATGCACTTCAGTATGCTTTAGTGCTCTCAAATCAATTCTAATGCACTTCAAACCCGAAATCACGAAATAAGGTAATTTTTACTGGTGTGCCGTGGCACAGAATAAAAGCTGCGTAGGGAAGACATTTCTTGCCTTGCTTAGATTTTATAATTTTTATTTTTCCTCTTTGCTTACCTCGCACCTTTAAGATCTCATTTGCACATGATGAAAGACCTATACGCAGATTCCTATTTCCGTGTAGGAATTTGCCAAAACCTCTCATCTTAAAGGAAGCATGCATCCTTGGGGATTAGCACACTATTTGCTTTGGCATGTTCTTCTCTGCAGCTCCCAGACACTCCTGCCTGAATAATTCAGCCCCTTTCCCCATCTTACCTGTGAGTCAGATCACTCCCCTGCTGTCTTGTGCCTGGGATTTGGTTGTACAGCCCTTAAGCGAGAACTGTATAATTCAAACAGACAAAAAGTGCTGTGGTTTATGAGTGGCGTGAGCTATCATGGCAAGAGCTTACTTCATGAGATCTGAATCTGATGAAACAGGCTGAGGCCAATGTTGATCTCAAATGGCACAAAGCCCCATGAGGCCTTACTTCAAAATCACATAGGATCACTTTATGCTGATGACTGGTAGGTTCAAAATATCCTTCGTTTGCTCATGCTCTTGAGGTACGGTGGTTAGAAATTCCTGCCTCATCTCCTTTAAATGCTCTATAATAATCTTCCATATGCTTTGGAAAGTTGTTTGTCTGTTTGCTATGCATTTTGATACCTTTTAACCACAACCATGACACACTCTCCCAACATTTCTCTGATGAAAACAGGGAAGTTCTGATGGTTCCCGAGATCAAGGAGCAGGTTTTCATCTGTGTTTGGAGACAATGTGACTCCATTTTGAATCAAGATGGCTTTCAAAACTGCATTGATTTAAACCTAATTTTGCCTGCTCATTCTTGAGATAAAGGAGCAGGTCTTTGTCTATGTTTGGATACAATCAGATTTCATTTTGGATCAAGTCAGTGGGCTGAACCTTTCAAAACAGCACTAATTTTCACAACTAATTTCAAAACTGCTCTGGTTATTTTGTTTCTTAGAGTGCCCTAGCAGTGCCATGTAGGCGGCTATTAATTGTTATTATTATTTTAGGTTATTACCTGCCTTTCACCTTACCCTCAGGTCCTGGGGCAGATTACAACAAATTTTAACACATCATTAAAAACAGTTTAAAATAAATTACTACCACGAGAGTATGGTCTGTCCTAAAAATATGCACCTCACTTGTCAAAGGCCGGGGTTAAGAGGTGCACCTTCAGCAGCTGATGGAAACTGTAAAATGAAGGTGCCTGACGCATCTCTTTGTGGAAGGAGTTCCACAGCTTAGGGACCGCCAGAGAGAATGTCCTCTCCTAGGCTGCTGCCACCCTGAGGTTCTGAGGGTGGTGGAACTACCAAGATGGCCCCATCTGCTGATCTTAACACCTGAGAGGGTCTGTAGGGAAGAAAGAAGTCTTTCAGATATTTGAGGCCTAAGTTCTTTAGGGCAGGGGGTTTCCAAACTGTGGTCTGCAATCACAATTCCACTCCTGTATACCAAGCCAAGAATGGGGAGCCTGTGAAATTCCAGAAGTTATCAGACCACGCTTCCCATCTTCCCTGACAATTGGCCATGCTGGCTGGGAATGATAGGAAATGGAGTCCAGCAACATCTGAAAAGCCACAGTTTTCTCATCACTGCCCTAAACTTTCTTCATTTCAGCACTATAATTTAGGGTGGGAAAGGAGTCGTTTTTGTTGAACAATTAGCCATCAGAAATTCTTGTTGATCTACTGCAAAGCACACCCAGATTTGCCTTCTAACATTCCCTGAGCAAGAAGGATCAGAACTGAAGAAGGCAGGTATTCAGATCTGATATTTTTGGTGGATGTTTGGGCGGCGGCGGGGGGGGGGGAGAACCTGCTGGATCTGACCAGGAAACCCACCTAGTTTTGTATTCTGCTTCCATCATGGATCAAGGAATTCAAGAATTCTGTAAACAGAACATGGAGGAGAAATTGAATACAAAAATATGTATATCAGGAGAGATAGATCTTCACGAGGACTTTAAAAAAATGTGGAGAACTGAATTTAACATTGGAAAAAATAAAAACTGTGAGAAGCAAAATTGACAGATTCTCCCATTGTTCCTTGCAGGCCCATCTTGGCCTCGAACACATCATCTTTGGTGTAGCAGTCGCGTGATAAGAAGTCTCTTCAGATGAGGCAGGAGTTGCAAGTGATGTAAAGGACTTTGAGGCTACCTCATCCCTGCCACTTTAAAAATGCAAGCTAGTTTTAATTTTTAACAATGCACAAGGGCCCTTCTCTGCTGCTGTTGCCGAGACCTCGATTGTGCTGGTGTCAAGGCCTTGCAGGCTGGACTGGAGCTGTGTGTCAGCGTGTTTTGTCAAGATTATAGATGTCATAACCCAGGGCTTTTAAACTTAAGAACTCTGACTAATGGGTGACCGCTATCTGACCACTTTAGGTAGCTGATGAAACACACAGGCAGATGAAGCCCATGTTTTAGAAAAGACAGCAGTCCGAAGCAGCCGCTGCTGCCTGGGAATGTGGGCTGTGGTTACTAGGACAAACATTTGTTTTGAAGAGATGTGACAATCAAAGCCCAGCTCACAAAAAAATAAAAATAAAATATTGCCCGTGTATTTCACTGCGCCTGTATATTTAATCCCTTGGATGTGCTTACTGGCAATGTGGTCTTCTGAGCAGAACTGTCATTGTCACTTAGGACAACGTAACCATATTGGATCTGTTGCGGTGCATCTGTTCAGTGAGCCAATAAAATAAGGTAAGTCATGGGTGGCCAGCCTATGGACAGGGTCCCACAAAAGTCTGTGACGCACCTTGCTGGGGACAAGCAGGTTTATGCCTTGGATGAGGGGTCTGCACTGTTAGAATTCCTGCTCCATGATTGCAGTCATGGGATTGTTGTCTTTCACATGACGGTGTAGGCTTTGACTCCACAAAGTGGGAAGTGATAGAGACAGGATGTTTGTGTTACTGTGTGCTGTGAAGTGGGACTATTGTCCTTTGTTCATTCTCTTTGCTGTCTGATGCTAGAGAGAGAGAAGCCATGTTACAGTGCTCTCTGTGTGTTTATATGTAAATAAAGTAGATTGGTTGGACAGTGTTCTCGAAGCCAAAAACATGAGTCTGACCAAACTGTGGGAGGCAGTGGAAGACAGGAGTGCCTGGCGTGCTCTGGTCCATGGGGTCACGAAGAGTCGGACACGACTAAACGACTAAACAACAACAACAAAAGTAGATTAGCCAAAATGCTGAGTTGCTGAGGGCTGTTACGCAAACTGCGAACACTCTGCGGATCCCTAAGTGCGCCAATATCTGTTGGCATCGGTCGCTGTGATGTTCGGGCAGAAGAAAGCTTTTGAAGCTCCCGAACGATCGACCAGGAGGGAGGGAACATGCCAGTTTGTCCTTCCCACCCGTGGCTGCTTCCTGGCTAGAGGTAAACCCCACAAAGGTGTTTAAGGCACCATAGATATATTATGCTACACACCTGAGTGGTACTAAATGCCACGCTTGCTGGGAAGGTTTGCTACTGGTGTGGCTAGGTGTTAAATGAAAGTATAGTGGTACCTTGGTTTTTTAACATAATCCATTCTGGAAGACCGTTTGAGCTCTGAAACATTTGAAAACCGAGGCGGAAATGGCGGCCTGCAAATTTAACTGAGAAAATTGAGAAAAATAACATATACATTCAGCGGAAGCCGTTCGACTTCTGAGCCACATTAAAAAACGGAAGCATGTACTTCCGGGTTTACGGCGTTTGAGTTCCGAAACATTCGTCAATGGACACGTTCGAAAACCAAGGTACCACTGTAGCATAGAAAGGCCCCAATGGTCTACTGTAACTTAGGCATGCATACCCTCCAGCACATTGAGGTGTTAACATACTGGATTACTCTGTTTGGAGCTTTGTTCCAGCCCATATCAAGGCATGGCTGACTCGGCAAGTGAGAAATGAAGGTAGTTCATTCACTGGCTTTTGTCTTCTTCTGTGAAGCTTCGTTGATGCCAGCATGTTATTAAAGTAGCCAACAACTGACTCATTCTCAATTCATATGAATGCAACAGCTTTGGGAGTTTAAAAAGAAAAAATCCAACAGCTTCCAACCCACAGAAACATTGTTTACAAAACTAGTGAAGAGGAAATGGAAGAAAACCCAGGCTTGAATTGCTCTGTGGGACTAGTGATGGGATAAGGAGCCTGATCAAATCCAAACATAAATTAAAGGGACAGAAAGTGTTTCAGTGGCTTGTTTGATGTTGCCATAGTGGAAATAAGATGATGGTTTGTTCTTAAGAGCAAATGCCCATTCCATAAAAGCCGCTCTCACTTTGGTCTGGCAGACTTAATTAAGAAAACCCTCGATTGATTAGGGCCATGATAGCCAAAGCCCAGGGTATGTAAATATTTGCACAAGGAGAAATTGCCATAGAAATCAGAAAATCATGGCGGCAATGAAACACAATCCACTTAATGTTTGGTGGAACCATTAGCATTCTTCCACTGTTGCAAAATGAGTAGATTTGCACATATAATAAGGTAGAAGAATAAAAATTTTGGGAGGAAAGTATACTTCACCGACAGAAGACATTGTTATTAGGAGCACCTGTAAATCTTTCCTAATATTTGTAGGTGCAAAATATATATATAGAGAGAGAAAAAAAATAATTCCCTAGATGCCAGAATCCTGGTTTGGGGCAATCACTCTTTGGTGAGAGAAGCCCAGCAGAGATTTAAAATCACAAAATATGCAGTAAAATAAAGGGTGGAAATACAGGCTCTTACACACTTCCAAAATATGCCTCCCCCCAAAGTGAGTTCCAAAATCACCCCTTAAAAAGTTTCCCTCTTCGCCAAGCATAGGAAAAGGACCACACTTTTGGTAAGTTAAAAAGTGATTTACTTACAAACTCTCGAAAGGTCAGATTCATGTGCTTTAGAAAGTTGCACAGGTAGTAAAATGTAGCTTAGTCACAAAGTGGTGACAGTTCTTAAATTATTGGTATAGGAACTCAAGAATGGCTTGTGAGAGCCATGTGGCTGGAAGGAGCAGCTCAGAGCACACACACACCAAAGCTCACATATAAACTAGAAAAGAATAAAGTCTAGATTACCTAGTTTATCCCAAGGTGAGGAGAACTGGACATAGCTAAGCCTGGCAGGACAGCTTACTCTATGGTATTAACCCCTGCATGCATAATCTAAACTTCAGCATGTTGCTTATATGAGGCTAGTTAGCCTGCAATATCCTTGATTTTTCAAACTGCTGATTACCCACTTCTTTGCAGTATGGTGTTGCTGCAAAACCTTATAGCTGTGTATTATCATAGAGTTTCTAGTTGCCTCTATAAAGTTTATGATGTTATCAAGACCTTCCCCTATTGTCTGTCTCCAGCATCCAGTGATATCTTCCTTTTGGACATGGGATTCAATTTAGTTTTTGTAGCTACAAACCACTGATACACTATGAAGCTGTCCTCCCCAAGGTTGTAGCAAGGCTACCTTCTTCGTCTGTTACATGTGAACTGGATTATTATCCTTGAATTGGGACTTCCAGGACTATCCTACAAGGGCAGCGAGTGGCAGCAGCATGCTTTGAGCTGATTGCATGGTTATGATCTTGGGAGTGATTTGCGAGACACCCAGCTTTCCTTAACAAAGGCTGATTAGGGTTTCTGTTTTGGAAGCGCAACATTAACGTCCTCCTTTGTAGATGTTGGAAGGCACCTAGCCTGCATGGCTAAGCAGGAGCAGTGTTTCTCTCCTGCTCCGTACTATGACTCATTCATTAAAAGTAATTATTGCAGAGGCTAAAGTATTAGCCGCTGATTTGTCTTTTGGAGCGTGCCTGTATTATCTGTGGAAACAGGTGTTGCCTGCTTTGCCGAGTCCTTGCAAACCCTACGAAACAGAAATTGACAGATTGAATTAATTGCCGAAATGTCGTTATAAGTAAACATCCTTCGGCTCCAAT
This sequence comes from Podarcis melisellensis, assembly GCF_964234715.1. Classification (NCBI taxonomy): domain Eukaryota; kingdom Metazoa; phylum Chordata; class Lepidosauria; order Squamata; family Lacertidae; genus Podarcis; species Podarcis melisellensis. The sequence goes on from NC_138543.1 coordinate 47,802,025, forward strand.
TTGGAAATCCAAAAGGGGTTCCAGCGAAGCAGGCATGTTGATTTACAGCCAGCGACAAGCATCAATTAGCACTCAGCCTGTGTGGCAGAAACGAGATAGCGTGATGCTTAACAGACGGATGCTCCTCTGTTTGTTGGTTGTTTTCCCTTCCATTGCTTTTGTCCTTTGGCAACAGTTAGAAGCAATAAGAAGGGCACCTTCTCTATGTCTCCTTTGCACCCCAGTGCAAATTTAAACCTGTGCAAACAATTGCAGTGGTGGTGTGGTGTGGGTAGTAGCTATTTTTAGTTATTGGTCCAGCATTTCTCAGTCTACAGCATTTTTTATCTTGGGGCCTTTTCAGGGCAGAATTAGATGTTTGGGGATTTATGCAGACTGCTGCCAACTGTGTTGTAGCCAGGATGATCAAAGCACACACTCCAGCTTGCCCACTTAACAATGACCTCAGTGCTTGAGGTAACCTCACAACCTGTGGCGGGCATTTTTTTAGTCATCCTGTGGTAACCTTGACTGCTGCTTGCAAGTTCTGCGGCCGCCGACCAACCGGCACTGCAATCCACGTTTGCTGTATGTCACTGAAAACCCTGGTTGCCAAAAGGGGTTGTGGGACTGGGTCCTGGGCAGGTACATAAAAGGCTTGAGGCACAGACCCAGATTTTGCATTTGATTTGCATATCTGAACACATGCATATCTGATGCAAATTAAGGTCAACTTTCAGAGAAGAAAGCAAAGCAAAATAAAATTTATGGCTCGTGCTATGGGGGTACTAAGAGGATTTAGTGGAGCTGGTACATTAACTTTTCTTCTGGTCAAATTAAGTTGGTGGGTGCTTTGGCTCTGTGGGGTCATGGCAAGATTTTTTTTTAATCCAATACATTTGTGTGTTTCTGGTCAAATTAAGGTGGAGGTCAGTTTGGGTCTTGCATGTACTGTATTTTTTGCTCCATAAGACGCACCTAGTTTTTAGAGGAGGAAAGGGGGAAAGCCCCGTTTTGGGGGGAATCAGCTCACAGTTGTGCAGCTTCTTTTGCAAAGGGGAAAAGCCCCGGTTTTTTGAGGATCAGCTCAAAGTTGTTGAGCTTACTTTGCAAAGGGGAAAAATCCTGTTTTTATGGGGTTCAACTCACAGTTCTGCAGCTTCTTTTGGAAAGGAAAGGGAGCTGTTTCTGTGGTTTCCAGACAGATAATCTAATCAGCCGTCACATGTCCCTGGGGAAACAAACAGCCTCTGCCTGCAAAACATTCAACCATGAAGGCCTGGGCAAGGGGGCGGCGCCGGAAAGGGAGCCAGCGATCAACCACACATTCGCTCCATAAGACGCACAGACATTTCCCCTTACTTTTTAGGAGGAAAAAGGTGCATCTTATGGAGTGACAAATACGGCACTTCACTTTGCCCAGCTGCCCTGTAAGCAAAGTCTTTTTTAATAGTGTTAAATACGTCTGTAGAAGGGGCAGGAGATCTAGGGATCAGGGCTTCTACTTTCCCCAGAACAGCAATGCACCTGATCCTAGAAGCAGCTTGACTCATCACCTGAAAACATAAGGAGATAAGAACATTAGAAGAGCCTTGCTGGATCAACCCAGAGGCCTATCTAGTATAGCATCTTGTTCTCACAGTGGTCAATCAGATGTCCATGGCAAGCCCACAAACAGGGCCTGAACACAACAGCCCTCTCTCCTTCTGTGGTCTCCAGAAACTGGCATACCGCATCCGAGAGTGGCTACTAGCCAAAATGCCTCTAGAGTTTTAAGCTTGGAGGAGTCGCTTGCGAAATATCGGGTTGTGTGTTCATTGCGGTCAATATAACATGATGGAACAAGCCTGTATCTTTTGTCCTCCACTACTCTTCTCTAAATGCGAAAAGAAATTGGATGTTGAGAGTAAAAACATGGTGGGTAATGGGAACTTACTTCACAGCCACAGGCAAGTTCCAGAGGAGCAGCTGTTTTAGCCTATTGTGGCAAGAACAACAAGGAGTTCTGTGACACCTTTGAGGCTTAACAGTTTTATTGTAGCCTAAGCTTTCACGGATTAGAACCCACTTCCTTGTGTACCTGATGAAATGTACTCTGACTATTTAATGAAAGCTCATGGCGCAATACGGTTGCTAGTCTTGGAGGTGCCATGAAACCCTTTAAGCTGTTGCAGATTTCAGGGATGTGGCGTAACCTCTTTGCCGTGAGAAATCGGAGGAAACAATGGGAAGGAGAAATGTTAGCAGATTTGTCACCCGCAAAATACCTTTTGGAGACAGACATGAGTTTCTTCTTCTCTCACCCAGCTGCCAGGAAAGATACTGTCCATGCTTGCTGTAGTTATGTTCTGCCACATAACACCAAACCCCAGCCTTGCAGAACACCGTGCTGTTCTCCTGTGTCCCTATGGCTGCATACTCTCTAACAAGGATGGGGAACCTGGGACTACAGTTCCCATCATCTCTGATCATGGGCTGTGCTGGCTGGAGCTGATGGGAGCTGTAGCCCAGAAATAACTAAAGAGCCAACGTTTCTCATTCCATGTTCTGTACCAATGCTGTGAGGCTATGCAAAGTAATCCCCTTAAGGTGGTTCTTTTTAAAAAGTGAAAGGGTGTATGGCTTTGGCATGCCTACTTTGTACACAGCTCCATTCAGCTGGTTCACAGTTACAGTTATTTGGTGGTGTACGATAAACCAATTCAGGGCCTGCCCAATTCATTTTGCTGCCTGAGGCAGAGGTCATCCCCTCTCATTCATGTCCTGAAGCTAACCGAACTGGCAGTTGACTCCTATTTCTACCCAGTCCTTCATTTAAGGACTGGGGGCTAGTTTAGAGGGGGGGGCACAGAACAGGTCACGTCACTCACATGGTTCTATCTTCCAGCATTTTGTAGCCACTTTAGGCAGCCGCCTCACTCTGCCTAATGCTCGGGCCAGCCCTGCATCCTGAAAGGCATGCACAAATGTGATCGAAACAGGGCAAGAGAGAGAGAAGAGAAATACTGTATGCTCCTGTGCCTTCTCTAAATTGCAGACTGGATGAGATCCTCAATTGAAAGCACTGTGGAAGAAGGCACACATCTTCCCCCCTCCTTTTCTTTTATAAGCGAGTTGGGGGTCACTTAGACGGGGGAGAGGGCAAGGGAATAAAGGGGTTGATCATCCTTGCCCAAAGTGCCACTTCCCTGATCTTTCTGACAGCTGCACAGGGCGGCTAATTATTACATTTTAATTAGTCTCCCAGGCCCCATCTAGTTGGCCCCTTACTACAGCTAACTTTCAGCAGCTTTTACAATTTCTCTCTCTGAGAAGATGTAGAGACATGGGAATTGGAATTACCTGAGGGGCTAGGATTCTTCAATTCTCAGTGAAGTCTCAGAACTGCCTTTTCCATAGCTTGATGCGGGTGGGGGCGTTTCAAATCAAAAACTGATTTGGGGTTTGCAGAATAGATCAGTGTCTGCTGTGGAGATGCGGTTGTTTTAATTGAAGGGGTGTGGAGTGCAGTTTACAGGTTTGTGATACCTTTTTCTAGTTTCCAGCCTTATGGCAACTGAAAGAGGAGGCAAGAATTTATTATATTAAATGACTAATTAAACCACTTAGCTGCCTGACAACTAAAATTACTATTTGAAGCCACCCTGAAAGCCTTCAATTAAATGAGTACAGCTGAGAGATATGCGACAGTGGCAGTCTGGACTGTGCAGTGATTTTTTTAAGGGAACAGGGAGGGTTGGCTGAGTCGAACTGATTGATGTTCGCGTTGTGGCACAATGCCCCCAAACGGGAGCTTAATATAACTTTTTTGCCTTCTGAATATGTCCCAGTTTGTCTGATGAGATCTTCCTTTCAGGGCTTGATCTTCAGAGGCCTTATGTTAACTGTAGTGCCATGGGTGGGAGACAGATGTCCTCATTAATAAACCAAACTGTGCGCTACCATCACAATGGACGCCTTAGCTAAGAGTTGAGTTGAAGATGCCAAGGAGTGTGACTGATCAAGGAGACGAGGATCTTCCTTACGAAGGCTGACTCTCTCTGCTGAAAAGTAACTCCTTGATAGGGTGATTTTATGGAGGGGAGTCCTCTGTTTGAAGGAGTCCTTTGAATGACTCTCTGTTCTGAATGCAGGTTAAAGTTACAGAATCATAAGCAGGGAGAGGTGAGTTATATTGTATTTCTATTTAAATTATAGCAATCATTTGTTAGTTTCTACGTATGCATATAAATTTTACGCACATCTGTTCCCTCTTTTGATGATGCAAGAGGAATTTATCAGCATTCTGTCTACTTTATGCTGATTTGGGGAGTTCCCAAAATGTTTTATTTCTTTACTTCTGCAAACTGGGGGATTCCGCTGAGCCTGTTGATTCCTCCATCTTGTGCACAGGCAGTGCCGTTCTGGCTGCATAACCAACAACATTCATAGCAGGAGCATCATTAATAAAGGGAATGGTACAAATAGTCTGATGTACCATAACAGAAACCTCCCTTTCTGATTGCGCATGTCAGTGCGTTTATTTCAATCCTCCATAGCCTATAAAATTACACTAAGGCAGAGGTGCCATCTTCTTAAGAGGATTGAGGGGGCCTGTGTTGATGCTGTATGATGTCATACGATGCCCTGACATCACGCACATGATGCCATACAACACTCTGAAATTGCACAACGCTGCAAGGAGCCGGGGTGGAGCCGAATGCCCCCTGAATATTGAGGGGACTCAGCTGCCTGATGTCCTAAGGGATCCAGGGGTGGAATGGAGGAGAGGCAGTAATAGCCTTGCGTTGTACTGTACAATAATTGCTTTGCGAAGCACATTCTAGTCCAATGTGTCACTGAAGTTTTGATGGGACCTGGTGCATGGGATTGAAACGCAAGCCCTATGACACAAGCGGTGTGAAGGGACACCGGAGAATTAATTACATGCCTGTCATTTTATTTTTACAGTTCTTTGGGGCAAAATTACTTGGGTCTGCCATTATGTCCCTCCCTCCACCCTTTGCAAAACACCCACAGAGGGGAAGGAAGGGTGTCATCGAACACCCAGTAATTTTTTTCCTGTTTGACCACCCTACTTTCGACGAAAGTGCATGTAGATTGTATCAGCCAAGGGATGGTGTCGGATGTATATAAGGACAGCTTCCAAGGGGGTGGGCAGTGCTGTTTTTGGAACTGAGCTCAGGGCCTGCTCTCCCTCCCTGCAGGGATACTTCAGTAAATGCAGAGTTTGAATATCATGTTTGATCTGTGTTTCCAGTCAGCGCCATACATGGCTGTCAAATACTCCATGCTATTCCGAGCCAGTTGCTTCATGTTGCACCATGAATTAGATGGCTTGCATAGCTCTCCTAGGATACCACAATACAGAAGCGCTCTGGGTAGCAGAGCCTCAAATATGGTCATGTTGCCTCCCTAAAGCCCAGCCAGAGGGTGCTGGATGTGAACTCTGCATTTGCTGCATCTGATGTGGTTTGGAGCTGTGCGTGGGTGGAGGGAGCAGAAGAAGCAGCAGAATACCACTCAGGCCGATTATCCTGCCTCACCTGAAATATGACAGAGCTAATGTGCTTACTAATAGTGGGATGAAGGATGAGCTCAGAGTATGACTCTCCTTGCAGTCACAGGGCACCATCTGAATGCTTTGTTCAAGCTCAAGGGCCATTACTGATGATGTCATGATGAGGGTGTGATCTGGGCTGTCCACAGCCCCCTTAAGGGAGAGGTAGGTGAAAGGTAGACCGGTTGAACTCTGGGTGATCACAGTAGATCACTGAGGTCCCAGTTGTTTGACAAGACCAATGAGTCTCCCCAGCAAATTAAAATGAAGAAAGATGGGGGCGGGGAGAACAGAAACCAGAAATGGATTTGTGTGTGAAAAGACTAGCAGACACAAGAGCATTAGGGCAAGCAGGGGAACTGTCCCTCCAACCTATAGTCAACACACACACACACACACACACACACACACACACACACACGAGAGTATCTTTGTGCTTACTTTCATCCAGTCCAGGGCTTCTCATGGCCTGTCTTAGGGCTGGGGTGAAAGATATAAATCCATCTATATGGTGTGATGCTACATAGACAAGTTTAGTCCCAGAGTAGTTCCAAATTAGAGGTCAAGGGAGTAGGATGGATTCATCTCTGCCTCTTACCCTCCCTCCTCTCCTGCTTCAGCTGTTTCCCCTGCTTCCGGACTTCTCTCTGCCACAGACTCTCCCAGCTCACTAAGTCTTGTTACCTCTTCAGCTTCCAACAATTCCTTTCCCCAGTCTTCTCCCTCAATGCCCTCTTTGTTGTCCCACCACCAATCCCTGGGCACTGAGCCTTCTTCCCCTGGGGGGTCCCCAGCAGGTTCCTCTACAGCCAACCCGTCCATGACATTGAGCATGCTAAGCCCTCATTGGTTGGTTTGGGGTTTCCCCTCTCTCTTTGGGTTGGTGCTGAAGGCTACATGTGCCCAATCCCATCGCAGCTACATTCAGAGAACCACCTGAGTACTGTTGAAATACTGTACTAATGAGACCAACTGCAGAAATGTGAGAGAATCTGTGGTATAATGATTTAGCATAGTGACTCAGAAGTACTAAGAACTGGTTAGTTAAGTGGAATCAGTTACCAGCTTCTTAATGTCAAGGATTTTAATTGAATCCACCCATCGCCAACTGAAGTGAATATTCCAGTTCTACAGCAGTGATTGCAGTTTCTGTTTTCAATATCTCAGCTCAACTGAAATCTGGTTAGCAATAATATTTCATTTCTTCCCCACCCCCAAAAACAAAAACAAAAAAAAGCCCGCCTTGAAATATGAAAGCAGCACTGAAAAATAAATAGCTTTCCATGAGAGCCTGGGGCTTCCAAGTTAATAATGAGAGGAACATATACAGAGTGAACCGCGTAGCAAATTCCCGTATAACCCCAACTGAAATCCTTATGGTATTTGGATTTTAAACACTGAAAAATAAAACACAAAACCCTCTGAATACTCTGAGGCCAGATTCATTGAAAGCTTGGCTGGTTTCAAGCGCTTTACAAGCTGCCAAAAGTGGGGTTTGGGGTCCTGTTTGGCTTCCTGGCTGCCAGAACGGAACAGAGACTTGATTGAATCCAGCCGCTGTTTGCATGACGCTGCAGCATCCAGTCTCAGCTGTGCTGAGAGTTGGGTGCGTGGAACTCCGTCTCTTGCCCCGACCAGGCGGGAAACGTCAATGGGATGCGAAGGGGCACCTGAAAGCAGTGTGGAGAAGCATCCTTCTCCTGGAGGATAATAGCCACAATGGGTTCCCACCTGCGCTGCTGCAGGCTGGATGTCTCAGAATGCAGGTTGCTGGGGATTTCAGGTGAGCAGAGTGCTGTTGCTCTCAGGGTGGGTGCACAAGACTGCGTCTTTTCTGCAGTGGCTCCCTGCTTGTGGAATGCTCTCCCCAGGGAGACACGCCTGGCACCTTCATTGCATATCTTTTGCTGCCAGGCAAAATCATTCCTCTTCTCCCAGGCTTTTGGCTAATTAAACAATCTATGGTCTATTTAACTGTATTTTTTTTTGGGGGGGGAGCATTGTTTTTGCTTGTAGCTTTCATTTTTATATTCTAAACTGCCCTGTGATCCTCAGGTGCAGTTAGATAGATATAGATAGATAGATGATGATGATAGATAGATAGATAGATAGATAGATAGATAGATGATAGATAGATAGATAGATGATAGATAGATAGATGATAGATAGATTTGTAAGAAATTAGATAGATTGATTTGTAAGAAAAACAAACAAATGTCCTTTTAGTGGAGGAGCCATAGTTCTGGGCTGGCATGCCTGCTTTGGATTTATAAACTTACAAGTTTCAATTGCTTGAGTGGGAACAATCAATCCCTCTTCCCAGGGAACTCTGGGAACTGAAGTTCTGTCAGCAGAATAGGAGGTCTTCTAACAACTTTCAGCACTACATTTCCCAGGATTCTTTGGGTGAGGTCGTAACTATTTAAAGTGGTATGGTACTGCTTTAAACAGATAGTGCAGATGGGGCCTGTTACACAGCTTTGCATATTCCTATTGCTTTAGCACTGCAACTAGCAGGGGTGGGAAACTATGGATTCTCCATATCGTTGAACTACAACTCCTATCAGCCTTGACCATGCTTGCTGAGGCTGATGGTGTAGAGTTGTAGTTCCCCATGCCTGGTGTTTAGGCTCTTCACAAGGGCCATACCACCCATTCTCTTTCAACACCTTGGCTTCCTCCTGCCTGTTAAGATCTGCTGGGATTTTCTTTGCCTGAAGTGATACAGCTTCGGTCCTACTTAATGCTGTTCAGGGGTTCTCATTTGTTCCGTGGTGTCAACATGTTTAAATCTTTCATAGAAATTGATTGCATGCAGGAGCACGTCTCTGATGTTATTCACAGAACTCTTAAAACCTGGATTACCATGGGCTGAGCAAATGGAATGTGAAGACTGGGGAGTCTACAGGTAGCCAGAGAATTCAACATTTTACACAAGCCTCAAGGTTCTCTGAGCAGATAAGCACCATTATAGGAACCTACTTCCCCAATTAGGCAAATAAGTCTTAGAAATTATATTTAGATTTTGCACAACACTTTCCCTAAGAGCTCAAAGTGCTTCACAAACATTAGCTTTGCAAACCTTATAACAACCCTGTAAAATAGGCCTGTATTATTATTATCTCGTTTTATTGACAAAGCAGCTGAGGCGATAAGACAGAAAAGCATTATGATAAACCAATTGGCACCTGGGCATCTAATGACTGGAGGTGAGATTTAATATACGAGCTTCATTGTGCTGTCTTCAAAAAGCGCTGCAGTGTTAGTTTTCCAAGGCTTGCTGTAAGCCTAACTCCCAGCACCCTTAGTTTGAGCCCAATGATTTTTGTCTTTCCATCAGATTTACATTCCATGACCATAGAGCATCTCACCCAATGCCATAGAACAGGCATAGGCAAACTCTGGATGTTTGGGACTACAATTCCCATCCTCCTTGACCACTTGGTCCTGTTAGCTAGGGATGATGGGAATTGTAGTCTCAAACATCTGGAGGGCCGGAGTTTGCCTATGCCTGCCATAGAACATTACAGTACGTATGTTAGTAGCTGTTTTCCAATATTGTGTAAATGCATTTTTAGCTGAAGATGTGGAAAAGGTTAGTTGGTCCTTAAGCAGTAAATTATTATGGTCATCTATAAACAGATTTAATAAAGCAGGCCTTGGGTCAGGTTGTATCATCTTGTCTTGTAATAGAAGAGACTTCTTCAAAGACCATTTCCCAAAATAATTGCACAGGCTTGCATTCTCACCACATAAGGAAATATGAACCTCTGTTGACATTCCCTCCAACATAAAGGACTTGGATGAGCGCTTAACACACAGCATTTTGCAACGGGGTGTTTTTAATGCGTGCATCTCCTTCATTTCTTGCAGCTACCTTGCTGACCAGTGCTGGAATGGCGGCTTCATCTACCTGATCATGTTGCGTCGCATCAAGCGCAAGGCCCCTCTTCCTCCATCAAACGGCAACAACAGCAACAGCAGCAGCAACGAACCCAAAGCCCGGCCTACCTCGGAGCCCAGCGGGAAGACAGCCCAAAATGGCAAAAGGACTAGAAAGTTTGGTGTCATCACCAGAACTCCTCCTGGGGGCAAGGAAAGCAAAGGCAACAAAAGCGCCAAAGGCGGCTCCAGGACTGAGCAGGGAAACGGACATTGCACCCTTATGGAAATGGATGGGTTGCACCCCGAGGCATCCAGCACAGAAAGCAAACTGGAGGAGCGACTTCAAAAAGCTGACTCGCCGTTTCCAGCAGGGCAATACCGCTCCCGCCTTTCAGACGGAGGGATTCTAGACCTAACCTCAAGTGAACTGTCGCTGCAGGTAAAGAATTTTTTAGTTCCCCATTTTTCTTGCTGCTGGTGTCACCTTAATTGAAAACAAACCAACCAGAAGCATAGGTGGTTCAATAACAAAGCAGTTTCCATTGGATTTATGGTTCAGGTAGATTGTCTACAGAGCACAAAGCTTACGTTGTGACCTTCTTTCCTTCTGTCTCTATTATTATTATTATTATTATTATTATTATTATTATTATTAATTATATGTGTATACCACCATATACCTGTAGATCTCAGGGCGCTTCACAGCATGAAATTACAGTACAGCCGTACCTTGGTTCTTGAACAGAATCCGTTCCGGAAGTCCATTTGACTTTCAAAAACCAAGGGGCGGCTTCCAGTTGGCTGCAGGAGCTTCCTGCACTCAATCGGAAGCCATGTCAGACATTCGGCTTCCAAGAAAAGTTCACAAACCGGAACACTTACTTCTGGGTTGGCAACATTAGGGAGCCAAAATGTTCGAGTCACAAGGCGTTCGAGAACCAAGGTATGACTGTATAAAGAAAACACAACATACATAATAAAAATAAGAACAATAACAAACCAATAAATCCCCCTCCCACAACATATTTAAAAGGGCATCCAAAGGCTTAGTTAAAGAGGAAAGCCTTTTCCTGTCACCTAAAATATGTATACTCAGGACGCGGGTGGTGCTGTGGGTAAGACCTCAGTGCCTAGGACTTGCTGATTGTAAGGTCGGCGGTTCAAATCCCTGCGGCAGGGTGAGCTCCCGTCGTTCGGTCCCAGCTCCTGCCCACCTATCAGTTTGAAAGCACATCAAAGTGCTAGTAGATAAATAGGTACCACTTTATAGCGGGAAGGTAAACGGCGTTTCCATGTGCGGCACTGGTGCTGGCTCGCCAGTTGCAGCTTCATCACGCTGGCCATGTGACCCGGAAGTGTCTTCGGATGGCGCCGGCTCCCGGCCTCTTGAGCAAGATGAGTGCACAACCCTAGAGTCGGTCACGACTGGCCCGTACGGGCAGGGATACCTTTACCTTTACCTTTAAAATATGTATAATGAAGGCAACAGCATTCCACAAGCAGGGAGCCACTGCAGAAAATGCCCGTACTTGTGTGGCCATCCTCTGGACTTTTCATGGACTTTTCACCCTCAGAGGGTCCAGGTAGTTTCATATGGAGAGAGGCGGTCCTTGAGGTATTGCGGTCCTGAGCCATAACTAGACATTAACTTCAGAAGGTGGGCAACCCGAGGCCAAGTGTGGCCCCTGGCTGAAATTTATGCAGCCCTTTGCAAAGGAATCAGTATCCCAGCAACAACAACAACCCCATATGAAGGCATGTGAAAGCAGCGATGGGGAACTTCAAGCCTAGAGGCCATATGCAGTCGTCTGTGCCTCTCTTTTTTGGTCCTTGGGACCCTGCCCAGCCCACACCCCTTTCCCACAGGTCAGGGGGTCAGCATAGGCTTCAGTCCCCTATACCTCTACATTGTAGAGATCAGAAATACTGATGTAGTTGCTCCACATTCCCTCAATTAGAGCTATCTGGACCTGCCCGGCTTTTTATTGGAGTTCTGACTTCAAACTGTTTCCCCCATTATTTCGTTCCCTCAATGAAAGCAAGCGGAGTTTATTTGTTTTCCATGCATAACAGGAGAGGGGGAACCTGCTGGGGACATGAAGCCTGGCGAGTCTCGATGATTAAAGGGCTGCAGAATGCAGAGGCACGAAATAGGCCTTGCAGATGATGAGCTGAAAAACTCGTGTTATTGCTGCCTGCGAACAGAAATGAGCTCCAGGGAACTATCTATATCAGCAGCCTAGCTGCTGACATAATTTCCTTGGCAAAGTCTTTAAACATTCTATCAAGCCATCGCAAGCACCTGAACTAATGCAATCACCCTTTGTTTTTAAGAGTCATTTGGAAACACCACCAGCTGGATTGAGCTTTCTTTTTTTAAAAAAAAATAATCCCACCCCCCTGGGTTCATACAACATCTTAGTCCTGAAACTGCAATGCGCTCTATGTGGGGCTACCTTTGAAAGTGACCCGGAAACTACAACTAATCCAGAATGCGGCAGCTAGACTGGTGACTGGGAGTGGCTGCCGAGACCACATAACACCGGTCTTAAAAGACCTACACAGGCTCCCAGTATGTTTCTGAGCACAATTCAAAGTGTTGGTGCTGACCTTTAAAGCCCTAAACGGCCTTGGTCTGGTATATCTGAAGGAGTGTCTCCACCCCCATCATTCAGCCTGGACACTGAGGTCCAGCACCGAGAGCCTTCTGGCGGTTCCCTCACTGCGAGAAGCCAAGTTACAGGGAACCAGGCAGAGGGCCTTCTCGGTAGTGGCGCCCTCCCTGTGGAACGCCCTCCCACCAGATATCAAAGAGAACAATAACTACCAGATTTTTAGAAGACCTCTGAAGGCAGCCCTGTTTAGGGAAGCTTTTAATGTTTGATGTATTACAGTATTTTAATATTTTTTTGGAAGCTGCCCAGAGTGGCTGGGGAAGCCCAGCTGGATGGTCAGGGTATAAATAATAAATTATTATTAGTATTATTCTCAATGTTAAATCCTAAGCCCTGGATTCTGTGAGATAAACACACCTGAATATTGACATCAAGGATGTGGGTGACCAGCGGACAACAACTCCCACCACCCCAGATCATGCCATGTGGGCTCATTTGAGTTGGAATCCAACAATGTCTGTAGGGCGTCCCCATCTCTGATCTTTAGAGTACCATTTGTATCCTCCAGGTTGCGCAGGGAGTTTTCCCTTCCTTTTTTTAACCCTCTCTTTGGCCCTGGGAGATACCGTGATTGGCCCAAGGTTACCAGGAGGACTTTGTGGGAATCGAACTCAGCTCTCTGAAGTCCCGGGCTGAATCTTGGCTCAGCACTTGGTTCAACACATTGGCTCCATAATTTATTTATTTTATGGTACTTTAACTACCTTCCTACCCCACCTTGAATTTTTTTCTTGGCTCTGTGGTGTGAGAGGAAATATGAACTGCCATTGACCCCCACCTGCAAAAGACAACTTCACTGCCTATTTCTTGAATGCTTGATTAGAGTGTGGTGCTGATAATGCAATGGATGTAGGTTCGATCCCCGTATGGGACACCTGCATATTCCTCAGAGTCCCTTACAATTCCACAATTCTATGATTCTATGAAGTGGGATCTTAAAATGTGAGGCAGCCTTCCCTAATGAAGTCACCTTCCACTTGCTTGAAAGAACCAAGCTGCTCACATGATGTCTGCAAGGATAGAAGAGTACGAAAACACCCAATCTGTGCCACTTGCTTCTGAGTGTACTTGAATAATAATAATAATAAATTTTATTTATATCCCGCCCTCCCCAGCCGAAGCCGGGCTCAGGGCGGCTAACAACACTAAAACAGTGCAACATTATAAAAATTAATTAAAATCAAAATTGATGGCAACCATAAACTAAAGTTTTGTAAAGATAGGAGCGAGTCAAAGAGTGAGGCTGCACCCTGACCAAAGGCCTGGTGGAACAGCTCTGTCTTGCAGGCCCTGCGGAAAGATGACAAGTCCTGCAGGGCCCTTGTCTCTTGTGACAGAGCATTCCACCAGGTTGGAGCCGCAGCCGAAAAAGCTCTGGCTCTAGTTGAGGCCAGCCTAACCTCTCTGTGGCCTGGGACCTTCAAGATGTTTTTATTTGAAGACCGTAAGTTCCTTTGTGGGGCACACCAGGAGAGGCGGTCCCGTAGGTACAAGGGTCCTAGGCCGTATAGGGCTTTGAAGGTTAAAACCAGTACCTTAAACCTGATCCTGTACTCCAGCGGGAGCCAGTGCAGCTGGTATAGCACCGGATGAATGTGATCTCACAGCGAAGACCCTGTAAGGAGTCTCGCTGTGGCATTCTGCACCCGTTGGAGTTTCTGGGTCATTCTCAAGGGCAGCCCCATGTAGAGCGAGTTACAATAATCCAGGCTGGAGGTGACCGTCGCATGGATCACAGTGGCTAGGTCAGGGCGAGAGAGGTAAGGAGCCAACTGCTTAGCTTGGCGGAGATGAAAAAAATCCGCCTTTGTTATAGCTGCAATCTGCACCTCCATGGAGAGGGAGGTATCGAAGATTACACCCAAACTCTTAACGGACAGTGCTGGCACTAATTGCACCCCAGCAAGAGATGGGAGTTGCCCCCTCAATCCCATATCGTCCCGTCCCAGCCAGAGGACCTCTGTCTTCGAAGGATTTAACTTCAACCGGCTCCCACTTAACCATCCAGCCACAGCTTCCAAGCATCTGATCAGTGTGTCTGGGGCCCGAGTCAGGATGGCCATCCATCAACAGATAGAGTTGGGTGTCATCAGCATACTGATGGCAGCCCAGCCCAAAACTCAGGACAAGCTGGGCGAGGGGGCGCATAAAGATGTTGAAAAGCATCAGGGAGAGTATCGCACCCTGAGGCACTCCACACACCAAGGAGTGGCGGGATGACAATTCCCCCCCCCAAGTGCCACCCTCTGTCCCCAACCAGAGAGAAATGAGCGCAGCCATTGAAGGACTGGGCCCTGGATCCCCATGTCGGCAAGGCGGTGGTCCAGGAGTTCGTGATCGACCATGTTGAAGGCTGCTGACAGGACTAGAAGAATCAGCAGCCCCGACCCGCCTCGATCCAGCTGCCTGCGGAGATCATCTGTTAGGGCGACCAGAGCCGTCTCGGTCCCATGACCAGTGCAGAAGCCGGACTGGAATGGATCCAGAGCCGATATTCACTATATTCACACCTTACTTTTATAGGTTGTGCACTTCAATTGTCTTAAGTACGCACCTAAGAATGTATTGTGTGAATTGGCCATTACTCTTTGTTGGTGGGGGATTGCCCAGAGATTTGACAGTGGAGACTTTGCCAGTTGTTCTAGTGTGATGTAGTGGTTAAGAGCGGTAGACTCATAATCTGATAAACTGGGTTCGCTTCCCTGCTCCTCCATATGCAGCTGCTGGGTGACCTTGGGCCAGTCACACTTCTTTGAAGTCTCTCAGCTCCACTCACCTCATCAAATTCAAACTCTCCTCCTCCTCCTCCTCCTCCTTCTAGTGGTCTCTTATGCCATTATACTCGCTTGTAGTAATTTTAACAATAAGGTATTATGATCAAAGCCTCCTTCTGTTGTTTAGTACTCAGGGTTCAATCCACAAAAATGTGTTGAAATAGTACACCGTTGCATCAAGGAATTCATTTTAACACCAGTTTTAGAAAAATATAGGGAATCAATAAAAGGGAAGAAAGAGAAATGGAAGCTTTGCCGGGTTTGTGTGTTCTTTAATAGCCTATTTTCTTTCCCCAAGGATTCAAAACTGTCATATTTTGGCTGTGATGGATTAATTTTCTTATTCCTAAATGCTGGAATGACTGACTGACAGTTTGATCCTGGACGTCTTAGAAACCCATTTAAAGGCTGAATTCACACATGAACACAGTTCACCAGATAATTGCAGATGCACCCGATTAACCTGAAGATTTGAAACGGCGCAATTATTTATCACCTAATCCACTTTCACAGATCATTGCCTCTTTATCGTGTGAGGAAATTGCCCGCCATGGGGAACCAACTGGGAGACTACAGCCTTATTAGGTGTTTGTATTTTTGGTGCCCCCGATGAACTGTGAAGATATTTCACACCCACGTTTCCCAGCTTAGTTCTGAAATCAAGCCTAGAGGAAACTATGGACATTGTGTTAAGCAGAGTTGCTTCTATGATAAATAGAAATATCCTGCTCTTGATCTGCAGAGCAGCTCACATATGGCTCCCAGATGGCTTCCCATTCAGGTTGCTTAAAAGGCCAGGCCTCCTTAGCTTCAGTAGTACAATGGCACCATGTGCCTGCAGGCCATCCTCTGTTACATATATGCAAGGAGGAGAACAGCTCTTTCCTGTGCACCTGGTAGGGAAGGCCTAACCAACATGAAAGGGATGGCCCATAGCTCAGTGGCGATGCTTTCCACGCCATGTTGTTTAGTCGTTTAGTCATGTCTGACTCTTCGTGACCCCATGGACCAGAGCATGCCAGGCACTTCTGTCTTCCACTGCCTCCCGCAGTTTGGTCAGACTCATGTTTGCAGCTTTGAGAACACTGTCCAACCATCTCGTCCTCTGTCGTCCTCTTCTCCTTGTGCCCTCAATCTTTCCCAACACCAGGGTCTTTTCCAGGGAGTCTTCTCTTCTCATGTATTGGAGCCTCAGCGTCAGGATCTGTCCTTTCAGTGAGCACTCAGGGCTGATTTCCTTAAGAATGGATAGGTTTGATCTTCTTGCAGTCCATGGGACTCTCAAGAGTCTCCTCCAGCACCATAATTCAAAAGCATCAATTCTTTGGCGATCAGCCTTCTTGATGGTCCAGCTCTCACTTCCATACATCACTACTGGGAAAACCATGGCTTTAACTATACGGACCTTTGTTGGCAAGGTGATGTCTCTGCTTTTTAAGATGCTGTCTAGGTTTGTCATTGCTCTTCTCCCAAGAAGCAGGCGTCTTTTTATTTCGTGGCTGCTGTCACTATCTGCAGTGATCATGGAGCCCAAGAAAGTAAAATCTCTCACTGCCTCCATTTCTTCCCCTTCTATTTGCCAGGAGGTGATGGGCTCCAGGTCCAATCTTCAGTAGTTCCAGTTGAAGCAGGTGTGGAGACCTTGTGGGCCTTCAGGAGGTACTGAAGTCCAACCTCCACTTTCCGCTGAACAGCTGGTGGGGATCGGAGGCCGAAACACCTGGAAAGCCACAGGCTTCCCATCCCTGAGTTGAAATATCTCAGACAGTGGATGCTGGGAAGCAGCCCTACCTGAGACTGTGGAGAGCTGCTGTCCATCAGAGTAGACTGGACGTAGATGGACCAGTGGTCTGATACTTGGTAAAACAGCTCCATAAAGTAAAAGTAAAGGAACCCATGACTATTAGGTCCAGTAGTGGACGACTCTGGGGTTGCGGCGCTCATCTAGCTTTATTGGCCGAGGGAGCCAGCGTACAGCTTCTGGGTCATGTGGCCAGCATGACTAAGCCGCTTCTGGCAAACCAGAGCAGCTCATGGAAATGGTGTATACCTTCCCGCAGGAGCGGTACCTATTTATCTACTTGCACTTTGACGTGTTTTCAAACTGCTAGGTTGGCAGGAGCAGGGACCGAGCAACGGGAGCTCACCCTGTAGCGGGGATTCGAACCGCCGACCTTCTGATCTGCAAGTCCTAGGCTCTGTGGTTTAACCCACAGCGCCAGTCCATACAAAACAGTCTCTTTGCGCAGGGATTCCAGAGGGGGCACAATTTTTCTGCCTTCAGTTTCTATTTTCTTGTGTACTATTAAAAACATCAGCAGCAACTCCAAAACAGGAGCATAATTATTTTACTTTAGGTGGGAAAATACCTAAGGCTAGTTTGTGGTTGAAAATGTGCAGCTCCTACTAAAGGAATATATATTAATGTAAAAATAATCAATAAACGCAAGCCTTTAAGAATGTATACCATAATGCTCAGTGATCCCAGCTTTCTCAGACCTTCCTCTGCATTTATTTGCTTCTTTTATTAAAAAAAAAAGAAAATCAATTCCTGTTATATTCTATGGTAACAGCTTGCTTCATAATAATCACATTTACTATTTTTTTAAAGCACTTTCAGGTAAAAATGAAGACAGGCCAGGCCTGGAGGCTTAAAGTCTAATAACAGTTGTTCACTTTAAAGATTATATATATATATATTTTAAAAATGCTGTAGTTGTCTGGCTTTCTTGTTTCTGGGCTGCAGGGAATTATAGAGCGCCCATATTCAGCAAGGGCAGGTCCAAGAAATTTTGCTGCCTGAGGTGAAAAACAAGATGGCCGTCTCCCCTGCTGCAAGTTCAAGAGTCAGCTGCACAGGCAACTACAGTTTGCCTCTGAACCTGGTGATAGGGCAGCATCTACCACTATACCTGAGGGCAGCAGGCTAACTGAGCACACAGGACAGGCTGCATGTTATAATACAGCTCTGTCCTCCACCATCTTGCCACAGCTTCCTGTCCCCCATCCTCTGCCACCTTGGGCAACCTCCCCACTCTGGCTAAAGATAGTTCTGGTCCTACATTCAGATTATTGCATCTCATCATAATAAGCAGAGAAAAGAGTCATTCCTCTGCATGCAGCCTGCTCAGCTCTTCCCTTTGACCAGGCAAGCACACAAGCCAGGAGTCTCTCTAAGCTGGGAAACAATGGTTAGCAGCTTCTGAAGAAGACCCGTTATTAAGCCAACTGTAAACCATAGCTTCATAACCTGCCTTGATTAGAAGGCGATAACCATAGTTTTATCATTTTGGATAAGAAAAATGATCCTGTGAGTTGGCAGTTGTGGTCCAGCACAGCCCAGCTGCTCTGGGCAGTCATACAGCCCCTCGTGACCATTGGAGAGCCAGCGTGGTATAGTGGTTAAGAGCGGTGGACTCGTAATCTGGTGAACCAGGTTCACTTCCCCGCTCCTCCACATGCAGCTGCTGGGTCACCTTGGGCTGGTCACACTTCTCTGAAGTCTCTCAGCCTCACTGTTTGTTGTTGGGGAGGAAGGGAAAGGAGAATGTTAGTCGCTTTGAGACTCCTTCGGGTAGTGATAAAGCAGGATATCAAATTCAAACTCTTCTTCTTCTTCACCTTCCTCTGACGGCCACATGGGACCCTGGGAAGCCTGCCCATTTGAACTGAGCAATCACAGGCAGGCTAGGGTGTGTGGCTAGGCTGGTAGACCTGGGCTGGCTAGTCTTCATTCAGGTCTGGCAGCTACCCAGAGAGCCAGTTTGGTGTAGTGGTTAAGAGCGGTAGTCTCGTAGTCTGGGGAACCAGGTTCGATTCCCCGCTCCTCCACATGCAGCTGCTGGGTGACCTTGGGCCAGTCACACTTCTTTGAAGTCTCTCAGCCCCACTCACCTCACAGAGTGTTTGGTGTGGGGCAGGAAGGGAAAAGGAGAATGTTAGCCGCTTTGAGACTCCTTAAAGGGAGTGAAAGGCGGGATATCAAATCCAAACTCTTCTTCTTCTACCCATAAACGGGGGTCCTGGCTTGGCTGAGCAGCCAAGTTGTAGCTGGATTTCCTGCCCCTTGAATGTATGATGGCAGGAGCAAAGCACTCACATGCGGGAGCACAGGATTTGTTCATGTCTTGTCTTACTGAGATCTCCTGAATGTGGCCGTTATTGAAACCTGTTGATTTCGCCCTTCCTCCTCTGCAGTGTATAGTACAGTTTTCATGATGTTGTGATGCTGAGCGCTAACTCACTTTCACCAGAAAGCCCCAATTCAATTATTCATCCATTTAAATTATGAACCCACTTTGTAAGTCAAGGCATTTTCAAAGTAGCTTACAAAATAATAAGGTAACAAAAGAAAGATGCTGCTGAAAACAAAACAATATGTAGGTGAAAGAGCAAATAAAATTTGGAGACTGACATTGTTTTTGACAATGTTTTCTTCAAATTTAAGATAACTGTGCATGTTGTGTGTGTGTGTGTGTGTGTGTGTGTACGAATGCAGTTTTCAAGCCCAAAGGTATTGAATTTCTGATAACAGAATGTTTTTCACACAGGCTGTGTTTTTACTCAGGAGAACAAATAACGTTCCTTTTTGTTTTATTAATGATGGAATTTGGTGCTTATGAAATCAAGGGGTTTAATGGCACTGCCTTGAGCCAAGAGCGATTCAAGCTTTCCTGCTTAGTCCTGGCCAGACATAACCTCTTAGCAGCTGTATCAGAGGCACTTGCAATTCAATCTGTAGATGGGTTCCAAAGATAGATGTATATTTCTGACGGTCAATGCAGTTTCCTGACGTAGGCAGATAACTCCTGGGAGCAGCATGAAATTAACAAATGTTATTCTCACTCGGGGTCTGTTATATAACACAGATAACCCATTTTCACACATAATGAGACAGAAAATGAAATTCTTGCCACTTTGAACACAGTTTAATTGTTTTTGTGGAGATTTACGTTTCTTTTAAATGCAAATTTTAGCTAGATCCCTTTATGATATCCAAGAAGAAGTCCTGTTCAGGGAAAAGAAAGTCACATGTAAGAAGAAGTATATACCACAGGGCATGATCTACCTAAAGTTAAGCATTTTAGGGCAACCAGTGGGCACCTGCAACTGCAGTAGTTTGGGAAGAGAGTCTTTCCCAAGCTGATGTCCTGTAGATATTTTTAACTTTGGCCATAACAGCTGGGGCTGATGGGTGTTGTAGATCAATACAACTGGAAGGTACCACTTTGTGGAAGTACCAAGCGACAAGAAGGAAGGTGACCACATCTGGGGAGACCAAAGGAGCCATTGCTGATGAAGGGAGAAACAAAAATGAAAGGGATTCCAAGGGTTTGTGGGAAACAGGAACACTTGCATCTATCAATCTACTATCTGTCTGTCTACTTCTCTTTATCTATTATCTGCTATCGATCATGATTTTTTGCTCAAGGCTCAGAATGTTGCTTGCAGTTCTACTTGACCCACTGCAACTATTAAATGTAAGGTGTGTGTTTAACTTGCCCCAAGGTAACGGTGGCCAATGGTGTTTTGTGTTGGCTCTGCCACACACTACTGCTGAATTACCTTGGTACGGTATTGCCTCTAGTTTCCTGAGCCAACTAGCAGACAGCAGCATCATGCTGGAGAGGAGACCGACAGCCTGGGAGGCCTTTAGGTTTGCCATAACATAGCCTGGGTCTCCTCTCATGGCTCAATGCAAGACTGTTGCAGACTCCCATTGCCTGTGCCACTTGTAGCGCCATTGCCAAGGTTTAGCCACACTCATAAATGAAGGTGTGTGGTTCTGTTGCTTAAATCACCAAAAAAGATTTGCTCTGGATACACCTTTCTTCAGGGGAAGTGCCCTGCATTGGTTTGGCTTGTGTGATTGTGTGATGGATCTTTCTCTGCTTGAGGTGCTGGAGAGATGCTGCCAGTGTATTAAGAAAGGAAGAAATAGATCTGCATTGGATTTAATTGAATAGGTTATATACCTTGCTTAAGGGTTGTATTTGGTGTACATCCTGGACTTGATTCGTATGTTAGGAAGTAACCAGTAAAGAAATTTGTTACATACATTACCATTCAGCCTGTTGCACTCTACATGTTGTAACTATTGCATCTGTGTAACAAGGTACGTACAGCGGTACCTCGGGTTACATACGCTTCAGGTTACATACACTTCAGGTTACATATACTTCAGGTTACAGACTCCACTAACCCAGAAATATTACCTCGGGTTAAGAACTTTGCTTCAGGATGGGAACAGAAATCGTGCTGCAGCAGGAGGCCCCATTAGCTAAAGTGGTGCTTCAGGTTAAGAATAGTTTCAAGTTAAGAACGGACCTCCGGAACGAATGAAGTACTTAACCCGAGGTACTACTGTATTGTATTTGTTTTGCCAGTCAGAGCAGACAATATTAAGCAAATAGTCTGATCTGATACAAAGCACTCTGTTGTGTCCTTATAAGCGGTGATTCTGTCATTTGTGTTTGATATAACAAAGCGCATGTATATGAAGTGGGGGTGGGATTGAATAAATGAGTACAGAATGGTAAAATACTGCAGTGCAGTAAGCGCCTGAGTTTCAGTGTATCATGGGAATCCCTTTCTTAAAAAGAAAGAAAGAAAGAACCTTATAGCACTAGAGTAACATCTTCTTCTGCAAACTGTTATGTTCAATTATGGCAAATGCTCCTCTCTTTCACTTAAAACGATGCCTGTCTTAAGTGCTTGGAGCCTACTGTCCTGTCTGCTGAGTGCTGCTGACAAGGAAGACGTGCCAAAAGACAACCATCTCACTCTTACCACAAGCTCTTCACCTTTTGCAGCAAAGTCTCTGCCAAGTACGGGGGCGGGGGGGGGAGTCACCCTTGTAACCCCCAGATGTCAGCTCGCATCTGAAAATCGAGCTGGATTTTCTACTCAACAGCCTCCCGGTACACCTTGCCTCCAGATAAATTGCCATCACCGTTTCTCTACTTTTGTGCAGGGCAAGAGCAAAGAAATATTTGATACCTGGAATCGAAGTGTGCTTGTTTTGTCCTAGTAGATATCAGGCCGGTTAGCCTGAGATCTTGGTGTACAGGAGCCTAAAGGGGCAGGAAAAGTCAGGACATAAACATAGGTACCCAGATATGCTCAAAGTAGTTCATGGTATCGCCTCTTAAGTGAGCAATTAGGAGTAATATTGCCTGCATACTAAGCAATCTTAAAATCATAGATTCATAGAATTGTAGCATTGGAAGGAGTCGTCCCGAGGGTCATCTAATCAAACCCTCTGCAATGCAGGAATCTCAGCTAAAGCCTCTATGACAGATACCCCCCCCCCAAAAAAAACCTCTGCTTAAAACCCCCCAGGGAAGGAGAGTCCACAACCTCCTGAGGGAGTCTGTTCCACTGTCCAACAACTCTTACTGTCAGAAAGTTCTTTCTGATATTTAGTCTGAATCTACTCCCTTGTAATTTGAATCCATACCACTGTTGAACAACTCTTACCAAAAGAAAGTTCTTCCAGAAGTCTTGAGACATACTCCCCATCCCAAGTTGAAAATTCAGCGAGGGAGCTGTAATATCCCTTGATGAGTTGGTAGGCCCCACCTGCTAATATTTTATAAATTGCCTTTTTTTCTTTTTTTTGCTCTTTTGGGGCCCTTATTACCATTTTTAAAGTCACTTCTGGGTTCAGCATGGATGCACATTGATTAGGCACACGTAAATTGGGAGTTGCCTGTACAGTGGTACCTTGGTTTACAAACATAATCCGTTCCAGAGGTCTGGTTGTAAACCAAAACAGGTTGTAACCCAAAGCGCGCTTTCGCCAATGGGGCCTCCCAAAATAATCCCAAAAAAGGGACATGCACTTCCGGGTTTGATGTGGTTGTAATCCAGAACAGTTGTAATCCAAAGTGGTTGCAAACCAAGGTACCACTGTACTTATTTCAGTTAATACAAAATACTTACAGCTGAATATTAACTTGAATATATGCGCTTCCATGATGATTACTGCAAAATGGGACATCACATGGTTGCATTTTGATATTTAGGAGATGGGCATGTGCAAAAACTGAGTGCAAAAACTGCCAAAACAATATGCTTTAACTATGACCTGTAATATCTCAAGCACCCAGGTTTCCTTTGCTGGCAAAGGAGAAGCAAAAGGCCTCTTGCCTTTCCCTTTCCAACAAAACAAAAGCCCAGTTTGCACACGCTGATCTGGTCTGCTAGATCTCTCAGCCAGAGTGAGAAATTTTAAGATGCAGCTGGAAAGTGTCTTCTCCTAAATAAAAATGCAAGAACTCTCTGAAAATTCCTCTCCCAGCGAGAAGGTTGCCGGATATGGAAGATGACCATGATGAAGGGAACAGATGGGCTGGGAATCCAGATCACCGGAGGCCGAGGATCGAAACGTTCTCCTCACGCCATCATTATCGCACGGGTGGAAGAAGGAGGCTCTGCTCACAGGTACAATTTGTTCTGTTGTCACATCATGCACATCTGACCATCCCATCGTTTGGGTGTAACACAAAGGTTTAAATAAATGAAAACAGTGGGTAGCTGCCAAATTAGTTTTATCATTATTATTATTATTCCCCACTTTCCAGCAAGGATTAGCCCCTCAAAGCAACTTAAAATTCAAATCCGAAACAAACGAGAAAAAGTAAAATAATAAATTGATGCTGTTGCAAGAGTTGTTTCCCCACACAGCCACTCCCACCAAATCTCACCACTAAAAACGTTTCTCAAGCCTTCCTCATACTGAAGGCAACTTCTAGAGGCCCCACTAGAGCCCATCTAGGACACGCATCTAGCTCCCTGCTTTGTCTAGATTCTTTCAAGTCTCATATCAGGGTTTTTAGTTTCTACAGCAGAAGCTGCAACCAACCAAAAATCTTGATATGAAGCTTGATAGAATAAGTCCCTGTAAGATTGTGCTTTACCCCTGAAGCAACAACCCCAAATAGATTAATCCCTTTGCCATCACCCTTTTGAGGACATCCTTCTGCCCGTGGTGTGCCTGATGTTAGTAAATAAATTGCCTGGAGCACCCTTGAGTTTCTTGCTGTTCCAGTTCTACCACCAGGAGAACCAGAGATCTCAGAGACTGAAGCAATTTGAACAAGGCTTATTGGGAAATCTGGAAGCCACCAGGATAGTAAGATACGTGCAACTCACATGTGTTTCAAAAATCTGCGGTAGGTTCCTGAACCTGGAATGTAAACAGCCATATAATTAGATCCCGTCGTCCTTTATGGGATGGCATTTCTTATGCAGGTGGAAGAAAAGGATCCTTGGAGGTTTTTTGGCCTAGCATAAAATGTAGATGTACACCTCATTTTCATGAAGAGTACCTTCATTCACCATCCCTAACCATAGATCATGCTGTCTGGGACAGATGGGAGTTGGAGTCCAACCCCATTTGGACAGCCACTGGTTCCCCATTCCTGCTTTAGGTTGTTCTTTGTTTCTGAGCTTTTGTCTGGCAACCTTACTGTTGTAGCATGTTATAGGATTCCTTTGCCACAGTGAGAAAGTAGGTCAGGTACACTACACATAAGACTTGGCAGGGTCCATCTCTTGAAAAAGAGGCTAGCAGAAGTCTGCCAGTGTTCCTGCCTGTTCCTACCTGGGGAGATGGATTTGGTGCTGGGCAGTTGTACTACAGGAAAGGAAGCATGCCGAGCTAACTACTCCACAGCAAGTGAGCGAGTTAACTGCTCCACAGAAAATTTAATATTAAAGCTGACCTACTTACCAGTGATATCGTTAGTGTCTATAAAGTGCTCCGAGACGCTCCAGAGAAGGTGTTAAGTAAATGTGGAGTGACTTGAATATTCATTATTAACAAAATGCAGGCGGTGCCTCCTATATTTGACTTGAAACTTCCCCACTGAAAGTAGGAGGATGGGGAAAAGGAAGCGCCAACATTTATTCTTGCTTTCTTTGACTGGGCAAGGGGTGTGTGTGGCAACCCATTTTTTTTAATTAAAACAAAACAAAACACTTTTGCCCAAATGACGTGGTACCTCCTGTTGTTCCTTGAGCAGTAGCATCAGAATATAATGTTCGCCTACAGAATAATAACTTTCTTGACGCTTCAGAACCTAGAAACATTCCCCATGAAACTGAAAAGTCTTTGTTGTCCTTTTCCTCTTTCCTTAGAGATGGTAGACTGAAAGTTGGCGATGAACTGCTCATGATCAATGGCCACTCTTTGGTTGGCCTCTCCCATCAAGATGCTGTCGCTCTTCTTCGGTCGGCCGAAGGCCTTGTGTACCTGGTAGTTGCAAGCAGGGTAGGTAATAGTCCATTAAATGGATTCAGCATGTTTAGGTGTACACAGAAGATCTACTCCTGCAGTACGTGACTGTAGCCACTAGCTTAGATGGCTTTTGAAAAACGGGTGGGGAAATTCAGGATTGACAAAAGAAGGTACATCTTTACCCAGTGAATCAATACTGTAACCTGGGGAATTTGCCATTGCAACAATGAACAATAGCAATTAGCTTAGTTTGTTTTATTAAATTAATGGAGAAGAGGTTCCACAATGGCTATTGGTTGAGCTATATGGGGGTGTTATACATGTTTGAAGTGGCATTGGAACACATTTACTGCTTCCTGAGACATTTGTTTTGGAGGCAGAGAATATTTGTTCAAACCATTGTCACCCCATGTTATTTGACGGCATGAAACGTTGGAATGGTGAAAATGCAAAATATGCATCTAATTGTTTCCATCAGTACATAGAACAATAGGGGAAAACAAATGAATTCATTTTGACCTATTAAAAGCCCAGTTTCTCATGTCTTCAGTTGTTCATTGAATAGCATCATATACTCATTCACCATCAATTTTATTCCTGGTATATTCCTTTAATATACATATTGTGTCATTAAATCCCACCTTCTCACACTTACCTCATTGCCAATCTATATTGCTCAAAAGTGTTGTCAGTATAACTATTTCTAATAGCTCCCAAATCTTTCTATTTGTGTTTCTATTACTTAGCCAGAAAAAATATTTGCCAAATTTTGGAAATCACATGCCATTTAACAAAGTTTAATAGGGATTGCTTATTAACCCAGTGACCACCTTCCAACGCTTAACTCTTCTCTCATGCTTCCACTACATGCTAGAGTACGTATGAGAAACCTCGAGTGCGGCCCTTGAGACCTCTCTGTCTGGCCTTCTCTATCCAACTTTTCCCAGGCCACCCTCCTTGCCCAGATCACACATTCCTTGGCTGGAATGTGACCATGAATTACAACATTGCTTCTTGCAGCCCATCTCCAAAATTTAAAACCCTGTACCATGAGCAAAAGACACACCCAAGTCCACTGACAAGACTCAAGAGTCGTTAGCTTACGATGACTTCTGCAACGTTTCAGCTGGAGTTATTTAGCATCGGCCAGTTTGGCAGCAGCTTCGCAGTGTATCCCTCACCTTGTCAGTAGAACCATTCAGAATGTGGGTTGATGTGTTTGCATTTGAGATGGGCTGCGTTTCAAGAGCTGGGTTTTGGCCCACACCTTCCCAAAGTCCTTTCTCCAGTCACGCCACACCAGAATCTCTACAACTGACATGAATTCTCCTAGGAGAAAACCCTGCCAGAATCTGCTTCAGGTGAACTGCAGGTTGTGCTGTGTTCATTTTCAGGAGAGATGTGAAGGGCTGCTTCAGGTATGCACACACTTCACTTGACTAGTCAACTTTGATGCAACTGAATGGGACTTGGCTGAAAAGCAAGCCTTGCGATGGAGGGAAAGTTCTTTCTGTGGCAGCTTCCTCTGACCTGCTTGCTGTCCTCCATATGTTTTGGAATACAGCTGCTTTCGTTGGCCATGCTGCCTAGAGCTGATAGGAATTGGTCCAAAACATCTAGAAAGCCCCAGGTTGCGGAAGGCTGGTCTATCGTGTTGGATAGTAATGGCTGCTTCACGCATGTGACTTGCCATTTGATGCTGCCATCATCAGCTTATGAACATGTTACTGCGAATTATTCCAGTGAACACATTATGACCTCGTCTCTCCCCCCCCCCTTTTCTTAAAGCAACATGCAAAATGGAACAAAAGAAATGTATACCACAGGCACGTCACATTGATTTCAGCTCTTTTCAAAATTATGGTCTGTTTCCAACCAAGAAATCCAACGTGATTCAGCTCCTTGGTTCACTAGGGCCACATCTGCACCATATGCATTTAATGCTGTATCATACCGCTTTAAGCAGTCATGGCTTCCCCCAAAGAATCATGGGAACTGTAGTTTGCTAAAGGTGTGAGAGTAGTTATCCCTCTCACATAGCTACAATTCTCAGAGTGGAGTAGTACTCTAATCATCCATGGTTTGAGGATAATGGATGAAGCCCACAGTCCTCAGCATGATTTCCTGAGAGTATGCACAACTGAAAGCAGGGAATTCTATAAGCCTACAGTAAGACAAGACAAGAAAGGCTATGAGGGTCATAGAACTGTAGAGCTGGAAGGGACCCTGAGGATCATCTAGTCCAACCCCCTACAATGCAGGAATATGCACCTGTCCCATACGAGGATGGAATCTACATCCTTGGTGTTATCAGTGCCATGCTCTAACCAACTTTAGCAAAAGCAGGACTTGCCAATCAGAAGGTAGGCGGTTCGAATCGCTGTGACGGGGTGATCTCCCGTTGCTCGGTCCCTGCTCCTGCCAACCTAGCAGTTCGAAAGCATGAAGTGCAAGTAGATAAATAGGTACCACTCCAGCGGGAAGGTAAACGGCTTTTCCATGCGCTGCTCTGGTTCGCCAGAAGCGGCTTAGTCATGCTGGCCACATGACCCGGAAGCTGTACGCCGGCTCCCTCGGCCAGCAAAGCGAGATGAGCGCCGCAACCCCAGAGTTGTCCGTGACTGGACCTAACGGTCAGGGTTCCCCTTTACCTTTTTATACAAACTAAGTTTTAAAATTTATGTATTTCATACATTTATATCCTGCTTAATACCAAAAGAGCTTCAAAGTGCTTTACACACACACACACACACACACACACACACACACACACACACACACACACCATTAAAGAAACAGGAAACCAGGGAGGTAATAGAACCATTGGATGACAAATGTTAAAACAAAAACAAAAACGGAGGTGAACATTTTTGAAGGGTGTTGTGCTCATGGCTATGTTCCTGCATTCATTGCTTGTGTGGATTGTATGATTAGATCACTTCTGGGAGTCTCAAGACAGTTGTCTTCACCAGTGTATACCATCGCAATCTCCCTTTACACTGACCCACAATATATCATGCAATACTAATACATCACTAACTTTGCAGGGTTGTTGTATTAAGCTTGTATGTGCAAGGATGTAATGCCAAGTGTTCTTCTTCCTCTCCTCCTCCTCCTCACAGGAAGGGGCGGAAGAGGATTTTCTCAGTTACCCATCTACAAGTTTGCCAGACTTAATCAGCACTTGCTCTGCTCAAGATGCGGCTCCCTGGACTGACAATAAAGAGAATGAAGAGCCGGAGGAGGAGGAGGAGGAGGACAAAGGAAAGACTCTGGTGCCAGAAGTCCTGGAACCCGTAAGTGTGGCTTTAGATATGCTGCTTTGAACATCGCTTGGTTAGCAAATTGACTGCCACCTTCAGGAACTATGGCTGCCGCTTTGGAAATGTGTCATGATGCAATAACTTCCCAGTAAGTTAGTCTTATCATCATAACATCAAGATATCAAACCAGGACTGACATAATAGAATCATAGAGTCATAAGGGAACTAATAATAATAATAATAATAATAATAATAATAATAATAATAATAATAAATTATTTATACCCCACCCTCCCCAGCCATAGCTGGGTTCAGAGCGGCTAACACCAGGGACACGGGTGGCGCTGTAGGTTAAACCACAGAGCCTAGGACTTGCCAATCAGAAGGTCGGCGGTTCGAATCCCCGCAATGGGGTGAGCTCCCATTGCTCGGTCCCTGCTCCTGCCAACCTAGCAGTTTGAAAACATGTCAAAGTGCAAGTAGATAAATAGGTACCGCTCCGGCGGGAAGGTAAACAGCGTTTCCATGCTCTGGTTCGTCAGAAGCGGCTTAGTCATGCTGGTCACATGTATGCTGTACGCCAGCTCCCTCGGCCAATAAAGCGAGATGAGCGCCGCAACCCGAGTCGGCCACGACTGGACCTAATGGTCCGGGGTCCCTTTACCTTTACCTTGAACACCAGTAAAATTACAATAGAAACGTAATTGGGGGGGGGGCAATTTAAAATACAGGTTAAAATGCAATTTAAAAAGCAGCTTCATTTTAAATGTAGCCCATAAATCAACACTGTAAGGGGAGGGAAGACATAAGGGTCAGAATGAGTCCAAACCAAAGGCCAGGTGGAACAGCTCTGTCTTGCAACCCCTACGAAAAGATGTCAAGTCCTGCAGGGCCCTAGTCTCTTGTGACAGAGCGTTCCACCAAGTCGGGGCCAGTACTGAAAAGGCCCTGGCCCTAGTTGAGACTTGGTGGTCAATTCCAACCCCTGGCTCTGAAGCTTCAATTCAGCAGCCTAATTAAGGGTTCTCTCTCTCTCTCTCTCTCTCTCTCTCTCTCTCTCTCTCTCTCTCTGTGTGTGTGTGTGTGTGTGTCCCCTTTTTGTTGTTGCTGTTATTGACCAACTGAGAGTCATAAAGCTTTGTCAACCTACTTCAAATCACCCAGTCACTTCCTAGTAGACCCTGATTTATGTGCTACCCATCCTGCCCTATAGACTCCTCACAAACATTAGTCTATTGAGTTGTGCAGACAGCAGGTGTGTACGAACTGTTGGTACTTTGCAGGGGGGATTCAAATACATACCAGAACTTTGGTTTTGCCCAGTGGATTAAAGTGTTCTCATGCCCTATGTGTAAAAAATATATATATCAATGTTTTAAGAATGTATTTTTGCAGTTTGGAGAATGACAGGGAAATGCACTGAAAAGTATGGGATGAACAAATGATTAGCGGGAACATGTATAAACACCCTGCAAGCAAATTGCGATAAATGTGGGATGAATGCTCATTCTCATATAACCTCCCTGCAAACCAGTCAGAACAAATGCTCAATAAAGACCAGACATAATCTAACCACCATGCAAGCTTTGTGTGAGCATATCATGATGAATGTTCCAGTGCCATCTATCCTACACACCCCCATTTTATTGCTGAGGCAACCCAGTTGGATGGTTGGGGTATAAGTAATACATTATTGTTATTATTATTACTGGGGCATACATGCTTTTGCACCCAGCCTCTCCTCCTGGATCTGCTCCTACTTCATACTTTCTCTTCTTGAGTCGAAGCAGCTGTCTTCTTGGTTTGTGGGCTTTGCCACACTGTTGCTTTCTGTTAATTAATGAGACTTAGGGATGCGGGTGGTGCTGTGGGTTAAACTACAGAACCTAGGACTTGCTGATCAGAAGGTCGGCGGTTCAAATCCCCACAACAGGGTGAGCTCCCTTTGCTCGGTCCTTGCTCCTGCCAACATAGCAGTTCGAAAGCATGTCAAAATGCAAGTAGATAAATAGGTACCGCTCCGGCGGGAAGGTAAACGGCGTTTCCGTGCGCTGCTCTGGTTCGCCAGAAGCGGCTTAGTCATGCTGGCCACATGACCTGGAAGCTGTACGCCGGCTCCCTCAGACAGTAAAGCGAAATGAGCGCCGCAACCCCAGAGTCGGTCACAACTGGGCCTAATGGTCAGGGGTCCCTTTACCTTTACCTTTAGGGATAGATCCAGATATCAGGCTAAAAAATTTTCTAAGCACAAAGTGTATAGCATAACTGTATAAACAATATGGGTGTATTTTAAAAAAAATAAATGCAAAAAAGTTATTCCCACTTGATACTAACCATATGGATTACCCAGTACTGTGGCTTGAACTCAGTAAAAGTAATGTCTAATGGGAAAACCAACAAGCCCCCTTTTCGTTCATTGCAGTGTTGAGGGCTGCAAAAGGTACAAGAAGTCTGTTTCCTGCAGGTGCTGAAATAGCCAATATATGTGTGTAATCTAACACCCCTTTAAAATAATAACCATCTGTTTTTAGGGAGGGAATTTGGTTTCTGGAAGTTTTACAGTGTTGCAAAATCTTTGGCTCTCTTTTGCTTTACATTGTACAAAAAAAAAATCTGTTTAAGTTAAACACACACACAAAAACCTGAATGAACTCTTTATTTGCTCATTTGTGATAACGCTGATTCATTGCATTTCCCCCCAAAAATGCCTATCCTGTTGGCTATTCAGTAAAACCACTCTCTAGTGGAAAGTAGGACTCCCACACCCTGCCTAAAAGGGTGTCTTGTACAGTTTTGGAAACTCTTCTGCAGTTGAGAGCAGCAGCCATTGTGGAAGCTGCTGAAGAAGTGTGTGTGAGAGAGAAAGAGCAGAATTCTTTGCAAGGATTAATGTTCTGGCCTTTGATAAGTTCAGTTACAAATAAGCAACGACCCCAATCCAGCTGAGGGCTGTATGCCATGGTGGCTGATGCCCATTGGATCATCATCATCATCATCATCATCATAATACAGTGGTACCTTGGGTTACATAAGCTTCAGGTTACATACGCTTCAGGTTACAGACTCCACTAACCCAGAAATAGTTAAGAACTTTGCTTCAGGATGAGAACAGAAATCGTGCTCCGACAGCAGCGGGACAGCACCCATTAGCTAAAGTGGTGCTTCAGGTTAAGAACAGTTTCAGGTTAAGAACGGACCTCTAGAACGAATTAAGTACTTAACCCGAGGTACCACTGTAATAATAATAATAATAATAGCCAGCTAGTTTGAAGCACCGTCCACACATAGTCTTCTTCTTTGGTGATCACTTGTAGCCGAGTAAGATTGTCTTCCAAAACAGGGTTTTAGCAGTGAGTCCGTAAGTGACTGTGGAGGCCAATTCTGGATCCACACGTCCTTCCACAGTGGGGACATAGGTTTCCGGGCGGGAGTTGATCATGGTGAGGGTTTGCCAAGCGTGCCTTCTTCTTAGCACGTTTCTCCCTTTCGTCCTGAGTTCGAGTGTCTTCAAAGCCCATGTCACCTTAGGCAAAGGCTGTTCTCCATTTGGAGCGCTCGCAAGCCAGTGTTTCCCAGTTGTCGGTGTTTATACTACATTTTTTTAGATTTGCTTTGAGAGAGTCTTTGAACCTCTTTTGTTGACCACCAGCATTACGCTTTCCATTTTTAAGTTCGGAATAGAGTAGCTGCTTTGGAAGACAATAATCAGGCATCCATACAACATGACCAGTCCAACGAAGTTGTTGTTGAAGAATCATTGCTTCAACACTGGTGATCTTTGCATCTTCTAGTACACTGGCATTAGTTCACCTGCTTAGTAAGTCAGAATATGCACAAGCATCATGCATGAACAGATGGACCTTTTCTTACTTCATTGGTCCTCCCCAGACACAAGTGGCAGAACAAGTGGGAATTCAACTCTTAACCACAGCTTGCTATTATGTGTGAGCCCAGCACAACTATGGTTAATGGCTTCTAAACAAGCCTGGGTATGAAACTATGGTTAAAAGTTGCCTTAATATCCTGACTCATTTGGAAGCAATTGGACAAACTTCAAAAGCCCTTCACGGCATCTCTCTTGGAACATCCCCTTCCAGGCAGAAAACTGGTCTTGGCTTCTGCATTGCCAGATGACTTTATACATCCGTTGTGAAAAGAGAAACTAGAGCACTCCTTACAACGTAATAGTATGTTATTTCCTAGGACACGCTGTTTATTTTAAAAGTGCCTTCAATAGCTATGTGCCATACACAATTATTTAAAGGAAGAAGCAGCCACGGGCCTGCCTTGAAAGCTTACAATTAAATAAATGATACAACATGAGAAAAAGGAAAAGGAAAGGTCCAAGGTAGGCCCCCTTCTTTGGGCTAATTTTATAAGTAGATCACGCTTAATTAAGTGAACGCTTATAAGGATGAAACAATGACACCTATAAATTCAGCTGATGTGGAGAGAATAATTGGGTGCACTCTTCCCACCTTGGATCAAATCTATGCTTCCAGGTGCCATAAGAAAGCTGCAGAGATAGCGCAGGATAGTACGCACCCCGGAAATGATCTCTTTCAGCTTCTGCCTTCTGGAAGAAGGCACTGGGTTATAAAGACTAGGACTAGCCGCCAGTTTCTATCCAAATTCGATTTTGGTTTTACACGCAGCGTAAGGAGTCTCTATGGGTGTATATTGTATTTAAAAATGGAGTATCAGAGTTTTTAGGGGGCTAACCAGGTTGGGATACTGGGATAGCAGGCTTGTTGGTTTTTGAATGTCTTAAGTAGATTTTTCGATTTCATTGTTCTGTATGGGACAATGACAATAAAGATTATCGTATCGTAGTCCTTTCTACAAAGCTAAAATCTTGCTGATGGCAGAGAATGCAAGAAGGGGAAGGAGGAACTCCAGCCCTCCCCAATTCAAAAAAAAATTGGACTGGTGGTGTTCACACATGTGCAATTCAATAGCGGCTGGTCCATTAGGTGTCTGGCGAAATGCTCCACCAACTTCCGTCTGCTTTCAGTCATTCCCCACCTGCCTGCCTTCTTGCTTGCAACTGGTCTAAGGAGCAAGACTGCCTCTTCCTTAATCTCAGCATTGCCCTTGTAGAACTAAGAAGGGGGAGGTTGAGGGTAAAAACCCAAAGTAGTTGAGTCCAACTGTCCTTGCCCCTAGCTCCACCTCCTTCGTCTTGGGGTTGCCCTTGTAGAACTCAGCAGGGATGAGGATCGGGACAAAACTAGACTTAGTTGGCTCCAAGTGCCATTGGTTCTGGCTCTGCCTACTGGGCAACCTGCCTTCTGCCTCGCCAATCCCAATGGGCACTAGACAGCTCTGACAAGTCTCCTGTCATAACAAGGAAACTAGCCCTGTGAAGGTTGCCCTGGAACTTCTCTTTTTTAATATGATTTTTATTAATTTTCCAATAAAAACAAATTTATAACATCATTAAACATCAAAAACTCATCACACATCTTTTTTTCTTTTAGACTTCCATCAACATGTCTGATAATTTTCCGTAATTATCACAAATCTTCACCTTTCTTAATTTATATTGCACTATATATATATCTTATCTTACCATGTTGTTTAAACAGTATTTCTACCAAACCTTCTTACAGAGCTTCTTGAAAACTTACAAACTGCCCTGGAACTTCTCAATTAGCCATGGAAGGAGGTAGCATGAAACGACACACATCTTCACATTGGATGTGCAGACTTCCTTCATGAGCACTGAGTTTTAGAGGAAGACTCTGGGCATGGCCACAACATACATTGGAGGGCATCTAAAGGATATTTTGTAGGGACGTGGGGGGCACTGTGGGTTAAACCACAGAGCGTAGGACTTGCCAATCAGAAGGTCGGCGGTTCGAATCCCCACGACGGGGTGAGCTCCCGTTGCTCGGTCCCTGCTCCTGCCAACCTAGCAGTCCAAAAGCACATCAAAGTGCAAGTAGATAAATAGTTACCGCTCCGGCGGGAAGGTAAACGGCGTTTCTGTGCACTGCTCCGGTTCGCCAGAAGCAGCTTAGTCATGCTGGCCACGTGACCTGGAAGCTGTACTCCGGCTCCCTCGGCCTATAAAGCGAGATGAGCGCCGCAACCCCAGAGTCGGCCACGACTGGACCAGTCAGGGGTCCCTTTACCTTTTAAAGGATATTTTAAGCATTTGACTTTTCTGACAGGTCTACAATTCCCAGTACTACGGTTCCCAGAGTTTGGGGGAATGTGCTTTAAATGTGCATTGGATGGTCTTTAAATGCATGGTGTGGATCTTTCCCCTGTTTGATCCAATGATTTTAAGCCAAGTTGTAGTCGGTTTCAACTCCAGGAAGGTTTACAGAGCAGCAAATTTGCTCTGGAGGCAGACAGAAGTTTAACAGAGATATCATTACTCTACCAGCTTATTTAACTGTTTTGCCTGTTGTAGCAACAAAGTTTCATAGCTGCAGTTTAAAAAGGAAAGTGCTTCTTTATTACAAATGCAAAAGGTACAGCTTGGTACAGCGTTGAAACCTACGCAAAAATAATCCAAACCAATAAAACCTGGGCTGGAAAGATGAAGGATGGGAACACATTAAAAGTTTTTATTGCAGGACTGAGACAGCCGAAATGATCTATAACGTTCTCATATTTGTCTTAAGTTGTCTCTTCCCCTTTAGCCTTGGCTAGTGAGTTTAATGACAATAAATAACCATGATGATTCATGTGAATGTGATATTTGTGTGTTTTTAAAACTGAAGTTCTAAAGTGCTACAGATAGGTTAAGGAAGGAAGGATGTTAAAATGACATTTTCTGCTGAGATTTGTGTACAGTTTCACTGCCATACTGGACCTTTTCCTGCGTTGTTAAGCTTTTAAAATTCCTAACCCTTTCGCTCTTTAAGTAGATGTTCCTGCCTAGGGGACAGCTGAAATGGAGTGCTAATGTCCTGGCCCAGACCTTGTCCTGGGCCATGTGATATATAAAAACATGTACATATGGAACAACTCTTCTGATACGTTTCGTATCTTGACATTTTAAAGATTACATGCCTTGGGTTTTATCCATTTGTAAGCCATCTTGCGGATCTGTTTTGATGGGAGGGTAAGGTATAAATTAAATTAGCAGATAAAGAAATTTCTCCCAGACCTTGACCTGGTTTGTTCACCACACTAAGCCAAACCATAATAATAAAATAATAATAATTTGTTATTTATACCCCGCCCATCTGGCTGGGTCCCCCCAGCCACTCTGGGCGGCTTCCAACAAAACACTAAAATACAATAATCTATTAAACATTAAAAGCTTCCCTAAACTGGGCTGCCTTTAGATGTCTTCTAAAAGTTTGGTAGTTATTTTTCTCTTTGACATCTGGTAGGAGGGCGTTCCACAGGGCGGGTGCCACTACCAAGAAGGCCCTTTGCCTGGTTCCCTGTAACTTGGCTTCTTGCAGCGAGGGAGCCGCCAGAAGGCCCTCGGTGCGCTGGACCTCAGTGTCCTGGCAGAACGATGGAGGTGGAGACGCTCCTTCAGGTATACAGGACCGAGGCCGTTTAGGGCTTTAAAGGTCAGCACCAACACTTTGAATTGTGCTCGGAAACGTACTGGGAGACAGTGTAGATCTTTCAAAACCAGTGTTATATGGTTTCGGCAGCCGCTCCCAGTCACCAGTCTAGCTGCCACATTCTGGATTAATTGTAGTTTCCGGGTCACCTTCAAAGGTAGCCCCACATAGAGCGCACTGCAGTAGTCCAAGCAAGAGATAACCAGAGCATGCACCACTCTGGCGAGACAGTCCACGGTCTCAGCCTGCGTACCAGATGGAGCTGATAAACAGCTGCCCTGGACACCGAATTGACCTGCACCTCCATGGACAGCTGTGAGTCCAGAATGACTCCCAGGCAGCGCACCTGGTTCTTCAGGGGCACAGTTACCCCATTCAGGACCAGGAAGTCTTCCACACCCACCCGCCTCCTGTCCCCCAGAAACAGTACTTCTGTCTTGTCAGGATTCAACCTCAATCTGTTAGCCGCCATCCATCCTCCAACCATAGGTTAGCATGAGTGAACAGTCTCCCAGAATGGAGATGGTAGTTACTTTCTTCCTCCTCTGGTTTTTCTGTGCTACTACAGGTTCAGCCAAACTGCCTAATTATGCAAACTGAGCCAAATGTTTCATGCTAGGATGTCTACACCCACGATGTTAGAAGTTCCTTTGCATCTGTTCTTGTAGTCTTGAAAAGCTTGTTTTCCTATATAAATTTATGGAGCGAATGCTCCTCGCCTGTCAGTGTTTTGAATGTTGCACATGGAGTTCACGTGGGTCTGCTGAGATGGAATGCCCCTGCTTTTAGTAACAGAAACTAGATATCCTTGGTTAAAGTTTAAAAGTCATTTCTTGTGTGAGGAGTGGTCCATAAACCGCTTACGTTTTTTGGTTGGGGTGGAGAACTCAGACTATTTCCATCCTGTGTCGGTTTTTGCATGTGTTCATTTACAAGCCAAGCTGGGATAGCTCAGTTTACAAGCCAAGCTGGGATAGAGCATGAGACTCTTCATCTCAGGGCTGTGGGTTTGAGCCCCATGTTGGGCCGAAAATTATTGCATTTCAGGTGGTTGGACTAGATGACCCTTGTGGTCCCTTCCCAACTCTACGATTCTAAGTCTTTGCTATTCTACTGAGTTTTATGAAAAGCTTCATGATTTTTGTTGTTGTCATAAACACATATTTAAATACTACTTTCTCACAAAAGACACATTTCCAAAATGTGTTCTCTCTCCACCAAGTACACTGTCTCTTGAGAAATGCATGAAAACATTGGGAAGAGCATGAAATCCAATGGGTAGCGGCTTCCTGATCTGCACATTAGTCTGGGAGTCGAGGATTAGCATAGTTTGCACCAAGATTTGCAAAGAATGAGCTCCTCAGACACCCCTAGATTTTAGCAAAATCGCACCATGGAAATAGGCGAAATACCATATTGGCTTGAATATAAGATGCACCCACAAATAAGCCCCAGCTTTAAAATTCAAGGCTTATTTGTGGGTGCGGCCTGCCTCCTGGCTCTACCGCCCTGAACAGGGGGTAGCTGGCGCTTGGTGCCCTGCTCCCCAAGTCAGCGCCAGCGCTTGGTTCCGAGCACACTGCATACCCGCCTCCCAAGCCAGCGCCCAATAAGTCTTATTGAGCTTGCTCAATAAGTCTTTCACATCAGCTGAAACAGGAACCCCCTTTATACTCGTCTCATTGGCCAGCCTGCATGGATGGAGCCAGTATATGGCTTGAGGGTACTTCACTGAGAACAGAGGTGGGCAATAGCTGGTCTGTAGGCCAGTCTTGGCCCACCAATGGGGTCTAATTTGACTCGCAAGACCATATTCCGCAAACCACACTCACCCAGCCATCAGCTGACATCACTCATGATGGGCAGGAGGATGGAGTAAAATCCTGTATTGGCTGTGTGGAGCAGGGTACAGATGAGTTCAGCAGGATTCAACCCCCAATCATCAGCTGATGAGCGGGGGTTAAATCCTGCTCAGTTAGGCAGGATTCCAGGGTCTGCATGGCAGTGGCGTAGCGTGGGGGGTGCAGGGGGGGCCGGCCGCACCGGGCGCAACACCTGGGGGTTAGGGTTAGGGGGCGCAAATCCACGGGTTAGGGGGTGCAAATTACTTGCCTTGCCCCGGGTGCTGACAACCCACGCTACGCCACTGCTGCATGGACACCATTTCAACAGGGGAGTCCAATGCAAAGCCCTTTCCTGATTCTGGCAGGAGTTTGCAGCAGCATTCCTGCGGAAACAATGACCGGCCCTTCCAGGCACACCTGTCAAAGCCGACCTATGAGGCTGATCCTGATAAGGATCTGGCCCATGGAGCAGAAGGAAGTTTCCCTACTTGCAGCTTAGAAGTGGTGAGTTGCTGCTCTCAAAGGCTCACCACACAGGGAAGCTGCATGCAGACCCAACATCCTGGCAAATTTGGACATTTGGGTCAAGATTTGGGTACGGGTGTCCCATGTTTCATCTAGGCATTGGTAGGCATGCATGTGCGGCAGCATGCACCTACCCAGAGAGGCATATTTCCCTAAATATGCTGACTTCAAGTGTTCCGTTCCTTCTTTTTTAGGCCACATGGATATACCAATCAATTTTCGTGGAAATACCTGATCTTGGAAACAAGATATTAAAACAAAATGAACACTAATGTTACTCTGCAATCTAGTTGTTGTTAATAGAATAACATTTCACTTGATGTGTGGTTCTATCGCATCTGCACTTTGCTTTCCTGCAAAAACACTGCAGCTGACTGCAATTTGAACCCTACTGGGCTCTGTTAAAAATGTATTTTAAACATGCTGTGCTTCAAAAAGCATCATCTACATAATTTGAAAATGGGCCTTTAGATCAAATACTTTGGAAAGTAATGTGCTACATTGCAGATTTTTCCTCTGAGCGCATCATGGCGCGAACAGTGCAAAAGGCAGGCAGAAAAATATCTTGGGAGTGCTTCTTTCATATTTTTTTGTTGTCTTTGATGGCATGAAAGGGATGTCCTCCGTACTAAAGCTATATGTGGTTAGTTTACATAGGACTATTTCCTCTGGCATTGTTCTTCTTTCTTGGCTGTATAAATAAAAATCCTTTAAAAAAATTTAATAAGTTGTACTGTCACATATGCTGGAGTCCTGTCTGGGCAAGAATGAAGCTGAGAGCTACACATTGATGCCTTGGCATGGATTAAACAGAGAGCTGCAAGTGGGGATTGCGGCATCTAAAGCAGGGGTGGGGAAAACCTTTGGCCTGGAGGTTCAAATGTAGAAAGGGATGCAAATAGTATTACTTTTCATTTGGGGATTTGAGGATTTCCCCTTCCAGGCCCTTGGGAGGGAAAGGGAAAGGAGAGACTGCAACAGAGGAAGGTTCTAGCTAGTTTCTTGAAGGTGCTTGAATAGACGTCACCATTTCAGGTCAAAGTTAAGAATGTTCATGCATTCCTAGATGAGACTGGAACTTGCAAAGTTGTTTGTGTGTGTGTGTGTGTGTGTGCGCGCGCGCGCGTGTGTGTGTTGGTGTTATTTGCTTCCAACCTTTGTGTGATCATGCCATCAGAATTACTGTCGTGTGTAAGGAAGGGCTCAGCCACACTCCCTCTTGCATTGCACTGTCCAGGCACAGCTCTGTGATTTAATGCTCTGTGTCGGAGTGGTTTTTATGTTTTTGCTTGTTGTTCTGGTGCTTTCCCCTGGGAAAACCTGCATTTTACTGCTGAATTGGAGCAGATATCCATGGAAACGTCGGTTTCCATGTGCTCCAATTCAGCTGTAAAAAGATAAAGGTAAAGGACCCCTGACAATTAAGTCCAGTTGCACACAACTCTGGGGTTGCAGCGCTCATCTTGCTTTACAGGCCGAGGGAGCCAGCGTTTGTCCACAGACAGTTTTTCCGGGTCACGTGGCCAGCATGACTAAGCCACTTCTGGTGCAATGGAACACCGAAACCAGAGCAGTGCATGGAAACGTCGTTTACCTTCCTGCCAGAGCGGTACCTATTTTATCTACTTGCACTTTTTGGCATGCTTTCGAAGTGCTAGGTTGACAGGAGCAGGGACCGAGCAACGGGAGCTCACCCTGTCGTGGGGATTCAAACTGCCGACCTTCTGATTGGCAAGCCAAGAGACTCAGTGGTTTAGACCACAGCGCCACCCGCGTCCCAAAAAGGTAAAGGACCCCTGATGGTTAAGTCCAGTCGCAGATGACTCTGGGGTTGCGGTGCTTGTCTCGCTTTACAGGCCAAGGGAGCCGACATTTGTCTGCAGACAGTTTTTCCCAGTTTTTATGCAGGTTTTCCCAGGGAAAGCACTGGGACCAAAAATAAAAATCCTCAGACATGGAGCTTTAAAGCCCAAACCTGTGCCTGGAAACATGGCACAGAAGGAAGTCTGAATGACCCCTAAGTGTTGCACACATGTCTTTTGGGAACCCTCATATGTGAACGTGCCATATTAAAATTTAATTCAATAACGTTCAAGGACATTGCCTGGTTTATCTCTGGGGAAAGATTCCCCTCCTCTTTAGGTAGGAGGTGTGTTTAAAGGGAAAAGTGGGTGGCAGGTTCACGCACCAAGGTACCCAACAGAGATGTGTGTTAACACAAGAGCCTTAAAATAAAAAATCGGTGGTAGACTTGCATGGCAGAGATTGGGGGAAATGACGAAAGGGATGATACTGTAAGATGCCTGTATGTTTGTTTTTGCATCTCTACCTGAGGACAAATGATAAACATGGCATCCCCTGTTTAGAAAGGAAAGTGATGGGAACCTTTTGTTTGCAAGTCTGTCAGAAGAAAAGATCAGGAAGCAAGATTAATGTTCAATCGCTGGAACTGCCCTTGTGGTTTTCTGAATAGGGGG
The DNA here is from genome assembly GCF_964234715.1 of Podarcis melisellensis. Taxonomy (NCBI): domain Eukaryota; kingdom Metazoa; phylum Chordata; class Lepidosauria; order Squamata; family Lacertidae; genus Podarcis; species Podarcis melisellensis. The sequence goes on from NC_138543.1 coordinate 47,842,788, forward strand.
AAATGCAAAGTAAACAAATCCGAACTTTAAAAGATTCTTGCTAAGAACTGTTCAGAGGCCACTTAGAAGCCTGTATTTCCTGAGACCTCCTACATGCAAACAAAGAGTTGGTGACCCATGGAACAATGAGCTTTGAGATATGCTTTTCTGCCTAGTGGCACAACTGGGTGAATGGTGGCGGTGATACAAATAAGCTGGCTCCACCTTTGGGATTGTTACTGGAAATACTGTGAAGGAAGGAGGAAAAGAAGCAGGCAAACAGATCAGCTGTCTTAGATTTGCAATAACATTGATTCAGCCTCCAGAATCCTATTTCTTTAGAAAAGACTACCTCCTTATGGAAGATTAAAACCTCATCAAAATGAAAACTGTTGATGCACTTTCTTAAAAGGGAATCCACAGCGTAAAGAGGCAGCGTAAAGAGGCAATGTAAAGGCAGTTCGCCTAAAGCGTGACCCCGAAATTTCGGATGCCCCCCAATCTGATGCCAAAGCTTAGTGCTAGTTTTGTGCCGTGAAGCCTGCGTTTCATGCCCCCACCCCAAACTGAGGAATTTACACAGCAAATCGGGGTCACAAGTTAATGCCAAAAAATCCAATTTTGTCTGATGGTCTCCAAAGAGGCACCAAAGTTTTGTGCCACAAAACCCACATTTTGTGCACACACACCGCCCCCCCCCCCGCAAAGTAAGTCACTGGCACTCAAACTGGGGACCAACCTTGTCTGATTGACCGCAAACTGGTGCCAAAGTTCTGGTTTGGTGCCATTTTGTCCCGCAAACTCTGCTTTCTGTTCTGCCCCCCAGAATTAGTAATCGACACTCAAACCGGGGGGCATAGTCACACATTACTGGATCTTTTAAAGGCCTCACTCTTTTACCCTGCTGAGATCATTTTGCTTACAGCAGGGCTTCCCTTGATAGGGCAGCCACTTCGCCTGACAAGAAAAGAGGACAAGATTTGCATAAAAATTCCGTATTCAAATTTCTATGTATAGATGCAAATTTAGAAACCATTGCTATAATTTAAATAGATGTATAGTATGTCTCACAATAATGGGGAAGACAAGACTAGGTGACCTGTGTGCTTTCTCAGTTGGCTCTCTGGGTGCTAACTTTTGAGAAGCAAATTCAGCAGCCCTCTCTCTTTTCTTATGGATCCTTATGTTTAAATCTGACTTAAACAGGACATCCCTGTTTAAACAGAGCAGGGTTAGGGAACTTGTGGCCCTCCAGACTCCCACCGTCCCCAGTCAGCATGGTCAGAGATCAGCAATGATGGGAGTTGTAGTCCAACAACACCTGGAGAACCACATGTTCCCCATCCCTGAAATAAAGGATGCTTTAAAGTAGAGGGCTGTCTTCCGACAGTCCTTCAAATGGTGGACCTTGTAGACCAAGAACAAACATTGGTCATGGCTCACGGTTTGGATGGCGTGCTAAGCCAAACCATGGCTTTGCTAACAGAAGTACAGCAACTGATAGTGTTACATGTGCGCAAGAACAGTCTGCAGCCAGATATTGAAGAGAACGGTCAGTAGTGGTGCAAAATGGTCCTTTCAGATAGTTTGTCCACAGTTACTGAACTTTTCTTTCAGGAACCCCCGATTGGGGTTTCCTTGGCAGCTTGAATTTTTCTGGAATGCAGTTTGGGAAACACTGTTTTCAATTAGCAATATGAATTCAGAGCGGAATAAGCGGCACTTCCTGGAAAGCAAGGGAACCCAGAATGGCATGGTTACTGTTTTGGCAGAGGGGCAGTCTGTAAAAAGATTACATTCATGTGTGGCTGGGAGAATAAGACAAGAGTTGCGTTTTCATTGAACTGTGGCACCACAGATCCTTTCTGTAGCCAAGGATTACAAACTGGGGCCCACGAGAAATTTGTACAAGCTTAATGGGTAGAGTTTCTGTTTATTTTCCAAGCAGGAAGAAATCTGGGTCTTTCAGAAAGTAGAAAAGCTTCAGTGTGTACAATAAACTTCATGCCCCTGATCCTTTTTTCACAACCACATAGTGTTTTATCACAGGTATATTACCTTACTTTTGTGCCTAATAATAATTCATTTTATGGAGATCTGGAACAAAGCAAATAATCCAGCACGCCAATTAGAACATTGTAAAATACCTGTATGAGATGCTTTGTGTGTCTTTTGTAGAAGACGAAGAGGAAAAAGTAGTCATGCATTGGAACTGGTCCATTATGTCAAATGAGGCACTGCTTCGTCAACTTTTGCCTTCAGACGTTCCTCAAATTCCTGACTTCTTACTGACCTCCAATCCAGTGGGTGGCACTGCCTCTGATTCCTCCTCCTTAATCTCAGGGCCGTCCTTCATCCTCAACAAGGAGGAAGATGGCGAACAAAACTAGAATTATTTATAACTCTACCTGCTCTTTATTCTGGCTCCACCTACTGGTGGTCTCCCAATCTTCTGCCCTATGTGTCTCAATGAGCGAAGTGAGTCAGGAGCTATCATCATATTTCTTCAGGCGGTTGATGAAGACCTGGCTTTTTTAAAAGGGCCATTGGACTGAATGATCCTTTTGTTGTCGAGAGTTTCTGACTAGTGCTTTGGAATTTGTGAGTTTTGTTTTGCTTCTTACATGCATGTTCTGATTGGGTTTAATTTGGGGGGTGGCTATTGTTGTTTATTCTGTGATGATCTGATTGGTTAAGCCAGTTTGAGTTCCATTGGGAAATTAAGTGGGCCTAGAATGCTTTAAAATAAATAAAAATCATACTTCAGAACGTAATTCAGAGTATTTAGTATCTACTGGACTAAGTTCAATGTGCTGGTTTTGGTGCATAAAGCCTTATGCAGTTGGGGGACAGGATACCTGACAGATTATATAACCCCTTATGTACCCAAACCGTCACTTTCCTTCCTCTTCCAACCAACCTTTTATAGAGAGATGTTTCCTAGATTGGATCTATACTGCAATTGTTTTTAGATGTTTTATCACTTGTGGGTTTCCCACCCTGGACTCCTTTGGGAGGACGTGTGGGATACAAATTTAATAACTAAAATAGATAACTGTGCACCCTGCTTTATTCCACTGACACCCATGGGCATGACATAGAGCTTGTAGGCGGGGGCACTTGAAATTCTGCACACATGTTGAGATGGGGGCCATTTATGACCCTCATTTATTTACTTTAAAAAAATCAATATTTTAAATTAACACTAAAATATTTATATATAGCAAAAGAAATGTGTAGCACTAAAACACCACAGAGTTATAATAGTAATTTACTGTGGTGCTAAGACACTATGCTACAATAGTGCTGAGGTGTGTTTAAAAAAACAACACATTTTTGTTCACTGCCATTTTACCAACAGGATTAACAGCAGTGACGGAAGAAGAATTTGTTTTTTAATCTTTCTTTCAAAAAAATATATAATCAGAAAAAGTATTTTAGTGACAATTAAAAGATTAAAATGTTATAATATTATACTGAAGGCGTCCTGAGCTGTGATAGGCCCTTTGAATTTTTTTGGAAGAGAAATGCTAAAGGCATCTGCATTTGTGGAGATTGCACTGCTATTATTTTCTTTTGGAAAACGTTGAGTTTTTGTCATCTGAGAAGAGATGGAACGGCACCCAGAAAATTCAACTGGACGATGATTGGACGATGGTAGCATGTGGATGCTCTGTAAACAATGAATGAATGAAGCATGGCAATTCCATGTCTCTAGTGGGAGCCTTGCAGCTCTCTGCTGAAAGTGATCAGCCAGTAGGAGGCAGCCCATTTTGCAATCCAGACTACTGTTCCTCTCCAGAGGCAGATGACTGGAACCAGCTACATCTGCAATGCTGAAGTAGAGGACAAACATGGAGCTGCTAGGTGTTTTCCCCCCAATGACTGAGTTCATGGCCACCTCCAGAGCCCACACAAGGGTGATGCTGCTGTTTGTTTGTGTCTTCCACCAGTGTTGATTGGTTATTTGCCATGAGTTGGGGTGTGTTATGTGTGGTATGATTCTGTTGTTGTTGGCTGGCAGATATATTGTATGAGGTGGTAGATGGTTGTAGTGGTTGTGTGCTTTTATGTTGGTTGGGAGTTTGTATTGTGCTGCCTAGTGATTTTCTCTTATCTTAGCTACAGAGGGTTCTTGCAGATATGGATCCAGTGGTACCTTGGTTCTTGAACATAATCCGTTCCGGAAGTCCGTTCGGCTTCCGAAATGTTTGAAAACCAAGGCGCGGGTTCCGATTGGTGCAGGCACCCTGGAAGCAATAGGCAACAACCACATCTGATGTTCGGGTTCCGAAAAACATTCAAAAACCAGAACACTTACTTCTGGGTTTTTGGCATTCAGGTTCTGATTTGTTCGTCAACTAAGCTGTTTGAGAACCAGGGTTCCACTGTGTTGCGTATTTATGTATTTGTAATTTTCTTAATAATTTGAAACTGTGCTTATAGTGTATTTACACATTTTGATCACCCCCCCTTTTTTTGTGTGCCCTGAAAGTGTATCAGCAGCTCACACGGAAGGAAGAGATTTCAACCAGGAAAATAGTGCAGGAAATGGTTAAACAACCTCTTCTCCAGTGACATTGCCCCTTGTCAGTTTGCTCCCTTCCCACCACAGTGGTTAAACCTAGGAAGACACCTTTGGTCCATCAAACTCAATACTGTCTATAGTGACTGACAACAGCTCTCCAGGGCTCTACCTGGGGATGCCAGAGATTGAAAATGGGACTGACCTGCATACAAAGCAGATGTCCTGCCACTAAGCCATGGCCCTTCAAGGTGTTTCTTAAAAAACCCATCACCAGAACCTCCTAACATGCAATTTAGCCTGTATCCAGGGCCAGATTTAATTTTGATGAGGCCCTACGCTACTGAAGGTAATGGGGCCCTTTATATGTCCAGCTGTCCTTCGTCAACAACAAATTGTCACTGTATTTTTGTATTGACTATATGCTATATGGTAATACCATATGGTATATGGACCTAATAGGTATCTAAAGCCATTTGCGCATGTTGCCATGCAACCAGTCCATGCAGAATGTAGGCACCCTATATATAGAAAGGAGCAGGCTATTTTAGGGAGCAGGCTAGCAGACGGGGCCCATTACTTACATCACAGGAGCCTACACAACACAAAACACTGTTGCTGCATGTAGGTTTTGTTTTTGTTTTTATCTTATTTTGGAAATGTACGCCCAGTTTTTTTTCTTTAATTTTTTTTGGGTGGCCCCAAGAGAGTTGGGCCCTAAGCTATAGCTTGTTTAGCTTATACATAAATCCAGCACTGCCTGTATCTGAGGCTTTTGTGGTTCCGCTGTATCATTTTGTAGATCCCCATGCCATAATAATCTAAACAGAAGTATTCCCTTCTTGTAAGGACCTTCCCACCAACTGAGATCAAATTAGAATCAAACTGGAAATGTTTAACTGAAGGATAGCATAAAGATCTAACTTAATTACAAAAAAACAAAAACAAGAAACAATGTAGGAAACAGCAGATACATTGCAATTTGTGGAGCATAGTGTTCATAGTTTATTCCTGCCACAGGCCCATAACATGATCGTGTGACATCATCACAATTCAATTTTCACAGTGTAGGAAGATCACTTATGCCGCCCTTAATGTAGTACAAAGTAATTAATCCATTTCCCACGCAGGAGGAATGAATATATGAAGCCATCATCAGGCAGAATTTCCTTTGGCTGCTCTGGGAGTTGAGCAGCACCCCTAGACAGTTACTGCTTTCTAACAGTTACAGAGGAGCGAGAGCACATTTTAAGAAGGAAATGGATAAACTGGAATGGGTCCAGAGGAAGGCAGCAAAGGGACGAAGTGCCTATAGCACACAGCAGGAGTGGGGAATCTTTGGCTTTCCAGGTGTTGTTGAACTACAATTTCCAGGGGTAATGACAGCGGTAGTTCAGCAACATCTGGAGAACCAAAGGTTCTCCACCGTGGGTAAATAGCTCTCTTTAAGGTATAGCAGTTATCCTGCCTGTAGAAAGGAACCTGTGAATGGGCCAAAGATGTAAGGCTTATCGGGGCATCGCCACATAGGGTCTAAAACAGGGGTGTCCAATTTATAAGAGACTGTGATCTACTCCCACTATAATAAACTGGCAGTGAACTACCCATTGGATTGACCAGAATTGTTGAGCTTTTTATGGGGAGGGTGAGTCGAAGTTGTTCAGCTTTTCTTGGGGGGAGAGACCAGAGTTGCTGATCAGGTTGGACAGGCCGGGTCTAAAACATGAGTTGAGGCTGTGGATGAGGATTAAGTGCACTGCTGGTTTTGTTTACTCTTTCACACACATTATTACAATACACAGAGACCAGGCTACAGCTTCACATACCAATAATTTCAATCGTTGCTTCATACCTCACCTTGACTCGAAGTACAACTGAAGTACAGAGATTATGTTACTCCTCATTCTGATGAAGCTCGCAGTGTCTATAATTTGGGAAGGAACACGGCTGTTTCCGTCACCTTGCAGTGGGTTCCTGCATTCTAAACTGCAGAAGCCCCTTGCCAGGACAAAAACAAGTGGATGGTTAGAAGCCTCTGTATACTTTTGTCACAGCAATAGATTCGACTTTGCCTTTTTTTTTTTTTTTAGCTTCAGTAGGATAATGGCTAACCCGACTGTGGAAATGATGACCTGTCCCAAGAACTTAACTGGATTCTTCTTCCTTTTGTTTTCAGGAGCCAGATCTGACAGATCCAGATAACCCTACAGATCCTACTGGTGCAGAGGGATCCAAAGAAAACTGTCAGAGTCCAACTCTGGGAAGTGGGATATTGAAGTACAGGAGCAGATCCCAAGGTACAGTTGATGTCATTTGAGTGGGTGAATAAAAGATTTTAGAGTATGTAGTTAAGAAAGGCTCTCATAGAATCAGAGAGCTGAAAGGGACCCAATGGATCATTTGGCCAAGTCCCTGCAATGCAGGAATATGCACCCATACAGGGTTCAAACCGGTGACCTTGGCGTTATCAGCACCACGCTCTAACCAACTGAGCTAACCCATAAGGCAATGCTCTGGCCCCGTCCACCAACTATAATTTCCATTGGGGGAGGGAGCATGGCTCAGGGACAGAGCACATGTGTTGCATGCGGAATGTCCCAGGTTCAGTCCTCATCACCTTCAGATAAAAGAATAACCTGGTAATAAATAGGTGATGAGCAAAAACTCTGCCTAAGACCCTGGAGAGATACTGCTGACTTTAAGAATAAACTGCTTTTGCCAAACTGAAACTCATAATGTGAGATTAGTCCTAAATCTTAGAAGCTGTATACACAGCATACTTTGTTATTTGATACTAATTTTGACTGCAACCCCTTAAACCCTTAAAGTGTTCAGACTCTGCTCTGAAAGTGTTTTGAGAATGGTGGTTTGCATCTCTGACTACTGGGATAAATTATTGCTATCCACTTGGATGTGTGTGTCTCTATAAATATCTAGAGATGAAGATAAAATTTATCATCATTTGTTTATATGACTTAGGAAATTTACCCATCAATCACTTCCGAATGTGCATGCAAAATGTTAAAAGCAGTGTACCTGATCCCATCACAACTGACAGATGTTAAAAGATGCTTTGAAATGTGTGTAATAATCGGCATCTCTGGGTTTTCCCTCAGGGGCGGCAACGCGTTTAGAATCCGTAGGCGAAGATGACGAGTTGACAGTGGAAAATGGAGATGTGAATTATGAAATAGCCATGAAATATTCCCGGGGAGGGAGAAAACATTCTCTCCCACAGCATTTGGACACAGGAACCAGACAGGTGAGGTTTGCACAGTTTACTGTCTTTAAATGACCAAGGAATCCCCCTGTTAGTCCCAATTTTAGCATGGTTCATTGTTGCGGGTTAAAGAAAAAATGTCCTAAACACAGGGACACCTGTCTGTCTTCAGGTATGCATCCAGGTGAGGTGAGAAGGGGGAGAGTATTGGAGACATGCATTGGGTTGATACCTTCCTGCAAGGGCTCTCAGGTACTTCACCTCATCAGAAAAAGATTTCCGAAGACGCTCACAAATTTTAAATCATTGAATTCAAAGTAAAGACTAGACATAGAATTGCCAAATGTTTGGGATGTGGAACAGCAAACACTAAAAGAAAGAAAGGAAGGAAGGAAGGAAGGAAGGAAGGAAGGAAGGAAGGAAGGAAGGAAGGAAGGAAGGAAGGAAGAAAGAAAGAAAGAAAGAAAGAAAGAAAGAAAGAAAGAAAGAAAGAAAGAAAGAAAGAAAGAAAGAAAGAAAGAAAGAAAGAAAGAAAGAAAGAAAGCCTCTTTGGGGAACAACAAATGCGACGCAACAGTTTTGGCTTATTTCTAAATATTGTGGTTGTTTCATTTATCCAGGAATACCATATTGTTAAGAAATCTACTCGCTCTTTAAGTGCTGCGCAGGTTGAATACCCGTGGCGACTCACCCAGCCATCTATTATTTCCAACATTGTGCTGATGAAGGGGCAAGGCAAGGTAAGATTATTTGCAAATGGGAACGTCTCTAGTGTCTGTCAAACTTAGGCGTACTAATAGAATTCCAAGTTACAGTTTATAGGTTACAAATTATATTCCCATCTTAACTCTAATTTACCTTTACATATGCCCTTAAATGTAGTTTCTGGGAATACCAGTTGCGCCAATTCGAAAATGCTGGTGCTATTTTAAAGGCAAGTGCCTTTAATGGTGCCGCCACAAACTCATGGATTGCACTGGAATGATTTACGCCCACATATTGGTACTAATAGCCAGCACATTTAAACTGCTTGGACTTAAACATAGTTTCTGACAATTGAGTTGGTATTTTGTTGCTCCAGGTTTGTTTGGGTTGTTGTTTATTCATTGTTTGTTGTATGTGCTCCGTATTATATGCACCTTGAAAATATCAGTAAAAATGCTTTCCTTTTTTAAAAAAAAGTGGTAAATCTCACATCTCCTATTTTACACCATTCCAATTTTCATACTGGGTGCTCAACCTAGCTGATAATCTCGTTTCCGCTTATTCTTGTAAGGTTAAAATGAATTAACATTTCAGTTTTCCACTCCTCTCCTCCTCACCCTCTTCCTCCCCATACTCTGCAGGGTCTTGGATTCAGCATTGTGGGAGGGCAGGATTCTGCCCGGGGACGCATGGGCATCTTTGTGAAGACCATTTTCCCAAATGGGGCTGCAGCTGCTGACGGCCGACTGAAAGAAGGTATTTGCAGCGCAAGAGAAGAGATTTCTGCCGGTTCAGCTTATGAAGCCATACACTGCAGGCAGAGGCAATAGCTAGCTGCTCCGGCAACCTGGAGCGGCGCGCATGCTGTCAACCCAGGGTTGGGGCCATGATGGTGAGCGTCCCAGGGGGTGAGATGCCCGTGGTGGCAGTGGAAGCCACTCATGGCAGGCTGCTTCCCGGGGGGCGGGGAGGAGCTGCTTCGCTTTGTCAGCAGCCTTCCTCCCTTCCCTCTTCCTTTTGACAGTTCAGGGGAGGCTCCCCCCCCAGGAAGCAGCCCAGGAGCGGGGGGCAAAGGCACACCACCTGCCCATGACTCCCAAGCCTCCCCCAAGCTGTCAAAATGAAAGGGGAAGGGTGGAAGGCCGCTGGCTTCGGGGTAGGCTTGGGAGTCCCAGGTGGACGGCGCACTGAATGGCAACCTCCTCAGTGATGGATTCCTGAGGCTTCCTGCATTGCAGAGGGTTGTCTAGATGACTCTAGGAAACCCTTCCAACTCTATGACAAGAAACCAGAAACACACCAGGGAGCCTGCTCATATTTCTCAGGATAAGCACTTTGACTTCTGTCTGCATATTAACGCCTGTTTTGCCTTTCCAGGAGATGAACTCCTTGAAGTTAATGGAGAGTCCTTGCAAGGACTGACTCACCAGGAAGCCATTCAAACATTTAAGGTAACATAACTTCAGGCGGGACCTTCCAGCAGTAGCAGATGATGTGCTGGAGCGAAAACATGGGTTCTCCCCAAAATTGGCTGCCCTTTACGTGTCTGGATCTTGGTTTCATCACATGGTGGCTTCATTTAGATGAGCAAGGAGCCGTGTTTCTCCTGAGCCCCCGGGAAAACAGGATCCTGGACTAGATCGGCCACTGACTTGATCCTGTAGGGATCTTAGATTCTCACATTATGTTTTTATGTTTCGCAGTGGCAACATTAACTTAGATGTCTGTCCTAGGCCTTGGTTTTTATCAGGGGATAATAATGTCACCTTAAGCTCCACGATGAAAGGAAAATGGGAAATAAATATATTTAGAATAATAAACATAATGGTAAACATAACAGACTGTACTGTTGCTTCTTTAGCAACTCAAGAAAGGCGTGGTGACCCTCACAGTACGAACCAGGCTTCGCAGCCCAAGCCTTACGCCATGTCCAACGCCTACATTATTGAGCCGTTCCAGCTCCCCAAGCTCTACTGCCAGTACAGGACCTCCTTTGCCTGGCTGCGAAGATGGAGATGTTTCCCCTGCAAATCGTAAGGGGCCTGGTCCCAAGGACAGGATCGTCATGGAAGTGACTCTCAATAAAGGTTTGAGGAAACTTTGGCTACTATTTACAAAGGGTTGTGGAAGATCACAGGAACCTTGTAGGCAATGGGGCTTTTTTGGAGGGTTGGGAACCCCAAAACGGTAATGTTACTGTGCCTACTTTAGAGTAGGCAGACTTAAAGTTTGAGCAATCTAGCTTGATTTTTTACTATAGCCTTGAGATCTACCAACCAGAGCCAGTGCCTCTGAGCACAGTCTCAGCTGGGATGTAAGAAAACAGCTGGTTCCTTTCTGACCTGTATTCGTCACAATTAGCGCAGTCTCCGTTCTGCTGCAGTTCAGATTCTAAACTGCTGTGGAAGTGTGGAGAACAGAAGTTAGGATTGGAAAAATGAGAAACAGAGAGAGGCCAAATTTAACAAATTCATCCATTGCAATCGTGTCATTGGCAGCAGGTTTTCTTTGGCAACAAATTTTCTTCTTCAATCACGTGCTTTTCTCTGTAAAGGGTAAAGCCTTGGATTAAGTGAAAATGGAGGCTCACATTTTGATGAATTGGGGCAGGGTTAACCCACCAGGAAACCACAGAAGACCAAATGCTCTTCTGTGTGAAGCATAGCTGTCGTTCCCCATTTTTTAAGGGAAGTTCCCTTATTCCGAATAGGATTCCTCGCAAGAAAAGGGAAAAGTTGACAGCTATGGTGTGAAGGAGTAAGGAGAGCAAGGGAGACAGAGGTGCAACCTCATTCAGCTGCATTGACCTTTACCATACCACATCAGTGGTGAAAGATTAATAACCTTCTGCGGGAGAAGCCAAGGGAGACAGGCAGAAATAGCATCATATACCTGCTGCTGTACCAGAAGCAGCAGCTCATTTGGGGAGTGGAGACGCAATGCTAACATCCCAGAAGCAGTGTTGCTGCCCCCTATTGGAAATTTGGGGCTGTGATGGCGCACCAGCAGAGCCAACGCAGTGCTTCTGCCGTTGCACCCGCAAACCTCTGACCTCGCTGTCCGTTTGCCCCTTCTCCTTCCCAGTTAGTGGCAGCGACCCCTGCTGCCAGAAAGCTAACATTGCAGCTGCCCCTCGCTGTGTGAGCTGTTGTAGCGGCTGAACTAATCCCACTCCTACCACAAGCTGACCTGTGTGAGGGAACTCAGCTGAAGGGCACAATACATGCTTGCTGCAGAGTTGACTCTTCACCCCCACGCTTAGAGGAAGTAAACACTATTCATGTGTGAAAGGTTCCCCCCTGTTATGTACTGAATTGAATAGGATCCAAAATGCAGCAGTCTGATTGGTCCTAGAACAATAGGATCCAGAATGCAGCAGTCTGATTGGTCCTAGAACAATAGGATCCAGAATGCAGCAGTCTGATTGGTCCACAGGAACCACCCAATCCAGCTCCAGGTGGAAGTGAATCCGCAACCTGATTGGCCTATAGGTGAATCCCGGAATTAGCCATTGTGTAAATAATGTATATAAAGCAGGCATTCTGGGGGAACTTCCATTCCTCCTCACCACTATGAGCTGAATAAACAGCATGAAATCCACTCTCAACTCCAAGTATATTTCATTCCCTTTATTTGTTTGTGTTTATTTTGTCTTGGTTTTGAGTTGCTAAAATCCTGGTTTTCACCCTTTTCCCCTTTTCTCTTGTCCTTCCTTTCCAAGGCCGCCTCCTCATGGGTCCCTTTGTGAGTTTCATTTTTTAAAGCGATCGTTCTTACAGAATGATAGCCTTTTATAAATGTAATGAGCTGCATTGGGAACTCCTCTTGAAAAACACAACAAGTACCAGTACAATAAACAAACAAACAAGCCATGTGAATGAAAACAGTTCAAATCTGGTTTAAATTTATAGTTCATGTAACCCCTAGTCAACTTTTGTCAAGAATTTTCACTGGAAGCAGCGACATTTTTGCATTGAGAGAGTACATTCAATTATTAAAAGCTTGGGAGTGAGGACTCTGCATGTTCACATTGGAAACTGACATGGAAAGACTTTGTAATGGGCTTTCTATTATTTAAATTTGCTCTTGGGCATAAGCGCAGATGGGGGGTGGGGGTGGGGGAGAAGAAATGAACATAAAGTCAAATGTTTAAATAGACCTCTGTGAAATTCTCTCATCCCCTACCAGCTTCCAGAAGGCCTATTCTGTGAGAAAATCTAGGATAATAGACTTTATTCAACTGGTAGGATTAGTAGGGTGCTTCCAAACTGTTGCTGCTTTCACGGGAAATTCAATCACATGCCAGCAAATTCAGGTTGCACCATTATAACTGATTGGGAAGTCTCACACAACCAACCTCCTTCCTTTAACAGACCAGACTATTTGCAATAAGAGCAGTGATGGGACAATCACTGAAAAACATCATCTCACTTACCTGCAAAAAAGTTGGTATATATGCTCATTAAATAGCTAACTTACCTATTCTCTCTTGCAAACAAATCTGAAAGCACCCAGGTTACCTGGAAGCACCCAGTGACCTGTTAGGACAAGGTTTTTGCACCCTCTGATCATATTTTTTTAAATTAACATATACACAGTCTTATAAGTAGCCTATAAAGAACAAAGCGTAATAATTGCCTGTGTCCATTGTGATTATTGCAATAAAGAGTGCAGTAATGGCAGTGTTCAATCTTTGCTCTTTGTTTCAGAACCAGGTGTTGGGCTGGGCATTGGTGTTTGCTGTCTCACGCTGGAGAACAGCCTTCCAGGAATTTATATCCACAGCCTGGCCCCAGGATCAGTGGCGAAGATGGATGGAAGGTTAAGGTTAGTCAACCACAAATATTGTTATGCTGATGTCAGTGTCCTGTCAATATGGGTGTGGTTGTTTTGGTTTTTCCAATGTACAGTGGTACCTCGGGTTACATACGCTTCAGGTTACATACGCTTCAGGTTACAGACTCTGCTAGCCCAGAAATAGTGCTTCAGGATAAGAACTTTGCTTCAGGATAAGAACAGAAAATGGGCTCCGGCAGCGTGGCAGCAGCGGGAGGCCCCATTAGCTAAAGTGTTGCTTCAAGTTAAGAACAGACCTCCAGAACGAATTAAGTACTTAACCTGAGGTACCACTGTAATGCCTATATATTTGGTTCGAAAAATTGGTTCCCAGTGATACCATTAGGAATACAAAGGCAGTTAGTGGCCTCCATGCACCTCACCTGGTCTAAGTGGTGGTATGGCACCCTGGGTTCTGATACAGAAGAAAGGTGGGATATAAACATAAGAAAGTAAAAAATTGCTACCAGACTTTATTTGGCGGTGGTGAGGAAGGCTTTCACCAGCCTGCCTGTTAAGGTTTAGAGACTGTTCTAAGCATGCACACCTGATGTTTCTCATGTTGGGAGCCATGGAATCTGCATTGCCTGTGGCTCCCAGTGGTCCTGGGCATATGGTGATTTCATACAGCTGTGATCTAATGGTAACTTCATACCGAGTCTTAATAGCCAGATAAGTTTGAGAAAACAAGAGAGAGGACAGGGCTTAGGGGAATCGCATTGTAGAAATCCTCGTTTTGAATTTTCTTTTTTTGAGCCCCAACTCATCCCCACATCTCTGCCATAAATGCATCAGCTGGCCAGCCAATCTTCCCCACCCATTTCCAATACAGTGGTACCTCGGGTTGCATACGCTTCAGGTTACAGATGCTTCAGGTTACAAACTCCGCTAACCCAGAAATAGTGCTTCAGGTTAAGAACCTTTCTTCAGGATAAGAACAGAAATTGGGCTCCGGTGGTGCGGCGGCAGCAGGAGGCCCCATTGGCTAAAGTGGTTCTTCAGGTTAAGAACAGTTTCAGGTTAAGAACGGACCTCTGGAACGAATTAAGTACTTAACCTGAGGTACAACTATATGGGAATAATCATATTGACTTGCCTTACAGGGCTGTTTTTGGGGTTATTGATAGAATTTGTTTTGCTTTTTTTTATTTTAGTTCCCCCGCACTCTTTTTTAAAAATTCCACTTTTCAGAGCCCAAACACACACACACACACACACACACACACACACACACGTAAAACTAAAACCACAGCAGAAAACACACCCTAGTCTGCCCCAGCAGTCCAGATAAAACAAATGAAAGAATTTTATAGGATATAAAAAGGAAAAGCAGCCATAATTTAAAATATAGCTCAACATCTTTAACTAAAAGCAGATTGAAGTGAAAAGATATTAAAGCCTGAGGCCAATTCTTTCCTTGAAGAATTGTCCAGTTCCATATGTGCCCACTTGACCACTTCAGTCTGTGGAACTGCCCCTTTTATATGTGGCACACAGTGTTCATTGCACACTTGAGAGAAGCCAATCTTTTAGTGTGACAGCATCCATTCACTGGAACTCCCTGCCTATTAATATTAGTCAGGCACCTTTCTTGTACTGCTTTCAGCATCTTTTTAAAACATCTTTCTGTTTAGGCAAGCCTGCTCAGATACATAATTTTATTGTGTTTGTTTGTTTTAAAACCGTCTGTTTTTTCTAATTTTATTCTATCCGGTGTTTTCAAGGTATACTTTCCTCACAGCTTTTAAAAAATGAACATGTCATACTATTTTATGTAAACTGCTTAGTTACACTTTTTGATTAAGTAAGTACATACACCTTGCTAAGTAAAAAGAAATAAAATAAAGACCCGAGGGAGTTCCATTGGTACAGGGATACCACTGAAAAGGCCTCGCCTCCTGTTTAATTGCCTCTGCTGAAAGGCCTACAGGCAGAACCTCTATGGCCAATCTTAAGGCCTAGACAGATTGATATGTGCTCAGCCAGTCACTGGATGTGAATCACCTTGAACTCCCAATAGCTTCTTCGGCAATCACTCATCGCCGAGTAAGATTGTCTTCCATAAACACGGTTTTAGCAGTGAGTCCATAAGTGACTGTGGAGGCCAATTCTGGATCTACACGTCCTTCCACAGTGGGGACATAGGTTTCCGGGTGGGAGTTGATCATGGTGTGGATCTGCCAAGCGTGCCTTCCTCTTAGCACGTTTCTCCCTTGCGTCTCCCTTGTACTGTTTTTAACACCTGATTGGGAGCCGCCCAGAGTGGCTGGGGAAACTCAGCCAGATGGGCGGGGTATAAATAATAAATTATTATTATTCAAAGCCCATGACACCTTTGGTAAAGCCTGTTCTCCAACTGGAGCGCTTGCAGGCCAGTGTTTCCCAGTTGTCAGTGTGTATACTACATTTTTTAAAAACCTATTTTGTTGACCATCAGTATTACGCTTTCCATTTTTAAGTTCGGAATAGTTGCTTTGGAAGACGATCATCAGGCATCCGCACAACATGACCAGTCCAACAAAGTTGATGTTGAAGAATTCTGCCTTGAGGAAAGCAGGGTAAAGATATTCAGAAATGAATGCGTGAGCAAACAAACAATGAGTACGATGCTACGAGGACCAGGCATCTGATTAAGGATAAAAGCAATTCCTGGACTCGGCAGTTGGTGTGTGTTTGCACCCTGCAAGCATGTCCATGCCTTATCTCATCGGCTGCATATGTTTGCTCCCTTAGCCGTGGAGATCAGATCCTGGAAGCAGATTCGGTCAGTTTGCGTCATGCGGCTCTGAGCGAAGCGTATGCCATTTTGAGTGAATGTGGCCCTGGCCCAGTTAGCCTTATCATTAGCCGCCATCCCAACCCAAAGGTAAGGAGACATGCAGTCTGGGCCATTACTGTCCCACACCTTTATTATCCTCAAATGTCTGAAATAGGTGCACATGTAGAAATACTTTATTGCAACAGGGCACCCATGCATCTTCATCGAAATGTATCATTAAGCTTAATTCCCAGCAGTTCCGGTTTAGAGGGGTTTTTGTGTGACCCCCCTGTAAAACCAATGGGAGTGTTGCTGCTACAAGTTTCCATCCAGTGGATTTGAACCTATCTCACAACCCCAAAATAGAAGTGCTAGTTACCACCTTTCTAGCCCTGCATATTTAAGAGAGCAGATTTGCTTACATTTCCTCTCCTTCCTACAAGGCTCTTCTCCATCCTGTATCCTATCTCTGTCCTATAAGATAGGGTGCAGGATGGAGAAGGGCCTTTTTGGTGTTGGCACTTAAGTTGTGGAAAGCAAAGGCGTGGCAGGCCTTAGACCGGCACAGCTATCAGAGGATTGCCTAGTGCGTTTTGACCAGTGATCCTCCTCAGGAGCAAAAGGTGTCCATATTTCCTACTCATATATCCTACTTCTCGGAGGAAGTTGTTTTAGTTGGTGTACCAGAAGAGGACAGGTTTGTCCTTCTCCCAAAAGCAATGCTGGGAGGGAGAAGGAGTTTCCACTGAATACAAACAGCTTTTCCTTCCTTGAGCAAGGTGCTCTCCCGCCTCCCAGCAGCTGATGGAAGCATGCTTTGTTCTTGTTTGTTCCTTTAAAGTTCTGCCATTACCCACTATCCACCTGGTGTCCTGTCCAGTGTCACACGTGGGGCGAGTGGGGCGAGTGGGCATGGCTCCCCAAAATGTCCTGGCTTGCCAAGTTTGGCCTATGAGCCAAAGGTTCCCCACCCCTGATATAGGAGAACATCCTTCCCCAGGAAATTCCACAAAGCCCACTTCTGTAGCTTGTAAGTAAAGTCCTTCATATTTCAGAGAGCGCCTTGTGTTTTGGAGTGGACATTTTCCCATTATTTTGCAATTGGCTCTTTACAGCTTTTTAAGTTTCACTTCTGTTGAACTTGTCTAGTTTTACATGAAAACGTTGTTTATTCTAATTTTTGCTTGTTGAAAGCATTTATACCCTGCTCTTTAAGCCCAAAAGGCTCTCAGTGCATATTAATGACGATGGTACATGCATATGCATATACAAAAGGCATCCTTCTTTAAATATCCATGTTTTTATAGCTAATCTACATTCCATCACACAGAATATTTTTGTTACCATATTACCTGGTATTTGGGGTTTTTATGTCCTTCCAAAACCATTACCACAAAATATATTTTTCTCCCTTTTTTCATTACTCCGAGTGAATGTGACATTAAAACCTCATTTAAACTGCTGAGTTTGCTTTGGGGTTAATTCTGTTCTTCTCTAGTCAACGAAGTTCTGATTTCTGACCCACCTACGTGCCTAATTTTAATTCTCGAAAGATGCATTTGATTTCCACTGGCATTACAAACCACAAAAGTTGATTATGCATTTCAATTCCTTTCCAACTCCCACATTTAAATCCAAACACTGTACAGTATATTGTTTATTGAGAGTAAAAGTATCTGAGGCTTGGGTGGGCAGTTAAAAAGCAAACCCACAGACCACCAATTTCATTTTGGCTTTAAAAAATAAGTATGGATTTTATTAATGTGTATCTCAGAGCATACAAAATAATCTACAGCC
Organism: Podarcis melisellensis; assembly: GCF_964234715.1. Lineage (NCBI taxonomy): Eukaryota > Metazoa > Chordata > Lepidosauria > Squamata > Lacertidae > Podarcis > Podarcis melisellensis. Next base: position 47,860,608 of record NC_138543.1, read on the forward strand.
AGACGGATGTGGACATGGTCCTTGAAGAAGCACAGTGACACCTGCCTCCTTGACCCCTTGACCATATGGACTTATTAGAACAAGCCATAGGGAGTTGACTGGGTGGATCCAGGGAGAGAGTAATGCCTCACTGAAGAAGGGGGAGGTACCATCTGCCTTGAAGTAGGCAGTAGTGCAGCCCCTTCATAAGAAGACCACCCGAGAACCAGGAGTGTTAGATGACTTTGGCCCCAGTTGCAAATATCTCCTTTCTGGGCAAGGCTCTTGTTGCTGTCCAGCTTCTGGCATGGAGGAAGCTGATTATTTCCATCTATTGCAGTCTGGCTTCAGGCCTGGTTATGACACTGAAACTGCCTTGGCCGCTTTTGTTGGTGACATTTATCAACATGAGGGAGAGAAATGGGGAGGGAGGCTGCAATCTTGCCCATTCTCCTTGATTTCTCTATAGCTGTTGCTTCTGTGGACCATAGCATCCTTCTGGAGGTAGGGGTTAGAGGCGCTGTGCTTCCGTGGTTCTGCTTCAACCTCCAGGAATGTAGCTCAGGGTTCCATATTGTCCCCTTTGTTATTTATCATCCACACATCTGACTGGGTTGCCCCAACCACTCTGAGCAGTTTCCCACAGAATATAAAAACCACACATGATACACCAGCCATTAAAAACTTCCCAATACAGGGCTGCCTTCAGGTATCTATGGAAGGTCATAATTGGTTATCTCCTTGACATCTGGTGGGAGGGTGTTCCACAGGATGGGTGCCACTACCAAGAAGGCCCTCTGCCTGGTTCCCTGTAACCAGTTCTTACAATGAGAGAACCTCTGAGGAACCTTGGAGCTGGACCTCAGATCTGGGCTGAAAGATGGGGTCAGAGATGCTCCTTCAGATATATCAATATGCAGATGTCATCTAGCTCTCTGTGTGTGTGTTCCATCTGAATCAGGAGAGGCAGTTGAGGTGTTTAGACTATGTTTGGAGGTTGGGTTGGGTTGGATATGGGCCAGTAAACTGAAGCTGAATCCTGAAGAGATGTAAGTGTCCAAAATTCTCACATCTAGGAGTTGAGGAGGTAGCCTGCCCTGAATGTGGTTGCATTCCTCTGGAAGGAGCAGATTTGCAGTTTGGGAGTGCTCCTGGTTTCAGGTGGCCTCTGTGGCTAGGAGCATCTTTTCCCAGCTTTGACTGGTTTGCCAGTTGTGGTGCCTTTTGGACAAAGCAATTGTACTCCATACTCTGATAACTTCCTGATTGGATGATTGCAATCAGCTGTATGTGCCCTTGGAGATTACTTGGAGCCTTCAATTTCAACACAGCAGACAGATTATTGGCTGGGGTTGCATTTAGATATAAAAATATGTATAACAAATAACCAAAAACCAGAAACCTAGCAGTGAGCATCCTTTGCTGTATAAACTTTAGCGTACTTTTTTCAACTTCACGTTAGGTTTCCGAACAAGAAATGGATGAAGCCATTGCCCGCACCACTCAGAGAGAAAGCAAGGACGCTTCTTCCCCTCACACCACAGGTACAAGCTCATTTGCTTTTTACACTGCATCTTATCGGTCTGTTATTTACTCCAGAGGTCGCTAGCATTTTTGGACCTATGGGTGCACTTGGAATTTTGAGAGAGGGTCATGGGCACTGCCCTCCCTGGTTAGCTCTCTTCCCACTCAGCTCACCTTCCCCTCACACTTACAGGGGGAAAGTTGACATTCCCAGGGGCTCTGGGAAAAAGTAGATCAAGTAGGATTAAAACAGGCCCTCTTCCATTTCTGTGCTTTTACATGGGATGAAAAGCACCACAAGAGTGCTCTTTATCGAAGGCATAAATCCTCATTAATTTTTATATACAACAAAACCATAGACAAAAAAACGATTAGGCAAAGTAAGGAGAATTGTTGGTGTACCAGTTGTAGCTGGGCCATGCCAGAGACTTCTTTGGGTAGATCTACTCAGTTATTGCCACAACACAGTATCTCAAAAGACTGGCTGTTAGATTCTCGCCTCTTCCAAACATAGAATATGGTTTGTTAGATGTTACTTCTCAAGGAGTGGGGCTTCTTACTCTGGGGTCCTGAACAGTCACATGTTGTACATTGACCCCCAAGATATTGAAAACCTCGCCTTACTTCCCACCATGCACAGACTCCAGTTAGATTGATAATAATGGCTTATGTGCAAATAGTTTTCCAATCTGAAATCTTCACTGTCTAACCAAATTGTATTAGCAGGGAATCTGCCCAAAAGCCCATCGCCTAGTGTGAAGTCCAAACAGACAGAAGCCTCCTCGCCCTTGAGCTGGACAATGAAGCGTTTCTTGGAGCCAGGGAGCCGGGTAAAAGAATTAAAATTCAACAATATGATTTGTGTTTTGAGTGTGAACTTCAGTGGATCATTATATTGCTTGGGGAATGTTATGTATTTAGATGGCAGTTCTCACTCAGGGCCACCAGTATGTAAATGAAGGATTGAAAACTGTCGCTCCTGATTGGTTAGCTGGTTGTGAGTTGTTACTGTTTTGAGTTACTTAGTATTATATAAAGCAGCCAGCTAGGTTGCAGTCAGTCTGATTCCAGGAGCAGTTCTAACTGCTGAAATAAAGAGCTGTGAATCCAACAGAGCTGTGTCCTTTATTCATCTTTTCCACTATTCAACAGGGAAAATCCTGGAGCTTCCTCACACACATACCCACTTTTGTGAGCATCCTGGGGAAGTGGCTAAAAATGTAAAATGGTTAAAACATCTTCACCAACCTCCCACAATCCAAAAGCCCAGCCCCTCAAACATACGTTGACTGCCATCACATCATACATCAAAAGCCCATGTCTTCCCCCAAAGAATTCTGGGGATTGTAGTTTATTCCTCACAGAGCTACAGTTCCTTTCACCGTTGACAAACTATTGTTCCCAGGATCCTTTGGGGGAAGTCATGTGCTGCAGTTCTACCCTTGAAGCTGTTGTGGGAAGGGGAGCCAGCATAGAAGAGAGCAAAGATGTGTTTTTCCACCCTCATCTCACACCGGGTAACAGTGTGCCAGAGCACAGAAGGTTATAGCAAATGTAATTTGACAATGGAACAAGTTATTTATTAATATGAGAAGAAGCCTGTTGCATCACACCAAAGGCCAATACAGATCAGATTACTGGTGGCCAACCAGTTGCCCATGGGAAGCCTGTTTTAACCTTTAAAAGCCGGTCAAAAACTTTTATGTGCTGCCCAGCTAATGCAGGCAACAAAGAAAACACCTTTCCATAGCGGTTAGCTGGTTTTTTCTGACTTTTACATGTTTGTGGTTTTTATTGTCTATAGAGATTCTTGTTGTAAACTTTTTTTTTAATAATTTCAAATAAATAAATAAATGGCACTGCTCTAATTGACCATCCTGTGCCCCCCCCCCCCCGGGGCTTTATTTCAGCAGGGATCCATCAATTCTGAAACGGAGTTTTCCCAATACTTCTTACAAGACGGAGCAAGCCAGCTGTCACTTTCAGAGACTACCATAACTGGCTCTAGCGATGAAGAGCCGCTCCGACCAAAGAGTGGGAGCAGCTCCTTAGATGAATGTTTTCCTTCTCCTGGTATTCCAGGTAAGCCAGAGTGACAATGCATGGAACCTGAAAGATGCTTGATGGTTACTCCCTTTGCTACTGCCTTTTTTATGCATAGTCTTGAGTTTCTGGCTTGGAAGAGGATGAGGATTTCAGGCTGTATTCAAAGTAGAGCAAAGCAACATCTCACATCGGCATGAGGATTTCTGCTTGTGCAACAGGACTGCTCACCTTCTTGCCCCTGCAATCCCTAAATCTATTCCCCCAACCACCGGACGTCAGGCTTCAGTGAATCATCTCCCCCCCCCCCCCCCCGCGCCGCCCTGTGGCAGTAGATAAGCAGAACAAGGGAAAAGGAGTCTTCTTACCAGTTAGAAACTTTAATGACAGTGAGAGAACAAAGAATCCATCTCCTAGAATGGCGGTGCTCCCAATGAAGGATCTCATTACATCCCCATATCTATGTCATTCCTATGTCATGGAATCTGAGCTTGCCCCCTCTCTGCTTTGTGTGCTTTCTGTTCTGCCACTTTATGAGCTCTTCTGGACCTTCGGGAGAGCAGAGGAGTGCCTTCCAGAGACATTGAATCTGTTAACTAACTCTCTCACTGTGTTTCGTCTCCTAGCTGTTCCCCATCTAGTATTTCCCAGCTTCTGCCTTCTGCACTATGCCCCTCTGCAAACCGCTGTTCCAAATCTATACTGTCCTCCTGCTCCTGGGAAGATTCAGGATCAGGGGAGGGGAAGGCTGCCACCATTCCTCCTCAGTGCAGCCCTCCTCAGCACAGTCTCTGACATCGGAGCAGATTTGGGGAGCACATGGTGGGGGGGGGGGAGGGGGAAGTCTTGTTGCACTATCAAAAGTTATTGCACTGATGGGACTTTCTGGTTGGCTACCACCAATTTTCTGGCGGTTGTTTTTTTTAAGTCATTGAGTTGCAAAATCATAATCTCATGCATTCTTCCCTAGCTACCAAAGAATCAGGCATATGTGATTCACCGAGTAGTGGAAACAACTCACCTGGTCCCTTCAATAAGCAAAGGGAGAATACTACTCGGCACGTTAGCTTCAGCGATAGCCCCAAAGGTCCGCGTACCTCCTTCCAGAGGCAGCGGAGACTTGCTTTCTATGATGGTGACGCAAGCGACGAGGATGAGTTTTCCAAGCAAGATGGCGCTCGGCTACAAAGGGGACCGAGGCCCAAAGGCCAGAGGAAGGCAGAGGGCAACTGTGAGCTTGCCATTGCAACTTCTCCTGTCAAAGGTGGCTCAACAAACCCAGAGAGAGAACCAGGGACAAACTTGCACAACGATTCGGGTGTCGCTGGCTTTAGGGATTCGTCAGACAGCGCTGCCGAGCACGCAGCGGACTCTGCTTTCCTCCCGGTCAAATCATTTGATTACGCGAGCGTGCCCGATCTTCACCCAGGCCACCTGAGCTTGAAGGAGTTTCGGGAGGCGCAGCTAGAGTCCAAGAGATCCCCTAAGCTGGAGCACAAAGCCGTCACTCGAGTCAAAAGCCTGATGAGCATCGAATACCATGGCATCCCGCGGCAGAAGAACGAGGAGCACAGCGCTTTGAACAGAGCTAGCGGGAGGATGATTCCGCATCTCCGGAAGAGCGAAACACAGGAGAGTCCTCTTGGGCAGAGCCACCCTGAAGTGGTCACCTTAACTCGGAATGAAAATGAATCGTTTGGCCTTGACCTGGAAATCCATGCCATCCCCTTGCGTGTCGTGATAACAGGCTTGCGGCCAGGAGGAGCAGCTGAAAGGGTACTTGCTTTGAATTTTCCCTGCTCTTTGCATTTCCTGATAGGATATCAGTACTGAAGGAAGCTCAGAATATGCAAGGAAATTTAGGGTGCAGTTAAGTCTTATTGAGCATTGAACTCAGCAGGGCTTCCTTTTGAGTAAACATATATAGAGTGATGCTATTAAAGAGTTATATTCATGGGCAGCGTTAATTTTGTGAGTCTTCCAGTTTCCTCAACCCCTGCAAAAAGATGCTGTTATTAATGGGAGGTCTTGGCAGCACATACCTATCCTAGCTGCCTTCAGCTAAAGAGTCAATGGGGAAAATTCACTGTTCCGAATGGATCCATTTTTGTAATTGCAACAGTGATCATTGCTGCTCTGCCAGTTTTGCGGGATGAGTGATTGGAGCCGTATAGAGAGCAAGTCGTTTAGAAGCAGAAAATATTAAATTTTTAAAGGCCCATAGCTCCTTGAGAGGGAAGAACAACTGGACTGCCATTTAAGTTTAAAAAATTTAGCTCGTGATTATTTATTCATCTCTTTTACCTAGGCTTGTGGTTTTCAAATTATTATGAAGAGAGCCCCCTTTTGGAAGTTAGCAGTAACTAATCGAAACAAGAAACAGAGGCATCTCATGGCATAGGTGGCATTAGTAAAAATAAAAAGGCAGAATTGTGAATGATAAGTTTATCTATGCTATTAGCCATGCCAAACCTGCTCTGCTTTCCTTTGGACCACATTAGCAAGGCCTAGAGGGGGGTCTTGTCATCCGGGAAGCCCAGGACCTCCATAGGCTTCAGCACTGTGGAAAGTCACTTCAGTGCTGCTAACACCGTGGTTTGACTTCTCCCCTGGAGGCTCACACCATTGTCTTTCGAGACAGATGGATGCCAACATAGCCATGATAATTTGTAATATTCTGTGTTCAGAGCCAGCCTATCTTGAGTTCCAGATGGTGGGGTCAAGTAATAGGGATAGTGCCATTGTCTTCCTGCCTGATTATTCAGCTTCTCCAAGACATCTGGCTGGTGCCTGGCTGGTGGACACCACATGCCAGAATAGTTGAGTTCTGCAGTCTTGATCTGGCAAGGTAGTTATTGGCTGCATTCAGGTGTAACAATAAAGCAGGGGTAGACAACATAGTGCCCTCCAGAAGTTCTTGGGCTGCAAGTTCCATCATCTCTGACCATTGGCCATGCTGACAAGGTGATGGGAGTTGTAGTCTAACAACATAGAGAAGGCACCATTTTGGCTGCCCCTCTGCTAAACCATAATAATATATAGCTTTATTCTGCCCTCTGAATTGTTTCCTCTGATAGCACCCCTAACTGCAATTTTAACAGGCGTCTATGGGGAAGCTGGTTCCAGGAGATGAGATCCTTGCCATCAACGGAGTCCCGATCCATGGGTTCTCTTACGAGGAGGTCTGCCAATACGTACGAGGCCTCCCCACATCCATCACACTGGAAATCCAGAAAGCTGTTGCTGGTAAGAGGTTTGCTTCCCTTTTGGTACTGCAAGATTTAGCTGGGGTAGGTGATCAGTAAATCTGTGCAGTTATATGCTGTATATATATTATCTAGGTAAGGAACGAAAGAGGGTTTTAAAAAAGAAGAAGCATAAACCAAAGCATTCCTTTGCTGTTACACGGGGAGATACAGAGAAAACGCTTTGCTGTTTTTTCCTTACAGTCAAGCAAGAATCAATTTTATGAAATAAGCAACATGACGTTAGCAACTGCCCAATAATAATATTTTTTAAAGCAGATAATAGCTGGGGTGGAGCGGAAAGACCCAAGTTAGGGAGAGGACAGCTCCAACCCTTTCACTCTTATCACAGTGTCAATCTAGATTGGGGGCCCCACCACAGCTGCTATTTGCATTGAGAGGAAATCACTGGTGGGAACTTTCCTTTGGATGCAAATAGAAGCTGTTCTGGAGTGTGACTGTGACAGAGGCAAAGGGTTAAAAGCTTTCCCCATGCTGCAATCTCAAACAGAGGGTGGAGGACAGCTGTTATTTACTTAAATAAATTAAAAAATCATGCAATTGCTATTTGGAGGAACAATGTTATGTATGATTTGGCCCCCAAAAGCTTCCACACGTGCATGCCAACATAGAAAAATATCTTCAGTGGTACTCACTTGGGGGCAAAAATGAGCTCCACACCAGTTTCTCCAATGTGCAAGTTAAACCTTGTTGTCAATAAATTGCCTTACAGTGGGTCTCCCAGTCTACAAGTGTTAAACCTTCCACTATTTTACAGCAACAAAATTTACACTGAGGCTGCAATCCTGAGACTTACTTTCCTGAAAGTAAGGCCCACTGGACATAGTGGGACTTGCTTCTGAGTAAACTTGCACTTTGATTGCACCGTGAGAGTCAGATGATGCTCCCTGGAGTAATGAATATACGCTAAGAACATAAGAGCCCTGGAGCATCAGACCAAACAAAGATCTATCTAGTCCAGGAATCCTGTTTCCAGCAGTGGCTAATCAGAAGCCTCCAGGACGCCCACAGGGTTGGGGTAGGGGCATGAGGACAATAACTCCTTCCGCTATTGCTCCCCAGTGATTTGCCATTCAGAGACTGACCTTGTAGCATGTCCACAATAGCCATTTCATGAAATGAAACTATTTTCTTTATTTGTTTAAATCCATTCATTCGTTTGCTCGTGGGTTTGCATAACCCTAACCCTAACCCTAACCCTTTAACATCAGCATCCAGGGTGCTTTACAAGTAAACAGATGAAATGTGACAGGACAGAATAAAAATACAATCCAAAACCCAAGAACAGTGCTTTAAACCCACATGTTGTAGCCAACTCAGTTTTACACAGAGTAGACCCACTGAAATTAACAGATCTGAGTTAATCAGATACTTTACTTCAGTGGGACTGCCCTGGGTATGGTTAGCATTCAATAATTCAATACAAGCAATATATTTTTTTCTTTTTTAAAAAGAAAAAAGGCTGACAAATCTAAAGTTCTTTGTATGGCACCAGAAGGGTAATCTGTAATGCATTTTAGGCTTAGATGATCACAGTAGGTAACTTTTTAAAGATAATAATAAAAACAACATTCAGATAAAATTAATTTGCAACTAAAGACTATGATAAATCAGAATTGCCTCAAGGGATGTGTGAAAGAGCCATCACAAACTAGAAACCACACACAGAGTCTCCATAACAACATCATGTTTATCAGTGGCAAAATACATTCAGTGGTCAAATGTATTTGCACATTCAGCTACATGTGAAATAAATGAAGAGAGCTTTTATTTACAAATGTAAAACAAATGCACTTTTTTAAAAAAAAATAAATGCTGCACGGGCTGTTTAGGCAGCGCTTCAACTGAAGTGGAACACAAGCTAATTGCTGTTCATAGTGACCATAGGGAATCCCTCGATATTCAGCCCTGAAATCCTATGCGCAGTCCCATAAGATGTTGCACCTGGATCAGAGGCACTCCAGAGGTGCCTCTGAGTTCTAAGTTTCCTCACATCAGGCCAAGATTTCCAAACATTCCTTCCAAGATGGCAGCTGGGTTAGAGAGGAACAGATGCTGGCTCAATGTAACAAAAGCTTGCTGGCCTGCTTGACAAGGTCAAGCCTGCAATCCTACCCTTTGGAATATGAAAATACTATTCATAGCGCCGTTCAGACTTCGACAGGATGCATGGTTAAAACAGAGAGGGGTTTTGTTGTGCTGGAGGGTTGAACTGCAAGTGTTAAGAGACTTAAGGCAGAAAATAAAAATTGGGAAACAAAGAAATAGAATTAGTGCAAGAAAAGAGCCCAGACTATTAACTGGATGACCCCGTTCTGATCTTAACTTGGCTTTAAGCATCCTCCCCCTCAAATGGCCTGCCTTATAGGGATGTAGCCTATGGCGCTGTGGGTAAAACCTCAGTGCCTAGGACTTGCCGATCGTATGGTCGGCGGTTCGAATCCCCGCGGCGGGGTGAGCTCCCGTCTTTCGGTCCCAGCTCCTGCCCACCTAGCAGTTTGAAAGCACCCCTAAGTGCAAGTAGATAAATAGGTACCGCTTTATAGCAGGAAGGTAAACGGCGTTTCCGTGTGCTGCGCTGCTGCTGGCTCGCCAGAGCAGCTTCGTCACGCTGGCCATGTGACCCGGAAGTGTCTCCGGACAGCGCTGGCCCCCGGCCTCTTAAGTGAGATGGGCGCACAACCCTAGAGTCGGACACGACTGGCCCGTACGGGCAGGGATACCTTTACCTTTACCTATAGGGATGTTGTAAGGACTACTAAGAGATAGCAGATGTGTTGTGAAATATACTTTTAGCTCTTTATAACATATTATGTAAGTATTTACTTTTAGTTGGATTATATTACCACTATCTGGGAGCATGGTGAAAATTGGTTGAAAGATTCCTATCCATCACTGGACTTTGGCTAGATCTTTAAAAATAAAAACCAGACACTTGTGTACGGTTTGCAATATCGCCTACTTTAGAAGCTGAAATTGGTTCTTTGCTTCCTTCTTTATGCAGCTACGAACCGATGTGCAAATCTCCTTGTATCTTCGGAGGCAGACGAAGCCGTTCAGAGAAATCCAAGCAATATTCTTATGATCGAAGAAGAGAGGAGCTTTGCAAACCACCAAGAACCTTTGCACGGGGGCAACCCCAATTACGTGGCAGAAGGGACAGCATTGCCGTCTGATGCAAAGACCAATGCAACACCAGCAGATTCCTTCAAAAGCAGCTATGCTCAGGACAGCACTGTGGTACCATTGAGAGACATGGATGACTTCCTTGGCAAAACATCTTCCTCGGATGAAACAGATGCTAAGTGTTCATTCATCAGGGACAGGTGTGCCAGGGAAGATGCAGATGGGAGGGGAGAAGATTCCTGTTCTCATTCTGGAGCAGATATAATTAAGAATGACCTTCCATGTAGGACTCTGAATGATGCCACTAGCACGCAAGAAATCTTGGGGTTTTCCGTCTTGGATTCCATTAACACGAGCAAGATTTTCACTGTGAACCAAACCCGTTTGAGTAACTATTCCAGGAATTTCAGCAGTTTAAACAAAGACACCCTGGCTGGGATGGAGAGCAAAGTGAACACTGTCCCCAAATCTATGTATGCTACCGCCGAAGATTCCAGTTCAGACACAGAATCTGTAGCGGAGACTCCCAGAGCTTCCCCCTCGCAGCCTGCTTGTGACAATCCCTTGGAGACCCATAAGGCAGTTGAGTCAGACGAGGAGCGAGTTGAACTTTGCTGTCTGAGTAGTGAGCAGCAACAGTTTCCTCAGGAACAGCTGGTCCCACCTACCCCCAAAGTATTTCGTCATCCACCAGAATGCAGTCCTCCAAATGGTGTTTTACAGACTGAAATCAAGGCAGAAATTGGTTCGCTGGAAGAATCCAGTGGGACAGCCTTATTAGAAAAGCCACATTCTCCAAGGCACTCCGGTGCAGAACAGGTGGCTCCATCCACGGCCTTTCCTCCTTCTTCTCAGGTTTCTCCATTTGGGATTGAGAGGTTAGATCACAGCAGTGCAGTTTGCTCTTTCCACGACAATGGCCCCTTAAGGAGAGGAGAGAGAATAAGCATGGAAAGCAAAGAAAGGCTTGCGGGGGCATGTGAGGCTTCCAAACAAGATGCCCAAGACATGCACTTGCGCATGACGAAAACCATCAATGGCTGGGACTGCAATCTGCTTGACAAAGACCAACCCAATAAAAAGGAGCCATTGCATACAGAAGAGGATTTAGCAGCAGATGATGGCAGTCATATGGCTGGTTGCAATTCTGCCCCAACGAAGAAAGGAACCAGTGACTCGAGCCACTTGAACAAACCAGACAGCCCTCCTGTGAACTGTACATCACAGAGAACAGCCAACAGTCCCAAATCTCCCCTTTTGACAAAATCGAAAGATCTGAGTAAGGCCGCTGCTGCTCACGAATTGCCAGGAAAGAGTGAAAAGGCAAATGCCTCAAAATGTCAAAATGTCAAAATCCAAAGTTCTGGCCAGTGCAAAGTGAGCACAGTAGTCCCACATAGTCCCTCCTCTTCCAAAAAACTGCATCATGAAACTAGAGGGATTCCTCAGAAGAGCATAGCGGAAACTCTTTCAAATAACCAACGGAACAAGCCAGGGCCAAAGTTAAAGGGTCTTATCATTAAAAGCAAGTCCAAGACTCAGTCGGATGCCCCGAGTGCTGCACCTGCGAAAACCGGCAGCCCTGATCCGAAGAAAGCATCCCTTCCCTTCCAGTCGTCACCCAGGCTTCTGCCAAAGAAAGGCACATCGCTCCATAACTTGGCCACACATTTGGAACCACCCAGCAGGAGCCTTTCGATGGGCTCCAGGATTCTTCAACAGGATGAGGAAAATAAGCCATGTTCAGCCGTGCCTCCAGAATCGCCTCTACCTTTGTCAAACGGCGACAGGAGCAGCGTCAAAGCCAAGAAAGATAAACCCATTAGCAGTTTGGAACTTGTCGATTCTGGAACAGCAGAGAATCCTGCGGAGGAAAAAGATGCAGAGGTCACAGGTCAGGTGGTTATAGACAATGACACGAGAGGTACATTGGATGAACACCACACAAGAGAAAACTCTTCCCAAATAAATGCAGATTCTGAAATGACTGTCTTGAGTAACAGGACGGAAAACCATGGACTGTTGAATCGTGATGGGTGTGAAATCAAGCCATTGGGATTGGATAACCCTGAGCCTTTTAAGAAAGAGTCTTCAAGCCACCTTTGTTCCCCTACCCAGCAACCACAACCAGGCCAGGAAATTCAGCGGACTTTCATTGAGGTGAGGCTGTCTTCTAGCTCCTTCCCACCATCCTCAATGATTCGCGAGTTGCCTCTGGAGAAGGAGGAAGGACACACTAGGTTGGCCAGCAAACCAGAAAGCAATGTTCAGAACATTAGGCAGAGCACTGTTGAGGAAGAAAACATGCACAATGCACTGAAGCCTGTGACAAGGACCTACTCAGTGCCTACCCAGCTATCGAATCATTTGAGGGAGGACAGCCATGTTATGGATTCGCCGACACATTGTGTCCAGGATATCCTGAGCAACGTTTCGGGCGAAAAGTACCCCCATTCAGAGTTGGGCATGCTAAAAATTGTCCACCTCAGTCTGATGAATGGCACGAAAGATGGAGTAGAGACGCCTCACAGCGCCCCCAAATCAAACAGTCAAGAATTGCCTTCGACCAATAGCAGCAGCAGAATCGCGGACAAATTGAAAACCTGCAGGAGGAATTATTACTATTATGAGCTCAACTGGCCACACGATCCCGTTTCCTCTTTTTCCGTGAAACAGAGAATTAAATCGTTTGAGAACCTTGCCAATTTCGATAGGCCCCTGGTCAAAGCGATAGACATACACTCCACCTCGTTTGGCTCAAAGCTTCCTATTGGTAGAAGACTGTCAGGTGGTACGTCTGCAGTTTCGGCTAGCAACATCAATGACCCTGTCCAGGCGCTGAGACGTAGTTTGAGTTCCTATTGTGAAAGCGAAACCCCGGTCCCCGCGCAGATGACAAAATCATCAACCAGTGCGGCATTAATGCAACTGCCGCAGAATCCCTCTGAGAAGAGCAAAGATGATGCTCATCACTTAGAAAAGGGCGAAAGGTGCGGTGCTTTGGGAGGGCCAAATTGTTTGCCGCCATCTACCCCCACTGTCCGAAGAAGCAGAGCTTCAGGTGGGCACATCAGGCACGCCCCCTTGTCCCGCTCTAAGATCCGGGAACTGCGGGCTTTGAGCATGCCCGACCTTGACAAGCTGTGCAGCGAGGATTTCTCTGTGGAATCTGCACCTTCTCATTTCAAAACGGAACTGGAAGTTGCCCCTGCAGCGAGACCTCTTGGCCTTCCCATTGAAACCGGATCCAGTCTGAATGAATGCCCGGGGCTCTCCAGTCTTGTTTCAGCAAGCAGGCAGCATTCAAAGGAAAGCAGTCCCTGGAACAGCAGCTGCGGCACTCCTGGGTCAGCCTCTGATGACGAAGTGCTACAACACGATGCCGACCCGAACAAGACGCACTTGGGGAAGAGCTGGTCAATCAGGTTAGTGGCCTTGTTTCCATTGCACTGGTTTTATGTTGCGAGTGGGTCAGGTTCCAGAGCCTGAAAGCCACACAGTGAAGCATTCCCAGAAGTCACAAGATGTAGGGTGCTTCCAGATTTTTTGGGGGGGGGGTGAATTTGCAAACAGGTTAATGGACATTGGCAACAAGCTTATAGGATTTTTTCTGGAAAGGGTAAATCCAGATTAAAGGGGGGGGGGTGGACTGACATTTTGTGTGGATTGTACCCAAAAGTTGTATACATGGGGAACACTGATTCAGTAATAAACACCTATCTGGAAGCAACCCCATATTCTGGGCTACAGACTTTGCAGAAAAGCATAAAATGCTCATTCTGCGCCACAGAAAGCTGGATTCTGCAACAGCGAGCAACTTATGCACAGCAGAAAACTTTGCGTACTTCCTCTTGTTTTCCTAAATTTATTCTGAAACTATTTTGCATAATCTAGACTGGTTTTGCTAAGCACAGTGAAAGACTCCACATCAGTCCTACAAACCATATTCAGTTTCTTAAACTTCACAAGGCATTATCCACACATTTCCAAACATGTATTTGAAGCTGTAAGAATTAGAAACTTGGATACTTAAAAAAATAATAATGAATGCAGAGATTTGTAAGAAGCTGTCCTCGGCACCATATACCACATTCTGCTCCTTTTCAGCTCTCTTGCAGAATCACAGCGTATATCCTGCCCTGACTACATTCTGTTGCTCCTTGTTCTCCACTGCAGCCCCAGCGCTTCTTCTATTTCTCCCTCTCCCTTAGCTCACCATGTCTCCTTCACTGCCACAACTCCATCTTGAGGAATTGCTGTAGCACAGTGGCAGTGCGCACACTTTGCATGCGGCAAGACCTGGGTTTGATTCCCGGCACCTCCAAGCAGGACCGGGAAAAGATTCCTCTCCGAACCTCTGGACAGCTGCTGCCAGTTGGTGTAGAAAATACTTAGCTAAGAGGAACAATAGTCACAGTATTGATCCTCCGAAACAGATTTTGCAGGACAATGCAAATGTCTTAACTCCTGGCCGTTTCCTCCTTTGGGAATAGAAATTTCTCTTTCTGTTACACCATTACGCAGTCTCATCCAGAGCATCCCCCCCCTTTTTTTGCACTTGCATATTTTAGCTTGGATCAACTCTTGATCTCCACTCTGGATCAGCAGAAATTGCAGTCGGTTCTTTCTTCAGTGACGACAAAATGCGACCTTCCTTCTTTACTCCGAGAGGCCAAAGCACAAGCCGAGGTAAGCCTACACAAGATCAAAATGGCCAATATTTTTAACTTACTCGTGGAAAAACTTAGTATTGCTTTAAGGCAGACTGAGATCTTTCACATATATTTTTAAATATTGCATAGGAAGCAAAAGAGGTAATTTGTTGGTGTTTCAGCACCAGATAGATTCTGGAGGATTAAAAAATATTTAAAAAGGCTCCCAAGATCCCAGTAGCCAATTTGGAGCAACGTTTCCACAAGAGGGGCCCTGCTGCTATTGCACAGGTGATCAGTCAAGCTCCTTGTGGCTTGTCAATAACTCTGGGTTCATGGTCAGTTTTGCCTGCCTCCTGTCTCCAGCTGCTTTGTCACCCTGACCACCATATTCCTTATGCTAATATTAGGGAAATAGTGGGAATTTGATTCAATTTGCATTTAAAGAGAAACTTACCTAATTTGCACTTTCGAATGAACTGAAGTAGAGTCATCTTTCAAAAATTTGCTCCTCTCTGAATTTTGCAATGCAGTGGCAGTGCAAACTACAGCCAAGTAAGGGATACAAAAACACACATAGTAATGCAAGATGTGCATACGAATGCATGTAGTTGTGCAAATAACATGCCACATGTTATTCTCATGTATTTAACATGTTAAACATTCACATGTTATTCTTGTGAATTTCATACATTCTAATAGTTTTTGATTCTGAATTTTCAATCATTTAATAACAGCAACGAGGTACAAAAGGAAATGCAAACACCCTCTTCTTTTGCGTGCATCAATTTGGCCAAAGATCCACACTCACCCCTGAGCTTCAAAATGTTGCAGCATGACATGCTCCTGTTGAGGCGTTTCAATGACTCCTTTCCATTCCCCTCACACCCAGTTTTCATGCTTATATGCATAGCATCATAGAGGTGGAAGGCATCCTAAAGATAATCTAGTCCAACCTTCTGCAGTGCAGGAATATGCAGCTGTCCCTTATGGGGATTGAACCTGCAACCTTGGTGTTAGCAACACCATGATCTAACTAACAGCTATTTCTGTTTCATTACCCCTCCCCATTAAGTTGTGTGGTTTTTTTTGCTTGCCTCTCCCCTTAAGTTCCCCTCGCTTAGGATCCCCCCACCCAGTCCTTCAAACTTTGATGTTGCCCTGAGTGTGCTGATGCCTCCTTCTTATGCACTGGATGATAATCAGTTTTTTGCAACATTCATACGAGCCACGAAAGACTCAGATTGGAAGCTGAAGAACTGATATTTTCCTCACTCTTACCGACCATCTTGTACCATTAACGACTCTGCGACTAGCTCAGAATTTTGCCAATTTAATATGTCTGCTATAAATTCCTTGGGTTTATTGGAAGGGCATCTTCTTTCTTCCCACTCTTAACATTTGAAATATTTAACAATCCCATATTTAAAAGGGCTGCTCTAGAAATCTATATAGGGGATCCATCAGTGCTCTCATTATACACACTGCTACACTTGGGCAAAGCTTTGAATCCTCCAGTAGCTCTTCTTGGGCTGCAAGTTTTTGATCCTAAACCACCAAACATCTGGCTCACAAGGGCTTTTTTTTTTTTTAAAGAATTCTCCCAGAGAGCAGAATCTCAGCGTCTAGCTACATTTTACATAGGAGTGTATGTAATAGAGCCTTGTTGTGGGACTCCTAACATCAGAAGAACAGTTAGGGGATTTTGAGTGAAGAAACAGGGAGGTTGCAAGTGATGCGAATTTGGCTGAAAGCCAGTCCCTTGCTAACAGGGCTGGCTGAAGACATTTTAAGGCATCAAATGAGGCTACAACCACCACCATCACCACTGAAAGTTGAGCTGCATGCTACCCAAGGCCAGCCACGTTATTTTGGCATCTGAGAAAGAAAATCCCACAAGCACCTCTTCCTCTCCCTGGCAGTAAACATGCAATAATAAGTATAATACGTCTGGGTCCAATATGCAGAGTTAATAGTTAACATGGAGGTTTTCTTCAGGAGAAGTTACAACAGATGCTAGTTGTGGTCCCAGTCGCAGCTCCCCCCTCCCCCCGTAAGGTGTGTTAAAACAGAACCAAGCAGACAACCATCTGGGTTCAAAATGGCCACAGCTTTATTGATTACAGATGTAGGTGGAATTTTGGCTCAGGCATTGGGTGTATATCAGTTCCAGACTTCTGCTGGAGGGCTGAAACTTATTCAGGGTCGTACCAAGGATTATGGCCTCCCCAAGACCTTGATCTACTGAGGTGGCCATCCTAAGGTTGCTGCTGGAAGCTCTATGGCCCAACTGCCCTACGCTTGGCTTCTGGACAGAGACTTCCACCGAGACCCCTTTAATGGGGTACCCTGAGTCCGCCGCTGGTTCTGGACACGGTGATAATCGCTTCACCCAAAACATGAAGACTAGGGTTCTACCTAATGCTTTAACTGCCAAAGGTTGTGACAATTTGCTATAAGGAAAGGCAGAACCTCTAGACCGGCCAATGAAATTCCTTCCCAGCCGTTGACAACCATAGAAAGGTTGCGAAACGCAAGGGATCAAATCCTGGCTAAACAGAGAGAATGTAAGGAACAAGCAAAGTTAAAACACATTAGGATACATGACAGAGGTGACATGAGGAGACCCATGTGCAATGTTACGCAATGCCATGGGGAGCCAGGGGTTAGAGGAGCAAAACTGCCTCGGCCCCTAGGAGTTGGCGTACCTGATACATGATAAATGATTGACCTGGAATCTAATAGACGATAAGGAAGGGAGGGAGGGTTTGTTCTTCTGCCAACTGCACTGAATGGGTTTAGTACATCTGGATTTTACGAGAGCAGCCCAGGCCCAGTCAGCGAGCAAGGCACTGCCCGCCAGGTGGGGCCTCTGATTGGCCAGTTTAAATTATTTTTTGGCAGGCAGATTTGTCCCACTGACTGGCCAGCCCAGGGAAATCCCCAAACAGTCAGATGACCAGCCAGGCATATGTAATATTGCTGCCTGGGATGGTGGCTGAACATGAGGGGTCGCAGCTGCCGCCCACCCATGAAAGGGGTAAGCGGCCATTTTCTGATGGATCTCTCAGAGCTAACCAGGCTTCACCCCTTCATACCATTCTACAGGGATCATCTCCAAACTCTCACCCCCCAATGTCTTTTGTAAGGGAGTGTCTCCAAATTACTGCACTTGCTACAATAATAAATAACTAACGGGTTTGCCACCATTTCAAGTCACCCCAAATCACCTGTCTGAGGGTGGCCACCTCACTTACCCCACTTGGTAAGATATTAAGTTACCACATCAGGAAAATAACTGGACTACTAGCAATTTTCCAGGCCTGGTAATTTGCAGAGGTAGAATTTCACAAGACCTTTGCATAAAGCTACATAGAAGTCTGCTTGCTGGTGCCTTTAATACCTCAATAATGGTTGCGCAAACTCTGTTTTTTCAACTGAGTACACAAGCTTTGGAAAACAACCACAATTGTGGTCAGCCCAGCCCAGCCCCAACTTCTATCTGCCTCCAAGTGCGTATCCCTTGTGTAGGCTTCGGGCCCCTGATCTGGGCTGTAGGTCCAGGTAAGAGGAATCCTGGGAAAAGGAGACCTCCCAGAACTCCTTTCTTCTATTCCAGTACCTGGTTAGAGCTTGCTAGTCCCACGAGTTGAGCTGAGCCAGGTGGGTTTGGCGAGTTTTGCAGAAATACGAAGACTGGGTTTTGTTCCCAGCCAAAAGTAATCAAATGCACTTTTAAGTGTTTTCACATGGAATCTGTACAGAGATTATTTATTCATGCCGGTTTGTAAAATCCAAGAACTCAAATATTTATGAAACTGAAATGCTTCTTGGAACACGGTCTGTGTCTGCATACTTTCTCACATCTGCTCTTAAGTCCAAAGTGGCACAAAGGCTGGAAAACATTATGCAATCCGTAGCACTGGCGCTTAGTCTACAGTAGGATGATCGTCAACTTCTAAATTCATCTAAAGCTCTGTTGGCGCACTTAGGCAGATACCGTTTGCTGGGGGCCTCCTGTCCTGCCACGTCCTGTAAACTCAAAACTGGGACCTCTCTGGAATCAGTGATTGGCTCTGTGACGTTAACATATATGAGAGAGTGCTGGAGGGGAAATAGTTAAGTGGGTTGCAGAGACAGGACCCAGGGGGGTGGAGTCAGTGGGTCTATAAAACTAGTTCTGGGAGGAGTTTGTTGCGAGTTGTGGGTGGGTAGATGGTTGGATTTCGTAGGTTGGCTGGTTGGGAAAGGCAGTTGGTAATAGAGAGACAGTTAGGGCAGTGATTTCTTGAGTGTGGGGAGGTAGAAGAGATAGAGAGAGGAAAATAAGACTAAGAAAATAAAGAGCAACAACGTTTGGAATGCTGTAAAACTTTTGTTTGTGTCTGAAATAAAATACACTCCTCTTTATTAATTGAAAAGCTGACTTAGACTAAAGTGAATTTACCAGGGAGGACCTGGTTGGTGGCAGCGGATTAGTGGTGTATGGGTCAATAGTCCGTGAGATGACCGGGGGCTCCGTACGAATGCCACAGGCTCCATTCTTGCTGTACCAACAGGTTTAAGCCAGTCCCAGGAGGAAGTGCATAACTTTCCAGGCAAAGAGGTTGGAAATCTCTGAGCAGAATTTCCCTTGCCAGGAGGCCAGGTGGTCAGAAGGAAGCAGCCATCTCCTGCTTCCTCCTCCATGGCCAACCCTACCATTAGGCAGATTGCGATATCCGCCTTGGGCGGCAGATGCAAAGAGGAGACGGAACACCTCTCATCTTCTCATTCCCAGTCTCCTCGAGTGCTCGCGATGCTCTTTTCAGCTACCACTCAAAGGAGGTTTCCAAGGCTGGCACTTTTGTGGTCCTGTTTGGATTGTCACCAGTGAGGGATAAGTCCAGGAAATGGCTCTGTGGCCCGACGGTTCCTTGCTCCTGGGCTATGACAAAGCCACCATTGGATACAACCCAATAGCCGTGGAACAATTAAAACGAAACACAACTATGAAATTGCAATGGTTTTTTAAAGTTAAGGCAGCAAATAAAATTGGCAGTAGTAAAATATCTTCATAATATTAAGGCTGGAAGCTATTGGAAGGGCCCGTTGCACATTTTACTTTATTGTTAAAAGGTGGCTGGGCCATGGCATTAAATTCGGTTCTAGGGCTAACCCCTGAGAAGGCGTAGCTCAAACCGAATCCTGGTTTAGTTGACTTTTTGTGATTCCCTTGCAGCATAAATAAACTCAGAATGTCTTTCCCAGTCTTTCCAAAACTCCTTTAGTATTTTGAAATTATAGCTATTTTCAATTTTTTTTAAAAACCATTTACAGTCTAATTCAAAAAAGAAAAAACAATATCACCCAGGAAGAACTTCTATAAACATGGGTCTGTTCTCATCACGTTTGCGAATATTTCTCCCGAGTTTTTAACTTTAGGATGTTTTTCTTCTTTTGTCTTTTTTGTCAGAGCAAAGAAGATGTTCTCTTTGTAGTCTTGAATAAAGAGGAAGGGTCTGGCCTGGGATTTAGCGTTGCTGGAGGAGTAGACCTGGAACAGAAATCAATCATCGTAAGTGGTGACTGCATCTTTTCTCATAAGTGGGTTGCGAAGCCAGCTGGAAATCAGATCAAGTGCTCATTTATCAGCCATAAAGCCCTGTTGCGAACGGCTGCTTGCATCATTTCTGAGTACCATCTGCTAATGCGATCAGAGAGGGAAATGGGCCCGGGTGCCAAATAAACCCTGATGCACACAAGGTTGCCAAAGAGGAACACCAGGGGTAGCCTTAAACCACACATCTGGAGGATCAGGGCCCCTGGTATCGGCTCCCACTGATTTTTTTTTTATGATTCCAGCAGAATCATAAAATTGTAAGAGTTGGGGAAGGGACCCCAGGGGTCATCTAGTCCAACCCCCTGCAATTCAGGAACCTCAACACAGAATCATAGAGCTGGAAGGAACTAAGTGATTCCCTGTTTTGGGGCACACCAATGCACCATGAGAAAACGCCTTCTAGCGTGCCGCGAGAAATAAATCCATTAAATAGCCTCCGTGTTCCACAGCGATGGGTAGGATTATCTCTGTTATGGCTTGATTGTGATCTTCCCAGAGACATCTTGCCTGCCGCTGTTGGAGACACAATGCTAGACAAGATTTATTTTTAGTCAGATTCATCACCGCTGGCAATTTAAAAAAAAACATCATGTTTCAGAGGTGTCAGCATATACTTGTACAGTGGTACCTTGAGTTAAGAACTTAATTCGTTCTGGAGGTCTGTTCTTAACCTGAAACTGTTCCTAACCTGCAGCACCACTTTAGCTAATGGGGCCTCCTGCTGCCGCTGCGCCGCCACTGCATGATTTCTGTTCTCATCCTGAAGCAAAGTTCTTAACCTGAGGTACTATTTCTGGGTTAGTGGAGTCTGTAACCTGAAGCGTATCTAACCCGAGGTACCACTGTACTAGGAATTATATGCAGTAATCTGGACTGCCAGCCTTGGCTAAGTGAATTATTAGCTACATATTTAGCTATTAATTTGGGATATTTTAAACAGTGAGGACTGAGAATTAATTGTATATTTGTTTAGCAAGTTTGAGTTCAATGTAGGAGGTGAAAAAGAACATGCTAAGGTTGGCTTTTCTTACTAAAGAGTATTAGATTCAGTTTATTAAATTCACACGTGCTCCCAATAGCTCCAAAAGGCACCCCTGCTGAAGCCCTGTCCATATTTATTTGTGTTCAAGTCGTTCTATCAAATCAATCAGTTGCTGTGTTAAACAACTTACTGTTCTTTTACTTGGCTGACGACCTTCACCACAATGTTATCTTCTTGAAGGTCCACCGGGTTTTCTCGAAAGGGGTGGCATCCCAGGAAGGAATCATCTGCCGAGGGGACCACATTCTTTCCATCAACGGCATCTGTCTCGCGGGTTCTGTGCACGGGGATGTGCTCAATGCTCTTCACCAAGCCAGGCTCCACAAATACGCCGTTGTCGTCATCAAGAAGGAGAGAGGCGGAGAAAAGCCTTCTCCTGCTGGGTCTGAAACCTCAACGCCTGGCAGGAAATCCTTAGTAACTGCAACAGTGGGAAGAGCAACAGGTACACTGTTGGTTCAATGCAGGGTTGGCGCCAGCATGGTCAGCAAAGTGTCCATTGCAGGAGTCCAGTGATGAGAGTCACTTGGATCTTCTGTTTCTCTTTACCAATGCCAACTGCTGGCCTCTTCGCTTACCTCAGGCACAGGCAAACTTGGCCCTCCAGATGTTTTGAGACTACAATTCCCATCATCCCTGACCACTGGTCCGGTTAGCTAGGGATGATGGGAGTCGTAGTCCCAAAACATCTGGAGGGCCGAGTTTACCTATGCCTGGCTTACCTCTTAGGGATCATCCATACTTCCTTTTATAATAATAATTATAGGTAAAGGTAAAGGGACCCCTGACCATTAGGTCCAGTCGTGACCGACTCTGGGTTTGTGGCGCTTATCTCGCTTTATTGGCCGAGGGAGCCGGCGTACAGCTTCCGGGTCATGTGGCCAGCATGACTAAGCCGCTTCTGGCGAAACCAGAGCAGCACACGGAAACACTGTTTACCTTCCCTCCAGAGCTTGCACTTTGATGTGCTTTCGAACTGCTAGGTTGGCAGGAGCAGGGACCGAGCAACAGGAGCTCACCCCGTCGCGGGGATTTGAACCGCCGACCTTCTGATCAGCAAGTCCTAGGCTCTGTGGTTTAACCCACAGCGCCACCCGTGTCCCAATAATAATTATAATAATGTTATTATTTGTAACCTACCCATCTGACTGGGTCACCCCAACCACTCTGGGCAGCTTCTGGCATATACAAAAACATAAGGAAGCATTTTATTTTTTAGAAAAGCCTTCCCTATACAGGACTGCTCTCAGATGTCTTCTAAATGTTCTGTGGTTACTTATCTCCATGGCTTGGGGGGGGGGTCAGATAGCTCCATAGCACCCCACCATTTCTTTGATGAAAATAGGGACAACCTAAGGAAAAGCGGGACATTCTGGGATCAAATCAGAAACCAGGGTGACTTCTGTAAATCTGGGAGTGTCTCTGGAAAACGGGGAGACTTGGAGGGTCTGTCATTGGCTGTCTGCCTGACAAGCAAGCAGCTCATAGTAATAAAAACTACTCCAGGTTTTGGGGGGAGGAAGAGCCATGGTGGGCGATGAGGGGCGTCTACACAAGGGCCCTCCAAAACCTGGAGCCAGTTGCACAGTAGCTGGATGAATTCACCCCAAAGAAGAACCAATGGGTTTGGGGGTGGGCCCCCCTGGACCCCCACCATGCAACTTGGATTCTAACTGTCTGCATTTATGAACTTGGATGGAGCAAGTGAAAAACTTGAGTTTTAATTTGGACTCTTTGGAACCTGAACCGCATTTTAAGATGTTCTCACAGTCAGGTCGATAGGTGCTTAGGAGTTCCAGGCCTCGTCAAACCAACGTGGAGCTGAACTGGTCGGTTTCCACTTTGACCAACTGGAAATCAGATCAGGCCTCTCAGATGCCTGTTTGCAAATAATGTAGTGAAGAGACAAAAGTATTTGGATTTACACACATTCTTGCAATCCAAGATCAAACCATTCCAGCAAAATAGCTGGAGCTCCATGCCAATTGCCAGAAAGAATCCCAACGTTGCGTCCAGCAGTTTCGCAATTCCAAGGAATGGAAATAACACAGGGTATGAGAGACTGTGAATGATCTTTTATGCCTCCCAAGGGGCTGGGAAATAAGGAGACTTGCGCTGCTTTCTTAAAGACTACCTCATGCATTCCCTTTTGGCATGACCTCCCTGTCCTGGTGGCAACCCAAAACTTGGACATTACAACAAAGCAGAGTTAATGTTCTTTACATGTTTCCCTCCACCCCAAAGGTACAAATGGAGAGCTGGGTGAAGCCATTTGTGTCGAACTTCTGAAGACTTCTGCTGGCTTGGGATTCAGCCTGGATGGGGGGAAAGCTTCAATCTCAGGAGACAGACCTTTGCTCATCAAGAGGATTTTTAAAGGTACTTGGAAAACCGCTTTCCAATGTTTCTGTTTTCTCTTCTGTAGGCATAGTCTTGCCTCTCTTTTTAGAGGGGAGGAACAATACCTTCAGCAATCAGCTGCGTACGGTTGCTCTGAGGCTCCGCTTTTGTTTCCAAACAGACAGCTAAACTGACACGTGTGGCAATGCCATACAAACTTACTTGGGAGTAAATTCCACTAAAGTCAAATGTAGAGTAGGCATGCATATGATTTCTTCATCAATCAGATAATAATAATAATAATAATAATAATAATAATAATAATAATAATAATAATTTTATTTATACCCCGCTCTTCCTGGTTCAGAAAACTGGGCTCAGGGCGGCTAACAACAAATTAAAAACACTTAATTGTGATATAACAAAAAACAGCATAAAATACAGTATAAAAGCACAAATAACAATAAAATCAAAAATCAATTTAGGGGGAAATCCTTCCAATAAACATTAGATGATCACCAGGGTTAGCTGGCTAAATTAGTCCTATTTGGGCCAGTGAGAAGGCCAGGGGAGAATTAGCTGTGGGATCCCAGAGCGGGTAAAAGAGGAGGGGGAGGGAAGGTAGGGGAATAAAAGATCAGGCTAAATTCAGATTGAAAGCCAGGCGGAATAGCTCTGTCTTACAGGCCCTGTGGAAGGAGGTTAAATCCTGCATAGCCCTGGTCTCATGGGACAGAGCATTCCACCAGGTCGGAGCCATCACTGAGAAGGCCCTGGCCCTGGTGGAGGATAATCTGATTTCCTTAGGGCCCGGGACCTCTAAACTATGGTTATTCATGGACCTTAAGGTCCTCTGTGGGGCATACCAGGAGAGGTGGTCCCATAAATACGAGGGCCCTAAGCCACAAAACAGTGGAACAGACTCCCTTGGGATGTTGTGGACTCTCCTTCCTTGGAAGTTTTTGAGCAGAGTTTGGATGGCCACCTGTCATGGATGCTTTGGTTGAGATTCCTGCACTGCAGGAGGTTGGACTAGTTTGCCCTCAGTGTCCCTTCCAACTCTACAATCCTATAATTCTGTGAAATTAAATGATATAACATAATCCATGGAAATCAGCAGCTGAGTCAGAGAAAGGAGATGTAAACAAACGAGGTGTGGAATTACCTGTACTACCTGCAAAAAACAAACAGTGGGCAGTTGTACCCTCAACCAGTGCTTGGCAGCAATCCTCTCCACGCTAGTAAAAATATACCGTATTTTTCGCACCATAGGACGCACCGGACAATAGGATGCACCTTGTTTTACGAGGGGGGAGAACAAGAAAAAAAAAATCTCTCCCTCTCTGCCCAGCGCCCCTTCAGCGAAGCGGCAGGAGGCGCTGCACAGAGAGGCGGAGAATTTCCCCCCTTTAAAACAAGGTGCCGTTTTAGGTGCTTTCAGACGCCTTCAGGCAGCTACCTTGGAAGCCTGGAGAGCGAGAGGGGTCGGTGCGCACCGACCCCTCTCACTCTCCAGGCTTCAGGTTCCTTTCGACCTGCTCTTTGGGGCTGGTGGGGGGAAGCCCACCACCAGCCCCAATGAGCAGGTCGGGGAGCAGCGGAAAGGCGCGCAGCTATAGAGGCTCCTGCCATAGCCGCGCATCACCTCTCCAGCCAGCAGAGGGTCGTGGGGCTATGCTGTCTTCGCTCCATAGGACACACACACATTCCCCCTTCATTTTTGAAGGGGAAAAAGTGCGTCCTATGGTGCGAAAAATACGGTAAATGAAAGCAAAGCACCACCGTCTACTGCAGCCGCCAGTAAACTTGCCTTGGGGTGATAGACACCAGGGTGACATGGAGGCCAAGATAACTGGTCTCTTTAAGCCTGTTTCTGGAATTTCTTCCCTGGAGAAGTGGGTGATGGCTGGCAGGGAGGAGGAGTAAGGTGGGAGCAAGCCATTTCAGGTTTGACTCACCTTAAAGCAGAGCTGCACCAAACTCAAAGCAGGTTGATACATTCAAGCTGGAATAGGCTGGAATTTTTGATCCTCTTTTACTTTCAGCTACTCGCCACATCCTGGCTGGGCTTCTTTGCTGCCCTCGGGACATTTTTCATTCAACTTGAAAGTTGTCTCCCTTTTCCCTGCCTGGCCTTAGGCAAGTCTCTGTCTTTAAGACGCAGTTCCTGCTTTGGAAACTGGGGATAAAAGAGGCTAGCCTTGGACGTTTCCTGTGGATGTGGACTGCAGCACACTTTGCAACTTTAGAATAAGGTTACCAGATTTTTTTCATTGAATCTGGGGACACTTTTCAACTTCAATGGATTTTGTATGGGCTGTTGTTGTTGTTTTGTCGTTTAGTCGTGTCCGACTCTTCATGACCCCATGGACCAGAGCACACCAGGCACTCCTGTCTTCCACTGCCTCCCGCAGTTTGGTCAAACTCATGCTGGTAGCTTCGAGAACACTGTCCAACCATCTCGTCCTCTGTCGTCCCCTTCTCCTTGTGCCCCCATCTTTCCCAACATCAGGGTCTTTTCCAGGGAGTCTTCTCATGAGGTGACCAAAGTATTGGAGCCTCAGCTTCAGGATCTGTCCTTCCAGTGAGCACTCAGGGCTGATTTCCTTCAGAATGGAGAGGTTTGATCTTCTTGCAGTCCATGGGACTCTCAAGAGTTTCCTCCAGCACCATAATTCAAAAGCATCCATTCTTCAGCGATCTGCCTTCTTTATGGTCCAGCTCTCACTTCCATACTTCACTACTGGGAAAACCATAGCTTTAACTATACGGACCTTTGTTGGCAAGGTGATGTCTCTGCTTTTTAAGATGCTGTCTAGGTTTGTCATTGCTTTTCTCCCAAGAAGCAGGCACTGATTTGTAAATTCGGGGACTGTCCCTGGGAAACGGGGCGTCCTGAAGTCCAATATAGTCTCAGGAACCACACTGAACTTCTGCTATTGGGCAAATTGCAACGGAATTTTACTGCAGAGCTGAGTCTTGGAAATCAAAACTGAATTGTGTTTGAATGTGAGGTTCTTCTGCATTTCGGCTCTTTTGTCCTGACTTTCATTTTTTCCCCAACAGGTGGCGCTGCAGAACAAGCGGGAAAACTGGAAGCCGGCAATGAAATCCTGGCCATTGGTGGGAAATCCTTACTTGGACTCATGCATTACGATGCTTGGAACATCATTAAATCTGTGCCAGAGGGACCTGTCCAATTGCTTATCAGAAAGCATCAGCCTCCAGTATGATGGGCGTTGAAACTTGTTAACCTAAACTTACCTTTGTGGCACATCCTTCCAAGTTGTGTGCGATGGAACCATTACAAACGCATTGCAAGTGCTGAGCCTTGTTGATTCAGTGGCGTTGTTCTGTGTCAGACTGCTAAAATCAGCCAAGGAACATCAAGATACGTGAGCCAGGAACGTATCCCAGCGAATGCACCAGTGTTTTATAAATGGCATCATTTCCTCCACCACCACTAACCCCAGTATTATTATTATTGGCTGCATGGACTTCTGTTGATCTGAATCTCCTTTCTGTCTTCCTCAAGACCAGCTCCATCAGTCACCTGTTTGGAGCTGCACCGGAGCAAAGCTGTTGAAATCAGTCTTGGAATCTGTTTTCAACACAAGCTCTGATCTGCCTGGGATTACATGAAGCGAAAAAGACTGCCACGGAGCACGTGCAGAGTGCAGCTGCCGCATTGCCTGGACAACCCCCAACCAAGCTCACACATCTGGGTGGACTATGGGTGGAAGTCAGGTTGCTTGACTGCGAAACAAACCTATCATTTTATCAATCAATTACTGCACTTTGGATTCACTACATAGATGGTGCAATAAACGGTACTTTGCATAGGTTGCATGGGAAAGCTTGGCAGAGTACAATTTGCAATATGATTTGTATCTGGTTTCTTCTTGCTACGGTTAAAGGATTCAAATGTCCCCTTTGGGTCCACCCAACTATTACTTGGAAAAAATGGTCCTCAGTGCTCTAGGGAGAAAGCCTGTGGCTCTCTGAGGAAATACCAGGATACGGTCTCAAGGCACATGAAGCTACTGTCATGCTGCAGCTAAGCAGGTCTGGGGACTGCTTGGGTGCATGACCGTCTAGCAACAGCATCATCTTGGGTTCCATGTCCAAAGAAAGACATGGCATTTGTGTGTAAGGAAATAAGTGAAACACATAGTTTAGCTTCCAGATTCAGTTGCTGGCATTAGCCAGTTCCAAGGATTTTGGGTGCCACAGTCTCTGGACAACTGTGCCTGGGACCCTGGGGAGTTGCTGCCAGTCCGAGCAAGCAGTGCTGGGGCTATATGGACCAACAATCTGATTTTGGTATGAGGAAGTTCCATATGTTCATATGGGAGCCGCAAGCCATGAAGGCATCTCAAGCTTAAGTGACAATCTCTGCCTCACTTTCCTTGCTAAGCTGCTGGAGTTTCACTCAGTGCTCGATGAACAACACACAACACAACTTTTATAACTGGTAAACTATTTATTGGGAAAGCGTACAGTACTTTAGCAAGCTTGGGTAATGTTTTAAAAATGTCAAGATGGTGAATTGTGTGTCTGTCCTGGGTATTTTTACACTTAGCAAGCTAGGGGGTGGTATTCAACTAAGTTTTCCTCAAGAGTAGGCCCACTGAAATGACTGGGCTTAATTTAGCTATGTTTATGATAGTGGGTGTACTCTGACTAAAACTTAGTCAAATAGCACCCTAACAGATGAAACCTGCCCTGTTTTTTGTGGCAACAGGGGTTTTGTAGCTGTACCACGTTGTTTTGATTTCAGCTGACTTGTGGGTCAAGCATTTGTCTATTAAAAATGGGAGAATGTTTGAGACAATCTCCCTGTTCTTTTAAGTGGTGTTTCTTTGAGTGTTCCTCCTCAAAATGGCTTGAAGCAAGCGTATAATTTTTTTTTAAAAAAGATGCATTTATAGAGTTTTCAAAAACAACAACATAAAGACAAACAATGAAAAAAGCAAAGAACAACTGGGTTAAAACCAGAACTGCAAGTGTGGTGTGGTTTTTTTTTTCCACCATAGAGGTGAGAATTCTTGGTGGTTCTGAATACTTAAATGAATGCATTCAACTCTTAGGATTAAGCCGCTATAACTCAATTCACACTGGAGAAAGCCACAGAAAGCAATATGTCTAGGGAGAAAATGTTCTCCGGACAATTGGTGGTTTTCTAGAAGAACACACCATAAATTGTATTCTTTCAGTATTCAGAGTTTATGTTCCTAGTTTTCAAACCTATTGGCCTCTAATTAGATAGCTAGAAAGTAGATGGTCTGGTTTTCGGAAGAATTGGAACTCCCGCCATGGTAAATTTCCTCCTTATCAAGGATGGGAAAACTCAGCCCTGTATGTGGCCCTCACAGCCTCTCTCTATCTGGCCCTTGGGAATCTCCTCAGGCCACAACCCATCCCCAGCTACACTCCCCTACTGGCCCTGACTGGAATGTTTTTGCCTGGCTGGAATGAGTCCTTGAATGCTAATAACCTCTCATTTGCCTCTGCATTGCCCAGGACTTTGCATGTGGCCCCAGAAGGTGGCCCAGAAAGGAAAGCATCCTCCAGGCTAACAAAAACTGTTACTCATTCCATGTTCCATATAATCACATTTTTAAAAAATAAAGCAAAAAGAATTGCATTAACAAGTACTTTCTGGGGTGAAGTCACCAGAAGGATAGGCCCCCAGAGTTTGGATAATCAGAAGGAAACAAAAGACAAGAAAGCGTTTGCATTGCGGGTGTAAATTCATCTGTAAGTTCTGAGTGACCGTATTTTCTGCTGCTTCTGTTCTGAAGCATTGGTTTTAAGTGGTTTTCTATACACCTATAAGCACAATTGCTGCATTTGTTGAAACAGATACTGTGAAGGCACTTAAATCTTGTTTCCCCAGTCGAGCAAGTGAGATCCATATGTGGAGGCAGACTTCTACATATATAGGAAATGTGGCTGTATCTGTCACTACTTCACAGTGCTCACTGGGGTTCATTGAACTGGATATGGGCACCCTATTCATGTCCACCAGTTGTTGGGGTTTCTCTTCCACCACCCATGAATTTTTATGACAGATGTGTATTTTGAAATTCTCTTAAAAAAATAACACTCCTCAGAGCATCACATGCGCTGATGCTGAGTATTTAATCCATAGTCAAAGCACATGTCATTCTGACAGATAATTTTGATCAAACATGTGAGATTGAGATAGTCTTTAATGCATGGGTAGGCAAACTAAGGCATGGGGGCTGGATCCGGCCCAATCGCCTTCTAAGCCCGGCTCGCAGACAGTCTGGGAATCAGCGTGTTTTTGCATGAGTAGAATCTGTCCTTTTATTTAAAATGCATCCCTGGGTTATTTCTTTTTTTTTCCTTTTTGAAAATATAGTCTGGCCCCCCACAAGGTCTGAGAGACAGTGGACCGGCCCCCTGCTGAAAATGTTTGCTGACCCCTGCTTTAATGTATAGATAGCAGGTACGGTTGAAAAATACACAGGTGTCAACATAATTTCCTTGAGAAATTAGTTTGGGGAAGACTTTGCCCTGAAAGACGGCATATAAATAATACTGGAAATCAAATTTATTAAATAATAGTTTGCTCTTTAAGTTGCTGTGTTAGTGTCAGGGATTGCCTTAAATCGCTGTGTCAATGTCAGGGGATATAGAGTCAAAATTCCAGAAGGAGACAATGCTTCATTCTTTCTTTTAAAAATACAAACATCTTCAGTATTTGTGGTGGGAGAGAGAGTCTGTCTCAGGCCACTCCAGCCTTACTCTGTGTGGTTTTATTTTATGTATTTATCTGAATACATACGTTTGCCAGAATGGCATCAGGCAGGCGATGCATTCGAATCTTGCATGTTTTCTCTGTTACAACTCTTGAGGCGGAAAATAGACTTTGAGTAGAGCTTAATTTCATTCCCCTTGAAGCAAAATGAAACCAAGCCAGCCTCAGGGAGAGCTCTGTGCAAGTTGTAAATCTTACACACTGCTTAGTGAACATTGGTACCATCCCTATATGTATAGAAAGCGTAACAGGGATCTGGTCCCTTATTATGGTCTGGCGTACATATGTGATGACTTGCAAAGGGGCAGCAAGTTGCATTAGCAAGGATGTTCTAGAAATATTGCAGCTCTTCCCATTGCCTCTCTCCAGTCTCCCATGCCCTTCTATCATCTTCCTGTCGCTCCCAGGCCCCATTGAGTAACCTCAATCTCTTGACACCACCTCCTGCTCCAATCAGGTGCCTGTCTTCCATTTCCTTGACAATGTCTGCATGTGAAGCAGAGGAGATGCCAAAGAGATGGAACTTAGGAAAGCTGGCTGCAATATACAGATCTTTATACTACAGTGGTACCTCAGGTTACATACGCTTCAGGTTACAGACTCCGCTAACCCAGAAATATTACCTCAGGTTAAGAACTTTGCTTCAGGATGAGAACAGAAATCGTGCTACAGCGGCAGCAGGAGGCCCCATTAGCTAAAGTGGTGCTTCAGGTTAAGAACAGTTTCAGGTTAAGAACGGACCTCCGGAACGAGTTAAGTACTTAACCTGAGGTACCACTGTATTGATATATTCCAAACGGCTAAACCATTGCAGTGGGCTTCTTTTCAGAATTGTCACTTTCCCCCACCTCAGTCCTTAAGGTTTATTCAAACACCTCCTCCATAATCAATGTGCATTTAAATTAGGAAGGTGTTACATATGAGGTTTCACCAACAGGAATTTGATGTTCATCCAGAAATTGAGGCATAATATCTTGTAAGTTTGGAAATGTTTCTTTGGGAGTATGAGTGATTTCAAGAGTATTCTTCAGAAAATAGTCAAACTGTTTACATACCATCTTGCATTTCCTGTCTGTTATATAAAAGCCTACACTAAACAAGAGGATTACATAATAAAATGCTGAATGCGATTTAGAAGTTATGATTAATTAAATTTCTATGCTGATCCGTTTAACTTGTTCTAGATATAAATGACTTGTTACTGTTGAGCTTTTAACTCGATGTCATAATACTTTTTGATGGGTTGTAAAAATCTCTGGATGGTGTTTTTTTTTTTTTCCCCCAATCCAAGCAAGCTGAAATGAGTATTTCATTATTTCTCAGAAGCCGTGTGGGATACACATTCTTCATGTCACAGGAAACCTGCCTTCTGATGAACCAGTTTCTCAAGGAAAGAATTAATCAGATGCTACAAATCTTCTTCTTTTACACAGATAACAAAATTAATTTGTACAGTACATGAAAATAAAGGTGAAAGATGTAAGAAACCAAAATCACAGGCCTGGTCACACAAAGCAACAAATGAGATAGCAGACCTGTTTCTGGATTCTGCCACTTTAGACTGCAGCTGGGAAGGTCGTATGACTGATCGCTCTTCCGTACAAAAATATTCCCTGCAGATAGAAATGTAGATGTCAAGCAAGAAGTGTGCTAGCCTAGCCATCTCCCTGACATCTTATTTTTCTACGTACAGAGGTTTTTGAGGCATTTGGCAGTGTGATTCCCCACCCACCCACAATCTGAAATAGTCCCA
This sequence comes from Podarcis melisellensis, assembly GCF_964234715.1. NCBI lineage: Eukaryota > Metazoa > Chordata > Lepidosauria > Squamata > Lacertidae > Podarcis > Podarcis melisellensis. The sequence continues at coordinate 47,892,722 of NC_138543.1, forward strand.
TCTAGACACAGGTTTATCACCTCATCTATTTTCTGGGGGGGAAGGAGACCACAATTTTTATCTACATTTGTGTGGGGTGTTTGTGTGTGTGTGTTTTTTAAGTGTAACACACGATTGTATGATATTGTATATTGGCACCATTATTTATATAAATATATCATTCATGTTACGAACATTTTTAAAATGCCTTGTTGTAATAAGAGAAGTGCAATAATAGGAAATAGAGTACATTTTCCAAAACTTGCTTTGCCCTCTTTATGTAAATCGGCATCTCAGCAAACCCTTCTCTTCCCCCTCACCCCATTTTTTTAGTGGTTTTTTTGAAAATAAACATGATGCTTACTATTTCTGTAGGTATTTGTTCTTTATACGTGATTTTAAACGTGCTGTAAGTTTGTAATGTGTTGTTTGCCTTATAGGCTGGAGAGATTGCGAGGTCACACCAAAGTACCTCACAGTAGTCTGTGTGCCCAATCTTATTCTGATAAGTGGCAAGGAAATTTATGGTCTGAATTATCCTGCAGACATATGCTCATTCATGTATCATTTCTACCACTTATGGCAGAGGATGTGCTCCTTTCGTGCTTTTACGTCAGCCATTCCCAGCCCTGTTCAGATATCTTCTGCTACAGGCCCCACCAACTCTAGTCAGCGTGCCCAGTGGTCAGGGATGATGGGAGTTGTAGCCCAAAACATCAGGAGAACCAGATTGAGAAATACTTCTTGGCATCGCCATATTTCCTTCACCAGCCAAGCCTGCAATCCAATTGTCTGAATTGCCTTTCGCACTAGGGACCAAACCATCTGGCCTTGGCTGGTGTGGGGACTTCTGGTGTAGGGCAGTGCTGAGTCCCCCCCCCCATGAGTCCACCACCATTAGGTCACTTTTGCCCCTTTCCCTTCCCTTGCCGTCTTCCTCTGAAGCCAAACTATGCAGGTACCAAAAGCGAGAGGGCAAGACAAGCAGAGGCACCTTCTCCTTGCTTACTGTCACTGTTTTCTCACTGAGGTTAGGTAAACAGACAATGAATACATCCATTCAGCAAAATAAACCATGGCTTAGTGTGACGTGCATGAACCGCTACAGGCCTTGGGCTTGCATACCCCCCAACTTAGCCCCCTACACAGCCAAGACACCGAGTTTGGAAGCTTCCACCTGTGGTTAACCACAATTCAGCAGTTTGTCTGAGCTCCAAACTAACTATGGTTAGGTTCAACCCATGTTTCGTGGGAGGGGCCGTTATTGGTTTGTTTTTGTCTTATCTTGTGTTGTGAAATAGAATGTTCACTCCCACGACTGTAAAGATGTTCCATGCAGTAACTGCATAAATTCCATTCATTTAGAATGTGAGCGCTGAAGGAGCAAAGGCTAGGTTCTCACTCTTAATGTCTTGCTGTTTTTCTTTCTGGTGGAGAATACGAAACACAGAATAATAATCCAGAACGATGAAAATACTCAAACACATAGAATGAGGAAATCTAGACCATTTAACACCCACCTAACCTACACATAATGGGAAATAGGAAAGATATTGGAGTAGTTATTACAATATGATGTTCATGCATTACTCCATTACTCCATCTGAACAACCTATATTAACATATTTATTCCCAGGGATTCTGGTAACCACAAAGGACTTGGGATAATGTGTATGCTCATAGCTTGGGCTCATTTCTACTCAAAGGGGGGTCTCTGTCTAAACTTACGAGCTTCAAAGATTTTGTACTATTTTTACAGGAAGAATGCAATCATCTGCAGATGGCTTGGAAGAGTACATCCAGCTGTGCAAATCTGGAGTGCAGATGTTGCTGTTTTTGATACCGTTCAAAGGCATATATATATTGGTGGAAGACGCTGCTCCTTATTGGAGTCTTAAATCCAGCTATGGGGGCAATTTTTGCTTCTATTCTTCCTAGTTGTGTGTGTCTCTCTCGTGCTCAGGACTGAGCTGAAACAAAATAGCCCGGTTGCTTAAGAAAAAGCCAAAATGACAATCACTACCTTTTTCCTTTTCCTTTTTTACAAATCTGTGTTCAAGTTCAGTGTTGTTTCTGAGCCTATGAGAAAGACACAGGTTTCCATGTGTGTTTTAAAAGTCACAGTGTGATTCCCACCCCACCCCACCCTCTCATCTCTTCTTGGAATCAGCTGAAAAGTCATTTGTGGTTGTGTTAATTTCAGTTTCATTTTCCATTTAAGGAAAGGAAGAAGAGGAAACCGTCAAGTTCTGTTCTTTTGACTCATTCTGTTCACAAGATGCCACATTCAGCCGCCTTTTACCCTGCCCCAGTCTAAAGGTTGAATGGTAAAAGTCTTCTTGGACTGTACCACTTCAGACCGGCAGTGGTACATGTATGAAAGCCCCTCCCAAGGGAAAACCCATCTCTACTCTAGAGTAGCCATATGTCCTACTTTAAAGAAGACACATCTCTACTTGATGCACTGTCAGAGCGCAGTCCTCTATTTGAAAGTGTTCTCCATTTGGACTTCTGTCCTGTCCAAGTCTGATATATATATATATATATATATATACATACACAGTGGTACCTCGGAATGCGAACGGGATCCATTCTGGAGCCCCATTCGCATCCTGAATAGAACGTAAGACGCGACGGCATGTCTGCGTCTGTATGGGTCGCATTTTGCTGCTTCCACGCATGCGCTTGACGTCATTTTGAGCGTCTACGCATGCGCGAGCGGTGAAACCCGGAAGTAACGCGCTCTGTTACTTCCGGTTTGCTGCGGAGCACAACCCAAAAGCACTCACCCTGAAGCACATTCAACCCGAGGTATGACTCTGTGTGTGTGTGTGTGTGTGTGTGTGTGTGTGTATCACAATATAGGGAGAATTGCATGTCAACTTGGAGAGGAAACTGGGCAAGCACACAGGATATCTGGTGTCAGAGACTGGACTGAACAGGAGGAATGGGAAACGAGCCCTCGCTCTGATCGGCTAATCTCAGAAGAGGAGGAGGAGTGGGAAGTTTCTCCCTCCTTGTCTCCAGCAGTTTCAGGAGGAAAGGGAGACAGGGATGACGTACAGCTGAATGAGGAATTGCCTAGTTACGTGATAGTGGAGGAGGAGGAGGGGGAAGTTAGAGAGCAGATAGCAGAGACCTTCCTGGACAATATGGGAGACCCTCCTGGCCCAAGGGCTTGCAGGTCCCTCCGCATTCAAGAGTAGAGGCTGTGACTCCTGTCGCTTCCTGTAAGTTTCCAGGATGTTGTGGGAGACGGAAGAGGAGGGACTCAGAGTAGCCAACATCCCTTATACGTGGAGACCTGGATCTTTTGTCTTGTAACCAGGTGACTGAATAAAAAGCCATAAAATATGAACTGTTTGTTCATCTTTACTCTGAGGCTACTGGGGGAGGAGGGGATATTCCACGCCTGACACCTAGTCACAGTTTTCCCCTTTACTGTTATTTAAATTACAATTCCCCCCCCCCCATAACTAGCATCTAAACAGATAAGTAGCACAGTTTTTATGCAAATCTGTGTCCTCTTTTGAGGAGCCTTTGTTTTCCTTTTTTTGCCATCCTGCTTACACAGAGGTAACACATATCAGAAGGAAAGTCAGCTAGAACCCATGTCTGATATTTAACTTTTTATATATGGAGGGCTTTGTTTGGGTTTTTCTTCCCTTAGGCACACACAACGTAGGAACTATAGCTAAAGCCATAGAAGACAGAATCAGGATTCAAGATGACCTTAACAGATTGGAGAACTGGGCCAAAAGTAAAAGAGAAAAGAAATAATAATTTCAATAGGGACAAATGCCAGGTTCTACATTTGGACAGGAAGAACGAACTGCACAAATATAAGATGGGGGACACCTGGCTTGCTGGTAATACTTGTGAAAAGGATCTTGTGGTCTTAATAGACCATAAGCTTAACATGAGAGAACAGTGTGATGCAGCAGCAAAAAAGGCTAATGCTATTCTAGGCTGCATCAACAGAAGTATAGTGTCCACATCAAGGATGCTATTCTTCTGCATAGGTTAGACAAAATCCTGGGGTATTGTGTCTGGCTCTGGGAGCCACAATTTAAGAAGGATATTGACAGGCTGGAACATGTGCAGATGATCAAGGATGTCCAAAAGGATCAAGGATCTGGAAACCAAGCCTTATGAGGAATAGTTGAAGGAGCTGGGTAGGTTTATCCTTGGAAGGAGGAGACTCAGAGAAGATATGATAGCCATCTTAAAATATCTCAAGGGCTGTCACATGGAAGAGGGAACAAGCATATTTTCTCCTGCTCTGGAGGGTAGGACTTGAACCAGTAGCTTCAAGTTACAAGAAGTGAAATTCTGTCTGACTAAACGTCAAGAAGAACTTTCTGACAGGAACAGCTGTTCGGCAGTGGAGCAGCCTCCCTCAGGAGGTAGTGAGTGGATACTCCTTCCTTGAGGTTGGTTGGTCATCTGTCCAGGGGTGAAGGAAGGGGATTGTGGTGGGTCGCCCCGGGTGTCACCACTGAGGGCGTGACAAAATGCCAGTCAGCAATCACCATGGGGCTTGCAGCGCGCACGAGCCACGTGTCTCTCCTGGGAGTGACGCGGTGGCTTGGGCGCCCGCAGGCTCGTGCGCACTGCCCCAAACGGTCTGCCTGCCACCTCCCCCCAGCTGTAGGGCAGCTGAGTGGGAGAAGGCAGGCAGACTCCTCAGAGGCCCCGCGGAGTGTCCTGTCTGGACTGGCCCCGCCCGACGGACGGCTGGCCCCACCCCTGGGCGCAGGGCACATGATCTTTGAGATCCCTTCCAACTACATGATCTTTGAGATCCCTTCCAACACTACAATTCTATGAGGCTATGATTGGTCCATCTCATTCAGTATTGTCTACACTGGCTGGCAGCAGATTTGCAGGGTTTGGGACAAGTCACATTCCCAGCCCTACTTGGAAGTGGTGTTAGGAATTGAACCCGGGGCCTTCTGTATGCCAAGCAGTGCTACAGACCTCCCCTTCTTTCCCCCCCCCCAAAAAAATATTGATTTTCCACAAAAATAACAGAACAAAAAACACAATAAAGAAAAACACATTACACTACAATAAACTAGACACAAAGAAAAATTATTTCTTCAAATACCTAATTCTCATTACATTGACTTCCTCAATTCCCCTCTAACCGAATTTCATTATATCACCTATACAAAGGTAAAAGGTAAAGGTACCCCTGCCCGTATGGGCCAGTCGTGTCCGACTCTAGGGTTGTGCGCCCATCTCACTTAAGAGTCCGGGGGCCAGCGCTGTCCGCAGACACTTCCGGGTCACATGGCCAGCGTGACGAAGCTGCTCTGGCGAGCCAACACCAGCGCAGCACATGGAAACGCCGTTTACCTTCCCGCTATAAAGCGGTACCTATTTATCTACTTGCACTTAAGGGTGCTTTCGAACTGCTAGGTGGGCAGGAGCTGGGACCGAGTGACGGGAGGTCACCCCATCGCGGGGATTCGAACCGCCGACCATGCGATCGGCAAGTCCTAGGCGCTGAGGTTTTACCCACAGCGCCACCCGCGTCCCCATCACCTATATAACATTCTCCAAATTCATATTTCTGATAATATTGGCTCCTTTCATTTGCTAACCTCTTCTCCTTTATTAATATTTTAATCCTTAATATTTACTATAACATATTCTTATTCTACCCGTAAGCCTATTTATTATTTCCAAGAATTTTCTATTTATCTTATATCACAATGTTTAGCTAAATATTCTTTAAATTTCTTCCAATCCTCTTGTATCTGCAGTGGCGTAGCATGGGTTATCAGCACCCGGGGCAAGGCAAGTAATTTTCGCCCCCTAACCCGTGGATTTGCGCCCCCTAACCCGTGGATTTCCCTAACCCCCAGATGTTGCGCCCGGTGTGGCCGGCCCCCCCTGCACCCCCCACGCTACGACACTGTGTATCTCCTCTTCTTTCTGGTTGCGGATTCTTCCAGTCAGGTCGGCCAGCTCCAAAAAATCCAACATCTACATACCTCCTTGTCTTGCGCCCCACCCTGTGTTTTCTCCTGCAGCCCATCCTTTCACACAGAGGCTCATTCTGTCATGTAGTTATCACCTGATGCTTGAAGTGGTACAATCCAGGAGCAGTTTAATCATGTGGTCTTACCATCTAGCCCAAGCAGTTATTTAGACGGAAGTTACACTGGTAATTTCCCAACCCTTTCCCGCAACAAACTTTCACCATCACAAATCCGATACAAGCTCAAACTGTCAGTTTTAATTTCTCTTCAGTGTATTCTGACTTCGGACACAATTACCCTTTTGCCGCGCCCTGCCTGCTACACATGTAAATCATTAAAGCCACTCCCCGTACAGAAAGAGGCAGACTTTACCGTGTGCGTTGCAAGACTCCAGTGTAGCAAAAACCACAACAGTCCCTCGTCAGTTCCTATTGGTTGCTTGGACTAACAGAAACCAGATAGGAGGAAGCAACCTGTGTTTTGGAACTGCCAGTCCTATTGGCTGCAAGGACCAGGAGAGCACCAACCAGGTTGAAGTATCACGCCGATTAACATATGGAGAACATCTGAAATGAGGCCAAGCTGGTACTAAACGGTACCTGTACCTGTTCTTGTATTTTTTTTAAATGATATTTATTAGAGTTTCAAAAAGAGTTACAAAGGTAAAAAAAAGAAATAAAAATAGAAAAAAGAAACAAAAGATACAAAATACAGAAAAAATAAAAACCATTAAAAATAAATCCATCTTTCCCTGTCTTGCCTTTCATTCACTTATTTCCTTGACCTCCTCACACCTCCCTGTTTTGTGTTCCAGTTCAATGGTTACTTCAGCAAATCCTTTCCCTCTTTGTTTTTATCTTAATATATTATAGCTTTAGATTTTCACCTGTTAACAATCCATTATTACATACTCCTTTTTAACATTGCTGCTAAAACCACTTAATTTCATTCCGTCATCATTTTAACATTCATTAATTTTGCAATGTTTCTGTAGGAATGTTTGTTCTTGTAAACATGAATCACATCAAGAACATGGTTTGCTAAAATCTATGTTAGGGTCAGTGGGATTCCTATCATCTTGTCCTCTCCAAAAAAAGTCTTTCTAAACGGAAACATTTTATAGAAAGGGTCCCAGGGCATAATCTGTAGTGGAAGAACATGAAACTGCATCTCCAACTTATATGTCTGGATCCTCTGAAGTTACACAAGGCTGGGGCTGCTTAGTGCCTAGATGGAGAACTTGCTGGATCCGCAAAGTAATGCCAGTTTGTGTTCTAATATGGATATAAATTCAACAATTGAGGAGTTAAAAATCTAGGCAAGATTGCCTAGATCTCAAGCATTTGGCCAGTTCTAACTGTGTTGCCACTGACTTGACAAAACGGGTTGGGGGTATGCAGGGCAGAGGCGCACGATATAAGCACAGCTGCATGTCTGTACACAATTTACTGGAAATGAACTCAACAGAACATGATAGGATCTGTTGTTTGCATCTGTCTGTCTTGAGAGACACTGGAGTGTGCTTCTAGGGGTGAAGTTAAACTGCTGCGTTAGCAGCACTCCTCAGGACACAAGCCTGGGCAGTGTATATGGAGGTCCTGTGCTGCCCAGATTACAAGACCCCCATCTCAGCCTCACTGATGTGGCCCAAAGGAAAGCAGAGCAAGATGTTTGGCACCAGCTTGGAGCAGGAGTTGCCGGAAGGAGGAGTTCAAGGTGCCATCCAACCGTCTTAGGGACTCCACTCGGGTTTTGTGTAGGGTTTCCTCCATCGTCTCTTCCCCTCCCTCAAGACAGCAGAGGTTAAGCACCAGAGTTTTCCTTCTTTTAGACAGGCCCCCTTTCTATTTTGTTATTTGTTATTTACTGTCTTATTTCCTCCCAAATATTCTATACAAAACACCCACCCACACAAACACAGAAAATAATAATAATGATGATGATGATAATGAAAATAAATATTTTCCCCCTTCTATCTTACAAAATCTTTTCTTCAATTTTGACTTCCTGTCAAGTCCCTTCGCATATGTTTTATCTTACAATTGAATGGACACAAAACGATACGCCCCCTTTCTAGGTTGACGAGCCCCATTTGCCCCTCACTTCCCTGTACAGCACATGCAGAAACCGCCTTCTAGATGGTTGGATCCACTAGTAGTCTTGTCCACTCAATCTCCTGGAGCCTGTCTTCACAAGCAGGTGAATTCCCTAAGTCACTGAGAGTTTGACACCCACCAGCTACCCTCACCTGGTTTAGCTGGCCAGTGGAAGCCGTTCCTGGGATGTGGCCGCTATTGCATGCTGACAGCTTCTAGGAGTCACAGCTGAGTGAGAGCTGTGTTCAGGGTGGGGACCAAAGGTGGACAAACTACCCAAGAAGGAGCACAATGTGTCCTTACACCCCCACTGTGGAATCTTTCTCTCTGTAAACATGCGTAGGATTCTTTAAAAGGTAAAGGACCCCTGGACGGTTAAGTCCAGTCAAAGGTGACTATGGGGTTGCGGTGCTCATCTCACTTTCAGGCCGAGGAAGCCGGTGTTTGTCCACAGACAGCTTTCAGGGTCATGTGGCCAGCATGACTAAACTGCTTCTGGGGCAAAGGAACACCGTGACGGAAGCCAGAGCGCACGGATATGGTGTTTACCTTCCCACCACAGCAGTACCTATATATCTACTTGCACTGGTGTGCTTTCGAACTGCTAGGTTGGCAGGAGCTGGGACAGAGCAAAGGGAACTCACTCTGTTGTGGGGATTCGAACCTCCGACCTTCTGATCAGCAAGCTCAAGAGGCTCAGTGGTTTAGACCACAGCGCCACCTACATCCCATGTATAGGATCCTACTGTAAGTCCTGTTTATTTCTGTGGGAGAACTTTAACCATCAGCAAACATGACTTAACTCTCCCCATCAAATGAATGGAGTTTCAAAAAAGTTCTCTGTGCTGCCTGGATCATCCTGATCATTCTGCCTTTGTGGGGAACCAGGGAATTCCCAGAGCTGTTTTCCCTTGAAAGGAGCAATGTGCCACTTCTCTGCCTGTAAGGGCTGGGCAAATTAAGTGCTTGAGCCTGAGCTGTTCCAGGCACAAGCTTGTTCATAAAGTCCAAAGGTTCCTAAAGCAGCCAGATATTTTTAGCTGGCGGGAAAATGGAGTCCTGCTTCCTGGTCAGGTGTTTGCTTCAGGGAGCTGCGCAGATTGAAAGTAAGTGCTGAGTGACTAACTGTTTTTCTCCAGCTTGACACGCAAGCCACTAGCCTGTTGAGAAGATGGAGGCTTGGATTTACATTGATAAACAGTAGGATGGCAAGAGGGGAAACAGTGGTCCAACTATGTACAGTTTGCTAGACTTAGGTGAAAAAATTCACAACCCTCATACAAAACAACCCTGTATAATATACACCCAGGAACTCCTGATTGCTCCCAATTGTATTCAGTCCCTGCTATAGGAACTTAAATGGCACTGAATTCAAGCTTTTCCCGAGGCTTAATGTGCTCTCCTGATCATTCCTTTACAGCCATGGCTTTACCTTTTCTGAATTTGATGCTATGTGACGTCAGGTGATGGACAGGTGTACAGCATCCCCTACTACTGGGGGAGGTGGGTGGATGGCGGGACTTGCAGCAGTGCCCCAGCCTGAGAAAGTGTGTGCGCATCTCCCAACATTGCTCTATAGCTCTGTCTGGTGGCAGCAGCGCTGCATGGAGGCAGCAGTTAGGGGGTGCAATACTTTCCTTGCCCTGGGCACTGGCAACCCATGATACGCCACTGCCCAAGAACCTAAGGAAGCAGTCTCTCAGATATTTGGGGACTGAGTCATTAAGGGCTTCAAACCCTAATGTGAGCACCTTGAATTGGGTCCCTTGGCTTATTATAGCAATAGGAGATATTTGCATTACCTGGAAAAGGGTGTGGTTTGCAGTAGGCAACCTTAACAACATCTACCCTCCTATTTTCACCCGCCTTGATAGACAAAATGGTCTCTGATAAACAACACGATTGCATCCGCCCCGAAGCACAGTGGAAAGGTCTTCAGCAGGGTGATGACAAACATGCAGGTGTGCCAAAGAAATGGGTGAAGCCGACTCAGGCACAACATTACAAGGAAACTGGTAATTCCAGACTACACTGCCTGCTGAATAGTCACTGCCGGGGTCAATGACCTTCTTCTTGAAGACTGAAGGAGGCATGAGTCACGCCTTAAGCTTTAAGGTTGCTGAGAGATCCAGGAATAAAACCCACAATGGATTGTGCGGCTTCCCCCACCTCTTTGCATTGCAACTAATTGTCAAAAAGGCAAGGAGGGTGATGGAATCGGGAATGAAATCTGAAAGCTTCTTTGCACATGCTCCAAGATTTTGTTTAGTATACTGTTTCTACGCTGCAGCCAGGAATCTCAGATAAGTTCCTGAAGCCAGTCAGCTTCAATGGAAAGCCAAGATTCTGGCCGAGTCAGAATTTGCCTCCGTCTCTACTAGTCCTAGTTACAAACATGGCATGCCAATCCAGTTGATTGATTGACATTATGGCCATATCATTCTGGATAGTACTTTATAGAAGGGGGCAGTGGTGCACTTGAGCCCAGACTTTAGGGTGGAGGTCCAGGGCCCCACTTGGCAGAAACCTTTCCCTCTCCTCAAGGCAACAGGGCTGCCTTGCTACATTTTGCTACTGGTGATTGGGAGCGGCCGCCGAGACCATATAACACCGGTCTTGAAAGACCTACATTGGCTCCCAGTACGTTTCTGAGCACAATTCAAAGTGTTGGTCTGACCTTTAAAGCCCTAAACGGCCTTGGTCCAGTATATCTGAAAGAGCGTCTTCCTCCCCCATTGTTCTGCCCGGACACTGAGGTCCAGCTCCGAGGGTCTTCTGGCGGTTCCCTCACTGCGAGAGGCCAAATTACAGGGAACCAGGCAGAGGGCCTTCTCGGTAGTGGCGCCCGCCCTGTGGAACGCCCTCCCATCAGATGTCAAAGCGATAAACATCTACCTGACATTCAGAAGACATCTGAAGGCAGCCCTGTTCAGGGAAGTTTTTAATATGTGACATTTTAGTGTATCTTTCATCCTTGTTGGAAGCCGCCCAGAGTGGCTGGGGAGACCCAGCCAGATGGGCGGGGTACAAATAATAAATATTATTATTATTATTATTATTATTATTATTATTATTATTATTATTATTATTATTTTGAAGGGAATACTCATAGCCATTTAAAGGGGCCTCCTATCCCAGAAAATGGGTGGCACTGTGGGTTAAACCACAGAGCCTAGGACTTGCCAATCAGAAGGTTGGCGGTTCAAATCCCCACAACGGGGTGAGCTTCCGTTGCTCAGTCCCTGCTTCTGCCCACCTAGCAGTTTGAAAGCATGTCAAAGTGCGAGTAGATAAATAGGTACCACTCCGGCGGGAAGGTAAGCGGCGTTTCCATGCGTTGCTCTGATTCGCCAGAAGTGGCTTAGTCATGCTGGCCACATAACCCGGAAGCTGTATGCCGGCTCCCTCGGCCAGTAAAGTGAGATGAGCGCCGCAACCCCAGAGTTGGTCACGACTGGGCCTAATGGTTAGGGGTCCCTTTACCTTTACCTACCCCAGAAAAACAATTTGTAGTAGGTGAATACACATTACTATCCAAAGAGGCCATCCCAAGTAAAACCAGTTAGTTCAAAGTCTAAAATTACCAATATGATGGTACTTACTTTGGTTTGTTTCTGGAACAAAGCATAGTAAAACTTCTAAACTTAATTCTCTCCTCTTAGGCAAAGATCATAAGACCTGGCTGGTAGTGAGATTCTGTGCCCAGATTTGTAGGCACAGATCATCCTCTAGTATAAAATTGCTTACTAGGGAAATGCTGAAGTTGCCCTTTGGGGCGCCTCAGGGTCAATTTTTTAATGGTAGCCCAAATCTCAGTTGTATGGGTGTATGTATATATTTCAATTTTAGCTCATGAGCTATTGCTGCAATCTGCTCCGATTGTATATTTTATCTCTATGAACGCTATTTTTCTTGCGTTGTGTTATGTGAGCTGGTCTTTGACTGTAATAAATAAATTATTATTATTATCATAGTAAAACTTGAATGCCTTGTTATCACCTCATTCACTTGCCAGAGCAAGGAGGATCTGGAAGATGGCGCTGTTGCTCCAGCTCTAAAAATAAAAAAGACCCAGAGCTGCAACTCCCTCCTCCCATTCCAGTCCGTTCTGCCCGAAATTGTGATGGAATATTGGCAATTTGCTTTTACCCTCCTTAAAATTATCTATCGGCTTGTCTACTTTACAGTGTTTTAAATGCATCTCCTGATATTTTTGTACTATTTTTAACTGGAGTTTTAAAGCTGTTACCGGTAATTATATTTTGTACACCACATTGGGACATATATGTGGGAGGGCAAATAATAATAACAACAACAGAGATGATAACAATATAGCTGTTACAGCTTTATTGTCAACTGCAAAAGAGACATAATGTATATGCATTAAAATTCCACAGAAATTATATTCCAAAGCATTAATTTATTTATTTTTACAAAAAAACAACAACAACAACACACATCAAGTTCATTAACTCAGCAAGACGTCAGCACAATTTTTTTGTAGAAATGAAAACAAGAAGCCTGAGGAGTCCATTGTGGAAGGCAACGGATGAAACTTGTTTGCAAAGAAGCGAGAAGCATGAACCAGGTTGTTTGCGAATACGACCCTTAAACACTTTGAACAAGCCATTTTGCTGTAAACAATCTTTCTGACATAAACACATATAGCTCGCAAATACGCCAGCATCGAAACATTATACGAAGGGGAGAGGGGTTCACCATTGCAAAAAACAACACACATTATAAATAAGGTCTTCTACCATATGTTTGAAATGACACTTCATACTTCCACAGTTATTTGTTTTCCTGAACACTTAACTCAGCCAGAATCTGGCAACATGTACTAGATGAAAGCAATCTTAGAAAAATCAAAATTTGTTGAAATGACACTTCACTCACAGAGAAAGATTTGGCAGCTTTTCATTGAGGTCAACTATTTTAGCTGTTTACACTTTTATGGAAGGCAGTCTGACGGGGGTGGGGGGGATCCTGGCTTTGAAATATAATGTCTTAATGAAATTATGGAAGAATGTGCACTTGTTTTGGCAGGAGGATGCTAGAAATGTATTGTATCTGAGCCATAGTTGTAATCTGCCTTTTAACCAGGGCTCAAGTGCATTTCGTTAACCTGCCAGGTGGAACGTGAAATAAAAAAGTTGGCGACTTAATCCTGAGGTATGTTTAATGTCAGATCTCCAGACTGGGAAATTGAAGATCTGCAGCACATTCAGGCTTAAAAACCTTTTGGGTTCATTTTCATGCTGGTAGCTAGGATTTTTTTCTGAACAAATCAAATTCTCCCACTGTAATGAATGGTAAAGTATGAAGGGAATCCCTGCTGGCATGCCTAATATTGCCTCCATCTCTAGATTGGGTTAAAGCTCTCTTTGCTAGCTCTCCCCCATTTGAAAAGCAGCTGTAACATTTCATCTTCCTGACACATTTTGAATAATATGGTTGGTTTTCTTAGCGTAAAAGAAAAAGTAGTCATATTTTCCCTCTGAAATGTAACTCTGCATTTGCTTCTTTCTTTCTACAGCTTCCTCCGTTTAAGCCTAACACTGTAAGGGAATTTGTCACATTTGTTATAAATGGGAAATTGTATTCTGTTAACTGCTAGCTAAAGTTGTACAACTCATCTTAAGAATACTGTAACTTCTGTTGAAAGGATGCTGTTTAACAGCCTCCTGGTGTGCTTTCAAACATTCACCTGAAACATTTGGTTCTAGCTGATAACCCAAAAGTAACCAATTATAGTCGCAACAAAAATAAGTAATCATACAATGTCCTACCTGTAGGACTAATATTGGTACATTGGCACTGCAGATCTACTCGATTTAGAGTTGCAAATAGATAGCATTGAAGTAATACATTTTTAAAAAATGAATATAATGCTGATTATAGAACAATACGTTTCTATGATTCTATGTAACAGCTTACATTCATTTCGCTGTAACAAACACACAAGCAAAATATTCCTTTCCCTAGTTTAGTTTAGGCTGGGATTCTAATTCCTAGGAAATGGGAATTGCAAAGAGCTGATAAACTGATTTGCACTGTCCAGAGTTTGGAGCGGAGCGGTGGTGGAATGTTGCCCGTTGGTATGCATGAAATCCCATAAATTTTCAATACAGTATAACAGCTGAGTGAATGAATTCGAGACCTATGGAAATCAGAACGTTGAACTCTGGGTTGGGGCACCCCTCCCAGATTCCTTCCTTTTCCAGTGCCCTTCACAGTTCAACATCTCCGGTAAACAGTAAATTCCAGTTCTCTCTTCTCCAGTTCCTTCCATTTGCAAGCAAACTTTCACAAATGTTTTCTGAAGAAATCATATCACAGGAGCCTTTTTTCTCCACAGGAAACGTTTCATCTCCTCTGTCTTACGGAAGTCTCTTTTCACGACTCCACACACGTAAAGGTCGGGTCTTCTGAAATTTTCTTTGATTTCTCTTTCTCCATTTCCTTTCCTTTCCCTCAAAGCGCTCTCACGTTTCGGGGCAGAAAAGCTTTGAAATCAGGTTGAGGATCTTCTGGCGGAGATTCCATTTGTCCCCCATCCTGCGTAGCTGCAAGGCACATTCCCGTACCGCCTCCGGGTCTGTAAAAAGTACAAGCACGTTGTTAGTCTTCGGTGCTAATCATTTACTCATTTAACAACAAAGGTCCATATAGTTAAAGCTATGGTTTTCCCTAGGGGACACAGGTGGCGCTGTGGGTTAAAGCCTCAGCGCCTAGGACTTGCTGATCGAAAGGTCGGCGGTTCGAATCCCTGCTGCGGGGTGCGCTCCCGCTGCTCGGTCCCAGCGCCTGCCAACCTAGCAGTTCGAAAGCACCTCCGGGTGCAAGTAGATAAATAGGGACCGCTTACCAGCGGGAAGGTAAACGGCGTTTCCGTGTGCGGCTCTGGCTCGCCAGAGCAGCGATGTCACGCTGGCCACGTGACCCAGAAGTGTCTCCGGACAGCGCTGGCCCCTGGCCTCTTAAGTGAGATGGGCGCACAACCCCAGAGTCTGTCAAGACTGGCCCGTACGGGCAGGGGTACCTTTACCTTTACCTTTTATGGTTTTCCCAGTAGTGATGTATGGAAGTGAGAGCTGGACCATAAAGAAGGCTGATCGCCGAAGAAGTGATGCTTTTGAATTATGGTGCTGGAGGAGACTCTTGAGAGTCCCGTGGACTGCAAGAAGATCAAACCTCTCCATTCTTAAGGAAATCAGCCCTGAGAGCTCACTGGAAGGACAGATCCTGAAGCTGAGACTCCAATACTTTGGCCACCTCATGAGAAGAGAAGACTCCCTGGAAAAGACCCTGATGCTGGGAAAGACTGAGGGCACAAGGAGAAGGGGACGACAGAGGACAAGATGATTGGACAGTGTTCTCAAAGCTACTAACATGAGTTTGACCAAGCTGTGGGAGGCAGTGGAAGACAGGAGTGCCTGGCGTGCTCTGGTCCATGGGGTCACGAAGAGTCGGACACGACTAAACGACCAAGCAACAACAACAACATCTAGAGCTCGACTGTAAGGAAACAACAACTTCAAAGCTGTTCATCGAAGTCTTCTAGCATTATAAGCCTGATGCCGTTTTAAATTATATGTCATAACCCATAAAACAAGAGATATTGACCCAAACCAGGGATGCCTCTGCAGTTTGTATACTCCTGAACATGCTGGGTTCCCCATTCACTCCAATGCAAGGTAATGGAAGGAGAACATTCAGTTGCTCCCATCAATGAAAGTAGCGGGAAAGACTTGTTTGTTTGGCCATGGTGTGCTTAAGAATGCAGAGTTGGTAAATAGGAGCGTCCTTCAGGCATTTCTGCAGTGCTGGCTACATAGAATTGCAAATCTGAATATCAAAAAGACAGCCCAGCCCCTTCCCCTATTTTTTAACAGAGCTCCCCCCCCCCCACTTTCTTAAACAACACAGTGGGATAGAAGTTGGAGGCAGGACAGAGCGTCACCCTTTGACTTCGTGGATATTCAAATTATTCAGGGAATCAGAGCACCTGTAAACATCAGAGCTATGGCAGTGCATCTACATTGTAAGCAAACGCTTCCTGTTTAAGCTCTGGCCTCTCCAGTTAAAAGGATTTCAGGTGACAGACCTATCTCTCCCTGAGATCCTTGACAGTAGATAGTGGATCAAATGGGCAAACCCCCAGCTATAGGGCAGATCCCTACGGTCATGCAAAGCTTCTGGTGGGATCAGCTTCCCTTTGCAGCCCTTCCCCAACTGCTTTCATAAGCTCTGACCATTGGCTGTGGATGCTGGGGCTGGTGGGAGTTGTAGTTCAAGGCGCTGGGAGGGCATCAGAAGGCTGCTTTGTGGTCGTGGAAGTGAATGGCAATGCCTGGACAGGCAGAGTCAAGGCAGTCCTTCAGGGGACTGTTGGATCTGGGCAAGTGATTGTTGCAAATACAAGCGGGAGGGGGAAGGGAGCCATGGACTTCTATCACTGACCTGCCTAAGGAATACTGACTGTTTTTGACATTTGTACCGGGCAACATTTTTGAATTATGGTGCTGGAGGAGACTCTTGAGAGTCCCATGGACTGCAAGAAGATCAGACCTATCCATTCTTAAGGAAATTAGCCCTGAGTGCACACTGGAAGGACAGATCCTGAAGCTGAGACTCCAATACTTTGGCCGCCTCATGAGAAGAGAAGACTCCCTGGAAAAGACCCTGATGTTGGGAAAGATGGAGGGCACAAGGAGAAGGGGACGACAGAGGACGAGATGGTTGGAGAGTGTTCTCAAAGCTACAAACATGAGTCTGACCAAACTGCGGGAGGCAGTGGAAGACATGAGTGCCTGGCGTGCTCTGGTCCATGGCGTCAGGAAGAGTCGGACCCGACTAAACGACTAAACAACAAAAACCGGACAACTTGACAACTGAAGCGTTGATTTTCATGGCAGGTCATGAACCATAAACACAAAGGGGGTCACGACCTGGACCTAAGTGGGGTTGCAGCTATGCCCTCAGGGCCATGGGAAATGGGAGAGATGGGAGAGAAGAGGTGCATTTAGGGTGGGTCTTTGAGTTGAGACCCAGGACTGAAAAGACCACTCCCCCAAAAGATTGTTCAGCGGGCACGCCCGGGCTCCGAAATCAAGGGTGGGTGGCGTCGGGTGGGGTGGACTACATGGGCTCGGGGGTCCCTTCGGACTCTGCGATCCACTACAGAGGCGCCTCCAGACCATCGATTGCCGCTCACCTCAAGAAGACGGCAAAACTGATCCGGTGCCTCGACGGGCTCCCGGCGGGAAGCCTGTGCCCGAGGCGGCGGCGCGCAGACGAGGCGCCGAGCCGTCGTCTGGGGCCCGTCCGGCGACCTACCTGGGGGCGCGGGGTTGCGCGGCGCGCCTTTGCGCGACGTTTTGCTCGGCATCATCTCCGGCGCAGCGAGATCCAGCGGGAGGCTTTTATTCGAGGGGCCTTCGGAGCAGCGCCGGGAGTCGACGGGGCGGACGATGCTCTCGGCTCGCTCTCTCCCGCGTTCTGCCAGCTTCTGGTCCCGGCGCGCCCAGGCAAAGAGAAGGTGCCGGGGGTTTCCCCGGTGACGTGATCGCGAAGCCCCGCCCCCTTTGACGAGGCTTTCCTCGGGGAGCCAATCAGAGGCCGGGATGCCCGGGCATGCGGGGGCAAGTTGGAGGAGGGGGAGGGGGCAGCGGAGGCGGGAGGGGGCTGGGCGTGTTGGAGCCCGTCTTGGGGACCAGAGGGGGCGGCACCACCGAAGGGCTGGCAGATCGGGGTGGGGTGATCGGGGCGGGCAGTCGGCGGCCAACGGAATTCCTCCTGCCGGCTGCAAAAAGCTGTTTTTTTTACTCGGGTGCGGAAGTGTAAATGTGCGGTTTATTTTAGAAATATAAACGAGGTCGGTTTCGTTTCATCACTAGGGAAAGGAAACTACACGCTTGCAATTATGAACGATGCTGCTCTCCCCATTTTCTCACGCATTTTTGCGCAAATGTTTAATTCTGATCATTTAGTGTTGACCACTTTTAAACACACACATTTTTCCCCCCCTTTATAGAAGGAACTCCGAATGGCTGAATCTGGGCATTCAGTAGGGAGTAGTCAGTCAGTTCTATTGCACGTAGCCAAAGGCTGCCGCAATGTACACAGAATCATTCAACAATTAAAAGAAAATATACTGGATTGATACAAAAAACTTAAAACATTTACGTAGGGAGTAACTCGCGCACACGGCTTGAGACAGCCTATCTCTGGTACTGGGGCGGATGTAATCGAAGCTTAAATTCCATTCCTTTCTCCTCCTTGATTATCGTGTCTGCAAATATTTGGCAAAAGGAAATCCGCTGCTCTTTTACTTTTCTTTTTGAGGGGTGTGTGGCAGTTTCCATGTGCTCCCTTATCTTTAAATCCACCATGTTCCCTACCATCTCTTCTGCTCTTCATGTGCATGTAGTGTTCAAAGACAACAGCCACGCCGAAAATAGAAGAGACCCATCTCAAGCAAACTGGTCTTCTTGCGAAGGGTCTGGTCTCATAGTTATGATGCAAGTGGTTAGAAAATCTTTAATAAAAATACATTTAAAAAGAAGAAGAAGAAGACGACTGCAGACAATCGCGCAGCAGCAAAATCTGGGTGAAAGGGCATGTTCGCGTGTTGTGGGAAGTGAATCCAGCCTCTTTGCTTTCTCTTACCCATCACCTAAGAGACTGGCCCTTTCTCACACTTTTGGAGCAGTGCTATGAACAGGCAAGCAGAGACTGCTGGATCAGGCCAGTAGCTCACCCAGTTTGTTCATCCTGTTCTCCTGGTGGCCAACCTGCTGCCTATGGGAAACCCTCAAGCATGGCTCAAGCTCAGTCACACTCTCCCCTCCTGTGGTTCCAGAAACTGGTATACAGTGGTACCTCTAGATGTGAATGGGATCCGTTCCAGAGCCCCGTTCGCATCCTGAAGCAAATGCAACCCATGTCTGCGCATGATGTCATTTTGAGCGTCTGTGCATATGCGAGCGGCGAAACCTGGAAGTAATGCATTCTGTTACTTCCGGGTCACCACGGAGCGCAACCCGAAAACGCTCAACCCGAAGCTACTTTAACCCGAGGTATGAATGTATACCTTGGTTTACGAACTTAATCTGTTCCGGAATTCCGTTCTTAAACCAAAGCGTTCTTAAACCAAGGCGTGCTTTCCCATAGCAGCGGGGGACTCAATTTACAAATGGAACACACTCAAGAGGAAGCGGAACATGTTCTTATTCCAAGGCAAAGCTCAGAAACCAAAACACCTACTCCATGGTTTGCAGTGCTCTTAATCCAAGTTGTTCATGAACTAAACTGTTCTTAGACCAAGGTACTACTGTATTACTGTCTCCAGCTGCAAAGGCAGAGATAGTCATGCCCTCTATGAATTTCTCTAATCTTTTAAAGCCATCTGAGTTGGGGACCATCACTGTCTTGTGGGAGAGTGTTCCATAAGTGGATAAGTACTTTCTTTTATCCGTCTTGACTCATCCAGCATTTAGCTTCATCAGATGCCCATGAGTTTTAGTGTTATGAGAGGGAGAAAAGCTTTTCTCTAGCCATTTTCTGCACTTTTCTTTTAAATATAGTTTTTATTGTATGGTTTCATTCTGTAAGCCACTTTGATTTTTTAAAAATGACACGGTAGTATATAAATGTGGTATATAGATAGATAGATAGAAATAAAATATTACCTTTAACAATACGTTCCACCAGTTTCCCCAAGACAGACTTTAATCTAACTAGCCTGTAATTTCCAGGATCCTTTTTAAAAATATGGTGTCACATGAGCTGCTTCCCAGTCCTCAGGTATGGAGACTGATCTGAGGGACAAGTTCTGTATTTTTAATAGCAGATCATCAGCTTCACAGTTGAGTTCTTTGAGAACCCAGGTGCCCTCCAGACGAGGTGTTTAGGCCTAGAACTTCATCTCTCATCACCACTAAGTCCCTCAGACTCTCTTCCTGTAAACGTTGCTGTGGGGTTTGCCCTATATTTTCTGTTGTGAAGTCAGAGGCCAATAATTCATTCAACTGCTCTGCAATCTCATTCTCCTCCTTTAGCACGCCTTTAACTCCCTAGGAGAGCCAGTGTAGTGTAGTGGTTAAGAGCGGTAGTCTCGTAATCTGGTGAACCGGGTTCGCTTCCCCGCTCCTCCACATGCAGCTGCTGGGTGACCTTGGGCCAGTCACACTTCTCTGAAGTCTCTCAGCCCCACTCACCTCACAGAGTGTTTGTTGTGGGGGAGGAAGGGAAAGGAGAATGTTAGCCGCTTTGAGACTCCTGAAGGGGAGTGAAAGGCGGGATATCAAATCCAAACTCTTCTTCTTCTTCTTCTTCTAGGCACCCAAAGTTCCAAATGTTGTTGTTGAAGAAGAAGAAGAGTTTGGATTTGATATCCCATTTTATCACTACCCTAAGGAGTCCAATGTTCCTAACCACTACACCATACTGGCTCTCCCACATGTTCTTAGCAATGTGCATAGTTCCTCACTCCATATATGAATATATAGTGATATGTATACGAATGCAGGTCTGTGTATATGTGCATCCTAACTGACTCCGCTCAAAGGTACATTTCAGATACAGAGATGGAGAAGGGAGGAGTTATATAGGTTCACCCGGGCTCAGCCAGGAACATGTAAAAACAATAAAAATTCTTTTCAACATATGTTGAATGCTATTTCTACACTATTTCTCAATTGTTTCTGCTAGAAACGCTTCTCTACAAGGGGGGGTGGGGTGCTTTTAAATGAACTGGGAAGCTCATTGCTAGAGAAACCAAAGAGTGAGACATATATGAAGGAAGACCAAAAAAAGAGAAAAGCTTCAAAATGAACTGGAAAGTCCCTTCTCCACTGCCTGGAGAAGGGACTTTCAGGGCCATTTTGAAGCTGCTATTTGACTCTTCTCTTGGGCTTGTGTGATGGTAAAGAAGCTGAACAGTGGCGTAGCGTGGGTTGTCAGCACCCAGGGCAAGGCAAGTAATTTGCGCCCCCTAACCTGTGGACTTGCGCCCCCAACCCATTGATTTGCGCCCCCTAACCCTAACCCCCAGATGTTGTGCCCGGTGTGGCCGGCCCCCCCCCGCACCCCCCACGCTACGCCACTGAAGCTGAATTAACTCTCTGCTTCTGTCTTCATTGCAGAAGATGTAGTGCGGGTTCCTGTGTCTGAGGAATCTGAGGAAGAGAGGCGAATAGTGATGACAAGAGCCATTCTAAACCTTATTTTTAATAAGCACAATTCAAAGTGTTGGTGCTGACCTTTAAAGCCCTAAATGGCCTCGGTCCAGTATACCTGAAGGAGCGTCTCCACCTCCATCGTTCAGCCCGGACACTGAGGTCCAACTCCAAGGGCCTTCTGGCGGTTCCCTCCTTGCGAGAAGCAAAGCTACAGGGAACCAGGCAGAGGGCCTTCTCGGTAGTGGCACCTGCCCTGTGGGACTCCCTCCCACCAGATGTCAAAGAGAAAAACAACTATCAGACTTTTAGAAGACGTCTGAAGGCAGCCTTGTTTAGGGAAGCTTTTAATGTTTAATAGGTTATTGTATTTTAATATTCTGTTGGAATAATTAATATTCTGTTGGAAACCCAGCCAGATGGGCGGGGTATAAATAAATTATTATTATTATTATTATTATTGACAAAATGAACACAAACAAATGACTGTCCTGATGGGATCCACCCATTAAAGAACTCAAATGTGATATTGCTGATTTGCTAGCAAAGATATGTAACTTGTTCCATACTGGAGGACCAATGCATTTCCAAGAGCCATCTGGCTGATCACTGTGAGAACTGGATGTTGGACCAGATGATTCAGCAGATTCTTCTTACGTTCTTATGACTGAAAAGTGGCCAGGGGAGCAACATTTTTAAAAACGAGGGTGTCAAGAAATTATGACCCAGTTAGCTTAACATATGTTCCAGGGAAGCTAGGGTAAAATACAGCTTTGTTAAATACAGTGGTACCTCTGGTTACATACGCTTCAGGTTACAGACTCTGCTAATCCAGAAATAGTGCTTCAGGTTAAGAACTTTGCTTCAGGATAAGAACAGAAATTGTGCTCCGGCGGCGTGGCAGCAGCGGGATGCCCCATTAGCTAAAGTGGTGCTTCAGGTTAAGAACAGTTTTAGGTTAAGTATGGACCTCCGGAACGAATTAAGTACTTAACCCGAGGTACCACTGTATAGATATGATTAAGTGGTCTGCCAAGACCTCAGCAATTTTCAGGTGGTCCCTGCGGAGCCACTGACTGCCTCCACTTTTGGCTTTAAAAAGAGATTCAGGCCATTCTAGATATGTTAAGGTTATCATTGGTTACTAGCAATGATGGCTATACTGTATTATACCTCCGCTATCAAATGCCTTGGTATGCCTCAGCATATCAGTTGGTGGGAATCACAAGCAGAGAGAGGGAGGTCCTGCTCAGGGGCTTCCCACAGATATCTGGTTGGCCACTGTGAGAACAGGATCCTGACCTAGACATTAGCCTAATCCAGCTGGGTTCTATTTAGGTTCCTATGTTCATTTCAGTGGTTCTAAAAGTGTATAAAGCCAGAGCAGCTGGAAGGCGGCAAAAGAGGGAGAGCCCCAGCTGCGTCCTGCCTTTATGGGACAGGCCACACATCCTGGACCAACCCGATTGGCTGGCCAAGGGCTGATGCAGCTGGGAATCTCCCAGTCACGCAGGGCTGGCCTCCCACCCCCTGCACACGTGGAAGGGTCGTGAAGCCCACAACCCCACCTCCTCCTTAAGGCAGAAGTGGCCTTCTCAAATACTATAATTTCCTGCGCATGAAAATCCACTGCTTCCTATCAAAGCTGTTGCCCTACATCCAGAATTTCCAGGACATATCTGGAATACTGCATGGCAACCATGCAGTATTGCATGTCGGCAGTGTTGTTTTGCCTGTTGTCTTTGTCCATGGACAGACCTAGAAAGCATCCTAAAAAGTAGAGACATCACTTTGCCAACAAAGGTCTGTATAATTAAAGCTATGGTTTTCCCAGTAGTGATGTATGGAAGTGAGAACAGGACCATAAAGAAGGCTGATCGCCGAAGAATGGATGCTTCTGAATTATAGTGCTGGAGGAGACTCTTGAGAGTCCCATCGACTGCAAGAAGATCAAACCTCTCCATTCTGAAGGAAATCAGCCCATAGTGTTTACTGGAAGGACAGATCCTGAAGCTGAGGCTCCAATACATGAGAAGAGAAGACTCCCTGGAAAAGACCCTGATGTTGGGAAAGATGGAGGGCACAAGGAGAAGGGGACAACAGAGGGCGAGATGGTTGGATAGTGTTCTCGAAGCTACCAGCATGAGTTTGACCAAACTGCGGGAGGCAGTGGAAGACAGGAGTGCCTGGCGTGCTCTGGTCCATGGGGTCATGAAGAGTCGGACACGATTAAACGACTAAACAACAACAGTGTTGTTTTGGGTGATTTCCCTTAAAAATATCTCAAAAACCTCCATTTTTCTTTGCAAACTTGCCAAAAAAAAGCTCAGCAACAGTTTGGTTTTTCACTGTTTGAAATATGAGCAACCCTACCATCACTGCCTGCTTTTTGATGAGCTGTGAAGTTAATGTAGCTCCTCAGGCTTTTCTGAAATACTGATTTTCTTGAGGATTTGGTCACTACCACTGCTTCCTCCCACTTCTATTTGTTTCCAAAAAAACTGAATAAGTACAAAGCTAAAAAGTAAGAGTAGAAAGGTTTTATCTCGTTATATAGTTAAGTAACAGAGCGTGGCAAGGTTGTCAAATATCTTAATCTGTCTCTTTATCTTAGAGGCTTGCGTCATAAGTACTGATTGTTTTGATTCAACACCTGAAGGCAATTAGGGAACAACGGCTGAGCAATCAAAGAGAGGGGGCGGGTCTTCCATCCACTTCTCTTCAGCATCCAATCAGAAGTTACTAGGAGAGGCATTCGTTTTTCTCCCAGGCTCTAAGGATATGTCTCACTGACATGTCAAGTCAGGAGCGATGTTGTTTTGCATGTTCAATAAACATTGAATATTCTTTTAAAATAACTTTAATGGCTTCTTCTCTTCTTCCTCCCCCTCTTTTTGCTATATTATTCTTGTCGATGGCTGCTCACCTGTTTGTGAGCTGGTCTTTATTTATCTATTTGTGTGGGAAAGCAGGCATGGTGCCAGTAAATAAATAGATAAATACTATGCTGAATTAATTGAAATTTCTGCAGAAATTGTGTAAAGGGAATAAGAATTACGCGGCAAGAAAAATCAAAACCCCTTGATCTGTATAAATGATGATAATTGCATAAGGGTTTTTAAAATTCCCAAATAATTTACTCAGCATTTTACATAATGGATGCTGTTTTTGCTACTCAAGAAACAGGTGTCCATGCAGAGTATAGAGGACACATCTGGCCACTAGAAATCCTGCTCACCTCCTCCTCTGGCTTCTATGATTTCACAAGGCATGTGCACTTTTAGACGTCATGCCCATAAGAGCTAGAAACTTAGGTTGTTTTAAAAGGAGGTGGTGGATTGCTGAAATCCTGAGACTCCATAGACACAGTTATCTAGTGAGAGCCAGTGTGGTGTAGTGGTTAAGAGCGGTAGTCTCGTAATCTGGAGAACCGGGTTCGAGTCTCCGCTCCTCCACATGCAGCTGCTGGGTGACCTTGGGCCAGTCACACTTCTGTGAAGTCTCTCAGCCCCACTCACCTCACAGAGTGCTTGTTGTGGGGGAGGAAGGGAAAGGAGATTGTTAGCCGCTTTGAGACTCCTTAAAGGGAGTGAAAGGCGGGATATCAAATCCAAACTCTTCTACTCTTCTCTTCTTATCTAGCAGTAGGTCTCATGAAGCCAGTGGCAAAGGCAAATTTAGGGGAGTACAACCAGTTTGGTCGCACCTGATGCCTAGCTTCTGGGACACCCTGATAGGCACAGCCACTATGAAGTCAAAAGGTGCAGGGCACCAGATTTTGATGTCGCACAGGGTGCCACTGAAATGTGAGACCTCTAGGAATGCCACTGACAGTGGGCCCTACTTTTGAGTAGACGTACATAGGCTTGAATACGTTAAACCTGCATCGTGTCACACATCCCATGCATTTCTTCTGCTCTCTCAAAATTGTGACATATGTAGAACACTCCCCATAGGCTGTCTTCCGAAGATGCTTACAAGTGTTTGTTTCCCTGACCCTCCCTCTCCCGCCCCCAACTTCACCCTGAAGCAGGGGCATAGCATGGAGGGGGCCTGCTGGGGAAATGACCCCTGGCACATTTTGCTGGGGGGGGCACTGCTCTTGCTGCCAGCCCTGCACTGCTTTGTGAGGCTGAGAGCTGATCTGAATGATTCACTGGGCAAATCGTAGAGATCAGATCCCAGCACTGCAAGTGGCTCCGGGCTGGCAGGGTGGTGTGAGAAGGATACGACAGCCATGTGCCAAGGCTGGGATCAAAGCCGTCTTTCCTATTGGGCTTACTGGCGCATTGCGCCAGGGCGCTGGCCTCTCAGGGGCGCCACAGCGAGTGGGGGAGCTATGCGGCTTTGCCGGCGGCCTCCCCTTTCTTTTCTTTTTTCCTTTCTTCTTAAATTTTTATCGATACAGCAAGAAAAAAGAAAAAAAACACAAATACCAAATTACACACAGGAATAACCATAGACACATAATTTTCTTAACAAACAATAAAACATATATTGGTCTTAACACTAAAGACCCAACCTCCCGTCTATTCCATATTTCGATTTCATATTACGTATTGCCAATATACAATTTTATTGTAATTAATCTTTTTCTTAATATATCTAATTTCTTATATCTACCTTGCAACTATTACTGAAGTTCCTCGAATGCCACAACAGAATTTAAACTACTATATTTATTTTTCAAATATTCTTTGAAAACCTCCCATTTTGAAACAAATTCCTGTTTTGATTTATTCTTTATTTTTTTCTGATAGACCGTCCAATTCAGCATATTCTGTCCGCTTTTGAATCCAATCTTGTACAGAGGGGATTTCATTACTCTTCCATTTTGCCGCAATCACAACTCTTGTTGCTGCCGTCGCATATAAAAAGATACCCTTCCTCTTTTGCGGAATATCCAAATCTGTTATTCCCAGGAGGTATGCCATTGGCCTGCATGCCCGCCAGCTGTGCCCCGTCAACCATAGGGCTGGTGGGCATGCAGCTTGCCCCCCAAGCCTCTGCAGGAGGACAGCAATCCCCACAGAGGCTTGGGAAAAGGTTGACAACTCTGGGAAAGGGGGGGCGCCTGAGGAATCTTTGCACCACGGCGCCGGATATGCTTAAGACGGCCCTGGCTGGGATCGAAGGGCGCATGGCTACTACGTCCTTCTAACGCTGCCCTGCCAGCCTTGCAAAGTGGCTCAGGGCTGGCAGTGTCGACAGCAGAGCCTGGACTGGCGCACCGGGCTCTGTTCACCCTCTGAACTTCACCCTCTGGCGCAAACCCTCACGCACACCGGGTACCAGCAAACCACTCTGTGCTGCAGCATACACCATTTCATATGGAGAGGGGAGGGTGGAGGGGCTGCCTTGATTCAGAGCTCCCCCCTCCCGCCCCCCATAACCAGCAGCGCTCAAGTCTGATAACAGACTTGGAATGAAATCATTTATATGCGCGGCTTTCCATTAGCAGCCAGCGAAACCTATTAGGCTGGCTCTGCTTATGTGCAGCAGGATAGCCATATAAGGGGGAGAAAAGGATAATCTTTTTGGCTCGATGCCAGGGGATTTCACATCTCCCACCCAGCCAATGCCTGGACAAAGGATGACGTCTGACCATTTTCAAGACTGTAAAATGCTATGCAAGCAATCATTGAGAAAGATCCCTGTAGATGATCGTAATAAAACTGTTCTGCTTGTAAAACGGTGCATGCATTCTTTCCCCTCCCAAGGCACAACCAAGAAAACTAGTTTATCTGGTTCAACTTTTTTCATCACACACACACACACACAGACACACACACCTCTGAAATTTGCAAGTCATATTGCGAACCAAAGCAAACCACAACCAGCAGAAAGTTTTCTTGGTTATTTGAGAAGTTGAACCTCTATTTCCCCCATCCCTTGAAGTGACCTTCCACGAATTCTGTTGCCACAAATGTCGATTTTGCCACACACTTTTTGCTTCTTGATGTCTGATCAGTCTCCTTCAGAGGGCTGGATCTGGGCCAGGGGAGGCCCAGCTGCTGACTTTGTACTCAAAGGAATCTGAGAGGCAGGGCAACAGAAAATCAGCTTGCCTCATTTTTAATGCATAATTTCCACATCCCAATACGGTACACAAACTGACACACAGCTGCCCTTTGAAATTTGCACTTCTCTGAATTTTGCAATGCAGTTCTTGAACAACAACAATGAAAGTGTACAAGAAAGTATATTTTTAGCAAACAAAGCATACAGAACCACTTTATAGCAAGGAAAACTGCTTGCAAAAATGTGTATATTCAAGAAAACTACAGGAAAAAACCAGATATATCAGGAGAAATGTAAACTACGATGCTGATAATTCTTCATGAGAACTTTAAAAAATGTGTAATCTGATCAGACATTTGGTGAACTGGTGTGAAGACTGGAAAAAGTGGGACAGAAATTGACAGATTTCTCTGTCCCTAGTCAATGGTACTCCTGACCTGCCCCAGCAGTGCATGACACAATAAACCAAGGATAATAATAATAATAATAATAATAATAATAATAATAATAATAATAATAATTTATTTGTATCCCGCCCTCCCTGGCAGAGGCCGGGCTCAGAGCAGCTAACATCATAAAAACAACACAATATGCATAAAATCAGACATCAATTAATTAAAATACATCTTAAAATTGATTCAGACAAGTTAAAATCTGGGCAGGTGACAATTAACAGGCTGGAATTGAGAGTGGTTAATACTTGCCAGGACCAACTGTTTCCACTGATCATACAAGGACCTGTGAGCGCATTGGGGGCCTCCTTCGGGCTTGTTTTATACAAAGGAAAGTACCGGTAAGTCAAACTGCATCCTGCCCAAAGGCCTGGCGGAACAGCTCCGTCTTGCAGACCCTGTGGAAAGATGTCAAGTCCCGCAGGGCCCTGGTCTCTTGTGGGAGAGCGTTCCACCAGGCTGGGGCCACGGCCAAAAAGGCCCTGGCTCTAGTAGAGGCTAGTCTAATTTCCCTGTGGCCCAGGATCTTCAAGATGTTGTTGTTAGCAGACTGTAAGGTCCTCTGTGGGGCATACTGGAAGAGGCGGTCCCATAGGTACAAGGGTCCTAAGCCGTATAGGGCTTTAAAGGTTAAAACCAGCGCCTTAAACCTGATTCTGTACTCCACCAGGAGCCAGTGCAGCTGGTATAGCACTGGGTGAATGTGCTCCTATGGCAAGGACCCTGTAAGGAGTTTCGCCACGGCATTCTGCACCCGCTGGAGTTTCTGGGTCAGTTTCAAGGGCAGCCCCACGCAGAGTGACCCAATATCACTTGGATTCAGCTCTCTTTGTCTTCCAGCAGGAATTCAGGAAACTGGGAGGCTGATAACAGTTTATGCATACATGCCCTCACACTGTTAACGAAAAATAAACCTGGTCTGTTCTTTAGGAAAACATTTGTGATTTGTCAAAAAGCATTCCTGCCGGAACATAATTGTGATTGTGGAAGGAGGGGGAAAAGAGTCAAAATCTTGTGCATATCTATTTAAAACGGGGCACTGTGGAAAGACTCTTTTGTCTCATTTTAAACAGCTGTCAAAAACAGCTATTTCTATTACTGCTCCAGCTTGTCCGTCTTTTGTTTGTGTGTTAATTCAACAATGTTTCCCTTAATTGCCGACACTTGGTGTTTTAATTACTTTCACAAAAATAACAATATTCCTGCTATTGCATAAATATGCACAGAGCCCTATTTATACATCGCAGTGCACACACATACTGTTATTGGTTCAGAGAGACTTGAAATAAGCAGAACTAAAAACAACCACTATCCAGCTATCTATGGATCTGTTGGACACAATTTTTGAACAAGGTGATTGTGTGCTGGTGACTCAGTTAGCAGCTTCTTCTGGGTGATTCATATCTGGATTTACCTAAGTCTACCTTCTGACCCCAGGGACACGGGTGGTGCTGTGGGTTAAACCACAGAGCCTAGGGCTTGCTGATCAGAAGGTCAGTGGTTCGAATTGGTTGCTTGGTCCCTGCTCCTGCCAACATAGCAGTTCGAAAGCATGTCAAGGTACAAGTAGATAAATAGGTACCACTCCGGTGGGAAGGTAAACGGCGTTTCCGTGCACTGCCCTGGTTCGCCAGAATGACCCGGAAGCTGTACGCCGGCTCCCTCGGCCAATAAAGCGAGATGAGCGCCACAACCCCAGAGTCGGTCACGACTGGACCTAATGGTCAGGGGTCCCTTTACCTTTACCTTACCTTCTGACCCAGTTTTGGAACTGAGGGTTTATCTGCACTTGCTCTTTCCAGGCGCAGTCCATGCTTTAAAGCTCAGTTTTCAAGTGCCCCCAACTTTATTATTATTTTGCTCTTGAGTTTTGCTCATGAAAACCCACTCTTTAAAATTCAATCGGAGCCAATGGCATTCTGCAGAAAACCCAAGCTGACATGTGCTCCAGGGCAAAACAAAACACACTAGGACATGGTGCGCACTTGTGTCCGGAAAGAGCCGGACAAAAGAAAAGTTTGGATCAGCCCTGAGACAGCCTTGGTTGCACTTGTGGGTAACCTACACCCAGTGGAAGTACATTCCCAAAATATAAGATAAAAAACAAATAAAATAAAACCTACATACAGCAACAGTGTTCTGTGTTGTGTTGACTCCTATTTGTTATGTGCAAATGGCTTTAGATACCTATTAGGTCCATAAATTACCATGTAGCATATATTCAACACAAAAAACAGTGACAATTTGTTGTTGACAAAGGACAGCTGGACATATAAAGGGCCCCATTACCTTCAGTAGCTTAGGGCCTCATCAAACCTAAATACAGCCCTGCCTACACCAGGAACTGCACAAAGGGAGTGCACTTTTCCTGGTTTTTTTTGACCACTCAACAACTTTTCAAATTGTTGATTATGATAGCCTTCTGGACTGCTGCTCTCAGTCCCAAGTGAGTAGGGTTGCCATACATCTTGGAAATCCCAGACATGTCCTGTTTTCGTCTGGATTTTTACCTCTTGAAATATGGTAACCCCACGACTGAGGGACACTGCCTTAAGATGGTGCAGTTTTTAAATTTTCAATAAATATATAAAATAAATAAATAGCAGGCATGGGGGAGGAGGCCAACCTGGGTTGGAACTACAGTAGGGATCAAAAGGTTAAATTTCCCCTACCCCACCAGACCAGGCTCCCAATCCAGATTACCTCCCTCCATCCCCCATGATGGCAATTTGGGAAAGAAAAATCTGGGACTCAAGAACTAAGAATATGATTAATGCAGCATATAGCTTGGCCCTCAGATCTGAAGAAGGAGAACGGAGTACAAGCATAATTCATTGACCTATTTCTGCCTAGGGTGCCATTCCCCAGCCTGGTAGGTTGGTGTGGCATTTGCCGTTCGTTTAGGAAATGTTTGAACAGGGGGGAGAGATAGGGTTAAAAATATAGACCAATAGGAAAGCTGGAGCCTACCTGTGTATAAAAGGGCTTAGCCTAAGGTTTGAGTTGTTGTTGGGAGCTGTTGGTGGGTAGTTGGTTGGTTTTAGTGGGTTGGCTGGTTGGGAAAGGCAGTTGGAGAAGCAGTTGGTAGGCAGTTGGTAATAGAGAGACAGGGCAGTGGGCTCTTGAGTGAGGGGAGGTAGAAGAGATAGAGAGAGGAAAGTAAGACTAAGAAAGTAAAGAGCCACAACGTTTGGAATGCCATAAAAGTTTGTTTGTGTCTGAAATATAATACAGTATTTTTCGCTCATAAGACGCACCAGACCAGAAGACACACCTAGTTTTTGGAGGAGGAAAACAAGAAAAAAAATATTATGAATCTCAGAAGCCAGAACAGCAAGAGGGATCGCTGCGCAGTGAAAGCAGCAAACCCTTTTGCTGTTCTGGCTTCTGTGATAGCTGCGCAGCCTACATTTGCTCCATAAGACGCACACACATTTCCCCTTACTTTTTAGGAGGGGAAAAGTGAGTCTTATAGAGCAAAAAATACGGTACACTCTTCTTTATTAACTGAGAACCTGACTGAGGCTGAAGTGATTTTACCGGGGAGGACCTGGTTGGTGGCAGCGGATTAGTGGTGTATGGGTCAATAGCCCATGAAATGACCGGGGGCTCCGTACGAAAGCCACAGTCTGCTAGATGTTTTGGACCACAACTATCAGCCGCTCTCCCCGACATCAGGAGTGCAGCGCCACACCAAGTTGTGGGAGTCTGATTTCGAAGTCTAGACATGGTGTGATGAGAGACTTGCCCAATGGAAGGAAGTCTGTTGTTGGGGGCAAACAGAGAAAATGACATGGAGAAACTGATGAACCAATGGCCCAAGGTGGAGTCAGGT
This sequence comes from Podarcis melisellensis, assembly GCF_964234715.1. Taxonomy (NCBI): domain Eukaryota; kingdom Metazoa; phylum Chordata; class Lepidosauria; order Squamata; family Lacertidae; genus Podarcis; species Podarcis melisellensis. Next base: position 47,924,279 of record NC_138543.1, read on the forward strand.
GTGCAAAGCATCTCCACACAAAACAGGTTTACAGTCGCAAGCAGAAACAGAGAGCTCTCACAGGGGGTTGCCTCATGAGAGAAAAATGCAATAACATTTACACCTGCCTGTGTCGGGCAAAGGGAGAAAAGGGTTAATTCCCTCATCATGAGGTCACCGCCAGCTCCGTATCTTCAGCGGCAGGGAGGAAGGGAGTCAAGAAAACACAGAAACACAGAATGACTCATTCTAGTCTAAAAATAGACACTATGATGAGAGCAAAGGTGCTGAAATGTGAATAGCAGACAGCACATTTTGAATTAGTTTGCACTTTCTCAGCTTTGCCTCAAAGAAGGCTTCCTTTCTCTGGAGCTTAAAGCTGTTTTAAATAATAATAATAATAATAAAAATCAGGGTACAGTGGTACCTCAGATTAAAAACTTAATTAGTTCCGGAGGTCGGTTCTTAACCTGAAACTGTTCTTAACCTGAGGTACCACTTTAGCTAATGGGGCCTCCCGCTGCCACGGCGCAATTTCTGTTCTCATCCTGAAGCAAAGTTCTTAACCCGAGGTACTATTTCTGGGTTAGCAGAGTCTGTAACCTGAAGCGTCTTGTAATGGGTGTGAGGGGTTACTTGTGCGTAACCTTACTTCAGTTCAGTTATTTTGCTTGCCCCAACCATGCTTAGGGTCGGAGCTCGCCCTCTGTGACCTGTTAGTCACTTGCAGAATCCGAGAGTGGGCGTCTCTTGAACCTCTTCCAGCATAGAAGCTGTTTGACCCCGAGTCTCCTCCTATGTTCTCTGCGCGGAACGCGTCTGCGCAAGTAAGGGGAAGGCAGGGGCGTCCCAGCGCTCTCTCCACTAGTTTTGGTGGAAGGGTCTTGGAGCCCTGTCACCAACTCCTCCATCTCCCTCTCTGCTCTATGGGTGTTACGTTGAAATCCTTCCCCCCTGCTCATCCCCTCTCTGGCATCGCTGGGTAGCTCTGCCTCTGTTTCTTGCTCAGATGGCAGTTCCCTGACACGTCTGTAACCTGAAGCGTATGTAACCCGAGGTACCACTGTACATGGGAACTCAAGAAGCAGACCATATCAGTTCTTTGTCCTTCTAGCCCACTCTGGCTGGCAGCAGCTCTCTCGCCTCTCAGGCAGAGTTCTTTCCCATCCTCACCTGCTGCCTGATCGTTGGGAGATGCCAGGTCGTAAATTGGAACCTTCTACCTGCCAGGCATCTGCTCTATCGCTGAGCTATGGCACATGCCAGGCCACTTTTTTGGAAGGATCTGTCAATTTCATTTCTCTCAGTTTTGCAATCTTAAATTCATTTCTCCACATTTTGGAGCAATCTGCTTTAGTGATAATAATAATAAACAAATAAATCTCAAATTCTCCTAATAAAGACATTTTTTGTATGCAGTTTTGACTAACATATGTACAGATTTTTGCAAGTAATTTCCCCGATATAATGCATACGTGTGCAATTTTTGTTAGCATCTTCGTTTTAATGCAGTGTTTCCCTACGATTTGTGCCATTTAAAAATGCATCGGTCGGTTAGTACTAAAATTGCAAAATTCCATGAAGGGAACTTTTCTCAGCCTGAGGTCCACATTTCTTTCAGGGCAAAATTCTTGGCACCATATGCAACAGGTGGGTGGGGCCACAGATGTATGTCACAACATACCCTCCAAGTGTACCGATTTTCCAGGGACAGTCTCAGAAGTACAGAAGCCATCCTGGCTTCTGATGTGATCCTGGAATGTCCCTGTTTTCCCCACCGATGCTGTTACTGCTGAGTTCCGCAGGGAGGATGAGCCTGTATTTGTCCTGAGCGGTGGCTGTGAGGATGTATCCCATGACCTCTCCTGTCAGCATCGCCCTTGAGCCAGTGCCACCAATTGGACTCATACACTTCAGCCCCGACTGGGCTAGGTGAGCTGGGTAGCACTTCCAGAGACCACCTTCTGCACAGGAACAGGTCAAAGTGCTGTGGACTCACAGCTTAGAGTTGTGAGCACCGGATTCACTCCAACAAGAAGACAGTCGTCGCACAGCAGAGTATAGCAGAGTATAGCAGAGCATAAACAACTCGGAGAGCAGCTCTGTAGAATATCTTCTTTTATTCTATCTACAACTATAATACACAACTACGTACAGAGCTAAATGAGGTCTAAACGAAAATGCTGAAGTGCACTGAGTGTCTGCAGCTGCTCTTAGCAGCAACCTTATCTATAGACACGATCTCTCTCTAACACTCAGTCTCTCTCTCTCTCCCCGACACTTTGATGTGAGGCTGGAGCGGAATAAGTAGAGAGCAGAAACCGCCCCCTCCTCTCTGGAGAATCAGCAGAGAACATCAGCAGATTCTTGGATATGGGAGGGGTGAAATCTCCTGTATTTGTCCTGAGCAGTGGCTGTGAGGATGTATCCCGTGACCTCTTCATGGCCTGTCCATGTTAGGATATAGTTCCATTCCACCTTTAGAACAGACGTGTGGAGTTGTTGTATGTCACATGTCTGTTTACTTCCAGCACAGTCTGCTGGGAACTTCCATTGCATGTTGCTTTTGCTATGCTGCTGTTTGCTTGGACACGAAGGGAAGCAGACATGTTTTTCCTTTGTTCCTGATGCTGAATAAATGCCTGTAAATATGCTTACATATGCCTCTGCCCGCCCCTTCCATTGTGAAAAGTTAATCAGTCTGCTGATTAGAGCATGCTCGGCTTCTGAAGGCCTATGAGGCTCGAGTCACTGATTGATGCTGTTCCGAGAACCGGAGTTTGCCCGGCTGCCGGCCGGTGGCTGGAGCCAGCTGGGGGCCTGCCAAATGCCCCCGTCTCTCCGGACGCATCCCAACACTCCATAGCTGTTGCTGCCAGTCCCCTCCCTTGGACAGCTTGTAGTTATTGCCCCTTTCCAAAATTTATTTACAGTGGTACCTCGGGTTAAGTACTTAATTCGTTCCGGAGGTCCATACTTAACCTGAAACTGTTCTTAACCTGAAGCACCACTTAAGCTAATGGGGCCTCCCGCTGCTGCCGCACCACCGGAGCACGATTTCTGTTCTCATCCTGAAGCAAAGTTCTTAACCCGAGGCACTATTTCTGGGTTAGCGGAGTCTGTAACCTGAAGTGTCTGTAACCCGAGGTACCACTGTATTGGTGTGTGTTTCTCTTTGTGTAAATCGAATCGAATCGAATCGAATAGAATAGAATAGAATAGAATAGAATAGCGTGTGTGTTGTCCCATTGGTTTGGTGGCACTCACCCTTCTTCAGATACGAAATGTTCTGCAGGAGGAAAGACCAAAAATGAGAGTCAAGATGAGACATGGATAAGGGAGGAGTGGGAATACTTTGGAAAGTATCTAAAGAGGTACAACAGTCAAATAGACTTCTAAGTGGGGATGAACTTATGTGAAGTAGTAAACAACCACTAGCAATTTATGGAGAATGTAGTTGGGTTGGACAAAAGGATATGCGGCTTAACAAAGTTCAACTAGGATGTCAAGGAGGGATAGATGGGGAAGTCTTAAGATGTGATATGAGATGATTAGAAAAGGACTGTAAGATGTAAATAATAATTTTTGGAAAATGCATCAATTAAAAAAAATGGGGGTCAAAGAGGGACAGTTGGAGGGGAGTGAGAAATGTACCTATTTTTATCTGAGGATGTTGGAGAGTATGTTAGAAGAGTTTGGATTTGATATCCCGCCTTTCACTCCCCTTCAGGAGTCTCAAAGCAGCTAACATTCTCCTTTCCCTTCCTCCCCCACAACAAACACTCTGTGAGGTGAGTGGGGCTGAGAGACTTCAGAGAAGTGTGACTGGCCCAAGGTCACCCAGCAGCTGCATGTGGAGGAGCGGAGATGCGAACCCGGTTCCCCAGATTACGACACCACCACTCTTAACCACTACACCACACTGGCTCCCATATAAATGTTATAAATGTCACTCTAGTTTCTCCACACACAGAGACACACTCACACACCCCTCTTTGTCCACCAGCCAGGCAAAAAACCCAACACGACCAAAGTCCAAGGCGGAAGTGCTCCAGGAGGGTGCTAAACAGTGCTGTGCCTAGTAAGGGGGTGTGGCCTAAGGAGACTCCCGTGGGTCAGAGGGAATGACTTGAGGGCCTGAAGTTCCCCAGCCTTGCTCTAGTCTCTACTAAGGGGTGTACAGTATTTGATCAGCTACAGCCTCATATTTGCATCCCACAGCTAACTTTGCAATAATGGCTTGAAACACATTCCTTTATCAGCTCGGAACATGAACCCAGCTTTAAAAAATTTGCTAGGGAAATCGAGTTTCGGAAGCCATAAAGGAGGTGGCACCGCTTTGCTATGCATTGCCCATTGTTGAGCATGGAAATTATTTCCAGAAACAGAAAACAGCAACAACGATGAACTATCATGCACAGTATCACGAGGAGACATGTGGTCAAGGGATGGGATGCTGGTACCCACCACAAACAATAGGTGCATACACAATGTGTGGCCCCACCCCTTAACTTAAGCAGCATTAAGTTGTCGCTTTTTTCATGGACTGTACTAACAGGCTACAGGTGGGGAATCACATGTTTAGATGCTCACCCCTCTGCACCTAGAAATAAAGCGTGCCAGGGAGAGGATTTCAGCTTATCCTTCCTGATATGCTGTTTTTCTACAAGTGGGGAGTTTAATTTGTGGGAGAGCATTCTAAGATGTAGCCTCCCACCTGTAGATCGAAGTGGCCTGGCTCAGGGGGAAATGTGTTTTACTTCCTGATTTGAGTTCTAGCCTAGAATTCTGCTACTTCATTGTGGTATAAAAGAGGAAGTTTAGTGCATGGAAGAAGTGTGGAAAGAGACTGAACTGTTTTGTCAGGTGATGGCAAAAAGGCTTCAGGGCTCCGCCGCAAATGCATTTTTACTAACTGATGACTCATAGCCGAGTGCGAACTAACTCCACAGAAAGGCATTGTGAGAAGTTGTCCAGGATCAAACTTTTGTGTACATTTAAAGCACTATAACACCACTTTAAACAGCTATGGTTTCCCCCAAAGAATTCTGGGAAATGTAGTTTGTTAAGGGTGCTGAGAGTACTTAGGAGATTCTTATTCTCCTCATGGAGCTACAATTCCCATAGGAAGAAGGGTTGATTGTGAAACCACTCTGTAAAGTGTAGCTCTGTAAGTAGAATGGGGTCTCCTAGCAACACACAGCAGCCTTAGCAAACTACAGTTCCCAAGATTCTTTGAGGGAAGCCATGACTGTTTAAAGTGGCATGATGCTGTTTTAAATGTGAGGTACAGGTGTGGACATATGCACAGCACCAATTACACTGTTACCAACTATTAATAATAATATTAATATTCAGAATTCAAATTCAGTTATGTTATAAGCATGTATGCATACAAGCATAAAGTCTTAAAAGAGAACTCCAAAACGGTACCATTAATATTGAAAGATAAGCAAAAGAAGATATGAAAACTAACTCATTTAACAGCCACTGCCTAACTTTGTACAAACTTATTCCCACACTGGAGTCTCAGACCAGAGGTACGACTCATCTCTGTCAATGCTTTGAAGGAAAATGCAACAACCACAATTCAGTGCTTCTTATTGGGCTGACTTTACATCATGACAGGGGGAGGCATTCGTCCAGTCCACATGTCTACATTCACATTGCCAACACCCACACATTCAGAGGGATGTGAGAAAAGGAAAGCCCATGCTCAGAGAGCTGTGTTGTATGTATGTGGCCCCAGGCTAAGATCTGAAGGCACATGGAGGCACATCACTAATAAAGACAGACTGTCAGTGGCAGTGTGTCCTGTTTCACCACGTGAAAGGGGACACAGGAAGTGCCCCCTTTCCCTGCCACTGCTGCCACCACAGGCAACGCCCACTCTGCTGCCTCCACCACTGGTGGAGAAGCGGTGCTGGCCTTGGAGCAAATTTCAGGAAGGATCTCTCTGGAGGGGGTAGGACACACATGGGGTGCCGCCTCAGGGCCTTCTGCCACCTGAGGCGGTAGCCTCAACCTGCCCAATGGCTGGGCCGGCCCTGAAGCCCATCAAAGATAGGCTTCGATGGTAGTTACTCCCAGGGAAGTATGCAAAGAATTTGTAACCATTTACCTCAAAGGGCAAGTAGATAAATAGGTACCGCTCCGGCGGGAAGGTAAACGGCATTTCCATGCGCTGCTCTGGTTTGCCAGAAGCAGCTTGGTCATGCTGGCCACAAGACCCGGAAGTTGTATGCTGGCTCCCTCGGCCAATAAAGCGAGATGAGCACCGCAACCCCAGAGTCGGCCACGACTGGACCTAATGGTCCGGGGTTTCTTTTACCTCAGAGAAAACGCCATCACCTTAAACTAGCAGCATGACTCATCTCTCTTATTCCATCCCTTCCCCCCGATGAAAAAATTTGTCAACCACATCTGCAGATGTCCTTTTGAGGAACTGAAAAGGCTGAGCACTTCACCTATTATGATATCATGGAATGTAGCAGAGGAGGTGATCTCATAGATACATATATATTCAGGCTTTGAGCAGATTGCGGTTCAGTTCCCCCACCCTCTGGCATCTCACGGTGCTTTGTTTCCTCCAGTGAATGCTGATTTCACCCCTCCACTCCCCCCCTTTTTTTCCACAGGAGCAAATTAAGGTGTTTGTGTTGCATTGCTGGGTTCAGGAAAAGTTCCCAGGCATCTCCCACACCAGCAGGTTGCAAAAGCTCAGTTTTACACTAAGTTGCACCTGTGTCTTTCCATCCTTTAAGGATGTTGTTAACAGACATCTAGAGCTCGTAAAAAACACACGAGTATGCATGTTACATGAATGGAGATCATTTTCAATCCAACAGTATACTGCCCCAGTTAATACAAACAAGAAGTCTATTTGATACCAGTGCAAAACACCCATATGAACCTCCCCGTAAGTTGGGATCATATATTGAAGCCCTTCTCCAGCATGGCCCTACCATTAGGCAGAAAGTGGTGGCTATTACAGGCAGCTGACTTGGGGCAAGCGAATCAGGTGATGTTGGCAATGATGATGATTCTGCGAATGAAGGGGAGAGACGTGTGGGATTTTCTTTCTTGGGTACCTCAATAACTTGGATGGCCTTGGGCAAGAGCTGGGTGGGGTGGAGCTGATGTGTTAGCTTCCCAGCAGGTGAGGTCACTGTTGTTTATCACAGGAGGGAGGCTAGAGATGGGCGGGGAGGTCAGCAGGTTGCTAACACACCAGCAGAGCCAACTGAACATTCCCAATAATGCGTTTGCACTGTGCCAACCTTCTCACCACCAGGCAAGCTGCTTCTGGTAGTACAGGCCTTGAAATGGACATCATTTGCTGTGTTGGGCTGGCCTTGTTCTCTAATCCACCCCCCACCATCTAACACTCCTAGCCCAGTGTTATGATGGGAGGAGCAGACACACATCCAGGCAACCCCACCTTCTGCCAATTATTCTGTTCTCAGCCAGATTCTTCCAGCCAGATATGTATAACTGAGTATTATGGCCATCTCTTGCTGTTTGTACTCATAGCAGCTGGTACTGTGCCTTTGCAGATTTTGGTAGTTCAGTGAACACACATAGGTTTCAGACTTTCCACTCAATGTGCAGATCTCCAGAGGGTTCAATGTGTGGCGCTCCAGTAGAGAAGGTGATGTTGGGAGCAGCACACAGAGTTGTATTTCCCCACCGTGCATGGGGAAGCCTAATTGCCAACGAACACGGGACCTTTGGCCCTGAATTACAACTCCCATCAGCCCCAGCAAGCATGGCTGATGCCCAGGGATGTAATTCAGCAACATCTGGAATTACAAATTTCCAAAGGTTTCCCACACTGGCTGCAATGTGTGAAGATACTTGCAGATATAATAATGTTACGAAAGTCAGGTGCCTGTCAGGAGCTAAGCCTACACTCAAGTAGGATCCTGGCAGAGACATATGCCCAACTGGCATGTTCTCTTCCTCCTGGTCGATCTTTCGGGAGCTTCATAAGCTTTCTTCTGCCCGAACATCACAGCAACTGATGCCAACAGACACCAGCACACTTAGGGATCCATAGAGTCTCTGCAAGTTGCGTAACAGACCTCAGCAACTCAGCATTTTGGCTAATCTACTTTATTTACATATAAACACACACAGAGCACTGCAACATGGCTCCCTCTCTCTCTAGCATCAGAGAACAAAGAGAAAAAGAGAAAAAGAACAAAGGACAATAGTCCCACTTCACGGAACACAGTAACACAAACATCCTGTCTCCATCACTTCCCACTCTGTGGAGTCAAATCATATACCATCATGTGAAAGACAACAATCCCATGACTGCAATCATGGAGCAGGAATTCTAACAGTGCCCACCCCTCCATCTCTGCTGAGCGGTAGCAAGATTTCAGGGGGTTCCAGGCACTCAAGGTCTACATTCCTTTGGAGAATTGAGACATAGCAGAAACTCTCATAGCTTTAAGAAATAGGGTTTATTCACCTATTTACACCTTCAGTCTGCATGATGGAGTCCAGATCTCACAGCATGACATCTCTCCCAGCCTGCTTTCAGCCAGCCTGCTCAAAATGGAGCCCAGTCTTTCTTCTCCCCTCCTTCTCCTCAGTACACTTTGTTCTAAATCGGGGTGCCCAAACTTTTTCAAAGAGGGCCAGAAAACATGTGTGAGGGCCAACCAAACTTGTTGACCTTTTTTTTAGGATTGTAATTATTGAGCTTTTTTTAAGATTGAACTTTAGAGGGGGTTTTTTACCCCAACCAACCAGTAGACCAAATTAGGCCCCCCAAACTGACTTTGGGCATGCCTGTTCTAAATACTCTCTTTTCATATCACAAACGTACACCTCATTACCATGGCAACAGAGGCCCATAATTCCTCTCAGGTGGACTATCAACTATTTGGTTCTGTTAATGCCTCTCTCCCAGGCCCTGGCTTGGAAAAAAAAATCTTAGCCTGTAATTTTTCATTGACTTCCGATCTTCCCTTCAGTTCTCCAAATAATCGAATTTATTAATTTCTAGGGTTTGGTGGGGAGGGGGGTTTCCCCACCAAATCAATAGCAACAATAATCAGAAGTATGTGAAGAACTTTCCCCATCAAATGCTGTGAAAAGTGATGAAGTGAAGTCACCAAGGCATTGCTTCATTGGGCAAGCTGGTTATGTGCCAAGCAGGGAGAAGAAATCTTCCACAACTGCTGAAATGTAAAAACTGTGTGGATTCATAGTAAGAGAAGACAGGAAATGTGGGTGTGTTGAAACAGTCAGAGATTACTCAGCATTAAAGAAGTATTCAACAACAATGGTACAATCTTTAATTTTGTAAATAAACTTTGTTGGACTTTAACTTCCTGTACCTGACACAACAACATGCAAATGTGTGTTGCCCAGTATCCTTCCATTCCTTTGATGTTGCCCCTTCACTCATTAAGCAGGGTTAATTGTGACAGGCTTTTGCTATCAGTAAACAAGTCTTTGGTAGCTACTCTTATTTTCCTGCTCATCAGGGATCCTGAGATGGTTTTCTTGAAACGAAAAGTGTTATTTGGAGACAGGATGTTGTGGCAATCATACATGACCAACGTTCACCTCAGGATAAACTCTCATGGTGGGGACCTGGCTGTACCACTCTAGAGTGTTTGAGAACAGATTTTTATGTCCTTTAAATAGGTATTTTTAAAAATAAGCATATATTTTGCTTCCTTTCCTCTGTCTTCCCAGGCAGCATTTTGCTGCCGTGTTCTTAGAAAATATATTGTCCAGAATTGTCTGTCTTCCATGTAGACATGGGCCAATCTGCCCATTTTAGTTCCTCATCCCCCCCATTTTAAGTTCAGTTTTTCACATTTCCATATCAGTTGTGTGCATTTTTTTAAAGTCCTCATTAGAATTCATCACCATTTTAGTGTCAATTTCTCCCGATATATCATTATTCTTAATTATTAAATTTTTATACCATCCTTCATCTGAAGACCAGAGGGCAGTAAACACATTCTTATATACACATTTTCCTAAGATACACATTTTGCAAAAGCATTTCTCTGTAAAATAATATTTTTTTGCAGGTTATTTTCACCAATATGTGCATTTTTATGGGTGCTTTACCCAACTGTGTGCACTTTTGTGTACTTGACTTGACTGCAGAGCTCATTGCAAAATTCAGAGAAGTGTACATTTCAAAGGACAGCTCCATTTCCATTCTCGTATTGTTTCAGAAAGTGAAATAGATTCACCTTTAAATGCAAACTGAATCAGATTCCTCCCCAGTACCTATCTTCATGTTTGAAAGACAAAAGCCTTCTTTAGGCGTTCGGTGAATTTCAGAAGAGGGGGAGATGACTAACCTGAGTGCATTTATTATATGTGAAGAGAGCATCTGCGTACACACAATATATGCAGAGGAAACCCTTGCAAACAACCCTTTTGTCATTCTGGAAAGGTGAGCTATACAGAAGCACAGGTGACATGTCAGAAGTTTATAAAACTTTGCACTGCATGGAGAAAGTGGATAGAGATAAGTTTTTTCTCCTTTTCTCGTAACAGAAATCACAAACATCCAATGAGGCTGAATGTTGGAAGATTCAGGTCAGATAAAAGAATGTGTTAGAATTCCTGCTCCATGATTGCAGTCATGGGATTGTTGTCTATCATATGATGGTGTATGTTTTGACTCTACAGAGTGGGAAGTGACAGAGACAGGATGTTTGTGTTACTGTGTTCCGTGAAGTGGGACTATTGTCCTTTATTCCTTTTCTCTTTGCTGTCTGATGCTAGAGAGAGAGGGAGCCATGTTGCAGTGCTCCATGTGTGTTTATATGTAAATAAAGTAGATTAGCCAAAATGCTGAGTTGCTGAGGTCTGTCACGCAAGCTGCAAAGACTCTGCGGATCCCTGAGTGCGCCGATGTCTGTTGGCATCGGTCGCTGTGATGTTTGGGCTGAAGAAAGTTTTTGAAGCTCCTGAACGATTGACCAGGAGGGAGCAAACATGCTAGTTGGGCATGTGTCTCTGCCAGGGTCCTACTCGAGTGTAGGCTGAACGCCTGACAGAAAGTCCTTCATGCATTGCATAGTTAAACCATGGAACTCATTGCCACAGGAGGCAGTGATGGCTGCCAAATTAGATGGCTTTAAACAAGGATTCAACATGAAGGAAAAAGCTATCAATGACTTCTGGCCTGGATGGCTATGTTCTGCCTCCATCGTCAGAGGCAGTAAGCCTTCTGAACCAGAAGCTTTTTTATTGGGTACTGTTAAGTTGTGGGTGAACATATCAGACGACACAGCGATTGTTCAAACAGCTCTTGTTTATTCACAGGCCAGAACAGAACTGAACTGAAGGGTTCAGCCAGCCTGCTTATATAGAGCTCCAGTACAAAATAACTGTAACAATTTTCTAAAACTATCCAATCACTGAATGTCACTTTTGATTCCTTATTTGCATAACTACCTACAGTATCCCCCTGCTGGCCCAGGGTGAGAACTTCAGTACATAACAGGTACAGTGGGTAGAGAGATACCAAGACAAAATAAAATATTGTTCTTATATATTGTTCTTATCTTTGTTAGCCCAAAGATGGAAACAACAGGAGTTACCAACAAAAGAAGAGTGGCAGGTGAAGCTGATGGGTTTTGCAGAACTGGCGAAACAGACAGGAAGAATTCTGAACCCAGCGAGACCAAGCATTCCAAAAGGACTGGAACAAATTCACATTATATTTGAAAGATAACTGTAAGCAATTAACATCATTAGCGGGTTTATCTGAAGATCAGTAAGATGAAATTGCTCCCTATTCAGGTTGAGTAATATAACATTTTAGGTAATGATACAACAAGGATAGGAAATGAAGCGAAATGTAAAGATGTAAAGTTTAATTTTGAAAACCACCAGACGGGAGGGAGGGAGGTCGTTAGGCTCAGTTGAGCCAAAGAGATAAAATAAGAGGGTATGATGTTACGTAATGTGATTATATGTAAAACCAATAAAAATCATTTCTAAAACAGAGGGAGTAATACTTCTGAATAAGAGTTGCTGGAAGCCATGATGCGAGGAGTGCTGTTCTGCTAGGGTTAATCCAGCAGGACTCTGCTTATATGCTCATACAGTGGTACCTCGGGTTACATACGTTTCAGGGTACAGACGCTTCAGGTGACAGACTCCACTAACCCAGAAATAGTACCTTGGGTTAAGAACTTTGATTCAGGATGAGAACAGAAATCGTGCTCTGGCAGTGCGGCGGCAGCGGGAGGCCCCATTAGCTAAAGTGGTGCTTCAGGTTAAGAACAGTTTCAGGTTAAGAACAGACCTCCAGAACGAATTAAGTACGTAACCAGGGGTACCACTGTATTCCAAGGATCTTGGTCAGATATGTGCCTCTCCCAACATCACACAGAGACAGAAACATGCCTTCAGCCATTTCACGTCCAATCTGCATAGAGAAGTGAAGCTCTGGAATGAACTCAGCGTCACGTACCTATTTTTCTTTTCGTACCTTCCTTGTGATGCTGTTTAGATGCAAGATAACAAATTAGCTGTGAGACTTTGCTCCCTTCTCAGGGCTGAGGTTTCTACAAAACTTCCTCTAATTGGAATTGACTGAGTCTCCTAGCAGGTCACCTGCTAATCACTCATGACTTTCTTAAAACACAAAGAAAAAAGGAAGAGGTCAGTCACAACCAGTCTGATAGCCAATCTCTAACTAAGGGCCTTTCCAGCAGATCATATATTTTGGTTTCTAGAAGAAAATCAAAGTGTTACTCATTTGTTGCACAACATTCAACCATCTTTCCTCAAGGAAGTGACTCTAAGTCACCTAATGTCATTTGTGTACCACAAAGAAAGCATCATAAATTTGCAGTAATGGCTATGACCTTTGTTTCATTACTAGTGGCCAAGGTATAAGTTTTTGGTTTGTGAATAGGTTTAAATGAAAACAGTAACAAAGGGGAAATAGGAAGGTCCTTTGAAGGGAAAGGGCTGGAGGAGGGGGAAGGAATTATAAAGTGAGGCAAAAGGTTGTTGTCATAAAAGCAAAGTCGGAATTGAAATGAAGGGGAGAAGAGAGAAAAGCTGTAATAATAATAATAATAATAATAATAATAATAATAATAATAATAATAATTTGTACCCCACCCATCTGGCTGGGTCTCCCCAGCCACTCTGGGCAGCTTCCAACAAAGATTAAAAATACATTAAAATGTCATACATTAAAAACTTCCCTAAAGAGGGCTGCCTTCAGATGTCTTCTAGATGTCAGGTAGTTGTTTATCTCTTTGACATCTGGTGGGAGGGCGTTCCACAGGGTGGGTGCCACTACCGAGAAGGCCCTCTACCTGGTTCCCTGTAGCTTTGCTTCTTGCAGTGAGGGAACCACCAGAAGGCCCTCGGCGTTGGACCTCAGTGTCCAGGCAGAACGATGGGGGTGGAGATGCTCCTTCAGGTATACTGGGCCGAGGCTGTTTAGGGCTTTAAAGGACAGCACCAACACTTTGAATTGTGCTCGTTAACATACTGTGAGCCAATGTAGGTCTTTCAGGACCGGCGTTATATGGTCTCAGCGGCCGCTCCCAGTCACCAGTTTAGCTGCCGCATTCTGAAGGAAGAAGTATATATAGGAGGAAGAAGTGAAAAGATCAGAGAGGGGCAACAAAAGAATTCAGCCATTTGGTGGCTGGGTGGGGTAGAGAGACAAACGTGAAAGGGGAAGGGCAGAAGAAATTACCAGAGATGGATAAACGTACTTTGAGAGGCATGAGAGTGGGAAAGAGAAATTTAAAAGAATTATTTTTTTCTTCACACAGAGTCTCTGGATCAGCACATGCTGCCTAAAATGAGGAGGCTGAGTCTCAAAACCTCTTGAGCAAATGCCTGAATTTAGCTTGAAGAAAAGCTGATCCTAGCTACAGTACAAGGGAAATGCTGAACTAACAGGGAGGATAAGAGGAGATATGGTACAAAAAGTGAATAAGGAGTGGGAATACATCAACATTTATGTGGAAAAAGTAGAATTTCTGACAGATACTGAGTGAATCCAGGAAATGATTAGAGTGAAAGGAGAGTAAAGTTAATAAAAAAAGAAAGAGATTAAAGAAATAATGAAATGCGTTTAAGCTCGTTGGAAAAATAAAGTAGTGTAACAAGAACAGCTGGAAGTCAAGTCACTTGAATCATAGAATCATAGAATCATAGAATCATAGAATCATAGAGTTGGAAGAGACCACAAGGGCCATCGAGTCCAACCCCCTGCCAAGCAGGAAACACCATCAGAGCACTCCTGACATATGGTTGTCAAGCCTCTGCTTAAAGACCTGCAAAGAAGGAGACTCCACTTGGTGGGTGTCCATATGGGGTAGGTGTGTAGGTATGTTGATATGTATAGTATAGGTAGGTATTATATAGAGCAATGTAGGTATCTTTTATGTTATGAAAATTAGGTAGTGTGCTGTGTACATGTATTATGTAAATGTATATATATATGCGTTTTATATGTTAAATAAATAAATAAATAAATAAATAAAGGAAACGCTGTGGCAAAGAATTCTGAAATTTTGAAAAACGGATTGAGGTGTGCCCCTTCTCACTCCTGGCTATTTTTGCCTTTTTGAAGAAAACTCTGGCACTTGAGACAAAGGACGATGTGTCATTCTGGTCACCCAGCACCCAGCCAGCTGCATAGACTGGTAGGCTGAAGGTGTCCCCAAGGGAAAGGTTCAAGCTCCATGACAGCAAAAGGAGCAATTCTCCCTTACAGAGATTGCACAAGGACATTCTGCAAACAGAAGGAAGCATTTCAGGGGTTTGCCCTCAGAAGCTAGCTGGTAGCTCAGTGGAAAAGAGCCCTCTAATGGGAAGTAACATGATATAGGTTTGAGTCATGTTGAAATGAACCCTGTAAGGCAATGTGTTCAGCTGGGGCTTCTCCAAACAACAGATTCTAAAGGGGGAAAGTTGAAGGAGGGAGAAGTTCTAAAACCCAAATCTCGCACTAGGATGGGTGGATCTGGAAGTTTCAGTTTTTGCCAGTTTCTCATTTTTCAAGTCTTATGTTCAGTTCTCAACATTTCCACATCAGTTTGCTTTTTTTTTAAAAAAATGTCCTCATAAAAACCTATCAGCGTGTAAGTGTGAATTGCTTCCAATATACACATTGCCTAACATACCTGTCAGGGAACTGCCATCGGAACGAGAGGAGGAGGCGAGGCTCCACGACGATGCTGGAGAGGGGCCAAGTAGGGAGAGAGGCAGGTCTCCTGTTGGGGAAGAAAATCAGCGCAACACCAGGGATGGAGGGGGGCCAATGGGGAAGCAGAGAGCAGGCTCAGAGACTCTTCACTGGACACCAGCGGGGAGAGCACAGGTCCTCCGCTACCCACGCCCTCCCTGCGCAGAAGACGTCAAACAACTTTTATGTTGGAAAAGGTTGAAGAAACGCCCACTGTCGGATTCTGCCAGCGACTGAACAGCCACGAAGTGAGGGGCTGTCCAGCCAGGAAAGGTTTAACCAGGCCACCTAGCCAGGAGTGGCGGTAACTTATGCACGAGCAACCCCATATAACCATTACAATACCCATTTTCGCAAATCTATTTCCCCCGATACAATGCATTTTTGAATGCTGTTTTCAGTGATGTTGTGCATTTTCATGCACACTGCTCTGCAAAATTCAGAGGATTTCGAAGGATGGTTCATGTGTTGTTTAGAAATTTGCAAATTAGGTCATTTCTCCTTTAGGCACAAGCAGAGTTGAACTCCACCCCACATCCCTTGTGTTTAGGGATTCGTAAATAACGTGGTCATATAACTCACCTGGCCCATGTTGGAGATTGCGCTGGAATGTCATATCCTGCACCTGTTTGTTTTGCTCTCCTAGGCTGCCACCGTCTCTGATGCTACTCAAGAATGAGTCATGAATGTTTGGCCAGCAATAGTAAGAGGTGGAGTTGAGTGCCCAGTGTTTATTTACAAGGTGGCTGTGCGATGAAAAGCTTACCTGCATTTGAGAGGTCAACAGCCTGCTTTTCTGCAACAAGCGTCCTTGCTGAGGCTGAGAGATGGACTCTAGCTCAGAGGTAGAGCAACTGCAGTTCAACCCCTGACATCTGCAGGTAGCTCTGGGAATATCTCTGGTCTGAAACCCTGGAGAGCCAGCGCCAGGCTGAATACATAATACTATTCTAGGGTTGTGGGGGGTGTCAGTCTGGATAGGTGTGGACCCCTTCCAGGCCTGTGATTCTGCCTCCAGTGAGGTTCAAAATCTAGTAGAAGCAGCTGTTGAACCATCCAGATCAGTTTCGGATTCCCCATACTCTTTTTTGTTTGTTTAATTTAATAATAATAATAATAATAATAATAATAATAATAATAATAATAATTTATTTATTTATACCCCGCCCATCTGGCTGGGCCTCCCCAGCCACTCTGGGCGGCTTCCATAAAAACCAAAAATACAGTAAAATCACACGTTAAAAACTTCCCTGAACAGGGCTGCCTTAAGATGTCTTCTGAATGTCAGGTAGTTGTTTATTGCTTTGACATCTGCTGGAAGGGCGTTCCACAGGGTGGGCGCCACTACCGAGAAGGCCCTCTGCCTGGTTCCCTGTAGCTTTAATTTTGTTATTATTAAAGATTTTCTTGATTTACAGAAGTATGTGTAATGTCTCTCGTATTTTTTCCATGTAACATTTTTACAAATCAGTTTCATTTGTTGAATGGGATGCAGGTGGCACGGTGCGTTAAACCACAGAGCCTAGGGCTTGCCGATCAGAAGGTCAGCAGTTCGAATCCCCATGACGGGGTGAGCTCCTGTTGCTCGGTCCCTGCTCCTGCCAACCTAGCAGTTTGAAAGCACGTCAAAGTGCAAGTAGATAAATAGGTATTGCTCCGGGGGGAAGGCAAATGGCGTTTCCGTGCGCTGCTCTGGTTTGCCAGAAGCGACTTAGTCATGCTGGCCACATGACCCAATAAAGCGAGATGAGCGCTGCAACCCCAGAGTCGGTCACGACTGGACCTAATGGTCAGGGGTCCCTTTACCTTTACCTTTCATTTGTTGAGACATTAGGAAGAAAAGGGGTGGAGGGGGGAGATGGGTGGGGGTGGGGTTGGGTGGCGATGTTTCTATTTTGCTTAATGTATGTAGGGTTTGGTGTCAGCTTTGTTTGTGCAGGTTCTCTGCTGTTCACTTGTCTTCCTTTGGTGGTGAGATAGGTTGGGGTTGGCCTAGGGTGTGGTTGTTTGTTTGTGATTGGCTGTGGTGATCTTTGTTTTCATGTGTGAGTGGGGTGGGTGGGTGTTTTGGGTCAGGTTAGCCATATTGATTTGTATGCTGTGGAATCCCCATACTCTGAACGTCTGAAAAGGAGAGCTACATCAATTGCATAGGGAATCTCTTTGGAGCAAGCCAGTATATAAAACTAGGGTTTAAAGTTAGCTTCTTTGAAAGCTGTTAGCCGTAGTTCCCCAGCTCAGATGTAATAGTTAATGATAATGTTCCTGGTTTGTTTGCCGGCTTGTGCAATGGGAAGAGGAACATGCTGGGATGTGAGGCTGTTTATTTCTAGAAAACAGCTACCTTTTCCCATTCTAGTTGTTACCATATTTCAACCAGTGCTATTCTTCTAGAAAAAGAGGTGCCGGAATTCACCATGAACACCTCCCTTGTTTTCTTATAATGGCAATGGTGCCAGAACTGAGTTCATAGCTGACAATTTACAGATTTGAAAATAAGGGGCCAGCAGCCTCGAAAATAAGGGATCAGCAGCCAAAATAAGGGATTGGGGCTTAGTTTATACAGAAATCCAGCACTCGTGGAGCCATGCTGCTTTGGCTGCGACTTTGTTTTGCAGGGGGTTGGACTAGATGATCCTAAGGGTCTACAACTCCGACCAAAGAGGAGTGGCAGACAAAACTGATGACTGAAGTCAAGATGGCAAAGCTTACAGGCAGAATTAGAAACCAAGAAGAGGACCTCTTTAATAAAGAATGGGGGAAGTTTATAATTTATTTGAAAAGCTATTGTAAATAGTTACATACATTGGTAAGATTGACAGAAAACTTGTAGTAAAAATTTGAACTATGGATGGACAAAGGATTTATAAAAATAGAGTTATGAAAGGGATGCAGAGGGGGAAATCACTACATTAAGATGCTGCACTGGTTGGAGGGGATGCTAAGCAGCACGTCAGGGCTGCCATCATCCTGGCGCGAGGAGTTCCATCGGCCCTTCCCCGCCTGAGAGAGAGGGAGGGAGGGAGAGAGACTCTCGCCCATGCCACCTGCGAGCCTGGCATGAGGTGGTTGCGGCGCTGCGGCGGCCGCTGAAGTGCTGCCCTTCTGTGGCCCTTCCCATCCCCTCCTCTTCCTCCTCCCTCAGGCTGCCTCCTCAGCCACAGCCACCGCTGCCACCTCCGGCTTCCCCTGGCAGCACGGCAGAAGTCTCGCAAGAAGTCTCGCAAGTCCCGCCCACCACCACCCGTCTCCTCACGACGCGCCCCTGAGGGGAAAAAGGGAGAGACAGAGACACAGCAGTTCGTGTGCGCTCTCGCTCGAGGCAGATGACCCGGAACCACTGCTTCCCTCCCGATCCGGGCGAGCATGAAACCCGGGAAATTTAAGGGACATAATCAGTAAGGGACAGCAGCAGGACACAGCGCTGGGATAAGGGAGTTTCCTGCCAAATAAGGGACAGTTGACAGCTATGACTGAGTTCTGGTGAATTCCGGCTGAAAAAAAGCACCTTGATTTCAATCTGCTTTTACAATCTCAGGTGAAATAGGATGTGAATGTTAAATATATAGACATGTAGTGCTTTCAGATTGCCTTCCAAACAAATGGGCATGAAATAGGCATTTCTCATTCAATTCATAGCACTGACTTCGCCGGTGATTGACCGACTCATTCTTCAACAACATGTCCTTATAAAACCACGAGCCCTTAGTGACCGCCATGCAGGAACTTGGTGGTAAATAGTAACCCACTATTGACTTGTGGTTGCTGTTTATCAGGCCGGCTCAAATTACATTTGGAGAAAGAGGGCTGGCATTCTTTGTGTGAGTGTGTCACCTTGTGAATGCTAACAACATTCCTCTGATTTCCAGACGTTATTTTTGAACATGGAGCTTCCCTTCTCTAGTGTCATTGAGAGCAAGCGAGAACTATTTCAACTGCCAAGGGAAGCCATGTAGTCCTTATAGGGCTGTACCATGCAGAACACGAGAGTAGAGGCATTGCCTGGCATACCCTCCTGTATTCCTCAGGTGAAAATAGGGACATTTCTCATTCACTCCCCTAAATTATGTAGCCAAGATAGCCACCAACTGTAAAGGAAGCGAATTTATTTGACCCTATCTACATCAAGCTACATTCTATCTTTATCACCAAATTCCGAATATAATTGCACATTGAATTAATTAACATTATTTTTTAATATATTAGTGGCCATGTGATGATTTTAGCCTATAAATTTTATTGTTTAATGTCTTAACCTGTATATTAAGGTACTTTTATAGCTCTGTTTAGAGTAGGTAATGTTTTGATAATATAAGTGTTTTATTTTTTTTTATTAATCCAGCATATTTTCTTTTAATTGTTGAATGATTCTGTGTACATTGCGGCAGCCTTTGGCTACGTGCAATAAAACTGACTGACTGACTGACTGACTGACACTCACTGACCCTCCTCGACCCCCCCATTTTTGCCATGCAGAGCATTTCCTGTCAGACGAAGGTTGAGTGCCGCCATATCAATGGGTCATAGCACACACGCCTTCCACCATCCTGAGAAAATTCCTTAATCCCCTTTATTTTATTACTCTTTGGTAGATTTGCAAAAAGAAAAACACACACCAATAAATAAATTTTAGAAAGGGGCAAGATTAGATGTGGATGGACAAAGCATTTTTCATCAAGACTCCTTGCACTCCACTCAACTCCTCCTTTCTTTCTGCCCAGGGTGGCTTCAAATATCACCCCACCTGAATTGCCTCCACAGCCAATCTCCTCCTCCTCCACCACCACCTCCCTTGTCAACTCTTCAAGCCAAAAAAACATGCTTTGATACCACCCCCCATAGACCATTGCCTTCAGCAGAAAATTGGCTTCCTCTCCTCCATATCCCTTGTGCTTCATGGCTTATTTCCCAAATAAATACTGCACTACAGATACGTTGTATGCAAAAATGTGTACATTAGGATAACTTTGTGCTAAAACACACACACACACACAGACACACACACACTATACAGGGCCAAATTAAGATTTTTTAGAGGCCATAAGCACTTAAAAGATTTTGGTGCCACTATATATATCTAATTCAAAATATACACAACAATAAATCCTATATGATTAGTCTCTATTATTACTATTTTATTATTATTATTATTATTATTATTATTATTATTAGTAGTAGTAGTAGTAGTAGTATAAATATATGGTATATTTTGCAATGGAAAATTTCTGTGGTGTTCCCCTTCCCTTGATGTCCTAAATGCATGCTTATTTTGCTTAATGGCTAATCCAGCCCTGCAGATATATCTATCATCTATCTATTCATCTATCCATCTATCCATCTATCCATCTATCATCTATCTATCTATCTATCTATCTATCTATCTATCTATCATCTATCTATCATCTATCTATCTCAAATGCTTTTTTCTGGGGGCACGCGGGGGTACGCATTCCCCTAAACATTTTGTGAATGTAATGGGAGAAGAAACTAAAAATTTTAATGTTTCTAGTGTCTTCTCTAGCACGGTGAATCATCAGTTCTGTTGCTACCCCTGATGGCAGCCTCGTTTCCTGTCGCGGTGTTTCCTGAGTCTCAGACAGAAGAGAGCATTTAATGTGTGAAGTAGGAGTTGGAATCTAGCACGGTGATTGGTCAGTTTTGTTGTATTTACAGTATTTAATCCCCCATGCTTTGAACTATAAAATGGTGGTTTTCTTGAGTCAAAATGAGAGTACCCCTAAGGGAAAAAAAGCACTGTATATATCTCTGTGTGTGGAAATGTTGTGAACTGAACTCAAGATTGGAAAAATGGGGGGATGAGAGAAAGCAGATTTGACATATTTGCCTATCCCAGTGGGCTAGTTGCCACGAGGCCCCTTCCTCACACGTGAGCAACACTTCTGAACAAGGCTTATAAACCCCAGCTTTCTGTCTTCCACAGCTGCTAAACAGTCCATCATGTGCCAAGTTAGCCTGAGGGAAAGGTTTCTCACTGTACGTTCTGGGGTGTGTTACATGAACAAGGAAATTTTGACCAGGTAGCACTTTCAGATGAGTAATCCCACTTGCTTTGCATAGCTGAGGTACCGCAGATCATGCATCCTGATGAATGTTCAAACAGGCATCAAGTTAACTTCCGTCCAGTAGTAGTTTCACCCATAGAGCCTTTCAACGAGTAGGTGGAGTTGGAGCCATTGACAGGGAGAGCCAACTAAGTTTTGTTTAATTATTATTATTATTATTATTATTATTATTATTATTATTATTATTATTATTTATTTGTACCCTGCCACTCTGGGCAGCTTCCAACAAAGATTAAAAATACATCAAATACATCAAAATGTCACACATTAAAAACTTCCTGAACAGGACTGCCTTCAGATGTCTTCTAAATGTCAGGTAGTTGTTTATCTCTTTGACATCTGATGGGAGGGCATTCCACAGGGTGGGCGCCACTACCGAGAAGGCCCTCTACCTGGTTCCCTGTAGCTTTGCCTCTCGCAGCAAGGGAACTGCCAGAAGGCCCTCGGAGCTGGACCTCAGTGTCCGGGCAGAACGATGGGGGTGGAGACGCTCCTTCAGGTATACTGGGCCAAGGCCATTTAGGGCTTTAAAGGTTAGCACCAACACTTTATCCCCATTCTCCTCCCTGGTGGGTTCGACAAGGCACAAACACCGAGATTCACCTCCCCGTACTCTTTGTAAATAAAGAGGCAGGCAGGAACGGGCTGCCTGAGGGCAGCAGACTGAGGTTGATTGGGCAGTGCAGCCCATTCCTTTTCACCACCTGAGGTGAATTGGGAATTGTTGCCACCCGGCCCACCACAGTGCCTCATCATCGCCATGCCCTGGTCCTTGCCAAACTCAGCAGGAGCCGCGGGCATTGATCAGAGTGTTGCTAACTGGCTTCTTCCCAGGGGAGAGCTGAGTGCCAACTGGTATACAGGAATGCTCCGACTCGTGCCGAATTGGCAGGAGCCGGGAAGCTCCTCAAAGTGTTGCCACTCTCTCTGCTTTTCTGCCTGCGGATGGGGAAGGTGAGTGGCAATGCCGCGTGCTGGAGTGCCTCCGTCTAGGCAGCAGAAGTGGAGGATGGGTGGGGCGCCGTCTCTTGCAATTCTGCCGCCTGAGGCAGGTGCTTCACCCCACGTCATAGGTGGGCCGGCTCAGGGACAGTGCCCCATTGACGTTAATGGACTAGACTCCACTAGTTGCACCTTGAATCTCAACAACTGGTGATGCCAGCACGAACTGGAGGGAGGGCAATTTTGTTGCTGGAGACCCCCTCCCGTTGCGCTTCTGCTCCATAGGCCACGGGCAGTAATACTGTATTTTTCGCTCTATAGGACACACTTTTCCCCCTCCTAAATTTAAAGGGGAATGTGTGTGCATCCTATGGAGCGAATGCAGGCTCCTTGGCTTCAGCGATAGCAACGTGAAGCCTCCGAAGTGCAGAGGGAACTTGCGCAGCGCTGTGAAGGCTTCGGGGATAGCCGCCTGAAGCCTCCGGCAAGACTCTCCTGGCTTCAGCAGAGAGGGAGAGCTGCGGAGCGAAGCGGGAGGAGAAATGGAAAGGGCTCCGTTTTTCCTGCCGCTTCGCTGAAGGGGTGCTGAACAGAGAGGGGGAGAATTTTTTTTCTTGTTCTCCCCTCTAAAACAAGGTGGTACTATGATCGGGTGTGTCCTATAGAGCAAAAAATACGGTACTTCTGAATACCAATTGCTGGAAACCACAGGAGGGGAGAGTGCTTTTGTACTCCATGTTTCCCACAGGAATCTGGCTGGCCACCATAAGAACAGGATACTGATCTAGACGGGCCATTGGCCTGATCCAGCGGGCCCTTCTTATGCAAAGAATGTTGCCTGCCTGATCAGTCATTTGGGGAGGAGGGGTAGCAGGGGAAGGGATGCAGTACTTAACTATAAATGCTGTCATAAATTCCTGTCCCTTCCCACACAATTCCCTTGTAATTTTCTTACGACAAATATTTGGTACTCCTCCTTGGAAACCAAATTGTCCCCAGGGTCAGGCCTTCCAACTCCCTATTTTGCATCCTTCACACACCATCAAGCCATTTCTGCCAACATGTGAAAGTCCAACGTAGTAGATTTACAATCTGATCCTATATATTTATACAATACAGTCATACCTTGGAAGTTGAATGGAACATTTGGAAACCAAGGCGCAGCTTCGGATTGGCTGCAGGAAGCTCCTGAAGCCAATCAGAAGCTATGGAAGCCACGTCTATGGTTCGGGTTCCAAAGAACGTTCGGAAACTGGAACACTCACTTCCAGGTTTGTGGCATTTGGGATCCAAGGTTTGACTGTACAGTGGTACCTCAGGTTAAGTACTTAATTCGTTCCAGAGGTCTGTTCTTAACCTGAAACTGTTCTTAACCTGAAGCACCACTTTAGCTAATGGGGCCTCCTGCTGCTGCCGTGCCTGAAGCACTATTTCTGGGTTAGCGGAGTGTGTAAACTGAAGTGTATGTAACCTGAAGCGTATGTAACCCGAGGTACCACTGTACACACACACACACACACACACACACACACACACACACACACACACACGATATATCCTATATATTTATAGGATCAGATCTTTTTTTATGTAACCGGCGGATGGAAAATAAAAAATTCTGTTCTTTGCTTTTTCCTTTTTCCTTTCTCCTTTTCTCCTTTTCTCCTTCCCCCACCTTTTTTCCCTTTTCTTTTGCATTTTATTGTCTCTCTCTTCTTTATTTTCTTCTCTTTTTTCTTTGGCATCTTCTACTTGGGGTCTTTAGTAAGCAGGTCCAAGGATTGTTTACTCATGGGGGTGGTAGGTGGCTGGTGAAGGACTCTGGGTGGGAGGCAGGGAAATGTTGATCTCCCAAGGTGAGAGGCTACAAAGGGAACAGAAGGATCCCAGGTGAGAGCTAGGAGGAGGTGAGAGGCTACTTAACTACCTTCTGTGAGTGGTCAGGGTTAAGAACTACCTTCAAGAGAGGACTCCACATTCTACTTATTTTATTTGTCTTTTTTGTAGCTGGTTTTTTTATTTACATTGATTTTCTATATCTTATTGTATTATGAACAACTTTTATAAAAACCACACTCACACACACACACACACACACACACACACACACACACTACTGGAACAGGCCAAAGACTCATTTATTCCAGCATCACATTCCTACAGTTGCCATATGGGATTTCTGTAAGCAGGACCTGAGTGCTACAGCACTTTTCCCCACTAGTGATTCCCAAGAAGTGGTATTCCATGAACAGTGGAGGTAGAACATAGCCACTGTGACTAGTAGTTAAAGGTAAAGGGTAAAGGGACCCCTGACCATTAGGTCCAGTCGTGGCCGACTCTGGGGTTGTGGCACTCATCTCGCTTTATTAGCCTAGGGAGCCGGCGTACAGCTTCCGGGTCATATGGCCAGCATGACTAAGCCGCTTCTGGCGAACCAGAGCAGCGCATGGAAACACTGTTTACCTTCCCGCTGGAGCGGTACCTATTTATCTACTTGCACTTTGACGTGCTTTCGAACTGCTAGGTTGGCAGGAGCTGGGACCGAGCAACGGGAGCTCCCCCCATCACAGGGATTCGAACCGCCGGCCTTCTGATCGGCAAGTCCTAGGCTCTGTGGTTTAACCCACAGCGCCACCCGAGTTATTGAGAGCCTTATTCTCTGCAAATTGGAAGGTCCATTGCATTCAGCACTCTGTATCTTGGAGTGGCTTGGCAGATGCCTCTGGGATGTGAACAGGTGTATTGTGGACTCCCATGACCTTGGAGTCCTGTGGACCTCCAGATGTTGTCGAGCTCCCATCAGCCCCAGCCAGTATGGTCAATGGAAATCGTTGTCCATTGTACAAAGTTGTAGCAACATCTGGAGGACTGCAGGTTTCCTGTCCCTGACCTAACACATGCTGGTTATGCTGCGAATCAAGGAAGCAGCATTGTCTCCGTCAGATCCTGACACTGCAAGGCCCTGGGGGAGCTGCAATGCCACAAGGATGTTCAACCTCTTCATGAGATGGGCCAGTGAGCTTTCTGCTAACAGGTGTTGAGCACAGCTGGTCCATTCTCCAGCCGAGACAAAACAATGCTGGCTGTTGGGGTGAACCTTGGGGCAGCTATGCTTGGCACTTGAAATTGCTTCAGGGTGTGGAGGAAACCCGATCCACAGAGCCTGCTGCCCACTGACACATGTGGAACATGCCGGTTTATATGTCACCGAAGCTGCTCACACTCCAGTCTTATGATCCTGGGCTATGGAATAATTTTTTCTTTGGGGAAAAAAGTGTGGTGTGTGGAGAGGGGCAAGAGAAGTATGCCGTTTGGCATCTTGAGTGTGAGCGTGATGGCAGAGATTAGAGACAAATATCTCTGTGAACTGTGCCCCTCGGATTCCAAAGACCGTAAGAAAGGATGCCAACCGTAACCTTATATCCTGCATGCCGGGGAGATTCGGAAAAGTGTGGCGATGATGGACATTAACTGGGCATCATTCCGGCTTCTGCAACATCTGCCTTCTCTTCTGCTGGAATCTGGGGCTTGATGATGGGTCAAGTAGCAGCGGCTGCAGTGGGGGCTTCAAGGTCATCAGCAGCGCCAACAAAGGGGGCGTGAACAAGGAGGCTGTTTGTTATTGTAAATCCCCACCACCACCTGCCAGCTCGTGCCTCTTGGGGAGATGCATGGAATTAAACCTCTGACTTCCTTAGCAAAACAAGTGTAAGATGTCAGAAGGGTCCCTGATATGGAACTAGAAATATTTCCTCTTAGCTGGTGATTTCCAAGCTGGGTGCTCCAGAACCCAGGGTTGCGGGTGGGTCAAAGACCATTTAATATTTCTGCAAAGGAAAATAGTAGAACTAGCTGAAAGGCAGCACACAGAGATCTGCAATGCCTCTATTAGAATATCATGATGGGACCCTGAACTTCTGAAATCTCTATCCAGCATGCAAGGAAGCTGCCTTATATCAGGCCAGAGTATTTGTCCACCTAACCCAGTATTGTTGAATGGTAGTGGCTTCCAAGTGACTCCTAGCTGCTACCTGGCTGTTAGGGACTGGCTGGATGATGAGGAAGGATGGGAGGCAACCAGGTGGTGAGCCCCCTAAGGGAGCCTCAGAAGAGGAAGGTTCAGAGCAGTGGAAGTGGGACACTGAGTTCAGGTCAGAAGATGAAGAGAGGGAGGAGTGGTGGGCCTCTGAAGAAACAACAGGCATGTGTGAGAAGGGAGAGCCAAAGGCAGAAAGCAGTTCTGACTCAGCACATGAAGCTCACCAAGAGCTTGCCTGTCCTACTGCGTTAGGCTCCCTTCCCCACTTATCTCCAAGGTCACACAAAAATAATTGTGCAAGTGGCAGAACAATGAGCAAGGGCTCCTTCCCGCCATAGCTTATGCCTACATGGGCAAGCTCTGAAGGAGGAAGGTACTGAGGGGGAAGGGGGAACTGGTCTTGCCAAGAGGCTTTTTTGTGTCTACAGTTTTCTTGAACAACAAAAAATATTGAACTTCCTGACCTGTGCCCATGTCAGCCCTGACACCAACTGTGGCGTTTGCCCTCCTAGGTGTGTGACATCATACTGGGTTCATAAGGAAAGGGTTAACTAATTCTAAAGTGACTAACCAATAGGAACCCAAGGGGAGGAGTTAGAGTTGTTAAGAAGTCAGTCTGGAGTTAGAGAAGAGAGAGGGAGGATAAGTCTATTGGTTGGGCTAGTCTGATGTGGGAGAGTGAGAGAATCTGTTAAGAGGAGTCAGTCAAACAGTGGATATAATCAGTCAGAATATTATCTGAGAAACCATAACCTTGTTAACGCTTATGAAATAAACTTTTTTTTTTGGTTCAGTTTTAACAACTGTCTGGACTCAGTGTTTTACCTGAGAGTAAGGGGTTGGTGGCAGCGGGGAAGCGAGCACAGTGGTGGCCCAGGGATCAATAGACCGTCAAACGTCCAGGGACCCTGTGTTATCGCCACACCGACGCTTTAAAAAAACCCACACAACTCCACCATTTTACCCTCACAGGACTAGTGTTGATAGCTTCCTTGTTCCTCCACTTGAGAGAATGGAGACCCTGGGAGATAAGGGATGTTGCTTCTTGAGTAAAGGGTGAGATTAAATGCTGTTTACTAGGTGGGAGCAATAGGTGGTTAGGGGCGCAGCCTAGTTATGCCTCAGAGTATTCTGGTGCAACTAGCAAAAGCTCTCTAGCCAACAGAAGATCTATCTATCTTAGACCTCACCAGAGTCCTTCCCCTGAAACTAATATGCAAATTATATTAATTATATTGCATGCAACTGAGAACTGCCCTTAATGCCTGCAAATGATTTTTTGATAATTATTGTTGATGTATCCTGAACCTCACCACCGAATAACTTGCCCAGCCTTGATTGGCACAAGAAGACAATCTACAAATGTTGGACAACAGTGACCCTTAGTGGCAATATTAAGTTTAACAAAGCTGTAATATTTTAAGCTATGAACATGTCACAGTCAAAACCTAAGGGTTCTTTTGCATTCCATTTGCCTCTGACCAGGGCGTGATTTTGAGTGGACAAATTGCTGGAAGGGACAGGGTTAAGCAGCACCCTCTTTTCATCACACTTTGAATGACAGCCTCCAAGTATTTGCATGCAGTTTAATGTAATGAGTAATTTGGCTCTTAGGCATGATGACAAATGCTGACTTGTTGCTTGAGACAGCAACCTCATGTTGAGTTCACCCTTCTGATCCTGTAATGAACATACATGATGTGTTGTCATCCTTTGTGCCTGTGGCAGCTGGTAAGGGTATGGGGGGTACATGTAATATGACAATGTCATCACACATATTTCAATAATGTCACATTATAGGGAGAGGGGAGTGTCTCAATGTATGTATTAGGTTGCTTGTGTGTCCTATCCCAAACCATGTCTCATCAGACAAAGGATGTCCCACAAATCAGGAGCAGAAAGCACGTATCCTACAGGTGGTTAAATATTGGATTTGTGCTGGCACTTTCAAGCTAAATCTGTGCAGGTCTGAAGCAAATGCATACAGAGAAAACGTCTGTTCACATATGTGCCTCTTCTTTCTTTAAGAACAGTATGTTTTCACTAGGTCAAAGAGGATACCAATGGTCTAGACAGAACAATCTTCAAAGAATCTACTTTTGAGTGTATTTAAGAATGAAAGAAGAACCCTGAAGGTGCATCTTGTTTTCCCCGGGAGCCAATGAGATGCTTATAGGAAGCTCAGAATGAAGGCATGAGTAAAATACAGTGGTACCTCAGGTTAAGAACTTAATTCATTCCAGAGGTCCGTACTTAACCTGAAACTGTTCTTACCCTGAAGCACCACTTTAGCTCATGGGGCCTCCTGCTGCTGCCCCGCCACCAGAGCCCGATTTCTGCTCTCATCCTGAAGCAAAGTTCTTAACCTGAAGCACTATTTCTGGGTTAGCGGAGTCTGTAACCTGAAGAGTATGTAACCTGAAGTGTATGTAACCCGAGGTACCACTGTTGTCTTATCCCATGGTTGCTCCTCAGCATCGCCAGCATTTGTGATTCCTTGGCAAAGTCCTTTTCCTGGTATCATCTCCATGACATCATCCTCTGGAGAAACTTCCAAAGAAAGTGGATGATAGTCATGGCCTAGTTGACTGCAGTAAAGGCTCCCCCTCCCCAACATGGCTCCTTTTGAGCTTGCTGTTTGCCAAATCTTCTGCAGTTTGGGCACCATCGCCAAAAAGGCCTTCTCCTTAGTATCCACCCAACTCACTTCTTTGGTCAAGGGAACCTAGAAAAGGGCTTCCAATGAAGACCTCAAGGTCTGGGCATGGATATACATGAGGAGGTGATCTTCCAGATAACCTGGCCCCAAACAATTTAGGGCTTTAAAGGTTAATACAAGCACTTTTAATTGGCCCCCAGAAATGGACCGGAAGCCCATGCAGATGGTGAAGCCCTGAACCAGGTGGAGTTTCAGTTCTGTTTTCAAAGGTGATCCCATGTATAATGCATTGGAGACATCCCATTGGGAGGCTACCGGAACACAGGCACCTGTCACAAGGTCATTAATGATCCGATAGGGTCACACACAGCATTAACATGGGTTGATAAATAAATGAATGAATGACTAAACGAAAGACTAAATAGTTAATATATCAGCAGGCACTCCATGTGCCTCCAAGAAGTCTAGGTGCTTTCAGTGACAGTGCTGTACTTAAGAGCTTGGGACCAGGTTACACTTTCACAAGTGTCAAATAATAATAATAATAATAATAATAATAATAATAATAATAATAATAATACTCTACCTATCTGGATGGGTTTCCCCAGCCACTCTGGGCGGCTCCCAACAGAATATTAAAAACACGATAAAACATCAAACTTTAAAAACTTCCCTAAATAGGGCTGCCTTCAGATGTCTGTTCTGCGTTTGTAAGGAGCCAGTATTTTAGTGTGGCAGACATGGTACTTGGGAACTCCCTGCCTATTGACACTAGGCAGGAGGGGCCCTCACTATGTTGTTTCAGTCACCTGCTGAAAACCTTAAAAAAAAAATCAATGAAGCCAGCCCAGAAATATATTGACTAGATTCATTTTACTTTCCCCCCCACTGATTTTACTTGTGTTTTAATGTATATTTAATGTCCATTTGTCTTTTTCTTAAAAACAAATCTGAGCTGCATTTTACTTAATTTTTTATTGTGTACAGCAGATTTTAGACTAGGCAGCTTGTCATTCTTTTTAAACAAACAAACAAAGACGAGCACCCACTAATTATGAATATTGTTATGAGTTTGTGGGTGCTAGACATTTCTAAATTCCTAGACTCAGTAAGTGTTAGAATTTAATCAAGCCTCCAGAACCCCTGGATCCAGCAAGGGTAAAGAAAATAAGCCAGGCCAACTTCTTCATGAGGTAATCGCCTGGGAGATGAGCCATTAAGAAAAGAAAGGGAAGGTAATGAGCCATTAAGGAAGCTAAGGAGAGAGGGCTCAGTACTGGACTGCAAATGAGTGGGGGCCCTCCTCCAGCTCTGAGGAAGGGCCCCACTCATTTTGTCATGGACAAAAGCCAGAGTTTAGAGTTGGAAAATGTGTGTAATGTGAGTTAGAAGATGATTTCAAAAGCTGTGGGCTGGAAAAGGCAGGGGGGAAAGGCATGGCTGATTTCTGCTCAAATCCAAGGCTGTGGGGTATGAGGCAAACAAGACCAACCTGGGGTGTTAATGCTTTGAAGCGCTCCATCATAGGCTGAGGTTGTAAGGTAAAGGTAAAGGGACCCCTGACCATTAGGTCCAGTCGTGACCGACTCTGGGGTTGCGGCGCTCATCTCGCTTTATTGGCCAAGGGAGCCGGCATACAGCTTCCGGGTCATGTGGCCAGCATGACTAAGCCGCTTCTGGTGAACCAGAGCAGTGCACGGAAACACTGTTTACCTTCCCGCCGGAGCGGTACCTATTTATCTACTTGCACTTTGACGTGCTTTCGAACTGCTAGGTTGGCAGGAGCAGGGACCGAGCAACGGGAGCTCACCCCGTCGCGGGGATTCGAACTGCCGACCTTCTGATCTGCAAGTCCTAGGCTCTGTGGTTTAACCCACAGGTGTAAATAAACTATATATCATAAAGACACCACAGTCTCCGCTGTGCCTTATTTCCAAAAGGAAAGATGGACTTTGGGTAAAGACCTGGAATCTCACACTGGTTGGAGACTGGGGTGGCATGCAACTCCGGCCGTTTCAGCTCCTATTCTGGTTTTTATAAGAATTGTCTAGATTATTTGTAGTACAGTAGTACCTTGGTTTAAGAACAACTTAGCTTATGAACAACTTGGATTAAGAACACTGCAAACCTGGAAGTAGGTGTTTTGGTTTGTGAACTTTGCCTTGGAAGCAGAACATGTTCTGCTTCCTGTTGAGTGTGTTCCATTTGTAAATTGAGTCTGCTATGGGAAAGCATGCCTTGGTTTAAGAATGCTTTGGTTTAAGAACAGACTTCCAGAACGGATTAAGTTCATAAACCAAGCTACCACTGCAAAGGAATCCTTGCTATTGAATCTGTTTGTAGTACTTAGCAGATAACTGAAGGGTTAACAGGGGGAGGGAGAGAGAATGTGCCTTCTGCTGATTTTTTTTGGCAATCCCCTAATGTCCCTTGCTGTTCCTTAATTAGATTAGTTCAATTAAAAGAACAAGATCCTTTCCTGTTTACCTTTGCCTAAGAAATCCCCAGCTTTGGCTTGTGTCACTGATTCCTTCTGAGAGAACAGAAGGGTTCAGCTACTCAGCAGGGGCAAGCCAGCAACTATTATTGGCGTCCAAAGGAGATTAAAATCAGACAAAAGGATGGCTCCAAACAAGCACCTACTACTGACCGATTTATTATTAGAAAGGAACTTTAAACAGTTGAAAGTTCTTATATACATTGGAAGGGAATGTGTGAGTAGGAGAGAACAGAGCATGGGATGCACGATGGAGATGGCTTATTAAACTAGTCAGAGTTTGCTTTCAATCAGAAGCTCTGGTTTGAGTAGAATGCTGAGCCACAATCCTTTAAAAATGAAAACTAAATTTGGCAGAATCCTCTTCATGGTTGTGTGGGAGGAAGACTGGGAGCTTGTTGAAGCTTGTTCACATATCACTAGACTGCTAATTCTGTTGCTGTTTAAGTGTTAAATAGCATTTATTGACAAGTTTTCTACTTTTTATTGCAACTGTTGTATTCTATATTTTATAGCTTCAGTTATATGAATAATTGTTGCCTTAATTCTAACTACAGTGGTACCTCGGGTTAAGTACTTAATTCATTCCGGAGGTCCGTTCTTAACCTGAAACTGTTCTTAACCTGAAGCACCACTTTAGCTAATGGGGTCTCCTGCTGCTGCTGCGCCACCGGAGCACAATTTTTGTCCTCATCCTGAAGCAAAGTTCTTAACCTGAAGCACTATTTCTGGGTTAGCGGAGTCTGTAACCTGAAGCGTATGTAACCTGAAGCGTATGTAACCCGAGGTACCACTGTATTGGCTTCTCTGAGTACCTTCATAAGGAGGAAGACAGTGGTCTGAAGTTTTAGAAACCATGGTTTACTGTTACATGTGAACTAGGGGAATGTAAGGCTACTTTATAGGTTCTTCCTATGAGCCAAGGGGTTGCATTTTTAATACCACCCTTCCTCCAAGGAACTCTGGTTTTGTACACATGCTTCCTCCTAATTTATCCACACGACAACCCACAGTTAAGGCTGTGTGGAAGGGTGTGTGTCCCCAAGTCATGCAGTGAGCATCATGGTTAAATGGGGATTTGAAACCAGCCTTTCCACTAGCCTTGCCACTCTGAAGTTAAATACAGTGGTACCTCGGGTTACATATGCTTAAGGTTACATACGCTTCAGGTTACAGCCTCCGCTAACCCAGAAATAGTGCTTCAGGATGAGAACAGAAATCGTGCTTTGGCAGCACAGCAGCAGCAGGAGGCCCCATTAGCTAAAGTGGTGCTTCAGGTTAAGAACAGTTTCAGGTTAAGTACAGACCTCCAGAATGAACTAAGTACTTAACCCGAGATACCACTGTATATGATATTTCCCAGGTTTTGCTCCAACCATTATGCGACAGAGGAGGCTCCTATGAAATGAATCAGGGATGGAGAACCCATAGTTCTCCAGATGTTTGTAGGACTATGACTTCCAGCAGCCTTGGCCAATAGGGATGATAGGAGGTCCAACAACATCTGGAAGTCTGCAGGTTCCCCATCCCCGAAATAAATTAAATCAGGTAGACCGGGGGAGATGATTCCTGGTGCAGCTGTGCTTGAAAATACTGTACTCGTCCACCCTCTCTCAAAATTAAATATATGATATTACAGAGAGAACCAAAAGATGGTGCTGTTTGAATACTGGAATACTCCTAATGCTTCTCTGTCCAGCAGTGATCACTACTGAAATACTGAAGAACACTGAATATTGAAATTAGAAATATAATAAATCAAATCAAATCAGGCATTATGTGCATGTGTATTTTAATAAACTGAACAGAGTGGAAGTAAATGAGTCATGGGGCTGCGGAGAACTAAACAGGGCTTAGATTAATTTTTGTTTCCTATTTTGTTAATATTGTTGGGGGGGGCAAAGGTGTTGAGTGTTGCTGCTTTGTTAACAGTGTTTTATAGGCTGTGATTGTTCCGCTGATGATTTGTTAATTGTTCTGTATGATTTATGCTGTACTTGAGATGTTATTATTATTTATTGTTTGTAAGCTGCTTTGGGATTCCTTTGAATTAAAAGAGGTGTGGAAATATAATAAATGAAATCAAATTATTGACTTAATGCCCAGTGAATGAAAGTGTCAGATATTTCTATTTCTGGGAAACGAACAGTGTGATCTTATGCATGTTTAGCTAGAAATACGACCCACCATGCTCAATAAAACTTGCTCCTGCATATGTCGAATCTTCCTTCCTGAAGTGTCTTGCCGAACTGCGCTCTTTCTGCTGCCTGATGTCCTTGTTTCCTCTGAGTTGTTCCAGCTCCTTATCTCTCGTCCTTCAGATTGCATGCTTGTTGAACTTTGGGTCAGTTTATTCAGGTTTAATGACTCTCCACTGCATGTTTCCATTCCCAACAGCAGGGAGCATTCAATATACTCCATCCTAACGGGGTTGATTTTGGGTCAGTTGCCGGATTGCCAAAGGAATGATTAAGCTGTTTGCAGCAAGTTATTGTTTCTTCTTCTTCTTTTTACGCAGGATTCTGTCCCGTTTCCCTTCCTTACTAAGTAGCAACAGCTGCCAACCAACTGAGAGCTGGGGGCAGCATAACCCTGTGTTTTGAACTCAGGTAATCTTTTTGTGCAAAATCCAGTTACTCTTGTGTTTTATAAAAAGGAAAGCTGGAAAGCAAAATTCAGCAGCAGTAGCATTTTAACGTGAAGTGTTTTGAACTGCACAACCCACACCGATATGCAAAGACTCCAATTGGCTAAGCTCAGCCACAGCATGCCATTTTTCATGCTGCTAGGCCACCACACGAGGAGGGAGCCAGAACTTGCTTTCTCTGCAGTCACCCGCCACCCCCACCAGGGCAGATGAGTGGTGGCAGGGCAATGGCAGTGAGGTTACTTGGAGTATCAAATCCAATGTGATTTTAAAATTATTATTCTGGAAAAATCGCCTTACTTTGCAAGAGGAAATGGCGATCTTTTGCTTGATGGTGCTTGTGCGGTGTTGGGATGGAGGATATCGGAATGTGTCTGGCTCCTTTCCTTGGGAGCCGGCCAGTCCTACTGACTAAACTGCCCCAAAGTCCTGTCTGTCCATTCTGGAAACAAGGTCCCATTGTGAAAATAATTTTTTTGCAAAAAATCACAATGAGAGATTGAATTCCAGTGCTCAAGCCAACGCCGTTTTTAAGCAAACCGCAGAGGGCCATGAATGGAAAGAACAGCGAGATGGAGTTCCACAGTGCCAGAGGGCGACAGGCCTTCTGATGTCTGTCTGTCTGTCTGTCTGTCTGTCTGTCTGCATTATAGTGCTGGTGCCATTCACATGCTTCTTATTTGAATGCTGGTTCCTGTAAACGTCAGGTGAGTGCAGCTAAGCATGCACACACCTGATACCTACTGAAGTTCTCAACCTACAACATCTGTTCTTCTTCTCTGCTTGCTTGGTCAGCAGCCACTCTGTGCAAGGCCAACATTTGACGCCCTTCCGCTCAGCCGTCACAGCGCCAGCTTAAGCCAGGGTTCAGGAAGAGGTGCGAGGTTCTGGCTGTTAGAATTCCTGCTCCATATTTGCAGCCATGGGATTGTTGTCTATCACATGATGGTGTATGTTTTCATTCCACAGAGTAGGAAGTGGCGGAGACGGGATGTTTGTGTTACCATGTTCTGTGAAGTGGGACTATTGTCCTTTGCCTGGGGGGAGAGAGGGAGCCATATTGCAGTGTGTGCAGTTGTGTGTGTTTATATGTAAATAAAGTAGATTAGCCAAAATGCTGAGTTGCTAAGGTCTGTCATGCAAGATGCGCAAACTCTACGGATCCCTAAGTGTGTCTGTTGGCATCAGTTGCTGTAATGTTCGGGCTGAAGAAAGCTTTTAAGCTCTCAAACAATCAACCAGGAGGGAGGGAACATGCCAGTTGGGCATGTGTCTCTGCCAGGGTCCTACTCAAGTGTAGGACGAGCTCCTGACACTGGCAGGGTCCTCCCCCCTCTTTCCCAAAGCCCAGTACGTGCTTGTCTGGCTTTGGGAAGGAGGTAGGAGGACACGATGACCCTGTCAGAGCCTTCGCGACTCCTTCCTGGGCAACTGCTTCCCAGGCTTTGAGAAGGCACCCTCTTGGCTGCATGCCCCATGCAGCTGCACCACTCTCACTGCCCTCTATCTGCCCCTGTTCCCAGTGACAGTGTGTATGGCACTGCAGGAGAAAGCAACTAGGTGAGACAGACAGACAGGAAGTCCAGGCCACCAACAAGCATATGCTGCCAACTTAGTCTCAACCCTTATAGGTCCTAAAACCTCACTGAATGAACGAAATGAAGAAAATTCTAAGATATACTTTTGTTAAAAAACCCGAGGCTTTTTTGTTGGGATTGGTAGGAAGGGAGATAAAAAAGAAAGATCACAAGCTGTTCCAGTACGCAACAACGGCAGCAAGAGTCTTATTAGCTCAAAATTGGAAATCAGAGGGTCTACCGACAATCGAGGAATGGAGAGCAAAACTATTAGAATATGTGGAGATGGATAAAATGACAGGGAAAATCAGATATCTAAAAGATCAGAGGTTCATTAAGGACTGGGAAAGTTTTACGAACTATCTGGAAAATTTAAGTGATGGACAGATAACATTAGTGGGTCTCAAAGGAGCTCTGTAAAAAGTAAAGGGTATTGTCTAAAGAGAAATGGAAGAATTAGAACGATTAATGGCATAACAAATTAAGAAATGCGAAACTTTAAAAAAGATTAGTACGGATGATTTGTGGAACGGTTGAAGGAAGTCATACTTAAAAATCTGTGAAAATGAGAATTGAACTTTTATACTTTGTTTTTGTATTTTGTATTATGCAAATTAATAAAAATTATGCATGAAAAAAAACACCTCACTGAATGAACTTAATAACAACACAGCTATATTTGGAGGGCTTGCAGCCTATCTGAGGCACCCCTGTTGGGCTCTGGAGCCCTGTTATGTCACCCCTTGCCTGCAGAGCTGGCAGCCTCTTGCCCGTTTTTGAACCCCCACCCTTGTGGAGTGCTCCCTCAGCCTCCTCTCCTCTCCGCTTTCCTTGGGAGTCTTCTGGGCAGCTATTGCTGCTCTTCCTGATCACTGAGCTGCCCCCCTGCACCCCAAAGAGAGGTGCCTCCTCACACTTCCCCACAGGGGCCTGGGACTTGTCTGTCTGTTCCCAACAGCAAGGGGCTGGCTGGCGGACTGGCTGGCTGGACTCCCTCGCCCGCTTGCTTCCTTACTCCAAAATCACCTCAGCTCCTGCTAAGCAGCATCCCGTGGCCAGCCCCAAAGGCACATTTGCCTGTAATAATATAATAATTTATTATTTATACCCCGCCCATCTGGCTGGGTTTCCTCAGCCACTCTGGGCGGCTTCCAACAGAATATTAAAATACAATAGTCTATTAAACATTAAAAAACTTCCCTAAACAGGGCTGCCTTTGGATGTCTTCTAAAAGTCTGGTAGTTGTTCTCTTGGACATCTGGTGGGAGGGCGTTCCACAGGGCGGGTGCCACTCCTGAGAAGGCCCTCTACCTGGTTCCATGTAGCTTGGCTTCTCGCAGTGAGGGAACCGCCAGAAGGCCCTCAGCACTGGACCCAGTGGCATAGCGTGGGGGTGCAGGGGGGCCGGCCGCACCGGGCGCAACATCTGGGGGGGCATGCGCTCGCACTCGCAGCTCTCTGCCCCCTGCTAAAATCCACGGGTTAGGGGGCGCAAATTACTTGCCTTGCCCGGGTGCTGACAACCCACGCTATGCCACTGACTGGACCTCAGTGTCTGGGCAGAACGATGGGGATGGAGACGCTCCTTCAGGTATACTGTAGAGCTTATAGCCAGGGCTGCTGCAACAAAAAGTTGTGCAAGCCTTTGGGAGGCAGAGATGTGAGAGAACATTGGGGGGGAGGAAAGAGAGTTAGAGGCCAGTGTTGCCCGTGGCACCCCTGACCATCATTCAAAGCACCCCAGGGTGCCATGGAAACCACTGAGATATGGTATGATGGCCGAGCAATCGGCAATGTTATTTTTGTTGGTGTGTGGTGGTTTTGAGCTTATTATTTTAATTGTACATTGCACTTACTTTGATTGTGAGGGTTTTGCAGTTCATTTGGGTACCATTTGGTAAAGGGTGGGCCATAAATGACCATTGTCATCATTGCTGTTGGGGCACCATACTCTCCAACATTTATCCGTTGAGAATAGGGACGTCCCATTCCATAATGATCATTTTTAACAATTTATACCCCACACATCTTACTGGGTGGCTTCAGCCACTCTGGGCAGCTTCCAGTACATATATATTTCGCTCTATAAGACTCACCAGACCATAAGACGCACCTAGTTTTTGGAGGAGGAAAACAAGAAAAAAAATATTCTGAATCCCAGAAGCCAGAACAGCAAGAGGGATCTGGCTTCTGGGATAGCCTCGTGCTGTCCTGGCTTCTGGGATACCCTGTCTAAAAGGGTAGAAGCAGTGAGCAAGGTCCCAGCTAAAGAAAAATGGCAGAATATGTGCAGCTTGCAGACTTAACATATAGAATAAGAGAACAAGAAGAACATACATTTGGAGAAGATTGGAAAACGTTTATTGACTATTTGGGGGGAAATTGTGTACACTTGAAAACATTGGCAGCATTAAGATAAATTCAGCAGTGTAAATAAGTTTTGATGGATGCAGTAATGGAATACTGAATGGTTTAGTTTTTTGTAAATTATGCAGGGATTTATGATATGCAAAATGAGTATTTTAAACTGTAAAGCAGAAAATTTAATAAAAAATATATACAAAAAAGAAGCAGCAGCCTACTGTTTATTTGTGCCCACAACTGGATTGCTTAAGTGTGTGTGTGTGTGTGTGTGTGTGTGAGAGAGAGAGAGAGAGAGAGAGAGAGAGAGAGAGAGAGAGAGAGAGAGAGAGAGAGTGCTGCGGTTTATACTTTTGTTTAGAATTACCTTACCAGA
Source organism: Podarcis melisellensis (assembly GCF_964234715.1). Classification (NCBI taxonomy): domain Eukaryota; kingdom Metazoa; phylum Chordata; class Lepidosauria; order Squamata; family Lacertidae; genus Podarcis; species Podarcis melisellensis. Next base: position 47,962,656 of record NC_138543.1, read on the forward strand.
AAAACCACTGATGCACATTGTCAACACAATGCTGTTGAAACCAGGGCAAAAGAGAATGGCATGTTTCTCATAAAGGCCACTGGATTCTGTAATCATTTCATTACATAATTAGAGGGGGGAATCAATGTTCTTGGATCAAGTTCAGATGCCTAGTGACCTGCAGCCAAAAATGGGTTTATTTTAATGTACAACATTCTTGTGTGCAATTTTGCCTAATCTACACATTGCTGCAAACGATTTCTTCTGATATAATGAATTTTGGTACATTGTTTCAACTTTAAAATACATTTATTTTCCTGCAAACTACCCTCTAATTTAAACCTGTGTGTGCATTTGGGTTGTGCATCACAACATATGAAGAAGTGTGCATTTCAAAGGGCAGTTTTGCTTCACACATTTTAGTGACGGAGGAACTCAGGCCTGTGGATCTATTTGGGCTCAGCACAGGCCCTAGTTTGGCCCATGAGGCTGTTCCCCACAAGCCATGCTGACCTGCCACATACCTGACTGTGACCTTAACATATGAGAGTGCTGGAGGTGAAATAGTTAAACAGGTTACCCAATCAGAACCCAGGGGGTGGAGTCAGAGGGACTATAAAACCAGCTCTGGGAGGGGCTAAGGGAGAAGTTTGTTGGGAGTTGGGTGGTTGGTTGGAGTGGGAGTGAATTGGGATAGAGTCTGTGGGTAGGTTGAGTTAGTGTAGCGAAATAAGCTGAATCAGGAACAGTTAGGGGCTAGGAAGACAAGTAAATATCTGAGAGGTGGTTTAGTGAGTGAGAGCAGGTAGTGGAAGGTATAGGTCTGTATAGGTACCCCATGATTGTAATTGACCAATACCGTTTATGAAACCACACACTTGTTAAACTGCAATAAATAAACAGAAGTTTATGTTCCAATTTAACCCTGACTGGACTCAGTATTGTACCAGGTAGGGCCTGGGTGGTGGTAGCGAGAAATAAAGTGGTGGCACAGGGATCAATAGATGGTGAAACGTCCGGGGACCCTGCGTGATTGCCACACTGACATCCTAGGGGTAGGTACAAACACTGTCTCCCTGCCAGCATCAGTAGATTAGGATCAGTTAGCTAGGATGGGCTTGCAGCAGAGTAGCATAACACACCTTCCCCTAGGCCGACCTTCTGCAACCTGGTGCACATGTTTGTACTGCAACTCCCATCAGCCCCAGCAAAAACACCTGAAGGGCACCAGGCTAGGAAAAGCTGCTCTCTGTGTAAATAAACAGAAGCCTGCTGGTTCTAGAAGTGAACTTTTCTTCTGGGAGATCACATATTTTATCCTGTTGTTTAGACCAAAGATACTCCATACGTTGCGTTGAAACATCTAGGAGAGGAATTCAAGTTACATGCAGAATATGAGATGAAGTCTGGTAAATTTCAAAGGCGCATGAAGTTATTAGAGAATATATTCGGAATACTTTAGAATTGCAGCCAGAAGGGGGTGGAGTATGTGTTGGATGTTTTACTTTTTACATTTGTTGCGTTGAGATCTGTGGTTTGAGATTTGGTCGGTTGGTCAGGGATGCTGATGACACTCCATTGTGTCTCTCATTTTCCCACAACCCCCTGAAGAGCGCTAGGTGGAGGCCAGTGAAATGAGGTTTGATCCAGACATATTGATGAGGTGTGGAGTGATAATTCGTAATTTAGAAACAGTCCCTCGTTGGGGACCATGAGCCAACCCCTTTCTTAAAAGTTAGTAATTTATGGACCTACCCCAAGGTCCATGGGAATTCTGGAGCAGAGGGAGCCTTGAGGCTGCTGCTCCAAGCCTGTTGATTTACCCATCTGTCTATTGACTCTGCAGATTATTGCTGTGAGTTTGGGGGCAAGTTAGGGTGCATGATGCCTGGCCCCTTTTAATTCCTGGATCCAACAAGGTTAAAATCTAATGGAGGATCCCATTGCTGAATTAGCCAGACAAGGTCCATAAGGTATCTGAAGAAGTGTGCATGCACACGAAAGCTCATACCAAGAACAAACTTAGTTGGTCTCTAAGGTGCTACTAGACAATTTTTTATTTTCTTATATATATTTCTACTGCTTCAGACCAACATGGCTACCTACCTGAATCAAGGTCCATAAAGGTAAAGGTAAAGGGACCCCTGACCAGTCGCAGATGACTCTGGGGTTGCGGCGCTCATCTCGCTTTATAGGCCGAGGGAGCCGGTGTTTGTCTGCAGACAGCTCCCAGGTCATGTGGCCCGCATGACTAAGCCGCTTCTGGCGAACCAGAGCAGTGCACAGAAATATCGTTTACCTTCCCACCAGAGCGGTACCTATTTATCTACTTGCACTTTGACGTGCTTTTGAACTGCTAGGTTGGCAGGAGCAGGGACCAAGCAACAGGAGCTCACCCCTTCACGGGGATTCGAACCGCTGACCTTCTGATTGGCAAGCCCTAGGCTCTGTGGTTTAACCCACAACGCCACCCGTGTCGCCAGGCAAGGTCCATAATGGCTGCTAGATATGGATTGTTAGGATAGCTTTCTGCCAAAGAACAAATTGGTGGGGCCCCTCCCTCACCTGGCCAGATTGTCTGTGAGAGACAGCTGAACTAGAAGCAGGAAGCAGGCAGAAGCCAGAGAGTGAGAACCATACTTGATTTCTGCTTGAATCCAAGGACGCAGCTGCAGCAAGACCTTCTGAGGTGTTAATGCTGTCTATTGTCATTTTGTGTTCTTGCACTCAAAAGAGTGTCTGTGTGTGTGAGAGAGAGAGAGACAGAGAGAGATCCGGATACAGTGGTACCTCAGGTTACATACGCTTCAGGTTACATATGCTTCAGGTTACACAGTCCGCTAACCTAGAAATAGTGCTTCAGGTTAAGAACTTTGCTTCAGGATGAGAACAGAAATCGTGCTCCGGCAGCGTGGCGGCAGCAGGAGGCCCCATTAGCTAAAGTGGTGCTTCAGGTTAAGAACAGTTTCAGGTTAACTAAATAACACACAACACTGATTGACTTCCCTTCATCTAGGTTTCAGAATATATTATATGATTTTTTTATCTGCAGTTTCTTTTCCTCAAATAACTCTTTACATCACAAGTGTTACGTCACACCTACTGTGATTTTTAGATTTTTTACCTCTGTTTCCATGTATGTCATAAATTTATTCCATTCTTTATTAAACTTTATGTCTTTTTGATTTCTTATTTTCTGTGTTGTCAGGACTGCCTCCAGGTCCCAGCTCACAGAGGACCAACGCCCAGTTGATTTAATGTACAAAAGTCTTTATTGAAGCTTAGTTTCCATTTCAAACCCCAGAGCGTGCAATCCTACGTCTTGACTTCAGACCGGCGAAGTCCCCTCTGACTCACTACCCTTCCGCACCAGTTTAAGATCCTAGCCCGGCTCCACCTCCTGCGCTGTTCCTTTCTTCGCTGGGTCCTTCTGCCCCCTGGGGTTTCCTCCTTCCTGGACTCTTCTGACGCTGACCCTCCTGAGTCTTGCCCTTCCTTCCGGCGGGCTTTAGGACCTGGCTCCTCATCCGGGCTACCTGCTGTGCCGCTCGCCTGTACATTTGAACTTGGTGCGCGCGCCCAGACGGTAACCTTCCTCCTGACCGTTCCCCCGCTCTCCGATGTGGGCGTGGTCAACCCTGACTCATCTCCTCTCGCTGGTGGCGAGAACACTGTTCCCGATTCCTGGGACTCCTCCCCCCTACTGTGCTCTGGTGGGGAAGCTGGTCCTGATTTCCAGCTGCTGCTCAATGAGTCCCCGCTGGCCCCTTGTTTCTGGGGCTTCCCCTTTGGCACCCCCCTCGCCCTGGCCACGGGCGCTCCCTTCTGCGAGTCTTCCGATTCGCTGGTGAGACTCAAGGAATCTCTCTGACCACTGTCACTGCCTACTCCCCCCTCGGATTCCTCCTCCTCGCTCTCCATTTGCTCCCCCTCCTGTGTCTCTGCTCCTGAACCCCTGACATGTGTCATTTTTGCCAGTTCTAAATAATCAAATAGTTTGAATTGCCACTCGTTTATAGTTGGGATTTTTGATGTCTTCCAATTCTGCGCTATTAGAGTTCTGGCAGCCACTGTCGCGTACTGAAAGAGTGTTTGATCTTCCTTTTTGATTTCCTCTCCAATTATCCCCAGCAAAAAGGCTTCGGGTTTTTTTTTATAAAGGTATATTTGAGAATTTTTTTTTGTTCATTGTAAATAGATTCCCAGAATTTTTTGATAGGCTCACACAACCACCACATATGATAGAAATCGCCCTCCTTTGTTGGTGTTAATTTGTTGGTGTCTTATGTTAAGAGTTGTTTTTTCTTTTGTTTTCTTTATTATTATTTCTCTTTTTTATGTATCCCTTTTTTGTGTGTATGTGTTATGTATGTTTTCTTCGTTTGTTTTAATGTTTGATGTAGCAAAATGAATTAAAATCAATTTTTTTAAAAAGGAACAGTTTCAGGTTAAGTACGGACCTCCGGAACGAATTAAGTACTTAACCCGAGGTACCACTATAGTAGCATTTGCTCCAAATGTCTCTGTCTGTTAGGGATCTTTCCTGTTCCAGTCAATCAATGAGCAGGGAGTAGATGCATCTTCTCTGCAGTGTACACATGCTCAATAAGGCATATGTGGTTCTCATCCTCCCAAAGTTAGGCTTCTTCTTGATCTGACAAGGCCATGTTTTGTGGGGCCAAGATTGTTTGGTCTGAACTGGACCACAGAGCAGAAGATTCAGCAGTGTGTTTCAGGGTGCAGAGGAGGTTGGGGCGAGTCTCAAATCTCCCCCACCCCTATTTTTATCTGAAATGCTGGAGGGCATATGCACTGTTTGAACGAAGCATTTGGTTTCAGTTTGGAAAGTTTTAGGGATCTCTCCCTCAGCATGTGGTTACCGTTTAAATTTTATCGGTGTTAAATGTTTGCATTGAACCCCATCAAAATGCTGCCGCGACTTTATACACTTTGCATAACCTGAACCTAAGGCAATTTAAAAACATTTTTAAAGTATTTGGTACGGAGCTGGACAGCACTGAATAAAATTATTGTATTCTTTTTTGTATTGTATTCTCTTCTTTTTTGAATAAGCAAGAACCCAACCAGAGAAGACTGCAGATTATCAAGCTTTTAAAAACCTTAGCATTCCTAACTTCTCAAAAGCATGTTTTCCTCCCCTTTCAGCTGCTTCAGTAAAACCAAGTTGTTTAGGAAATTTGGCATATACTTCATGCATAATAGGGAATGGTTTGTATGCATAGAATGCTGTTGTTTGCCTGACAACTTAGTTGAACAACAGAAAAACGCTGAGCAAGCGAGACGAGACTTTTCTGTTTGGACCAGCTGTATTTTGAAAGCCAAAGTGCGAGCTTTCGAGTTAACACAGAATGAGCGTTGAAGCAAATGTGCTCCGCAAAGTTATCCTCTGCGATGCTTTATATTGAATGGTACCCAGATATTCTATGGATCAGAGGTTCTTAATGTGTGCCACCTGAACTTCTTGCAGGAAGCATTCTGTTGTAGCCAAGAGGATAAGGTTGTGGGACATGGGGTGCCCACAACTATTTTTCCTGTTTTGTAAATCAGGTTGGTGATCCCTGCTTTGAATATTTGCCCAATATTCAACCATATTTTTGTGTGTCTTTGTTTCTTCATGGTACAGTGGTATCTCGTGTTAAGAATTTAATTCATTCTGGAGGTCCGTTCTTAACCTGAAACAGTTCTTAACCTGATGTACCGCTTTAGCTAATGGGGCCCCATGCTGCCACCGCACGATTTTTGTTCTCATCCTGAAGCAAAGTTCTTAACCCGAGGTACTATTTCTGGGAGTCTGTAACCTGAAGCGTCTGTAATCCGAGGTACCACTGTATTTACAAATTGCTCCAGAGGAACTCGAAGTGATGTGCATCTACAGATTTGACACCTGCAGTTGCCATTTAATTGCATTTGTTTTCAGTATTGGATTAAAGAGAAGATTTGAGAGCAGACAAGCAATCAAATCTCCTGTTTGACTGCAGATTCCAACCCCTTCACTCTCTCCACTACTGCCGCCTTACCACCACAGCTAGACGAAAGGCCACAGCTGAGGAGGAGGGCATACATGTTGAATGCAGAAAACCCCCAGATTCAATCCCTGGCAACTCTAGCTAAAAGGATCAGGTAGCAAGAGATGGAGGTACTGGAAAGTTGTTGCCAGCCAGAGTTGACAATACTGGGGGAATTTTGATTTCTGTTTTGACTACAATCCCAATGTTCAAACCAAGATCAAACTGTGGTTGGTTTGCTATGGAAATGATTTATAGCCTACCCTTCATTGATACTGATACTGGGGTTGAGTACAAAACAAAATGAATTCTGGAACAAGCAAACCTATAAAACAAACGTTAAATTCACCAATCCTCAAACAGAGGCAGTTAACAATAGCGGAGAGAGAAAAAATAGTCACTCACTGTGGTTTGAAGTACACAGTTTGAAGTACAAACCACAGTCTCCTGGTTTGGATGTAACAGGAAACTGTGGTTAAGTATTATATTAGGGTGTGTGAGAAAAGAGAGGAGGGAACATACAGGCACAATTCTCCTTCCTGGTCTAATGAACTGGACTTAAGTGTGCTTCAGAATTCCATGGTCAATCTAAGATGCATGGCAATCTGCATTTTTAAACTTTGGATCTCCTTTTTGAATCAGAGGCATGAGGGTTGGCGAATAAGTGGAATTTGTGTTGTGTTCTGCCCTTCATGTAGGAACTCACTAGGAGCTGAGTTAGCGGTAGAACAAACTTTATTACCGATGAGGCCTGTGAGCTTGTGTGGCATAAGAACAACTTCTCCAGCCAAGCCACACATCTCCAGGAACCAGCCTCCTGGGTCGTAGTGGTTTCTCTTTAAGGGGTCACATGCCAAATATTTGGTTGATAATGTATATATTACAGAGTTAAGCCTGAAATTAATTGGGAGAGTACATATTCTCAAGGAATTGCTTGAAGAAATTGCTTGAAGAAATTCAAACGTTTATTGTCCAAATTCATCCTTACTCCCATGCCTGACATTCTTGATTATGAACCCTGTTCAGTGTGGGAAACAACAATGCTCCAATCCTATGTAACCAAACTACAGCAGGAAATAGCATTTTATGCACCAATCCCTTCTCTAACTGGGATTACATGTGACCCTGGGTGCAGAATTGGGCCTTTTGTGAATCCAACCTGTGCAATTATTTCTCAAAATCATTGTCAGTAAGGCCTCCACAACTGCGCCGTGAGAACAAAACCAACGACTCTCTGAAGTTTGATAGAAAACCTAAGGCATGTGGAAAGAGAATGGAATATGCATCTTTCCATTTCCTGCCTTCTCTTTCTGATTTCTGGCCACCTCTTTGCTTGAAGTTATTATGTGTTTAGACACAATCCTCTTGCTGTCATCTATCAAATTTTCTTGTCTCTCTCCCCCCCCCCTTTCGCTCTGAACTTTGTTCTGTTAATAATAAAGCAGGACGTGCAGTTTTCTGAAAGGGCGGGTGGGTAGGGGGAAGACTCAGACGAAGAAGGAATTCAAGGTCAAATGAGAAATGTGTCCCTTTTCTCACCCTTTTTCAAAATGGATCCCAAGATGTTTGGGTGGGTGGGGAGAGGATTCTGGTATTCATCAAGCATAGAAAACTTGGATCACGAGACAAAGATGGGAAGAGATTTCTGTACCAGGGAAACTTGCGGCGCTGTGCAGAACACTTCTGTTGTCGTTTGTTTGTTGTGTTATTAGAGAAAGAGGGAGAGATCAAGTGGCGTTGAGGGAACCTGAATTCACTGGTGGGGAACATAATTTGCACGCACAGTATTGCTGGCAGTCAGAGCAGATACTACTGGGCTGGAATGAACACAGGCTTCCCTCAATCCATATGTTGAGATTGAGAACACTGGGTTATAGGAAGCTGCTTTCTCCTTGGTCAGACCCTTTGGTCCATCTAGGTCAGTACTGGCCACACTGACTGGCAGCCGGTCTCCAGGGTTTTAGGCAGGGATCTCTCACAGCCCTATCTGGAGATGCCTGGGACCTTGTACATGCAAAACACTGAGCTATTACCCTTCTCTATGAGTTGCTGGCAAAGAGGACCTTGTTTCAGATTAGAGCTGAGCAGAAGTGGCCTTGCCAGATTGCCCACGCTATTTGTGGGTGGTAAAATGAGAGGGTTATTTGCCCAATATTCCGAGGGGAAGGAGACAAAACTCTCCAATAGTTGTTTTTTCCGCTCAGGAACTTCTCCTCTGAAGAAGCGTGCATGCACACGAAAGCTCATACCAAGAACTAACTTAGTTGGTCTTTAAGGTGCTACTGGAAGGAATTTTTTTTTGTTCTGAGAAACATTGGCTCACTTAATTTTGAGTGAAACTGTACCTGAAAGACCACCTGCCTTGTAGAATAGCTCTGTAGGGGAAATTCAACCCACAGTGCAGCATCCTACAGAATATCAAAGGGCAGTGATCAGAAAGCGGGATTTTCTACCATTGCCCTGTGCTGTGGAATGCCCTTCCCTTTGAGATGTATGAAAAAGAAGTACCATCCATCCATTGCCTCAGACATGAGCCCCCAGTCTCTGGTGTTCAGTATCCTTCTTTCTTTGAATTTGTTGTTGCTGTTGTTATGAAGAAAAAGTAATAATCATAAATAAATAAGAATAAAAATGTGCACCCCACCACCAAGACCATTGTAACTATCCAACCTCCCAAAATTTCAACACCTCTTGCGATGCTTTGACAAATGATTTGACAAGTAGGGCTGCCATATTTCAAAAAGTGAAAATTCGGACAGAAAAGTTGAGCTTTGTTGTTGTCATTTTTCAGCTTTTTTCTTTTTGCATTTTTTAATGAAATCCGCCAAAATCTTCACATGTGGAATATGGGAGCTTGCCTACAGCGTGGTTTGATGCCAGTGGAGAATAAGATCAATTTCTTTCCCCCTCTCTTGTGCATTTTTAGGAGTCCTTCTCCTCCTGATTTTGCTTACCATTTCATTTTGGGATGCCCTTTTATAGAAGCACCACCATAGAAGAGGAAATGAATGCTAGGGATCTCTGCTTGCAGGGGACTCTGGTCTACAAATATCCTGCTTTTTCCTAAAGAGTTCATTCCAGCAGGATTTCCCATGTAAATTACTTGAAGGGCCCTAGGTAGCGTAATGGGTCAATTCACTGGCCTTTCCTCTCTGGATATTTATGATTGATTAAGTTCAGGTCACAGGTGAAGCAAATATGGTGGTCTCCTTTTAACCCCTCATGAGCACAACACCCGATCGCTGCCTGAATGAACTAGAGAAATATGCCACTTCGATTTGGAGATGTTTTAAACTAGAATGTCAGAACTCTGGATAAAGGGGACCCCAGAACAGTTCAATTTGCTGGTTTTTTTAAAAGGTGTAATTAGTTTTAAAATTTAAAATATTTATATTCTACTTTGCTACGCCTTAGAGCAGTGTTTCCCAACCAGCTGTTTTTTGGATTACGATTCCCATCATCCCCAGCTAGCAAGACCAGCGGTTAGGGACAATGGGAATCGTAGTCCAAAAACAAGGCTGGGAAACACTGCCTTAGACTATACCTTTAAGGCCGGCTCTACCATTAGGCAAGTGCAGAGCCTAGGACTTGCTGATCAGAAGGTCGGTGGTTCGAATCCCTGCGACGGGGTGAGCTCCCGTTGCTCAGTCCCTGCTCCTGCCAACCTAGCAGTTCAAAAGCACACCAGCACAAGTAGATAAATAGGTACAGCTGTGGTGGAAAGGTAAACGGTGTTTCTGTGCGCTCTAGTTTTCAAATATGCCATCCCCTAAATCTGCTTAAGACCACATGGGTGGCACTGTGGTCTAAACCACAGAGCCTTAGGGCTTGCCAATCAGAAAGTCGGCGGTTTGAATCCCTGCGACGGGGTGAGCTCCCGTTGCTCGGTCCCTGTTCCTGCCAACCTAGCAGTTCAAAAGCACGTCAAAGTGCAAGTAGATAAATAGGTACCTCTCCAGCGGGAAGGTAAACGGCATTTCCATATGCTGCTCTGGTTCGTCAGAAGCGGCTTAGTCATGCTGGCCACATGACCCGGAAGCTGTACTCCGGCTCCCTCGGCCAATAAAGCGAGATGAGCGCCGCAACCCCAGAGTCGGCCACGACTGGACCTAATGGTCAGGGGTCCCTTTACCTTTACCTTTACTATTAGGCAGAGTGAAGTGACCATCTCAGGGGTCAGGTGCTGAGAGAAGCATCGGCTGTTCCTCCTGAGCCGTCCAGCTCTTCCCCTCTACTGAAAACAGGGATGGGTAATTCTATCCATTCAGATAGTTTCTGAAATGGATTCTATCCATCCATTTCTCTCCCTTACATGTTTTTCCAATATTCAGTTCTCCACATTTCCAAATCAGTTCATTTTTTAAAAATAGGAAGCCATCATGAAAATGCAGCAACATTTAAGTGCAAATTTTGCGGGTTCAGGTCCTGGCAGCTCGCGGCAGGTCTGGGAATGCCACCCAGTCAGTGTGGACAATACTCAGTGAGATGGAGCAATGCTTTGGCTCAGTATAAGGCAGCTTCCTATGTTTGGAGGAGTTTGGATTTGATATCCTACTTTATCACTACCCTAAGGTGTCTCAAAGTGGCTAACAATCTCCTTTCCCTTCCTCCCCCACAACAAACACTCTGTGAGGTGAGTGAGGCTTGGAGACTTCAGAGAAGTGTGACTGGCCCAAGGTCACCCAGCAGCTGCATGTGGAGGAGCAGGGAAGCGAACCCGGTTCACCAGATTACGAGTCTACCACTCTTAACCACTACACCACACTGGCTTTCTATGTTCCTCATGGTGTGAGACTTGAATCCCTGAAGTTAGTGCTACAAGTTCTAGCGTTATGGGAGAGGGAGAAAATGTTGCTTTCTCCATTTTGCAAACCATGCTGAATTTTACAGGCCACTGTCCTATCCCATGTCTTTCCTTAACCATATTTTTTAGTAATGGAAAAGAAGGACCCTAGATGTATTTCCATCCATGAGCTGGGCACATATCCATTGTGATTTCTGTAATTGACAGAACCCCTTATTGACTACTAAGAAGGCAATGGGATGTGACAGAGGCTCATGTGCCTGCTCTGTTAACATATAAAATGGACGATTGTTGTTTAGTTGTTTAGTTGTGTCCAACTCTTCGTGACCCCATGGACCAGAGCACGCCAGGCACGCCTGTCTTCCACTGCCTCCTGCAGCTTGGTCAAACTCATGCTGGTAGCTTCGAGAACACTGTCCAACCATCTCGTCCTCTGTCGTCCCCTTCTCCTTGTGCCCTCCATCTTTCCCAACATCAGGGTCTTTTCCAGGGAGTCTTCTCTTCTCATTAGGTGGCCAAAGTCTTGGAGCCTCAGCTTCAGGATCTGTCCTTCCAGTGAGCACTCAGGGCTGATTTCCTTCAGAATGGATAGGTTTGATCTTTTTGCAGTCCATGGGACTCTCAGGAGTCTCCTCCAGCACCATAATTCAAAAGCATCAATTCTTCAATTCTCCCTTAACCATATTTTTTAGTAATTGAAAAGAAGGACCGTAGATGTATTTCCGTCCATGTAATTGTGATTTCTGCAATTGATAGAATCCCTAACTGACTACTGAGAAGGCAATGGGATGTGACAGAGGCCATGTTTGCCGCTCATGTGCCTGCTCTGTTAATATATAAAATGGACGCTGGGGAGGCTAATTTTAATATCAGGAAGAGCATGTGGGGGACAGGAGCTAGACCCTCCCCTTTCTCCTCTTAACACTTTCCCCACCAAGTCAGGCTGGAAGAAAAATACATTGACCAACCAACCACAGAGCGGCAGGCAGGGGGGAGTTTTCAGGCGGTGCTAACCCATTCATCCCTTTGGGTGTTAAAATTAGACCTCCCCATCCCTTGATTTAAATATGAATGGAGCACATAGGTAGACAGAGAAAACAGGGCCCGTAACATAGCTGTCAACTTACAGATTTGAAAATAAGGGACCAGCAGCCTCGAAAATAAGGGATCAGCAGCCAAAATAAGGGATTTTAGTCAAGCAGCAGCCAAACAAAGCCTCAAGCGGTGGTTCCCATAGCGCAGCAACCCGGCAAAGCAGATGCAGCAAGGAAAAACACCGTCACCTCTCCGCTGGGAAGCGCTGAGCAAAGGCAAATCCCCAGGCAATGCAGCCGATTTGATCGGCACAAGGCATGCAAGCTCTACCCCACAGTCATTCTTAGACTCCTCACTGGGTGAGCAACGCAGCCAAGCAACTCAGTTGGAGCCTCCCTCCTCCCTGGCCAGCAGGGAGGGAGGAGAGGAGCTGCTTCCTTTGAAACCCAGGAAATTTAAGGGACATCATCAATAAGGGACATGGTGCTGGGATAAGGGACTGTCCCGCGAAATAAGGGACACTTGACAGCTATGGCCTGTAGTCCTCATATCTGCTTTAAGCTCTAAGGTTATTCAGATTTTGCTGGTTTTCAGAAGAAAAAAGTGCCTCCATGTGAATGTTGCTTGGCTGTGAGCCTGTTTGTGGTCTCTCCTCTCCCAAAATATTTGCATGCAGACCTCCATACATGTGAACTGGCCCACTGTCTCTTGCCTATCATCACTGCTTTTGCTGTGTACAACTAAGGAAAAAAACCTGAGCTTATATGCAGTCAGGGAAAAGCTGTTCAGTCATTGCTTCCAAGGTTTTCACTGATCAGTGATCCTCTTTAGCGGTTAAGTACAAACCTGGTCGGCCGCAGTCATTCTTGCTGCCGGGATCAGGAGACAAGCTGTTCATCACTTCAACAGATGTTTCTGCTTTCAGAGGACTGTGGGAACCTCTCTGAATGTTTTCCCCACATCCTCTTATAGGATAAAAGCCAATATAGATGAGGTCCAAAAACAAAAAAACAAAAAAAGCTTGACCGCAACAGTATGTTATTATTGGAAAGTCGGAATGCTGGATGCCCTCAGATCCTTTTCATACAAAAAGCTGAAGCTCCAGGTTCCAGTTTTGACTTTTTAACAGGTAGGAGATTATGGGGTGATTTACATCCATTCATTTACCCGTGGCTGTTAAATAAAATGGTTCTATTTATTTATTTGTGGGTTTTTTTTTGGAATTGCTCCCCATGGAAACATCTCAAGGTGATTAACAGTAAAACGACAACAGCAATGAAAACAATTTCAAATCCTATACAGATACAAAAGTCTCCACTGGAAGGTCTTTGAAAGGCACCAGAACTGGAACAGGGATAGTGCCTTTCTGATATAGAAGAGAAGGGTTTTTTCAAAAGGTGTGTCCCTCCATGGTAATGGCCTGATTTCTTCATCATATGGAATGGATCTGCTGATAAGAGTTCAGGGACTGGTTGGGATATAAAGTATGAGACACTCTGTTATGTTACAAAATAAAGAAAGAGGAATTCTCCAAGCATTGTGTAGCTGGGACTTGTACACCCCAAACCAACAGGGTTCACTTTGAATTAAAGAAGGGGAGAAAATCACTCATTTAAAGTTGACCTTAACCAATTCGCACTTTCCTAAACAATACATGAACCAAAACACAGCCATCCTTTGAAATCTGCACTTCTCTGAATTTTGCGATGCAATTTTCCAGCCAATTAAGGAGCACATAAAAATTCATATTAGTGAAATGAGCATATATAAATGCTTTGTATTAGAGGAAATTGCTTGCAAAAATGTGTAATCAGGAAAAATATGAATTACCCTCCTCCTCTTCCATCTTCCCCTTCTCATAAATTTTATTTATGAACTATAAAGTGAACATGCAGAGAAGAAACAGCCAAAATCCACAAACCCCCAAACCCCAAGCCTTAGGACAAAGCTTACATATAACTATGCAAATGTAAGTGTTATTAAGACCTTAGTAACAAGCAAACATAAGAATACTGTATATATATATGCACGCCCCACCAACAAACTAATATCAGAATCCAAACTTAAGAAAGTCTGCAGTGGAATATTTCCAAAACATTTCCAAAACATAATTTGAATATAGTGGACTCCATTTTTTTCTTTCAATACTCAGTAAAAGAGCTCCGGTTTATTATGAATTCATATTGCTGTCATCTTGTTCCTTTAAATCCAACAGGTTTGGCCATCTAGGGAAATTCCCATATTCTCTGACTGATCGTAAGGAGATGGGGTTATTGACAACCTTCATTTTTCTGCTTATATGATCCTAGGGGCAGCTATTGTATCCGAAGCCAATTTTGGCATGTTTCTGCTTAAATAGGCCAGCCATGTAATCCAACAAGAAAAACATGGGCTGCGGCTAAATATAATACCCTAGAATCCTCTCTATTTGTCTCTTTTGTTCTGCCTCCACTGCCAGAGTCATTATGCTTTCAAATACCAGTTGCAGGAAACCGCAGGAGGGGAGAGGACTGTTGCGGTCGTATCCTGCCTGCTTGCAGGCATCCAATCAGCCACTGTGAGAACAGCATGCTAGACTAGATGGGCCATTGGCCTGATCCACCAACCTCTTCTTGTGTTGTTCTTGCATTATTTGTTTCTCCCTTATGTTTTGCTTCTTTGCATTCCTACCCCCCCCCCACACACTTCCATGTCCTGGCATTTCCAGCATGATGTTGTTGTTTAGTTGTTTAGTCGTGCCCGAGTCTTCGTGACCCCATGGACCAGAGCACGCCAGGCACTCCTGTCTTCCACTGCCTCCCGCAGTTTGGTCAAACTCATGCTGGTAGCTTCGAGAACAGTGTCCAGCCATCTCGTCCTCTGTCGTCCCCTTCTCCTTGTGCCCTCCATCTTTCCCAACATCAGGGTCTTTTCCAGGGAGTCTTCTCTTCTCATGAGGTGGCCAAAGTATTGGAGCCTCAGCTTCAGGATCTGTCCTTCCAGTGAGCACTCAGGGCTGATTTCCTTCAGAATGGATAGGTTTGATCCAGCACCATAATTCAAAAGCATCAGTTCTTTGGCGTTTAGCCTTCTTTATGGTCCAGCTCTTCCTTCCATACATCACTACTGGGAGTTACGCAATTTTTGTTTATTTTATTCATCACCACTGGAATCAGTATCATCTACTCAGTGAGTTGTAATTTACGATGCAGCAGCTGTGAATGTCAAACGTGTACATTGACTTTCTCCATAATATATGTACCACTGACAATATATTATTAGTGACACGAGTGACACTGTGGTCTAAACCACCGAGCCTCTTGGGCTTGTTGATCAGAAGGTTAGCGGTTTGAATCCCCGCGACAGAGTGAGCTCCCGTTGCTCTGCCCCAGCTTCTGCCAACCTAGCAGTTCGAAAGCACACCAGCGGGAAGGTAAATGGCATTTCCGTGCACTCTGGTTTCTGTCATGGTGTCCCGTTGCACCAGAAGTGGCTTAGTCACATGACCCAGAAAGCTGTCTGTGGACAAACGCCGGCTCCCTTGGCCTGAAAGTGAGATGAGCACCACAACCCCATAGTTGCCTTTGACTGGACGTAACCATCCAGGGGTCCTTTACCTTTACCACTGGCAATCAAGAATGGATTGGGACCTTGCCTCTGTGCATGAGTACAGAGTGGGGAAAGCTCATTCTAAATCATGCACTTTATATCATAGTTGTACAGTAGCATCTGACTAAAGTAAATCCTAAACACAAGTGTGAATCATCCCTTACGCTTGATTTTGGTTCATATGTGGCTACTATCAGTCCTGTTTTGGTTCTTGTGCTTTTAGTTTTTGTTTTTTAAAAAAACCATTATAAGGGTTGACTAAAAGGTGAAAATTGTCTTGTTGTTGTTGTTTAGTCGTTTAGTCGTGTCCAACTCTTCGTGACCCCATGGACCAGAGAACGCCAGGCACTTCTGTCTTCCACTGCCTCCCGCAGTTTGGTCAAACTCATGCTGGTAGCTTCGAGAACACTGTCCAACCATCTCGTCCTCTGTCGTCCCCTTCTCCTTGTGCCCTCCATCTTTCCCAACATCAGGGTCTTAGAATTGTCTTAAATAAATACAATAGAATTGTCTTAAATAAACATGAGGGTCTTAGAAAATTGTCTTAGAATTGTCTTAAATAAATACAGAAGCTCTGAATAAATACAGAAGCTATGTTTTCTGGCCTTCAAGTTACTTTTGTTTTAATTTCCTCGAAGGAAACAGTTTTCCTGCACAAAAAAGTGGTTCCTCATTTTTACTCAAGACAAAAATCATGGAATGTTCGAGTCCTGCTGAAATGTTGGCCTCTGTTTCTTTAAAATCCAACTTTTAAAGATGAGATTCTCCAGGAGGCTGTCAAGGTAGCTCAGCAAATATACACAGGCTTGCGGAAAGATTGACAGAGCATGTGCTTTTGCACACAGAAGGTCTCGAGCAAAATCCCCAGCATTTCCAGGTTGGGAAAGACTCTTGTTTGAAACCCTGGATGGAGTTCCACTATCAGTAAATGCAGACAGCACTGAACTAGACAGACCAATGGTCTAAGTTGATATAAGCCAGCTTTCCCACATGCGAAGGCGGCCATTTTAGAAATCTTGCCAGCAATGCCTATAAAACGAGACGCGAGGAGAAGAAGCTGCGATATCTATTTGACACTATTTCTGGACGCTCTCTCCCTTTCAAAAGCTCAAAATAGTCCAGCTGCCTTGGTTTTGGCTAGTTTATTTCAGGGGGTGTTATGAGAATAAAGGAGGAAACCAGACACTCTGGGCCAGAAGTGGGAGCTACCAGTTTATCTTCTAGTTAGGCTTCATGACTCGGCTTGCCTAGGACAGCATGAGCTCATAAGCATTGCTTGTTTATCGCCAGTGGTGGGGTGGAAGTGACTAATTCTCACCTGTTATTTCATTCCAGGAATAGCTTTGTGTCGCTTGCAGTTTAGTCAGCCGCAACAGAACGAAGCAGGCTCAAATACTGTACACTGAGGGCGTGTTTTCAGACTTCCGCTATTTTCAGATGGGATTCAATCACATACCAGCAAATTCATTCATTTCATTTCATTTAAGGTATTTATATACCTAATTTCTGGCAGGACTCATAAAGCTGTTTCAGGTTGTGCAGATAGGGTCCTCCCTTAAAGAGGGCACGTATTGTCATGAGACCTGGACAACCGACACCCTGTGTTGTGGGTGGGTACATCTGGTAAGCCACAACACCCAGTTGGTAGGTCCCTCGAAGCTGGGTACAATCTGGCCAATGGGACGCAGTCCAAATGGTTCAAGGGACCTATTTATGCCCATGCACGTGATCTAGAGCTTCCTCTTTCAGTGCGTGCATTCAGAACACCCGCCCACCTCTCCCTACTTTTAGGGATGTGCGCTTGACCTTGCTATGCCGTCGTGTGTCATCTGTTATTGGGACAGGGGCATGGCAGGAATTTTCCCCACTTGGCTGATTGGCTGTGGCCATGTGGGTTTCGCCTGCTGCATAGCAAATCGACACAACTTGTAAGGTTGTGGATAGGCTCTGGCTCAGGTGATAGGGATGGGAGAACGCTCTCACCATCCCTATGTGAAGGGTATTCCATTAAAGGAATCCAGGTACTTGATGGTTTGGTCAACCCCTGAGAGGGGGTTGTGCCCGTGCCTGAGTCCAGGGGGACATTTGGGTGGCAGAGATAGCCCATTCCCAGCTTCCCACTTATCTAGGTGTTCACCCTTGGCTGACCTATGCTGGAATCCTGAGTCAGTGCTACCTGCGTGGCAGGGAGCTAGTCAAACCAGAGCCTATGCAACCACTCACTTTCTGTAATCTATAAAGTTGTGGCCTAAATTCTGCCAAAAACCAAACCAAAAATTTGAGTCAAGTGTGAATTTTATTTAGTGGGGGGGAGGTTTCTGGGTCTGAACATGCAATTAAAGCGGGTTAAGCACTCTTGTACAACCAACCCACTTCCCTGCACATTGCATGCCTAAAGAGCGGAGCGTTTTTACAGAACAAAACAGACCATATTTTTTTTTCAGAATATAGTCCGGCCCACCACATGGTCTGAGGGACGGTGGACTGGCCCACGGCTGAAAAAACTTGCTGACCCCTGCTCCATACAGTAGTACAATTATGGTGGAGGCATGGGGCTGAGTCAATATGACAGGGAAGAGGCTGGCGATGAGTATTTTAGGGTGTGCTGCCATCTAGCGGATTTTGCTAATTCTGGTGAAAAGGACAAACAATAAATTTTGCTTGGGCTTGACTTTCTAAGGGTGGAAATAGGAAAATGGTGTGTGTGTGTGTGTGTGTGTAACAAATGCCAAAATCTGCAATCCATTTCTGCCAATCAAACCATGCATAATAGGTTCTCAGTTTACCTCATTCAAAGCACTTTGCCATCTCGTGCCTCATGCATAGTGACAACATGCATGTGGAATCATAGAACCATAGACGCCTGCTCCCCTGTCTTCACCAGGAAGGCTCACCTCACACAGGATTCTGCATGTGCCTTTGTTCATGTGCCTTGTGGAGCTCTTTTTTTAAAAGCTGAGACCTCACCAACATGCAAACCCAAAACACATTTGTACCCCAACCTGTAAGACCTCAACATCCTTCAATTTCTATACCGTGTAATGTATATTTTTTGTTTGTTTGTTTGGTTGGTTGGTTGGTTGGTTAGTTGGTTGGTAAGGAGCTTGAGGTGGAATACATGCTTTCCCTCCCTCTCCATTTTACCTTCACAACAACCCTGTGAAGTAGGTTAGGCTGAGAGTGAGTGACAGGCCCAAGGACACCCAATGAGCTCCGGGGCTGATAGGGATTTGAACCCTAGTCCAATGCTCTTAACAACTTTGCCACACTAGCTTCCACATTTCCCTCATATATTCATTGTTTCAACCTCCTCTTATTCCCCCACCCCACATCCTTGTTCTCCTTGCCTCTCTTTTTCCTCTCTTGCCAGGAGACAATGAGGATAGGATGGTGAACCCTTGCTCTGTGTGGAAAGCAACCAGTAAAGTTTTCTCCAAAGGTGTAGAACCTTCTCCAGGCTTTGGGTTGGCCTTTCCAATTCAGGCTGGTCAATGGGTCCTTCGAGAGAGTGTTAGATATATAAAGGGTTTCCTCTTCAGGCTGGGTTCTTGCCAGGGCAACAGCTAGCTCTAGTTTGCATCTTGGCTTGCATTGACTCATGGCTTTGTTCCTTGGCTCTAGTTCCTGGCTTGACCCATTGCTTGCCCATTGTTGATATAACGGCACAACTCCTGGCTCCTGGTTTTCTGCTCCTGGCTTTGCTCTGACACGTTTTCCCTCAGGCCACATCCACACCATACACTGAAAACGCATTTAAAGAGAGCCAGGGTGGTGTAGTAGATATTGTGTCGGACTAGGACCACGCAGACCAGGGTTCAAATCCCCACTCAGCCATGAATTTCACCAGGTGACCTTGGGGCAGACCCTGCCTCACAGTCTAACATTCTTCACAGAGTTGCTGTAAGGATTGCATGTATAATATCGTGTGAGCACAGGTTCATCTTCTTACTAATCTGAAATAACTGCAAACAGACTTAAATCAAACGTCTCACTCTCCCCACAACCTTCATTAGCTGGGAGCTGTTTTCTCTTCAGGAGAGACCTCATTGTGACCTCCTTTGTGCTCTGTGGCTTCCAGAGAAAGCCTCAAAGACCATCTCCCCAAGATGGCGATTTGCAACTGAATAACCTTTCTCTTGGGAGAAAAGCGATGACAAATCTAGACAGCATCTTAAAAAGCAGAGACATCACCTTGCCAGCAAAGGTCCGTATACCGTAGTTAAAGCCATGGTTTTCCCAGCAGTGATGTATGGAAGTGAGAGCTGGAGCATAAAGAAGGCTGATCGCCAAAGAATTGATGCTTTTGAATTATGGTGCTGGAGGAGACTCTTGAGAGTCCCATGGACTGCAAGAAGATCAAACCTCTCCATTCTGAAGGAAATCAGCCCTGAGTGCTCACTGGAAGGACAGATCCTGAAGCCGAGGCTCCAATACTTTGGCCACCTCATGAGAAGAGAAGACTCCCTGGAAAAGACCCTGATGTTGGGAAAGATGGAGGGCACAAGGAGAAGGGGATGACAAGGATGAGATGGTTGGACAGTGTTCTCGAAGCTACCAGCCTGAGTTTGTCCAAACTGTGGGAGGCAGTGGAAGACAGGAGTGCCTGGCTTGCTCTGGTCCATGGGGTCACGAAGAGTAGGACACGAATAAATGACTAAACAACAACAACAAACCTCTCTCACATGATCTGAAGTTAAACACCACACAAGAGGGCAGAGAACATCAACAGTTAACTCCCATCAGTCCAAGGCCAGTCATCAGGGTGGATGGGAGCTGTAGGCTATATTCACACCATACATTTAAAGCACTATCATGGCTTCCTCCAAAGAATTATGGCAGCTGTAGTTTGCTAAGGGTGCTGAGAATGATGAGGCGACCCCTATTCCACTCCCAGAGCTACAATTTCCAGCATGATTTAACAGTCAATTCCTCTTCATAGAGAATTGAAATTCTGTAGCTCCCAGAATTCTTTGGGACAAGCCATGTCTGTTTAAAGTGACATTATAGTGGCACAGATGTGACCATAGCTGAACAACATAGAATAATAGAATTGTAGAGGGTAATCTGGTCATTTAGTCCATCCCACTGCAATGCAAGGGCTCAGGTATACAGAGGCAAATAAAACGTTTTAAGTGTGCTTTAAGTGCAATATACAATGTGACACTAGATGGCGATGGTGAACCTTATGGAAAATTCAATGTATTTTTTTTAAAAAAAGCATTTCCAGAACTTTTAAAAATATGTGTGTAGATTCCACCCAGGAACATTTTGCCCTGGGTGGGATTCAAACCCACAACCCTGAGATTAGGAGCCTCAGGCTGTACCAACTGAGCTATCCATTTAGAGGGCCACAAGCTTTGTGTCCCTACACTATGAGAGGGAATACTTTTAGCCAGTGCTTTTTTTTCTTGAGGGACACAGGGGTACGCATACCCCGAAACATTTTGTGAATCTTTGTACTTTTGTCCATTTACTGTATTTCTTTTTCCCAATTTGAACTATAAAATGGTGATTTCCTTGAGTCAAAATGAGAGTACCCCTAAACATTTATTATTATTTTTAGGAAAAAAGGACTGCTTTTAGCCTTCTTTTCCCCCCACTGAGTTGCTATCCTCAGTGATAATAATGCTCTAGCATTGTATAAACAGCTTCCCTCCAAAGGACCAAGTCTGAAGAGGCCTTATAAACTACACATAGCTGACCCAAAATATTTCCTGTCAAAATTAAATGAGAGAAAGAACAGTGCAGTCACATGAGTGCTGGAATGATCCTGGAAACAGACAGTTTAAAAAGGCTGATCATTTATCATACCAAGACCCTTCCACTCTCCAAAGGCCCATATAACTCTGCTTTAATATGATATCTGTTGAAATACGGCCCTGTCGCTTCATTCTAAGGTTTTGATTTGCTCCCCTGGGCACAGAGAGGGCTCATATTTTCTATAAGCATAAACGAAATTGATTAAGTCATGCTTTGACATGGAAATAATTGAACCACGTGCTGCAGCAGAGCGTTTTCTGGCAATAAAAAAAATTAGATCTGATGTGTAGTGTAGCATGATACAATGGTATCAAGTCTCCATAATGGGCAAGGGAGAGGTTTTTCTAAAAGCATAGACAGCTGCACTTGTCAGGGACTTTGGGGCTTGAATGGGAATCTCATACATAGGGCTGGGACGTAACTTAGTCAGCTGTTGTGGACTGTGTGCAAACAGCTGGGTCAAGGCAAAATGAAAATGGCCCTGCTTTTGGAGCTTTTTCCAAGGGACATGCAGAGAGTCATGAAAACATCCAGTTGTACAGTGGTACCTCAGGTTACATACGCTTCAGGTTACATACGCTTCAGGTTACAGACTCCACTAACCCAGAAATAGTGCTTCAGGTTAAGAATGTTGCTTCAGGATGAGAACAGAAATTGTGCTCTGGCGGCGCGGCGGCAGTGGGAGGTTCCATTAGCTAAAGTGGTGCTTCAGGTTAAGAACAGTTTCAGGTTAAGAACAGACCTCCGGAACAAATTAAGTACTTAAACCGAGGTACCACTGTACTTCTGTGTTTGCTATGGCAAGATGTTTCCCCTAAAACAGGGCATTGTGTGAAATGAGGTCAGTTTTGCTGATGACCTTTTTCAGTAGCGTATGTGTATCTCCATTTCTCCACCACCATCTTTACAAACCTTGCCTCTGCCCAGTATACCTGAAGGAGCGTCTCCACCCCCATCGTTCAAGCCGGACACTGAGGTCCAGCTCTGAGGGCCTTCTGTTACAGGGAACCAGGCAGAGGAGCTTCTTGGTAGTGGCACCCGCCCTGTGGAATGCCCTCCCATCAGATGTCAAAGAAATAAACAACTACCTGACATTTAGAAGACGTCTGAAGGCAGCCCTGTTTAGGGAAGTTTTTAATGACTAATAATAATAATATAATTTATTATTTATACCCCGCCCATCTGGCTGGGTTTCCCCAGCAACTCTGGGCGGCTTCCAACAAAACACTAAAATACAATAACCTATTAAACATTAAAAACTTCTCTAAACAGGGCTGCCTTCAGATGTCTTCTAAAAGTCTGGTAGTTGTTGTTCTCTTTGACATCTGGTGGGAGGGCGTTCCACAGGGCAGGTGCCACTACCAAGAAGGCCCTCTGCCTGGTTCCCTGTAACTTGGCTTCTCGCAGCGAGGGAACTGCCACAAGGCCCTCGGTGCTGGACCTCATTAAGACTGATGTTTTAATGCATTTTTAACCTTATGTTGGAAGCTGCCCAGAGTGGCTGGGGAAACCCAGCCAGATGGGCAGGGTAGAAATAATAATAATAATAATAATAATAATAATAATAATAATAATAATAATAATGGCAGCTTTAAGATAAATTCAACAGTGCAAATAAATTTTGATGGATGCAATAATGGAATATTGATTGGCATCACCACTTAGTGGTTTTATGTGCAATATATAAATTTTGTTAAATAAATAAATAATAGATATTGTTTAAGTGCTCATACCTCTTAACACATCCCAATTTGGTGAACAGTTTGTGAAGAAGCAGCACAAATGGATGATTCTGTGATCCGTTTTCTACACGAACCACCAAATGCAGGTCAGGGGAAGCAATTGAACCGATCTTTGCAGAGGAAGCTGTCAGTTAAGCTTAGCATGTTTGAGCTGTTAAACTTCAAAACCTTTGAAGCGATCGTTAGCTCCCTAAACAGGGAAGGTTGCCTTTGAACTGAAACAATGTGCATAATGCCTGCTTTTGTCTCGAAAAGGGACTTGGCTTCAAGTCAACTCGAACGCTTCTGGTGGGTCCAATGGAAACTGTGCTGCATAATGACTGCGAATGAAGTATAATACTCTGTGTAGATTAAATGTCTTATTATTGTGGTAACACAATAGGCACAAATCCAGTCAAAGTTGAGCACTTTTAAATGTGATTGATTTCAACAGAAAAGTTAAGATCTGATTGGCTACGTGACAACTCATTTGTTACTAGTTTTGAGGGTGGCACGGGGGGGGGGCGGCGCGGCACGTGAAGGAAGACCTTAGTCCACATCCAGTGTGCTCCCACTGCGAAGGTTTGTTCTAAAAAGTATAAGTATGCAGTGAGCATTTTAGCTCCTCTGAGAAAGCACCTTCCAGAAAACGTAGAAATATTTGTGGACAAATATTGGAACAGCGCTTTGCGCAACAGTGCATAACATTTGGAGCTGATCTGACCTTTGCAACAAACAAAAATTGTTTATTTTACATTGTATATGGATTCTCATGCTACTAAACCAGAAGACCCATAAACAGCTCTTTTTTTTGACCACTTAGGTTTCTCCCATCCAAATTGCTGTGCAAGCAACTGTAGAGGGTGAAAAAGCCTCCCATGCCTTATAAGGAGGGTTAACACTTTTATATAACCATAGCATGACTATGTGAGCATTTTGCCACCTAACTTTTTAAAAAAAATAGTAACAGGAAATGTGACCAACTGACATAAATGCGTTTCATAAAAGTAGAGTTATGCAACATTGCAGAGCCTTCAGGTCATCCGAAACACGTTATCTTTCCACACATCTAGAAGTACCTCATTGGTTTTCAGACAACCTGTCAAGCAAAGAGTAACAAAAGTGTAAATTCACTCTGGTCAAATTCCAAGTGGGAGTTTTGCCAGTGGTTTGCTCAACAGGAGTAAAGAAGGGGGGATAAATTTGATTTAGTTCACAATAAAAGGTGAACTTCTCTAATTCACTCCTTACGAAACAAAATCAAAGCAAACCATAGATCTCTTTCGAAATTCGCAATCCATGAATTTTTCTCCAGCTAAGTAATATATACAAATGTACATATATGTGTGTAAAATGTGCACAATAATGGATGTGCTGGTGAAAGTGATGTGTAAAACTGCCATATATCAGGCACAATTGCATTGAAAACTTGTGTATATTAGGCAAGAATTTTAAAAATGTACACTTTAGGAGGAATTCACGCTAAATTTTTGATGGACTTCCCTATCTTGCCAGCTACTCATCTTATTGAAACTATTCACACAAGAACTGTACATGCCCTATAAAGTGAAGGAAGATGCAAATAGAATGTGTGGGATTATAGTAATCCTGTCAGAAAGAGATACTGTTGTAATTTCACCTTTTCACTTCACACCAAGCCTGAATTCCCTTGATGGTCAAAAATGTTTTATTCTTTAGCATTCTTTTCTACTTAGATCTCACTGTTATTGAGCAAAAGCTCAAAGCAGGTTGTTGTTGTTTAGTCGTTTAGTCGTGCCCGACTCTTCGTGACCCCATGGACCAGAGCATGCCAGGCACTCCTGTCTTCCACTGCCTCCCACAGTTGGGTCAAACTCATGTTTGTAGCTTCGAGAACACCATCCAACCATCTTGTCCTCGTCGTCCCCTTCTCCTTGTGCCCTCCATCCTTCCCAGCATCAGGGTCTTTTCCGGGGAGTCTTCTCTTCTCATGAGGTGGCCAAAGTATTGGAGTCTCAGCTTCAGGATCTGTCCTTCCAGTGAGCACTCAGGGCTGATTTCCTTCAGAATGGAGAGGTTTGATCTTCTTGCAGTCCATGGGACTCTCAAGAGTCTCCTCCAGCACCAGAATTCAAAAGCATCAATTCTTCGGCGATCAGCCTTCTTTATGGCCCAGCTCTCACTTCCATACAGCTCTCACTTCCTACTGGGAAACAAAGCAGGTTATGCTTACTTAAAAACTTCCATAAACCAACAATAAAATATCCAATAAACAATCTATAAAATGCAATGTTAAAAGTAGGTTAAAAGTAGGATAAAATGCAATGTTAAAAGTAGGTTAAAAGTAAAACGCCAGCACCAAGAACAACAATTTGCCTCAAGAAGAAGCAAAACATATTTTAGAAAAAAAAGTCCCCCACCAAATCCATCCATCTTAGAGCTGTTCAGGTAAGGCACAGCCTTCAGGGAATGTGTGTTGCTAGGAGTGTGAGTGTCATATAATTCAGTGCTCATCTAAGCAGGGCCAGCCCACCCATGAAGCAAGGTGAAGTGACTGCTTCAGGCGGCAGGATCCACAGGAGCAGCAGATCTGCCTGTTTTGCCAATATGGCATACAGTGGCACCTTGGTCCTCAAACTTAATCTGTTCCAAAACCAAAGCGTTCCAAAACCAAGATGCGCTTTCCCATAGAAAGTAATGCAAAATGGATTGATCTGTTCCAGACTTTTAAAAACAACTCCTAAAACAGCAATTTAACATGAATTTTCCTATCTAACAAGACCATTGATCCATAAAAAGAAAGCAGTAATCAATGTACTGTACTATAAAATAAATAAGACATTATTTGTAGTCACAAAAACAAATTAACCGAAAAAGCCTCAAAAACAAAAACGCAAAATAAATAGCAAAAACAAAAGCTTCAAATACAGTGATACCCTGGTTCTCAAACTTAATCCATTCCGAAATGCTTGAAAACCAAGGTGTGGCTTTTGATTGGTGCAGGCATATTGGACGTTCGGCTTCCGAAAAACATTCGCAAACCGGAGCACTTACTTCTGGGTTTTCAAACGTTTGGGAACCAAGGCATTTGAGTACGAAGGCATTTGAGAACCAGGGTACCACTGTAATTCCATTGATTAAGGTGGAAATAATAATAATAATAATAATAATAATAATAATAATAATAATAATAATAATAATAAAAAACATAAACAACAAATATGCTATAGGGTGATTTACGGACCTAATAGGTATCTAAAGCCATTTGCACATAACAAATAGGAGCCTACACAACACAAAACACTGTTGCTGTGTGTAGGTTTTATTTTATTTGTTTTTTATCTTATATTTTGGAAAGGTACATCCAGGTTTGTTTTTTCTTTAATTTTTTTGGGAGCCCCCAAGAGAGCGGGGCCCTAAGCTATAGCTTGTTTAGCTTATACGTAAATCTGGCACTGGTTGCGGCGCTCATCTCGCTTTCAGGCCAAGGGAGCCGGCGTTTGTTCACAGACAGCTTTCCGGGTCATGTGGCCAGCATGACTAAACCACTTCTGGCACACCAGGACACTGTGACAAAGCCAGAGCGCACGGAAACACCATTTACCTTCCCACCACAGCAGTACCTATTTATCTACTTGCACTGCCGTGCTTTTGAACTGCTAGGTTGGCAGGAGCTGGGACAGAGCAATGGGAATTCAATCCATCACGGGGATTTGAACCGCCAATCTTCCGATCAGCTCGCCCAAGAGGCTCAGTGGTTTAGACCACAGCATCACCTGCTTCCTTCCTCTGCCCTTCATTGCTTAGGCGTGCCACAAAAGTCAACTGTGCCTCTGTAGTAAGAAGGGAACTGAAGCCAGGAGCTGCAAATCAGCTTAATTGGTTTCCCTTTTTTATTTAGAAGACAACAGCTGTTTGTTACTATAGAAATATCCATCACTGAGTGAACTCAGAAGTAGAGGAAATAAAAAAGTTATGTACAATTGGTTCTTGGAGGAGAACCCCCTCCATCATATATTTATCAGACAAATATTTTAGATCTCTGATCCTGGAGTCTATCCCAAGATTCAGTCACTCAGTGGCTCAGCCACAAAGCTCCATGGGTGGCTTTGTGCAACTCACTGTCATCGCAGTCTGACCTACCTCATTGCATTGACATGCACACCCCATTAACAGACAAGCGGGATAAAACGATCACACATTAATTTCAGAAAGCCAATTTACTAATATCATGGACTGGCTGGATGCCAGGAGGAGTGGGAGGCACCAGCTGGAGAACCTACAAAGGAACCCCCAGAAGAAGAAGGCTCAGAGCCAGGGGAGGACAACAATGAGTGGGAGGAGGAGGCATTGGAAGCTGAAGAGATAGCAGGGTTTTGTGAGCAGGAAGAGTATGTGGCAGAGAGCAGTCCAGAATCAAAGGCAGACGCAGAAGGGGGTAAAGAGGCAGAGTGGAAGCAGGCTGCTGAAGAAACCAGGAAATCTCGCCCTCCTGCTACACCCTCTTCATTTCTCTGTGTGTTCTGGAAGCCCAACACCTACATACACACAGCCCAAGCTTGCACCCCAGCGAGGTCACTTTGGTGCTACTAACACAGCCGAAACAATACAGGAAGTAGAAGTTATGAATTACCGGTCTCTGCAGCCACAGCAGGTGCTGTGATTCTCCAGAGTTTTGACTTTGCTCCTGGAGGTGCACTCCATTGTCTCTCGAGACAGATGGATGCCAACAAATCATTATACCACGCTGGTTCAATGAGTTGGTGTGATGAGTCACGCAACAGGTAAACAGGAGCTGAGTACCTTGGGGATGATGATGAGTGCCAGACCTCTGAGACCACTGAGGTAGACGAGAACATAGGGCCCCCACAGAGGGTCTACGTGCAAATATCTCTGCAGCTGTTTCTTGTGCCTCCCATCAGCCTGTCTGCAAGCCATTGTGTGGGTTTACTTGGGCCTTTCCTTATGGAAATGGACGATTTGTCAAGCACAACGTTCCCTTTGTATGGTCTTTGCGGTGTGTGTTCAGAAACCTGTTTGCTCCCATGGCAATCGGCCACTTTTGATGTCATCCGTCCAGAAACATGGTTTGTCAGATTATAAATAGCTTCTGCCCTGACAATGAATGTTTTCCAGGAAAACACTTGGAAACGTTGCTTTGAAATGGGAGTGAGCAAGTCAAGGCAGTTGAGGCCAACTGCACAGTTGTGCCAAGACATGCACCATTAGGTTTTATTTGAGGGTTTCCTCTGTTGTTTGGTAAAAATGAAGCCCAATAGTAACTTCTTCAGGGTTTCTAATTGCACATGAAAAGCAGAGGTGTACGCAGTGTGTGTGCATGTAGGAAGTCTGGCGAACTTGCTGCTGTGGACTCCTTTGAGAGGAAGGGAAGGAGCTAAATTTAATAATAAATAAATAAACGGGTATGCGTAGGGTGGGCATGAGGTCTGCTTCTGCTATGCTCCCAGTTTGCTTTACTACATGCCACAGTGTGGTGTGGTGGTTAGAGTGTTGGACTAGGACCTGGGAGACCAGGGTTCAAATCCTCCTTTAGTCATGAAGCCTACGGATTGACCTTGGACCATTCGGCATCTTCTCAGTTTAACTTAGCTCACAGTATTGTTGTTAAGATTAAGCAGAGAGCGAGAGAAGTGTGTTATGCCAGTTTCAGCTCCTTTGATTAAAGATGGGACATAAATGTAATTTTATATATACTGTATGTGTATATATATATATATATATATATATATATATATATATATATATTATTCAGCACATTTTTTCATCGCTTGATACGATGTCTTAAAGTGACTTTGAGACAAAATCTATTTAAATGTCAAATTAAAAAAATGTACAGAAACAAACACAACCAACCCAATAAATAATTCCACAGGCTTAATCAATTTTTATTTTATTGTTTCATTATGCTGTGGCTTAAACAGGGATGTTTTCGCTCTCTGGAATCAATTCCATTGGCTTTCCATATTTGTTGATTGTTTCTGTGATACTTTACTTTCCAGTTTTCTCCCTTGGAACCGTTGCTTTGCTTTTGCGGTTGTTTCATTTGCTGTTACACTGATTCTTGTTTTCTTGGGACTCTGATATTGTTTTGTTTTGCACGTCGCCCAGAAACCTTTTGTTACTGGATGAATGATAAATGGGAAGTATGGAATGAAGTTCTAGACAGTGGTGGTGATAGTGACATTTCAAGAACATTGTAAAGAAAGGACACGTCTATCAGGGCAAATGGTGAAATAAACCCTGCTTGTTCTGAGTAACAAATACCAAGAAGAAATAAGAGAGGGGTGACGAACGCCTTTATGTCTTGCTCATGAGATTACAGTAGCGCTAAACACAAATATCAAATGTATCCATTTTTAAGGAAATCAGCCCTGAATGCTCACTGGAAGGACAGATCATGAAGCTGAGGCTCCAATACTTTGGCCACCTCATGAGAAGAGAAGACTCCCTGGAAAAGACCCTGATGCTGGGAAAGATGGAGGGCACAAGGAGAAGGGGATGACAGAGGACGAGATGGTGGGACAGTGTTCTCAAAGCTACCAGCATGAGTTTGACCAAACTGTGGGAGGCAGTGGAAGACAGGAGTGCCTGGCATGCTCTGGTCCATGGGGTCATGAAGAGTCGGACATGACTAAACGACTAAACAACAACAAACTCAAATAAGTGTCCCTGCTGGTGCCATGGGTCAGTGCATCTGGCTGTAAACCAGAAGGTTGGTGGTTCAAACCCACCTGCATGCTGTGGGCAGGAGGTTGAAATAGATGGTCCCTTCCAGATCTACAACTCTATGATTCTGTTCTCAGCTGTGAAATCAATGGGAGAATCAATGACTGCACCAAGCCCAATGATTTGAGGATTTCCCTTTGTTCTTAGATCTTCATTCATTGACTTGAATTAAGTGATTTATGCTTTTTTTTGGTTTACAAGCATAATTTTTTGGGGGTGGGGGTGGAGAGAACAGCTCAAGGTTTTGCGTGGCACCACTGCGGAAGGAACAGTGTTTGGCAACCCCAACGAGGCTGGTGGTTAATACTTGCCAGATTTCTTAATAGTACAAAATAGCTATTCAATAGGTATCCAACAGCCTCAGATGCACTCTTCCCAGAAATGTGTGAATGCTCAAGTCCAAGTTGTGTGAGCCTGGGAAAACAGGGAGGGAAAGGTTACGTTTGGGATTAGAATGCCCCCCAGGCTTTTGTGGCCGTTGCCATTTAAGATGCAAAGAGGAGAGAAGACTGGTGAAAGGGACAAACTGCCTTGCCAGCTTGTTCTGCTTAGTTTGTCTTGGCGGTGATCCTGTAGATTCTGCTGGCAGAAATGCAACAGCTGAAGCTTAGCTGTACAGTACTTCCCTGCCAGGGACGGTGGCACCTGCTGAATGCCTCTTGTACACCTGACAAAGATGCCCTGCCAGAGTGACAGGCAACCCAAAGGGACTGAGGAGTGATGACTTGCTGCTTGCTCCTGTAGCAGCGCCCAGAGAGCCAGCAAAAAAAACATGAGTCTTGCAGCAACTTAAAAAGACTAACAAATTGATTGTGGCCCAAGCTTTTGTGGACCTCAGTCCACGACAGCCTGCACCGTAATAAGCTTGTTAGTCCTCGGGGTGTCACAAAAGTATTTATTGGCTTTGTAGCTTACTTAAGCTGTGTAATGCATTCGCAAGTAGGGCCAGGGACGCGGGGGAGGAAAGATGAAGTGGTTTCCTGTAAAATCACAAGGCAGTGCTGATGTAGGACAGCCACAGGCATTATTGAATCGGTAAAAGGGAGGGATTTTTTTCCCAGTTTTTTGTTTTGTTTTTAAGAAGCTTTTAGAAGAGTAGGACTTCGGTATGCATGTATAATGGGCAAATGAGCAGTGTTGAAATTATTATTATTATTTATTCAAATCAAATCATTGCAGGTAACGGCCAGCATTAAGAAAACCAGATTGGAAGCATACGGAACACATTATTCAAATGTGTATAATAGGGTAAAAGAGAAAGAGAGACAATAGGAGAGTGCAATAAAGCTATTTATTCAATTTATATCCCAACCTTCCTCCTGCAGGAGCCCAGGGCATCAAAGTAGCATGTTGTACAAAGAGATATAAGGATAAACTATAGCCGCTATATTCACTGAGGTGGAGCACACCATTGTGCAAATTGACACAGAAATCCCATTTTGTTTGGGGTGGTTAATTTCTAAGTGTGCACAGGATCGAATCTCTAGATGTTTGTGTCCATGAAGTTAGTTACGTGAGAGCCAGTTGTGCTTATTTATTGCTGAATAATTGGCACTCTGTGTATGTTCAGCAGCTTTCCTACCCTACTCCGTTGAGACTGTTTTCGCAAATGGTTTTTGCACCATTAATGCAGGGCACGAGCCAGACAAAATTAAGGACTTTTATGCCCCATTGATTTAAATAAGAAAAGCCCCTTTAAAGAATTTAACTCTGGATAGATTCTGCTTGTGTTGTGTTGCGTGCTCTCCTTCCCCCAAGGAACAGGGAGGTCAAGGTGACCTCCACACCACTCCACTATCCTTTTCCTTTGGAAGAGAGAGCATCTTGGTGCTTTTGAAAAGATCTGTTTAATTACAAATGTCCGGGTTAAGAAGGCTGTGCAAGGGCAAAAGGGGCAGCACGTGGGCAGGCAGCACAAATTCCAAAGCAGCTTTCACACTCGTTGCCTCTCTGCACTGCTGCCAAATGAAACTGGGTTCAGTTCTCTTTTCCCATCCTGCAGGATTAGCTATGTATGGAACAAGCGCTTTCAGTAGGTCGGGCATTCAGTCTCGTCATT
This sequence comes from Podarcis melisellensis, assembly GCF_964234715.1. Lineage (NCBI taxonomy): Eukaryota > Metazoa > Chordata > Lepidosauria > Squamata > Lacertidae > Podarcis > Podarcis melisellensis. The sequence continues at coordinate 47,994,354 of NC_138543.1, forward strand.
ACTATACAATTTGATACATTCTGGTGCTGGAGGAGACTCTTTGAGAGTCCCATGGACTGCGAGAAGATCAAACCTATCCATTCTGAAGGAAATCAGCCCTGAGTGCTCACTGGAAGGACAGATCCTGAAGCTGAGACTCCTATACTTTGGCCACCTCATGAGAAGGGAAGACTCCCTGGAAAAGACCCTGATGTTGGGGAAGATTGAGGACCCAAGGAGAAGGGGGCGACAGAGGACGAGATGGTTGGATCTTGTTCTCAAAGCTACCAGTGTGAGTTTGACCCAACTGCGGGAGGCAGTGGAAGACAGGAGTGCCTGGCGTGCTCTAGTCCATGCGATCACAAAGAGTTGGACATGACTAAACAACTAAACAACAACAACAACAGGGCAATGCCCTGGGCTAAGCTTGGCTGGTGACGCTAAACAAAAGAAAAAAGAAAGACCTTGTATTGAGATAATCTGCCTTCTGATTCTGCCAAAGTTCTGGGAATACTGAAAAGAGTATCGCAAGTCTGGTGTGCTTTCAATGCAGGTTTGAAGTTTTAATGATGTACAGGCTTTTGGACAAAACTGTTCTTTATACACATTGCATGGTTGGTAAAATCAAGCCAGGGAGGGTTGGTTCGGTTAGCAGAGCAAGGGATTACAGGGGCAGAGTCATTTCTCTCTGAAAGGGGCTGGTGAACTAGCCAGAGGTTGAGGCTCAAGGGATCTTTGTGGCCAGGAGTGCTTTCAACCAGCTCCGGCTGCTATGACCATTCCTGGACTGGGAGAGCCTAATGACAGTGGTCCATGCATTGGCAACCCCAAGACCCGATTGCTGGAACACACTTTATGTTGGGCTTCCCTCACATCTGGTCCAGAAGCTGCTGCAATTACTCACAGGAGTGCATTACTAGCAACATGCTACTTTGCTGCTGGGAGAGCTGTTCTGCTTTCCGATTTGCTATTGAGTCAGGATCAAAGTTTTTGTCCTAATTCACAAAGAACGTGGGCCAAAGTAACATAAGGACCATTCAGTCCCTTGTGTTCTACCTTGATCCCTGAGATCCTTTGATGGGGCACTTCTGGTGACAACCCACATCCATTGAGGTTCAGTTGGCCTTTACTATGGGCTAATTCTTGAGTGTGGCAGCTCCTGACATGTGGAACTCCCTGCCAGTAGAGATTTGGCAGTAACTCAACCATCCCGGCCCTCTTTTGTTGTCTTTCGGAAATCGCACTGTTTGGACCAGCCTTCACAATATGTCCCCCACCCCCTTTAAACCAACCAATATGTACTGATGTTTTACTGGCGTTTTAAATTGTGCTTTATAGATATTTATAGACTGGTTTTATTGTATTTTATGTGTTGCAAGCCACCCTGCTATATAGTATTTTACAAAAGAGCAGATAATACATTTTAAAATAAATAAGAAAAAAAGAAAGAAAGAAAGATAGAGGGGGTAAAAATGGATTTTCAAAGATGTGGTTCATTGTCTAATCTAGAAAATCATCTCTCCCATCTCTGAATGTTTCCTGACTTAAGTTCAATAAACTCTGAAGTCTTCGGTGCTTCTTGGAACAGAACATGTTTAATCTTTTTTTTAAAAAAATAATAATAATAAAGTTGGTCTCACTCAGTTTCCAAGGCCCCCAATCATCATCCAAACCACTATTCTTAAGTGTTCTTAACCTCAGTAATTCACTGCAGAGAACCCAGGCCAGTAACCAAGTAAAAGTATGAAAAAGAAGAGACTGGTTTGCTCCTGTTTGTTTTGACAGACTGCAGTCCTACAGGCACGCTTCAGAAGGATTAAGCTCACAGTGAGCAGGGCTGCAGATAAAAAGACCAACATCAGAACAGCACTAGCTCAATATATTTTGGTCCCTCGGTCAAAAAATCAGAATGACAGTCTTTCCACACCAGCTAGCACAGAGCTGAATAAATCCACCTGGAGGTTCTCCTGCACAAGGCCTTATTGGAAGGGAGGAAAGGTGGGGGGGGGGGACATTACTGAGCCTTTTGCAATTAAAATTAATCATAATGAAAGGGGAGAACATCCCAGTGGATTCTGCTCCATGGAGTAGATTGTCCTCCTTGCACTCTGCCACACTTAAAGGCGGGCAGAATCTGATGCCAAAGGTAGCTGCTGCCCTCCATCTTTTTTCTGATTTTTTGACTGTTATCTTTTCTTTTTTAAAGAGATGAGTTTCTTCCTTTCAAGGCTATAGTGTTTAATTGCTTTGTCAGATCAATTTGCCAAAGCAACTTTTCCTCAACTGTATACAGGCAACTCCCTATGTACACATGTTCAAAGCATGCACACACACAAGCATCACCCCAAACCCGCATGTGGCACACAAAGGGGCAAAAACGACCCTTGAAAAGTGCAAAAACGGCATGAAAACAGCTCCTAGCAATCCCCCGGGCCTTTGCAAGTGCAATCCCAGGAGCCCTTGCACCTATGGAGAGCTGGAGCTTGAGCAAGGAAGTTTGGAAGGAGCAATTGTGCTGTCTGCCATCCTTTTCAATGGTGTTCCCAATATATGCGGTTTCACTTCTCGCGATGCCTCAGAACGTAACCCCCGCGTTAACGCGGAGCTGCCTGTGTTCATTTGTGTTCCTCTCTACGACTGTACTGGCCCTCTGCTTTTTCAATGAACAACGACTCCCAGGAGAGCAGGAGGGAAACACCCTAAATGACCACATTCCTTATGGGTTGATCACAAAGACGATGTTGCACAGAGGGGAAGGAAGGTCTGGCAAGGGATGGATTATGTGGGATATTTGATGTTTTAGGTTAGGGTCTAAGCCAGGGGTCAGCAAACTTTTTCAGCAGGGGGCTGGTCCACTGTCCCTCAGACCTTGTGGGAGGCTGGACTATACAGTATTTTGGGGGGAGAAATGAACGAATTCCTATGCCCCACAAATAACCCAGAGATGCATTTTAAATAAAAGGGCACATTCTACTCATATAAAAACATGCTGATTCCCGGACCGTCCACGGGCCAGATTTAGAAGGTGATTGAGCCGGATCCGGCCCCTGGGCCTTAGTTTGCCAACCATGGTCTAAGCACTGTAGGTGCAGTTGGTGGAGGGAGGGGGAAAGCCCAGGTATTCGTTTCTGGGTTGCGCTTGGAAAGTGTGCACAGAGGAATAAGAGGTTTATACAGCCCCAGGGACTGTTTATCTTCCTTCTCCCACGCTTAGAAGGATGACCTGAGCCTCATCAAAGAGGTCAAGAGTGATGAAGCACGAACAGCTCTGATCCTTTCAGGGTGACTGATAGGCAGCAGGACACTTTGAAGGCTCTCACGTTCTTCAGCTCAGAACTTCTTGTAATGAAACAGGATTCCTATGTAAATAAAACAGTCTTATCTAGTGCCATACAGTTCACTCTATCTGCAGTTGTTTTGCACTGGGTAAGAACTGGGTCCTCCAAACCACCATCCACCATAGATACTCATGGGGGGGAAATGCTTTGTCTTCTAGATTGCTTTTGTACAGAAATCCTCCTTGACATTTTCTCCTTAGTCAGCAGCTTTCCCCTTTTTTCAAAGGGGCATTTTTAATCAACCGATCTTCGTTTTTGGTGGTAATCCAAGATGCGAGCTGCAATTATGTGTGAAATGGGGAGAGTTGTCTCTCATGCCTTTCCTTTCAGTAGCGGAGACTCTCCTTAGAGGCAGGGTGGTATTAAGAACGCTGTTCTTTACTATACAAAGGCAGTTCAGAATTAAAGCCCTTTCAGGAGAGTATCTGTGCTTCCGAATTAAAAAAGGGGGAATGGAAGAACACACCAGGTACTCCCCATTCAAGGGCAGTCGTAACATGAGGCAGAGAGTGGTAGCTGACTCAGACACAGGTAATTTGGGCACCGTTTAAGGGCAGAACGTATTTAATCTGAACCTCTTTAGGAACACAGATAGCACTGAAAGGCGATATATAAATATCAAGCAACAAAGCCAGTGTTAATACTTTTACCACCTAGCCCAGAAAGTAGTGTTTTGTTTTGTGGTATGTTTATTTTTTTGCAACAGCAGCCTTGCAACTTTATGTGTATAGGAAGACATTCTAAGTCTGTCCTTTCCCCTTGAGGAGAAAACACCAAAAATGGAGGGGGGGGGTCATTTTTTGGCCTGAAAGCTGCCTGATCTTTTAAAAAGTATATTAAAAAAATGAGCAGAGTTCTAATGCTACCCAGCAACATTTAGCACCTTGACAGCAGACTGAGCAAACAAACAGCTCACTCCTGCCCCCTCCAGGAAAGCAGCCTACTTGAAGTTGGACATGCCTGATCTACAATACTATTTTATTTATTTTATAGTACAGTACATTGATTGTTGCTTTCATTTTGTGGATCAGTGGTCTTGCTAGATAGTAAAATTCATGTTCAACTGCTGTTTTAGGGGCTGTTTTTAAAAGCCTGGAACAGATTAATCCATTTTGCATGGCTTTCTATGGGAAAGAGCGCCTTGGTTTTGGAACGCTTTGGTTTTGGAACGGGCTTCCGGAACGGATTAAGTTTGAGAACCAAGGTATCACTGTACCAAGAGTGCAGGTTCGATCCCCATATGGGGCAGCTGCATATTCCCGCATTGCAGGGGGTTGGACTAGATGATCCTCAGGGTCCCTTCCAACTCTATAATTCTATGGGTCTATGATTTTGTCTGGCAAGTTGAAATGTGTGTGCAAATAGAACGTTTGTCATAGTGCAATGCAGAATTCCAGCCACTAGGACACATCCTGCACTTTCCTTCATATATGAATGTCACAGGAACAAATGAGTTGCCTTGATGCATCTATTTCAGCATTTTGTTCCCAGCAGCAGCCCAGCAGCTTCCTCAGAAGCAAGGACGGTCATCCCTGACTATTTGTTCTGGCACTTATAAGTACAGAGTCTTTGAACACGGATATTCTGTTCAGTTACTGCAGCTAGAAGTCATAGACAAGTGGGTCTTGCAACAAAAGGTTGCAGTATGAAGTGCTCCTGTTCAGGGTGCCAGCCAGCTGGCTGGGATCCTCAATCCCATTATCCTATCCACCACCTCTGGTTTTCCATTTCCTCTCCCTCCCTCCCTCTTAACAGTTAGCATTCCATATCCACTGAGTAGCTCATTACGCTGTTTGGGAAATACCCCTTCTCCACCCCCAAACATATATATTTTTAGTACTTCTGTAAATTGTGGAGTTTCCCTGAATCTGCCACTACCTCCCTTTTGTGAATGAGTGATGCTGTTTTGGCAGTGTAACGATCCACACTCAGAGAATGAACGTTTGCCACGCTTATCATACAGGATGAGTTTCGGGCCAGTCATACGTCTTAGTAACGTGGACGATTCATTTGTGCACGTAAGCAAAGTTGATTGCGAAAGCCATTTGGCGTATTAAAATTAACACAAAGAACAGCCTGCACCGCCAAGTTAAAATAAATAAATGTTTCTGCATACAGAATAGTTTACAATTGTGGCGTGCGGCACAACACACACAAACACACCCATTACGAAGGAAAACACACAAGCCGGCCGAAGTGTGTTCAATTTCTGTTTAAACAATTCCGGGGAGAATTGCTGACATGCCCTGCTGAATTCTTTGGCTCATATCTAAAAATGCTCCCAGATTTCTTTTTCAGCTTTCCCCCATTCTATTTCTGCTTGGTTGTTCAAGTCAAAGTTAAGGCTGCCTTAGTTCAGTGGAGAGCATCCTCGCAGCAGAAAACACTCTGAATTTACTTAAGGAAAACTTGTGCCAGATTATTTCTGCCTGGGGCAACATAACTTCTAATATTTCCTTGACTGCATCGTGGTTCTTTTTAGGATGTAGCCCCTGTTCTCTTAATGGATTTGGCTGTTCGTTCATTACAAAGGAGATAAAACAAGATCAGAGCCACATCTTTTCTGCGTTAGCTAGTAATATGATTACCAATGGAAAAAAAGGGGGGGGGAATCCACTGCATTGTATCAAATCATGAAACTTGCTTGGGGTTGTTGCTGAAGAAAGGTTTATGATTAAGGCAAAAATATTGCAACTCTGAGGATTACTTCTGGAGCCAAGGTGACTCCCTGAGTGTTTAATTAAACAGAGTATTTGCAGACATTAGGACCTTTGTTAATTAAACAAAAGCAAACAGAATGGCTGGCTGAGAAATCCCACTGTATTATTACGATAATGATTATTGATATTATTGTTGCTTTCAGGTTAGCGCTGAATTATTCTTCTGTCAGAAAGAGTTCCATGTAGTTAAGAAACCTGCACACTTTTTCTCTAATCAGCAAATATTCAAGTCATAAAATATAACACCCTTATCGGCTGCAGAAATTAATACAAGATTTTAAAAATGAAAAGCAACCAAAATTCACAAGTCCTTCCATTCCTGCTTACCAGGGCTGTTTTATTCATTTATGCATTTAAACCCCAGTTTTCCTTTGAGTAGCTCAATGCAATGTGTCATGCCTCCTCAATCTATGCTCACAACAATCCTGCGAGGTCTAGCACTGTAGGAGATGTTAGTACAGGTTAGGTCAAACAGCCTAGGAAGTTTGGAAGTTCGTCTCTCTCCCCGTGCAAACCCTTTCACAAGCAAGTTTTTCATCCAAACACAACACCAACAGGCCTACTGGCCCCACACCCTAGACATGCAGTGTTTGTGTGAAAGAGGGCCTATATATGTACACGGATGTATATATATATATATATGTCGGGGCCTGGCTGAGCGGGGCTGGATACCGATGAATGGGCACCGGGAGAAGTGCGGTTGGAGACTGTCTTGGAAAAAAGGATCAGTGAACTGGAAGAACCTGTAACAGCTGGTAGACAAGAATCAGAGGCAGAGGCTGCAGGATTGGAGAGTGCAGCAGAACAGGTGCAGGAGGAGACAGAGATAGGTCAGGCTGGTGTAGAGTCCAGGGCTTCTACACCTCGTCCTCCTGCCCCCACCTTCCCTGCTCTATGGACTCCCAGGACCAGGCTAGGACTGAAGAGAGGGGAGCAGGTGGTTACATGCAGGCATAGTCTTCGCTTGCTTGCATGCAGTTCAGGTGGGGGAGATACATAAGCAGAGGTGGAGGGGTTTGTGTCTCTCTGTTTCAGCCACTTCCTCATTGGGTGCACACCTAGGAGTACCTGAGAGATGTAGGACTCATGGGCATGCATTTTCCTAACTTGTAAATGTACCTCTGACAATAAAAGAGTTCATTCTTCACTCTGGACATTCCTTGCCTGACAGCACTATGACAACACAGGGCTTCTACATTTGGGTGGAAACCTTGACAAATCAGGGTTCCTGTTTGCGTGGAAGAGTTCTGTGCACATACATCTGTATAGAACCCCCCTTTATACAAACACAAAAGTGTGCCCAATCAGTGTGTTTGCATTGTAGGATATGGATAGTAAAGGTAAAGGAACCCCTGACTGTTAAGTCAAGTCGCAAACAACTCTGGGGTTGCGGCATTCATCTCGCTTTACTGGCCGAGGGAGCCGGCGTTTGTCCGCAGACAGCTTCCAGGTCATGTGGCCAACATGACTAAGCCGCTTCTGGCGAAACAGAGCAGCACACAGAAACGCTGTTTACCTTCCCACTGGAGTGGTACCTATTTATCTACTTGCACTTTGATGTGCTTTCGAACTGCTAGGTTGGCAGGAGCTGGGACCAAGCAACAGGAGCTCACCCTGTCGCAGGGATTCAAACCGCCAACCTTCTGATCGGCAAGCCCTAGGCTCAGTGGTTTAGACCACAGCACCACCCGCGTCCCAGGGTATGGATAGTAGGCATGATCATATCCACCAAGCACGGTCGAAGAGGTTGCCAGGCAGCACTGCTGTTTTTAATTTCTTTAAGCTTTGCCTTGAATGTCCTGGCAGAAAGGCGGTATATAAATGCTGTTAACAGATAGATAAATAGAACATGTTTTAAATATAGGATGTTTATACACTCTGAAATATCACTCCTGGCTTGAGACACCCTTCCTGAGAAATTGTGCTGGGGGTATACGGCAGAGAAGCAAGAGACTCCTAGGCTCAACATCCTGCTTTAATTCCCTTTGTTAAAAGGTGTTTGGAGATAAAAGTCTGCCTGGGAGCAACATCTTCTGACCTAGAAGCTCTGCCCCTTAACCCCAAATGCAGCAGGGTTGCCTGTGGTCACCCAGTCACGAGGGAACACTGTGCAAACTCCCCCTCTCACACAATGGCAGACTCTTCAAAAAGGGCAGCAATAGTACTAGCAGAATCGCCACACCAGCAACACACTGCTCAGGCTGAAGACCACAGATGCTTAAGGACAGGGTTTCTACAGGGCAGGGATGGAGAAACTGTGGCCCTCCAGATGTTGGTGGACTCCCTCCCATCAGCTTCAGCCACCACGGCCAGTGGACAGGGATGATGGGAGTTACAGACTGACAACATCTGGAAAACCACAGGTCTCCCATCCCTGTTGTATTGGAATTGATCCTTGAGGACCAGCTGGTCAGATGTTCAGGCAAGCTTGTGCCATACATAGTCCAGGGGTGGGTAGAAAGCAGATCTCTGGCTGATTTGCAGTAGATTGACAAGGATTTTGTCTCCCAGTTGTTTACTAATACCCCTTACAATTCAGGCTGCTGAGTTTAAGAAAGCACAGGGAGAAAACCAGGAGTGGATTTTTGTGTGAGAAGACGGTGGACTCAGTTCTGCTATGGAAAACTCAGTTCTACCTCCTTTAGGAGCTTCTAAGTGTAAAATAAATAAATCAGACAGCATGGGCGTAGCCAAGGAGGGGTGGGGTGGGGAGCTGCCCTCCCCCAGATGAAGTGAAACAATAGAAAGACTTAACTAACTGACCAATCACGTCAGTTCTTCCCCACCCAACAAAAGCTCTGCCCCCCACCCTAAGAAATATCCTAGTGATGCCCATGTCAGGCAGTCCACTTGAAGCATGATGGGAGAGGTAAAGAGGCCAGTGTTCAACACAGAGGTTGTACATATCCATAAAATAAGGAATGAAGGTGGAACATAGCAGAAAATCCATACCAACTCTTGTTTCTAAGTGTACCTAATGCAGCTGCTGCCATTAGGTTTTTTTTTAATATACAGTGGTACCTCGGGTTACAGACGCTTCAGGTTACAGACTCCGCTAACCCAGAAATAGTACCTCAGGTTAAGAACTTTGCTTCAGGATGAGAACAGAAATCATGCAGTGGCAGCGGGAGGCCCCATTAGCTAAAGTGGTACCTCAGATTAAGAACAGTTTCAGGTTAAGAACAGACCTCCAGAACGAAGTAAGTTCTTAACCAGAGGTACCACTGTACATTGCAGAGGAGAAAAAGAATAAAACCTAGTAGGTATAAACAGGCAAAACTACTTTATATTGAGGCAAAACCATTGATCCACCTTGCCCAGTACAACAAACTCTGTCTGGCAGCAGCTGCCCAAATCCTTAGGCAGAAACTTTTCCCTAATCCGCCCCTACTGTTTGACTTTTTTCTTTTGCAGTGGAAATGCCAAGGTTCTTACTAGGGACCTTTTGGATGAAAAGCACATGCTCTATTTCTGAGCTAGTCTTTATTTAATGATCAAATGAGAATTCCAAACATTCATTTTTTCACTATATACTTTGTAGCTGCTAAGGTGTTATGATGTCTAACTCAGTTCTGATGAGAACTGCTGGGATATTCTGGTTCTCCAGTGCCTCTTCTGTGAAAAAAGACATAAGCAATTACATTTGTTCGCAGAGATCTATGCTCTCTAGTACCGGGCAGAAAACGGAAAGAAAAGGTTGACTCTGGACTCCATCATAAAAACTACCAGCATTAGTTCTTGGAATGGCTGGCTCTGTTAAATATCTTTCCCTGTATAAGCAGGACTGCAAAATCAGTGATCAGAGAAACAGATTAAGAGAAAGGTGTTTTTTTTTAAAAAAAAAAAAATTGGAATCCTCGGAGATGAAAAACAACATGAAAGAAGAGATATTTCTAGCTCCCAACTTCATGGGGATTAAGATCCTTGCAGGGAAATAGGATGGGAGACTCGAATGCAACAACTGATTTCATGAACCAGACAGATATTGAATCCTTGTCTGGCAGTGCCCCCCAGAGCAGGGCTTTTGGGCAGAAGTCCAGAGTCCCAAATGGAGCAGAGCTGGCTCAACATCCTTGAAGTAAGTGAAATAAAACACACTACTCTCTCAAGATGTGAGTTCCCTGTACAGACCATTAAGTCTAGAGCCTAAACTTGCTTTTACAAGTTTGTGGGTGCTAGACACCCTAGATTTCTGGGTCTAGATGGAGTCAGAATTTAATTAAGACTAGGTCTGGGTCCCAGGCTTATGTGCATTAAGCTAGACCCTTTGTATTAGGCTGTGTGCTGGACAATGCTAATCCCCTGGAATCAACACATTGAAAGGCTAACTTCCAATGAGGTGATTACCTGGGATAATGAGCCATAACTCAGTGAGAGTTGGCAAACAGGCAGAGCCCCTTTCACTTCACAGATAAAGTCAGATTTAGAAGAGTTTGCAGCAGGAGTGATGTAATGTAGAAGTAAAGCAGCAGGCTGGAGAGAGAGACAAGGACAATGTTGATGTCTGCTTGGATCCTAGGCTGCACCTATGGGAGAAGCCAGACGCTCTTGGAGTGCAATGTTGGGAACGTCTCCATCATAGGCTCAGGTTGTATAATATATGTGTAAATAAGCCATATATCCTAAAGACACCACAGTTCCCACTGTGCCTCATTTCCAAAAGGAAACACGGACCTTTTCCAAAAGGAAAAGCGTACCTGGAACCTCACACTGTGAGGTGGGGTGTAACATTATTTAACTGCACAACCAACCGGGTCTTTTGCACCTCTCCATCTGCTCACACAGCCTCTTCCTTTTGCAATTGCTAACTCGCGCAAGTTAGCTACACAACTTCTGTATCTTCTGTTCACCCCCACTCCCAATCCTCCTAACCCCTGGATGGTTCTTTCCACTTGCCCATCTGCAACCTCTGGCTCCCCCCCCCCCACCTTCCTCCATTCAAAGCCTCCTGGCCATTTCTGACTCTATAGCTCCTGATCTAGCCTGAGTCCCCCAACCCCACCCACCTTTCCAAAATGCTTGGCTTAATCTTCTGGCTGCCTTGGAACATGCTCCTCCTGTTATAGCTGGCTCTCTCTTCTATCCACCTCCAGGTTCTTTGAGTCCTCCTGCCTGGCCTTCTTTGGAAAACCCCTCCCGCTCCTTCCTGGGAAGATGGTTATGTCAGACTATCCCTGACCAGCAGGTTGGGTAGTAGCTGTAAAAAAACACACACACACAAAAACCCTGTCCCACATCCTGCCATAGCTGGATACTCCTCCTCCCTTTGCGCACATGCTCTCCCTACATCTCCCCCCCCCCAAAAAAAAAACCTCTTGGCTAGACAGAAACCAAGCTTTGTCCCAGAACTTCTGCTCCTCTGCTGTACCTCTGACTATCCTTCCTTTTCATCCTTAATCTTCGAGGAGCCTGGCTCCTTGTCTCCGCCATCCTCCCCGCGAGAGAAGCTGCTTCTCCCTTGCTGCTGCCCCAGAGCCAACTTCCCCCGATCCCTGCGCAACAGCGGGCCACCCCTCCAGATCTCCATCCCTCTTATCTCCTGGAGAACTGTGTGTGTGTAGAGGGGGACCTCGTAACACCGGAATCCTCCCTCTCGCGTCGCTTTGGGAAGGAAACCCCCCAGCCCCCGTCCGACAGGCAGCCTCTCCCTGCACCAGCTGGCGACCCCTTTCTCTGTCCTCTCCGCTCTCCTGCCCCAGCTTCGGGGGGAAAGCCAATCTCCCCCAACACTTCCTGGGGTCGCCACCCTCGGCGACATCTGGCTCCGTCTCTCCCCCTCCCCCCTCTCCGCTTCATCGGCGGGCAAAGCAACCCAAGATCGCCTCTGGTCGCCCTCTCCCCCCACCCCTCTTTTCTCTCCTCCGCGCCTAGCCAAGCGCCGTCCATTGCATGTCTCTTCCCTCCTCCCGCTGGTCACGCCGCCGGCCCCAGTGACTCGCTCCCGCCGCAGGGGGCACCGCTCGCCTCCGCCTCCCTCCCTCCCTCCTCTCTCTCTCTCTCCGCGCGCCCTCGAGCGCGCCACGCAGCCGGAGAGGTCGGGCGCTGCGCAGGGGAGCCGCGAGGCCGCCCGATGGTGCTGCGGGGCGGCGGCGGAGGTGCCCGGCGCCTTCTGCTGCTGGCGCTGTGGCCGCCGCCGACGTCGCCCAGCGTGCTGCGCCTCTGGCTGCTGCTGCTGCTGGGGCTGCTGCTGCTGGCGGCGCTCGGGCATGCGTGGACCTACCGCGAGGAGCCCGAGGAGAGCGACAGGTGGGTGGGGCGGCGGCTTGGAGGGCCAGGGCGGCGGGGCCGGGTGTGAGGGAAGGGCCTGTTCCGCGTCCCCTCAGCTTGCCTCCTTTCCCGCGCCCCGGCTCCGCGACGGCCGCAGCTGCCCCCGGAGGAGACGTGAAGGGAATTGGACTTTGGACGTCTCTCAGGCGACGGTTTAAGCACGGTCTCTCTCTCTCTCTCCTCGCAGGGAGGTCTGTTCCGAGACCAAAGTGGCCACCACCAAGTACCCGTGCCTCAAGCCCAGCGGGGAGCTCGCCACCTGCTTCAGGTCAGTCCGCGCCGCCGGTCGCCCGAGCGCCTCTTTCAGCCGCCGCGAGGGCGGAGCGAGCGGGGCTGCGCGCGCGTTTGCGCGGGGGTTCCTGAGGCGCTGAGGAGAAAAACGGAGTGGGGGTTCGAGGGCAGAGGCTAGTTGAAGACCTTCCCCCCCAAATATCCCCACACACACATATATCTCACACAGGCACCATACTTCTCTTTCTTAAAAAAAAATTATTATTAAAATAATTCAGCATTAATACACACATATACAAACATATATTTCATACAGTCCTTAAAAATGTTCATACATACCCCCACACAACCCCACAGATACTTCCTTGTCCCATCACCATCCAGCCTACCTTTGTGTTAGACTTCCAATCTACTCGGTTGCAACATCTTTCCACTTCTATTACTTTCTTTCACACACCTTTAACCCAATTTTCTGCTTCTTTTTCTATTACACATTGTTATCCATCTTATTTAGTGTTTCAGTATTTAAAACGGAACTTGTTTATTCTAATAGGAGTTCTGATTTTTCAGGCACCATACTTCTCATTCGTGTGTGTGTGTGTAATATTATCTATATAATATATCTATCTATTAGGGTTGCCATGTTTCAAAAAGTAAAAAGCAGGACGCCGCCGGTTTTTAAGGAAACCACCGAAATTATTGAGCTTTTTTGAGGAAACCCTCCAAAGTTATTGAGGTGGGGTTTTTTTACACAAATGCCAAAGACTTTTTCGACTGACTCGCCTAAAATCCAGGACAAAGCGCCATCTTTCAGAAATCCCCACCCCATGTCAATTCTACCTTTGAAATCCCAGGAATGTCCGGACGTACAGCAGCCATAATATAGATATAAAGGGAATTCCCGGACATATCCAGAATTTCTCCATTGGAAATAGAGTCCGGGGAAAACGTCTGCAAATTGGTAAAAATGTCCAGGGAAACCCGAGCATATGGCAACCCATGTTGGAAGTGTTGGTTTTGGGGGGCAAATTTCCTTAAAAATAGCTCAGAAATTTTAAATTTGCCCCCCCCCCAAGAAAAGCTCAGCAACTTTGCCAAAGAAAAAGCTCAATTTATGTGTCCGGGTTTTCACATTTTGAAATATGGCAACCCTAATCTATCTATCACACAGGAACCATGCTTCTCCCACAACGTGTCTGAGCCCCAGAGGCTTGGGACTATCCCTTGTTTTATTTATATCTTCATTAAAAAGCATTTATTTTTACTGTTTTATTTGTAGACCACTTAATCACAGGTGTCTCTGTGTGTGATGTGCAAGGAAATCAATAGTACAATGAGGTTAAAGGTTAAACTACACAACCAGAATTCACTTAAAATGCCTGCTGAGGTCGGGCATGAAATTAATATATTTCTGCTGAAATCAATATATTAATATGATCGCTTTGTATTAACAAAAGAAGGGAAGTGTCAAGGGGTATGCAAGGATAACACTAAAAATAAATAAAACAGTGATATTAGAACAGAGAAGAATGGGGGGTCAGAAATAGCAGCGTTTGATATTCTGGGTTAGGGAAAGCCTGGGCAAAAAGACAGATCTTCACAGGATGCCTTGTGAACAGAGGCACCTGGGAGACCATGGTGTTTAAAAGCACACCCCTGAGCATGTGCAGAGTGTCATTTTCCTTCCTACGACACTGCCCAGAGAAAGGGAAAGGTGTGTGTGTGTGTGCGCACGCACACACACAAAAAGAGCAAGAGAGAACATGCAGGTGAACAGGTAGCAACAGGAAGAAGTAGCAGGAGCAGAGTTTGATGGGCCTCAAGGGTTGACAGGAGGCTCTTCTGGGCTGTGGGCCTTGGCAGATGCCTAGGGTGCCAAATCGTGGTCTGGTACCCTGGGCTGAGACCCCCCCTCCCATTTGCCAGGTGTCTATCACCTGACACCATAAGGACATCATGTGGTTGACAGGTGCATTGTTCTGCTGGCTTGTCAAAGTGGGGCCACAGGGTATGTGTGCGTGTTTAGGAATCTGTCTTGCCAGGTGGATCCAGTTCCCTACCCCTGAGCTGCCAGCAAGTTCTGTTTCCTCAGCTATTGACGCTTCTGTACATCTCCCTTGCTTGTGGGTTGGTGGCTCTTTCTCTCTCTATGTGAGATAGCATCTCAGGGCAGGGCTCTCTTTGCACCCCGAGACTTCCAGTTGTTCAGCTGTATTATAAAATGTGAAGGGAGCCTTTGCAATTCCATAGGGGGGGCACTTGGAAGAGTTGAGTGTCAAGAAAGAAACCTTGATTGCCCCTGGATCCCTGGCATTTGTCTGGTGCGTGTTTACATACACAAGTTTCCACACTTTAAGCCAGTGTTTACTGCTTCAAATCTGGAGTATATCCCAGAACAACTCTGCTTAGAAATTAATAATTGGACCTAGTATAAGCTCAGTGACAAACCATATACCAGGCAATTTTATATAAGGGGGTTGTTATTTATGGCTTAAATTCCTGCATACGTTTACTGTGATGCTGCAATGGTGCCTTTTTTGATTCTGCAAGTGCAGGCATACAATGCTAACAAGCCTGTTTGCAATACTTTAAATGGTGCTTGTGTGCATAGGCATGAAGGCCGGTCTTCAGTGGTGTGCTGTGAGCATCTGACCACATGTATTTGAGCATGCAACCATAGACAACAATTTACAATGCCCTCACATGCATAGGGGAAAAATTTCTGTAAAGATGAGCAGGGAGACTGCTCTCCTCTTCCCCTGGTTTTCAAACCACATTGTTTATTATTTCTGGTTACAACAGAAGCACAAAAAACCCGGGTGCTACAGAGTAACACATTCAGTAAATAATTAAATAGGTTTGTGAAGTAAGCATGCATACATCCCCTTTCTAAGATTAAATAAGGAGGGTGGTTGTTTGTCCTGTTTTGATAATGCTGATATAAAGAATCAAAGCATGTTGCTGTACACACACTTCTTCTTTTTTTACCCTTTATCCTTAAATATAAGCAAGATTAGGTTTTTGGAGTTTGTTGAATCTTGCTAGCTGCCCTATTGAAGTTTCTGCGCTCTGGTACTGAAATGGTGTTCTTGCAGAAGAAAATGCCTCTGGGATTTCACCCTGAGTGTTTACACAACCCCAGTGCCATTGCTGATACAGGAACCCTTTGGTATCTCTAAGAAATAGTGATGGCTTGTACTGCGGACCTAAACAAACTTATTTGGAAGGAAGGTTGCACTCCTAATATTATTCACCAGGATGCAAGCCCCATTGAAATCACTGTGATTTATTTCTGTCTAGACATGATTAGGATCTGGCTGCAAGTCTCGCTGATTTCCATGAACTTATTTCTCTGAAAGCTCTTCACACATTTTAAAATTTTTTAGTGCGCACCTAAAATGTAAACTCTGAATGCAATAATGATGTGTTTGCAAATGCGTATAATACACGTAACTAAGGAATCAAGATTTTCTGCAGCTCTCAGCAAATTTTGGTTTACCCTGCTAAGTGTGCAAGATAGATGTAGATGTGCTGAGGACCACAGTTTTAGAGTATGTTCATCATTAAAGGTTAGTGCTGGTTTATTGCTCTGATGACCTGCCGTGGTTTGACACTGAAAAACCAGCTGTAGTAGTTTACGGTTTTCCCCCCTGGGATAGAAAGGAATTACTTCTTCCTTCCTGGGCAGAAATGGGTTGGTAGAATAGCCTTTTCAAATACTCTGTCACTACTCAGTTGGTGCAAGGAGATATGGGCTAAGCATTACTTTCTTTCTCAGCCTTTGGGGCAAAACACAGAGAAACCTCTACACTGTCTACAGCAATGCCTAGGCAAATGTTACAGAAGCGAAGCAGTTACAATACTGAATATAATTTGGGAGTGCATTATAATCACTGTGTGGAAAAACTGAATGTGCCCTGAGCGATTGCAACGATCTTGCCTTTTAGTATTGGAGAAATATATATCATATATGGTGCAGTACTTTATGGCGCTTAGTGAATATAATAATATATAATAATAATTTATTATTTATACCCTGCCCATCTGGCTGGGCCTCCCCAGCCACTCTGGGCGGCTTCCATAAAAACCAAAAATACAGTAAAATCACACGTTAAAAACTTCCCTGAACAGGGCTGCCTTAAGATGTCTTCTGAATGTCAGGTAGTTGTTTATCGCTTTGACATCTGCTGGAAGGGCGTTCCACAGGGTGGGCGCCACTACCGAGAAGGCCCTCTGCCTGGTTCCCTGTAGCTTTGCTTCTCGCAATGAGGGAACCGTCAGAAGGCCCTCGGCGCTGGACCTCAGCGTCCGGGCAGAATGATGGGGGTGGAATATGGATGTAAAATTCTGTAACTCACCTGCCACCTGCACTTGTTTGGCTGATGCATGTGGCCCTCCCTGACTCAGAAACTAGAGGCATCATGACCATACTGGTTTGTAGAGAACTGTGCAGTTCTGAAGTTCAACATGCAAGAAGATTTAATGAACTGTGTGACAATGTATGCATAGTTTATAAGCGACTTCTCTGGTTGGGCCGCCTTGCTTTCTTGTGGGAAAGGCTACTTCAATTTATTTGGCAGGGGTGCTGTTAGATTTCCAGTGCCTTGGAACATTGACACATTTTAATAATTTTAGTAACACATTTTAATAATAAAAAGCAAAAGCGTTAAGGAGTGAAAACACATAGCAACGCAGGCTAATGATTTATCCACAAGTCCAATCATTACAGGGTTGTGGAGCCTGTGGACCCTCCAGATGTTGCTGAACTACAAAATCCATAATTGTGTATCATTGACGCTGTTGGTTGAGGAAGATGGGAGTTGTAGTCCAGCAGGGCCAGGGACTGGCTGGACACTGAGGAGTGGTGGCTGGATACTGATGAGTGGGCACTGGGAGAAGGTGGGTTGGAGACCCACTTGGAAGAAGGGGTCAATGAACTGGGGGAACCTATAACAGCCAGGAGACGAGAGTCAGAGGCAAGAGAAGCTGCAGGATTGGAGGGTGAAGAACAGGTGCAGGAGGTGAGAGAGAGAGGTCAGGTTGGTGGAGACTCAAGGGCTTGCACACCTCCTCCTCCTGCCCCCACCTCTCCTGCTCCGCTGTCTCCCTGGTCCAAAAGAGGGCTGAAGTAGAGAAGCAGAAGGCTATATTCAGGTGTAGTCTTCACCTGCTTATGTGCAGCTCAGGTGTGGGAGATCCCTAAGCCAAGGTCAAGGGTGGGGCCTTTCTGTTGTGGCAACTGCCTCATTAGGTGCCCACCTAGGAGTATCTGAGAGATGATGAACTGATGCACATACCTTTTCCTAACTTGTAAGTGTATTTTTGACAATAAAGAGTCAGTTCCTCCCTCTGGATATCCCTTGCCTGACAGCGCTGTGATAAGCAACATTTGGAGAGCCACAGGTTAGCTACCTCTGCCTTTATGACATGCCTTATGGCAGTGAGGAGCCCACTCCGTGTTTTAGTACTTTTGCATCTGTGCAGCACAATCCTATGTGTGTTTACTTGGAAGAAACTTCCACTGACAAAATGATACATGGTAAAATACGGATGACAAATTTCACTTAACATGAAACTTTATTTTGCAATGAAATTGGGAAAAAGATCCACGGAAAGAAAAAGCTCTGCATAACCAAGAAGGGCCACTAATTAAGAGAAGAATGGAAAAGGAAAACCACTTCTTTATTATATAATGGGTGGGCTTTGGGGATCAGGTAAAACAAGTTAATAAAATGTTCACTAAGTGTTGAGAGAGTTTAGATGTATTTGTTATGCAGTTGAATCATTGTCAGAAAGTGTATATACCTGAATCTGTATTTGATTGGGATGTGGTCAGAAGCTTAAAGGACTTCCACATAGGAGATAAACAGAAACCATGATCCTGTAGCATCTTCTTAAAAAATTGTAATTCTTTGTTTGCTGCACTGACTGAGTGTGAAACTTTTGTCACTTTTGTGCTGTGATGGTGATGGTGCTTTGCCAACAGTGCAGTGCCATGTGTGTCTGGTAGAGTCTCTTATTCTGAGATGACCCTAGAAGGATTGTGAGAAATGTCCTGATTGTGGCTCGTGTTATGTGGCTGTCAAAAGTGGTGTTCTCTTGGTGCTAAAGCTCGAGGATAATGTGTTTCTTTGAGACGCAGCGTGTGCCTGAAGAGCAGCTGATTGCATTATACATGTAAACATTTGCTGCAGGCCATCTGAGAAGACGTATGACTGGTTTAATGGTTGCATGCTGTTTATAAAAATTGTTAACTAAATCCAGGCAGACAGCAGTGATTAACATTGGAAAGGGTCTGTCATTTTCCCAAGCTAAGTCCTTTGGCCTCTGTTGATGTTCAGTGTTTAGAGAAAGCTGGATCTGTGTGGCAAAATGAAATTACAGCTCCATATGTTCTTCTGCTGTAGGGTTAGTTATGTGGGGGGAAATTGCTTTAGTTTATATTTTAATGTGAACCTATCCAATTTGCACTTGCTGAAAAAATATGTGAACCAAAACACAGCTATCTTTCAAAACAAGCACCTCTCTGAATTTTGCATTGCAGTTCTCCAGCCAGATAGTATCTACATAAATGCATGTATTAGGGAGAAATGCACATTAAAAAGCAATATATTCGGGGATATTCCTTGCAAAAATGTGCATACTAAAGACTTATTTTTAAAAACCCACAAACTGATGTAAAAATGATATGCAGAGCGGAATTAAATTTCTGTTTAAATTTCTACCCTACCCTTCATCCCAAAGGAGCCCAGAGCAGCAAACATCAAAATGTTAAAACAATACAATTACAAATAAAATAAAAGTGTATTTAAAAACATCTACAAACATGTAAAAACTCTTTAAAAACAATCACATACCCTCATACCTAATTTCAAGGTTGCAAACAGCAGTGTTTTTCAGCCATCAGATACCTGAGTAAGCAGGAAACTTCCCCCCTCCCAATTGCTCCTTATGCTCAACAACGAGGGGGACAGACACAGCTGACACACAAGGGATGGAGCCACCACAGAGAAGGCGCCGTCATGGGTCAATGCCAACTGAGCAGCAGTGACAGGTAGCACCACCAACATGACATATCCTGCTGATCATATGGCCTGAAATGATTGATACTGGGTGAATTGTTCCAGTTACTTGGTCCCAAGGTGAGCAGGTCTTTTTATGCAAGTACCATCACCTGTAATTGGGCTTGGTAGTTCACTGGCAGCCAATGCAGAGTTTTCAGGGCATATTGTCTCATCAGGCTGCCCCCTATTTAACTTTTTTTTTGTGTGCCCTTTATTAGTAAAATTATCTCAAAATGGCTTACATAAAGCACCACCACGGTTAATTAGCAAAAGCCAGCTATCAAAATAAAACGGATAATAAATCTCACTCAGAATCATTAACACCCAGTGGCAAAATTTTGTCAATGCCATCATTAGGCTCAGAGTGGTTTGCAGAAGTTTATCTAAGCACTAATAGTTCTTGTTCTTTGCAGGATAAATGAGGTCAGTGAAAATGGCATTGGAGAAACATTTTTAAAAACAACAACAACAGATTTAACTGGGATGGGTAATTGTGTCTCTTGTGTTCTGCCCAGAAGGCAAGAAGATCTTTACTCCTAGGCTCTGGGAGTGCATCACAAACTGTCATTGGCAACCATTTTTGTAAAATTCAGTTGCAATTCCCGTCCAATGTGATGCACAAAGTATTAAGGCTTTTATGTGCTATGGTGCTTTTGATTAAAAAATGTCCTTCTGACACATTCTGCCCTTTTTATTGCTTCCTATTTATTGCTGTGGGGTTAGTGATGAGTTGTTCCTTAATTTAATTAGTCGGCTTCAGTACCTCAGGGGTATGTGTGTTAATGATGGTTTTCCTGCCGTTATTTTTCCCTAGAACATGGAAGTAAAGAAAAGAGCAATTCATGATATAAAAGGGACAGAAACTGCAAGGAGGAAACCACTAAAAAACATTGCAGGGGACCTTTATTGAATAAGACTTATAAGGATTCTTGACCCTAGAGAAGGGCATTCCTGGGAAATAGAACATATAGCAAGCGTTATGTGTCAAACCACCATTTTAGTTTCCCTTATGTCTGATTGTGGAAAAGCAATGCCTTGATAGTGCTAAAGGCCCTAGTGTACAAGTAGCCAATGTTTTCCTGGGAAGCATCCTAGCAGTGTAAGGACAGATCTTTTCTTCATTGGTACTGCATTATATATAGCACTTGCCAAATTTTAGCAACTGCTTGCAGAATAATGAACATCTTATTTTGATTTATTTTCTCTAGATTTGGAAAAGCTCGTGTTAATGAGGGAAGCGGGAAAGGTTTTTTTTGTAACAAGTTTTGCAAAGGATGACCGGAATGACAATGAACTAGATTTTCAAGTGCTAAAGATTAATGCAAAGGGTCAGGTGATGAAGACCTGCTTTCCTAAATAAAGACCAAGCAAGATATCTTATTACTAACCTCCTCTGCGTAACCTGATCCACTTTCCCCGAAGATAAAGCTTTTAATGCATGAGAGGTACTTTGAATCATAGTGATCGCTCCAGTGGGATTAGCTCTGAGTCAACTGCACAAAAACATATTTAAAAGTCTCTCTCACATTATTTATATACTATGTGTGAATTCATGTTATTAATGTGGGGGAGAAATCAACGAAGGAAGTATTACATTTGGGCTATAGACTGATTTAAGACCGTTCTGTGAAAACGCACAAGTGCTAGTGCAAAGAGCCTCAACACTAGTACA
The DNA here is from genome assembly GCF_964234715.1 of Podarcis melisellensis. Taxonomy (NCBI): domain Eukaryota; kingdom Metazoa; phylum Chordata; class Lepidosauria; order Squamata; family Lacertidae; genus Podarcis; species Podarcis melisellensis. Next base: position 48,015,625 of record NC_138543.1, read on the forward strand.
CAACAGTGCTACTTATTATTGTTGGCATCCGTCTGTCTCAAGAGACAATGGAGTGTGCCTTCGGGGGTGAAGTCAGACCACTGGAGAATCACAGCGCCTGCTGTGGCTGTAGAGACTGGTAACTTGCAACTGCTACCTCCCACATTGCTTTGGCCAGAAGACCTTCATCTGTCTGTCTGTCTGTCTGTCTATCTATCTATCTATCTATCTATCTATCTATCTATCTATCTATCATCTATCTATCTATCTATCTATCTATCTATCTATCATCTATCTATCTATCATCTATCTATCTATCTATCATCTCTCTCTCTATCTCTATCTCTCTATCTATCTATGGCATTTCAAATTGGTTGTTCACCTTTCCACAAATCCTTATGACACCCATACTTTTTATAGCTGTGGAAGAAACCCATGAATGAGGTACGAATAGGCTTACATTGCTGACAAACTGGATAGTAAACTGTTCATGATGATACTCACTAAAGCGCAACTTAGAAACCATTTTGATCCTGCATGCCTGTGTTTGAGCTACCTACATTTCGCTGGGGCTAAGTCATTCTGTTGGCTCTAGTGGTTTGTGGATAGCAGCCAAAAATCACCATGTGCAAGGAAATTTCAGAGTGATTACATCTGAAAGTATTGCTCTGTATTGTCTCATTTTAGCTTATTGTACAATATGACATGGGGCCTTTCCACATCATCACAATCCCTATCCGTAGAGGTGGGTGGCATTCTACCTACCTCACAGGGACCCTGTGAAATAATTCATTTCTGTCAATGCTTTACAGATAAAGAGCCAAGGACGGTTCAGTGTATCTCTTCCAAGGCCATGAAGCAAAATCCTTGGCTTGTGTTGTGATCTGAATTTGAGTCAAGCCAACATGTGCTATGGTAGTTTTCGAAGGTTTTTTATTATTATTAAAATAACTGTCAAAATTAGTGGTTGACTCTTTGCACATTTGTGAGTAAATGGTGAAGTCTAACTCCCTGCATGTTTTCTGAGAGCTTGAAGTAAGTTGAATTCACATTCTGGTTTGGTTTAGTTTGCATTTTGTTATTGAAAGGCTGCCTTTTATTTTCACAAGAGTACCTAAGAACATCTGTTAAATTATAGTTAAGCTTTTTGGCAGTACCTTTTTATGGAATACATATCTACCTCGTGCTACGTATTTAAGCGGTCTACTTGTTCTTAAGTAAATAAAGTAGCGTGTAAACAACAAGTCTTTTAGCTACATGCATGCAAGATGAGCTTTTGCTACGGGTATCTGCGTAAGACATATATCTTTACTGCTGTGGCTACTGCTACTTTTGACATTTTAGTCTGTCCTCTGTATTGCGTGTAGGGAATGTAATATTACAGTTTCATGGTAACATTAAGCATTTCATAGCTGAAGTTCTCGAAAGAGCGCCTCCAGAATAATAATTTGGTAGGTTGCTACCAAATTAGTAAAAACGTGTCTTTACTGTTCCTTGATTCCCCTCGCTAATTGTAAAGGATTCTTACCATGTTTACAATGAATGGTGCAGATGGGCTCCTACTTTAACTCCTCTCCCTGCAGGAGCAACAAACCATGATTCCCATGATTAGTGTTACTGCTGAACTGAGGATTGTGCTTTATTTCTCTCCATACAAACCGTGACATGAAGCCAAAGTTTGTTCTTGGCATCCCAAATATCTTCTGTGTCAGCAGTAACAAATCATGAACCCCAGTTTGGACATAAAGCTAAATCAGGGATTGTGGTTTGTGTTGCTCGTGGTGTGGGAGGAATGAGTTGCCAGTTTCTGGGGCCATCTCATAGCCTCCCCCGAGAACTTTGATGAGCAGGACAGTGGGAGGAAGAGGCCGTGTGCACTAGAGCTCTCCTGCTCAAGCTTCTGACTTGCAGCCAGGCCCTTCCGCTGAGGCTCTCCCTTTGGACTTTTCGTAGCCCCCTTGCCTTCATTGGCTCAGGGTGAGGAGGTATGGCCACCCAATGCCAGTGTGCTGGTCCCATGGGTGACCCGAGAGGCGAGGTCCAAGTCCGGTCTGTGGTCAAAGGTGCAACGTGGAGGCAGTCCATAGTAGCTGAAGCTGGGTGCAGGGCAGGGAGTCGGGTGAAGTCAGGAACAGGCTTGCAAGCAGGGAGCCAGGGCGGGTCAGGAGCTCAGGCAGGGAAGCAGGACAGGGTTCAGGCAGGAACTAGCAACCAACAATGTTGCTCCCACAACTTGGGACTGGGACTGGCCGGCTTTTATCTGACCCGAGGCATAGGGCAGCCCCGATCCCCTGGTGACTCGCCTCTCCTGGCCTGGAGGCGAGCACTCCTTTTGCGGGAACTTAGTTCCCTTCTCCTCTCTGCCCTGAGCCTCTGCAGCTCAGGAGAGGCTGGAAGGTTACCGGACCCAGAGGCAACCTCAGCTTCCTCTGACGGGGCTGAGAGTGGAGCACCTGCAGGCAATGGGTCCTCCATCACCTCAGGAGCCAGAGCAGACTCAGCTGATGTTTGCACCTGAGGATCCTGCACAGGTGAGGACCCTTCAGGCTCATGCCCCAGCCCCGGCTCAGCTGGTTCTGGAGGTGGGGAATCCTGTGTAGGATGGGATCCCTCAGGTTCAGCATCCGAGTCCGAATCCCAGGCCATCACAGCCAGGGAGGCCACTTCTCTGCCAGATGGAGGGGCAGGGGAGCTCCACAGCATGGACTGAGCTGTCAAGGGTGGAGGAAAGCCAAGGTTGCCTTTCTGAGGTGCACATCAAGAGGCGGCAGCAGGCCAGGCCAGGAATTTTCAGCAAGACAGGTATATATGCAAGTAGCTGAACTGTCCCTACCTCTCTTTAAAAACATGGTGGGTAGGTGGAGCCAATTGCTGGAAAAAACTTCATGCTCTTGTGCAGTCTCTGCTCCTGGTCACAGAATCCTCAACCCTGACCTTGTTTCTGAGCTGCGGTTAGGAAACCTTGAAACGCCTCTCTTGAGTAGGTTTGTTCCTTGCTGCATCTGTGGTGTCTAAGGCTGTCTGGATTAATTCCTGCTCTGGTCTTGTTGCTGAGTTTGCAGCTTTTGTTTGTTGGCTTCTTTATGCATGAGAAAGTGCATGTCTCCTTCATGGGTAGGAACAGGACAGCCTAATTCAAGACGTTCATATTAAAGTGCAAAGCCCTAAATGACTTGGACCTCAATATCTGAAAGACCACCTCCTTCTCTACAGACCCTCTCGGGTTTTAAGATAAGCAGAGGGGGGTCCTCTTGGTACTTCCACCTCTCTCAGCAATTTTGGGGGGATTGGAGAGGGAATTCTCTTCGGCAGCCCTTAAGTTGTGGAATTCCCTCCCCCACAGAGTTGCGTCTGGCATTTTCATTATGCGGTTTTCGTCATATGCTGAAGACATACCTCTTTCACACCTGATATACATATATACATACCACACACACACACACACACACACACACACACACACATATGCATAAATGATTTGAAATTGTTAATATTGGTGTGCCTGGTTTTTTAAATCATTGGGACCTTATGGTGAAGGATGGGAATTAAATTGAAATCATCCTAATCTCCATATTCATAGTAAACCATAAATTTTGGTTTACTGCTGGGGTCATTGAACTTTTTGAGTCCGTGGGCACATTTGCAAACCAACGAAACCTTCCTGGGCACCCCCCACCCCACAACCAAGTAGAGACCGCAACTTATTCTTTTGGCTACAATTCATCAGACACGAGAAGGGGAAGGGTCACATGTAAATCCACAGGTGTCATGTTGCCAATCCCTGGTTTACCATGTGAATGTTGCCTTTGAGTGGTTGGTAAGTAAACAAACAACAATTCAATTCCCCCTGATGAATAGCACTTCAAGTGACCAATTCATAGTATCCCATAGCAAGATCAACCCTGGTATATCTACCGATGAGTTCTGGCCTAGCAAAATATGGCAGTGTATCCCCCAGTTGTATCACAGATGAAAACCAGGGATACAGTTGTAAAAATTTATATTTTTTCCTAATATATTTGTAATGCAGAGAACAAGCAACGCTGACCTTTAAATCAGCAGAGGTCTGGCTATATTGCAAAGAGTAAATGAATACAGCAGATTTTGCTGTGGAGTTCAGAGACCTGAGACTCCTAGAAATAAGAAGCTGGACTGAGGCTACGGTTATTAAAGGAAGATGTTCATTTCAGGGTATTTTCCTTCTTCTCAGTTGCAGACATGCTGGCGTTTCCCCTTCCAGAATTGTCTCTAAATCCTGTGGTGGACCAATCTAGGCTTAGGTTGGAGGATACTGGAATTCTGGTCTGCATCAAGGAATGAACCTGACATACAAATTACAAGCATCTACAAGAATGTGTAACAGTGCTGGGCAGAAACCTTATGGTAGCAATCCCCGGGGGCAGCAGTTCTTTGTATGAGCTGCTGGGTGTGATATGGCAGGCTGCTCTGTATTTATTAAGACATGTATCTATTGCAATCTACATTAGTCCCAAGGTGATAAACACATTTTTAAAAGCAACACCAACAATAAAAGTGCATTACATGAAGCTCATGTACTGTACATATGCATTTGCAGTTGAAACAAGATGAAATCCCTCCCCCCACCGCCATCAGATATTTATAATGCAGTCCTAAGCATGTACAGGGACGCGGGGAATGCTGTGGGTTAAACCACAGAGCCTAGGACTTGCTGATCAGAAGGTCAGCGGTTCGAATCCCCGCGACGGGGTGAGCTCCCGGTCCCTGCTCCTGTGAACCCAGCAGTTCGAAAGCACGTCAAAGTGCAAGTAGATAAATAGGTACCGCTCCAGCGGGAAGGTAAATGGCGTTTCCGTGCGCTGCTCTGGTTCGCCAGAAGCGGCTTAGTCATGACCTGGAAGCTGTATGCTGGCTCCCTCGGCCAATAAAGAGTCGGTCACGACTGGACCTAATGGTCAGGGGTCCCTTTACCTTTACCTTTAAGCATGTACATTCAGAAGTTATTCCATGAAATTCAGTGAGGTTTACTGTCAGGTAAGTGGTTATAGGATTGTAGCCTAGATCATTAGAGTCAAGGGAAGAAGTGACAGCTCTAACAAATCTTGCCAAACAAAAACAAGTAATAAATGAACAATTTTTCAAAATCATTCGCAAAACTTCACCAAGCTTAACCACAATGAATTAATTTTGCCAAAATTAATAGTGGGGACAGGTTAAATGTATGATATGAGGGGTAGAGAAGGCATTCTCTATCAAATGCTAAACTCTCTGAAAAAAGTTCTGAGTCATCCTTTCTGAATCCAGGGTCTTGCAGTTTGTAAGAAGAAGACTCGGTTAAAACTTAATCAGGCAGGACATTTTGTTCAAACAAGCTTTCCTAAATACAGAAGCTGGATACTGTTGGAGACTTATTTTATCTCTACAGTTTTGTATTACAAAGTTTTGATTTGTTCTTAAACTTGTTTGTTGCAAATGCACGCAGGGTCCTCTTTATTTAGCCTTTGGCTGATAATTCCCGGCTCCTTTTTACGCAAGTGTTTCCTTCCTGTGGTAATGATAAGATGTGGGATATATTGCTTTGACTTCTTGTGACCTGCTTATTTGTTCCCATTGCGGCTGGGGGTGGGGTGGAGAGACATGTGAGACAGACAGCCCCCATTTTATCATAAAGCAGCTCATTTGCATTTCCATGAGAAGGCCATTCCTTCTGTAAATATGGGACTTGGAGGCAGACGCAATTCCTACCTGCATTTTAATGCCATATTGTATATGAGCAGAGTTGCCTTGCTCAGCGATAGCCTGAGACATTTGGGCACTTGAAGCAAAATGCCTTGTTACCACCCCTATAATGGGGTAGGCAAATGTGGGAAAGTTTGGGGAGACAGGAGAGGATATATTGTTTATTGATATCCTTCCTAACTTGTGCTAGCAAGTTCTATAACTTAGCAGAGTTTTAACATTCCCCTTTAAATGCACAGCAGGTAGCTGGTTGCAAGCTTGATTAAGCTTCTCAATACAGATTCCTGGTAAGATCCCTTTATTTCCCTCTTAAAACAATAAACATGCCACAATCTTATTTAAGATATATAAAAGTAGTTTACTCACATTATCAGTTCACAGTTGGATCCCTGAAGGCAGACTTAGTTACAGATATATATACATGTGAGTCTATCCTATATGGAGATAATCCCCTTGTCCTCTGTTAGCTGATCATCTCTAGCTAAAAAAGCTGCTGGTTCATCAAAGAGAGGAAGTCAAAAAGAGATAGATGGCTGCATGCCTTGTGCTTTTGTTACCTGCACAGGTAAGGTCACACCCACCACTAGTCACATGCAAGAGGAAGTATGTGCCAGCACAGGAGGAAACAGGAAGTTTTCAACTGGCTGGCCCAAACATCCCCTTGCATGTCCACTCTAGGAAAACAAGGAATGTTGTACTTGACTTCTACTTATGTATCACATCCCACAGCAAATTCCGTAAGGAGGCCTTTTCAGAGTCTTCTCCATTGGGACGGTAGGCAGGGTGAGATGCTTTCTGCATCCCCCCTCCCACCTGGTAGTGGGGCTTTGCCACACTGCTGGGAGGGGTGGAGAGATGACCTCCTCCCCTCTCGCTGACTTGGCATTCTGCAGAGGTTTGTTGCTGTTCCCTTTCTGCCCTTAGAGACTACGGAGACCCGTGACAAAGCTGGATAGTGGAACGGGTGTGTAGCCCTTTGCGGGGGTGCCACTTGAGGCAGGTGCCTCCTCCTGCCTCATGGGTGAGCCGGCACTTAATACTGATTTAAGAATAAAGGAGGCAAACAAACAGAGCCTGGCTTTTCACGTAGTTATGTCGTGCATGCTGTTTCTCAGTGTTCAGAATAAAATATTGCACTATGCTGGCAGCAGTATGATGTAGAGATGGCTAATGATGGATGCGTTGCTTCATTGAAAAACATTTATTAATACTCAATATTAATTTTGTTTTAAATAGGAAAGTATTTTCCAGCCAGACCCTGTGGTTATATGCTGACATATGATATAGTAATAACAGGCAAAACTTTTGTAGTAATACATTTTGGCAAATGATGTGAAAATAAAAGATCCCTTTTTGTTTTCCAAAGGCAACAGCAAAAGCAAGACATGATACAATCTTGTTGTGGGTCCAAGTGCAACAGCAAGGTTCCTTCAGCTAGTTCTACTGCGGTTCTTTAACAGCAGCAGTGTGTTTCTAGTTAAAGCAGATGATATAGCTGTGCTTAGCTCTTTCTGATCTGATGGTTGAGATTCTTCATTTGTTAAGATATGAATTTCAGTACATAACTCCTTTTCCCTCCCTTACTAATTCGCTCAACAACAAGGAATGCTGTGGCATCATTTATCAAAAGTTGGGAGACCTAACTTCCAGTGGCAGTGACTGAACCTTTATTTGCATTGGAAAGTCTACTTAAGTATAAAAGCATACTCCAAAATGATCCGGAATCCCTTTGATTCCATAAATCTCCGGGGGCGTTCCATCCTAAAGGGGGAGACTGGTGCTGCTAGACCAAACTTCACCAGATAATGGCCTGATCATGACATCAGGGCTAATTCGCACCCCATCTTAATATCCAGACCAGCCTCCTCACACCAAATCAAGGGCCCTAGATGGAAGTACAGTAGTACCTTGGTTTAAGAACAGCTTAGTTTATGAACAACTTGGATTAAGAACGCTGCAAACCCGGAAGTAGGTGTTTTGGTTTCTTAACGTTGCCTTGGAATAAGAACATGTTCTACTTCCTGTTGAGCGTGTTCCATTTGTCAATTGAGTCCCCTGCTGCTATGGGAAAGCACGCCTTGGTTTAAGAACACTTTGGTTTAAGAACGGAATTCCGGAACGGATTAAGTTCATAAACCAAGGTACCACTGTAATATAAAGGAAGAGTTGAGCTTTTTGTTAGGAGGTATGGAATAATTAAGAGCTAGAGTTGAGAGTTGGCATAATTTAGTAACCAAGAATGTGAATTGGGATTACCCTGGTTTCAATCTCAGCCCTTGTCTGCAGTCATGACCTACTTGATAGTAATACTTACATGATGTGGTTGTATGATTACTTAGAAACCTTATGTGAAGCACTTGGCATAAGTTTCTACAGTTTCAGAATAATTGGAAGCAACAGTATTGCCTAATACTGGTTTTCTTCTACGGTATTTTATCTGGTGAAAAGAAATTGATTTTTAAAAAGTTTTCCATTGGTTCAGTGATATGGGAAAAGACTCCCTCCGCCATCTTGAAAGTAAATGGGTAGGCTTCTGTTGTGTGTATCTGTGCATAGCACACTAATGGCAGAAAGAAATTGCTTCCACTTGCTTTCCAGAACAGAGCTATGTTAAGTACAGTATATGTATACATCTGTTGAATGCAGTTTCTTACAAACTCCAGTACTTTATGCGGAAAGACTCTTGTGTTTCATTCCTTTCCCAGCCTGTGACCTTTTCCATACAAGGCCTCTGCCCTGCCACTGAAATCCACAATATCTGCAGCATCTTTGAAAACAGGATTTAATATTTGTTCATATACAGGAAATTGCCTGAGTCCTTATCTTAATTATTAAAACATTTGCCGGTAGGGGGATACAGTATTTCAGACCTTTGATTCCAAATATGTAAAGGAAACATTCAGCCCGATAACATCAAGGTAAGACCGTTTATTCAGCAGAAATACACTTGTGCTTTTGTCAGGCGCTAATTGGGGTGCTAACTGAAAAGTACAGTTGTGTAAAGTCTCCTGTAAAAAAAGGAAAAGGAAAAAAAAACCCTTCCGTGGAATGCAGTTGCTCACAAAGTCCAATATACTGAAAGACTGCTGTGCTATGCATTTGAAAAGGATGAAAGTCACTGCAAGGGAGCTGGAACTGGGCTGCTGAACCACAAAGGGCAACATTCTTGCTGCCGTTCGTCCTCAGAAGTTTCTACACCGTTGCAAATTGCCAGAACACCCCTAAAGGATATGCTGAACTGCTCCCCCAGTTTATTTTGTTCTGTGAGCTATACAGATGTAACTCTTAAGTGGGGAACCTACGGCCTAGATGCCAGATTTTTTAAAAAACCTCATTCTGGAAATGAAGGCAGAAAGAAAGCCTACTTTCTTATATGAAAATGTATATTTCCCCTTATCCGTTAATTAATATTTATAAGCCACCTTTCATCAATACGGGGAACGCAGGTGGCGCTGTGGATTAAACCACAGAGCCTAGGACTTGCCGATCAGAAGGTCAGTGGTTCGAATCCCTGCAACGGGGTGAGCTTCCATTGTTCGGTCCCTGCTCCTGCCAACCTAGCAGTTCGAAAGCACGTCATAGTGCATGTAGATAAATAGGTACCGCTTGGGCGGGAAGGTAAACAGTGTTTCCGTGCGCTGCTCTTGTTCACCAGAAGCGGCTTAATCATGCTGACCACATGACCCGGAAGCTGTACGCCGGCCCCCACGGCCAATAAAGCGAGATGAGCGCCGCAATCCCAGAGTCAGCCATGACTGGACCTAATGGTCAGAGGTCCCTTTACATTTACCTTCATCAATACAGATATCATAGCAGAAAATGGAACGCAAAATAAAAACAAGCCAATCAAATAATAATGCAAGTAACACATCTCCTAGTCAGCTTTGCAATTCATTTGCAGGATAACAGAATAAAGCGAGGACTGAATTAGGTCACGATAGAAACATGGTGCAGCTGCTTGTGAAAAAAGGAGCACTCATATTAAAATATCTTTTTTTTTAAAAAAAAAAACCCTTTGGAGTAACTTTAAACGGAAAATAAATTATTTATAAATTATTTATTTACATTTCGCCTAAAAGTCTCCCAGGGAAGAGATTCCACAGCACTTCTGGGCAGCATTTCAATGGCCAACCATTCTGACTGTTTGACGATCAGGAAACATATACTATCTAAATCTGCTTTCCTGGTACTTGAACCTGTCATGTCTTGTCCTTCTCCCAGTGACTATAGTAAACAGCAGTCCCTGACCTGTGGTTCTTTCCCAGATCATTTATAATTTAAGAAACTGGTACAGTTGGGGTGTGTTTGTGTGTGATGTGGTGGTGGGGGGGAAAGAGGCTTAACCCCCCCCAAAATTGATGTATTGTGTACACTATTCTGTATGACAGATGGGTTACCCTGTTGAATTCCAACTGCTGAGCTTGCAAATAAATTGGCAAAATTATATCTGTTGTTCATTGCCAGTAACATCCATTGTGCATGTGATACCGTAGAAGCACATATAGTATCATCTTCAATGTACAAAGTTCACAGACCTGATATATTTTAAAGGTCACTGGCATGCAAAGATAGAATCATTAGTTTATAGGCCACTAAGACACTATCTTGGCAGAAGTAAAGTCAGAAATATTGCAGCTCTTTATTATTCTAAAACACAAGAACATCATCTCTTTCTTGATTTCATAGAACATTCTTAAAAAAAACAACCCAGCAACACCACCCAGCAAAGTTTCATTAAAACATAACCCAACATTTTTGTACTTTGCACTAATCACATAAATGTCTTGGTTACAACAAATGATTCTAGAACAGCAGATACCTTCGTATCAGTTTTGCATCAAAATCATCATCATCATTTATTACTTATATTCTGCCCATCTGACTGAGTTGCTCCAGCCACTCTTGGTGGCTTCCATCATGATAAAAACACAGCAAAGCATCAAACATTAAAAACTTCCCTAAACAGAGTTGCCTTCAGATGTCTTCTAAAAGTCAGATAGTTGTTTATTTCTTTGACACCTGATGGAAGGGTGTTCCACAGTGTGGGCACCACTACTGAGAAGGCCCTCTGCCTGGTTCCCTGTAACTCCACTTCTTGCAGTGAGGGAATCACCAGAAGGCCTTCAGAGGTGGACCTCAGTGTCTGGGTTGGACAGTGGGAGTGGAGATGCTACTTCAGGTATACAGGGATGGGGTCATTTAGGGCTTTAAATGTTAGCATCAACACTTTGAATTGTGCTTGGAAACTACTATTATCTCCCTTTGGCTTCTTTTTTGGTGATGGGTGCTCTCTGTCTCTCCCACCACCCTCTTTTTGGCAATGTATAAGCGGCTACCATACTGCACATATAAAGCACAAACTCTGTTTTGTTTTATGTCTCAGTGATATAGAACATGTGCAGACCTTGGAATCCAGAAGAAGGTTTGATTTACAAACACGAGAAATGCAAATACCATTGTTGGTAGCATGCAGAAACCCTCCAATTACAGCACAGTGGTACCTCGGGTTACATACGCTTCAGGTTACAGACTCTGCTAGCCCAGAAATATTACCTCAGGTTAAGAACTTTGTTTCAGGATGAGAACAGAAATCATGCAGTGGCAGCACGGCAGCTGCAGGAGGCCTAGCTTCAGGTTAAGAACAGTTTCAGGTTAAGAACGGACCTCCAGAACGAATTAAGTACTTAACCCGAGGTACCACTGTATGTTTTTCTGTGCTCCTTGTGGTGACATCTTTTCTTTCACAGCAACCTTCCGTGCACATCAAAACAAGAGTAAGAAGGAACCCAAGGGAGCAAATACAACTGCACAGAATTAGATTTTTTTTGTTTCAATTAGGGATGAAGAGTTGAGCCAAAGGCTTCGCAGAACAGGTATTTTCTGAAAGGAGAGGAGTGAGGTGTGGCACCTTGGACTAGATGACTCTCAGGGGTCCCAACTCTATGATTCTATGATTCTTTGATTGTATGAACTGGTGTTCTAGGAGGAATTCCAGATACAGCAAGTGAAATGGAGATGGATGCCTGATCCACTCCAAGGATTTCCTATGGTAGTGCAACAACAGCTGTTCTTTATAACGCAGCCTAGCCTTTGTAGGTAATATACATTCAGGGAACTAGGAGAAAAACCTGGCACGGGATAATTTAGGGTGGAGGTAAAACAAAACTTTTTAACTTTGCTGGTCATGAAGTCATACCCCCTTCATTTTTGGCTCAGCTTGCAGTGAGGTGAGGAATGAACTTTGTTCGTTGTACCACTCCAAATCCCCCCTTTACCTTCAACGAAAACACTTAAAGAATAAATAAATAAATGAGCACTTGTATTATATATGATATATTCTAGTATAAAAACACTTTGTTGTTGTTGTTTAGTCACTTAGTGGTGTCCGACTCTTCGTGACCCCATGGACCAGAGCACGCAAGGCACCTCTGTCTTCCACTGCCTCCCACAGTTTAGTCAAACTCATGCTGGTAGCTTTGAGAACATTATCCAACCATCTCGTCCTCTGTCGTCCCCTTCTCCTTGTGCCCTCCATCTTTCCCAACATCAGGGTCTTTTCCAGGGAGTCTTCTCTTCTCATGAGGTGGCCAAAGTATTGGAGACTCAGCTTCAGGATCTGTCCTTCCAGTGAGCACTCAGGGCTGATTTCCTTAAGAATGGATAGGTTTGATCTTCTTGCAGTCCATGGGACTCTCAAGAGTCTCCTCCAGCACCATAATTCAAAAGGGGAAAACCATAGCTTTAACTATACGGACTATTACTGGGAAAACCATAGCTTTATCTATACGGACCTTTGTTGGCAAGGTGATGTCTCTGCTTTTTAAGATGCTGTCTAGGTTTGTCATTGCTCTTCTCCCAAGAAGCAGGCGTCTTTTTATTTCGTGGCTGCTGTCACCATTTGCAGTGATCATGGAGCTCAAGAAAGTAAAATCTCTCACTGCCTCCATTTCTTCCCCTTCTATTTGCCAGGAGGTGATGAAAACACTACTCAGGTGTATTTTGTTCTTTCCAGCACTGTGTTCTGCAGGACAGTGTTGGGAGACAAGAAGAAGTACTCTGACTGCCTAGCCAGTGTGGGGAAGCTTGTCTTTCTTGCAGTGTTAAGGCGGATAAGCATTCTCACATTGCCTAGGCAACCAGGTAACTTCCCACTCTTCCAGTATAGTATGCCTTCCTGCTGGACAGCAAAGTGCAGGAAAGAACAAAATTGCTATGTGATCATCATGGTTGTGAACAGCCCCCAAATAATTTAAATTCTTGAAGCAAACTCTTGATTTTTCATCCTAGATACCACTCAAACTCTCCCTTGAATTTTCTGCTGGAAGAGAAATTCAACTCAGTCCTACGGAAGATACAAAAACCTATACTTGACCTCTCAAGGAGGGGGGAGATTTACAAATCACAGTGTAGATTTGGAGTTCTCTTGCAATACAGCATGCATGCATGCCTTTTCCATCCCACTGAAATAATTTTCAAAACAGAGCCTTGTGGCTCCACTAATATCTCGGTGGAATGTTAATGGCTTTAAGATTCCATTAAAGACCCTGTAATTTCCACCATTTAGGCCAGTCATTAAGCAGATTACACCACAATTCCCTAGCAAGAAAATAAAGGTTGCTTTCCGTAGCTTGAGAAGAGAAGAGATGGCAGTATTGTTTCCTACACGGTGATTTGACGAAGCATTTAATTTAGAGATTATTGCCCTTGATGGAGAATGCATTAAAACAACTTACTGTAAATCAAACAGCAAATTGCTGAGGAATAAGTAGTTGCCTACTTGTAACACGACTTAAAAACTGTGCAGATTTACTGAGCGGAGAAAGCAATCTGTTATCCATCAGTACCGCTGCCTGAGGAGGCCTCTTATTTAGAAACAACATGCAGGGAGTGAATATTGCAGAGCAGCCTTCTCCATTGTGCTGGCTGATGGGAAATGCAGTCCAAAGCTTCTGGAGAACACTGGTTTGGGGAAGGTCTCTGTAGAGTTTAGCCTGAGATTATGTGCCTCTTCGGTTGAGGGCAAATTGTGATAGGATGTCAGAGAAGCAGTGAGAGATGCAAGACAGAAATTCTGGAGAAGTGAATAAACAGATGACACGCAGAACCCACACAAGGGAACCGAATCACTCCCTGCTGAAGGTATAGACTGAGAGAAAGAGCCACTGAGCAACGAGTGCCTTTGCCACAGTTGCAGCAATGTTAACACCAGCAACAAAGAAGAAACCTACACTGGGTCAGAGCAAAAGAGCCGGAGTTCAGCAGCCAGGAGTTTGGTAGGCCTTGGCTGTCACCTTTCCCCCTTTCTTGTGAGGAATCCTATTCAGAATAAGGGAATTTCCCTTTAAAAAAGGAAAACGTTGACAGCTATGTTTCTAGGCACAATGGATACTCTCCATGTTGGCTCCATGTTGGAGGGAGATTTAGGCAGTGGCCTAACTCTCCCCCCACATCAATTAGATCAAGACAGAGAGGATTTGATGTGGAGCCATAATCCAGTGGAACACCACATGTTTGGATTGTGCTATAAGTCCCCAAACAAACACTTGAAAAACAGCATCGATATCAATGTCTTGACTGATATAGAGATCCCAAAGATATGAAGCATGCCCAAACCCAGCAACGCTGTGGTTTGGCAGCTCTTTCCTATTCCCTTGATTGAGTAAAGCTGCACCAGAACGCAGAAGGATTTGAGTTTTAGTGAAGAGTTATCACTGTTTGCTTTGGAGAAGGTATTAATTTGCTTAGGGATGTGGGAAAAGCTTTCGCTTTTTTCCACCCCTTTCTACCTTCCCATATGTTTGCATAACATGTTTGGGACACTTATCTGCAAAGGTGGGTGTGCGGGTTTTGCAATGCGGATTCAAATCCACATGCATAGTATTACTACCTGCGGTTGTGAAGGTCCTAGGGTGGGTTACAGCAATGTGAAAATACAGTACTAAGATCAGTTAAAACAATTTGACAGGATAGCAAGATGGGGCTAAAAAACTGAAGATGAAAGCTGATAAGGCATAGGTGCTATGGGTGGGCAGTTCCTGTGTCCAGAAACTAGGTGGACGATCTGTTTTGGGAAGGGTTGCACCTGAAGGAACAGGTTTGTAGTCTGGGAATACTGGATTCTTCCCTGTCGATGGCGTCTCAAGTGGCTTCTGCGACTGCCCAGCTTAGGCTGGTTCACCAACTAAGTCTGCTCCTAAACTCAGGTAGCCTAGTCTCAGTTGTTTTTGATCTGGTGACATCCTGACTGGACTACTATAATGCATTCTACATGAAGCTACCCTTGTAGATGGCCGGGAGTCTGCAGCTAATGTCAAATGTGGCTGCTGAGTTGTGGCAGCCTGATCATGTGTCACTGGTACTGAAAGCACTGTGTTAGCTGTCAGCGAGCCTCCAAGCCCATTCAGTGTGTTAATGTTCACATACAAAGCCCCAAATGGCTTAAGACCCAAGAATCTTAATGACTTACTCTCCCAGTGTCAACCACCTCAGGCCAAACTATCAGCAGGGAAGACCCTGATGGTGGTGGTGCTGCTTCATCTGGCTACTGCCCCGTTGGCATTGACCTGTGTCAGGGCCTTCTATGTGGTGGCTCCCCATTTATGGAATGCTCCCTTGTTTCCTTCATTATTAACTTTAGAAACATTCTTGTTTATCCAGGCATTTGGGGGCACAAACATACTGTTGCTGGCAACATTGAAATTATTAGCTGTGATGGTATGTGAAGTTTTTAGATGTTTCAAATAGATTTTAAATATTCTTAAATATGTTGTTTTTTATCTGTATTGCCTGAATGTTTTTGTTGTTTGCTGCCCAGGTCTACTTTGGGAGGAAGGGTTTGATAGAAATTTACTACCACTACCGCTACTACTACTATCTAATAATAACACAAACATTCAGATCCTTCTCTGTTGTTTTCATTGGGGTCTCATGAATCATCTGAAAGTGCATTTTGGATCACTAGGTGGTCCAACCACTAAATCCACTGGTTAAAGATAAATGCCAAAGGACACTCATTTCTTTCATGTTTGTTCAAAGCAGTCACATTTTGGAAAGGTATAATGTGCTCTCCATCAAATGTATACTGAACAAGTTGCCCTAAACAGGTGTCTGAAGAGAAAATTAAAGATTCTCCCCTCCATCCCAGAACAAAAGCCCCAAATTCATTTTGACTTCAGTGGAGCCAGACTGAATGCCTTAGTCCTTGGACCAATTCCCGTTCTCCATCCTCTCAATATGTCTGACTGTAGCGCAAACAGATGTTTGTTGCGTGTGGTAATTCTGTGCATGTCTATTTTGTTTCTCAACCAACTGGAAAATACAGTATAATTTTAGTTAGATGTATAAACATGATTGTTTTGGTGTATAATATTTCCTGACCTCCATCGGTCACTTATCTTCCCTCAGAGAAAGCATGCGTTTGCTTTCTGCCCTGATGATATGAATTTGGCAACGTGAGAGATATGGTGAAGAAATCTAATATAAACATGAAAGCTGACACGATAATGAATATTGGCTCTTTCGAATGCTGTGTTGTTGGATGAGGTTTTGATGTTGTCCTTAATGGTTTTAATGAAGAAGGAAGCTAGGATTGTTGTTTACATGTCATACTTAAATAGTTCTGAGCTTAAGCTGACATCCAGAATCCACCACCTCATTTAGTTACTTCCTATCCTGCCTTTTTTCCCAAGGAGCTCAAGGTAAAGTACATGGCTCTGCCCCCTCCTCATTTCATTCCCACAACAACCCTGTGAGGCAGAGAGGCAGTGACTTGCTCAAGGTCACCTGGTCATGGCCAAGTGGCCATGTGAGGATTCATATTCTGGTCTCCCAGGCCTTAGTCCAGTGCTCTAACCACTACACCACACACTAGCTCTGTTACACCACACTGGAGGCAGCAAATAGATTGGGGTATTTTGCTGAAAAGTGTTTGTGTGCATGGAAATCCTACATCATTTTGGGAATCTGTTTATGGCAATTCTCTCTTCTTGTTTTCAACAGTTTATCAGATCCCCCCCCCCCTTTAAAAGTACATCACAAACAGTAAACTTGCCAGTAGAGTTTTCTCTCTCTCCAGGTTTTCCAACACCTATCTCTGTAATTTAGGCTAAAAATTCCTTAAGTAAATAAGAGCTCCATTGTTCTTCCACCCAAATCAACATTTTAAAAAGAAATAAAAATGGGTGAAAGCCTCTGTTCTCACGTCCATTAACAGAGGGGTCGCCAATGGGCCGGGACTGCCTTGAATATGATTATTTGGAGGCCTGCTGACCACGGCTGCTTGGGCTTTCTCTAGACTTCATTTGAGTTCACATTCAAAGTTTTAGCTAAGGCCAAACAGTGAAATATCACCAAGTCTGAGAGCCTTTAGGGGAGGTAGAATATGTTCCCTGTGCTGCAGACTTCCAGCTAGTTGGAATGGACAACTTCATAGAATCAAAAAATTGTGGAGCTGGAAGGGAGCACGAGGGTCATCGAGCCCAACCCCTGCAAAGCAGGAATCTTTGCAACCTCTTTGAGCAGCCTCAGATATGAAGTAAACTGGAAAGTGAGCAGCATGGCGTCCTGCATAAACCTAAGTTACCTGTTGTTACCCTCTGGGACCTCCTTGCAAGAATGAGTGAAATGATTGTCATGTCCAACAGTTGAGTCACCTAACCATCATAACTTAAAGTATTGAAGGTTGTAGAAAAATATAGAGTGCAATTTTTCCTATCAATCTCTAGGTGGAGATGGTTGATCAGTGTCATAACCATAGCACCAGCGCATGGCAAGCTTAAGACTTGCTCTTCAAGACTGGGTACTAACCAACCATTTAGGAATGACTGTCTTAGTGTAATGGCTTCTGTTAATGGCTAAGCCAGAAGCAGACACACCCCTTGACTGCAGTGCCATTTTCACAGGTTACAAAAGATTCCCATTAATGACTGGATGTACTGCTTGGACAGATCTATAGTTCTTTCAGGGTGGAAAGGGAGGATGGCTGTGATCAGAGGCAAAGCATTTTCCCTTCTTTTAGGCAGAGGAGGTGGAGTCACAAGAAAAGAAGTGCCTGAATTATCTGGGTAGTGGACAGCCATGCAGGCAACAGTGTTAATGGCTCTAATACAGTAGCTCCACTCTTTTCTCTATCCTCACATGTGTTCAGGCAAGGTTCTGTCCTCAACCTGTCCACTCTGAGCGAGGGTAGTACATTGCCCTTGCTCTCATTTGGCTTCATTTGCTCTCCTCACAACTTGATCCCTAACTGCTTGTGGCTATTACATTTTGAGGAAGAAGCCCAGTAGGAAAAACAATGGTATTGAAAAGAATCTGCTGGAATGGATGTTTACACTGAGCAAACATGCATAAAAAGGTAAGCTTTGAAGGGACTTTTGAGAATATTTTGGGATCCCCAAAAACTACTTTTCACCCAAGAATATTTGGCAGTGTCTTAGCTTCTCTCGCTTGCAATGGAGACATCCCACTACTTGCATGCACACATAATTTCTTCTGAGCGGATCACTTAAAGAGTTACCAAACATTGTTTGTTTGTACTGATTCTCTGTTGTACTAAATCACTGAGCTACTACTTCCTCATGTAGGAAAGAAAAATAGCTGTTGTGATTTTGGAGTGTACTTTTCATATCCACAGAGACGCAAAGTAGATTTTTGAAATGTTTTCTTACATTGCAAACCCGTCCAAACCATTTCCGCAGTGGGAATATGTAAATGGTACATTGCTGTAAAATTTCCAGAAAGAAAAAAAAATAACTGTGGTTGAACCGAAGTGGGTGGGAGTGAGGGAATAAGTTTATTGTACTGTAGACTTCTACCTAGTTGGAAGGGACAAGCATTGGGGAAAAGGTGTCTTGCCTTTGCCATTTGGCTTCTGTTGCACAAGAAAACAACACTAAGAAATCATCTGTAAAGACTAGTTGCAGCTCAGACTATTCAAAAATCTCTGTTTTCCACTGTGGGACACCTCCTCCTTGTTACTCTTGCTGCAGATATTGAAAGGAGGTGTCAGGTGAGTCCAGGAGTAGAAGAAACAAGAGAGAAAAGGATGGCAGATTCCATACCAAAAGATGCAAGTTGGATCCTTTCCAGCTTAAGAGACTGCTCAAAGTCATTGCCATGTAGAACATGTTAAAGTAACCCATTCTGGATGCAACTAAGGCATGCGTTATCATGGCCAACTATGCCTTTTTGAGGAATGCACATAGCTGACACATCAGCCGAAACAGGGCAAAAGCAGCTGTGGACATCCAGATGCAAAGCTAGGTTCAGGAGTATTCAGAAGCAACAAACCTGATTTTTTTATCAAGGATATGACTATGCTAGGCCAAACCAGTTGCAGTACTGTTTCTGGATCAGACTGCCCCCCCTTTTTTAACCATCTCAGTGTTGTCTGGATTGAGCTTCACTTTATTAGTGCTCATCAAATCCCTTGTAACCTCCAAGCATTGATTGAGAACATCAACGGTTTTCCTGGAATCAGATGGAAAGGACAAAGCGATGAGTCACCCACATTCTAGACACTTTATAGACCCTTAGAAGCACGTACGGAATGAACCGAGTGATCCGCAGTGTGAATACCCTTGTGTTTTTCAAGGTTCAGCATGAGGAAATCCAGTATCAAAAAGAATTTAATTAAAATAAACACCTGAAGGGCCCAGTGCAGTCTCTGAGTCTTGTCTTAATGAACTTGGATGAAGTTGCACAAAATAGAATAACAAGGCTGAAAATAGCTATATAATTTTAATATTCCGCCCTCTTCCCCGCTAGTTTACATAAGAAGCTGGCTGACTGCTGGGGTCATGCAAAGCATATGTTATCAGAGGTTCACTGAGGGTGGGAAACATGGCAAGGGTCATATTTGAACCCCAGCCCAATGCCCTTAAAATGGACTGTTATTTGAAAACTGCCAATTGTGGTTCGAGGACCCGACCCCCGCAATGTGGAATGAATACACAAGGACATGTGATATAAGATTAATGGGCAAGAAAAGACCACAACTTTATTGATTACAGCAGTGAAAAGGTATTGGCTTAGGCATTGGATCTCTAAAACAAGGAGGGTTTATTCACCAGTAGGTGGAGCCTGTTGATCCGACGGGACGACAGAGAGTGAGGCCAAGGAGGGGCTGGCGCTGCAGCATCTAGGCTGCTGTAAACGCCCCCTCAGAGGCACCTGGTCGGGTGCCTGCCGATGGGCGTAGGCGCCAGCCAGGTGAGTGGGGGAGGCAGGGGGCTAACGCCCCCTGCTAGGGGCGGAGCTCGGGCTCCTGCCCACAACCACTCCCCTCTCTTCCAGGGAGGAGAGTCTACAGAATTGATAGGAAGATTTGAGAGACATCTAACTTATTCTTCAGGCTGAAGGCTTGAGATTTATACACAGACATATGCATGCTTATACAACAAAAAAGGACTACCATTATCTCCTAACCTATCAAATAAAATCTGGCAAATCACTAAGGCCGATGGTAAGTTGACACTTATCTCAATATCATATAGGAGAAGAGAGATCAAGGTCATCAAATCCAAATGTTTGCTTCAAGGCTTCCCCGCTTTACCAGGGTTTACAGTTGTAAATGGGATGATAGCACTATTAGTTTCTGTGGTGTGTGCACATTAATTTATTCTGTAACACTGTGAAATCTGGTAAGTCATGTGCTGCAAGTTTTCGTTGCAATGCAAATTCTGAAAAAGCTGTGAACAGAGACAATACAGTGGTACCTCAGGTTACAGACGCTTCAGGTTACAGGCGCTTCAGGTTACAGACTCCGCTAACTCAGAAATAGTGTTTCAGGTTAATAACTTTGCTTCAGGATGAGAACAGAAATTGCGCCGCAGCAGCAGCAGGAGGCCCTATTAGCTAAAGTGGTACCTCAGGTTAAGAACAGTTTCAGGTTAAGAACGGGCCTCCGGAACGAATTAAGTTCTTAACCCGAGGTACCACTGTAGTGAGCTTAATGTACACAGCAAGGCAAAAAAATTAAAATGTCCTTCATATCAATTTTGGCTCTATGTCTCTAGCACTACATAAATTCTAAACACAGAGAGCAGCAAGATAGTTTGCAATACAGACTGTATACAGAGTGTTTATAAATTATCCTAAAGTTCTGCATGCCAGGAAACCAACCAGACAACACTCTTTTGACGAATCATTTGCTTATTAATGATAAAGACAGTGCTAGATCAACTGGTGAGGCTGATGACCACCTTGTTTGTTATAGAAACTGTACATTTATACTTACTGCCTCTGCAATAGCCACCATAACAGAGAGAGGAAGAATGTGTATCTGAAAGCGTGCTAAGCACATGCCAGGGAGCAGCGATTACCATTAAGGATGTTGGACTTGTATTTACTATACGTTTTCAGACATATGCTTCCTCTCCACATGTTAATGATGTATGATGTGGAGACAAGCAGTGGGCAAATGGGGAATTGTTTTCCCCTAATTATGAATTGCACCACAAGGGTGAAGAGTTAGTAGAATGGCCATTTTTTTTCCCTTTTTTGGGGGGCGGGGGCGGGGAAGGCCAAATAGGTAATTGCTGACAGAATAGATGTGGAAACCTTGCCTTTGTGTGAGTGTGAGGGGTGATTTATTTATTTATTTAATGCTTTCATACCCTATATTTCTCTCCAATCAAGATCTGTTGAGGGGGCAGCACAATGAGGAGGATAGAGATGTATGGATGAAGTGATATAGACAAAGTGATATATAAAAGTTGACTGCTGGAATTTAATCTTTCAAGACTGCTTTATTTTGTTGTTGTTACTGAGACACAGATCTCTTAAGAGGGAGCAGTCTTGTCCAAATCTATCAACACAAGCAACGACTTTAGAGTTATTTTAGCATTTTTTAAAAAAAATCATGTAGTAAATCATAGCTAAGGTCTTTGAACTATTTTTACTTTTGGACAGATTGTGAGTAAAGAAAAGGGGGGAAAACAACAACCCAACATTCTGGCTTTGCAGAATGTCTTGAGCTCTGTAGTTGCATACTCAGCAATTCTGCTCTGTTTATAAATAATGTCATAAAGACCTGAGCACTTATGAAGTGGCGGACATATCCAGAAGACTCATATGACTTATCTTAATAATTTCAAAAGACGCTTCGTAACAGCAGTTTCGTATTTTCAATCAGGGCATACTTTAAATGTTGGGACTGGAGTAGGGTATGTTGATAGGGTTTTTCTTCATCAGTTTCTTTTTGAGCCAAACTGCATTTTGTGCAGGAAAAGCACAATCAGAATCCTTCCTTTTTCTTTTTCTTTTTACCAGCTGCAGAGGGCAGCCAGTTTCTTTAGACTGTTTAACCATTCCCCAGTGCCGTATTCTTGATCAAAATGATCCCTGAAACTATAGCATACCCCAACTGAGAAGATACAGATACCTGTATAATCAGATTTCCCATGTAATGTGCTGAAAGCTGCTGTATTTATCAGTCAGTTGCTTGGGAAAGGAAGAAAATATATATTATATACAGGCATTGTCAGGCATTTTGGGCCAGGTAGGTAAGTGAAAACAGATGTGGATTCATCGTAGATTCTAGCAGGTGCACCTGGGCCCTCACATGAGACCCTAGAAGATCCTGTTGACAACCCAAAATTCTCTACTTCTTCAGATTACTGCTTTCTTCCTCTTCAGGTTACTGCTGGTTTTTTTAAAAAAAAAATAGCCAACAATATGAGCCAAAGAAAGGACAATTATGTAAGATATTGGCATTACGAGAGGTGTTCAGCATTAATGGTATGTAACAAAATACAACAAAGGCTCTAACTAAGTGTCTGTAGCCACAAAGATTCAAAACATAATGCTCTTAGCAAAGAAAAAGAGTCCTTGCGTCTATAGTCGACTGTGCATGTCAATGTACAGCTCAAAACATCTGTGACAAATGCACTGTTTTAATCAGTGCTGGCTCTGGAAAGCACAGATTCTCAGTCACCAATGTACTGATCCAATCTACTGTGGGTTCTTGAAGATGTATAATCTCAGGCTGATTCCATCGGGAGGCTGGTCCAACAGCATATTATGGTTCATCTTTTTTCATGGAATGTATTATCTCTGGTGGTCATCAGTAAAACGATTTAGTCATGTCATCAGCGCTCAGTTTACTGAGGTTTCTTCCTGCTAACCACTGGGAGTTAGCGGTTTACTTTCTTTGGCTCTTCTTGAGCCAAAGAGTGACTGAACTATTAAGTGGTACTTTCCCTCATTGAATTAACCTTTATACCTCCGGTTAATTCATCCTTTCAGAGGACGCACATTTAGTAAATCCAGACTTCTCCATCTGGATAGGCAGCTGCAGTCCATACCTAGCCCACCAAGTCTTTCTGCCCTACAAAAACCCTCCCAGCATCGCCTCGAATCTCCACTTGGCAGCAGGCTGGGGGGACCTGGAAACACAATCCCATTGTTAACCATTATTTGTATTCCAGGACTTTATCAGACTTAGTTTGCAACTGTCTGCACACTTATTCAGAAGCAAGTCCCACTGAATTCAGAGAGACTTTCTTCAAAGTAGTCTTACATTGGATCAGGCTGCTGTTGAAATAGTGGAATTAATGTTCAGTGTTTAACCACTGCTTGGAAAACCAGGTACAGTGTTTTCCTCCCCAGTCTAACTTCTGCGCTAGATGCTATCTTGTTATTCAAACTCACAGATAGCAGCGTACGCAAGAAAAGGCAAGTTGCAAAGGGGAGGGGGGGAATAGAATAGCATGCATTGCACAATAATGTTCCTACTTTTGTTTTTTCTTGGTCACTGGTTATGAAATCCTTCACATTTGCATCTGCAAAAATATTTCAGTTACAGCTGCCAGCTGCGTATTTCAGGTAATAGATATGTTTGCAAGTCAGTTGTGAGGCAATCTCACACAGCCCAAATGGAACAGCTGAAGCGCATTGAAGTCAACAGGACAATTCATAAATTTGCATAGGTTCACCTTCAGGATGGAAGATCTGTCAGATTTAGGATATTTGTCAGACGTGTATTATGTCTCCGAATAATAATAGTTGCTCAGGCTGGATAGAGGCTATCCTCTCTGATGACTCATTGACTTCTCAAGCATGGTATTTTGGATATCTGTCTTTCAATGTAAACAGAACCATTCAGCCTGCCTTACTCTCATGAAGATTCGGGATGAATGCCTGAATGTCCTGTTGATGTTCCCAGATCTAAGCTCCAGAACAGTGGTTCTCAAACCTTTTTCTCCATGGACCACTTGAGAATTGCTGAGGGTCTTGGTACATTGCAGGGTTTTGGACTAGATGACCCTCAAGCTGCCTTCAATCGCTGCAGGTCTATGACTCTATTTTTTTTTAGCATGATGATCTGAAGGGGGCTTATAAGCACATTTGCCTGGATGTGTTAATAATAATTTTCTTTATACCCCGCCCTTCCCGGTTCAAAAACCAGGCTCAGGGCGGCTAACAACAAATTTAAAACACTTAATTATAAAAGCAGCAT
The DNA here is from genome assembly GCF_964234715.1 of Podarcis melisellensis. Taxonomy (NCBI): domain Eukaryota; kingdom Metazoa; phylum Chordata; class Lepidosauria; order Squamata; family Lacertidae; genus Podarcis; species Podarcis melisellensis. The sequence goes on from NC_138543.1 coordinate 48,039,779, forward strand.
AAAATCCAAAATCAAAACATGAATAACAATAAAATTCAAAGTTCAGAAATCAATTTGGGGGAAATCCATCTAATAAGCATTAGATAGTCAACCAGGGCTAGCTGGCTGAATTGGTCCTACTTGGGCCAGCGAGGAGGCCAGGGTAGAATTAGCTGTAGGGTCTCAGAGCAGGTGATCTTCATAAAAGGAGAGGGGGAGGGAAGGGAAGGGAAATAAAAGATCAGGCTGAATTCAGATTAAAGGCCAGGCGGAATAGCTCTGTCTTACAGGGCCGACGGAAGGAGGTTAAATCCTGAAGGACCCATGTCTCATGGGACAGAGCATTCCACCAGGTCAGAGCCATCACTGAGAAGGCCCTGGCCCTGGTGGAGGATAGTCTGACTTCCTTAGGGCCCGGGACCTCTAAAGTATGGTTATTTATGGGCCTTAAGGTCCTCTGCGGGGCATACCAGGAGAGGCGGTCCCATAGATACAAGCCTCCTGGTGATTAGAAACCCTTGAGTTCCTAATTTGTGAGGAAGTCTGTAAGTGCTGCTGGCAAAAGCCCCCTTCAGTCCTTCATGTAAAACATGCAAAGTCTGATAGTGGAGGGTGCATGCCCAATGAGAGTTGACAGAATCACAATGTCACAGATTTGTAGAGTTGGAAAGGACCACAAGGGTCATCGAGTCCAACCCCCTCCAATGCAGGAATCCTTCACACAACGTGGGGCTTGAAGCAACAACCTTGAGATTGAGTCTCACGCTGCCAACGTGTCCACCAGCCCACAAGTTTCCAGACTGAACGCCTGAAGAAGATTCATCATAGGCACCTCTGTACAAATCATTCACGTGCGTATTGTTACATTCCCCATTTGTGTCTCACAACAAGGTTTGTCATGTTTATTGAAACCATGTGAGGGTATCCAATGATTCGCTTTTTTGTCTGCTTTCTAAACAGGAAGTAGATGCCCATACAGTTCACAAAGAGGCACCAGGGGGATATTTATTTTGGTAACAATTTTAACAACAAACAATCCTGGCGTAGATTTTTATGTGTGATATCTATTCCTTTCTTCTCTTCACTTCAGTTGTTCTTCCAAGGTGGATTCAGATCACTGATGGTGTCCCAACAGCTGCTTAAAGCTGTAATAGCTAGCTCCTAATTATGGGGTTATGCAGTTGTCTATAGCTCCAAATCCATCTGTTCCACCCCTCTGTATTGGCTGTGAAATCAGAGCAGGGGCAAGACTGGGCTTAACCATGTGATCCGAGGTGACATGTCTCTGCCTCCGCTTATGGCTACAGAAACCATGCAGCAAGCTTTTAAGGCACTACGACGAGCCCCTTCCTTGTGTTAATAATGGCTAGTTAAACTGAAGTTGTTGTTGTTGTTTAGTCGTTTAGTTGTGTCCGACTCTTCGTGACCCCATGGACCAGAACACGCCAGGCACTTCTGTCCTCCACTGCCTCCCGCAGTTTGGTCAAACTCATGCTGGTAGCTTTGAGAACATTGTCCAACCATCTCGTCCTCTGTCGTCCCCTTCTCCTTGTGCCCGCAATCTTTCCCAACATCAGGGTCTTTTCCAGGGAGTCTTCTCTTCTCATGAGGTGGCCAGAGTATTGGAGCCTCAGCTTCACAATCTGTCCTTCCAGTGTGCACTGAGGGCTGATTTCCTTAAGAATGGATAGGTTTGATCTTCTTGCAGTCCATGGGACTCTCCAGAGTCTCCTCCAGCACCATACTTCAAAAGCATCAATTCTTCGGCGATCAGCCTTCTTTATGGTCCAGCTCTCTGAACTGAAGTAGCCATTTCATATATGGCACTTGTTTGCCTTCATTGCATTATAAGCTGATCAGGCTTGACTCATCTTACATTTTGTGCAGTGTCTGGGTTTTTGGGTGATTTACAATTTATAATACTGCTAGTCATTAATAATAATAATGTGAACATGAATTGCACTCCAGCATATTTAATTGCTTTTGCAGGAGGAGTGATGCCTTAAGAAGAGATGTTTCACTGAAATATTGCACTTTTATCTCTCCTATCTCACATGTGTCTAAAACTGAACATTCCATGCCAATACATCCCTCCTTTTTCGTTACTTTTAAAAGGAATTTCCAGTGCTTTCACAGTTTGAAAGCATACATGCATATCTTTAAAATTTTTTTCCATATATCAGCATCCCTCATATTCTTAATGAGACAATGATCTTTTTAATTTATGCGTGCTTTTTGGGCACGTTAGAACTGTACTTTCCCATAGAAGCAGCCCACAATTATAGCCTTGGCTCTTCCTTTCTAACTTTTTTAAAGATTGAAACCTTGTCTTATCTGAGAACTCGTACCCCAGGGACTGGGATAAAATAAATATCAGCAAGGATTTGGCAGGAGGTAGCTCACAAGAGGGGATTCTCTAGTGCATTCCTCTGGCTGCCCTCAGCAAGGAATACATATATATCCTTTAACACAGAAGCTCTGTGGAGGTAAATTAATTAAAGCTATTGGGGCCAAATCCCCCATTGCCTTCTATAATCAAGAGGTCAATTTGCTCCGTATTATGGCTGAATAAGCAAGAATTATACATACCTTTTGGAGTTGTTCGTGACTGCTTGAAGATAACACGCCTGCTTCAATTGTTTGTTTCATGCTTAGCCTGTGCTTTCTCCAAAAAGTTCAGAGCAGCTTACACATAGTTCCAAGCAGCTAGTGGATAGCTCAAGTCTGTCAAACTCATTCTCAGGTTTGAGCCCCATGTCGGGCAAAAGATTCCTGCGTTGGACTAGATGACCCTCATGGTCCCTTCCAACTCTTCGGTTCTATGAGCATAATGCCTGTTGCAGCTTCAGCAGCAGGACCCCATCATGTGCCTTTTAACAACTCCCTGCATTTCAAGGAATGCAGTGCTTTCGCAATCCCCAAGTTACCTGTCCAGAAAATGTGCAGCTAATTTACAAAATACAGTGGTATCTCAGGTTACAGACGCTTCAGGTTACAGACACTTCAGGTTACAAACTCCGCTAACCCAGAAACAGTGCCTCGGGTTAAAAACTTTGCTTCAGGATGAGAACAGAAATCGTGCTCCGGCGGTGCAGCAGGAGGCCCCATTAGCTAAAGTGGTACCTCAGGTTAAGAACAGTTTCAGGTTAAGAACAGACCTCCAGAACGAATTAAGTTCTTAACCCGAGGTACCACTGTAAGTGTTTATTTGCATTTTTTCCCAAGGAGCTCATGGCTACCCCCATTTTATCCCCACAGATAAACCCAGGTCTCCCTACTCCAGGGAGCCCCATTGCCGAAGCCTCCCTTATGTGGGTCGCATGGTGGCCATTGTGAAGTGGCTGAAGTTTCTTGCTGAAATCTCGCGACATCTAGCTAGAGGTGGCCACTGCCACCACCACCACTGCCTCCGCCAGCTCCCCGCCTCTTGGGTTTCTGCCGCCCAAGTCAACATTCCCCAGTCCACCCAATGGGCGTGCTGACCCTGCTTCATACACATAAAACACATTACTTCCTCCAAAGAATCCTTGGAGCCAGAGTTTGCTAAGCGTGCTGAGAATTGTAGGTGTGCTTATGGGAGGGTAAATCGCAGCTCCCAGAAATCCTTTGCACAGAGACATGTGGTGTAAACATGTGATTTTCAAAGCGGGTTGTGTACGCAGCCAGTCTCAGCCCAGGATGCTAATCAGAAATACTAATACATTGTAAATAGCTTTGTAAGTTTTATTTTCTTCTGTGGCTGGGCCCTAAAACCAAAGAAACTGAAATTTAAGAGAGGGACCCCTTTGTGCTTGTAAGTGCACAATATTTGAAGCTGAATCAATAGATACATCTGGTTTTTATCTCTCTCAGAAAAATGTGAACAGAATTGAGTAATCTTGGAATATCTTGCTGCTTAATGGAAAATTAAATCTCCTTTTTTCTTTCCTCACAAGTCCAAATAAATAGAATAAACAACGGCCTGAGTAAATCCAGACTATTTTGCTTTATTCAAAATACGACAGGAGACAAAAACTGTGGGTGAGGGTTCAGAAGGCCAAATCCCCCATTGCATTTGATGATTGGTTGTTAATTTGCTACACTCTTAAATTATTTGTGTAAAGGGGTGTCCAGTCCATCCCAAAATTTGGAGTGTTACAAGTCAAACCCTCCTTTTCCGCAATATAGTTTTTTGCCATTAGGTAGTTTACCCCTTTTGAACAATTGAAGGAATTACAAATTTGTGAGGGGGTTCCTGTTTTTAATACATGAACTGTTACTAAATCCCTCTTTTGGCTTGATTCAGAGTCAAAGTTATTGATGGGAACTTCATTGGAATACCCGTTAAATGAAGAGCAATGGAATGGACTAAGAAGCAAATCACTTTATAATGGTACCTCGGGTTAAGAACTTATTTCGTTCTGGAGGTATGTTCTTAACTTGAAACTGTTCTTAACCTGAGGTACCACTTTAGCTAATGGGGCCTCCTGCTGCTGCGCTGCCACAACGCGATTTCTGTTCTCATCCTGAAGAAAAGTTCTTAACCCGAGGTACAATTTCTGGGTTAGCAGAGTCTGTCACCTGAAACATCTGTAACCAGAAGTACCACTGTATCAGTGGTATCAGCTCAAACTTAGGAAAGTTTGTTCATGGCTGCTACCTTCTTCCATGGCAGGTTTTTGTTTTTTTAATCAGCCACACACTTGTGGAGTATGTGCCTTGTTGGCATCTATAAACACATGTAGTGGGATTGTCCCAAAGTTGGGGATTTGATGACTAAAGTGTTTACTGAAATCTATTTAATAACTAAGCATACTATATTCCCTCTTCTCCTTAGTTAGCACTTTAACATTTATAAATGGAAGCTGAAAGCAAGAGTTGCAAAATAAAGAACGTATTTCACATCTCTTAACAGCAGCCAAGTCTTCAATTGCCAAATTTTGGGAAATGTTTAACTTGAATGATTTAGATTACTGGTACTCTGAATGTCTGGCAAATTCCTCTTCGCTAAAATAGTTCACACAAATCTAAGGTATCTATGGGGCCATATGCAGTATGGTATGACTTTATCTCATACACAAATGTGGGTGCAGACAGACATTCAATTCCAATATTATATGCCAATGTTTGTATTTTATGAGGCTTTCCTAATATGTTATTTACTTTTCAACTCTTAATAGATTAACAGACACATTGGAGGTGGCATGTTTTCTTTTTCTTTTTCATGCTTACTTTATAAGTCTCTGATAAACATATTCTGTAATGGGTGTATTATTATTGCTGAGCAGTACTGCACCATTTCCCCATTCTAGCTGTGACCCATTTCTAATTTAGCTTGTTTTCTGTATTATTACTTTTTCTTTCTATATTTCTATATAAATATAACCAAGAATTTAATGGAATGTTTAAATAAGTAAACATCATAGTTTTGTGTGCAAACATAATAGTTTCATGCATATAAACTTCTACACTTTACATCTAAAGTGGGGTGATGGGTAGAATATTATTTAGATTATCCATAATATAGAAATGTCAGTGTGGGAAAAACTATGGGGGATAACTATGAACTTCTCTGCCTGCTACCTTATTAAGGAAAATTTACAAAAGATGATGTACCGGTGGTACTTGACACCCAGCAAACTGGCGAAAATGTACAGAAAGGGGTCAAATCTATGCTGGAAGTGCCACATGGTAGAGGGAACCCAGATCCATATGTGGTGGCTGTGTAAATATGGTAGAGAATTCTGGGAGACGATTCATACAGAATTTAAAAAAAGATCCTTAAGATCACATTTCCCAAAAGATCTGAGGCATTTCTGTTAGGGATAACAAGTGATGATATCCCAAAAAAGGCACTCAATCTCTTTTTATATGCGACCGCCACAGCTGGAGTGGTGTATGTGAAAAAATGGGGGGGAAAGAGATACCCATGAAATTAATTTTGGCAGAATAAATTCATAGATTAGACAATAGTAACAATGACCGTGAAACTAAGAAATGAGGATGAGTCACGAGTAAGAGGTGAGTGGAAGTGTTTTGAAGAGCATCTCAGAGGATGTAATAGTCAGTTTAACCTACAAGTAGGAATGAACATATGAGCAGCAGCTAGCATTAAATAAAGGAAGATTTGAGATGAAAATGGGTGGAGTAATAGAATATGCAGCTGACAAAAGACTACCTAGAATGCCATGGAGAGATGGACTGGGAAGTCCAAGGAGAAGAGATAATGATGAATATTGTATGGTGTGTGTGTGTATGTATGTGTGTGTGTGTGTGTGTGTGTGTGTGTGTGTGTATATATATATATATATATTTGTGTGTGTGTGTGTGTTGTAAAAGTGCATAAAGAAACAAACAAACAAACAAACCAAACATTATCTAATCTAGATTGTCCAGATTGTGTTTAGACAGGACTGAAACTCTCTTGTGTGGTAGTTGAGGGGCAGCAGAAGGTTACATATGTGAGCAATTAGTCCTTTCCTATTCTTCAGATATTGTGTGCAAAAGATGAATTTGCTCATCATGTTTGAAGGGATATGTTTATGTTCCCAGTATGGGTGCAGCTCAAGTACCTCTTCACAGATGAGCTGTGCAAAAGAGTTTTCCCTTTCCAGAAACTATTGAAAGGGGTTAAGTAGTACATAGTTCCTATAGTTTTAATCATTACATAGCAAGTGCAAGTGAGGAAAAACTTCATATGCTGAAAATCCCTCCCTTCTGTACAACTATTAAAGATACAAAAACACTTTATCTTCATCGTCATCATATTGGAGTACCTTGAAGACTAAGCTAGGTTTTACCTAGGGCAGACTCGTTGAGATTAATGGCTAACTCAGGGCCATTAATTTCAGTGGGTCTACTCTGCGTAAACATTAGTTGAAGACAACCCTAGCATACTGTACTTATTATGACATAAGCTTTCATGGAACTGAGTCAATGAAAGCATATGACAACAGCTAATTTGCTAGTCTTTAAGTGATACAAGATTTTGTTCTTTTTTTTTGCTAGCCCAGCTAGTCCTGGAAGTTATTAACAGTACGGAAACCCTGTTATCCTAAGTATAAAAGAAGGAAGAGGCATTTTTTACCTAGTGCATTTTCTCCATCATCTTTGTGCATCACATCAGAAGCCATCTGGAATGATCATGCTTCATTTTACAGCACTGCATAATGTAAAGAATTCTGCAAGAATTCTTCATGATTTGACTATTGCACTTGTGTGCGGAGCTAGTAGCCTCAAAAAGCAAAAGCAAAAAAGAGACTGTGTGTGTGTGTGTGTGAAATTGGAGATTGTCTTCCAAGGAACCCATGAATGAACCCCTCTCCAAGGCAAAATAGTTGTGTTCTCCCTACCTTTGGTTATCCCCTTGCCCCTGATAAATGTCCTAAATTTCCACACCTTTGCATTTGAAAGGTAGTGTCTGTTTTGCACTTCACTCATGTTTTAAACTCATTTGTTCATTGTGAGGTTGTGCTCTCAAGCAAATTTAAAATCCAGATGGCCCGTGCATTCTTTGGAATGTTATTATGTTCATGCTATTAACATAGTCTGCTCTCATCTTCTTTGTTCTTGTAACAGATCTCCTGGGTTGCCAACTGGCAGCATGGACACGAAGCAAAAATCTCTCTACCACCACAACCAAATGATTTAGGCTAGAAATGCTAGTGAAATGTCCAGAAAACAAATCCACAAATAAAAGGCTAATATTTTAATGGTTCCATTGAGTTTCCTAGTTTTGAAATTATGTGTGAAGCTAAAGAGCTGAAAAGTGTCATAATAGTGGCTGAAAAGAAAGATTATTCTCTAACTTTCCCTACCTTTTGTAAGCAGGTTTCTGTATTGGTTCAAGCTTACATAACTTGGCTTATTACGCTGAGACATGCGCATGTTGAGATATACACATGTCTTCAGAAGAGGTGTGAGGATGGGGCAAATAGGAGGCAAGGGTTGGTATGGTATATCTTGGCTTGAAAAGCCAAGATAAACCTTTAATAATAAAAAATACATACATTAAAAGACTTGGGTGGACAAAACATTTTAGCCTGGCATAGAAAGGATTGCAGTGTGGGTGGCAAATGATCTTCTGTAGGGAAGGCTTTCCAAAGTTGGGGTACCTCTTCTGAGACGTACTGTTAGATACTGTAGCTCTGACAATGGTATCTGAAGAGCCTCAGCAGAATATCTTAATGTATGGATATGTTACAGTGTGGTGCTGATTCTACAGAATTATGCTTTGAGCGAAAACAAGTATTTCTGGAAGTATCAAACAGGAAAAATATTGCTCTTTGGACCCTCTGAGGCAAACACATCTAAAATAAAACAACTTAGGAGATAAGTACAGTATATGACTCCCCTAGATGTGTTGAGATCAGGTAAATCTAGAGTAACAAGTCATTTCATGACAAGTCATCCCATCGGAGTTCAAAATGCAAAACCTAACATATTATGAGGTGTGTGTGTGTGTGTGTGTGTGTGTGCAGTTGCAATACCTCATATGCCCATAACTAATGCATGGATTAAAATAAGCCATAAATAAGTGCTTTAATATGATACAGATGTAAGGCTTGCTCTAGTTCCATGGGTCTGTCGAAGAAAAAACACAATGTGTAGGGTGGAGTTTTATCATTATGTGCCTTTTCCTTTTAAATTAAGTTTCAATATTTCAAACGTTTTTAAAGGTTGCAACCCTATGTGCACTTTCCTGGTATTAAATCCCATTAAATGCAATGAAACTTACTTCTAGGTAATTGGTTGGTTCAAGTATGGTTAAAATAAAGGTTAATTGTTATTAGAAAAAAGATATGGAAATAATTTTGGTGGATTTTTATTTGACTCGACTGCCACACCCTGTCTCCCAGACAGAGCCTTTTGCTTTTAAGAACTCTGCTGCAAAGTATGTAAACCTTCCTATAAGGAGTAAAAAGGTAAAGGGACCCTTGACCATTAGGTCCACTCGTGACCGACTCTGGGGTTGCGGCGCTCATCTCGCTTTATTGGCCGAGGGAGCCAGCATACAGCTTCCAGGTCATGTGGCCAGCATGACTAAGCCGCTTCTGGCAAACCAGAGCAGTGCACAGAAACGCCGTTTACCTTCCCGCCGGAAGCACTTTGATGTGCTTTTGAACTGCTAGGTTGGCAGGAGCAGGGACCAAGCAACAGGAGCTCACCCCATCGCGGGGATTTGAACCGCTGACCTAATCAGCAAGTCCTAGGCTCTGTAGTTTAACCCACAGTACCACCCACGTTCCTATCCTATAAGGAGTAGGCAAGAGCTTTTGCTGGATGGACTTTATGATGCAGCAGCAACTGGGGTCAAGGCAGGCAAGAAATCCAGTATCTAAAATCCAACTTATTTGCAGAAGCAATCTCTGAAGAGGTGGCGGACTCTCTTGCTTAGGCCTGACGAAGGCACAGATTTGTGCTTAACTTGAATGAGTTTCACCAGGGCTTCAGTTCTGAGCCTACTTTGAATGCTCAAGAGTAGGAAGTATGAAATAATAATGGAGTGTGCTGTGTTGTCCTTCATCTAGGAGGCTTGAGTTTGAACACCATGGGATAGGTGACTTGACAAAAGGTTCAAGGTTATCACATTCTCAGTGTTGCAAAAGAAAGTTGGGTAATAAATCCAGTAGAGGTGATCTATGCTGGTCCTAAATGTGGATAGAGAATGTTTCTGCTGCTGGTATATCCATGCAGCCCTGACCCTACTGCTGCCCTGCCCAAGTTGTCCATGTAAGCAAGAATAAGGCCATTGTCAGAAGGACAGATGCATGTTTCTGTTCCACTGCATGTCCCAGTTATGCAACCTTGTGCACTTTTTTGAGCATGAGTAGCCCTCCAGCCTCCTCATAATACAATAGAGAACAAAAAGAAGAAGACTAGAATAGCTATGTTAAGTAAGTACATAAACAGTACCGTGGAGGTTAAATCACCTGCGTTTTATGACGAGGGGGAAAGTTTTGTTGAGTGAATGCAGGGACTGGAAGAGTTTATGATGTAATCGTAATATTTATAATGAGAAAAGCTTTTGATAGTCACTTAATGTAAAAATACAATAGTTCCACACCCTAACAATAGCATTTGCATGATTAAATCAAATCTCCTTTAAATTAAAAAAAATCAATTGCCAAATGGAAAGCAGATGACCGGTTTTTTAATAGGTAATGTATGAAAGTCACGCACATCATTGTGGGAGGGGATTTTAAAACAATGTGCATGATTAAACATCACTTTCAAAGTGTGTATTGAAAAATGTCAAAATTAAGATGGACTTTAAACATCATTTAGTTATGCTTATGTAAGTAGCATGCAAGAGGATCATTACAAATTGTTTAATTATGTGTCTGCTGGAAAAGGTTTGTTTTTACTGATTTCTTGGGTTTAATTATTCTATTTTGTATTTTTGATTTTGTAAGCTGCCATAATAATGATAATGATAATAATTTGTAACTCAACAGTTAATGACTTATTTTTCAACAAGCTTTAGTGTTGGGTGCTTTTAGATCTGTCATCTCACGCACTGCATTTTCGTGTAGAGTTCTTTAAGTATACATATAAAGATATAAAGTGTGAATGCAGGAAATGTGCTTGCTTGTTAGGGAGCTCTGATTGGCGGCAGTTCCCATTGAGCATATGATGGGTGGAAAACTTAGGGTAATGTCTGCAATGTCTCCCTACTAATCTGAATTGTGGGAGAAGCTTCACTTGATCAGTTTTAAGTGCACATCTCCACAAACATCCTTCCATTCCTCCTGAAAGATCGCAGTAGTGCATTCAAGCTGCAGATGGAGCAAAACTTCATTGGTCCATATTTTCAAGCAAGCTGATTTAATTTGCACCTCTCAAACTAATTGGAATATTGTTATCCTTTGGTTTTTGCAATACCATTTTTGTATCAAAAATTGTATCAAAACTTATAAAGCAACATATTTTAGGATAAAATAGGTTTAGAAATGTGTGTGTTGCAATAAATTGTGTATTCATATACCTTATTTTGTGATAAACTATGTGCTGTGATAAAAACTTTTGTATCTTAGTATGAGAGGAAGGGTGGGATATAAATTCAGTCAATCAATAATACAGATTAAGGCAGAAACAGGAAAGAATACTTAAGAGAGAATAGACATGCACTGGAAATGGACCGATCTGTCCATCCCTAAAGTGGGGTTCCCAGGTGTCTCCCTTCCAGGCATGGACAGGCGGTTGACCTGCTTAACTTGAGCATTGAAGGGGCATAGTGCTCTTTCAAACAATTCAATCGATAGCTCAGTATTTCTAAAGCTCCATGACAGAACTTATGATTTGCTTGCAGAGAATCCCAGGCTTGACTCTTGATGCCTTCAGCTTAACCATGGAAAGCCATTGCTGGTCAGTATAGATAATACAAAGCAGTGATGGGACAAGTTTGCCTAACCAGACAAAGGCATCTTGATCTAAGGCAAATCTAAATCTAAGGCAAAACCCTGCTCTCAGAAGGCACACCATTAGAATAGCAGACGTAAGGAAAGAAAATGAAAGTTCACATCCCAGTGTCTTCCCTGCCAGACCCTTTGTACTATTACCTAACATTTCCTGCCCTGAGAGCAGCTGACAGCGATGCTTTCCCTAATAACAAAGGGATCTGAGAGTTAAGCAAGTGCAGTCAACCAAAAGGTTGCTATAGCTCTGGGTTGTAATAACTCCTTATTTGCTTAAAAAGGTAAAGGTAAAGGACCCATGACAGTTAAGTCCAGTTGCGAACGACTCTGAGGTTGAGGCGCTCATCCCGCTTTACTGACTGAGGGAGCTTACGTTTGTCTGCAGACAGTTTTTTCAGGTCATATGGCCAGCATGACTAAGCCGCTTCTGGTGAAACCAGAGCAGCACACGGAAACGCCATTTACCTTCCTGCCGGAGTGGTACCTATTTATCTACTTGCACTTGACATGCTTTCGAACTGCTAGGTTGGCAGGAGCAGGGACCGAGCAACGGGAGCTCACCCCGTATGGGAATTTGAACTGCTGACCTTCTGATCGGCAAGCCCTAGGCTCTCTGGTTTAGACCACAGCGCCACCCTCCCATATTCCCTTACATTTACTTAATTGTCAAGTTCCTGGAAGATCCAGTGTGTTCCCCAATTCCTATAGATGCCTAGTACATATGGACCCAGTGAAAACCAGCACGAATATTAATAATAATAGTAAATTTAATTATTTATACCCTGCCCACTCTGAGTAGCTTCCAGCAAAATATAACATAATAAGACATCAAACATTTTAAACTTCCCTAAACAGGGCTGCCTTCAGATGTCTTCTAAATGTTGTGCAGTTCTTTATCTCCTTGACATCTGATGGGAGGGTGTTCCACAAGGAGGGCGCCACTGCTGAGAAAGCCCTCTGCCTGGTTCCCTGTAACTTTACTTCTCGCAGTGAGGGTACCACCAGAAGGCCCTCAGAGGTAGACCTCAGTAGCCAGGCTGAACAGTGGGGGGTGGAGAAGCTCCTTTGGGTATACAGGGTCAAGGCCATTTAGGGCTTTAAAGGTCAGCACCAACATTCTGAATTGTGCTCAGAAATGTACTGGGTCCTGGCCACCACTCCCAGTCTAGAATGATAGCTAGCTGCTAAATAATATAGCTTCGGCCATTCCTTTGAATGAGGGAGAACAAGGGTTGAAGGTCTAGCAACAGCAGAATGGAGAAATGAACATATAAGTGGGCTCAGGCGCAACAGAAAAACTGGCCACTAAACCATGGAAGCAATACCGAACTCCAGGCAGTTGAAGGAAGATTTATTTCATTCTGGTGCATTTCAGAGCAATCCTTCCACAAGGGCACACTTTGAACAGTGATTCTTATTAAGTGTATAAGCCACTTTAGCTCCAGGAGTTACCATAGTGGTTTAAGCACTTGATGATAATTGCTCTTCAAAATGTGCCCCAGAGAAAATATTGTTCTGAAGCGTGTTGGGCCTGAAATAAAACTTTCCTTCGGACGTAACAGGCCAGACAGATCTTGAGACAATTATCCAGGAAAATCTTGGCAGGATAAATACATTTTATTTGTATTGGAGGTGGGCATGCATCGCTGGGCACTTTGTGCAGCCCGTGTTCTTCTCTTAGAAGCCTAGGTCTCATGTTTCGATTTATTTTTAGGAGGGAAAGGTGATGTGGAGGCCATTTTCATGCAGCTGTTTTTTCTGTATGAAGACGACATGATCACTGTATATCACAATCACATCTGAAACTGAGGCTTAAGCAGAAGGAAGGTCTTACTTTGTGGTAGAGCACATGGTTTGCATGTAAAAGTCCCAGGTTCAATCCTGAATCTCTCCAGGGAGGGCTGGGAGCAACCCCCTATCTGAAACCGAGTCAGATGGACCCTATGATCTTCGTTGTTTTTTAATTGTTTTTAATTAAGTTTTTTTGGGGGGGTATAAAAGTACATGCACCATCTCTATTTCCCATGATCTTCGTTGACATGGCAGCTTCTGTGTTGAGGAAGGGCTGTAGCTCAATCGTTAGAGCATCTGTGTTGCGTTCAGAAGGTATCGGCTACAATCCTTAGGGTGGGACCTTAGGGTGAAGGTTGGGTCACAAAGAAATAAAATCTCTGGCACCTCCAGGCAGAGCTGCAAAGGTCTTGTGTCTTAAACCTGGAGAGCCACTGTAACTCAGTGTAGCCAATGCTGTGCTAGATTAATGGATCTGTTTCCCAGGTAGCGGCAGAATTTCCAAAAAATAAGAAATCAGAGTCACCTGAACAGTGGCTCAGATTCATTGTGTGCTGATTACCATGATTTCTAGGGACAGAAGTGTGTGGACACCTCTGCATATTCACTTGCGTGTGTTTTACATCAATTCTAGCTGGGACTGGAGAAATCTTGAAATTAAAAGATTTCCTAAATGCAGTTCAGTATCATTCCAAACCACAGATGAGCCTGTTTCTACCCACAGACAACCAAATGGATGTGGGTCTTAACGGTTCTAGATGAAAAGTAACTGAAGTGGCTTCAAAGGGGAAAATTTGACAAATAGTTTCTTGGAAACCATAGCAAGAGAGGTTTATTATTGCCCTCATGTTCTGTGGGCTTGGCTAGAACTTCCCGGCAGTTGGTGGACTAGCAGATATGAATTTGATCTGATCCAGCATTGTGCTCTTAATCCATGCAACCAGTGTAACTTGTAAACTGAGTCACGGCAGAAAACATTATCTTTGCTATCAACTTGTTATCTAATTGGATAGAAGGGTAATTGAATGATATCACCGGCTGATTTTAAAAAATGAGGGGGCTCGAATGTCCTTTCTGGATGCATACAAGCATAAGAGTTGTGTTGGGGAAACACGCTGTTGAGAAGTTTGGACCTTCCTCCATTTTTTGTTTTAAAAAAATGTTCACTTGGTTTTCCTCACCTGACCTTTGGGAAAATTACATTTTGCAAACATAAGCAGTTACTAAAATAAAAGAACCACACTTTTTTAAGGTAGTTAAGTTTCCTTGCTGGGTTTCACAATTGTCCTCAATACTTTCTGACAGTTCTCTGTGCATATGAACAATATTACAACCTAATACTAGTACATATTGCAATAAATATTTTCTGTTTGGATGCTTTGGTGCTCCATTAGTAGTTGGACTCAAGGCCTATTTATTCCAGTGAAAGCCTTTCTATTTCTCTCCAGACTGCCTTGACTTTTTAATTCTTTTCGCACACACAGACACAATGGGAGAAGGAGGCAGCCTGAAAATTCATTTGGTTAAGGTACAGGCACTTGCCAATCTTCTTGAGATCCCTGGTTAATTACCTCCTTCCTGAAACCTAGTCTTTTGCAGCAGAAGCGATGCAATTCATTCTTTATTATTTTTTCAGCCATTGACCTGCAGTGTGTCGTGGTTTTTATTATGTGGGCACTTGAACTCTAGAGGCAGCATTAAAACCCTTTTTATTATACAGCGCATCTCTAATCCCCAAAGCAGAGATTCCGGCATCTTCCAGGTCTGAATTTTTGACCTGAAGTTTTATTTTATTGTAGAGGATAGGGATTTCCCTATATAGATATAAAAATGATGGTTACCTCTTCCATTTCATATCCAGCTTAAGTGTATGTTATTCACTTGGAAGTGTGTTAATTTTTTAGCGCCTGTGTTATTTTTTCCCTTTAATTTCCCCATTTTCTCTCAAGCCCACCCACCAGCCTATCCCTCTGTTTCTTACATTTCCGCAATTCTTTTTTGCTTCTTGAACTCTGTATTTCCTCTACTATTCCTTCTCTTTGTGCCTTTTACTCTGTTGCTCATTAACTTTGGATTTCATTAGAGCTTGGTAATCATTGGACTGGTTCTCTTCCTTTATTTAAAAAATAGTTCATTGGAAGACTCATTTATTTCAGCCAGCCTCCCTGACCGAGTTTTTGATTTTGGGTTTCTTCTCCAGTTTTTTTCTTCTTCTCTGCATTCTGTTTCTATAATTTACTTTCAACTGTGAAGCTAAGATGGCAGGGATTGCATTCTTAAATACTTTGTACAG
The DNA here is from genome assembly GCF_964234715.1 of Podarcis melisellensis. Taxonomy (NCBI): domain Eukaryota; kingdom Metazoa; phylum Chordata; class Lepidosauria; order Squamata; family Lacertidae; genus Podarcis; species Podarcis melisellensis. The sequence goes on from NC_138543.1 coordinate 48,055,238, forward strand.
TGGTGCTGGTTACTGTTGCTCATGATAATGACAACAGCAGGTTGCTGGTGTGTTTTGATCTTGTCTTACTTGTATCTAACCTGGCTTGCAAATTACCATCTCCTTTCTTTGGGAAGTGGACCTGTCACCTGCAAGGGAGCGCTCTGAATGTTCAGTTTCTGAAACATTGGCCTGCTCTCTGTTGTTCTTGGGAGGCAGAAGATGCTCTAATTTTTGACACTGAATGCAGTAGTGCTGTAGGGAAATCTGAGTTTTGAGCTATGTTCTTCAAAATGTTTTCTCTGGCATTGCTTCCAGAGCCTGATGACCACTTCTGTTAAGAAAAAGCTGGCTCAGGAGAGGGCATTTTGGAACAGAGAAGCAGCAGGAGAAGGCGGTACATAACCTCCATATCACCTTTTTTTCTGCTGCAGATCCTCACACAGCTGCTTTCTCCTTCATGTGGTTCCATACACATGTTGGCATGGGGAAACATAAGTCCTGAACCCTGCAAATGGGTGGTGGTGGCAGCTTAGAAGAACAGCTTCAGCAGAAAAGTGGTCTTCTCCTGGTACTGCCAGGAGCCAGAGTCAGGAGTAGATCAGCAACAAAGAACACTGGTGTCAGTGAAATTAACTCTTTATTCAGACAAACCAAAACAGTGCAAGCCTAGTGATCACAGTGTCTTACCCCATTGAGGCAGTTGCAAGGACTGAAGGCTCCTCCCCCTGGTTCTCTCCCCAGCAGCCTGAGGCTCCATTGTCTTGTTTCTCCTTGCTCCACACTCTTCATTTCTCTGCATGTTCTGGGAGACCAGGCAGGAGGGGAGCTGGTCGCAGCAGCAGGAGGAGACCCCTTGACTTATTCAGCAGCTTGCCTCATCTCTGCCTCTTGCCCCATCCTCTCCAACCTACACTTCTGCCTCTGGTTCTGGATTGCTCTCTGCCCCGGCCTTTTCCTCCTCACTCAACCCTGTTACCTCTTCAGCTTCCAAACCTCAAACTCCCAGTCTCCCTCTTCTTCCCTCTGACCACTCATGGTTGTCCCACCACCAATCCCCTGCTTCTAAGCCTTCTAACCTTGGGGGATCTTCAGCTGGTGCCTCCCAAACACCTCTGCATCCAGCCAGTCCATGACACCTACCTGGAATGCATCCCTCAATTGTGATGTTGCATTTTGCCTGCATGGAGGTCTGTGTAGAAATCTCTGACTTTTGCATGGTTGGAATGTGGCTTACTACATACCTGAAGGGGTGTCTCCATTCCCATCGTTCAGTCCGAACACTGAGGTCCAGCACCGAGGGCCTTCTGGCGGTTCCCTCGCTGCGAGAAGTGAGGTTATAGGGAACCAGGCAGAGGGCCATCTCAGTAGTGGCACCCACCTTATGGAACACCCTCCCACCAAATGTCAAGGAAATAAACAACTATCTGACTTTTAGAAGACATCTGAAGGCAGCCCTGTTTTTAATGTTTGGTGTTTTTAATATTCTGTTGGGAGCCACCCAGAGTGGCTGGGGAATCCCAGACAGATGGGTGGGGTATAAATAAATTGTTGTTGTTGTTGTTACTGTGTGAAGGTAAGAGTGACATCTGTTGCTCCATCCACTTTTGCCTCTGGCCCTGACCATGTGGCTCCCAGAAGGTTGTTCTTGAGACATAGTGGTCTTGCTGAAAAATGTTTTCTCCTCTCCCTGCTTTATAGGTTAAAACCAGCACCCTGAACAGGTCTCGGAAATATATAGGCAGCCTGTACAATGTGGTGATATTGGAGTATTGTACTTGAGTATTTTATGCTGTTTTAGAAACCAGAGGTCATTCTGGCAATCCTGGGCAGGCTGCTAAAACAGGGTGGATTATCGACCACTCAACAGAGCCTCCCCATGTGGCCCTCAGCACGGTTTGGTTCAAGCCACGCCCACCTGCCCATTACTTGATGTCATGTGACATAAGGTGTGAGACTAGTAAATCCAGAGGGCCAAATTGAAAAGGAACACTCTGATTATCACTTTCCAACCGCTGGAAGGATACTGTACTTTTTGAATCTGGCACTTTTTTCCTGTCCCCATGTAGTAGAAGGAAAAGGTGCTAAATTCAACAGGCACTACTTCTGGAAAGGAAGGATCAGGAGAGTGCTCTTAGAGTGCGCTTCTAATTCTTCCTTTGCAGCTGCAGTCACGGCTTGAATTCAAGCCATGGCTGCAGAGGAAAAATCTTCCTTTGCAGCCAGTAGACCACAACACATGGTTGGTATTTTGCGTATGGGCTGGGTTGGGGACGAGGGTTCGACAGCCTCTTAAAAATAATTTAGAGAATTAGACTCCCATGTAGTTAAATAATTCCCCATACCCACATTATGGCTTTGCATCTGAAGTGTTATACAAAATTGTCCACAAACTAGGAAAACCACAAATGTCTACTTGGGTAGTCTTTAGGACAGCATATCATTCAGGAGACTAGCAAAATATATATACACACAATATTAACTGTGGTCTTCTCCCAACCATTGTATGCTTTTGTTTTCATTCCATTGTGTTTTATAGAACTGAGCACATTAACTAAGATAGATTTAATTACGTGTGAAAAAAACCCCAAACCCGCGTGATTGGTTGTATCTAATCTTTTGTTTTCTTTTATGGAAAAAAAAATTCCAACTGTCTGGTACTGTGCAGTCTGTGCTCAGTCTAAAATGGAACAAGATGGTTCGTATGTTTTGCCATTTGCGCTAAAAATGAAAGCATGTTGGCCTGGAAATTGTTCATGCTCATGTGATGGGCGTTTTCTGTCACCCCTTCCCTCCACAGCCTAACGTGTCTGTCTGAAAATTTACTCCTGCAGAATGGGTAACCCAGATTGTCCTTGTTTGAATGAACTGAACAGCAACCTTGGATCCAAGCTGTTATTTTTTTTAAGGAATCATGGAAGTGTAGAGTTGGAAGGGACCATGAGGGTCATCTAGTCCAACCCCAGGAATCTTGCCCAATGCAATGCAGGAATCTTGCCCAACGTGACACTCAAACCCATGACCCTGAGGCTAAGAGTCTCATGCTCCCACCTATTTTATTAATGGACATCTCCTTGATATCTTTGCTGCTGACAACAGCAACAAAAAAATCTGCTAGCTTTCTATAAAACTTGGAAAAGTCATTGTTTGCATCAACATTTCCCCTGCTTTTAGTTTTATTGTTCGGTTCGAACAGTTTGCATTACGATTAAGAGAAGATGAAGAAGAAATGGAAAATCATGATGAAAGTCCAACCCACATTTAATTTCTTCCTTCCTCCCAGCCTTTTACATACAGAAACAGCTTACAAGATATTCTCATATAATATTGTAATTCACCCTAAGACCTTAGGATGAAGGGCAAGCGATAAAACAAAAATAATATCTTCAGTATCAATTTTCTTTTTAAAAGGGGGCAGGGCAGAAGAAAAGAATGAAGAGAAGACAAAAAATCTGGTAAAAAAAGTGAGTTGAAAGTAGTTTTGCAGAATATTTAAGGAATTTTTCCATTTCTTGTCCCTTTGACATGTCACATTTTTAAAAGTAGCATCTTTCTCAATGTGATTTACACATTGATACATGTACATTTTTAGAGGCATCCTTGATTAGTTCGATCTTTGCAAATTCTGAGGCAGCCTGATCTGCACCTCCTTAAGTGCAGGTCAAAACTTGAATTTTCCGCAGACATTTCGTGCTTCCTGAATATTTCAGTACAGTCTGTTGCTCCCAATAATAATAATAATATAATAATAATCAGAATACATTTAAAATGCACTTTTCAATAGAGAATTCCTTCAGAAACAAGCACCTCAGTATAAATATAAATACACCCTCCCCTGTGGATTATTATTATTATCATTTTCAAAGCAAATCTCAAAGGTGGAAATGGAACAGGATGAATTTATGAGTGAGTATATGTGAAAGTGAGAGGGACCAGAAACAAACTGGTCAACCCATTCATAGTTTAGTGTTTAGATATTTGGAAAGCATTTCTAAGTCACTTGGGGAGGATGTCACAGCCCACAAGGGGGAAAGATATCCTGAGACGGCCTGTGGTTGAGGGATGGAGTTGGTACATTCGTGTGGCCTCCATAGCTGTGTTCCTTTGGCTGCAATGCTAACTCCTCTTACGTGATAGTAAGCTCTGTTGAATTCCCTGGGACTTGGATTCTGAGTGGACATGGTTAGGATTCAGCTTTTAAGCTCACTTCAGACTCAGACACAAACTTCCTCCCCAATCAGTACTATAAAGCAGTGGCAAGAAGAAAAGGTGGGGAAAGTCCATGAGTATGAAGGGCGGGAAAATCACTCATTTTCAATGACTTGATATTCAAATTCATGCAAAATGCAAAGCTGCCCCTGGGTTGTAAATTTGGGCTCCTTTGTATTCTCTCTTGCATTTTACTGCTCTGAAGAGAACAAGATATTAAAAGAAGCACGAGGTGTGTTTTTTATTGAGCGGAACCTCAGTTTGGAACACACCTCAGTGGCAATTTGAAGGGAGTTCTTGGCTCTTGTTTATAGTGGCAAAGGGAATAATAGGCACTTCTCAAAGTGCAATTAAAGTCCACTTAGAGGGCTTAATTTGAGCTTGGAGACTTACAACGTTAATTCCAGTGCTTGGAATTATGAAGGATTTCACTGTAAAAGATTAAATAAACCCCTTTTCATTGTGACAGTTTGCTTCCCAGGAAGACATGTGGTCATTAATTAGTCTTTTACAAACCTAATTAGATTTTGTTGTTGTTACAGTTGTTGTTGTTTTATTTAATGCTTTTAATTATTGTTGCACTTGTTTTTGAGGTCCTGGGACTTCGTATCTGTTTTCAGATCCCAGAGTAAGCGTGTCCCTTAGCAGCACCTTGCTTAAGAGCTTCTAAAGTGCTGGCCAGGTTCTTAGGCATCACACACTTTGCAGTCCTACTATATTTCTCGTTCCACTTCGCATTCTCTCCCTTCCTTCAAAAGAAGAATTAAAGCCATGTGAGAATTCAAAGTCCTGCTGCAATAAGACCTCTTCAAAGTTTTAAAGAAGAAAAACTGACACAAAAGCAAACCTTTATTGCTGATCCGCTATCTGGGAGATAAAACATAACAAGTATGTCCAGCAGAGCATAAAATCTAAACAGATGATGTAGAGTTTGTGGAGAATCCAATGGTGGGGTGGGTGCATTGGTTAGGAAAGCCTAGAGCAAAACTTTTTGAGATGATGCTGATTCTCATAATCCAAGTAACGTCTCTGTAAAACATTTATGGATGATGCTGTATTTTTTTAAATACAGCGTCAGTCACAAAAGATATTTGCAACCACCCCATCCTTGATTTTTATCTTGTTATTCAGTAGGATCAAACATTGTCATGAATTTAGCATTTCATATAATACTGAAAAATGGCAAACTTGAACCTTGCCTGCCCAAAAAGTGAACCTGCATGATGCATGTGTTTGCAGAGATAACTTTTTTTTTAAGTGCACCCATCAAACATCATTGGATATGTCTTAAAAAATGTAATGTGAATATGAAAGTGTCCCCAAAGGAGGGTTTGTCGATCTGTCCACCTATATGAAGCAAATCTGAGGTGGTACAGCAGATTAGATGTTTAAGAAATTAGCAGGCACTCACATGTATATTATTGTACTCATGGCCTTTTCTGTTGTAGCACCCATTTAATGGAATGTCCCAGAGGTTCCACTCGCCTCTATTTTGATTACCTTTTAGAGGAAAAAGAAAGCATTTCTGCAAGCTGATGCGTAATGCAAGCTACCTGCAAGTTTGCTGACTGTTGCAGCTGACTGTTTTGTTAATGCCTATTATTTTGATCTTTTTTTCCCCCAATTCTGAAATGTTTAGAATCCAAACTTCGTGTGCTTTTGAAGGGTTGCTTGCAGTAGAAAGTGTACTCCTTTTGGAGGGGGAGACACAGAAACCTGAGAGCATGGGCACTCACAGAGAAATCAGGACTATTTTGATCCCCCTTGATTGGTTTGCTCTCCTGGACAAAACTACAAGCCATAAACCTTGATTACAGCCCATGCCTAGTATGAAGAGATCTAAACCCATTTGCCCAGGTTCAGATGTCATTCTACACCATGCTATAGCTTAGTTCAGTGTAGTGTAGCAGCAGAATGAAGGGAAGAACCGAACCCTGTCTCAATTTCCTCTGCCCAAGCCTGGCTAAGCCATGGCTATGAATATAAACCGCAGGGACTCAGACCAATTGTGGCTCCCTATGTCATGTGCATAGCTTAAGTAAAAGACCTGTTGCCTATTATGGGGACCATTGAATGTATGTGGTAGACAGCCTTGTATCTAGTATTTCAGTAACAAGTGAAGCAGCCCATAAAACTGGCCCGTAAGAGCTTAACATTTATCTGTTCAGTGACACTATGCTATACATTATCTCTGTAAAAGTTTTGCATGTTATTCTGTTGCGTGGTGTTGGGAATGACTTTTGCAAATACTTATCTGACCACAAAAAATGTGTGATTGGGCCAGCATATGGTACATATCACAAACGAGTAAAGAATGTTTACTGCTTTACTTGAAGGCAATTTGTTATAGGATGTCATAACAGTCTTTTCTAGCATACATTAGATTACAGCAATAGTCCGATTTTCTAAAAGTTGGGGGGGGTGAAGCACGCAAGGAATTGTAGCATGTGAACTCTCAAGAAAGCACCTCTTCAAGTAGAGTATGGGGTTGTTGTTTTTTTAAAAAAGTATTGATATATTGATGTAAATTTAGAGTATGTTTGCTGGAACTCAGAGCACTATATGTAGTAAGAATGTATGTTGTTCGACACGGTACATACTGGATAGGCTTCCAAAATCCCACATTTACTCATACAGTGGTGCCTCGCAAGACGAAAATAATTCGTTCCGCGAGTCTCTTCATCTAGCGGTTTTTTTGTCTTGCGAAGCACAGCCATTAGCGGCTTAGCGGCTATTAGCGGCTTAGTGGCTTAGAAAAAGGGGGGGAAAGGGAAAAAACTCGCAAGAACTCGCAAGACGTTTTCGTCTTGTGAAGCAAGCCCATAGGGAAATTCGTCTTGCAAAGCACCTCAAAAATGGAAAACTCTTTCGTCTAGCGAGTTTTTCGTCTTGCGAGGCATTCGTCTTGCGGGGCACCACTGTACATTGTAGCATATCTGGGTCTTGATGACCTTGTGTGTGTGTGTTTGCTTGGGATTTGATAACTCTGTGAACTATTAAGCACCTAGCAGGCCACAACATTTATTTGTAAAACTGACAAGTAAAATTGAAGGGCACACTTTTTCTTACCTTTTCCTAAAGTTATTAAGTGGTACATTATATTACTTTCATTATCTCCAGAAAGACACAAATATTGATTATCTGATGGTATGCATTTTAAGTTAGAAGAGATTTATTGATTGATTGATTGATTGATTATGCAGAAAGGGATCAGTCAACTTATTAAAAATTAAGGGCAGTTCAAGTTATATATTGTTTTCCTCTTCTACTTTCGACCTCAGTATCGAGAAGCAAAAGAAAAATCTGGTTCAGCATTTGGGATACAGGGAAATCTGGGAAGTTCTGTTTGCATGTCTTAATTGTTTAAAGATGTTTGAAATGCTCTTCTGAAAAATTAGAGCATATTTCAAACATGGACTTCCCCAGTGGAAAACCATTTTGTGAGTTGATTAACAATATTGGATAAACTAATGTATACTGTGTCATCTGTTTTACACCCACTTTTATTTGTTATTCTACTAAGCTTGGCTTCACTTAAAAAAAAAGTCAGTCCAAGATCTATACCAAGATCTATATCAATAGATTACACATTTCAGGAAAAACAAATAAATCTGTCATTTTATGGTGCAATTTTCTCCTTATCTTCCAGTATTTATTCTTGAATTAAGTTTTATTTTGCTCTGAACAAGTAAAAGTCAAACTAAGGGCAGACAGAAATTGCAAGGAAAATAGTTTTTTAATTCATAGTTCAGAATAGTTTTTATTATGTTTGTAAGCGTTGTTCAGGGAGAGCTTTCTGACAGTAAGAGCTGCTTGACAGTGGAATGGACTTCCCTTCCTTGGAAGTTTTTAAGCAGAGGTTTTAATCAGAGGGCTGATTTAGCAGGGTTTTCCTTATGTTCCTAAGTATATATAGCTATCAGGAATTTGTTGTTGTTGTTTAGTCGTTTAGTCGTGTCCGACTCTTCGTGACCCCTTGGACCAGAGCACACCAGGCTCTGTCTTCCACTGCCTCCCGCAATTTGGTCAAACTCATGCTGGTAGCTTCGAGAACACTGTCCAACCATCTCATCCTCTGTCGTCCCCTTCTCCTCGTGCCCTCCATCTTTCCCAACATCAGGGTCTTTTCCAGGGAGTCTTCTCTTCTCATGAGGTGGCCAAAGTATTGGAGCCCCAGCTTCAGGGTCTGTCCTTCCAGTGAGCACTCAGGGCTGGTTTCCTTCAGAATGGATAGGTTTGTTCTTCTTGCAGTCCATGGGACTCTCAAGAGTCTCCTCCAGCACCATAATTCAAAATGAGGGAGAACTCTGGAGCTGGGGAGAATCTGATACCAGAGGAAGAAACCCATTGCCTTCCACGGCAAGCCTGAATAACAGGACTTGGCACCTGTCATAAGCAAGCAAATTCCCCGCTTTATAAATGGCCAGACCTGACATGCAGTATTGGAAAGGCAAGGGTGCCACCAGGCAATAAGAAACCGCTCTTTGCATTCATATGCTGAAGTGTGTTCTGAAGAACTGCATTCCTGAAGCTCCTCACAAAGTCTGTAGGATTGCACCCAGGAGACCTTAGGCAATAGGATACTGGCACAGAGGATTAAAAGCTGGTAGGGGGAGGAGGTACAAAGCAACTCTTCAAAATTAGGATCGGCTTTCATTTCTTTTAAACTTCTTCCCCCCCATAACTTTTGTGGCTCTACCGCATGTGGTCTCTACCACACTGAGGATGAAGAATATATCTCTACAGTATAAACCTCCTGCAGTGATTACCCTAGCTTCAGCCCTTGCTTTATTGGCCAAGGTGACAGCTGTCAAAATACCAGCTGGCAAACTACTGAACAGAGAGATTCCAGAAGTCTATATGGAATCTGACTGTGCAAGGGAAATAATGGAAAAAGGGGGGGGGGACCCTTGCCTACATAATGATCCCAACTTGCTGCTTATATGAGTCAAGGCTTTGTCCCTTTTATGTTCCACTCACTGCATTTCCAGGACAGTTTGCAAAATACAGTGGTACCTCTGGTTACATATGCTTCAGGTTACAGACTCCGCTAACCCAGAAATATTATCTCAGGTTAAGAACTTTGCTTCAGGGTGAGAACAGAAATCGTGCGGCAGCAGCGCAACAGCAGCGGGAGGCCCCATTAGCTAAAGTGGTACTTCAGGTTAAGAACAGTTTCAGGTTAAGAACGGACGTCCGGAACAAATTAAGTACATAACCAGAGGCACCACTGTAAACACAAAATTCCATGTCCAAGTGATCCAAATTTTGCTCCGAAAAAGCTGCGCCATGCAACTCGTATAAAATGTGCTGATCAAACAGCTTCACATATCTTCTCTAACTTTGTTTAATTTAATCTGCAGCTTTTTTTCTGTAATATATAGTACAATCCTGTATGTGTTGACTATAAATAAGCCCCGATGAACTTAATAGGTTCAGGTAAAGTGTGGGAATCCCAGCAATCTTATGCTGACTTCTATAGTTGTGGACAGGTAGCAAGCAGCCAGGAGAAACAGTGAAGCCCAAAATTTTTAGCAAGCATTGCCAGCTTTCCTTCATATTTAAAGGCTAGAATACGCACTTTGAAAACACAAAAGCCCAGGTTGTTTAAAGAATACAAAACAGTACCAATGAGTTTATGCAGAATGGAAAGATATAGCCTGTTGGCCAAATGAGAGTGAATATAATGTTCATGGCTAGAGTGCTAGGCTTGGAAATGGCAAACCCATATTGAAATCCCCACTCAACTATGAATGAAGCTCACAGTCTGGATTTGGAGGAAATCAGTATCAGTCAGCCTCACTTACCATACTTGTTGGGAGGCTAAAGCACTAGTCTACATTCCTTGGTGGGTGGAACATGAGACTCTTAATTTCAGACAGTCATTTACCCTCGCTAGATTTAACGTGCTGCCATCTGCCTTATTGCAGGGCAGATTCGAGGGTAAACCATATGCGGAACAAGTCTGCCCCTGCGGCTTGATGGAGGTAGAAACTGTCTCTCATGCCTTGTTACATTGCCATTTCTACAGGGACATACGCTCAGTATTTATTACCCATGCTGTGCAAAAATCTCCAAATGAATCTGAACTTCAATGTCTAAAATCCCCGGTAGAGAACAAGGATCCTGAGATCACGTTAAGGGTAGCCAAATTCTGTCTGATTGCCATGAAACTTAGGGAACAAGCTGTGCTATCATAATGATTAAGGCCTTAAAAGGGAACAAGCTGTGCTATCATAATGATTAAGGCCTTAAATGATAATTTTAGGTCATACGTTAGGGACTAAGTTTTAATTTATATATTTGCTAACTGTTGCTATATCTGTATTGTCCCTGTTATACCTAATTGCAAATTCAAATGTATCCCTATCGTGTTTTATGACTTCCTTGATATTGTATGTGGGCTGGAACTGGTCTGTGAAATAATAATAATAATAATAATAATAATAATAATAATAATAATAATAATAATTCTTAATTTCAGGGTCATGGGTTTAAGCCCCATGGTCCCTTCCAATTCCTATGACTCTATTATGGCAGTTTCCAAAAAGATCCCTTCATTGAAATAAGCACCATTAATATTAGTATCCCCTTCATGGATCACTGCCTTGCCATGGCGAAGGGGCTTGAATAACTCAGAGAAGCTATGAACTATGCCGAGCAGGGCACCCAAGATGAACAAGTCATAATGGAGAGTTTTGACCAAACGTGATCCACCTGGAGGAGGAACCGGCAAGCCACTCCAGTATCCCTGCCAAGAAAACTCCATGGACAAAGACAATAGGCATATAAAAGTTATGACACTGGAAGATGAGCCCCTCAGGTCGGAAGGCATCCAACATGCTACTGGGGAAGAGCGGAGGACAAGTACAAGTAGATCCAGAGCTGATGGAGCAGCTGGGCCAAAGCCGAAAGGATGCTCAGCTGCGGATATGCCTGGAAGCGAAAGGAAAGTCCAATGCTGTAAAGATAAATATTGCATAGGAACCTGGAATGTAAGAACCATGAACCTGGGTAAGTTGGATGTGGTCAAAAATGAGATGGCAAGAATAAATATTGACATCCTAGGCATCAGTGAACTAAAATGGATGGGAATGGGCGAATTCAGTTCGGATGACCATCATATCTACTACTGTGGGCAAGAAACCCGTAAAAGAAATGGAGTGGCCCTCATAGTCAACAAAAGAGTGGCAAAAGCTGTACTGGTTTGCAATCCCAAAAATGATAGAATGATCTCGATATGAATCCAAGGCAGCCCTTTTAACATCACAGTAATCCAAGTTTATGCACCAACTACTGGTGCTGAAGAAACTGAAATCGACAAATTCTATGAAGACTTACAAGACCTTATAGAAGTGACACCAAAGAAGGATGTTCTTCTCATTATAGGGGATTGGAATGCTAAAGTAGGGAATCAAGAGATAAAAGGAACAACTGGCAAGTTTGGCCTTGGAGATCAAAACGAAGCAGGGCAAAGGCTAATAGAGTTCTGTCAAGAGAACAAGCTGATCATCACAAACACGCTTTTCCAACAACACAAGAGACGACTCTACACGTGGACATCACCAGATGGGCAGCATCGTAATCAGATTGATTATATTCTCTGCAGCTAAAGATGGAGAAGCTCTATACAGTCAGCAAAAACAAGACCTGGAGCTGACTGTGGCTCAGATCATCAGCTTCTTATAGCAAAATTCCAGCTTAAACTGAAGAAAGTAGGAAAAACCACTGGGCCAGTAAGATACAATCTGAATCAAATCCCTTATGAATACACAGTGGAAGTGAGGAACAGGTTTAAGGATTTAGACTTGCTGGACAGAGTGCCTGAAGAACTATGGGTGGAGGCTCGCAACATTATACAAGAGGCAGCAACAAAAACCATCCCAATGAAAAGGAAATGCAAGAAAGCAAAGTGGCTGTCCAACGAGGCCTTACAAATAGCAGGGGAGAGAAGGCAAGCAAAATGCGAGGGAGATAGTGAAAGATACAGGAAATTGAATGCAGATTTCCAAAAAATAGCAAGGAAAACAACAGAATGGGAAGAATCAGAGATCTGTTCAAGAAAATTGGAGATATGAAAGGAACATTTCGTACAAAGATTACCATAATAAAGGACAAAAGTGGTAAGGACCTAACAGAAGCAGAAGACATCAAGAAGAGGTGGCAAGAATACACAGAGGAATTATACCAGAAAGATATGGATGGCTCGTACACCCCAGGCAGTGTGGTTGCTGACCTTGAGCCAGACATCCTGGAGAGTGAAGTCAAATGGGCCTTAGAAAGCACTGCAAATAACAAGGCCAGTGGAAGTGATGATATTCCAGCTGAACTATTTAAAATTTTAAAAGATGATGCTGTTAAGGTGCTACACTCAATATGCCAGCAAATTTGGAAAACTCAGCAGTGGCCAGAGGATCAGAGAAGATCAGTCTACATCCCAATCCCAAAGAAGGGCAGTGCCAAAGAATGCTCCAACTACCGCACAATTGCACTCATTTCACACGCTAGCAAGGTTATGCTTAAAATTCTACAAGGCAGGCTTAAGCAGTATGTGGACCAAGAACTCCCAGAAGTGCAAGCTGGATTTCGAAGGGGCAGAGGAACCAGAGACCAAATTGCAAACATGCACTGCATTATGGAGAAAGCTGGAGAGTTCCAGAAAGACATCTACATCTGCTTCATTGACTATGCAAAAGCCTTTGACTGTGTTGACCACAGCAAACTATGGCAAGTTCTTAAAGAAATGGGAGTGCCTGATCACCTCATCTGTCTCCTGAGAAATCTCTATGTGGGACAAGAAGCTACAGTTAGAACTGGATATGGAACAACTGATTGGTTCAAAATTGGGAAAGGAGTACGGCAAGGCTGCATATTGTCTCCCTGCTTATTTAACTTATATGCAGAATTCATCATGCGAAAGGCTGGGCTGGATGAATCCCAAGCCAGAATTAAGATTGCCGGAAGAAATATCAACAACCTCAGATATGCAGATGACACAACCTTGATGGCAGAAAGTGAGGAATTAAAGAACCTTTTAATGAGGGTGAAAGAGGAGAGCGCAAAATATGGTCTGAAGCTCAACATCAAAAAAACGAAGATCATGGCCACTGGGCCCATCACCTCCTGGCAAATAGAAGGAAAAGAAATGGAGGCAGTGAGAGATTTTACTTTCTTGGGCTCCATGATCACTGCAGATGGTGACAGCAGTCACAAAATTAAAAGACACCTGCTCCTTGGGAGAAAGGCAAGGGCAAACCTAGACAGCGTCTTAAAAAGCAGAGACATCACCTTGCCAACAAAGGTCCGTATAGTTAAAGCCATGGTTTTCCCAGTAGTGATGTATGGAAGTGAGAGCTTGACCATCAAGAAGGCTGATCGCCAAAGAATTGATGCTTTTGAATTATGGTGCTGGAAGAGACTCTTGAAAGTCCCATGGACTGCAAGAAGATCAAATGTATCCATTCTTAAGGAAATCAGCCCTGAGTGCTCACTGGAAGAACAGATCCTGAGGCTCCAATACTTTGGCCACCTCATGAGAAGAGAAGACTCCCTGAAAAAGACCCTGATGTTGGGAAAGATGGAGGGCACAAGGAGAAGGGGACGACAGAGGACGAGATGGATGGACAGTGTTCTCGAAGCTACAAACATGAGTTTGACCAAACTGCGGGAGGCAGTGGAAGACAGGGGTGCCTGGCGTGCTCTGGTCCATGGGGTCACGAAGAGTCGGACACGACTAAACGACTAAACAACAACAACAATATTAGTATCTTTAGGCTTATCCAAAGACCAAAGTACAAAACTATAAAATTCTCCTCAAAATTTGACAATCTTTCTGCACTGTGCAGATGTTTGCGCCTTCAAAGCATAAGGGAAAGATAAGCTACATTCACTAAAATTCCCACTTACACACAACTGTTAAAGGACCTTGATCACTAGGCCACCGTCCAATTCTTAATTTTCCTTGAGCGAGTGAATGACAACAAGGTCGCACTGCAGGGGAGCCGTCCTGCTGCAGCTGATAGATTCTTGGACTTGGATACTGAAGCCCACTGGGTGCCCTTGGGCTAGTCTCATGCTTCTCCTTAACCTCCTTTAACAAATGTGTCAGAACGAATCTGTCAGCAATCCTTCATTCCTTTTATGATCAAGAACAATACAGAAGCAATGCTTAACCATGGTAAGTTTTTAACCCTGATTAGTATCTCAAATGGGACGCTGGTGGTGCTGTGGGTTAAACCACAGAGCCTAGGACTTGCCTATCAGAAGGTTGGGGGTTCGAATCTCCACGACTGGGTGAGCTCCTGTTGCTCAGTCCCTGCTCCTGCCAACGTAGCAGTTCAAAAGCACGTCAAAGTGCAAGTAGATAAATAGGTACTGCTTCGGCGGGAAGGTAAACGGCGTTTCCATGCATTGCTCTGGTTCTCCAGAAGCGGCTTAGTCATGCTGGCCACATGACCCGGAAACTGTACGCCGGCTCCCTCGGCCAATAAAGCGAGATGAGCGCCGTAACCCCAGAGTCGGTCACGACTGGACCTAATGGTCAGGGGTCCCTTTACCTTTACCTAGTATCTCAAATATACATTGGTGTACTTTAGGGATGGAGAATCTGTGGCCCTCCAAATATTGTTGGGTTCCAGCTTCCATCAGCCCCAGTTAGCATGGCCCAAGGCCAGAGATGATGAAAGATGGAAGTCCAATGCATTTGGAGAGCTATAAGTTCCCCATCCCTGGTTCAGTTTGTCAAGCTTAAACCCTGCTTCTTGTAAACGAAGAAACCTGTGAAACGTACCTGCAGCTGCAGAAGCAGGGTAATTACCTTATCTGTGGCTTGCTGGTTATAGGTGTATAGTTAATTCACGATGCGGTCTGCACACCCACTTTCAAGCATGGCTCCATGTTCTTGGTTTTGGTTGACACTTTACCTTGCTTAGATTTTCAGACATAAAGCTGAAAGCAGGTTCAGTGCTAGGCCTGCATTGGGCAGGAAGTCAATTACAGTGGTACCTCGGGTTAAGTACTTAATTCATTCTGGAGGTCCGTTCTTAACCTGAAACTGTTCTTAACCTGAAGCACCACTTTAGCTAATGGGGCCTCCTGCTGCCGCTGCACCACCGCTGCACAATTTCTGTTCTCATCCTGAAGCAAAGTTATTAACCTGAGATAATATTTCTGGGTTAGCGGAGTCCGTAACCTGAAGCGTATGTAACCCGAGGTACCACTGTATCCATTTTCCTAGTAAGAGACAATGTGGCAAATGCAATACCATGTGGCAGAGGCTCTAGATATCAATAGTATGTGGAGTTTGGGTGCGTGCTTTCTGAAGCCAGGTCATGCAGTAAGCTGT
Organism: Podarcis melisellensis; assembly: GCF_964234715.1. Taxonomy (NCBI): domain Eukaryota; kingdom Metazoa; phylum Chordata; class Lepidosauria; order Squamata; family Lacertidae; genus Podarcis; species Podarcis melisellensis. Next base: position 48,070,770 of record NC_138543.1, read on the forward strand.
AGAAGCATTTTCCTCGCTGTCACTGTATGAAAGCCCCCCCCCCCCCAGGGCACTCCCTCCTTCAGTCCCCATTTGGTACATTTCTGAATCTTTGACCTTTTCAGTTTTGGGATTCAGCAGTTGGGAAGGGCTGGGTGCACTTTAAATGCATGTGCCTTATGCCTTGTGTGTATGTGTATGGGCTTTCTAAGCAATAACTCGTATTAATAAATGCCTCTTAACATAACAGGGTTTTATATGCACTGCATTCGGAAATGCAGCTTGCGTAAGAACTTGGCAAGAAACTAGGAGCTTTCCCCATGTCCGAACCCTGCCATCCCACATTTTGTCAAAGCCCTCATAAAATCTCCTCCGTTTCTGGTTTCGATTTACCAAAAATAGGCTTTTGTTCTCTAGCTTGGCTCTAAAGGATAAAAGCTGTCAGACAATGGCAACAATTTGAAACTTACTGGGCCCTTTCAATTGGCTTATACCTGTCATTAACTTGGAGGGACTCCTCAAATTTATGTGCACCTCTGCTTAGATCACCCAAGCTTGCCTATTTTCCTGGGCATTGTTACCTTACTTTAAATCATCTTATTCTTCTCTGAAGATGCCAAATGCTTTTATTTCCTTCCTCTACTTGTGAGCTTCACTGTTGCTTTGAAGCAATATGGTTCCCCTGATCAGTCACTAGGGCTTACCTAGCAGATGAGTGATGAAGTTTGTATTGGCCTCTTGTTCTGACCTCTTGCAGCAGGAGGAAGAACTCCAGGGGCCTGAAGCTGGCCTTCTCATGCTGTACTAAGAAACCCAAGGGTCTGGAAAGCATTCAGATGTTCAGCAGCCATTATGCCTCACTTATCGGGGTTGTGCACTCAGATCAAAAACAAACACCTTTGCAAACCACATTTCTCATCTTCTGGCATTTGATTGCCGCATCTGGAAAACATGATTCTGAAAACATAGGTTCTGAAACTGTATCATGGTTAAGAGAAAGAGCTATGAGTTGGGGTGCCCCTGGTTCAAACCTCACCTGATCCTTGAACTTGTGGGGTGGTCTTAGGCAAGCGGCTCTTTGACAGCCTCGTTCCTCCTCATCTTATATGCTGACAATATTAATAATGGTCTAACTTACAGGGTAGGGACGTGGGTGGCGCTGTGGGTTAAACCACAGAGCCTAGGACTTGCCAATCAGAAGGTCAGCGGTTCGAATCCCGGTGACGGGGTGAGCCCCTGTTGCTCGGTCCCTGCTCCTGCCAACCTAGCAGTTTGAAAGCATGTCAAAGTGCAAGTAGATAAATAGGAACTGCTCCGGCGGGAAGGTAAACAGTGTTTCCGTGCGCTGCTCTGGTTCACCAGAAGCAGCTTAGTCATGCTGGCCATATGACCTGGAAGCTGTATTATCAACAATTTGCATTAGCCACCCTTCATGTATTAAATAGATGCAGGTGGCACTGTGGTCTAAGCTAATTGGAAGGTTGGCGGTTCGAATCCCCACAATGGAGTGAGCTCCGGTTGCTCTGTCCCAGGTCCTGCCAACCTAGCAGTTCGAAAGCACGCCAGTGCAAATAGATAAATAGGTACTGCTGTGGCAGGAAGGTAAATGGTGTTTCCATGCGCTCTGGTTTCTGTCACGGTGTTCTGTTGTGCCAGTAGCAGTTTAGTCATGCTGGCCACATGACCTGGAAAGCTGTCCGTGGACAAACACCAGCTCCCTTGGCCTGAAAGCGAGATGAGCGCTGCAACCCCATAGTCGCCTTTGACTGGACTTAACTGTCCGGGGTATTTTACCTTTATCAAATAGCATGTTTGAAATCACCTTATCATGTTTAATTACTATGATTGATTGATTGAAAAGCTGTCATGGTTTCTTATAATTCTTATGTCTCCTGGGCTCTCCTGCCCTATCCATGTGAAGGTGAATGGAATCATAGGATGTTCCTATCAGCAGTTGCAGTTTTATATGCAACCTTGTTAAGGTTCCATCCATTGCAGATGAGATTAACATACCCTGGCTCCTCCCTAAATGGTGAGGTCTCTAGAGGGCCACCACAGTGGTCTTGTTGTTCATTCTTTCCCCCTCTCCCATGTCACAATAGATATTATAGGACGTTTCTTTTATCAACCAAGCATTTTCTGAGGCAAACAAACCAATTCCGAAAAAGCCACAAGAAGCGTACGTGCCAAATACTATGTTAATGTTGAGACTGGTAACCACAATAAAGTTTGGGGAGATTTTGAGTTATGACAACCGAAACTTGGCCACGTCACAACCAGACGAAGGCAGTGAAATTAACACCATACACAATAATGAAAGAATGTCAGATGTGCACAAAAGGGTCTTGAGTTGCGGTAGCTGTGGGAGCTCTTACTTTGAGTAAGTATGTTTTCTTTTCTTAAATTTGGAACTCTGTGCCTGGGTGCAGTGTATAAGGCACTCGGTTCCCTTTCTCTTCCCCCTTGCCTGATTTGCATTTCTGAAAAAGCCTCCCCACTTCTGCATCGGTGGGTGGAATTATGACACCATAAATTCTAACAGATTTGATTTGTTGTATAAGCTTTTTTCTTCTTTTTCAGGAGTGTCCTAAACATACGCCACAAATGCATTTATTAGTCTTTAAGGTGCCTCAAGACTCTGTCTCTCTCTTTCTGTGTTTTATAACAGACTAACAACAACTCTGTCGTCTTTCCATCCTTCTGGTTCAGTACTTGCACTACAATAATACATAGTTTTTCTGGTGTGTGTGTTTTTTGTGGGGAGCTACCCCCGGTGCAATTTCTCAAGGTCAGCTGCATGCATGGTATTCTCAAATGAAGCCAATTAGGAAAATGTCCTTTATATTGTTCTGGGTTCCCCACTTCCCTAAGCTATGTGATATTTTAGAGCCTTTTTTTTTTTTTTAACATTTCCCCTGGAAGAGAGAGTGCTAACACTTGTGGGTTTTTTTTTTTTTTTTACCCTTGCAGGCATATTGAACATAACTGAAGGCAATCCGCATGCATACTCCAACCAGGCCGCAGATTAATTAACCCTAATGTGTCATGTTCCTTACATTACAGAGGATCAGGACAGGCCCAAAATATTTTGCTACCTGAGGCAAATGACAATATCGCACACCTTTCCACATACAGGAGCTGCCTAGCGTAACAGTTGACTTTTACTGTACTAATTGTTTCTAAATATACATCTATACATATAGATGCATCTATACATATATGCAGAGTATATGCACATTTTATGCAAACCTGTATCTTATTTCTTCCTCTTTTTTGCTAATGTATAAGTAACCCAGTACATAGCTAGTACCACAGATTAGATCCCTAGAGTTATGTCGTCTGCACTCCATGGTTACTTTACAAGACCCCATGCAACCGCCTTACGGACTCGGGTCCAGATTTGTGTAGGCATTCTTCCTTAGCCTTTTCCTCTCCCAAAGATGTCCCACAAGGCAGCGGGTACAGATTTTTCCTCAGGGTTTATTCCCGAAGCCTTTCTCATGAATGAGTATAGCCTCAAAACAGCAGAGATTGGGATAACTGCTTTCTTTTCTCCTAGATGGGGTACCTTCCCAGGTTCTCCTTTTCTCCTAGATGGGCTACCTTCTCCCTCTGCTTCTCATTTCCCTCTACAGCATGTGCAGAAACTGCCTTCTTAACCATTGGACCCATTGCTTATTACTTAGCATTATTTGTTGAATTTGTATACCGTACTTCATCTGAAAATCACAAGGCAGTTCACAACATACACACACACGAGCCTCCCAAACTCTGCACTGTTCACACGAAATCTGCTCCACCCTCTGAAAACAGGCAGAAGGTGACTTAGGGACAGGAACTTTTCATCTGTACATCCTCTGTCTGTGGAATCCCCTCCTAAGGAAGGACTCTTAGATAAAATAAAATAATTTTCTTTTGATGGCAGCAAAATCATTTTTATTTGCTTTTTGCATGGAACGTAAGTTGTCTTGATTATGGTTTTATCTGTCCTAATAAATTTAATTCTGCTGTTTATCTTTTATATACTTAAAGAGTTGTCTTGTGTTGTGTTGTGTTATGGTATGGTAAGTTGCCCTGAGCAAATTTGCAGAAGGGCAGGATTTTTTTAAAAAATCACAAAGTAAACAAATGTTCAGGGAAATCCTTTCTTTTGGGCTGCAGAATCATTATCATCTCATCAAAAGAATCTGCATTATGAATGGCACATAGATGTCAGAAGGAGGGGGACTTGAATCACTGGGCCTTGTTTCCTGATATTCTTCATAAAGAGGCTTTGGGGAAAATTCAGAATTCCCTTCCTCTGTAAATGAGATTAGCAGCTGCTGCAGGTTTTGACACCTTCACACTATGGGCACTGCTGCATTTGACAGGCGGTGTGTATTTTAGGAAACCAAATGCTTATATTCCAGGTGGTAAAATGTCCCCAGTAGTCTCTTTCCCATGGAAGATTTATATGTCTTCTGTTACTATTTTTGACCATGGATGTTATGCTTTTCAGAGCTCATGTGAAAATGATTGGCTGGCCAATGTTTATTTCCTAGTCCCTTAGCTAACATATAACTTCTGTTTTAATAGTTGTTGTCTAATCGCCAGGTACACGTTGCAGAGAGTATATCTAAGAATACTTAGAAAGGGGGAGAATGATGTCCACGCTAGCTGAATTTTCAGAGCAGTTTAGGTCCATTGTGCTTTTCCTCTGAGGTCCTTAATGAACCGTTTTCCTATTTTTGGCGCTTAAGAGGGACGGAATGCACCATTTCAGCCAAATCCCACTGTTATTATTTGTCCAATACAGCAATGGTTACATTCACAAGTTCACTTGATATGATTTAATTACTTCTGGGAACACTTTAACCACTCTTTGGCTGATACAGTAATTTTTAAAAAGCATTAGACATAAGAGATCACTTGCATACTTTCTTCACATTCCCAACTCCCACAAGCAGCAAGAAATTCCAGTGGCAGTGGTTACCAAGGTTTGGTTTTCTCTGAAAGGAGAAATTGCTGGGTACGTATGGTGTTTTGTAATATTTTGGGTATAGTTACAGATATACTAAATGAGAATAAATGGAGACAGGCAGCAGAACTTTTGCAAGGAGCAAATCTGCTGCTCCACATCACATAGCCAGAGAAACATCCCTGTGCTCCTAAAATGCTTCCAACTTCCAGGAACAGCTCTGAGCTCTGAGCTCTGTTTTTGCTGCTCATTTCTGTTCCCAAAAACATTTTTATTGTTCTCACACAAGCAAACAGAGCTTTTCTGCTCCCTTCAGCTGTGTGTGTGTAGGGAAAGGATGAGTCATCTTGCGCAAAACCAATAAACAGTCTTGTCGCACCTTAAAGACTAACCAATTTATTATGACTTCACTTTTATGGACTACGGTCTACTTCATCAGGTACATGCATAGATGGGTTCATCCCACGTAGAGACAACTGATGAGAAAGGACTCTGCTCCTCAGATATTCTGCCCATTCAACGAGGCTCCCCTTGCTGGAGGCTGTACTTTTAGGGAGGGGACCATATATAGCCCAGTGGTGTAGAACACATACATTGCTCGAAGATTGTCCCTGGCACAGCTCCTCTTAAAAGCATTAGGCAAGAGGTGATGTGGAAGACCTGTGCCATAGACCCTTGAGAGGTGCTTCTGATCAGGGCAGACAGAGATGAACAGCCTAAAAAATTCCTTCCAGTAGCACTTTAGAGACCAAGTTTGTTATTTGTATGAGCTTTCGTGTGCATGCACACTTCTTCAGATACCTGTAACTAAGGCAGCTTTGCAAGGGTTGTGGTGTGAGCATGCAAAATATCAAGTTTCCCTTGAGCAAACACATCAGATGCATTCCTTAATCACAATCAGGTCAGGGAGCCATCATGGGTAGAAGTAAAAAAATAAATAAAGGCAATTAGTCTGTGCTGGCCTGTAGATAAAAGGAAAGGTAAAGGAGAAGCAGGGCTATGAAGAGTTTCTTGAAGGGTAAGAGCAAGAGGTTTATGCTTTTTATCTTGCTGACTCTGCTGAGACCCAGCCCTCAGTCTGGAGCCTGCTAATCAGTTCCCAGCAACCAGCTTTTTTGCTAAGCAATCTGACTTGGCACAGACTGTAAGTCTCTGAAAGCAAGGCGGGTTTAGGAGGCCATGAGATTGTGCAGTTCTTCTGGGCAGTCCAGCTTGCTGAAGTCGATGAGGCTCCACCGTTGCCCATAAAACGTTGGGATGACAATCATATGTTTGCAACACGCATTAAAAGTAGACGGTGTCAGCCGCATTGTTTACCTGTGATACTTTGGATAAAAAACAAGAAGCCTCCTCCACACTGTGTCAGCGGCTGTAGAGAACGGTAATAAGTCTTGACCTAAGGGGAATAATTGCTGGCAAACTATCTTCAAAGTCAGTGCATAATCCCCTCCAAGGGGGAAGCCTGCTTTTGTGAGAAATTCCCAGCAGACCGCTGGCAGAGCTGAACAGACACATCCTAAACACACACACACACGAGTGATGATGTTCTTTGAAGCTTGAGTGAGCTTTCATTCATTCAGGCACAACATGAAACACTGGAGGAAGCAAAGGTTGTTGGCGATGGGTGGCGGTGGAGCAGCTTAGCCAAGGTGCAAACTGAACCACTGTGTGATTACTCGTCAATCATTTTTACCTGCATGCACTCCAGTGCAGGTAATAAAATATATGCTTTCCTGCTTTACTATAAAACCAAAAACGAAAGCACAAAAGGAGCTGGCTTCAGGCCCCAGTTGCCTAATGCCTTTTTTATGGTGCACAGCCATTTTCTTTTGGGAAGGCGTCCAAAGAAATAGATTGCTCTGTGAAGTAACAGGTAACTTAGCTGGGCAATTTTCATTAGCACTTTTGAGCAAATGCATTGAACCTGGGTATATTACAGCCATCTTATATTCCCAGTGTCACACATTTTGTTTTCTTCTTTGTCCATGATGCATCTAGCTGATGGGGAACTATGCAGCTGCAAAATAGAAGCGAAAAGGGGATACACAAAATTTGCACGTTCTAATTTTCCACATAAGTGGAAATTTAGAAATAATAACAATAAGTGAAATAGAAATGCGATACATTTCCCCATAATATGGAAGACTATATCTTCCCCTTCTCTTGCTTCTTACCATGGAGACAACCTGTCACCTCCAGTGACAGCAATTGAAACATCTGTTTTTTAAGGCTATAAGAAATGTGGCTGTTTTCCTTTAATTTTGGTGAAGCCTGATCAACTGTTTTACTTCAGGCTTCCTCAACCTCGGCCCTTCAGATGTTTTGAGACTACACTTCCCATCATCCCTGACCACTGGTCCTGCTAGCTAGTGATCATGGGAGTTGTAGGCCAAAAACATCTGGAGGGCCAAGATTGAGGAAGTCTGTTTTACTTCATTTTGTTTTTCTTTCATCAAATACTCTAAACCATGAAATAATATTGGGATTCTTGGGGCATTTGCTGCCATACTTATTGCTGCCACTGATGTCTAAATGGAAATGGGGATGGGGCTCAGAAAGTGTGCTGAAAGAGTACATGCCAATCACTTGCGTGCAAACCTTTTGCTTCCAATCATCTGTTATGGTACATGGCAGTCCTTGTGCCACCATATGTAGCTGTTGGGTTGTGGAGCTTGCTGCAGGTGACTTATGCAGCCACCTGCAGCAAAATTTCAAGAATACATGTAAGATGTTGTTCATTGGAGCTTTGGTTTCACTTCAACATCTATAGCTGAATATTTTTAAATACTATTCCATTTACATCCTCTTTACTATCAAGGTCGTGTTTCCTGCCATAAGCTCAAGTTGCTAATTGTTCCTATCCAGGGCAGCGATTTCACAGGTGGCTTAAGTAGAGAAGTTTCTTTGCTGTATATTTTACCATAGCCTAACCTGAATCTGCTTTACTTTCTTTTTCCTTCCTCTCTCTCTCTCACTCTTTCACAGCTAAATATGCTTAGGTCTTTTGCTACGAAGTGGTTCATTTATCATTAAATCTATTAATCAACAACAACGTTGTCTTTAACCAGATGAAGCAGAGCAAGATAAAAATGATGCAGGAAGTTACATATTTTGACATTTCTCAGATTTCTTGAAAAGCACATTGGATACCGTTCGAGGCCCAGGACTTTGGGAATAGTGCCTGTTAGCACTAACTGCCCTTTTGAGAAATGGCTCATTTGAAACCATTGTCCAAACAGCCCTCGGGAAAGCCATTGTCGTGGACTGGAAAGAATGCACAGTTCGTATGTGATTAATTGCAAGAAAAGAAGCGGCGAGATTGCAATGAGATCTGAATTGCCAAAGTTGGTTTGCGGTAACAGGAAATTGTGAACCATATATATTCAGGTCACCCCTTTCATTGCAACTAACAATTCTAGTTATGACAGGTATAGTAATATTTCTGTTGCTGGGCTGCATTGGGTCATGAATCTGATATGTTAATGTAGCAGTAGCTCATTTACAAAAATGCCATAGGCTTGCTGGCATGCAGCTTATGTTTTATTACACTCAGGGGCAGGGTTGACAGGGGTTAGTATCTATATACCAGTATGTACTGGAGTTGTCCTGTGCTTATGCTTACATAGCCAAACTTACACCACTTGTACACTAAGGGGCCTGGGACACGGGTGGCGCTGTGGGTTAAACCACAGAGCCTAGGACTTGCCGATCAGAAGGTCGGTGGTTCGAATCCCTGCGACAGGGTGAGCTCTGTCCCTGGTCCTGCCAACCTAGCAGTTCAAAAGCATGTCAAAGTGCAAGTAGATAAATAGGTACCGCTCTGGCGGGAAGGTAAACGACGTTTCCGTGCACTGCTCTGGTTCGCCAGAAGCGGCTTAGTCATGCTGGCCACATGACCTAGAAGCTGTATGCCAGCTCCCTCGGCCAATAAAGCGAGATGAGTGCCGCAACCCCAGAGTCGGCCATGACTGGACCTAATGGTCAAGGGTCCCTTTACCTTTACACTAAGGGGCAAGTAGCAGCATATTGAGTATAACCCTGGCAAGGCTGGCCCAATACAGTTTGGCACCTGAAGTGAACCACAAAATGGCGTCCCCCCACTCCCTGCCAGGGAATATGGGGTGAGTGAACATCAGGAACAAACGGGAAAATAAAGATCTACCTTGGGATTTGTTGCCCCTTTGGATACAGCCACCCAAGGCAGTCACCTTCCATGCTCCTTGCCTTATGGGTGGGCCGGCCCTGAGCCCTGGGGTACACACATGTACAAATAACTGTACGGGGGGAAACACCTAAGGGGATAGGGGCTTTTTCAGGGCTGTAATCTCGCATGGGGCCCCCATGCGGGTCACGTGACTCTTGTGGGAGTGCGGACCCGGATCACGGCATCCTGGTTTTGGTCTGTGTCTCATTGGAGGGTATGGTTAAGCTCTTCCCTCAGTGGGAAGTGGGAACAAAAAGGACCAGAGTTTGTCTCCAGGAGCCTCTTGGGTTTCCATGGGCCAGGTAGGCCATAGTTGGTCTAACAGTGTCACGTGAACCAGGCCTGTTCAGTGTAGTAACAAGCGCTTTCTTTTCGCTGCCTTGGAGAAATGTCTGCATTTGCTTCATATTTTTAAGTAATAAGTGAAGCAATCTGGGAACCGAGATTCTTATTATTTTTGAAGTGTGAGAGACAAACATTTATTAAAGTAAATACTGCTTACTAAAAGCTGCTTTCTAAACAAAGTAGACACGACTCTTTTCTTCTTTTGCTATAACTACGTACCAAAGCTTTTCTAAAAATCTGGCATTTATTATGGAATGCCAACTCTTTATTCAGGTAATTCCACTGAAAACAATACTTTCCTATGAGAAATGCATTTGGAGCAGTGTTTTTTTTTCCTTTTAATAACCGTTTCATGATGACTGAGACATCCGTCTATCCTTGAACATCTGCCTTGGAAGAAGACTTATTTATTTAATTATTTTAAAAAACCTGTTATTATTTGGCAGGGTGGATGTGGGTTAGTAAACCATTCCACAAAGCAGAAACTTTGCATTAGGAATTCTTCAAATGTGGTAAAGATAAATATCTTCAAATGTGGTAAAGAGAGATATTCCACATTGTTTTTGCAAGTCAATGCTTTGAGCTCTTTTAAAATGCCTTTTAATGATTCACAGTATTTAATGTGTGCATGGGTTTATAGTTAGTGTAAATAAATTTTGCAAATGCATGAAACAACACCATAAAATATGTGTTATAAATGAAAGGCAGGGTCCTTTTTATTTACTATGCTCTTTGTCAAAGAAAAGCACTCAGTAGAAACAAACAACAATCGTCATGTAAAAGATTATTTACAATGTCTGTTTTATAATTGTGGTATTTGCAGACTGCAATTCTTATATGAATACTGCCACTGTACAGATTGTTAAGAACGAGAAAGTTCAGATTTCCACGCAAACACACTAATTCAGCAGTTTCTTGCATTTATGGAAACACATATGCATGGATCAGGAGTTTTCTTCAATGACTTTGGTGGAGGAGATTCTTAATAATAATAATAATAATAATAATAATAATAATAATAATAATAATTTGTACCCTACCCATCTGGCTGGGCTTCCCCAGCCACTCTGGGCAGCTTCCAACAAAGATTAAAAATACATTAAAATGTCACCTATTAAAAACTTCTCTGAACAGGGCTGCCTTCAGATGTCTTCTAAATGTCAGGTAGTTGTTTATCTCTTTGACATCTGATGAGAGGACGTTCCACAGGGCTGGTGCCACTACCAAGAAGGCCCTCTGCCTGGTTCCCTGTAGCTTAGCTTCTTGTAGTGAGAGAACCGCCAGAAGGCCCTCAGCGCTGGATCTCAGTGTCCGGGCAGAACGATGGGGGTGGAGACGCTCCTTCAGATATACTGGGCCAAAGCCATTTAGGGCTTTAAAGGTCAACACCAACACTTGGAATTGTGAATACAGTATACCACTTTGCATTTATGGAGCTATCCTACCCAAGGGAAACGCTTGTCAGTAGGAAAGGTCTGTTACTGGCGCATACAGGCATGATTTGTGGCCATTGAGAAAAATGGAAGATGTACCGTTTACTGAATGGGATCTCTAGATGAAGTATTAAATGGTTTGCCTGCATCCTGTAGTCCTTAGGGGAATAGTTGTGCTAACAATGTCAGATAAGCATTAACACATGTGTAGGTAAGTTTATATATGATGAATTAAGTCTATCTGCTCTCAAGGACTGGTGATTAACCTGAATGGACCTTCGTGAAATTAGAATGGACACATTACAAAAGCATGCATTGCGAAATGAAAAATCAACAAACAGTATTTCTATTGGCTATGCTGATTTCTTGCCTACTTCTTGGAAGGAAGCATAAAAATGTTTTCCTAGGGGGTGTAAAAGGTCACGGTTTCCTCCAGAAAAAAATCTGAATGCATTCATTTGGAGAATATTCCACTGGGTAATTATTTTTAATAGAGATAGAGAGGAATGTAGTAGGGCTTTAAGGTTTAGATTAATGCTCTTTGGGAATTTGGGGGAAAAACCTCTCCTTTTGTTTCTTGATTGGCTTGCCGTAAAACAAGGCTCATCAATTCAATGAGCACGTGCAAGTTAAATTATATTAAATGATTCCAGAGGTCAAGAACGCAGTTCAGAAAAAGTTCTGGTCTGGTCATCATTTATTTTAATAGAACTTGTGTAGAATTCTGGTATATGCTAAACTGTAGCTGTATGTTGAAGAAGCATGTCACATGAATATAGAAACTGCCTTAGATTGAGTTAGACCATTGGTCCGATATTCTGTACCAGTCTTCCCCAACTTAGTGCCCTCCAGATTTTTTTGTAATGCAGCTTACATCCGCCTTGGATGGTGTGGCCACATGCTCTGACTGGCCCCAGTTTTCCGAGGCCTCAGGCAAAGGACTCCCCAAATTCTGTTACGTCTTCTACTTTTTTTTTAAGCAAGACATACCAGGAATTAACCTTGAATTAGCCTTCTGCATGCAAACCAATATTACCGTATTTTTCGCTCTATAAGACGCACCAGACCATAAGGCACACCTAGTTTTTGGAGGAGGAAAACAAGAAAAAAAAACATTCTGAATCCCAGAAGCCAGAACAGCGAGAAGGATCGTTGTTCTGGCTTCTGGGATAGCTGAGCAGCCTCTTAAGGGCAGCAGGATGAAGGCTCCCCGTGCCCTGAAGAGGCTTTGCGCAGCAAAGCCAGAAGTTAGAACAGCAAGAGGGAGCGCTCGCAGCGACCCCTCTCGCTGTTCTGGCTTCTGGGATAGCTGCGCAGCCTGCATTCACTCCATAAGATGCACACACATTTCCCCTTACTTTTAAGGAGGGAAAAAGTGCGTCCTATAGAGCGAAAAATACGGTACATTCAGCAGAGAGAGGATTTACACGTGCATCTTTCAACTGCAGAATAGAATTGCCAGTTTCCTTTAAGAGCTCAGCAGAGACTCAGCAATTGTAGCTCAGCAGAATGGTTTAGCAATCACTCCCTTTTCACATGGCACTCTGGGAATTGTGGGAAACCACTGGGACCCATGCTTTCTAGTCCCAGAACAAACAGAAGTGCGGACAAACCCTCTGTTGCTCTTCCCCTTGCAGTCTATGGGCCTGATCTTACTCTTTGCTGAGCTGCTGTGTGTGAAAAGCATTCACACATTTCCAGTTTGGCCTTTACATTATTTGTCATTGCTGATAGGTTGTTGTTGTTGTGAAGAGGAGATATCTGGCAGCAAACTTCATTAATCAGCATTTCAGAGGAATGCAGGGGAGGAATATACTTATTCGCAGTTCACTTTCTCTTGTCCTTGCTGATACGAGGTCTTTACACATTCTGGTATGAAAACACAACTCCTGCTTTATCATTGCCTGAAGACACGATGCAGCTGTGCTCCTGCCACGCAAGCAACTCAAACATTTCCTATGCTGCCTGCTGTTGCAGATGAAAGGGTCATGGGTGCTCGGGATGTTACCCTCTAACCTTCGTGACAGCAGGTATCAAAACTAACGTGAAAGCAAAGGAAAGTGTGGCAAAGCCATCACGCCACCCCCACAAGACAGAAGGCATCGCTAAGGTGCAGGACTGGGATGAAATCAACCGCATGGCAGGGGAGGTGAGAGGAAGGAAGGCACCAGATAGCGCAGAAGGGAATGGACACTGGTCTCAAGATACTTTGGAAGAGTGGCCGGCCTAGATCAGAGTTTCCCAAACTTGGGTCTCCAGCTGTTTTTGAACTGCAACTCCCATCATCCCTAGCTAGCAGGACCAGTGGTAAAGGAATGATGGGAATTGTAGTCCAAAACCAGCTGGAGACCCAAGTTTGGGAAGCCCTGATCTAGATGAAGGCAACAGAAGGGTGCATGCATACAGGAACCTGTTAAAGGCAGAAACTAGATATGAAGCCTCAGTCCAAACAAATATGGGCTCGTGGGAAGCTGGTGGGAAGGCACTGCTCCCATAAAGCAGCCATGTATCCTACTTTATAGATGGCATTCCAAGTTTGGTTTAAAGAAGAGATGGCTGGCCTGGTGCCCTCCATATGTTGGTGGGGTCTGCAGCACCAATCATTCCCAACCTTCAACCATGCCGGCTCGGCTGATGGGAGTTGGAGTCCAACAGCATCTGAAGAACCGCAGGTTGGACTTAAAAATAAAGAAGCGTAAGAATGGGACTCTGAGAACTTTCTCTGATCCCTATAGGGAAAATGTTTAATATCCATTATATTGTATGTATACAATACAGCTAAACTAGGTGAAGGAAATTAAGCAGCCGGAGGAGATAAATAGTATGTAATAATTATATGAGTAAAGATAAACTGGAATGAATCCAATAACTAGGAAGCAAATTTGGGTGGAAGCAGGACTATGTGGTGGAGGAAATTATTGTCCTGGAGGAAGTGAGGGATATGGAGGGTAGCGCTGTTACTGATCTTCTGTAAGCTTTTCATGGGCTTCACTGAGCTCAGAGGCAAAAGAACAGGTATATAGAGGATGAGGTCATTTTTAAGGTATCCTGGTCCCATACTGAAGAGGTCTTGGTGTACTAACACCAGCACATTGAATGTATCCTTGTAGCTAACTGGCCACCAGTGCGAGTTTTTAAGCAGTGCCATAATATTGTTACAAAAGCCTGGCACCTGCCCCCTCACTCTGCCAAGCAGTGGCCAGAGCGCATGGGGTCACAGGCACACGTACAGGGTCTGTGTCTCTTCGGAGAGCAGAAGACACAGCGCAGGCTGTAGTGCTTTAAGAAACAGGGCTTATTCGCCTATTTACACCTTCTGCCTGCATGGAGGGGGTCCAGATCTTACAGCATGGTGCAGGCAGTCCTTCCTTCATGCTCACCAAAGTGGATCTGTCATTTTCTTCTTCCCAGAAGCCCCTTGCCCTCCCCCAGAGCAGTTATCCTGGCAACCTTCCAAATCTCCAGTCTCTGGTCACACCTGGGACAAGGAGTTCTTGACGACCCTCATTGGCTGTCTGCCATAACGCTAACAGCTCTGGTCTTCCCTCAGCCAGCCAGCCATAACCCTTGTGGCTTATATTCTCCCTTCATATCACAAAGGACCCCAGATCCTAGCATTTATTAATTTCTAGGGTTTAGGGGGATTCCCACTATTCAAGCAGTCAAGCCACTGCCTTTTGCACCAGCTGTAGCTTCTGGGTCAGCCTCAAGAGAAGCCCCACACAGAGAGCACTGCAAAAATCCAGTCTGAAGGGCACCAGATTGTGGCCAGGCTATCACAACCCAGGAAGGGCCATAGCTGCCTTGCCAACCAAAGCTGGAAAAAGGCACCATGAGGCCCCGTTCAATTAGAAACTTCTTCCCAACATCCATCTTAATTGTTCTTCATTTCCTTCCTCCTTATTGAATACCTCCTGTAAGCTCCTGAGTGCATTTGGCATCTGATTTGCCTCCCAGGGGTCTGAGATCTCTCGGTGGTTAGCGTTATCCAACACAATCGGTTCATTTTTTTTATTTTAAAGGAGGATGGCTCTTTTCTTTCATTTACAATGTTTCTACTGCCAAGAGAGAATTCTTTATTTAGAACAGATGAGGCTAGTCCAGTGGTTGATAGCACCTCACATCATTCAGATGGGATATTTTCAGCGTTAATCCACAGGAAATGACAAAAGAATTCACAATAGCCCTTTGTGCCAGACAGGGTAAGACATTTCTTACGATTTTATTGTTTTGTGTGGGGGGGTTTTTGTATCCATTGATGTGGTTGGCTTTGGCATTTGGATTTTCACACAAAATTTGCAACGGCCATTTGATTTATATGTCACTTTCAAGGCTCCTCTAGACCAAGGGCTAAGCTAGATGCAATAAATCCTCCCTTTGGGAATCACTGATGTATGGGGATCAAGAGTAATGTTGTGTGGGTATTACTATTTACAGTATTATAAACTGATGTAAGTAAGTAAACTGAAATAAGAGAAACATCCAATGGGGTTTTTGCATGCCCAGTCACAGTGCCCTCACCCCCGGGATCTTTAAGGGAAGAAGAACTGGACACCACAACAATTTTGGGAGTCAAATGGCCACAACGTTATTAATTTCAGATATAGGAAGCCTTGGCATAGGCATTGGGTGTAAAAAAAAGGTAAAGGACTGCTGGACAGTTAAGTCCAGTCAAAGGCGACCATGGGGTTGTGGCGCTCATCTTGCTTTCAGACTGAGGGAGCCAGCGCTTGTCCACAGACAGCTTTCCGCGTCATGTGGCTAGCATGACTAAACCGCTTCTGGTGCAATGGAACACCGTGATGGAAGCCAGAGAGCACAGAAACACTTTACCTTCCCGTCGCAGCGGTGCCTATTTATCTACTTGTACTTGAGTGCTTTCAGACTGCTAGGTTGGCAGGAGCTGGGACAGAGCAACTGGAGCTCACCCCGTTGTGGGGATTCGAACTGCCAACCTTCTGATCGGCAAGCCCAAGAGGCTCAGTGGTTCAGACCATAGTACCACCTGCATCCCCCAATGGGTGTATACCCCTCTCAGCGCCCTATTGGCCACTGTATATGGGTGGGGAGCGGACGTGAGTGAAGACTGCTGCACTCAGGCCCGCTCTCGAAGTCCCTCCTCCCGGGCTGCAAGCCAGAATTTCAAATGGGTGTGACAGGAATCCAAATGCTCTGTGGCAGCCGGGGAGCAAGCAAACTGCTGCAAACAAGATGGCATTGCTCTGATGCGTGGTGGAGTTGCCACAACAGGCTACAACCGCCGCCACCACCACCCCAGACTGTATAAGTGGCCTTTATGACATTATTGGACAAATATAGCTTAAGCACATTGCCCATTAAAGGTGCTATAGATCTGATTAATAAAAATAGATTTTTATGTAGTCTAATGCCCAGACATCTGCCTTTTATTATGACTTCTGTCTCTCTGTGGCCGCGAAGCTGTGGTGGAAAGATGTAAGTAACAACTCCCTAAAAATAGTGAAAAGCTAATTTGGAACTTGAACCGATTCCAGACTTTCTCAATTTATCCCTAATGATCTTAAGTCCAGATAGGGAGATAGCCTTATGGTCTTCCTTTGCTCTTAGCTTCACACACCATTATTTCCATTTACAAAAAAACAAAAAACTATTCTTGTAGGCTTCATTATTAGCTTTGGCTTTCATTCCATATTAAAAATAACAAAAACACTCAGGTCATTGTCCAGCCATTCTCATTTCTGCAGCAGGATGCACCTAAGTGTCTGGTTTAAATTTTTGCCCCTTTCCCTACCTCCTAAGGACACGGGTGGCACTGTGGGTTAAACCACAGAGACTAGGACTTGCCGATTAGAAGGTTGGCGGTTCGAATCCCTGGGCCGGGGTGAGCTCCTGTTGCTCAGTGCCTGCTCCTGCCAACGTAGCAGTTCGAAAGCACCCTTAAGTGCAAGTAGATAAATAGGTACCGCTTTATAACAGGAAGGTAAACGGCATTTCCGTGCACTGCTCTGGTTTGCCAGAAGCGGCTTAGTCATGCTGGCGACATGACCCGGAAGCTGTACGCCGGCTCCCTCGGCCAATAAAGCAAGATGAGCGCCACAACCCCAGAGTCGGGCACGACTGGACCTAATGGTCAGGGGGTCCCTTTACCTCCTAGTTCAGGGGAAGGGAGTGGAGCGCTCTCTCTTTCATTACCATCCTATGCCACGCCCTGGAACCTATAGTTGGGGTATCCATTGTAATGTCTTCCAAAGTTGTTAGACTACAGCTCCCATCATCCCTGGCCACCAGCTTGCTGGGCTGGTGGAACTTGGAGCTCAGCAACATCTGGTTCCCCTTCCCTACTTGAGATAGAAGCCCAAGTGCTTCCTTACCCTGCCATAAAAAACCTGATCGCATGGTCCCCCTGTTCCTGAATACATGGGGATACGCAAACTTTAAGGTTCCACCACCACATGAAAATGTTCTGCACATCCAAAACTGATCTTTCTGAACTTTCGCCATTCGCATGCTAGCTTTCTAGAGTCAGGGGATTGTCGGGGTGGTGGAAAACTCAATATGTGATTTCCCCCCCTTTGCAGCTCAAGAGTGGTGCAAGCTTAGGCGGTAAAACATTTCGCTCCTCTTCAACAAGAAAACACTTTGTAGCCGTGATTGTTCAATCGCTTTTCATCTTTTAGCAAACACGTAGATTCAGAAAAATAAAATTTCCCATTTGTTTTTGTTATTCATTCTAACTAAAATGGAGAGGGGTTAAAATGGAAATGCATCTTATTTCTTACGGGGATCAAAGTAAATTCATGGAGAACAAACGACTTCTTTCCCCTCCCTTGCCTAGCCCTAACCACTTTAGCTTCCTGCAGACTTCTTTATTAGTTTCTGTGAGTAGTCTGTTTCCTATGATGACTGAAGGCAGGGCATCAAACTAGGCTTGGTATCTAGGGTTCTTCACAGAGTCTTTTATTACAGATGAGGGACAAAATACATTCCAGGATGCTGTCACTATTTTGCGAGGCGGCGGGGATTTGAGCACATATTGGAAAATTAAGTTTGCGCAATTGAAGTGGATTAAAGCAATCTGTCTCCCTAGCATAACAATCCACTTTTTTATTTTTTAAAAAATGGATATTTGTGGTTAGGAAAGCAACTGGGAAAAGCACTGAAATGTGTGGGATGAATGAATGATTTAATGGGAAGACGTACAAACACCCTGCAAGCAAATCTTGAGTAAATTCAGAATGAAAACTCATTTGTTGTATAACTGCACTGCGGACAGATCAGAAAGAATGTTCAGTGTGTTTCTTTAACAACAACAACAACAACAACAACAACAATAATAATACTATTGATTGTTGCAATTATAACAAGACACGTATCTCAAATATAAAACCACACACAAAAAACCATAAAACAATATTCTGAGACTATATGAGTTGGAAAAAAATTGCTCAATAAAGGCTTAGTATACTTTAAGGTCCACATAAACTTTGTGTTTGCAAATAAGGATGGACGCTCCATAAAATAGCTGATCTGGAGGAGTGCCAGTATTCACAGACCATTCTAGATAATACTTGCCTTTGAAACTATGCCTCATCTCTGGCAAGCTAAACCTTCTATAATTTGCAGGACTACATTCCCAACAGGTGGTGCACAAATGTACAGGAAAACAGCAGATTATTTCTAACAAATTATATACGTACAATCCAGTGTCCTCCCCCAGGATTTTCATAAACATATGAAAACACCAGCCATTTGTTTCTTTATTTCATCTCCTTATTACTAAATGAGTGAAAGCTAAAAGTATCTCTGTGTTACCGTCTTTTGCTTAACCTGAAATTACAGGAAATGGCACCATGACTGAACTTAGAGGCGGCTGAGTCCACCAGACCAACTTTTCATTCCTTAGTCATTTCATTCATTATATGGTATACATTATATGGCTTTCTATACCTATATCTCGTTATTTCTAACCCGAGAAAGAGCCACACTTGCCCAATGAACATCAACTAGAATTAACGGACACCTAGAGGGACGCGGGTGGCGCTGTGGGTAAAACCTCAGTGCCTAGCTAGAACTTGCCGATCGTATGGTCGGCGGTTCGAATCCCCGCGGTGGGGTGAGCTCCCGTTGCTCGGTCCCTGTTCCTGCCCACCTAGCAGTTCGAAAGCACCCCTAAGTGCAAGTAGATAAATAGGTACCGCTTTATAGCGGGACGGTAAACGGCGTTTCCATGTGCTGCGCTGGTGCTGGCTCGCCAGAGCAGCTTCGTCACGCTGGCCACGTGACCCGGAAGTGTCTCCAGACAGCGCTGGCCCCCGGCCTCTTAAGTGAGATGGGTGCACAACCCTAGAGTCGGACACGACTTGCCCGTACGGGCAGAGGTACCTTTACCTTTACCTAGAGTTATTCATCTTCCCAGGAACTCATCTTCTTCACAATCCAGCTGTGCTGATGACACAAGCTATTCATTTTTGCCCTGCCTTGCCTTAGCTTAGTAAGTGAGTTGGGGCCTGGAATTCTGGAGGAAGTGCACCTAAATGATCTAAAGATACTAGAATCTTTAGTTACAATCTGTTAGACCATCTGTGTTTTTAGGGGGAGGTTATTTCTTGGTTGTTTTTAATTGCTTTGGGTCACTCAGTGAGAAAAGTGACTAACAATTATAAATAATAGTAGAAGCCAAAGAAAAAAATAAATGCCACCTTGAAACTAGAAAATGTGCTGTGCAAAGGCGATTCCAACTACCTGTCGGGTGTTGGGTTTTGTTATAAATGTTTCCCCCGTCCCCAATCAAGGCTTCTTTGTTTAGTTTCACATTGTTTGATGCAGTTATGCTTCTTGTTTGCATTCCCCCGTGATTTTTCTTGGCAAAGGAGGGGAGGTCCCCAATTTGTTCCATAATTGCTCTCCACCATGGCTGTTCCTATGTGGTAGGAAAAGCAGGGAGGGCTTTTATTACTTCATGTTGCTTTTTAAAGCAGCATTTCGAGCTTTTGAGTAACTGAACATGAACTCCCTTCTTTTGGCAAGCGAGCTTATGGAGGGCATTACAAAAATCATTGGCTTGAATTGCATGTTTTTCTCTGTACGTTGGTGTGACTTAGACCCTTTCAATCCATCCATCCATCCACCTCTGTATTACTGGACTCTATTGCTGGATTTATTACTGGATTCTTTTTGCTGGACTCTAAAATTTGGGTTGAGCCAGATCTATTGGATGCTAGGAACCAGTTCCTTGCTTTCTATGCCTCTAGAATAATGATCAAAAGAAGGAACGTCAGATGCTTGGAGCCAGCCAACAGGAATCTCTGATCAGAACTTGGAGGTTGGTAACTCTTGGGAAGCCAAAACACACCATTTATCTAATTCCTGCAGCATACTTCATTTCCTCAATCTGAGCAGCTTGTCTCAGAATGCAGCAACTCAGGACCACTTCTCTATCTCCCCTTGCATCTGCCCCTACTTGCATCTGCTCCTGGTATGCCCCATGGAGGACCTTAATAAGGTCTACAAATAACAACACTTTGGAGGTCCCGAGCCTCAAGGAGGTTAGATTGGTTTCAACTAGGGCTAGGGCCTTTTCAGCACTAGCCCCAATGTGGTGGAACGTTCTGTCACAAGAGACTAGGGCCCTGCGGGACTTGGCATCTTTCTGCAGGGCCTGCAAGACATAGTTTTTCCACCTGGCCTTTGGTTTGGACTCTCTGACCCTTATGTTTCCCTCCCCTTATGGTCTTGATTTATCAGCTACCGGTACTTTAAAATGAGGCTGCATTTTAAATTGCATTTTAACCTGTATCTTAAATTGGTCCGCCCCTTCTTTTCCTCCCCCCCTTTCCCCCCTATTCTGTTTTTTAGTGTGATTTTATTGGTATTAGCCGCCCAGAGCCCAGCTCTGGCTGGGGAGGGTGAGGTAAAAATAAACATCATTATTATTATTATTATTATTATTATTATTATTATTATTATTATTATTATTTGCTTCCTGTACCTCACTTGGCCCTCTTACCTAATGCATCTGAGAAGCATAGCTATGGCACATGAAGAAGAGAAGAGAAGAGTTTGGATTTGATATCCCACCTTTCACTCCCTTTAAGGAGTCTCAAATCGGCTAACAATCTCCTTTCCCTTCCTCCCCCACAACAAACACTCTGTGAGGTGAGTGGGGCTGAGAGACTTCAAAGAAGTGTGACTGGCCCAAGGTCACCCAGCAGCTGCATGTGGAGGAGTGGAGACGCGAACCCGGTTCCCCAGATTACGAGACTACCGCTCTTTAACCACTACACCACACTGGCTCTCCATGTACACCACACATGCTGTTCTTGAAGGAGGCCCCAGGTCCAATTACTAACATTTCCAGGTAAGAGAGTTTGGGAAAGGCCCCATCCTAAACCCTTGAAGATCTGCTACCAGTTAGAGTAGGCAGCCCTGGGCTAGATAGATGATCCGACTCAGTAAGAACAAGGGTGAGGATGTGGACAGGCTGCATGGACGACTGAAAGCAGCCACCAGCCACCTTGATCCTTGCCCATCCTGCTTCATAAAAGCGAGCCAGGCAGGGCTGGGCAATGGGCTTTACAGGGTGGTGAATGCTTAGTCCGTTGAAGCCTGTCTTCGCATGCAGCGGAAGTCCCTAACTCACTGAGAGCTTGGAACCCATCAGCTACCCTCACTTGGTTTAGCTGGACGCGGGTGGCGCTTTGGGTTAAACCACAGAGCCTAGGACTTGCCGATCAGAAGGTTGGCGGTTCGAATCCCCGCAGTGGGGTGATCTCCTGTTGCTCGGTCCCTGCTCCTGCCAACCTAGCAGTTTGAAAGCACGTCAAAGTGCAAGTATATAAATAGGTACCGCTCCGGCGGGAAGGTAAACAGCGTTTCTGTGCGCTGCTCAGGTTTGCCAGAAGAGGCTTAGTCATGCTGGCCACATGACCCGGAACTGTACGGCAGCTTCCTCGGCCAATAAAGCGAGAGGAGCACCGCAACCCCAGAGTCGGTCATGACTGGACCTAACGGTCAGGCGTCCCTTTACCTTTACCAAAGCCATTCCCAGGCTGTGGCCACTTGCAATGCTGGACTACATCTCCCATCATCCCCAACCATTTGCCATACTGGCTGGGATTGATGGGACCTGAAGTCCAGCAAGTTCCGGAAGGCTACAGCTTCCCTTCCACTCTTCACACCAGTGCAGCTAATAGAGTAAGCATGACGCAGAGGTGATTCTACATTAGGTAGGGTTTTGTGTGAGCGCTTTAAGAAAATGCCTGAATACCCAGAGTATCTCTATAAACACTGGGGAATGTAGCAGTGCAAATGGTCCAACGCTCCTTGTCAGCACTCTTAATTACTGTGCTCGGAGTTAAAATAAATTAGTTTACATGGAGTTACAAGTTTGTGTGGCTGCCATCATTATGACTTTCCGATAAGCGTTTTGGCCCCTTTTCTCAAATCCGTAATGCCAGTGATTTGAGGTTCCGTTTATTCAGTGTTTATTCAGAAGGAGACGTCCTGAGGGCTAACAGCTTAATCAGTGGCTTGTGGGGATAAAAATTAAGATGAAGTGGGGGGGGGGGAACCTTGGGGCTTTTGTGGTTTTTGGCAGCAAACTGTAAACATTTCTTCATGGACAAGAGCTGAGTATGAAATTTTACTGCGCAGTTTTAATGAGGGAGATCTCAACCATTTTACTGCCCTTTTCCGTAGCTGTCTGAATGCAATGACAAAGACCTGTTTGTAAATCTATGCCACTGGACATTTTTTTTTTTTTTGTAGGCAGGGTTGTAAAAAGTGTTTTCAGCTGTTTTGTTTATTGGATCTTGTCTTTTGGTTAAAAAACAAAACAAATGTTTCTTTGCTGTGCAGAATTTCAGTATGTAACTCGGTGTGAAATGACAAGAGACCAGTGGAGGTCTGCATTGCTAAAATCCTTGCACTGACTTGAAGATGATGCTTACGATTAATACCTGGTAACCGCAAAATGTTCTTTTTGGCTGCTAGCATGTGCCATGCTCATATCAAATTCTGTGCTGACCAGCATAGGGTGATAGAACGTCCCCCATTCTGAAATATTGTATAGCAAGTTTTTTAGAGAATGGTTAGATTGACAGTAGTCAAGGGGGGGGGGGGAGTGGAGGTGGTGGAGATGGGAAACCCCAGCTAAGGGATTGTTTAAATGTCAATTTGCCATTAGTCAAAAACCTCTGCTGGCTTTCTGAAATGTTGCCTCTGCAGAGGTTTCAGTATTGAAATGGCTAATCTCATGCCTTTTGGTTCATGCCTTGGTATGATTCTGGCCTTTGCTGTGGTGCTCATTTTATGTTGGTTTGGGGTCGTATTTGTACTTTTAATACTATTATTGTATGTATGCACGCTTTTTAGAATTTGGCAATCACATTTCACTTTGCTTGTTAATCTGGTTTTCAACTAATTTTAGCTGTTTTGTATTTTATGGTGCTGTAAATAGCTTTGATGCTTTTTCCCCCCAAACAAATACAACAAATACATTCTTTATTATTTCTTGTTTATTATGTATAACCCTTTCTGGAATATGGTTAACTTTGTTACGTAGGCTACTACAAGGTATTGTTTTTATGTTTGCTTTATTGTATCTTTTTTGTAGTTCTATCGTGCACTATTTTTTGTTGTTGTTGTTGAATTAATATGCTGTTTATAGCTTTGGGGGCCTATGAGCCCAAAAGTGGTAAATAAATAAACAGCGGCAATAATCCTGTTCGCTAAGCAATTTACCACAGCCTCTAGTCGTAAGGAATACTAGGGGTCTTGGCAGTGGTGTTTATGTAACGAAACATGCAGGTAACTTAAATGTTCCGAAAACGGCATGCAATTTCCAAACAGAGGTGGTGTATCAAAATATAAAAGCTCCGATATAATATATATATATATATATATATATATATATATATATATATATATATATATATATATATATATACCTCCCTCATAGTTAGCTGCAATATACACACAGCTAAAATCAGCCATTTTCTGGGAAATTTAACTTGAGGTATGCGGTGTTTGCTGAGCGCAATGAGTGATCTGTAAGATTTGTAAAGGCTTTGAGTGTGATCAAATAATGAAAATATACACACTGTATTATTCTATCAAGGAGGTGATATTTGGCTAGCATACTGAGAAACAACACCGCCACCTTCAATTGCTAGTTTTGTAAACATGGCCACCTGGGAGTATGTATAATCCCATACTGGGGGGTTCCCTGCCTGGGGCTTTTTGTAAAGTTCATTAGCACTAATTAGATTCCTGAGAAATTTAACTTTTATTGTTTATTAGTTTCTAGCCCTTATAGGTATAAAGGAGATTTAATGGGTGAAGGTGGTAAAAATACAGCAAAAGGGGGGGGGAGGGGAATCAAGTGGAAAAAAAGAAAGAAACCATATTAATTATGCGCACAATCCAGCACTTCCTTGCTGAAACTGAAATGTGTCTTAAAATGTGTTTAAATTTCACTGGCTCAGATTTATACAGCCATACATACCAAGTCTTTTCGAGGGCTTTATCACGTTCAACTTCTGTATTTGGAGGTTAAAACCAAGAATAATTTAGAATCTGTTCAAAATGCAATCCAGCAAATTGTGTCAGTTTTTGTACAACATGCAGACCAATTGTGGTACATCCTGGCATATTATCATTTACAGATGCAACAACCCATGGGCTTTGTAGCCTTAAAACTGTTCACACACTTTGCTGCTCTTGCTCATAGATATTTTGCCATAGTAAATTGCATTTGTTAGCACAGAGTTTCGTGAGACTATGAGATACAGTTGGCATGAAAAGGTTAGAATTTCCCTAGGGTTTAGCTGGGAGCGAAGAATATACAGGGAATGAATATTCCCTACATTTTATTTTAATTGAAGAATTATCTTCATGTACTTTTTCATGGTGCAAAATTTCACTTGCATGCCCTATTAAAATGCCTTTTACTCAGTGGGTTGATCTTAACTAAAAAACAGTGTTTAATTTTATACAACATTGCCCATTACTAGCAGTCCTTCTTCATTTGCCTCTTGCTGCTTAAGCAGTTGACTACACAATCCATACTTTAAGGATTTCAAACAATGACTTCCCTGTTAGGCTGCACGTTTCTGCTTTGCTCTTCATTATTATCCACCCTCCTGGTATAATGGAAATTGTTCAAGCATAATCAAAGACTGATTTTGTTCAGAATATTGTTGTCTGCATTTGGCATAAAATGCATTTGACTGATAACCTGGTTTCATTGTTTACCCACATTGGGATGGTTTCCATCATTAATGTTACTGCCACAGTTCCTTTAGTATGTTGAACAATTAAAACAGTCCCTTCTTGGCTAAAGTTTAATTATTACATTCTATACATAGGTAGGCAATTCAGAAGAGATCTGCAGTAACCAAAAAAACAAAGCACCATTCTAAATATTGATGGTCTTGGCCAGAATAGACAGTTTGGTTGCCATAACTTACACACATGGTAAGCTATTCATGTAAACAAAATTCTCCCGTTAGACGATACCTTGCAGTTCCTTGCCTTGTTACGCAAGAAAGTTTGGCACATTTCAGATGTCATTATTTAGCGAATTTAAACTTGTATAACATATGGATGGAAAACATGCAATAGGACCCAGGCTATTTTAATGTGGAAAGCATGCAGACATTGATTTCATGGATGAGGCTTTCACAAATAAATTGCATAGAGCTACACCGTAAAACAGGATTGCCTGGAGCAACCTTTCCCAACCTGTCCAAACATTTTGGACTACAGCCCAGATATTTCAGACTGCAGCTCCCACCACCTTTGGCCATTGGCCATGCTAGCTGGCTAGTTGTAGTTCAGTACTGTATATCTAGAGGAAGCAGTGCCCTTCTGGCTTGGTCCTATTTGTGGGTCATTGGAAAAGGAGTTTTGAACTAAAAATTTGCAGGGTCCCAGTATCTGCACCTGAATCCGTGAACATAAGCTGATAACTTCGGTGCAGGTGCGAGAGTGGTAGGAAGCAGAGCAGAGCGCCTGTTAGCCTTCTTGCTAGAATGTGCATTTGTTCGGTCCCTGCTCCTGCCAACCTAGCAGTTCGAAAGCACATCAAAGTGCAAGTAGATAAATAGGTACCGCTCTGGTGGGAAGGTAAACTGTGTTTCCATGCGCTGCTCTGGTTTGCCAGAAGTGGCTTAGTCATGCTGGCCACATGACCCGGAAGCTGTACGCTGGCTCCCTCGGCCAGTAAAGCGAGATGAGCGCCGCAACCCCAGAGTCGGTCACGACTGGACCTAATGGTCAGGGGTCGCTTTACCTTTACCTTTAATTAATGCCTCTTGCTTGCCTGAATAGAGAATGGAGGCATGTGTGTGCATGGAAACTTCTGAATTTTGCACAGTAGAAATATAGCATACTGTGCACCCACCTTTTTGCTCCTGGACATACCCATGTCGCACGTGGACTACATCTCCCATCATCCCCGACCATTTGCCAATACTGGCTGGGATTAATGGGAGCTGGAATCCAGCAGTCTCTGGAGGGCTGCAGCTTCCCTTCTGCTCTTCACACCAGTATCTGCACAGTGCAGCTAATGTAGTAAGCGTGGCCCAGAGGAATTTCTACATTAGGTAGGGTTTTGTGTCAGTGCTTTAAGAAAATGCCCGTTTACCCAGGTTATCACTAGACACTGGGATTCCTGTTGATGAAGCCTTACACTTCCAAGAGACAGAACTGGGCTTTTGCTCCTTTGCAAGTAAAGGATTGCAAGCAATTAGTGCCTGTGGAAAAAAATAAGATGCCAAATAAAGAGCTTTTTACTCCTCAAGGCTTTTGTGGGTAATTGGTAGCTGCTGTATTGATCTGTTTTCTGGTTTACTTACGTTTATATTTTAGACTGCTTCACGCTGGTACAGCTACCTAATGGTTTAATTGTGTTATTATTATGTCATGATGCTTTTTTATTGTTGTCTGCCGCTGTGAGTATTTTAATAGAAATGTGGCTTATAAATATTTTAAACAGATAAGTGAATGCCTGCCTTATTTATGGTTAAGCAAGCAATTCCAAGGCACCCCCTCTTCCTTCTTATCATTCTTCATCTTTAAAACAGACTGGACAGCCCTTCGAGGACTTGGTCAAACATATGCTTATCTTCTGACAGCCCTTCAAATAGAAGGCGGGTACATGGCCACTCTACCAAGAGCTCAGAAAGAGAAAGAGTCAGGCTTCAACTGGCTTAACTGGTCATTAATTCTCTAGAGAGAGTCCAGGCAAGCTCAATTTTGCAAGGAGAATTGTCACGAAAAATGTAGTTCCCAGGATTCTTGGGTCAGGGGAGCCCTGACCATTAAACTGATACAAAACCACATTTGTAGTTTAGATGTGAGCAGAGAGAAGAATTCAAATGGGTAAACAAAAATACAGCAGGTATCAGTTAGACCATTCCTTTGCTGAAGCTTAAAAATAAAACCAGCCGTCAGAAATTACTTAATAATATGTAGGCAGTGGGAACCCTTAAAAAAACCATTGAACATATGGATCAATCCACTCAAAGCCAAATAATGAACAATACACCATTGAATGAATAATATCCCACTGTCTTACAAGAAAGGGCAATCTGACTTACATAAAGCTTCCTTTAAAGGAGACCATATGCCCAAATATAATGAAAAAGGGTTCAGCCCCATAAACTTGATCTCCTTCAGAATCTCATAAAATGCATTCCGAGAGGTTGGAAGTCTGTTATGCTATCTTGATTCTTTACCCCAGTGACCTCTGGAATAGCAACAGTAAGTATATCTATGTCACAGATCATCCGACCACTCTTCCAAGTACAGTGGTACCTTGGGTTAAGAACTTAATTCGTTCTGGAGGTCCTTTCTTAAGCTGAAACTGTTCTTAACCTAAGGTAGCTTTAGCTAATAGGGCCTCTCACTGCTGCCACATGATTTCTGTTCTTATCCTGAAGCAAAGTTCTTAACCCGAGGTACTATTTCTGGGTTAGTGGAGTCTGTAACCTGAAGCATCTGTAACCTGAAGCGTCTGTAACCCGACGTACCACTGTAGTATGTATGTGCCCCTCATTGTTGTTGTTGTTGTTGTTTGCTTCATATTCTTGTTCTTGGTTCATTTTGGGGTGGGTGGGGGTGGGGTGGAAGGTTGAAGGCCACTCCAATTTTTTACCCAGCTTCATCCAGCCTGGTATCTTTATTTATCCCATCCCCATCCTCTGTGAAGCTCCTTTTTATTTAGACAGCTTAGGCTGAAGCCAGATTAGACATGACACTAAACACACCTTTCCATCTAATATGTAGGTACTTCCTTTTGCTTTTTGTTTTAAAATGCAAACTGCATCAGCCATGGCTGATAATTACCGTATTTTTCGCTCTATAGGACGCACTTTTCCCCCTCCAAAAATGAAGGGGAAATGTGTGTGCGTCCTATAGAGCGAATACAGGCTTTCGCTGAAGCCTGGAGGGCGAGAGGGTTCGGTGTGCACCGACCCCTCTCGCTTTCCAGGCTTCAGGCAGCTATCCACAAGCCTTCTGAGCACGGCGGGAGTTCCCCTCCCCCCTTTATTAATTCCCCCTTTTATTTCCCCCCCCTAAAAACTAGGTGCGCCCTATGGTCCGGTGCGCCCTATGGAGCGAAAAATACAGTAATGGCAATTGGAGAGGAATTTTAACCCCTCCTTTCGCTTCCGTGCTGCAGGTCTGAGGAGGATCCTTCGTTTGAACCTAGTATTTTCATAATGAGAGGTGTCCTTCCCCTAAAAGCAAATGCCAATGACAGAAGGGATTGCATATTTGGGAGGGGGAATCCCCCAAACATTCCAGTGAGACCTGGGAATGGTCAGTGGCTGCAGAATGCTGTGGGATCTGTATGTGGAAAATTAGGAGGGATGAGGAAATGGAATGAAAGATTCTGGACTGGAACCCAGAACAGGAACATTCCAATTGCAGGTCTTACTTGTTCCAGATATTTCCAATTTAGATTTCTGAAATTTAGCTTTGAGAGATTCTTGTCAGA
The DNA here is from genome assembly GCF_964234715.1 of Podarcis melisellensis. Classification (NCBI taxonomy): domain Eukaryota; kingdom Metazoa; phylum Chordata; class Lepidosauria; order Squamata; family Lacertidae; genus Podarcis; species Podarcis melisellensis. The sequence continues at coordinate 48,099,671 of NC_138543.1, forward strand.
AATGTTGTGGCTGCATTGTAAGGCAGTAAGTACAGTGGTACCTCAGGTTAAGAACTTAATTCATTCTGGAGGTCCGCTCTTAACCTGAAACTGTTCTTAACCTGAGGTACCACTTTAGCTAATGGGGCCTCCTGCTGCCACCGCGCCACTGCTGCACGATTTCTGTTCTCATCCTGAAGCAAAGTTCTTAACCCGAGGTACTATTTCTGGGTTAGCAGAGTCTGTAACCTGAAGTGTCTGTAACCTGAGGCATCTGTAACCTGAAGTACTACTGTATCAACTTGACTAAATCCAGTATTTTTACCCCTCACCTTCAAATCCCCACATCCAACTTTTCCAATACTTAGGAAAAAAGTAATGGTTAGGAATATATATATATATTCAGATTTGTTGTGGGAAAACGGTGCATAAGCAAATAGGGCACAGAAAGATTTGATTGAAATACATATAGGCACATGCATGAGCACACATGCAAACATATTGGATGATATTCAAGTAAATAATTGTGCCAGCACAGTAATTTCTGCCCATGGAACTGGTTGGTCCTCCCCTTCTGCCCCCCCCCCCATGTGTGTGACCTGCATGGTTCTTAAACCTGCTCTACCGGGGCGGGGGGGGGGGGGAGAATCCTGAACAAATTTAGAGGGCACACGGGTGGATGAGAGGGGGAGAAAGTTCTATTGCACAATGAGAAATCCTATGTTGAATATAACCCATTTGTTGCAGCTCAACAAATAGCCCAGGAAGGAACAACCAAGTTAGCTATGCAAGACACTACAGGAAAAGTAAAAAGTAAAAAAAAAAAAGAGAGATACAGAGAGCCTGAGGGAAGAGGGAAATCGGGAAATCTAATCTGAGGGGTCTTTTCTGGCCTCAAATATGGCAGTGACCCAGGATGTTGTTTCTCACAAATCCCCAAGTCAACACTCATTGTGTTGACTCTTCCTCTTCCTCGCTTTGTAAGTAGAATGCAATAGTGCAGCTTTGCAACCAAGATTTCAGTATAGATAAGGTGGATCTGTACATTTGGGAGGTGGGGTGCGGGAATAGTGTGATACAGCACTTTAGGAATTGTGTTCCTTCAGAATGCATATTTTATTGCCATTTTACAGTAGGCTTACTGAGGCTTTGAAGCGGTTTCGTTGAGGCCTCTTGGTAGCCCATTACCAAGATTATACTTCAAACTCCCTCCTTGCAATTTGAAATATCTTTCAACCCACTGAATTAGGCTTCATTTGAGTCTCTTAAAATTGCAGGAACATTCCTTTTCAATTTAAATCTCATCTGTTTGAATGTTCAGGAACATTGTGCACTGGCTATAATATCTAAAAAATCTCAAGCACTTCATATAGTTATTTTCTTGGACAAATTGTCTGGTTGTTTTAATTCTGACATTGTCAAACCCTTCAAAAATGCCTTGTCCAGCCAAACCAAAACACGCATCCCTCCCAAAGGCAGGGAGTCGAAATCCTTCCACACTCGTGACTGAGAATCACTAATTTTAGTGCCGGCTGAAGTTCAAGATATCTTTCACATCCCTGCAAGCGCATAAGCCCTGGTCCAAATCCTGTCACTGTGATTTGTGTTTAGAAGAATCTGCAAGCCGAAAATTAATCGTCCTTTAAAACATGCGTGATTTTGTTAAGTCGTGCAGCCAACAGAGAAGCTGTGGCTTGGTCTGGGATTGTGTGTGGCTAGAGAAACCACACACAAGAGCCCCATTGAAGCAGCTCATGAGCTTTCCAGAAGGAAGAGTGGATTAGAAGTTTTAGGGGTTTTTTTTTTAAAGGGCCTCTTAAACCTCCCCATGTTAAGAGCTAATTTTCTTGCAATCTGGCTTCATGGCAGAATACAGTGGTACCTTGGTCCTCAAACTTAATCCGTTCCAGAAGTCCGTTCCAAAACCAAAGCATTCCAAAACCAAGGCACACTTTCCCATAGAAAGTAATGCAAAATGGATTAATCTGTTCCAGACTTTTAAAAACAACCCCTAAAACAGTAATTTAACATGAATTTTACTATCTAACGAGACCATTGATCCATAAAATGGAAGCAATAAACAATGTACTGCAGTCACACAGTCAGTCAATCAGTAGCTGAACTGGGTTCCACACAGTCACAAAAACAAAAAAGCCACAAACAGGCAAAATAAATAGCAAAAACAGACAGCACAACACTCAAAACGGAAGCGTGGCACTCAAAACGGAAGCATAACACTCAAAACGGAACACATTCGGCTTCCGGAAAAAGTTCTCAAACCAGAAGACTTACTTCTGGGTTTGCAGTGTTTGGGTTCCAAGTTGTTTGAGTACCAGGGTGTTTGAGAACCAAAGTACCACTGTACATGTTTTGCATGCGGAATGCCATCAGTTCAATCCTAGCTCAATCAGTGAAAAAGATCAGATAGCAGATTATGAGGATACTAAAGACCCACTTTCAGTCAGTGTGACAGTGCTGCACTAGATGAACTGATGGCCTGACTCAGAAATGTTTGAAATCAGTTAATATGCACCATGTTCATGTTAGCAGCTTGAGCAAACAATTAGTAATATATTCATGTTTGAGGCTAATAGTAGAAATGTGTGGTGGTCTTAACTTGAACAACTGTGTTACTTGCTGGGAATGGAATAAACTCTTTGCATATGCTCAGAAGCACTTTTTTCTGATTACTGTCTTTGAGAGCATGTGACTGGTTTGAGCCTTATAGGGCCCTGACACGCCAGTGAATTCTTAGCTGATGCAGTTACATAAACAGCTAGCTTTCTGGAACAGTTTGAGCAGGATACCAAAAATACAGCAGGTGTTGAAATTTCAGTTTTGGCAAATGGCAAACCTGGCGTAAGATTCTCTCAATGGTTTTGTGGCCACTCATATGTAAATACCTTTCGGTCTTAGCTGTTTGGCTCTAGCCATTCAGGAACTATTATGCCTATTTAATTTCCTTTTAAAAGAGTCTCTGGTTGTGAAATAAAGCTTAACAAAAATGCCCCAGTGTAATCTTTCCTTGACCGCCCCAAAGCCAGAGGAGGAAATTATAGGAATCTAACACATACTTGATATATTACACAATGGCCTGTTGTTTCCAAGTGGTTGTCTTGTTATATTTTTAGGAGGACTGACTCAGGATTTCTGAGTATTTGGAATTGGCTGAATCATCTCTGCCAGAAGATAGGCACCAAGTGCTTTTATAGTACATTAGTTTGACTCCTGAGCCTTGCAATGACATTAGCATTTCTTTTGAGACGCAGTGTGTGGAGAATGAGATTGCACATTTTAGCCACTAAAATAAGACACAGTGAAGTTCTTGTCTAGCGCAGTGTGACCCCTACACAGCCTAAAAAGCTCTTTCTTGAACGGGACATCGTTCTGCTCTGTGACTGTATGATTGCAAGCTACACATTTAAGTTGTTTCGAAAGAGGCTCAGTAGCCTTTTGTCATATCACCCTATGAGTCCACTGGCTGGCTATACCTTTCCAAGGTTTCTGGAAGTGATGAGTCTCCCAGCTTGATTCCTGGAACCTTTATAGCGAGAGATGCCAATAGTACAGCAAATCTTGGGATTTATTTTATTTGAATGGGTTCCCCCTCCCTTGTCCTGGAGCCACAGGGTCAGTTAACAACAGACTGGATACTCTTGATGATGGTGGTGGTGATCGCATATCCCAAAAAAACCCACACCCTGTTAGCATTTAAGAAGAGTTTGGATTTGATATCCCGCTTTATCACTACCCTAAGGAGTCTCAAAGCGGCTAACATTCTCCTTTCACTTCCTCCCCCACAACAAACACTCTGTGAGGTGAGTGAGGCTGAGAGACTTCAGAGAAGTGTGACTGGCCCAAGGTCATCCAGCAGCTGCATGTGGAGGAGCGGGGAAGCGAACCCAGTTCACCAGATTCACCAGATTACAAGTCCACCACTCTTAACCACTACACCACACTGGCCTTAATTATTATTCTGATTACAGTGGTACCTCAGGTTACATACACTTCAGGTTACAGATTCCATTAACCCAGAAATAGTGCTTCAGGTTAAGAACTTTGCTTCAGGATGAGAACAGAAATCGTGCTCCGGAAGCGCAGCAGGAGCAGGAGGCCCCATTAGCTAAAGTGGTGCTTCAGGTTAAGAACAGTTTCAGGTTAAGTACGGACCTCCGGAACAAATTAAGTACTTAACCCGAGGTACCATTGTATTGCATTGCAGGGGGTTGGACCCTTCCAACTCTACAATTCTATGTACCGTGTTTTTCCATCAATAAGATGCCCCTATGTATAAGACGCCCCCTATTTGGGGGGACTCAGATTTAAGGAAATGGGGGAAGATCCCCCCCCCCAATTTTTGACATTTTTTTCGGGGGGGGGGGACCTAGTCTTATACACGGAAAAATCTCCACCAGTCAACTACAGTCTACAGTCAGATTCACCCACACTGCTGGAAACATAAACATATGGAGGCGACCACACACAACAAGCCAGTTTGTGCTCAGGTAGCAATAGGCACAGAATGGCTTTGTTTTGAGATGAGTCAGGGCACAGTTGCAGCGTCCCTCACAGAGTTCTTTCTAGCAAGTTTACAGGGAAGCTCTCTGAGCTTCAACTCCTGTCATGATTTTTTTGATCTGACTGGACTCTAAACATCCCACAGTAGCCGCCTCGTGATAAGGCAGCATGCATACAAAACACTTGTTACAATGAAGTGGCAAAGGTGGTTCAGTACATAGGCTTTCAACTTGCATGTACAGTGGACGCTCGAGTAGCGGACGTGTGGGATGCACGTTCACAACTCGCAGCGCCGCATCTGCGCACACGGGGGTTGTGATTCGGCGCTTCTGCACATGTGCGGCCGCCGAAACCCAGAAGTAACCCATTCCGGTACTTCTGGGTTTTGGCGCATCCGTAACCTGAAAAAAACACAACCTGAAGCGGCTGTAACCTGAGGTATGACTGTACAGTGGTACCTCGGGTTAAGTACTTAATTCATTCCGGAGGTCTGTACTTAACCTGAAACTGTTCTTAACCTGAAGACCACTTTAGCTAATGGGGCCTCCTGCTGCTGCCGCGCCGCCAGAGCACGATTTCTGCTCTTATCCTGAAGCAAAGTTCTTAACCTGAAGCACTATTTCTGGGTTAGCGGAGTCTGTAACCTGAAGCGTATGTAACCTGAGGTACAGGATTCAAAAGCTCAGTACAGACAGCTTTTTATACCAGTGGAGGGAGTTACTAGTCATTCCCTCTCTTGTCTCTATGGGTCTTGAACACCTTGCATGTATTCCATTGATCCTTGTGCCAGAAAACGTCTGGTGGATCGGGCCCTGTGTTAATTGTCAGAAAGGCTGCAGTTTGTATTTTCTACCTAAGGCACCCAAGTATCTCAGGCATGTGTTGGAACTTCCATCGCATTGTCAAAAGAGTTTGCTTTTTAATTCAGATATACTTTTCTTTTTTTAAGATAACCATTAATATGTTTTCTTCTTTAGCATCTTTCCAGCATGTGTAGCAGGATCCCTAGCAACAAACAACCTCTGGTTGAACACATCTAAATGTAACCTTGGCTCAATCACTACAGTGTAGTAACACTCCATAATTCTCCATTAATATTATCTTCCTAAAATATCATTTTTAAGATGTTATCAGTATTGGGAGCTGTTCATAGTGGGGGGGGGAATACGTTCATAATGACTTTTCTATCTGCAGCATATGTTGTTATCATCCCCATGAGTAATAAACATTTGCTTGGCTGGAGAAGAAACGTTTGCTCACTCAAAACACTCTTGCTTGTTCTTCCCCCCTTCCTTTCTCCCTTCTCCTCTCAACCAGCTTATTAAACCACATGCAGAATTGTTCAGTTCTGAACAATTTCAGAATTGTTCAGCTTTAATAATGCCCTTCCTTAAAACAATGGAACAGGCATATAAAGGGAGAGCAGCATCTGGATCTCTCCACTTATATATTAGTAGCCACACATGAAATGTTTTCTTTACTTCCTTTATGGAGCTCTTAAATAGTTCACATTAAAAAGTCAGTCCAAATTACTCCTGTTGATGTTAGCAAATGTTTCTGGTTTCTTTGCTTTCTTTTTTTTAAAAAAAGAAAACTATTCTAACCCAGACCTCATTGGTTTGGTATGTTCTAGTTAGGTTTTCAAAATCATGTAGTCTCATAGCTTGTTTCTCCACATTGGACTGCACCAGAACATCAGTAGAGATCATGACATCGCAACCCCTGCTGCGCTCCAGACTCTGCATGTCCCGGACCCAGGGTAGCAGTACTACTACTACTACTACTACTACTACTACTAATAATAATAATAATTTATTTCTAACCCCGCCCATCTGGCGGGGTTTCCCTAGCCACTCTGGGTGGCTTCCAACAAAAGATTTAAAATACCGTATTTTTGCTCTATAAGACTCAGTAACGGGAAATGTGTGTGCGTCTTATGGTCTGGTGCGTAACGGGAAATGTGTGTGTCTTATGGAGCGAATGCAGGCTGCGCAGCTATCCCAGAAGCCAGAACAGCGAGAGGGATTGCTGCTTTCACTGCACAGCGATCCCTCTTGCTGTTCTGGCTTCTGAGATTCAGAATATCTTTTTTCTTGTTTTCCTCCAAAAACTAGGTGCGTCTTGTGGTCTGGTGCGTCTTATAGAGCGAAAAATACGGTACATTAAAACATCAGTCATTAAAAACATCCCTAGACAGGGCTGCCTTCAGATGTCTTCTAAATGTCATATAGTTGTTTATTTCCTTGACATCTGATGGGAGGGCGTTCCACAGGGCGGGCACCACTACCAAGAAGGTCCTCTGCCTGGTTCCCTGTAACTTTGCTTCTTGCAGTGATAGAACTGCCAGAAGGCCCTCAGTGCTGGACCTCAGTGTCCGGGTTGAACAATGGGGGTGGAGACACTCCTTCAGGCATACTGGGCCGAGGCAGAATCTAGCAACAATAGATGGCAGAATCCTAGTCATTATATTAGCGCAGACATAAATTCTATTGTAATCATTTCAGAGGAAATGGGTGTGAGTAGCAACAAATAACACAGAGACCTCAGTCTGCAAGTCTTGTTTGGAGGATTTGGAGTTGGGAGGTGTCTTCCGGCTCACCTGGTCCAACATCCTGCTTGATGCTGGAAATACATAGCTAGAGCATCATCAGTGGAAAGCTGCCCAGCTTGAAGACCTCCAGGGACACGGAGACCACCTCACCCTCAAGGTCATTGCTGTCCGTAAGGTTCAACTGAAGTCTGCAGTCCTGCAAGTTATGCCCATCTGATCCTGCACTCTGAGATAAGAGGGATCCTCTTCTGTCTTCTATGAGACTTTTGAAGGAGCACAGGGATCTGAACCTTGAAACTCAAAGAGGAGGAGGAGGAGGCGTTTGGATATGATATCCCACTTTATCACTACCCGAAGGAGTCTCAAAGCAGCTAGCATTCTCCTTTCCTTTCCCTTCCTCCCCCACAAAAAACACTCTGTGAGGTGAGTGGGGCTGAGAGACTTCAGAGAAGTGTGACTGGCCCAAGGTCACCCAGCAGCTGCATGTGGAGGAGTGTAGAGACGTGAACCTGGTTCACCAGATTACGAGTCTACCACTCTTAACCACTACACCAGACTGGCGGGTATTGCAGGAAAACCAGCCACACTATCAAGGAAATATCAATTGGGAAAGTGATAGCTTCCAGGTAAGGCTTGCTTACTGACCCAAACAACAAGGGAGGCTCTGCTGCTGCTGCTTTTCAGAAAGCCCTGCCCTAAATTTAGCATAATCTGAAGGTGACAGCAGTGCTGCTTTCTTGTCCTCCCTGCCACCAGCTTACTAACTGACAGTGGCGTAGTGTGGGGGGTGCAGGGGGGCCGGCCGCACCGGGTGCAACATCTGGGGGTTAGGGTTAGGGGGTGCAAATCCACGGGTTAGGGGGCGCAAATTACTTGCCTTGCCCCGGGTGCTGACAACCCATGCTACGCCACTGCTGATAGTCATTCCTATGTGAAACTATACACGGACATCATTAAATGAAAACAAACAGATGTGCTTTAATTATTTTGGCATGGTGGTGATGTGGCATAGTCAGTATCCAGAGAACTTTTAAGTGATCTGCATTCCCGGTAGGACTTTGATTTACTTTTTAGTACGGCTGTCTCCTGCAGCACGTAGCAAGCAGCTTTTAAAACTCAGAGCCATTTCACACAAGCATTTGCTCTACAGTATCGCAATGAGCTGTTGTTCCAAGAAATAAAAAGCCAAACTGCAGTCATGTTAATTGTCTGAGTACAGACACTTAGCATACAAGCCACACACAAGATAGAAGTATCCGTGTGGTCTGGTGAGCCCCCAAGATACAAAAAATAGAGAGAGAAAGCACTACGTGGGTGAGGGGAACCTCCTGAAGTATCCCAATGAGGAGAGAATGTGCTCACGTGGCGTGGAATGCTGGCTTTGACTGCTGGAAGACAGAAAACTTGGGGAGAAAGAGAAATGGAATACCTAAAAAGGCATGGTTGAATACCTGAAAACACGGAACAGGAGCACTCCCTACTGCAAAGTTTTGTTGCAAGTTCCGCTTCTAACTCCTCCTGGAGATTGTGCAAAAAGCCTTCAGTTCCACTTAAAGGAGGTCTCTAGAAAGTGACCTGTGTAATTGGCATATATTAGCCTTTGCCCTCCAGACATCATAGACTTGTAGAATTTTAGAGTTGGAAGGAACCCTGAGGGTCATCTAGTCCAACCTCCTGCAATGGAGGAACCTCCACTAAAGCATTTTTGACTACAACTCCCATCAGGAAAAAAAAGGTAAAGGTAAAGGGCGGTCAAGTCCAGTCAAAGGCGACCATGGGGTGCAGTGCTCAACTCACTTTTAGGCTGAGGGAGCCAGCATTTGTCCACAGACAGCTTTCCAGTTCATGTGGCCGGCATGACTAAACCGCTTCTGGTGCAACAGAACACCGTGACGGAAACCAGAGCTCACGGAAACGCCGTTTACCTTCCGCCACAGTGGTACCTATTTATCTACTTGCACTGGTGTGCTTTCGAACTGCTAGGTTGGCTGGGGCTGGAACAGAGCAACGGGAGCTCACCCCGTCACAGGGATTCAAACCACCGAACTTCTGATTGGCAAGCCCAAGAGGCTCAGTGGTTCAGACCACAGCCATTGTGGAACCTAAGGCGAAATAGTGTGGTTCCCATGAGATCACTCGTCTAGGAACTGAGCAAAGCCACCAGACTTCCTTAGCTTCAGCAAGTTGGTGGCCTCATGTGCCTTCAGACTGACATGCTTTACAGGGTTATTGTAAGGGTTACCAAGGGAATGTAAATGAGAGGCATGTTAAAAACACTATACAGTGGTACCTCAGGTTACATACACTTCAGGTTACATATGCTTCAGGTTACAGACTCCGCTAACCCAGAAATAGTGCTTCAGGTTAAGAACTTTGCTTCAGGATAAGAACAGAAATTGTGCTCTGGCAGCACAGCAGCAGCAGCAGCAGGCCCCATTAGCTAAAGTGGTGCTTCAGGTTAAGAACAGTTTCAGGTTAAGAACGGACCGCCGGAATGAATTAAGTACTTAACCCGAGGTACCACTGTACAACACTATTCCCCGTTCCTTTTTCTTGTTTCTTACATTTTGCAGGGTGCGTGTGTGTGGCATAAGTGAACAAGAACAAAACAAGCGCATTTCTAGAAACAATCTGAATAATTAAAACAATTTTTGAAAAGCGATGCATTTTTTGGTCTGTCCTTTTTTGATACTATACTCTGAATACATTGTCACAACTAGCATGTCTAAAGTTTAGTTGTCAGATCTGTCTTAATAACGTCTCCCTCCAGTGATGTTAATGTTCAAAAGTCTATAATAAATCTGACATCTGTCACTGAAGGAGACATTAAGCAAAGTATGACCCCCCTTCTTTTTTTTACATTTTTCAGTCTGTGGTCTGAAGCGTAACCTCAGCAGACTGTAAGTAAGCAAACAGTGTCCATGGGAGTCTGTTGGCCTGTCTCGAGAGAGAGAAGGTAGATTCTAAATGGCATCTTGCGGTTTAAAAAGAGCATCGTGTTGCAGGGAAATGCCAAGATCCTTCATTCATAACCACGCTAGATCAGGGTCATTTGAACGTTTGTTTCAGATAAGCATGGATCTTGGTTACACCATTGCCACCTGGAGTTGAAGCAGTTGCAAAAGAGAATTCCCTGAAATTCTTGCAAAGAAAAATTAGAACCCAGAGATGCTTGCACATGCAGAAAAATAATAATAATATCGCATTTGTTTTTGATTTGCTTTGTACCTATTTCATGTATTCCATCAAAGTTTTGCTTTTATTGTGGAATGTCACATTTTCCAAGCACTCAAAAGCACAGTATTTTGTGAAAGTTTTCAGTACCTACTATCTTGGACAGCTTTAAAGGAGGAATAGGCAGGATCATGGAGGGTGTGGGGCTTTCAATGGCTGCTAGTCACAGAGGCTGTGTTCTACCTCCACTTATCAGAGGTAGTACACCTCTGAAAATCAGCTGCTGTTGTGCACAGGTCCCGCTTCTGGGTTTCCCATAAGTAAAGGTAAAGGTACCCCAGCCCGTACAGGCCAGTCGTGTCCGACTCTAGGGTTGCGTGCTCATCTCGCTCTAGAGGCCGTGAGCCGGTGCTGTCCGAAGACACTTCCGGGTCACGTGGCCAGCGCGACGAAGCTGCAGCTGGCAAGCCAGCGCAGCACACGGAACGCCGTTTACCTTCCCGCTATAAAGCGGTCCCTTTTTATCTAATTGCACTTTGACGTGTTTTCGAACTGCTAGGTGGGCAGGAGCTGGGACCGAACGACGGGAGCTCACCCCGTCGTGGGGATTCAAACCGCCCACCATACGATCGGCAAGTCCTAGGCACTGAGGTTTTACCCACAGCGCCACCCGCGTCCTTCCCATAAGTATCTGATTGCAATATTAAGTCGTTGGCAACCCAAATTTTAGCAGCATTTGTCAAGGCTCAGATGATTTTAGACTAGTGGCATCAAATGCTGTACATGCTATTCAAAAAATCTCTTAGGGATCTGCATGGAGTATACACAAAGCCCTCCCTGCTTTGGGTGCACGATTGTTCCTGCATGTTACTGGCAAACTTGCAGTTGATTCAGCCTGTAAAATGCTGCTAAAAGGCTTCAACCTCTAAGCCTAAATATATGTAGCTGAAATGATAACATACTATTATCCTTTTGATCTCTTCCTTCATTTCCCCTGACTCTGTTGTCTCCCAATGGGGCAGGGACCTTTCCTTGCTGTCCTTGTTCATGGGTGATGCTATATTTCGATATTGCAAACACTAAATAATTTCCCAATAATTTATATCATGCTGTTTGACTTTGTTAAAAAGTTTAGAATCTATTTGGGATACTGCCAGGCTTCAACTCTGCCTGGTACATTTATACATTCCTCAGGCTCACTCTTCTGTGTGCCTGTGTACAATAGGTGTTCATGTGTGTCTGCATGTTGTGTGATTGGATTTTTATTAGCGTTTGAAAGGCAGTTTATTAGCTGTTCCTTGTGCAGCATGTTTGTGATCTTGCTGATGAAAGATTCTGCATTAAACTGGAGTGGAGTAGATTTAATAAATCTAAAAACCCACCAGCGACTTGTTGCTGTTTAACTCAGTTGACCTAGCAACAGAGCCGCAGTCAACTAACGAGCTCCAAATTCCTCCTTTGGCACTTTGTTCATTAGTGGAGTGGAATTATGGCTTTCTATCTAGCATGCATTTTTTCTGTGAAATTGGAGTCGCAAATGAAGAGTCATGGAAGTTTAAGAATTCCATGAGAGTCTGGACAGATGTGCAGAAATTAGTACTGGATTTTGGCTCACCTTTGTTTAGACAAATAGCTGACAATGTGCCATCAGCCAGGCAGTCAATTTACGAGCTTGGAAAGAAAACTGGCATGGAGACTAATTGAGAATTGGATGGTGGTAGAAAGAACATTTGCATTGTCCCCCCTGCATTGTGAACCTCCAAGTATTTCGGTTTCAGCTCTGGCTATATAACAGAAGACCACTGTGGGGAATGATAGTGGAAATGTAACACACTGGGTTCTTTCTAATGCTGTCCTTCCATCCATGGAAGGTTTTTTCATCCATCAGAGGCTTTTGCGAATGGAAGGAGGACAGAAGAGGTTTTCAGAAATTCCCCCTTTCTCCTGCAGTCTCTGTTGCTGTCCTGGCACACGCTTCAACCTTCTGGAGTAAATTTCGGGGATGCAGTGGAAATCGGTGAAAAAGCAAAAGTCACCTACCTCTTCCTTTCATTCAAGGAAGCCTCTACTGGATCAAAGTGCCTTCCATGAATGGACGAACACCTGGATGCAGCCCGTTGACTATAGATTGACAGCAGACATTAATTTCAGAACTTTGATACATATCTCCCAAGAAACAGCCAGTAAAAAATGGCTCAGCATTCAATTAAAGGTAAAGGTAAAGGGACCCCTGACCATTAGGTCCAGTCGTGACCGACTCTGGGGTTGCGGCGCTCATCTCGCTTTATTGGCCGAGGGAGCCGGCGTTTGTCCGCAGACAGCTTCCGGGTCATGTGGCCAGCATAACTAAGCCGCTTCTGGCGAACCAGAGCAGCACACGGAAATGCCGTTTACCTTCCCACTGGAGTGGTACCTATTTATCTACTTGCACTTTGTGCTTTCGAACTGCTAGGTTGGCAGGAGCTGGGACCGAACAATGGGAGCTCACCCCGTCGCAGGGATTCGAACTGCCGACCTTCTGATCGGCAAGTCCTAGGCTCTGTGGTTTAACCCACAGCGCCACCTGCGTCCCTCAGCATTCAATTAGGCCATACCAAATAGCAGCAATGTTTTTTTAAAAAATAAGTGTATGAATTATTGCTGAACTCCCACCAGCTACTGGTTACTTGACATGCTTGCAAACACAGATGGTCGCGATTTGTTCATACAGGATTTTGGCAAGGAGGCAAATGTCTCAGTGGGATTTTTGTGCGTGGAGTTCAGATAAATAAGCATTTTGGTGACCTGCAGTTCACTGAATAATTATGAGATTATTCTGAATTCAATGTGCTGTACCTAAAATTATACAAGATCAAAAGTATTACATCCAGATCTCAAAATCCATATGACCAAATAGATTTATACTGCTTGTCAGTTATAGATATATGCTTTTTAAGGTACCCAAGGGGTGGACCCATAAATGACTGAATAAGAAGCAGAGTTAAACATAATTTGGGGGGCAAAAGTTATGCTTTCAAGAGTGGCCTAAAATTCCCGTCTTTGCATTTTTGTGCTATTCACAGCCTCATCTGCTTCTCCTTAAAGTTCTTTTTTGTTCCTTGATCCACCCAATCAGGGTTCACATTGAAAATGTGATGGTGTCATAATGCCTTTGGTCAAACAGATTTGTGCTATCGACACCCAACCCCCCAAAAAAACACTGAAAAAGGAATACTAGCTATATTTGCAAATGGCTTCTCTCCACTTCCAATATTTTGACTTAAGAAGAGTGTTTTGGATGCAATCTGGTATCCAAACAAAATGGCCAAGGCATGTTTTCACTTGTTGGCTCACAGCCCAGTGGCCACTAGGGACTGTTCTGGACTTCCTTACAAGTGTACCCGTGCAATATATGTGTTTCCACACGTGCACCTATCACTTTCACATTTTACATTTCCGGGGTGCTTATTTAAAATAATGTTACACATCACCCGCAATCTCTGCTGAGCAGTGACAAGATTCCAGGGGGTTCTAGGCATTCACCCAAGGTTTGTGTTTCCATTGGAAATTAGGCATAGCAGAGACTGCAGTGTCTTTAAGAGATATGGTTTAATTTACACATATATACACCTGAATCCACTACGGAGAGAGTTCAGAGTACTTACATCTCAAGAGGGTCCTTTGCTTCCCTCTTAGGAGCAGTAGACTTGGGTTTACAAGTGGAGGGAACAGCCATGCTGCCTGTGTCTCTGTGCTATGGCTTCTTCCAGTGCTTTTTTCTGAGGTTACTGAAGAGTACACAGTACAGGCACCTTTTCCTTTCAAATGTTCAAAGTATGGCACTTACCGTAACAACTTCATTGTGAGTGCCAGCACTCCCCCCCCCTAAAAACAAAACAAAACAAAGCACCCCACTGGCTTCTTCTGAACAGGATGGCCACCTCTCCAATTCTTCTTTCTTCTTGCCAGAACCATTTACAGAAAAACAGCAACTTACAGCATCACAACCTCTTGTTTCCCAAGCCTATTGCAAAGCAACCAGCTTTTTCCTTTTATCAGGCCCCACTGCCTCACCATTATCAAACAAAGCGGGTCATTATCAGTCTCTTGTGTCTTCAATGACCCACCCCATAAGTGAGCCATCACCAAGATGGTCTCATGAGGAAGCCAGCTGGTGTGATTTCCAGCCCCTGCTAAACTCATGAATTTGTGGTTTTGCTCAAATTTTAACCTTTTACTGAATCTACAGGTTTAGGGCCTTGCCTGCCCCCCCCCCCAATTTATAACATCATTTTAGGAATACACCTAAAAACTGTAGCTTTATGAGGAGGTTTTGAGGGACTTAAAACACACAGTTGCTCAGAGCCACAAAACAGGCATTGTGTTTGATGTGTTGTCAGATCAATGACAGCCTGTTTGCTAACCGTTATGAAAATATAGTTGTGTAATTTGCTCAGAAAATGCCTGTCAGCCTTGTTCTTCTTGCCTGACAATAGGTTTTGTCAGGAAAATAACTCTGCTAATCATCCACTTCAGTGTCAACGATTTTGATAAATTGCTTCTGGGAAACATAACTGGCATGCAGAGTGCCATGGGTCACTTCAGGCCTTGCATTTTAAAATTTCACATATGTCAGATTAATTTCAAGGCAGCCACACTGTTTTCTGTGTACTGGAAACATTACCTATCCAAGCTTCTTACACATTCAAGGCACGTTGTAGTGCCTGCTGCGTTTAGAAATGGCAAGAAAGTCCTCAAAGGTTTAAAATATGGGCACTTGGAAGGAACAGAAAGCCAATATTACTTCACTAGCTCTTTGGTTTTGCACTCTCTCATCCCTGGAGGTTTCTTTTCCATGGTGTAAATCGTGTCTGTGGTGTAGCTAAGGTAAAAGTAAAGGACCCCTGGATGGTTAAGTCCATCCAGTCAAAGGTGACTATGGACTTGCAGCGCTCTTCTTGCTTTGAGGCTGAGGGAATCAGCTTTTGTCCACAGACAGCTTTCCAGGTCATGTGGCTAGCATGACTAAACCGCTTGTGGCGCAATGGAACACCGTGATGGAAACCAGAGCACACTGAAATGCCGTTGACTTTCCCAACTGGCACTAGCGTGCTTTCAAACTGCTAGGTTAGCAGGAGCTGGGTCAGAGCAACAGGAGCTCACCCCGTCATGGGGATTCAAACTGCTGACCTTCTGATCGGCAAGCTCAAGACGCTCAGTGGTTTAGACCACAGTGCCACCCGCAGCTAAACTCAGTTTTGTCTGCTGGGGCTCCACATACTCTGCTGAGACATCACACTGGCCAAAACATGGTGAACTACCAACTGACTTCCACAAGCCCCAAACAACATCCTGGGAGATATATATATATTTCTGATTGTCTGAACATTTCTGATGCTCACATATAGCAGTAGCCTAGTTTATCTTGGATCGTGGATGACTTGTGAGATACTAATCTAATGAAAAATGTCTCAGAGATATCCTGCTGCATGTTACTGTAGGCGGGATGGAGGAAGCAAACAGTCTTCTTGGTGCACCCTTGAAAGGTCTTCCTTTGTTTTTCTTAAAGATAAAACTTCACAGCAGCATTTTACAAGAAGGTTTAATGAAGACCAGTGTTTGCAAAACAAGGCAAAACTTCCTCCAATACCCCACAGCACCAGACATCCTAAATTCATTAAGAAGAATTTGTGCTCAGCTTAATCTTTGAAACCGTGTAGGCCAGAGTTTTGCTTTTTACATAGTTTTGATAGTCTGTTGCTAATTTGAAAGGGTCAGTTCTCACAGCCAAGGCTTGTAGCCCTTTGGACACTTTGCAGGTTCACCCGCGTCACTGACTTTTAGAGGAAGCCTGAAACTCTGAATTGTTGGTTTACGATGTTAGTGGGAAATTGCCTTAAAGCCTCATGTGCTATTTATCTTGGCTTCGGCTTGCTGTTAATGTGGAAGAGACAGCAGGGCATTCTGGGAAAGCAAAAGCATCTTTATGGAAGGTACTGTACCTGTAAGGCTCATCATTCAAACCAAGCAAAAAAAAAAAGTGTGTGTGTGTGTGTGTGTGTGTCCTTCTGGAATGGATGGCATTTATGGGAAGTTAATCTGCTAATATTCCTTTTGCTAATCAACCCAAAATGGTTATATGAACACACCCTTAATGCTCAGTAGGGAAACTTACATTTCTAAAAAGCCATGATGCTATGTATGAGGAACCCAAGTCATCTACTCAGACTTCGAATAGAAGCTGATGGGGCAATTCAGGCTGGAGTTGCAGAACCTCTGAGTTAACTCCAAATGGACAACTTGCTTCAACCAAGCTGAAATCAGGTCTTTTCATCTTCATTTGAGAGCTTAAAGGGCCAGTCTTGAAGCTCTATTTCCTCTCATTTCGCTCTTTCCTGGCTCATTGCCTGGACCAGTCATCCAGCAATGGGGAGCATGGGGTCTCCAGATGAAGAAGCAGTTGCCTCTTTAGGTGCTTGGTGGTTGCCTCTGGGGATTCCTGTGCAGGGCTGGATATATATTAAAAATATTAAAAAATTGTCCAGTAGCACCTTAGAGACCAACTAATTTTGTTCTTGGTATAAGCTTTTGTGTGCATGTACCTGAAGAAGTGTGCATGCACACGAAAGCTTATACCTAGGAAGGGGCCCCAGAAGTGACTTTAAATCCACCCATTGCTAATATCACAGAAAGGAAGGTCATGTCTTGCAAAGACCTGGTTTTTGCTGACCAATGTTGAGAGATCTATATCCTTTCGAATATCTACATTTCTTGTGAAGGCTTTACAAATTCGTGTAACAAAACTTGACAGGAAATGATTTGTCCACTAGGGGTTGGGGAGTAGAAATGTTAACCATTATTGGTAGCAGTATTCCTGTTGTTATTATTATTTTATGTGTCCAATGGCTGCTTGCTAAATAAACCACAATAAGTCAAACTGACTGACTGACTGACTTTAGTCTGTGTTGCTTTTAAAAAATTGGGTCTAGTAGACCAAATTTCAGTCGCACGACTCAGATTGATTACTTTTTTGTTCTGTATATTTCAACAATCCCAAAGTCAGTAGCACAGATGCTGTAAAAGTGTGATGATCTATCATGGAACAGCTCCACTGAAGAAGATAGGAGCGGTTACCAAGACCTTGTTGCTGGTTCTGAAGGGGTCCCCATAGCAGTTCCAGCTTCAGGGCCCCCAAAATGTACATCCACCACTGTCTAGGTCAGAGTCAAAGCTGCTACTCAGGTTGGGAGTCATGCGCCCTGCTAGATCAGACCAATGGTTCTTCAAGCCCAGCATTGAGGGTGGCCGGCCAGGCCCTCTGGGAAGTCCACAAGCAGGACATAAAGGCAATAGCCATCTCATAATAATCCTCCTCAGCCATGGAGTATTTGGGTGTTTATTGAGAGGCCTATCTGTCTTAGGTCTGTCTTCTATGAATTTTTCTAATCCCGTTTTAATTTTTTTATAAGCTAGTGGCCATCACATCACGTAGCAAAAAAATCCCATAAATTAGCTATGTTGTAGTCTGAAGAATGATTCTCTTTTAGCTTGTCCTGAATTGTCTGCCAATACGTTTTGCTAGATGGCTCCAAGTTCTCGTATTATGAGTTTGGGGCGCGGGGGAACACTCTATCCACTTTCTCAACACCATGCATAGTTTTATAGCTCTCTGTCTTAAGACTTGCGGTTTAAGGGGCAGAAGGTAAACTCGCAGTCCTTAGTTTGACATCTGATTTCTCTAACCACATCTGCAAGATGTTCTGGAAACCACACTTTGAAAGGGGGGGAAAGCTAGGTCATTTGCTTAAAGTGTAATTTAAGAAGAAGCTGGACTGAAAAGGTTACTTTTGGTTTACATATACAAGATGAAGGTTTCCACTGCGTTTAGAGTCTCCTCTTGCATAGGAAAGCAAGATTTATACCCACTAAGGCATCCATTAAAGGGCCACCATGAGAGAACTGCTAGTGAGCTATGAAATATCAAACATTAACAGTGAAATACTATGCATGTTCACACAAAAGTGGTCTTGATAGGGCTTAATCCAAAGTAGGTGTGGCTAGCATTGCATCCTAAGGTTTACCAATTTATCTGGGATTATGCTCCATTGAACTCAATGGGCCTTACTTCTGAGCAGACCTGCATAGGATTGTTCTGCCTATTATTTAAAGCTCCTGTAAACTCAAGTAACCACCCACAGAGAAAGCTCTAACTTTGCCGCCTTCAAATCTCTGTGCTTCACACAGTCCCATTTTCAATTATGTTTTTTCCTTTGATTGATTTGTACATCCTATTATTTTTCCCTCATTCTCATAAATGAACACACACACACACACACACACACACACACACACACACAAACATATATTTTAAAAAATCATAAGCATCTGTTGGGATCGTCAGTTCTGCCCCCATTTGTTGCTCATGGAGCCAAAATGTCAACAATTGCAAATATGTGGGAGGTATCAGCAGACTTGGGGCAACTTCAGATTTTTCAGAAATACAAAATAACAAACAAACACAAAACTGGGTAGGGGTTGGCCACAGAAACACCCTAATGAGAAGTGAGTGTGTTCCATGCCCATGGAATACTGACTAACTGTCAAGAGGTGAGAAACAGAAAACTGGGAGGGAGGGGAAATAGGAGTCAACAGAAAAGGAAGAGGGACACAGAGAGATGTGGGTATAAAAACAGGTAGACAGAACCATCTCATTGTACGGATTGGTCATTTCATCGTTCATGCCATGATGTTTCTTTTAAAATTTCCTCAAGAGCTAGAAGTGAGAGCTTCCCATGGAAATCAATGGGGAAATTCAAGATTTTAATACTGCTGGGATTAGGCACCAGGGTGTCTGCTTCCCACCCCCCACCCCCCCAAAAAAACAGCCATTAGAGGACTGGACACGCTCATTGGCCACAGAACGATGAGTATCTGTTGGAAATGGAATGGGGAACTGGCTGGCTAATCATGTGCCCTACCGCTGACCTTTAGCCCTTCCCCTACGAAAGCAGCATAGGATAATTCTGAATCTTGCTCATACCTAAAGGAACCTCTTTCCAGATAAGCAGGACCACATGTTATGCTACCCCTCTGTGGACTGAAATATGTTATTAATGTCAACTCTTGTTTTCTGCTCTCTTTAAATCATGAACGTCGTTACGACATTAACTTTTGCAAGTCTCAGTTGCTGAACTTTTGTTTTCCCACCAGTCTGCTTTCAGACACCCTTTATCAAGTCAGGCGTTCCTGTGGAGCACAGGTTTAGGTTTGTTTCTAAAGATGCATGTACACAAGGCTGGCTTCAGCAGCCATCATGCTTTGGCAAATACCATGGCCTTAGGACTCACAACTGACAGCTGCCTTGGGCTCCCTATTCATTTCTGACATGCCACACCAAGCAATGTTGGGCCGTAGGGTGTACCTCTGGAGGCCGCCATTTTCGTTTTCCACTTCCACAAAGGAGTGAACAAGCTGGGGCATTGTGGGAAATTAAAATAGTGGCAGAACCCAGCCATCTAGTACTGCTGCTGCCCACTGCATGGTAAACCTGCCAGGACCCATTGACAGGCAAGAGGGTTTCATGAACAGAGGACACCTGGTCCACGGCCCCCTCATACCTGGAGCCAGCACTGACTGTACAAATAGTAGCTGGAGAAGGATCTTAATTGCAAAAAGTTTTTTGCAATCCGTCTGTCTCAAGAGACAATGGAGTGTGCCTCTGGGGGTGAAGTCCAGCTGCCACATTACCAGCAGCAAAGTGACCTCCCCAGCATGAACAGTGAGCAGGCTGGTCTATAATTTCTCCCTATGGCACATTGTTGTTGATGATGTTGTTGTTTCCCCCTATGGCACACTGATGTTGTTGTTGATGATGATGATGATGATTTGAAAGGGGGTGCCCCCTCCCTTCCAGGGAGCATTCATTTGCATTCATCTAGTACAGTCTATTTTATGGCTTCAGAATTCTACCATCTCATTTTCCCACTTTACTGTGGTAGTTTCAGACCTGCATTTGCATTCATGTCTCCCATTTGTATTTTGTTCTGAGGGTTATGCTTTTTTTGTTGGGGGGGTGAATTAACAGGATTTGTCCCTGGAATAGACCCTGATGTTGGGAAAGATTGAGGGCACAAGGAGAAGGGGATGACAGAGGACGAGATGCTTGGACAGTGTTCTCGAAGCTACTAACATGAGTCTGGCCAAACTGCGGGAGGCAGTGGAAGACAGGAGTGCCTGGCGTGCTCTGGTCCATGGGGTCACGAAGAGTCGGACACGACTAAACGACTAAACAACAACAACAAATATATGATTTAATCATCCAAACCCCTAAACAGTTTACATAATATTGTTGTAAGCTGCCTCAGGCCTTGAAGCAGAGGAATGGGAATAAATGTTTTAATGCAATGCAGTACTGTACTATACAGTACAAGACAACACAACACAAAACACAACATTACAATAATGAAGTAGCTTTAGCTGAAGCTGTTCCTTCATTACTGGACTTTCTGAAAATAATACAGGTAATGTCATAAGCTATGCCTACTTGCTTGGGGGAAAGGCCATTGAATTCAGTACAATTTATGTTCAAATAAACATGGGTAGGACTGGGATCTTAATTTACTAATTCCATCTAATAGATAGTTTGTCTGTTTTTGTCTTTTTAGGAAAAAGTGCTGTAAGGGTTATAAGTTTGTTCTTGGACAATGCATTCCTGAAGGTACGTTCTTAAATTATTATTACTTTCCAGCACTTATCACTACAGTGTTTCTGTCTTCCTGTACTATAATAAATATGGGCTCAAATATTTGTTTCTCTACATGCTTACCTGGGAGTAAGTCTCACCGAACTCAGTGCGACTACCAAGTATACATACATTGGGTTGGGTGGTTAGTGAGTATAGACCAGGGATAACCAATGAGGTGTCCTCCAGGCTTAGATGGGACTACAGCTCCCATCATCCCTCACCACTGACCATGTTGACTGGGGCTGATGGGAGCTGGTGTTCACCAAATCCAAAGGCAACCTCATTGAGCATCTTCGGCTGGTAGGCTGCAGTTGCCTTGATGGCAAGCGAGTTAAGAGCATATTCTGTTTGCCGATCTAGCTCAGTACTGTATACAAGGAGAGTTTGGATTTGATTTCCTGCTTTATCACTACCCGAAGGAGAATTTTGAGGGCAGATTTGCCTTTTTCCTTGCTGTACCCGCAGCAGTTGCCAGGCTGCCCCTTAGCTCAGTGGTTGAGCATCTGCCTGGCCCAGGTTCAGTCCCCATCATCTCCAGGTAGGACTGGAAGAGATCTTAATCTGAAAACACAGAGGGCCACTGCCTCTCCTTGAGAGCCAGTGTGGTGTAGTGGTTAAGAGCGATAGACTCGTAATCTGGGGAACCGGGTTCACGTCTCCGCTCCTCCACTTGCAGCTGCTGGGTGACCTTGGGCCAGTCACACTTCTTTGAAGTCTCTCAGCCCCACTCACCTCACAGAGTGTTTGTTGTGGGGGAGGAAGGGAAAGGAGAATGTTAGCCGCTTTGAGACTCCTTCGGGTAGTGATAAAGCGGGATATCAAATCCAAACTCCTCCTCCTCCTCCTCCTCCTCCTCTTCTTCTTCTTCCATTGTTCAGTACCTTGCAGCTGCACTGCCTTGACAAAAAAGAACTTGGCTTTTTAAAACACCCTCCCTGTTTTCTATTATTTATTGTATTATTACCCTGCCCATCCTCTCCAAGGATCTCACCTCCCTGTTTTATTCTCATAACATCCCTTGGAGGCTAATTAGTGATTGACCCAAGATGGCTAAGCATGGATTTGTATCTGGGTTTTAACCTAATATTTTTGTGCATCACAACAATTGGCTCTAGCAGACATAATGTGCCACCCAAATGCCGTCTTCTCTGGCTCTGCGCTTCACTTCTCCCCTGGGCCCACCCCTTGGAGTATGTCAATCAAGTATGTGGGTTTAAAAGGAACGAGAGTGTTAATTTTGCACCACCTTTTAAAATACTGCATAGATGAGCTCAGCTGGCGGTTTATCATTTATTAAAGTTTTACACTTACTGTGTGTTATTTGGAACAGTAGTGTTTTATGGGCTGTGTGCTCTCTGCTTTGGCAATCAAGGGCTGATCTTGTACCATTATGAACATTAGGCTGCCAAGACAGATGCACATGCTCAACTCAACGCACTCTTTTGCCTCTTGCAGTCAACAAAAGGGATTCACCTTGGCTTTATCAGGTTGATTTATTATTGGCAGATGTGCTGCTTTAGCAGCTCAGAGTCCCGGAAATCTTGGCAGCCAGGCACCGAGCTGATAATGCACTGGGGCAAAACCAAACTATGAATAAAAATCTTAGCAGGTGAGCAAACTCGACCTATCTTGGCTCAATGCTGAGAAAACACTTGGAATCGTTTGTTCTGCAAAATCGAGCTCCAAATGGGATAGGACCGTTCTGACAACTGAGATGCCATTTTGAGTCCATCGTGGCTGCACATTGTGTCCAGCTTCAATTCATGGTGCTGGTGTTAACCTTTAGAAACCTTAAAAGCTTGGGACCTGTGTATCTCAATGACCACCTTCTTCTGCATGTGCCTCCTTGCATACTCTGATTGTCTCCAAACTCCTCCTTAGGATCCTGTAACACCACAAGGCACACTTAGACACTGTCCAGGGACAGGGTCTTTTCTACAGTGGCACCTGCTACATGTAACGCTTTAGCAAACATACAGCATCAGGCCCCATCACTGTACTGCTTTTGACGGCTAGTGGAGACATGGCTGTTCATTGCTTAAAGGGGCCTTAGGCTTAATATTTCCTTTTGTTCTAACATTCTGAAGTTTTAATTCTGATAGCTGTTTTGCCATTGTTACTGTGGCCTTGGGTTTTATGCTAATATTTTGATTTGCGATGTAAACTGTGAATTGTCTTGAGTTTCTTCTGAAAAATAGGTGGGATAGAAGTTGTTGTTCTCATTTAGCAATGAGAAGCCTGAGCTGCGATGGAGCTCCGTTGCATCATGCACAGTCAGCACAGTTGCAGTAAGCTTGGCACTGTAAGCCTCGAAGCCGATTCTGGATGCGTGAAGCAAAATAAACATTTGGTCCTGTAGTTCACAGAGTGATGGTTTACATGTTCTCTCCCTCTTAAATGGAGATTAGTTCCATGCGAGAGAGAAATGTCACACTTGAAATGCCGGTCATGGGTGGATGCAGCTGCCAGTGCCTGCAAGCTGGTATATTACTTTTCCAGTCTAGCCCAATGAAAGGAGGATGCAAAGACCCTCTTCCCTTGGAGAAACACCCCCATTGGCTGAATACGTATAGTGGAGGCCATAGAAAGCAGCACAGCAACACCATATCTCCTCCTAGCTGCCCTGTAGTATCACACAAACCATAGCATGATTGTGCCCTATGATTCCTTGTCACCACTAGCAACAGCCAGGGAACTGGAGGTGAGGCAGGGAAACTTGCAGAACATTAAGCATCTTCAGGCAGTCTTCCTGAATGGGGCAAGTGGGAATGCATCCCACCTGGCTACCCCCTCACTGGTATCTGCACCACCCACAACACCTCCCCTATATCAGTTCCACCCATGACCTTCATGTGGGTCTGAAAAGGGAATTTCCATGGCCTCGGAATCCTGTCCTCAGTCAGGAACCCTGCATGGTAAAGGGGTGGCCCATCAAGTCCAGCATCCTGTTCGCACAGCGGCCAACCGAAAGCAGGACCTGAATGCAACAGCACTCTGCTCATCTGTGACTGCCTCTGACAGTGGAACCCTGCAGAGCCACTGCCTCCTTAAATCTACTCTCAAAACCCCAAAGAGCTGTTGCCAGTCAATGTAGAAAATATTGAGCCAGATGGACCATTAGTTTGGCAGGCTATAAAGCACCTTCCTATGTGCCAACAGTGTGTCTCCCCTCTTTCAGCTGATCCTACCTATCTCCAGTTGCATCTTTGTTGTTGTTTAGTTGTGTCCGACTCTTCGTGACCCCATGGAAGACAAGCACTCCTGTCTTCCACTGCCTCCCGCAGTTTGGTTAAACTCATGTTGGTATCTTTGAGAACACTGTCCAACCATCTTGTCCGCTGTTGTCCCCTTCTCCTTGTGCCCTCCATCTTTCCCAACATCAGGCTCTTTTCCAGGGAGTCTTCTCTTCTCATGAGGTGGCCAAAGTATTGGAGCCTCAGCTTCAGGATCTGTCCTTCCCTTGAGCTCTCAGGGCTGATTTCCTTCAGAATGGATACGTTTGATCTTCTTGCAGTCCATGGGACTCTCAAGAGTCTCCTCTAGCACCATAATTCAAAAGCATCAATTCTTCGGCGATCAGCCTTCTTTATGGTCCAGCTCTCACTTCCATAAATCACTACTGGGGAAACCATAGCTTTAACTATACGGACCTTTGTCGGCAAGGTGATGTCTCTGCTTTTTAAGATGCTGTCTAAGTTTGTCATTGCTTTTCTCCC
The DNA here is from genome assembly GCF_964234715.1 of Podarcis melisellensis. Lineage (NCBI taxonomy): Eukaryota > Metazoa > Chordata > Lepidosauria > Squamata > Lacertidae > Podarcis > Podarcis melisellensis. The sequence continues at coordinate 48,124,332 of NC_138543.1, forward strand.
AAGAAGCAGACGTCTTTTAATTTCGTGGCTGCTGTCACCATCTGCAGTGATCATGGAGCCCAAGAAAGTAAAATCTCTCACTTTCTCCATTTCTTCCCCTTCTATTTGCCAGGAGGTGATTGTCCTTGTATCCTGTAAACCACTAAGTTTGGTTCTGGAAATAGCATTGTGGAGGTGTACAGTGCATTCACTAAACTGTGTGCAGCTTCTCCATAGCCCAACAGTTACAACCATCTACGGTTCTTAGCTTAGTATATTTCTTTTAACCAACTTCTATTCGCAGAGAATTTTCTCGAGAGTTCCCCCCCCAAATATATATATATATATCCTGAAGGTGATGGAAGAAAAATAACAACATTGTGTAATTACATTTATCTTATTTTTCTTCCAGAGGTATCTGTTTCTTTGCCTGTTCTTTTGTCACACATTTGTAATTTGTAATTACATTTATCTTATTTTTCTTCCAGAGGTATCTGTTTCTTTGCCTGTTCTTTTGTCACACATAGCAATCCAGTGTAAATAAAAATTTGAGGTCTACGTTTTCTCGATTAGTAACAGGAATATAACTACATTGGTAACTGAAGGACAAACACTAATTTCCCAAATTACTTTTGCAGTGTTGTACAGCTGCTAATAACAAGCACATTTCTCTCTCGTTAGATTATGACGTCTGCGCAGAAGCTCCTTGTGAACAACAGTGCACAGACAACTTTGGACGAGTCTTATGCACATGCTACCCTGGTTATCGGTATGACCGCGAAAGGCACAAGAACAGAGAGAAACCCTATTGCTTAGGTGGGTGGAAAAGATTGCACCTGAAATTAATTCAAGGTTACTTGCCATAAATTCAAAGATATGGATTTGTATGCGCTTCCAAAATTTGGTTAATTCAGATTATTATTATTATTTGATACATTTTTCATTACCGTTTCTGATACATTTCAAAATGTAAACAAAAATAATGTGAAAAGAAAAGAATCTCTGGAATAATAAAAAGTAACAATTTTGAAAAAACAAAAACAACTACCAGAAAACGTTCCTTAACTGACTTCCCATCCTCTCCTTCCATGGTTCCTTTTATCTCTTCTTTTCCTCACGTTTTCTTGGTCCATGATGTCTATCGCAACTCCTTATATAAACTCTAGTTATTTCTTACACTACTGAGAATCTTACCGTCCTGCTAAGTTGATTGTCTGCTTATCATACTTTTTCATATATTCAATAAAGAATATCCTTTCCTCCTATATCTTTTATCATTTTTATTCCTTATTCTAGTGGTCATTCCTTCTATACCATTCTTCTTTTATTGATACCTTTCCATTTTTGCGCTAATAACACACATGCAGCAGTTGTCGCATATAGGAACAAAATTCTCTATTTTTTGGGTAACTTCTATTGTTATTAACCCCACAAAAATCTTCTGGATTTTTAGAAAAGGATTTTTACAACATTTTTAAAAGTTCGTTATAGATCATTTCCCAATAGTTTTTAATTATGCTTGCATGACCACCACATGTGATGAAAAGTTCCCGCTGCTACCTTGCATTTTCAACAATTGCCCTTTGTTGATTTTGGCATTTTTTTCTAGTCTATTTTAACCCTAGATCCCAATAACTCCTTTTCAAACTGCAAATTTTGTTCCGCTATTCCATATTTTTTTAACTAACTTAAATGTTGCATTCAAGTGATGGTAAAGATCTGTCACTTATCTTTTATCTCTCTATACTCTTTCAATTTATATTCCTCCCCAGTGACAGTTAGCAAATCTCTATATGTACTCCAATTTTTCTGTATATTATTATTTTTTCCTTGCAAGGGCTTCTGTTGGTGACAGCCACATTGGTGTTTTCCTTTCTAATAAGTTTTTGTATTTTCCCCATACCCTATACAGGTTTTTCCTAATTAAGTAGTTTGAGAAACTCTCATATATCTTGGCCTTCCCATACCACAGGAACGCATGCCACCAAATTTTAGGTCATGCCCTTCCAAGTCCAAAAGGTACCTGTTCTTTAGTAAAATCTATTCTTTCAACCAACATAAACATGATGCGTCAAAATATGATTGTATGTCAGGCAGGGCAAAACCACCTCTCTCTTTAGTGTCAATCATGATTTTATGTTTTATCCTGGGTTTTCTCCCCTGCTAAATAAAATTAGATAGATCTTTTTGCCATTCTTTAAAATTTCAGATGTCATTAACTATAGATACAGTCTGATGCTACAGGAATAGCATCTTTGGGAGTATATTCATTTTTATGACCGAAATTTTACCCAGCAATGACAATTGCATTCTACTCCAAATTTGCAGATCTTTTTGGATTTCTTTCCAAACCTTTACGTAGTTAATTCAGATTAATTCAGATGCTGCCTTCACCAACATGGCCAACGATAAGGAATGATGAAAGTTCAGAGTCCAGCATTGATCTGGAGGACCATATGTTCTCCATCCCTGATCTAGAGGGCCACAGGTTCTTGTCTAACCTGGCTGTCACTATCTCTCTGCAACTTAGAGGTATTTCCCATCACCTGCTGTCTGAACCTTTGAACTGCAGATGATGGGGGTTGAGAGTCTGGAATCTGTTGCATGCAACACATAGTTCCACTGAGCAGTAGTCCCTCACTAATCGAGTGCAATTAATGCAACAGTTTTAGGAAACCTTTATTTCTTATTTCCCTCCCTTTTTTTTAACCCACTGCGGCATCCATCCCCTTTCAGATATCGATGAGTGTGCCACAAGCAGCGAGCCTCTCTGCCCCCACATCTGTGTCAATACCCTTGGCAGCTATCGGTGTGAATGTAATGAGGGGTACATACGTGAAGATGATGGGAAAACATGCACCAAAGGAGAGAAAGGTATTACATTGCTGTTTCTTAAATTATTTTGGTCCAAAGGGATCCACTGTGCACCGATAAAATCAGTGAAAAGCTCCAAGTCTAAAGACCTTTGCTCAGAAGGAGGTGCTATTAAAATTGCATATTTTTGCCTCCAGATCAGTTGATTCAGAGCTCTTGCCATTATGTTCTGAGCTGGTTGTTCCAGCTCAGACCACATGCCTCTCAGCCATTCCTGGTGAAGCTGAGTTCCCAGAATATATTGCTCTTCTGCATATGAAGCTGAAGTCATAGATAAGCTGAACTATTCTGCCTTGTGAAGTCAACTGAAGCTATCTATGCCCCTGGTGTGTCAGCTGTCATGACTGAAAATGTGGTCCTTTCTTGGCTGACTTCAGTTTCCCTTCCCCAGTAAGAAAACGAGACTAGCTAATCCTTGTTCTTGTCCAGCAAGTCATAAAAAAGCAGAGAATCAGTTCCTTACAGACATTTTGAGGGTAGAGGATTCCCATAACGTTTGAATGTCTAAGATCCCAAAAGTACTCTTCTTGAGCCTCCTTTTTTTAATCCAGCATTGCAAAACCGAGTAGCCAGGTGACAGAGTTTCTGCGCCTTTAATAGCTATGCAGAAGAAATATTTTAAGCAGGTATAATTCCAGTCCACCATACATGATAACAGGATTTTCTCCCTCTGACTCTTAAGTCTACTGTTTGAAACAATCTGCTTAGGAATGCCATCTTGTGGCAGATAGAAGTTCGTGCGCCATTGCCAGCCTACAAAAAAACCATTTGCATTGCAATAACCTTTCCAAAATAGCTGGCTTAAATTGCAGTGGAATTTAGGTCTTCAAGGCAGATCGTCTGATAAATCCTTTCTTACAATGTTAATAATATACTGATTTCTTTTAATTAAAAAACAACAACACAACACCAGTATCTCACCCAATCTCCAAAGATAACACACAGGATGGAGAAAATGAATTAGTGTGTGTTTATTTTACAGCGCCAGAGGGATGAAAGCTGTCTGCTGCCCTTAGCCGTCTGTGAATTTGAGCTGCAGGTTTGAATATGGGGAGGGGCACCAAAGAAATGGACCATCTTTGTGACATGAAGATGCTATTGCGTATTGTAGAGAGGGCACGGCATAGCCACATAATCAAATGAAAACCAATGGCAGATAATACAAGACAGATGATAACATAAGCCTTGTGGTGTGGGGGGAATGCATGCAGGCACTCAACATGGAAATAATAATAATAATAATAATAATAATAATAATAATAATAATAATAATAATAATTTATTTATTTGTACCCCGCCCATCTGGCTGGGCTTCCCCAGCCACTCTGGGCGGCTTCCAACAAAGATTAAAAATACATTAAAATGTCACCCATTAAAAACTTCCTTGAACAGGGCTGCCTTCAGATGTCTTCTAAATGTCAGGTAGTTGTTTATCTCTTTGACATCAGATGGGAGGGTGTTCCACAGGGTGGGCGCCACTACCGAGAAGGCCCTCTGCCTGGTTCCCTGTAGCTTTGCTTCTTGCAGTGAGGGAACCACCATAAGGCCCTCGGCGCTGGACCTCAGTGTCCAGGCAGAATGATGCGACGGGGGTGGAGACGCTCCTTCAGGTATACTGGGCCGAGGCCGTTTAGGGCTTTAAAGGTCAGCACCAACACTTTGAATTGTGCTCGGAAACGTACAGGAAACAATGGGTAGAATTCAACATTGTGCTCTTTGCATTGTTTCATCTGCTGAAGTGTTTCCATTTGCCAGTTGAATAGTTCTCCCCACTCCCACTCCCCCACCCCCACGTGCTGTTTTGGGGGTTCTCCTGACCCCTCAGTGGCCCATTGTGGGGGTATGGGAAGCCCATGGGAGCACAAAATCATCACTGTGCAAATGGATGTCCTTGAGCAGGGGTTCTGCTGATAGGGCTGGCTAGGTGAATCCCACCTGAGAACTTCAAGTAAATGTACTGCCCCATCAAACAGTACAGTGGTACTTCAGGTTACATACGCTTCAGGTTACAGACTCCGCTAATCCAGAAGTAATGCTTCAGGTTAAGAACTTTGCTTCAGGATGAGAACAGAAATCGTGCTCCAGTGGCGCAGCGGGAGGCCCCATTAGCTAAAGTGGTGCTTCAGGTCAAGAATGGACCTCTGGAACGAATTATGTACTTAACCCGAGGTACCACTGTATTATCTTAGGAACTGCTGCTGCTGGGCTCGTTTTCTTATTGTCTAACTTCAGACAAGAAAGGACCACGTTTTCAGTAATGATAGCACACACACAAAGCGCTTAGGTAGCTTCAGCTGACTTCACAAAGGAAGAATAGTTCAGCTTATCTGTGACATCAGCTTCATACGCGGAAGAGAAATGCATTCTGGGAGTCCGGTTTCACTGTCACTGAGGTGGCAAATAATTCAGAAGCCTCTCAGCCCTTCACACTTCTTCTGTAGAGTTTGGTACAGAACTTTGAGAGCCTCGGCTTTCATTTTTATTAAAACAGAGTTTCCAGTACTCAACACTATGGAAGAAAGCATAGGAGCATTGACTTATTTCAGCCCCTCTCTGTCTGGAAAAACAATTCAACTTTTGGGGGAGCAGAGTTTGCATTTGCATTACATCTGTTGTATGCTGAAGTTCAGGCCTTGTGCAGGAGATGGAAGAGCTTAGCAGGTGTGAAAAAGATGTGGTTTGGGGCCCTCATTAGTTCCTGCCCATCTTTCCTACATGGCTGGGGGAGGGGGGTCAGGCTCCACTTCTCCTGTGACTGTGTGACCCTTACTGGGTTCAGTGGTTTCACAGAACCATTGAATTTCCAGTTGAAGGGTCATCTAGTCCAACTCCTTGCAATTCAGGAATCCTTCCCACAGCCTCTGAGTACAAGAAGCGAATATTCATTGGACCATGTTCTTGCTGGCTACAGTGCCCTACTTGCTAAGAGCAGGAAATAAGCCTCTCCCTCAAGCTTTTATAGGGGTCAGGAAATGCCACTTGATTTGCTCTGGTGTTGCTGCAAGTAGTCTCCCTTGGCAGATGAAGTGCCTCTCCCTTACTCTTAATGATAATAATAATAATAATAATAATAATAATAATAATAATAATAATAATAATAATAATTTATTATTTGTACCCCGCCCATCTGGCTGGGTTTCCCCAGCCACTCTGGGCGGCTTCCATAGAAACCAAAAATACACTAAAATATCACAGATTAAAAACTTCCCTGAACAGGGCTGCCTTAAGATGTCTTCTGAATGTCAGGTAGTTATTTATCGCTTTGACATCTGATGGGAGGGCATTCCACAGGACAGGCGCCACTACTGAGAAGGCCCTCTGTCTGGTACCCTGTAGCTTTGCTTCTCGCAATGAGGGAACCGCCAGAAGGCCCTCGGCGCTGGACCTCAGCATCCGGGCAGAACGATGGGGGTGGAGACGCTCCTTCAGGTATACTGGGCCGAGGCCGTTTAGGGCTTTAAAGGCCGTTTAGGGCTTTGAATTGTGCTCGGAAACGTACTGGGAGCCAATGTAGGTCTTTCAAGACCAGTGTTATGTGGTCTCGGCGGCCGCCCCCAGTCACCACTCTAGCTGCCGCATTCTGGATTAGTTGTAGTTTCCGAGTCACCTTCAAAGGTAGCCCCACGTAGAGCGCATTGCATTAGTCCAAGCGGGAGATAACCAGAGCATGCACCACTCTGGCGAGACAGTCCGCAGGCAGATAGGGTCTCAGCCTGCGTACCAGGTGGAGTTGGTAGACAGCTGCCCTGGATACAGAATTGACCTGTGCCTCCATGGACAGCTGTGAGTCCAAAATGACTCCCAGGCTGCGCATCTGGTCCTTCAGGGGCACAGTTACCCCATTCAGGACCAGGGAGTCCTCCACACTTAACTCCTTTGCCAAAGAGATGTGTTGTGGAAGATAAACTGGTCCCTGTACCTGCAACCCGCCAGGTCTCCCATTGCAAGCTTTAGCCTTTGCTGCCGGGAACCAGGTGAAAACAGCCCTAAACATTTTGCTACTGGCCAGGAAGCTACAACTGCTTTATGGCCTCTGCCCTCCTTTATCTGATTCTCACCTTTTTGCAGACCACATCCTTGGGTTATGACCTCAGCTGCTGCCAGTGTAAGTTGTGGGGCTTAACTGATGCCTTTGTACGGTTCTGGTGAATGTCACAGGCTGCCGTGCCCTAAATTTCCAGCAGCTCCTGCGTGTTATTACTTCTTCTGCGCAAGCAGCACAGGGGGATGCAAGTTAGTTCTGGGCCTCAGACCCTGGCAAGGGATTTCAATGTAGCCTCTATAAACAACACACAGTGGGTGTGGAACTAGCAGCCTCATAGAATCAGGTGGGTGTGGGGAGGAGAACTTGTAGATCATCCCTGTTGAATGCAGGACCTGCATAGAATCATAGAGTTGGAAGGGACCCTGCGGATCATGTAGTCCAACCCTCTGCAATGCAGGAATATGCAGCAGCCCCATACGGGGATCAAACCTGCAACCTTGGTGTTATCATCACCATGCTCTAACCAGCTGAGCTATCCAGGCTGAGCCGTTCAGGATGCAAATATATAGCATCCCGGAAGTTCGACTTCCAAAACGTTCAGAAGCCAAAGCGCGGCTTCCAATTGGCTGCAGGAAACTCCTGCAGCCAATCAGAAGCCCGCTTAGACATTCAGCTTCCAAAAGAATGTTCAAAAACCGGAACACTCACTTCCAGGTTTCGATCGTTCGGGAGCCAAGGTGTCTGAGATCCAAGGTACGACTGTACCTCTAACAAATTTACCTCTAGCCTCAACCTGTTTGTTGCCGATAATTGTGTGTCGAGACCCCGAAACCAACCCCTCGTTGATGACACAAGGAGACAGATATTAGGTTAATGTTATTGGGCAAATTTAGGCCACAACTTTATTGATTACAGAATATAAGCGGTATTGGCTAAGGCATTGGAATTGACCCGACTATATCTGACTCCTGCCCGTCACGCAGGGAGTCCGCCCACCCTTGCCTCAATTTACTTCTAGCCTCAACCTGATTGGTGCCGATAATAAGAATTAATAAGTACATTCAGTGCTTTTCTGTGGGTACTCATGGGTACTCAGCACCAGCACCATTTTTTCCAGAAGAAAAGCACTGAGTATATTGTGCCTTTCCTAAAGATTTAAAGCTCTGTAAAGAGCGTCTTATTCTGATACTTCTTGCATTCTCTTGTTATTCTCTGCATTTCAGTGGCTCCAGCAATGAACCAGTAGATATTTCAGAGTTACTTTTTATTGTGATTGTGGCTCTGACCCTTTCTGCCATGAAGTGTTCCATTGCGCAGCAAACATAATCAGTGGTGATAAAGGCCGGCTTTGTGCAAATTGCAAGCAAAAGGTCTCGCTGCATGAGATATTGGCACAATTTACAGCATACAAAAATTGGCCCTTGAAGGGGGATTATAAATCACTGTGGGTCCTGTACAGTAAAGACTCAGATAAAAGTAGAGAGGTAAACACTCTCCCCCCCCGCCCCAGATATAAAAAGAGTTTTACAAAAGGGCATTAAGACCTGCTAACTGGAAACAGCTGCTGCTAAGACTGTTTGCAGCGAGCTTAGGCTGGATCTGTGCAGCCTTTCATGGTGATTCACAACTGGGAAAGGTTGTTAATACCAAGGGCACCTCTTCCTCTCACGGAATGGCCAGGAAGGAAAACTTCAAAGGCTCATCACCCCAGCACAGCTTTCTTTGGCATTTCTCTCCCCTGCTTTGTTTTCTTCCCTCTTGGGGGGAAAATGCATTGGAATATTTGCTCTTTCTCCCTCTCTCTCTTTTCCCCTTTTTGCAGGGTTTTCTGAGAAGGCTGATAACGTGGTGAAACCAGGGGCCTGCTGTGCCTCTTGCAAGGAGTTCTATCAAATCAAGCAGACAGTGTTGCAACTGAAACAAAAGGTACAAGAGTCAGTGGCCGAGGCGTGGGGTGTCATCACTGAGGGGCGGTGACAAAATGACAAAAATATGACTTTGTAAATTTTTTATATAAAAAAAATGGGCTCACAAAACTTTTTAGTTTTTTTTAGTTTAGTCAACAAACGTAACGAAACGCAGCTGGCACTGGGGGCCACACCATGGGGGCTGGCACTTACCACAGCGTGCCTGAGCCACGCGTCTCTCCTGGGAGTGACTTGGTGGCTTGGGTGCCTGCAGGCTCCACACTGCCTAAAACAGCAGCGTGGGACTTGCGTCTGCCCTCCGCTTCTCCCTCAGCTGCCGTACAGCTGAGGGGGAGGCGGCGGATAGGATCCATACAGCGCGCCCAGCCCCCATGGCCGGCTCACCCCGCCCCTGGCTGCAGGACCAGGCACCCTAGCGACAAGCTACGCCGCTGACATGAGTTGAGAAGAAAGACATAATGGGCTTGGCCAGAATGAAGTTTCTAAATAAGATATTTCATAGGTTTGCTGCAAAACAATAAACCCAGATATAGAAATTCAGCAAGTGAATTTGTCTTCTAGGGAAACGGTGCAATCTTGTTCCTTGGAGGCTTAAAAAAACACAGTCACTTGGGGATGTTTTCATAAAAGATAGTTCAGAAGAATAATCTTAATTTAGAGCAATGAGTGGCCAGTTTTACAAGTGTCGGTTTAATCACATTTTGTATTTACCATATTTTGGGGGTACATTAATAGAATCCCACATAATGAAGTTGAACTGTAAATATTTTTCACACACTATTTTCTGATACAGGAGAGGTTAAATCCTCAAAGGAAAGAGCATGGATGCTATGTTTTCTATATGACAATCAGTTCTAGATTATTTTATGGGCAATTATTCATTTCAAAGCTATATAATGTGACAGATTGCCGGGGGGCGGTATCTATTTTTCTCCCAACGCATGGTAATTATCGTTTTTTAAAAATAACATTAAAATCTGAGACACATGTGAAACTGAGACACATGTGAAAACTTGAGTTTTGTGAAGGTTGTCATGTGTGTTTTGCATGGGATTGTTTGGGAAAATATATTAGGTGTGGTGGATCTTGCTATTCAGCTAGAGGACAGAAGAGAAAGAGTCCTTTTCCAGGGTTTTGTTATTTTGTTTTAATATAAGACTACGAAGCCAGTTTTATTCTGTAAAACCTTCAAAAGAAGAATCCGCAAGGGAACCGTATTGTGTTTTATCTCATGCAAGAGAAACTCACCCTGGCCAATATCATCAGGAATCTGATAGCATGATGTGAGGCTAAGCTTGAAGTGTGAATCTTCCAACTCTAGACTTGGAATCTTGGAGGGTGGGGCAAAAGGCAGCTGAAATTTGGAGTGATTTCAAGCGGGGTGGGATTCCTAATATGTTTTGGGGGCTTTTCGGGTGGCAGTAGATGTTCTGGGGTGTTCTAGGTGTTCCAGAAGCCACCATTTCCCTACCCCCAAGAAGATGCACCAGAATGACACTACAGTGCTGGGTTTAGAGCAGTATGGGGAGATAAGAAAGAGCTTGCAGTGAATGGTGTGTGCAAATGGGGCTGCAAAATAATAGTGAAGTATTGGAGCTCAGCTGCTGCCTGATGGACATGACAGTTCTGGAGTTCTCAGAAGCTTACTGTATATGTATGCATTTATTTGCTAAATTTATATCCCACCTTTCCTCCCAAAGGAGCCCAGAATAGCTCCTTTTTAGCAGTTCGTTGGATAGAATATCAGCAGTGGTAAGCAAATTTCCCTGGAACACAGCTTGCTTATAATCACCGATCTCTCCCTTCAGTGTGGAGTGCTTGGTCCTGTTCTCAGCTCACATTATATCAGAAGAAATTCCGAAACACCTGGAGAATAGCCACTGTGAAGCAAGCCCTAAATCAGGCATAGGCAAACTCGGCCCTCCAGATGTTCTGGGACTACAACTTCCATCATCCCTAGCTAACAGGACCAGTGGTCAGGGATGATGGGAATTGTAGTCCCAAAACATCTGGAGGGCCGAGTTTGCCTATTCTTGCCCTAAATGGTGCCCCAGGATTCTCTGCAGCACTCAGGGATTCTGTGCAGATATAATGGAAATAATTCCTCAGAGATACATTTAAAAACAAAACAAAAACCCTTCTTCCCCATCATCCCCCTAGACAGAGTTGCAAAACTAGTCGGAGAGAGGGAGAGCCCTTTGCCAAAAGAAATAAATAGCAGGCAATCCAGGCATGCAAGCATTCCCATGTGTGGAATAGCTCTCATTGCACATGTTGCTTGTGCAGATACATGTAAGTATGCATTTAATTAGAAATAAGTGTTAGCCTGGACCCAGGCGATCCATCGCCAAGCCAACTGAGCAATGGTTTCCGCACAGAACTTCTTCAAAAGTACATGTAATGCAGGCCATGGTGGGGGTTAGATCTCATTTCCGTGACTATTGTCCCTTTTGAAAATATTGTAGGGAGGTATTCTGTTTCCTTGTGAAGAAAGATTCATGCATGAAGAGAGACTTGGGAGTGAGATCATTTTCAAGAGCGATTCCAAGCCTGAATCAAGAAAGTGGAATGGAATAGAAATTAGATCAGTGCATGCTCGTGTCTGGCTAAGATAATAATATTCATCATCAAAGCACAGGGCAGATGCTTCTGACCCTGATATAGTGAAAAGAGAGTAGACAGGAGTGGCTGGTTTAGCATACATTGCATGAGCTTCAGGGCCATGTTGAATTTGCAGGTTGGCATCTGTTGCCCCTACATGTCCTTTGTGAAAGTGCCTGTCTTATCTGTTCGAGATAAATAAACGAATTGGCAACAAAACTAAAATTGCATATATGTACACTCAGCAAGGGAAGAAAATGTTCTCATCCTGTAAGTATTCTGAGCCCTTGGAAGAGAAAACACCATAGCTCAGTGCTTTGAATGCGGAAGATTCCAGGTTCAGTCTCTGGCACCTCTGTTTGGTCTAATCCAAAAGACTGTTCATTATTCCCATCGTCCTTGATCATTGGCCACAGGGGCTGCATTGGCTGAGGATAATGGTAAACGGACCCCTGACCATTAGGTCCAATCGTGACCAACTCTGGGGTTGCGGTGCTCATCTCACTTTATTGGCCAAGGGAGCCGGCGTGCAGCTTCCGGGTCATGTGGCCAGCATGACTAAGCCACTTCTGGCGAACCAGAGCAGTGCACGGAAATGCCATTTACCTTCCCGCCAGAGCAGTACCTATTTATCTACTTGCACTTTGACGTGCTTTCGAACTGCTAGGTTGGCAGGAGCAGGGACCAAGCAAAGGGAGCTCACCTCGTCGTAGGGATTCGAACCACCAACCTTCTGATTGGCAAGTCCTAGGCCCTTGAGGGTAATGGAGGCTGGAATAAAAAGGATTCTGGGTGGCTGCAGGTTTCAGGCCCCTGGTTTAAGCAATCTGCTGTAACAAGGTTGAATAAGAGCTCTGCTGAAGACTTTGGGGATGGGGGGCTACAAGTCAGAGCAGACAGTAATTACTACTAAAACTACTACTATTCAGCCAAAATTTGAATCCAGGAATAAGTCTAGAATCCTTCCCTGTGAAAAACTAAGGGGTGAATTTTCACTTTAGTTTTTATGCTTGCCTATGTTTAATCAAAATACATTATCTCTTTATCCATAGTGCTCAAATGTAGGATAACATACGACTCTTTAAGAACTCTGAAGCAGCAGCCAGAGATTTAATTTTTAAAAAATAAACTTACATGTACTGTACACACACCATACACCATTAATATTTGGTGAGAAGGGTATGTGTGTGTGTATATATATATATATATATATATATATTGTGTTGCAACGTATGTACCCAGGTACAAAAGGTAAAGCTATTAATTCCAGACTATTGTCTAAACAAAATAAAAAAAATTCCTTCCAGTAACACCTTAGAGATCAACTAAGTTGGCTATTGGTATGAGCTTTCGTGTGCATGCACACTTTTTCAGATACACGCATGAAGTATTTGTTTCTACTATGGCAGACCAACACGGCTACCTACCTGTAACTAGACTATTGTCTACTTCTTCATGTTGGGTATTTTTTGCTTCCTTGAAGCTGCCCGTTCACAATAACTCTGAGAGGTAGATAAGGTGGTGGAGAGAGAATAGGGAACAGCGCAAATCAAGCCCCTGATCCGCCATGTCCAGAACTCTGCTGGGCTCCACTGACCTCTGCCATAAATCTACTTACAAGTAGGTGGCCGTGTTGGTCTGCCATAGTCAAAACAAAACAAAATAAATAAAATAATTAAAAAAAATCCTTCCAGTAGCACCTTAGAGACCAACTAAGTTAGTTATTGGTATGAGCTTTCATGTGCATGCACACTTCTTCAGATACACATGCCATGAAGGAAGCTCAACCACCAACAGAGAAGCTCTGTCAGAGAGAAGTGCCCCAGCACACCTTCCCAAGTGGCAGGAAGGAGCTGGCACCAGTATCTGCCCACAGAAAGTTCTTAAGAAGAATGGTTTGGAGCAGAGAGGCTCCTGTGCTACCATGCTGCTATCACATGATGCCAGTAGACCTGATCTGGGCCTCTTTTCTGTTCCATCCTAGGAACTGGCTCAGAAAAGGGGCATTTTTCCTGACCCAACCTTCCTCTACGACAGATGCAAGTTCCAAGTCTGTAGATGCAGCGCCAGCTACGCCACTACATCCAACCCCTGGCGGCCAGGGGTTAGGATTGTGCCTTGAGTTACCCATCAAATAGCAGTGAGCTTCCCAGTCGAAGTGTAGCACCATGGCTCTTTCAGAGGATAGACTGATGGAATTAGTAGCTGGGTCATGAACTGCGGGTTTCATTTTGTGCTGCCTTCCAAGTCATACGCAACAAAAACTCAACTAGGTGTCACTGAATATGCTGCGTAGCTAATGGTTTATGGTGCTTTCTTTCTTGCAGGTTGCTTTGTTGCCAAATAATGCTGCTGACCTTAGCAAACCAATCACAGGAGAAAAAGTACTTGCATCCAATACATTAATACCAGGTCCTCCTGGACAGCCAGGTGATCAGGGTCCTCCAGGTAAAGCAATAAAGTAGTTAAACTAATTTTTATGTTTATCATACAAGGAGCTTAGAGTAAGAACAACCATGTATCAACACACACACACACACACACACACACACACACACACACACACACATATATGGTAAATACGTATACACACATATACAACCACACACAGTGTTAGAGCCTCAAAGCATGCCTTGTTCCATCTGGTTTATCCCATCCCAGGAGCTGTCCAAGGTGCTGCAAGCTTGATTCTTCCACACCTCCTCTCCTAACTGAAAATATCCGATTTCCAAGCCATATATTTGTTTAGTGATTAGTGAATCTCTGGACTGGGAATTGAGAGGTTTCTCAACTTTCCTTGCCAAGCTCAACCTGTCAGAACTCACTCTTTGTGCTCTTTATATGCAGGAGACATAGAGAGCTACAGTATTTATTCCATTTATTGAATTTCTATCCCACCTTCCTTGCAAGCTGGGAATCAAGGCAGCTTGCGACATTTTAAAAACATCATTGTGAAATACAAAGTAATAAAAACACATTCAGAACCAGCATTGAAGTAATGCTGTGCAATAAAGCGCAATATCATTAGAGTCAGCGTGGTAGAGTGGTTAGAGTGCCGGACTGGGACCTGGGACCTTGGGCCAGTCACTCTCTCCCAGTCTAGCCTACCTCACAGGCTTGTTGTGGGGATTAAAAGAAGGAGCAGAGAGAAACATATAAGCCTCCTGGAGCTCCTTGGAGAAAATGCAATCAATCAATCAATCAGTAACATGGTTGTTTTGTTTTGTTTATGTCATTGCATCATAATCTTTGAGCTGAATTGATCTTATTTTGGCCAAGATACAAGGCAGATGGTGCAAACCTCTGGGCTCCTGGTTAGTCTCCCAACAATTGAGATATAAGCTAAAGCAAGGGTGCTGCTTCTCCCCATTGAGAAGTGAGAGCCAGTGTGGTGTAGTGGTTAAGAGCAGTAGATTCGTAATCTGGGGAACCGGGTTCGCGTCTCCGCTCCTCCACATGCAGCTGCTGGGTGACCTTGGGCCAGTCACACTTCTCTGAAGTCTCTCAGCCCCGCTCACCTCACAGAGTGTTTGTTGTGGGGCAGGAAGGCAAAGGAGAATGTTAGCTGCTTTGAGACTCCTTCGGATAGTGATAAAGTGGGATGTCAAATCCAAACTCTTCTTCTTCTTCTTCCCATTGTCTTAGGTCAGCCCCCATTCACCAGCCACATATATGAACCCACTGACAGCCTTAACCATCTCACTTTTATTGCAGGTGCCACAGGTCCGCAAGGGAGCCCTGGATTTCCTGGATCTCCTGGCCCTCCGGGTCTGCCCGGCCCTAGAGGAGCAATGGGGCCTATGGGACCCTCTCCAGACCTGTCCCATATTAAACAGGGCAGAAGGGGCCCCGTGGTCAGTATTGCACCTCCGTTCCATAAATGCACACAGCGAATTGGTTGTGTTATTGCATGTTCATAAGGACTGTGGTTTTGTTTTTCAGGGTCCTCCGGGAGCACCAGGAAGAGATGGAGCAAAGGTGAGCAAGCAATTCTTTCCCCTCTAGCATGTGTCTTATGAAATGTTGCTCCCAGTTCCCAACTAATTGGAAGGCAGCAGTAAAGCTGGCCTATCCCAAGAAACAACAAGCAGAGCCCCCTTGTGGCTGAGTAGTGTGAGAGTGCCTTGCAAGGGAGCTTCTGTATGAATTGGGCATACAACATGGACTGCCTGCTAATATAGATTGTTTTCCTGTTGTTCCTTCCTAACCAGTTTGATAGTCATGTACAGGCTGAATCTCCACCTGATACCCCTGATATCTCCCAAGCTCAGGACAGCTGCAGACCCAAATCCTGATACAGTAATGGAGCCACAAATCCATCCTATTGAGCATTGCAGTTTATCTTTTATCACAAATTAGTGCCATATCTCCTTAGATATGTCTTGAAATTGAAGGTTCCATGCTATCATGATATTGTCCATCTGCTATATTAATTGGAAACATTTTTAGCCTACGTCTAGGGTGTAAATGAATCTACTGTTCCGTTTACTTTATAGTAAATTTGATTGGAACTATTCCCAATACAGATGGATTTGGCTTTTGGGGAGAAGTTGTTTCAGAGTTTTTCCCTGCTCTGGAATAATCATCAAAGCTTGGTTCAATTTGCTGATTTGAATACTTACAACAGATTAAAAAATTGTGATTGGAAATATGATACTTAACTTGTATGTAACAAATGGTAAATGAAATCAAGGCTTCACACTTAGTAGTGTGAGAGCCCTGCTGAACTCAGTCAGAAATACACCTAGTGAAAGTCCCATTGAACTCAGTAGGATGTTCAAACGCTTAACCTTTGCTTCAGGTGTAACTTTTCAGATCACTTAATGTGTGGTTTGAACGATTATTTAGACATTTGTTTATTGAATTTGTTTTCTGGCCTTCAACTCAAAGGTTTCCAGGTTGTTAGATAGCAATACAGTATATTAAAAATATACAAATCCATAGTAGAGGTGGTTGGGGGGGAAACCAATTTAAAATAAGTATCATAAATGAAATATCAAAGTATGAAAGAAACTACATTACAATCAGGGACGTGGGTGGCGCTGTGGGTTAAACCACAGAGCCTAGGACTTGCCGATCAGAAGGTCAGCGGTTCAAATCCCCACGATGGGGTGAGCTCCCATTGCTCGGTCCCTGCTCCTCCCAACCTAGCAGTTTGAAAGCATGTCAAAGAGCAAGTAGATAAATAGGTACCGCTTTGGTGGGAAGGTAAACGGCGTTTCCATGTGCTGCTCTGGTTCGCCAGAAGCGGCTTAGTCATGCTGGCTACATGACCCAGAAGCTGTACGCCGGCTCCCTCGGCCAATAAAGCGAGATGAGCGCCGCAACCCCAGAGTCGGCCACGAATGGACCTAATGGTCAGGGGTCCCTTTACCTTTACATTACAATCAAGCAGCAACCCACTTCTCAACCAGTTTCATATGCTTGAGAAAACAAATGCATCTTGATTGACACCTAAATCAATCTGTTGTAATGCTACCATCCTTTATGAGACCAGCTTTTGAGTAGACGTGCACAGGATAACACAATAAGTGATTTTGCATGGTGAAAGTGAGATGAGGTCTCTACAGAGTCGAAGGGACATTTTGATGCAGGTTGCTTTCGAAGGATGGAGTAGGTCTCCAAGTTATGGTTCCATTTTAATCAATGAAAATGATGTTTGTTACAGGGTGACAGAGGGGCACCAGGAGAAAAAGGAGCACCGGTAAGTATCCTATCCAATTGCAATGCAATGTTATTTATTTATCCAATTCCAAATGTTTATTTACATACTACCGGTTGGACTAAACGACCCTCTAACTCTACAATTCTATGCTACAACATAAAGAGGGGGTATCCAACTAAACAGTTGCACTAGCATAAACCCGTTGAGCTACACAACATAACTTCCCCTCCACCTCCTCGCTCTGTGTTGCCCCCATGTGCTTCTAAATCTGTTGCAGGATTGCTCCCAACCCCCCTTCCCCCAGATCAAATTTAGGAGGTGCACGGGGAGAGAAAAGGCAAAGTTCCATTGCACAGCCCAAAGTGCTTGTGCTAGCATAACTGTTTAGCTGGATACCACCCATAACAGCATGAAATGAAGGGCTGCTTCATATATTTCTTTTTCCTATAACACTGTTAAATATACTAATATTAACAGCTACGGTGACCAAGATCTGCACCTCATGATTGCCCCATCCAGACAAATGCACTGGGCATGGGAATGCTGAAAAACTGACCCCTGCCTTCCAGGGCTTCTGATAATTGTATGGGTGGAATAGTCTCTCCCATACCTGTATCCCTTTGTCCCTCCAACTGCAATCAGTTAGAACAGTCTTCATTTATGCTTTGGAACTGCTCTGAAGCACACATGGGGCTCCAGACTGAAGACATTGTTTAATGGTTAGCAGTATGAAGGTGTGAGCATCTCTCTGTTTTTCAGTCCCAATAAGTGCCTTCTGTGCTCTTCCCTTTAAACAATTGTTGACGTTTCTTTTAATGAAATAAGTGGTGAAGACATGAATGTCTCGTATCAGACACTCTCAGTTCCTATATAAAGCCAACTCTGTGCCCACAATAGTGAGGGTAACAGATTCTTACACACTGAAGCATTTCTCATTTTGCATTCGGAAAAGATTCAAGTACAGATTGTTTTTCCAGACTTCAATTTTCATTGGTTTCCTTGCCTCTGTTTTGATAATCTATCCAAAACTGGTGCTGTGATGTACTGTAAGTCATTAGGAACCCGAGGGACTAGTAACTTAATTGTAACACCTGTAATATTTCCAGGGGCCACCAGGTTCTTTTGACTTCCTGTTGCTAATGATGGCCGACATCAGAAATGACATCGCTGAGCTGCAAGAGCGGGTGTTTGGCCACAGGACTCATTCATCAACTGAAGAGTTTCCATTACCTCAGGAATTTACAAACTATCAGGACATAGTGGATCTGGGATCCGGAGAAGATTACAAACAAAGGACTGCATCAAAAGATTCCCGAACATACGGAGAAGGCAATCATTAAAACGAGCTTGTGACCTGGAAAGAGTAAAACTTTGCAGGGCAGTGGTCCACAAGTCATTTAAGCCAGCGTACTTGCACATATTCCAGTTTAGCCCCATGGAAATGGGCCCATGTACACGATTCACTGAAGTTACCATCTTCCCTTACTTTAGCACTGCAGGCAGGACCAAATTAAGAGCCAGCTAGGTGATCAGCACTCAGTGAGAATTATCCATTCTTGGAATGTGCAGGTGGAGAGCTGCATATGAAAAACCAAGACCTGATTGTAGGTAGAAGACGTATGTGTTAGAAAGGAACAATCCTTTCTACACGTTTCCTTGACATGCTGTCTTTGGTCAGCATGGAGTTGTATGTTTCTAAGATAAGGAGCGTTCAAATGTTTGAACTTCTGGTTGCTGCCTGAAGTGCTACAGCTGAGCAGTTTATGATGGCTATATATTACCTTCCATATCAGAAGAAGCGTGCTTCAGAATAACTAATGTTGCAGAACACAAGTGGAACAGCGCCATAACATTCATGCCCGGCTTGTGGGCATCCCAGACGCATCTGGTCAGCCACTATTTGGAATGGAATGCTGTCCTAAATAGACCTTTGCTCTGATCCAGCTGCTCTCTTAGCTTGTTAACAACAGTTGCATCCCATGAGTCTGTTTATAGTGTAACTCAACTCTCGAGAGCAAGGGGCATCAGGAATTTGGCTGTCACCCAGGATTCCCATATCATACTCTGCTCACATCTAGAGGAAGGATTGTGCAAATATAGCTATGAACATCCACCTGCACTGCCTTCCTCCTGTTCCTTTTTTCTTTTAGCAGGCTGAACAGGATACTGGTTGACCATGATTATATGCATATATCTTCAAGTTTTCTACATCTCAGAACACATTTCATTCTCCTTTGTCTTCCAGTAGGGGAGCAGCTGCTGTATCTGTGACTTTAAAGTGTAGACAGTTTTAAAGGAGCTCAGTTGAAGGAGCAAGTTGGATGTACTCCACCTGTTGAGACACTCCCAAATAATTATGCCGTGCTGCTGGCCTCCATTTCCTTGCCACCCAACTCCCTGATGCTGCATAAGAATGCTGGTGGGAGTTGAAGGTGAGGACATGTACAACGTGGAGTTGTAAATAATTGTTTGCCTTCTCACCTTCACCATGGCACTCCCTTCCTCTCGTTGCACCAAGGATACAGTGTGTGCAAGGCAAGGAATGGGACTTTCTGCATTCACGCAATGGCCTAACATTAGCATAAAGGAGGAAATTTGACATCTGCAATGAGTGCTCAAAAGTAGGCAAGGGTCTTCAAGTGCACCAGGTAATTTTCTACAGCCGAGTGACCTGTAAGCTACCTTGGGTACTAATTCTGTGGCTTAAATGATTTGTGGACTGCACTGTTAAAAAGAGTTGTACAATATTTTAAAAATGCACTGATAATGTATAAAGTTTTATATGTTTTATTGTCCAAAGTTTCTCAGTTCCCTTTTTTACAGAGACGTTTACTGGTAGTAACACAATCCAGCTGTATTATTTGTTAGCCCAAGAACTAGCCCCAAACTGTCTAAACGTGGACTCGATAATAGATTCTGCTTGGGAGCAAAAATAAAAAAATTAAAATCCTAACACATTGGTAATTCCAAGTGCAGTGGCATAATTTGCAGTCAGAGGTAGCTACAAATGCGTGACGTTTCCTTTTTCTTAGCAAAACAGTGAAATTTGGGAAAGTGGCCAAGTGTCAATGTTATTAGCCAGTTCATAAATTGTACTTTCCAGCCACAAGGCAATGACCTTGAATGATCCCCATTTTAGGTGCAATATAAAATTGCCTGTAATCAGACTTCTAATACATGTATCTTTGTTAAAATACAAACAGTCATGTAGTCAGTTCTTGTTCCATATTCCCCTGGCTGCAACTTATACACAATGCCAATTTAGTGCTGATGGGGGATGAGATATGGCTGGTCCATGTTCGAAAAAGAATATACTGAATATATCCCCTACTTAAATCTAAGTCCTGATTTGAGAGCTGCAATGCTCAAGGGCTTTCACATCACTAGTGGTACTTCAGAAAATCTCATGAATCTAGTTCAGTTCACTTGATGGCTTTTTTTCTTAAAAGCATGTGCAATGGGCCAATTGGATTGGCTCCTTGGGTTTTTAGTAAGGGTGGTGGAGAATTAAGGCATGAAAGCAGAACAGCAAGAAGAGGCAGTGTGGGCATGATCCAGCAGACCTTAAGTCCCATTGCTTTCAGTGGGAGTGAGCCAAGTACAGGCTTTGACTGACTCACGCCCACTCTTATTTTACGAAAAGAAAAGTATAATCAAACCATTCACAACGCTTAGTGTAATGAGAATATTCTGTGTTGTCAAAAAATGGTTTAGTTTTGCTTTTTGCTTTTTAAAGGCTTAAAGTGTCTACAGGAAAAAAATACCAGTTCCCTAGAACATGTTTTTAAATGGCCACAATTCCAAAGATTCTATGTATTGCTGATTAAGCATCATTATTAAAAGTAGGTCCATTGAGTTCAGTAGAAAGGCGGCTTGATCCTGTGCATGTTTACATAGCAGCAAGAGCTACTGAGTTCAAGGGGACTTGCTCTTAGCTAAAAGTGCATAGGATTTGCACATATGCCAGCTTAGACCCTTGGTGTGTATGCTTCTGCAATAGTTAGCAGTAACCAAAAATTAGCTGAGATGCAGGCATTGAAAAGTTTTTGCTAAAGATTTCCCAACTGGCATGAACAAATACGCAGAAGAAAGGAAGAAATAATATTCTATAACCTTTGAGTAATCCCTTGAGAGCTCAACGCAATCCCTGTCCGAGACTGTCTGTAACTGTGCAGACAGTTCACCAGGAATTTCCCCCATGCATGCCTCACAGTAATGAGTGGATCTGGGGCAAACTCATTCTCAGTAGATTTGTGGCCAATCTCTCTTTGAGATCATATTTCACAGTAAACGGGCGGAAGCAACTGGAGGTTAACAACGTGACCCATAATTTTATTACTTTCCTCCCTTTTTCTGTAATAATAAAAGACACAGAGCTTTGTCCCTTTGTACACATTTAGAAAGCTATGCAACACACAATTATTTATGATGATTATATGAAGTACAAGAGAGTATAAAAAGTGACTGTGATTATGCAATGTATTTGCAATTAAAGAAGGATATTTTTTCTTATTTCGGTATTGACTCCCTTGTATCTTTTCCAACTTCTTTTTGAAATGGTGTCTATGAAGAGAGGCCAGCAGAGACAAACACTGCACATTGCTGGAGGGCAGTGAGTGTGACAGGCTGATATATATAAGCTATTTTTCTCAAGCAGGTGCTACAGCTTTTACTGGCTGACTATACAAAGTGGAGAGGGGGGATATCCTTCAACTGTGTGAACGAAATCCTCAGGCCATAATTATGTTAGGTGTAGTTTGGCTGTAAAGCAAATACAAAAGTATGTCATTTTTGTGGTTGTGGCCAGTGACAAACCACAGTTGATGGGCACCTCATACCATCTCTCCCCAAGTCGGTGCCCTTCTAGACCACAGCACCCAGCATCCCTCATGCTGGAATCCAACAACATCTGGAGAACATCTGCTTAGGAAAGGCTGCTTCAGAAAGCCAGCACCCAGGCTCCTTCGATCAAGGTGGGGCTCTATAGTTTAAGGTTGCCAGACGTCCCCTGTTCCCGGGGACAGTCCCCAGATTTGCAAATCTGTCCCTGGACAAATTCCGTCCCTGGAATGTTCCCAGATTTGCAAATCTGTCCCTGGGAAACATGGCAGCAGCAGCCTCAGCAGCCCAGAGCCAGCCTGGTAGCGCAGTTGGCTCTGGCTGGCTTCAGGAGCTGCTCACTGCTTGCTGCTGTGGTGCAGGAAAAATGGCAGGCGCCACGGCAGCCAGAGCCAACTGCACTACCAGACTGGCCCCTCCTGGGCAATGGCCACCCATCCGTGACTCCCGAGCCTCCCCTGATCTATCAAAACAAAGGGGGAAGGAGATTGGGGAAGGCTTGGGAGTCATGGGCAGGCAGCGGGCTGTTGCCCAGTTTTTTTAAAAAAACTGCACATTTATGTTTCACAGGGTGCAAAAGAAGGGCTTTGCACCTTTATACAATATGCATGTGTGCTTGGGCCCAGGGGCTTTTGCCTCACCATCCCCACTACTGACACCCTGTTGCTTCTCAGCTTATAATAATAATAATAATAATAAGGTGTCCCCAGATTCATTGAAAAAATCTGGTAACCATACTATAGATGAAATGCCAGGTTTACAAAGCGAGGGGCGGTCTTGGTTCTTGGAGATAACCGGTTGGTTCTGTGGGGAAATGCAAAGTTCACACCAGTGCCCCACAGCAAACTGGGTGGACCGGTCCGCAAGTTTCAGGCTCCATCAGGGGAGAATACAATGTGTTACGGCTTGCAGAGCTCACGGAGGTGCACCTCCATCAAAAGTCCCTGGAGAAACAGAGACTCTCTCTCCACTTGCGCCTGTCTTCCATAATGCTGAATGATGCATTAGCTCTATAATAGCAATCTCAACGGCTTGCACCTATCTGCACTCAATTGCATGATCATTCACCAGTTTGGCTTGGGATGAGTAGGACTGGGCTCAGGGTGGGTTGATCTAAACCAAAGATGAAAATTTGCAAGGGGAGGAGCATTAGTTTGAATGAGTGGGGGGAGGGGGCCCTCCAGCCTAATTAGTCCAGGCACAGCTCCCAGTTTGACCAATGAGGCTGTTCCCTTCCGTGCTCCACACCAGATGTTTGTGTGCATTTATTTATTATTACATTTATATCCCATTTTATCCTCACGCTCACAATGACCCTGAGAGGCAGTGACTGGCCCGAGGTCACCCTATGAGCGTCATGGCTGAGCGGGGATTTGAAGCATGGTATCCCAGATCCTAGGCCAACACTTAAACCACTACATTCCATGGGCACTTATACATGTAGGGCAGAAGCAGACATGGCCACATAAACCCCCCCCCCCATTGTTCTGCCCGGACACTGAGATCCAGCGCCGAGGGCCTTCTGGCAGTTCCCTCATTGTGAGAAGTGAGGTTACAGGGAACCAGGCAGAGGGCCTTCTCGGTAGTTGCGCCTGCCCTGTGGAATGCCCTCCCATCAGATGTCAAGGAAATAAGCAGCTATCTTATTTTTAAAAGACATCTGAAGGCAGCCCTGTTTAGGAAAGTTTTTAATATTTAATGCTGTATTGTTTTTAACACTCGCTTGGGAGCCGCCCAGAGTGGCTGGGGAAACTCAGCCAGATGGGCAGGGTATAAATAAATTATTATTATTATTATTATTATTATTATTATTATTATTATTATTAGCTTAAAAGTGAACTCCCAATTATTATTTTGCAAGTGGGGCAAAAGTTAACCCTACTGGCATCAACTGCACATGGGAGTTCCCCAATGGCAAGACCTAAGTGAAGCCAAAGCGAGGGGGGGTGCTCCATTTTGAAACCAAACTGATTTTCCTCTCTGGAAGAAAGTTCTGCTTCAGGAGCAAGCCAGTTGACTCCGGGAACTCTCCTTCAAAAGAGCTTGCTCTCTCTGTGTGTGTAGCTTAAAATGGAGCTCCCCCCCCCCCCCGCCATCGAGGGAACCTAATGTAATGCGTTTAGCAGTTGGCCAGAGTGACCTCCTCACATTAGAAGTGCTACATTAAAGGATAGTAGTCTTAGAGGAAAAGTGATCTTTGTATATGTCAAATCTGATTCTTACCATATTTAATTCTTCCAGAAAGAAAAGCAGGATAAAGAATATTTTAAAGCAAATCAATCCAATATGGAGCATTTCTCTCCTCTTCCCCCTCTCCACTTCTGGGAACCACAGCTATAAGGAAAGATTTATGGGAGAGCAACAATGTTAACAATGGGAAGTGGGTCTGTAAGCCTAGAGGAAAAAATAAGGACAGGCATGTTGCAATTATGTAATACAATGGTACCTCGGTTTTCGAACGTCTCCGTTGACAAACGTTTTGGTTTTCGAATGCCATAAACTCAGAAGAAGAGGAGGAGGAGGAGGAGGAGTTTGGATTTGATATCCTGCTTTATCACTACCCTAAGGAGTCTCAAAGCGGCCAACAATCTCCTTTCCCTTCCTCCCCCACAACAAACACTCTGTGAGGTGAGTGGGGCTGAGAGACGTCAGAGAAGTGTGACTGGCCCAAGGTCACCCAGCAGCTGCATGTGGAGAAGCGGAGACATGAACTCAGTTCACCAGATTACAAGTCTACCACTCTTAACCACTACACCACACTGGCTTCCATTTTCAAATACGCCTCAGAAGTCGAACGGCTTCTGCTGAGTGTATATGCTATTTTTCTCAATTTTCTCTATGAAATTTGCAGGCCACCCTCTGCGCCTCGGTTTTCAAACGTTTTGGAACTTGAACAGTCTTCCGAAATGGATTAAGTTCAAAAACCGAGCTACCACTGTATTTGAAAGGATGCCATAAGAGGGACAGGAAGTGTTCACTTTGGCCATAAAGGTTAGGACATAGATAGTGGTAACATCACAAGGATTTCTGCTTGCACAAAAGTAACTTTCCTCCCCACTCATGTGCCCCATGACATCCCCAAATCTGCTTCAGAGATTTGGGGATCCTTTACAATGGCTTAAGCAGAGGCTTTGAGGAAGGAGAGGGGGAAATGTTCCATTACACATGCAGAAATCCTTGGGCCAGTGAAGCAAGTCACTTGGTGCTACTTTGAAATACAACCCAGAGCTGAACATGAGGACTAGGAGAATTCCTTCCGTTGACAAGTCACAGGCATGGAGATGGAAGGAGACTATGCCTTTACTTAAACAAAGCTAGGTAAAGGAAACTAATCAAATAGGACCTGGCCTATAACGGGGCAGGCATGTTACAAGTTTTAAGCTGAACTGTAAAGAAAAGCACTGCCCCAGAAAGTCATGGGATTCCTTTCAAGAAAAGCATAGGACATGCTTCTGACCCAGAAAGCTGAATGTGCCATAAATTAAAAGCCTTCCTATAACCACTGCTGCTTATATAGTCCCATAAAGCAAAAGGTGTATACTAGTGGCCTGCCATTGGACAGCTATCGGAATGTATTTAGCTTAGCAGCTCCACAGGCACGATTTACCTTAAAGTAGATTCAGCCTCTCTGGGGGGCACAATGTCCCCATACCTGGACCATTATCTGGCTATCTTGTATCATGGACTGTAGGTTCTCTTGGATGACTTCCAACAGCATGGTTCTAATGAAGACATTATTTAAAAAAAACAATGTCTAATGGAGACCAGGAGAGTTCCCAGTGAGGAAGATGGACCACATGACTCCTTAAACATTTTGGTTAGTGATATCCAAAGAGAAGCAGCCAGTGCTTAGAAATGTTGTGACTGCAGGACTGAGAATGTTTGACTTGTCCCTGTGCCCACCACCCAGGCACAGTTTTTGTCCTCCTTCAGTAATTGCTTTTGATAAGAAGAGTCTATTGGCGTAGCTGGTTTCTGTCCACCAGCTCTATACGTTGAGAGCCTTTTGTTCTGAGTGGACCATTCTGCTACTAGACCTGTTCCATCAAATCCAATGACTCCTCATTTTGGAAAGCCCAGAGCGTGAGCATTGCGAACAACAATCCCAGGAGACGCAGTATTTCACTTTAGTGCATGGTGGTCGGCGAAATAGAGGGTTGCATTGCTCATTGTGGTAAGTCAAAGGCCTGTAGAGCAGATGTTCTGGGATACTCCGAGAATTCCTTTTGTTGTTGTGAGTTGTATATCTGGTTAACTGGACCTGCCTCTTGTCATTCTCCCCCACAACTGAAAATAACAATGTTTTTACTTAGTAACAATACACAGGACTGAGCCAATTTCTTTTTGTTTTGTGAACCTTGAAGGGGAAATGAGTTTGTCCTGTTCAGAGAGACATTTAGTAGCAATATTCTGGACAACATAGTCAAACTACAGTGGTACCTCGGGTAACGCTTCAGGTTACATACGCTTCAGGTTACAGACTCCGCTAACCCATAAATAGTACCTGGGGTTAAGATCTTTGCTTTAGGATGAGAACAGAAACCGTGCTCCGGCAGCGCGGCGGCAGCGGGAGGCCCCATTAGCTAAAGTGGTGCTTCAGGTTAAGAACACTTTCAGGTTAAGAACGGACCTCCGGAACGAATTAAGTTCTTAACCCGAGGTACCACTGTATTAGTAAGTTGGTTATAACGTTCCACCAAGTGGTGCAGGGAATATTTACTACTTTCTTGCTTCCTCAAGGGTTTGTTTGTTTGTATCAAATATAATTGTTTCACCAAGAGGTTCCATCCTTACCATGATGAGGGGCAATTTGGCAAATGGTCATGTGCTGTCACCTTACATTGCCCTCTGATGAAAACAGGTTCCACCTTTTCCCAAGCACTGAAACTGTCATGTGTCGCATGACACGACCCATATGCGTTCCAAGTTGTGATGGAGAGAAGCATGTGTTGGTGATTTGCCTTTTGAAAGCAGTGCTGATGTTGCACACAGCGAATTAGATCTAGGTTATTTAAAAAGCAAACAACAGATGGAAAGCATTTCACAAAGAAAATGGCTTCTTCTCCTTTGCTTTCCAAGCCATGTGAAAACTCTTTGCAGATTTCTGCCGCAACTGATTAGCTTTTAGACTGTCAGAGACTTTTTTGTCCCAAGGTTACTGCCAAATATTTGGCTCCAAAAAATCCTGGAGGCATCCTTTAGTTCAGCTCTTGCCTTTCGCTCCAGACCTCCACTACCTGACGCCCTCCAAAGGTTTCACTCATTCATAAGGTTTCTTGCCTACCCTTCACAGTCCCATCCCAGGACAGGTTACAACCATATAGTAGAAAATGATAAAAACAGATAAAACCAGTGGAATTCTAAAATGAGTAAAACCATTCCAAGTGCAACAGAGCAGTATAGAGTTGATAAAAGAGATGGGTCATTGGAAACTGCTTTATTCCTAGTCAGACCATTGGGTCCATCCAGTTCAGCACTGTCTAAAATGACTAACAGTGGATCTCCTGGGTTTCCAATTCCCCCATCACTACCTGGAGATGCTGGGGACTGAACCCAGGACCTTCTGAAGGCAAGGCGTTGCTCTGCAACAAAATCATTCCCCAGTGTCAGGCTTCAGGGACCCAGCTCCCTCCCCCCCCCTCTTGGCAGTAGATACGCAGAACAAAGAGAAAGGAGTCTCTTACCAGTTAGAGATTTTAATGATCACAGTGAGAGAACAAGTAATCCATTCCTCGGAATGAAGGGGCTCTCAATTAAGGGTTCCACCCACTTCCTCCCTAGTCCCTCCTCGTCACTTCCGCATCTTGCAACCTGATCTCTCAACCGCTATGCTTTCTGTGCTGCCACCTTATCTGCTCTCCTTGACCTTGGGCTGAGCAGGTGGATGCTTTCCAGCAACATTGAGTCTCTCCCAGTTCTTCTTCTCCTAGCTGTTCACCACCCAGTTCTTCCCAACTTCTGTCTATGTCCCTCTGCAAACCGCTGTTCCAAATCTATACTGTCCCACTGCTTCTGGGAAGATCCAGGATCCTGATCAGGGAGAGGGGAGGGGAAGGGGAAGGGGAAGGGGGAGGGGAAGGCTCCCACCCTTCCTCCTCAATGTCGCCCTTCTCCGCACGGAACCTGAAACCCATGCTGTTACTTATAAAAAAGTTATGTCCATGACACTGGGAAGTCCCTCAGGGGTATTGACAGAAATATGTAAGAAACATCTCACAACAAAAGGAAATCTTCAGGCATGTAACGTCCACAAAAATGTTTGTTCACAAGGAACCCCACCTCCCACCCCATCCCAGTTAGGATGCCAAGACATAGGAGGACTAACAAGCAAGCAATTTTCAGTGGTGGAGAGGAAGAGCAGGTCCAGCGTCTGGTCACTGATGCCACTCCTGGAAGGAAGACTCCAGATTCTTAAAATCCAGATTAAAAAAGAAAAAGCAGCCAAAGATGCCTGGAATGCATTTGTATATCAGAACCAGATAAACAGCAAGAAAGATGGACGAGCTGAGCTACCTAAGCCTTTTTCACACATATACTGATACCCTGACTTCTCAACAGTAAAACTTATACCATCCCATCACACACGTACACCCAATATTAAGAGATTATTTGCAATTAAATTTATTTCCAGCAAATTACGGCACTGAATGTATAACGCATTATCGACTTCAGCCTTTGCTCAGCCTTTGGCGCACAAAGCAAACAGCTTGACTGATGCACTGTGTTTGGGCACCATCCAGCCATTGTTAAGTCCCATTGATTGCCTTGGATGAATTAATGGGGTTTTAAAAGTGCTTAAAGTTGGCTAGATTGGTATCCTATATTTGAATCATTAGACTTTATAGATAGTGCATTAGTTAACTATGTCATCTGATTGTTAATTTGGACTGGATTTCCAGACTTTTGCTGGGGTTCAGAGGGTTGTAGCATTTTAAGAAAACCAAATCATTGCAGTAATTTTGAAATATAGCATCAGGGGAAGGAACATACACGAAGCATAGGCTATGAGTACTGGATCAGAACTTTGAATCATGGTATCATAGAATCATAGAATTGTAGTGTTAGATTGAACCTCAAGACTCATCTTGTCCAACCTTCTCTGATGCAGGAATCTCAACTAAAACCTTCTTGACATACGGCTATCCAACCTCTGCTAAAAAAAACCTATGCACCAACTTCTGAAGGAGTTGTTCCACTGTTGAACAGCTCACACTGTCATAAAGTTCTTCCTGATGTTTAGTCAGAATCTCCTTTCTTGTAACTTGAATCTGTTGGTCCTGGTCCTACACTCCGGAGCAAGAAAAAACAAGCTTGCCCCATCTTCTATGTGACAGCCCTTTAGATATTTGAAGATGGCTATCATATCTCCTCTCAGTCTCCTCTTCCCCAGGCTAAATGTACCCAACTCCCTCAAACCAGGTCAGGTTCTCATAAGTTTTAAAGAACAGCGAATACCAAGGGAAAATAGGGGAGGGGGAGACACTCCCATTGTTCCTGAAAACATTATATACATACAGTTACTCAGCTACTCCAAGAGACTGGTCTTCATACTAGGGCACCAATGCACCAGTTCTCCATAGCTCCTTCTTCTAATCCGCTCACAAGGCTTAGGGGAGCCCTATGGTTTGACAAAGTCCCTAAGACCCCCATAAGGACTAAGTGTGCTTGGTGGCTACAGAACACTGACTGACAGGGCTGGGGACAATAACTGGGTGAGAGGACAAATGGGGCAGAATATTCTGGAGGACACTGAACAACAGCACTCAACACTGCAACATATTGTTGCTTTATTACATATCGTAGAATCAAAGAATTGTAGAGTTGGAAGGGACCTCAAGGATCATCTAGTCCAACCCCCGGCAATGCAGGAATCTTTTTGCCCAACGTGGGGCTCAAACACACAGCCCTGATATCTGTAATTGTAAGCTGCCTCAAACATTTTCCATGAAAAAGGCAGACTAGAAATATTACAAATAAATGTTTTGGGCAGTGCTCCAGAAAGTTTTGCTCAGAGTAGACCTCCTGAAATTAATGGACCTAACTTTATCCTATTCATTAACTTGGTAAACTCATGGCAAAATTATTTGCACCTGTGGCTCTCCAATGATGAACTCAAGAGTTGATTGCAAGAGAAAATTCCCCCTTGAAAAGTCCTGTGGTCAGCCAACATTGACACCTCCACGTGTCACAGAAAACCTTCAAAAAGAATCTCAGGAGTGCCACGGTTACGTCACACACAGCAGTCCTTAACAGCGGGTGAAGGTGGAAACACTGCATTACTGATTCTAACCCGAATCACATGGCACATTTGTCGGCAATGGAATGTGACCCTGGGAAAGAATGCGAAGCAGGCATGGAAAGACCTGTGAGAAAATAGGTGAGTAATATCTAAGATGATCCGTTGCTCTCCTGCTGCTGGCCAATATATATCAAAAGGAAAAGAAACAGCCTTCTAGAGGATATGAAAAAGTCTGGCGTTTCCCATCCATTAGTTTGCAAGTAAAACGACCTTGGGGAGCACGTAGGTAGAAGCCCAGATAGCATAAGAGCTGATCAAAATGTGGAGGAAATTAAAGACATGTGTAGCAAATGAAGTGCGAGGCTTATCTACAAGGAAATGCAATATCTATCTGAAGCGTGGAGAACCTTTGACCCTCCAGATGTTGCTGAATGACAGCTCCCACCATCCCTACCCAGGGGCAATGCTTGCTGGGGCTGATGGGATTTGAAGTTCAGCAACATCTGGAGGGTCAAAAGCTCCCCACACCCACCTTAGACTTTAACATGGCATAAGGGATGTTACCAAAAGCAACTGAAACCTCATGTATGAAAATGCCCCAAACCAGTAGTATTTCGTAGCCAAATTCTGCCAGGAAGCACTGTGCCAAAACAGCGGCTCAGAATACTACTACTACTAAATAATAATAATAATAATAATAATAATAATAATAATAATAATAATAATGGCGGCCACACTCCCTAAGGCACTGGTCTTCAACTAGTAAGGCAGAACACATAACTAGGTCATGACCCCATCTAAGGTGGGATACAATAGCAGCACTAGAAATACATGATTAAAACAGGTTTACTCACATGAAAAGACTTGCCAGGATTCAACAGTTACAGTGATGAAAATCAGACAGGCAAGAATCCTTAAAAGTCACAGAAGTCCATTTTCCAGCTCATAGTGGTATACACTCCCTTGAGGAGAACTCACTGACAACCTATACCATTGTAGGAAAGAAAAAGAGCATGTACAGTGACAGAAAGAAGAAGATTAACTTTTCTATTGTTCCCCCTCCTGCCACAAAAGTTTACAGGATGTGACGTCATACATCCCTCTGCTTGTGAATCTCTAGCAATCATGCATTTGTGATTTTGGCTGCAGATTATTCCACACTGGGAGCACAGACATTTTCTGCGCCAAGGTGTCTCTCCCCACAAGAAAAATACCATGGTTATATACTGTACAGCAAGCCAGGCATTTGCAACCTAAGCCGTTTTGCATGTTTGTCCCTGTCAGCCACATGAGCAAAATAATGCCCTAGGTGTGGGCAGCATTCCTGGCATCAAAGCCACCTGAACAGGCCCCACCAGCGATCACCACAATATCCTTCTATTCTCCTAATGCAGCAAGTTTATCCTTATTCCAATTTA
Source organism: Podarcis melisellensis (assembly GCF_964234715.1). Classification (NCBI taxonomy): domain Eukaryota; kingdom Metazoa; phylum Chordata; class Lepidosauria; order Squamata; family Lacertidae; genus Podarcis; species Podarcis melisellensis. Next base: position 48,155,860 of record NC_138543.1, read on the forward strand.
ACCTTTCAGGAAAAGAGGTTAATGAGTTGGGATTCCAAATTGGCCATCCTGATTCCATGCCAGACCCATTTGCTCAGAAGGCAGCCTAGATAATCTGTTTATTAGGAGCGGAGAAAAATCCCCTTTGTGGCCATTTTTTATTTAATGACTCACCTCCCCATAAATGGCTGCTCTCCCCTTTATACCCATTTTGTTCCCACGGGGGCCTTCATTGTCAGAGATATCAATGAAGTGTCTGCTGACCACACACTTGTATCCAAATATTTGCGCTATTCAGAAGTGAATTGCTCATTCAACTAAATGCTCAATTATGCTAGGGTTCTTTTAATTAGAGGGAATACTTGGGCCAGGTAGCCTGCATGGGACGAGGAACAAATTTCTCAGCATATGGAACGCATGCACAGCAATAGGGTACTCCAATCGCTCTATACATGGAGTAGCCTTTAAAGATAGTTCAGAGGCTGCAATTGGTGCAGAATGCAGTGGCCAGAATGCTGAACGCTCTTTGAGATTATGAGCAGAGTACGGAATTGCTATATCAACTGTGCTGGTTCCCTGATTGCTTCTGGGCCTGACAGAAAGTGCTAGTATTAACCCTGAAGCCATGCTGGCAGATGCAGCCCCAAACATCTGTAGGGGACCAGGTGGGCAAAGGTTTTTTAATGGCTTGGCTGGCTGGCAGCCTGAAAAGACTGTCTTCACTCATACAAACTTGCCTGAGCCTTATGATTGTCCCCTAATTCTCCCCTGGTCTCCTCGCTGGTCCAAATAAGACTAATTTTCTCCCTAAATTGATTTTTGAATTCTGAATTTATTGTTATTCACATTTTATACTGTATTTTATGCTTTTTGTTGTTGCATCAATTGTTTTAAATTTGTTGTTAGCCGCCCTGAACCGGGAAGGGCGGGGTATAAATAAAAATGTATTATTATTATTATTATTATTACTCTTGAGTTGAACTATTGTTTAGGGATTTTGTTGTTGGGGGTGTTGTTGTCATTGATATAATATTTTTGTATCTATATTTTTTAGATCTTTTAGATTTATGTGAGAAATTGAGTTTGGTTGTGTACTTTTATTCATTCATGGCTACTTTTGTTATGTTTGCAATTATGTTAATAATTTCATGTTGTACGCTGCCTTGAGCATGGTTTTAAGTATGGAAAGGTGGCATACAAAATGCTGGTGCTGATTGTCTTTGGAGGATCACCATTAAACATAGTTGGATAAGCATTAGGAGGACAACGGGTGTGACTTCCTATTGTATAGTAGGCTATATTTCGTCCATGCAAAAACCAGACATTTATATATGCATACGTGCAGTGGTACCTTGGTTCTCAAACTTAATCCGTTCTGGAAGTCTGTTCCAAAACCAAAGTGTTCCAAAACCAAGGCACACTTTCCCATAGAAAGTAATGCAAAATGGATTAATCCATTCCAGACTTTTAAAAACCCCATAAGCAGCAATTTAACATTAATTTTACTATCTAACAAGACCATTGATCCATAAAATGAAAGCAATAATCAATGTACTGCACTATAAAATACTGTAAATATGACAGTATTGTAGATGATAAAAATTAAAATTATTATTATTTTTCTTCCCTGCACTGATGATAGTCATTGTTTGGACAGGGGGCTTTTATCCGTTTCTGCAGTCACACAATCAATCAATCAGTAGCTGAACTGGGTTCCACACAGTCACAAAAACAAGTTAACCGAAAAAGCCATAAAAACGCAAAATGAATAGCAAAAACAAAAGCGCCAAACTTAGTCCGTTCTGGAAGTCCACTTGACTTCCGAAATGTTCGAAAACCAAGGCGCAGCTTCTGATTGGTGCAGGCGCCCTGGAAACGATAGCCGACAACCGCATCGGATATTTGGCTTCCAGAAATTGTTCAGAAACCAGAACACTTACTTCCGAGTTTTCGGCATTTGAGAACCAAGGCGTTTGAGTACCAAGGTACCACTGTATATATCTACCCAGGCAAATAAGATGGCATTGTCACGCGTCAAGGACACATTCCATCCAGACAAAAATACTCAAAATGGTGTGGATCAGGGCAGGTGTGGGACATGGCTTGGGGAGGAGAGATGGGAAAGTCTTTTGGGCCACATAGAGAGGCCTAGTCACAGCACCCAAGGCCTTCCGAGGACACACAACTGTTTCACACTGAAGTTTTCTGACAGACAATTATTCCCAACAATGTTCTGTGTGCACGAGGTGAGAGCCCATGCTCTAGCACAACGCCTTGCTGTACATGCATAAATGTTTAGGAATCTGTGTTTGCGTGTTCAGATGAAATGTGTAATGTGTAGCCACAGCAAACACAATTGCCCTCTTTATTGTTTTTTGTGGGATTTTTAATCAGGAAAAAAGAAAAGGAAAACACCACAGTGCACTTGGCTCCCCTCTGGGGTGACCTCTGGAGGTGTGGAGGGGAAAACGTCCCTGTGAATCTTTTCTCCACACTGTAACTTCAGCGTAGCTGCAAGCTGTTGCTTCATCTTGGTTTCATTTGTATCTTTCACTGCATTGAATTGCTCACAGACTAGGCATTTAGTCAGAAATCTTGCTACAGCTAGTTTTTCTTCAGGACCATCAAACCTGCAGCTAGAAAAAGCGTAGGGGGTGGAGGAAGGAAAGGAGCAACACTTGTTCCATTTTGCACTTAGCCAGTTCAAAGCTACAAACATGAGTTTGACCAAACTGCGGGAGGCAGTGGAAGACAGGAGTGCCTGGCGTGCTCTGGTCCAGGGGGTCACGAAGAGTCGGACACGACTAAACGACTAAACAACAACAAAGTTCGGCCATCAGAAGTGGGGCCAGTAAGGGCCTGATACTTTGGGTGGGATTATATATTGACTGCTTTACTTCTGGTTTGAATATTGCAGGTTTGCTTGTTTCGTTTACTTGTTACACCATGTTGTTGTTTTTCAGTGAAAAGAATATAAAATCTTAGAGAAAAGCAAGACAAATTTGGATAAGCTTCACTGCTGGAGTAAATATTAGCCACAGGAGGAGGCATCTGGGCCATGGGGCCATGGGGGGGGGGGGAGCAAAAGTCTAGCATGTATTTACTCATCACTTGCTTAATCTAACATGCGGTTTCTATCACATAGCCAGCCCCAGACATCCCATTCCATAATGATAATTTTACTGTTTATACCCCACACATCTTACTGGGTTCCCCCAGCCACTCTGGGTGGCTTCCAACATACAGTCGTACCTTGGTACTTGAACTTAATTTGTTCTGGGAGTTCGTTTGACTCCCGAAACACTCAGAAACCAAGGCATGGCTTCTGGTGACAGATTAAGCCAATCTGGGCAGTTCTGTCCTAGGTGAATATGGGCATATTTTTGAGCAAATCCTTCTCCCAAAATGCTTTTCAGTGTTTAAAATAGCATGGTTGGAAATGTCCCAAACATGGAACTGGCAGAAATGACCGGCAGAAATGACCGGCAAAATCCGAGACCAGGGAGAAGAGTCGGTGGAGGAAGACTGGAAGAAATTTAAAGACTATTTACAGAAACATTGTAAAATTAATGAATGTTAGAAGGATGTTGGAATGAAGTTATGTGGTTTTAGCAGAAATGTTATAAAGGTTTAGGAAAAAACAGACTGTTAATTGGTGAAAGGAGGGAAAGTAAAGTTACATTATATTAAGATAAATTACAGGACAAAAATTGGAAAAGATGGAAAGGATTTGCTGAAATGTTAACCGAACTAGAATACAAAAAAGGTAGTTGTGAGGAGGTCCATGAAACAAGTAAATGAAAGATAAGTTATGGGGGGGGGAGGAAATGTCCCAAATTAAGTTCACCTGGAACTTTATTCCTATGTAAAGCGGAGGTTTTAGGTCTCTTTCCCCCAAAATTTCTTGGTTAGCTTCTTTTCTTGTCCACAAGATGGCATCAGCAAGTTGCAAATTCTTTCCTTTCCGAGGGAATGCATAACCACAAATGGTCACATTAATGGCATTTAGAACATGTCCGGACTCCGTAACAGTGCACTTTTTGCTGCTTGTACAGTAGGAAGCGGATTGCCAAGCATTATCCTTAACCCAGACTCAGATAAGGGAAAGAAGCAGCTCAGGGTTTTATTCCCTTCCTCAGGAACTTCATTTGCGCTTGCAGGTGAAGAGCTTTGCTCACTCCGAGTCTTACCTCCATTCCTCCTCCCATCACCACCACTGCTGGCCTGTACATGGTCACAGTTCCTCTCTTTGCATAGTCTCCATTCTTCTGCTTCCAGGAAAGTGAGCTTTAACTGCAAGTATAACCACCACCCCATTGCCTTGCACTTATATCGTACATTTGACAAGTCCAGGGCACTTCATGGAAACAATCTCAGAAATCCAATGCAATAGGCCACTATTACTATGCCATGTTGTATGAGCAGTGGCCAGGGCCAGATTTAGGTTTGACAAGGCCCTAAGCTACTGAAGGTAATGGGGCCCTTTATATGTCCAGCTGTCCTTTGTCAACAACATTGTCACTATTTTTTTGTGCTGAATATATGCTATATGGTAATTTACGGACCTAATAGGTATCTAAAGCCATATGCACATAAAAAAATCTGTATTTTATCAAAGTAATTTATATAGAAATGAGAAAACCAGTGATATTTTAGGGAGCAGGCTAACAGGTGGGGCCCATTACTTACATCATAGAAGCCTACACAACATAAAACACTGTTGCTGTATGTAGGCTTTATTTTATTTTGTTTGGTTTTTATCTTATATATTGGAAATGTACGGTACATCCAGGTGTTTTTTTCCATTAATTTTTTTGGGGGCCCCAAGAGAGTGGGGCCCTAAGCTATAGCTTGTTTGGCTTATACAGTGGTACCTCAGGTTACATACGCTTCAGGTTACAGACTCCGCTAACCCAGAAATAGTGCCTCGGGTTAAGAACTTTGCTTCAGGTTGAGAACAGAAATCATGGTCCGGCGGTGCAGCAGCAGCAGGAGGCCCCATTAGCTAAAGTGGTGCTTCAGGTTAAGAACAGTTTCAGGTTAAGTACAGACCTCCGGAACGCATTAAGTACTTAACCAGAGGTACCACTGTATGTAAATCCGGCACTGACAGTGGCTAAGGCTTAGAGAATGGCATTTGACTAAAGACTGCCAAGGGAACTCATGGCTGCTGTAAGATGGAAGCTGCAACTGCGAACTCATGCTCTTCTGAGCATGCTAAACCAGCTTTCCCTTTCTGCTTTGATGCAGGCCAAGAAGCTGTAATGCACAACAGGATAGGGCCCATTCTCTGGCTGAGCTCCAGATGCGACAATAGGTCAAGGGTCACCAATGTGGTACCTGTGGACACCAGTGCCCTCCCCACTACTTCCTATGACACCTGGGAAAGTCAGGTAGGCCAATATTATTGCAGGTGACAGGTTGAGGCTGAGAGATGGTTGCTAGATGAGGGCTACATGGCGAGGTCATGGCAGAGGTCATTCTTCTGCTGGTGGTTTTGGTTGTGCTTGTTTCTGCTGGATGTATTTGTTGTTTTTATGGCTGGCTTTTATTAATGTTTTGTGGAAGTAGTATGCTTTATTTGTAAGCCATCTTGTTTTGACTCGTAAAGGCAGCCCAGAAGCATTTCAAATAAATAAAATAAAAACACGAGTTGCATTTTTCTTTTTAAAAGATACATAATCTCCTTTTCCATAGGGCCTTTTCCATCCAATCCATTTAGAGCCACCAGGCAAAGAAAAGCTCGGGTCTAGAAATCATCAGACTTTTTCCAAAGAGTGCTGATTGGATTATGAAGATGTGGGAAACTGCTAAGCTCGTAAAGCTAATAAATCTTGTTAGAATTTGTGATGGTTAGCAATGAAAATATGGTTTTTAGTCTAACTGTGAAAAGAAAAGACATTCAGTTCTGCGATGCATTTTATAGAACGGTGCTCATTCAGGTTCAGAAGCCTCTTTTGATAACAGTGGAACTTCAGCACTTTGACTTTTTATTTTCTTTGTGTGGCATTATATTAAAAACAAGACATCAATCTGTATCTTTTCCATTATGTTTTCCTTATTTGTAAAGAATACAACTAAAGCAGTTATATTTGAAGAGACATCAGAATAGCACTGAATCAAAAATATCCTACACCACAGTGTTTTTCTGCTTTCAGGCACCATTGTCCATTGCTTTGAATGCCTTTTGTGGAGAATCTACACTTCCGACATGGGTTGCCATTACGTCTGGATTTTCCCTGACATTTCAGCAATTTCTGCCCAGGCGCTGTTTACGAGAGCCGAATCCCGGCTATGTCTGGGGAATTCCAGACATATGGTAGCCCTACTTTACCCCCTGCATACTTGATTTTTCCAAAAACCTAAATAGCTGGTGGCGTGGGGAGAGAGAACAAGCCAGATCAGTCCTCTACCACCCGCCATGCTGCCTATTTGCAATGAGAGGGAATTTCCCTTCAGTGCCCATGGAAGTTTTCTTCCCTATAGAAGTAGCCAGCTCAGGTGGTCCCAGTTCAGATCTGTACTGGGTGTGGGGGTTTTTTTGGGGGGGTGCTCCTTCTCCCTTTCCCATGGTCCCAGTTTAGTTCTCTGTATTCACACCATTTTATTTTATTTTAAAATCACATGCACAAAGGATAAAGTAGGACTGCCATATTTCAAGAAGCAAAAATCTGGACACAAAAGTTCTGTTGCTGAAAACCTGGACATTTTGCTGATTTTTAAATTCCCCCCCCCCCCGATGCTAATTTCACTGTTTGAATCCTGGACGTGTCTGGGAAATTCCGGACATACGGCCACGCTAGAGAAAGGCAGGAATAGGCCCACATCTTGTTTGGTCCTGAGCTAAAGCAAGTCTCTCTCTCTCTCTCTCTCTCTCTCTCTCTCTCTCTCTCTCTCTCTCTCTCTCTCTCTCTCAACTTTCCTGCAAGGTGAGGGAAAAAATGCTGAACTACCTCGCAGAGGTGTCGTAAGGATTTTGATCATTCAGAAAGCACTACATGAATGCTAAATATATTACAGTATTTCGGCACTTGGTGAGCCTTTTCTCCTGGTGTATGTCCCAGCACTGGAAGCACCTCACCAGTATTTCCACAGATTATATGCTGCGACAGCATTTATAATTTATTATTATCACCTAGTATTCTGCGTGTTACAAGGGACGCGAGTGGCACTGTGGTTAAAACCTCAGCGCCTAGGGCTTGCTGATCGCATGGTCGGCGGTTCAAATCCCTGCGGCGGGGTGAGCTGCCGTCTTTCGGTCCCAGCTCCTGCCTACCTAGCAGTTCGAAAGCACCCCTAAGTGCAAGTAGATAAATAGGTACCGCTTTATAGCAGGAAGGTAAACGGCATTTCCGTGCGCTGCGCTGGTGCCGGTTCGCCAGAGCAGCTTCGTCACGCTGGCCACGTGACCCAGAAGTGTCTCCGAACAGCGCTGGCCCCCAGCCTCTTAAGTGAGATGGGCGCACAACCCTAGAGTCAGACACGACTGGCCCGTACAGGCAGAGGTACCTTTACCTTATTCTGTGTGTTTGCGTAAAGCTGCTGTTCTATGCACGTCTACCTAGAAGAAAGTCCTGTCTGACCTCAGTCGGGTTTACTTCTCGGATAGGAATGGGGCTACGTGTTACTCATTTTTGATTAAATAATCTGGGAATTATTTCACTGTTGGTTCTGAGGGAAGTCACCGCATATTTCTATTTGTCTCAGGCCACCTCAGGTTAACAGGGAGTTGCAAATGATAAGGCCAGGGGAAGACAAAAGGAAGGTCTGTTGCACTCATCATCAAGGAGCGCAGGCCTTGTTGATTTAATTGCAACCCTATTTAAGCTTTGTTTCTTAAGACCAGCTATTTGCTTTGCAGAGCCTCAGGTGCTATGCTGCTGTCCATTCTGGGGTAGAAGAAACCTCACAGTAACTCAGTGGATGCAGTTAATAGTCAACAGACTACGTAGGCCAGCCTTTGAAAGCTTTTAATATTCTCTGAAGTGCTGCTTGTATCCAATTATAACTCACTACTTGCCATCTTAATAATTTAAATCTGTCCACTCATTTGGGCAGGCGAGAGGCTTTTTTTTAATTTTTAAAAAAATGCAGTAATCAAACCATGAAGGCTGCTTTTTTTGTTTTGTTTTTTTTGCTTTTGCTTTTGACAGCGTCAAATTAAAACTTAAATGGGCGATCTTGAATGAGTTACTGTGCGAGAATAAAGGCATTAATGAGGTAATTTCATTATGGAGGCTCATCCAAGCCTATGTGAAAACAAGGGGGAGTTAAATGGACAGGAAAGCTGCGGAGGAAATTAGGGTTCCTTCCACACTAATTAATGTTTAAAGGCATTTAGTACAGTCACCAAATTAACTGCTCCAAAGAACTCTCATTGGGGGGAAAAATACATTGTTGCCCTTCCCCTGTAATTAGAAGACAGTACAAGGAGAACACTTAATGAGGATAAAGCCGGCCTTTAACTTAGTAGTCCCGGCCACTGAAAACAGGCTTTTATGGAGGCCTAGGTTTAAGGAAGCACTGAGCGTACAATATAGGATTGTTTAGGCCCTTCTGCTCTGTGAGCTGTAAACAGGTAGCCCCTGAATGAGGGACTATGAGACTTCTGGGAGGCCTGTCTTCCCATCAAAATAGTCCTAAATTCCCCCAAAAGGGAAGAAAGAAGGGTGAATAGGCCCCGGTCTCTTAGAGCACTGAATGGCCAATGCTGTCTTAAGCGATTACATGATGCTATGCCACCCCCTCTCATTGAGTTATCTTTACACTGCTTTTGTCTCCTCTAATTGAAGCTGATGAGGTGCTAATTGGTTGCTTTAAAAAAAAAAAAAGGAAGGCGAAGGAGGAGAAGAAGGAGTGGGGGATTTTTAATTTTTTATTAAAGTGCTACTTAAGCATTGGCAAACAGAGCGAGACAGCGTGAGTGGAGTTAATGAGGGTTTAACCGAAAGAGGGGAGGAAATCTAAAAAGGACAGAAATCTTTTTGAGGGACTAAGCAAAGCAAGGAGGATGTGTGTTTGTGTGTGTATGTTTATTTATTTGTGTGAGGAAAGAAAGGCGACCGGGGTTGTTTGAAGGGGAAGATGTTTTCACGACATCGCTTTTGGGGCAACTGGATTTGGTAAGGGATCCGGCCCAACCAGTTTTGATTTAAGGGCAACAGGGCAAAGACAAGCAACAGCCTCAAAACCCTGTATGAAACTTGCCGGATTTGATTATTTGCTGTATGTTGTTGTTCCATGAAGGAGCACGTCAGGCATGGCACTTGAGGCAACTTCAGACAAGAGCCGCAGGGCAGGGTAAAGGGCTTTATCCAGTAGAGACACTTTGAACACAAATCACAAAGGCCTTGTTTGCTCTCCTCGAAAGCCTTAAGAAGGAGATTTACCTGAAATAGCAACAATGTTGCTTCTGTGCTTCTGCCTTCACTTTGCTCTCGCTTTCTTTCTGCAGACATAAGGGCTAGAAGCTTATTTTTCAGTTTTGAGCCTGCGATTTCCCACAGTTCTGAGAGAAGCATCGCAGAAGTTGCATAGGAAGAAGGACGAGGGGGGGCTAAATGGCTTTGAACCTTTATTTGGTACATTTCTCTGATGAAAATAGGGACTTCCTATTCCATTTTTATTTTATTTTATTTTACTTTTACTCCACCCATCTGACTGGGTTTGCCCAGCCATTCTGGGCAGCTTCCAACATGTATAAAAACATAATAAAACATTAAACTTTTTTTTTTTAAAAAAAACTTCCTTATACAGGGCTGCTTTCAAATGCCTTCAGAAGGTTGTAGAGTTACCGGTACTTATCTCCTTGGCTCAGGGGTCACGTAACTCCATACCCTCCAACATTTCTCCGATGAAAATAGGGACGTTCTAAAGAAAAGTGGGACGTTTCAGGATCATCTGAGAAACCAGGACTGTAAATCTGGGACTGTCCGTAGAAAATAGGGACACTTAGAGGGTCTGGTACATAGCTTCCCTTTTTTTAAGGGAAATTCCCTTATTCTGAATAGGATTCCTCACAAGAAAAGGGAAAAAAGTTGACAGGTCTGGTCTGGTACTGTGGATCATTTGCTTATGATTTAAATATTCTTTGGTAGGCATATTGCTGGAAAAGTGGTATATACATTTTGTAAAGTAAATAAATAATAAAAATGTGTGTTCAGCTCCTTCTTGCCCTGACTGGGCAAGTGGCTGAGGGTGTCAGCATGGCGAGGGCAGGGCTAGACTAATACATGACCCCCCTCCATGTGTTATTCTGGCGTGTGGGGTCTGTAAGTCTTAACCCCCATAAGGCAGCTTTGTGACATGTTAGCAACCTCTCAAATTCCCTGGCTGAGGCAAAGATCTGTTGATGGCGAAAGGCTTGCTCTGAAGTATGAGCCAGCACATTTTCCTGAAGTTCTGCAAGACTTAAAAAAAAAAATGGGATGGTTTGTTTGTTTTAACAGCTTGCGCTAATTAACTGCAGTGCAAAACTGTTTTTGTAGCAGCCTTAAATTAAGGAGCAAATATAAGAATTTCCCTTGATAAAAAAATATATATTTTGTCACACGTTTGGGTTAAGTACCGATGTATGCAGCTGTTTCTTTTTGTGCTGGCCTTTCAACAGCCAAAGTTGAGCAAGAGTAACAGATCATTTGAATTCTTGGGTTTTATAACTTGCATTTTATTGAGGATTTCATCTGAATGTTGCCAAATGCCCACAAGCCCTTGAGGTGAGGTGGGCTAAGAATACATCTAGACACGTCTCTTCAGAAGTAAGTCTCACTTGAGGCGTTTTATTCTAAGGGAAGTAAATGAATAAATAATAGACTTGTAGAATTATAGAGTTGGAAGGGACCCAGAGGGTCATCTAGTCCAACCCTCCGCAACACAGGAATTTTTTGCCCAACCTGGGGCTCGAACCCATTACTGTGAGATTAAGATCTCATGCTCTACCAACTGAGCTAATGTCCAAAGCCATAATAACCAGAAACATAGTAATCAGTGCATTAGGTCCTGGCCACTTTAGAAAAATAACTTTTACCTATATCAATCTCTACCACTGTAAACAAAGCGAGATTGATTTGACTTTTGCTTAGCAGAAATACCCATTTAAAGACTGCTTTCTTATATGTCAGAGGCTTGGCAGAGGAATGCATGTTGGCAAACAGCCAGAGTCTGGCTAAATGTTTATTGTGTAACTTGTAACCCTCCTCTATTCATAGTCTAAAACTGAAAGCTAGTTGTCTCCAGATTCCTTTGAATTTCATGTTTTTGCTTTTCCTTTCTTATTGTCATGAAAATTGAGGATATCCTCCTAACAGCAGTCGGGAAGAATGGGGTGGGGGGTGGGCAGGCATGACAGAAACTTCCTAATGAACAAATTGCAATTAACTGATGTAAATAGGGGTTAATCTGATGCAGTAACTACAAAAGCAAATGGAGGCAGCAACAGGCTTGAAGTCGCCAAACAGCCCTCACACAAACCACCAATGAAAGGAAAAAGGAATTCCTTGGGAGGGTGGCTGGTTGTGAAAAGCAGGAATGGGCTACTCTAGGGCAAGGTAGGGGACCTCCTTTCAGCCCAAGTGCCACTTTCCCTTCTGGGCCATGTTTCAAGGACCATATGCAAGAAGCAAAAAGGGATAGCACAGTAAATGTGAACATTACTTTTGTTCCGTAGATTAGTTTCATCACACTCACACTTCCCTCTCTTTCCCCCATCAAGGCAGCAAGAAGCATTATCAAAGTTCAATAACACATACCAGCCATGCAAAAACACTTGAAGGGGATGTAAAGCAAGTTGGGCCTGGGGAGGATGACCTCAGGCCAGAGAGGTCCAGGAAAGACACATTTTAACCCCAACCCTACAGCCTGAGGTTCCACTTCCCTGCCTTAGGAGGATGGAAATACATTAAAAATAATATCTAAATACTCAAAGCAGCATTAAAAACCACGTGAAGCAGTGCTGACTGACCTGAACTGGCTGCTGGTATATTTCTGAGCTCAGTTCAAGGAATTATTGTCAGTATATAAAGCTCTAAAATGCCTAGGAACAAAATGTCTGAAGGACCATCATGCTCCTCAAACACTGAAATGATCTGGAAAAGTCCTTCTGACTATCCCAGTGTTATCTCATATTTATCCAGTTTCTTCATGAACTAAGACTTCCACTCTTTTGGAACACTATTCCTATTACAGTGAGATGGACACCTACAATTTTTAAAATTTCATTGCCTGCTAAGAACATGTTTGTTTTGCAAAGCATCCTCAGAGAAATTATCATGATTCAATGTTGGTCATTCGTCCATGGGGTCATGAAGAGTCGGACACGACTAAGTGACTAAATAACAACAGCAATGTTTTGATGGCTTTCTTGTACATCATTGTGATATTTCCTGTGATTTGGCAAGTTAGAAACATTCCCATCAAGTTAAACAAATAAACCAAGTAATAATTTACATAGCAGTAAAGTCAGTCTTGATTGTGTAGATCGTGGAGTTATGATTTGTTTTTTATTTAACAATTCATCTGCATATACAGTAGAAGGATGTGGTACAGTAGACTGCAACACTTCGGTGTTCTGGTGGAAAATGTCATTTTAAAATGTCCCCCCACTTTAGAAATTAGATAAATAAGTAAATGAAATGAAATAAAGTATTATTGGTTATAGTTATAATGTTGACCACTGACCTGATTATGTGTTTTGGTTAGATTGAGAAGCTGCTTCAGGACTTTCAGGCGCCTATTTTTGACCTATTGTGAAAGATCACCACTCAAAGATCATGCCAATTCACAAAGCGAGCAGAATAACTGTGGTATCAGTACAAGGTTTGCTGCTCTCTGGAATGCTTCTTGTTCTCCAAGACAGGGAATACAACACCTAACCAAAATCAGAGGAAGTTATCATCTGAATGTGACTATTGCATTTAAAAAGTTCACGTGTTTTCATCTTTCAAATACAGTATTGGAAGGGTGGTGAGAGAAGGAGAGGAAAACATGGCGGGTCACTTGGGTTATTTCTCAAGGATGCATTCTGAAAGCCAAAGTTCAAAGCCCAGGGTGCTTCTACGGTTTTGCACGGTTCACTTCCAGGTCACTTGCTTCATAAGATTCTAAACCCTCCAGCCACCAGTGGTCAAAGGGACTGCAAGATGTCCAAGCTGGCTTGGCTCAAATCCTGCTTGAAATAATCATCAACAAAGTCAGTTGTTCATTTTGACCCAGAGGTAGTGGGTCACCCAATCAATATTAGAATTGATTTAAAAGGGTGAGTGACAAGGAGAAAGTCATTCCTGAAACCAGCGCAACAGGTTTACTGCTCTCTTTAAAAAAATAATAAAAATGTAATGTTTAATAATATGTACTCTAAAGTGAACGATCTCTCTCTTTTAAAACAAGTTAAGATATGTTTTGGAACAGATTGGATCACAATCTAAGCATTCACAGAAAATCAAAGTTTCTTTGTTCTTAATAAAAAGCTACAGGTATTGTTACAAAGTTGATAATATAGAAATGGAGTAAGTTTTGGGCATTCCCCATTGAAATGACTCGAATTTGCACAAAAGCTCCCATTCATTTTGGTGGCACTTGTGCAGATTGTTCCCAATCATTTCTATTGTGGGTTTTCTTGGTTATTTTATTTGCTGTTCCAACAGCAAAGCCAGACTGGCAGCAGTCCAGATAGTTCAGTGCAACTAATAAAGAGCAATAAGCAGTGGACCTCCTGAGTGGGAATGTGGTTGCCATCCATCTTGAAAGATGCCTCCAGAAAGCTCAGGGGTGATCGGAGAGACATTGCCTGTGCTGTTGTGTGCAGGTCTTTGTTATTCAATCATGCGATTTTTAGTGGCATGGTCTTTAACCTACGTCCAGCTAAATAATCTTTTTTTAAAAAAAATGTTCTTGGAGATGTATTTTTCAGAATCCAATTAGGTTCAAAAGGATTTTTTAACATATAACATCTGTCTCCTTGACCATCTGAGTGAGTTGCTCTGACTGTAACTCTCTAATTCCCATCTCCTTTCCCTGCCAACAACCCTCACTTGTTTTATTAAGGAGTGACAGTTTGTGCTACATTTTAGGCCACCAGGTGGGGTAATCTGATCAGGAACCAGGAAGGAAAACATACGTCAGATGGAATTACATGCAGTGTAAATGTTTCTGTGCCGAAGCATTCTGATATTTTTCCTACCGTTGACTTTCCTTGTCACCTTTCCGAGTAGGAGGGATGCTGCCTGAAGGCACCCTGAGAACAACAGATGGCCTAGCAGCCTTGGGATTTGCATGGATGGTTCATCCTTCCTCCCACTCCAAGACTCCTGGCCTTTTTCCTGGCTCCAGGTAACATCCCACCTTCTCTGAGTCTCTATCCTCAGCCTTCCTCTGCATTCCATCCTGGCTCAGGGCCAACTAGATTTGGCATTAATTGCAGCAGATGCAATTGATGTGTATGTTTTTCATTGCATAAACAGCAGCTGCGCAGGGAAGCCTGGAGAGCCTCTGCTCAGGGCAGGGAGGGAGAGTTTAACTCCTTATTTCCCTGACATGGTCCTGGCAAGAAATACCCCTCTGAAGCTGCTATTTGCGTTTCAAAGGACGTCTCCACTGGTACCCATGGGAGCTTATCTTGAAATGCAAATGCAAGCTTAAGGGTGGTGTTTTTTATTTATGTAAGCGATGGGGAATTATTATTATTATTATTGTTATGTACTGAAGTTCTCACCCTGAGCCAGCAGGGGGATACTGTAGATAGTTATGCAAATGAAGGATCGAAAAGTGACGTTCAGTGATTGGATAGTTTGTATGCAAATGAAGGATCAAAAAATGACGTTCAGTGATTGGATAGTTTTAGAAAATGGCAACAGTTACATTGTTCTGGAGCTCTATATAAGCAGGCTGACTGAGCTCCTCAGTTAGTTCTGTTCCAGCTTACAATAAAGAGCTGCTTTGGAAGAATCGCTGTGTTGTCTGATATGTTCGCCCACAACTTAACAATTATTATTATTATTATTATTATTATTATTATTATTATTATTATTATACCGTGGCAGAAACCACAGTGCACGGAAACACTGTTAACCTTCCTGCCGCAGTGGTACCTATTTATCTACTTACACTGGTGTGCTTTTGAACTGCTAGGTTGGCAGGAGTTGGAACAGAGCAACGGGAGCTCACTCCGTTGTGGGAATTCGAACCACCGACCTTTTGATCGACAAGCCCAAGAGGCTCAGTGGTTTAGACCACAGTGGTTTAGACCTTACAAATCACACCAATTCCTGGGCATTATCCTGAGCACAAGCAAAATGTCCCTGCTGCAGTCTTCCTGAACTATCCTATTGCCTGCTAGTTATTGATTGTTGGTTGGCAGACATCCATCTGTTTCTAGCCTCGGTTTATCTGGCCTGATCTTATCTATGAGCAGGTTTTGTGTGTACCAAACGCAGTGCTTTTTTCTTTTTTAAAAAAAGTTTAGGGGTACTCTCATTTTTACTCAAGAAAATCACCATTTTATAGTTCAAATCAGGAATAATAATAATAATAATAATAATAATAATAATAATAATAATAATTTCTTATGGTTTCCCCAGCCACTCTGGGCGGCTTCCAACAGAACACTAAAATACAATAACTTATTAAACATTAAAAGCTTCCCTAAACAGGGCTGCCTTCAGATGTCTTCAAGAAGTTCGGTAGTTATTTTTCTCTTTGACATCTGGTGGGAGGGCGTTCCACAGTGTGGGTGCCACAACCGAGAAGGCCCTCTGCCAGGTTCCCTGTAACTAAATACAGTAAATGGACAAAAGTACAAAGATTCACAAAATGTTTAGGAGTATATGTACCCCCTGCGTCCTCCCAGAAAAAAAGCACTGACCACACTGATCCAACCTGATTCTTAGCCCCCAGACACTAGCAGAGAAGACTTCAACCTTTTTACCCACTGGTGCAGGTGCCTCTGGGTCTAAGACTGGAAGACCATGAGGCTTTGCCCGTGCTACTGTGGAATTAACTCTCCTGCCCATGTTAGAATAACTGGCTCTACAAATACGGCAACCATAAACTATAGTGCAGTCCTGTGCTTGTCAGCTCACACTGAAGCAAGTCCTATTGAGTTCAATGGACTTGCAGATGTGTGTATAGGATTGCAACCTAATTTGGTTTAAATTGGCAAATATTAGGGGGTGGGGAAGAGCATGTAATCATTTTCCTGTTTTGCTAGGTGAGTGTCATTTTGATATTATGCTTTTGAAAACTCCCCCCCCCTTTGAAAACACATGTAAAAAACATTGTTTGCAACCAATCAGAGAAGATAAATTATGAGGTATGAAAGCCGCCTTTAAGCCTAATCATCTATGTTCTCCAATACTATTGTTCTGTTACTGTTGCATTTCAATTTGCAGTTCTGAGATAACATAATCTGATCACCAAATAGCTAAACTACAGGACCAATTGCTTATTAACCAAACAAAAAGGTCGGACGATTACTGACGGAAACCAAGTGCACCTTTTTATTGTTCTTATTAGAGTCTAAGTGGAGACAATAAACAGAGCGAGACACAATTGCAGATTATAAGGGAGTTAAAACTGTTTGTTCAGCAGGAGCTGTGCTGAGACACACAGTGGATTGGCAGTTGCACAATACTTTTGTCTAGCAACTGCTTGTTTTTGCCTGTGCTGCTGGTTCGGCAGCTGCCAGATGAAAATGTAGAGGACAGGTATGTATTTGTACTTGGGAGAAAAATATCCCCATGAAGGAAGGATGTATAGCTCAAAATGAGGGAGAGGGAAGTTGGTTACTATCAATGAATACATTTTCTGTACACTTTTCACAGGTTTTATTTGTTTGTTTTTGCGTCACATTTTGGTAGCATCCTTTTCCTTTGTGGATGCTCTTTAAATCACACCTTGTGAGATTTTGACTTGGTCAGCTTTATCCTCAGGACCATTTTAGCCACGGCTTTGAATTCAGGAAAGTTTTCACCAACTTCCTTGACAATATACAAGCCACAGGGTCTGCCTTTCTCCGAATGTAATGTACATGTTAGGTTGTTCACAAGGACGGGAGACTGGGGATATGTGACAATGTGATGAAATCACCAGTGAATTATGTTGGCATGCAATATAGTCCAATTAAATGAAATTAATTCGCTTAAGAGTCAGTGTTCTCTCTTTAAGTGCTGGGTAACATAATTAAATTATACTTAGATGAGCAACACTGCCTGTCTTTCCCTTCACTGCAATTCAGTTATACATTCTCTGATATGTTAGCACTCTAATGTACTCGTTTTGCATTTACAATCATGACGTGTCTTGTGGGCTGCTGATCTGTGATTCTACCTTCAGGGCTGTATCCAGCACTGCTGCTTCACTGGAACAAGGACTTTTGTGTGTGCAACAGAATTTTCTCCTCCAACCCCTTGAAGTGAATTTTTGAGGGTGTGCAGGGAGAAGCCTCATTTTGCCAATGGAACCTCAATGGTGCAGCATTGGATATAAACCTCTAGTGTTTACGAAGCTGTTTTCAGATGCTGTGTGTAGCTGTATGAATCTGTTACTAGTATAATGCAGTGGTTTCCAATTAGCTAAGTACCGTGGACTGCCTGTTTTTCAAAATCCAAGCCATGGACCCCCTACTTTTGAAAATATTGATATACAGGCAGCGAGCATTTTGTGTGGGGGTTCTGTACCTGGCCCCCGGACACACCAGCAGAGGGTGCATAAGCACATCCTGTTATGCCCCCATTCTGCTCTGCCCCTATTCCACCCCATTCCATCCTATTCTGGGTCTAAAAGGACCCACGTGCCGGTGGTTGCGTGTCGATTGGACACATACAAAATGGTATCGCCTGTACCTATGGCGGTTATTGTTACATGAATAGTGCCACAGACCCCCTAGGTGGGTTATGCAGGCCCCTGGGGGTCCACAGACAACCTATTGGGAACCACTGGTATAATGTATTCGTGTTTTTTTTCAATGGTTTGGAGACCTCTGGATAAAAAACTAACAAGTGTACAGTGGTACCTCAGGTTACAGACGCTTCAGGTTACAGACACTTCAGGTTACAGACTCCGCTAACCCAGAAATAGTACCTTGGGTTAAGAACTTTGCTTCAGGATGAAAATCGTGCATTGTCGGTGCAGCGGCAGGCCCTATGAGCTAAAGTGGTACCTCAGGTTAAGAACAGTTTCAGGTTAAGAATGGACCTCCAGAAATTAAGTTCTTAACCCAAGGTACCACTGTAATGAATAAATAATAGTAAATAACTCTGCCCCAGGCAGAAACCTATCTAGCCACTTTGATGTCTTATTTTGCCTCACCACAACACTCTCATGAGGTGAGTTTTTAATGTTCCCATTTTCCACGGGTAATTGAAGCTGAGAGAAAGTAATTTGCCCAAGAATGCTCACCAGGTTTTGAATCCAGGTGAGTTGTTATGCTTCTTTACCTTTTCCATAGTTGATCAAAGGAACCCTGCACAATGTGCTGAAAAGGGAACCCTTTCTTGGCAATGTGATCCAGGATATACTCAGAGCATAAGGTTGAGGAACAGATACAAAGGGGAGCCAGGCCAGGGAGCAGTGGTGGGTCCTGCTAAGAGTACAGAAGCCTAGGAGAATTTCCAAAAGATGCTGAGTGCAGGTGCTGGGTTGCATAATATTAGTGTTAAGTTGTGGGTGAACATATCAGATGACACAGCGATTCTTCAAACAACTCTTGTTTATTCACAGGCCAGAACAGAACTGAACTGAAGGGTTCAGCCAGCCTGCTTATATAGAGCTCCACTAGAACGCAACAGTAACCATTTTCTGTATCTATCCAATCACTGAACATCACTTTCAATCCCTTATTTGCATATGTGGACCTGAACTATCTACAGTATCCCCCTGCTGGCCCAGGGTGAGAATTTCAGTACATAACACCCCTCCCCATCGAGATAAGGCGTTAGTTACAATCGTAATGGTTTCCTTATATACAGCACTATACGTAATGGTTTAATTAGGCACAAAAGCATATCGGTTACATTTCACCTACTTCCATTAGACTGACAGTATTACATGTCCAACAACATAGTTCTTTAAATAAGCTGGGCGCTTGGTAAACTCTGCCAGACCGCCGGGGAGCGGTACCCAGGTCTGGGGGGAGCGCCCGATTCTTGCTGAGGCTGTGGCGCGACCCTAAGTGGCGTTGAAACCAAGTCCCCTGGATCCGCTGCTGTGGGTGGAACATCCGCAAGTGGAGTTGGTGGAATGTCAGGCACGGCAGTGATCTGAGTCTGTGGGAAGTCCGGCAGACCCTCTGAAGTGGCTTTGTTCAGCTCCGCTCAGAGGGTGGCTGCATCTGGCTGTGCTCTATTGTCCATCCATCCCATCCTCGTCGCCAGAGTTAAGTTGTGGGTGAACATATCAGATGACACAGCAATTCTTCAAACGGCTCTTGTTTATTCACAGACCAGAACAGAACTGAACTGAACTGAAGGGTTCAGCCAGCCTGCTTATATAGAGCTCCGCTAGAACGCAACAGTAACCATTTTCTGTAACTATCCAATCACTGAACGTCACTTTCGATCCCTTATTTGCATATGTGGACCTGAACTATCTACAGTATCCCCCTGCTGGCCCAGAGTAAGAACTTCAGTACATAACAATTAGCATATGCTAACTTACATCTCTATATGTATCATTTAAACAGAAATACATCTACAATTCTATGATCTAACCATAGTGGAGAAGACGATTGCCTGATGATCTGTGGGAGAGAGTCTGCTGTCTGAGAGCTAAATGTTGATGGCTGATTTCAAGACTCCTGCTCTCCCTTCTTATGTTTCTTTAAACCAGGTATGGACAGGACAGCTCTTCAAATAGAGGTAGCCTTCCAGTGGAGGACTGTTCTCTGACAGAATGTTGTCCTCTGTAAAGTAGGACACAGGGCCTCAATAGGTCATTGTGTGCTGAATTGGGGTAAACTTGGCTACATAGCATTTTCAGGGTGTGTTCAGCTGTGGCAACTTCCACGGTCCTCATCCATGTAAACTGCCTGTGTCCTCCCTACACAGGTATTTCCAGACAAGCGGTCAGTAGGAGGCAAGTAACTCAGGACGAAGAACCTGTTTGTTGTACTGCTGGGACCAGCCACATTGAAATAAACAGTATACAGTGGTACCTTGGTTTACAACCATAATCCGTTCCGGAGGTCCGGTTGTAAACCAAAACAGGTTGTAACCCAAGGCGTGCTTTCGCCAATGTGGCCTCCAAAAAAAGGGGGTTATGATCCAAAAAAAGGGACACAGGCTTCCAGGTTTGACGTGGTTGTAATCCAAAACAGTTGTAATCCAAAACGGTTGCAAACCAAGGTACCACTGTATCCAGATTTATTTATTATTTTAAGTCCAACACTGTCCAAATCTCAAATGTTGAGATTTTTCTTTCCTGGATACTTCTTCTTTAATAACCTTAAAATATTGGTGTATTCAAAAACAGTCACATCAAAATATGAATGCATCCTGCAGCATTAGTGTCAAAATAATATTACAGTATGCAGAATGTATTAACTTGCCAAATTCAACATGTTTGCACCTCTTTTTCCTCCCTTAAGAACAAGTCAGCTTTCTAACAATATCAGTATCTGCAAATGTGGGGGTAGACCCTTTAAATTAGAAAAATATGAATTTTTCTTCTTCTTCCTTTGGTCAGTTATTAAAATTAGGAACATTTGGTCTGGAAAAATTCTCTCTCACATACACATACAATCATCCAATTGTTTCAGTTCCAATTTAGTTATGTTTTTAAATGCTTTGCAGTCATTCTCTTTACACCTCTGTGAGGCAGGTCAGTTTTACAGATGAAGCTGAAAGTCTATTTGCCCAGAGCCATCTGTGATAAAGCGAAGATGTTAGGTCCAAGGGCCAGTTTACACAATTAGGATCATACGGTAAAGCTTTTTCTGAACTATATATACCACACAGGTTTGCAGGTAGCATGTGCTCTGTGTGTTTGTGGACACTGTTATATGGTCCATTATGGCAGGGCAGGGAAACACCTCCCTGGGCAAAAAAAAATAAAAAAATAAAAATGGCCCTTGCTCCTGGCATGCTAGTTTTGTATGTACAGGGTCAGGAAAAGGTTTCATGCACATGTGTATTTGGGGGAATTAAAATATGCAGACTAATGTAATACAGCACAGGAAAAGCTGTACCCCATGATCCTTTTGATTAGACTGGTTTGAAAGCCAACAGTGGCACCCATCACACCATAGGTTTAAAACACCATTATGCCATTTCTTTGGGCTTCCCCTAAAGACTCCTGCCAGTAGTGATGTATGGAAGTGAGAGCTGGATCATAAAGAAGGCTGATCGCCGAAGAATTGATGCTTTTGAATTATGATGCCAGAGGAGACTCTTGAGAGTCCCATGGACTGCAAGAAGATCGAACCTATCCATCCTGAAGGAAATCAGCCCTGAGTGCTCACTGGAAGGACAGATCCTGAAGCTGAGGCTCCAATACTTTGGCCACCTCATGAAAAGAGAAGACTCCCTGGAAAAGACCCTGATACTGGGAAAGATGGCGGGCACAAGGAGAAGGGGACGACAGAAGACGAGATGGTTGGACAGTGTTCTTGAAGCTACCAACATGAGTTGGACCAAACTGCGGGAAGCAGTGGAAGTGCCAGGAGTGCCTGGCATGCTCTGGTCCATGGTGTCACGAAGAGTCGGACACGACTAAACAACAACAACAAAGACTCCCAGGAGATGTGCTTTGCTAGGAGTGCAGAGAATTGCCCAGAGACTGCTATTTCCCTCTCAAGAGCTACAATTCCCATAGTTTCCTAGAAAGAGGGCTTGTTCTTTAACCCACTCTGGGAATTGTAGCTCTATGATAGTAATAGGGGTCTCCTAACAAGTCTCAGCACCCTTAACAGAGTGGCGGGGAAACCCAGCCAGATGGGCAGGGTATTATTATCATCATCATCACCACCACCATCATCAAATTACAGCTCTCATAATTCTTTAGGGGAAGCCATGACTGTTTAAAGTGGCATCATAGTCTTTAAATGTGTGGTGTGGGTGGGCTCTAGTTCCAAAACCAGTTGCTTGAGAACAACCTTGGCCAATAGGCCTATCCTTAGGAGACACAAGATATAACACTACAGGTTAAGGGGTTGGGAAACAGTTACGCAGGTAATTCCCGCTCACATACTGAGACTGTCACAAAATCTGTGGATGACGAATGAAGCGACTTGAGTTAAAAAATAAAAGCTTTTGCCCGGCGTCACTTGTTTCAGCCTCCCTTGACCTAGCTCAGCAGATCTCTCCCCTTGGACTTCTGTCACCAATGTTTCTCTTTGGCAACCAGCTTTGTAATCTTTTGTTTTCCATTATCAAATCGTTAAATGGTCATGTAATTGTTATTTCCATTTCCATGCCTCGAACATGTTTTGGAGGCAGTCACCATTCCCAGTTCATTAACTGACTGACCTCGGCATTAACACCCCCCTCCGCTGAGGTTGCCTTGGAAACAAAGCTTCCTGTGCGTAATCCAAGATTATCTAGCTCTTTATCCTACATGTGACCCTTAATTACTTGCTAAATTAGAATGGTTTTCTAAAAATCACAAGAGGAGGTTAATATGTTCTTCCAGAGCTGGTCAAGCTAAGATGACACTAAATTCACAGGGAATTCAAAATACATGATCCCTGAAGGCGTCTCTTTCAGAATGAAGATGAACTTTCCCAATGAGAGGCCGTCCACCGCAAGACTGCGTCTGTCACTCACTTTCCTTGTTCAGCTTCTCCAACCCACACTTAATCTGCCCTGAACAAATTAACTAAGTAAATATCGGGTAAATTAATTATGGCACTGGATTCATTGTCCGTTTGTTTTCTGCAATTAACGCTGTGATCTAAATCAAGATATCTGCTCTTGTGTGCTGAAGAGAACACACCAAGTCTCCATCATACCACCAAAGATGAAGATCTGTAAATTAAGGTGGCAGTGGTGGGGAATGTATTTTTGAAAACTGGGATGCAAAATGCATAATTTTATTGTGGGAGTTATTTTTTTTTGTAAATAATTTTTTATTTGATTTTCATAAATATAAACATACAACAAAAACCAATTCAGAATCCAAATATCGAGATTACTCTGAATCTCCTACTTTCCCCCATCCCTTTCACGGGTCCTGTTGATAATATTTTCAACTGCACATCAATACTTCTCCAATTTTTGTCTTTCTAAATTATCCATACATTCCATTCCATTACAAGTGTGGTTAAAGCCTGCCAATGTTTTAACCTGCTTACGATGATCTTGTATATAAATTATAAACTTTCCCCATTCTTTTTTAAAGTTCTTTTCCTCTTGATTTCTGAGCTTCCCAGTTAATTTTGCCATTTCGGCATAGTCCATCAACTTGGTTTGCCATTCTTCTCTGGTCAGGGTTGTCTCTTCCTTCCATCTCAGGGCTAGTAGTGTCCGTGTGGCTGTTGTCACGTACATGAATAATCTTTTCTGGTCCTTTGGAATCCCGGTACCTATTTTATTGTGGGAGTTATGTTATGGGGATTGGGGAAGAGGAAGTTGGAAGGAATCTCCAGAGCAAACAGGTTGCCTTTGAACACAGCTCAGTGAATGGTCAGTATTACTTCCTTGAGGGATGGGAGGATGTTGTCAAAGTAGGGACATGTGTGTGGCCGCCTCCCTTTTCTCTCTTTCCCCCTCATTGCTGCCACCATGGTGTCTGCAAAGAAGCTCATGATGAAGGGTGGCAAAAAAAAAAGCAGGTTCTGATGTTCACCCTAGAGACTGTACACATCCAGTAGAAGATGGCATCATGGATGCTGCCAGCTTTGAGCAGTTCCTGTAGGGGCGGATCAAATTGAATGGAAAAGCTGGGAACCTTGGTGGGGTGTGTGGTGACCATCGAGAGAAGCAAAATCAAAATCACGGTCACCTCAGAGGTCCCTTTTTCCAAGAGGTACCTGAAGTACCTCACCAAGAAATACCTGAAGAAGAACTTGCACGACTGGCTCCGCATGGTCGCCAACAGCAAGGAGAGCTACGAGTTGCGATATTTCCAGATCAACCAGGATGAAGAGGAGGATGAGGAGGAAGATTAAATGCAAAGGAATCAGGCAATATTTTGTACGTTCACTTTTCCTTGAATAAAATGCGGTGAAAATTGTTATAACAAACAAACAAACAAGAAGTATTACTTGTCCAGTGTGTGACACATCTCACAGATTCATAAGAGTCAAAATGGCTAAATAGTCATCACTTGGGAGGAATGCTGTACTTTCACCTGCATTGCAGGTCACACACTGAGCAGGGTGGAACTAGATCAGCCTTTGTCAACCTGATTCCTTCCAGATGTTTTGGCCTATAACTCTCATCAGCCCCAACTAGCACAAGCTAGTGAAGGCTGAACAAGATGACCTCCATTTTCCTTCCAGTTCTGTGATTCCAACCATGTTGATAATATATGCTTCAAGCAGCCTTGAAGCCAACCACCTATGCTGAGGAAGCAGCCCCTTTGGGTGAATATGTCAGATGCTTTTGTACAGTAGAAGGCACTTCATCTTTATTGTACTGCAATTAAATAACTCACCTGGAGAGGTGGGCTGTTGTAGATACATGTTTGAGCAAACAATACCTTCATAGTTGTCTTCAAAATCCCCTAAAAAAACAGTCGTAGAATTGAAAGAGGTGGGAAACTTGTTAAAAGCCATTTAAGCAAATTCTACTTAACTGAGGAGGCATACAGACCCAGGTATAAAAGCAAGTTTCAAAAAGTAAAAAACAATTTATATTAATCAGAAACATAGCATTACCAGCCACTTAGCAGACTTTGCCTAGTGCCTGAAGGGTGACAAAGCTGGCATCAGGCAAATTCCACCATCAGGGTAAAATCACAGAAAGCGCCCTCTCTAGTAGCCATTTCAAAATTTCTTCTTCTTCTTCTTCAACTTCTTCTGCAAATGTTTTGTATTATGAACCAGCAGAAATCACACCAACTTCAGGAGAAATGTGACTTGGACCATTTTATTTCTATCCCGTTTGGTTAAATGTTATTTTTGGAAATATATCAGGGGCTCTCCATTCAAAAGTAAGCAGCCTAATCCTACAATTAAATGTTAAGAGTTAAGGATCGCCAGCTTTGAATGTGGAAAGCTAATTTGCCTTGGAATTTCAAAGAGCCTACTAGTGATCTAACAACAGCAGTGAAAATATTTCTGGCCACAAGGTCTTAAAAGTGAAGCGGCCAACCACCCTTTTAATGAGCAGAGGCTCCATGAATAAATCCTGCACAAGGTGCAAAAAAGATGTGCTAAGGCAGGGATGGAGAACCTCTGGCCCTCCAGATGTTCTTGGAAGAAGAAGAAGAAGAAGAGTTTGGATTTGATATCCCGCCTTTCACTCCCTTTAAGGAGTCTCAAAGCGGCTAACAATCTCCTTTCCCTTCCTCCCCCACAACAAACACTCTGTGAGGTGAGTGGGGCTGAGAGACTTCACAGAAGTGTGACTAGCCCAAGGTCACCCAGCAGCTGCATGTGGAGGAGCGGAGACGCGAACCCGGTTCCCCAGATTAGAGACTACCGCTCTTAACCACTACACCACACTGGCCATGCTGGCTGGGGCTGATGGAGTCCCAACAACCTCGGTGCCACAGGTTCCGCAACCTTGACCTAGAGTTTCTAGGAGTTTCTGAATGACTCCCATTCCTTTAGGCAGTGCAGAAATGGGACAGTTCCTAGCCAGATCTTCCCCTGCGCCACTAGTGATGGCAAAGGGTACTTCTTCCCCCATCCCTGAAACATGAGAGCTTCACCTACTGAAATTCCTTCTTCAAGGGAATTATTCACCCATTTTAAAATCAGCCCCACATTTACAAGCCCACAGTTCCCTTCCAGTGCCAGCTACTTTCTCTTTAATGTTTGCTCTGACACTGGGCCATGGCTGGCTTGCCTTTGTTGCTTTCCATCACTCTTTATCCTTGTACCTTCAAGGGGTTTCTCTCTCTCTCTCTCTCTCTCTCTCTCTCTGTGTGTGTGTGTGTGTGTGTGTGTGTGTCTAGGTTGCCTTCCAGCCTTAATTTGATTAGTCAGCTGCAGAATTAGAAACAAGGTAAATTTTTCTTTCTTTCTTTCTTTCTTTCTTTCTTTCTTTCTTTCTTTCTTTCTTTCTTTCTTTCTTGTCTTAGGGTTGCCATATGTCCTCTTTTTCCAGGACACATGCTCTTTTTCAGGGGTAAAATCTGAGACAAATTGCATTTATTTGCTTTGAATGGCCATCATAGCGTCCTCTTTTTTTGCTCTTCAAAATATGGCAGCCCTATTTTTATGTAGGTTTCTTGTGCTGGCCAAAGTATTTGCATAGGTATCCTTCGCTCTGGAAACGTAATATATTGCTACACGCCACCCAACCTCCAAGTGTTGCAAGACGCCAGGGATTTCATCACTCGGGGTTCAGTTTCTTTGGGATTGAGTTCACGCGCTAGTGGTTTACCTCTCTTTGGACAGACCATGAACTGTAACCAAGACTTCCCCTAAAGCTAAACCATAAACCCCAGCTGTGATGACACACCTAAGCCCAACAATTAGTTCAAAACAGCAGCAAAGTAACTGGAAGAGGAGCAAATCTCGTCTTAGCTCTTTTTTTATCTTGTAAACTGAGCGGCAAATTGGGTATATTTTCCCCTGGCAGAAAGGAGATGTTTTTGAAATACCAGTATTTTCTAGTTTACATTTTATTTTAATATTGTGTTTTACTTTTGTTTCGTAATTCATCCATAGAGCATATGCTGAAAGGCAGATACCAGGCCAAATTCAATGTATTACTATTAGTATATTAAGCCCTCAACAGCTTGGGACCAATTTACCTACAGGATCGTCTTACTCTAAATGTGCCCACTCAACTGCTTCCATCAGCAGAATTGGCCCTGCTACAGGTGCCACATAATACCCATTCCAAATCTGCAAAAATTTGATCACTTAGTGTGTCATTGTGGCAAAACCTGCACTTTGGAACTCCTTGCCTATTGAGACCAAGTAGGTGCCGTCCCTGTACTCTTTTCGGTACCTGCTAAAAAGCATTCTTGTTTAGGCGAGTTTACCCAGTTGCTTAGAAAGCTGAGGTAATTTTAATCTGTTTTAGTATTTTAACTAGTGTCAGTGTTTTAAGGCATGGTTGTGATTTTTTCTTGATTTATCTTTTTGTAAAGCGTTTTGAGGTTTTCTATATTCAAGCGGTATATAAATTTTAAGAAATAAGTGACATAAGTATAAATGTAGTTACAGATCCACACACACACACACAAATAACACTGAACTATACAGACCATTGATCTGATCCCGCAGGGCTTTTCTTGTATATAGACACATAGACCTGAGACAACATTTACCGGTATTTATTATTTTTGTCTCCTGCCTTCTTCAGGAAACTCAAGGTCCCTCTAATAATATTTTCACAACAAATCTGTGGGGTAGGCTGGGCTGAGGAATAGGCAACTGAACTGTTGGACTATATGGAACTGGCGGAAATGACTGGCAGAATCCGAGACCAGGGAGAAGAGTTGGTGGAAGAAGATTGGAAGAAATTTAAAGACTATTTGCAGAAATATTGTAAAATTAATGAATGTTAAAATGATGTTGGATTGAAACGAAAAGGCTTTAGCAACAAGGTTAAAAAGAGTATGAAAAATGAATTGATAATCAGATGAAAATACGAAGCTATAATATGTTAAGATATAGAATTAAGATAAAAACAAAGAGGGAAAGGATTTGCTGAATCAACCATGTGAACTGGAATACAAAAATGGGAGGTGTGAGGAGGTCAGGAAACAAGTAAACAAAATATAAGACATGAAAAGATTGATTTTTTTTAATTGTTTCTTTTTTATTTTTCATGTATTTTGTATTTTTTCTTTGTATTTTTGTTCCTTTGTTTTGTTACCCTTATTTTTCTTTCTTTACTCTGTAACTTTGTTTTGTCTGTAAAACTTAATAAATATCGAAATAAAAAAAAATGAACTGTTATTACCCAGTGAGCTTCATGTAGCCTGACAATAGATAATATCAGCTCTTAACATGCAAGGTAATGACAGCACAGAAAACATATTCCATGACAACAATGTTTGGAGGAAAAAACACACCCAAATAAAGTCCTACAAATATTAATGGAAATCACGCAATATATCTTTCAACTAGATTATTGCTTGTCTGAGAAACATGGTGGTTCAAAGATATCTTGCATTGTGTGTCATGTTCAATTGAAGGATCACAATCTATCTGCTTGGCTCTCTCTGGACCTCAATATGCCCAGAGGCTACTAATGAATTTCCCCTGGGAATAGTATCAAAAGCGTTTGGTGTGTAATAAACACAGCATCACAGCAGGAGGCTGTCATCCCTCCCACGCACCACCCACATGTCAGATTGCATTTTGGGATCTTCCCTTTTGTTGTCTGACAGAAGGCAGCCCTTGATTAAAACCTACTTGATCAGGATTAAAACAATTTCTGAAAGAAAGTCTGGGATTTATTTTCCAGAATTGGAGCCAGCAGCCACAGAGATGACCTTCAGGTTCAGAACAGGAAGGTTTTTATTTCTGTGAAAATGTCCCATTTTTCAAGAAATCTTAATTCTATAACAGATTGTGGGAGGGCAGAGAACGAGAACATTGTGGTGGACAATAGCACAATAGACAATGTCCGATGATGAGCTTAATGCTGCAATCCTATACCCACATAACTGGATATTATTATTATTAATAGTAGTAGTAGTAGTAGTAGTAATAATAATAATAATAATAATAATAATAATAATAATAATAATAATAAATACCCCACGTTTTATCCTGATAGGGCTCCAGGCAGCTTACTACTAAGTAGACAGGTATAGGGTTGCCCTGTTAGATACTTTTCTCTCCTTGCCCTTATACCTGGGTGAATTTAGATTTCATGTTGCTGATAACCCTTTCAACCAATGTTTCTTCAAACATTTCCTAAAATGATATCGCTCATTTTCTGAGTGCTGATCCTTGTGTAGCCAAAATGGCAAGATTCATGCACAAGAGGGAGGTATTTCCAGGCTTGGGGAAACTCCCAAGGTTTGCAGAAGTATAAAAAAGATATTGAGATGAAAACCTCCTGAAAAGGAGTGGTGGGTTGGGATCGGCTGGAACTCTGACCAGGAATGCTGCACTCCATGCTGCAACATTTTGCTGCAGATTACACTCGTTATTCCTAATGCGGAGGGAAACGATCAATCCTTTGGTGTTGAAACCTTCTTTCTTTCTTTCTTTCTTTCTTTCTTTCTTTCTTTCTTTCTTTCTTTCTTTCTTTCTTTCTTTCTTTCTTTCTTTCTTTCTTTCTTTCTTTCTTTCTCTCTCTCTCTCTCTCTCTCTCTCTCTCTCTCTCTTTCTTTCTTTCTTTCTTTCTTTCTTTCTTTCTTTCTTTCTTTCTTTCTTTCTTTCTTTCTTTCTTTCTTTCTTTCTTTCTTTCTTTCTTTCTTTTGCAAAGGTGAGCCATAGCAGGACGAGACATGGAATTGGGTGGCTGAATTCCTGAGATAGTTCAAAGAATTGACTTCACAGGTAGGGAAAACATTCCACCCGAGAGTGAGTGCAGCAGAGCTCAGTACTGTGTTATCAGATGCCAGGGTGGTTCTCCAAATCTGGAACTTTTTAGAGGCCTTGGCGAGAATATTATTATTATTAATAAGATAACTTTCCTTCGGGTCGGGGGGGGGAAGCAAAATATTAACCAGATAGATTTTGCAGACAATCGATGTGTCATTTTACAATCAATTTATACGCGCTTCACTATGAACTCCTCACGTCATTAATTCGGATAGCAAAACGCTATGTTGCTTGCGTTAACTGCTCACCCCTTAATTTCTTTTTATTTAGGATCGATTCTAAGGCATCATGAAAAAGTGGAAGGCAACTGACTGTCGTGTATATAATAGGGTGATGATGTTATGTTAGGATCAGGGTTAGACCCTTCCTTAAGTTGCTTCTGCCACAAATAGGAGATGTCACAGATATTTGATGTCACAGATATTTTAAAGCGAGAGTAGCGAGTAGGCGGGGACACTGCTCAAACCACGTGGGTCCACAACGCCCTCGCGCCCCCCCTCCTCGCCTTGTGGGCGGGACTGGATGGGTTACTACGCAGGAGGGGGTGGGGCAATAAAACGAGGCCCCGCCCACCCGGCCGCGGCGCTCTTCGCCTCGCTGGCCGCGCTCTGGCCCCGCCCACCCCCGGGAGCCTCGGCCAATCAGGTAGCGCCCTGTTGGCCGAGCCGGGTCTGCGCGCAGCTGGGGCCAAGATGGCGGCGGTGTGGGTGCAGAAGGGGAGCCTGGCCGGGAGGTTTCTTGCTGTGCTCTGCCTCGTCGGCAGCCTCCTCCCCGCCACAGACGCCACCGGCCAGATAGACGCCGGAGCTGCCGGCCCCGCGCCGCCTCACCGGCGGTTCGAGTACAAATACAGTTTCAAGGGGCCGCACTTGGTGCAGGGGGACGGGTCGGTGCCTTTCTGGGTGCACACGGGCAGTAAGTACCGGCGGGCAGGGCTCCGCGGGTGGACGGGAGGGAGCGTCACGTCAGAGCTTCACGTCAGGCCCGGGGCTTCGGCTCCAGGAAGCGCCGCAAGCAAAGGCGAGGGTGCCCCTGAGCCTGTGCAGAGTGCGGCTGCCTCGCTCTCTGAGCATGCGCGGTTTGTCCACGCGCGCCTGGGGTTCGCAGGTCCAGCAGGTTCTCCGCCCTCACGAAAAATAAAAATGTACTTATTACGACCACCCCGGCGGGGGGAGCTGCAAACCCAGAGAGGCCTCCCAGGCGTTCCTGACCTCCTTATCTGTAAGGTCTGCCACGTGGCCCTTCTGGACTTTCTCCCCTCGCCCTTAATAGTACAGGTAGGAGAAGCTTCCCCATGCGCACGATGGGGAAAGCAAGGCATATGGCTGGAGGTTGTGTGTTGTTCTCCCCTCATCTCAGGTATTTTGGGGTTTTCCCGTGTGTTGCTGCTGCTTCCTTGTCAGCAGTAGGTAAAGTGGGCCAAAGGTTGACGGTGGTCCCCTACCTTTGGTGCTGAGATAGTTGCACAAAATGCTGAAAGGTAGATGAAAACGTAGTTTGTTCGGCCAAGGCGCTACTTAGCAGGCACTCATATTTGGGAGAAAATAGGGGGGAAACACAGATCACTTGTAAAACCTTAGCTGAGTGCTCCTAAGTGCTTGGTTAAGTCTTGCTGTGTGCACACACACTCTTTCTGTAGAGCTTATAACGAAAGCAATGCTTGCTGCTCAGAGCGATGGTGATATTTATTGGCCTTCTATGTGGTTCTTGTAATTATGCCCATCCAAAATTACTAACATTAATATATATACAGTGGTACCTTGGGTTAAGTACTTAATTCGTTCCGGAGGTCTGTACTTAACCTAAAACTGTTCTTAACCTGAAGCACCACTTTAGCTAATGGGGCCTCCTGCTGCCGCTGCACCACCAGAGCACAATTTCTGTTCTTATCCTGAAGCAAAGTTCTTAACCTGAAGCACTATTTCTGGGTTAGCGGAGTGTGTAACCTGAAGCATATGTTATCCAAGGTACCTCTGCATATATATATATATATATATATATATATATATATATATATATATATATATATATATTAGCCTGTTAAGTGCTGACAGAAGTGGGACTCCAGAAACAATGCCTCTAAACACCAGTTGCTCTGGAGTCAGATCATACCCACCATGGCTCTAGCCATTGATAGCCTTATCCTCTGTGAGTTTATCCAGTTGTCCTTTGCAGCTAGCTAAGTTGGTGCCCATTGTTGTCTCCTGTAGGAGAAAGTTCCATAGTTTCAACTATGCATTGCGTGAAGAAGTACATTTTTTTAACCTGTCCTGAGTCTTCCAACATTCACCTTCAGTGGGTTCCTAAAAGTTCTTGTGCCATGTGAGAATGAGGAAAAAAACCCTCTGTCAAGCTTTCCCCACGCCATGGCTAATTGTCATGCATCAGGTCTTATATGATGTGAATGCAATGAGGATAAAAGGTCTGGTGCCACTGTTTTCAAACCTGTTGCATATTGGAGTGGATGCAGGGAACCTGTGGCCCTCCAGATGTTGTTGGACTACAACTCTTTACATCTTCAGGCAGCATGGCCAATGGTCAGGAAAGTTAGTTGAGATCCAGCAACATCTGGCTGCAGCTTCCTCACTCCTGCCTTACATAGTAGTATTCACTCTAGATGCACACACTTCTGCCTGCTGCCACTGCTATTGCTCATTTATATAGCAACATTACTGTGCTACACAGAAGTGATTTGGCTTCTCTTTAAAGGAATTACAAGGTTTGGGCAGGGAGTCGTGGCTTTATTAGCACAGACACACCATTGCCACCTCATCTTTCAGTTGGTGAATACCTGTTACCTACTCCTTTTGTTTTATATTATTGGCTTATTGGTACAGGCCTTTCCTCACCCTTTCCCCCAATCCTTTGTAACCAAGAGTAAAGACTTGTTGAATGGGACTTGAGCAGAAACTCCATTCTAACTCCGTTCTCAAGAAAACCACAAGCCTTTATTTCCTGCACTCCTTCATACTGTGACATTATTTTATTAACCTCTGTCCCAATTTTATAGCATGTAGGCACAGGTTGTAATATTTTATTGTCCCAGAATGCTATTACTGTATGTGTTCATTCTACTTAAAAAACTTTAGCATATATAGCTTGCTGATGGAGCAGCGTATTTCTTTTTACAGAAGTGTTTACACTGTCGTGGTGCTTTTCCGCGGTAGGTGATTAGTAGCATCTTTCATTCCCATGAGGTAAACCACACCATATGGTGCTTAGGTAAGCCACAAAGATGTCTCTGTAATAGGTTTCTTTAAACGTGTTCTGACAAGCAAAGTGCTCTTTCTGTCGCTTGTTTGTTCAGGTCATTACCCCCTGTGCCACTTCATTGCAGTGAGATACCTGCAGTTTAAATGATTTTTCTCATATAAGTGTGTCTAATGGACGGAAATAATCTTTATTCATGCTGGTAATAGTGACTACTGATTGGAGGGTGGCAACTATTCCTTACTAGGTCCTAATTAACATATTAGGATCTTGGGACCTGCTGTCAGCGGCCTGCTTTAGCAACTTGATCCCACTCAGGGACTTTCCATAGCTAACATGTGTTTGGTCTTGATGCTGTAAATTCAGATTTCAATGTGTGACTTGTCATTAGTTTGCTAACTCAGTACATGATGCAGGTGCCAAAAGGATGGTCTAAATATACTCTTTAGGAATGAATATGTTCTTTTTATTGAACATGTGAAATTACTTTAAGCTGAAATTTTGCATGCGGTTGCCTGCTTTCTATGTTTTAGTCAAAGCATTTATAGAAATGCCATATGGGAAACCATTGTGTAGTTATGATGATGTGTCACAAGTGACAGAAATGAGAGGCCTGCTTATAACTTTTTCTGTGTCCAGCAGCATCTGTTTCTCTGCCCCCCTCTGACAATTATTTCATTTTAATAAAATATATTAAAAGTCAACATTAGAACAATTTGCAGGCAGTGAGGCTGGTACATTAGAAATAAAGACAAAAAGGAGTTGCAGCATAATACATGGATTAAGACCAAATTAATCAAACCTCTTATCAGACTAAAGTTTTTGTCTTTATTTCTAATGTACCAGCCTCACTGCCTGCAAATTGTTCTAATGTTGACTGCTCTGTCATTGATTAAACCAGCACTTGAAACACGAAGCAAATAACTTCTGATACTGTAATCATTTGATTGAATAAGCAATAAAGAAACACTCACACTTAACACAATAACCTTGTTACTAATGAATTGGGGAAAACAAACAGAATACCTGCACACTGTTTTCTTGAAACCTTCTTGGGCAGAACGGGACACTTGATTTTAAAAATCTGTTTCTTACTTTCCTTTCAGATGCTATACCCAGCGCTGATCAGATAAGAATAACTCCATCATTAAAAAGTCAGAGGGGATCAGTATGGACAAAAAGCAAGTCTATATTTGAATACTGGGAAATTGAAGTGACTTTCCGAGTGACAGGGAGAGGACGAGTAGGAGCTGATGGACTGGTAGGTAGAATGGTTGCATTTGCAGACAAATCGGTTGTATGAACCCGAGGCCTAAAATTTAGATTTGAATTTCTCTAAATAGGCAGTCTGGTTTACAGAAGAACAAGGCTTAGACGGTCCTGTTTTCGGAGCAGCAGATAACTGGAATGGAGTTGGCATCTTCTTTGACTCATTTGACAACGATGCAAAGGTTAGTGGAAAGCCATACAGAATATGCACAGCAAATAAAAGTTCTCTAATAGTGTGTGTAGTAGCCCTATTTTGTATGAGGTTCTGTAGACTCTAGATGCCCATTTCTTAAGATAGTTGATGCAGAACATGTGAATTTACAGCCAGTTTGCACTTGGAAGCACGTCCTACTGAATTTAATGACTTGCCATACAATTGCCACCTAAAATATATTTTGCAGAGCAGGCTCATAAACTGTCTCTTGTTGCCAGTAGTAGAATCTTAGCACAGGATCCTATGAACATCTGTATTAGGTCAGTTGTTCAAAGGATTGGGAGGTAATAAATGCTTGGGTTCCTTGAAGATCATTTAACTATTTACATGGTATCCCATCATATATTGTTAGAGTGGATAGCATGTTGGGGCAAACATAAAATGATTTATTTATTTATTTATTTTGTAATTGCATTGTTGGGTTTTTAAAACAAAACCTTGACCCTTTCGTTTCCAAAACCTTGACCCTTTCCAAAGTGGAAACTTGTTCACTGGGGAAACTGTTATAGTGCATAATGCCCACCCATCTATGCAGATCGAGTGGGTATGTGCAAGATGCTTTCAGGATAAGGAAGAGAATGCATTCATACATATTCTCTGTTGAGCTAGAATGGATGCAAGTGCCTTCTGAATTAGGCAAAAGGGTCTGTCTCATCTGGCTTTGTCACCAGATAGTTCTGATAAGGCCATAGATGGGGAAAAGGCAGTAGCTTTCTTTCACTGTTGCTTTTCAGGAACTGATACTCTCAGGTATGCTGCCTTTGAAATACAGAGGTTCCATATAGACCTCGTGACAATCTAGATCATGTTGCTTAGACTTGTTCTTCATGAGTTTGACTTCTTCCCTTCCATGTCTTATGCGAAAATGCAATAACACTGAAGTTGTTGGTAAAAAAAAAAATCAAACCTAACTGTAACTAATGAAGTGGTGGGGGTGGAGAAGGAAGAGCAGCTTCTCTTAATCTCTGAATTAGCGCTCCTTTTGCATGAAGTCTTGAGACTTTTGTGTAAAAATCAATTGCTTTTTCTTAAAAGTTTAAGGGCCTCATTCAGCCACCCAAAGTTATTCATGTTGGCAAGTCTTGCTGAACAGGTGTGGCCCAATATAAAGAGCTATTTCATTGGTAGGTTTTGTTGGGTTTTTTGACTGCTTCTCAGTTATTTTGTTAGAGATAGTGGTATCGCACCAAGTCTTAAAAGTCCTTGGCTTTGATTTTTCCTGTTGTGTGTTAAGCTGTCTAGCTTTACTTAGCTCTTTGCATACATCTGAACAATGCCTTTTACTGTTAATCTTCTTATCCGTGAATACTAATGCTTCAAGTTGGCATTGTTTATTCTCTGATAAGATATGAATAGTCTGTATCAAGTGTTATGATTTAATAAATTTCTGAATTATGTGAAGAGCATGGGGCACTTTACAGTATAAAAACACAAAAATACATACAGTAATAACAAACAAACAAAATACCCCCCTTCACACAGTTGAAAAGTTGTGTTAACTGGCTCTCTGAACACTTCATAGGCCCTTCACTGGCCCTGCTTCACACCCCAATTGCTTTTTGCCTGGCTGCAATGTGTTCTTGAACTCTGATAATGTCTCAGATTACGACTAGTGCATAATCCAGGACCACAAGCTTCACAGAAGCATTGTACTAGGCTTTTTTTTTACTATACATTGCTAAGCAGCGTCACTTTTCAAGTTAGATGAGTTCCAGATTAGACTTAAAACCACTTTTGAGAGAGACTTTTATCTTGAAATGTGTTTCCCCCTCAGAAAAACAACCCATCGGTGATCGTTGTTGGCAACAATGGCAAGCTCCATTATGACCATCAAAAGTAAGTTGTCTGTGGAAAGATATTTGGAAGGCTTATAAATCAGGGTGAAAATTCTTAAATAAATTATGTTTGTTTGCTTTCATTTTGATTTCATCCTGTGCAATGACAGAGGGTTGCAGCATGTTCTAAAATGAGCGAAAGCTAGGGATTCCCCAAATAAAGTTGTTTCTTTGTAAGTGTTTTATTGTTGTATGTACGCTGATGCAGATATCATTTTTTATTATTACTATTAATGAGTAGGAAAAATGAACTCAAAGCAACTGAGAAACATTAAAAACAGATATGAAAGCAAGGGTAAAAACAACCTAAAAGACAATGATAATAATAAAGGAGCAAATCGAATTCAACTCCACCCCACTAAAAATATGCAGAGTTGAGCTCCAAAGGCACTGGTGAATAGAACTATTTTTTTAACCTCATGCCTAAAAACAGATCAAGATGATGCCAGGTTTCATATCATGGCTAACAGTAGTTAGGCTTCCCTGAGTCTTTGCCAGTTTTTTAAACCACTTGCAGTTCCTGGCAAAGAGGGGATTTTTGCTGCATGTAGTTTCTTCTTTAGAGTGTACGTTAATGGAAATTATGATAAGTAATTCATTTCTTGATTAGATCGCTTGAACTTTATTCTAGTCATGGTGTCAACTCTTCACACCTGTGTGTATTCTCCCGTATTTCTGGTTTTAAAGTTTGTCTCTTTCCTCTTAAAGTGATGGTTCCACACAAGCACTGGCGTCGTGTCAAAGAGACTTCCGTAACAAACCTTACCCTGTTCGAGCAAAGATCACATACTACCAAAAGACGCTGACTGTATGTACTCTTAATTCTCATTATATTCCTCTAACTATACTTTTCTGTGTGTACATATTTTAATGTTGCAATCTCTGAGCAGGCATACTTCCTTAGGGATTTAAAAGCTGGGAAATGAAGGCAAGATGTGTGTGTCTTTGCTAGGAGAGGCCGGGTAGTTTGTACAATCAGAATTTGTATTCCGTTTGTTTATAGTTTGACCTATTGCATCTTGCAGAACAACATTTTCCCCCTCTCAAAGCTAAACAGAAGTTGGGTGCCGCATGGAAAAACATGGCACTGTATTGATTGCATTCATAGTAAGGACTGCAGGGTAACTAGGGATTATTATCATTCATTGTGCCTTTAAGGTATAAAGAATGGAATTCTCAATAAATAGGCTGCAGTACAGGCTTGAAGTAATACATTAGATGGTGCACCTAATTAATGGAAATTTAAATAGTGTTTTAAATTACAATTTTATCGCATAATTTACACAGATTAAGATGTAGGAGCAAGCTAGTTGGCCTTGGGCATCACAATGAGTTCCTCCTATAACTGGAAGAACCATACGTTTGAGGTTGGGTACAGAGGACTTCCAGAAGGTTGGCGGTTCAAATCCCCTGGACGGGGTGAGCTCCCGTTGCTCTGTCCCAGCTCCTGCCAACCTAGCAGTTCGGAAGCACGTCAAAGTGCAAGTAGATAAATAGGTACCGCTCTGGCCGGAAGGTAAACGGCGTTTCCGTGCACTGCTCTGGTTCGCCAGAAGCGGCTTAGTCATACTGGCCACATGACCTGGAAGCTGTACGCCGGCTCCCTCGGCCAATAAAGCAAGATGAGCGCCGGAACCCCAGAGTCGGTCACGACTGGGCCTAATGGTCAGGGGTCCCTTTACCTTTACCTTTTACAGAGGACTTCCACTGTAGTTGACATACAGTTAGCATCTCTACTAAATCTCAGGTGGCAGAATGGCGGGAAACCCTCAGAATCCTTCTGCCAGTTGAAGTAGACCTATATGGGCTAGACAGGGAATTGGCCAAACACTGTATAAGGCAACTTCCTATCTTTACATCTCTTTCTCTTTAAAAGATAATGATCAACAATGGATTTACTCCAGACAAAGAAGACTATGAGTTTTGTGCCAAAGTGGAGAACATGGTGCTTCCTTCAAATGGATACTTTGGGATCTCTGCAGCAACTGGTGGACTTGCAGGTGATTTTTAGTACTCAAGACATACCTTCTCCCCTTCTTTTTTAGCACAGTTTTCCCCTCTCCCTTGGGTAAGTTAATACAGTGGTACCTCTAGTTACATACGCTTCGTGTTCCACACTCCGCTAACCCAGAAATAGTGCTTCAGGTTAAGAACTTTGCTTCAGGATAAGAGCAGAAATTGGGCTCCGGCGGCAGCGGCAGCAGGAGGCCCCATTAGCTAAAGTGGTGCTTCAGGCTAAGAACAGTTTCAGGTTAAGAACGGACCTCCAGAATGAATTAAGTACTTAACCCAAGGTACCACTGTAACTGCTAAATTGTGAAATGTCTGTCAGCTTAGTAACAAGAGAATTGGCAACCTTAACTGGCACCTGATGCTAATGTGCTTCGTGGAAGTCTGCAGAAGAAAGGAATTAGACAAGGATGTAGAAGTTCAAGTCGCTGCCCTAGATGCGTTCCTTTTGGTTAAATGGCTTCTGGTTCATGGCACTTGTACATACCAGTGCTATTGGTGGGTGGAGTTGGGCATGGAGACTCCTTTGTGAGTTTCTCTTCCTGATGGAGAGGGATAGAGTCAAGAGCATTGGCTCCAATAAGAAGGCTTCTGTATAGCACTGTGCCCAGTCTAGGAGGGTGCTAGTTTTAACTTCATGGTGGCTCACGCTGATGTCCTTTAAGATCCTCACCACCAAGAGCTTCAGGAGCAGGGAGATTGTTGCTTGAGGAAATACAGGCCCAAAGTTCTCTTAGAAAGTGCCGTGATGCTGGAGTCTGCCACAGTCAGCTCTCTGGGGCCCCAGATGCTGACGGTCAGCCTTGCAATGCATATCTGTCGACACATCTCAGCAATCTTAATGTGTGGTACTGCTGGTCACGCAGTGGACCAGATGCAGAGATTTTATATTTTTTATACTGATGTCATTTTATACTGATGTCATTTTATACTGATGTCACGCAGTGGACCAGATGCAGAGATTTTATATTTTTTATACTGATGTCATTCTACTGTGTTGGAACAATCAGAGCTAATCGTTTGCTGTGTTTGGGTTTGTTTGTTTTTTACCCAGATGACCATGATGTCTTGTCTTTCCTGACTTTCCAGTTGACAGACCCTAGCAAAGTCGCGGTAGGCATCTTTGGGCAATAAAAATTACTTCCCTTGATGTATTTGTGTGACGGGCTTTGTGAGAAAAGAGATTTTCCCCGTTCATGTCAGCACTGGATAATACTTCACTCTCACAGTTTGAAGAGTGTTTAAATGAAACAAAAGATGAACGTTTGGCTTGCAACTGGGGGAACTTCCTTCTTTTTATATATAATGATGTTTTGGCAGCCATCACCCGTCTGCAAGCTATCTGTCAATTTGTGCTTCAGTTCTAATATATTACCTTAAATTCTACTTTGAGTCAATGATTCCTAGCCTTTGGATAAGGAGAAAAGAATTGTGGTAGAGTTATTTAGCTGAACATCGCTTCCACATAGGTTCTTTAAGGTGAATGCCCTGAAGCCTTAATGATTGAGGAGCTGTCATTGGCATCAATATTTGAATATTACGTTCATGAATTTGATGGGCTCCAGTTAGTAGGTGATGGCACGCTGGTTATGAAGTCCTTTCCTTAAACTTTGCAGTGTCTTGATTTGGCCTAGCCAAAAACACACATTGGGATGCCAGAAAACCACGATTGCTTTAATTCAGCATCTGTAATGCATGTACAAGGTCCTGTGTGGTTGGGATGAAATTGCTTGCCCAGAGCAATGTGGGTGAGAATGCAATGCAGAACTGAATGCGGCTGTTGCTTTGAACTGATTGTATGCAGGTTAGAGGGGTGTGGTCTTCTAGGTGTACCATCTGTCAACATGGTCAGCATGATTTTAAAAATACTGGTCCATGCTTGGTTGTTAG
This sequence comes from Podarcis melisellensis, assembly GCF_964234715.1. Classification (NCBI taxonomy): domain Eukaryota; kingdom Metazoa; phylum Chordata; class Lepidosauria; order Squamata; family Lacertidae; genus Podarcis; species Podarcis melisellensis. The sequence continues at coordinate 48,195,878 of NC_138543.1, forward strand.
TGTGTGAGAACAGGCCAGAGGGAAGTGGTATATCAGGGTTTTGTTAGTTCATTAGGAGAAAGTAATGTGAACAAATGCTAACTTTTCTGGCTGCTAATGGTAGGGGTAGTTCTGGATTCAGAATACCAAAGATATTTACTGGAGACATTTAGAATGTCTTCCTAAACAAATTTCTCTTAAAATTGGTTTTATAGCCTCCCCCTGATACAGAAATTCCTGAAAAGGACAAAGAGAAATATCAAGAAGAGTTTCAGCATTTCCAGCAAGAGCTGGACAAAAAGAAGGAGGAATTTCAGAAGGAGCACCCTGACATGCAAGGGCAGCCTAGTAAGTGGCCAGGTGACTGGGAAGAGGGATGGCTCAGTTTTGAATATTTGCCTTCTTCTGATGCATTCATCTTGATTTGCTGTTAGACATCTGCTATGGTAACATCTCCTTAAGCCATAATAAAAATAAGCTATGATTTTTAATGATTGAGTGGTATGGTTGTGCACGCTGCTACAATAATGGTCGCTTCATTCGCACAGTGCTTCTGCCAGGAAGCAAGCAAGTGTAGCTTCAGTCATCCAAACCTGGGTTCATGACTTCCTTCTCTCCAAGCCAACCACGAGTGGAAACCAAGAACAAACTTTGTGTTCTGCTGATGGTTTGGAGGGATTTCATTGACATGATTTCATTGACATTCATTTCATTGACATTATTTACATATAAACACACACGGAGCACTGAAACATAGCTCCCTCTCTCTAGCATCAGACAGCAAAGAGAAAAGGAACAAAGAACAATAGTCCCACTTCACGGAACACAGTAACACAAACATCCTGTTTCCGTCACTTCCCACTGTGGAGTCGAAACATACACCGTCATGTAAAACACAACAATCCCATGACTGCAATTACGGAGCAGGAATTCTAACATTGATAATGTATACCTAGAATGTCCTTTCAGTTTGTTTCTTATTTGTTTTTTAAGCGGATGATCTCTACGAGACTGTGAGTGATCGTGAGCTTAGGCAAATCTTTGAAGGCCAAAATCGAATTCATCTTGAAATAAAGCAGCTCAACAGGCAGTTGGACATGATTCTGGATGAGCAGAGGAGATACGTCTCTACAGTGACAGAAGAGATTTCCAAAAGAGGAAGTGGTGGCCCAGCACAGCCAGGCCAGGCAAGCAAAACACGCAGTTCATGCATGTCTCTCAGGTCCCCTTCTTTGCTGTTCTTCACTAACTGTATTGGGTTTGTGTCTCTCTCTGTGTTTCCTTAAGGTCCCCCAACAGGAGCTTGATAATGTTGTAAGAACTCAAGAGGAGGTCCTGAGACAAGTCATCGAAATGAAGTAAGAGTGCATGCACAAAAGAGGATGTAACCCACCCCCAGTTGGTTTCTGAGTTGTGTTTCATGTTGCCTTGTGCATATACAGAAGTGTTGGGACCTGGGATTTCCTTGCTCTTCATAACGCGCTTGAGAAAAGTGTTATCTTTGCTCAGTTAGCCATTATCATTGCAACCATGAATGATAGCAGAACAAAGAAAATTAGTAATTACAACAAAACGAAATGTGCACAATAATAGTTTAACTTATTTATCACACTACTGAGAAGGTAGAAAATTGGCTCTAACTTTAGAAGCCCCCAAGGCAAACCCTACCTCCACTGATTCATTATTGCAATATTATTTTGCAATAATATTGCAATATACATTATTGCAATATTATTTTGCAATATAACACATTATTGCAAGAAGCCAACAGAAAATAGAATTTCTGTCATTCAGACCTGCTAGCCCCCCTCCCCAAAAGCTGGATTGAGAAATTTTGAACCAATTGCAGAAAAGCAGGGTGATATATACATCTTCTGTAAAACCACTGCATTCTCTTAGAGGGTTAGAATGTTTTTCTAGGCTTCCTTTTTTTAATTTAAAGGAGTAGCAGCCAACCTGATGCCCTCCAGAAGTTTTGTAGGCTACAGCTCCCATCATTCCTGGCCATTGGCCATTCTGACTGGGGCTGATGGGAGTTGTAGTTTAACATCATCTGGAGGGCACTATATTGGGTAAGCTGCCTAATAGGAAGCCTCATTACCTTCTGTTTATTTGTGTAGGGCTCCTTTCTATTCATTTTTTTTTCTCTGTTCACTGCTTAAGCATTTTACACCGTGCAGCACCCAGTGTATTTACAGACTTCTAGGGGACTCTGAAATGCGAGCAAATACGTTTCCGTAAGGTTGTAGAGTTTTCCCCTAAAATAGCATGTGTTTGGGTAAACCGAGGTCGCTTTATGATGATAAAATGGGAGAGGGCTCCAGGTGGTAGGCCTGCGATACCAACAGTGGAGTTTTAAGTAGCTGTGTGGCAAGGTTAGTTGGCGCGAGAGGAGAGCTTTAGGACTGATAGTTGAGAGGACCGTGTGAATGAGCGCAACCTAGCTTGCTGGACAAAGTGTGGCCTTTGTGCTCTCTATGCAGTCCCACCTATGGAGCACTCTAAAGCAGTGGTAGCATGGTTAATGGTCAAGGATGATTGGAGTTAGTAGTTTGGAACACCCTAGAGGATTCCCCTTTGGCTACCCCTCTTCTAAAGCTTTTGCCAGGAAGCTGGCACTTGCCTCTCACTCCCAGAGAGAGATGTACCAAGTGTCGACACGTTCTTGGATACAGAGTAAGCACCCGCCCAAGCAGTTGTTTTGTGACAGATTCATTACTGGGCTCTGCCCATCAGAATGCCTGTGAGCTTGTGTCGCCCCTGTGTTCAGTTTGAAAACAAGAGAGGGACATACCTTGTAGGAAATGTTCTTGCAATCTTCACGCAACGGCTTTGAACCGTCAACGTTTATCACTATTAATGGTTCAAGGACTGCTCCTTCAGTGTGCCTAAGTAGGTCAGCTTTTATAGAATAAAGATTATAGAATGTACTTCCATTTTCACCCTTGTTTCTTGGGGACGGCTTTTATTTTAATATTCTTGGCAAATCTTAATGCCGGACAAGTAAATTAGATTTCCTTGTTAACATCAGAAGCCTGCCCTTTTAGTGACTACTTATTAAGAAAGCTTTTGCGTAACATCATCTTAATATTTTCAGCTTGAGATTAAAGAATGTCTTGCGGATACAAAACAAAAACAAATCAGTCCTGGCCTTTGTGGCCATCGCCAGAGGGGAAAAGACTTACTGTCCTTGTAATTTTCATATCAAGATTTGTATGTTTCCTAATCGCTTCATTAGAAAAGACTTCTAGCTTATGTAGAAGAAATTGGTCCGCTTCCCTTTTTGACCAGAGCATTGTTGAAATAAAATGCTCTGTGTTGAGTGTTTACTGGGATTTTTGATCCATAACATTTGCATTTCTGGTAACTTGACAAGTAGATGAGTTACTTGATTATAATCTTTAAAAAACAACAACAACCTTACTTAAGCCTGGGAATTCCCTGATAAATATGTAACGGTCTATATTTTTCTGGAACAATATACACATGTGGCACGTAAACAGTTCTATTTTAAATAATTGTTAGGGGCAAATGAGGCCAAGAGATACATTTCATCCAGTGACTTTGATGCCTTTGAGCCTTGGTCTCCTAAAACAGTATTCTAATCCCGAACCAATGTTGAGGAACCTGTGGCCCTTGGCTATGTTGTCTGGGGCTAATAGGAATCGTGATAACAGCAACATCGCATGGACCAGTTCCCAACTCCTGTCTTAAACAAGGTTCTGGGATCCAGGAGGCAGTTCAACTCCATGTTTTGCTAATTTAAATCTTATGCAACTGGTAACCAATGAATCATTCATATCTGCAAATGTTGCATCTTAACAATGCCTGCTTAAAACATGAAGCGTTTATGCTTAACTTCAGCACATAGCAACACTTAAATAAAGATGAGCTTTCCAGTGTGTTTGAATGTTTACACGAAGCAGTGATTTGAATCGGTTCTTTTAAGTAAAGTGGCAATCACTGTTATTATATGGCTGAATAAAGAGCTTTACTAAAGGCTACAGGGTAAGTCTCTGAACAAAGAGTTGCTGTGAAATCATCTTTTGTCCAAGCAAATGTGAAGTTTCAAGTAAATTAATAGAAGCAAATTTGGGGCATAGACTTTGATTATTCTGTTAACAATGAAAGGGATTATGATTCATATGATGATATGTCGCTGTAGATGCTAATCCTCTTTGCAACTGGAAAGAGGCATCACAACAAGAAACTTATATGAACATATTGATTAAGAAACAGGCCTGCCTCCCTTATCCAATCAGTTTAGATGTCTAATATCACCAGTTACAGCATCTGCACTTTTTGTGGCTTTAATTTTCTTTTCTGTAAGAGCAGAAAATGAATTTATTCCAAGATAATTCTGTGTATTGCATTGATGCACGCGGGAAATGAAATTTGTCGTATAAAAGGTAATCACGGGCCATGTCTTTAAATCTTTGCTTATCCCTAAAGCATATTCTGCTGCTTGAAACAGATTTTAGCTTCCTTAGAGTTTTGACATCATTTAAAGCTTTGGGAGACTTGGATTCAGACCAGTCTTTGGAACAAAGTTATAAGCCTTGCGACAGCTACAAAATATTTTATTGCACACAGCTAGGTTACCGAAGTCTGACACTGAAACACTGCAAAGCTGCATCATCTGCAGAGTAGAATAATAGAATTTTTTTTAGAATTCATTACTAAAGAATGGTGGGTTTTCTTACTTTATTTTTCCTTTTTTTAAAAAAAATTATTTCACTTTACTTCTACTTTACTTGGGCACTTTTATACCACCCAGTCAACTGTGCTGCTGATCAATGCTGTAATCTACTTACCTAGGAGTAAGTGCCATCTAACTCAGTGGGACCTAATTCTGGGCAGACATGTATAGGACTACACCTGAGGAGGGTAGATATAATTTCCAAATAAAATTGGGGTGCAGGGAGCCAGACTTGGACTCTAAACAACATCTGGATACGTACAGAATCTCCACCCCTTATGAAATGCATATAACTGTTGGGCTAGTAAAAGGGCTTTCCTGACGCCTATTCTAAAATACCTTGATTTGGGGCATGTGTCTGATTGGCTCTCCACACCCAGACAACACACGAGGCTAGCTAGGTGTGCACCTCTGGACAGCAGCAAACACTCAAACCTGCAGCTTGACTTGGGAAATCTTGAGCAGCCAGTGAGTTGTGCTGTCTTACCTGAAACACAGCCCAATCAAAAGGGAGCTTTAACCCCACCTTCCTTGGACTGGGCAACAGCAATGGTCGTGGTAGAATCTCACCCTTGGCTGCTCACTCCCATCTGCTGCATCTTGGCTCCATATATGGGAATAAGCAGTTGAGGTACACAAAGGAACTGTTTGAATAGAGTGCTTGCTCTTAGCTTGTTTCTCTTTTCCTTGGCCCTCGCAAGTATTGGGCCAAACAAACTGTGCTAAGAGAGTTGTTTGCCTCTGTTAGCTTTGCAGCTGTAAGGAGGCTAGAGAAGCTTTTGATCCTGTCTTAGGGCTGCCTACTTTGGGAAGGAGGGCGAACCTCTGTTTGGGAGGGGAAATATCACTAGATCACACTGGAGAGCCAGTGTGGTGTAGTGGTTAAGAGCAGTAGTCTCATAATCTGGGGAACCGGGTTCGCGTCTCCGCTCCTGCACATGCAGCTGCTGGGTGACCTTGGGCCAGTCACACTTCTTTGAAGTCTCTCAGCCCCACTCACCTCACAGAGTGTTTGTTGTGGGGGAGGAAGGGAAAGGAGAATATTGGCTGCTTTGAGACTCTTTAAAGGGAGTGAAAGGCAGGATATCAAATCCAAACTCTTCTTCTTCACTATTGAGTTTTTTTGTCTCTTTCCAGGAACTCTGTGGGAGAAACACTGAGGCTAGTCAGTGGTAGTCAACATGCTGCCTCTGCTGGTGGAATCTATGAAACAACCCAGCACTTCAACGACATCAAGGAGCATCTCCATGTAGTAAAGAGGGACATCGAACATCTAGTCCAGAGGAACATGGTACTGCAGCCTCTTGTCAAATGCGGAAGCAGTTTGCTGCACTGTGTCTGCTTGCATGCTACCAAGGGAGTGTTTTAAGGCCTGGCAAGGTGCCAGGGTTGGGCTTTTGACTTGGGCAAGGATCGCTACCTCATAGATGCTTGGATCCAAGGTGGTCTGTGACAATGCTAATTGGCTCCAAAGCTTCGGAGCCACTCAGAAGCCCCCCAAGGCTCCAAGGAGGAGGCTGTCAGACCAGGGCTGTGCATGTGAAATTCTGCACACACTTCCTTCCCATTGACATTCAGTTAGGTTTCCAAGGAAGCATGCTTGGGATGGTGATGCAAATTTGCTTTTTTTTCACCTGGTGCCTGTCCAGTCATTTTTGCACGCTTCTTGGGTGGATCTCTCTCTCTCTCTCGTTCGTGTGTGTGTGTGTGTGTGTGTATGTGTGTGTGTGTGTGAGAGAGAGAGAGAGAGAATATGCATAGCAGGAGACACTTGAGGTTTCACTGGTTTTATTGCTAAATTTTTATTCTGAAGTAATTTTGAGGTATTTATTGTTTTCTGATAGTAGGGCTGTCTTGAGTCATTTTGAGATTAAAGACTAAAACCCAAATGTCAACATTTGCTTGTAAAAACCTATATTGCCACTTTTTTGGATGGTGTTGGCATGATAGCTCATCTACCAAGGCTCACTCCTCTACAGGAGACCCACTGCCAAGAAGCCCTGGCCCCTGCTCCTCGTGGTTGCCTCTCTGCCTGCTTTTTTTCCCTTTCTCCCTGGCCCAGAGGGAAAAGACAGCAGCAATGAGCAGGAGGATTATCAATCACCCACCTGCTCACTTGACTATTGGGTCCCTTTCGTGGCCAGCAAGGACATAACAGTGATGAAGGGAAAGCAGCAACATTGGGAGCAGTAGTCATGAAGAGGTGGTGAGAAAATTGTCTTGCCAAAGGGCCCTCCGGAACCTGAAGTTCTAGAGTGATGCCCAAAATCTCTACCTGTCGGTAGGCTTGGTTACCTCCTGTGAATATACCAACACTCTGGTACATTCACAAGTATTCCTTGCACTCTCTTACACGGAAGCATAAGGGAAACCTTCCCTACTGCATATTGCATTTGCTGAGAAATTGTTCTCTTCCCTCTTGCTTTCTAGCCATCAAATGAAAAACCTAAATGTCCAGAGTTGCCACAGTTCCCATCATGTTTATCAACAACACACTTCTTTATATTTGTAGCAGTCCAGACTTTACTGTTCATCGGTTACATCATGTATAGGTAAGTTGGAATGTGTTTTGCCTGCATCGTGCCAGAATAGAATTGATTTCAGTGGCTCAAAAGTACAAAACAGTCCCTCCTAAGCAGGCATGAGTAACTGCAGAGAGGAAGGTGTAAAAACCTTCTCTTGTCTGAACAAAATGAAATAAATGGTAGGCTTTGCACTGTCATTGGTGCCAGGGTGACTTGGTAGCTAGCCAAAACTCCCTTTCCACCCTGCCCTCCAAGGTCTTCCTTGCAGTGTCAGAGAGAGTTTCAGAGGTGCTTGGAATTTCTCAGGTCCCCTGCCCAACTGCAGGGAGCCACCTTCTCTCGTCGTTCCAGTTCTGAGCTCAGTAAGAACCACCCTGTATCTGTATTGAGTCTCACTGAAACTCTGAAAATGAGACATCTCTGGCTGTTTTTCAAATCTCTGAAGCTCACTGTGAAGTGCCCAGTTCTTCTCCAGAGCTTGAGTTTAAAGGCACACTCTGGTGGATTTCTGACTTCAGACAGTTTTTCAGAATCACACACAAATACTTAGAAATTTTCTGCAGAGATGAAATCTGAGTGGGACTCCTGAGAAGGAGTCTCTTCTTTGTTTGTACACAGATCCTCCCTCTCTTTTGTGACCATCATTTCCAGGATCTTAACCACTTCATTATATTGTCTTTCATATTTCAGGAGTCTGGGCTATTTTTCCTCAGCCAGTCTGCATCCTAAAGCATGAACTAAGATAGTTGTGCCACCCCATCTTAAATTCCGCAGTAGGAAAGCGATGCACCCATGCCCAGTATTGAGTCTGTTAGGTTAAGCATCTCATTAGCAACTGAAGCCTGGCAACTCCCAATACATACCTCTGTAATCAAGGGATCCCAAAAGTTCAAAGTACACTTCTGCGGGACAAAGAAGCAATTGCACCGCCCTTTTTCTCACGTCAGCTTTTAAGATTAGCACTGCCTACACCTTTTCCTTGCCCTAGGGCAGGGCTGGCTTCCCCTGCCCCCCAGCTTGAGTGTTGCATTCACCATACTGCATGGCAGCAGTGATGTAGGGCCACGTAGCCACGGAACCTGTAGTTCCTTCCTGTGCACACCACACTCAGCCACACATAGTCACCAGGCATACTTGTGTGGAGGTGGAAGAAGGCTGCAGCCCCCAAAGCAATGGGGTGGAGAAGCCCACACCCCATCGAGGACCCTAATGGGATTCTTGCTGGGGAAGGGCAGGATTTCCTTCTCACTTGCTGTTTCTGAGGTGGGCGTGTCCTCCTTCCCCTCTGCTCCCCATGCAAGTTAATGGCAAGCGTGACCTCTCTGCTAATTTGGATAAGGAGAAAAAAAGAGAGACACTCCTCCTGTCTGGCTGCAGCAATGGAGAGGAGGCTGGTAAGCCACTTCAAATGGCTTTGCGGACCTGATTCTGTGGGCAAGTGACAGACAGAGATTAGTTTGCTAGAAGTGCCAAGTTCTGCAGACCACAAGTGGACAAGATTTTGCAGGCTAGGCAACACACTGCAAGGCAGCTGTGTTAACAATAGTCCTGTTGTCTCCTCTGTTTGTGCAGCATGCCCTTGGGGAATAGTTGATTTGCAATGCATAAGAGCAATTTTTGGGAGCCACTTCTCCAGCCACCCCCCACAGTTCCAAACTGGTGGAGGACAGAGAGTTTCAGGAGGGAAATGATTTGCACAGGAAAAGTGCAAATTGCCATTCTCTTCCCCCACCCACCCACCCACCCCTTCTTTGCTTCAAAGTTCCTACTTTCAAGGATCTTCTCCAACAGAGTCACTACATACAGGTGTAGGTAGTTTGTCCCTAAAAGGACCAAAAAGTTAGTGCAAAATAAAGTAGGTTAAAATGGCCACACTTCCACAAAGCTTTTTTATTATTATTTGAAAGAACCTGAAACAATTTTGAAAACTCAGCCCTAACCACACTTCGGCCTGCATGTCTGAAGAGTTGACTCAGTTGGTTCACATTCAGCTGGAGGGGTGGTTCATGCCTGTTCTGCTTCTAGTCTTAGCCCATAAAAAAGGGAGCCCAGACTAGTGCTTGTACCACTCTGGCTGATGTTTGCACCCTTGCTCTGAATTCTAGATCTGAAGTTCCTAGATCTGAAAGAGGTACTGCCTTGCTGAAATGAGCAAAAGGCTCCCTGTGTTTGGTTTTGCTAATTGCTCTCCCCTTTTTGTTTGCGTGCAGGACTCAACAAGAAGCTGCAGCCAAGAAGTTCTTTTGATGGCCAGTCTGTGTGCATCTGGTGTGTGCATGCAGAGCGTTACAGGAGTTGCAGATGAGGGAAACTTTAGTGTTTAAAATGCTTCAATATTTTAAATTATTGAGTGTTTACTGAATATGCTGAATTTCAGATAAAATGTAAAATTGACAATGACGCTGAGGAAGAAATGAGACCAGTTCTCTCCTTGCGTTTCCAGGAGATGTTGGAATATGCCCCTTAATTCTACTGTCAAGATACCTCCCAGGCAGAGAACTGGGACTGTGGTCCTGCTCGCACTGATTATTACATTATCTGATTTTGGGTGGGCAGGGGGCAGGAAGAGCTGCTGTAAAACATTTGTTACATATCAGATTTATTTGGGGTTGGGAAACCTTAAAATTGCATTCCCCTTCTGTTTTATGGAAAGAGGTTGCAAAACTAGCATTCATATCTTGGGCAAGTTCAGTCTGGTATGTTGCAAGCCCACCTTCAAAAATATGCACAATAACAGTGATCAGCAGAGACATTTAATCAAAAGGTCTTTAGAGCAACGATTCAGTGGACCAACACAAGGTGGAATTTTCTTGTGTGGCGACAACGGAAGAAAACAAGTCTGCCAAATACTGTAGTCCATTCAAGCATGTTTTGGTATAGTTCTTCTGAAACTGACCATACTTTTGTAAAAGTGTTCTTTAACCTCTCTTCAAGGAAGAGACCTTAGCTTGCATGACTTTTTAAAATTAATCTGAGTTCAGAGTATATGATATAGTGGTGGTCTTCTTTATTTTAAAAAAAAGTCACTGAGCAGTGTTGAAAGCCATGCTGATCCTGCAGTGAACTCTTTAGAATGTTCTCCAAAACGTTGAATACCTTTACCTGGGAACATTGTGAGTGCACATCAACCGTTTTCTTACAAACTGGCCCATTGTTGATCATCCCTGCTTTTGCTGTACAGGTGTTGTTTATAATCCGCTTAAAGTTTTTGGTGCCTCGCCGCCTTATCATGTAAACACATTACATGGGAATTCCCACGCCCCAACTGAAAATACAGATTTACTCTTGCCTTGTTTACATCTTGCAATTCGCTCTTGTTGCCTTCCAAATTGTATTCAAATGGCCATGGAAATTGTAGGCCTTTAATAGAATTTAAATCAGGATTTCTAACAATGTTTGACTTTAAGAATTGTATCCAGTGCTGTTCTTTTGCTTGTGGAAAGGTTTTTGACCCTGTGAACGGAGGAGTGAGGGGAGTGAGTTTTGCCAAATGCCCTTTCCCTTCACACCATCTCTGACTTTGCTGGAGGATTTGACAACCATCTGGAGCGGGGCTGGGGAGAGGCAATGGGGATTGCAGAGGAAATACACAATCAGCAAAAACTCACTTCTGTTCACAGGAGTTCTGCAAACGGAAGGACAGTATTGGAATCCACCCTGAACATTTTTCAAAAGGCAGCAACAGTCTACCACATTCAGTATTACGTACGTTAAAGGCATATTGCCCTTGTCAGCTTGGAAAAACTGAACAAATCTATGCAATAGTTTTCTCCTTCTCAAATGTGGTCTCCCCCCTTCCCTCCCTGCCATGACTTCAGTAACATTATGTGCTGAATTATAGATGTTTCTCATCAGGCTTTTATTTACTGTTTGTTGAAGGACCTGCTGCTCAAAACTTCAATTCATAATATGCAAATAAGGACAAATAAAACAGCAGCAGCAGCAGCAGCATTTTTAACTAACCAAAATCATACAAGAAGGCAAATTAACCTGCTCAGACTCACACCAGCAAGTATTTTTACAGGTGCCTTGGACTAAATGAAATACGTAAAAGCTACTGTTCTTTTTTTTTAATTAAAAAAAGGAACATCTGCTCAAGCTTTGCTCCCACCAGCACCAAAGAAAGATACGGCTTCTACTGCAGAAAGACTTTTCAGTGCTTTTTATGCTGAAAGAACTGATTTCAGTGAGATGTTTCTTTCTGAAATATCATTGGAGAAACGAGAATCTGCTTGTAGACGACATGTCTTATCTTCTTTCAACAAAATGTGAATCTTCCCAGCTGTGATGCATTCAATTTGAGAATTAAAATATTGAAGCAACCGGTAGTATTGTTATCTTGTGTCCAGGTGGGATCAAACTGGGTCTTGAAGTAACCTGTAGCCTGGGAAGTAATGCCAGAGCAATGCTTTTCTGAAAACAGCAGCATTTTGACCTATGTCTTGAATGGGAGTAGAAGGCTGCCAAAACACACCCCTTTTCAAAGGTGGTGTTCCAAACTGGTGCATCTTGACTTCATGCTAGCAAAAAGATCCCTGCTATGTGATCCCTGCCAATTCTACACATCTACCTGGCATGTTTGCTTCTAAACCGATCTACCCCCACTTTTTCATAATTCTCAGCTATACTCCTCTTTGTTCTGGCATGTGGTCAAATGTAAGCACATCTTTCAAAAGGCTACTTGTGTTAGCATTTCTAATTGGTGTAAATACTATTCCTTTAGTTTAGACTGCAAGAGAACAACGTACGAACCCAGTTTCAGAAGCACTTTGCATCAAACCGGTGCTGTGTTATTCACTGTTACACGTGATCGTGCTGATGATGGGTAAAATTCAAACAAGCAAGTGCAGAATGTTCTTAACTATGTACAGACCACCTTCTATGGGTGAAATCTACTGTTTAATGGAAAAACACTGCTGAAGATAACTTTGTATCGTCAACTCCTGTATGCTTTAAAATAAAAAAAGCTATCTTGTTCTCAAAATCCAAGCACTTAAAGGAAATTGGAAATGAATTTGAATAAAAGTACCTATTTTTAGCAATGATTTGTTGACATTTGTAATTTGGCAAAGCTGCGCTGGTAGCGGGAAGGAGGAACAAGATGCTTAAGGTGATTGTTTTAAAGTGATTCAACCTATAATTTGAAGACTTATCTGTATACAAAGTAAAATATCCCAAGTTTCCCCCCAGTATTACTCAGTCCGGGTGAGTGGGGATGGCAGTCTTCATCATTTGGACTGAATGCAGCCTCCATACCTTATATCCTAGCAACTTTTCCCAGGCCCTGCTTCTCACTGCCTGCCCTTGGCTGCTTCTGCGTGGCTGGGATGCCCTTGGAATCTTGACCACAACTGTGTCCATGCTCCCATTTAGTCTGCAACCACCACTGGTTTGAGAAGCGATGTGCCCACAGCATTAGCCCCAATCCATATCCATCCTTTTCTTATGAAGTACAGTCATACCTCATGTTACGTTTGCTTCATGTTACATTTTTTCAGGTTGCGTCCCGTGGCGACCTGGAAGTACCGGAAAGGGTTACTTCTGGGTTTCGCTGCTCCCGCATGCACAGTGACGCTAAATTGCGCTTCGCACATGCACACAAGCGCCAAATCATGCTGCGCAGATACGGCGCTTCAGGTTGCGGGCTTTTCATGTTGCGAACGGGCCTCTGGAACAGATCTCATTCGCAACCAGAGGTACCACTGTACTGCATTTTGATGTGTCTTCCCCCTTCCCTCCCTCCATGGGATCCATATTGAAGATGAAATTTTCTGCATCTTCTTCCTTTAGCCATCTGTTATGTATCTATACTGTAGTTGCCATAAATAATTCCACATTACAAGTGATTACATCCTTGCCAATGATTTTAACTCTTTACAGTGGTCTTTTAAGAATTTACTCCAGTCTTTTAAAAATACTTGATCTTCCTGGTTTCTGATCTTCCCCGTCAGTTTCGCCATCTCTGTGTACTCCATCAGTTTTGTCCGCCATTCTTCTCTTGTTGGGACTTCTTCCTTCCATCTCTGGGCTAGTAGCATTCTTGCTGCTGACATTGCATACATAAAAAGTCTCTTGTCCTCTTTTGGTATCTCTTCACCTATTATACCTAACAGAAAAGCTTCTGGCTTTTTTGTTTTTAAACATTTTCTTTAATTCATTATATATCATTTCCCAGAAAGCTTTTACCTGTGCACAAGTCCACCACATATGGTTAAAAAGTACCCTCCTTCCCTTTGCGTTTCCAACACAGGTTCGAACTAGTTTTATACATTTTCACAATTTTACTTGGTTTTAGATACCAACCACACATCATTTTCGACTTCAGTGCATTTCTAAGCCACTAATGTGTACAAAGCCAATGTCTCTTGCCTGCATGGAGAGACGTTGAGGTGCGTGAGAGGAGATACGATAGCCATCTTCAGATATCTTAAGGGCTGTCACACGGAAGATGGAGCGAGCCTGCTCTGGACCTATACCAAAGGTTTTGTGTTACAAGAAAGGAGATTTCGACTCTGCATTAGGAAGCACTTTCTGACAGGAAGAGCTGTTCAGCAGTGGAATGGACTCCCTCATGAGCTTGTGGACTCTCCTTCCTTTGAGGATTTTTTTAGCAGAGGTTGGATGGCCGTCTGTCATGGATGCTTTAGTTGAGGTTTTTGCATTGTAGGGCTTGGACTAGACCCTTTGGGTCCCTTTCCAATTCCATGATTGTATGACTGTGTGAGGGAGAGGGAGAGAGAGCACAGAAAACTGGCTTTCTCCTGTCTGGGATGTGGCCTAGTGCTTAAAGATAAACCTATTCATCTGCTCACATCTGCTTCCAGCCCTGCCAATCATAGTTTTCCAGGGGGTGATATTCCAGTCATTTTCAAAATAATGACTGGCAAATTAACAGTGCCCTTCCTCAGTGGCAGCATTCAGAGCTGCAAAGAGCTATAAACGTGGAAAAAATAATATACATTTAAAGTTGCTTTGGGCTAGTGTGTCTAGCTCAGTAGTATTTTACATGCCAACCTCTCCAGGCAAAGCTTATTGGGCTAGTGGGTTGTTGTTGTTTTTTGAAAGAATACAGTATATGAAAGCCATATCAGTCTTCTTTAATTTCCTATAAAGCAAATCAAAATCATATTGGACAACCTTGCCCAAGATGCTATCTTATTTCAAAAGGAAAGTTCATGTCTGCTGATTAACAAGTGATAAGCTTGGCTTACTGAACATCCTGTACTATTTTTAAGGAGTAGGGTGTCCTTTAATTAGAAAGGTACTAAGGTGGATTAAGGGATTAGCCAAGAATGACTCCTCCCATATGTCCAACGAAATGGGTGGCTCTGTTCGGAGGCCCATTCACATGGAAATAACGCAAACAGTTATTAAAGCTATACCCAAAAATGGTTGACATGGTTCTGTAGTACTCCTCAAAAAGAGCATGTTACAGCAAAACCACACCGCTCCTCCAAGCTATGTGGACTGTGCTGCAAAACCTTTAAGAGAAATCCCTGTTAGACATGCATTAAAATGTGATTCAAATCATGGGTATCCACCCCCTTAAAGATGTACAGATTGAAAGAAGCAGTGTTTTGAGCATAGTAGTACAGTGGTACCTCAGGTTAAGTACTTAATTCGTTCTGGAGGTCCGTACTTAAGCTGAAACTGTTCTTAGCCTGAAGCACCACTTTAGCTAATGGGGCCTCCTGCTGCCGCCGCACCACTGGAGCATAATTTCTGTTCTTATCCTGAAGCAAAGTTCTTAACCTGAAGCACTATTTCTGGGTTAGCGGAGTCTGTAACCTGAAGCGTATGTAACCTGAAGCATTTGTAACCCAAGGTACTACTGTAGTATTACCGTACTGGCCCCCCAAAAACCGCACTCCTCCCCAAAAAAAATTTCTGACTGTGAAAAGTTAAAATGCGGCTTATATTCGCAACCCTACAAAATTCCAGTATTCCAAATTCCAGGACCACCAGAAGCATGACAAAGCAGCGCCCATCCCATGCATAGTCCCCTGTCCTGTCCCCCAAGGCCGGGAAGGGAGAAAGCGAGGGGCTTATATTCAGGTATTGCCTTTTTTCCTTTACCCCCCCCCCTTGACTTTTAAATGTGTGGCTTATATTCTGGCCAATATGGTAATTACTTCCAGTGCTTCCAAATCTTTCTCTTTATTTGGTCGGCTTGTCTCTTTTATATCAGGGATAGGGAACCAGAGGTCATCCAGATGTTGCTTACTACATCTCTCATAATCCCTTATCACTGGCCATGCTGGTTGTGGCTGATGGAAGTTAAGAGTCCCGCAGCCTCCCCCTTTCCCTGTCTTATACAATTTCACTTCTTCCTTGTTTCTTTCATTCTGCATTATCAAAAATGTTTCCTTCGCAACTTGCCCTTTTCCTTTCGCACCACCAACCTGTTGTCAGTGCACAAATCTGGGCCTTGTGGCGACCAGCAACTGTCATGGCCTCAGGGGAGGGAGAGACACTGGGTTGATTTGCCAGTTGATTTGTTCTCAACAAAACTGTGCTATTTATTTTTGCCTATTTCCCCCATGCACCTGTTGTAAACAAAATCTGCCCTTTTTCCCTTATGGGGTATCCAAGAGCCCGTATAGAGTCCTTACGTGGGTTCCCTATTGGTAGGAGAAAATAACAGAGGCCAACTAGAGAATATTGAGAAGCAAAGCAGCTAGTAAGCCTGATCTTTATTGAAGTGTTGCAACAGGGTGCTCCCCTCACACGCGGGAAAGTAGGAGGACCCAGAACCAAGGTGTGCCTGCCCTTATATAGACATTTTAAATTCCCTGCCCTGGAGCTGAAGACCAAACCCCAGATACATCATACCTACATCACAGAAAAGGCGGTCTACAACAGACATTTGAATGTTGTTGTTTTTCCTGTCTGCCAGGTTATCTGATAATGCCTTATCTGATTGACATTCCTGGTAGTCTGGCCCTTCCTTTGAGATGGTTATTTCACAATTCCTGAGACAATGGGAAGGTTCCCTGACCCCCTCCCTCCTTGCAGAGAAAACATTGGGTCAGTTTGGGAGTCAAAATGGTTTCAGGGCAGTCTTCCTGTGCTGCTCCAGACATGTGGTCCACATATCTATGTACATGCTTGGTTGGTACATTTATGAACATTTATTATATATATAAGACCTTAAATTTTATTATTACACACCACACACAAATTTGCTGTGAATTAGGCTCCAATGCTCCAAAGCGTTTCCAAACACCATTAAGTTACTGTCATTTGCTTGATTCAGAAGTCCTCCATCAAAGACATTGGTGCCTAAAAATAGGACAGTCTATTGAGCCCTCCTTGTGACACTAATCCAAGTAAATGCTAAACTATTTGCAGCTTCTGCGTGACTTTGGCTCTCCAGCTAGTTATGTATAGTTGAGTATAAATTTGAGAGAGGTTTAGTTCTGGCTGAAGGGATAAAGTTGTGTCTGGACTATACCACTTCAGACTACCTTTTCACATTTTTTTTTTTACTTCAGACTATAAAGGGGGAGTCCTTGAATGAAAGACTGAATACTCCAATAAATAACATTTGCTCCTCTGTGACATCCCATTTTCTGTGTTCTGGGCAGGATTTTGTGATTTTAAAAATTAGGGCCCAGTCAGATGAGCTGCAAACCATAGTCTGAAATTAGTGGAGCTCAGAGGTTTACCACCTCAGTGATATACACTTGCTAATCTCTACATATTGTTTTATCTTATTATTTATTGTCAACATTTATATATCACCATCCCTGCCTTGCAGGCCATTTCCACCAGGCCTGAGAGGGTGGAGCCCTGACTGACTCCAGCTACAAAAGTTGTTGGGGGAGTTGCTGCTGTTGTTTTTTTGTGTGTCTTCATTTTAGATCTTCTGATTGGAAATTGTTAGGTTTGCTTGTGTATTTTATGATGTTTATAACTACTTTTGTTAGGTTGTGGTTATGTGTTTTTTCATGTTGTAAGTTGCCTTGAACTGTGGAAAGGTGGCATAGAAATAAAATTATATATGCATGTACCACCCTTCATCAAAAGATCACTAGGCAATTTACAACATAGAACTTAATAAATATAATATACAGTATTTCAAGGCATAACCCAATAGCCAGACAATATGAAAAATTAAAACAGTTCTTGTATACAGTTCTCTCATTCTTTGCTCTTTTTCTGGTAAAAAATATGTGAAGTGTTGGTACTGGTATCTTGATAAAAAAATACTGTGAGTGTTAGGACAAAATGGCTGCCACAAGCAGCAAAAAAAGGAGGTAACATTACCATACTACACATTAGTACATAATGCATAATGAAAACATCAGGAATAACTTTCTGACAGTAAGAGCTGTTTGGCAGTGGAGTGGTCTCCCTCTGGAGGTTGTGAACTCTTCTTCCTTGGAGGTTTTTAAGCAGAGGTTGGGTGGCCATCTGTCATGGATGCTTTAGCTGAGATTCCTCCATTGCAGTGGGTTGGAGTAGATGACCCTCGGGATCCCTTCCAGCTCTGAAATTCTGTGATTCTATGGTTCTATACTAAGCAACAATGTCAAAGTACAGTGGTACCTCGCGTTACATATGCTTCAGGTTACATACACTTCAGGTTACAGACTCCACTAACCCAGAAATAGTGCTTCAGGTTAAGAACTTTACTTCAGGATGAGAACAGAAATCATGCTCTGGCAGCAGGAGGCCCCATTAGCTAAACTGGTGCTTCAGGTTAAGAACAGTTTCAGGTTAAGAACGGACCTCCGGAACGAATTAAGTACGTAACCCGAGGTATCACTGTATACACAGTACCGGCATCTCAGCAATAAACTCCCCTGCCCCTGTTAAATATACTTGTAACATACTACGTACTTACCTCAGATGCAACTATAAAACATAATAGACATCTAATAATATAGCTCACATCTAATTATATGTGTCGTTAATTTCCCTCCTTAGGTACTTGATTCTACATGCCGGAGTATGAATGACTGGCAGGCAGAGAAAGATTTCCATAGATGTTTGGCACAGTGTTCCAATGGCGGACCACAAACCACTTAGGAATCTGAAAGAGCAGACCAGGCTGAAATCCAGTGGCCAATGGGATAAAACAATATTAATGGATAAAAGGATTGATTCTCGTTTAATGACGAATCCTATTCCCCCCCTCCCTCCTTCCCTGCAAATCTCTCTGGTCCATGGTTTGCTGACCCGTATCGCAGGATGCTCATGCAATCAACCAGGTTCCGCCATTTAAACTAAGCATCTCCCATCAATCAAAGGCATCTCTTGCGCTCAGAGGTCTTGAAACAACGGGCATCTTCCCATTGTCTCAATGTCGGCAAATTTTGGGGTGTTTTTTTCTTTTTTAAAATGACAATTGGCTTAAGGTATTAATATAAAAAGTAGGTGGCTGCATCTAATGATTTTTTCCTCCGAGTAATCTGAACCATCTGCCTCTGGATACTAAGGAGTTCACTGCGCTAATCCAGATTATGGCTGACAAACTGTTTTCGGCGTAGAGTTTTCTGTAGCTCCGTGCCCTTCAAGATCTGTGTGCAAGGCTGTAGAAATTCCATTTGCCGAATAGTTTACTCTTTTTCCTTTCGAGGTCGCGTCTCTCTGCTCTTGGCTGGTTTTTCAAATTTCGGAAGGGAGCCGCTTTTGGGGCGAAAGGAAAGAAGAACATGGCTTTCCTAATGAAAAGCATGTTGAGCAACCAAGTGAAAAATTTGGGACTTGGTGGAGGGGGTGACGAAGCCAAGGAAGAGGCAGCCCCCGCTGACCCAGCCGCAGCCGCAGGGATGACCCGGGAAGAATATGAGGAATATCAAAAGCAAGTGATAGAAGAAAAGTGAGTATAGATTCCTGTATTATCAGCTTGTAACTGATCCACTCTGTCTCAGTCTGTGAACAAGATAATAAAACCACAGGGGACGTATATGGGTAAAGTCTTTCTGCTACTTACTCTCAAGAAGTTCTGTTGATTTTTCATGTCACTGTCTCCTTGAGAATTACACCAGGGCATTTTAATTCCCTTCCTCCAGATTACTAAGAGAGGGGGAAAGAGAAACATCTTGAGACGTCCCATATAATGATAGCTGTATGAACAGAACCATATTCTTTTGTGGTTAGTGCGTCACAATGTCCCTCAATCCACTGAAGCATTTTGACCAGTTCAACAGATGCCTCGTTCGGCTGGTTAGTTTTGATTTTATTTCTGTAGACTAAATGAATGGGAGGGGAAGTTGTATTCCCCCCCCCACCTAAAAATAAATGAATACATGGGGAATTAATGCTCAGTGTTATGTGAGCCTTCCTTTGAAAGTGCTATATAATGTGCTTAAAATAATCCCTGGCTTTTTCCCCCTGCGATGAGTCATTACAATTATGCAAAAAAAAATAAATGGAAAGTATAGTCTGCTGTAATTTAATTCTCTTTATCTAGAGGAGAATCTACTGATTTTAAAATCATAAGCCTTTTCATTTGTCCTTCCTCTGCCCAAACTTTCAAATATACAGTACACATAAGTAACTGTTCTTACTTGTTAAAACGAAGCCGGGTATTTTTAAAGTTGTAGAAAAGCTCTGTGAAATGTTAACACTGTCAAATATACTAATGATATCAATAATCTGCCTGTACGCTCATGCAAGGGAAAATGAAAGGGGTTCAGTAATAAAAGCATTAAAGCCAAGCACAATTGAAACTCCAAAAACAATTGAATTTCAAATCCCTAGTGCATCATTTCGCTAATGATCAATTACATAATGGTTGTCTAAATCCCACATCTAAGATGATTAAGGGTGAAAGGTTAATGATCTATGGAATTTAAGGCAGACCAGGTTATATTTAGAAGTTGTCATTTCTGTGAGGTGGACTTCTAAACGTATGGAATCTTAAATGCAACTTCTTTATGCTGGACAGTTCTTAGCAAAAAAAAAAGTGTACATCAGGGAGCGGTCAACTTCCTTCCCTCCTTTAACACCTGGAACAAATACAATCTTTGCATAGGTGAAAGACGCCTTTCAATACTGCTTTTTAAGCCAAATTGCATCAAATGCTAAAAGGTGTTTCTTGGCTGAGAACAGAATTTGCACGTATTTCAGGACTGGAATGAAACTTTTTACACAGAGAAGGGGGAAAAGCTGCCACTATGAAAATGAGTGATTAAGGTCACTTCTGGATTGTCAACATTTCCAGGTGGGATTCAATGACATACCAGCAAATTCAGGTAGCGCCATTGAAGTCGTTTTGGAACTCTTGCGCAACAAACCCGTCCACCATCCCCGACAATCAGACTTTGGGGGTAAACAAAGTGATGGGGATACTCCCAGCAAAGTGTGGGATGACACCTGCTTGGTCCAACATGGTATAACCTCCCCGCAAACAAATCGGAATGAATAAGCAGCTGGCAGCATCGCCCGCAAACCTTGTGCAAGCAAATCAGGATGAGTGCTCAATAACCAGGTCATCTGGAAGAGGCCCTAGCCGTCAAGAGAACTTGGTAATGGGCGCAACATACCCCCTCCCCTTGTAATATCTCGGTTTTACAGCTGAATAGGCCGAAGTTCACAGAGGTTAAATGACTTGCCAAAGGTCACACACTGAATCAGTGGATCAGGCTGGATTAAAGGCCTTGTGACCCTACGGTTTTCCCTCTCTGGTTTTCCCTGTTTCCCTGTATTTGCGACTTCGTCAGACGCTCAGAATGCAGCAGTGCTGCCAAACTGTAAATTCTAGAAGTCTGCAAAGGACAAATGTGAGATAAAGCCCACAACCAAATAACCATGAACGTTATTCAGCCATGAAAGTGACAGCACTGGGGACAGGGAATCAAACTGATGATCTCCACCAGGCTTCCTTGGCCATCCAGATGTTTTTGGCCTACAACTCCCATGATCCCTAGCTAGCAGGACCAGTGGTCAGGGATGATGGGAATTGTAGTCTCAAAACATCTGGAGGGCCGAGGTTGAGGAAGCCTGATCTACACCATACCTTGAAAACACACAACTAATGTCTCTCTTCTTTCTGTTCTTTGCAATATTTCATATATTTCTCCTTACAAAACTTCTTGTAGTCCTACTAGCATAATTTGTTGATTACAGTTGCTCTTCAAATAGTTCATAAATTTCTTCCAATCTTCTGTAAATCTCTGGTCCTGCAGGTTTCGAATCCTTCCTGTCATTTTATCCAATTCTGCGTAGTCCATTAAATTTGTCTGCCATTCTTCTTTCATCGGTATTTCCTCTTGCTTCCGTTTCTGGGCCAACTATACTCTTGCAGCTATTGTTGTGTATAAAAATAGGTCTGCATTTGTGCTTTCAGTACTTCACCTTTAAGAAACTTCCATCTATCTTGGACTCTCTTCTCTCTGAGTATTTCTGACCATGGGATATCATTCGGTAATGCTTTAAGCATTTTGGAACTGGCCTTCTTAAAGTTCAGAGTGCATGTTGAACTGCACTTAACCTTCCTTCACCTCTGTATAACGGAACCCAAGAGAACAATATCACTTCCTCCCAAGGTTCCCTGTACTTCTACTTCATTGATCAGCTCCTCCCTGTTGGTGAGGACCAGGTCTAAGATAGATCCCCTTGTTGCTCCTCCCACTTTCTGAGAAATGAAATAGTCAGCGAGGCAATAGAGGAATTTGTTGGACCTTACATTCTTGGCAGAGATACACCAACAGATACAGTGGTACCTCGGGTTACATACGCTTCAGGTTACAGACTCCGCTAACCCAGAAATAGTACCTTGGGTTAAGAACTTTGCTTCAGGATGGGAAGAGAAATCGTGCTCCGGCGGCGCAGTGGCAGTGGGAGGCCCCATTAGCTAAATTGGTGCTTCAGGTTAAGAACAGTTTCAGGTTAAGAACGGACCTCCGGAACGAATTAAGTACTTAACCCAAGGTACCACTGTATTGGGGTAGTTGAAGTCTCCCATGACTCTCCTTTTTGAATGTTTGGCAATCTGCTGTAGGAAAGCATCTTCTAAATATCCAGTTCGGCTTAGAGGTTTATAGCAGACACACTGCATGGTCACAGCTGTTTCTCTCTCTTACAATTTTTACCCATATAGTCTCCATCTGGCTTCCACGACCCAGGTCATGGTTCTCTTCACATGTATACGCACCCTTTACATATAATGCTACTACTCCTCTCTTTCTGTATGGTCTATTCCTTTTTAATAGGTTATGCCCCTCGATTTCTACATTCCAGTTATGAGTCTCCCCCACCAGGTTTCAGTAATGCCTATTAGGCCATATTTGCGAAGTAGCAGCTTCCTTCTGAACGCTCATCTTTACATATCTCTCCAGGATGATCATGCAGTATGGAGGTGTCCACTGCTACAGTAGAGGTCTTCTGCTAAAAGCCACCCCATGTGTCTTGAATGGTGATTGAGGAAGGCACCATTCCAACCTCCTCTTAAACTTTGCCTTCCTTCCACACTCACCCAAAGGCCTTCACTTCCCAGTTTCAGAAGCATGGCTTTAAGCTAAGTGCTTCCTAGAGGCCCAAAGCAATGCACATGTCCCTCTGAACTTCCATGTTCAGAGACAGTAGGTGCTAAGGATACCATTCTTCATCTTGCCTATCTTAGGGGCTTCCTTAAGGCCAGTGTTGGAAGCAGGATGCTGCAGTAGGTGGAACTAATGTCTGGTCCAGCACTTTAGATGCTGCCCAACTACTAGTGTGGTGTAATGGTTAAGAGCAGTAGTCTCGTAATCTGGTGAACCGGGTTCGCTTCCCTGCTCCTCCACATGCAGCTGCTGGGTGACCTTGGGCCAGTCACACTTCTCTGAAGTCTCTCAGGCTCACTCACCTCACAGAGTGTTTGTTGTGGGGGAGGAAGGGAAAGGAGATTGTTAGCCACTTTGAGACTCCTTAGGGTAGTGATAAAGCGGGATATCAAATCCAAACTCTTCTTCTTCTACTACTAGTATAGCTGATGTATGTTCATTTCACTGAATACTAGTTGCTGGAGGGAGCTATTGCCTTCATGCTCTGCTCTGCTGCTGGACTTCCCAGACACATCTAGCTGGCCACTGTGAGAACATGATATCCCTGGTCAGACCTGGAAGGGCCTCACTTATGTTCTTGCTTATTTATTTATACAACTTATATGCAATAGTCTCAAAATCGCAGTACAGTGGTACTTCAGGTTAAGAACTTAATTCTTTCTGGAGGTCTGTTCTTAACCTGAAACTGTTCTTAATCTGAGGTACCACTTTAGCTAATGGGGCCTCCCGCTGCTGCCACGCCACTGCTGTGCGATTTCTGTTCTCATTCTGAAGCAAAGTTCTTATCCCGAAGTACTATTTCTGGGTTAGCGGAGTCTGTAACCTGAAGTGTCTGTAACCTGAAGCGTCTGTAACCTGAGGTACCACTGTACAAAAAAGAATAGGTAACGGGACCCCTGACCATTAGTAAGAGCTGGCATGGCAGAAGTTTATATAATTATGTTAAGGGTAAAGGGGTAAAGGGACCCCTGACCATTAGGTCCAGTTGTGGCCGATTCTGGGGTTGCGGCGCTCATCTCACTTTATTGGCCGAGAGTGCCGGCGTACAGCTTCCGGGTCATGTGGCCAGCATGACTAAGCCGCATCTGGCAAACCAGAGCAGCGCATGGAAACGCCGTTTACCTTCCCACCGGAGCGGTACCTCTTTATCTACTTGCACTTGACGTGTTTTTGAACTGCTAGGTTGGCAGGTGCAGGGACCGAGCAACGGGAGCTCACCCCGTCACGGGGATTCGAACCGCTGACCTTCTGATCGGCAAGTCCTAGGCTCTGTGGTTTAACCCATAGCACCACCCGCGTCCCACAAAAAAGAATAAGAATCAGTTAAAACTATGAAATCAAACTTCAGTCAAAATGCCTGCTGGGATATGTGTGTGTGTGTTGGAATGTCAGTCAGGAGGGTGGCGGCCTGTCGGACCTCCTCTGGATGGGAGTTCTACAAAACTGGGCTCCCAGTACTAAACACATGGCTTCTGGTGGATCCAAGCCATGAGAGACCAGTAACAATGGCTCTTCCAAAGACCAGGTCTGAGATACCTCAGTTGGCATGAGACTCATAATCTCACGGTGGTGGGTTCGAGCCCCAAGTGCTCGATGACTAGATGACCCTCATGATTCCAACTCTATGATTCCATGATCTCAGTAACTGGGCTGGGATATATGGGATTAGGCAGCCCTTGAGGTACCCTGGGCCCAAATAGTTAAGGCTAGAAATGGGTTAGTGTGTAATGCAGCCTGAGACTAAGGAGGGGGACTCATTGTTGAGAGCTGGTTGCTGGGAGCAAAGTACAGTTCGAAATATTCTTTGGGATTTGGGGGGATGTGCTTTAAGTGCATGGTGTGTATGTAATCATTTCCTTCATGATGTTATTAGAATATTTATCTTGCGCTTGTGTGGTTTTCCGCAATGTCTTCTTCTGTGGTGCAGCCTTCCTTGCCAATTTCTTAGCCATCCATGATGACAAAACCTCCCTTTTCTGTTCCCAGGATGGAAAGAGATGCAGCCTTTGCAACAAAAAAGGCCGAGAGAGCCGTCCTGAGGGTCCATTTGCGAGAGAAGTACAGACTCCCAAAGGTAAGATCATATGTGTTTGGGGTTTGGTTTTTTTAAAAGCAAACTTTTCTTTTAATGTTTTCCCTCTGCCCTCTGACTCAGTAGCCCAGGACCTAGCAAACTAAGGTCTGTGGGCCGGATCAGGCCTAATCGCCCTCTGGATCCGGCCCGCGGATGGTCCTGGAATCACCGCTTGGATCGGCATGATCGTTTGTTCTGCGCCCTATTTTTTTTTTGCTATTTTTTTCAGGCACTATTTTTTGCCATTCATCACCCCTTCACACACACTGCGGCGGCACCTCCTCCCTCCCTCTTCTTGGCTTCTCCCCGCCCTCCAGGGGGAGGGAGCTGGGCTTTGATTGGTGCCAGCCAATCCAAAGCCTCGCCACCCTCATGCTGAGGTGCAGCCCAGACTCGCCACCCGCCTACCAGCCTCTCCGTCCATGGCCTCTCTGTGGACATTGTGACAGGCACTTTGCGGGGCTTTGGCTGGAGCTTGGTGCGCCTGCCAGGAAAGGAGAGGTGCCTCCATCACCGCTGGCTCCCAACCACAGGCAGAGCGGAGGAAGGAAGGGGAGGGGAGAGGCTGGGGTGAGAGAAGCCCCCCTCTGTTGTGCGCGCATGCAGTCTGGCCCGCCACAAGGTCTGAGGGGTGGTGAACCGGCCCCCTCCCTAAAAAGTTTGCTGACCCCTGCAGTAGCCCATCATTTTTAAACAAAATGTAAAATGTCCCATGTTGGGGTTGCAATCAGTACAAGAGGGAACAACAGAGATTGTTTAAATATTAACCTAAAGATATATATGTGTGTGTGTTCTTGCCTACTTATCTTTGTGGAGAGAGAGAGAGAATACATATACATATACATATACATATATACATATACATATGATACAGATACATATACACCTTTAGAAGACATCTGAAGGCAGCCCTGTTTAGGGAAGTTTTTAATGTGTGGCATTTTAATGTATTTTTTATCTTTTTTGGAAGCCACCCAGAGTGGCTGGGGAAACAAATAAAATGGGCGGGGTACAAATAATATATTATTATTATTATTATTATTATTATTATGTGTGTGTATTATTACACACACACATATGTGGAAAAGTACGGTAGAATTGTTGTCCTCTCCAACCTGATTTACCAGGAAACCCCTGACTGTTTTCAGCAACAGGTTGAATATTTCTTTTTTGGTGTCCCTGCTCCTGTGCATTAAACAACACCTTGGGATATATAAATGAAGTGTGTGACACCTTTTAGGGAGAGAGGGCTAGTTTTCAGAGGGCAGTCCTCTGTTCAAAGATGGAGGGCTGCTCAGTCCAGGCCTGGTTTAAAGATAAAGTGACCATTATTCAGGGAGAGCAGGTGAGGCCCCTAAATTGCCCACCAGCAGTGAGCACCCTGGCAGCATGTTGTACAGGCACACAGATCACACAATCACTGTATTACCCACTAGTCTTTTCCACTATAGTACTATTTAAATTATTTCTCAATTTGCATGTGTATACATTTAAAGATGCCTCTGCGAATTGAATGCGAATTCCCTGCCCCACTTTTGTCCTCTTTATTGGCAATGTATATAAACTGAGATCTTCAGTGCTGCTGATGCCTTGGGGGTGAAGGGAGGCGAGAGCAACTGCAAGTAGCCTTCCACATGCCTTACCCCCCCCTTTCCCTCCCCCCAAATCCACAGTATATCCAACCTTTCGTTAAAATGCAGCATATCAAAGAAAACAGACCAAACCCACCTGAAAAACAGCAACAATTCGGCAGCAGAAACACCAGTCTCCTCCAGAGGCCCCTAGGAAAAGAAAGGCTGTTATTGGGGCCGGGGGCGGGGGGGACACAACACAACTGTCTCCAGTGGAAGGGAGTTCCACAGCCAGGGTGCCATAACAGAGATGAACACTCCCCTGAGCCAAGTCTAACGCAGATCTAATGTTCTGCCACCCACTAACATACAAACGGGAATGTCTTAAAAGGTGTGTACAGTATCTGAACATTAGTGGAAGCAGGTGAGGTGAATGGCAAAGCTACCTGGGGAGCGTAATGCCTTTTCAACGGGAAGTTTAAAGCTTTATATAAGTCTGAAGTGTTTTTCATCACCAGGCCAGAACATTGCGTGACTACAGTCTGCAATTGAATTACATGATGGCTAAATCTTGGTTATTAGGTTTTAACAGCTGGACTTAGTTTCTAAGTATAGAGAGAGAGAGGCTGTGTGACTTTCTATCTGTATTTTGTTTACTGTTCAGCAGTATAAAGCTACAAGAAAAATCCTGTGTTAGTAGTTCAGCTCACATTCTGAGAGTACAGTATTGTTACACGAGCTCCAATTCAAGCAGTGAGATTTGACGGGTTCCAGTTCTTACTCTAAGGTTTCTCTTGCCACATAAGGAGCCTACAAGCTTGAAATTTGAAGTTTGAATCCTAGAGTTGGAAGGGACCACAAGGATCATCTAGTCCAACTCCCTGCAATGCGGGAATCTTTGACCTGATTTGGGACTCAAACGCATTACCCTGAGATTACGAGTCTCATGCTTGACATAAATGTATTGCAATAAAAGCCATGCACTAATCAACAAAACAGGTCCTATAAAACAGCAGCAAAACTTCAGCAGCTAAAACCTACCACTGATAGACAGAAAAATAACCAGAATCCATCAAATGCCTGGGGAGAAGAGAGTTTTTCAAGTGTTGCGAAAATGATGTTAATGATGGTGCCAGGCAGACCTTGCTGGGAAGAGCATTCAACAGGTGGGGAGCCACAACCGAAAAGGCCCTCACCTTGTCACCATCCTTCAAACTTCCTGGTGGGGAGGGCACCCGGAGGATAACCTGAGAGGAAGAGCAAAGGGTCTGGATGGGTTCATATTGGGGAAAGTGGGGTGAGAAAAATGGTAGCTTGGTACTGAAACATTGTTAGCCACTGCTTCGCACAGGATATGCCTGGTCAGGATCGGACCAAACCATCAATTGTGTGTATGTGTGTGGTGGGGTCCAGCCCAGCCACAATCGCATGACAATGTTGTTCCAGGTGGGCATGTTCTTTAGGACTAACTCCAAAAGCTGCAGATCCACAGGAGTGGCAGCCTTGTGTGGTCAACATGGAGAGCCCATGCGCATAGAATTGTATGCACAGAAGTAGGAATTCAATGCTGTGCTAAGGTCATCATTCCGTCAGGTCAAGTATTTCGGTTTGCCAGACAAAACAATTGCCCTTTCTTCCCTGCTCTGCAGTGTTCCAAGCATTCTCTGACTCACCCCAAGACAATTTTGGTGGGGCATGGGGGAAGAGATGGGGGTAAAGGGCTTCTGCTGATGGCAATCATTACTTGAACCCCACCCATAACCTCTCCTTTCCAGATATCCTGCTGAAGGCTTGGATGCCAGTGGGGCTGGTTCAATGGCCGTAGTGCTACAGTTCCCTATCCATTTGTTTACAGACCAAAAGGAGCAAAGAGGCCTATATCGTTATGAGTTTGTTGTCTGGTTACACTGCAAATGGGCCTGTCACCACTGTTTTGACTCCAGGAGTTTGCAGATACCAGACCCTCAATGTGTCCCTATTTTCCAGGGACGTCCCTGATTTAGAGAATCTGCCCCAGTTTCGGATCAGTCCTGGAATGTCCCCCTTTTCCTTAGGATGTCTCTATTTTCACTGGAGAAATGTTGGAGGGTATGGCGTTATCTGTATGGCTGTCAATGCTTCCTATTTTTAAACGGAAATTCCCTTATAGGATTCCTCACAAGAAAAGGGAAAAGTTGACAGCGATGGTTATCTGACCCCCAAGCCATCTGAAAACAATCCTGTATAGGGAAGTTCTTTAATGTTTAATGTTTTATTACCTTTTTTATATCTGTTGGAAGCTGCCCAGAGTGACTGGAGCAACCCAGTAAGATGTGTGGGGTATAAATAGTAGAATTATCATTATGAAATGGAACGTCCCTATTTTCACCAGAGGAATGTTGGAGGGTTTTAAATACTTAAAGCTTTCCTAAGAGCTGTGGGATGATCCTCAGAATGGACACTTCACTTGAAGTGGTGAGTCTTCGATGAGTGCACTTGGCAGGTCTGTGTGAGAAACAACCGTTACAAAGATGAGATGAGAAAGCACAAGAGACATGAATTAAGTCAAGAATTGCACAGTGGCATATCACTGTGGTGTAACAGTCAGTATTGGACCAGGACTTGGGAGATCTGGGTTTGAATCTGCACTCAGCCATGAAGATCACTAGGTAGCCTTGGGCCAGCCACTGTCTCTCAGAACAGCCTACCTCACAGGGTTGTTGCTTGAGGATAATAGGGTGGGTGAGAACCAAGTACACCACCCTAGGTTTCTTGGAGGAAAAGGTGGGACATAAATGTAATAATAAATTAAAATAAATAGAGCCCAATTGTCAAGAGTTGTGCGCAACAGGGAGGCACTGGCAGATCCAGGGTAACCCCAATGTTTGCAGAAGCACAAAATTTTGTTGTTGTTGTTGTTTAGTCGTTTAGTCATGTCCGACTCTTCGTGACCCCATGGACCAGAGCACGCCAGGCACTCCTGTCTTCCACTGCCTCCCGCAGTTTGGTCAGACTCATGCTGGTAGCTTCAAGAACACTGTCCAGCCATCTTGTCCTCTGTCGTCCCCTTCTCCTCGTGCCCTCCATCTTTCCCAACATCAGAGTCTTTTCCAGGGAGTCTTTTCTTCTCATGAGGTGCCAAAGTACTGGAGCCTCAGCTTCAGGATCTGTCCTTCCAGTGAGCACTCAGGGCTGATTTCCTTAAGAATGGAGAGGTTTGATCTTCTTGCAGTCCATGGAACTCTCAAGAGTCTCCTCCAGCATTGATGCTTCAAAAGCATCAATTCTTCGGCGATCAGCCTTCTTTATGGTCCAGCTCTCACTTCCATATACAGTATAGACAGACAGACAGACAGACAGAGATAGATAGATAGATAGATAGATAGATAGATAGATAGATAGATAGAGGGAGGGGGGGAATCTAAGTGGGAAACTGCCAAATACAGCCCAGAGAGGACTAAGGCAGAAAGCAGGCAGACTGTTGAGAGGGAGTATGAAAGAACTGAAAACCAAGTGTGCACACAACTGGGACTGATGGACGTTGTAGGCCAAAACATCTGGAGAGATTCTAGCTTGGAACATCATAATTTTGTCTTTATGATCAGTTTACTAACTGATATAAATAGTGGAAGGAACCCTTGGGCATCCTGAACATTTTAACACAGGGATGGGGAACCCCTGGCTCCCCAGATGCTGAACTCCAATTGCCATCAGCCCTGCATGGCAAATGATGAGGGAGGATGGAATTTGTAGCAGTCCATCAACATCTGGAAAGCCACATGTTCCCCACCCCTGATTTAAGGCGTTGCCAAAAGAGGGAATTGATTTACCTGGGGCAAGAAAACTGGGGCCGTCCTTTGGTGAAGGAAATGGAAAAGTAAACGCTTCATGTATAAAACATGGCATTCTTCAAAGGCTTAAAATGCTCCGTTCCTCAAACCACTCAGCCAAATGAATGTGGTGCACTTTGAAATTCCCTTTCCCGTTGTAATGCTCCCGTTTAATCCAGTGGTAATGCAAGCAAAATTCAGAGCCATTTGAATCAAGGAGACGGATACATTACTTTAATTGGGGATTAAACCAAATTCATCTTCCTACTTCTGACCGCAGGCAGTGAACGTGCATATCCACACTGCAAGCTCAAACTGGCTTCGGGAACTCTGGGAATTATACTTCTCTGAGGGGCAAGAGGAATCTGCATCAGAAATTGCTCAGCACTTCACGGGGCTACATTTCCCTGACTTTAGTCTACATTGCTTTGGGGGAGGGATGGTTCTAGTAGACCCAATTTGAGTCGCACAACTCAAATTGATTAATTCTTTTGTTGGATATATTTCAGCAACCCTAAATTTTGAGAGTCAGTAGCACAGATGTTGTAAACAATCCCATTAAAGAAGATAATGGTAGTTACTCAGAGCTTGTTGGGGGTTGTGGAGGGGTCCCCATAACAATTCAAGCCCAAAATGGATGTCCACCACTGCTAAGACCCCATGGTGGTTTTGTTTATCACTTGTATCTCTCTGCGCAGCTCAGTAGTTCTATACCTGATAGTCATCAAAGGGGTTGCTCTTCCAGATGCAGTGGTGCCCCGCAAGACGAACGCCTCGCAAGACGGAAAACCCGCTAGACGAAAGGGTTTTCCGTTTTGGAGGCGCTTCGCAAAACGAATTTCCCTATGGGCTTCCTTCACAAGACGAAAGCCCATAGGGAAATCTCCGGGACAGTGGGGAAGCGAAGTGCGTCTTCCCCACTGTCCTCGGACCTCCTCCGAAGGCTGGCGGTGGGGCGGAGAGCCCTTCTCCCCCCGCCAGGCTTCGGAAGGCTCCTCCGAAGGCTGGCGGTGGGGTGGAGAGACCTTCTCCCCCCGCCAGGCTTCGGAAGGCTCCTCCGAAGGCTGGTGGTGGGGTGGAGAGACCTTCTCCCCACGCCAGCCTTCGGATGACTGTCCTGAAGACTTGTGGTGGGAGGAGGGTTAGGGTTAGGGTTAGGGTTAGAATGCTGTTCTGAATGTTGGCGGTGGGGAGGAAAAACCCTCCTCCCACCGCAAGCCCCGGGAACAGAGGAGAAGCGCTGCGCGCCTTCCCCTCTGTTCCCGTACCTGTCCTGAAGGCTTGCGGTGGGGAGAAAAGCCCTTCTCCGCACCGCCAGCCTGGCAAGCGGTCTCCATAGGAACACATTAATTGATTTTCAATGCATTCCTATGGGAATTTTTCGTCTTTCGCAAGACGAAAAACTCGCAAGAAGAAAAAACTTGCGGAACGAATTAATTTCGTCTTGCGAGGCACCACTGTATGTAGACCAAAAAGAGCAGATCCCCATTTGTCCTGTGTTTGTGGCATTGCTAGAGTTACAATGAAGTCCAAGAAACGAACACAGATAATAATAATAATAATAAATTATATCCCACTCTCCCCAGCCAAAGCCAGGCTCAGAGCGGAGAACAACAGTAAAGTGATACAACATTCTAAAATCATTTCATTATAAAATCAGTTCAAATCAGATTAATGGCAACCATTGGGCTAGAGTTCTGTGAGGATTGGCAAAGGAGGGGGTTAGGCTGTGCCCTGGCCAAAGGCCTGGTGGAACAGCTCTGTCTTGCAGGCCCTGCGGAAAGATGTCAAGTCCCGCAGGGCCCTAGTCTCTTGTGACAGAGCGTTCCACCAGATTGGAGCCACAGCTGAAAAAGCCATGGCTCTGGTTGAGGCCAGCCTAACCTCTCTGTGGCCTGGGACCTCCAAGATAAGCCCAACCATCGCTGCCACCAAAACTAAAAGAAGCCTCTCCAGACATCTTGTTTATTATGCATTCATGATTGCTTGTGCTCATGATGGTATTGGGGCAGTTACATGTGATCCCATTTTTATTTTATTTTTTGTATATAATTTTTATTTGTTTTCTTTTCTAAAAACAAATATCAAAATCATTTCCAATCATACAAAAACAAATATCAAAATCATTTCCAAACATACATTCTACATCGCCCCCCCCTCCCGTTGACATCCTTCAGCTACCCCTCCGCGCAGGGAGAGTAGGCGGCGACTAGGCGTCAAAGAGCTTCTTTGCTGGAAGAAGTTCAAGAAACGCCCACTGACGGATTCTGCCAGCGATTGAAACAGCCACGGGTGAGTGGCTGTCCGGACAGAAAGGGTTCACCCAGGTAACCCAGCCAGGTGGG
Source organism: Podarcis melisellensis (assembly GCF_964234715.1). Lineage (NCBI taxonomy): Eukaryota > Metazoa > Chordata > Lepidosauria > Squamata > Lacertidae > Podarcis > Podarcis melisellensis. The sequence goes on from NC_138543.1 coordinate 48,228,374, forward strand.
GCGTCGATTTACGCACAAGCAACCCCTAGAACCATTACAGTTATATATCATCTCACTACATTCCCACCACATATGATAAAAGGTACCCTCCTTATTTTTACATCTCCAACAGTTATTTGATTCTGTTCTATACATTTTGGCCAGCTTAATCGGTGTTATATGCCATCTATACATCATTTTCATGTAATTCTCTTTCAATAAAATACAGTCTGTGAATTTCATATTTACTTTCCAAAGTTTTTCTCATTCTTCAAATTGTATATTATGTCCACATCTTGTGCCCACTTAATCATTACTGATTTAACTTCCTCCTCCTTAGTTTCCCATTCCAATAACAAACTTTACGCTTTCTTAAGTAATGTGAAGTTGCTATCTATTATCTCTCTTTGGAATCTAGAAATTGTATAACCAAATCTTTCTTATTATCTTCCTTAAAGATTTCATTTATCTGTCTATGTTGTAGCCAGCTTTGAAGGTATTCCTTCAACTGCTCATAATCCTTTAATTTTAGCTTTCCTTCCTGTTCAAATAATAGACCTCTATACGTTCGCCATATTTCTTTCTTTGTTGTAGTTTTAAATGATAGTGCTTCAATAGGTGATAACCACCATGGAGTTTTTTCTTCTAATATTTTCCCCAAACTTTTATTGAAGATTTTCTTATTAAATGATTGTGAAATCCTTTATGTACTTTGGTTTTTCCATACCACGAATATAGCTGCCTGCCAAATCTGTTATCATGTCCCTCCAGTTCTGTTGCCGCCTCTTTCTCCAATTTGATCCAATCCAGAATCCAAGTGAGGCAAGCTGCTTCATAATAAATTCTGAAATCTGGAAGGGAAAAGCCCCCTCTTTCTTTTACATCTGTAAGTATTTTATGTTTTATTCTCGGTCTTTTCCCCCTCCAGATAAATTTTGAAATATCTTTTTGCCATTTTATGAAGCAGATGCTATTACTTTTTGTCGGTATTGTTTGAAAGAGGAACAACTTTTTTTTTGCAATGTATTCATTTTAATTGCTGCAGTTCTTCCTAAAAAAGAAAGAGTCACCCTACTCCAAATTTCTAGATTCCTTTTCATTTCATTCCACATTTTTTCATAATTTTCTTTATATATATTGAGATTCCTGTTTGTTAACCATTTTCCTAAATACTATACTTTTTTATGGCTTTCTATATCCAAACTCTGGGAGAGTTCCATCTTTTCTGATTCTCTAAGATTTTTGACTAATAATTTAGTTTTGTTTTTATTCAATTTAAACCCTGCCATTTGTCCATACTTTTGGTTTTTTTTCTATCACTTTAGGGAGAGGGTGGCGCTGTGGGTTAAACCACAGAGCCTAGGACTTGCCGATCAGAAGGTCGCGGTTCAAATCCCTGTGACAGGGTGAGCTCCCATTGCTCAGTCCCTGCTCCTGCCAACCTAGCAATTTGAAAGCACGCCAAAGTGCAAGTAGATAAATAGGTACTGCTCTGGCAGGAAGGTAAACGGCGTTTCTGGGCGCTGCTCTGTTTCCCCAGAAGCGGCTTAGTCATGCTGGCCACATGACCAGGAAGCTGTACGGCGGCTCCCAGATGAGCAATAAAGCCAGAGTCAGTCACGACTGGACCTAATGGTCAGGGGTCCCTTTACCTTTACCTTTACCTTTACCTTTACAGTGGTACCTCGGGTTACATACACTTCAGGTTACAGGCTCCGCTAACCCAGAACTTTGCTTCAGGATGAGAACAGAAATCGTGCTCCGGCAGCGCAGCAGCAGTGGGAGGCCCCATTAGCTAAAGTGATGCTTCAGGTTAAGAACAGTTTCAGGTTAAGAATGGACCTCTAGAACGAATTAAGTACTTAACCCGAGGTACCACTGTACTGTAATTACCAAATCATCTACAAATGATTTGCCTATCCCAGTTTTAATATTATTTGTGCCTGAAAACTTTCAGGGCAGTCATACTGCTTAGTTTCCAATCAGTACATGTCCTGCGACTTCTTGCTGAAACCCTGTAACATGTCATAGCACCAATGTTCTGGTTCCCTGCCTTAGTGACCAACTGCATCAAGCCAAAATCCAATTCAAGATGCACTTGTCCAAATAATCAATGAAACAAGCTTTTACAATGTCAGGATAGCAGTGTTAAGTGATATTTTTCCTGCACATGTTTTGGTTTTTAAAAAGAATAATAATTGAATTAAGTATTTATCTGAAGCGATGGCCCAATTAAGTGCTCGGAAGTTTTCTCTGCAGCCTTTTGGTTTCTGTATAAATTAAGCTTTGGTAATGACATTAACAATCCACAGGGAATCTGACACATTCAGAAATGTCCTCAGGTAACCAATTATTGAATCCTTGGGGTCCTTCATTCATAATTGCTTTGGGTTACAATCACCGAGGCTATGGAACAGCAGGGGGAAAGCGTTAAACTTGGGCCCATGCGCAGGCACCTTGTTAAGACACAACTTAAAGAAAAGTTAAGAAAAAAATCTTCGCAGGAGCTGTCAGGTCTCGTAATGTTCACTTTGCCAGACCTTGGGGGTTGGGAACCATTTTTCTCAGGGCACATGGAGGCGGAGAAGTCTTTTGGCATCCGACTTCCACTGCAAATCATGCTCTATAGGCTAAAATAAAGTAACGGACAAGTAGGACGCAAAACATGACCGGTGCAAAACATGACTCGGGTTAGGTTCTTCAAACCCACCGACACAATGTATTCTGCTTTTACCCAAATGTGGATGTGCTTGATGAGTGCAAAGGACAAGCTTACAGATTGTGTGGTGATGTGCCCCCCATTTTCAATACACCCCATGCCTGTAAGAAGGGATGGACATATTTGTCAATGTTGGTTTCTCTTGGTTTCTTGTTTTTCCCAATCTCAAGATCAAGCTTGCATCCGTTTCCCTTAATAGAATGCATCACTGCATATTGTTGTATGCACTGTAATGCACACTTCCCCCTCGCGTACGTGCATTTGTACCAACAAACAGAATTTGAAGAAGGGCAGATTTTGAACTATGGCTGCATTTTGGCTGCGTACTGTTTGAAGAAGTGCAAATTACATTAAAAGGTGAAATGAACTGAATCTCTCCAGGATCGCCACCTGTAATCTTGATTTGTTCAACACAACCACCCTAAAGCCTGCTGCTTTTTAAAAGCATCTCCTCCCACTTTCCCTTGTTGCCTCTGATCCTATGGGAGCACCTACAGTTTGCCCCCTCTCTTTTCCTTCAAATGCGTTCTTTGAAGCCACATTTTTCATGTGGCCGCTGGGTCAGCATCATTAGGATACAGCTTAGCAGTGGCAGGACTGCAGATTTACTGTACAGCCAGGCAAGGTGGCATGGGCTGGATTCAAACTGGTTTATTTCCTGTCATAGAGTCCCATCAGGAGAAAATGGCTGAAGCAATTGGTATTAAGGAGAAAATATATGTATCGGGGTGCATACTGATATACCTATGTCATAGAATAGACCCCAAGGAACATCTAGTCAAAGTCCTGCAATGCAAGAATCTCTAACCTCTCCTGGTATGTCCCACGGAGGACCTTATGGTCTTCAAATAAAAACATATTGGAGATCCCAGGCCACAGGGAGGTTAGGCTGGCCTCAACCAGAGCCAGGGCTTTTTCAGCCGTGGCCCCGATCTGGTGGAACACTCTGTCACAAGAGACTAGGGCCCTGCGGGACTTGACATCTTTCCACAGGGCCTGCAAGACAGAGCTGTTTCACCAGGCCTGACCCCCTTTCTCCTTCTGTATTCTTCACAGAACCCTAGCCCAATGGTTGCCATTAATTTGATTCTGAATTGATTTTAGAATGTATTTCAATTAATTGACTGTGATTTTATGTAAACTGTGCTGTTTTTACTGTTGTTAGCCGCTCTGAGCCTGGCTTTGGCTGGGGAGGGCAGGATATAAATAGAATTATATTATTATTATTAAAGCACTCAGGACAGATCAATTAGCAGGGAGCTTCAGAGCATAGGTGGAAGACTGAATCATGGAAAATGTGGAACCAACATTACATGGCACTTCTACAAGTGCAAGTTCCACAGAGTGAAGTGGCCATGGAGCATATCCTTCAGGTAAACTGGTCCCAAGTTATGAAGGGACGCTTTCAACGGAGCCCAGTAACAAAATCAGCAGTGTGACGATCAAATCCAGATATTTTCTTCTTCCTCTTTGACCCTCCTGCCACACTTCATGCAGGCTGCCGGATTCATTCATTTTCTCCTCCTCCCCACCCCCCTTTTTAGTGCTTCGCATATTTCTCTGATCAAAGTCTCTTTTGTGCTTTTTAAAAGTGTACATTGATGGTTGCTAGGTGCTTTTAAAAAAATTCTTTCTACACTGTTTTTAAAGCGGAAACTTGCAAACCTTTAGAATAAAACGTTAAATCGAGACCCTACTTTGCAGTTGGTGCAAAAGGATAACAGTGGCAGAACGGAATACAATACAGTGGTACCTCAGGTTACAGACGCTTCAGGTTACAGACTCCGCTAAACCAGAAATAGTACCTCGGGTTAAGTACGTTGCTTCAGGATGAGAACAGAAACCATGCGGCAGCGGGAGGCCCCGTTAGCTAAAGTGGTACCTCAGGTTAAGAACAGTTACAGGTTAAGAACGGACCTCCAGAACGAATTAAGTTCTTAACCCGAGGTACCACTGTATCTGAGAATACAAGACGGGTCTTTTCTTGTTGCCTAAACCAGGCTCCCCCAGCCTGCAGGCTTCTGATGGAAGCTGTAATCCAAAACATCTGGAAGGTACCGGCTTGGAAAGCGGGGGTGCCAATTCCTGGGGGCTGAGGCTTCTCCTGAATATTTTTGGGGTGAGGGCCAGCAGTGCCGGAGCAAGTTGATCGGGCGCCTAGGGTGGCGTGTGTGCCCTGCGCCCAGAAGCGGGGCCAGCCAGGGCAGGACACTCCGCGGGGCCTCCAAGGATTCTTCCTGCCTCCTCCCACTCAGCCACCCTACATCTGGGTGGGAGGCAATGGGCAGACCGTATGGGGCAGAGCAAAGTCTGCAGGCACCCAAGCCACCGCGTCACTCCCAGGAGAGATGTGTGGCTCACGCATGCTGCAGGCCCCGCAGTGAGTGCCGCCGGGCATTTTGTCACACCCCTCAGTGGTGAAACCCGGGGCGGCCCACCCCCACCACACACCCCTTCCTCCGCCCCTGGGGGCCAGGCCCCACAATGTCCAAAAAGCGTGGAGGTGAACTGCGGAGCCCTGGCTCCTCCTAAATATCCTGACATCATGTGTACCCCATCATCCTCGCAAGCTGGCGCCTCTGTGGAGGCTTGGCCTAAAGAAACACAGGCCCAAACATCACTTTCAGTCCTGTTGCAGATTTGAGCTCCTGACAACATGTGTGCTAACTGTGCAAAAGCATAACTACGGTGAAGAAATAGTGCGATTGCTTCACTGTGTGTCAAACTTTGCGACTCAGGGCCAAATTAGAAGTGACGTTAGTTCCGTGAATGTAGTCAACGTGCACTTTTAAAAAATATGGTAAAAAATATGAAGGATTTCTGGTTCACATCAGCTTGCTTGCTTCATCCAGGCAGAATCAGAAATCCCCTACTCATCTGTCAGGCCTCAGATTGCAAGAGAGAGGAATACCAACTTTTACTTAAACTGGCAAACATTCAGCTCAAGGGTAATGACCTTTCTGCCACTCATTCTGCAGAAAATCGAACAGAAGCAGGCTACAGAAGAATCTGGCACCAGAATCCATTTGATTCCGGGGAAACCTAGGTTCAAGTTTCGGTTTTGCCGTGAAACTCTCTCAGCCTAACCTACCTCTCAGAGTTTTTGAGGGAGATAAAATGGAATAGCCCCCATTACACTTTCTTGAATTTCTTTGAAGACGGGCAGGAATGTAAATGTAAAATATATATTTTGATGGGCAGTCTGGTATAAAACTGATATAGTATTCTCTGGTTAAAGTGATGTCTGGTGATGTTTTTTTTTAAATGTAGGTAGCTCTCAGAAGATGTACTTTAGATTTTAGTCTGTAAGAGGCCCCAGGTTTGAATGCAAGACTTAAACCTCCAGGGTATTTGGGGCAGACTTATATGACAAAACATGTCCTTAATGAACCTTAATCCTATTAATAGGATTGTCAGGGTAGATTTGTCATTGAAAAGATGTTTTCATCCATGAGTCCTATGGCTTGCTCATAAGTGGAACTCTATTGCTGGAATGCTAAAGGGGCATTGAAAGTCACTTAGCGCAGGATTTGAAATATATAGGGACTCTCCCCACTAAATTTCCTCCCTGGTTTACATGGCTGTTTTGCAAGCAAATGTGTGTACATCAGGTGTATGCCCAACCTCTGCAGTCCATGAACAGTGGCCATAATGACTAGCAGCTATCAATCACTGTATCCTCCACAAATTTATCTAATCCTATTTTAAAGTCATCTAAGACGGTGGCAATCACTATCTCTTGCTGGAGCAAATTCTATAGTCTATGCACTGTGCGAAGAAGTACTTACTATTGCCAGACTCGAATCAGTCAACATTCAGCTTCATTATAAAACAGGGAGGGAAAATCATCTATCTGCTCAGTTTGCCCATAGCTATGCCCAAGAAGGTTAGCGGTTCGAATCCCTGCGACGGGGTGAGCTCCCGTTGCTCGGTCCCTGCTCCTGCCAACCTAGCAGTTCGAAAGCACATCAAAGTGCAAGTAGATAAATAGGTACCGCTCCAGCGGGAAGGTAAATGGTGTTTCCGTGCACTGCTCTGGTTTGCCAGAAGCGGCTTAGTCATGCTGGCCACATGACAAATGCCGGCTCCCTCGGCCAGTAAAGTGAGATGAGCAGCGCAACCCCAGAGTTGTCCACGACTGAACTTAATGGTCAGGGGTCCCTTTACCTTTACCTTTTTATCCCCAAGACTGCCTCTGCTGCTACATCAGAAGGTGGGCTGGGGCTGGGTAACTTGAATACCTTTGTTCAAGTCCGACCCTCCAGAGCAGAAGAAGAGAAGAAGAAGAGTTTGGATTTGATATCCCGCTTTATCACTCCCCTTCAGGAGTCTCAAAGCGGCTAACAATCTCTTTTCCCTTCTTCCCCCACAACAAACACTCTGTGAGGTGAATGAGGCTGAGAGACTTCAGAGAAGTGTGACTGGCCCAAGGTCACCCTCTTCTGCCTGCATCCCAACTTGTCAATATCCTTCTTAAATTGTGGAGCCCAAGTCAGAATAGAGTGGGACTATTACTCAGGGCAATCTTAAGCATATCCGGCGCTGTGGTTCAAAGATCCCTCTGGCGCCCCACCTCCTTTCCCAGAGTTGGCAACCTTTCCCCAAGCCTCTGCGGGGATCGCTCTCCTCCCACGGAGGCTTGGGAAGGAAGCTGCATGCCCGCCAGCCATATGGTTGACGGGGCACAGCTGATAGGCGTCCAGGGAAAGGGGAGGCCACAGGCAAAGCCGCACACCTCCTCCACTCGCTGGGGCACCCCGAGAGGCCAGCGCCCTGGCCCAGTGCTCCAGTAAGCCCAATAGGAAAGACGGCTCTGCTATTACTTCCCTTGATCAGGACACTAGACTTCTGCTGATGCAGCCTAGAATAGCATTTGCTTCCTTTTTTGCTGCTGGATCACACCGTTTACTGATGTTAAGCTTGTGGTCTGCTAAGACCCCTAGATCCTTTTCACAGGTATAACACTGTGCACTGCAGAATGAAGGCGCTGGGGCACAGGCAGTTCTTTGTTTGTTTTTTTAAAAAAATATTTATTAAGAATTTTTTTCAATAGATTATAAAAAACAAACAAAATAACATATACTTTTAGAATAACACGTTTTCTCCACTTCTTTGGACTTCCTCACATCTCTAGTTTCTGCGTTCCAAGTTTCTCAAGCTTTACCCAGCAAATTATTACCTTGTATCAACTCTTATATTAAAGTTTCCCAATATTATATCCCTAATTTCAGATAGTTTTACCCAAACCTTGAAAACTTAAACTTTAACTTCATATTTATCCGAAATTTATCTTATCCAATTTTCCATTTATTTCATATTCCCTTTAGCTGGTTTAATGGAACCATATTGTTATTAACCTTGCATCTTTCTTAACATTCAAACAATTTACAATACTTTTGTAAATAATCCTTGAATTTTTTCCAGTCCTCCTCCACGGCCTCTTCTCCCAGGTCTCGGATTCTGCCAGTCATTTCTGCTAGTTCCATATAGTCTATCAGTTGCATCTGCCATTCTTCCAGTGTGGGCAAATCTTGAGTTTTCCAGTGCTTAGCGACAAGTATCCTTGCTGCTGTTGTTGCATACCACAGGCAGTTCTTTGTTGCAGTGCAATGTGGTTGAGATTACTGCATTGCAGGTGGTTGGGTCTTGGTTTCTCTTCCAACTCTACAGTTCTATGTGGTGAGGAAGGACCCAGACAACCTGAAAAACATGAGGGCAATGTTCCTTGAACAGAGGGCCAGGACTCATCAGTGGGCCTTGAGGCATTTTCAGATGGGTCTTAGTACCACAGTCTGACCAGTGACCCCTCACCTGCTTGACCAACCCCTTGGCCTGGTTATAGACATTGGTTAGACCAATGTGGTTGGGAGCCACCAATGTCCCAAGGCTGAGGAGAGAAGGAAGTTCTCCCTCCTCTGAGGGGAAAGGGGCAAAGGAGGTAGGGGGAAGTGTTATAAGACAAAGAAGCAAATGTAAAAGAAAAGGGCAGTGGTTGTGGTATTGGTGTTAGGAGTAGTGTACAAGCTGAGTGAGAATGGAATAAGAAAATGCAGGAGATGGGTATTAGTACTTTGAAAGGCTTGTAGCTGTAAGGAAGAGCATCAGGATCAGTAAAAATAATAATCGCAGAATCAAATAAAATGGGGAGGCGGAATCACAATGCCTCCTTAGCACAAGGAAAGTGGAGCTATGGAACTCCTTGCCACATGCAAAATGCTCTGGCAAAGAACGTAGCCATTTCCACAGGTGGATTAGGTATTGGTAGAGAAGGATGTAATTGTCAACTGATTATGCCAAACTCTGCCTCCTTCTGTCGCCATTTCATGACTGGCGGACCCAAGTAATTTCCAAGCATCTCGTGGGCTCTGGGGGTAGGAATTTTGAGAACCCCTGATGGAGGGGATCACAGATTTTCCTTCTGGTGAAGGTCGGGGGTGAAATAACTGGATGTGGGTCTACTTAGGGCTCCTCAGAAAAGAGATATGAGACTTTATACAGGCCCAAGAGGATTTTATTTCTTACTGAATCTGTTTAATTGACCTATATGTGTTAGCCAGGCCAGCATAATGAATGGTTAGGCAAGAAAAGCAGTTCAGTACCTGCAGTGCCACCTAGTGGTGGAGGTTAGTTTATTTACCACCCATAATCGTGTAGAAAAATCTTTTGCTGAAAAGGTCTGAACAGCAGCCATTTACACTTGTTTGGATGCATGAATTGCTACTTGTTAGTTTGTATTATTTATGGATCATCTTCCAATGGAAACTTGCTCAAGGAAGGGGAAATGACATTCTTTTATCCTCATCTGTTTTGGTTTGTTTGGTTAGTTATATTGATAAGCGCCATAAAGTAACACAATTCATTAGAAACATGTTAACAAACCACTAAATAATAATTACTGACAGCAGCAGCAGCAGCAACAACAGCAGTAATCAGGTTTTTCCTCCTCTAACTGCCTGCTGGAAAAGATACATCTTTAACTGAAGGCCCAAACCACATTCCTTGTGCTGAGAAGGCACAGGCCGGTCAATATGTTCTGACAACTGTTCTTTTAAAAAACGTATTGTGGTTGAGATGCATGGCAAAAAGAGCTAAGAGCTACAGAAAGAGGGCGGGTAATAGTGATGTTCAGTCACCAAAAGACATTCAAAATTAGATTGTTAATGGGCCAAAGGGGGGAAAGTAAGGTTAGATTGTGTTAAGATAAATTATAGGACAAAAACTGAGAAAGATGGAAAGGATTTGCTGAAATAGCTAATTGAACTAGAATACAAAAAAGGGAGGTGTGAGGAGGTCGATGAAACAAGTAAATGAAAGATAAGATTTGGAAATATTGGATGTGTTTTTAACTTTCTGTTTTTGTTTTTGTTTTGTTAAGATAAGTAGTGTTTTTTGTTTTTTCTTTTATGTATTGTAATGTATTGTTTTGTTTTGTTTTGTTTAACCTTGTTTTTCTTCTTTCTGTAATCCTTAAACTCTTAATAAATATTATTTTTTAAAAAACAAAAACGGTTGCCAGGCAGCTAGGGGAGTGGGGTGGGGAGAAATTTGATTCGGTTCATATTTAAAGGTGAATCTACCTGATTTCCAGTTTATGGAACAATATGCAAACTGAAACACAGCCATCCCTTAAATTCTTACGTTTCTGAATTTTGCAATGCCAAATGATGTGTACAAAAATGCATAAACAAGAGCAAATTGTGCATTGAAATGCATATGTTAGTGGAAATGACATATAAGGATGCATTTTTCAGGGGGAAGTGCTTTACTTGGACAAAATTGCATGCAAAAATGTTTATAGTAGGAGAAATTCGCAGTCAAATGCTGATGAATTTTCATAATAACTGTTTAAAAAGAAAAAAAAAAGGAAATTGATGTAGAAAACTGAACTCAAGAGTGGAAAAATGAGAGGCTGGGAGAAACTGAAATTGACCGATCTGCCCATCCCTAGATACAACCCAGTCCTATGCAGGCTAATTCAGAAGTTAGTCCCAATGGGCTAACTCTAATGTAAGTTTGCTTACTGTGTTTCCTATGGCATTGTTTCCTATATATCTACTCTAATGCCTTCTTGATGGGACCAGTCCTTTCTTCAGACAATGGCCATTTTGTTTAGATTTTTGCTATGATGGACCCAGGCTTTCTATGTACAGGATTTGTGTGTGTTTTTTTTAAAAAAACAAAACACACACAGTTCACCCATCAAAGATAAGCATTAATGCTTCATTAAATCTCCAGAACGAATGCTGACAGCAGCTAAAGGCCAACAGGAATAAGCATCAATGCTGTCAGCAGGAGGTGTTTCAGAATGTAAGATGGGATCGTGCATCTGAATAAAAGTAGGAGCAAATGAATGAATGAATGAATGAATGAATGAGTGTGCACACAGTGCATGAATAGGCACAACCCTTCAGGAGCAGAATGGGTTGGCCAGCTACTTAACCAGTTATTTACTCACATATTTATTCTTGGTAGACAGAAGTCCAGCGCATTGTTCTGCTTTAGCATTTGCGAACCACAATATTCAGGAACGAGGGTGTCACCTGATACTATGGTGTTTGCATTGAAATAAATGAGGAAAGTGTATATGTATAGGCAACGGCATAGCTAATTGCTTCATACAATAGATGGATCAGAGAATTGTAACAAGGTATACATCTGAATCCACATCTGGGTCTAGGAAGGAGAAGGAGAAGAAGAAGAAGACTATTTATATCATGCCCATCCTGCCCCAGCTACTCTGCTTCCAACATAATGAAAACATAATTAAGCATTAAAAATTAACAAAATCCCCATACAGCATTGCCTTCAGATGTCTTCTAAAGGTTGTATAGTTACTTATCTCTTTGGTTAGGAGGTCACATAACTCCATACCCTCCAATATTTCTCCAATGAAAAGAAGGGCATCCTAAGGAAAAGTGGGACATTCCAGGATCAAATCAGAAACCGGAATGGCGTCTGTAAGGACTGTCCCTGGAAAATAGGGACACCTGGAGGGCCTGTATTGCTATTAATGATTTGTTTTATATCACTGTGGACTGGCTTGATGAAAAGTGGTAAAGGTAAAGGGACCCCTGACCATTAGGTCCAGTCGTGGCCAACTCTGGGGTTGCGGCACTCATCTTGCTTTATTGGCCAAGGGAGCCGGCGTACAGCTTCCGGGTCATGTGGCCAGCATGACTAAGCCGCTTCTGGCGAACCAGAGCAGCACACGGAAACACCTTTTACCTTCCCACTGGAGCGGTACCTATTTATCTACTTGCACTTTGTGCTTTCAAACTGCTAGGTTGGCAGGAGCAGGGACTGAGCAACGGGAGCTCACCCCGTCGCGGGGATTCAAACCGCCGACCTTCTGATCGGCAAGTCCTAGGCTCTGTGGTTTAACCCACAGCGCCACCCGCGTCCCGTTATAAAACAAGCAAACCAACCAGCCCATGAGAGTAGATGGAGTTTCCTGCTCAGCAACTGACACTTTTCCAAGTTTGGTGTGATTAGGGTGGAAGGATTCACAATACCAACTGTGCTCTGTTTGTGACTTTATTGGGGCGTTTGGCTAGTAGCTACTGCTGACAGGCGAACGCTAGACCAGAGGTATTGTTGTCCAAACCCAACAGGTCAGTCCTTGCATTCTTGTAGTCTGGAGTAACTGCCATGATTAACTGTGTCTTATGAGAATATAACCTCGTTTATATAGTGTGAAAGTATGTTCCTATCGAGCAGGTGGTGAAACAACGAATCTGTCAAATGAAAAGGGAGGTGACCCATGCCTGTTAGCTTTCTTAAGAGAGAACAGGTTCACTTTTGGCACACACAATAAAAGGCAATTGAGTAGGCCAGATTTTACATTTCTGGGTAATTTTATTGTTCATTATTTCACCCTTCTGACTGTAACAAAAAAGCATGTAGTCTGGCATGAATATGATGTAGTGGAAAAAAATATGTATGAATGGATAATAAAGGCTGACTTGGAATGAAAGAGTTGGTCAGAAAAAGTGACTCATGGTGCTTCTAATTTAGCACTGTGGGGCAGGCGGCTTGGTAGGACTTAAAAGCGTCTGAGTTCAGAACGAGCTACTGCCATCTTACCACCATTCGTTAGACCTGGAGCTCAAGGGGGGAAGACATTTCAGTGGCAATTAAACTATATCTCCCCCCATTTTCAGCTTTCACTTGGCAAATGGCTGAACAGAGCAACTCCATGTCTCAGGGTCCTTATGGCTAATCGGTGTTCCTGTAACAGTCAGGACACAAGGCTTTGCTGCCAGGAAATCCTGGCTCAGTTCATGCCACATGTGACGGATTTCTCCCTTCACCCATTTCTGCCAGTGGTTGACTCACTACAAATCCTTATCCTGAAGGTCTTGCTTATATCTGTAAGTTAAATGTAGCAGTGTGCAGCCAAGTCACAAGTCAAATCAGGGTGCCTTGAGGTGTCAATGTTTGCGTGCCAAGGTTGAATCAGGATGTTAGCAAGGTGTCTCAGGTCAAGAGTAGCAACATCCTCTTGTCCTCCAAAGCCCCGTTTGTCGCCCACACACACGGAATGCTGCAGAGGTGTTTCCTATCATCTACCTACCTACCGGTATCTATCTATCTATATCTATCATCTATCTATCTATCTATCTATCTATCTATCTATCTATCTATCTATCTATCTATCTATCATCTATCTATCATCTATATCTATCTATCTATCTATCTATCTATCTATCTATCTATCTATCTATCTATCTATCATCTATCTATCTATCTATCATCTATCTAGCTATCATCTATCTATCTATCTATCTATCTATCTATCTATCATCTATCATCTATCTATCTATCTATCTATCTATCTATCAATCTATCTATCATCTATCTATCTATCTCTATCATCTATCATCTATCTATCTATCTATCTAATCTATCATTTATCTATCATCTGTCATCTATCTATCATTTATCTATCATCTGTCATCTATCTATCATCTATCTATCTCTGTCTATCTATCTCTATCTAATCTATCATCTACAGTGGTACCTCGGTTCTTGAATGTAATCCATTCTGGAAGACTGTTCAAGTTCCAAAACATTCGAAAACCAAGGTGCAAAGGGGTACCTGAAAATTCAATTGAGAAAATTGAAAAACACGCAGAGGAAGACATCTGACTTCTGAGGTGCGTTCAAAAACGGAAGCATTTACTTCCGGGTTTTCAGCACTCAGGTTCCGAAATGTTTGTCAACAGAGACATTTGAGAACCGAGGTACCAGTGTATCTATCTATCTAAAAGCAAAACCAAGCTGACCATAAGGGGAATGCCCTGTTACTGTTTGAGTGAGGAGCGGGAGAGAGGGGGGGGGAGCAAGAAGACAGATAGCTCTTAGCTCTTAGCTCTTAGCTCTTAATCAGAGGGAATTAATTTACCAGGGCTCTCCAATCACTGTGCATTAGGGGAGGGACCTTGATGGAAAAACGTTTTACTTCATGTGTGCTTGTTGCTCTCTAGTAAGTTCTGTCTCTCTGGAGCATGGCTGCTTGGAAACTTATGGTGAACCAGGTGTTGTCCCTTTTCTCACAGTCTCCCATCACTTTCCATTTTTATTACCAACAAATCAGTTTTATTTTCATGCCATTTTTTCTTATTGCTCTTTTCGTTTCGTTTGTTTGTGCCATTTGTGTGTGTGTGTGTTGAAGAGTATTTGTAGTACGGTGTTTACTAGTGCTATTTTTTTCATAGAAAAAGAGGTGCCAGAACTCACCATGAACGCCTCCCTTGTTCTCTTAGAATGGCAATAGCACCCACCTGAGAGGTGCCGGAACTAGGAGAGAGAGAAGAGGGGTTTTCTTCCACCTCTTTCCCTCACGGCCCTTAGAGAGACCCTTTGCCATAGCCTGAGCAAGGATTTTACTGGCTTAGCCTTCTAATGCATGGAGTGCTTTGGGATGGGAAGGAAAGAGGCAATTGACCGAAGATGCATTGCCCAGGGCTGCAGCTGAAAAATTTTAGATTCTAGATCCCCCTCCTTAGATGGTGATGTGTATTATTTTTATTACTTGAAAATGTGGTGAGCTAACATGGCTACACCAGAAGGTGCTCCCAATTATTATGATCAGGGATGCCAACTTGAATAAAATATGGGGGGAGCCCCCCCCCCCGTATTATGATCACAATACATGGGCCACGCATGTCGTTTGAATGGTAATACCCATCAAATATTTTACGGAGGGGCTGAAGGGACCTCAGCCCCTAGAAGTTGGCTCCTATGATTATAATGACAGGGGCACTGGACTCCTGCGCCCAAACCCTGCCCTGCCCCGACAGCAGAATTAGCAAAATTGTTGTGCAGAAAAAAGAGTTGCACAACATGGCAGGGGTACATAGCTGTCAACCTTCCCTTTTCTGGCGGGAAATTCTCTTATTCCAGCGCCGTTCCCCGCTGCTTCCCGCTGCTATCCCAGATTTTTAGATATCCCATAGACTGTCCCCGGGACAGGTGAGGCTGCTGATTCCTTATTTTCAAATCTGAAAGTTGACAGCTATGCAGGGGAAGTCCTGCTCACCCTGAACAGGGCTGAATGTTTGTTTTTGCAACTGCAGCAATGGCTGGGCATAGAAATATTACAACGTTTTTGTGAAATATAAGAATCCAAAATTCCTTGTCCTTCTTCCTTGTTGGCACCTGTACGTCTTGAGAGACAATGGAAGGGTGTACCATTGGTCAAACTGTTGGAGAGCTACAGAGCCTGCCATGGCTGTGGAGGCCAGTACAAGAGAGACATGTTTTATTGAAGCTGGGGCAGATGAAGGAGTCTGGGTTTCCTGTTAGCGTGGCGTTTCTTCTCTCAGCAGTCATTCCTCCTCTGGTCACTGCTGCAGATACGCAGCCCGACTATCTGTCTCCAGGCACTGTGGTCGTCTGCAAGGTATTTGAACACAGAACCAGACACAATGAGAAAACAGGAAATAAAAGAGTTATAGCAATTGCTATTCCCCCCCCCCCGTCTGAACTTACAAGCATTACAGGAAGTTTTTATTGACTCGATGGGATAATTTAAATTTAAGTTCTCCCTGCAGAACATGCTCATCACTTCTTCTACTTATATTCCTTTCCTGTTCCCTTTCCCTCCTTGCTCAGAGCGAATTAGATGAGAATCAGATCCAGATGGCTGGGGACGACGTGGGCTTGCCGGAAGACCTCCAGAAAATGGTGGCGGAAGATCAAGTAGAGGAAGAAGACAAGGATTCTATACTCGGGCAACTTCAGAACATCCAGAACATGGACATGGATCAAATCAAAGAAAAGGCCCAAGCCACCCTCACTGATATTAAACAGGCAGCTGGGGAGAAGTGTTCTGTAATGTAAATAGAGACATTTACCAAGATCTGTATACAAATACCCCATAGAAATGGAAGGCTGTGGCTGCGGCTGCTACTCACTCTCTACCCCTCCACGAGGAAAGATGTGTGTGTGTGTGTGTGTGTGTGTGTGTGTGTGTGTCCCCAAAAAGAAAAAATCTGGTAAACAATAAGGGTATGTGTGCTGACATATGATGGTGGAGGCGGAGGGACCCCAACGTCGCAGGTAAATATCCAAATCTAAAGCAGCAATTGCAAATGTTGTTGTTTAGTCGTTTAGTCATGTCCGACTCTTCGTGACCCCCTGGACCAGAGCACGCCAGGCACTTCTGTCTTCCACTGCCTCCCGCAGTTTGGTCAAACTCATGTTGGTAGCTTCGAGAACACTGTCCAACCATGACGTCCTCTGTCGTCCCCTTCTCCTTCTGCCCTCCATCTTTCCCAACATCAGGGTCTTTTCCAGGGAGTCTTCCCTTCTCATGAGGTGGCCAAAGTATTGGAGCCTCAGCTTCAGGATCTGTCCTTCCAGTGAGCACTCAGGGCTGATTTCCTTCAGAATGGAGAGGTTTGATCTTCTTGCAGTCCATGGGACTCTCAAGAGTCTCCTCTCTTTAGATTTTAGTATTTGCAATTGCAAATACACTTGCTCATATAGGTCCCTGCCAACGCCCATCATGGTGTCAGGTTCTGAATTACGTGGCAAGAGCCACTTGTGAATGGAAGTATTCTCAACTGCTTAAAATTATTTTGCTTTGCAGGATTGAAGAGGAGTACGGTAGTTCACACCTTGGGTTATTAGAACAGACTTTCCTAGATAAAAAAATATTAGAGTTGGGGTGTTTCTATTCTACACGAGGACTTTGCTGAGCAGAAGATATTCCTATTATATTCCAGTGGGGGCAGTGATGTCGTAGAGTAGGGTTGCCGTTCCATCTGCCCCATCCCAGCATGCACAATGTGGGTACACCATAGAGACAGGAAAAGGTAAAGAGTGATCCTCACATGCACACTCCTTGGCTCTTCTTGCAAAGCAAGTCTCTATGCAGAGAGCAGGCGTGTCCATAGAGATTGGGAAAAGTAAAGCGTGATACTCGCGCGCACACTTCCTGGTTCTATTTGCAAAAACCCAGACATTTTGCCGATTTTTTTAAGTCTCCCCGGATGGTGATTTCGCCCTTGGAATCCCGGACATGTCTGGGAAAAACCGGACATATGGCAACCGTATTGTAGAGTGAAAGCAGAATAAGTTTAAGATAAAACCTACTTACACCTTCCAAACCTCCTCTCACCCTATTTATAATGTAGATTTTATATTTGCTTGAAAGCAGAGAACCTTTCTTTAAAAAAGAAAAGAAAAAGGTCTCCAGTGTTGTTGTTTTTCAGAACATTAACTGTTTTATCACTGCCACTTTAATACAGGACATATTACTTAACCAACTCAGAATGCATCAAATCACAGAACTACTAAAGGTTTTCTGACACCTACAACTTTCAGCCAAATGACTATAACTTCGCTAAGGCTTATTATGTGGCTGCTATCTGTTTCTTCCCACTCCCTGTGCTTTTAAGAGCAGCCCAATGCAGAGAAGGTTTTCTCATCTATTACTCTTAATAATAATAAAAGTTTAAGCCCTAACGGAGCTGCTGTATTGCTGAATGAGCTCTCCAACTCAGGAGTTCCCCCCAATATTGAGGTTTCCACTTCTTGCATGAATGTTTACACGTACCCAGAAAGCTTAATAGAATTATGTCAGGTGTTAGCATACAAAATAAATTATTAAGGCCGCATCCAAATTTCCAGGAGTGCTTTCTGAATAGTGATTGGCCCAAGGAAATTTGCAGCTGAGTGGAGATTTGAACTTGGGTCTCTGCCGCCGCCATAATCCAGCACTCTAACCTAGCCTTCCACAATCTACTTTGTTTTGAAATACAACTCCCATCAGCCCCAGCAAGCATGGCCATTGCAGTCCAAAGCAACAAGATGGCACTAGACTGGGGGAAGGCTGATCTAACCACTGGATTCACACTGCCTCTCAATTATTGGCATGGCCAGACTCATGCATTTTTGTGCACATTACTTGCACTGGAAAATTCAGGGAAGTGCAAATTCCAAAGGATGCCTTGTTTTGGTTGTGCATATCATTTTGGAAAATGCAAATTAGGAATGTCTCATTTAAATGTGAACTGAGCCGAATCTCTCCCCCATTCCTAGCCACCTCTTCCTTCTAATACGGTGCCTCAGATTTTTGACTTAGTTTTGCTGGCTGCACCAGTATTAAAGAGTGTGGGGGCAGGGTAACTCCCATCTGAAAGCAGCCTCTGTATGGGCAAAAAGCTCTGTGGCTCTTTTTCATATTGCAACTCCAGGCACAGAGATTACAGGGAAAATATACTTCTACATTCGACCCATGTAGAGATTTTCCATACTGTATCTTTTATGCCAGAATAATATTTCTGATATTCCTTATACTGGGTATGGGAGGGGGAAATGTAGTTATTAAACTTTTTTCTCCTACTAGCTGCTCTGGGGCATTTTGTTGTTATTACTCATTAAATGTATACTGTTTCCCTAATGCAATTATAGTTTCGTTGCATGCCTCTCCAGTCTCCGACTGGTGTGAAATCCCAGGGGTTCCAGGCGCTTACCCAGGATTCGAGTTTCCTTTGGGAAATGAGGCACAGCAAAGACTGTGGTGTCTTTATGATATATGGTTTATCTGCACATATCTACAACATGAGTTTGCAGTGGAGGGGTCCACAACATCAGCACCCCAAAAGGATCTTGTTTCTCCCTTAGCTTCAGTCTTGCGGTTGATCAGAGGTCTGGCATAGCACACACACACCCTCCTGAACCTTCCCAATAAGAGGAGAACAGTGGTTTGCAGAAGGTCATAATTCAGAGGCTGCAGAAGGGAGAAGCTGGGAAATATTGGGAGAGCAGCAAGGGAGAGCAGCAGGCAGAAGCAGGGCAGAGACAACTGACAGACTCAGTGTCTTTAGAAAGAATTCCTGACCACCACACACACACACACACGCCAGAGCCAGGCGTGCATTGAGAGTAGTAGAACAGAAAGCTCAAAGGCAGAAAGCACAGATCAGCTGACACAGGGATGGTGTATAATAGGAGGGACAGAGGGGGTGGGACTTTAATCAGAGCAACACCATTATCTAAGAGGCAGCATCCTCCGTCTCTGTGAATATTGAATAAAATACCATGGTAAGAACGTCTTGTTTTCCCAATTCCCATTTCTGGCTGCCAGCCGTGAGGAAAATCCGATTCCCTGAAGCCTGGCGCTCTCTCTCCCTGCTTGGCGCTTTTCTTCCAGGTCACATCACACCCACTTTCAGCTCTAAACTCTGGCTATTGTCCTTCTCACTATCTGCAAGTTGTGTGAGGAGCCCCACCCATTTGCCGTCTCACACAGAGCCCCCTTTCCATTGTTTTCTTTATGGCCCAACACCCAGGTGATTACCTTATCATGAAACTAGCGTGGCTTATATTTTAACACTTGCAGGATCCAGGGATCAGAAGACTTGATTAGGTTTTAACACCTATTGGACCCGGGGATTAGAGGGGCCTAGCACCCACAAAGACATAACAATATACTCTGTATTCACTAGGGAAAGTTTGGGCTAACAGTACATGTCTATTGAGAAGCTCAAGTCCCAATAACTTCAGCTGTATGCAACTGAATCCCTCCTGCTAAATCGTGACAAGTCCAGTTCCTTCCCCATGTGGCTACTCAGCTTTTCAAGAAAACAGCTTGCAAAAGTTGAAAATGGCTGCTCCTCCAAATCAGGTGTAGGCTGCAGGGACAACTGTGGGAAGGAGGGGGTAAGATTATTTCACAAATCCAGCACGGTTCAGACATAAGCCTCTTTCAGAAGACCTTCAAGCCTTTCTAGTCTGGTGGAAGGAAGGACAAGTGACCTGCTTCAGAACATAAAAACCCTCCTAGATCTGACTCAGGAGACATCCAGTACAGTGGTACCTCGGGTTAAGTACTTAATTCATTCCGGAGGTCCGTTCTTAACCTGAAACTGTTCTTAACCTGAAGCACCACTTTAGCTAATGGGGCCTCCTGCTGCCGCCGCACTGCCGGAGCCCGATTTCTGTTCTTATCCTGAAGCAAAGTTCTTAACCTGAAGCACTATTTCTGGCTTAGTGGGGTGTGTAACCTAAAGCGTATGTAACCCAAGGTACCACTGTACAGAATCCCATTTGCCATGGTGGCCAGCTCAGAATCCCTGTACTTGAGTGGTGAATTATAGAATTGTAGAGTTTGAAGGCACCTTGGGGATCATCTGGTCCAACCCTCTGAAATGCAGGAATCTCAACTAAACCATCCAAGACAGATACTAAAAAACATCCAAAGAAAGGAATCCACAACCTCAAAAAGGAATCCATTTCACTGTTGGACAGCTCTTACTGTCAGAAAGTTCTTGCTGATGTTTAGTCATAATGTCCTTTCTTGTAACTTGAAGTCATTGGTTTGGGTCCTAGCCTCCAGATCAGAAGAAGACAAGCTTGCTCCATCTTCCATGCAGTTTAACCCTTAGCAGTTTAACTCTTTCTTTGTTGAGCTTATCTGGTGAGTTTCTCTTTGATAAAAAGCTTACTGTATTTTTTGCTCTATAAGACTCACTTTTTCCCTCCTAAAAAAGTAAGGGGAAATGTGTGTGCATCTTATGGAGCGAATGCAGGCTGTGCAGCTATCCCAGAAGCCAGAACAGCAAGAGGGATTGCTGCTTTCACTGTGCAGGGATCCCTCTTGCTGTTTTGGCTTCTGAGATTCAGAATATATTTTTTTTGTTTTGCTCCTCCAAAAACTAGGTGCGTCTTGTGGTCTGGTGCGTCTTATGGAGCGAAAAATACGTTATTTGTTTGGCATGTAGAGGACTGGCAAATAGCAGCCCTTGGAGATGATGTTGTTGTCCCTTCTGTGAACAGAGTGGTGGCACTTCATCCCTGCTCAACTGCGCCATTGGGTACATGCCTGAAAGACACATGAGAACCCGACGCCACTTGATTCCTGTCCGCATTGGGCAGGGGTTTTCCCCCCGTTGTGCACACAGCCAAGTAGATTTATTATAATAGGTAGCATCATGCTATAATTATCCCTGAAACTCTTTTATTAAAGAAGCAGGACCTGCTAATCTACTAGGTGCCTGGAAGAGTTTCTGATTATCGACTAATCCGTACTAATCCCTTACAAATCTTATCATTCACCTCATGGCAGCACCGGGCAATATTTTCCCATGAAAATGAAGTTGTGGGTATGGACCTTTTGCAGAGAGAGGGAAACAGAGAGAGCACACAGGAAAAAAACTTCTTTTTAAACAATAGCATAACAACGCAGGTGGAGAAGCTTTTTCCAGAGGGCCACATTCCTTGCAGGGCAATCTTCTCGGGGCCAGCATGCCAGTGCTGGGTGGGTCTGACGAGAGTTGTCTCCTAAAACATTTGGAGGACACCAGCAGAAGAGCCAACTTGAATGAAATATTGCAGGTGAGCCCAGGTGAGCCCTGCCGTGTATAACTGATCACATGACACAGTGCAAGCACACCATTGGAATGGCAATGCCCATCAACTTTGCAGGGACTCAGCCCCTTCAAATATTTTATTGCGGGGACCAAAGCCCCCACGGGCACTGGGAGTCGGCTCCTGGGGGCACCACGTTGGCAAAGGCTGTCCTATTGTCTTAGGTCATCTTGAACATAAGAGAGTGCATTATGCCCAGTGAAGGGTAGTCTATTGGGGCCAATAGCAGTGCCAACCTTAATCTGCCCTCAGGTAGACCCCACCTGCCTGCAACCAGCCGAGGGGCTGCCACTGCCTGCAACCTTCCTCCTCCTTAGTCCCAGGAAAATTGAACTGGATACCTTCTACATGCAAAACAGGCACATCTCCGTAGAGTAGGAGACTCTTAATCTCAGGACCGAGGGTTTGAATCCCGCATAGGTGAAAGATTCCCGCACTACAGGGGTTGAGCTAAATGAGCCACGTGACCCCTTCCAACTGTACAATTCTATTATTCCTATGACATCAGGGATGGGCAATTTGTAATGTTATAAGGTTCCATGTTCCATCGCCATTGGCTCTCGACCACAGGTTCCACATCCTTACCCCAAATAACCAGGGGTGGCCCAGCCCATTTTGCCAGCTGCTGCCAAAGTCTTGCTTACCAGAGTTGTGCAGCTGCTGCGGTGGCAGGGTTGTGGGGGCACCTGCAGGAGTGCCACCTCGTGATGGGTACTCCCATCAATTGTATCGGCATGTAATGAGATGCACACAATAGTCCACTCTACACGGTTTCTCTTTTTTATCATCATTTCTTCCTTGTACTCTTATTGCACTGGTTTGCTGATGTCCTACAAAATACCAACAAGTACCTTGCAAAATAAAACAAGCAAGAATCTGAAGGATACTTGGGTTGGGCATTGTTCTAAACACTTCAGAGCTGTTCTAAACTCTGCAAACTAAATTTGAAAGTCTACATGGTTCCTACACCTTTAAGGAGAGTGATTAATTCGACAAGTGTCATCTGTGTAACTCACCAGCAAGCTACCATTGCTAATATTCCCTCCTCTATACAACGACTAAAGGGCAGAACCCTGTCTTCTTTTTCACCCTGCTATAAACCCTTAATTACTTTTCCTTTATTAAGAAATATTAAAGTTCTGTTTATGAGAAGGAGAGAATCAATATGCCAAAGCAGACTCAGAATGATTCTTTACAGACACAGAATTATTCTTAGTTCAGGTCTGAGACGATCGCTCTATATTCCTTTAAAAACACACACACACACACACACACTTCGACTGCAAGCCGGCCATTGGTGATGGATCTCCAACCTTTTGCATTACGGTACTTTACTGAGCAAAGTACCTTATCTAAAAACACGGCACTAAACAAACCTAAAGCTCTTGACCTTTGAATTAAAATGTGACAGGAACATCTCGAAAATCTTATTGAAAGCATCTGGTGGTTTAGAGGAGCTAATTAAATTCGTCAGCACATATAGGATCAGCATTTTCCTGGTTTAAGGGGTCAAAGGAGAAAGTACAATCAGAATTACCAAACAAGTGGTTAATGAGATTCCATCAAATTTAAGGCTGATAGGAGTTAACAGGTTTGAAATATAATTATAGGGACCATTGCGAGAGGAGAGGAGAGGGAGAGAGAGAGGGAGGGAGTGCTATGGTCCAGTATCTCGTTATCAATATATCCACAGGGTTACTACAACTCCCATCATCCCTGACCACTGGTCATGCTGGCTAGGAATGATGGGAGTTGTAGTCCAACAACATCTGGGGACCCACAGGTTGAGAAACACTAAACCATGTTGCTCCATCATAATGAAACTCATCAAGTCATATTTTATCTATATAGCCCCACTCCTTACTGATGAAGATGTGCTAAACAGGACATCATCGTTTTTATGGAAGGCACTCTTCCTCCAAATACTATGTGATCGACTAAAATTCAACTGGCGCAACTCCCCCCCCCCCTTATGGAGAATGTGCTAATGGAGACAAGGACCTCACATTCCTATCTCTGCTCAGACAAGGAACTCAGTGAGTGACACATCCATGGCCCAAGCATGGGAATGGTCATCGGCGTGCATTGGGGGCCACATCATAAAAGTCACTGTGAAACAGTCAAGCGCCAGCTTAGTAGAAATCAAACAGGAGCTGATTCTGTGCCTTTAGCAGCTAACTTTACCCAGAAATCCAGAAAACCCAGTAAAGTGTTTCTTGACATGGAATTGAAGCTATGGCAGGCATAGGCAAACTTGGCCCTCCAGATGTTTTGAGATTACAATTCCCATCATCCCTGACCACTGGTCCTGTTAGCTAGGGATGATGGGAGTTGTAGTCTTAAAACATCTGGAGGGCCGAGTTTGCCTCTGCCTTAGCTATGGGGAAACCTTCCCCTACTCGAGTCATGCAATGTCAAGCTGCTTTTTAAGGCTACACAGCTACAATGGCCAGCTATAAAATTGGCAAGCCCATTTTTGTTTCTCTCAGACTCTCCCTTATTTATTTTGGAGGTGTGTTTTAAAAAAAAAAGTTTACAAAGTACAATACACTTAGAACACTGCCTGCAAATGCAAAAGACTAAAGCCAAGGTTGCAATGCATTGTTATTAAGGTTTGGTATTCGTAGTGTATGAGAGAAGTGATATAGATGTACATTTTGAAGTGTTGGATCCACATATCCACTCCCTTAGATAGGGTCCAAAATTTTAGATATTTTGTTCCTCTACAAACACACATACACACACTCACAAAAGCTGAAGAGCAGCAGTGCATAGCATCCAGAAGAGCCTGTGCTGGCCTAGCCCCCACTTGCCCCTCTGAAAAATGCCATGACTTTTATTGCACACATTGAGATGCAATACGTACACATGGGTGTATCTCTGCCAGGGATGGCGGCCATATCAAAGGAAGCAAGCAGAGAGAAGAAGAAGAAGAAGAAGAAGAAGAAGAAGAAGAAGAAGAAGAAGAAGAAGAAGAAGAAGAAGGGGAAGGTGGTCTTACTGGTGTTCCATCACATGGGAGCTGCCGGCTGCCGCCGCCAAAGGAACAACAACACAACCCCGGATTTTCATTCTTCTTACCGCTAATAGGATCGCTGGAGCTCAGAGCCGTCATCCCATCAAGATAAACGTCTCGGGTGCCCACTTTTAAGCAATCTGAATTCAATTAGGCTAATTGGAAAACAAGTAAAGAAGGATTGCATTAATGTAGCTTTACTGTGTGAAACTCAAAAACCTCATGGGAGAAATGAGGGGGGTGGGGAGATTTGACAAATAAGTTGTGGTGGTTTGTTCATGGAAAGACAGAGGTTGGCTTGGCAGCCTCACACTCTTCCTCCTTTCTGGGCTCCTGTGCATTCATTAACACTGGGTGTCCTCTCACAGTGGTTGGTAAAATGGGGTTTGGTGGAGAAGCCAAGGAGGTCTCTTTCTTCTGGTCAATTTCTTCTGGTCTTCTTCCAATTGTCATCCCTTGTATAGATGTCGTACACACCTAAGTAAAAGCATGGAAAAGGCTTTGCCCCACTTTGCCCTGGATACTAGCCCTCCTAGCCCCCTCCTCATCTCTTTTGAGCTTCATCCCTGGTCCTGAATGGGGCAACTGTGCCTCTGAAGGACCAGGTGCGCAGCCTGGGAGTCATTTTTGACTCACTACTGTCCATGGAGGCGCAGGTCAGTTCTGTGTCCAGGGCTCCATCTGGTACATTGGCTGAGCCCCTACCTGCCTGCACGCTGTCTCACCAGAGTGGTACATGCTCTAGTTATCACCCGCTTGGACTACTGCAATGCGCTCTACGTGGGACTGCCCTTGAGGGTGACTCAGAAACTACAACTAATCCAGAATGTGGCATCTGGATTGGTGATTGGGAAATGCCACTGAGACCATATAACACTGGTCCTAAGAGAGCTACATTGGCTTCCAGTACATTTCCAAACTCAGTTCAAAGTGTTAGTGCTGACCTTTGAAGCACTAAATGGCTTTGACCCTTTACACCTGAAGGAACATCTCCACCTCCATCATTCTGGCAGTTCCCTCATTGTGAGAAGTGAGGTTACAGGGAACCAGGCAGAGAGCCTTCTCGGTGGTGGCGCCCGCCCTGTGGAACACCCTCCCATCAGATGTCAAGGAAATAAACAGCTATATGACTTTTAGAAGACTTCTGAAGGCAGCCTTGCATCAGGAAATTTTTAAAGCTTGATGTTTTATTGTGGTTTTAGATTTTGCTGGAAGTTCCTCAGAGTGGCTGTGGCATTCCAATTAGATGTGGGGGCATATAAATATTATTATTATTCATACCAAAGTCCCTTCAGGCTCTAGTTTGGGTTTTCTTTTTTAATGTTTATTGATATTTTATTGGTTTTGGTACAAAATTACACAAACAGAAACGATAACCATAGAGATACAGTTCATTAAACTCACGTTCAACCCTGCTATCTGCATACAGTGGTACCTCGGGTTACATACGCTTCAGGTTACAGACTCCGCTAACCCAGAAATATTACCTTGGGTTAAGAATTTTTCTTCAGGATGAGAACAGAAATTGTGCTCCGGTGGCGCGGCGGCAGTGGGAGGCCCCATTAGCTAAAGTTAAGCTTAGCTAAAGGTTAAGAACAGTTTCAGGTTAAGAATGGACCTCCGGAACGAATTAAGTTCTTAACCCAAGGTACCACTGTACAGCACAGCAAAGGAAGGTAATGTGTGTGTCTCCTCCATCCTATTTTGCACCCCGTCCTCCATTTTATATTTAAGCAGGGCAGGCAGGTTCACAGCCTCTCCATCAGCATTAGTGTGGCCCTCAATCTGCCGGAATGACTGTTAGCCATTCTTGCCAATGGAACTTCTCTGTCCAGTAGTAGTATACCTGGGACAAAGAACAAGGAAAGGCTCCTGCATTCAAAATAAGCTCTCCACTGGCATCTGCCTGGCCAAACAGAATAATGGACAATTAGATGGACCTAGATGGTCTGATGCAGCACAGCTTCTTTGGCTGTTGCTGATGGCAGGCAGCTAGTCAGACCAACCTGCAAGCCAGACCAGAGAGGCAGGGTAAACCACGATTGGCTGTGTTTCCTCTAAGCTTTTGCATGCATGCTGCTAAGGGGCTTATAGTCTTTTGTTTTCCCAGAGTTAATTCTTTTTACCCGTTGCCCTGCACTCCCTAATGCTTCCAGGCAAGGTTACCTTTTATCGAGCCCATTTTGTGTGTGTGTGTTTATGGGATAGCAAAACAAAAGGGAACTGGGTGAAAGAGAAGGAGACAAGTTAGCAGCATCATGGAGGCAGCAGAGAAAACGCTCAAAGCAGTCAGCAGGGGAGTCATTGCGCCACTTAAAATTGCATGTGTCTTCCCAAGGAACTCTGTTAGTGACAGTGGTGCAAAGTTCCTAATTCCTTGTCATTTGGACTGGGGCGTTTTAACAGGCATTCCACCTGTGCTACTCCCTGAGCATACAAGATAACACCAACTCCCAAAGCCCTAGGCTTCTCCTTAAGGTGCCACAGTGAAAAAGGCCCTGTCTCACTTAGGTGGCAAGTGGTGAGAAATACCTGCTCCTGGTCAGTGTAGACACGGCTAGTTGAACAAATAGTCAGTACAGTGGACGCTCGGGTTGCAAATGTGATCCGTGCGGGAGGCACGTTTGCAACCCACAGCGTTGCATCTCGCATGCGTGGGTTGCGATTTGGCACTTCTGCGCATGCGCAAAGTGCGATTTAGTGTTTCTGCGCATGCACGAGCGCCAAAACCCAGAATTAACCTGTTCCGGTACTTCCGGGTTCGGCGCAACCCGAAAACGCACAACCTGAAGTGTCTGTAACCCGAGGTATGAGTGTGTAATGTATGATGTTTTAAAACTTAATGAATTTGCTGAATTAATTTTCAAAAGGGATACAAAAAAGGGAGATGTGAGGAAGTCAGGAAAATATGTGAATCAAAGATGAGGAATTAAAAAGAGGGATTTTTGTGTTTCTTTTTTTTCTTAATGTTTTTTTATTCTGCTTTTGTTTTTCTTTTTTCTCTAAGTTAAACTTATGTATTTTTTAAAACAAAAAAATTCCTTCCAGTAGCACCTTAAAGACCAACTAAGTTAGTTCTTGGTATGAGCTTTCGTGTGCATGCACACTTCTTCAGGTATCTGAAGAAGTGTGCATGCACACGAAAGCTCATACCAAGAACTAACTTAGTTGGTCTTTAAGGTGCTACTAGAAGTAATTTTTTTTGTTTTGACTATGGCAGACCAACACGGCTACCTATCTGTAACTGGAATTATGTATTTTTTGTATTTTGTAACTTAATATTTTTGTGTATGTGTTTTTTCTTTTTTCTGTTTGTTGCTATTTTTAAAACTTAATAAAATATTATTTTAAAAAAACTTATACCTTGTTATAAAATTGTACGTTGTATAATGACGCTTCATTTGTTCATCCTTTGAAAAACCATCTTTGATGGCAAATAACCCATTCCCCACACACTTTTCCAAATGTGTGTTTAATGTAACATGTAGCAGCCATCTGATCTGGGATGGCTTCTTCACATGTAGGATCCCTCAAGGGATGAGGCCAGAGCGAAACAGGTGTGTAGTTGAGTCCTTATGCAGAGCTTCTTGTGTTGTTCTCAAAGGAGAACATAGGAAGCTGCCTTAAACCAAACCAGAGCTGCCATTATTTTTTCAGCAGCTTCAGAACTCAGCAACTCAAAGAACCTGGTGCTGGCTCCTGCCTGAAGCTGTTTGTTCTGGGTGCTGCAAGCTCAATCCAGGCTGCTACATTTCCTTAAGACACTGTGCAAGATGATAAAATGATACAGTGGCTGTCGGTCCAGTATATCTGAAGGAGCATCTCCACCCCCATCATTCTGCCCGGACACTGAGGTCCAGTGGCGAGGGCCTTCTGGTGGTTCCCTCACCGCAAGTTACAGGGAACCAGGGAGAGGGCCTTCTCGGTAGTGGCACCTGCCCTGTGGAACGTCCTCCCACCAGATGTCAAAGAGAAAAACAACTACCAGACTTTTAGAAGACATCTGAAGGCAGCCCTGTTTAGGGAAGCTTTTAATGTTTGATAGATTATTGTATTTCAATATTATGTTGGAAGCCACCCAGAGTGGCTAGGGAAACCCAGCCAGATGGGTGGGGTATAAATAAATCATCATCATCATCATCATCATCAGTGAGGTACCAGCAACTTCTGGGCATTGCAGTTTCACAGGGCAGCGGATGGCCTCTGGAACAACAGCCTACCAATGTGCTGATCAGTTGTTACAACAGGAAGACACTGCCCAAATAACACACAGAGAGAGAAACAGAGACCCTGAATCTTACCACTCCACGGCTTATCTTCAAAATACTTTTCCTCCTTAGAAGCCCACTTTCCCCTAAAGCCTATTTAAAGATCTCAGTCTCCAGTCTCAAAACGGAGTGGAAACGGAAGTATGTGTTTGCCTACGTCTGTCCCTTAATCCCTATGCTCCACCCACTCTCCAACCACTTCATTTTTAAGTAGGCAAGTGGGACAGATCCACAAATATTGTCGAAAAGCATTGAAAGTACTCAGTTATCTGAGTTTCTGCCCCCAGCAGAAGCCTGCCACCCGCAATGTCCTATTTACGGGGTATTTTCTACCCGTGATTTCCCCCAAAAAGCTCAACAATTTTGATTTCCTGAAAAAGCTGCCACCTTCCTAACAAAAGTCCTGGCTGTGCCCATGTTTCTAAACTCCACAATCCCCACCTGAGAGGCAAAATTTAGACTGTAGACTCCTCGGGGCAGAGAGCTGTCTGTGCTTTTAACATTTGTTTACAGATTGAGCTGCAGTATTGCAAGGTGGTACTATGACTACTATAGTAGTAGTAGTAGCAGCAGCAGAAAGCGGCTTCAAAACTAACATCGGCCAGATTCTTTAAGTGTCTTTTTCTTTAAGATTTGCTCTTCCCTTTGTTCCACACGTTGATTCCCCGCCAAAAAAGTAAAATCTAAATTCCTCCCCATATGTTGATATTCAAACACATACCTTCGCACAATCTAACATCTTTCTGAAGCTGCTGCATATCTTTGTTTTCGTGAACAGATCCTTCGAAACATAACAGTTTGCATTTGTTATATTAATATGTGATAAATAAATTGTGGGTTTATCTGCTTATTTATTCCAGTTGTGCGATTTTATTTTATTACTTTATCCCATGTGTGTGTGCGTGTCTTGTATTCTTATTGTCCTTGTTATTTGTTCTCTGTTTTCTACCTGCAATGAAGTTTCTGCGACCAGATGCTTGATTTGCAACGGTTTTGTATTTTGGAAATACTGAGTAAAGAGAATAGGAATGATTCAGTCTGAAGGAATCGACTCAGATCGGTGTTGGCAGCCCTTATCCTTAATTTCAACCAAAAGCACACACTTGTGAGTTTAAGCCTAACAATAACGACAACGAAAGGTCAGGAAATGGACCATCAGTAATAAAGGCGTGCGTGATTCTGAGCATGTGCAGAGTGCCTTTCCCCTCTCCCAGGAGAGTCAGCGGCTGTGCCTTCTTTATTCCACACTCGTTGTAAGAGCGGATTGACTCCGTTCAAATGGTATGTCTGCGTCTGGAATCCTGCCATTCAGACTCACCGACGGCAGCGCCCACCGCACAAACAGCTCCGTTTGCAGAACTTTTTTTTTAAAGCACATCGGATCAGCGCTAGAAATGTAGGGCCAGAAACTGGACAGAACAACAGACACAAAATCCAGCTGGTTGGGCAGTCGCAAGAAAATAAGTTTATTTCATTTATTCAAAGCCGGGAAGGAAAAACAAGGAGTGGTTAATAGGCGCGGCAAATCGATTAATGCCTTAACTGCGGGTTAAGAGGTTACATTTTAAATAGGATTTTAAGCGGAGTTTCCCCCCCGGAACGATATCCTATCCCTGAGTCCTCTCTGCATAACATCTTTCAATCCCGCGCTGGGAACGAGGTCCTTGCAAAAAAGAACAAGCGGTTCCTCGTCCTTTAGACGAGGAGCCAAAAACACGCCGTCGAAGCCAACGGGGTGAAATCGAATTAAAACCCCACAGTCCTGACCTGGACGGCTCCCTAAATCGCTGTCTTCGTCCGATAGCCCTTCCTGTGACTTGCCCAATTTATTTCAATTAACTAATTTTGATTGCCTTTAATTAATTAACACTCTGCGAGGGGAGGGAGAGAGGAACCAGTGAAACCATCAGGCGCCTTTCTCGCAAAACGACCTCCATCCTTTCGTTAAACTCCCCGGATTTCAAGGGTGGGCTTCTTGGAAAGTCTTTCAAGATTAGGGAGAAGCTGCGCCCCTTCCACGATTCCTCCCCCCCCCCCGCCGCACATTCAGATCCTAATCTGACAAGACTCCCAGACGAGATCCCTAGGCCCCTAGATAGCTCCTCCTTTGACAAAGAAATCCTCTCGTTCCCGTTCGCAGGAGGGGATTTTCTTAAAGTGTGTTTGTGGAACAGGGCATAGTCAGCGTGGCTAGTAGCCTTCGCTGCTCCTCTCTGTGAATTTTTAAAACCCACTTGTTTTTAAGACGTGCGTGAGCTCCCAAATGCCTCCTGGAAACTTTGCTGTGCTCCTCCCTCCCTCTGCAACCGCCTGGTCCTTCTGAAACAAGATTTCTGCCCTTTTTAAAAGCAAAAATAAAACCTCTTTTCCTTTTTTTAAAATAATAACTTTTATTAAAATTTTCCTTTTACAAATACGCCATCTCAAACATTATTCACAAATTTCAACTTTTTGGACTTCCACCATCTTCTCCACCAATCATCCATATTTTCCATTTTTACGCATTCTCTATATTTAGTGTTGCCATTTAATATTATCCTTTCAATTCTATTTAATAAAACCTCTTTTCCTTGCCCGTCGGAAGTTGAGACCTCCCCGAAACCCTAGCAAAAAACAAAACAAAACCGCGTCCACTCCTCAGCCTCCCTCGACGGCGACCGTTTCTCTCTGGCTGCTTCCTCCCCGCTGGTCAGTTTCCTCGAAGGGCCGCCCTTCCCGTCGAGGGGAGGAGCCTGAGGCGAAGGAGAGCCCCCACCCCCGTTAATTCAGGTGCCTCCGGCCCCCAAGTCGCACAAAGCCCCCGGGAGACGGAGCGCACGGGAGCACGGAAGCAGCAGCGCCCGCGGGACTCCGACGGGACGCACGTCTGCCGCGCCTCTCCCAGGCAGGGCTGGTGGCGTCGCTGCGCGGGCGAGCTCCTTGCTCTGCACGGAGAAAGGTCACTCCAATCCTGGCCGCTGATCCTCGGGCGTCCGAGGACGACCCGGCCCCGTCAGCTTGGAAGGAGACGGGAAGGGAGGCTGGGGCCGAGAGCCGCTTAGGCTCAGCGAGGACTCGCAAGCCGCCTTCGCCCGCTGCTGCCCTCTGACACAAGCAGATCCCGACGGGAGTTGGTCGCCTGAGGAGCCTCTCAGATCCTGCCAGCCGTTGGAAGGAGGAGGAGAAGAAGAAGGAGAAGCAGGGTCTCTCCGTCGTGGTCTTGTTGGACGGCTGAGCAAGGAAGGAGCGCGCATGGCATAGGCAAGCCCCCGGGGGTCCTTGGAAGGGGAGGATCGAGGGCTGTCCTCCTCGCCCTCCCCCCTCCCCACACCAGCCCCCTGCCCTGCCGCCAGGAGAGCTCCATGCACCTGCAGCAAGGCTCCCTTCTGAACATGACCGACGGCGGCTTCTCCCTGACTGGGCACTTGGTGAGGAGCCCCAGCGGAGGAGGGAACCCGTCGAGGCTCCACAGCATCGAAGCGATCCTGGGATTTACCAAAGAGGACCCGCTTTTGGGTGCCTTCCAAGCCCACGATGCCAGTGGCGGAGGCAGGCCCATGAAGGAGGGAGAGAAGCGCAGCCCCAGGGATTGCTTCTCCAAAATGCCAGCTGAGCAGCCTGGGCAGGGCCAGGAAGGGACCCCGGAAGAACACTTCGGAGGTAAGGCAGGGTGCGAGGGGTGTTTTTTTTGGGGGGGGGTGTCGGGTGTCAGGTCATAGTCCCCCACTTACTGGAGGACCCGGGTCCTACTGTAGCTGCTGGGACCAGTGAAAGTGCGTGGGTCCTTTGCTTCAATTTGAAGGAGACCCCCATTAACCCCCCCCCACACCCTTTGGAAGCAAGTTCGAATAACTTCCTCATTATTATTATTTCGGAAAGTACTTAATGATTGATGTCTTATTATGTTTGATGTATTATGTGCTGAAAGCCACCCAGTGTGGCTGGGGTAAAAATAATAAAATTCTTATTAAGAGAGGGGCACATTTTTTAAATGTGCGCCTTTAAAATCAGTTAAGTGTTGGAGGGGATAACTGAAGAAGAGGAGGAGGAAAGCGTTTTAAAGAGCAGGCATCTTTGTGAGACGCCTCAGACACAATTATAAAGATCAGCCAAGTGCCCTCTAAAAACCCTACTCTTTAAAAATCCCAAATACAGTTAGCTGCCTTACACAGAGTCAGACCATGGTCCATCTAACTCAGTCTTGTCTACACTGACTGGCAGCCTCTCTCCAGGGCTTCCAAGAGGCGTCTCTTCCAGATCTCCCAGCTCTGCCTGCAGATCCCAGGTGACGGTGATGCTTTTCAAAGGAGCAACCTATTGAGTGTGTCTTTGGCTGCTTGAGCAAACAGTGCCATGGATGTTCTGTAAATTGTACAACTTTAGAAAAGGCACCCTGGCATGCAAGGGAGGAAAGAGAGCATTTCCCAGAGCACAGCATGGCAAATTAAGGCAAGCGAGCTGAAACTGGACACAGTCGCATGTCCCACTGAACTTAGTGAGGCTCCCTGCATGAGCTGTTAATGCGGCTGTTAATGCCATTACAATGGCATTTTATACTGAAGTACGTAGTTTGCTACCAACATGACCAAGCTGCGGGAGGCAGTGGAAGACAGGAGTGCCTGGCGTGCTCTGGTCCATGGGGTCGGAAACGACTAAACAACAACGTATGTTGGGGACCAGATTTCCCAGGAAGGGATTCTCACCCTAAACTCATCTTTTTGAAGGCAAGTGTTCAGATTATTTCAGTGGGACTTGCTTCTGCGCTAAGGGAGCTGTTTCCATTTTTGGGGGAATAGCCTTGGAGCTTAGGAGACAGAGAAACGTGGTCTTGTCCGGTTCTTCAAGCTTGTTTTCTTATCTCATCTGGGGTTGCCACACTTGTGCGGCTTATTCCCAAATGGATCCATCAAATGGCACGGAACCAATGGACCAATACGCCTATGAGCTGTCCATTTTATCCAGGAGTTCCTCTCTCTGAGGGCTCCCACCTCTGCTCACGTTAGGAAGAGCTTAGCCAGTGTGACCACCCTTAGAACACTGTGTCCCGTCCTGATCCCCACACCTCAAGAAGAGTTCCGTAGAGCTGGGAAAGAGTCAGACATGGGGCAAAAGCAAAACGATCACAGAAGCTGGAGCAACTCCCTTTATGACAAAGAGCTTGGGGCATGATGAAGGTGTGCAAAATTGTGCAGGTTATGAAGAAAGTGGACGCAGAGATGTTCATTGGGGACATCCAGTGAAGCTAAATCTTGGAACATTGGAAGTTCTTCTTCACTCAGTGCCTAGTTAAGGTTGCACTTCCAAAAGATGCAGCGAAGTCCACCAACTTGCGTGACTTTAAAGGGGACTGGACAAATTTAGGGAGGACAAGGCTACTTGTCAGAGATTATATGCCTTTGAATTGCCTGGGGAGCACAAGTGGGAAGAGTGCCGTTGCCCTCCTGCCTTACTCGTAAGCTTCTCGTGGGCATCTGGTTGGCTGCTGTGAGAACAGGGCGTTAGACTGGATGAAGTGTAGGTCTCATTGTTTTCTAGTCCCACCAGCACATCAAATTCCAATCGCTTCCCCCAGGCTACATTGCACTTGTGTCATGTGGATCACGCCCCACTTGTGAGCAGCTGGCTCAACACCATGGGAAGCAGTGGGAAAGCTGGCTTAGGCAGACTTTGCTCTAAGCCAGCAAGATGCAATCTCAGACCTTTCCAAAGCAGATGAGCGATGGTCCAAAAACAGCCATTGGAGAATGGTTTGGAATGGACTCTGTTTTACCAAGGGAATAGTACAATGCTGGGACGAAAGGGAAGCATCAAGTTGTGCAGAGCAGTTGTGTGGATCAGCTTCCATTCATTTAGATTTTGATACAATATTAATAACTCATAATAATATATAAATGACCAAGACCATGTATCCTTGGCTGGGCACAGAGCTGCTGAGTTCAGCATAATTCTGAGCAGGCATGCACAGGATTGCTCCAGTCCAGATCAGAGCTAACGGACTTCAAAGCAACGAAATCAATGGCAATTTGCATATACGTAATAGGTTTTAGGATCCAGGGCTAGGCTGCAAAAGGCAGAAACAGAAGCAATATCGATGTTGCTTTAAACACTGGATTTTATTTTGAAATAAAGTCAAAACTGAAGGCAACAGAAATGAGGAACACACAAAAGGATACAGTAAGATCACCAATTAAGTAATGTGATTATATGGTGCTGATTAATAGAAATATATATTTTCTTTCTTGTAAAACACTTGAAGTCTTTTAAAAGATAAAGGAGATGTATCTATCTATCATCTATATCTATCATCTATCTATCTATCTATCATCTATCTATCATCTCTATCTATCTATTTATCATCTATATCTATCATCTATCTCTATTAGTTCTCTGTGAAACCAGCTCAAAATGTTAAAACAAATCAAGACAAGAAGTCTGGATTTTTTAAATTTGGAAGCAAATGGTGTTGAAATCAGTGGTATACTTACGTTCACTCAAATGTGCTTAGCATCAGGTAGACATGCTGGTGTGAATCAGCTTGGCTGCCCAATCCTATGCATGCCTACTCAGAAGTAAGTTCTACTGATTTCAATGGGACTTACTCCC
This sequence comes from Podarcis melisellensis, assembly GCF_964234715.1. NCBI lineage: Eukaryota > Metazoa > Chordata > Lepidosauria > Squamata > Lacertidae > Podarcis > Podarcis melisellensis. The sequence continues at coordinate 48,263,817 of NC_138543.1, forward strand.
AGGTAAGTGTGTACAAGGTTACAGCCTTAAATCCATGAGCTTTGGCTCCATTTGTTGGTGGGTTGCCTCACCTCTCCTTCTTCTCCCCCCCCCCAGACCCCTACTGCTCCAAACGCTCAGAGGAGTGCTTGAGTCCAGAGCTGGTCACTTGCAACAACAGCGACGGCAAACTGTCTGATGAAGACCAGCCCAAGAAGAAACACCGGAGGAACCGGACAACCTTCACCACCTACCAGCTGCACGAACTTGAGCGAGCCTTTGAGAAATCCCACTACCCCGATGTCTATAGCCGAGAGGAGCTGGCTATGAAGGTCAACCTACCTGAAGTGAGAGTCCAGGTAAAATGGCAGGTGGTCTTCTCTTCTTCCTCCTCCTTCTCCATCTAGCCACATGGTGAAATCTTGGACAGTTAATCCTCAGGTTCTCATCTTCATTAGAAGACCTCAGTCAAAAGCAGCCTTTCCCTGCTAATCCAGTAAAAGTCTCCCCCACCCTGGATATAATTTCAGACTTTGCATACGTAGTGAAGGATTTTCCTTAATCTGCCTTTTTTTAACACTCCAGACCGCAACCTCTCTCTAATTATGAGTGTTTAGTTTCAGATACTCTGGCTAAGAATTCTCCTAATCATGCAATGTCCAGCACAGGAGAAAGGTGTTGGTTGGTTTGTCGTCGTTTTGGTAGATTGTGCAATTTAAAATATCATTTACATTGATGTATGTGTTTTAAAACTTATTGGAAGTTCCCTATTTATTTATAGGGTACCATAGATTTTGGGGTAAGAGAGGGGGAGACAGAAAAGGAAAGGAGAAACTATAGTAAAAAAAATAAACAAATAAGCACCTTAGGTTAGTTTTAGTTTCCCAAGTATGTGACAATCAGGATTAATTTTCAAATTCTTTGAATGCTCCAGAAATAGCATGTGCAATTGGCACCTCGTTCCATGTTCTTCCTGCTACAACCCTTTGCATGAAACTTAGAGATTCGTTAAACAAGAACCAGCTTTCCTGCAATGTTTGAGTGAATCCCAACGTCAATAGTGGTGATCTGTCGTGGAACAGCCCCACTGAAGAAGATAACAATGGTTACCCAGACCTTGTTGCTGGTTGCAAAGGGGTCCCCATAACAGTTCAAGCTTCAGGACCCCCCAAAATGTAGGTCCACCACTGGCCTGCAATATAGAATAATAATATGTCATTTGAAATACAGCCTATGTAATCGGCACCTTAGCATCTAGCAATGCCCACAGAGAGGCAGGCTTTTCAAGTTCTTTAGGTTCATTTTCTTGCTTCCGAATTTGAATTTATTGCTCCGTGTAGCCTCTAGCAGCACTGCAAAACTGAGAGCAGGGTTTCTTTTATTACCTGCTTCCCCTTTTCGGTGATAAGCTGTGGATGGGAGTGCAGGATTTTCCTGCTTGGCAGGGGGTTGGACTCGATGGCCCTTGTGGTCTCTTCCAACTCTATGATTCTAGGATTCTAGGATTGCTTCCCATTTAAAGTCACACATCCCTTTAAATTTCCCAATGCAGCTGTAGATGTCAGCTCACTTGGTCCCCAGTCCTGGTTTGTCCCACTACTTCACCTGCTGAACGGCACACCTGGACAGTGCTGGATTACCAAACAGGCACATTAGGCACCGGTCCGTCGGCCCCGCAACTTTTAAGGGCCCTGTGACAAACAGATCAAAACAACATTGATTTGATCTTGAAAGAAAATTGGAACCAAGCTTTCTTAGTTGAATGCTATCATACTAGAGCAGGAGGCCCCGAGATTTCAACTGCCTCAGGGTTTAATCCAGCACTGCACCTGGAGACCTGCTTGCTACAGCAGCTAAGGAAGGGGGAAGGCAATAGAAGTGGGAAGCTAGCAGGTGAGAAGGCCCACAGCTGCCTCCTTTCCCGTTTCACGATAAACTTAAAGGCATGCGCCCAGAGTCCGGGGGAAGAGGTGGCAGTGCTTCATCAGGGCTTTGGTGTAAACTGAAGCCCATTGGGCCACCCCATTGGCTGAAGAGGAGGTAGAACTGATGTGCACCTTTTGTGCACATGGAGCTACTCACTCTGTCCTGGCTCCAAGACAAAGGGTACTGCTCCCTTTCCTGATATGTCTAGAAGCCAACTGGACCAGCGGTTGAATTTTCCTGCAACACTGTAGACGAGAGAATGTCCTTCACAGCACATTTCTAAGCAGGAGCCCCATGTTGTGAATCACCCTGAGATCTACAGATAAGAGGTGGTTTACAAATATAATAATAATAATAATAATAATAATAATAATAATAATAATAATAATGGGGCACACTTCCAGCAACTCCTACAGCCACCCTCGTGCCCAACATATTGCTCTGCTTTCCTTTGGACCCCATCAGCAAGGCTGAGAGAAGAGCTCTGACTTCTGGGCAGCTCAGGACCTCATTACACACTGCCCAAGCTTGCACCCTGAACAGGCCACTTCAGTGCCGCTAATGCAGCAGTTTGACTTCACCCTTGAAAGCACACTCCATTGTCTCCTGAGACAGATGGATGTCAACAACACTGTGTGTCACACACAGCTCTGCCTTCCAACATCTCATGGTCCCTCTCCGCCTCTTAGCATCCAAAAAAGTCACTTCAGTCTACCTAATAGTTGGTTCGGCCCCATCTACGTGCAGTAACACCATGTATGCGTTGTGGTGCCCATAGGACTCTCGTGTATTCTTCCTTCCTACCCCTCCTTTATTCAACATAGTGCTAAGCGGGGTATGTGTGCATGGAACAAGGTCTGCTTGAGCACTGAGACTTCTAGCCCCACATACTGTTCCGGGTTCCCCCCATCCCAACCCTCTGGAGCAGATTTGGGGAGCATGCAAGAGGACACATAACAGCAGAAGAACAGGATGTCCACTTGTGCAAGCTAGCAGACCTTATTCCGTGCATGCAACCATTGAGTTGAATCCTGTCCCATGTGTCCAACTTTGCAGCCTTTTCTCTGAAGGGCTGTTCAGTCCAAGCTCAGTTTGAAAATCTTTCGGAAGTGGACCAAGAAAGGCCTTGAAGTTGCCCATCAATAGTTAGACAGCTCAGGCAGCAGGCTGAGCAGGCACAGGTCACTTCCGCACTGTGGTGAGATGCATTGTATACTTCTATTGAAATTCCAGCAATTATTTCTAAATGTGTATCTATGCGTATAGAACAGCACGTACACCTTTTATGCAGATCTTTCCCCCTCTCTTGTGGTGATGCATAAGGAGCTGCTCTGTGGGGTGGGGGGAGAAGGGAGGAGCCCCTTGCCTGCTCCCCCATGTTCTCATTGGCCCAGCCTCCCACATGTTGGGGGCTGAAGTTCTCGAGAAGGGGAGTTTGCTGTACTTGAGCAGACTCCCACCTCACTTCCTCCGGTTAGATTTAGAACCCTGATCTCCCAGAGTTCTAAATCTGGCAAGGTCCTGCGCAAGTTAATGCAGAGCAAAAGCATATATATTTGCGGTGCAGCAACCAGCTAAGCTCTTTACGGTACCCGTGTTTTTCGCTAGATGAATTGCATTGTGAGAGCCTAATTTGTTTAGAGGAATATATGAATGATTGCTGAAGAACTTTGCGGATGAAAGCAAGACCCCTTGATACACCCACTTCACAGAAATTGAGGGGAAGTGTCAAGTAGCAATATTTACCTCCTTATCGCATCAAGATCCTATTGTGGGTGGATACATATGGAGATATGTTTTTTCCCACCAAGGACTTAAAAGTACGGCACTTAACCTTAGCTGGATCCCACCAGTTGTAGAGTGTGTTGCAAAGAGGTGCGTTCTCATGCATGTGTGAGTCTCCACCTTTGCGGCTTCTCAGAAACGTCAGTTCCCACCGAAAAGAAGAAAGTTGGGGATTTCTCCCCCACCCGCTTAATTGTAAGTGGGAGGTTTTTCGCAGGCTTAATGAAAGCTGAATGATCTGTAATCCCTGGATCACGAAAATGTTTGAGAAGCCTGAAATATTTACTAGTCATCTGTAAAAAGAAGAAGGAAAAAATCTGGGAGGGCTTCCAAAAGTGTGTGTGTTTGGAAAAAGCAGCCTCCAAAAACCAGCACTAATTTTATCCCTTCTAGTGGGTAATGAGAGCAGATTTGGGTTTATGGACTAAGGGGAATTATTTGATGGGGAGCATGAGACAAAATTGCCTGCAGGGGGTTTCTTTTTTAACCCGTCAAGTTTGAATTAACTAAGGGAGCTCAGGGCTTGGTATGGTTTTAAAGGATTTTGGCCGGCATCTAAACTCAGAAAGTATATGAGAGAGAAGCTCTTTTTCTTTGGGCAATCAAATAGTTCTGGTTGACTTTCAGTGAAAGGCAGTTGGAAGGCAAAATTCTACTATTAAAGCACCCTTGGGATCTCATTTACTTAAATGAAAACAGGGTCCTGCAGCACCTTGTGATTATTTAGGCTTCAAGGCAAATAACTGTGATTTGGCTGTTTACTTATGAGCTAGGCCAGTTTCACAAGTCTCATTTAATATACAGTGGTACCTCTAGTTAAGAACTTAATTCGTTCCGGAGGTCCATTCTTACCCTGAAACCATTCTTAACCTGAAGCACCACTTTAGCTAATGGGGCCTCCCGCTGCCGCCATGCCGCCGCAGCACAATTTCTGTTCTCATCCTGAAGCAAAGTTCTTAGCCCGAGGTACTATTTCTGGGTTAGCGGAGTCTGTAACCTGAAGCGTCTGTAACCTGAAGTGTCTGTAAATTGAGGTACCACTGTACAAGAGATATATTTTCACATATCTGAAAACTCATGATTGAAAATTGCATGGAATGTGCATTCTCATCTACACCCGACTCTGCGGTGGCCAAGTTTATATATACACTTTTCAATTTTTTAAAATTAATTTTCCAGATTATTACAAATCAAACCAATTTATATTAATTTAATACATTTTCTTAAAATCAAGTTTCCCACTGCTGTTCCAAACATATGATCATCACCATTTCCTCACATAGCCGCATCATTTCTTATTTAGAGTCCAGTTTACATCCTTCACTTGCCGCTAAACCATTCTTCCAGCTGGCCACTTTTTTCACCTTACAAACAGCACCTCGCTTACATCTTATAAATAAACAATCCATTTCACAATATGCATTGTTGTTCCGGACCTGGTGTGCTGGGAGAGTTAATTACTATCTTCCATTGTTCCTCTTTCCGAAGTAACAAACAGAATAACATAGCATCAGCTACACCAGGCATAGGCAAACTTGGCCCTCCAGATGTTTTGGGACTACAACTCCCATCATCCCTAGCTAACAGGACCAGTGGTCAGGGATGATGGGAATTGTAGCCCCAAAACATCTGGAGGGCCGAGTTTCCCTGTTCCTGAGCTACACACACCCTTTTCATTATATAGGGGAGGACAGGAAAAAGGAGACCATTTGAAAAACATAAGAAAGCACAAATCACCTTATACTCCTCCTTCTTTTCCCAGCCGTTGAAAGGATTCTCAAGCTTCAAAGAAAACATTCAGATACCTTCAAAAAGCCAAGTCCTGTCCTTTTGGCAGCTGACTGATTGCAGCCTATTAGCATATGTCGGTCCAAGAGCACCTCTTGATTAATGCCAAGTGTCCGAATTATGGAGGAACGAACCACAAATCATGCTGGAGACGGAGGATCATCCATGGCAGGGACACACTCCCAGGTCACACACCCCTCTGCCTTTCAAGTTGGCAGACACGGGCTTGAGCAGCACAGCGGGGTGCAGTGAGCTCCCCAGACCCCACTGGGGAACATAGCCAGGATTTTTGCCTCATAAATTTTGGTTTCCTCTGCCTGAACCTCCTCGCTGCTCACTGAAGGACCCCTCTATTGCAAGGGCTGCCTGGTCCAAGTCCAGGTTAACGAAGCTGCAGGAGGGAGAGCAGATGGGGCTCATCAACAGTTTAGCACTTGCATGGTGACTGAATAGGCTCACAGCTCACCACATGGCAGCCTTTCCTGAGCCGTATCCCTGAGCTTTACCTTATAGGTAAAGGGGACCCCTGACCATTAGGTCCACTCTTGGCTGACTCTGGGGTTGTGGCGCTCATCTCGCTTTATTGGCCAAGGGAGCCGGCGTACAGCTTCCGGGTCATGTGGCCAGCATGACTAAGTCGCTTCTGGCAAACCAGAGCAGCACACAGAAACGCCGTTTACGTTCCCGCCGGAGCGGTACCTATTATCTACTTGCACTTTGACGTGCTTTCAAACTGCTAGGTTGGCAGGAGCAGGAACCGAGCAACAGGAGCTCACCCCGGCGTGGGGATTCGAACTGCTGACCTTCTGATTGGCAAGCCCTAGGCTCTGTGGTTTAACCCACAGCGCCACCTGAGCTGCATTATATTTCTATTTAAATTACAGGGGTTGTAATTTCTTATGGTGAGCATCCTATGAGCATTGCAGCTTGCCAGATGAAATGATCCCCTCCTGTCCTCATCCCGTGTCCTGTTCTGGGGTTCTCCCCATTCCCCCCAGAGACAAATTCAGGGGGTGAGAGGGAGGAGAGAGAGAAAACCCCATTGCACAAGCAGAGGTTCTTGCACCAGGTTTGCACTGACGGGACTCCTTGGGTGATTCCTTGCTTATTGTTTCCAAATCTGCATCTATGCCTATAAATTAGCACATGTGGATTTTACGCAAAACCGTGTTTTCCTTTGCATTCTCATTTTTTAAACACATTGTCACTGGCTCAAGGTGTGTGTATGATGTCTTTGTGTGAGGGAGATCAAAAGCAGGGGCAGCTTCCTTATGTAGAATGTCGTTGTTTAGTCATTTAGTTGTGTCCGACTCTTCGTGACCCCATGGACCAGAGCACGCCAGGCACTCCTGTCTTCCACTGCCTCCCACAGTTTGGTCAAACTCATGCTGGTAGCTTCGAGAACACTGTCCAACCATCTCGTCCCCTTCTCCTTGTGCCCTCCATCTTTCCCAACATCAGGGTCTTCTCCAGGGAGTCTTCTCTTCTCATGAGGTGGCCAAAGTATTGGAGCCTCAGCTTCAGGATGTGTCTTTCCAGTGAACACTTAGGGCTGATTTCCTTAAGAATGGAGAGGTTTGATCTTCTTTTATGTAGAATAGGATGTCTCTATTTCCATCTGGGAAATGTTGGAAGCTATGTGTCTGCTTTGTATTTATGTGGTTTTTAATTTTCCCTTTAGGTTTGGTTTCAGAACCGGAGAGCCAAGTGGCGTCGTCAAGAGAAGCTGGAGGTAACATCCATGAAGTTGCAGGATTCCCCCATCCTCTCCTTCAACCGCTCACCTCAGCCCTCTGCCATCGGGACCATCGGCAGCAACTTGCCCCTGGACTCGTGGCTGAACCCACCCATGCCCAACACCAGCCCCCTGCAGACGTTGCCAGGATTCGTGGCTTCCCCACAGAGCCTCCCCAGCAGCTACACCCCTCCCCCTTTCCTAAACTCTCCCCCCATGGGACACACCTTGCAACCCCTAGGAGCCATGGGGCCTCCACCGCCTTACCAGTGCGGGACAAACTTTGTGGACAAATTCCCGCTGGAAGAGGTGGACCCCCGCAACACCAGTATTGCTGCGCTGAGGATGAAGGCAAAGGAGCACATCCAGTCCATTGGGAAACCGTGGCAGACAATATGAGGAGGGAGATCTCTGGCCCATGTGGTTTGTGAGAAAGGCTCCCCTTGCTCCACCTTTGGAAAGAGGTCTCATCCCTTAGATCTTATGTTCTGGACAGATAAGCAAAGACTATTGCTGTTAAGAGTGCCCCCGCATTCTGTGTTGTAGAAAGGACCTGAGCATTAAACAGAAATCGTTCTGCACCTACCTGCCTACCTACCGACCAACCCCTTAATCCTCCAATTTAGCCACTGCAATCTTCGTGTTCTTCCCCACCTTTGGCACAAGACTTAGGGCTTGGTTCTAGCTTTGCTTTGATTGTTGTATTTCTTCTTTTTTAAATGATCTAATCATCCCATATCCCTGACTCATGGGCTGGATTACAGTAGAGGTGACGAGGAAGCAGGAAAATGTTGTATCCTTCCTAGGGACGTTTTGTAACATTAAAGCACACATATTTTCAGACAGGACGCTGGGGTTGTTAATTCTGTATCTATTACTTATGGTTTGTTAATTCTAAATCTGTTGACTGTGGTTTGCAGCAGCCCTCTGGACCATCAAGGTTTGGTTTTAGTAACCTAAATCAGTAAGCAGATCATCACATATTATTATAGAATCATAGAATCATAGAATATCATAGAGTTGGAAGAGACCACAAGGGCCATCGAGTCCAACCCCCTGCCAAGCAGGAAACACCATCAGAGCACTCCTGACATATGGTTGTCAAGCCTCTGCTTAAAGACCTCCAAAGAAGGAGACTACACCACACTCCTTGGCAGCAAATTCCACTGTCGAACAGCTCTTACTGATTATTATTCATTCCATTTCTATACTGTTTTATATTTAAAGGGGGGGGCGGACTCAAAGCGTTTTACAACACACTAAAACACCAAATAAAACCATGCAGGAGAAAATGTGACTGAATAAAGTCAAATATAAAGTATACACCCAAAGCAACATTAGAAGGAAACTAAAATGTTATATGAAAGATTTCAAAAGACTGTAAACCATTGCGAAGGAGGTCCGCTACAGAATGCACATTTAATGCAGAAAAGTTAACAAATATATATATATATCTTAAAACATTTCAAAAGAAGACACTACTAAAGGAACTCAAATATAAAATGCACATTTAAAGCAGCATAATTAACAAGAGAGTACGTTATCATAAGCATAGAGCGTATCTGCTGCAGTTGCTGCCAGTCCTGCCAATGTTGGCTCTTTTCACCTGTTCCTTGGTACAAGGAAATAACCTGTGAACATTTGTTCTGATCAACCTCACTTTAAAATGTCAATAATAATAATAATAATAATACCCCACCCATCTGACTGGGTTGCCCCAGCAACTCTGGGCGGCTTCCAACAGATATAAAAATATAATTAAACATTTTTTTAAAAAATCCCTATACAGGGCTGCCTTCAGATGTCTTCCAAAGTTTGTATAGTTACTTATTTCTTTGGCTCGGTGGTCACATAAGGGATGTTGCATGTGATGCATTTGTACTTAACTAACCCTGCGCCCTGCCGATACTGCTCAGGGACGCGGGTGGCACTGTGGGTTAAACCACAGAGCCTAGGACTTGCCGATCAGAAGGTCGATGGTTCGAATCCCCACGACAGGGTGAGCTCCCCTTGCTCGGTCCCTGCTCCTGCCAACCTAGCAGTTCAAAAGCACGTCATAGTGCAAGTAGATAATTAGGTACCGCTCCGGTGGGAAGGTAAACGGCATTTCCGTGCGCTGCTCTGGTTCGCCAGAAGCGGCTTAGTCATGCTGGCCACATGACCCGGAAGCTGTACACAAGCTCCCTTGGCCAATAAAGCGAGATGAGCGCCGCAACCCCAGAGTCGGTCACAACTGGACCTAATGGTCCTTTACCTTTAACCCTGCACCCTGCCAATACTGCTGGGCTCTAACTCCCATCTTCCCCCAGCCAATGGTCAAGGATGATGGGAGCTGTAGTCCAATAGCCTATGGAAGGCACTTTGTTTCCCGCCCTTGTGCTAAAGGGCCAAAGGCATGTTCTCTTTGGGAAACTGGATGAATGAGTGCACCTTGAAGATGAGCAGATAATTGCTACTTGAGGCCTGAATGGATTTTGTCCCTCTCCCACAGGGCAAAGTTGGCTTGCATCTGGGAGAAGGGGACATTGGCTTCTGCCTTGATCATGAGGTTTGGCTCATGTGCTTAGACCACCTCAATGGTTCTGCTAGAGTACTGATTCTCTGTTAGCTTGTTCCTGGTCTATGTTTATAGCATAAGATACCATGGCATAGACTTGGATCCATAGTTTTCATGCTCCTTGCATTCAGGAAACACTTCCCAAGTTGACACCTGTCATGGCAGGATTCTGGGGCACTGCAAAGGATTCTGGGGAACACGCTAGGCCACACAGCCAGTATGCAAAGAACACTGCCTGGCCTCAACCAAGGAGCATGTTCTGGGAATTGCACCAACTCACCAATGGACTCCTCCAAGACTCAGCTGGTAAAGCCAGGGTCCTAGACAGCACATGCTACCAATCATTCTTGAAAAAATAGGTGGTCCTTCGTGGCTGCCATGGGAGACTTGATGCAAAGAATTTATTTTGAGTTTTAACAAAGGTAATATTTTACCAGGCATTTGTTGTCTGAAGAATCATCTTAATTTCATTGCCAGGATCAAGAGATATCTGCAGATGGTTTGTGATACCGTATTTTTTGTGTGTATAAGACGACCCCTTTTTTGGGGACTCACTAGTTAAGCAGTTTTCTGCCTGTTGTTGTTTAGTCGTTTAGTCGTGTCCGACTCTTCGTGACCCCCTGGACCAGAGCACGCCAGGCACTCCGGTCTTCCATTGCCTCCCACAGTTTGGTGAAACTCATGCTGGTAGCTTCGAGAACACTGTCCAACCACCTCATCCTCTGTCGTCCCCTTCTCCTTCTCCCAACATCAGGGTCTTTTCCAGGGAGTCTTCTCTTCTCATGAGGTGGCCAAAGTATTGGAGCCTCAGCTTCAGGATCTGTCCTTCCAGGGAGCACTCAGGGCTGATTTCCTTCAGAATGAATAGGTCTGATCTTCTTGCAGTCCATGGGACTCTCAAGAGTCTCCTCCAGCACCGTAATTCAAAAGCATCAATTCTTCGGCGATCAGCCTTCTTTATGGTCCACTTTATGGTCTCACTTCCATACATCACTACTGGGAAAACCATAGCTTTTAGTTTTCTGCCTAGCCCAGCACTATGTACTCTGACTGGCTTTCCTAGATCTCAGGCAGAAGTTCTTCCCACCAGCTGCTCCTGTCAACTGGAGTCATCCAGGACTGTACTGGAGACCCCTCGCAAGTGAAGCATGTGCCGGATTATTGAAGGGTAGTTAGGGATGAATGAAGCAGTTCATTTTTGTCCATGTTACCGCCACATGTGTTCCCTCAAAAGCATGGGCGTTGACAGCCCTGTGCATGTGCTTCCACTTGTGCAAAGAGCTTTTCCTTTCTCTCCTCCCCCTCAGTGCCCCCTGTGCCTCCCCCAAATTGCTGAGAGAACCCCCAGAACATGTGGAGGAGAGGAGAATAATTCTGTCTAGCAAGCTGATATGCTTGAGCAGATGGCATATTTCTAATAGTGTGACATTAAATTCCACCCACTGCGTAGCGTACAATACACTGTGCATCGTGTGTGTGTGTGTGTGTGTGAGAGAGAGAGAGAGAGAGAGAGAGAGAGAGAGAGAAATTAACCAGTTGCCCACTTTTAGTATTTTACTCCTGCCCTAGAATAAATCCCGCATCCTCCCATGTTCAAAAGTCCATTCTGCCTTGTTTCCGCATTAATCTGCCATTTTGTTCACCAGCTAGCAGCGGTTCTCAACCTATGGGTCCCCAGATGTTGTTGGACTACAACTCCCATCATCCCTGACCACTGGTCATGCTGGCTAGGCATGATGGGAGTTGTAGTCCAACAACATCTGGGGACCCACAGGTTTAGAAACACTGAGCTATGGGCTGTGCCCCTGCTCACCTGCTCCCACCTCTAACGAACCTCCAAGATCTTGTCCTTCACACCCCATGCAATTAATAAACTCACTTTTCACCTTCCCCACCCCATTTCTGAAGCCACTTCTTTCTTCTCTATCTCTGCAGCTCCACCTTGCACCCCTGTTTTCGCCTTCGCCTCCACTCCCTCCTTTTGTGCAACCTCCTCCCACTTTGCACACAAACCACCCCATGAAAACCTCCTGTATCCTCCTCTTTGCACACATTGCAACTGCTAAGCACCCTTTCCCACTTCTGTCCAGTTATGAAGCCACCCCCTGCTCCTATTTTTCAGGCCCTTTCATGCTGCTGCTTTCATCTTCAAGCCCATTCCCATACCCCCTTCTGCATCCCCCCCTTTCTTGCACCTCATGGTGCACCCATTCCACTCTCCTTTTTTCTCCATGCTCATTACTTTTCTCAACTCCCCCTTGCACATAGATTTGTTTTCATGCCTCCTCCTCCTGTTCTTCAGCTTCCTTGGTACTCACCCACCCATGATGATATATGTTACTGCAGTGGCGTAGCGTGGGTTGTCAGCACCCGGGGCAAGGCAAGTAATTTGCGGCCGGTGCGGCCGGCCCCCCCTGCACCCCCCACGCTACGCCACTGTGTTACTGTATCTTTAAGATGAACAGAACCTTAAAAGCAAGACTGTCCATTAGCTTGTTCAATTAAAGAAGGCTCCGTTCAGCTGATGGACATTGTGTGTGTGTGTATATATATATATATATATATATACACACACACACACACACACACATATATATATATATATATGTATATGTATATGTATATATGTATATGTGTGTGTATATATATATATATATGGGCGTCTGCATGTTAATAAAATATCTCTTCTATATTACTACAACACAGCTAGAACTCCGTGTTGAAGACAATTGTTGAAGACAATTGATGCAGCAGTAAAACTGCTAGCACATTTGCAGAGCTAAGCAGGGTCCAGGGTGGTTTCAAACTGGATGGGAAACCAGCCTGGATAATAGCTTAGTTGGTTAGAGCATGGTGGTGATAACACCAAAGTTGCAGGTGCGCTCCCAGTAAGGGACAGCTGCATATTCCTGCATAGCTGAGGGTTGGATTAGGTCAGGCATGGCCAAACTTGGCCCTCCAGATGTTTTGGGACTACAACTCCCATGATCCCTAGCTAGCAAGGCCAGTGGTCAGGGGTGACATACAGGTTTGCCCCCTGAGAAGAGGGAATGGTGAGTGGTCTCATGATGAATGGCTAGGGCAGTTGTAAGGATGCCCCTCATAACTGGCCACATTTAAAGGGCATTTGACAAATTCATGGAGGATAGATATGGGCAAATCTCTGTTTCTCTCAGTTTCTCATTCTTTCAATCTTACGTCCAGTCCTCCAAATTTCTACATAGGTTTCTGGTGTGTCTGTGCGTGTATGAATGATTTTTCCTATTTTTTGTATGTAAAAATTGTATTTTTGTAGGATTGATTATGTAATTTCTATATTGCTTAATGTATTAAGGATACCACCAAGCAGTGTGCAAAAAACTGAAGCAACAACTTATGCGGTCCTGCCTAATATACACATTTTTGCAATATACACATTTTCCCCTGGTGTAATGTGACTCTGGATGTTACTTTCATGAACATGTCCATTTTTATGCACACTTTAACCAAACATGTACATTCTGGGCACTTATTATCTGCCTTGCAAAATTCGTAGAAGTGTGAATTTCACTGAGTTTTAGTTCATGAACAGTTCTAAAAAGTGTGAGTCGGGTAGGTCACCTTTAAATGTGAACTGAATAAAAATTCCCCATGGCTAGGAGCCAAGACATCTGCATCCCACCTCCAGAATTGCTCATGCCCTGTGTTTGGGCTTCTAGTTGATCTGAACCAAGAGAGTTCTCTTCTTACGCTGTACAGGGAGGGGGTTGGAAATCAGTGTTTGATGTTTACATTTGGTCTGTGAGGATTCTTTAAAAATTACCACAAAATTAAAACAAACCACATTCCCACTTTTTTTTTTATTTAGGAAGTCCATCTTGCAAGCAATCGCAGAGCCACAGTGAAGAAATGTGAGGCACCTCCCAGGGCGACTTGCTCTGGGGATGAGAATCGGCCGACAATCGCACATCTGCAGCTAACTCTTTCCTATTGTCGGAGCTGCAGAATTTGAAAACACAGCGATTTTATTTTCCATTATCTCTGTTACCACATTTAATGGGGCTGAGAAGCTTTTAAATAAAACACCCCCTCCCGGGGCCCTCCCTCCTCTCGACTCTCTCCCGCCCCCCCAACCCGCTTCCTTGGGCACAGGGTGCTTAACACACTCTGGAAATTGTGGCAATTAACGTTTCTCATTAGGAGAAGGAGCAGGCTCACAAGCCCCCTCATTGTCTCCTGCGGGGGGATGGTTCAATAAAGAGTGAGGAGGCCGCTTCTTTCAACATTTCCCACTCATTGTGGGCAGACAAAGCCAGGCCTCTAATTATATTTTCACAATCTGTGCGTATCTTTAAGGGGCCTGTCAGAAACAAGCTCGTCATCTTTTGTTCAGCCTCGTTTCAGGGAGCTTTTTAACCTCAGCTATTTCTCAACATCCCTCGCTGATGGGGAGGGCGGGGGTCCCAACAATGGCGCTCCCATTTGCCGACTCGAGAGCCTTCTTTCTCAGGGAAGAATGGGAATCACTGTATTTTGAAAACAGCCTCTCTCCTCCTCCTTCCTCCTCCTCCTTCTGAGCCCTTCGGCCTTCTCCATTCTCTTGTAACCAAGTGGAGAAGCCCGGAGCAGCCGGCAAACAACGAACGTGCGTGTTTTGGATGGCTTGCGGCATAACCAAGAAGCACTCAGGGGAGCCACTCCTGAACGCAGGATCTGGTCTTTAAGGGACGATGGGTTTCAGCATAAACATTGTCCCTCCCTCGGCCTAATATATAAATAAACCAATGTATGGAGATATGGGAGAGATGAGATTTATGCTACAACCCACCACCCCAGCTTGCCCTCAAATGTTGGTCATATATAGGTAAAGGGTAAAGAGACCCCTAGCTGTTAGATCCAGTCGCGGACAACTCAGGGGTTGCGGCGCTCATCTCGCTTTATTGGCCAAGGGAGCCGGCATACAGCTTCCGGGTCATGTAGCCAGCATGACTAAGCCGCTTCTGGCGAACCAGAGCAGCACACGGAAATGCCGTTTACCTTCCTGCTGGAGTGGTACCTATTTATCTACTTGCACTTTGATGTGCTTTCGAACTGCTAGGTTGGCAGGAGCTGGGACTGAACAACGGGAGCTCACCCTGTTGTGGGGATTCGAACTGCCGACCTTCTGATCGGCAAGCCCTAGGCTCTGGAATTCCCAGTGCTGCTTGGTTATTTATCAGGAGTTGAGCTTGTCATTGGTACTCAACAATATTGCAGCCCACATACAAAGGTCTGCAGGACCTCCTAGGCATGCAAGATGTTCTCCCCATCTCTGAATGGGATTGTGCACTCCAGGGGTGAACTTTGGTTGTTTAAATTTCAGTGGAGGCCAAAATTCAACACCCCTTGGCCCTTCCATTCTGTGCATACCTGCTACTGGACCACCTAATACTTCTCTCCCATCTTTCAAGTGAGAGGAGACCACTTTTATATGAGAGCAGGTCCTTGGCTTTGGATTGTGTGTGTATAAAACTACGTAGTTTTGCCCACTCGCTCCCAACTACAGAATCATAACATGCTTGTTACTGCACAGCCCCAATGCCTGTCAGTGCTGGCATCAGATATAAGCCTCAAACTCACACCCTGATGGTCACCACAGACTGAAATTGTTGCCGCCAACCAACAACAATGCTACACAAATTTTTATTTGCGGTTCCCCCTAATTTACATATTTATTTACACATTATTTGGCTGGGAAACTACGTCACAAAACCCAGAGAAGTGCAAATTTTGAAGGATAGTCGTGTTTTGGTTTGTCCAACTGTTTCCGAAGGTGCAAATTAAGTAGATCTGCATTATAATTTCAAGGCATATCGGATTTCTCCTAGTCAGCTGATGAAGCCAGTTTACAGAAACAACAGCATACAGAATAAAAAACTATACTCAAATAACACAATGTATTGATAACAGTCACAAACGGCTACAGTAACGGAAGCTGCCTGCGTTTTTGGACTGGCCTTTTGGGCTGTTGGCAACTGGAGCCTCCATGATGAGCTCCCGCACTTCAAAATTTACCACAGCCTCGCTGAGCAAGCTTGTCCCTCACTATTGATCTTCCTTTGCAAAATCCAATCCCAATCTGAGATGTGATGATGTAGCCCAACATGTTTGTCTAGAACCATGAATAAACTGAGTGCAATCCAGAACCCTCTGCAAGAGGCAAGAACCACTTGCAGGCTGAGGCTGCAATCCTGGACACCCTTACCTGGGAGTAAGCCCTGTGGAAGTCAGCAGGACTTACTTCTGACTAGACAGGTGTAGGATTGCACTGAGTGCAAAAGTCTTCTGAAGGTAGGACTCGTGGAACAGTTGTCTGTGAGCAGAACAGGACTTAATCCCCACAGCTTTCTGCGTGCCCCCCAATCTGATCCAGAGGGTTGGCTCTATTGGGCATCCCTCCAGAGCTGATTTTAGGATACACATCAAGGGCTACCATGAGAGAGGAAATAGGCTAGGAGAGGTGCCATTGTGCAAGCAGAGTTTTACTGGAGAGACATTGGACATCACCAAGAGAACAGTCATTTACAATATATCTTTATTATCATTGTCCCATGCAGAACAATGAAATTGAAAAACTACATAAAACTACATTAAAACTACATAAAACTACATTAAAACTACATAAAACTACATAAAACATTCAAAAACCCCTAAAAATTCTAAAACCCCATTTTAAAATACACTATACTATAGAAACCCCTTATGCTGCGTTTAGAACCAGAATTGCATTTGCATAGAAAATGTTTCCCAGGCGGCTAGTCCTGGCGTTTATAATCCTATACCTTCTTCCAGAAGGCAGAAGCTGAAAGAGATCATTTCCGGGGTGCATACTGTATTACATACAGAATAATAATAAAAAACCCAACAGGTGCTTTCCTCCCTGCACACACACACACACACACACACACACACACACACCACTTGCACTGAGCTGACAGATGTATAAATAAATGTTTATTTCCATTCAGAATAAATTCATTTCAATATATGGAGGCTGAGGAGGAACGTCAATGTCCAGTTCTCCGCCTTTTCTTGATTTTATGTGCATTTTTATCCAGTACATCCGTGTGGATTCTTACACACTGTCCTGTTGCGTTTTAAGATCCTATTTGTTGGGGATTTATTTTCTTTTTTTCTCTCCCCCCCTTTTTTTTGTAAATATCTTCTCCTTAATTGGGTGCTGAGTCTAATAATCCTGCCTCAGCTTGTTAACTGTACAATGGCAGTCAAAGTTAATGACCCATTAGTGATTAATTCCTTAACCAGCATCTAATTGCTCACTGTAAAACCTTTTCTTAAAACGGGATTAAATCATCTGGATCCTTAACCACTTCTTTGCTCTAAATTCGCTAAGGCTCTTAACCTGGGCCTCCTTCCTTGAGTCTCCTGTTTCCTCTTTCACTTAAAACTCTCTTCCAGCAACGAGGGCAAGATTTTAAACATTAGCTGCTAACAGCAGAACAGAACGTTTGAAAGCCAAAGAAGACTGTAAAGAAACAATGGGAAATAATCAGAAATGAAACTTGCTGAAAATGTAGGCTTTCTTTCTTTCAATCTTCCCTAAATCCTAATTCAAACTGGCCATCCGGCAAAAAGGCTGTTTAATTTCTCTACCCGGGTGACCCATCAGTAAAAGGTTTCTCATTTTAAATATTATTGAACGCTCACTAGTATGATGTGTGAGTGGTTGGGTATTCAAGTGTTGAGCTTGAACAGGGATTGATTCTGTGACAGCACCAGAAAAGGAAAAAATTGGGTTACGGGGGGACAGAAGGGGCAATGTATATTTCTAGGTGTGCGAGAATGAAAAATGACAGCATATGCTAATGACTGGAGTTAAAAAATGGGGTGGCAAGTGGGATGGATGAGTCCTTGTTTGGGGGGGTGCTCCTCCCCCCTCTATTGCCACCTATGGATTGATTTGAATCACTTCTGGCTACAGAGATACAGAGCTACTGACTCAGGGTGGGGATGAGGCTCACCCTGTTGTGGGGATTTGAACTGAGTCCTGCAAGGTTTCTGGAGGCCTAAAATTTTCCATATAGATAGATTTGTCCTGGCTAATCCCTCGCAAATGTGACAGGGTGCCTCTGCTATTGCTTGGGTTCATGTAGGTAACGCTGTACATTTGGCAGCAGAGGAGGTAGAGAGGAACATTTCCGGTAAGACGCCCGAACAAAACTGTATCTGGGTGAGAAAAGAATAACGGTCTTAGTCTCAGTCAGTTTTATTGCACATAGCCAAAGGCTGCCGCAATGTACATAGAATTATTTTGAGCACGTTCATCTCTTCTGTTGAGATCAATGGGAATTAAAAATTCTTAACCTTTGGGTGGGTCACATCCAAGGTTTTTCAAAGGGTAGCTGCAGGGGCAGTTTATTATTTCCCAATTATGGGATGTGCTACTCGTTGTACAAATTTAGGAGACCAGAGGCATGGGCCAACTGAAGCGAAAACACATCTCAATCTGCGAACACGGACCACACCTTTAAAGCACATTCAAAGCACATTTCAACCACCCAAATAATGCTGGGAACTCTAGTTTCCTCCTCACAGAGCTACCACTCCAGCACTCTACAGTTCCCAGGATACCTTGGGTGTGTGTGCTTTGAATGCACTTTAAAGCCATGGTGTGTACCCATTAATTCCTACACGAAAAGTTATGTGCAGGCTGGGCTTGCTTTCCACAGAAATCAATAGGTCTTAAAAGCACTGAATTTTGACCGGATTGTATCTCCCCCCCCCCAAAAAAAATTTTTTTATTCCTTCTTCTGTGTCTGTTACTTGGGGTTCTTTAGCACATTCTTTTGCTGGCACACTTGAAAGCCCTCTGCAGCTTTTAAAGCCTGGGTCACGTTGTCTCTCCATTTTAAGGCTTTCCAATTTGGGGGGAAACAACAGCTGTGGTTCCTGCTCACAAGCAACCCTTCTGAAGGCTGCAGGAATCAGTCGAATTGGCAACATGCTCTGTTGCTGTGTGACCGACTGTGTCTCTACCTGCCTCCTTGACAAGGCAACCCGGGAGGAACACTGGCAGTCAAAAGTCTTTGTGATCTGCTTAACTCTGAATCAACATTCAAGGACACTTTTGCAAAAGCAAACATTCGCTGGGGAGGGAAATTTATGCCAGCAATCCTGCACACACAAACACATGCACGCACCTGATCTTCCCACACAGGAAAGATATATCCCGAGCATGGAAAAAAGACAAAGATGATGAACTCTTAAGAACCATAAGTAAGAGAAAAGACTCAGAGGAGGAAAGTAGCTTTAAGGAATTAATCTGAGCTGAACTTCCCAAGGTCAACAAGACGACGGTCTGTTCGATAAAGGTACTTTCCAACCTTAGTCTTTTGAAGATGGAGCGAGACACAGATCATCATGCTTTAAAACAAAACCATAGTCCATGGGGCCTCTTTGTGCTTCAGCGCCATCTAAATAAGAGAGCTAAATCCATATTAAGGACACAAGAAGACCCCTAACACCTAGTTCAGTGTCCTGTTCCCCATGATGGACTGCAAAGCAGATGGTCCCAGGTCCAACCCTGGCCTGAAAAATATCTTAGGTAGGAGAAGTTTTAGATTTGTGATTATGAGATCATTATTCTTACTATTATTACTGCTGTGCTGCTGTGATTCGTATTGTGCCATCAAAATCATCGCTAATGATTCGGATTTGTGCAGAAAACGACTTTTCCTAAATGTATATTCCAGCGAGGATACGTTGGCCAAGATTGCCACCTGGTGGAATATGAGAGAAGTTCATAAGAACTAACAAATGGTGTTTGATCCAAGTTGCCAAATTTTTAATAGAGGAGGGAAGAAGGAATTTGAAGCAAAGACAAAAACCAGAGGAGATGCATTCCCTTCTGAAACTGAGGTGGGTGAAACTAAGCCTTTCCTTACCTTGTCCTGTCTACTTTGCAGGTAGAAGTAAGGGCAATCTGTGAAGGAGTGAAAAGATAGATAGATGATAGATAGATAGATGATAGATAGATAGATAGATAGATAGATAGATAGATAGATAGATAGATAGATAGATAGATAGATGATAGATAGATAGATGATAGATAGATAGATAGATAGATGATAGATAGATAGATAGATTAGATAGATGATAGATGATAGATTAGATAGATAGATAGATAGATAGATAGATGATAGATAGATAGATAGATAGATAGATAGATAGATAGATAGATAGATAGATAGATGATAGATAGATAGATAGATAGATAGATGATAGATAGATAGATAGATAGATAGATAGATAGATATAGATAGATAGATAGATAGATAGATGATAGATAGATGATAGATAGATAGATAGATAGATAGATGATAGATAGATGATAGATAGATAGATAGATAGATAGATGATAGATAGATGATGATGATAGATGATAGATAGATAGATAGATGATAGATAGATAGATAGATGATAGATAGATAGATAGATAGATAGATGATAGATAGATAGATAGATAGATAGATGATAGATAGATAGATAGATAGATAGATGATAGATAGATAGATAGATAGATAGATGATAGATAGATAGATAGATAGATAGATAGATAGATATAGATAGATAGATAGATAGATAGATGATAGATAGATGATAGATAGATAGATAGATATAGATAGATATAGATAGATGATGATGATAGATAGATAGATAGATAGATAGATAGATAGATGATAGATGATAGATAGATAGATAGATAGATAGATAGATAGATAGATGATAGATGATAGATAGATAGATGATAGATGATAGATAGATAGATAGATAGATGATAGATAGATAGATAGATATAGATAGATATAGATAGATGATGATGATAGATAGATAGATAGATAGATAGATAGATAGATAGATGATAGATGATAGATAGATAGATGATAGATGATAGATAGATAGATAGATAGATGATAGATAGATAGATAGATAGATGATAGATGATAGATAGATAGATGATAGATGATAGATAGATAGATGATAGATGATAGATAGATAGATAGATAGATGATAGATAGATAGATAGATAGATGATAGATAGATAGATAGATAGATGATAGATGATAGATAGATAGATGATAGATGATAGATAGATAGATAGATAGATAGATAGATAGATAGATAGATGATAGATAGATAGATGATAGATGATAGATAGATAGATGATAGATGATAGATGATAGATAGATAGATGATAGATGATAGATAGATAGATAGATAGATAGATAGATAGATAGATAGATAGATAGATGATGATAGATAGATAGATAGATGATAGATAGATAGATAGATAGATGATAGATAGATGATAGATAGATAGATAGATAGATAGATAGATAGATAGATAGATAGATATAGATTTAGTCTGGAATCATATCAGCTCTCTCCCTCAATAAGCATTCAGGGAAAAAACAAAAACTATTTCTCTCTGAACATTTTGTGCACTTTTTTTTAAAAAAAGAAATTAATTCAGACATGGGAAGCTACTGACTCATACCCTCCAACATTTCTCTCATGAAAACAGTGACGGATTATTTATTTATTTATTTATTTATTTATTTATTTATTTATATTATTATTATTATTATTAGCAGCACTATATTTTAGTTATACCCCACCCCTCTTACAGGGTTGCCTCAGCCACTCTGGGAGGCTTCCAATATATATCAAAACTTAATAAAAATTAAACATTTAAAAACCTCCCTATACAGGGCTGCCTTCAGATGCCTTCTAAAAGTTGTATACTTGTAGTTACTTATCTCTTTGGCTCGGAGGTCGTATAACTCCATAGCCTCAAACATGTCTCCAATGAAAACAGGGACATCCTAAGGAAAAGTGATCAAAACAGAAACCGGGATGGCTTCTGTAAATCCTGGACTCTCCCTGGACAATATGGACACTTGGGAGGTCTGCAGGCTGGGCAAATTCAGAGGCTTCCTAAGGCCTGCCTGGGACGGAGGTTGCATAATCCTGTTTCCGTCTACACCTGTTTTGGCCCTGGCACACAGGGGCTTAACAGGATAGGCCCCAGCCACATAACTTTGGAAGTGCACAGTTGAAGCTCCTTGAGTTCCTGATGTGCGGCCCTTGGTGTCACTCTGTGTGGCCCTTAGAATTCTCCCCAGGCTGCACCTCGCACTGCTCCTGCTTTAACAGCCCAAGTGTCTCCGCTTGGCTGGCATAAGTAAAAAAAATAAACTGTGGCCATTAAGGGCAGCTCCCACATCTCACTTAGTAGGTTAGGCCCAAGCAGCAGTGCAAGGTTAGAACAGGGTAAGAGACAAGACCTGTTGCATATAGTCCTTTAATAAAAACCATTTCTTGTTTAACTCCTCCGACCTGCTCATTGTTGTTGTTGTTTAGTTGTTTAGTTGTGTCCGACTCTTTGTGACCCCATGGACCAGAGCACGCCAGGCACGCCTGTCTTCCACTGCCTCCCGCAGCATGGTCAAACTCATGCTGGTAGCTTCGAGAACACCGTCCAACCATCTTGTCCTCTGTCGTCCCCTTCGCCTTGTCTTCTCTTCGCATGAGGTCACCGAAGTACTGGAAGTACTGGAGCCTCAGCTTCAGGATCTGTCCTTCCAGCTCATTATTAAACCTGCTCATTATTAAACAGCAAAATGCTGTAAGTTGCCCTAGAAGTGGGTCCTGAGCTGAAAAAGGTGTCTCCAACCCCCAAAGTATAGTGCGGTCATGCGCCCTGATTTACAGAGCATCGTCTTCTGTTTGAATTGCTGCCTAATCCCAGTCTGTTTTAAAGAGAGAGAATCCTAAAACAGGAGAGCAAGGAACTTGCCCATCAACAGTTGGCAGCAGACAGAGCAGGTAAACAGGTCAGCCCGTCGCAGTCTTCTCCACTATGGTGAGGTGTCTTATATTTCGATTTAAAACAATTGTTTCTAAATTTGCACCTATACACATGCATTAGCAGATGCAGATCTGTGTCCTTGTTTGTCTTATGAGTGTGTGTGTGTTGGGTAAGTGGCCACCCTGAACAACTTCAACATGACACTCTCCTGCACTGAGCATGTTCTCAAGAGAGGCACTCTAGACTCAACAGTGTTTACAGTGTTGCTTCTAGAAGTTTCTGTTAGGCTCTGGGATTGTGACTCACATTTGCTTATCTTGGCGGATTAGTCCTGATCTGATTACAGTGTTTACTGTTAGCACTGCCTCTCAACAAATCTTCCTCCCCACTTCTGTGTGTTTGAAGAGTTGTTGGCTGGCGCAGTTTCTCTCAAAGAGAAAAAAAGCACACACCTTTGCAATATCAAATTGACCCAGGGCCTCTCCAGACATCCTTTTCTATCGCACGTGCACAATTATTTGTGTTCCCTATGTTATTGGGGATCAATCCCACTGGCAATACCGTTTGCACCCGCAAACATTTTGGGTGGGCCTACCGCTTTGTTCCCAGCCTGCCGAAACCCTGTAACGCTTTGTGCCACAAATGTTTGTGTCTGCGTGCGTGCGTTGTACAACAATCTCTCTAGACAAGAAGTTATGTGGTAGCAGCATTGGGGACACCTTGCAGAGCAAACAAGTTGCAGTATATATAGCAGGATACTTCATTCTCCATTCCCCCCTCCCCACAGTGTCTGTTTCTTTAACCTGCTGATACCAGAAATTCTGCGGCTAGTAGGTATGCTCGGTCTTCACTGGCCTTTCCCCCATTTTTTAAGAAAAACATTTTCTGACTTCTGTAAACCTGAGGGTTCCCTCAAGTGTGCTAATCCATCTTTTCCGTTTCTCGGGGGCTCCGTTTTGACTGCATCGCTGTCGGCGCTCGCCACCTGAGTTCGCTGCTAGGAGGAGTGATTTGAGAACGGAAGGGCTCCCTTGCCGAATCAAATCAATGGCACCGCTGAGTTCAGCTTTCAGGGTTTGTTTTGTTTTTATTAAAGATTTTCTTGGTTTACAAAAGTATGTGCAATGTCTCTCTATTTTTTCAAGTAACATTTTTTACAGATCAGTTTCATTTGTTGAGACATTAGGAAGAAAAGGGGGAAAGAGGTGGAGGGGGAAAGGTGAGTGGGGGTGGAGTCAGGTGGCAATGTTTCTATTTTACTTAATATATGTGGGGTTTTGTGTCAGCGTCGCTTGTGCAGGTTCTCTGCTATTCACTTGTCTTCCTTTGGTGGTGAGAGAGGTTGGGGTTGGCCTAGGGTGTGGTTGTTTGTTTGTGATTGGCTGTGGTGAACTTTATTTTCATGTGTGAGTGGGTGGGTGTTTTAGATCAGGTTCGCCATATTGATTTGTATGTTGTTGGTGGATTTTTGTCATTGCCTTGTTGGGCCATGTATGTGATAAAGGGGAACCATACCGGGATAAAGGCATCTTCTTCTATTTGTCCCTGTTTCAGTTTATTGGTTAATTTTTCTAGTACAGTGGTACCTCGGGTTAAGTACTTAATTCGTTCCTGAGGTCCGTTCTTAACCTGAAACTGTTCTTAACCTGAAGCACCACTTTAGCTAATGGGGCCTCCTGCTGCCACCGTGCCGCCGGAGCACGATTTCTGTTCTTATACTGAAGCAAAGTTCTTAACCTGAAGCACTATTTCTAGGTTAGCGGAGTCTATAACCTGAAGCGTATGTGTCAGAGCTGCCTCTAGGTCCCAGCTCACAGAGGACCAACGCCAGCCGGTGGTAATGTACAAAAGTCTTTATTGAAGTTCAGTTTCCATTTACAAGCCGCAGCGTGCAGCTCTACGTCTAGAACCTAGACCGGCGAAGCTCCGTCTGAGTCTCCGCCCCCTGTACACCAGTTTAAGACTCTAGCCTTACTCCACCTCTTCCGTTGTTCTTTCCTCCTCTGGGTCCTTCTGCCCCCCGGGGTCTCCTCCTTTCTGGACTCTTCTGACGCTGACCCCCCTGACTCTTGTCCCTCCTTCCGGCGGGCTTTAGGACCTGGTTCCCTATCCGGGCTACCTGCTGTGCCGCTCGCCTGTACATTTGAACTTGGCGCGCGCGCCCAGCCTCCAACCTTCCTCTCGACCGTTTCCGCGCTCTCCGATGGAGGCGTGGCCAATCCTGACTCATCTCCTCTCGCTGGTGGTGAGCAGCCTGATCCCGATACCTGGGACTCCTCCCCCCCACTGCGCTCTGGTGGGGAAGCTGGTCCTGATTTCCAACTGCTGCTCTCTGAGTCCCCTCTGGCCCCTTCTTCCTGGGGTGTCCCCCTAGGCACCCCCCTTGCCCTGGCCATGGGCGCCCCCTTCTGTGAATCTTCCGATTCGCTGGAGAGACTCAGGGAATCCCTCGGACCACTGTCATCGCCCACGCTCCCCTCGGATTCCTCCCCCTCGCTCTCCATTTCCTCCCTCTCCTGTGCCTCTGCTCCTGAGCCCCTGACAGTATGTAACCCGAGATACCACTGTAAGGCTGTTTCCTATACTATTTGGTACCATTGGTCCATGCTTACTCCTGACAGGTCTCTCCAGTGTTTGGCTATGATGTTTCTGGCTGCTGAAAGTACGGTAGGTGGGTTATGAGCAGCTTTCAGTTTTCAAGACTGAACCGTTCTGGAAATTCACAAGCCCCAGAGTATCGCACGCAGTTTTCACTGGGTGATTGTTTTATTACGTTTCATCACTGTTACTGTGCTTTATGAAATGTGTTGTATAAATCAGGTGTTAAATAAAAGGTGGGGGGGTCTGTGCTTCTCTGTGTTCCTTCTTTGGGAGAAGCACGTTCTCCATGTGCAAAGGCGGGCGGGGGGACCTCCTTTGTGTAGGCTCCAGGACTAAGAACAAAAGCCCTGCTGGATCAACTCTGTGGCTTCCCACCGTGGCCAGCCAGATACTTATGAGAAGTCTACAAGCAGAACCTGAGACATCAGCACTATTTGGTGACTCCCATCAACTGGTATTCAGAGCATCTTGCCCCATTAGCTAAAGTTGTGCTTCAGGTTAAGAACAGTTTCAGGTTAAGAACGGACCTCTGGAACGAATTAAGTACTTAACCCAAGGTACCACTGTACTTCCTTTCTAGTCCAACCCCCTGCAATGCAGAAATATACAGCTGTCCTGTGCAGGGATCGAACCTGCAACCATGACATTATCACGCTCTAGCCCACTGAGCTGTCCAGGCAGACATTTCAGTTGTTCTTTTCTGAACCTTTTCCCATTCCACAATTTCCTCTTTGAGTGGACGCAGTGACCCAGAACAATGCACAGTATTCCAGACGCAGTTGCATCATAGATTGTATAACAGCGTTGGTTTTCAATGCCTTTCCTGATTATCCCTAGCATGGAATTTTCCTTTTTCACAGCTGCCGTTCGCTGGACCGGCATCTTCGTCAAGCTATCCCCCAACAAGGTCTCATTCCTCACCAGTTGCCGCCCCATAGACAGATACAGTGGTACCTCGGGTTAAGTTCTTAATTCGTTCCGGAGGTCCGTTCTTAACCTGAAACTGTTCTTAACCTGAAGCACCACTTTAGCTAATGGGGCCTCCTGCTGCCGCTGTGCTGCCAGAGCACGATTTCTGTTCTTATCCTGAAGCAAAGTTCTTAACCTGAGGTAATATG
Source organism: Podarcis melisellensis (assembly GCF_964234715.1). NCBI lineage: Eukaryota > Metazoa > Chordata > Lepidosauria > Squamata > Lacertidae > Podarcis > Podarcis melisellensis. The sequence goes on from NC_138543.1 coordinate 48,290,156, forward strand.
TCTGGGTTAGCGGAGTCTGTAACCTGAAGCGTATGTAACCCAAGGTACCACTGTATGTGAAATTGAAAATGCCCTCCAGAGAGAGGTATGCTTTTGAACTTCCTTGTTTTAAAAACCTATCCGTCATTTTATAAATATAGTTGTAATTTGGTTTATAATCTATTTGTCCCTTTAAAATTTCGCTTCAGACTTCTCTGTAACATTTCACAGGACAGTTTATGCCTTTTAAAGATAAATGCATCAAAACACACAGGCAAATAGGTGTGCATTTATTATCGTACATATGTTTCCTTTGTTTTTGTATGCCACCTTTCCTCCATCATGGAGCTCCGGGCAGCTTACAAAAATGGCCCCCAGAAATTCAAGCCCGTACCGACTTGCTTTGCTTCAGCAAGACTGCAGCATCACCTGCGTTTCAGACAGATGAAAGCACTAACCTCGGAATCTTTCCTTTTTTAAACATATTTGTTTATTGTGAATGTTGAAAAACATCGAATGATTGTTAACACAAAAGACGATGTGATTGGAGGGAGAGGACATGGCAAATTACCGTCAGACAATTGGAAGACCCTTCATCAACAATAATGCAGAACAGCTTTTGCCAACCTAGCGCCCTCCAGGTGTTTTGGAGGGTGCCAAGGGTGGCAAAAGCTGTCGTACAAACAAATGCATTCGAAAGAGGGAAAAGGCTACTCAGATGGAAATAAACACCTCCAAAGAGTGTCGTCATGATTAGGAATACAGGTTATTTTTACGCCAAAGGGAGAGGGGGAAAATCTTGCTTAACACAAAAGATAATATTATTATTTTTAAATCAGTTATCATATACAATAAAATGCTTGTGAAACCAATAGTCTCTTTCGCAAAGATATTATTCTATGCCTTCGGTGCTGGGAGGCAGTTGCTTCAACTGGGAGAGGCCTCTTTTCTATCCATCGCTTGCAGCAGATAATCCATCATCTAATGAAGACACACAGAGAGGAAGAAGAATAACAGTGAGAGGGCAATCTTGACAAAAGCCGCTGCAGTGATGGGTGCAGAGGTCATACGTCCCTCAACCAGCTCCAGCCCAGTATGTTTCACTGCTGGAGGTGAAGGGCTTCCACAAACAGGAGCCGACTGGTTGGCTCCCCACATTTCAGTGGGGCAGACTAGGACTGGTAGGGGTGGGGAAGGCAGAAAACCAAGAACAGGCAGTGCCAGAGCCACCCACTGACTATTTGTAAGCAGGGCCAGATTTAGGTCTGATGAGGCTGTCAGCTACTGAAGGTAATGGGGCCCTTTATATGCAGTGGCGTAGCGTGGGTTGTCAGCACCCGGGGCAAGGCAAGTAATTTGCGCCCCCTAACCCGTGGATTTGTGCCCCCTAACCCTAACCCCCAGATGTTGCGCCCGGTGCGGCCGGCCCCCCCTGCACCCCCCACGCTACGCTACTGTTTATATGTCCAGCTGTCCTTTGTCAACAACAAGATGTCACTGTTTTTTGTGTTGAATATATGCTATATGGTAATTTGTGGACCTAATAGGTATCTAAAGCCATTTGCACATAACAAAATAGGTATTTTATCAAGTAATTGTTGAACTGAAATACAATGAAGAAGAAGTATATTAATAGTGAAATACAATTAAGAAGAAGTATGTTAATAGTGAAATAATTATTAAGCTCCAACTTAAAATGATTTTTTATTCATAACAAACGTAACAATGCAAACACATTGGCATTTGGCAATAACAAAAATTCCTTTATTTGTTTTTTATATTTTGGAAATGTACATGCAGGTTTTTTTCCTTTAAATTTTTTGGGGGCACCCAAGGGAGTGGGGCCCTAAGCTATAGCTTATTTAGCTTATATGTAAATCTGGCACTGCTTGTAAGTAAGGCTGGCATTGGACAGGAGTTGGTCAAAGGCAGACTGGCAGCGTATTTGCCCATTTGCCCTGTATAGACCAGCCTCCGCTAATGCCAGCGCTGGTGTGACAGGAGAGCATTCTCCACCAGACCCGAGGCAGCAGGACAGAGTAGGAAGACCAAGAGTGACCATGTGGCAGCAGATATCACTGTGGTTGGCAATTGTCTCAAGAGACAATGGCGTGGCCCCGTGAGGGTGAAGTCGAACCACTGCATTAACAGCACTGAAGTGACCTCCTCAGAGGTCAAGCTTGGGCAGTGTGTATGGAGTCTTTTAATGAACTGAAGAGAGTGGAAGATTATGAGTCACGGGGCTGGGAAGAGTCAACGAATATATCAGTGCTTATCTTATCTTTCGGTTGCTATTTTGTCAAGGTTGTTAACATTGTTTTATAGATTATGACCACTGTAGTACTTTGAGCAATCCTATAATATGACTTTTGTTGCGCTCTTTAGCTTATCTTTTCCAAGTTGTGACTGTAATTGTTTTACTGGTGAATTGTAATTGTTTTGACTGATGGTTTGTTAACTACTCTGTCTAGTTTATGTTACATTTGCGGTGTTCTATTATGTTATTGTTACAGTGGTACCTCGGTTTCCGAACGTCTCCATTGACGAACATTTTGGTTTTTGAATGCTGTAAACCTGGAAGTAAATGCTTTGGTTTTCGAAAACGCCTCAGAAGTCGAACATGCCATGTGGCTTCCGTATTGAGCTTTCTGTATTGAGGCTTCCGTATTGAGTTTTTGGTTTTCAAATGTTTCGGAACTCGAACGGTCTTCCAGAACGGATTACGTTCGAAACCCAAAGTCCAACAGTATTTATTGTTTGTGAGCCACTTTGCGATTCAGTTGAATGAAAGCAGCATATTAATATAATCAATCATTCAACAGATGGGGATAGTTAAGCGACTCAGGAGGAACAGCCAGGGGCTGCTACTGCTGCCCCACATCTCCCATCTGCTGCCTGACATAGCTGCCTCACTATAACGATAACAATACCGCCCTCCACTTCCACAACATATTTAAAAGGGCATTGGATGTCAATCACCCAAAGGCCTGGTTAAAGAGGAAAGTTTTCGCCGGGCACCCTTAAGGTGTATAATGAAGGTGCTGGCCAAACCATGTCAGAATAAAGTCATTACTTGGGGCTGTAGTTCATTTACTGCCGCCCAGTGGCATAGTGTGGGGGGTGCAGGGGGGGCCGGCCGCACTGGGCGCAACATCTGGGGGTTAGGGTTAGGGGGCGCAAATCCACGGGTTAGGGGGTGCAAATTACTTGCCTTGCCCCGGGTGCTGACAACCCACACTACGCCACTGCTGCCGCGCCAAGCACAAATCAATCAGTTTTTCTAGAAAATTAAATCAAAATAATCAGAAAGGGAGAGCTGTTTCCCCTTCGGTATAGCAAGCTTCCCAGTACCTCATGACAGTAAGTTATTTATGTTTCAAGAAGCTAAAAAGTGCTTTGTGAAAATTGGGAGGTTAAGAATATGCTCCACAGGTAAGAGTTCCAAGATCCAATCTTTTGCCATTTCTAGGGCAATTCCAGATTGACACTATTTTGGGATGGGATTCAATTACATACCATCAAATTCAGGTTGTGCAATTATAGTTGACTGAGAGGTCCTCACAGCCCCATTTAGGATTCTAGGTACTGCTTGAAAGCGGTTGGTTTTTTAATTGGGGAGCAGTTGTAGCTCAGTGGTGGAGCATCTGTTTTGCAGGCATAAGCTCCCAGGTTCAGTCCACAGCACCTCTGGGTTGGTAAATCCCTGCTTGAAATCTTAGAGACCCAATGCTGGTCAGCAGAGACAGTGCTGAGCTGGAGGGACCAATGGTCTGATTTAGCATAAGTTACCTCCACCGACTTAACTGTTAAACCACAGAGCCTAGGACTTGCCGATCAGAAGGTCGGCGGTTCGAATCCCCGCAACGGGGTGAGCTCCCGTTGCTCGGCCCCAGCTCCTGCCAACCTAGCAGTTCGAAAGCACATCAAAGTGCAAGTAGATAAATAGGTACCACTCTGGCGGGAAGGTGAACGGCGTTTCCGTGTGCTGCTCTGGTTCACTGGCCACATGACCCGGAAGCTGTACGCTGGCTCCCTCGGCCAATAAAGCGAGATGAGCGCGCAACCCCAGAGTTGGCCACGCCTGGACCTAATGGTCAGGGGTCCCTTTACCTTTTTTACCTCCCCACATGTTCCTATTTTGAGGCTCAACTTGTTGACCTTCTCAGATGTATTTTCACCTCTGTTGAACCATGTTTGGCATGTTTGTTTGAAGGAAACAAACCGAAAGGAAACAAACTGTGACAGGAAGCTTCCCATGTTCAAATTGTCAATGAAAGCGTCGGAAGTGCTGCAGCAAGGATCATTCAGTTTGCAACTCAAAGGTTAACTCTGTGATCAGTAAGTCAGCTAACCAACAGGGGGATGGTGGAAGTGTTGCTTAGCAACCAGACAGAGCAGCTTGACATTTACTGAGGCAGAACACACTCTGATTGGCTGTGCAGTTCTCAGGGAACTTTCCCTCTGTGTGTTTGGCTGAATGTTTCCCTGCTGCTTACAAGGCCTGAACTAAGAAAGGCAAAATCCCTCTGCTCGTTCCTCCTCAAATTATACACTTTGTTCAGTTTGCTCAGTAAAGTGTTATCAGGATTTCTTTCCTCTCTGGACTCCATCTACATTATTGAAGTGACTTTTGTCAACACAGAGATGAAGGCAAGCGTTTACACTTACGTCTTTGAGGCTGCTGTTGTCCTCTGCCTCCCAAGCGCTCTTGACAGGAAACTGAGATTCTTCCCTAAGAACCTGAGCACTTTGGTTTTCGTTCCCCTCAAGAAGCCGAAGGAACTGCTTGAATGTTTCCTCCCAGTGCAGATAGTCTCCCAGTTGCTTGGCATTATCGGGTAGCAAAGAGAAAGGTGACTCATTTCGTTCTTCATATATGTTAGGGAAATCTCCGCTGCTCTTTTTGCCCATGAAGTGCCCTGCAAGAGGAACCGAAATGCCATGAAAGTGGTGCCAAAAGTCATAGAACTGTAGATTGTCCAACCCCTGCAATGCAGAAATCTTTTTGCCCAATGTGGAGCTCAAACCCACTGTTATGTACTGAAGTTCTCACCCTGTAGATAGTTTTCACTCAGGTCCACATATGCAAATAAGGGATTGAAAGTGACGTTCAGTGATTGGATAGTTACAGAAAATGGTTACTGTTGCGTTCTAGTGGAGCTCTATATAAGCAGGCTGGCTGAACCCTTCAGTTCAGTTCTGTTCTGGCCTGTGAATAAACAAGAGCTGTTGAAGAATCAATGTGTCGTCTGATATGTTCACCCACAACATAACACCCACGACCCTGAGATTAAGAGTCTCATGCTCTACAGACTGAGCTATCTGCTTTATGCTGTGATTCTATCGTCCGGCAAGGAATGCCTGAATCAGACAGAAGTGCATCAAAGTTGGTTCCCTCATAAGAGTACTAGGCTAGCAGAGTGGTGATGGCAGCCATTGTGAAATTATTTAGGGTGCTTCTGGGCACAGGTAATCCAGTCTAGGAAGACATTATTTGTAGCTTTTGAAGCCCTACAGAAACATGCAAAAATTATGGGCTAAAATAGACATGAAAGACCTTTTCCTGACTTTAACCCTATTCCTGCCGGCCACCTTGCCACCTTTGGGCTCATCTACAGTTTCGGTTGCCGCGTATTTTGATCATATTGTGCACCAATTAATTTTTCCCAGGTGCGAGGGCTATCCTCATTGTTCCTCGGCTGTGCCGTATGAAAATCCGATCTTACCTGTTGACTCGTATCTTATCCGAATGCACAGAAAATCAAGAGGCAGATTTTGCTCAATTGAGCTTCAGTTCAGTGGGTAAGGTCAAATTTTCAGAAGGCACAGCTGCAGAACAAGAAAAATTCTCGGACCCTGGGCAACTAATCAGAACACAATACGATCAAACACAGGACGAGCGAAAGTGTGGATGAGCCCAATGATGACCTCCCCCAAGCTGCTTTCCCCCACCACAATGTCCCTGAAAAAGACACATATAGCTAGAGAGCAGGAGGAGAAAAGCAGTGTGGGGGAGGGTGATTTTGATGGCTGGTGGGGAAAGGGTGAAGAGCTTCCATTTCTCCAGCAACTTGTCTGCTCAAAAGCAAAGTCTCTCTTGGAGCTTGTTCTAGTTAAATCAATGTTACTTGCAACTGCCTATGTAAAGTTCTGTTGGGATGAGCCGTGTTCCCATCATATCATTTCTACTCTCCGGAATAAACTGTCACCTGTCTCCAGGCAGGCAGTATCATCTCCTGCAACTGCAATAGGTCTGGTGGCGTCGGGAGGTTAATACCACCATGTTAAGGGGTTTGCAGCCAACTATACTTATAGGTAGTCTCTCTTTGCCGGATCCTATGCTTGAAGTTGCATGACAGGGGCGTCATGACAGACACCACACCAAATTATACCAGGTGGCAAGCAGGGCCACCACAACTGCAGAGATACCTGTAGGCAGTCTTCATGGACTGTTCAGCACTCTTAGATATTTTGTCATGCAGTCATGGGCGTGAGAGGAATTCCTCTCAAACAGAGAAAAGCCAGAGATTCACAGATGTGAACCAATCCTGTGATTTCCTGGTTCCCTCTCTCTCTCTCTCTCTCTCTCTCTCTCTCTCTCTCTCTCTCTCACACACACACACACACACACACACACACACACCCCTCTTCTCTAAATCCATGCACTCAGTTATGGAAGACTGGAACTGTCTGCATGGAAGAAATATGTAATAGCATGAATGAACCATCTCAAGGAGAAAAGCAAAGAGGCGGCAGATACTTGTGCATAGTACAGATGTGTGGAGGAGGAAGAAGAAGAGGAGGAGGAGGAAACTACAAGAAAGAAGATTCCACCTAAACATTAGGAAGAACTTCCTGACAGTAAGAGCTGTTCGACAGTGGAATTTGCTGCCAAGGAATGTGGTGGAGTCTCCTTTGGAGGTCTTTAAGCAGAGGCTTGACAACCATATGTCAGGAGTGCTCTGATGGTGTTTCCTGCTTGGCAGGGGGTTGGACTCGATGGCCCTTGTGGTCTCTTCCAACTCTATGATTCTATGAGGAGGAAGATATCCCGCTTTATCACTAACCGAAGGAGTCTCAAAGCGGCTAACATTCTCCTTTCCTTTCCTCCCCCACAACAGACATCTGTGAGGTGAGTGAGGCTGAGAGACTTCAGAGAAGTGTGGCTAGCCCAGCAGCTGCATGTGGAGGAGTGGGGAAGCGAACCCGGTTCATCAGATTACGAGTCCACTGCTCTTAACCACTACACCACACTGGCTCTCACTGGATGCTACAGATAAAGGGGGAGGTGGCTTAGAGAGATCAATGCAATATTTCGCAAGCTATTTCTAATGGGGAAGGGCTATGGCAGAGCAGAACATTCCAGATTCAATCCACAGCATTTCCAGCTAGAGCTCAGAGGACCTATCTCTGAAAACATGAAAACAGCTGCCAATCAGTGTAGGCAGCACTGGGTTAAGTGGACCAGGGCTCTGATTGTGCATAAGGCAGCTTTCTGTCTTCGTAATGGCAGGAGAGACAAGACATCAATTTTATAAGAAGATGTAGGGACCAACTTGTCAGGGATCCTATTGTTCATCTAGTACAGGGGTCTGCAACCTTTAAGACAAAAACAGCCACTTGGACCCGTTTCCGAAGAAAAAAAACTGGGAGCCGCAAAACCAGGAAGGTGATGTCGGGACGGTGTGTGACTAACGCACGCACCGCCCCCATGCGACGTCACAGCCAGTACAGCGCCCGCCACAGTGGGGAGTGTCGGGGCGCACAATGCACCTCCTCCCCTCACTAGTATCCGCCCTGGAGCCGCGGCAAAGGTGTAAAAGAGCCACATGCGGCTCCGGAGCCGCGGGTTGCAGACCCCTGATCTAGTACAACCTTTGCTCCTTACAATAGGATATCCTGAAACTAAAGCAGCTCTAGCAGATGCCAGTGCAATGACAGCCTAAGAAAAACCCTGGTAGTTTAGACCAGGGATCTATCTAGTCCCGCATCCTGTTTCCAACAGCGGCTGGCTGGCCAGATACATGAATGGAGGGCAACAGTGCTCCCTGATTGGTTTGTCCTCAGCACCTGGTATTCAGAGCTATACTCTCTCTGTCAATGGAGATTTCATTTAGTTCTCCTATATCTTAATAGAAAACTCAGTTCTCTTGAGTTTAGAACCCCATGTAGCTCAAATGGCAACACCATCCACAGTTCATCAGTATGTTTTAGCAAGCTTGGGGCCACCCCAAGTACCTCCCTCCCACTCAAAAAAAAAGCTTGAGGGGGGGACCTAAGTGAGGGGGGTTTAATAGCAGCCGACTGAGGACCAAAGATGTTCATTTGGCACAGAATAGAGTTGAGGAACAGGAAATGAAGGAGCGGGGAGGAATGGAGTATCCTGGCAAAAGGCATGACAAGCTGATTGGCTGGGACATTGAACAGGTGCACTCCACACACTGCAATGTTTAGCTGACCTACTTGTCAGGACTGAAAAGACCCAAGGGATGGGATTCTTCTCCGTCGAACCTAGTGGCGGTTATGACTACAGGGTAGCAAAGCCCCCACCCCACCCCCCAAAAAATTAATGACCTGCTGTGCGAAGTCGCAATTTCTTTTCCAAAACATGAAAATAAAAATCAGCAGCAACGCATCTGCCTGCACACGGAATAGATTGACACGGACAGGATGGAGGGGATAACGTGATGCGACGCGGGAGCGAGGCAACCTAGAGGGGATGCTCACTGGAAACGGGAGGCAATGCGTCGCCAGGTTGGGTACCGAGCTTGGCTGGGAGGAAAATGATAACGGACGGATGGATGCTCTCCAAGCCAGCTTTTCAAAGTTGGGGAAAAGTACGAGATCCCTCCCTCCGTCACTCTAAAACTCACTCTCCTTCCCTCCGCTCAACCCTCGCTCCCTGAATGCCACTCGCTCCCCCTGCAGAAACGGCAATTGTAAGCTCCTCACGGCAAAGACCTCGCTCTCTTTTCACTTTCCCTCGGGGCTGATGCTCCACTGTCAAGTGCCAACCGCGGCGTCGGGGTGGGGAGAGAAAGCGCGCGCCACACACACACACATATTTGGCGACCGTGGGCGCCCAGCAATTCGTGCGTACTCACCCACAGCCCAGTGGCTGCCCCGGGGGTAGACCTTGGCCATGGGGGACGCCCCCTCGCTGCCTTGCAAGGGCGCGGCGCGGACGCCACGTCCCTCCAGCAGCAGCGCAAAGGCGAAGAGACCCAGGAGCGAGAAGAGCCCGCGGGGCTTCGGCAGCAGCTGGAACTCGGGGCGCGCCATGGTGCGTTCCGGGCTTGGCCTCGACGGGGCGGCTCGGCGCTCTGCTTGATCGAGGGCAGCGGCGAGTCGCGGCGGAGACTAAGCGCAGCGCTGCTTCTGCCTCCTCGGCCGGGACCTGCCTTTATATGCAGGCTGGGCGAGGTGGCAAGAAAGGTCAAGCCCTTAACGCCTCCCCTCGAGGGCGCTGCTGGAGCAGCGCCTCTCCGCCCGCCTGGCTGGCTCGACGGCGAAAGCGCAGCCCATCGCTCCTCCTTCCTCTGACGCCCACCCGTCCAGCCATTACTGCTTCAGTGCTACCCTCTGGGGGAAGGTTCCCCCACCCCACTCTCCCCCGCCCCGTCTGTGGCTTCAGCAGCTGCACGGCAGGCTGACAGCACCAGTCTTACAGGTAAAGCTACCCACCGCTCAGATTCAAGGATGGATAAAACGGCACCTGGAGAACTTCTGCCTGTTGGGAAAAAGCGCCCGTCAGAAATATGAGAGCCCCATGGCAGGCGAGGGGCGGGATAGCAATTCTGAATAATGCCAGAAGGGGTGGCGTCAGCTCCCAAAGCTCAGCCTTGTGAAGTCCTCCTAAAGGAGAGGGTGCCTCTGAAACAGTGCAGAGTGTGTGCCCCATTCACACAAGCAAGTGCTTACCTCTAGAAAGCCGGGGGGCTGTCCTGTCAGAGAGAGCCTGAGGAGGGAGGAGACCCCTGGCATAGGGTGGTATAGAAATGATGATGATTCCAGCTGAGGTATATCAAGGCTTCGCCCCAGACTAGATTTCAGTCCTGAGATGCTTAAACTCCTAATAAATTGGAAGCGTTCCTCTGAACATGTGCCAAGTGCCAAATTTCTCTGACTTCTGTTTTTTTTAATAGAATATTTATTAAAGTTTTCAAGAAATTATATAGCATAAAAACAAAAAGGAAAAAAAGAAAAAAACAGAAATAACAATAAGACAAACATACATACAAAACGAATACAATAACAAGTATAATTTCAATCCCTTATAGTCATATACAGTAACTTACTTTCCCGACCTCATACCTCCCCCTCTCTGTATTCCAATCTCTAATCAAGCCGATTCAGCAAATCCTTCCCCTAATTCCTGTTTAATATTTGATCTTTCTTTTCTTAATTACATAATCATTACATTTCTCTGGCTTCTGAGGGGAAATCGCCCACTGCAGGTAAGGGTGTATTGAAAGCTAAGGGCTTCTGTCCACTCTCATTTTAGCAATAAGTGCTGGGAGGAGACCAATGGTGTAGCGTGGGGTGTGGGGGTCCGTGGCCCTGGGCACATTGTTTTGAGGGGGCACAACCAGGTGTCCCACGAAAGGCTCCCTCATCAAGGTTGGAGCTGCAAGAAGGGACGCTGGGGCTCAGCCGGGCCTTCGGGCCCTGGCTCCGGGGTGCAAGAGAGCTGCGGAGGCAGCTTCCTCCCACGACAGCCCAATTAATATTTAACGGGAGGGACTTGAAAAGGGCAGGTGCCATGACACTAGAAGCCTGATTTCTGTATTGCGTGAGATGGGCATCCTGATAAGGTGACATCTCCGGGAAGCCCTCACCTGCAGAGTGCAGTGGCGGATTGGGTATTTTAGGGGGGCGGGAGATCTTTCAGGCATCCTGATCCCAAGCTGTATAGGGCTTTATGCAGTAAAACCAGCACTTCGAACTTAGCCCGGTAGCTAGTTGACAGCAATTATATATATATATATATATATATATTACGGAGGCACCCCCACCTCCCCCCCCAAAAAAACAGTCCAATGAGGGCTGAGTAGGCTCAGTTGTCCTGGAATGTTGTGTGTCAGTTAGAAAAGGGAAACTGGAAATTGTGGCAGGGGTGAGAGATTGGGATGTCCTGTTTGGAGGGAACAGTTCACTGAACCGGGGTTTTCCTATTTGGAGGGAGTTTACACTGCAACAGTTTGCTGCAGATCACACTTGCCTTTCTTGCTGGGAAAGCATGTATGTAGGTTTTCCCAATTACCAAGCCCACCGCCAGCTGCTCAATATTGTCCCCTCTGCTGAATGGTAGGGAAGATGCCCGTAGCTCAACACAGCGCATTCCTTGCATGCTACATAATGTCTCAGATGCAGCCCTAAGTGGAGATTTCTGGGGCAGAATGAGGAAATGCCCTCTGAGAAACTGAGGAGGGGCTGCTAGGCAGGTCAAACAGTGCTGAGCTTTACAGACCAGAGGTTCAGTTCCGTATAAGTCCATTTTATACGGCCATGCAGTGGAAGAGCCAGACTACAGGGCACAAGTCCAGGGTGACCGGGGTGCAATTTTGTTTCATCTAGCCTCAAATCCTTGCCCATTCCAACAGTTCCTCTCTTGGTTAATTTCATGCTTAATTTTTGCGCTTAATTTCTCCAAGATTGTGTCTTCTCGGTGGTGATGTTTTTATAATTTATTACAGGCCTGGCACCAGTTCTGAGGGGAAGCCAGATTTCACGGCAGCCTCTTCTCCTTCTTCCTCTTGCACATCAAACGCACCCTGTTGCAAGCTCCTGATATTTTCTGATTAATGCGCAAGCCCTCCCTCTCACTGCTCTGCCCTGTGCCATTCATTCATATCTCCCCTATTCACAAAACAAACAAACAAACAAAAGCTCTCAATGGGAATGAAACATGCTTTGCCTCGTCTAAAGCAAACTCCATCTCCCCCTCCCCATTTCAGGACCCTCCTCGCCCATAAATGAAGTGGGAATCTTTGTTTCCCCCTCTGGTTGGTGAGACTTGATAAGGCCTCCGACTTCTGTTCCCTTATCAAAGTAGGGGGAAGGGGCTCTTTATTTGAAGAATTACTGGTGCTGATAACTCCAGGGATATTCACACGTGAACCCTCTCGCCTCTGATTGATGAAGCCTCGTGCACTCTGTTATTGTATCCTGCGTGCATTTATTACGCCTGGAGCCTTTGAGAGATACCGGGGAACACCTCTGCGGACACCCACCACATGCCCCTGTCTCTTGATGTTATCCAGTTTTCCAAACCCATCTTTCATTTTGTGCTCCCCTCCGCCTCTCACCAACACATTTCTTCTGCATAGAAACACAGGCAACTTTGCTCCAGGGGATCCTGGCGGTATCTTCGCCAGCACGTTGCCTCCCTTATTAAATCTGCACCAAATTCTTCTCTGCGTCACGGCTGCAGTTCTTTGTAGTTCTGCAAAGTAGAGACACTCCTTGGAATGCCCTCCCATCAGATGTCAAGGGGATAAATAACTATGCAACTTTTAGAAGACATCGGAAGGCACAGTACAGGGAAGTTTTTAATGTTTGATGTTTTGTTATGCTTTTACAAGGACACAAATACAAGAACACAAATACAAGAACACAAATACATTTACAAATACAAGAACACAATTGATGGGGCAATTCACATGTGCTTTCCCCAACCAACGATCACTCTATTAATTTTATTTTTTCCAGAAAGCAAGTGGTGTTGGGGAAATGAATAGGCTTTCCTTACCCTGAATCAGACCCTATTTTATATGTTTGATATCTTCAAATATCTTAAGGGCTGTCACCTGGAAGAGGTAGGTGTTGGTCTGCCGTAGTTGACCAACTTAGTTGGTCTCTAAGGTGCTACTGGAAGGAATTTTTAAATTTTGTTTTGACTTGGAAGATTCTTGTTTTCTCCTGCTCTGGAGAACTAATGGCCTCAAGATACAAAAAAAAGGAGATTCCGACTAAGCATTCAGAAAAAACTTTCTGACCGTCTGAGCTGTTCGGAAGTGGAACGGACTCCTTCAGGACATTGTGGACTCTCCTTCCTTGGAGGTTTTTAGGCAGAGGTTGGCTGGCCATCTGTCATGGATGCTTTAGCTGAGATTCCTCCATTGCAGAGGGTTGGACCTGATGACCCAACTCTAAGATTCTGTGATAATATGCTTTTATATCACTTCTTTATTGGTTTTAGGCTGTATTTTTAAAATGATGGGGTGGGGGTGTACACCACTTAGGAAATTATAATAAAATTAAGCAGTTTACAAATGCTCTTCAATCAATAAATAGATGGATGGATGAATGGATGGATGATCAGATGACTGAAATCGACAAATATTGCAATTGTTGGGGAAGATGGAGAGGACCCTCCTTCATGTAGGTCTATAACCAACATTTTGCTTGGGTACTTCTAAGCTGATTGGTCAAGAAGAAGAAACATTGCATGGAATCCCTTAACCACATCAAAGATTGCGGCAGCTCCTGGAAGGCTTCTAAAATGGCAACATCAACAGAGATCTTGTGAATAGGAGCACATAGGCCAGGGGTCAGCAAACTTTTTCAGCAGGGGGCCGGTCCACTCTCCCTCAGACTATATTTGGGGGGGGGAGAAATGAATGAATTCCTATGCCCCACAAATAACCCAGAGATGCATTTTAAATAAAAGGGCACATTCTACTCATGTAAAAACACGCTGATTCCTGGGCTGTCTGCGGGCCGGATTGAGAAGGCGACTGGGCCTTAGTTTGCCTACCCATGACATAGGCAGTACAGTGGTACCTCTGGTTAAGAACTTAATTCGTTCTGGAGGTCTGTTCCTAACCTGAAACTGTTTGTAACCTGAGGTACCACTTTAGCTAATGGGGCCTCCTGCTGCTGTCGCACAATTTCTGTTCTCATCCTGAAGCAAAGTTCTTAACCTGAGGTATTATTTCTGGGCTAGTGGAGTCTGTAACCTGAAGCGTCTGTAACGCGAAGCGTCTGTAACCCGAGGTACCACTGTACTCAAAGGCTTTCTTCGCAATGGGGCTGTGTAAATGGATCCTGGTGGAACAAATGCCTGTCATACTGATTAGCGGTTGAGTAGGCAAGACTAACTCCTGTTCCCCAGAGCCTCATTCTGAACAGCTGTCCGGCACTATCGCCAATTTTGTAATGCTCCCAAAAACAAGACTGGGAGAGGAACTGGGCTCCCAACATCTGCTTGCCTACAGAGGTTTGTTTCTTGTGTGCACACGAGCCTCTGAGCTGAAACCAGGGCAGAAGCATCCTGAACATACAGCGTCTCCCTGTATTTTGTAGTTTGGGAAAAAAAGAGTATAACCTGAATATAAATGCCTGCATACAGCTTCTTTTCTATGCTTTAATTATACACTGCAAAATCAGTTTGTATAGATACACCACCATAATTCTGCATTTTCCATCATAGTAATTTATTCTGTGTTACTAAGCATCTAGGAGGGAATCCAGGTGCAACAAACACACTAATTCACTTTAAATGACTCGGCTGTTTTCCTTTGAGACAACTTCTCCTTCTTGTGAATAAATTGCAGTCACATCTGTGTACAACTAACTGATGGTTGGCTCTGATTTTCAAACCTTTTCCTTCTTAGCTTTAGGCAGAATGCGACACAACCAAGCTTCCTGCATCAGGAAGACATTTATGGATATTCATTTCTATAATCAAATTGTCGTTATTTGTGCTCTTATTTCCTCCCTTTACGTTTCTGCCACATAATAGAGTCTTCTCTATGAGGGGTTTATTAAAATCAGATGAATAGGAAACTGAAACTGCTTTCTTTCACCATGTTGATTTGCAGTTAGAGTTTGAAAATATTGGGGTCGCCATGACACAGAACCAGGATGTGAGGATAACATCTTATGCAAATGGCGGAGGTCTTGTGTACCCAGAAAAAGGAACCACTCTTAACATCACATGACCAAGGGGTAAACTTGGGGCCATAGCTGTCAACTTACAGATTTGAAAATAAGGGACCAGCAGCCTCAAAAATAAGGGACCAGCAGCCAAAATAAGGGATTTTCCAGGCACAGGTATGTTCAATTTATGAGCCCCTCTGAGCCAAAGGCAGAAAGCCCAGCCAGCAGCTAAACCAAGCCTCAAGGAAAAACACTGTCATCTCTCTGCTGGGAAGTGCTGAGCAAAGGCGAGTCCTCAGGCAACGCAGCCAATTTGATCAGCACAAGGCATGCAAGCTCCACCCCCCCAGTCGTTCTTAGACTTCTTATTGGGTGAGCATTGCAACCAAGCAACACAGTTGGAACCTCCCTTCTCCCTGGCCAGCAGGGAGGGAGGGAGAGGAGCTGCTTCCTTTGAAACCCGGGAAATTTAAGGGACATGATCAATAAGGGACAGCAGCGGGACACAGTGCTGAGATAAGGGACTGTCCCGCCAAATAAGGGACGCTTGACAGCTATGCTTGGGGCACTCTGAGGCTTCATAGGGATGCTATTTGCAACCCCCCTGAGCATTTCTGGATTGAATAATTGTTAGAAAATCTAGAAAGCTGTTGTCAAGAGTTGCACCATAAAGCTAAAGAAAGAACGCTTCTGAAAAAGATTGGGAACCATTCATATTATATTTGCAGAAACAAAGAAAGTCAATAGACTTGATGGCAGGATTTAAATAAACATCCACATTCTCAGCATCAGAAAATGTTTAGAAGATAGTGAAATAGGATGGTGTATTTACTTCTATTTTTATGTTTTTAGGTTTGATGTTATGTTATTAATAACTTTTTCTGTTGAGAGATAGCAAAGTGGGTGAAAATAGAGACAAACCAGAAGTGCAAGTTGGGGAAGTCTTGGAGGGGAGGGAGGGAGGAATATATAGTAAATGTTAAGAATTTGAGATGTATGTAATGAATGAAAAAGAAAAATGAATTAATTTTTTTTAAAAGAAGAAGAAGAAGAAGAAGAAGAAGGCTTCTAGTACTCAGTCTGGAACGAGCCCATTGTCAAGGCTTCAGGGAATCCTCTCCCTCTCGCAGTGAGATGCCAAGAAGCAGAAAAACAAGAAGAGTTCTTACCACGTAGTTTATTCAATATACACAGAGAGAGATGAAGAAATGTTGTCTCTCTCAGATAATGGCGTTGCTCCAAGAAAAGTCCAACCCCCTCAGTCCCACCTATTGTACATCATCCCTGCACCACCATGCCCCCCCATAGGATACAAATAAATAAATGAAAACAAGCTATCGTGTTTTCTTTCCTATCACAACTCTATCACAAATCACAGAACTTTGCTGAGAGTTTGGAAAGAGAGTCTTTTTTGCTGTCCCGCTGGGATGTATGAGTGCACAGAAGCCATATTGGAAGTTCTGAACCTAATTAAGGCCTCAGGGAATGAATGGAATATTAATAGTGGACCTGATGTTTTCTGCTAAGAGCCTGCCTTATGCAAGGTTAAGTGCCAGATGGTATCTCTTAAGATGTACTTGGTAGAGATTTGCTCAAGTTTGGCAAGCAACGCCTTAAGACAGATGACACCTGTGGCAGCCTCTCTGCCAAAAACAAAGCAGGTGTTTACTCAGAAGTCAGGCGTGCTCAAGAAGCTCAATGCGGGAAGCTTTTACATTTTCCTACAGATAAAGATTATATAAAGCAGTCCTTTTAAAAACCCAAAAAGTTTCTGGCCAAATGCTTTCTTACAAATAGGAAAAGTACATGTGTTTCATCTCTGGAAGACAGTTGGTGTGTGCAGTGGTGCCTTGGTTCTCAAACTTAATCTGTTATGAAAGTCCATTCCAAAACCAAAGTGTTCCAAAACCAAGGCGCGCTTTCCCATAGAAAGTAATGCAAAATGAATTAATCGGTTCCAGACTTTTAAAAACAACCCCTAAAACAGCAATTTAACATGAATTTTACTATCTAACGAGACCATTGATCCATAAAATGAAAGCAATAAACAATGTACTGCAGTCACACAAGCAGCCAATCAGTAGCTGAACTGGGTTCTGCACAGTCACAAAAACAAAACAAAAAAGAGCCACAAAAACAAAACCACAAAATAAATAGCAAGAACAGACAGACCTCAGTGTAACACTCAAAACGGAAGTGTGGCGCTCAAATCGGAAGCATAACACTCAAAACAGAGCACGTTCGGCTTCCAAAAAAAGTTCGCAAACCAGAACACTTCCAGGTTTGCAGTGTTTGGGTTCCAAGTTGTTTGAATTCCAAAGCGTTTGAGAACCAAGGTACCACTGTATTTTGAAAATGCAGAAGTGAATGGTAATCACATATTGAAAGATCAGGTGAAGTGTTTTGTTTTGCTTCTTAGATGTTCAATTTTCCAGACTCCATCTATAAGTGAAAACGTGAGTATGGACCAGTGGAACCTGTGATAAAATGTTGCAGCATGGAGTATTCCGAATCAGGATTTCAGTCACTGTGGTAAATTCCCCTCCCTCCTGTTTCCTTTTTACCCTCTCAGCTGCCAATGAGCATTCTGGTCACTGGACATGTTTAGTTGTCATTGGAGTGTTTCAGGGGTTCCCTATAGGTTTTTGTTTTTTTAAAGAACCAACTTTTTAAAAATAGTTCTGCAAACCTTGTTCCCCACAAGGAAACCTCTCCCTTATCAATGGCTATTGCAGTTTTGTTACATAAGCAACAGTTGTCCCAGTCTGAATGTCAGAAACAGTGAGGGTGATTTTTTGGTGGGTGCGTGCGTGTAGAATTGTGTACCTGAACCAGCTTCAATCAATCTTGCCTTCAGTTTCAGAAATATTTGTCTGAGGTCAAGGGGCACTTCTGAAGGAAACAGAGAGCAACCAATCTTTTTGGAAAGAAACAGCCTAAGGGAACTTTACTTTGTGAGAGATGTATTGGATTTTGTTGGCAGTTGCCCACTACAAAAACTAAAACTGATCATCAAGGAAAGGAGCTATAATGACCATTATGTATCGGCGATCCATTTACCAACACTGCACTTAGTAATTAAAACAATAGGACCCATTGTTGTTGTTTTAAAAAAAATAATTTTTATTGAATGGTTTTATGTTACAAAAAACAATACAGCCATACTACCACTAACACTAAATATAATTAAGAAATAAAAATTACATACTTCGATATTTAGTTTGTTATTTGCCGTCTTATTTCCTCCCAAACATTGCATATAACAACACACATATGTGCAGACACCCACACACCCACACCCGCACAGAAAATGGTAATAATGAAAGTAAATATATTTTCCCTTTATATCTTCCCAAATCTTTTCTTCAACTTTGACTTCCTGTCAAGTCCCTTTGCATATGTTTTATCTTACATTTGAATGTACACAAAACAATAAACCTTTCTGTAAAACAATATGACCCATTGTTATTCCGTTGCTGTAATGTGCTCTCTGATATCATCATCATCGTCATCGTAATTTTATTATTTATATGCCTCCCATCTGACTGGGTTGGCCCAGAAACCCTCTGCAGTTCCCAACAAAATATTAAAAACACAATAAAACATCAACCATTAAAAACTTCCCTGAACATCTCAAAGATGTGGTGTAGTGAAGGACCAGACAGAGCAGCACTGGTTAGATTTTGAAGCGCTCTCCCAAATTGGTTATATGTTATAATTTGATCTGAGAAAATGCAAAAAAGAGATAAAGGTTGTGGTTAATGATTACATGACACCTGAGACAAGGGCAGGCGAGCGATGACTAGGATGCAGTGCTGATAGTAAAGGAATTCAGTTCATCTTTCAAGGGGAGCCCACCAGATCCACAGTTTCTGAAACAATTGTTGGCATCTGTCTCGAGAGACAATGGAGTGCACCTCTGTGGGTGAAGTCAAACCATGGCTTTAGAAGCAACAAAGAGGCCTCCCCAGGACACAAGTCTGGGCAGGGTCCTGGGCTGCCCAGACAACAAGACTCCCCTCTTGGCCTTGTTGTTATCGTCCAAAGGAAAGCAGAGCAATACATTTGGCGCCAGCATGGTGGCAGGAGTTGTCAGAAGGCATGCCAGTTTGCATTTCTTAGTGCAGAAAGAATTGATCTGATGTGTAGAGATCTTTCCTATTCTAATTAATTCAAGTGGGATCTGGAAGCTTCTCTGTGTGAGAGAAATAAGCAGAAGAGATCTGTGGTGTTTGGGTTATTCCTTCCGAGAAGCTGAGTGCAGCTGGCTTAAACTGGTTTGATCATCTCTTCTGTCAAGGTCATGCTGACTATAAAAGTAGGTCCAGAAGGAGCCTGGGTTTCACTTTCTCTTTCTATCTCCTTTCCTTCTGGTGTGGTGTTCTGTATATAGTGATTAGACTTATTATAAGTTATTGTAAGTTTAAGTTAAGTCTGCTGCAACTGGATTTCTTATGGACAGGGCCAATCCTGAACATATTGGATTTGTGACTATGATGCTCATTTGCCTTCAGAAGCAGTAAAGCTCTGCTGGATGAAATATTAATTGCCTCTGGTCTATTTTGGAGGGGAATCCCACAACGTATTTAAGTTTTTACTCTGCTAACTATACGTTGGAAGTGAGAGCTGGACTGCTGATTGCTGAAGAATTGATGCTTTTGAATTATGGTGCTGGAGGAGACTCTTGAGAGTCCCATGGACTGCAAGAAGAACAAACCTATCCATTCTGAAGGAAATCAGCCCTGAGTGCTCACTGGAAGGACAGATCCTGAAGCTGAGGCTCCAAGACTTTGGCCACCTCATGAGAAGAGAAGACTCCCTGGAAAAAACCCTGATGTTGGGAAAGATGGAGGGCACAAGGAAAAGGGGACGACAGAGGACAAGATGGTTGGACAGTGTTCTTGAAGCTACCAGCATGAGTTTGACCAAACTGTGGGAGGCAGTGGAAGACAGGAGTGCTCTGGTCCATGGGGTCACGAAGAGTCGGACACGACTAAACGACTAAACAACAACAACAACAAACTATACGTTGGAATCTGCTCTGGATCAATATGGAGTAGAATTCCATGACAGGAGGCACACAAGGCGCTATCCAAACCTGTTTGAGACTCCACTCTGGATTTGCGTAGGGTTCACTCCTTAGCCTTTTTTCTCCCGAAAATATCCCAAAGTATCTCTCCCAGTCCTACCTGGAGATGCCAGGGATTTAACTTGGGACCTTCTGCATGCAAAGCAGATGCTCTGCTGCTGAGTGACAGCTCTTCCCCATAGGAGTCAGACTGAATGATGGATTTAAAAGCTGGAATTTGTTCCGAGGGTAGGCCTGCAACAAAATGTTGCCGCATGGAGTGCTGCTGTTCAAGGCTGGTTAGAGTTCCTCCATTCCATTCCTCTTCCCTGCTGGTCTTCTGTGTGGGCAGGTGTCCCCTGCAAAAGTCTCCCTGCATTTCAAGGCGACCGACAGGTAATAATTCCAGTGTGCGTGGTGCCATTTTGGCTCCATGAGCAAAAGCACTAGGAGAAAGGAGATCACCACTGGTATATATGAACTACGTTTTATAGTGAATACTGAGAAGAGCAGAATGAGCAAATTGGTTGAAAGCGACAGGAAGACGGAGAATAAACCCAGGGGGTATACACTTCTATAAAATGAAAGGGTCATTGGTGAGTTTGAATTCGGAAAACAGGAATAAAATGAAATAAAAGGAGCAGAGAAAAATGTGTTTTGCAAAAGCCTTCAGGAAAATTAAGAGTTGATGGAAGCCAACACTATTCCCTAATCAGCGCTTTTTTTGAAGAGTGGTTTTCCATCAAGGAGAGTACCTGCAACCATCATCCCTTCCATTTGTCTGATTAAGACTTGAAACTCAGAAAATAAAACACTTTTCCACTGCTAGCGATCACGAGAAGTGTGTGGCCTTGTAGAAGAAGATCTGGTCAAGCCCATAATTAGAGATTTTGTCTTGGGTGGGGGCTAAGCAGGCAGCAAATCATTGCCAAACAGCCTGGATATAGAACAATAGCACAATAGAGTTCTTGCTGTTCAAGAGCAGTAGAGTAGAATACATTATCGCTTACATATCCAATAGTAAAATGGCCAGAAGGTCTCTTGCTCTTTCTCTCTCTCTCCATATGATGATTGGTGTCTTTGGTGATGCATGTGATTGGCAGTGTTGGTCAGGTGGGTGAGCATTTCAATCTGTCCCCAGAAAGCTCAACAACTCTGGGCAATCTCCCCCTCCAAAAAAAAAGCTTAACAACTCTTGGCAATCTCTCCCCATTCTCTTAATGTGGAGTCCCAAAAATAGGGGGCGTCTTATACACGGGGGTGACTTATACATGGAAACATATGGTATATTTATATATACAGTCATACCTCGGATTGAATGTGCTTCAGGTTGAGCCCTTTCAGGTTGCGCCTGGAAGTAATGGAGTGTGTTACTTCCGGGTTTTGCTGCTCGCGCATGCACAGATACTCAAAATGACGTCACGCGCATGTGCAGAAGTGGCAAAATGCGACCTGCACACGCACAGATGCGCCATCGCATCTTACGTTCTATTCAGGATGCGAAGGGGGCTCCGGAACGGATTCCGTTCGCATCCCGAGGTACCACTGTATATATAATTAAGTGCCATTACAATCTCTGAGCAGTGAATGATTCCAGGGGTTTCAATGTGCTTACCCAGAGTTTGGTTTTCTTGGAACAAGGGACAGCAGAGACTGTGCTGTCTTCAGGATAGACGGCTCATTTACACATATATACAACCTGAGCCTAAGATGGAGGATTTCATAGCATCCCCCAGTTTGCTCTGCTTGCCAACCTCACCTACCCCACACACCTGACCAAGCCCTTCTCCCTTTACACTTCACCCCTGCCTATCCCCCCCAAATAGCCCCCCCAGCTCTCCCCAAGCCCTTCCCCTCTCATCCCAAGCCACAGCCCCTTTTAAAGATGGGGGAGGTGCTTGGCATGGGGGAGTGGCTTTCGAAAGCACTGTGTGAAGGACCTCCCCTCCTTAGATTTAGACCTCGCTGCAGGCATGCCAAAGATAGAGTGTGATGACACCTCGTTGCAAGCAGTGCTTGATGACTTGGTAGTGTTATTCTTGATAGTGTATTTCAAATGGGCTTTGGGATGGGGTCACAGGAATCACCGGTCCCATTCAAGCAGGCTTCTTAGAAGCAAGGTCTACAAATGAATGTTAAGAGAACGGCTAAGGGCCAAACTCGATGTGACAATGGTGATCATAGAACTGAAAGGGAACTTGGACATTCTTCCAAGTGCAGTGGCATAGCGTGGGTTGCCATTGTGCAGTAGCATAGCATGGGTTGCCAGAGTCAGGGCAGCATGGAGGGGAGGGTGGAAGGGAGGGAAATGTACACATGCGCATTCAACTGCCTAATGGCATCCACATCACCCAGGAGATCGCAGCCACAGAGATAAGAAAAGGAGAGTCGTTCCGTTGTCTGGAGAAGTCACTTTCTGGTTCCCATGAAGCCATTTTCAATGGAGCCCAGTGACGGAAGCGCATGGCTGTATTGAGGCAGCACTGGATGCTGAAATTTTGTGCACCCTACCAATTTTTGTGCAACTGCCCCTGTGGCTCACACGCGCACACACACACTACGCCACTGTTCTAGTGACAAGTGATCCAGTCATTTAGTGATCTAGATTCTTGTCCCGCTCCTTGCTTAGTGTGGGACCTGCAACTCAGGATGCAGCCACAGCATCCCTGAGAGATGGCTGCCCAGCCTCTTTCAGTGTATCTGGGTCTCCTTCAATCCTTTCCAAATAGCAGCTTCAAAAAGCTTCCAGATTAGTAGGGCAAGGGCATAGGAGCAGGGCAGCTAACCTTCCCCTGTTTCCCTGATTATCCCTCCCCATTGCAGCTGCTATTTGCCCTCTTAAGAAAAACACATGTACACAGTGGCAAAGTGGAGGAAACAAGTTTGTAAGGAAAAGAGCAATGCTCGCTGGTCATGCTTATCTGCAACCAGTTATCTGGTTACTAAAACTGACGCACACCAAGAGATCTTCAGGGTCCTTATTCACCAATTTCATAAAAGCTTGGCAGGGACTAAAAGGACACAGTGGTAAATGGCTGTATGTCAAGAAATGTCAGAAAATTTCCATTGTGTTACTCCTCAGGATGAAAAACCAGTTTGAAGGGTCTCTTCTAGGGTTGTGGATTGGTGATGATGCAGCGTCAAGTTACTCCTGCAATAGCGGAAAGCACAAATGTAGAAAGGAGTAAATGGTACAAGTGGTTTTCAATTAAAAAGAGAACCCTAGGGAGCTGGCAAAGCAATTTGAGAAAAACTCCAATGGATGAGAGTTGGGATCAATATGCTCCATGCTATAATTTTATCCATAGCTGCGTCAGAGGGCAAGTTTTGGTGTCGAGATGATGCCCAGAAGGGGAATGATCTTTGCAGCAGTTCCTTTGAAGAATGACTTGGGCACTAGACTGGTTCTTGTTCCATTCCAATGATACCTGAATACAAGGGCCAAATTAGACATGGCAGCATGGACACAGCTAGCAATCGTGTGAATGGGTTTTAAAAAAGCAAATAGCATGTGTGGAGTCCCCAATCTGGATTGGGACTTGTGGGAAGGGGTTGAGGCTTCAACCCATTTCCCCCTGGTGCAATTCTGGTCCGGATCAGAGGCCCTGAACCTTCCATCGTTGCAAATTGAAACTTTCCTTCTGTTGCAAATAGCAGGCACAGAGGCCCTGGATCAACTGGGACCACAGCAGGACCACAGGGTAATGTTTCCAAACCCCCATTAGGATCTAGGAATTGTATCCATTGCTAGTTCTACTCACTGAAAATTAATGAATATGGCTAACTTAGGCCCATTCATTTCAGTGGGCTTACTCTGAGTAGAACTTAGTAGGAGACAACTCCTGGCTTGGATCACACACCCTGGCTCATAAAGGAAATGTTCTATTCAGCTTAAATGTTGTAGCATTCCGGTGAGGAGTGGTGGCAGCGATGGAGAGACCTGCTACGATTTCGGTCTTCCTAAACTAAGAGACCAGAAAATAAAGGCATACCATCCACTGTGTTCTTCCTCCATCACTCACCCTTTCTGCTAATACAAAGCCTAATGACCTAGAGAGAGCGGCTGGCCAAGTCACTAGAGGTCACTCAATGCAAGCAGAAACGTCAAAGAAATGGGCTTCACCATTTGACAGCTGGGTTCCCAGATGCAGCTTTAGACATGATTTGTGAACCTCGTAAGACTCTGGAGCACAAACTATGGCGGTAGTGGCGGCAATGGTGATGACGGCTTGTGGTGTCAAGAAAGTGAGGATGTGGAAAACGTGCTCTGAGTCATGATGTTGAGGAGAACGAAAAAGCTGGATCGATAGAAGGGGAAAAAATCTGAGGAGATTTTTTATTGTTTTATTTGGAAGACTATTGTTCACAGTGGTGGTTTCCTCAGCACCGCTTGACCAATTGTGACATGGATTTCTTTGACTTACGGTCTGGTTGGGATCCGTTTTACACCTGAGGTGAGGAACCTGTGGGCCTCGTGACGTGGTTGGATTCTGACTCCCCTCATCACGGACCCATAAGCTATGCTCTCTGGGGCTGATGGGAGTTGGGAGTCGGCAGCAGGTTCTCCATCCCTGAATTATGCAATGTCAAAAAATAATTTTGTTTCTCTTGGGGGCGGGTGAAAATGTGTGGACGATAGCATACAAAGCGGTTCTCATCGTTTACAACCCACGTAGCACAGGTTCCATGGCAGCTCACAAGACACTGTTCTAGGCTTAGTACTCTACGGAATGTGGATCCAGCCATAGTACCTGTTGGGAAGAAAAGATAGTGGGTGCTCTCTGTGTTTCAACTAGGACTGGGCGAACGTGTCAGTTTTGGTTTCTCTCAATTTCTCAGTTTTTCTATCTTAAATTCAGTTCTCCACATTTGGACATTTTCAGGCAAGTAAGAGCTGGCATGGCAGAAGTTTATATAATTATGTTAAGGGTAAAGGGGTAAAGGGACCCCTGACCACTAGGTCCAGTTGTGGCCGACTCTGGGGTTGCGGCGCTCATCTCGCTTTATTGGCCGAGGGAGCCGGCGTACAGCTTCCGGGTCATGTGGCCAGCATGACTAAGCCGCTTCTGGTGAACCAGAGCAGCGCACGGAAATGCCATTTACCTTCCCACTGGAGTGGTACCTATTTATCTACTTGCACTTTGACGTGCTTTCAAACTGCTAGGTTGGCAGGAGCAGGGACGAGCAACGGGAGCTCACCCCGTCACGGGGATTTGAACCGCCAACCTTCCAATCAGCAAGCCCTAGGCTCTGTGGTTAACCCACAGCGCCACCCGCGTCCCGTATAATTATGTTATAATTATATAATTATGTTATAATTATTATTATGTTAGGCATGGAGAAAGTGGATGAAGCCCCCGCGGCCCCTCATAACACTCAAACTCATGGACACCCAATGTCAGAAGGTTCAAGACAGGTAACAGAAAGTCCTTCTTCACGCAGCGCATAGTTTAAACTACAGAACTCCTTCCACAAGAGACAGAGATGGCCACAAAATTGTATGGCTTTAAAAGAGGATTGGGCAAATTTGTGGAGGATGAGGCTATCCGTGTCTACTAGCCATGATAGCAATCCTTTGCCTCCACAGTCAGGGGAAGGAATGCTTGGGAATACGTTTCTGGGAATCACAGGAGGGCTGAGTGTTCTTGGGGGTGGGTCCTTCTTGCAGCTTTCTCCAGTGGTGGACTTTGGGCTTCCAAATTTCCATGGCACCCTGTGCAATGCCAAAATTTCGTGTGCTCACGCACGCATACACACAGAGCCTTCCATTCTAAGTCATTGTTGCAGGGGGGGGGTCTGCAGCACCCTCCTGACTCGACTCGTTCCCCAGTGCAGGAAAACTGGTCCCTGCAGGCATCTGATTGGCCACTGGGATGCTGGACGAGATGGGCCATTGGCCAGCTCCACAAGGCTCTTCCGATATCCTTATGTGGTCTATGATAAACATATAAATGATATCAGCTCCCAGGATGATACTTGATTGCACACTGGAAATGCATAAAAGGAAACCAAGTATTGTTTGGCTAGTATTAATAAAAGGAAACCAAGTATTGTGGGACATCTCCGTGGAACATTGGAAGTTATTACACACAGGGAGATGACAGTCTCTTTCAGCATAAAACGCAATAAGGCTAATCGGCAATAAATATGAAAACATAAATGGCGTGAAGGGTGAGTCAGAAGTATACACTGTCTTATCTGCTCTGTGGACTTCTCGTTCCCCCTCTGCTGCAGACACGATGATGCTTTAATTCACCTGAACAGACACACAATACATAGCAGATCGTTCCTATTAACACGGGAGAGTGATTTGGCAGGTAAAGCAATCGGCTTGTAATCAATAGATAGGAACGGCTGCAGTAGATATTTTTTTCTGCTTGGGTGATACCATCTTTTCCGTCGCAGCCAGTGGCAGCTGGCGGCCGCTAGACCAGGGGTGGGGTGCAAGTGGCGCAGGGTCACAATGGTACAGCCAAGTTTCTCTGGTATTCTCCCTACCTTCCATGGGAACTTAAGCCTTGCTTGGCTACCGCAAGAACAGGAGGATTGGCCCAATCTAGCAGGGTCATAAGGAAGGTTTGAGGGTCTAGCCAAAAATACCCAATGTGTTCTGAATTTAATGTGTTTCAATAGCCATTCTGAAATTAAGTTTATACCAAAGGTGGGCAGGGGGCTGGAAGAAGGTCATTTGGAAGGAACCAATGTAATCCATTTCAAAAAGAAAATTATTATTGAAATTATACATTTTTTAACATCAAAATATCATAACATATAGCAAAAATACCATTCCCCAATTTCCCCCTCCCCTCCCCGACTTCCCTCAGATTCCTCTTCCAGTTTTTTTGGCATCTTATCTCTCCCAGCTTATTTGTTATTTCTTTTTCTTTAAAACTTTTTAAAACATAATTATTATAATTCTCTTATGATTTTAACACCCTCGTTCTATTTCCTACATTTGTTCTGTTAATTGCAAGTGTTTAATCAAACCCCGCAAGTGAGTCCCTTTCTTTACATTGATTCTGTAGATATAACATGAATGGTTCCCAGTCTTTCTTAAAATCTGTACTGTCCTTGTCTCAGGAACCAATGTATTCCAATGTCATATCCCTCCAGCATGTTGAGTCTCAAAACCGGGACATGCATCTTCCTGTCCATGCTCCTGCACAAGCCATGTGACCTGTGCAAGGTCACTGAGCCCCAAAGACACACTTTATTTTTCAGGGCTCACAATGCCCAGAAACACAAGATCATCATGGCCCTGCCCACCGTTTTTATCAGGGCTTGATCTCGGAGCAAAAGCCACATGAGATCACAGCGCCCACATCTTGCAGGAAAAGAACAGGATGTCCCTGTGGGATATTCTGGGCAGGCTGCCAAGAATATCTCACACCCCCTCACAGCCTGCAGAGAACAGCTAGCTCCTGAGCATGCACAGAGTGTGTTGTTAGACTTTGGTGTAAGATAAGGATTGGTTGAGCTCAGCCAGTCAGTGTTATACTGTAACAGAGCAGCTATATATATACAGTATGCCTGTGTTCTCAGAGAGTCTGTCTGTCTGTGGTGGTTAGAGTATGAAGAATTGGTTGATGGCAGTTTGCTGAGAGAGTGTTTGCTGAGAGATGCTGTTAACATTCTGTATCTGTAAATAGTATTATGTGTGTTTATTACTGTTTGCTACAATAAACACTAGGACACGGGTGGTGCTGTGATCTAAACCACTGAGCCTCTTGGGCTTGCCGATCAGAAGGTCGGCAGTTCGAATCCCCGCGACAGGGTGAGCTCCCGTTGCTTGGTCCCAGCTCCTGCCAACCTAGCAGTTCGAAAGCATGTCAAAAGTGCAAGTAGATAAATAGGTACCGCTCCAGCAGGAAGGTAAAAGGCGTTTCCATGCACTGCTCTGGTTTCGCCAGAAGCGGCTTAGTCATGCTGGCCACATGACCTGGAAAAACTGTCTGCAGACAAACGTCGGCTCCCTCGGCCAGTAAAGCGAGATGAGCGCCGCAACCCCAGAGTCGTTTGCGACCGGACTTAACTGTCAGGGGTCCTTTACCTTTACAAATAAACACTACTTGTAGCTTTCAAGCTGTTTTTTCCTTCATTGTCCAGAAGGACAGCGTTCAGACTTCAAACGGCTTTCAACGACATTGCGTATTCTGCAAAGCTCACAGTGTGTGGGCACAATATATATTCGCACACTTTGCTTGCAATAAATCTCTCAAAGTCCTGATATTTCCAGGACACTTACGGGGTATGCAGTGTCCATTCTCTCGCTTGTTTAGTGGCAGCCATGTAGAAAGTGACAAAATAGGTGTAGGCTGGTTGTCTAGGGCTACTGGGGTACAACCGTTCCATGGAGAACGTCAAGAGATTTAAAAAAAAAACAATTCTCATCTACCCCCCCCCCAAATTTCTTCACTCAAGACTTAGGCCACTAGGCCTCCAAATCCCTGGGGCAGGTACTGTGTTTATGGCATCCATTTAAAATTAGTCCTGTTGGACAACCACAACCCTGATATCGACACAGAAGTAAAAAGTAGAGTTAAAACTACCAATGCCTTTCATCAAACATCTTTATTTGAGTCAGTGGACAGTATGAAGAACTGAAGCTATGCTGGCAGCCGTAAATGTCAGCCAAGTTATAACCTTGGTGTTTTCTTCCGCTTTGGGCAGTCTTGGCTGGGTCATGCTGTCCAAAATTTACCACCCAACCCAGGATTGCTTTCCTCTTGAAATTCATTCTCAGCTCAGGTATTGCCAGGTCCTCTGCTGATATCCGCAAGGCTGTGGATCTAGGGAGGGGGGCCTTTCAAAAAATGTTCAGAGATGCATCTAGTGGAAAACAGCCTCTGGGAAAGAAAGGCACCTATTCAATTAAAGAAAGAAAAAAATTTATTTTGGCCAAGCAAGAACTTCTGTTTGATCTTCTGTTTGAAGGTAGGAAAGTATTGAAAAGCCAGTATATGCTTCAGCTTTCAACAGTATATTTCAGGCAGAAGAAACAGATTACTATCTATCTGTTACTTTCTATACAAAGGCTAGGGAATTGGTGGATTCCGTTATTGGTGGGCTACATCATCCCTGGCCACTGGGACATACTCAGGCACAGCATTATGTACAAATATATGACATAACTCCTGAAATACTATTTCTGTTGCTCTCTTAAGGTGTATTTTTATTTTTTTATTTTGCTGCTATTGCATTAACTTCCGACTGATATGCTCATTCTCTGCCGATGTTATAGACTGCACTTTAAGTTTCCCATCACCTAGAAAACTCTGTTTATGGGCTAACTAATGGTATGATTAAATAAATGCTACATACACCATCAAAGAAAACAGGGGAAGGGTTAAACTGCCAACTCGGAACTGTCCAAGGTCCTGCGATGAGAGAGTCTTGGTAGTAGACGACTCAGTCAAGGAAGCCAAGTTGCATGCAGCTGGGTGGGGGTTTCTAGAAGCACCACGTTCTTCTGGATTTTTGGCCATTTCTGAGGCCATCCCCAAGGAGATTCTGACTCAACATTAGGAAGAACTTTCTGACAGTAAGAAGAGCTGCTCGACACTGGGATGGACTCCCTGGGAAAGTTGTGCACTCTCCTTCCTTGGAGGTTTTTAAACAGAGGTTGGATGACCATCTGTCATGGATGATGTCAGCTGCGCGTGCAGGAGCCAGGCCCTGTGACCAATGGGACTTTGCAGGACTGGGGCCTTCCTAAGGTTGTTCAGAAGAGGCAAGGCGCGGCTGCACAGGTGAGGCCAATTGGTAACTCACAGCACCTGGTGGCAAGAGCTGGGGAGGGATATAAGATCAGCATTTCCCTTCAGCTCTTTGCCACAGCAACACGTTTCCTGCCTTGGGCTTCTTGCTTCCTGATCCTTGAACCTCAGCTTCTTGACTGCCTGCTTCTTGATCCTCGGACCCTTGATTTCATGACTCCCTGCTTCTTGACCCTTCGACCCTTGACTCCTTGATTCTCGGACCCCTGACTTCGTGACTCCTTGCTTCTTGATCCTCGGACCCTGACTTCATGACTCCCAGCTCTCTGACCTTCAGACTCTTGGCTTTCTGACTCCCGTTCCTGCTCCCACCCCACCATCTTGCCCCCGGTCCTGAGGTCCCCTGCCAGGACTTTGATCGCCTGTGAACCGGAATGTGACAGATGATTTAGCTGAGATTCCTGAACTGCTCAGGGTTGGACTAGATGGCCCTTGGGGTCCCTTCCAACTCTACAATTATATGATTCTACTATAAGAAGAGCCCTACTGGATCCAGACCAAAGGCCTGTCTCGTCCAGTATTCTGGTGTCACAGTGGCTGACCATGTACTCAAGGGGAGTCCACAAGCAAGACTCTTCTGTGTCCCCCCACCCAGCCTAAAAGTACAGAAAGGGGAGGAGGGGAAGGGGGCTGTAACTGGGTTTCTTTTTGAATCATCACCATCATCAACCATAAAGAGCTAAGCAGAGATGACTCCAGCAGAAATGGGGGGAGGGGGGAATAACCACAGTGAATCATAGACCAAGACAGCAAGTCTTTAATGATATTATTGCATAGCATGATAAGACAAATGAATGAGATGTTTTCGGGGCACCACATTTATTATGTTCCCTGTCCCAAAGACCCAGCTGAACTTCCACTTTTCACTTAATGCTTTTCTATAGGTCCTTTCACACATATGTCACAAATCTTCGTAACAGTGAACTTTCTTTACTTTTAAAGGCAGGCAGATTCGTAGAGCGGACAACATTTATAACCATGATTATGCAGAAAGGCAAAAGTATTCTTCAAGAATTTTACAAAAAAAACCACACACAAATATTATTCACATTGTTAAAGTGACTTCTCTAAGGCCATGAAGGGATCGTAAAAAGCCAAAAATGGGCAGGAGTGCTCTTAACATGGGAGAGTGTGAACAATCGGAGATTCTGAGCACCGATACAAAATGCCATTTTCCGGGAGAGATTTGGAATAAGCCACAATTGTTGGACAGGTTTAAATCACCCACAAGAAAGCTCTTTATGCTACATTTCTGCAGGTCTATTAATTTCTACAGGTGAATCTTGGAGCAATCCATAATACTCGTACCTCAGCATCACTTTCCACACTATAAAGCCAAAGTTTTGGTCCGTAAGAGAAAAACTTGGTTGGGTAATGCCTTTTATTTTACCTCATGGACACGACATTTTGCCTTTCCTTTCCAACTCAATCCTACCACCTAGTTTTGTGTGACATCTCGCCTAACCAAGAGTTCCAGGTGACCCAAAAGTTCCCCACATTTTGGTTGGTCCCAATCCAGGTTTTTCTCAAGAGTTGGGCCTTGGAGTGTCCTCCAAACTATGGGATTCCTTTCCCCTACTCCTGAGAGAAATAGCAGTCTGCAGAAGATGTACACAACTGCATGTCATGTAGCTCAGAATGTGGTGTATTTGGGTTGTTTAGTAAGCATGTATATTGATCCTCCTCACCCAGTGTTTTACTCCTGGGGGAAGGAGAGATCAGTGATGTACACTGAAATCCTGGGATGCCGCATCAGCTTCTCAGCAGGCTTCAGTGGACCTAGTCCGTCTTCCAGAGGTTTAGGATCTCATGGATCACAGACTGCAAGACATGAGCTGCATCTGTTGCTAATTCACACAAGGCAGTGTGGGTGTCTTCAAACACAGGAATGTTCCTGGTTGGTTACTGGTGACAATTTTCTCATGCATCTGCACCTTGTGTGTGGTCCAAGTTCTCATGGGCAGAATAATGCAGATGACTGCGCTACCCAGGGAGGAGCAGAACCAGCTCGATGAATCTGCACGGGGCTCTTCCTCGTCTATGACAGAATAACACAAGCTCATCTCAAGCCACTGAGAGCCAAGATTGTAAACCTGCTCTTCTCAGACAAGCCCAGTCCAGCAGATTATATATATATAATCAGAAGAATTGTAATAGGATTCTGGAATACTTGGTGAACCTACTTACAAGAATGAACTATGTGTGGCTTGACAAAAATACCTAGTGAAGCTCTTGGTTGAAGCAGCACAGGGAGAACTTCATCAATGGGCTTCTTAGCTAAGATATAACCAAAGGGAACTCAAGACTCAAACGCCATTGAGTTACTGTCTAAAATGCTTCCAAGCAACCATATCCATGCAGTGAAGATCTGTTTCACCTAGATGGCCTAGTTCTGGAACGTTTAACCAGCCCCCTGCCCCACCCTGAGCGCTGAAATTTCCATGATATTGAACCCTCCCTCCCAGTCATTCTGCCCATTTATATGCCTTGCTGAAAAGCAACCGTGAAAACATGAAGAAACTCAAAACAATATTGTAAACAAAATACCAGTGGACAGTGTTTGTAATCCAGTTGTAAGAACACTTAGAGGTTCGTTCAGATGCAACCAGTAGGACTTATGCACAAAAAAATGGGTTAAGATTGTGGCACGGACAGGAAAATTCATTGGGACAGTATTGTCTGCGGACCATGAAATATTTTGTACAGACACAGGGACGGTTCAAATATATTAGTATCTCTTTGTATATCTACGCTCAAGAGTTGCGCAAGGCAGTTCCGTGTTCAGTCTTTTATGATTCTCGTTTCAGGAGGACATACGCGCCCATGACAGCCAGGAGAGCGTACTGCAAACAAAACATATAGATTACTTTGGTATCTAACATAACTCTTTGCATCTCAGATGTAAAAAATCAGATCCTGTTTCAGAATAAGTTTTCAATATAGTACTGGCAC
Organism: Podarcis melisellensis; assembly: GCF_964234715.1. Taxonomy (NCBI): domain Eukaryota; kingdom Metazoa; phylum Chordata; class Lepidosauria; order Squamata; family Lacertidae; genus Podarcis; species Podarcis melisellensis. The sequence goes on from NC_138543.1 coordinate 48,322,814, forward strand.
CAGTTTCTGAAAAGCAAAGGATAGGTCGAAATTGTCTGCAATGTGAACGAACGTGGATTCCTGATTGGCCAATATCCCTTCCAGTGGAGTAATTCACTCTCGCCTGGTTCACATATAACACTAAACCATGGTTTACTATACCATGGTTTATTAAACCATGGTTCGGCATTATTTGCAAATCCTGCCCAAAGCTTAACTATGGTTTGTACATGCCAACAAACCACAAACTGCAACCGTGAACCTTGGGTTTGGTTTTTTAAAAAGCTATGGTTTGGTGTTATGTGTGAACCCATCCTTGAAAGTGATTCAGCCACCAGATTCTCACTAAACTACGAAGAAGCTGGAAACAGACTAACTTTGGGGAAGCAATGTATTTCATTCATGGCTGGTTAAATGAACTATGGCTTCCAATTATGTATAAACCCGGACTCTATGTACATCCCTATGTGTGAGTGAAGCTGCACTCATGACTGAAGTGAATGGAGCAGGAATTCTGGGCGCCACTGGAGGGCACATGGGGCTCTGAATAAGAGTGCATATACTTATGCATGTAGATGTATTCTTACTTGATTAGAGATCTAATATTTGACCCTTGATGTGTTTCAAATAATGATTAAAACTGAAATCTAACGGAGTCACAGAACGCACAGTATTACCGCATGACTAATTATGTGTGGAAATTATATCTACAGCTATACAAAAGCAAGGCTTATTTTAATACTGCCTATAGCAACAGTGTCGGGAATTTAAAAGCATTCTGTTGAGCAAAACAAAAAATAAAAAGCTTATTTGTAAATGTGACACATGGCTAGTTTCCTCTGTGGCGTTTTGAGAACAGGAAAAATAAAAACACTGCTCTATTTGAATACTCACGCTTGCAAAAATTCTCCAACATGATCCTTGATGCAAAGCAAGATGCTGCCCTCAGAAATATGAAACGGGAATGATATCTGCATAAGGCGAACATTTCCTTGAGTATAGTTTTTAAAAAAATCAGGGAATTGAAGCTTTGTACATTGACAGTCGTGTGCTAGGGACCTCTGCTTCACAAACTCCACTGAAATTAATGGGAGCTACACAACAAGACGATTGGTAGTTTTGCACAATTCCCATTCACTTTAATGATACTGGCTTTCGCTGCATCAGCATTTGGTTTTTCTTATTTACCATCAAGCAGTGTATAAATTTTATAAAATAAATCCGTCAATGCATTGAGCCCACTGTGTGCAGACCAAAATTATCCCATATCTGAAACATGAGCCTTTAGTGGCAAAAGGAAGTAGGCGTGATAAAATCTTCTAAGCACAATCTTCTCTCTACTAGGGAATCTGTTCATGCAAGTTTGCAGACTGGTTGGCGAAAGAATTGCTTCTTTGCCAAAAAAAGTTACTGGCCCCAGAGTTAAATCTTTACTTACCTTAAATTTTGGATAGTCGTTCATGATTATGGTCACCATTCCAACATACGGCAAAAACCTGATTCGTGGAGGTTAAACAGAATAGCATAAAGTCATTTCAAAATAGCCTGACTTAAGGTAGCATTTTATGCTTTTATTTTTATTTTATTTTTTAAGCCAGACCGGGTGCAAGCCTCAGGAGCTTCAAGTATCAGATTTCACCATTAAAGGAGAAAAAGGTTTCTAGCCCTTTTGGCCAGTATAGTTTGAGAATCTGAAAGCTAAAACTGATAAAAGTAGAATAAATAAAGGCCAAAAACGAACAGTCCATTTGAATGTATGTAATGGCCGGGAAGTCAGGGTTCAGTTGGCCCAGAACAGCCCACATCCTCCCTCCAGAGAGACAAGCGGTGTTTTGAGCAAAATAAATGCACACAAGACAAATAATAGTTTATGTAGCACTGCAGAAAGCTTTGCGAGGTGCAAATGAGAGCGGAGTATTCACGGGCAAAGACAAATACGGCAGTGCAATTAAGACGTGGCATGGAAAGATTTTTTCCACAGAAATCAGAAATTCTGACACGGGGGGGGGGGGGGGGGACAGTCCACTCAGCATGTTTAGCCTGGAAAAGAGGAGATGGGGAGGAGATAGGACAGCGACCTTCAAATATCTTAAAAGACTATCACATAGAAGATGGAGAGCAAAAGCCTGTTTTCTCCTGCCATGGAGGGTAGGACTTGAACCAATGGCTTCAAGTTACAAGGAGATTACAACTCAACATCAGGAGGAAGTCTTTGACCGTAAGAGCCCTTGGAAGGTGATGGACTCTCCTTCCTTGGTGGTTTTTAAGCAGAGATTGGATGACCACCTGCCACGGATGCTTTAGCTGAGATTCCTGCATTGCAGGGGGTTGGACTAGATGACCCTAAGAGGTCCATTCTGAGTCTACACAGAATGCCTCTGCAGCAGGGGTGGGAAGGAAGAAGCAGCCCTCCAGGCCTTTCTACCTAGCCCTCAGGAAAATCCCCAGGCTGCTCTCCTTACCAGCCCTGCTTTGAACCCTCCCGGAGTATTTTTCCCTTGCTGAAATAAGTCTGTGAATGCTGGCAATGCCTCTTGCTTGACTGGGTGCAGGAGAGAGAGGGGAATGTGAGGGTGTAGAACAGGGGTAAGCAACCTAAGGCCCGGGGGTTGGATCCGGCCCTATCGCCTTCTAAATCCGGCCTGCAGACGGTCCAGGAATCAGCGTGTTTTTGCATGAGTAGAATGTGTCCTTTTATTCAAAATGCATCTCTGGGTTATTTGTGAGGCATAGGAATTCGTTCTCTCCCCACCCCCAAAAAAATATAGTCCGGCCCCCCACACGGTCTAAGGGACGGTGGACCGGCCCACGGCTGAAAACGGTTGCTGACCCCTGGTGTAGAAACTAGACCTTCATACAATGGTAAAAAAATACACTTTTTGCTCTGACCGCTTTTGTTTCTAGGTCCTGCCTGTTAGTTTCTGTTTCCCTCACTGAGCAGCTTGCTGGTAGTCACAAGACTATGTTTTCATTCCACAGTCCAGATACTGTTGGATTCCCACGGGAAAGAGAGACTGGTTTCCTGCTTCTTTGTTCTGTCGTTTCTTTCTTGGAGTTGCTCTCTGCTCTCACAGAGGCAAGATGTATATTTGTGTGTTTTCGGTATAGCGTAGAAATAAAGTATAGCAATGTAGCCATACCTGCCTCATCCTTTCGATTTGCGGACTCTGGGATTTTGCTCTGCTGGGCTCAAGCCAAGATGAGCTGTATCAGCTCAAGGGCCAGAGCAGAATAAAACTAACACTTCCTGCCCCCAGGTAGTAGCCCAGAAAGGAACAGGGTCTGTGATCTCAAAAAGGCTTCCCACTCCTAAGAGGTTTGTTCTACCCCTGCTTTCAAAAGTCACCCATTTCAAAAGTCACTTCATTTCAGGGGCAGCACAGCCCACCCTGCAGCCACACTCACCCTCGTGCCCTGCCGACAACGTCCTTCTTCTCGAGCCAGTTCTGGCCTTCTTTATACAAGCCTCTGTCGTCAACTTCGTTATTGTCGCCCTTGGTCAGAAATTTGATGTTGCCGTTTTCCCTGCAAAAACAACAAGACGGCAAACGCGTTGTGGAGCCACACCTGGAAGTCGGCCATTAGAATGTTTGCAAAACAGAACGGATAAGGTACCAACCTGCCCTTCCAGTTGCCTTTTAATAAATATCGAGACCTTCATTTCTGACTCTTACTGACAGATCTAAGCACCTATTTCTCCCCGGCCTGTTAATAATTTACTTTGGGCAAAACAAAGAGTTATCTGTTTAGTTACTACATGCCTGCCCTAATGTGATTAAAGAGAAATAAGAGTGTTTATTAATCTGGAAAACAGGCACCTGCATATGTGAAAGTACCATATTTTTTGCCCTATAGGGCGCACCGGCCTATAGGGCGCACCTAGGTTTTTTTGGGGGGGGAATAAAGAAAAAAAAGCTTCCCCCGACCCCAGAACAGGCTGCTATCCGCTCAGCGCGTCCCAGGCTTCGGGATAGCTTCCTGAAGCCTGGAGAGCGAGAGGGGTCGGTGCACACCAACCCCTGTCGCTCTCCAGGCTTCAGCGAAAGCCTGCATTCGTCCCATAGGACACACACACATTTCCCCTTCATTTTTGGAGGGGGGAAGTGCGTCCTATAGGGCGAAAACTATGGTAACAAGAAATTTGGGGTCCGAGAAAGAGGTCGTTTCAATTCAGAAAAGCTTTGAGGGAATAGCATCCAGACTTACATTCTCTGGGCTAGAGGCAGCAGCCTGGGATTGTGTTCTGCCCAGATATTTCTTAACCACAACTCCCATAATTCCTGATCACAGGCTATGGTGGCTGGGGCAGAGGGAAGCTGTGATCCAAAAGGTCTGGTGGTGCAAACCACAGGGGCAAACTCCCTGGCTGAACCCCTCAGCACCTGCTGCTAGTCAGTGTACATTAAGTCTGCTAGATGGACCAATAGTGTGACTTGGTGTAAGGCAGCCTCCTATGTTCCTAACATTGGTTTCAGCTTGTGATTAAGTCTGGAGAACGAGCCCGGGTTTGAACCACACACTAAGCCAAGCCATGGCTTAGCTCAGTACAGGGTGGCAGCAGAATGCCTGGAGATGAGCAAAAAGGCCATGACCTCCTTTCCCAGAGTTTGCACATTTGCGTTAAGGAACCCCTTCGTCTGCAGTCCTCTGTGATAAACCACTTTATGGAGCTGATGTTTTAAAAAGCGGTTGAACAGCTGCGGAGTGAAAGAAAGTACTGCAGGTGCTTTCGAAACCCAATAATTTGGAGAGCTGAGGCTGACTGCATTGACAGCACTCATTCAATACATATATGCACCAAATACGTCCTTTTTTAAATTAAGAAATGTACATTTAGCTTCATTTAGCCCAAGTATTTCCTGCCCAGTTCACCCTCCCCATTTCACTTCAAATGCAAATCTCCATTCCTTCTAAGCATTCTGCATTCTAACAGCCAAGCAAGATGACTACACCAGTGACAGCACTGAATTGTTTATGCCATTACTTTTCGTGAACTTTGATTACTCTGTGTACAATCGGAATATCTCTGCCTTCGACTTTAAAAACCACTATTTCACCGGCCCTGATGGGGTCGTCCCGGAAGTTTGTTAAGAATAGCAGGTCTCCTCTGTGGAAGGCTGGCTCCATGCTGCCACTATAAAGGAAAGAAGAGAAACAGGAATTAAAGAGTTGAGATCATTCTTCTGTCGGGAGGAAAGCTTGGTACTAGTCTTCTTCTTTAAAAATTACTATTCCAGTGGTAACTGAAGAAAAATCAGTTATGTTCACAGGCTATTGAAGCCATACCCTGATATTTGACAGGTGACGTATTTCACATTCCAAGATGCACTATATCCCACAATGCCCTTTAAACCATTTCAAATGTATTTGCCTGGAAACGAAATGATGACAAGGATTGGTGTCTGGCAGGTCTCCCTTGGTAGTGAGACTTGGAATGCCTGCTTAACCTGCTCCCTGCCTTGCAGGACTTTTCCCACCTGGCTGTGGGGGGGGTCCTGACTGACTCCAGCTACAAAAGCCAAGGCTGCTGAACAGACTCTTGGGCTGCAGTGTTGTTTGTGGGTTTTGTTGTGGGGGGGAGTGCTGCTTTTAATTTTTTTGCTTATTTATTTTGTTTAAATAAAAAAAATATGTGCAAATTGCTCAGTTTGGTTGTGTACATCTTGATGTTACATTTATTGTTTATTACTACATTTGTTGTGTTTGCAGTTGTGTATTTTTTTTATATGTTGCAAGCCACCTTGAGCATGGTTTTAACTCTGGAAAGGCAGCGTACAAATAAAATGACTGACTGAGAGCATGCCATAAGGTAAAGGTAAAGGGACCCCTGACCATTAGGCCCAGTCATGGCCAACTCTGGGGTTGAGGCGCTCATCTCACTTTATTGGCCGAGGGAGCCAGCGTACAGCTTCCGGGTCATGTGGCCAGCATGACTAAGCCGCTTCTGGCGAATCAGAGCAGCGCACGGAAACGCCGTTTACCTTCCCGCTGGAGTGGTATCTATTTATCTACTTGCACTTTGACGTGCTTTCGAACTGCTAGGTTGGCAGGAGCAACGGGCGCTCACCCCATCGCGGGGATTCGAACCGCCCACCTTCTGATCGGCAAGTCCTAGGCTCTGTGGTTTAACCCACAGCACCACCCACATCCCAGAGAGCATGCCATAGGCAGGGACTAAATCTATTTTTAATCAAGCTTACGTGATTTTTATTGTACTTTTTACTTTGGTTGTAAATAATTTTGGGACTTTTTTTTAGTAGTACAGGATGCACAGGTTGAATAAATGTAACTAAGGATATACATCAGACAGACAACAGTTGCAGAAACCACACATCCTGGTCTCCTTCCAAGATCTGCAGATACTATTTTAGGAGAGGAATAGGGCATAAGCTATGGGTCGCTCGCTAACCCAGCAACAGATTTGATTTAACATAGACATACCTGAGCACTACAACGATAGGACTCTCACTCCCAGTGATAACAATAAGGCCTTTCCATATCATCAGCGCCGAAGACACAATCATGGCAAAATTTAAGACTTGGTAATAGAGCTGCAAGGAAGGGAAGAGCTGTGATAAGTGGAAACAGCCGATCAAAAACCTGAGATTAAGCAAGCAAGCCAACAGATGCCAGCAGGGTTCTCATCTCGTGATGTTATAGCAGCACAGGCTGCACTAGCACAGAATGCACTGGGCTTAAGAGAGATTGCTGCAGCTCAAGAGCTGGGAAAACTAGCTTGGGTGTGAATGGCAGAGCCCAAACACCTTTAAGGAACAAGGAAGCAAGCGTGAAAGGAGGGGCCGGGCCGGCAAGGGAATCTCCTGAAAAGACTGGACTCCAGTAACCCACATTTGTGCTTTTACAGCTCTACAAGTCACAGTGACCCCTACGTCTATGTTTGGGGAGGGGGAGAGATTATTATACTGCACAGAAACATAAATGGCCACAGCTGCTAGCCTTGAAAGAACCAAACCAATGCAGAAACCTATTAAGGGTCGAGATTGTTTGCTTCCAGGAAGGAAAGGGGAGGCACATTCTGAGATGTAAATACTGTAGGATCTTTTTATCTTCAACAGACACACGTTGAGCTTCTTCGACAGAGGTGAAGGCTCCCCAGGGCGCCGTGCCTTTATAACAGGCGGCTTGGTGGGGTTGCACAAAACAGGGCAATCAAAAACAGACTGCCGGGAAGGGGGGTGCACTGACCACAACACTGCCGCCCTCCCCAGAGAGGGGGAAAGTAGATCAATGCAGAGGGGAAAGTAGGGCACTCAGATTTCACCTGCCTGCACAAGGCAGCTGTGCAGTGCTCAAAAGGAACCCAAAGGATGGCCTCATTTCCTGGCTTCTTTCAGAACATGTAAAATTGTTCAAAGGCAGAGGCTTGGGGGGGGGGGGAGATAAACTAGAACATTTTTTTTTACCTTCACCCTCCATGATTTATTGTGGTCACCCAAAAACATATGTACTCTGCTCACAAAAGTTAAAATAATACACACAGAGAGAAAAACACAACACAATATAAAGCAGCTAAGCTAGAGTTTGTTTGGACCCTGGATAAGAACATGGTGGCTGAAAGGTAGGGTGTGTTAGAAGGGAAATGGATGGATATTGATTTATAGATAAAACTTTTTATTGTTGTTACATTTTTATATGTAACCATGGGCTTTTGTAATATTTTGTTTATGTCTGTTACATGATGTCTGTTGCTGCTTCAGTTTTTTGGGTACCACCGCTTAGAGATATTTTAAATATATTAAATGGTATAGAAATTAAATAATCAATCAATATAAAACCACCCATTGGGTGGCGCCTAGTGAATTACAGTGGTGCCTCGCAAGACGAAATTAATCCGTTCTGTGAGGCTCTTCGTATAGCGGTTTTTTCGTCTTGCGAAGCAAGACCATTGACAGCTTAGCGGATTAGCGCTACAGCTGTGAAGCGGCTTCCAGCGATCAGCTGTTAAGCGGCTTATCAGCAGAACAGCTGATAAGCGGCTTAGCGGCTTAAGAAAAGGGCGGAAAAAGCGGAAAAAACCTGCGGGGGGATGCAAGATTTTTTTCGTCTTGTGAAGCAACCCCATAGGGGAATTCGTTTTGCGAAGCGCCTCCAAAACGGAAAACCCTTTCGTCTAGCGGGTTTTTCGTCTTGTGAGGCGTTCGTCTTGCGGGGCACCACTGTAGTTCCGTTAGTACAAGGACTTGGGCCTGAACAACTGAACCTTCCCTTCTCCTCTGCCCATACGCCGTCACCCCCCCAAAAAAAACTGTTCTTGAAGTTACCCCCAACCCTCCAGAGCAAATCTGGTGAGGGCTCCGAGAGAGGAAGTTATTTGCACAAAAAGAAAACCTTGCACTAGCAGAAGTACTTCATACTGACACCGTCCATTTAAAGTATTGGTTTTTGTTGCTTATGCATTTTTACAACTTATATACACATCATACAATATCTATCATTTATCCCTTATCCTCAGACTTCCCAGTCCATCTCTCCATGGCATTCTAGGTAGTCTTTTGTCGGTTGCATATTCTATTATTTCACCCATTTTTGTCTCAAATGTTCATCTATTTAGTGTTATCTGCTGCTTATATGTTCATTCCTACTTGTGGGTTAAATTGACTGTTGCACCTTCTAAGATACCGTCCACTGAAATTAATGGAGATGACTAACCGAGGTCCATTCACTTTCAATCATTCTATCCTGAGCATAGCTTAGTCAAATGCAAACATTATTTGGAACGGCCCAGTTCAATTCCTGACATGTCCAGGAAAAGCTGGGAATGTCCCTACTGGAAACTCTGGCCAGCTACTGCCAGTCAGTGTAGATAATACTAAGCTCAATAGTGCAGCAGTCTGACTTGGTGTTCCTATAAGTTAGCCCTTCCCTGCTCAAGTGGATCTGTGATTCTGACATGCAGTGAAGCAGTCATGCAAACAGCTCTTGCCGGTGTGAGGCTCACCCCACATTCCCCATGACGCCACAAAGCTGACAAAAAGCTCCAGCCAAGTCGTGGGGAGTGAAATGTACACTTGGATTATATGCTGGGCAGGTGGTGGAAGAAGTGTCATAACTGCTTAACCTCAAAAAGGAAGCTCCACTTGACATACATTCTTAAGACACCAATTGGGTTGGATGAATCATCCTTTCATCAATCACCCACCCACCTGAAGAGAGACCGGAAATGTAAAAAAAGGGAAAAGCTGCGTTCTACATCCTCTTTGCACACAACCCACAACTCTCCTCCATCAAAACATTCTCCTCTCAAGCACTTCCAGGCTTCCTTATTTTATCTCTCAGCATCCTGTATGACGAAATGGGGGGTCCGCATTTATTTTCTCCTAAGATGCTTTGGGGCAGCTGTGAGGAGAAACAGACACACAACCCCACCGATTTTAAATATGGAGGATGAAAGGAAAGAAACTGGAACTCTGAAGAGTAGAAAAACAAACCCTTTTCAGCTCTTGTTTTCCAGAATGAGAAACCTGCCAGGGAATTCTGCTCAATATTGATCCAGAGTAGAATCCAATGTATAGTTTGGAATACATATACTTGTATAGTTAGCCGAGTAACAACTTAAACACGTTGCAGGATTCTCAGAAAATAGACCAGAGGCAATTGTATTTCATCCAGCAGAGCATTACTGCTTCTGAAGTCAAATGAGCACAATGGTCACAAATCCAATACATTCAGGGTTGGCACTGTCCGTAGGAAATCCAGTTGCAGCAGACTTAACTTAAAATAAGACTAAACCTTAACACTGTATACAGAGCACCACACCAGAAGGAAAAGAGCTTGAAAGAGGAAGTGAAGCCCAGGCTCCTTCTGGCCTATTATTATAGTCAGCATGACCGTGACAGAAGAGATAACAGAACCAGTCTAAGCCAGCTGTACTCACGTTTCTCGGAAGGAATAACCCAAACATCATGAACCCCCAGTCCAACCCCCAGCAAGACAGGAATCACAACTAAAGAATCCCTGATAGACCCAACCTCCATTTAAAAACCTCCAATGAAGGAAAGTCTACAACCTCCCAATATACAACTGCTTTTATAAAGGTTTATACATATATAGGTCTTGCAGGCAACAAGACAAACTGTAGTTGTGCTTTTCTTTTACCTGGCGCTTGTTCATTCGCCGCAGGTCACCAAATATATCCATGGTTGCAGCTTTCTGAGGAGCCAATAACAGAAAGAAAGAAGGAGAGAGAAATGTTATTCTTAAACTAGGTAAGGTAAGGTAAAAGGTAAAGGACCCCAGGATGGTTAAGTCCAGTTAAAAGCAACTATGAGGTGCGGCGCTCATCTTGCTGAGAGAGCTGGCATTTGTCCACAGACAGCTTTCCAGGTCATGTGGCCAGCATGACTAAACCGCTTCTGGCACAACAGAACATCGTGATGGAAGCCAGAGCACATGGAAATGCTGTTTACCTTCCCGCCACAGCGGTACCTATTTATCTACTTGCACTGGTGTGCTTTCGAACCACTAGGTTGGCAGAAGCTGGGATAGAGAAAAGGGAGCTCACCCTGACATGTGGATTTGAACCACCAACCTTTGGATTGGCAAGCCCAAGAGGCTCAGTGGTTTATTTCACAATAATATTTATTATTTTCCATACATAAACATAGCAAAAGAAAAAATTAACAATAATAAAGGGAAAAGAGAGAAATAGAAAAAAAAGAAAAAAGAATATAGAACACAAAATAAAACAAATCATCACTACAATAACACTTAATTACCGTATTTTTTGCACCATAACACTCACTTTTTTCCTCCTAGAAAGTAAGGGGAAATGTCTGTGCGTGTTATGGAGAGAATGCCTACGGGTGGCATGCCTACGGATTTTCCTCCTCTAAAAACTACGTGCGTGTTATGGTTGGGTGCGTGTTATAGAGCGAAAAATACGGTAATTAAAACCCATCTTCATAAACATATTATTTGACTTCCTCAAATCTCTTCCATTTGAATTTCTTAGTAATTATATGTTGCAGTTTCCAATATCATTATTTCATAGAACCATGTCACAGTCATAATCATATTTCAAGAGGCTCAGTGGTTTAGACCACAGCGCCACCCGTGTCCCCTTTTCTTAAACTAGGTTGAAGTGCAAAGCTGTGAATTCTACCAGGTGTATCTTTCACAGAAAGGATGTGGGCAAAAAGTATGGTTAGGTTGTAGTGAACAATGAACTGCAACCCTCGTTCTGGTATCAATTGTATGGGGAGACCTAGAACAAGAATATGTAACCTTTGGCCTTCCGGGTCTTTTTGGACACCAACTCCCATCAGCCAGCATGGCAAATGGTCAGGGGTGATGGGAGTTGTAGTCCAACAACATGGAGGGCCACAGCTTCCCCAGCCTTCAAATACACCCCTACCAACTTTAATAAATTGTTGCTTTCAACTGCTCAGAGGGCTTCACAGGCATTATCTAGCTGCAGTACTTATTGACTTACCTTTCAGGGAATCTTGCATCGTTAGCCCTCATACTGTAGACCACCTATGCTAGTCTTCACCACCCTGGTGCCCTTCCTTCCAGATGTGTCAGACTACAACTCCCATCAGGCACAGCAAGCATGGCTGTTGGGAGTTGTAGTATGGCACATCTGGAAGGACACCAGCTTGGCAGAGACGAGATTCAAACCACAGGCTTCCCAATTCATAACTCAGTTTCTTAACTACTACACTTCCCCTTTAGAAGCAACTAGTGATGTATGGAAGTGAGAGCTGGACTGTAAAGAAGGCTGATCGCCGAAGAATTGATGCTTTTGAATTATGGTGCTGGAGGAGACTCTGGAGAGTCCCATGGACTGCAAGAAGATCAAACCTCTCCATTCTGAAGGAAATCAGGCCCGAGTGCTCACTGGAAGGACAGATCCTGATGCTGAGGCTCCAATACTTTGGCCACATCATGAGAAAACTCCCTGGAAAAGACCCTGATGTTGGGAAAGATGGAGGGCACAAGGAGAAGGGGATGGCAGAGGACGAGATGGTTGGACAGTGTTCTCAAAGCTACCAGCCTGAGTTTGACCAAACTGCGGGAGGCAGTGGAAGACAGGAGTGCCTGGCATGCTCTGGTCCATGGGGTCACGAAGAGTCGGACACAACTAAACGACTAACAACAACAATATTTTCTTTAAGTGTTTGGTTTTTGGCAGAAGCATTTCATGTTACTTAACATGACACCAGGCCAGCAAGGCAGGAGGGTTGCTAAGGAACCAGAACTTCATACTGTTCAACAGATATATGTATGAAAACCTCACAAATCACAAAATATCTGCTTCCAAAATTACTACAAAAGAATAATGCACCTTGCATGCAGTACAAAATGCAGACTCATTTCAATTTCCCAGGTTTGGGGTATCTTAACTGGAGATACTTGGTCAGCCTAGGACAGTATTAACAAGTCTGACAACATCTCAACAGGGGTTTTCCCCGACCTGTTATTTAAGCTCCTTTTATCTGAAGATGCCAAGGACCGAACCAGAAACCATCTGCCTGCAACACACATGCTCTACCACTAAGCTCTGGCCTCCCCTATCCTTATAATATAAGAAGTTAGCACACACTTCCCAACATTTAACTTAGCAGCAGAGAACTGCAGCGGAAATCACTTTGGACTCGCACATCAAAGTTTGCAAGACTAACAGTTCAAGGATGTCTATGTGATGCCTCTCGAACCACACTAGGTATTCTTCAGCCTTTACACCCTTGCAGCAGCGTGTGGCAAGAGAGGGGGTGGCATGAACAATGTCCTCCATTGTTCCCCAAGAGACAGGGATGCCACAAACTTGGGTGGCTTGAAATGAGGATTGGAAAAAAAAACCATGGAGGGGAGGGCTATCAATTCCTACTGGTCACAACAGCTATGCTTCACCTCCACAGATGGAGGAAGTAATTCAGCTACTGGAAACCACAGGAAGAGAGAATACTCTTGTGCTCATGGTTCTGCTCCCTGGTTTTCCACAGGAATCTGGTTGGATAATGTGAAAACGAGCTGCAGGACAGGATGGGCCACTGGCCTGATCTAGCAGAGCTGTTCCTATAGAGGAAATGAAAAACGACCAAGAGCAAAGGGTAGAGCATGAGACTTTCAATCTCAGGGAATTGGATTCGAGACCCACCTTGGGCATAAGATTCCTGCACTGCAGTGGGCTGGACGAGATGAGCCTCCTGGCCCCTTCTACCCCTACAAGTCTATAAGCTGCAAAAGTCTTCCCTGCCCACCCCTTGTTGCAGGGTGATGTCCAGACGCCATGCGATGAGGCTGGAGAGTCAGAACCAACTGGCAGGCCAAAACAAAGCACCATGAGGAGGAGCAGGGCAAAGCAACACCCCACCCCCACATACGCTTGGGGTGCATCATGGAAAAGTAGCGTTGTAAGGGGACCACGAGGGTCATCTGGTCCTTGCAATGCAGGAATCTTTTGCCCGATGTGAGACTCGAACCCACGACCCCGGGATTTAAGAGTTTCATGCTCTGCCGACTGAGCTATCCCAAGGACCAACTTTGGGTTGCAAAATAAAGCGACTGGTAAATTAAATATTATTATTATTATTAATTCGTTTTTGAAAACAGTGCAAATATAGATATATAAGACTGCGAGCCCCCAGCCTCCACTGAGTTCCAAAAGCAAGCCTACTTAATTGCAACCTGGAAATTAGACCCTTTAGACCCCCTATTTGTGTGTGTGTGTGTGTGTCCGTCCCCCTCCTCCTACCAGCAGGTAAGGAGGGTCGCCAAGCAAGGGGGGCCAAGGCTCTGCTGGAAGAAGCCCCTCCCCTAGAGCCCCCTTCCCCAAAGGAGCCCCACCTGAGAGGGGCTCGCGAGACCTCTACTCACAGCAGCAGCCTCCTGCCGCCGCCGCCGCCGCAGACTATTCACATTCCCCAGAGCAGCTGGCCCAGGTGGGACAAGGCACAGGGCTCACGCTTTTTCGCGCAGGCTTCTGGGGATTGTAGTCCCTCCTCTTTCCCCTCTCGCGGCGATCCCGGTGCAGCAGCGGAGACCTGGGGAACTACGTCTCCCAGAATGCAGCTGCGCGGGGAGAGGGGGCCCTTTCCGTTTACTGTCTTGGCGGCCTCGCTAGTGCCTGAAAGCACCGATCTTTTGGTCACAGGGAGGGAGGAGAGTTGAGGTTTGTTTATTTTTTTATTTTAAAAAAACAAAAACCAGCCACTGTACAGGGCCGCCGCGCTGAACCAATTCGACTCGGGTCCGAGGGAAGCAGATTCGGGTACTCGCGTCAGGCGGTACTTAGGACGGCTAAGCATTCGAGAGAGTCTGTTAAACCGTGGACGTCGTTCATTGGCGAGAGGGGAAAAGAAAGGGGCGGGGCTTAGAGGAGGTAAGCCAGCGGTAAAGAGGCGTGGCAAGTTGAGCCAACGCTGGGATTTGGAGGCGGGGCTAAGAAGGATGCCGTGTTAGAATGGGAGATGCAGAATCAGCGTTACGGATATGAATGACGCTGGTGGAGGAGGCGGGGTTAGTGAGAAGGCGTTTGATAGTGAGGTGTCAAATATAAAATGCAAGGTGGTAGTCCTCAAGCACGCTCACCTCCCTAGGCATGAGCAGAAACTGCAACCTGGAGGGTTTTCTCTTTGGGCCTTATTCTCTTCCTTACATCACTAGTGGAGAACCATTTTTTTTTCTGTTCAAGGGCTAAAAATGGGTGAATTTCAATACAGTGGATTTCAAGACGAATGCCTCGCAAGACGGAAAACCCGCAAGACGAAAGGGTTTTCTGTTTGCGAGTTGCTTCGCAAGACGAATTTCCCTATGGGCTTGCTTCGCAAGAAGAAAGCCCATAGGAAAATCTCCGGGGACCTCTTTTAAATGCTGGCGGTGGGGAGCAAAGCCTTTCCCCCCCCCCCTCCGGCCTTCAGAAGAGGTCCAGGAAGGCCGGCAGGGGCCGAAAGGCTTTGCTCCCCACCGCCAGCATTTTAAAAGCGGTCCGGGATAGCAGGCAGCGCTGCCGCCCGCCAGGATTTTTAAAAACCCCGGGACAGCGGAGAAGTCCTCTGCTGTCCCGGGGTTTTTTAAAATGCTGGGGGTGTGAAGAAAAGCCCTTTCCCCCCCCCCCAGCCTTCAGAAGAGGGCGGGGGACAGACTGTCCCCGGACCTGGTCTGAAGGCGGTTTCCATAGGAACGCATTGATTGATTTTCAATGCATTCCTATGGGAAACCGTGCTTCGCAAGACGAAAAAACTTGCGGAACGAATTAATTTCGTCTTGCGAGGCACCACTGTAAATGTGAATTTCGCTTTTGCACCAGCAGGTAGATTCTCCACATTCACGCAACCCTCTTGTTAAGTTGTGGGTGAACATAACAGACGACACAGCGATTCTTCAAACAGCTCTTGTTTATTCACAGACCCAGAACAAAACTGAATTGAAGGGTTCGGCCATCCTGCTTATATAGAGCTCCACTACAATGCAACAGTAACAACTTTCTGTAACTATCCAATCACTGAATGTCACTTTCAATTCCTTATTTGCATATGTGGGTCTGAGTGAAAACTATCTATCCCCCTGCTGGCCCATGGTGAGAACTTCAGTACATAACACCTCTCTATGCTCCATTCATGCAAGCAAGAAGGACACGGTCCAGCCAGGCAAAAAACACTCAAGGGCGGGTGCAAAATACAACAGGTGAGGTGTATTGCCTGTGGAGAGTCCCAATGCCTGGACAGAGAAATGTGAATGTATCCCCCCTCAGTCTGAAGCTCTCTCTCACACACCGACTGCCTACACCGTGTGCCTTGGCTCACTTGCAAGAGTTGTTTTGTTGCACTTCCTCTGTGTTATGTACTGAAGTTCTCACCCTGGGCCAGCAGGGGGATACTGTAGATAGTTATGCAAATAAGGGATCGAAAGTGACATTCAGTGATTGGATAGTTTTAGAAAATTGTTACAGTTACATTGGACTGGAGCTCTATATAAGCAGGCTGACTGAACCCTTCAGTTCAGTTCTGTTCTGGCCTGTGAATAAACAAGAGCTGTTTGAAGAATCGCTTTATCGTCTAATATGTTCACCCACAACTTAACACTCTGGAATAAACTTTTTGCAGATCATATGGCCCCCGCTGGAGTCTGGCTAACAGATTTGTGGAGGAGCTTATGGCGAGTGGGTGCTTTACTTCAATGGGTGGGTTAAAATCAGCAGTGGGGATCCTGCGATCTCTCAGGTGTTGGATTCCAACACCCATCAGCCCCATCATCTAGCATGGGATGATGGGAATTATAGTCCAGCAAGATCCGTAGGAGTCAGGCAGCTGTTTAGCCCATTCCAGCTACATTATTGCATGGCAACTTACTTTAACACATAAATTCCAGGAGCTACTGGGGTGGTTTCCTGCCATTGTTTGGGCCCGTGAAGCATACAAGAAATGTGTGAGAAGGTGCACATTAAATCACAAGTTTCATTTGCCTGCTTATGTGGCCACGCGAGAACGGCTGCTGAATTCAACTGTAGGAGCATTGTGTAAAACTCTTGTGCAAGCATTTTCACAACAGTTTTGGAAACTAGTCCAAGGTACACGGTGTCTGACTCAGCTTCTCATTATTGTAAGAGCAATTTGCGAAAATGCAGCATGTTCAGACTGTCTTCGAAAAGCCTTGCGTTACAGAGGAAGAGCACTTTGTTCCCAACTTGGAAACACAAAGAAATGGTCTCTCCTGACCTCCATACAATTTCCTCCAGCTTCTCAGTAAGGGTGGATGCCTGTGTTTTATTATCCACCGTTTGTTTGTGCGGCATTTCCACTGATGTGTGTCACTGCTTGGTGCCAAAATCCTAGAACAGCAACTGGCCCATATTTTCCAAATGAGTTGCCTACTGAATGGAAGAAAACAGACCCCTGTTAGTTAATTCTTTTTTTAAAAAAACAAACAAACATTGGACTAGTTGACACAAAAGGGTGCATGTATACTGTATGTGTAAGCAAATAAATAAATAAATCAGAATTTTTTTTGCTTGGTTGTCCGATTTGGAGGGAGAGAGGAGAGTCTGATTATTTGAGGCCATGTCTACACCATATATTTAAAGCACATTTATACCCCTTTAAGAGAATCCTGGGAACTGCAGTTTGTTAAAGGTACTGGAATTGTAGCTCTGTGAGGGCAGCACTCTTGGTGAACTACAGTTTCCAGGATTCTTGGTGGTGGTGGGGAGCCCTGACAGAGTAGTATGTGTGCTTTAAATGTATGGTGTGGGGGTGACCTCTTGAGAGTCCCCTCACCTCAAAAAATATATTGAAAAGTTGGGGGGTTCTGAAAAGGGCAGCCAGAATCATTTCCTGTATTCTCAAGCAATGCTGTCCTTTAGCTCCAAACAGATATGTACAGGCAGAGACAGGAATGCAATGCATAAACCTCAGGATTATGAAGCAGATTAGGGATGAGGCTAGCAGGACTCTGGATAGATCACTTTTCCAAGGGATTTGGATAAAATAATTAATCTGAGCCTTGAAAATGCACATTGAGGTGAAAGAGGAATGAAATATACTCAGAGTCGAGAGTGGATTTCATGCTCTTTATTCAACTAATAGTAGTGAGGAGGAATGGAAGTTTCCCCCAGAATGTCTGCTTCATATACATTATTTACACAATGGGCCCCATGTGATTGGCTAGGTAATTCCGGGATTCTCCTAGAGGCCAATCAAGTTGCAGATTCACTTCCACCTGGAGCTGGATTGGGTGGCTCATGTGGACCAATCAGACTGCTGCATTCTGAATCCTATTGTTCTAGGACCAATCAGACTGCTGCATTTTGGATCCTATTCAACTCAGTACATAACAAGGAAGTAGGAAAGAGTGTCTCTCTCCCAACTTCCTCCTTCAGTTCTATGTTGTTTTCACCTCTCTCACCACCTCCTGGTTAAGAGACTTTGTGGGTACCAGGGGAAGATCTCAAGAGCTTCCAGTCCCCCACCGGGTGCCTTGCTGGTGATCTCTGGACTAGGGTATGACTACCCTAATCTGATTGTGAGAAGACAATCTGTTCTTGACTCCTGTGCCAGAAGAAAGGGAGTCGTTCTGCAGAGTCGCATCTAAACCCTGAAGAAACAACAGTGCTATGGCATTTGATGACTAAGGCATGCCCATAGCTGGAGCACTGACTTGAGACGAAGTGTCCTCTGTTTTATGTGGTATATATTCTCTATGTTTCCACTGGGCCCGTTTCCAGTCATGTTGTTTTATCTTGTTTTTTGCCGTTCCTTCTGATTTACTCCATCCTTCGTTTCAATATTCCTTTCTACTCTTCGCAATGTTAAACACGCAGCAGACGGTCATCATTTTGCTATTAAAGAAATATCCCTTGAGAAGGCTCCGTGTAAGATGGACATCAAATACAGTGTTACTGTATCACCTTATTGCCTGCCCTTAAATCGATATTGCCATATCTTATAAACCTTTGGAGTGTTCTCTCTAATTCACGCCTGACTTTTGATACCATAGTGGCATTAATCCTACTACTAAATCACTCCTAAATGTCACTTTCCTTTACCACCTGGTCTCCCCCCCTCTCCTTCCTGCGTTGTCTTTAGATTAGCAGGATGAGCACATAGCTGGTGTCTTAATTTTGATGTCCAGTGCCCGGTTGATGGTAGGGAAGTGAGAGCTGGACCATAAAGAAGGCTGATCGCCGAAGAATGGATGCTTTTGAACTATGGTCTGGAGGAGACTCTTGAGAGTCCCATGGACTGCAAGAAGAACAAACCTCTCCATTCTGAAGGAAATCAGCCCTGAGTGCTCAATGGAAGGACAGATCCTGAAGCTGAGGCTCCAATACTTTGGCCACCTCATGAGAAGAGAAGACTCCCTGGAAAAGACCCTGATGCTGGGAAAGATTGAGGGCACAAGGAGAAGGGGACGACAGAGGACGAGATGGTTGGATAGTGTTTTCGAAGCTACCAGCATGAGTTTGACCAAACTGCGGGAGGCAGTGGAAGACAGGAGTGCCTGGCGTGCTCTGGTCCATGGGGTCACGAAGAGTCGGACACAGCTAAATGACTAAACAACAACAACAATAATGTATGTATCATCAACTAAATGTCTGCCCCCTTTAAGAGGAACTGCTCCAGGAGAGCTGATTCAGAGGTGTCACCTGCCTGGAGAACTTGGTGACTGATCTATGCCCAGGCCTCGCCTGAAATAAAGCTTTTTTAACCACTAACTCGGTTTCTACATGCACAGCTGAAGACAGCACATGGTGTCAGAAGTCATGGCCACCACAGAGAAAAGTGCAAACCATGGATTCATTTGAAACTACAAGTATCTCAGAGAAGTGGGCATGGCAGAAGCTGTGAATGGAGCCGATATTTGTAGGACCAGAGACAGTTTTAAGCGATCTGCAACCCCCAAAGCTGTTCAGGTTCGAATAGGTATTGATCAATGGGGCAGGGGCATCTGCAGAGCTTGGGCCTTTAGTGGTAAAGCTTACAGAAGCAGCAAAGAGAGGCCCAACAGGCTGCCTGAACTGTTGTAGGCCTGCTAGAAATATTATTACTAGCAATAGCAGCAACAACAACAATGTAAAAGAAGGCCCTTGCCCATGACTCGAAGCCACCAAACCAGGGTGGAATACCAGCAGCGCAGAGAAATTGTTTCTCAAAGGTGACTTTTGACAGGTGGGTGGTGCTGGCACCTGTCAATCATCTAATGCCACTATGACATTGAGTGACATTGCGCTGATGATCCGAAGTTCCCCTACCATGGCCCACTGATGCTCGTTCTTAATTCTTTTGCCCTTAACTTTTGTTTTTCCCAGCAGTATATACATGATTGGCAGTGCCTGCAGACCTCGTTTTTAACCTGCCACGTTTAGGCCCTGCCCCAGACTTGACATCATATATGACATCATGTTGGCGTGGCACAGCCAAACTATCCTAGTGTGCCAAATGGGGAAGCCTGAGAAACTCATGGGTCGGAGGTTTTACACCCCTGGTGGACAAGCTTTAAACTCTACATGCATAACAAAAACTGCTGGCTTTACTTTGTGTCTCCCCAATTCATTTTTTGCCAGTTATTTTTATTGATATTCCATAACCTTCAACAAGTTGTCACCAAATTAATACAAACTCAATACAAATTTAAAAGTTGACTTCCCACCCACCTCAGATGTCCCCTCTATTTCCCCCCCTCTTTTGCCGCCCCCAATAAAATAACTTTTCCAACTAGCATTTCAAAATACATTCATCCCTTCTCCCTATGCGCCACCTGTTCATTTACCAATTTTTGCTATTGCTTTTATACATTGTTATAACCTGTCCTCAAAATAATCAAGTAGAGCAAATCCTCTTCTATCTATCGATAATAGTCGTTCAACAATTTTCAAACATTTCCTTCTGATACCTCTTGAGTAACACTTTGCCTGAGAAAAACAGATCTTGCTTCCTCCCAGACAAAATACCGTACACACATTCCTCCCTAACATAGCCTTGAAGCTTGCTGTCTGACATCTGGCCCCAGTAATCAACAACTCAGCCTCACTGGTGCAGCATGCAGAGGGTGAAAACAAAACCCCTAGAATATTTTTTGTATAAATATATAATATACATCCCACCCCAACGCTGCCAATCTCCCAGCATCACCCACCCATCACATCGCCAAATTTTAATCCTCAATTTTACATACAACCAAGTCAAATGTTTTTAAAACCCACAATTATCAGTTGCTCTCATTGTACATACTGAATGCATCACTTACGCCTCTGGATATTTGATGTGGGGGATTAACGAGGCTTCGATAAGAAGCCAGGAGGCTGACAGAGTTTCAGCACGTGACAGCTGGAGAAGAAGAAGAGTTTGGATTTGATATCCCACCTTTCACTCCCTTTAAGGAGTCTCAAAGTGGCTAACAATCTCCTTTCCCTTCCTGCCCCACAACAAACACTCTGTGAGGTGAGTGGGGCTGAGAGACTTCAGAGACGTGTGACTGGCCCAAGGTCACCCAGCAGCTGCATGTGGAGGAGCGGGGAATCTAACCCGGTTCCCCAGATTAGGAGACTCTTAACCACTACACCACACTGGCAGCCTGCTGTGTGGCTGGCGAAGTTGCGAATAAGAGACATAATAATACTACCCCAGATTTTCTTTGAATAAAGGAGGTGAAGGCACAGGTCTGTCCTTGGCAGGCAAAACACCATTGACACAGATGAGAACTGTGTGATAGCGCACGACCTGTTGCTGATGCCCAGTGCCCTTCCCCAACAGACTGCAGAGGACCATGACTTTCTACATCCGGCTTCCTCAACCTCGGCCCTCCAGATGTTTTGAGACTACAATTCCCATCATCCCTGACCACTGGTCCTGCTAGCAAGGGATCATGGGAGTCAAAAACATCTGGAGGGCTGAGGTTGAGGAAGCCTGTTCTACATCCTTCCTCCCTAACCTCCTCCTCTACCTTTGCTGTGTTTCCCCTCTCCTTACCTTCCCATCAGGCCTAACCTTTGTCTCATTGCTCTGATGACTTTGCCCCCCTGCGGCTAGTTCGGATAAGAATCCATCCACATTGCTGGTTCAGAACAGGGATGGCATCTTTCAAGTGAGAAAGAGATGAACAACAAAGACATGCCAAGTCCTACCTGGAGATGCTGAGGATTGACTCTGGGACCTTCTGCATGCAAAGCAGATGCTCAACCACTGAGCTGTCACCAAACAAGGGCTGGGGAAGAGGACATGGCCTTGGTTTGGCCATGTCCTAAGGCCTGCCTGCGGGAGGGACTGCAGCTCAGTGGGTAAAAAAATGTGCTTTGCATGTTGAAGGTCCAAGCTCTGGCATTTGCAGGTAGGACCGGAAATGTCCTCTGAATGTCCTGGACAGCTGCTGCCAGTCAGTGCAGACAGTACTGAGCCAGAAGGCCAAAAGGCCTGACTCAGGACTTATGAGAGAGCCAGTGTGGTGTAGTGGTTAAGAGCGGTGGACTCGTAATCTGGGGAACCGGGTTTGCTTCTCCGCTCCTCCACATGCAGCTGCTGGGTGACCTTGGGCTAGTAACACTTCTCTGAGGTCTCTCAGCCTCACTCACCTCACAGAGTGTTTGTTGTGGGGGAGGAAGGGAAAAGAGAATGTTAGCCACTTTGAGACTCCTTTGGGTAGTGATAAAGCGGGATATCAAATCCAAACTCTTCTTCTTCTTATTTCCTATGTTCCAGCTTCCTGTGAATTGCATCAGGGGGGTGGGCAGCAATCTGAGTTAAAAGGTGGAAGCAGACTGAAATAACAGGAACAAGAACCCATGAAGCAAGTCAAGACTATAGGACAGAGCAGGAGTTCAGGTTGAAAAGCAAATCAGAAGCTGAGAAGTGTCCAACACATTCTGGATGGCTACATGTTCCCCATCGCTGATCAGGGAAACTGAACAAATGAGGGTGAACCAATCAGTAGGTGTGTTCCAGAATGCTCTTCCAACCAAAATCTGTGCCAGAACTTCAGAGTTCCAATCATGGCAGAAACATTTCTGGAGCAGGCCCAGGAGGACCTGATGGCTTTCCTGCAGGTACTACTCTGGAAACAGCTGTGCTGCTACATCATTGCCACCTTGAGGCATGCTTGGCAGGGCCTAACACAGCGCCGGATTCTACAATCCACTCCAGCCATGTTGGGGATGTGGGTTGGGCCAGCCCAAGGCATTTTGCTGCCTGCGGCAAAGGTGGTGCCTCTAGCAGTCCATGTGCAAAAGCTAAGGGGGCTGGCAGTGAATCTTACTTCAGCACTGGCAACAGGACAGAGCTCTTCACCCAAGGCATTTTGCTGCCTGCAGCGAAGGTGGTCCCTCTAGCAGTCCATGTGCAAAAGCTAAGGGGGCTGGCAGTGAATCTTACTTCAGCACTGGCAACAGGACAGAGCTCTTCACCCAAGGGCATGGGGCAGGCTGCAGAACTTGTACAGCAGGGATCACTCTCTTGTTATTGCCATCTGTTGCCAATGACAGCTGATTCAGCCTTCTTAGTTGTAGGGCCAGCCCTGAGTGCAGGATTCTGGTTTCAGGAGTTTGCAAGGATCTTGGAAAAGATGTAGGTTCTTGTGGGCATGACAGATGCCCCCTTGTAAATCCCTTGGCTCTTTATTTGCATACAAAGAAGGATAACATTCATTCCTCAAAGCAGAAATGGTGCATAAACAGAGTGAGCAGCTCACACAGCCTGAGACAGAATGTCCTTCAATTATGGATGATTTGCCTCCTTTGGGAGCTGCTCTGCATTTTTAACGTGGGAGAAAGTGGCAGTAACTTGGAGCAGAAAATACGTTCCCCCATTGACCCCAATTACTAATATGGCCATGCCAGGCTTACAAGTTATACCGCAGAGCTTCAAGCAGAACTCTGCTTAATATGTTAAGTGCATCTTTATAAGTCTAACAATATTGGAATCAGTGAATACAAAAGAGGCAGCCCAGGAGTTATAACATTAGCAAATGCGGCGAAAGCTTCCACAGAATTGCATTACGGGCACACATTTATGACTACCAAGTTCAATTTAGTCCAGCTAGTGATTTACGACTGAAAATCATTTATTTTCCTCCTCTAAGTGTACAGCAAACATATCCTAAAGGAAGCAAAAGAAACCAGGTCATTCTCCACGCTTGGTCTGTCTGCTGGTTTTAGACCTGGTTACCTAAGGTGGCAGACATAAGGCTGCATTTGGATGAAACAATAAGCCACAGTTTAGTGTTAGAAGAACAAACGTAGCTTCCCCAGCATCATGGACTTCAGAGACTCTTCTCCAGCAGCAAAAACTCTGAGAAGGACCCTTCATCTCATCTGCTAAAACCTGGGGAAATGCCGCCCTCCTCAGATGCTAAGTGATGTACGTCTAAGGATGGGAAGGTCCTGGGAGGAGTTCACCAACCAGGTCATCACTGTTCCAACCCTCATCTCCAAGAAGGGGCAAGAGACTGCAGACATGATGTGGGCTCTGTAAGAGAGCCTGCTGCGGCATTTGAGAAAGAGTGAATTTCCAGAAGGACTTCCCTGGTCAAGCCACAAGTTGTCCCAGGCTGTGATAACGATGTCAACCAACATTTGATGATCTCCTTCTACCGGTCCACAATAGAAAGTGTCATTTCATGCTGCATCATGGTGTGGTACGCTGGTTTGACATCAACTGATAGGAAGTGCCTACAGAGGGTGGTGAATACAGCACAAGATATTATGGGCTGTCCTGTGAATCTGCTGGATGACATCGCGAATAACATTGTGTCAGGAGAGTGAGGGAAATTATCAGGGATGATTCACACTTTCTTGATCTCCTGCCCTCGGGCAGAAGATATAGAAGCATGATTAGTCGCACCAACAGGGTAAAGAACAGCTTCTATCCGTGGGCTGTTAGGCTGCTGAATGAAAAGATAACAACAGGGCAACTGACTTTCGGGTTTGGTGTGTGTGTGTCAGTAAACGAGGGGAATTAAGACTAAGAGAGCTGAGTGGGGGGTGCTCGTGTAATCTCACTGTATACAAGTTGTACAAGTGACAATAAAGTATTTCAATTCAATTTCAATAGCTTGCCTCCCACTGGCAAGGTTGCTAGCCATGGTCCTGAACTCATATCAAGAATCTATGGGAGAGCACTAACTAGGATCCTGAACGTGCCTTGCTCCAGATCAGCACCAACACACCACCTTACTCCATGCCCTCTTGCCTGAGCATGTTCACCCTCCCCATTCCTTATCCGCTGTGACTGTAAGAAAGAGACTGGATGCTTTCATTCCAGTTTTAGATTAACCACAGTTTAGCATGTTGTCCACAACCTAAATTATGGTTAATCCTAGCTGTGGCTGGTGGGTGGGTGGGGAGCCAGCTTCGTCAACTATCACTTGAAATTGACTTGTTTGAATAAGCCATAGTTAAGATTAACCATAGTCTGTCTGGGTCCTAACATTGCCAGTAGCTGCAGTCATTGAAAAAACAGAAGTTTGCTCACTCTTACAAAGCAAAACTTTGGTTTAGCTTGTTATTCCTCACGCCAGTAGGCAAGAAGTTATAATGCAGTTTAGCTTTACCTTTATAATGCAGTTTTGAATGTAATTTGCTGGATAACTACAAAGTCCATGGAAATCATAACTCCAGATTCAATAGGATTGATTTTCTATTGCTCTATAAGGCTATCCACGATCTATGCCAATCTTCTCCAACCTGATATTCTTCTGGTGTTGCTGGACATCAGCTTCCAGCAGCCTGAGCCAGCACTGCCAATGGTTAAAGCCAATGGAGATGAAGTCCAAAAACACCTGAACATAAGTATTTCATATTTGTAATGTTGATTTTTCCTGTTGTTATTTTATTTTCATGGTGATGTAAGCTGCCTTCTGAGGGCTATTTGCCTAAATAACTACAACAGCAATAATGACTACTAATCATCATGGCTGTGTACGGCCTCTGGGATCAGAGGCCTGGTCAAAGAAGAACGTTTTTTGCCTGGTGCCTAAAGATGTACAATGAAGGCACCAGGTGAAGCTCCATGGGGAACAAGTGGGGAACAACTGCAGAAAAGGTCCATTCTCATGTTGCCATCCTCTGGGCCTCTTGTGAAGGAGGCACATGAAGAAAGGTCTCAGACGATGATCACAGAGTTCAGTTTGGTTTATATGGGGAGAAATGGTCCTTGAGGTATTGCGGTTCCTAAGCCATTTACAAAGGTCCGTATTGTTAAAGCCATGGTTTTCCCAGTAGTGATGTATGGAAGTGAGAACTGGACCATCAAGAAGGCTGATCGCCAAAGAATTGATGCTTTTGAATTACGGTGCTGGAGGAGACTCTTGAGAGTCCCATGGACGGCAAGAAGATCAAACGTATCCATTCTTAAGGAAATCAGCCCTGAGTGCTCACTGGAAGGACAGATCGTGAAGTTGAGGCTCCAATACTTTGGCCACCTCATGAGAAGAGAAGACTCCCTGGAAAAGAGCCTGATGTTGGGAAAGATGGAGGGCACAAGGAGAAGGGGACGAGAGAGGACGAGATGGTTGGACAGTGTTCTCAAAGCTACAAACATGAGCCTGACCAAACTGCGGGAGGCAGTGGAAGACAGGAGTGCCTGGCGTGCTCTGGTCCATGGGGTCATAAAGAGTTGGACACGACTAAATGACTAAACAACAACAAGCCACTGGATGAACCAGTCTGTCTCAGTATAGGACAGATTCCTTAGTTCCTAAGCAGAAGAGGAAGAAATTAACAGTTGTGGGGTGGGAGGTGGGGTGGGGGTGAAGAGACCAGACATTTCACCTTCTATTTGCTTTCCCTACAGCCTGCATATGGTGTGTCTCTGAAGCAGGTGGACTGGTATTCAAAGTGCAAGACATTTGCAACCGTATTCTGCTCCTCTCATCCCTTCTACTTTCCTTGTGGGAGCTTAAGACAGATAACCTTTTAATAGTAATCTGAAATGCAAATAGAGCGAAATCCACTCCGAGCATATCCCAATATTTGTGAATGGTTTTAAACAAAGTAGCTTTTTAAGTGCCCCATTATTGGTCTGGCATCTAAGTGTGTACTCTTGGTGCTCAGAGGGGAAGTAATATTAACAGAATGAAAAGGTCAGAAAATTGTAGGAAATTCTTTTTTAAACTAAATACGACTGGCACTCCAAAATCCCAGGACACATAGCGAACACCGGTGTTTTGTTTTTGTTGTTTAACTAGCATATTTTGGGACCCATGATAGGCTAAGGTATGCATGAGTAAATGCTCAGTAAATGGATCAGGATTAATTAATACTTTACTCCACAAGTAGTCTCATTAGCTTTCCTGTCAACATGGGAAAAGCGAGCAAACTCTGTACCTTTAACAACATGGAAAAGTTGGGCAAGTACTTACGTCACAAAGTAAGCTGGTACCCAAAAAAATAAATTAAAAAATTGGCCTTTTCATGACCTTATGGGAGTTTCCTTTTCTTTTAAATATAACCTTTGGTTCGTGCCTTCAAATATTCCATTTTCTCATTTGGCTGTCTCGCCTTTGGAGTATAAGTTCATTGTCTCAAACCATATTTAAAGAGATTGGGGGGGGGGGAAGATTCGGCTCTGATGTCCCCCTTTCTCTCTTCTTCAGCCTCTCACTGTTCTCAAAAGCCTGTTCCTTTCAAGGAGGAGTTTAAACATCAGTCAGCTTCCACAGCTCGGACACAGCTTGAATAATAGAATGGTAGAGTTGGAAGGGACCCTGATAGTCCAACCCCTTGAAATCCAGAAATCTCAACTAGATCATACATAACAGATGACCATCTAACTCAGGGCTTCACAAAAAAATGGAGCCACAGGCCGGTCCACTGTCCCTCAGACCTTGTGACGGGCTGGAGAAGCAGTACAGGC
Source organism: Podarcis melisellensis (assembly GCF_964234715.1). Taxonomy (NCBI): domain Eukaryota; kingdom Metazoa; phylum Chordata; class Lepidosauria; order Squamata; family Lacertidae; genus Podarcis; species Podarcis melisellensis. The sequence continues at coordinate 48,350,095 of NC_138543.1, forward strand.
GAGGGGGGCAAGTAGTCCTCCTCCCAACCCCCCAGCCCCAACCACTGTGCTTATCTTCCCAGGGGCTGCCGCCGCTACCGCCGCCACTGCTACTTCTCGTGGGTAGGCAGAGGGAGCTCATTCACTCTGCTCTCTGGATCACAGGAACACCAGGGCAGCGGTGGCAGGAAAATGAGTGGCGCAAAAGGGCTGGCTCTGGAGAGGGGCTGCTTAAAATGTCACTCAGCCAGCTCAGCCCAGCCCCCTTCCTCCTTTAGGCAGGGCGGGGAGAAGCCAGGAGGAGGGAGGGAGGAGGCGCCTCTGTTGTGTGTGTGAAGGAGGGGGTAAAAATGGAATGGCGCTGGGGGGGAAATAGCACAGCCCAAATGAACAGAATCCCCATGCCGATCCACGGAAAGTCCGCGGGCCGGATCCTGTAGGCAATTGGGCCTGATCCGGCCCTTGGGCCTTAGTTTGCCGACCCCTGATCTAATCACTGCTTATATGGATTTTACATAAAGCTAATTCTAGGCAAATCAGTTATCTTCTGACTGGCATGGATACACGATGCTTAAATAAGCTTACCCATCTCAAGCCTTTTCATCTCAAAGCCTGTGACATAATTGTCTCAGAAAGTGCACAATAGATAGGTTTTGTCCATAAATGCAAATACACTTTCTCCTCCATCCCTAGATTTGATGCTGTTGCAATCCTTTTCCAAGCATTTAACAGTGTCCCTATGCATTGAGTTCCTTGGGGCTTTCCCCCAGGTGAGTGTGCATAGGACTGCAACCTCAGTTTCCTTTTGCACTAAAGTAGCAGTTTGCATCCATACAGGCTATGTCTCATAACCCACTCTTGTTGAGCTCTTCCGCCCCACAAATCATTACACCATTGTTGCTTAGACATCTGCAGCTCTTTTATCTGCAAATTGAAAATGAGCCCCTGTTGTGAAGTAGGAGCAACATCGGATATTGTAATTTTGCTGTCCTTACCTGATTTTGGTGCATTGCCCCCTTAACGGAACAGTGCTGGCCCAATTACATCATAAGTAGCCCAGAGCTCTACATTGTTAAAGGAGCAACACTTAAACGTGCTTATGCGCTAGTTTATGCATGCCAAAGGCACAAATCGATTTGCTTACAAAGAAACAAAGCAGGGTGACTTGACCTGTTTTGAAAAATAATAGAAACAGATCAAATTTTCTTTAAAATATACTGCATTAAAACAGTTCAGTATTTAACATATTAAAGACTAAGACCTTAAACCTTACTGAAACATACTAAAATAAAAGACCCAGTGTCCGAGGGTGAATTAACAGGGTCTGTTGTTGTTGTTGTTTAGTCGTGTCCAACTCTTTGTGACCCCATGGACCAGAGCATGCCAGGCACTCCTGTCTTCCACTGCCTCCCACAGCTTGGTCAAACTCATGCTGGTAGCTTCGAGAACACTGTCCAACCATCTTGTCCTCGTCATCCCCTTCTCCTTGTGCCCTCCATCTCTCCCAACATCAGGCTCTTTTCCAGGGAGCCTTCTCTTCTGATGAGGTGGCCAAAGTATTGGAGCCTCAGCTTCACGATCTGTCCTTCCAGTGAGCACTCAGGGCTGATTTCCTTCAGAATGGATAGGTTTGATCTTCTTGCAGTCCATAGGACTCTCAGGAGTCTCCTCCAGCACCATAATTCAAAAGCATCAATTCTACTTTCTTTAGCCTTCTTTATGGTCCAGCTCTCTGTCTTGGTCTAGTCCATCTCAAACAACAACAACAACAACTGAAAGTGCCCTATCTAACCATCTGTCATGGACTGGTTGGACCCAGAGAAATGATGGGAAGAACCAGCTGGAGAATCCACAATGGAAGAAGGTTCAGAGCCTGGGAATTGGTGGTGGGACTATGATGACTGGTCAGAGGGAGAAGACTGGGAGGAGAAGGTGTCAAAAGCTGAAGAGGTAACAGGGCTGTGAGAGGGGGGGAAGTCTGTGGCAGAGAGAAGTCCAGAGGCTGAAGCAGGAGAGGGGGACGAGAAAGGCCAAGAGGCAGAGAGGAGTCAGGCTGGTGAAGAGGCACAGGTGTCTCTCCTTCCTGCTGTGACCCTTTCCCCCTCATCTCCCAGGAACAGTAGAGGCATGAAGTGGGAGGAGCAAAGGCAGGCATCCTGGTGCAGTCTCAGATTGCTTAGGGGTAACCCTGGAGAGGAGAGGACTTAGGCAGCTGTGGAAGGCAGGGAACTTCCAATGTCTCTGCAACTGCCTCATAGGGGCAAAACCTACTGAATATGAATTGCTGTGCTTATTAAGGCCCTATGCAGATCCTGTTTTTCTAATAAAGAGTTAACTTCACTTACTCTGTGTGATTTACTACTGGCTTGTTCCTGCCACCACCTTTGTTTTGTTGTAATTCATAGACGAAGTAATCAGACAGCAATAGGTTATCCATCCAGGTAGTGAGGCAACATTAGCCGCTTCTAGAATTGCACTGCAGATGAGAATCGGATCCCAGGAGGAATTCCATCCCTCTGCCCTTTGGCTCTTGAAACAAGACCTGCACATCTACCCAGAAGCATCCATTCCTTGATCCGGAGGGAACGTTTACACAGGTTATTCTCATCAATGTTAGATGGAGAGTTGATCTGATCTCCACCCATGTCAAACGAATCTCTTGAGCCTTAATTAAAAGTTGCCGTTTCCTAGTGCTGAGTCACATGCCAAAGAATTAAAGAGAGTGCCATGGATTCTACAAACGGAGGGAAGAAACATAGTGGAGAACACATTGCTGGATGCTGGGACTAATTTCAAACTCCTTAGTCGAAAGCCCCACCAATACAAAGATTGCGTACCTTATGACCACTGCCTTACAATGTGCGTATAAAGGAGCATATGTAACATTGTGTGCAGGATGGTAGCAGATCAGAGAAGTGTTGTTGGTCAGTGGTAAAGCATCTACTTTGCATGCACAGACTTGGGGTCAACATATCAACATTCTGACCCCTGTCCAAACTAGGAACAGAAACTTGCCTTATAGTAAGTCAAACCATTGACACATCTAGTTCAGTTCTACTTAGGTCAGGGATTGCCAATGTGGTGCCTTCCAGCTGTTGCTGGATTCCCAGTTCCCATAATCCCTGACCGTTGGCCATGCTCGCTGGGTACCACAATGCCTACCCCTGACGCACATTGACTGGCAGCCAACTGGGGACTTTTTATTATTATTATTATTTATACTTTTCAGGTTTATGCATTTCACCAATTATACAATCATTTTGACATTTCAAAACTTGACTTCCTTCCCCCTCTTTCTGAGGTTCCTTAAATTTATTTTTAATATCTTCTGCATATCCAAATTAGCTGTACTTGTTCATTTATTCATCTACTTTAAAATATATACTCTTATGAAACTGCACGTTATTACAGCAATCCTGCCAATGTTCTTATCTGTTTACAATTCATCTGTAAATATTCAATAAACCACTTCCATTCTTTTATAAAAAGTTTCTTATCTTGATTTCTTATTCTTCCTGTAAGTCTCACCATTTCTGCATATTCCATAAGTTTTTGTATCCATTATCCTTCTAAATAAATAAATATAATATTTATACCCCGCCCATCCAGCTGGGTTTCCCCAGTCACTGTGGGCGGCTTCCAATAAAATATTAAAAATACGATAAAACATCAAACATCAAAAACTTCCCTAAAAAGGGCTGCCTTTCCTGGGACTTCTGCTTCTTTCCATTTTGGGGCAAGTAACATTCTTGTCGCTGTAGTAGTATACATGAATAAGTTTCTAAATTTAGGTAGTTTTGTCCCTATAATTCCCAAAAGAAAAGCTTCTGGGTTTGTTTGTTTTTACAAATGTTATTTTAAACATCCTTTTCATTTCATTATATATGACTGAGAACTGCAGACTGGGGACAACCTTACCTGGAGACGCTGGGGATCAAACCAGGGAACCTTCTGCAGGGGAAATGGATGCTCTTCCACTAAGCTATGGCCCCTCCCCAAAGAAACTTCCACTTCGATGGAGGGTTGAGTGGTGTGTGCAGGTAGCCCGACCCCATGGAGAGGACTGTGCTTCCAGCCATAATGGGGCAAGGGCAATTCAGCTCACTGCTCACATTATGTACATTTGGACATGCAATTAGTTGTTATGAAAGCCCACCCAAAGCAAAGGGAAGTTGCTTCGCTGCTGGATGAAACTGGATTCTGTCTGCGCAGCTCATTTGCATTCCTCCATCCAGGTGACATTTGCAAAGATGAGCAACCATGTTTCTGGGGGAGCACGAACTGAGTAGAACATTTAGCGAAGCCAAATTATTCTGCCTTTTAAATCAGAGTTGTGCATTTTTGTTTCCAGCTAAGGAAAGAACTTTATTCTCCAGAATATTTAATCTATATGTACATAATAACAGAAAATACCAATGCAATGACCTCCAGAGGGTTTTTTTGAGATTCCAGCTCCCATCATCCCCAGACATCATGGCCAATGGTCACTTCAATGACATCTGGAGGGTAGACGTTTAATAGGGGAAAGGTGGGACTTTCAAAAGGGGTGGAAGCCTTGCTGTGGTTTTGTGAGCAGGGTTTTAGTATGACAATGGCATACCATACAGAAGTGCCCTTAGGAAAGCAACCAGCAGCTTTTCAGAAATATTAGTGCAGGGTATAGGGAAGTATAGGGACGCGGGTGGTGTTGTGGGTTAAACCACAGAGCCTAGGACTTGCCGATTAGAAGGTTGGCGGTTCAAATCCCCGCAACGGGGTGAGTTCCTGTTGCTCGGTCCCTGCTCCTGCCAACCTAGCAGTTCGAAAGCACGTCAAAATGCAAGTAGATAAATAGGTACCGCTCCGGCGGGAAGGTAAACAGCGTTTCTGTGTGCTGCTCTGGTTCACCAGAAGCAGCTTAGTCATGCTGGCCACATGACCCGGAAGCTGTATGCCAGCTCTCTCAGTCAGTAAAGCGAGATGAGCGCCGCAACCCCAAAGTCGGTCACGACTGGACCTAATGGTCAGGGGTCCCTTTACCTTTACCTATAGGGAAGTTATGAAGAATAAAAGAAAACAGCTTCAGCTGTGGGTTCTGCTCAGACGAAGAGCCCGCCCATACCTTGGCTTAATGCAGATTGTGAACCCCTAGCCCAGGCTTCCTCAACCTCGGCCATCCAGATGTTTGGAGACTACAATTCCCAGCATCCATGACCACTGGTCCTGCTAGCTAGGGATCATGGGAGTTGTAGGCCAAAAACATCTGGAGGGCCATGGTTGAGGAAGCCTGCCCTAGTGCCACCTTTAATTCCCCCTTGTCCATGTGGTGTTTCTGAAATTCCCAAGGCAGTCACATATCTCTCCTATTTGGATTTTCAGAGCATAGGGAATTATCCAGATTTAGGGAGGAGAAAGTGTGGGGCAGCACAACCAGTTCTGACACACTGACCACTAAACCTAGGGGGCACTGCAGGGCATCGCAACTACACAGTTGAGCAGAGCAAAAGGGAAGGGTGGGTGTGCCAAATTGTGGCCTCGCACAGGTTGCCGCTGAAATTTGAAAGACCAAAGTCTGCCCCCAGTGCAGCACAGGCCATTGGGTTAGTATCTGAATCAGCACTGGCCATATAACTGGCTGACCAAAAGAAGGGATATAGAAGCCGCTGCATCTTCCTATGTAATGTTGCAGGAAACCCCTCCCCCCCATCATTTAGTTTGTACAAACTCGACACACTCATACCCGACATACGCGATGTTTCTGTTATAAATTCATAGAAAATCAACCGTACATTGGATATACACCAGTCCACTTTTATTTTGCTCCATGAAGGAAGGACTATCAAAAGGGGATGGTTTGATACAGGACAGCCATAATCCCTTGAGCGTACCAACACGTACGCAGGAGCCCTACCCAGTTGGCATGCCAACCTTGATGGTCCCAGACATAAGACCATGAAGGACACAAAGAACTTGCATATGGGAGTGGATTCAACACGGACTGAAACAAAGGACAGTGATCAGCTCTTCCCTCTGGGGGCAGGAAACTGCCAGCTCCCCTTGTCTGCTCTGGAAAATACTCATGGGGAGGGGGAAAGGAGGGACCAGCCAGGTGACAAGATACTCAGGTTACCTCCACAAACCCCTCCCGCAACCCCTCCTTTTTGTGATGTATCAATGATGTAGTCATGATGTAGTTGTGATGTAGTTCTAGGGGTGTAGCTTGGGGGATTAGTAGCTAATAAAAGTTGGGGTCTTCTTTTGTTCTGAGCTTCCATCTTGTTCCACCTGGTGGCAGGTGGGAGTCCTGTTGCGACAGTCTTCAATAAAGACCAAGCCTACTGGCTGCTGTTTTGCTCTGGTATTCCTGGCTGGTGTCCTTGTTTTTTTTGTCCAAGGGAGCTCTCAGATTTCTCCATTAACAGTAAGTAAAGGTGGCTTTTGTTTTGCTCAATATAAACTCCACCCAGCCAGAGAAAAAGATAACACCAAGCTGGAAATCAGGACTCTGCCTCCTTGACAACTCACTGCCTGAAGTCCACACTGTCCTGTTCACACCTCCAATCAATGCAGGCTAAACACACGGGAGAAGATTGTGCCCAGTTGATCCCACATGCAAAAACCTAAGGGCGAAGTTTGACTTTCACAGGAATGCTTGGCTCTGGGGAGGCGAGAAGGGAATGCTTAATAATGCAGCTGAGAAACTTGTTTTAATTTTATTTGTTTCTCCAAAGCAACACACGCTTAAATAGAAAACAAGCTGAAATATGCACCAACCTGTATATATTTCCAAAGCCAGTTAGGACGGGCGACAGAACTTTGAAAGGAGAACTGAAGAGGACTGATGTAGATTGGGCAAAGTCCAGGGCCCCACAGACCCCAAAATGACCACCCAGAGAGTGGCAGGTGATTAGGGGGGCAGCAGCAGCAAACAGGCCCGTGAAAGAACTGCTGGATAAGGCCAAGGGACTGAGCAACGTGTTCTCACAGTGGCCAACCAGACGCCTGCAGGAAACCCGCAAGCAGGACCCAGGCACAAAAGCACCCTCCCCTCCTGCGGTTTCCAGCGACTGCTATTGGGAAAGATACAACCATCATGGCTAGGAACCTCTACAAAGTTGCCTAATCGTCATCAGCACCTGGGTTAGGATGAGTGTACAAGGGCCCTCTGGGGCTGATGCTAGTCCAGGCATAGGCAAACTCGGCCCTCCAGATGTTTTGGGACTACAACTCCCATGATCCCTAGCTCACAGGACCAGTGGTCAGGGATGATGGGAACTGCAGTCCCAAAACATCTGGAGGGCTGAGTTTGCCTGTGCCTGTGCTAGTCCCTATATAGCATCCTTCCTTCCTTCCTTCCTTCCTTCCTTCCTTCCTTCCTTCCTTCCTTCCTTCCTTCCTTCCTTCTTTCCTTCCTTCCTTCCTTCCTTCTTTCCTTCCTTCCTTCCTTCCTTCCTTCCTTCCTTCCTTCCTTCCTTCCTTCCTTCCTTCCTTTCCTCTTGTGGTTAGATAGATGATAGATAGATAGATAGATAGATAGATAGATAGATAGATAGATAGATGATAGATAGATGATAGATAGATATAGATAGATAAATGATAGATAGATAGATAGATAGATAGATAGATAGATAGATAGATAGATAGATGATAGCTAGATAGATGATAGATAGATATAGATAGATGATAGATAGATAGATAGATAGATAGATAGATAGATAGATAGATAGATAGATAGATAGATGATAGATAGATAGAGATAGATAGATGATAGATAGATAGATAGATGATAGATAGATAGATAGATAGATAGATAGATAGATAGATAGATAGATAGATGATAGATAGATGATAGATAGATAGATAGATAGATAGATAGATAGATAGATGATAGATAGATAGATGATAGATAGATAGATAGATAGATAGATAGATAGATAGATATAGATAGATGATAGATAGTTGGGATGACCAGCCAAGTGTGTACCTGGTTTCAAGATGCCCATTTTGATATTTTTACTCTAAAAATATATATTAACCTTTTCTACATGAGTTCGATCCCCATGAGACAGCTGCATATTTCTGCATTGCGGGGGGTTGTCTGAGATGATCCTTAGGGTCCTTTACAACTCTACAATTCTATGGTTCTACATACAAAATTCCATTTATTCCCAAGGCAATGTGTTTATTAGCATCAGGTCAAGAGGAGCAAACTCCTGTTTTATTCCTGTAGCCAGGAGGGTGCTATGATTTAAATTGGGAGTTTCTAAAGTGGGAGGAAACATCCCCTAGTGAGGGGTGTTAGGATTACCTGGGGGGATGTCTTGCTAAAGGCAAGGTAGCTCTTTTAAAATGAGATTCAGAAGCAATACAAAATACACAAGTGAGTGCGAAGATTAAATATTTTATTCTAAAACAGCAGGCAATGTATAGGATATCAAGCAAGCACTTCAATCTGCTACTTGGAAGCCCTCAAGAGGCGGCGAAGTGACTCCCACAGGCAGTGGCGTAGCGTGGGTTGTCAGCACCCAGGGCAAGGCAAGTAATTTGTGCCCCCTAACCCGTGGATTTGCGCCCCCTAACCCGTGGATTTGTGCCCCTAACCCTAACCCCCAGATGTTGCGCCTGGTGCGGCCGGGCCCCCCCTGCACCCCCCACGCTACGCCACTGCCCCCAGGTAGCCTCAGTTTGCACGGCCCTGTGGCCGATCAGTCCATGCACAAGCTTTCAAGAAGTTCTGCCCAAACCATCTGATTTTATAGATAGCCTGTGTGGTTTCGAAGAAGAAGAAGAAGAAGAAGAAGAAGAAGAAGAAGAAGAAGAAGAAGAAGAAGAAGAAGAAGAAGAAGAAGAGTAGTAGTTTGGATTTGATATCCCGCTTTATCACTACCCGAAGGAGTCTCAAAGCAGCTAACAATCTCCTTTCCCTTCCTCCCCCACAACAAACACTCTGTGAGGTGAGTGGGGCTGAGAGACTTCAAAGAAGTATGACTAGCCCAAGTTCACCCAGCAGCTGCATGTGGAAGAGCGGGGAAGCAAACCCGGTTCACCAGATCACGAGACTACCGCTCTTAACCACTACACCACACTGGCTCTCCAAGACTGGCTACGGGCAGATCATCCATTAGCCACCCCCTCCCAATGCCTCACTTTCTCAAAACAATGTCCAACATCAAAGAAGGTACCCAGCATTATCCTTCCCAACTGATTAAGGCAGCTGTGTGTGGGACTTCACCTCCTCCCAACGTTCTCAGGACATTAAAGACTGTTCTCACACCATCAAAGAACTTAACAAGAGCGAGGGAGTGGGAAGGAACAGAGGCAGGAAGGGTAACCGTGTCAGATCACTAACTCCTCCATACATTTTTGTCTTCCGGGTGCATTTCCCATACAGGGGAGGGCACTAAGACGCAAGCAGGTGGGGAGGTCACTGGAGGTGTGAATGACTTTCGGACTCTGAAAAGTTGGCATCACTGGATAGTGGTCGTTTGTTGAAATCAGTAAGCTAAATAGTTTTAATTGGATTTTGGATAAAATTAATTGTTACTGTTTTGAATTTTATTGTGTTATTATATTCCTTAGTGGGTCGTGCAAACTGCTGTTGTGAATACACTGGTACCTCGGGTTACATACGCTTCCGGTTACAGACTCTGCTAACCCAGAAATATTACCTTGGGTTTAAGAACTTTGCTTCAGGATGAGAACAGAAATCGTGCTCCGGCAGCGCGGCAGCAGCAGGAGGCCCCATTAGCTAAAGTGGTGCTTCAGACTAAGAACAGTTTAAGGTTAAGAACGGACCTCCGGAACGAATTAAGCACTTAACCCAAGGTACCACAATAATGCATTTTAGAGGACAGAGGGCACTGGGGGTGAGTTTATGGAGCCAAAGGGGCGGAGGCCCAAAAATGTTTAGGAACAACTGATTTCAGTGAATTTAAAATGCGGAACTGCATGGGCTCAGAGTATTTCTTTTCTTTTAACTAAGGTTGGTAAACCATTTCTTCACTGTAACAAAGCAGGAATGTAGAAGTAGTTGCAAAGCATGGAACAGCAGCAATGAAGAGAAGAGGGGTGTTAGCTGTGTGCTTCACAAATGGCCATCTAATGGGGAGGCCTGGCCAGACCATTAATTCCAGATTCTGAAATTTCTTAGCCACATCACTCCTGAAGAGCCTGGTTCAGATCTTCATCGTGCAAAAGTTCAGATCTTCATCACTATACAGTTCTTCTGGAGCACAGCAGAAGAGCCCCTCCTTCAAAGGGAAAGGGTATGGTGGGGAGGGTTAAAGACATCACACCTTTCCTGCTTCCTCCTTCACAGCTGAACCACTTGTCCTTGCACAGCCCGCCTTAACACTTGCAGAGGCATCTCAACCATCACCGTCAACGCCAGCCCAACCATGAATGTCATCAGGCAGTGTCCAAGGAACAGATAGAACTAAAAAGATAAGTGCAAACGGAAATAAGGGCAGATCTGTTAAGCATAATTGTTCAACTGCACACTGAAATGGAGAATGGCTGTATGCATATTGCTGAAAGGGTTTAACATTGGGACATGCCAGTACTGAAGCTCGCTGAGCTTTAACAGGTTGATAATTAATCAACTGGTGTTCTCTGCTAGCTCTCACGTGAGTGTTTAACCTTAGATAGGGCTGCGATACGTCCAGAATTCCCAAGACATATCCAGGATTCGTACTTCGGAAATTGGGTCCGGGAGGAATTTCCAAAAATTGATTAAATGTACGGGGAAACCCAGGCGTATGGCAACCCATGTCGGAAGTGTGGTTATTTTGATGACTTTCATAGAAAAATAGTTCACAAACCTTCAATTGTGGAGGTTTTTTTCCCAAAAAAAAAAGTCAATAAGTTTTGTTTCCAGATTTGAAATATGACAACTGAGCCTTAGATCATGTGATTAAGGTATTCAATTTTAAATCTCCATTTTGAAAAGGAGTTGCCTCTTAGTCTTTTGTTCCCAGGCACAAGCAGAGAAAGATGTGATAATGAAGCCTCACCAGGAGCTACATAGCCTTAGGCTGGAAGGCTAATGCAAGCTATGGGAGAGACAGAGCTTTGGTTTTTTTTCTCTGATCATAATACAGTTCTGCTGCCAAGTAATGTGCTCACCCCCCAAAAAAAAACCATACTAGGGTAAATGTGCATAAAAGTGTATATATTAGTGAAAATGACATACCAAAGTGTACTAGATTATGGAAAACGCTTTGAAAGAATGTGTGTGTTTGGCAAAACTTCACACAAAAATGTGAAATTTGCACTAAAAGGCTGACAAATTTTCAAGAGGAGTTTAAACACACACACACAAAATTCAAATTGCTGCAGAAATGCAAGGAATTGAATTGAAAATTTGGAAAATCGAGATCCTGAAGAGAACCAAAACTGACAGATCCATCTATCCTTAATCACTCACCATATTCATGTCCGAGTAGTGCATGGACGTTTCTTGAAGTCCATTATACAACAAAATCAACATTGGGTGGACCAAGTAACAGGCGTAGCTGATTTTGGCAACCACCGACCAGAAGCCCCATGAAAGCATCCAATTGATGAAACCTAAAAGGTAAAGATAAAGGTAAAGGTACCCCTGACCTTTAGGTCCAGTCACGGACGATTCTGGGGTTGCAGCGCTCATCTCACTCTATAGGCCGAGAGAGCCGGTGTTTGTCTGTAGACAGCTTCTGGGTCATGTGGCCAGCATGACTAAGCCGCTTCTGGTGAACCAGAGCAGCTCCCGGAAACGCCGTTTACCTTCCTGCTGGAGCGGTACCCATTTATCTACTTGTACTTTGACATGCTTTCAAACTGCTAGGTGGGCAGGAGCCTGGACCGAGCAACGGGAGCTCACACCGTCACAGGGATTCGAACCACCGACCTTCCGATCAGCAAGCCCTAGGCTCTGTGTTTTAGACCACAGCAAATAACAAACCTTTAAAGACCCAGTTGTGGTATAGTGGTTAGAGAATCGGATCAGGACCTGGGAGACCAAGGTTCTAATCCCCACTCCCGAGGCCCGATGAGGAGGCTCTGAGAGTCACATTTGCCCCACTGCCCGGGTGTGAGGTTCCCCACTCTTGCTCTGTAGAGTACCTCCATAGCCTTCCTCGCACGCAAAAATTATCCACCCCACAGCGATAGCCCACACCGTCCGGTGAGTAGCTTGGTAAATGGCTGTGGCAGGTGAGTAGTCGAGGGGGTCTTGTAACGCATAGGCCAAAGCAACTACCATAAACATGGAAAACATTGCAGAAAGCCATCCGATGGAAGCTTGCACCTGCGGAAACACAAGAAAGAGACGTTTGATTGCATCTTAGTTCATTAGGATAATTCCACCTGACTCTGGTCGTTTTGTCAGATCTGGGGAAAGCGACTTTGCTTCTCATTCAATGGAATTTTCAGGCCTTCTCTTCCTGTCTCTTCTGTCGTGGACAGACTTTGGTAACATCATCATCATCATCATCATCATCATCATCATCATCATCATTATTTCGTGCCCCCTCAGCTCAGTGCCCTGTGCGGGGCAATTGCATGCACTGCCCTAAATCCAGCGCTGCCTCTGTCAACTGTTAGACCAGAGGCAATTCCATCCAGCAGAGCTTTACTGCTTCTGAAGGCAAATGAGCATCATGGTCACCAATCCAATACGTTCAGGATTGGCCCTGTCCATAAGAAATCCAGTTGCAGCAGACTTAACTTAAACTTACAATAACTCACAATAAGTCTAAACACTATATACAGAACACCACACCAGAAGGAAAGGAGATAGAAAGAGAAAGTGAAACCCAGGCTCCTTCTGGCCCTAACCTTTATAGTCAGCATGACCTTGACAGAAGAGATAACCGAACCAAGTTTAAGCCAGCTGTACTCAGCTTCTCGGAAGGAATAACCCAAACATCATGAACCTTTTGCTTGTTTCTTTCACACAGAGAAGCTTCCAGAACCCTCTTGAATTAATTAGAATAGGAAAGATCTCTACACATCAGATCAATACTTTCTGCACTAAGAAATGCAAACTGACATGTTTAGATTACTCGGTTCAGTTACTCAGCTTTCAGGCACTTAATAATAAAATATACATATATTTAAGGCCCGCTGTCTTTAATGCATCATAACCAGTTAGAGTAATTGAACAAAATAAACCAACCAATGTAGAGGAGATTTGTAAAAAGTGTTTATTTTATTCCAAAAAACTGCAGATGAGAGATACTTCTCTCTCATAGGAGGGAATTCCTCTTCTAAAACGATGCTTACTATGATATATGCATGCATTACCCAAAATCAAAATAAATTTAGCTTCTCCCTTCATAAATAATAAATAATAAGAATTACTATTATCCCAGCCTCCCTCCCTAAGACAAGAAACAACAAAATTGCAAAGACAAAATTTTAACAACATCAACAACGTCTCGAAACAGTCACAAATCCTCACAATAGAGTAATTTCAAGGTTGTCAGAAACAGAATATTTCAGCCACTAAATACCTGGGTGAATAGGAAAACCAAGGACCCTCCCTGGGCCTTGCATAATAACCACAGGTTACAAATTTAGGTCTGGGGAAGTGGCATGCAGGACACAAAAGGGAGAGGAGACAAACACTTCTCACCCAGCAAGGTAGCTCCACTCAAAACTGGAATATGACATGGCTGTTTTAAAGACTGTGGGTCCCTCGTGTTTTTATGGTGTTCATTTTAACTACAAAGTCTTCCTTAGATGCTGCAACTGCATCTTGCTCTCCTCTCGAGGCTGCTGCTCCCCTTGCCAAAACCTTCCCCATTTATTGTGTACCACGAAACGCGCCAACTTCTCTCGTTGGCAGATCAAGGCTGATTCCCCAGGTTGCAGTGGAATCACTTCAAGGCAACACTCGCCCCAGTGGTAATATTTTGCACAGCACTTCCAGGTGGCTTGAATATTTGGAATCAAAGGGGCTCCCTCATTTGTCAGGCCAACAAGCAGTGCCCCAGGAACCCTTCATCAACGGCTCACAGCAGTAGAATGATGTTGCTTGTGCAAAATAGACTCGTCCCTTCTTGGTTTCATATATTGTAAAATTAATTCCTTGAGCATAGATCCATCAAGGCACAAGAAGGGAAATACCAGTCGGTCTGGAGGGACTCCAAGGTTTGTGGAAGTATACTTTTTTAAAAAGAAAAAACCTTCAATTTGTATGGCTGCCTGTGAAGGCAGGGAACCAAAGACAGGGAACAAAATACGAACCAACTCTTGGGAGAGGATACAACATTGGGGAGAGGAGGAATGGCGTATCTTGGAAGAGAGCATGATTGGCTACTGGAACCCTGAACAGGAGCACTCAGCACTGCAGCATTTTTGTTGCAGTTCCTGCTTGTTTTTATTTTTTTTATTCCTCATACTGGAAGGAGCCTCCATTATGGGGATCAAGCCTTAGTGATACCTTTCTGCCTTCTAAAAGAAAAGTATGGATAGTATGATGCACACAGCACATCATCCAATTGCATTACAGTGGATGGCATTATCCCCCAGCTGTTGGCCCTGTAAATCTGCCAGTAAGGAGGTTTAGATTGGCTCTTCCAAAGCCCAGAGGATACAAAATCTTTCAGAGCCTTATGAACTACCCTCAGAGCACAAGGGATACCTTAATAACAGTGCATCTAACGTACGAGGAAGATCTTCCAGAGAAATATCCTTTTAAGACCAATGAACTTTAGAAGGAAAAGGGGATACGAGAAAGCAGAAGAAAGAAAGAAAGAAAGAAAGAAAGAAAGAAAGAAAGAAAGAAAGAAAGAAAGAAAGAAAGAAAGAAAGAAAGAAAGAAAGAAAATCACACATCGCCACCATCAACTCTGAGTGGAACCTTGGCATTTCAGAGCATGCACAGAATTCCTTGTAGGACAAGATAGTTTGAGAGGGTATTAGTCTATTGCAGAGCATCTTTGGTCCCCCAATACACATGGTTCCAAAGGAAAGGAAAGATTGGGGTGATACCCCACATATTTGGGCAGATCTGAGACCAACCGAAGCCAGTCTCCCTTCTCAGATGGAGTGGAGTTCGAGCCAATAGTGAAAGAAGCTCCATCTCCGACCTAAATAGTTGAGACAGCCAATCAGAAATTGCTCAGGGGGATGGTCCCACCTTCCTAATGGGTTTTGACAAAAGAGCTAGCCGGTTCAGACCAGCTGGTTGTTGTAAATTAAAAAGGATGGGTGGCTGGGTGGCTGGGTTTTAAACTTGGGGAAAGGATCAGAAATAAAACAACAACAAATGCATTCTCAGGAGGGATGCAGAGTTCCAGATATTCTGAAAAGCATTGTTGGTCATATTGGAACACAACACAAACCTCACCAAGCCTGTCCCAGATTTCTTTGGAGGGCGTCACCACAGTTAAAATGGTTTAAAATCAATACACATTTTGTTGTGCAGGTAGGTTCCCAAATATTTGTTAAACACGCCCTCCATTTACCTTGCTCCTTAGGACTGGGGTTTGCTGCTGGTTCATGTACAACCCAAGAAGAATGCCAACTAGAAATGGACCATATCGGCAATAAGGTTTTGAGTAATACTCTGCGAAATACATCACAGTGGCCGTTTTCCTGCAAGCAAACGGATTATAAAAAGATTATACAGAAGGCTTGAAAGGAGAGAAAGAGCATTAACTGATAACTATTCCTAACTAAAAACATTTGGCAAATGACTCCGACGGAACGATTCTCCTGAGGTAAAATATATGAGAACCAAGTCTGAATGTTGCTGCTGTTAACAAACGTGGCATAACCCAAGTCTTCTGCTCTGAAAGGAAGTGTGATAGCACCACCTGTTTATTTGCTTCTCAAAATTCACAGGTTTTGCCTTTTTTTAAAATCGGTTGGGATAAAAACACATTAGGCAGATGAAGTGAGTCAGTCACATGAAATCTCCATTAAGGGCAATTTTCTTCTCAGGGTGCCATTCTAACTTCTGTTTCCAAAAATTCAAGAACCTCCGACATACCCCATAGCATGCAGAGAGTTACTTTCTCTTGATTAATTAGATTCCTGTCTGCGCTTTGGATCTCTCCCAGCATATTATTGTGACCTATTATTGAAGGGGGAAGTTTCCAGAACCTTACCTCATATCACGAGGATTTGCAACAGGAAGCCTGTAGAACGATGACAGCAGGGCTGTCACTGTAAAACTCGTCAGGAACAGCAAAGTCCCCAAAATTATAATTCCTTGCTTGCTCCTGCCAAAACAATAGAAATATAAGCAAAAATAGAAATATAAGCAACAGATGGGGCCTTGGGGGGGGACTTTACATTATTCATTTAAATGATAAAACACTTAATAACAAAAATCTCTAACCTTTATATTCAAAGGGTTGCTTGAGAGGGCATGTATTTCCCTGTTATAACTGAAGTAATAGTAGTTTTCCAAGGGGAAGCAGATTAATTGACACTCTAATTACCCACAGGCATGCATTCAGCTTGGAAGAAACAAAGCAACAGACCAAATGGGTTCCATTTGGTACAGTTTTCTCATGTTCTAAAACAAATTCACAGAGATACGGATGCTAAAATATAAGGTAAAGGACCCCTGGATGGTTAAGTCCAGTCAAAGGCGACGATGGGGTTGCGGTGCGCATCTTGCTTTCAGGCTGAGGGAGCTGGCGTTTGCCCATAGACAGCTTTCTGGGTCATGTGGCCAGCAGGACTAAACCACTTCTGGCGCAACAGAACACCGTGACAGAAACCAGAGTACACAGAAACGCTGTTTACCTTCCTGCTTCAGCGGGACCTATTTATCTACTTGCACTGGCATGCTTTCGAACTGCTAGGTTGGCAGGAGATGGAACAGAGCAACGGGAGCTCACCCCATCGCGGGGATTCGAACCACCAACCTTCTGATCGGCAAGCCCAAGAGGCTCAGATGAGCAGGACTCTGATCCGTGCCTCCCATGTGGGGTGGAGGGGTCTTAGATCCCTCTGGCGGCAGCAACAGCAGAAGGCTAGGCAGGCTTTTCTGGAAACTGCCATTCTTCCTTGCCCCACACCCTGTTTTAAATGTGCTATTTATATTTGACTTCACCTAGCAATGGTGTTTTTTTCTTTGAATTTTTTGTTTGTTAACTTTTTGTTAAATATGTATTCTGTAGTTGACTTCCTTTGCAATGTTTTATTTTGAAATCTTTAAGATAATATCTTAGTTTTCTGTTAATTATGTTGCTTTGACTGTATACTCTACATTTGACTATCTTCAGAAATGTTTGATTCTGGATTGTTTTGTTGATGTTTTAATATGCTGCAAACCGCTTTGAGGGTTTTTCCTTGAAAATACAAAGCGGTATAGAAATGAAATAAATCAAATAAATAAATTACGAGGAAACCTCATGGTGGATGTTCATTGCCGAAGAAATACTCACCTCATGGAAATATAGACCAGCAGAGGTGTTGTGAAATAAAACTGGAAATCATTTGCAAGATACCACGTCCATCCGTTACACTGAAAACGGGGTGGGAATGGGAAGACAAATGCATACTTTTAATATATATTATTTAAAATATATATTATGATACAATGCCCCAATAAATAGTCCATCGTACAGACTTACTGACTCTTGCCCAGCGATAAAGTTGTTGATCAGCAGTAGGTTGGCCCACCACGTTCTTCTACAGTTATCAACCTCGAGTTTCGAGAGCTCCCAAAATGTCCCCCAAGGAGCGACAGAGTAGACACCGATTAAAAGGCACAAGGAATATATATGGAGCAGCTGAAGCCTACAAACACAAGAGCAGAAGTGGTCGGGTTGCATGCAGGCACACAATTTTCAGCACGTTGTTAAACAAATTCAAACCTGATTGCATTTGCAAAGCAGACTCTCTTCCCTTAAACTTCATCCCTGCATTCCTTTGCAAGCCCAGCTCAATAGCAAACGGGAGTAATTCTCAAACTTAATCCGTTCCGGAAGTCCGTTCCAAAACCAAAGCGTTCCAAAACCAAGGCACACTTTCCCATAGAAAATAATGCAAAATGGATTAATCAGTTCCAGACTTTTAAAAACAACCCCCAAAACAGCACTTTAATATGATTTTTACTATCAAAAGAGACAATTGATCCAGAAAATGAAAGCAATAAACAATGTACTGCAGTCACAGAATCAGTCAATCAGTAGCTGAACTGGGTTCCACACAGCCACAAAAACAAAACAAAAAAAGCTGCAAAAACAGAAAGGCACAATAAATAGTAAAAACAGACAGACCTCAGTGTAACACTCAAAATGGAGCACGTTCAGCTTTTGAAAAAAGTTCCCAAACTGGAACACTTACTTCCGAGTTTGCAGTGTTTGGGTTTCAAGTTGTTTTGAGTACCAAGGCGTTTGAGAACCAAGGCATCACTGGATGTCTCTTTTTTAAAAGGAAGGAAGGAAGGAAGGAAGGAAGGAAGGAAGGAAGGAAGGAAGGAAGGAAGGAAGGAAGGAAGGAAGGAAGGAAGGATCTTTCTTGCATTTAGACTTCCTGGGAATCAGAATCATATAATTGTAGAGTTGGAAGGGACCGTGAGTGTCATCTAGTCCAGCCCCCTGCAATGCAGGAATCTTTTTGCCCAACATGGAACTTGAACCCCAAACCCTGAGATTAGGAGTCTCATGCTCTACTGACTGAGCTATGCCAGGCCTAGTGAAAAAAAGTACTTTGCAGCCGAACCGTTCCATTTAAACCATTAATCTAGCTTCCCTTCTCAGGCGAATGTTACGTTGCTGATGGAAAATTCAATGTTTTTTAAGTTCAATGTTTAAGACACAGTTATCCAACGCCATGCCTTCCACTAGAATTGCAACTTCCATCACCCCCAACCATTGGCTGATGGGAGTTCTGGCCCAACAATATCTGCAGGGTGCCACGTGTACTATCTTTGGACAACGGTAGAGGCTTCAGGCCCAGGCGCCAAATGCCTACCAGATCTCTCTATATGGCCGTTGAGTCTCTTCCTCTCTTCCCAGGACTGGCTCATTTACCAGCCCTACTCAATTTGCCTAGTTAGAATGTGTCCTTAAACTGTGATTAAGCCTGTTGTGTGCCATGATGGAGAGTTGCATGCATGTATGTGCGTGGCCTCGGTCCAGTATATCTGAAGGAGCGTCTCCACCCTCATCATTCTGCCCGGACACTGAGGTCCAGCGCCGAGGGCCTTCTGGCGGATCCCTCACTGCAAGAAGCCAAGTTACAGGGAACCAGGCAGAGGGCCTTCTCAGTAGTGGCGCCCGCCCTGTGGAACACCCTCCCACCAGATGTCAAAGAGAACAACAACTACCAGAATTTTAGAAGACATCTGAAGGTAGCCCTGTTTAGGGAAGCTTTTAATGTTTGGTGCATTACTGTATTTTAATATTTTGTTGGAAGCCGCCCAGAGTGGCTGGGGAAGCCGCCCAGAGTGGCTGGGGAAGCCCAGCCAGATGGGCGGGGTATAAATAATAAATAATAAATTATTATTATTATTATTATTATTATTATTATTATTATTATTATTATTATTAAACTGACTTCTGCATAGCTGGAATGTATTATACTGCACAAAGGAAAGTGTCACACTCATTGCTGCACCCATATTTGCCTCTGGCTCCACCCTGTGACCCTTGGAAATGGGGCTCTCAGGATGAAGAATGTTCCCCACCACTGGCCCAGGCTATTAATATGCTAATATACCCACAACTCCCTCAAACTCTTAAACAGCGGAGGCAAATATCACCTCAGGTACCAGCATGGCTAATGACAAATGACTTTCTTCATGCCCATTTTGCTAAATGGATCAAACCCTCACAAACGGTTACCGGAAAAATCGGCGCCACAGGTACTTTACTGTGAGGCGAAAGGTGATCCGTTTTTCAGAGAGATTCAACATGTTCAAAAAGGACTGGCAGCTCAAAAAGCCACTGAGGAGAAAAAGAACTGAGGTTTAATTGCCTGTTCTAAAATGCCTGTCCTTCAGTTTCCTTTCCAAACAGAGGTATTCAAAGTGACGAAAAGAAACAAGCCCCCCCAAAATTAAAAATAAACTCAAATGCAATAATACAGGAAAACACACAGCGTTACAATGTTGTAATACCCAAAACTAAATAGCCAGAATGAAGAAAATGAAGTAGAATGAAGTAGACATCACAATGTAATAAGCAACTGACTCAAAATCCTGTTGAAAAATATATGTCCTCAGACATCATGAAACAGACAAGGAGGGGGTGCAGTTTGTGTGATCACAGCAGTCGGTGGTGAAGGTGCCAGTTCAAACAACCAGGGATCCCACGCAATCCTGGCTGTCTGAGCTCACCAGCAGTCCCATGTGATCCCTATGGAAGGGATCCCATAGGGGCAAGGTGTGAACCCATGGGGCAAGGTGAGGCAGTTGCCTCAGGGCAGCAGGTTCTGGATAGATGGGTAGCAGATCTGGCCTCCCTCCATGGAGTCTGCCCTCGGCTTGTTGGCCTCTGTTGCCACCATGCACCTTCTCCCCCAGGGGCGGGCGGGTCAAGTAGGTGAGCAGCAGAGGCAGGCAGCATGGACTACCAGCAGGATCTATTGTCCTACAGATCCTGCATGAATAAAACACCTGTTGCTGTCCAATGCTTCTTCAAATAACTACCAGGGAATAATTCTCATGTTCCACCTTTATAGACTTTGCAAGGTTCACTACCATGAGATGTTAGATGGTTATTTTTTTATTTAAAAATAATAATAGAGGGAGAAAAACGTCTAATAACATCTGACTTAAAGGTAAAGGTAAAGGTACCCCTGACCGTTAGGTCCAGTTGCGGATGACTCTGGGGTTGCGGCGCTCATCTCGCTCTATAGGCCAAGAGAGCCAGTGTTTCTCTGCAGACAGCTTCTGGGTCATGTGGCCACAGTGGCGTAGCGTGGGTTGTCAGCACCCGGGGCAAGGTAAGTAATTTGCGCCCCCTAACCCGTGGATTTGCGCCCCCTAACCCGTGGATTTGCGCCCCCTAACCCCCAGATGTTGCGCCTGGTGCGGCCGGGCCCCCCCTGCACCCCCCACGCTACGCCACTGTGTGGCCAGCATGACTAAGCCACTTCTGGTGAACCAGAGCAGCGCACAGAAACACCGTTTACCTTCCCGCTGGAGCAGTACCTATTTATCTACTTGCACTTGACATGCATTCAAACTGCTTGGTGGGCAGGAGCTGGGACCGAACAATGGGAGGTCACCCTGTTGTGAACTGCTGGCTTTCTGATCGGCAAGCCCTAGGCTCTGTGGTTTAGACCACAGCGCCACCCGCATCCCCTAACATCTGACTTACCTGATGAGAAAAAATGTGTCAACGCCTAAATAAAATGGTCCACTTAGAGAAAATACGTAAACAGGGCTTTTAAGCACTTTAGCTTCCCATTCCAACTCATTATCTGTGGTAACATATAAGGAAGAGAGAGAGAGAGAGAGAGAGAGAGAGAGAGAGAGAGAGAGAAACAGTCAGGAGAAATTTGGAAATCTACTTAACTCAAGCATATCTCTGCAAACGAAGAGAAACATGTAACAAATCAGGTCCAATTGTGTCTATGTTTTTTTTAAAACATAAGTTCCCTTCCTCTCACTTAATACCTTTCCAAAGCAGTTTACAAATATTAGGAGTTCAAATAATGAGTCTTTGAATGTTCAGGCTATGGCATTCATACAGTACTTTATGTTAGGCTAGACTTTGCAAATAAAGTGTCCTACTGACGTTTTCATGTCTCTTGGAAGCTTACAGGAACTATTTGTTAGACAGAGGATGTTTTGAAATGTTAGAAGTGCTGCTCCTCTCCAGCTAAAAGGGATGAGTGTGTGTGCCTGTCTGGAAGATTGAAATATTGGATTGAAATTGGGGCAACCCAGGAAACAATCACACAACCTCCTGTGCCCATTCAAAGGCGAGGAAGAAACGAAACAAAACACACTGTAGTGTGATTGTCCTCCTTGAAGACTGAGGTGCTGGAATGAAAATTGGCATGTGTCTGGTGTCACTAGATGGAACTAGATTTAGTTATATCTGGGACACTGAGTCAGCAGTGTCCTGTTGTTGGTTTGTTCTTGTTCAAGATAGACAATGAAGTTCTTGTCAAAGTTCTTAACTGCTGTGCCCTTAATCCTTCTTTTACAGAATGTATGTTGAGGAAACCCTTCCAAATTTTATTGATTTACAACATTTATATCTCACATTTCCAAAATGTCCAAGGCAGCCAAGAAAGACAAAGAAACACACTATATCTCAGAGGTGAGGAGAACTCACGGCCTTCTAGATATTGTTGTACTCCAGTTCCCATCAGCCCTGGCTAACAGCTTCAGTGGATGGGGATTATGGGAGTTGGAGTTCAGCAACATCTGGAGAGCCACAGGTTCCCTGCCTCTGAAATTACACACACACACACACACACACACACACACACACACACACACACACACACACATGGAGGGAGAGAAACACACAGAGAGAAATAGAGGAAAGCTGTGAAATCCTATCAACCAAAGTTCAGAAGCAAACAGGTCTTCCAGAGTGTGGAGGAAGAACATCAGATTCTTCTCTCTGAAGCAGAGAATCACAAAGTTTTGGTTTGGTCACTGAAAAGGTCCTTTCCAGTTCAAACAGCAGTTCAGCCTCTCTATAATCATTCTTAAAGAACCCAAGAAAGATGTGAAATGCACTGAATGAGATATATCAAGTGAGGACTCTTGTTGTTCTTTACAACTCTCTATTGAACAAATCTCATTGCCTCTACATAACTGATCGCCCTGTCAAAAAAAGAGAAAAAAACCCCAGGCCAGGGCTGTTTAGCAGCAAGTCACAGCCCATGAACCACAATCCCGAGTGTCAAATATGGAATAAAACAGCAGTTGAAATAAGTAGTGAGTTCATTTAGAGAACACTGTGTTTCCTTTAAAACAGGAATATATCTGCCTTTGTAGCTTCAGCTCCTACCTAAATTCTGCCATGCTGTCATTTGACTTGTATGCCCAGAAATTACCCACAAGAGACTCAGCGCTCTGATACCATTTAAAGCCAAGGAGACTTCTTTACAGGGTTTCATCAGCCAAATGGTTGGGAGATGGTTTTGCAAGGAAAAACACTTCAGAACGCAGTCCAAGGTACCTAAGAATATTAAAGCAGCAGAAATTAATTCATTATACCATGTAGATTATACGTGTTCTGCCAGGTAGAGTGAAGAAATAGTCCTTTTTCAAAAGCAGGTACGCACTTAACTCCGTGGGGCTTACTTCTGAGTAGACATGCATGGGATTGTATTTTAAGATTGGCAGATGATGGGGGATAATTAATGGACAAACAGCTTCCAAAACAAACAACAGTGCTTTTCTTCCAGCTTCATAGGCTGCAGTTGGAGTCACATCCATTTGCAAAGGGAAAGCCTGTGCAAAGATTATTGCTAGCCCCACAGGACTTCCCTCTTCTCTGCTCCGGAGGGTCGGGGGGAGAAACTCAGAACAGATTTGAGGGGGGTGCGAGCGGAGGAGAGATGGAGATGGTTCCTTGGTGCTACACGGAATACAACTCAATACCTTTCAGAATTTGTTCTGTATAGATTGCCACATGACACAGAATTTTTAATCCTCCTAAAATTATCCTGATCCTGAACTCAAATGAACCCTGTGGGAGTTGAAGATTTCAGGGCTGGCTTTCTCCCACCTCCTTGTCCTCTATTCCCTCTGTTGCCTTTCCTACTATCTCAAAATAGATTGTAATCTCCTCGGGACAGAGACCTGTCCTCCCCACACCCCGCACTCTGTGATGCTACCAGCTCACAGTAGGTGCCATAAAAATAATTACTGTACCAACATCACCATTAATAATAATGCAATCCCTACTTTGCTTTGAACCATCAAATGCGGCCAATGCTGCTGATGCAGGTTCATGACTATGTTTCCTCTCTGTTTTTGATTCACTTGCATCTCTTGCAACGAAAGATGTGCTCCCGTAATTTGCAGGAGGCAAACCGTCCGACGGCAATTCATTGCGCTTAGCCTTCTCCCATACATCAGCGGTGTAAATGGTTCCGATGATTGGCAAGATGATGAAGGAAACGCTAACAAACCTGGAAGGGAAATAGAAGTTCATTACTGCAGAGTGACTCTCGCTCCTGAGAGGCACGGTCTTCAGGGTCAGTTTCACGGCTGGGCTGAGACGTCCGCGGTCAGTACTTACAAACAAACCGCTACAAACACATCAATAGGGAAAAGGTTCTTAGCGCATCTGGCCACCGTCGGGAACGAGGCCGTTGAATTCACAGCGAACAGAGACGGAAAAGGCAATAGGAAAGAGATGGTCTTGAATTTAAATACACCTGTCAAAGGAAGAATAAGTTAATAATTTCACGGTCAGGACAATGGAGCCTTTTGTGATCACAATTTTTACCAGCTTGTTCAACGGAGTAAATGGAAACATTTGCTCTTTTAAGTCCCATAAAGAGTTTCTATTCGGCACAAAGGTTTTAATGCACATTTCCCAAAAAATTATAAACTTCTAGTGGCCTTAGGAAATGAATCTCTCACATGAATTCCCTTGGTTGTTTCACCTTCCTTGCAGAAATATGGAAGAAAAGGAGTTGGTATAAGCCCATGAGAGGTCAGTTTAAGGGCCAAATTGCAGTGACCTAGGTCTTAGAACCTGAGGTCTGCTAAATGTTGTTGGACCCAGCCAGCACGGCCAAGGGTCAGGGATGATGGGATATGGAGTTCTTCAGCTGTTGGAGGGTGACAGGATGGGGGAGGCTAGCATACAGCGCAATCAGAAAAATAAAAGTTTCCATTCTCCCTTTCAAAAGTACTTATAATGTTGTTTTTCCTGTTCTTTTCAAAGAACAAAGAGGCCAATGAAAAATGAGAAGGAAGAAAAATAGGAGTAACGACTTAAGCACATTGCAGGATTCCCCAAAAATAGACCAGAGGCAATTGTATTTCATCCAGCAGAGCCTTACTGCTTTTTAATGGGGGGACACAGGGGTACTCGTACCCCTAAACATTTTGTGAAGAACTTATAATAAGACTAAACTTTAACATTAAGCATACAGAACACCACACCAGAAGAAAGAGATAGAAAGAGAAAGTAAACCCAGGCTCCTTCTGGACTATTAATATAGTCAGCATGACCCTGACAGAAGAGATAATAGAACCAGTTTAAACCACCTGTACTCGGCTTCTCGGAAGGAATAACCCAAACACCAGAAACCTTCTGCTTGTTTCTTTCACATAGAAATAAACCTTCCAGAACCCTCTTGAACTAAGCAGAACAGGAAAGATCTCTACACATCTGATCAATACTTTCTGTACTAAGAAATGAAAACTGACAGTTATCTGTGGAAATGGGGTGTTATTTATTTTTAGATAGTAAGCAAGGGAGCTTTGAGGGAGAGCAAAAGTAGATCCATCTAGGTACACACTTTAGCCTGTTTGTAATGTCATGTTAAACCACAAACAAGGTTTGACTATGGTTTATGAACATCATGCTGGTGCACGAAGTCTGCACTATTCTGCTTCGGGTTGCGCTAGGAGCAACAAACCATAACCCTCGGCTTGCCAAGTCATCTGAATGCAGACCCGTGGTTTATTTCTCTCCAAACTTATATGTTTAATTACCAGATGCATGTACTGACATTAATGTTTCTGTGTTGTGAATGGATGGTGGCTCATGGTTACTATTAGTATTCTCCATATATTATTTCCTTTTCTTTATTTTCTTTAATAATCCCCCCCTTTGTTTTCTTTGTTTAATCTGCAAATAATAAAACTCATGTTAAAAAGCATGAGTGGCGGTTTACACACGGTGTGTGAACTCAAGACACGTTTCATAAATCCACACACATTGGCTCTTCAGTTTCACCTACAAGATGTTATACAGCAACAAGCAACAAAATCACAGTCAATTTACCTAGCATGGCCAGTGCCGTAATTTCTTCTTCGTGGCAGGAACTGGGGGCACATAATCCATTGTAGTAATCGATTCTGTCCTAAGAAGTAGAATGCTTTTCAGTTCTCTTGTTGCAATAGGTTTAAGAGAAAATAGAGATACTGGCAAAAGTAGACAAATAGAGTAGATACCCAAGATGCACTGATTTCAAGGGCATTCTGGCAAAACTTGAAAAATACTGAGATTCTGCACATCAGCGGGACAAGAAGATTCCCCAGAGGCCAGGCTGTCATGCAGCCGGGGACAGTTACGGATCTGCTCTGGGGTTTAAAAGTACAGCCCAAGACATTTTGCTGCCTGTGGTGCAATAAGAAATGGTGCCCCTTGCCCACTCCCTGCCAGTAAAAATGCAACCCCAGTAAATTAAAAAACTAACAATTCGCTGCTCTTCCCTGACACTCAAAATGAACTGTCTGAAGGGGCTGAAGTCAAAGTAGGAAAGCCTGCTAAAAATCCTTCTTTCTGTATAATTATTAAAAGTTACAGGACTTGCCAGTTAGGTATGAATTCCATTTGTATCCTGAGCTTTTTATCCTCAGAATAAACCTGTAGCCTAGAAGGTAGTGCTTTGCTCACGTATGGGAAGGCATTTGAGACCAGGTATTTAAGATTTTAATTTAGCAGAGCTCTAACAAACGGCAGAGATAATGACTGCTGTTAACTTCCTTAATTTATTTTAGGATTCCTGCCTAATTTTGGATTATACCCTCTCCCCTAGAAGTCCCCCTATTTCATTCCACATTAGTCAGCGTGTGCCCCAACCTTCCAGAGCAGTTTTTAAGGAGTACAGGGTGCGGAGAGGAGGAGACAGGACACTTTCCACCTATGAAATTCCTTAAGGTAACTTATCCTCACCTTAGAATATTACCTCTGTCTTCACCAATTTTACCTCTGTCTTCACATGGAGTCTCTCTCTTTTTTTTGCTGAAGAACCTTTGGGAGTTGCCCTTCCAACACAGTCATTCAGCCAACCCAAAGTAGGTCACACACCTGCTGTACTTGGAGTTTGCAGTACTGCCCTCGGAATCTTCCGGAAGGTGCCTCAGCAGAAATGCATTCAGTGTAAGATCCCAGTCTGTCCACATTCCCACCAAGGACATTGCTGCCAGGTTTCCCAACAGAATCGTACACTGTGAAATCAAAGCAAGGATGCTGGGCAAACTACACATGGTCCACCCATAAACTGACCAAAGGAAGGATGCAATGAAAGGAAGGGGACCAGAGGCATTTTGGGGGAAATGAGAAGGTTCAGCTGCCTGCACCCACCGCTACTCTGCCAAATGCTTTGGTTGGAATGGTCCTAGGTAAAGGTAAAGGGACCCCTGACCATTAGGTCCAGTCATGGCTGACTCTGGGGTTGTGGCGCTCATCTCGCTTTACTGGCCGAGGGAGCCGGCGTACAGCTTCCGGATCATGTGGCCAGCATGACTAAGCTGCTTCTGGCGAACCAGAGCAGCGCACAGAAACGCCGTGTACCTTCCCGCCAGAGCGGTACCTATTTATCTACTTGCACTTTGACGTGCTTTCGGACTGCTAGGTTGGCAGGAGCAGGGACCGAGCAATGGGAGCTCACCCCGTCGTGGGGATTCGAACCGCCAACCTTCTGATTGGCAAGTCCCAGGCTCTATGGTTTAACCCACAGCGCCACCCGGTCCTACTTTTTACTAATTTGGTTATTTATACTTGCATTCTGATACCCTAGGACATGGTAGTTAAGGATGGGTTCCCCAAAGCTGGCATTAGCCTGGGGATGTAGCAAAGGGTCCTGATCTCTTACATCTGCCTTAGAGAAGAAGTTATGCCTCTCCCTGAATACACAGAGAGATAGAGACAACCACTGATATTCAGCCTAGTTAATAGTTGTGTAGGAAAATGCATCACCTGGGTGATTATTCTTACCCAACTGCAATGAAAAAGTAACGGCAGTGAAATTCTTCCATCCGGCAAAGAGATGGAGAATTCTGGTGGTCATTAAGACCATGATGGCCACAAACACACCAACTTCCAAAAGGTGTCAGTCTACCTAAAATGACATTATTGGTGACTGGCAGGACACAGTCTGTTGTCAGACAAGTCCCACCCGGGTCCAAACCCCTTAAAAATGGACTGCGGCCAAATGGTCCCTGTCCCACAAATCCCATCCAATGACTGCTACACATGAGTAGACCAGAAGCCTGTGTGTAAGCAGGTGTATTCGGATAGACTTAAACGGAAAGGTTCCTTGAAGCAATATTCTGCCTCTTCTGCTTGTCTTCTTCCTTACTTTTTTATTAATAATAAACTTCATAAAATTTGGCTGGTGCAGTCTTGAGCGCCTTTTTTGCAGAGCCTCAGGGTTAGTCTAACCCCCCATGCACCTAGCCCATCGGTCCAGGCTACATTTTTGTATGAGAGGGAGTTGGTTTCTGGAGAGTGACGGATGAGCCGGATGCTATATCTGTTTCCCTTTTAAGAATTTGCCTTGGAACCCAGAAAGCATTCTTGCCTGGGCCAAAGTGTTCCTAAGGGGGGTGAGATGGTAGCTTACTTGTGGAATTCAGCCGGAAGATTGGAGGACAAAACAAAAATTACCGTAGTTTTCGCTCTATAAGACGCACCAGATCACAAGACGCACCTAGTTTTTGAAGGAGGAAAACAAGAAAAAAAATATTCTGAATCTCAGAAGCCAGAACAGCAAGAGGGATCGCTGCGCAGTGAAAGCAGCGATCCCTCTTCCTGTTCTGGCTTCTGGGATAACTGCGCAGCCTGCATTCACTCCATAAGACGCACACACATTTTCCCTTACCTTTTAGGAGGGAAAAAGTGAGTCTTATAGAACAAAAAATACGGTAGTTGGTTCTGCCTGTCATTGGCTCTGGGTACAATTACTGTTGGTCTTCCTGATGTTCACTCTAACCTTTCCAATGGACAACAACCACCTCAGCTAATATCCTGATTGCCGCTTTAATTATACGTATTTGAAATACTTTTTAAAGCCACACCAAGAATCCCAGTTAGCAGGTGTGGAGATACATATTTCAAATAAATTAACAGGCCAAGAAAACTCAAGCAAGCACACTTTTAAAATATTCTACTTACTCTTTACAGCGTAAGCTTTGGGTTCTTCAGCATTCAGGTCAGAAAGGAATTCTGCGACGTCTTCCCAACATCCAAGAGTTATATTTATTGCAACAGAAGCCAAGGGCAGTAAAAGAAGCAGGAGGAGTTTGAACCCAGAAGCCATTTCTACACCTCATTTACCTCTAGACTTCTCCCTTTAGGCCTGGTGGTATATATAAGGGCCTCAAGCCAGTTGCCTTAGGTGAGAAGACAAGGCAACCGCGTCTTAATTGAAAAAGGATCACTTCGCCTTGCAAAACAGATGCAGTGCTGTGGAAATTGCACAAATAGCATGAAAAAGGCTCTTTGCGCCTCAGTGTTTTCTCAGCTTGGATGTCTTGCTTACTTCCTCTGTGCTTTTTAAAATCACCTGCTGCAATTTGTTACAGAGATCAAGGCAGGTGATTGTTACCTTTCCATGGTGCTCTCTCACCACAATTTCAGAACTATCACGAAAGTATACACTTCCGAAAATTCGACATAGGATTACATACAAAGCTACAGACCAAGAATATATCTGAATGAACATATTTGACTGCCTAAAAATGTACTTGATTGTGGTGACAGGGATAAAGATTCTGGTTTAGAACAGTGTTTTGTCTTGGAAGACTGCGATAATGGGAAGGCCATACAAATATAAACAAAACAACAACAATGGAAAGAGTCTTGTAATAAAAAGGTAACCTTTATTATTCCATTCACTCTGTACAAAAAAACCCCCAAAATAAAACACCATCACCTCATAGTGACTGCCCATTTGTTACACAGGTCAAAAAGTGCACATCGACAAGCGTGAGGCTGTAAGAGGTACACAGTTTCTTTTTTTAAAAAAGTTTTAAAAGGCAGTGACAAGCTAGTATACATCACTGACAGAAGTGTAACAGGATCCTGCATATTCAGCTACAGGGTAGAATCAAGACGTTCCCCATAACCTCCCGATATTTGATGAGTACAAAAAGAGGGAGAAAAGGAATAACAAGCATTCACTGGTCATCATCAACGAAGCGAAGAACAAATAATGTTCAGCTACTGAGAACTCGTTTTGCTTCTGACAGAATATCCGGGGGAAACGTTAGAAGATGGCAAGGAATCTGGAGGCACCTTAAAGACTAACACGGCTTTCTTGCCAACAGAGTGTTTTGGGCTACAGCTCAGTCGGTAGAGACTCTTAAATCCCAGGGTTGTGGGTTCGAGTTTTACGTTGGGCAAAAGGGGGTTGAACTAGATGGCCCTCATGGTCCCTTCGAACTCTCCGGTTCTATGGGTTCTAACTCCCATCAGCCCCCTGCCAATATAGACTTTGCCAGCTGGGGCTGATGGGAATGGAAGGCCAAAACATCTGGAAACCTCCAAGCTGGCAACATATGATTCAGGTGCCACACAAGGCTTTTGGATATTTTTTTGCTGCAAAAGACTTAACACAGCTACTACCCCCTTTGGACACCAGTGGATCAGTATTTCCTCTGCTCAATAAATAACGGAATATCACAATTCTTTAGGGGCAAAAGAGAGGTGGGAGGGGGAGCCCCACATTTATTTACATACAACATGTGTCTTCATACAAGTAACTATGGACAAAATGTATAATTCCCGAGAGCAGCGACGCCTTCCCTTGGTTTTCAAGAATGGAACGTTTAACTACAGTATAATCATGCAGTTTTCTTTCTCTCTCTCCCCCTATACATACATACATATATATATTTATATATACATACATACATACGTACATACACTGAACATTTTGTTTTCAATGTGTTTCCCCCCCCTCTAAAAAAGTACAAAATTGGGTTCAGGGAATACATATGTGGTATAAAAGCAACCCACAAAAATCCAAACTAGTGTAAGAACCTCTTCTGTACGTCCATAAAAACACGAGTTATCGATAGAAGGTACATTCTGAGGTGTTTCCCACCTCCAAAAGCACCATACTTTCCAAAGAGGAGATTGACAGTGTTTAGGAAATGCAAATCAAAAGGTGCTAAATTAACAGGTTTATGCCACAAGAGGAGGAGGAGGAGAAGAAGAAGAAGAGTTTGGCTTTGATATCCCGCTTTATCACTCCCCTTCAGGAGTCTCAAAGCGGCTAACAATCTCCTTTCCCTTCTTCCTCCCCCACAACAAACACTCTGTGAGGTGAGTGGGGCTGAGAGACTTCAGAGAAGTGTGACTGGCCCAAGGTCACCCAGCAGCTGCATGTGGAGGAGTGGGGAATCAAACCTGATTCACCAGATTACGAGTCTACCGCTCTTAACCACTACACCACACATAGTGCAAGATTGCTAACCTGCCTCCGAAGGGTGTCTCCTGTTAACAGCCACACAAATCCAACAATGTGGTGCAGCTGGCTTGTACGCAGAGCACCTCAGGCGCACGTTCTGTCACAAACCAGGGGGAGCTTTTCGCACATGAGGCCTCTGTACGGAGCATTTGCCAGCCCAGGAGTAAACGGATACACTGGCGGCGGTTTGATTAATTTCTGCAGACACCTGGTTCGTGGCCACCAGCTGCACTTTTGCACTTTTTGCAAGTTGACTTATATATACAGTGGTACCTCAGGTTACATACACTTCAGGTTACAGACTCCGCTAACCCAGAAATAGTACCTCGGGTTAAGAACTTTGCTTCAGGATGAGAACAGAAATCGTGCTCCAGTGGCGCAGCAGCAACGGGAGGCCCCATTAGCTAAAGTGGTGCTTCAGGTTAAGAACAGTTTCAGGTTAAGAAGGGATCTCCAGAACGAATTAAGTACGTAACCAGAGGTACCACTGTATTTTGCAGGCATCTCGGGGCTGATTTTTTTGTAAGAGGCACAGAATAATCTTGTGGGTGTCTGTTAAAACTTGCATGGGGATGTGAGTGTGCGGCATGGACAAATGCACGGAGAAAGCTGCCTTAAATGCTGAAAATAAAAACTAGAAGATCTTAAGATCTAGTCCAGCATCCTGTTCTCACAGTGGCCAACCAAATGCCTATGGGAAACCTGCCAGCAGAAGAGTACTCTCCCCTTCTGCAGTTTCCAGGAACTGGTATCCAGAAACACTATTGGCGTCAACCATGGTGACAGAGCAAAGCCACTGAGGCTGGAAACCACTGACAACCTTCTACAAATCCTTGCTAACTCCATAACCATGAGATCTAGCAACGTGGTGTGTATTTTTAAATACAGGCCACCAGCTTCCCCATTAATCTCAAATACACCACGTAACACATTTTGGTAGAGAATTTGGGCGATCTGGGAACTGCATAACACTGATTTAACACTATTTGAGACTCTGGGTGCAATTCAGAGTAGACGAGAGTGTACGTTTAGTGTAGAGAGTCCCCACGTTCAAATCTTGCCTTAAATATGAGCTCTGTCCACGCACATGCAGCCATCTGCAATGTGGGGATGATAATAATAATAATAATAATAATAATAATAATAATAATAATAATAATACTGACCTACCTTACAAGGCTGTTGTAAGGATTACTGAGATAATTTATGTGAAGCACTCTGAACACTCCAAAACATTTTCTAATTGCTGGTATGGTCCAGAACCTTTAAGAAATCTATGAGATGTGTGAATTACACAGCAGGCCTCGTTCTTTTTCATTTTTTTTAAAAAAAGAAATTACATTTTAGCTGCAAAATTAGAACTACTATGTAGGTAGTATTATTCACGTATAGAACAGTTTCATTATTCAGAGTGCTTCATGGTCCTTCATCTTTATGTGATGCAGCATGGTACTATACGATGGCGCTCTGAAAAAGACTCACAGTGCTCAAATAGTACCCTTTCCATCTATCACCTTGGCAACATACCTCTCAGTTCATATTTCTGCGATTGCTTGCCCCTGAATGCATTTCCTCCTCATATATGTAAACCGAGAGGCTAAAACAAGCTGAAAGCAACAAAAAGAGGTGCTTGGCTTATGTCTGTGTTAACCAGAAGGCAAACAACCTTGCAAATAGTAACCGTGTAGTTCAGAATTCCAAACTTTACTCGAGTAATTGGAGAGCGAGACCAAGAGACTGTGAGGAAGGAAGGGCACGTGAAGCTGAAACTCACTAGGTGGCCAATTCAGAGGAACACACTAGAAATCAGCTCACTCCTATGTATTCCTAAGTGCACAAACCGACCATTGCAAACCAGAACCATCCTCAAATACACATTAAAGCATTGACCTGGTTTGCACATAATGCTAAACCATGGTTTCCTGAACAATGGCATAGTGTTA
This sequence comes from Podarcis melisellensis, assembly GCF_964234715.1. NCBI lineage: Eukaryota > Metazoa > Chordata > Lepidosauria > Squamata > Lacertidae > Podarcis > Podarcis melisellensis. The sequence continues at coordinate 48,383,298 of NC_138543.1, forward strand.
TGTGTGAAGCCTGCCCAGCAGCTTAATTGTATTTTGGTTTTCTATTTGTTTACTTCTACCAGCAAAACACAGTCTGAAGCAATGGTTAGTTGCTAGCTTACGAACATTTGGTTTGTTTTAGATCTGGCATTACATATGACTCCAGTGCCCTTCCTCAATCATAGTTTGTTTGGCCACCCTGTCTCAGAAGCTCATCAATCATTAAGAGTTCACTCAAGCCTCAGATTAAAACACAGCACCAGAGGCAAGTCCCATTGCTTGCTATGAAGGTAGCTCACACAAATTCAGGCCTGCATTATGTATACGCTGCATCAACAAAAACTGAATTCTGCCACCTGTGTAAGTGATGAAAATTACTTATACTCATATACCTTGCATGATTTAAAATGTCTCTCCTAGTCACAGCGAGTGGCAAAGAACCACCCTATACACAGGAACACTATTTCCTAGTGGCTAGAGCCTAGCTGCAGGAAATCCTTTTCATACTGTCCTTTGGCTTCTGAGAATGTAACAGCCATCCTCTGAGAACTAGAGAGTTGCTTTAAAAAGAGTAAAACAAGAGTATTTCAAACGATACAGGATTCTGTGCCAGGTGCCCTCTTTATAACAACTGCTTAATACTGTTTATGCAACAGAACTGCTGAATATGTTAAGAACTGCTGCTTTCTACACACAGCACTGCACTAAATCCCTCGTTCCCACAGTCCATGCTATTCCCAAATCACATAACAGGAACCGATATAAGAACACCATGGTTTGCAAGGCTCACTGTCTTGTGGTTACACTACCGGCCCGATCTTTAGAGCAGCCTTCCCTGTGGTCCAGATCATTACAACTCTCAGCATCTCCCAGGGCTGGGCCTTGCTGGCTGAGACTGATGGGACTGTGCCAGCTTTGGCAGGTGGGAAGGGCAAACCCCCCTGTGCATTATATGATGGACAGGTGGGCTGCCCTACCCACCTGTCCAAATCCCTTGTCCTTTGCTTTAAGACTTCCCATGTGAGCATGGGAAAGTGGGGACTGAGCGCTCTTTGCAGAACTCTACCCGGAAGAGGAAGGCAGCTCTAGGAAGCCTCCCAGATTCCTGGTTGTGCATTTTGGTGTCCGATCTAGTCTACGTTTCAATAAGCAATGGAAACAAAATCTGTAGGAGAGGGAAGCAAATCCTTGGCAGCCTCAGTTAAAGCGAATCAGGTAGCCGGTGACAGAAAAGACCCTTTTTTCTGCCTGAGATCCTGGTAAAGCTGTTGCGAAACAAGAGGAGACAATACTGAGCTAAATGGATGCATAGTCTGACCTACGGGGTGTTAGCTTTTCAATGGGGGGCAACAAATTTATCCTACGCCTCCAAGCACCTGATCTGACATAAAACTGGCCTAACCCTACCATATTATGCAAGCATCCAGGCTTCAGCCTTCTCCGTCAAACAAAATAGACATCATTTCATGGGCTTTTCAATGTAGTGTTTAAGAAATGACACAGCGCACGATCCTTCTCCCTGCCTCTCCACCATTGTAAACTCAATTCACAGTACTCTACATATTTGTTTAACTGGGAGCAGGTAAGCAGCAAAATACTGAAGCACCTCAACAGGGCTTTCGAAAGAGTCCAAGGATCTCTCTCAAAAGCGCAGTGGAGGAGAGCAAAAGAGCATGATGCTTAAAACACAAGCAGCTCAGACCCTCCAGGGGATTCCTTACACGTAAGCAGTGATGAAAAGGAAGGATAGCGCTTTGGGGCTGCTCCCATTATTTCAGGGGGGCTTTTCTGCAGGAAACTGCAGCTGGGTTCTGTAGCCAATGTGTTGTCTACACATGTGTTGTCTACACGGAAATGCCCTCTCACATTAATATGGGAAGATCTTCCAAAAAAGCACCTCATGCAAGAGGCCATAATAAAATTATTCTAAATCCTCCTGATCTTTAAGAACGTTATTTGGGGGCATAAATCCAGTGGACCACTCAGTAACTACAAAGCAACCAGACAAACAAAAAAGCGACTTGCCTTTCATTTATCTTCTTTTAACTTTTGCTTTCTAGTGCACTTTTGTCAATCCTCCCCTGGGTGTATATATATATATTCGTAGGCTTCCTCGTGACTTCAATGCTGAGGTGTGTGAGCCACCACAATGTGCAACGTTTCCACACACACAACGCTGGAAATTTCAGAAATTCTAGGTCGTGGGCAGTCCAATGACACATGGTACAGCTCCTTACCATCCCAGAATTAACCACGGTTTCCAGGAAGGATGATGGTAACATGGAAAAGAGCTGGGGGAATCATGTGACCTCTAGCATGATCATAGAGTTATGGGACAGACGGGCGTGTTCCCTTGATGTTTTAGTGACATCAGAAAGGGACCACCCCCACAAAGCGGTTTAATGGAAACCTAAGCAATGCCCTAATATGAAGAACTCTGTTTTAAAACAAACTTGCTGTCCGGAAAAAACAAACAAAAACAACTGACCAAAACCTAAAAACAAAACGAAACAAGGATTTCCCACTAAATACCAATACCAACACATAACAAAGAGTATAAAAATTATCTGTTTAAATATATACAAACTCTGTTCAACTCAAATACTGCTTTATTTCACGTGGAGTGTTGTTTTTTTTAAAAAAAAGTCTTTAGGGGGGTTATATATATCTATGTATATATATATTTCTCTATATATCTCTCTCTCTAGCGATGAGGTGAAGAAGATATTATTTTCGGTACAGAATATATTGCAACAGCGTGTGAAGAGCTGTTATCTCCATTGTGTGGCAGGTTTTCTGTACCAAAAATGAATGAATGAAAGAAAGAAAGGTCAGTCACGTTCTGAAGTAGAGAAGGCTTCTTCTTCTTTCTCTCGCTTTTGGGATATGCGTGTGGGGTGGGAGGGATAGGCGGGTCATTTTTCAGACGAGCTCATTCTTTTGGATTTAATGAAGGCCATTCCATGTGTTCGCATGTGGGTGTTTAAGGCCGCTTCTGTTTCAAAGGTCTTTGCACAAACTTTGCACTTCCTGTCGGACACGGCACTGTCAGACGACTCCTCCTCGCGGCTGGGCTTGTTCTCCTGTTGGCTGTCTTCCCCTGACCCATTCTGTTTCGAGACGGGCTGGGGCTCCTTCAGCTTGTGTACGATGAAGAGATGCCGGGAGAGGGAGACGTGGGAGGTGTAGCAGAGGCCACATTCCCTGCACTGGTACGAAGAGCCGTCAGATTTGTGCTGGGGAATATGTTCGTGGAACTGAAGGAGGTTCTCGGTCGTGAAGCCGCAGACTGCGCACTTGTGGACTTTGAAAACGTTGATCTTTAGCTTCTTCAGCGGCTGAGTGATGGCGCCTCGAGGGGGCCTGAATTCCAGCACAGGCTCTTCCAATTTACGCTTCGGACTGGGAACCTGAAGTTGGAACAAATCAGTTTTAAAATAAACAACCCAGCTACGATCATGTAGCTGTTCTCATGAATGTTCACTGCTTCTGCACTAGAAATAAGTGTGTGCATTGAGCCAAGGAATCAGCCAACTGGGAAGCACTTCTTGACACAATGCACAATTTAACTTATGGAATTCTCTGCCAAGGTTCGTGTTTGGGGTGGTGATGGTTACTACCTTAGATGGCTTTCAAAAACATAGTGGTGTATCCGACACAGAGGACAGGTTTTACAGCGACCGTTATTTATTTACAGTGGACGCTCGGGTTGTGAACATGATCCGTGTGGGATGCACGTTCTCAACCTGTGCATCTGCGCACACTCGGGTCACAATTTGGTGCTTCTGCGCATGCGCTGAAACCCGGAAGTAACCGTTCCGTTACTTCCAGGCTCAGCACGGTGCACAACCCAAAATTGAACAACCCAAAGCGTCTGTAACCCCAGGTATGACTGAACTTCCATTCACATGCCACCCTTTCTTCCATTATGGAACCCAAAGCTTCCATGCCTGCTTAGCATCAACAGGCTAATGGTCTCACCAGGGTGTGTTTTTTCCAGCCAGAGCCCCCAAACAACAACTCCTGGCGCTGAGTCCTGGCACGAACTAAAGTCCAAACGAAGGACCTTTCTCCTCCTCCTTCCCCCTCACCCCCCAAAACTGACATGGCCATGCCATTGCTCCTCAACGTGGGCAGAGGCAGCGGTGGGCGATGCCAAAGCCAACCCAGAAGGCATTCCTTCTTCCTCCTTGCTCCGGCTGCTCTAGTAGGAGGCGGCACAGAGGCCTGCGGAGCTGGAGGAAGCGAGGAGAGAGGGGAAGCCAGGCTGTGGCATGAGGGGATTACTGTGAGGAGGAGGAGGACGAGGAGGAGGAGGAAGAGGAGGCAGGATGGCTGAGAGGGGGGCCTCCCTGTAGACCTGGGGGTAAAGATGGGTAAACAAATGAAGGCCAGGATAGATAGCAAGGATCTGTGATGCCTAATAATAATAATAATAATAATAATAATAAAATTTTATTTATATCCCGCCCTCCACAGCCAAAGCTGGGCTCAGCGGCTAACAACAATAAAAGTAACACTTTCCAATCTCCTTAAATAGGCCACAAAACCCTTTTTACGTTGGAGGTGCTTTCTTCACTTTTCCCCTCAAAAGACAAAAGAAGCTTCAAGTCTCCCAACTCTGATTTGTTGAGAGGACACAGAAAGTTTATTCAGCTGGTATTCCATGTTTCTTTTTAAAGACCAGGACTTGCATACAACTAAGAGCTCACCTTCGCGTCTTCTTTTACGGCACTTTGTCCTACATTGCTTGATTCTGTCATCTCTTTCACATCGGGCTCTTTGATGCCGTGCATCAGCTGAATATGCTTTTCAAGCATCAACCGCTTGGTAAAAGTACGCCTTGAATCCGGACAGTGCCTGCATGAATTAAATTGCATAGCAGACCATCAACTAGTTGGTACTAACAGTATTTGCACAGGTGCTCAAGTGCCTGCCCTTAAAATGGGTGAACATGGCTAACTCACATCTTGCTGATTTCAATGGGTGTACTCAAAAATATAATTTACTTCTGTAAAAGTCGGTGAGGCAATATAGGCTTTCAGCTTGCCAGGTCTTTATTTGGAAGGTTTGGGGACGCAGGATGGAATAGTGGGTGGTGGGCCAGGAAAATTAGTGGGAATGGGGCCAGTTTTCCTGCTTTTTCCTTGAACCTGGTTAGTGTTGTGCGAATTTTCCTTGGTTTGTTTTGGAGGAATGGGTACACTAGAGGAGGCCTTTTTCCGATGTTATCTATCTCCATTTGCACCCATTGTTTTGTTTTGTCTTCTAGGATGTATGGGATTACATCGCACTTGGTTAGCGAACGTAAACAAACTGTGGAAAAGACTCTATGAACCGAAAATGGAGATGCTATATGTACTTTCCTTTGTTTTGCAACACAAGTAAATCTTTAAAACACACACATACACGTTTTACTTGGATTCAACCTGAAAAACAATAGGAGCACTCTCTCTTACACATACATACACCCAGGCTATTTTAACTTATTTGATGCATAAAAAGCAGCTTGACTGCTGCTACCTATTTTATCCAGCAACAAGCTACCTTAGGAACCAGCTGGGTGCATTCCAGGACACACTTCTGGTTTCAGTACTGTCACCATGCATGTGCTGAGAACACACTTTAGCAATTGTCCCATAATCCTCTACAACCAAGGGTACATAATGTGGTGCCCACTAGATGTTTGAAACCATAACGAGTCCTCCAGATGTTCTGGGCTCCTATGGGGCCCAGTCAGCATGGCTGATGGCAGGGATGATGGGATTTGTAGTCCAGAACATCTGTAGGGCACCGTGTCGGCTATCCCTCCTCTGTGGCAGGCAGTCTTACATGACAGACAAGCACGGGGTTCTGTAGAACCTTGTTCTTCAACTCTGGGTCCTCACATGCTGCAGGACTCCAGTTTCCACCATTCCGGACAACTGGCAAAGCTAGCTGAAAATGATGGGCATTGTAGTCCAATGACATTTGGGGACCAAAAGGTTGAAGAACACTGTGTGGCTCCACCTGGAGACTCATTTCCTCTAAAGAGTAGGCTGAAATGTAAGCAGATTGTCTTCATATATGCTACCTCAATGAGAGAAGGGCAGGTTGTTGTTCTTTTAAGGTCTAAGAATTATTATAACGAACAAAGTTGCGCAGAACTCTAAAAAGCAGAACTTACGAGCAGGTGTAAACTTTCCTAATGCCTTTGTGCTTGATGCGATTGTGGCGGCAAAGGCTGTGCGAGGAACTGAAGGATTTGTCGCACTGTCGGCAAGGATGCTTCTTCATTTGCTTCAAAGAAAGGAAGTCAAAACGTTTTTTTAATAAGGAGGTACATTACGATATGTGCCAGTTAACTTATAACTTTACCTTAAACAAAGCAATGTCGCGAGCATGACGCATTCCAGGGCACCGTTATGATGTGGTGTGTCCACCAGAGGGAGCAGGGTTGGGTTGTACAGCAAAGTATTTCTAGAAAGCAATGGAAGCTACTTTCCCCTTACTAATTCTGATCCAGTCTAGGTAGCCTGATGGCTCTACAAACACAATGCTTTGAAAGACCTACTTTCCCAGATTTGCAATTACCAGTTGCAGCTGCTCTGCCTAGCCCCCTAGAAGTCAATCGAGTGGGGGAAATTAACCAGGCAAAATGGAAATCAGCTAACGAGAGGAGGAATGGCGTCGTACACAAAAGCCAGCTGTTAAATGCAGAGCAACATATGGAGGGATACATGTGCATTATTTCCATGCCCTGTGCTCAGATCTTCCTGAACAGGTGGCTCACAAACCTGTCATTTGACCTATGGACCATTGTGTCTGTCCCCCCTTCCCAATCCAAAATAAGTGGGGACTAGCCAATGGCTATGAGCCATGACGGATACATGGAACCTCCATGTGCAGGAGGAGAAGCCTGCCTCAGAGTATGAGATGCTGAGGACATACAGCAGTTCTTGCGCTGCTCTGTGAGTCCCAGAAGGGTCTAACTGGTTGCTGGACCGCAATGGAAGGAGGTCTGTGTCCAGCAAGTTATGTGATGCTCTTAACCAGTCCACCTGCAGGACACGGATCCATCACTGGCATTCCTCGCCTCTGGCTGACGAGCTTGCTAGGCCCAAGCCAAACCCAAGGTTGCTAGGCAACCCCTTAAGCTCTCTCTGCAAGGTTGCTTTAGTAGCCATTCGCAACACAAATGATAAACAGCAGCACGTGGATCTGAACAAGGCTTGCTGCATGATGACCTACATAAATGACCCAAGAAGCAGTAAAACATTTTAACCAACGACCCGTATCTGTGAATTTATCCTACTCTGGAGCAATTCACACACACACACACACACTGCTTTATTTCAGCTTCCATCTTTGAAAGCCGCTACATGGGTGTTTCATTATAGCATCTCCAACCCATGAGAGCTTGCTTATTACGAGCTTTCTTCTGTCTTTACCAACACCTCTGAGCTTATTACATTTTCGCGGTATTTCCCATATGGCTTTCTCTCACGTCTCTCTCTCTCCTTCTACCCAAGGCAGCAAAACTGACATGGTTTTTATTAGTTTTACTCCTGCCTAGGGGCCTGTGCTGAACATCAACCATGAAAAATTATGAGCTTTTAAAATTTCTTCCTTCTTTTTAATTTTACTACTCTGAAAGCCTCGTTGGCAGGGGGGAGCCAAAAGCAGGTTGGAGTCAATAAGACTGTTATTAGTTCAGAGAAGCGGGACTTGCCAGAAAATATTACAGTATGGAGTGTTCCTGCTCAGGGTTCCAGCCAGCCAGTGCTCTTTCAGGACACTCCATTACATTCCCTCTCTCCACTTCTGTTTCTATTCCTTTTCTGAGGTGCCTTTTTTGTCCACACTGAGCATACTGCCTGCCCACCCTGCTTGGAGTTTGGTACATATTTTGCAGCAGCGTGACCAAGGAAACAGTCTAGTAAGACTGGTGACTGAAAGAATAAACTTAACGGTTTATTACTCATGGCAAACAAAGCAAATAGAGGTTTTTACATGTGGCCAAGATGGAGCCAAGTAGCTAACACCGGAACATGCAAACTCGTTTTTGGACCAGGGATGTGGGTGGCGCTGTGGGTTAAACCACAGAGCCTAGGAAAACCAATCTGTGAGGAATAAGAACAGGGGGCCTTTCTGTTTATTGTACCTCCCCCACACCACTGGTCCAAGTAACTTATTACAAGCCCTTTGTGCTGTACAGTGGTACCTCTAGATGCGAACGGGATCCATTCCAGAGCCCCATTCGCATCTAGAAGCAAATGTAACCAGCCGCGGCACGTCTGCGCACGCACGCGTCGTTTTTCGCCGCTTCTGCGTATGACGTCATTTTGAGCGTCTGCGCATGCGGCAAAACCCGGAAGTAACACGGTCGGTTACTTCCGGGTTGCTGCGGAGCGCAACTCGAACGCGCTCATCCCGAAGCGCATTCAACCCGAGGTATGACTGTACTCCTATTCAAAATGCATAAAAATAGGATCAGACACATTCTGCTCAATAGGACCGACTAATCAGAGCACGCCTGTAATGTTAATTCATCGCAGCAGCTTTAAGTACATAAGAACAGCCTGCTGGATGAGGCCAATGGTTCAACCAGGCGAACAACCGGCTCTCACAGGGACCAACCAGATTCCTAGGAGAAGCCTGAAACAACAGCCATCTGCCCACTGTTACTCCCAGGAAAACGGCACTCAGGGGCAATGTGCTTCCAACTGTGCAGGGGAGATCACAGCCATTGTGGCTGGTGGTGTTCTATAGCCTTCTCTTCCACAAGCCATCCAAGTTGGTGGGCGACACTTTGAAAAGCGCTTAAAACTTAATGGATCTAGGCAATAACATACTCGTGAAAATTTCTAGCGTTGACTCTCCCTTCTGCGCCGTAGGAAATGTAAACCAGGCTGATCCATTGTGTTGATTTGTATTTTATTTCCCTCCATAACCCTGTGCCTTTTAGCATGCATGATCTTATTTGTTCTCTAGATTTATGCTTACATAAAACTAAATAGTGGCCTTTCTTTCGCTGAAATTGTGTGATGGCTGGTTACTTAAAATGCAATCAAATCTGCCTGGCCTGGCTTAGAAAGAGAGGAAGAGCCCATTCCAGCAATGCAGAATTGACATCAGTCAGTTTGTCCTGGGCTTCACCATGGTGAAGGGATTTATTTATTTTTTTGCTAAGGGTGGGGTATTATTTTTTAGAATAACTTTTCAGCAACAGGCAAGTGTAATCAATAAACCTCACTGCTGGTTTGGTTGAAAAGTAGGTGACTAACGGGGACGAATTCTTTCCATGCTAAACAGCTTCGTCAACAACTTGAAAACGGCCCAGATCTAATCTTCTAATTCTCCGCTCAACACCCGCAATTTACCTTTCCGTGTTCTTTCCTCATGTGGGATATGTAAACATCTCTCTGAGTAAACAGGCGATCACATTCCCAACACGTCCAGCCGGGATTAGGGACTTTCTGGGGCTCTGCTTTCTTCACAGGGGAGGGGGACTTCTTCTCTGTCTTTTCTGTCCCGTTGACGGATTTGGAGTCCTCCTTGTTGTGACTGACCGAGTTCTGAGTGGTGGGCTTCGTGCTCAGCGGCAAACTGATACCCAGGTTTGGAGGCCCCTCGACACTTTTCAGCGTCCCGTGCATAGACTAATTCAAAAAGAAAGAACAAAGCAAGGTGGTACTTGCTATCTAGAGAGAATACAAGGTGTGATGACCAGCAGGCAGAAGGCTGGAGAAGCCAGTGTGGAGTAGTGGTTAGCGCGTTGGACTAGGACCTAGGAAGCCAACAGGGTTCAAATCCCCACTCTGCCACAAAACTCACTGGCTGTCAAGAAACTCATAGCTGTCAAGCATCCCTTATTTGGTGGGACAGTCCCTTATCCCAGCGCCATGTCCCGCTGCTGTCCCTTATTGAGGATGTCCCTTAAATAAGCTACTGAAGGTAATGGGGCCCTTTATACGTCCAGCTGTCCTTTGTCAACAACAAATTGTTGCTTTTTTGTGTTGAATATATGCTATATGGTAATTTATGGACCTAATAGGTATCTAAAGCCATTTGCATGCAACAAAATATGTATTTTATCAAAGTAATTGTTGATCCCTTATTTTGGCTGCTGATCCCTTATTTTCGAGGCTGCTGGTCCCTTATTTTCAAATCTGTAAGTTGACAGCTATGTCACTGGGTGACCTTCGGCCAGTCACTCACTGCCAGCCTCCCAGGGTTGATGCGAGGATAAAGTGGGGAGGAGGAGAACTACAAAAGCCACTTTCAACTCCTTGGACGAAAAGCGGAATGCAGATATGTGATAAATAAAATAAAATAAATGCTTGTAGATTAAGTTTCACGAATCCATGGCACCCATAGGCCAATGTACAGAGGCGGCAAAAACCACATGACACAGCTGGACTGTACCACTTCAAAGATGGGGGACTGCATGTCTGAATTCCCCCTACCCGCCATTACCTTGCACAGAGAGAGCTGCCATGTCGGGGGGGGAGTGTTCTAGACTAGCCTTTCCCCTTATATTCTGCCAAGGTTGTCCGCTACGGATAAAAATCTCACTGAGGAATCCCTGGGTTTGCCCAGAACACAAGCTGAAAGTCACTGCGGTAAAGCCAATAGCTTAAAAGCAGAAGTCCAGTGGGAAAAGGCTACTGATTGCCTAATGCCTTAGTATAAATATATATATCTCATTATAAACACCAAAGTTCAAAGGAATGAAACTACCAGAAGTAGTAAAGTAAAGGGACCCCTGACCATTAGGTCCAGTTGTGACCGACTCTGGGGTTGCGACACTCATCTCACTTTATTGGCCGAGGGAGCTGGCGTACAGCTTCCAGGTCATGTGGCCAGCATGACTAAGCCACTTCTGGCGAACCAGAGCAGCGCACGGAAACGCCATTTACCTTCCTGCCAGAGCGGTACCTATTTATCTATTTGCATTTTGACGTGCTTTCGAACTGCTAGGTTGGCAGGAGCAGGGACCGAGCAATGGGAGCTCACCCCCTCGCGGGGATTCGAACTGCTGACCTTCTAATCGGCGAGTCCTAGGCTCTGTGGTTTAACCCACAGCACCACCTGCGTCTCTACCAGAAGTAGTAGTCAGCCTCAAAACACCACTGCAGAAAAAATTGTGGGGGTTTGTTTTCTTTTAACCTATAATATAGAGAAAGAAAAAGTCTCTGAAAGTGGATTCTGTAACTTCATAGTAATCTGCATGAAGTTTAGAATCTATGCAGATTAAGGGAGCGACCATAACTCCGTAGTACTATAGCGGAGAGGCTGGGACACCTCTCATTATCTATGACTGCAGGCCACGCTGGCTGCGGCTGATGAAAGCTGCGGGCCAACAACATTTGGAAGGCATCGGACTGCACCCCTGGCATAAGGTCCAGGTTCAGGCTTTGTTCAGTTCAAAGATTTGGGAAGGTCCTCTGCTCTGAGACTTGGAGAAGAGCAGCTGCCAGCCTGAGTAGACAGTATTGGGTTAAGCAGTTTAGTGACCTGGTTCCTAGAATATAATGCCGTTTCACGCGTTCAGTTTTATCGTTCGCAAGCCTGCTCCCCTTGTGATTAAAAGAGCATCTAAACTGGTGTCAGGAACGTCCCCGTCCCCCCGAGCGCAGGGGAAGAGTTAGACTCAGGAATCGAACTAGGTGCATGAGGGTCTGACTCTGCAGATGAGAACTGGCTGACAGAGTCAAGAAAGGGCAGTTCGACCCCCCTTCCTGGGGAAGACTCTGTTAGCTCTCAAGAAGAGGAGGAGTTGTACGGCAGCCAGAGCACTGCTAGGCAATCAGCAGATAAGCAGAGGTCTGAGTCAGTCAAGTGGGAGTGGGGAGGGGGCAGGCCAGTCTCTCAGTCCCCGTTTTGGTGTCTGGATAATATCAGATGGCAACAGAAGGGCAAGAGGGGAAAGGCGGGAATTTGGCATCGTTCCTGGTGTGGGAGGGGTGAAAATTCAGACTGACCAACTATTGTAAATGCGAGCAGGCAAGAAGCCGGGCTCTGGGTGGGTATTTTTTGTAAATAAACATGCATAAAACTGCCGGAGCGTCATTACATTACAGGCTTGCTTGCCTGCCAGAGATCATTACACCTACTTTCATCTACTTCTGGTGGCTCCCCGTTATGGTTGCCAAACGAAGCCCACACACCTTGATATGATCCATCATGAGTTGCTTCTGTGCGTACAAAAGCGAACAGTCTGGACACTTGAAGACAGACACTTTCTGGTTTTCGATGTGTTGGTCAAAGTGGCGATACAGCAAAGGCTGCAGGGTAAACACTGTGTCGCACATGGAGCATTTGTAGATTATCCTTTTAAAAGAAAAACACACAGAAAAAGGCAGTTGAAGACATAACGTCAGTCTGTTGTGGCATTTCATTTATTCCAAAAGACTGCATTACTGGCATAGGTTTTTAAACCGTACCCCAATTTTCTGTCCCACAAAGGGGCTGCTCAAAGGGGCTTACAAATGAAAAGCAGGCAGGTAGAGATTTGGACCCTGGTCTCCCAGGTACTAATATAGCTCTCTAACCACTACCTCATACTGCCTCACAGGGCAGTGTGAAATTGTAGGTGAAGCTAACCACACACATAAGCCCAATGCATGGAAGCAATACCCGAAAAGGCCCAGATATGTAGGTCACTCAGTGGCAATCCGGCGTTTTCATTTCTAAGGCTCATAAGAACAACCTTTGCAGAACTGAAAGTAGTGCTTGCATGGCAATGGGCTTTCAAACGACCCCTTGAGGCTGTAAATCATCTTGGTGGTTTCAGTGCCTTTCCATAAACGCAGACAAAGGACTCTTGCTCCTAATAAGGGAAGCATTACCAGCCACTTATCATTAGAACTGACACTGAATTTTCACCCGGAGCAAAATTCAGCTGAAGAATTGGAGGGACGTCAAGGGGAGCCGGAGGAATGTTTGAAAGGAACGGCAAAAATAATAATTAAATTCTCATTTTGCACATTCCTCCTTTTTCTATGAAGATGCATTGTAGATGCTGTATCTGCATTATGCATTTATAACAGCGGCATAGCGGTTCTGACTTAAGAAACCCTGGGAAATGTAATCTAGCAAGGGTGCTTAGATTTCTCTATTAAAGACCCTTATCATTCTCTCACACAGAGTGCTCCCTTGGGAGAGGAATGGCCATTTGCATCTGGAGTGAGCACAGATACCCCTATTTAAGGAGCAGGAAACTGCAGAGTTTTTTGGGGGGGGGAGGCTGCCGGCCTCTCGTGGCTCTTCCTTGGCCCCGCCCCTCAAGGGTTCACTCTCCTCACATTCTTTTGCCTGGTTGGAATGTGCCTGTGAACTGCCTTTTTCCTGTCTGCATGTAGAATGAAGATATGTGTATATATGTTTGCATGTGCATAATTGGAATGTAGCCTGTCGTACAAAGTTGTACCCATTGCCCTGCCTACTTTTACCTCTGGCTCCACCCATTATTTTTTTTGCCTCTGGCCCTGCCTTGGGAACGTGTGGCCTCTGGAAAGCTGTCCATAAGGGGGACATACCCTTGGGCCGAAACAGGTTCCCCTAGACCAGTGATGGCCAAACTTGTCCCTCCAGCTGTTTTGGGACTACAACTCCCATCATCCCTAGCTAACAGGACCAGTGGTCAGGGATGATGGGAATTGTAGTCGCAAAACAGCTTGAGGGACAAGTTTGGCCATCACTGCCCTAGACCATCAGCAAGGAAGTACTGAAGTGAATATGAGAAATCTGGAGAGAGGAAAACAGTGAGGCTTCGGTATAACACTGACAAAAACAGAGTGGCTTTCCAAATTATTGGAGTATTACAACATATCCAAAACAATGGGAGAAATGGGAAGAATCTCAAAAAAGAAGATAGACAGGGACTAGAAAGTGTTTAAAGGATACTTGCAAAACCATATTGAAAAATCAGAACTCCTATTAGAATAAACAAGTTCCATTTTAAATACTGAAATACTAAATAAGATGGATAACAATGTGTAATAGAAAAAAGAGCATGAAATTAGGTGAAAGGTGTATGAAAGAAAGTAATAGAAGTGGAAAGAAACTGCAACTGAGTAGACTGGAAGTCTAACACAAAGGTGGGGTGAGGGGTGATGGATCGTGATGGGAAAAGGAATTATCTGTGGGATTGAGTGTAGGTATGTTTGAACATTTTTAAGGACTATATGAAATGTATGCTTGTATATCCGCAATATGTGTGTATTAATACTGAATTATTTTAATAATAAAAACTTTTAAAAAATAAGAAAAAAGAAAACAGTGAGGCTTCAACCGCTGCAAAATCCCTATTTGAAAGGTCGGCTCTGTGTGGGAAAACGTGACCTAAAATTTGCTTTGACGCAAGACCTTTTCAACACGCTAAAAATAAACGGATCTCTGTGCAACTTTTTCAGTTACACGGGAGCAGGGTGCTCATACACTCTCACCAATTTCACTCATAACCTTCTTGAATTAAGCATTCTAAGCACATGCTGTCAAACATGCTGCTCTTTTGTCTCATTTATATATTGCACCTGTCCTTTAATTTTAGAAACACAGTGGAAAGTAGGAGAACCAGCTCTTGCCAGGACTTTTCCCACTTCTCTGATGGCATATGGGGAGTTCTGGTCATGACACGCAACATTCATTTCTGAGCATGATAACCGTAGCATTGCAAGTCAATAGTTAAGTCAAATAGGATGCAAAGATCAGAGCTGCTTACTTGGGCTCCCCTATCTTGATTCCAGGGTGCTGCGTATAGGCGTGGGAATGAGTGCTGGGCGCCGACTTGAATGCCATTGGACAAATGGGACACTTGTAGAAGACTTCACAGTGAGAACCTTGGATGTGGGATTTGAGCGCCGCCACATCAGAGTATACCACATTGCAATGGACACAGCTGCAAGAGATGGAGAGTTATGTCAATGTTTTCTGTTGTGCAGTGCAACGCAACACCGTAGGGTCTAAGTGCTAGCATCCTTCTACAGAGTGTAGAAAATGGCCAAGGACACAGCTATAACAAGAACAAATAAAGTATACAAAATGTCTCCAGTATGCTACTCTTTCCAAGTACAGTGGTACCTTGGCTCTCAAATAACTTGGAACCTAAACACTGCAAACCCGGAAGTAAGTGTTCTGATTTGCGAACTTTTTCCAGAAGCCGAACACCCTCCGTTTTGAGTGTTATGCTTCTGATCTGAGTGCCATGCTTCCGTTTTGAGTGTTACACTGAGGTCTGTCTGTTTTTGCTATTTCTTTTGCATTTTTGTGACTTTTTTGTTTTGTTTTTGTGACTATGTGGAATTGATTGATTGATTGTGTGACTGCAGTACATTGAATACTGCTTTCATTTTATGGATCAGAGGTCTCATTAGATAGTAAAATTCATGTTGAATTGCTGTTTTAGGGGTTGTTTTTAAATGGATTAATCCCTTTTGCATTACTTTCTATGGGAAAGCACGCCTTGGTTTTGGAACGCTTTGGTTTTGGAACGGACTTCCGGAACAGATTAAGTTTGAGAACCAAGGTACCACTGTATCACTGAAAGATTCTCAACCCTGGGGCACAGGGCCCAAGGGACTGTGTCCCAGACCAAGGATTTTATCTTCCTCTGTACAAGGTTGGTAAGAAGCCGACAACTCTGTTCTGCATGCAGGAAAAGTCTCACGATGAAAGAAGCAAAAGATAAAACAAAAACCCCTGTGACCCTCTCTCCCTTTCTGATATCATGCCACAAAGATACTCATAGGTGGAACAAAAGCATAGTTCAGAGCCATGCCGAAGTAGCCTGCATACTTTGAGCAGCCGTGCCTTAACAAACCTACCAATATTAATGAAAATGTCATCCCCCAAATTTGAAGCTTGAGGATGCTGTACAGCTAGAGTGGCCAGATGCCAAAGAAAGGAGGTTTTTGCATCTTGCTCCTGGAAAAATTATGTGGCTAACTTATTCCCACATATCATTTCCATCTGTAATTTACTCATGGAACTTGTTCTAGAAGAAGCATGTTGAGAGTCAATTCAAAATATCCTCATCAAGTGGATGAGCTACCACAAAATACCATAATTATTATTCCAAAATATGCATATAACAGATTTTGAAACTTGTTTAAAGACTAAGCTATTAAAATTTGGTCCCTTGCTATGTGCCTGTAGATTCAGGTATTTTAAAAAAATGTACTAGAATAATTATGTGGCACTAACAATATGCCATTTCCCCTGAAGTTTTGGCTTTTTGAAACAGCATACCACTTCACAGTCTCAAAAGTATTTTTATTATACTGACCGAAATCCAACTCTTCGAGTGTAGTGCAGGCAGTTCTTTGTGACGTGGGTCTGGAAATGTACCGATCTACAGATTGCACCACACTCGGGACACGTGTACGGCGATTTGTGCTGATGAATCCTCTGATGCGATGCAAAGCTGCACAGGTTGGGAAGCAGCATTTGACATATACTACACGTCTTCTACACAATAAACCGGAAACAAATGAGATGATAAGCCAATTGTTTGCCCTGGGCACACGTTAACATTTAATCAAGGTAGTCACGACTCATCATCATCATCATCATCATAGAAAGTACCATTATGGGTGTTTCAGTTAAAAGGGATAAGAACAAAGCAATAAAACGGACCCATTACATCACTGTTCCTTTAAACTGAATTCCTGTCTCTTAGGTCCAGGTTAAGAAAGGACAGGTGCGTTATATCCTGTAAAGTACAGGTAACTGAATTTGCTAACCACATTCACTGTCACAACTCTTTCTCCTTCTCTTCTAATTAGATTAGAACCTAAGGGTTGAATCCAACAAAGTCATTCCGCTTGAGCTATGAACGTTCTCCTTCCTTTGCTTTGCATTTTCTTTTCTATATAAAGTTTTGTTAACATTTTTTCACAATACAAGACAAGCTAATCTACACCCAAAAAATAATACAGTGGTACCTCTAGATACAAACGGGATCTGTTCCGGAGCCCCATTTGCATCTAGAGGTAAACGTTACTAGAGATGGCACATCTGCGCACGCACGCGTCGCTTTTCACCGCTTCTGCGCATGCGTGTGACGTCATTTTTAGCATCTGTGCAAGCAGCGAAACCCGGAAGTAATGCTCCGTTACTTCCGGGTTGCCGAGGGGCGCAACTCGAACACGCTCAACTCGAAGCATATTTAACCCGAGGTATGACTGTAAAGAGAAAAGAAAAGCGATAGAGAAAGGAGAATTCAAGATCCCCTCAGAAATATATCTTAACTGTTGTCTCATACAAAGATGTATCCCCTCAACTCTCATCCCTCTCCTCTCCCAGCCTCTCTCCCCTTTCTTTGCTTACATATTCTCATACATCAAAAAGCAGAATGACAACAATAAAGAAGGGAGTAAAGGAAAAGAAATCAAAGCAAGGAAGGAAAACAAAAGAAAGGAAGGATGCGAGGAGAAAGAAGGGAGTATTCCAAAAAATAACATAATTCCAGTCAATTGTCTTTCGTCAGCATATTATCCAATAATGTTTTTTCCAAAGGAACCCATGAGAAGACGGCAGCTGCCAGTCATGTTCCTTAACGTTAATGGGTTCAACAAACGGATGCCAAACTTTAGAAAAGTAGATTTTGTTAAAAGAAATAGAAGTGGGAGGGAAGACTAATGGCAATACTAAATAGAAGAAATGCGTAATTAAGAGGTTAAGATGGATGATTGTCAGAGAAGCAGAAGGAAGTCCAAAAAGAGATAATTTGTGAAAATTTGGATAAAATTGTATATTTGTGTTGAAAATCAATAAAAATTATATAAAAAAAGAAAAGTTGTCCTTTTTCGGATTTTGTACAGTTCCGATATATTTTGCTAACTTTTCCATTAGTTCCAAGCCCCTGTAATTTGTTCGGGCCACTTGAGAGAACCACCAAAGTTGGGGGGGGCGTGGGGAGGTTGTGCAGGCGGAGGAAAGGGAAAGTTATGTTGCACAAACAGAAATCATTCCACTTCCTCGCGCAGAGTCATTGTTAGATGCAACCCTGAAGGGTTAAACTCCATGAAGGAGGAACCTTGCCTTCTTCTGCTTAAGTTGTAAATGAAACATCATGTGCTTTATGGACTGTATTGAAAGGCATGGGGCAAGTCAGGGGGAATGCTCCCTTTTTATTCAAGAAGAAATCAGAAATTTTAGGGACGGTGAAAAACCGGATAGAGATGAGATGTTTTTCATAACTCATCGTCATCTCAAAACCCTGATCCACAGCAGTAGAAAATGAGGTCTATGGATGGGCTGCAAAGAATGGTAGGGGTGTCATGGCACCCACAACAAATCTACATCAGGCTATGCTGATTTCGTTTTCGTACTGCTCTTCCTCCAAAGCTCTGGGTGGTGTTATGCATCTATACAACAATATTGGTTAAGCTGAGAGACAGCTACTGGCTCAAGATCAGCCAGGAAGCCATGCAGCTGGACAGGGTTTTGAATTCAGTTCTGTCTGGTCCAGCTCGTGAACCCTCACAAACCCCATTGGTCAGTTCCAACTCCCCAAGCTTTGAGTCCGGTTATTCCCTGGGGGTGGGAGACTGCATCAATAGGTAAAAAGGTAAAGGGCACCTGGATGGTTAAGTCCAGTCAAAGGCGACTATGGGGTTGCAGCGCTCATCTCGCTTTCAGGCTGAGGGAGCCGGCGTTTGTCCACAGACAGCTTTCCAGGTCATGTGGCCAGCATGACTAAACTGCTTCACGGAACACTGTGACGGAAACCAGAGCTCACGGAAATGCCGTTTACCTTCCCGCCACAGCGGTACCTATTTATCTACTTGCACTGGCGTGCTTTCGAACTGCTAAGTAGGCAGGAGCTGGGACAGAGCAACAGGAGCTCACCCCGTTGTGCGGATTCGAACCGCCAACCTTCTGATCTGCAAGCCCAAGAGGCTCAGTGGTTTAGAGCACAGCGCCACTACTGCATCAACATCCTATGTCCATACCAACTCTAAAAACCTTGGAGGAAACAGAAGTATAGGAAACGGAACAAGAGAGTACAGCAGCAATGAATGTAATGTTGACCCTTGCTGTCTTTTCAATCAATCAATCAATCAAGCTATTTTAATATTTGGCAAGAGAAAATTTGCAGCACTGTCTAGTCTTTTATCCGCCCCTCCCCACCAGTCCTCAGTATCAGACTCGCCTCTTTGGAATATAATCCTAATCATGCGTTGGCCCCATAAACACAGCAGTTGATACCCCTTTGAATAGGCATGGCTTTCCCAGGAAGTGTTATTTTTTACAGGCTTTGAGAGTGGATGGAAGAGACCCCCCCCTTTCACCGCACAGAGCTACAATTCCCAGAGCTCCCTGGAAGACTGGTTGCTAAATCACCCCGCCATGACTGCTTGGAGTAGCACGATATTGGTTTAAATGTATGTTGCTGGTGCAACATACATTTAGTAAGTCCCACAAGACACAATGGGGCTTTCTTCTGTGTCAGTGCACATAGGCTTGTGAGTTCGCCATTATGAGGTTCTGCAGTTCTGCACTGAAACACTTCAGACCTTCAGGGGTCGAATTTTGGAAGGCACCATCAACTGGGGTAGGGGGTAGGGAGGGAATATGCCTTATATGCAATGAACTAACATTTGCAGAGACGTGCGCCACACATTTCTCTCAGATATACTAGTTCATTATTACATGCAGGGATTGAGGGAGTATTCAACAATACAAGCCCTGCCCCACCTGAGGCCTAAAGTAGGTGCAAACCAGAATGTTAGCGTTTTGCGTGTGCTTGGGCTTTTCGGTTTGGAAAGAAGAGATAAATGAGGTTCTGCAGTTAATCCATGGGTAACCTAGCAACCTGGAAGGAATTTCACTCAGCTCCACAAGTACAATTTGCCACAGAAGCTAGCTATTTTTTTATTTTTTTAAAAAAAGAGATTTCTAGCTTGTTTGAAATTATAACCAATTCATAAATCACACAAGATGTGTACAAGCTCAGATTTAAGAGTGTGCTCTGCCAGGAACAATTTGCATCTATATATGCACATCCCGATCTACATTACACAGAATTGGCCAGATGTGCCTTTTGCTGGGAGTGGGGGGTGCGTACCAGCCACTGAAGCCACCCAGTTCTTTTGCTGGGGTGTGAGCCAATATTTTATTTTGCCTCCTGCTTTTCCCACCCTAAAGCTGAACATGCACTAAGGATCTGTAAATTCTCTTTTTTTCAGAAATGTTTCCTTGCTGAATTTTACATTTAAAATATAACTGTGTGTGTGAGCGGTTCTGCTTTCATATCAATGAATAACAAAACAAATAAGAAAAGTAAACCAGAGGTAATCTTAACATTTTGAGCTTACAAAAAAGCATTACACAATTTATGACGAATTCTATATTTCCAAAAGTGGCATTGCTTAATTTTAAAAGCTACCAATATGTAAGACATAAGCCCCAAAGGGTGGTAAACATTACTTTCACAAAGAAACTTCACTCCTGCAACCCATTCACGCTGTTTTGTTTGTTTTGCTGCTCTCCCCTTCCTCAAAATTTGTAACAGTGTTCGTACATTCAGAGTGATGGCAGGCAGCATGGCCCTTGCTCTGACTTGGCTTTCAATTAAGATTAGCAACTATAATTACATAGGATTTCTAGAAGGAAAAACGGGGGCTAGTTTACAGTCTACTGGTGGTGAACGGCTTGCAAAAAGGCTCTGCTATCTCACACGCTGGCTCGTTTAAGAAGTTCAAATCATAATCAGCTCTACTGCAGAGACTTCATCTTCCACAGCCTCTTAATCCCCTGGTAAATTTCCATTCTAAACAGGAGCAGCTAGCTAGCCAGCTTTGGAAATGCCTAGATACTCACTGTAGGGACTGACTCTTGCTTTGATCACAGTTTGCAACAGAGCCAGGAAAGGATTGGGGAAGACTTTTTTCCCAGCCGGGAAAGATTCTTCTACTTTCGAAAGCAAGATGTCAAAAGTATATTCAGGACAGAAACATACACTTTTTCTACTCCCAAAGCAAACCACTCTTCAGACTTGGGAATCTGGCAACAGAAAGGCACAAAAAGGCAGCCCAAATTCTTGAGCCCCCAAACCCCAAGAGTAAACCCTAAATAAAGTATGCAGTCAATTCCAGAAAGCAGATGATGTTTGTCAACAGCATATCTAGAATCACAGGCTGCCCCATAAACCAAAACTAATGCAATGCAAATATAGCAACACACACATACACACTGTCCCAAGAGTCAAAAAAAGAAGAAGAGAGTAATGTACATGGATCCAAACAATCCACAAGAGAATGATATGACTAAAAATCCTGAGCAACATGAGCTCTGGATAATGAACAAACCACTTTTGAAAACACACACAAATGACTCTACCTTATGTACAGGGATGGGTGAAATCTACGAATTTTGGGTTCCCTTTGTTATCGTTTTTTCCAGTCTTAATTTCAGTTCTCTACATACCCATATCAGTTTGCAATGTATTTGTTTGTTTTAATTCATTGACATTTTGGTGTGAATTTTGCCTAATATACATTTTTTTTGCAGATAAATTTTCCCTAATATAATTCACTTTTGTATGTTATTTTCACTAATATAGGCATCTGCGTGCACAATTAAGCCCAGAATATACACACCTATCTAAACATTACTTGGCTGGAGAAGTGCAGAGCAAAATTTGGAGAGTGTAGATTTCAAAGGATAGCAGCATTCCAGTTATTTTATTGGTTTCAGAAGTGCAAATTAGGTAACTTTGCTTTTAAATGTGAAATGAATCCTATTTCTCTCCCATCCCTACTCATATGTAGATAAATCTTGGCTCAGGAGATGAGGCAAAGGCTGTTTACTAGAACCTCCCTCTCTGTAACTGTATGAGTAAACATGATGTAAAATGTGGATTTCTCACTGATGAGCTACAGATCTAGTTACCATGCCAGAGTCTGGTTCGTTAACTGCAGTTAACTGGACAAATTGTTTCACCATCTAAAGCACAGCCATGTTAATTGGTTATACTTGTTCATCAGTGGTTTTAGCTACATCATTCTCCTGAAGATTGTTTGGCTACATAGCTCAGTTGGTAGAGAATGAGACTCTTAATCTCAGGGTTAGGGGTTCAAGCCCCATGTTGGGCCAAAAGATTCCTGCGTTGCAGAGGGCTGGACTAGATGATCCTCATGGTCCCTTCCAACTCTAGGATTCTATGATATACATTATCTTGTTTCTGAATGAACTTTTTGTTGTTGATACGTATTTCATGTAAAATGTTCTTGCTCTTTGACCTAGAGAAATAGGGGGATATCGGAAGCCCTGAACACATATTTTTTAGGTGTCCATTTTAGGATGAGGCACATAGAGAAACCATTGACCCCCTGCTGGTGAGGCTTTCCGACCTCCCGGTAAAGCAAAAATTTGATCTTCTTCTGTTAGGCAAAGACCACAACACAACCCGGATTGTCGGCAGATTCTGCGCACAGATCTGTAGGCGCAGACCATCCCCCGATTCAATCTAGTTTGTTACGAAAATTCCCAAACTCGGATCCATGGGCAACTTTGGGTCATTTCTCTAAGGTAGTCTATTTTAAAGTTTTTATGTGTTTATATGCCTATCGCACTTTTAAACTTAAAATCCATTGTTGTACATTGTTTTAAATGTTTGTTTTGCTTTTGGGATTGTAGTTGCAGTTGTGTTTCTCAAGCTGGTCTCTGACCGTAATAAATTTCATTCATGATTCATGACCTAGAGAAATAAAAGATCTATCTATTCATTTAAGTTGTTTATGTCCTGCTTTTCCAATCTCACTGTGCGCTAAGTCTCAGATTCTGTTGGCACAAGGATTTCTCTTTGCACAACGGAATTACTCTGTCCTTCCCCTGTGCACCCTCTAAATCTGTTCTCAGGGTTCCCCCACCCCTCTAGAACAGATTTGGAGACAGCGTGTGACACCTGGGGTGTGTGTCTGTTTGTGCTAGTGTTAATCCTTGCAGTAGAACAAATGCCAGTTGAATGCCATACATTTTCATTTTAACGTAAGCAGTTTTGGAGGTAAAGGTAAAGGGACCCCGTGACCGACTCTGGGGTTGCGGCGCTCATCTCACTTTATTGGCCGAGGGAGCCGGCGTACAGCTTCCGGGTCATGTGGACAGCATGACTAAGCCGCTTCTGGCGAACCAGAGCAGCACACGGAAACGCCGTTTACCTTCCCGCTGGAGCGATACCTATTTATCTACTTGCACTTTGAGGTGCTTTCTAACTGCTAGGTTGGCAAGAGCAGGGACCAAGCAACGGGAGCTCACCCCAATGTGGGGATTCGAACCGCCGATCTTCTGATTGGCAAGTCCTAGGCTCTGTGGTTTAACCCACAGCAGCACCCGCGTCCCAAGCAGTTTTGGAGACGTAACAATAAAATGCAAATTAAAAAATGAATGAAGTACTGAAATACTCTCGGCTGCAAAACCCAGCACTGCCACCAGTTGTGGAGATAACTCCCCTCAGAAGCATAGCTGGCCCTGGCATTGCTCAGCCTTTGTTGCCACCTCTTCTTCCAGGATTTTGGTGGTGCAGAAGGGGCTCTGGTATTCAGAAGGGTGTATATTTTACGTGAATGATGTAACCTGCCCTGGGAATGCTTCTTGATAGAAAGGTGGCATGAAAAGGAAGAAAGCAAAGCTCAACGAAAACATCCAGAGTCCATCACAAGACGACTTCTGGAATAAAAATGTGTTCAAGCGCCATATAAAAATGGGACAGAAGGAAGGCTTGCAGGATCTATGAGGGGGCAGATTTCCACAACTGTAGGACCACCACGAAGAAGGCACTGTCCCAGTTGCTCATCAATCAGGTATTTGCTAATCACAGACTAAAAATCCCAGGCAGTTTTCTATGTCTGTAAGCTTGGGATAAAGTTATTCTCCAATAAGCACTTAACTTGGGTAAGTGACATTTCCAATTTTATTTCAGTGCCTCCTTAAAACCTACTTATTTAACTGTGCTTTTGCAAATATCCAATTCCGGTTTTAGTCCTGCCTGGTGCAGCCACATTTTATAACTGCGTATGATACTGCCTGGTGTGTGAGCTTTTTAAATAGGTATCCTTCCTCAAGGGGACAGGCAGCACAGAAATGTTTCAAATGAAATAAAATGAACAAATATTACTAGCACCATAACCTGAGCTCAGAACCCAAACAGAAACAGCAGATCTAGCTAGCACAACTCACAAACTCTTTCCCACAAACTTTTACAATACTGGATGAATGCACATCCTTTCTTCTGGAGAATATGGGTCATGAGGGAGCCTTTCGGGGGAGGTATTTATCCCCTCTCTCTGACGGACGCATAATCTATGATCTCCTGAAAAGGTGAGAGCAGTAACCTTCTTCAACAACACAGGAGGACTCAAACTGTGCAGAGGTGCAAGGGTACAGATGCCACCCCCACTTCCAAGATCTGTATGCAACACCATCCTCCCCCCTCCTCTTCCAAGCTTTCTTTGCATGGAGCACAAAAATCTCCAGGGAAATTCTGACTCATTCATGTGGCCACAGATAGAACCCTCCGAACGATCACCCGGATGAAAGGGGCGATTTCAACTAAATTTAGCTAAACACTGTGAGATTCCCCCTTCCGACTGTTATGGGCAACACAGAAAGATACAGTCAGGAGAAAGGGAGGTGGGGTTTCATAGGGGTGAAGCCAGTGCACATGGCCCCAATCACAAAAACCAGAGCCTTCACACATTCATCTGAATGCTCAAACAGGGCTTGTGAGAACACTGCTGTAAACCACTGCTCCAAAACCAGTACAGCCGTACCTTGGTTCTTGAACGCCTTGGTACTCGTACGTTTCGGCTCCTGAACATAGAAAACCCAGAAGTAAGTGGTTTTCCGGTTTTCAAACGTTCTTTCGAAGCCGAACATCTAACACGGCTTCTGATTGAGCTGCAGGAAGCTCCTGCAGCCAACTGGAAGCTGCACCTTGGTTTTCGAACGGTTCCAGGAGTCGAACGGACTCCCAGAACAGATCAAGTTCGAAAACCAAGGTACCACTGTACTGAAACTGTGTGTGTCTTGGTGCCATTCTATAGGTTTCACTCCTCATTTCTCTTATTAGATCCTAAAGGTTTCCTTAGAGATGCCATCCCTCGCAGAGAGACGAGGAAGGGTAGAACAACTATAGGGCTGGGGGGATAAACGTCAGGTCAAGTTGCACACATGTTAAAAGGGACTGTGTTGTTTTATAAAGAACACTAGAAGAAATGCCAAGATTTGGAAGCTTTTTAACCGTTTTGATGGGGGGGTGCCAGCAAGGTCTTATTGGCTATAATATCTGTCACCGACAAGTAGCTGAAGAGTAGGAATCAGCCCTAAAGGATCATATGCGCAGAGTTTGGCATGGCTGCTAAAGTTGCTTTCCCCAAGCAATGGGCTGCTCCATTCTGCAGATAACAATGTTGTACTGCGAAAAATGTGTAGGCAGGTTCATTCTATTCGGCTTGTCCTGAAAGCAGCTCTCTTCGCTTCTCAACAGCACAAGAGGGAATACTGAGGAACTAACCCTAAGAGATGGGACACGGGTGGCGCTGTGGGTAAAACCTCAGCGCCTAGGACTTGCCGATCGTCAGGTCGGCGGTTCGAATCCCCGCGGCGGGGCGCGCTCCCGTTGCTCGGCCCCAGCGCCTGCCAACCTAGCAGTTCGAAAGCACCCTTGGGTGCAACTAGATAAATAGGGACCGCTTACTAGCGGGAAGGTAAACGGCGTTTCCGTGTGCTGCGCTGGCTCACCAGATGCAGCTTGTCACGCTGGCCACGTGACCCGGAAGTGTCTCCGGACAGCACTGGCCCCCGGCCTCTTAAGCGAGATGGGCGCGCAACCCCAGAGTCGGACACGACTGGCCCGTACGAGCAGGGGTACCTTTACCTTTACCTTATCCCTAAGAGAATTTCTTTTCATTTCACCCCACACCAGAAAGGGGAGCGAAGACTCATGAACAGAAACAGAGACACCAGAAGTTCATGCTGGCTCACACATCTAAACTCTCTGCACCCCTTCTATCCAACAGTATACAGCCTTTTCTGCCCCAAGGCTTCTTTCTTCTAAATTTTACATGAGCAGTTAAAATGTTTGTCAAAATTCCATGGCGTCACAGCTCGACCAATGCTTACGAAGGACTTAAATATTAATACGTAATAGCTGGCCTGTTTTAGCTCGATTGATTCTTTTTTTTAAACTTCCTAACCTTTCAATTTTTTTGCAAAACTATATTTTTGGGGAAAGACCATGCCTGTGCTTTACTTTGATACTACACTATGTATCTGTGCAGCTGCAGTAAAATACACAGACCACCACCGGGGAAGAACGATAAATCTTTAACAGCCAGTAAGTACAATCAAACCTTGGCTCCCAAACGGCTCCACTTTGGAATGTTTCGGCTCCTAAATGCAGAAAACCCGGAAGTAAATGCTCCGGTTTTTTAGAACATTTTTCGGAAGCCGAACATCTAACGCAGCTTCCACTGAGTGCAGGAAGCTCTTGCAACCAATCAGAAGGTGCGATTCAGTTGTTGAACGTTTCGGAAGCCGAACAGGCTTCCGGAACAGATTACGTTTGACAACCGAGGTTTGACTGTATATGAAAAGCAGTGTTAAGCACACAGGCTACAATGAAGCAGAAAATGAGACCTATTAATCACAACTTTTCAGTAGTATTTTTGGCACAGGCTTGCAAACCATGGTGGACATGTCTTTCCATGGACTTCACACATTAACAAAGCTCAGAAGGCAAGCGCCCAATATGGCAAGGAAACTTCATGCAGGAAATTTAACTACGGGGGGACGGGGAACAAAACAAAGATTGTGTCTGTCAACTGGCAAATTATTAAAAGGGTAGCAATTCAACAAAATCCATTTTACATGAACCTTTCAATTTCACATAAGGATGACCATGAACCTTTCAATTTCACTTTCTCATTTTCCAGTCCTAATTGCAGTTCTCCACATCAGTTTGCAAAATGTCTGTCTCTCTGTGTATATATGCACACATATATATACACATATGTCCAGCATCTTAGTGTGAATTCCACTTAATAGCCACATTTCTGTATACAATTCTATGTGACACATGATTTTTGCAAAGCAATTTGCAAATATAATGCATTTTATAGGTTCCATCTATCCATCATCTATCTATCTATCTATTTATCTATCTATCTATCTATCGCCACATCTTAGGCACATTTTAGCCTAGTTTATGCATTTTTTGTATACATAACTTGGCTGAAGAAGCAAAATGCAAAACTTGGATAACTGTGTTTTGTTTCTGATACCATTTTGGAAAATGCAAATTAAGTTGATTACGGGGGGTGGGGGTGGGACTGATGAAACCCAACACAATCCGGAGTCACAATGCCTCCAGATTATTTCTGGAGCAGATCAGGATAGATACAGAACATGTGTGTGCACATGTTCGTGCATGTGCACACTCACCACTAGAAAAACAAAGTCTGTATGAGAGTGCTACATGCAGAAAGACATACGGACTGAAAGTTCTCTATCAGGAACCATGCTGCTTCCAGACCCCAGAAAAGTAACACACCAGTAACCTCAATGGCCTCCTTCACAGCTGAGCATTTAACCGGAACCGTTAAAATTTGAATCTCTCTACCAGCATGCAGAAAACTGTTTCATAGCAGTCTCCCACAACTTGGTACCTTCCAAATTTGAACTATAACTCCCAACCCACCACAGGCTATGCTGGCTGGAGCTGATGGGAGTTATAGCCCAACAATGTCTGAAGGCGCCAGGCTATGGAACACTTAACAGTTGAAATACTTTGCCTCGTTATTATGTTTAAGTAGCTTAAGGGCTACTTAGGAATTCCTATGAGCACTTTTCTTCTCAAAAAGCCGTTTTTTGCTTCCCTCCCAGCCCACTTTAAATTTACTTTTCTCAATCTTTTGCCACTTAAAAAATAAAAGTTATGACCAAAAAAAAAAAAAAGGATGCCAAGGAAAACACACATTTATAAAGGGGAGGGGGAGGGGAAGCACATCTCAATCTGCTTTGCATACTACCAGGAACATTGGAATTTAAAGATAAGATACTGTACTTGTCCGCTTGAGTCTGCAGCCTGCTGGAAGTGCGTTGCTAGAGACGTCTCGTCCTGGAAAACTTCGTTGCACTCCAGACACTTCAAGCTATGCCTGCACAGCTTTGGCGAGTCTTCGTCCAGGGGCATGGCTGGAGGGACAGGCGTGCTTGCAGGAGCAGAGATGACCGCTCCGGTGATGTTGGACTGTATCTTGGCAACAGTATGGGCGCCCATCCCAATGGAACTCTGAAGGACGGACGAGGCGACGGAACTATTGCTCGTCGGAGAAGCTATCATTTGATCCGCCGGGACGGGTTTCAAAATCAAGTGGGAGCACTGCATCACGACCCCTTTCTCCTTATGCCCGCGGGCGTGAGAGAGGAGGCTGCACTTGTTGTAGAAAACAAGGTTCTTGGTGCAGTGGTTGCAGGTGACCTCGATCCGCACGCTCCTCCGGTCGTAGTGCTGCGTCAGGCTCCTTTCCAGGGCGAAGGAGTCTCCGCACTCCAAACACTTGTAGCCACGCGGGGGCAAAGCGATGCCCGCGTTGGCGGGGGGGCTGAGGTTCGGGATGTAAACAGGGACAGGGTTAACACTGCTGAGCACCTTGTTGAAAGCCTCGACCACGGAGCTCTGCAAAGACGACACCACCTGGACTCGGGACACCTTCTTCGAAGGCTGCGAAGCCGCCGCAGAGATTATTGCCTGCTTGATCTGCTGCTGAGGTTTGGTGAGCACCTGGCGGAGTTCGGAGGTGGCCTGAGCGCTTTGAGGCAGTAGGTTAAGGTTGGCAAGATGGACTGTCTTTGGCACGAGTTTGGCGCTGGCAAGGCTGGACGCTGGCACCACCACAGTCTGCTGCTGTATGGCGTTGGCAGCTTTGATAATGGCACTGCTGGCACTCTGCACCGAAGCAGCAGATATCACGGTGGCTTTCACCGTCGTGTTGTTCGCGAGCTTCAGGTTGATAACTTGGGATCCTGCTGTCTTAACAGCCGACACCGGAAGGAAAGCAGTAGCCACGGGTTTAATGGTGACCTGCTTCGGGGCGAGTTCTGCGGACGCAACGGCGTTGGTGACGACCGTCGACTGAAGGGGTGCCCGAGGGGGAGAAGAAAGGACTGCGGCGGAAGTTGGGGAGGAGAGCAGCGAAGTCATGGATGCCACCATGGAAGCCGTTTGTTCTGCTTTGCGGCCGCCGTCCAAATCAACTTCCGGCAACACTCTCGTAACCGTCCTCTTGATTTCGCCAGACGATGTCTTGATGGTTTTGATGCGGACTTTCGGGATCGCTGGTGTCGAGCCCGCGGGCGACGGCGGAGACCCTTTGCTGCTGTTTTCGCTCGATACGCTCCGGGGACTGTCAGGTTGCTTAACGGAGGGTTTCTTAGCACAGTCAATGAGACTCTGAGATTCAGGTGATTTGTCAATGGCCCTAGGGCTTTCATTCATATCTTTTGGCAAGGGAGACGGCTCTCTTGAAGTGCACTGTGGGTCTTTCACAGGGTCTGTTGCTGCTTTTTTAGCACTAAGTGCTGCGATGGCAGCAATACAGGAGGAGAGTTTTGCTGATGACTTTGCTTTTGACTGTGAAACACTGGTGAGATTTGCTTCCACTTTCTCGGTGCCTATTTTTCCATCAAGTACCCGGTTTTCATGTACCTTTTCGGGATTTTCTTTGTGTAGCTTATCATCTGTTTTTCTCGCTTTAAAGGGTTCGTACATACCCAAAGGCGTAGAGCTTGTTTCTGAGTCTCTTTTAACAAGTTTATTTTTATCGGCATTACCGGAACCTGCAATTCCAGGTTTCATCAGGTTTTCCCCTCCAAGTACCTTTAATTTCTCGTAATCCTGCTGGGAGACGGACCCCGTCAGTACATTTGCTCTGAAGCTCCCACGCATCTCTTCCTTATCAGGGGGGTCATCCACCTCAATTTTTTCA
Organism: Podarcis melisellensis; assembly: GCF_964234715.1. Lineage (NCBI taxonomy): Eukaryota > Metazoa > Chordata > Lepidosauria > Squamata > Lacertidae > Podarcis > Podarcis melisellensis. Next base: position 48,413,255 of record NC_138543.1, read on the forward strand.
TCATCGTCGAATTCTTCAGCGCTTGAGATAGGGCTAAATTGGTTGAAGGTAGACTCTTTCAGTGTTGTCTCAGAAACAGAGCCCTCGTCTTTGTGAGATTTGCAGTCTTCTTTATTGTAACCATCTAGAGTCGAAACAGTTAAAAACCCGTTATGCAAGCCATTGCCTGTAGAGGGGTGACCCTCCTTCTCCGCTCCTTCAGAGGAATCAATTGTCCGCACGTTTTTCACAATGACGCTGACGCCAACATCGGACGACGACGGTGCGTGAGAATCATCATCAGCATGAACATTCTGCTTGATGTGGCTTTCGTGGTCATCGTGTCCTGACTCAATAGCAGCTTTAGGGTCAACCATATCTGGGATGTCAAATGCCGCAAGGAGGTCGTCAAAGTCCGGGGTCTTCATATCTCCCATGGTCACGTTAATGGCTTAGAAGCAAATCTACAAAATGAATAGAAATGTTTCCTATCAGTACTGTGATTTTTAACATGCAAAAAATACCCACACCAGTGGAAAATGAAGCCCACTAAAGTTGTTTCGTTCTGCCAAGAAACTTACACAAACTTTCTGAAGGATTTCTAATTACTTTGAGGACTTGCAAGTAAGGAAACAATTTTGCTTTTTAAGCAAATTGCAAGGGAAACCTTTCTTCTCAAGGACCGCCTCTTTCCATATATACCTACCCAGACCATGAGATCATCTTCTGAGGCCCTCCTTCATGTGCCGCCTCCCTGAGAGGTCCAGAGGGCAGCAACATGAGAACGGGCCTTCTCCGCAGTGGCTCCCCATCTGTGGAATGCTCTCCTCAGGGAAGTCCGCCTGGCGCCTTCATTACACACCTTTAGGCACCAGGCAAAAACTTTCCTTTTTAATCAGGCCTTTGGTTGACCTGATTAACATCCCATACCCTTTTAAAATGTGGTTCTTTGGGGAGGGGTATTATTGGGTTATTGCTTTTATTTTTATTTTATATACTGTGATATTTTTATGTGAGCTGCCCTGAGACCTCCGGGTATAGGGTGGTATATAAATTCAATAACAGGCATAAGAGGCGAGCAAATTATGTCAGTGCTGGTTATTTACCAAAACTCCAGGGCATTTCATCCACAAAAGATCAGTATCTCAGTTATCATAGCAGTACTGGACGTAGCATGGAAGAGAACAGGCACAGAGCGTCAAGAAAATGTTGTGGAGTTCCATCAAAACATTCCATTCACATTTTCCACCAAGTTTAGAGCATATATGGCATCATTAAAGTTCTAGTGGAACATGAGGAGCCTATCTTCTCTATGCTAAAAAAAGCTGTATCTGCCCAGCACCATACACACTGATTTAATGCTGCCTCTTTGATTGGAAGAGTCAATATTTGAGGTGTGTTGACACTTTTATACAATCTTATTTAGGTTTGTGAAAATATTATTCATTCTAGATTTTGTTAATTTCATTACAGATACGAAGCACCCTTTTGTTTAGTTCTAGCATTGTGATGGTCTGGTGATGAGACACAATTCTGAATCTGGTAATATGTGGGGATCAGTTTAATATCCAGGTAATGTAAAGTTAGAATGTTGTAGATTGGGGGAGGGATTTGATATTTACTGGGAAAACTGCTTCTCTCTCTCCCCCCCCCCCCACTTTGCAGGTGGACAGTCTCAAAGCAGAGACCCTCCACAGGGCTAGGGGGAACGTGAATTTTAACAGAGGGGACACACCCACAGGTCTACAGATACATGGCAACTCGTGCAAGAGAAAAATTCAAAAGGAAAACCCTTGATCAGGAAAAAACAAAACAAAGAATGACAGACAACATTTAATATAAAAAAATGCATTCGATTTTCAGTTCTGAACACAGAAGGAAACATGACTGAATAGACATACGTCTTCAAGAACAGCCAGGAATCATTCACAGGAATCATTCTGCCTACAAGAAAAAAGGGTGGAAATGGTTTCACAGAATTACCAAATTCTGCTCCTTCTGCTCCTTCTTGATGGATAGCCAAAAAACTATAGTGGGATATAAAAACATGATAGCCTACAGGGTGGAAATTCCCAGGAAAGTCTTCCATGTACCTCCAAAACTGAGTTTCAGAACCAGCACCCCAAGTCACCAGTGGCTTCATTCACACATAACAATGGCCATAAATAGCTCAAGCACCTTGCCCTTTGCTCCTTTCTTATAAAGGGGAAACAAACCACAGTGTTATGTGCAAACCAGTGTTTGTAGTTTGCTCTTCTCAAGGCAAACCATGATTGGAAACCAAGGTCTGTTCTTGGCTTCCCTTCTAGGAAGGGAGGAGCAAAGCAAGGACTGCTCAAGCTGCTTGCACCGACATCAAGCTTGTGAACGGGCTAGCTTCCTGTTCATGGATAGCGGCATGTCTGGAAGCAGTCAATGAAAGGCAAGAATTACAGAGTGGGCATGTTAACTGCCATTTGCTCTCCAAATCTCAGGCCTCTAGGGCAGGGATGTCTAACCAGTAGATTGTGATCTACCGGTAGATCCCCAGCTGATCCTGGTAGATCATGGGGTCCTTATCATGTACAAAAAGTTAGTGGGGGAAGCTAAAAAAACTGCGCAATCCTCCCCAAAAAAGCTCAACAATTCTGGGCGATCCACCCACTCCATGCATGCTCTCTCCAATGACAATGGGTAGATCACTGCCAGTTTTTTTATATTGGGAGTAGATCACAGTCTCTTGGGAGTTGGATATGCCTGCTCTAGGGTATGTCACTGTGTCTGACAGGTTGGCAACTCTGCCCACCTTTCAAGCTTGGCCCATGAGGGGTGGGAGAGATAACTATCTCCCCATACCTGACCTATAGTATCTGTCATTCCACATCGGTGCCTTGGACCTTTACACAAGAGTCCTACTATTCCATATTCAGCAGGAGCTGGCAGCTAACCATCCATTCGGCTATTCAAGGCTTGATTTAATTCTAGTGATACAGATCCCAGTTGAATCGGTCTTCCTATTGACCCCCAGGGAGTGCCAGGGTGCAAAGAGTGTTAAGAACTCTCTTACGGATGCCCAGGTACATCATTTCTGTACTACTGTGCTAATATGCCCACAATAGCCCCAAAATATACACGAGAAATCAAGAGGATTTAATAGAGAGCTAAAAAAAGGACAGAAACCAAAATCCAACAGGACGTCAACACTGGAGGCAATTCAACAACTCTAGAAATGCAGAGGCACAGAATGTAATTCTAATTCCAGTTTGGGCCTACAATGTTAATTTCACAGCACCTCTGTATCGACCTAATGCAGTGATCCAATACCGAACTGAATGAAAACCAACTGAGAGTGCACTAAAGTCACTTTTTATACAGTTGAAACATCACAAGGAGGCTAGTATAAAGCAAAATAAAACAAAAAAACCAGCTATGAAATCTCTTTGTGTTTATCATAAGTATGCTGAATACCAAAGGCATTCAGATTGCCTGAAGTCATAATTCACATGGCAAAATAAAATGCTGGGATCACTAGCATTCACATACCAATGACTCAAAAGCTCTGTTAACAGCAAACAAGTCACTTTTTATCCACTTATTATCCCTATATCCAATTTCTAAATCTCTCCAATACAAACCTCCCCAAACCAAGGCACTTTCTTCCAAAAGTTCATGAGTTCTTATTTATTGCCTTTAAATTAGGCAAACTGCTGAGACCAGTCACTAATCTTGAAATACTGAAAAGATTTCGCTCAGCTGAGTTGCTGCAAATGGATATGCATCTTATCTTCTTCAGAGATTATTGCAAAAGCTAGATTATCATAATTACATTTGCTGAAGCACAAACTCAGTATAAGATGCACAAAATATATATATTTCTTTTTTTTAAAAAAAAAAACTCCTCTATGAAATAATACCCTTTTAAGCAGCCACAAGCTAGCCATTCCTGGAGGGGTTTTTAATTTTATTTTTTATTTTAAAACAACAACTCCAAATTCAAATTCCATTAAAAGTGTTGCTCCACAGATTCCAAGATAATTCAAGGGTGAAAGCCCTGAAGAGTTAGCTAAATAATTAAAGCATGGGGCTAGGCAAATGCCAAAAGTCGCACGGAGTTGTAACACTGTACACAGTGTGGAGCTTTTTAAAATAACACCCTTTGACTGGAAATAAGTAACATTTCAATTGTCCCTAGTTGTGGGCAGTCCTAGATTTCTCCAAGGAAAGAGATTTAAAAACCCAGGAACACAGGGTTCAGGGAATTCTGCCTTCTGGGCCCACTGACAACTGTAGCATCCAAAAAGAAAACACAATACAGTACAGTGGACGCTCGGGTTGCGAATGTGATCTGTTCACAACCCGCAGTGTTCGCAACCCACACCTGCGCACGTTGCGATTCAGCGCTTCTGCACATAGCGCAATATAATGCTTCTGCGCATCTGCGACCGCTGAAACCCGGAAGTAACCCGTTCCGGTACTTCTGGGTTTCAGCGGTCCGCAACCCGAAAAAACACAACCTGAAGTGGCTGTATGACTGTATATAGGAACCTAGAAAGCTGTCATAGTGGGGTAGGATAACTGAACATAATGTCAATATATTTCACTCAATTCTGACTAAACTTAGCCTCTTAGAGCATGATATACATTAGGAGGCTTAGTTTGGTCAGAATTGAGTAAACATTTCCAGATGCATTACTTCTGGTAAAAGAGCCAGCATAGCCACTAGAGGGCCACGAAAAATCTGTGTCCCAGGCTTCTTAGACTCCTCTACCCATGTACTATCTGAAACCAAGGGGGCGCACTGGTTGCCAGATGTGAGATTTTTTTTGCAGCTCTTCTACCCCACAAGCAGGTGTATAATCTATAATTAAAATACACAATAAAACAATTCCACCAAAAAGTTCAAAGCGTCCATAATTAAAACTTCATCAAGACTTTTAAGCCGAGATCTTTCCCAGGACTGCATCTGTACTGGAATTATCTTTAAGATGTTTGTTGTTAATCTTTTGTCACTGGGCTCCTCTGGGAAGAAGGGCAAGACATAAATTTAATAAGTAGAATTGCAATGGGGGGGGAAATTGCAATGAAAGAAGCTGGTTAAACAGCATTTAGAATAGTTAAAAGAGGAATTAAAACGATTCCAGGTCAAGAAGTTCCAAGTTCAGGGGAAAGCTGCATGTATCAGGAAAACATATCCTGGTGTTCCACCCCACTCCACCCCTCCTGGCCATCTTGAATGTGATTTCTTGGTGAATCACTGAAAACAATCAAGCTCAGTAACTCAGCCAGGATTGATTCAGCTCACTTCCTGACATGTCAAGGGAGCTGTGTAAATTAGCCCATATAGTTTTGGGGGAGGCGGCAGGGGGCAGGGAAGGAGGAAATGGATTTTATCGAACACTCATCCCTTTTCACCACCTTACAGAAGTACCATTGCTCTCCTCCAAAACCACAAGCCAGCCAGAGCTGATATCACACAAATGCATATTTTATGAAAACGATAAAAGCGAGCATTTAACTAGCATTTCCCTCCTTTTCTCTTCAGTCTCTATTTGCCCATCTCTGCAGCCGGTAATAATTTGCTAATGGGTTGTGACTACAGAACACACCTACCTGTGGTGTTAAACGATGAGGAGGAAGGATCTTAAATTGCACCTAGATCGGAGCCGGGTCAAAACCAGCCTTCTCCCAACTTTACGCCTACAGACGCTTCGGATTACAACACCCACCCGTTGGCTGCCAGCACAGCTGGGAGTTGCAGTCAAAGACATGCGGAGGGCAGGTCAAGGCCAATTGGGAATCTTCTGGCATGCAAGGAATGGGAGAAGGAAGCCATTCGCTCTCATTTCTGGAGTCAACATGCCTGCAATCAGCCGCCTCCCCTGACCCATGTACATCAGAACAAAGGTGAATCTATCAATGCACACTCTGGCAACAGCAAAAATGCATTACTTATTGGGTGGTCCATGAGTTCCCTTTTTCTTTTTTAAAAGAAGAACCATTTAAAGCAGTGTGGTACAATGCATATATATACCATCTCTGTTAAAATGCTCCAGGAAGCGATGGGAGCATTCAGATGGAGGGGTTTGAGTAGGGATTTTCAACAGCACTACAGAGTAAGGTGACAAACAGTCCCAGCACAGGCCCAAGTGTTCCTCAGCCTATAGCTGCCATTTACATTCAAGAGAGAGAAAATGCATGTTTACCGCGTCCATAAAATAAATGCCACATGTTGTTTAGCCCTCAACCTTGCGCCTCTTTTTCTGGTTTGTGTATGATGCAACTGTAGCCTCTGCTTCAACTCTGCAGGCATTTAAGATTCTGGCTTCTTGACAAATCACACTTGGCAGATTCTGGGGACACCACCGTCCAATCCTATAGAGAGACCATCTACCTAGGAATCCAGATTTGCTTATGTTCGTTGCCAACAGCCCAATGCTGACAATCTGGCTAATTCATTTGGGAAACTGCGGTGTTTGCACTGCACTGTGTAGTTTGATGGATTCGAGTCCAATAGCTTCGAGACAAAACACAGCTTGGAAAAGAGGGCTGCCTCTTTAACCCAATTCTTTTTGGCGTCTTCTCAATGCCCCTTAATTATGCTTTTCGAAATCGCCCTTGAGGATGATCAAATCGCAAACTTGCGCAGAGAGAAAGAATAGGAGCAAAGTCTGTTGCAAACCTTCTTGGACCAGCTCCACCTTCTCCCTCAGGAACAGAATTACGAAAGCCAGCTGTGAGGCAGAGCTTTATATACACAACTGCTTATGATCACCCTCGACAGATTGCAACCAGACATTCACTTGGCCTGTGTCTACATCATTTCCTGCCTCCCCTGAAATTCCAGGATGCAACGTGGTTAACCCTTGTACTAATCTCCTGCTGGCCTTGTAGACTCTGCTTCAAAGGATGAAGTTGTCTTTATTCCCAATGAGACAGTGTAAAGAGGGACAGTGGATCGGAGCAGAGCCTACCTTGCAGTAGTGCCTCTTGGATACGACTATCATTCCTGGGTTTGCAGGCCCCGACACAAGGGCAGTAGTGGGAAGAAACGGAGGGTGGGGCATTTGATGGGAAGAGGGGCTCTGCTCATTGTGCCTCAACTTCAGCCACTTTGGAAAGGGGAGCAGGGATGCCCACTCCTCTCCCCAACAGAGAGGAAAGTCTCAGTGGAGGCTAAGCCTGTAGGCAACCCAGAGAGAAGGTAACTCAGGAAGTGTCATCAACTGATTAGGAGCCTGAACAAAAGGGTGTAGCATTGCTGACTAGAACCAGGTGCCATTTCTGCAATCGGGACTCACTTCTGAAGCACACACTTTGACATCCTTGCAAACTGAGCGAGTCTCTTGAGTGAGCACGCCATGCCTTGTCTTTAAAAGCTTGGTGAGCAAGTCATGGAAGCTGTTGAGACATCTTCGTTGCTTCCGTCCAGTTCTGAATGTCTTGCGTGATTCCTGAATCATGACTCCCAAACTCTGTGTCTGTGCCAAACCTGCACCATCATTTGCCTGAACAAATATCTATCTCTTACTTGCATGTAACAGCTGCTCTCTGCATGTGTTGGGCATGAAGCAAGACACTTAACTCTGGAACTAGATCCAAAAGTCCCCAATGAGACGCTCCCGAGACCCCTGGGAAACTCCTGCATCAGAACATGGACCGAATGATGATGCCTATCACTAGGCCCTCAATGGAACTTGGTTTAGTAAGCATCTCCAGATCCTAAAGTATAGGTGGCCTAGTAGTCAATGTCCTCCACAAATTATTGGTCTCCACAGCCCATCAACTAAAAGCCAGCACAGCCAACGGTCAGGGATGATGGGATGGGTGTTGTAGTCCACTAACTTCTGAAAGACGTGGGCCTTTTTAAAGATGCTGCAGGAATTCAGGAAAAGGGAGGATTTACAGGGGTTTAACACTATTATATAGTTATTTATACCCCACCTTCTTCCTTGACAGGACCCAAGGCAACATTGCTGTTTGGGCCTATGCCTGATGCATGTCTTCAACATGCCTTGCAGTCTCGGAGTCTGTGACTCACATCCTCAGTCAAAGCAACACCATCATTATATAAAACTGACTGTGGCTTAAATCTTAACCAGTGATGCATTATCATCAAGCCTACTCAGACATATAATTAAGTTATCTAGATCTGGCTGAAAATATATGCGTCTCATTGATAATTTTATTATGTGCAACAGTCAAGAAAGTTTTCTGATTAAGGGGTCTACAGTTTCCCTCCCCCCTAAATACATACGGGGCAGCCAAGTTCTGGTCAATAAGTTGCACAGGTCTCTCAAATAATTCCGATACTGAGCGAAATGAGCAGGAAAACAATTAAGCTGGGGAAGGGGGAGGTAGCTTTATGCATGCTCCAAATGCGCAAATGAATGGTCACATGCACACCATGCATTTAAAGCATGCTGCTTCTCCCCAAAGAATCATGGGAACTGTAGCTTACCCCTCCCAGAGTTATGGTTTACAGCACCCTTAGCTAACTATAGTTCCCAGAATTCCTTGGGGGAAAGCCATGTAATTTAAATGTATGCTACAGATGTGTCCCAACAGAGCAGTGGTTCTCAAAGGGTGTGGCAGGAGAAGATGGCAAGTGTGGCAGGAAGATTCAAGGACAAACCAAGAAACATTTAAACATTTCAATGCAGCATGGATATACAACTAGAACCAGTATCCACAGCTCTCCTCCAGAGCACTGGCTATTCTATGTAAGTTCTCCACAACACAGGAATTTTCAACTCCCGACAAATATGGAAGATCAGAAAAGAGAAAGGCCCATTTGTGTTGATGAGCAGATGAGGGTTTGTCTCAAATTAGACCTAATATAAATGAGATGACCCGGCAAAAGCAAGCTCATACCTCTCACTGCGTTTATAGATCCTTAAAGTTCATGTGTAAGAGGCTCATTTATAATTATTTTGTGGGAATGATTCTGCATTGTTTCATACTTTCTGGCTGTCCCGCGATCATACTATAAAGTTGCTGTGTTCTGTGTTATGAATCAAGGAGTTGATTGTTTTCCTTTTCCAACGTTATTTCTTATCAATATAAAAATTCGGTCTGGTGCGAGCAAATTTTTATTCTGAAAGTGCGGCCCAGAGGAAACAAGTTTGAGAAGCACTGCAATAAAGAGACTTCACATTCATTCCTTTTCCCCATCATCTGTCAAAGCCAGTAAGAGGAGACGACTGCAAGGGCACTTTGAGCATCTCAAGCCAAGCTACCAAGCAGGGAGGGCTAAGTCTTGGGTGAGACGGAATGGAGGACAGAGAACTGAGGTTTGTGCTGAAGAGAGCTAGAAGAAAACTTTCCTGGGGATGCGATGACGGTCAGTAGCTTAGATTCCATCAGGCTGTATGGTAACTAGAGGAAAAGAAGAAAACAAGGGCCTCTCCATCAGCTCTGCTGAGACAGTAGCAACTTTGGGCTCCTCTTCCTGTTTCGATTCCTGTTAAAGTAAGTTTGTAGACAATATATAGTGCCTGGGTTAGCTTGTTTCCTCTGATTTCCTTTCCCGCGGTGTCTTTGTAATCTTGGGGGGGAAAGGGACTACCTTATTACTGTCCTGTATGTTGCACTGCTCGGCATAGTTCATAGCTTCTCTGAGTTCTTCAAGCCCCTTCGCCACGGCAAGGCAGTGATCCATGAAGTTATAGTTAAAGCTATGGTTAACTATCGTATAGTTAAAGCTATGGTTTTCCCAGTAGTGATGTATGGAAGTGAGAGCTGGACCATAAAGAAGGCTGATCGCCAAAGAATTGATGCTTTTGAATTATGGTGCTGGAGGAGACTCTTGAGAGTCCCATGGACTGCAAGAAGATCAAACCTCTCCATACTGAAGGAAATCAACCCTGAGTGCTCACTGGAAGGACAGATTGTGAAGCTGAGGCTCCAGTACTTTGGCCACCTCATGAGAAGAGAAGACTCCCTGGAGAAGACCCTGATGTTGGGAAAGATGGAGGGCACAAGGAGAAGGGGACGGCAGAGGACGAGATGGTTGGATAGTGTTTTCGAGGTTACCAGCATGAGTTTGACCAAACTGCGGGAGGCAGTGGAGGACAGAGGTGCCTGGCGTTCTCTGGTCCATGGAGTCACGAAGAGTCGGACACGACTAAACGACTAAACAACAACAACAACATGTTGCACTGGGGTGCGATGGGTCTCTCTCAGCTTCAAATAAATGACTTTAAATGGGGGGTAGGAATTGAAGGAGGTCTGTCAACATTTGAGCAACGGTGGCTCAATGGAGCTTCCATGTGCAGAAGCCGAATACTTATGAACATTAGATGCACTAGTGCAGAGTTTCCCAAACGTGGGTCTCCAGCTGTTTTTGGACTACAACTCCCATCTTCCCTAGCTAGCAGGACCAGTGGTCAGGGATGATGGCAGACCATGCTGGAAATACAATGCTGAATGAGATGGACCTTTGGTCTGATCCAATTAGGAAAAATTGTAATAATCACATATAAAAGAAACAGTATACAAGAAGTAAATAAGGAGGCCATTTACAGGATAAAGGAAGTCTTTTATTTTTATGGTATGCTTTCTTTGTGTAAGTGGATAGGAGTTTAATTTTGATAATTAAATTGTCAATAGTGGTGGGTTTGTTTGTATGTATCAGTTGTTGTGGACTATGTTGTAAATAAAGTTTAAATATTTTTTTTTTAAAAAAAGGATCTTCTTACAATTAAGTAGCAGGGCTGAGGAAACTCTGCCCCTCCAGATGACAAAAGACGCCTTCAGCCCCATCCAGGATGGCCAATGAAAGGCATGGGATGCTGTGAGTTGCAGTCCAGCCAAAAAGAAAAGATATATATCAAAGCTTATGATAAATTCCTCACCAAAGACACCTGAGTATGCTTAGTAGCCGTGGAATAAACAGAAAGGTCCAGTGTGCTGTAACTGCGAAAAGGTGAAGCGTGTTGCTAATAGCACCAAGGTCACAGGTTTGATCCCCGTATAGGACAGCTGCATATTTCTGCATTGCAGCGGGTTGGGCTAAATGATCCTCAGGGTCCCTTCCGAGAATTGTGAAGAATCGTGAGAACAGAGATGCAGAATGCAGTTGTCAATATAAAAAAAATAATAAATAATAATACTCGGGGGAGATCATGTTTTTGTTCGTCATTAAAAGTATGTCTTTTTGTGTTTTTATATTGCAAACCATTCTGTGATCTCTAGATGAAGGATGGTATAAATAATAATAATAGTAATAATAAGGCAAGCCTGCGCTTGGAATGCTGTGTACATGTCTGAGCAAACAATATTGCTGAGCTGGGACGCGGGTGGCGCTGTGGTCTAAACCACTGAGCCTCTTGGGCTTGCTGATCAGGTCGGCGGTTCAAATTCCCATGACTAGGTGAGTTCCCGTTGCTCTGTCCCAGCTCCTGCCAACCTAGCAGTTTGAAAGCATGCCAAAAAGAGCACAGAGATAAATAGGTACTGCTCCAGCGGGAAGGTAAATGGCGTTTCTGTGTGCTGCTCTGGTTTTGGTGTTCCGTTGCGCCAGAAGCGGCTTAGTCATGCTGGCCACATGACCTGGAAAAACTGTCTGTGGACAAATGCCAGCTTCCTTGGCCTGTAAAGCGAGATGAGCGCCGCAACCCCGGAGTCATCCGCAACTGGACTTAACTGTCAGGGGTCCTTTACCTTTAGCTTTTTAGAAAAAGTTCAGAAAAGGACAAATCCCTTGTGAGGAAGGGTTAGAAGAGTTGGGGCCTTTTAGCTTAGAAAAAAAGGCAAGTAAAGGAGAACACGTTAGAGGTGTACGAGATTTACACATGGTAAGCGGAATCTGGATAGAGACGCTTTTCTCACTTTGTTGCAATGCTAGAACCCATGGTCAACCAATGAAGTTGAACACTGGAAGATTTGGGACAGAAAAAAGGAAGTCCTTCTGCACACAGTACAACTAATCCAGAATGCAGCAGCTAGACTAGTGACTGGGAGCAGCCGTCAAGACCAAACAACACCGGTCTTGAAAGACCTACATTGGCTCCCAGTACATTTCTGAGCACAATTCAAAGTGTTGGTGCTGACCTTTAACACCCTAAACGGCCTTGGCCCAGTATACTTGAAGGAGCGTCTCCACCCCCATCGTTCTGCCCGGACACTGAGGTCCAGCGCCGAGGGTCTTCTGGCAGTTCCCTCCCTGCGAGAAGTGGAGGTTACAGGGAACCAAGCAGAGGGCCTTCTCAGTAGTGGCACCAGCCCTGTGGAACGCCCTCCCTGCAGATGTCAAAGAAATAAACAACTATTTGACATTTAGAAGACATCTGAAGGCAGCCTTATTTAGGGAAGTTTTAAATGATTGATGTTTTAATGTATTTTTAATCTCTGTTGGAAGCTGCCCAAATTGGCTAATTAATATTATTAATAATAATTGTGTGGAAGTATGGAAATGCTGCCCTAAGAAGCAGTGGTAGCCACCAACTCCGATGGCTTTAAAAGACTGGACAAATTTGTGGAAGATAAAGCTATTAGTGGCCAGTGGCCATAATTACTATGTTCCACCTCCACTATTGGAGGCTGTGGGACTCAGAATGCCATGTGCTTGGGATCTCAGGAGGAGAGAGCCTTGTTGGACTCAGTTTCTGCTCATGGGCATCCAAGCTGGCTCTTGTGAGAAGAAGAGGAGGAGGAAGAGGAGGAGGAGGGGGAGTTTGGATTTGATATCCCGCTTTATCACTACCCGCTTTATCACTACCCGAAGGAGTCTCAAAGCAGCTAACAATCTCCTTTCCCTTCCTCCCCCACAACAAACACTCTGTGAAGTGAGTGGGGCTGAGAGACTTCAGAGAAGAAAGGTTGTTTTCTGCTGCTCCAGAGAAGCGGACACGGAGCAATGGATCCAAACTACAAGAAAGAAGATTCCACCTAAACATTAGGAAGAACTTCCTGACAGTAAGAGCTGTTCGACAGTGGAATTTGCTGCCAAGGAGTGTGGTGGAGTCTCCTTCTTTGGAGGTCTTTAAGCAGAGGCTGGACAACCCTATGTCAGGAGTGCTCTGATGGTGTTTCCTGCTTGGCAGGGGGTTGGACTCAATGGCCCTTGTGGTCTCTTCCAAGTCTATGATTCTATGATTCTAAGTGTGACTGGCGCAAGGTCCTCCAGCAGCTGCATGTGGAGGAGCGGGGAAGCGAACCCGGTTCACCAGATTATGAGTCCACTGCTCTTAACCACTACACCACGCTGGCTCTCAGAGCACTGATTTAGATGGGCGTTTGGTCAGACCCAGCAGGACCTTTTTGATATTCTTAGCATCTGGAACCTTCTACTATAGAGGAACAACATAATATGTAGGGGGAAATACACGGGGGGGGGGGCTTGACCTCCAAAGCTTATGAAGCTGTGACACTGCAATGCATGCTCCCAACTCCTAGGTACCCATTTCTGGGGTTCCAGTGGTGGTTTTTAGATGCTTGCATATAAAGAGCTAAAGAAATATTTCGGTTTCCTGGATGCCAACGTCAAAGGTTCCATGCTTTCAGTCAACGAGAGTGTCAGGAGTATTCTAGCACTTTGTTGGAATTGAACGTTGTGCTGTTAGAAACATTCCATGCCTGCAAATGGAGAGATATGCTCCCGCCCACCGCCACATACTGTTCTGGGGGTTCTCTCCCCATTGGCCAAGCCAATTTGGGTGGGGGGTGAGGATGGGGGTGGGGGAAGGCTCCTGCACAAGAAGAAGTCTTTATATGCAGGGCTTCCACTGAGGTTCATGCCCCCTGGGTCTGGGATTCTTAAACTTCAGAAAATTTTGCCTAACTTTAGCTTCAGTTGTGATTATAGAAGCATCAAGAGAAACAAACGGACAAGAAGTCACTCTGCATATCAGCAAAGCGGGTTATCTAAAGAAATGCAAAAGAAAACTGAAAAAAGATGCGAAGAGGAAAAGCCATAATACGTTCAAACCGAAGAGGGTTCAACGCCCAAGTGTCGCGCTGCTTTTGATCACTTCTCAGCTTCACCAGCCCTATTTGGGATATTTCCTTGAACCAATAACCTGGTGCAAACTGCTTCACACATTCAGGTTGTCAACTCTGATGTACATGCTGTGTGCAGATAGCTTCAAGAAGAGTATCAAAGAATGTGCACCAACCCTCTAGCAGAAATTGTCAATGCATGTTACCAGTTTAAACAAAATAAGAATTTATTTAGAAATATTTCTCAACTGCCCTTCAAGGATACCAAGGTGATGTACAATGCACATTAAAAAAAAAGGTACAAATGCAACACATCACACTGGGTAATTAACACAGTGTCCTACACATGTTGTTGGACTACAACTCCCATCAGCCACAGCCAGCATGGCCCATGGAAAGGGATGGTGGGAGTTGTAGTCAAGTATCATCTGGAGGACACCACTTTGACTACCCCTGGCGAACAACAAGGATAGGGAAACTGTGACCCTCCTGATGTTAGGAAGAACTTTCTGATGGTAAGAGCTGTTCGACAGTAGAATGGGCTCCCTCGAAAGGTGGCGGACTCTCATTCATTGAAGGTTTTTAAGCAGAGGTTGAACAGCCATCTGTCATGGATGCTTTAGCTGAGATTCCTGCTCTGCAGGGAGTTGGATTAGACAACTCTCAGGGTCCCTTCCAACTCCACAATTCTATGCTGTTGGATTATAAACTCCCATCATTCCTCATCACTAGCAATGCTGGGCGAGGCTGCTGCAGCAACATCTGCAACTCTTCCAATGGTGTTGGACTACAACATCAGGCCTACTACGCTGGATCAGAGATGACGGATGTTGTGGTCCAAGCAACTTCCAGAGGGACACAGGTCCCCCATCCCTGGCATGAATATCAGATTGATGGAGCACTCAAAGGATAATTTACTTCTGCCATTTACTAATATCCTGGGCCATGTTAAGGGCTTCTAAAGCTCAGGCTCCTCCCTGAAAGTCAGGAGACCATCAGGAACCATCTCCTAGGCATAGTAGGGTTCCTACTGGAATGGGAATTGGGAAAACTCTCACACATGTGTCAAAGTAGTTGGTCACACCCATGGTATTATTTGGATCCAGAAATAGTATTCTATTTACACTGGGGTTGGGGGTTTTTTGGGGGGGAGGGGAGTATTTCCTTTGCTGCAGCAGTGGTGAACGGATATCACTGGCAATTCATTGTTCAAGACACCCAGACGTAATCCCAGTGAACTAGGAAGAAGTAGGCCCTGGAAATGTTTGTGTCAACGTTTTCACACTTGCACAGACAAATCAATATCCTATGTGTACCCAGAGTAACACTTCCAGTGAAGACAAAGCAAATTGCTTTATTTCCGAGAAGACCTAAAAGCCATGAACTGATTCAGAATCAGCTACGAAGCAGATTCCAACATGAGCTCCTCCTAAGAAGACCAGCTCTCTCAAAAAAAAAAAATCAAAAAAATCTGCATTTCCAGCTTAAAATGATGGCCTACATGTGGAGGGGGTGAGAAGGTGGGTGACACAACACACACACACACAAACCCCAATCCTCAAAAAACTCTCAGAGAACAAAATGTTTGAATATATTATACAGAAACATCCAAAGAATCATAAACAATTATCTGTTCGGGTTTCTTGAGCTACAGCAAACAGTTCCAGCACAAAATGTAACTGAAAAGAAAGAAGGAATGCTTTGCAGTAAGGAAAAGAATAGAGAGAGCGCACACACGACACAGACACACATATCCATGCATAGTGCAATGTCTCTTCCAAACCCCAAATCCAGCAAGACCACTGCCACAAAATGAAGTGTTAGTACTTACAGTTTTATAAAAACCTTACAAAGCAGAAAGGTGATCTCATGTCACCCCAGGGATCTCAGCTGACCCTAGGGAGGAGAAAGACCCAAATGCAGACTAACCATCCATATTCTCCCCATTATGTTACATGGGCTGGTGCTGCCTAAAACAGCATTATCTACAGCCCAGCACCGAACCACTGTATATTGACATTAAATTCAACGCACAAAAATGGAATCACAGCACAGTTGTCCCTCTCCCCACCCCCAGCCATGCAAGCTATTTAATGCCCTGTCAGATCTGAGACGCACAAAACAGTATACCTGGTGGGTGTTTTTTTTAAATAAAAAAACAACACCTCCATATCAAATGTCTGCTGGCTTTAAGAGACCACATGCAACTTTCAATACACTGCAATTTATTCCTTAAATACCTTATGTCATCTGCAGCACAATCGGGAAATAAAGAGGTTCCTTAATGCTTGTGTCACCCTCTAACTGCAGCCAACCTTGCCTGTCACCAGCCTCCATGGAACTTACCCAATCAAAATACTCCCAAGGCTTTTAAGATTGTCTACTTTATTCCGCTTGAATACAATGGACAACCTAAATTTCAAACTAGATCAGGACAATTTTTTTCATCCTACTGTTTATCCTCCATCTTTATTTGGGTTCCTTCTCTCCGCACATCCTCCCCCCCCCCCCCGTTTTCTTTCTTTTTTTTCCATGACTGCAGATTTATAATACCAGCTGCCAGCTAGGGCAGGCTGGATTTTCAGAAACATCATAATGCACGTAAAAATTCCAGCGTTCCTGACGATTTCCTGTTTTAGGAAGTCACAGTTTTCTAGCCACAGAACCCCCAAAGGCAAAGAAATGTTTAGTGCTCCAATATAATCTCTGAGAGCCTTTGTTCTTCCTTTTGCCACATTCCTTATTGCTTTCTCCTACCTCCCCCGCTCCCTTTCTCTTGAGTCTCCAGCTTCAGTAGAAGATGCAAAATGCCTGCTCTAATCCAAGCACACATTTATTTTTTAAGGAAGGAAAACAAATCTTATCCATTATCTAATGCTCTGAAGCTTTGAGTCAGGAGGAGACATTTCTTACCAGCTGATGTACTGTCCATCCGGTTTCCTATTTGTATGTAATTAATTCTCGAGTATTGTAATTCATGCTACTGGTAATCCACTGGAGTTCTACACAAAACCTTTAAAAAAAGGCATCCTCTCTGTTGGACTGCAAAAGCCTCCATTTACAATACAATTTTAGTAAGCAAAATGCATAGCTTATCTGGGATTTGTACACACACTCAATGTCTGCCTCAAAAACTCCTTTTCCTTACCTCTCAAAAAAACAAAAACGAGAGAGAAGGGAAAGGGACAAGGTTATTTAGTTTGGCCGAAAGAGGAAGGACATAAGAAATCATCACTTTTTTGATGATTAGATGGAAAATTATAAAAGTTCAATGGGCCAGTAATGCAAAACATCCCTCTACCATGTGGTCCATGATTTATGATTGTCATACAGGGGCCTGTTCTTTTATGAATCAGCAGAGGAAAGAGAATTCCTGCTTTTAAGGTACTGTACACCAAACAAATGCAGTACTGTTAGCCTGGCTATCAATATAAACCATAGCTTTAATCCTATTAAATCTGGACAAATTTAATTGCGTTTCTTCGCCTAATTTAGACCACTGCTTTTTTTACACCAAGGTGCCTGGGTGTGCAACCACAAAACTGCATTCAGGCTCTGCATACATGTTCCCCAATGCCATTGTGATCATAGTCAAATAATACCATAGCTCACCTTGTGTACCTTGGCCTGTGACAAGATTTTTGTTTTGGGTTTTTTTTAATGCCAATGATCAGCTATGCAACCACAGATGCATAGCCACTGCAAACCTGAAAGGGTTAAAGGCAGCCCCAATCAATAGGCCTGCAAGGAGAAAAAGAAGAGAGAATGCCTTCTAAGCCTCTTTGGAAAATGCTTTCATGAGCAATTCTACAACAACACACAGGGTTCCTCTTGGCCTTTAACAGTGACACAACAGATAGAGAGACACATAGACTTAATAATGCTATTTTCTTTCCTGAAAAGAAACGACAGCAGCACCCTGTAAATACAAAACAGCATGCAAAAGCAGCAATCCTGACTCACAAGCATAGAAATACAAATCTTTCAATCCATTTTTTTTATTATTTTGTGCAGCTGGAAAAAAACAAAAACACCACAACCCAACACCTACATATCCAAGTGTGCCACCTAGCAAAGCAAACCATTTTTTTTCCTTTACAAAAAGGGTGATAAATCTCAGTTCTTGTCCATTACTTCAGCAAAAGCAAACAAAAAAAAAAGGAGATTAAAAAAAGGCATGAACCAGCCAAACGTAATCTCAGTTACTGAAAATATGTACACAGATACACAGAATCCTTTATGACTATTACAGTAGCCACATACCAGTGCTGTGTGTCTAAAGTGTGCATTCACATATTGTTATGGGATGGTATCTTTCTGCAAGATCCTCTGCTTTTGGCTGCCATGGAGGGAGGAAGCTCTCCCACTGTAGTAGCTCAATGACTGCATTGTGTTCAGGAGCTGATCTGCCTCAAACCAGTTTCAGCCGGTTCTGGTCACCCTACATAAAAAGCTATGGCAACCCTCGCTGAGTTGCCAACAAGTCCCTGAAAATCAGAGGGACTCGGGTTGTTTTCTTCTCTGGTGCAAGGGCAATTTCTGCCCTGGGTGCCCTCCTGTTTTCAGTCGCAGACCCCCCTTCCCCCCCCCCTACACAAGCACACAACACCACAACAGCATCACAACACCAGCCTCCTCCTTTCGTCTTCCTCCACAACTTACCTCCCCCAGAAACCTGGCCGAAAAGCTGTGTGTGTGTGTCTGTAGCTAACAAAAGAGAGACCGCAATAAAAATAAAAAGAAATCCCCACAGGATCTCCTTTTGCTGCACAAAGGATTCTCGGACAGAGGAGCAAGAGGGTGGCCGCTGCCAAGCAGAGTCCCCCCCCCTCCCCCAAATCGCGGCTCCCCAAGAGAATAAGATGCTTCTAATGAGAGCCATGGCTTCTCTTACTGCCCTCCTCACCAGGGCATCTTCAAAGCAAGGCTTCCTGACTCAGAAACCAACCCGTCCTTGCAATGTTTGGGGAGGCTGAAAGGAATCCTCTGCCCCTCTTGCAACCTCTTATTATGGGTCTGTTCAACCCATCCTGGTGGTTAGAGCAACACATATCTAAAACCCTGGCCTTGTGGAGACAGGGTCCCGTCCGTCCCCCCTTCTCACTTGAAGATCAAGGCCTTTCCCTCACCTACCAACATCTCCATCCTCATGAAGAGCTGTCTATCCTTTGCAAATGGATGCTGGAGTCCACTGGGGTTGGTGGGGTGGAAGGCAGGGAGCCAAAGGCAGAGAGACCCAACTTATTCTAGTTCTGCCTTCATCCTCCTGCCCGTTGAGGTCTACAAGGTCAACAGTGAGACTAAGGAGGAGAAATCACAACAGGCAGGTAGGCAGGAGTGGGCTGGCTTGAGAGCTGATTCAGGTTGGTGGAGGCAGTGCCCCATTCACCCTAATGGACCAATGAGGGATGCTATGGCATAAAGTGCAACACCAAACCATGGTTTTCCACATGTCCTCTGGACACAGGCTCCAACCTCTGCCTTTAACCACCTTAGGGGGGCAAGTTCGATCATTTCTTCCACTACATCTCCCGTCACCCATTGCTACTGGTCATTCTGACTGGGGCAGATGGAAAATCAACAACATCTGAATTACCCATGAGGGTAATTCAAAACCATTTTTACCAGTTTCTTTGTTTGTATTTGCATAGGCTTTTTAAAGGATTAATCCATTTCATTCAGTCCGGGATGGGGAAGCTGAGCTGTTGGGACTCCAATTCCCATCATTCCCAGCCAATATGGTCAACAAGCCATCTGGTGAGTCCAACATCATCTGGTGGGTCACTGGTGCCCCATCCATGACAGGGCAGAAGGCTCAAATTTTCTTAATAGCTTATTGCCAACCCTAGAACAGAGCAACTACCATTGACTTGGTTTGCAAACCAATACAGGAGTCTCCACCACCCTGACACAATTACAGCTTCCTTATCTTATCTTACCTTATCTTATTTCCCTCCTATTTCTCTTTCATACTATAACAGCTTAGCTGCTTCCATACTGGGAAGATATGGAATTCTGCATTGCCCAACCACCAGAAGACCTGATCATGTTAGGATCCTCTTGATACCATCTCACTATCACCCACCCCCCACTTTCTTCTCAACAACATGGGTCCTACCCACATTTTCTCTACCACACTCTTCCTCATCTCCTTCCATACTCTTGTCACATGCTGCCACCCCTTGCTCAAAAGTCCCTCGCCATTGTTCCTAGGTGCAGGACCACAGCTCAGCAGCAAACCACACATTTTGCATGCAGAAGGTCCCTGGCATCTCCAGTTTAGGTAGCAGGTGATGTGAAAGACTTTTGCTGGAGAGCAGACTGGGCAGGTCTAGATGGACAAATAAGTCTAGCCTAGTATAAAGCAGCTAACCAATAGTCCTAAGATCTCTACAGAGGTGAGGCCCTTTTGTTATCTTGGCAACACAGGGACACTGAAAACCCACCCCCTTCCGAAGCAAGCACAAGTAACATAGCTTTCGCTACTCCCATACTGGTGCAACATCCAGTGAGTAAGATTTACTACCCCTTGCTGCAAGAAAACCATGTTTACTAAGAACTCCAAAATCCATAGCTGGGCATTAACTTCGTTGGGTGGCACACCTTTGGGTTGGATGCAACCCAAACATTGCTCAACTGTGGATCTGCACCTCCTCACCTTTATGGACCAACATAGCAACCTTTCTTGTTCCTATTTACTAAAGGGTGCCTTCAAGGTGTGAGCGACCTCACCCAGTGGCCCCATCCGACAGCAAAACAACGATTCCTGGCCTCTGGGTCTTTTCAACCCAGCTCCACTCTAATTGGGGCTGCGAAAGTTACGCACCCATTACCTGGGAGTAAGCGCCACTGCAGAAATCCTGAGTAAAAGCGCGCAGGCCTGCGCTGCGCCAAGAGGCCCAGGAAGGGCGCCGCGGGCGAGAGCAGGAGGCTGCGCCAGTTTTGGAAAAACAAAAGAGGCCCAGAAGAGGCCATTGTGCTGCAGTCTCCTGCGGGTTCTTTCCGCACGCAAGAAATACCCACTTACGGGCTGTGTGCATGGGGCCGGGGGGGGGGGTGGGGAGCAGGGAGCGGACATGGCCTCCTAATGCATTTAACGTTAAGAGGCACGCACACAAAGAAAGGCCCTCCGCAGGAAAATCGCTTGGCCCCATATGCGGCTGCAAAGAAAGCACTTTAAAGGGGGGGGGCTGTTTAAGCACACATGCTTTATTTATTTTTTAAAAGCACACAACGGCGTTTGAAATTTAGCCAGGAGAAGGCCTCCCTCCCGAGGCTTGGCGATGCAGGCCAGCTCCAAGATGCCCCCGGCAGCAATCCCTTCTCCCGGGTCTGCAGCGCGCGGCAGAGGCCTAATCTCCGGCGGCTGCAGCAGCAGGCGCCTTGCCTGTTCCCGGACGAGCTCCCGGGCTGCAGAAAGGCTCCAGCGGCCTTCCTGCCTGGCAAGCCCCGGCTTCCTTCCCTAGCTTCTCCCGCGCGGCTGCTGCAAGTGCTTTGCAGCTTTGCCTCGCTTCACCACCCGGCCAGGACGGTTCCTCCTTTCCATGCCGCGTAGGCGCTGCAGCGGCAGCTCCGGAGAGGAACTAAGCTTTTGGATTTTCCTTCCCTTGCGAGCTCCTGCAAATATCCAGGAGGGAGGGAGGGAGGGGGTGTTAAAATAGCATGTCCTGTGTATTTATTTTTTAAAGGGTTCTCCCGTGGGAGGTGCATCAGGCAGAGGCCCCACCAGGGTGGGAAAGAAAAGAGGCAAGGAAGGGAAATCAGCACCATCATCATCATCATCGCCACAAAAAAAAACCACCGCCTCTCTCCTTTTTTTTTTCTCTCTCTCTCCCCGGCTCTCCCCGCACCGCATGCAAACTGCTCACACCCCCATGCAAACAGACCTGCTGCTGCTGGTAGCCTTGGGCAAGAGGCCAGTGTGCTGCCACCCGGGGAGGGGCTGTTCCTGCAAGGGGTGCTTTCAGGCAGACATGTTTAAGAGCTCACTGCTCTCTCTCCTTTGCCAAGAGGAGCCTGCAGAGAGGAGAGAGAGCGAGAGAGAGAGAGGCCTGGCTTTAAAAAAGATGGTTGCACATAATGGCAGGCAAGGCAGGCAGAGGGGGAGAGCGCGCGCGAGGCTCTTGCAAGGACTAGGAGGGGGAAAGGTGGGGGTGGGGGATGCCTCTGTGGCTTGGAAAAAGGGATGGATGGATGGATGGATGGCTGGGGTTGGGTAGGTGGGTGGGTGGAAGAGATCTCCCCTGTGGATTCAATTTAAAACTTGTCACCAGAGTGTGAAGAAAACGGAGGCGAGGGGGGAGAGAAGGAAGGAATTTATTTTTCCCCCTTTTATTGGTGGTTCGTCTCTAGAAGCTTCTCTCTCACCCACCCACCCCCCACTTTAGAAATCAGGGGTTCCCTCTTGTGGAGAAAGGAGTTAAAAGCCATTCCCCCCCCCCCCGGCATGTTTTAATTACAGGCAAGGAAGAAAAGGCGAGGCTCCTGAGGTGAAGAAAAAAGGGACCTGCAAAAAGGCTGCAATGTGCAGGGATTGCGATGCTGGTTGCGTTTTGCAACCTTCCTCAGGAAACTAGATTGAGCAGGCCGGAGTTGGGCTGACAAGGAAACAAAAGTAAAGAGGTTTCCCCCCCCCTCCCCTCCACCCACCTTCCTTGAGGTAAAGCTCAATTAAAATGTGTGTGTCTGACATGCCTGTGTAGTATAAATCTGAATAATTTTATATTTTATACCATAGGTTGGAAGGTGGGTGAGATAAATAGATACACACACATCCACGTACATAACAAACATGGATATATAATTCAGGTGAACAAAAGAATGATGGATTTTCCTCAGACTGATATTCTCAGGGGTTTGGGGCGGGGCAGTTGTGCCCTGTTTTTAAAAGGCTCTGTCTACAGGGGAGCAAATAGGGATGACGAAGCAGAAAATGGAAGCAGGTTTCCCTTCATCCCTAGTTTGGGCCTCATGAAGAAGTCTTGAGGAATAAGGACAGAAGAAGAATGAATGTGAGCTACCCTACCATTGGTTCTAGTTTTACTGGCGTGTCCACATTAAACGTGCTCACATTTGCTGCTAACAACCTGCTTCTGTGGAGGGTTTATCTTAGTTCACTCTTACCTTCCTGTATACAGCAAATGTGCCAGTGTTAAAATCATAAGGATGTCTTTGTTTGGGAGCATAATTCATGTGGCTCAATAAAAACAGAAGACATTTTAAACCCTTGATTTAACACACACACACACGTACGCAGAGATTTTTTCAACTCTGCACCATGGAGGCAAGGAAACAAGTTCACTTTTATTTTCTTGGCCCATTCTCAAGTGAGTCTCTTGACTACTTCTCTGATAAGCATCTGTATTCTTGGAAAATTAGGTTTTCTTAACTGACAAAGCAGCAGCATCCATCAGCTATGCATCACAGCAGTTCTCAGTGCTTTTGCAATTAATCTGCATGTCAACACCTTTTTTGTTCTGGGAACTGCATTGCCTGTTTTTCCATAGCATAAATTCAGTGCCCATTTCCCCAACCCCTCTTTCTATAGGTGCATTTTTTTCACTCTTGGGGGCATATTTGCATGCATACCATGCGTTAGGAGCCAAGGAAAATTCCTAGCATCAGGCCATGGGTGTGTGGGGGGGTGACAGGGGAGCAGCTGCCCCCCATCAATAAAATTCAATACAAATACATAGCAAACAGGTTCTGCCCCCCTCTAAAAAAAGGCCTGCCCCCCTAACAAAAATCCTGGCTATACCCATGCATCGGGTCGCCATATTTGCCATTTTTGCCCAATATTGTCCTATTTAGCAGCTTTCCAGGGGATCAGGCAGAGACGGTTCTTTCCTGTCGCTTGACCCTTAATAGAGAAGCTGAAGATTGACGCTGGGACCGTCTACATGTAAAAGCATGTGCTTAACGCTTTGCTAACAGCAAATTTGCATCTGCAAATTGGAGCTGGTGGGTCTCAAAACTTCAGTGAGTTAGGGATATTTTCTGCATGTGAAGATAGGCGCTGGCACATTGAGGGGGTGAGATCAATGTGGGTCCAATGGTCAAGAAGGTGGTCACTGCACATGCAGTAGAGGGAAATGCTGGCTGGGAATGATGGGCGTTTGAAGGGTCTCTGGTTCCCCACCTCTAAGTTAAGACCATATTCTACTCAAAGCTGTTTCTCTATCAATACCTAATTATTATGAGACTTGGACAGACCCAATGCGATCATTAGGAATACTTGGGTAAGGTCGGCGGTTCAAATTGGCGTGATGGGGTGAGCTTCCGATGCTCTGTCCCAGCTCCTGCCAACCTAGCAGTTCGAAAGCATACCACCATGAGTAGATAAATAGGTACTACTGCGAGAGGAAAGTAAACAGCATTTCTGTGTCCAACACGGTGTCCCATTTCGCCAGAAGCCGTTTAGTTATGCTGGCCACATGACCCAGAAAAGCTGTCTGCAGACTGCTGTAAACAAAATCTGCCCTTTTTCCCTTATGGGGTATCCAAGAGCCTGTATAGCGTCCTTAAGTGGGTTCCCTATTGGTAGGAGAAAATAACAAGAGGCCAACCAGAGAATACTGAGAAGCAAAGCAGCTAGTAAGCCTGTTCCTTATTAAACTGTTGCAACAGGGTGCTCGCTCACCAACATGCAGGAGGGAGGAGGACACCAGAACACTGGTGTGCAAGCTCTTATATAGACTTTTGAAATTGCCCACCCTGTAGCCCAAGACCACCCCCCAATACATCATACATACATCACTGAAGGGGCTGTCTACAGCAGAAATTCTGTCTGCCAGGACCTGATAATGGTCACTGGTTGCATTACTTGGGCAGTCTGGCCATTCTTTTGTGATGGTAAATACTCAGTTCCTGATTCCAGGTCACAAGCTCACCCTATTCATACAGAGATACGCCCTTAAGACAGGATTTGTGAGCAAAGAGACAATGGGGAGGTTTTCCCATTTCCTTCCTCCTTGCAGAGAAACATTTGAGGTCAATTTGGGAGAGTCAAAATGGTTTCAGGACTGATTTCCTGTACTGTTTCAGACATGTGGTTTATATATTTATGCATGTGTTTGCCTGGTACATTTATGAACATTTCTATATTTGACACCTTAAATTCTTATAACAAGACAGGCTCCCTCGGCCTTAAAGCGGAGATGAGCGCCACACCCCATAGTCAAATTCAACTGGATTTAACCACCTACGGATCCTTTCCCTTTCCCTTTTACTACTTGGGTAGCAGCCAGGGCCAAGGTAACGTGGGAACAGAGTCATTTTGGAAGGTGAAATAAATGAGCATATTGTTGTCCATTTGAACTCTAAATTAAAACAATTCTTAAAAAGGAGTCTTTAGACAACCAAACCCTTAAATTTCCCCATTTCAGTATGTCAGATAAACACACAAGTTTATTAGTAGCAGCACCTTTCTCGAAGCTGTATTTTAGAAAGAAAACCCTCACCTCATCTGCCCCCGTATTTTTGGTGGACTAACAAACGTGTATGTTTCATTAAATTTTACCTGGAAGTCAAAAATATTTCTATCAAGCATCTTTAAAACTTTTATTAAAACAGCAGTAGACTAGAAGCTTAATTGCTAACTTGGGGCATGTTCCCAAAGCGATCAGCGTTGTGTTATTATTTACAAACTTAAACAATATATTCACTACTGTTTGTGAGAGGCCTTTAATATGATTTTTAATGTGCTTTGTATTACTTTCTAAGATTTCAGAAAAAGACAAGATTGCCCTTAACTACCGATCTCCCCCTGTAAAGGGTATCAGTGGTGTAGCGTGGGGGTGCGGGGGGGCCGGCCGCACCGGGCGCAACATTTGGGGGGGGGGCGCTCGCAGCTCTCTGCCCGTACCTGGCTCACTCAGGTTAGGGGGTGCAAATTACTTGCCTTGCCCCGGGTGCTGACAACCCACACTACGCCACTGAAGGGTATGGTGTGAAGACAGGAAGCAGCAACCTAGAGCTGTTCAGTGTGTAAGTGTGAGGTGAGCCAAGAACTCTATGGAGTCTGTTTCATAACAACAGAAAAGTGGATCACAAACATGACCAATCCTTTTTAGGATGAACTCCCAGTACATTTGCGGTGGCAATGAGACCAAAAAGCTTTGGCCAGTTCTTTGAACAGAATGTGCACGCTAGAACAGATTTTCCTAAATTGTGGTCCATGGGCCAACCTTCGTTCAGGTGGTTTGCAACATGTCCATGGATTTGTGGTGAAGACAATATGGCACATACATCAGCTTAGTTAATATTGATTTTTAACCATATTTTAATTGCTGCCGTTATTTCTTAACGCTGCATTTTATTGCATTAAGGTTTGAATTATTTGGAATACAATAAAATACAGCATGTAACAAATAAAAGCAGCAATAAAAAAATTCGCAGTTTAAAACCATCTAGCATGGTGCATTGCAATTGCTATACAGTAATAGGCAGAAAGATTGAGGGCACAAGGAGAAGGGGACAACAAAGGACGAGGTGGTTGGACAGTGTTCTTGAAGCAACAGCATGAGTTTGACCAAACTGGGAGGCAGTGGAAGACAGGAGTGCCTGGCGTGCTCTGGTCCATGGGGTCACGAAGAGTCGGACACGACTAAACGACTAAACAACAACAAAATAGGCAGAAAAATCATTAAGTGGTCAGCTGCATTTGGTTAGAGCATGGTGCTGATAATGACAAGGTTGCGGTTTCAATCCCAGTAGTCCTGCATTGCAGTGGTCCTCAGGGTCCCAACTCTACAATTCTATGATTCTATGGCCCTTGGCAATCTCGAGTCCATGGAGGGGGGAATTTGGGAACTAAATGCTAGAATATTCTCTGAATGAGCAGAGGTTCTGTGACATATAGTCAAGGGTCCCTTGGTAGATGAGTTGATGTGTACATGGGTTCCCTCAATGTAGGAAGTTTGAACACTATTGCTCTAGAGTTCTGATCTTGGTCCCTCAAAACTAAATTATTCAGCCTCAAGAGGGCAGCACTCTGATATACTGTAATACAGGCTTCCTCAACCTCGGCCCTCTAGATGTTTTGAGACTACAGTTCCCATCATCCCTGACCACTGGTCCTGCTAGCTAGGGATCATGCGAGTTGTAGGCCAAAAACATCTGGAGGGCCGAGGTTGAGGAAGCCTGCTGTAATAGCTAACAGCAAACCTTAGAGTTGCAGAATGAAAGACTGGACTGGCCCAAGGCATTTTGCTGCCTGAGGCTAAGGAGAACACACACACCTCAAATCTATGTGCAGAAGTCAATTGTACTGGCAGATAAGACATTTATATACTACTTAATCATGGACATTTCCATGTGGTGTACAGAAAACCAAGCCACACAGAAAATGAAATGGCAAAACAATATCACAAAACCAAAGATTACCTTAAAATGAGCAAGAAATTATTAGTCACACACCTGAAGATTAGTAAGGAGGGTGTCTGTGCAATCTCACTTAGCCAGGAGTTCTTCAAGCTTGAGCTTCCTACACTGAATTTACAACTGAATCTTACTACAAATCTGCTAGCAGGAAGGTAGCACAACATCCTCCAGGAAACCTGAAGATAGCAGGGACATTTAAGGGTTGCAGAGCAGGTCGTGTGACGTGCACAACTCTAGTCTGCAACAGAGGTGCTTGGCTGATGACTTTGGAGGAATAGCCAGTGGGTTGGATCTGCCGCTGAAGAGGTCATTCTGCCTAATAGTAGAGACGGCCCTGCATTTACTTGTGCCGGGAACAGACATTCCAGCTCCACTCAGAACTGTCCTGGGACATTTTGTTTCCTGAGACCAAGCAGCTGATGATGCCCAACCACACGTCAAGGTGGGTAGCACTCACGGCTGGTCAAAGCTGAAGACCACTTGAGTGCTCTCCCACTCCCTGGCAGGAAAAAGTATATATGTTTCCCTTTCGCAACATCCAAAATCGTCTGCCTGAGGCAGCCAGCTCATTTTACCTAATGTTGGAGCCAGCTCTGGCCTATAGAAAAACCTCTCTCACAAACAAAATTTCCTTTTTACCCTGTTGTTTCATACCTTCCAACATTCCTAAGAAGATGTTTCTCTTTGTGAAACATGGGGTTGTATCAAAATACGTTCTGCTCAAAGTATTAATGAACCTCTATTAGTCATGTTTGATGCTTTTTTGTCATGGTGGGTATTCATCAGTACAGAATACTATCACCTCTTTTTTGCTCCTTGTGGCAGCCATTTTGTGCTGGCCTCCTTGGCACTTTTCTCAAGTTATGAATACTGGCACCTCATTTTTTTAAACCAAAAAAAGCAATGCTTGTGTCCATTAATTTCAATGGGTCTGCTCTGGGGAATGAATACATTGGACGCAATCCACACCCTCAAACTGTGAATCCAGTGTTCAAGAGCCAGTGTGGTGTAGTGGTTAAGAGCGGTAGACTCCTAATCTGGGGAACCGGGTTCGCGTCTCCGCTCCTCCACATGCAGCTGCTGGGTGACCTTGGGCCAGTTACACTTCTTTGAAGTCTCTCAGCCCCACTCACCCCACAGAGTGTTTGTTGTGGGGGAGGAAGGGAAAGGAGAATGTTAGCCGCTTTGAGACTCCTTAAAGGGAGTGAAAGGCGGGATACCAAATCCAAACTCTTCTTCTTCTTCTTCTTCTTCTTCTTCTTCTTCTTCTTCTTCTTCTTCTTCAAGGGCGAATTTCTGAGATGGAAACATGAGTGCAGGAGTGTGGTGGCAATTTTAGAAACGAGATTTCATGCTGCTGCTCCCATTGTATCATTTTGATTCCTTCGATACCTTTAAGTCTACAATCAAACTTTTCCGGAACAAGCTCTTCTAGGACAATCACCTGGCCTTTGAACGTATGACTCAAATTCGGCGAGTGTTAAGTGCACACACAATTAATGCCTTGTCTAATCAGGCTCATCCGCTTAGGAAAACTTGAAAATGCCAGTTTCTCTTTGTTGTACCAGATGTGCGGTTTTGCTTCTCTTAATATGTATTAAAGATATGCCGGTCACCGCTGAATAATTCATTGCACACACGCCTGATTAAATAGCAGCTCCTACTGATTAATAAGCGTGCCGTTAGCCTTTTGCAGATGGCACTGTCATCAGCTATTTAAGCCCTGTATGCTCACCTGCATGGAAACATAAAGGGAAACGGTTGGCATTGAACTCTACATACAGGTTGCTGAGTGTATCATTTATATTAATGGCATGTCATCTCTCTACAGCCAGGCCCACACGATGCTAAAGCCGTCGGGTGATTTTGCCAGCTGGGAATATATGGGTGGCAGTGGGGAACCTTTGTTCAGGTCAAATTTATCCTCGTCTCTATTGCTATATGGATCCTCAAGGCACTTTCTAATTTTTAAATTTACAGTTAGCAATAAATACAGGCAACCACCATTTACACATGCTCAATATGTGTGCAGCAAGGCCTCCAACATTTCTCCAATGAAAATAGGGATGTCCTATTTAATAATAATAATAATAATAATAATAATAATAATAATATTTTTATTATATATACCCCACCCATCTGACTGGGTGGCCTTAGCCATTCTGGGCACCTTCCAACATACAGTCATACCAACTCCTTGCGACTCACATGTTATGGCTACCGAACATTGCAAATACGAAAGTGAGTGTTCCAGTTTGCGAACATACTTTGGAACCCAAACGTCCAACCCAGCTTCCAATTGGCTGCAGGAAGCTCCCGCAGCCAATCTGAAGCCGTGCCTTGGTTTTCGGAAGTCAAACGGGCTTCCGGAATGGATTCCGTTCGACAACCAAGGTACGACTGTATATAAAAACATAGTAAAACATTTTTAAAAACCTTCATTATACAGGGCTGCCTTCAGATGTCATCTAAAGGTTGGCTCAGGTGTTGCATAACCATACCCTCCAACATTTTGCTGATGTCCTAAGGAAAAGCAGGAAATTCTGGGGTCAAATCAGAAGCAGGGACGGCTTCTGTAAATCTAGGACTATCCCTGGAAAATAGGGACACTTGGATCTTTAAAAACAAAAAGACCCCACTGATTTTCATTTAGTAGCAGTGCTAAGGTAACATTATGAACTCTCTGAATTTTCATTTTAGGATGAATAATGTGCCTTGTTAGTGCTATTATGTAGAAATCAAAATTGGATATGTGAAAGTGGGTCCCATATTCCAGGCTTGAAGTAAGAGGTGGGTGTCTGGCCTGGGCAAGTTGAAGATTGAAGATCACTGGTACTGTTCATTAGAATAGTGAAAAAGTTGGGCAAGCCCCATAAAACTGTGGTTTGCTCAATAGTACTTCATCTTTCCTTTCCCTTTTGTCCCCCAAACAGGAAAATATTGCCATGAGGTGATGATTCTCTGCCACTGTCTTCTGGTGAAGATTAATTTTGAATGAATTCCCCCCGCCCCCAATGTGAATAAGGATCTAACCACATCCCAGAAAAAAAGAAAAGGAAAACCATAGATTGCAGTCTTTCGGGAACTGCTGGACTGACATTGTGCAAACTAATTGGATATTTCTCTCCAAACTCTTTAAAAAGCTCATGGTGTGTAAATAATAGATAATTCCATTTCTATCCTCTGTGTGTGTTGGGGGGGGGGAGCAGGGGAAATTAAACCAAGAAAATAATAGAACTGATCACAGCTGAGGAAGTGTTTTTTCCAAGTGTGTAGAACAGCGACATCTAGGAGCTAGCTAATTAATTGCACAGCGGCTCAAAATGCATCTTAAATATCACTGTAGTAGCCCTGCTGGTATATGCATGCAAGGAAGACTGGTAACTGCTTAACCACTTTTACTATCCATTTATTTTTTAAAAATTTTTACTAACCACTCAAACAAGAAAAATGGATTTCAGGGCAATATAAAAAGAAATTTAAAATATAAATCCTGCCAGCTTGTTCCTGACAAGGATTTGACACCCCCCCCCCTGTCATTCGCTCTGGCTCCAGCTACTGTCAAGTTCCCTGTCTTCTGGCCTACAAATCCCAAAGAACACCAGCCACGATTGCCTAAAATGGCACATGGAGAGGGGTCTTCTACAAGCCAAAGACCAATGGAATAGTTAAAGTTTGGAATTTGTTGTTGTTGTTGTTTAGTCGTGTCCGACTCTTCGTGATCCCATGGACCAGAGCACGCCAGGCACTTCTGTCTTCCACTACCTCCCGCAGTTTGGTCAGACTCATGTTTGTAGCTTCGAAGACACTATCCAACCATCTCGTCCTCTGTCGTCCCCTTCTCCTTGTGCCCTCCATCTTTCCCAACATCAGGGTCTTTTCCAGGGAGTCTTCTCTTCTCATGAGGTGGCCAAAGTATTGGAGCCTCAGCTTCACGATCTGTCCTTCCAGTGAGCACTCAGGGCTGATTTCCTTAAGAATGGATCGGTTTGTTCTTCTTGCAGTCCATGGGACTCTCAAGAGTCTCCTCCAGCACCATAATTCAAAAGCATCAATTCTTCGGCGATCTGCCTTCTTTATGGTCCAGCTCTCACTTCCATACATCACTACTGGGAAAACCATAGCTTTTACTATACGGACCTTTGTTGGCAAAGTGATCCCCTTCATGGATCACTTCCTTGCCGTGGCGAAGGGGCTTGAAGAACTCAGAGAAGCTATGAACTATGCCGAGCAGGGGATCCAAGATGAACAGGTCATAGTGGAGAGTTTTGACCAAACGTGATCCACCTGGAGGAAAAATCGAAACTAGAAACAGAGTTGCTTGAGCCAAAATCCAAGCTAATTTCGAGAATGTATAACTTGCTGCTTAAATGGAACACACAGGATGAGATTGTCAAATCCTCTATGATAAAGTGGGCACAGGACTTGGGGCATAACATTATGTTTGAAGACTGGGAAAGGTTATGGAACACCGGAATGAAATTCACGGCATGTACTGCCTTGAAGGAAAACATTATGAAAATGATATACCGGTGGTACATGACCCCAGTCAAGCTTGCAAAGATATATCACCTGTCCGATAATAAATGTTGGAAATGTAAGGAAGAGGAAGGGACATTTTTACACCTCTGGTGGACCTGCCCGAAAGTGAAGGCCTTCTGGGAAATGATACATAATGAACTAAAAAAGGTGCTGAGATTCACCTTACCTAAGAAACCGGAGGCCTTCCTTCTGGGCATGGTAGACCAGAGGATGGTCAAGAAAGATAGAACTTTCTTTATGTACGCTACTACAGCAGCGAGGATTCTGTTGGCAAAGCACTGGAAGACACAAAATCTACCCACATTGGAAGAATGGCAGACGCAGCTGATGGACTATATGGAGTTGGCTGAAATGACTGGCAGAATTCGAGACTCGGGAGAAGAAGAAACGGAGGAAGTTTGGAAAAATTTTAAGGACTATTTGAAAAAGCATTATAAGTTGTATGAATGTTAAAAAATGCTCCTTTCTAGGAAGGTATACCTTCAGTATCGGCAAATTTCTGAATTGATAAATAAGACACTATAAGACAGAAGTGAGGTAACGAAATATTTTTATTGTGTGGAAATTAAAAATTAATGCAATTGTATTGAAATGTTTACAACAGATAACACGATAAAATGGAAGATATATTGTTATGTATAAAACAAGTCAACAAATTGCTGAGGTTTTGGTTACACAGGGAATGCAGTGCTCGGGAGATGGGGGAAGTCCATTGGATTTACGGAAGTATGTATTTGAAAGTGGAAATTTGTTTATTAAAAACCTAATAAAATATTTATAAAAAAAAACAACAAGATGAACAGGTCATAGTGGAGAGTTTTGACCAAACGTGATCCACCTGGAGGAGGAACCGGCAAGCCACTCCAGTATCCCTGCCAAGAAAACTCCATGGACAAAGACAACAGGCATATAAAAGTTTGGAATATCCCCACATAAAACTGCTGATGTTTGTGATGGCCCACTTAATGATTTCCCCCCTACCAATTGTGACAATTGTATAGCTCTGTGCTAGATGCTGTATTATTTTCCATTGTATTTTTCATCACACCTTTTATTTCTTTAAAGATAAAGGTAAAGGACCCCTGGACGGTCAAAGGCAGCTATGGGGTTGCGGCGCTCATCTCGCTTTCAGGCCGAGGGAGCCGGCACTTGTCCACAGACAGCTTTCCGGGTCATGTAGCCAGCGTGACTAAACCGCTTCTGGTGCAACGGAACACCGTGACGGAAACCAGAGCGCACGGAAACACCATTTATCTTCCCGCCACAGCCTATTTATCTACTTGCACTGGCATGCTTTCAAACTGCTAGGTAAGTAGGAGCTGGGACAGAGCAACAGGAGCTCACTTCGTTGTGGGGATTTGAACCACCAACCTTCTGATCAGCAAGCCCAAGAAGCTCAGTGGTTTAGACCACATTGTCACCCGCATCCCAATATTCTTTATAAGAAATGAAAGATTCAATAACTGCACACGGGGCACCTGATTAGGTTTTACGGACCATAGGTTTGGGAGCAATCGCAAGAGATTTGGAAGTTCAGAACATATATTTACTTTCTGGTATAATTAATGTGGAATGAGTACCCTCTAGTGGAAAAGTTTGGGAACAACCACATTTGTACTTTGTGTCTCAGAATTGGTATTCGTTATTTTTTTGCACACCTACCAGGAGATCCCTGCTGGATCAAACTTAACACCTATCCAGATGAGCATTGTGTTTAGTGCAGTGGCCAAACAGATGTCACCCAGGAAGTCATGAGAACAATAGCAGTGTTGCTCCGTAGATTAATAATTTGGAAGCATGGTTCTCTAGCACCAGAATTAATATACAGCCATCTTGCCTAGTAGCAATTTGATGATGACCCTCCCTGGATTTGCCTAATCCCATTTTGTTTTTTTAAAAAATAATATTGGTTTTTCTATTTATACATCCTCTAACATTTCTCTAACAATTTTCCATATTTCCTCTCCCTCCTCCCCTGGACTTCCCTCATATTCCCATTTTGTTTTATACACTCTCCCTGTGTATTGTTTCCCAAAATTTTCCCAATACATATAGTCTTACTTTTTGTTATATACAATTGTGTTTGTTTATTCAAACCCTGCCAGTGAGTCCAATTCTTTATGTTGTCTCTTCATATATGTTGTAAATGGTTCCCATTCTCTTTTAATTGTTATCCTTTTCATGTAATTTATCTGTTAATTTTGCCAGTTCTGCCTATTCCGTAAGTTTCCCTCGCCATTGTTCTTTCATTGGTATTTCTTCTGTCTTCCAAGCTTGTGCTAATATAATTATTGCCGCTGTTGTTGCTGCCCGTTTTAAAGCCATCCAACTCGGTAGCCATCACAATGTGGCAGCAAATTGTATATATAATGCATAATTTTATTTGCATGTTGCTTTTCCACAGTTCAAACCATGGTCAAGGCAGCTTACAGAATGGGTGAAAAAACGCCTAACTACAACATAACAAAAGTAGTCATAAACAATAAATAAAACATTAAAAAATACACAAACTGAACGATTTCCTCATAAATCATAAGATCTAAAATATACCAAAAACCCCAGCTACAACCCCCACCTCAAAACAAACCCCAAATTCCATAGTTTTACAATGCACTGTACTTCCTCTTGCCTGTAGTATCCCCCCCCATCTTTAATTATCTTCCTTGAATTCCATGGGGCATAAAATGGTTAGAAGAAGAAGAAGAGTTTGGATTTGATATCCAGCCTTTCACTCCCTTTAAGGAGTCTCAAAGCGGCCAACAATCTCCTTTCCCTTTATCCCCCACAACAAACACTCTGTGAGGTGAGTGGCGCTGAGAGATTTCAAAGAAGTGTGACTAGCCCAAGGTCACCCAGCAGCTGCATGTGGAGGAGCGGAGACGCGAACCTGGTTCCCCAGATTACGAGTCCATTGCTCCTAACCACTACACCATACTGGCTCTCATCGTGTGTTAATTAGCTTTGGCTGCATCATTATTTTTTGAAGAGTGGCTGTATAAAAAAAGAGAAGTCATGCAAAGTGGAAAAAAATCTGATGGATCGGGGAGGTTTCAGCGGAAAGAAGAGAGTGTTTTTAAAGATTTGAGAAAACAGGAGGAAGGGTGTTATCAGTATCTCATAAACATATGGTCAATTACTCAGGGTTTTTGGTTTTTTAAGTGCTCTTGTTGTATTGTTTGATTTATTATTGCTTAATTGTTGTAAAAACATCTTAATATTTCTTGATGCACAGTATAAGAAACTTCTAATTAAAACAAAATACGTTCTTAGTCATTAACGATGTGTGATAGTATTGACAAATTCAGCAAAATGAACCATTTCCGCCTAGTGAAAGGCAGGAAGATAAAACCTAGCCACATTTACCATTTGCCACATACATCTGATTTGTGGCAATCGATAGATGTTAAAGCAACAATGCTCCAATACCATTTTATTGCTAGATAACTCTCCTGAACTCTTTTTGTCTCTTACTGAACCTAATGCAAATTGCAAGACATCTGGGGAAGGGCCCATCTCACTTCTGATTCATGTACACAGCGTTCATGAATAGCTAAGAGATACTTTCCATGCCAAATGTTAAGGATTAACTAGCAGTCATATTTTGTTATTGTTTTGATTGTCCTGCTCTACTTCAGCCATCAAATCAGAATTAACTTGTCAGGATTGCTCTCTCAGGATTTCATTCACTAGGTAGAGGAGCTAGGCTGATGTGGAAATTACTTTGATCTAATTCTCCCAATGCTGATCTCATTTATCTTCTTTGGCTGTGCCACACAGCATGGTTTTAGCAAGGTGTGCACAAACAGGAATGAGACACAGTGTGAACCTTGGGTTTGCCCGCTCTCTCAGTCCCATCCCTTCCTTCCATGCAACCCATAAGAGTTCAGAAGATTTCCTTTCCATTTTAGTTAACCACAGCTTCTCCTGTCATCCAAGCCCAGAACAGTAATTATTGTTTACCATGGTTAGTTCAAATAAACCAGCTCCAGAAACTATGGTTTGAAGTTGGCTTGTTTCATGCTAACCATGGTTAATATTAACCAGATCGCCACTTCAGATGACATAACTAACCACTGCTAACCAAAAGTAGGTTTAGGAGCTTCTGAACTCTTCTGGGTGATGCGGGCAGAGGAGAAGGGAATACACAATTTGGGGTCTCATTGTAGCCCACTCCTGCACATCGCCCTGAACATGGTTAAGCGTGACATGCAAATTCAGCCAAAATCTTGTAGCAACATCGGCAAAACTGTCCTCAGCAAGGATATTTCAAATTTACACTATAGATGACAGAACAATTACAACGTGGGATGGGGAACAAAAGTTTTATCTCTCAGATCACCAGCTTCACAATTTAATTCCAGGACTCACTCAGTTTATATGCTAACAAACTGACATGTGTATTAATGTCGATTAGAGCTCTGTAATTTCACTAAATACCTTCTGGTGGTGCTGGGAAATGTGTCAGTTTTAGTCATTAGGAAAAATTAAACCAATAAAACTGGGAGGCAGTGTTCTGTCAAAAATCTTGTGCATCATTCTTTACTTTCCACTTCAGTGCGTTGCAAGATCCAAACTTAATATGGAAATTAATTTTCCGGATAGGGGATGCAGATTATTTGTTACAGATTTGCTTTTAGATTATACAGAGGCAGACTGCATACTTACTGGCTCTCTAAGCAACAGCAGTTTCCACCCCAAAAGAATAAATGAAAGAAACGGGATATTAATCTTCAAGCAAACATTGTGAAATAAAACAAAACCTTTAAAAGGAACCATACCAAACACAGTGGACAACAAAAAGAACTGGATGTCAGTTTCAGACTGGATCACCTAACTGGCACTAGATTCCTTTTTCGGAACCTGCACCTGACTTAGATGGATCCCACGCATCCATTTGATACTCACGACAGTGGATTACTGGGTTCAGAGAACTCATGCACATTTAATTTTTAAATTAAATTACCCTTGATTATTATTATTTATTTTATTCCATTTATATTCATTACCCACCCTTCACCATGAGGTCCCAGGGTGGTGGCAACAGCACAGTGCACAGTTATAAAAAGAGATGGAACCATTATAATTACCAAACAACTGTTCTTTATTAGAGAGGAAACAGTATTCTAGCCAAAAGTAGCGAGTGGTTTGAGAATTACAGCTCAGAAAAAGACGACTGTGCATTACTCCTTACTTTCCTAAATGATGAAAAGTGCCAGGGGCAGTGTTTCTCAGATCTGACTTCCTTCTGAAGGAGGGGCCACTTCCAGGCAGTTGCTATTTGCAGGAGGGCCCAGTCACAAACTGGCAAATCTGGTTTATTGCAATTGTAGTTGACCACGCTGTCTTGAGCAACAAAGCTACTTTCACAAAAGATCAGACTTTTTGTGATAAGGAAAGTAAAGGGGGACTGCACTGGAAGGTGTGGAGTAACACTCGCTTTACGCAACGTCATCTAACCTTATGCTTATTAAATAGCCAACGTTGTCTTAATCTCCCTGCAAACAAATCAGGATGAATGCTCAATAAACAAGTTGTCTGGAAGCAACCTTTGTGTATTTTTCTAATATGAATTTACAAATATACAACAAGAACACCTGCCTTGTTAAAACACAATGCTGAAAACAGTTTAGAGCAATTTACAATCACAAAATAAGGGGACTCCTCCCATATTCCTGGCCATGGTACAACAGCTGTGACCATAACTCATAACTGGCTAGCTGACAGATACTTCTATGGAGCTGATGAAATCTTTGCCTTGAACACAGAGAAAAGCAATCACTCATTATCATCTCCTATGCACGTCCTTCTGAGAACGGAAGGCAATGCACAAGAACATCTGGTGCCTTAGTGCAAGTAAAATATAATAAGCTTGCTCTTACAAGGATTGCATCTCTCTCTCTGGAAATGTATATGGTTGCCATCCTCTGTACCATACTGGTGGAGCTTGAATCCCAAAGCAAACACGGTGATTTGTGGAGGTAAAACACAGATTCAATCAGAGATAGCAAAGTTGCCAAGCTTGCAGCTGATGGGAAACTGGGGAGGGTTGGAGGCCTTTACGGTTCACATTAACTTTGAGGAAGGCTGGGGCTCATAGCATATGATGATGATGATATAGAAAATCCATGCATGGTGTAGCCAGGGCACAGAGGTGTTCATGTGCTTGTTTTTAGACTAGCCAGAGACTAAATGTGCCCTGGGGAAGTCACTTCAGTGCTGCTAACACAGCTGTTTGACTTCCTGCCATTGTCTTTCCAGACAGATGATGCCAATAACATTCACTGCACTGCCCACTGTATGCCTGTCCTAGAAAAGAAACCATTCTTTTATATTGCATGCAATGGAGTGGGTGACCAGTGCAAAACAGAGTCACTGACCTGTTATCCAACCCATAGGAGTACATATTCTATCGAACTGCAATATATGCAACTGCAGCAAAGAAAATCCAAGTGAGAATCTTTCAACAAACTGTTAGTGACTTGTTAATTTGAGCAAGCTAAATCTAACCCCAGGAAGTTTCAATGTTGATTGCATTTTAAGCAGAGTGTATACTTATTCATGTTTTATGCCTGTGCTAATAGGTCTTTTACTGCATTTGCAATGGCCTATGGCTACAAGCAATAAATATTTATTGGCCATTGGGCTTGCAGGGTTCACTAGAGCAGGAAGTTCAGTGCAGTGCAAGATTAAGGCCTGTAGTGACAGAAGCAATCTCTTTGTTTCCATCATTACAGACCTAATCTTGCAAGGGCACTGAACAGTGCTCCAATCTCTTGGATCGTGGGAAGAAACCAATGAGTTTTTCCAAGTGCCAAAAAGTATGTGGAGAGAATAGTTACCATGGCAATGCAAGCTCCACACTAATCAAGTGTGCGTGTGTGGGCCTCTTGAACTGATTGTGACTAGAGATGGAGAAGTGCTTCGAAGAGCCATTCTTTTGCTCTGAAAGCAAAGGACAGCATCACCGATTTGCATCTGGTGATGCAGTGCTATCAGACCAGTTGCATAGCAGCCTCTTAAGTTCTGCATTGTCACAAAATGTACACTGCTCATTAATGGTTTTACGTTCCACCTAAAAGCATGAAAGCTAGAAGTTTGTCCTGATCTAAATGAAAAGACAACCCTTTTTTCTGAGGAGCTCACAAGATTTTGCCCTGGATATCACCTAAATACGTCACATAGTATAGTTCCTCCCTGCTCAAATTCAGGGGTCATAATTCACTGCTAGAATATACAATTTCTATATGAAAGGTCTGATTCAACCCGACACCTCCAGGCAAGATTTATGTCTGAAACCCTGGATGGCTGATGCCAGTTGCTGCAAACAATACTTATTTAAGTGGACCTATGGTTTGCCTGGGTTTACAGAACTCCATTTCTGCAAAACTTTGCCACTTAGGAGGCTGTGGAAATGCACAGGAGCCATTTAAAGGGCTTCTCATTTGACCAGATCATTTTGGAAATATTTAACCATTGCGTTAGTCTGAAGATGTAAAGGTATTTCATGGGGGCCAGTTCAGAAAGTGACAACTACCAAACTACGGAACATTTAAAAGTTGCCTTTACCATCAACAACAAATCTCTTATTAACTCAAGCAGCAAACCTGCACATAATGTGAAGGAAATAAGTAGCTATCCTATTTTTAAAAGACATCTGAAGGCAGGCCTGTTCAGGGAAGTTTTTAATATTTAATGCTGTATTGTTTTTAATACTTGATTGGGAGCTGCCCAGAGTGGCCGAGGAAACTCAGCTAGATGGGCGGGGTATAAATAATAAATTATTATTATTATTATTATTATTATTATTATTATTATTATTATTATTTACCTGGGAGTTCAAATGAACTCCACAGGACTTTTTTCCAAGCAGATCTGCATAGGATTGCGTTGTTAATCTCCCTCCTCTTTTTAATAAAACCACTTGGGTTTTCTGAACCACAAGTTGGAAAGCCTAACAACATATACATGCTATCTGCATCCTAATGCCTGAGTCATCAATGTCCATGAACTGCCCTGAATTGCAAGTTGGAATCCTAATTTTTAGCAACCAGACATGCAAGTCCTATTCCTGGGCCACAAGCAATATTGTTCCAACATCCAGTCTCTTCTTCAAGTGCCTCTTTCTCCCTCCCAGCAACCTCTTCCCCTCAGGAATTATAAATAGGGGTCTTGAACAAAATCAAGGAGAGGGCTTGGGCCAACTGTAATCAGACAACACTGTTCAAGGTAAGGGGATAAGATGTATAAACATCCCTGAGGCTGCAGTGCTTGACACATTTCATTGTTTCTCTGCCCAACTCTTTCAGAAGCCCACTTCTTACATGGCTAAAGCTGGCCAGTGTAGCCTCTTATGACTACACTTACAAGCATAGGAAGACAGAAAGATGTATCCCAGACCCAAACACAATGAGAGGAGAAGAGTGGCATGGAAGGTGGGGTGGCAAAAGAAGGAATGTTCATCAGAGGGAAGGCAGGTACAGTGGTATCTCAGGTTACATACGCTTCAGGTTATATACGCTTCAGGTTACAGACTCCACTAACCCAGAAATAGTACCTCGGGTTAAGAACTTTGCTTCAGGTTGAGAAATCGTGCTCCGGTGGCGTGGCGGCAGCAGGAGGCCCCACTAGCTAAAGTGGTGCTTCAGGTTAAGAACAGTTTCAGGTTAAGAACGGACCTCCGGAACAAATTAAGTACTTAACCCAAGGTACCACTGTATACAACACCTCTTTAAATTCCTCCGACAATTATTTAGAAAATGTACGAACCCACTTGCTCAAAAAAATTCTCCCAAGTAGCATACAAGTAAAATTATATATAAACCATGACTTAAAATACACAAATCAATTAAAAACTAATATACATAAAACCGCCAAGAAAAACAAATATAAAATCAACGAAACATTTAAAACAAATATAACTAAATCACGTTTCTGGATAAATCACCCGCCACTCCTGACAGCTTCTTAGACCTTCGCTCCTTAGACACCGCTTAGACCTTCTCCAGCCTCCAGACTGACTTGCCACTGACTTATCTGTTCCCTCCCAAAGTGTCTACTTCCCTGCAACCTTGCAAGCTGTTGTTCCTTGGCTTCTCTTCCTCCTTGCTTCCTAGAGTCCCAATGGCTGTCTACTGACTGTCCGAACCACTTCCCGACTGTCTCCCCCTTAATACAGCTACGTCTATCATATTGTAATTCTCCTGCACATTTGTCAGCACATGCAAAATTCCACAGTGCTAAGATGCAGAAATCTAGAATAAAGGCTAATGTTTAGTTAGCATTGTTTTGGATAGAGTGCCTCAGTTTGCCTAGTATTCCTCTCCCCCAGAAATGCAGGTAAGAGTCTAAATTTAACATACCACAGGCCCTTTAGTCACATAAGAGAATGGAATGCTGAACTTTTAAAAAATTCTTATTGAATATAGTACATATATACAAATATTTTTTAAAAGGAATTTATTGCCTTGCATATAATTATGAACAAAATAATAATAATGCTGGCCTTTTAAAATGACAGTATAAATGAGGAGTACCTGTAAAGCTGATTCACTCTTGTTGACTTTTAAAGAGGCTGGGGTGCATTTATAATCTCACATGCTGGGGTGCATTAAAAATCTCTTTCCTACCCTTTTAAACTAATTGCAGACATTGATCATGTAAAACAAAACTGGTTCCCAAATGACCAGAAATTCTGCAGGTGCTTTTATTTAATCAAAGGTTGTTTGTACAGTGCTTGTTGTGGGAGGAAAGGTTCGGGAACTTCCAGAGGACAGAAATAAGAATATCATTGATGAATGAGAGCAATATTCCGTTCAGTCCATCGTTCAGTTCCCATGCATTCATCTAGACATGTAGGGAAAGCACCAGATACCCAGTGGTATCCTGCCATCCTCCAAACAACATCCCCTCTATGTCAGGAGGTTCCCACACTTCTGGTTGGTGGGCCACCAGTGGTCCATGAGCTTCACTCAGGTGGTCCATGGAATGTTTATATTAAATATGCAAATTGCTTTTTAACTGCATTTTCCTTGCATTTCATTTCTTATTGTATTGATTGCAACTTGGATGCAAGTTGTTAATACAAAAAAAAGAGCAACAGGCAGTGACCATTTTGCACATGTTCAATTACGCAGAACATGAGGGCAGATCAGGGGTATAATAGGGTGGGCTTATGCCTTATGCAAACTCTGTTGGCGGGGAGAGGGGCAGGAACACAATCCCCGTGCAAATCGGGGGTTGCCTGCAGAAGAAATAAAAGAAACAATAAAAATACAACTAAAAATCACTGGTAGAAAAATCATTACGTCGTTCACCAAAACCATCAGCATTTTCCAAATGATCCCCCCCGGGGTGGGGCGTGTCTAGCAACCACTGCTCTACTTCCAGTGCTCAGGCTATGTCATTGCTTATGTAGCCAAAGCAGCAGCACCATGCAGACGGTATCAGTAGACTTGAGGAACCTCAAAGTTTGCATAGAAAAAATTTCTAGAGGTAAAAACCCCAAGGGAGTGAGCCCCCCATAAAATACCAGACTATATGTGCTCAGTGCCTCATGGAATGCTGACTGTTAGGGAGCAGAGGGTGGGAAATGTTTGGTTGGGGGGGTTAGAAGTGCTGGAAGCCTGGACAGGCAGACCATCGTCACACTGCAACATTTTGTTGCAGTTCCAATTGCTTTCGACATGTTAAAAGAGAATACTGTGCACATACTCTCCCATGATAAATAGCTGGGCTTGAAGTCAATCAGACTCTTTCTTACTACTGTATTGCAACATGCCCTGCAGTTTCCTTATCGGGGAAAATAACTGGGAATTTCCTGTGGTCCAAGAAGATTTCTTAAGTACCTACGTGCCAACTCATAATCCCAACAACTTGGGATCCTGGCTAAATAATTCAATGAGACCTATTAATGCCCTTTCCCCAAAATCCAAGACACACAAGCAGCACTGCAAATCGCTGCCTGAGGAATGTTGCCGCTAAACTGCCACACAGAAGTTTCGACTACTGTTGATGAGACAGCCTCAAGCTTCCTGAGAAATCGGATTCCAGTTCATCTGTCGTCTCCACAGGTACGTTGCTTTGGTTCGAATTGGATGGATACGACCAGGTTGGTGTCCATGCGACCAACCTGTTTGGAGACATATTGCACTGGCATCTCATTGGTTGCAAAACACTTCCTGAGTGAGCAGGGCTTTGCTGGGGGAAACCTGTATAGCAATGTGGCTGGTGATTGTGATGAGAGGGGCTATATCCAGCTGCCTCTACACCAGGCGAGTGCGTGAAACAAGGCCTGTCAGGCCCGCAGAAGCTGTGGAAACAACTATTATTTCTGTATCCTTGATGAATGCGCAGTCTCGCAATGAGCGGCTTGCCAATGTTAACCACCTTTCTTTCATCCACGACATCATCTACTCCTGCGTATTCATAATGCAGGCAAACTGTGAAGGTTAAGTCTTCCTGTGAAGTAATAAAAAAAGAAAATTCATCATTAATCTTCATAATAATGGCAGCTGTTATGCCCTAAGAAAGAAATGCAGGCATTCACATCAAATTCAGCATTCACTGCCATCAGAGTGCTTTTGTCTCCTAATTACACAAATTCACAGGACACCAAAAAAAAGGGGGGGGGCGCTGGAAACCTATTTCTAGCATTTTGCTGTCAGCACACAGACACTGTATTTTAAAAGCAACTGTTACACCGGCTGCTAAAGATATTCCACTTTCCACGTTAAGAGTTTGCCTTCCACATGGAACTTGCAAAAATTAAACACAAAGAAGCTACTGTTTGCATCACAGATAACTCCAATACTCTCACTAACATAATCAGTTTTGTATGCTGACTGAATTAACGGCACATCTGCATTTCGTGGGAAACAAAAGCAAAAAATGAGCATGTCTGCCCCTCAAAAAATAAATAAATCAATTTTAGCACTTGCTGTATCTTCATCATTTAGGATGATGTATAAGCCAAGGGACACCAGCTGTTCTTTATCATGTAGATTCCACCCTCATTCCAATGCCACATACTGCAGTTTTATACTGATCAGAATAGTTCCTTCACCCAGTACATTCTCATTGCCCAGTCAGATTTGGCTCCTGGTTCCCTATTTCCCACCTCACAGTAGTGTCCAATCTGCACTAGAAGCAGCGTCGTGCCACTTCAAAACAGTCATGGTTCATGGTTTGCGAAGGGTGTTGAGAGTTTTTTAGGAGATCCCTCTTCCCCCTCACAAAGCTACAGTTCTCAAGAGTTCTCTGGGAAGAGGGGCTGACTACAAAACCACTCTGGGAATTGCAGCTCTGTGAGGGGAACTGGACTCTAACGATCATCTGGGACCTTAGCAAACTACAAGCCCCAGGATTCTTTGGGGGAAGCCGCAAAGGTTTAAAGTGGTGTGATACAGCTTTAAATGTATAGCGCAAATGGGGCCACAGCCATGATCGGAGCCCTGATTTGTTTTGTTTCCGATAGCTTAGAATCGTAGAATTGAGTTGGAAGGGAACTTAGTGGTGCAGCAAGAAAGCAAAGCAGTTGTGATCCTACCACCACCTCAGCCTTGACACAAACAAAACCCCTATTGCAGCCTGCTGCCCTTCCCCAATATACATGAAGCCATATTCAGAAATCTAGACTCTGAA
Organism: Podarcis melisellensis; assembly: GCF_964234715.1. NCBI lineage: Eukaryota > Metazoa > Chordata > Lepidosauria > Squamata > Lacertidae > Podarcis > Podarcis melisellensis. The sequence continues at coordinate 48,457,712 of NC_138543.1, forward strand.
CCTTTTGAGACTGAAGGCCTTTGGCATATAATTCTCTGCTGGCTTAACCTGCAAAGCTGCATCCGTAGGGAAAACATACATTTATGCTGAGGTATTTCAAAGGGTAGGGATGCAGGTGGCGCTGTGGGTTAAACCACAGAGCCTAGGACTTGCCGATCAGAAGGTCAGCAGTTCGAATCCCCGCGATGGGGTGACCTCCTGTTGCTCGGTCCCTGCTCCTGCCAACCTAACAGTTCGAAAGCACGTCAAAGTGCAAGTAGATAAATAGGTACCGCTCTGGCGGGAAGGTAAATGGCGTTTCCATGCGCTGCTCTGGTTCGCCAGAAGTGGCTTAATCATGCTGGCCACATGACCCGGAAGCTGTAAGCTGGCTCCCTCGGCCAATAAAGCAAGATGAGCGCCGCAACACCAGAGTCGGTCAAGACTGGACCTAATGGTCAGGGGTCCCTTTACCTTTACCTGTATTTCAAAGGGCAAGTAGTAACTGGAGGCTACCAATATGGGTGTGGGCCTGTAAAACGTGCAATCTGTTTCATGCAGCAGCTGGTGTAAAAGTGCCAAACAGAATGAGTTTGTGAGACAAAAGTAATGTGAAATGACCTTTAGCTTTTGCAGAGAACTTATTCGAGTGTAGAGACAATGTTTGGGTAAGTCCTTTGAAAGCAAGTAGCTTCCGGTTTCCTCAGGAGTCCCCTTGTTTGCCCCTTTGGGGTCGACATCCAAGTCCTGTTCAAATTTGTTAAAAAGCAGAAATTAACTTATAGGATTAAAAGCTATATATCCACAACCACCACCACCCTCTAGCTGCCAGATCATATAATATGTGGGTTTTGGACAAAGTGCAAATTTCATGTTTTTTATAATCTTGTACAGAATAAACTCATACCAAGCTCCTGACGCCAACTTACAAGGGGGAAATCTGTAACATAAGCTTTGCAAACAGTGATTTCAGAAGGCTTCTTTACTATGCTTGTGTAGACAATCAGGACATTGGAGAATTCTGCTGCGAAACCCAGCTGAATTTGAACACCGCAGGCAAACTGAAGGCACATGCTTTCAGGAAGTTCTGGAAACAAACACATTTTGATTAGTGGTAATACACAAATGCTCTCCTTCAAAATTAGTTGGGGAAATTGCATCTTTCCTCATGCTGTACGTAGTCATTATCCAGATTGGAACATCAGGATTAATTTCAGTAGCTAGGAGATCTACAAACTAATGGGAGCAGATTATAATCAGTCTTCAAGACTCCTCCATACATTTTGCACAGATCATCTCCTCCTGGCATCTATCAACAGTTCTGCTATTACCCTAAAATGTTAAGTAACTTTACTGGAGAGGATCTTGCTCCTTCACTTTACTAGCAACACATGAAATGAATTACCAGTTATCATTAGCTGAGCAGATAAGGAGATGAAACTATGGAGAGAGGGCCTGGAAGGTCACTTCATATACCTGGGTTCCTGTGAGCTATGGGTTAGCCACCCCTGGGCTATGGGGTGTCACTGTCCCCTCATCATTATGATACTGACTGACTGTTTTGTGAACTGGCTATTTTCTGTTGTGGGATTTATAGTTGTTAACCACTGCAGATGTTTTATATGGAAAGGTGGGGATATACAAATGTAATAATGTGTTTGGCTTGGGAGCTTGACCCCTAAGAAAAACTTAATGAGCCCCATCCCACCAAGGCTCCACTGATTTTGGTGGCAGCAAAAAAAGGGGGGAATAAAACAGAGGTGATGTTGTGGTGGACAGAGATGTGTAGCACTCTCTGCACAGCCCAGAACATTGATGGGGATAAAAACCACCCCTACTGTGCTTATTAGAACGATCATTTGATGAATGGAGAGGGGTTGACGATAAGCTCTGCTCTTCAGCTGATCTGCTGGGTGTGGGGCTACGCTGGAGAAGGTGCCCTGTGCAAGAGTAGGGTGGCCACACCTACTGGTGGCATGCAGCCCCTGGAAAGTTTGCCAAGGGTGAGTGCAGTATTCAAGTATTCCATTGAAGGTTAGCTATCCATGAAGTAAATGAACAAATAACCTAGGGAAATGAACCATTTGAGGGAGGTAAGCCAAGTTATTTCAGTATATATATAAGGCTGTTGTGCACCCACACCCTGGGACATGAGGAGCTATAGACCAACTTGAACAGCATCTTCATCTTCACCCATACCGTGAGCTTTTGCCCATTGCAGATTCCGCGCTAATGACTCTGCCGATGCTACTGTTTGCTGAACAGGATCAGTTAATGCTCTCTTCTCAGATAAGCTGCTGCGAATCTCCAAAGCCTGCTTGCCTTTGGTAAGGTGACACTTGCCCATATCTAAAAATAAAAGATGCAAATCATTTTCTGGGAACCAAAGCTGCTGAAAATTCTAATTAAAGCACCTACATTCCAGAAGAGCCGCCATGTTGCTATGGTTATTGTTGTGTCAGCGTTTCCATGACAAACCTGATTTCAAGGGGGCATTCAAGCCTGGCTGTTCAAAATTCACTACAGTCCGGAACATACCGTCCAAGTTCCTCTCCATGAGAACTCTGCCTCCCCTGCTCTTTTAGCATTCATTATGACCCAAACATATATTAAGCTGCCTGGCAAGTTTCTTCATCTTCTCCCTCCTACATGCATAGGCACAGATCCTCCAGTCAATGAAAGCCTTCCCAGGAAAAGACATTTTTCTTAATTGCAGCACTCTACTTACAAGAATACACGTTCCAATCGTTTTACACTACAGATAAGCTAGACTGATCATCTTTTCCAACAGTTGTCTTTTTTTTAGTTGGGGTTCTCCATCTATTTTCAGCCACATCATTAGCATCCTAATTAACAATTTTAAATTTTAAATTTAAAATTAACAATTTTAATGCATTTTTGTACACCTTTGTACTCTATATGTTTTTAAAATGTTGTTACATAGCCGCCTTTTTCATAAGGAAATTCTGCAGCGGTAGTAGTTTTTGAACATCGCTTCTGCAACTTAAAAAAAAATGAATTTATTATATAAGGAACTGCCTTCGGCGAATGGCTCATCTTGCCTAGTTCTGTCTATCCTGGCTGGAAGCAGTGTTCTGGGGCTGTGAAAGGAGATAAAGTATACCTTTAAAAAACAATGCCACCATTTTGGATGCATCTATCGCTCTGTGCCTACAAAGCAAACATGCACAATTGATTTGATCCCCCCTTTCTACCCCAGTGTGTTAGTAGTATTGTTATATGTTGTGCTTCCAGGGGCAGGGGTACATCAAAAAGCCACACACACATACCCATTCCCACAGCCCTATTATTCTTTTGAATATGGACACATTTCATTTCACAGCTTTTATTAGGGATTAAGTGCTACAGCACCCTCCAGTAGTTACCCCCACCCCCAGCAATGCCAGAAGTACGTCTTGATTGGCGTGAAGGCAGCCTCCCTGGATTCGGGTTGTACACAGTCGCTCTCCAATAGTCAGCCAGCGGTCCCACTCAAGAATACTTAGGCATCCAGCTATTGCCATCTGGCAGCTCCTTGTCTGGCAGTTTCACTTCTGCCTTCCCCAAAGCAAAAGGGGGGGACGGGGACCTTCTTGCGCTTCGCTTCCAGGACCACATTGAAGCAAAGGAGTCCTCTGAACGAGGTCCACTCCCTTCAGGAACTCAAGAGAACTACCTTTCTTCAGGTATGGTTTGCAGCTCACTAGGCTCCAGCCTCCTTCCACTCAGTTTCCCACCCAGGGCATTGGTTACACAAAGTCTACATTTCTCCCTGTTGTCAACCTGCCATTCCAGTCTCCCACAAACATTTTCTTCCTGCTTCCCTTTTGCCCAGTCACCCTCCACCCACCCCCATCCTTCTCTCCCAAGTTCTAAGAAATTCTGACACCTTCTCGAGGCCAGCAGCTGTTTTCTATCTGCTCTGTCAGGCTGCTCCTCAGGGAGGGGGAAAAGGAGCCTGTCTTGTGTCAGGGAACTGCCATCAGTGCCGGAAGGAGAGAGCAAAAGCCAGAGGGATTCCAGAGAGCATCCAGGGATCGGGAGGAGCAGCCCATCTTCTGGGGAAGAGAATCAGCGTAGCACCAGTGGAGAAGGGGGGCAGATGGGGGAAGCGGCGAGGCGGTCCTATGACTCCTTGCCTGGGACCAGTAGGGAGAGTAGGGGTCCTCCGCTGCCCAAGCCCTCCTTGCGCAGAAGGCTTTCGCGCAGAGAGAGTAGGAGGAGACTAGGCGTCAAAGAGCTTCTTTGCTGGAAGAAGTTTAAGAAACGCCCACTGACAGATTCTGCCAGCGATTGAGTCAGCCATGGGTGAGTGGCTGTCCGGACAGAAAAGGTTCACTTAGGCGACCCAGCCAGGTGTTTGCACCCAGCTGGGGAGATAAGCACCGGGTTATGCACGAGCAACCCCTAGAACCATTACACTTGTTTGCCAGCAGGCTGTCTTCCCAGCCATCCTCTGCTGGCAGTTTATGTTGACTAGAACCAGTAGGAAACACAGGGTGCACTGGGGCAGGCCATTCATCTCATCTCAAGGAAGTAAAGGTTACGGGGATCAGGCTGTATTTCAGCTGACAGACATAGTTGCCCCAAAACAGTTATTTACAAAGGCTGGTGTACATTTGTTCTTTATCCTCATCTAGGAACAAGCAGTTTGAGCTGCTATGGGGGGGTGGAGTTTGAAAAAGAAAGAGTGAAGCATGGGTGTGCATATACCTTACCCCTGCATTCAACTTCTGTTAAAAAATATTATAGACTCTCAGGGCTGCTTTGGGGCTGTTTGCTCCGAAGACTTCAAATGTGCAAATGAAATGTTTTACACTTCACTGCATTTGTATTCTGCCTTTCCATCAAGGAGTTTTAGCCACACAACAGCCCTTTGAAGTAGATTAGGCTGAGACACGGGATGCATGTGGCGCTGTGGGTTAAACCACAGAGCCTAGGACTTGCCGATCAGAAGGTCGGCGGTTTGAATCCCTGCGATGGGGTGAGCTCCCATTGCTCGGTCCCTGCTCCTGCCAACCTAGCAGTTCGATAGCACGTCAAAGTGCAAGTAGATAAATAGGTACCGCTCTGGCGGGAAAGTAAACAGTGTTTCTGTGCGCTACTCTGGCTTGCCAGAAGCAGCTTAGTCATGCTGGCCACATGACCCGGAAGCTGTATGCCGGCTCCCCCGGCCAATAAAGCGAGATGAGCGCCGCAACCCCAGAGTCGGTCACGACTGAACCTAATGGTGATGGGTCCCTTTACCTTTAGGCTGAGAAACAGTGAGGCTCAAGGTCACCCAGTGAGTTTGTGGCTCTGTGGGGATTTGAACCAGAGTCTCCCTAGTTCTACTCAGCCCCCTAACTCAGATGTGGGCAACCTTTGGCCCTCCAAAAGTTGCTGAACTACAACTCTGATCATCACTGGCCAATGACCATGTTTTCAGGAACTGATGGGAGTTGTAGTCCAGCAACATTTGGAGAGCCACAGGCTCCCCACCCCTGCTCTAACCACTGCACCACACTTTTCTTTATCAAGCAAACTTCCCTAGTGGCTCAGGTATACTTCCCTTACCTTCTGCTACACCATCCAGCAGCACAGTAATTTTCTTGTCCTCCAACAAGCGTTCCTTCAAGAACTTCATGAAAATCCCATTGGCTAAGCCAGACTGCTGAATTTCAAAAGCTTCTGCTCCTTGGCACCTTAAATGCATATTAACAACAGCAGAGGCATAAGATGGGTGGGGAAAGTATAACTGCAGCACAACAGAAGGCAAAAATGTTGCTTTGTCAAAGTAAAATAAAAAGGACTTTACAGGATTCTGAAAAATCAGTTCATGTTTCACAAAAAAGTATACAAATAAAGTATACTTTTACAAGAAATGTTAATAAATATTAATGTTTGCTCACAAATGTTTGCACCGCCAGGATGCAATTTGCTAGGATCCAGAAGGCAATTGGGCCTGATCTGGTCCGTGGGCGTTAGTTTGCCAAACCATGAACAAAAGGGTTCTCAGGATTAGCCACTTCACTTACCTGAATATAACACCAGAGCAAGGCCTATTATCTTGTCTGTAAAACAGGTGTTAAAATCAGGTAAGAATTCTCAACTCCCCAATTAATGGAACGAGGCACATCACATTTATCTGAATGCACAATCTCCTTTTATCACCCCAATCTGCCTTTTGAACTGGGTTTTCGGTCCAGTGGTCAGGGAGATGCTGCACTCAGATAAACAAGCAAAAGGAATGTACCATGTTTATGTTGTGTTGAAGTGGGAGAGGCACACACATGCAAGGTTGAAAGTTGATCCAAAAATGAAATCATGAGGTTCAATCCGGACTTAAATCATGCTTAGAGTAGACCCACTGATATCACTGGGTCTTAAGTTACTCATAACTAACTTGAATGCCATTGATTTAAATGGGTCTGCTTAAACCTGAATACAACTCAAAGATTTTCTCAAATGTAATGTGCCCACAAGGTATATAAAGGTCTGCTGGAACACAAGCAGATTGTCTTTTTTATTATCCATCTCTATACTGAAGTTTTTTTAGTTAGCTCAGAAAATATTAACACAATCATTCTGTTGTCATTATATATATATATGCTTTCGTAGATTTTCACGGGTACAGGAATGCAGGTTTTGGTGTCCTCGGGTGTCTTCCCGTGTAAAAGTTGGGGTGTCTAGGCGACGTTTCGACGAGGTCTCACTCGTCATCTTCAGGCTGGTGCTTTCGGCTTCTTGTTACTGGAACAGAGCTCTGTTCCAGTAACAAGAAGCCGAAAGCACCAGCCTGAAGATGACGAGTGAGACCTCGTCGAAACGTCGCCTAGACACCCCAACTTTTACACGGGAAGACACCCGAGGACACCAAAACCTGCATATATATATATATATATATATATATATATATATATATATATATATATATATCTACACAAAAAATATGCAGGTAAAATTATTAGCCTTACGTGGCGTATCCAAAAACAATGTTAGCTGTAACCTTCAGGGCATCCAAGATGAGGACGGTATTATCATATTCATTCCTTTAATGAATGCAAGAATACAAAATGAGAAGAACAGCCTGAATCTGGGGCAAGTTGAAGATAAAACAAAATGTTTTTTATATCCAAAGCCATGACATTATTATATAGAAAATTCTATATAACCCCCTCCCCCCAAATTCTGCCATTTATTCCATCACTTCCTTTAACAAATCAAGCAACAGAGAACTAAGCAAATTTGCTTTGGTGAATCAGTGCAAAGTGCTTCCTTCCACATTCGTGAGCTGCTCATGTTGCAGTTGCATAAAAGTAGCCCATGCATAACGTAACCCAGGCCTTGCCCCATCACTGGCTCTGCCCTGCCTGCTCCTTGAGTGCTTTTGCCTGGCTGGAATATGTCCTTGAACTGTGATCAATGCCTCTTGCTTGCCTTGTTGGAGAGATGCGCAGGTGTAAAAACCTCTGCTTTTTTGCCTGGTGGGAATGTACAAAAGAAATTGCTGCTCAGCTGCCTTTTGCTTCGGGTACCACCCACCACAGGCATCCTGACAGTTTGACACTTGCCCATGCTCATTGGCAGAAAAAGACCCCACACTCATGCTTTTTGCCCTGAAACCTCTCTAGAGTTAGGCCAAGGGTGGTGATGCTGTTACAAAGCACCCAACCCCAAAATGGTGCACAAGCTCTATAAAAATGCTTTGCTTTGGCATCGATGACTGGATGGAACAACACCTAGAACAGGGCTACTGGTTACACTTACATGAAAAGCAGCTGGAATCTGCCTGACCAGAACTTTGAAGATTCAGGCCTGCCTGAAGCAATGTTTTATTTTGAAATCTTTTAAATAATATTTCAGTTTCCTGTTAATTACGTTGCTTTGAATGTATGCTTTATATCTGACTTTCTTCAGCAATGTTTTATTTTGGATTGTTTTATTTGATGTTTCAGTGTGTTGTAAACTGCTTGGGAGATGTTTTCTTAACAATATAAAGCAGTATAGAAATGAAACGAATAATAATAATAGCCCAGGAAAGTTGGGAGGGGCTTGAAGTAAAAGCTGTTATCACTTCCTAGCTAATATTCCCTACTAGCTGGGAGGAGGAAGAGCAGGGAAATACTGTCACAGCAAGATCTTAGAGGGGGGAAATGCCAGCCTGACATTCCACCTTCCCAGTCAATAGGATGTCAGCTTCATCTGTTAGAAAGGAGCTTTCAGTATTTTGAACAAGCTACCCAACTCTGCTTTCATGTGGTAATCAAAACACTGTTTTTTTTTCTGAGTGGGAAGAAAAGAATTTTTATCTGAACCACCGTTATCTGGATTGTGGATCATGCCCTCCTTTGTTCCCAGAGACTGACCCAACAAATCAAACATGACCATGTAGCAAGTTTATTTTATTCCCTGTTATTTTGCTTTCGCTCTCCCGAGCCTGGAGAAGAAAATGGAAAGGTTGTGACACTTGCATACAGATGGTTGAGTTAATAAAAGCTAACCTCTCAGCTGTTCCATTTGCCTGTTTTTCTAGCGCCAACATGGCTTCTTGAGCCTTGATCTACTAGGGAGGTGATGAAAGCAATTACATACCTTTTCCTGCACATATCCAGTAAAAATACATTGAGGCCAGTATCCTTTTCTTGCATCCGTTTGAGAATATTTTGTACACAAAGACAGTTTGCTGCTCGATAGGGATTTGGTGCATCTATAGGAACCATAAAACTATTACCATAGTTTTCGTAGCCATGGCCAGCATAATATAATAGCCCTGGGGAGAAACAACACACACAGTTAAAATAGCTTTTAGCGATTATATTAAGCAAACTAATTCAATTAAATTAAGTTGCAAAGAAAACAAGAATAAGGCAGTTTTCTAGTCTTAAAATCACACTTGTCATAAGTTGGGCAGTGGATTTACTGCAAGCAGATGCTGAATGTACTCCAATCTCCCCATTCTTGGAATGAGGTGAGCAACAGCCTTGCGCACTGCAATACTCAAGATAGTGGCACATTTTTACTATACAACACACTGAAGTGAGGAAAGCAGCAGCTGCGAATTTATGTTTTGCACTTTGCATTGCAAATGACACTTTTCTGGGAGTAACCAGGTGATGCAATATCATGGTGAGCACAAGTCCTTCTGGGTATGGAGGTAAGCCCACCAAAATGCAGAAAATGTTCCTTGAGATGTTGTCGAAGTACAACTCCCATCAGCTCCAGCTAGCATGGCCAATGTTCAGGACTAATGGGGGTTGTAGTCCAGCTAGAGGGCCACAGGTCCTCTACCTATCCAATCGGAGTCATGGAATTGTAAAGTTCAAAGGGACCCCGGAGGCTCATCTAGTCCAACCCCTGCAATAAAGCATTATTTCATGTTCCACAAACATTCAAAGGACACTGCTCAAAAATGCAAAAAACCAATACAGGAAGCATCGAATCATGTGAAAAAAGATAGAATAGTATCAATGAAGCTGGAAAGAACGAATCTTCGAGGCAATTCTCTTTTTGTTCACTACTCAAAAACTGTAAAGAACTAAGAACCAGACCTACTTTGGGCTATAACAGCAAAACTAGGGCATTCTGGCACAGTGAACAAGCATCATCCCCACTGTTAAAACACAGACCAGGAGCTGAGTGCAAAAGTGTTACATACACACAGAGAACTAACTGGGTTAAATAAAAACCAAAGAAATACAATAATAAAATACAAGTAAAATTTCCTTAAAACTAGTGTGAGGAAACAAGGCAAAAACAACACTAAACTATATATCACACACAAACAGATAATTAGATTAATTCAGTCAAGAATCCAGGAAAGCTTGAGTAAACATGTGTGATTTAAGAAGGTGTTGTGAGAAGGCTCGACTGGATGGGCTTTGGCCAGATCCAGCAAGGCGTTTCATGGGTATCCTGGTTGCAAGTTGCCTAAGGTTTCAAATGTCAACAACTTTAGTAGCTAATAGCCAGTGCATTTGTTTCAACACTGCTGAAATATGTGTAAAGCTGGGTATTCCACCAAGCATGCATTAAGACAGAGCATCAGAAAGCTCACTATTTGGAGCTCATCACTTTTCAGTACTTTGTACTCCATTCGGTTAACACTTGCACTTTTTTATTGGCATAGAAAGTTTTGTGAACAAAAAAAGAGGGGGGAAACTGTATGCTGTCAAGATGGCGGCAGTAGCGGCAGTGGCCTGTGAGGCCTCGTGGTGATGGCAGGAGGTGGCGGCAATAGTAGTGGCAGCCAGCAAGGCCTCATGGCGACACAAGCAGGGGAGCTTGCGAGGCCTTGCCATGGTGGCAAGAAGTGGTGGCAGCCTGCAAGTCCTCCTGGCGGTAGTGGGAGGTGATGGCAAAAGCTGTGGCAGCTTGCCTCAGCGAGGCCTCGCAGGCCTCCTCTGCTTCTGCCACTGTCTCCTGCCGCTACCGCAAGGCCACCACTAGTGCCGCTACCATGACACTACCATGACAAGGCCTTGCAGGCTGCTGCTTCTGCTGCCAACAACTGTCATGGCAAGGCCTTGCAGGCTGCTGATTATTGTGCCACTGATGCCAGGCTGTCGCTGCTTCTAACCCCTCCCCCGCCGTCACTGATTCTGCTGCCTAGCAGGCCTGCTGACAGTCCCAGATTATTTGTATTCACTGTGACTCATCACCGTACTTTGGATTGTCCTGACTACCGCCATTTGGTAGCCAAATCCAAAACCAAATTCTCATTTGGATGCATTTTGGCTTGCCTGCTGCTGAAAGTGGCTATGAGGTGATTGATAATATCATTTATCCATTTTAGACCCTTAAGTAGTAGAAGTTGCCAGGACATTGTTCTGTTCGCCTCTGTGTAGTAGTTCCTTCCTTATTTCAAATATCGTGATATATCAATATATTGTGATGTTCAGCTGGTGATATATCATAATATTGAAAACCAGTTATCGCCCAGCCCTAGTTTACGTGGTTTAGATGGGTGTGTAGAATTTTAGATGTGGAAAGAGTGTTCAGATTGTGCTGTGTTATCTTCTGGAACTCTTAAAATATTTTGCTACAATGGAAAAAGACATCAATAAAAGGGAAAGTTGAAGTCAACATATTTTGGTGTAGTTTGTGATTCGAGACGTCATCAGTGCCCAGCAGTAAATCTATAGCTGAAACTGACCCAAAGGTGCCCGACAAGCTAGCACTAAAAAAAGGGAATGGGAAAGTATGCTGCCGTCAGAAAGTCTGCAGGCACTTTTGCTGCTCCAATAAATCTTCCTGTCATTGTGACCCTTTGGCTCAGGCGTATAAAGGGTGGAAGGCATTCTGAATGTCAGTCCAGCCAGCACAAAATGAGACAAGCATCAGCCATCTGATCAATAAGGAATTCTCAATATGGGCTGCTTTGGGAAGAAGGGAAGGATAGAAATTAAGAAAGAAAGAAAATATTCAGTAACTTCCCCTTGTTGCTGTAACTTCATCTGACACCTGTTGCCAATTTAAACCACTGCTTGGCCCCACAATAATAATTTTTCATGAAAAATAAATATTTGGTGATATTAAGACAGTTTATGGCAGCTTCTTATGTTTGGTCTCAATAATGTTCTAGCTTAACATAACATATCTGTCTATGTATCTTGGAGTGCATCTCAAATTAATGGATGTTGCATTTTCCAGTTTTTCAGGGACCAAAAATTATATACGGGGGTCTACTGAGAGCATGGGATAAGGTAATTTGGAAATGGAAATATTTAAAAGGTACATTCTGACAATCAATTTGACAGGCTATCATGCTACTAGTTCTTACCATATACTCCTTTGTCCAGCAGCAATAAGAACTCATCTACCGCATTCCGCATCTCAGGTTCAGTAAGATCCAGCAAAGAAACCACTTTGAAGTCCAGTTGCCTCAGCAAGTTGGTCAGCTCATAAACATCCACTAACGGAGCCTTGAGCTTAGGATGATTATAATAGCTCATGTTTCCCATCAGCAGCGCTACTTTGTCTACCGCTGCAAAAGCAAAAGCAAAAAAACATGACAGGACTTTTGTAGGACAGCATTTTCAGAGTTGGGCCACGGGATGCGCCATAGTCAATATTATTATCATCTCTTACACGTTGAGTACTCCCCATGTTGAAAGCGTTTGTTATGTCTTATAATGAGATATTCCAGAGTGGTAGAGCACAAGGAGTCTAAACTAAGATACCATAGTCACTGCTTCTGCTAACCATAGTTTATTACCCAAATCATGGCTTGAACTTCCAAGTGTATAGGAAAACCATGATTTAAATGTGCTTAGCACTCTTTAGGTGTAATGGCTCCAGGAGGTGAAGCAATGAATTGTCAATTCAGACACTATGCCATAGCATAGGTAGCGCAATCTGTAGTTTACAACCCACTTCAAATCATGGTTTGGCAAATCACAAACCATGGTATACCAATTGAGACAGCGTACAACACCATTGTTAAGCATATTCTACCATGGTTTGCCAAGTTATCAGAACTGAGAATATTAGGTATTGATAGCTCCTTTAACACTGTATATTTTATCTAGTCAGTTTGAAATAAATGCATTTTAAAAGAACCACATACTTTATTTATCATAATAAGATTTGACAGCTTTCCTGGAACTATCATGAGCTGATCTCTTTAACTTGGACTTAATTTACTGTTTATACCTGTAGCTTTAGAAATAAACAGATCATTTATAGATGAAATACAATCTGCCAAGCTCTATCACAATGAAAGCCATTTTAGAGAGACAGTTACAAATGACTGCACACTCTCAAGGTTTCAATGACCACTTGTTTAATGGGTTGGTACAACACAGAGTCATTAATACAGGTCTATTTACACTGACAGCAAAATATCTTTGAGCTGTTCTTATCCCAAGAGAAACTGTAAATTAGTGAAACAATCTGCAAACTGCCTGTCTTCTTATAAGCAGAAGACAGCAAAAATAATTGCTTCAATTTGAGAATTCAAAACTAACTTTTAGTCCAAGTATGCCTATTATAATCAATTGACCTAATTAGTTATGGTCATTAAATTCTGAGTAAAAGTTAGTTGACTACATTATGCATTTGTTCTTTCCTTGCTTCCTGAAACTTAGAACACAAACTCCAAATTCTAAGCTCCACTTTGCCTAGGAAGTATAAAGCCCTTGTGTTTTCAAATTCAGTTTTCTTAGCTATGTTGGCAGACTTTCAGTAGATTCCAGTGCACTGACCTGATCATATACAATTCAAAACCTGCATCTATTCCATATAAACCTTTACCAGTAAGATGATGTAGTTTTCTACAGTACTATCTCTGAAAGGAACAGAAAATCTCGGCATGCAATTTCTGTCCCATATATAATTTTTTTGATGCACTGAAGGGGGAAATCACCAATAGAACCATGGTTCTGTGCACAGCCTGTGTATTGCCTATGTTCCATCTCTACGCTAGATTGTGGTATTCTAGTCTACGTATTCTCCCCCTCTCATGTCATATGTAACTCCACCATTTGTGGTGGAGGCAGAGGTGTATTTGTAGAGTCTACTGGCCCTGGGAAGAAGAGATTTGAGCCTACTGCCGCTGAGAAACTATTTAACTGTGGCTGTTCCACTTTCTCTCCTGCACAAAGGCCTTCAACTCACAGCTCTGACTTCACTGTTTGTCAGTGGCATAGAGCAGTCAGGTTAGGCTAGCTCATTTCACAGAAGTTGCAGGGGGATGGGGGATAGCAGCTAACATGTAGCCTTGTGAACTTTCTTTTCTTAAATGAAAGCTCAGAGTCTTGCTAGTGTTGCAAACGCCACCCCTTAAAATTAACCACCCTGGACATTTGCCCCACTTGTCCTCCCATAAATATGTCTCTGGGTGAAGGGTGCACAAAGGGGGAGGGAGTTATCTATCGTAAACTAGAGGAGAGTAGGTTGGAACATTTTTCCCAGTGTCCTAGTGTTCTTTCTCCCTGCCCCTAAACCATGTAATTACAACAGCTGTCTCTCCCCACCATGCAGCTATCATCTTTGATCAGAGCTTAAGGAGTGGGGGGCAAAGGAGAGGGAAGGGAACACAGTTGCCCTGCAGGCATTCTGGTCACCTTTCTTTCAGATCAAAGGCAGGCTTATCCTTTTGTGCTACACTTCTAGGCACAAGTCCACACTTTTCTTGGCCCCAGAGCTTTCTGTGCAAAAACAAGCTCCTTACTGCTGAATTGGAGCAAATGACAATCTATGGATTCAGCAACAATCACGCTTTGGATTAACCTCACTGGATATGGTACATAATCTTACTACCCTGAAGTGATGCATAAACTGTTAGACTGTGGAATAAGCAAGGAGTAATCTGTGTGCAGCATTAAAGAGCATGTTTCCGTGGGGAAAGTGCCGGGACCAAAAAAAGAGTGCTTGAATACAGAGCTTTAAAGCACATACCTGTGACCAGAAAGCATGGGGCAAAAGCTAAGCATGGATGAGCCCTAAATGCCTTGTCCAATACTGAAAATGTCAATCATGCTATCTGGGTGCCCAGCAGGTAGGTTGCTGCTAGATGGTCCCTGCAGAACCAATGCCCAGAAAATCTGATGAGGTACTAATACTCAATCAGTAGCAGCAAGTCTAGGCAACTTCATTCCATCACAAGAGATAAATTTGTACAGCTTAACTGGAGGAGTTCAGCAGCAAGCGTAATATACTTCCCCACCGCAATGACCTTTCTCATGCAGCATGGAAACGCTGTCATCACGCAAATGGTTTGCATTTTGCTGTGCTAACAGAATGAGCTGACCTTTTGTTGCACAGGCCTATACTTTAATCTCTTTTATCGAGAAAGTTCTATGCCAAGAAAACAATCTAATTCCAGTCGAAACTTTCCCAGGAGGGGTTCAAACACCCTCTACACGAAGCCAAATCTCACGTTGGGCAACGAAGCAAGAAATTAACCTTGCCTGCAAAGAAACTGAAGAGACATTGCTTAATTTAGCCATTAGGAGCTCTACAATTAAAACAAAGCAGCGAAAACCCACTGATGTATTTAAGCCCCATTTCAGACTCTTCACAATTTTACAGGTCTTTTTCTCTTTCCCAATTTTCAAAGAATTATGAAAGCACCAACAAAAGACCCACATGTATTTCTCAGCGGGGCAACACTATTTTAACTGGTCATTTAATAACATCTGTGGAGAAGAATTTACTACTATTAAGCAAGCTCCCACATAGAGTGCAAAATGGGTGTGTGCAATCCAAAGCACAGAGGACCTAATGCTTCATGTACTACCACAAAAACCAAACAATGCTAATAGATTTTGGTTAGAGTACAACAGATATTTATTAAACATGAAGGTCTGGGGTTTTTTTTTTTGTACCACCTACTCAGTACAAAAGGGGAATTCAAGAAGAAATATTATAGCATACAGCATTTTTTTCTTTTTTGGTTCACAAAACTTTCTATCCCAAGTACCGGTAAATCTTTTCTTTCAAATAAAAAAGTGGAAGTGTTACCCAAATGGAGTACAAAGTGCTGAAAACTGAGAGATCAGCCTCCCCCAATCTAGTCCTCTCTAGACCAACCATCCAGCATGGCCAGAGTTAGATATTATGGGAGTTATAGTCCAAAACATCTGGCAAGCACCAGACTGCGGAAGGCTGCTCTAGATTATAGCCATGTTTCTAAAGAAGAATTTAATTACTCACCAAATTGCCTTTCAGACAACGGTTCTTTAAGATCTGTTTAAAAAAAATGAATGAAAAGGTTCACTCTGTTGTCAACATATTTTGCAAATGAAAATGTTCTTCAGCTTGGATCCTACATGTTGTTTACATTTTAAATACTTTACATCATTTTTCTCATACACAATGTGGTTTGTAGATTTTTAAATTCTATGGATTACATTTGTAAACCCCCCTTCATCTGAAGATCTCAGGGTGGTTCACATAATTTTCATATATTCTAATTTCTAGTACAATTTAAAACCAAACAGGCTACAATCCTGAAAACATGCAGTACATCACCATCCAATCCTCTTATGTTCAACCATGTTGCAAGATATAAATTTGCAATATAGCACTGGTGACAGACAGGGGGATTCTGCTTGGGGGAGATGGGAGAGTAAGCCTCCGTTGGTGTAAACTACACAGAGATGTGAGATAACCAACCCTTGTCTCCATGCTATATAAAAGGATGTTTTGCTACTACTGCACTGCTTGCAGTATCAAGGCACAGAAAATATTCTATGCAAGCAATGTATAATTCCTAATGATTCCATTCCTATGCACGTAACCCACCGAATATATAATGTGATGGAGTATTTTGGAATCTACAGTAGTGCTTGGCAAAAAGCAGACGTGCTCCTTTAGCAGAGAAGGATTGACATGACCTTTTGGGGAACAAAATGCTTGGCACAATCCCTAATGGAGTCATTATTTGATACCACAGATTTACCAAACACCTGATGGGTGTCATCGTACCTATTTGACATTAGGCCATTCAAAGCTACATCATTAACTCCATGCTAACTCAAGCAATGAGACAGATTCAGTTTTATACCACCTTTCCCAACTATATTCTAGAAAGGCTTATGAATGAACAAACTATGGCTGACATGCACGTGAACAGGTGGTCTTGAAATGACAAACTCAAATCTAAATTTGGTGTTTGGTCTTGTGCTCTTTAGCTTTTAAGTCCTTTTGATTGTTTTATGTTTTTACTTACGCACAATTAAAAAGTATGTTTTACTTACCAGGCCCTCCAAGGCCACTTAAGTCCTCTGAAAAAGAAAATAGAAAACTGTAACAAATATGTATATGAGAAGCATGTTAACAGAGATTCAAGAGCAGGATTTTGCTACATCTAACAAAGTCAGAGATGGAAGGAAAGTAATGTTTACTGATAACATTTCATGATGATCTCTTTAACATGATAAACAGATAAAGCAGCTCCACCTTCAGAGTGCAAGAAAAAAATATGCAGTGGAAGTTGTAAGGTAGAAATGAGAAGCTCATGCATAAATATGAGATTATGTTACATCAGCTCTGTAGATAGCGTTATGGTCCAACACAGTGCACAATTCTATTTTAGCGATAGATCCCATAATCTCCTGAATTCCCAGCATACAGAATTCATCAATAAGCTCTACAACATTTGGCTGAGTTTACCTTCAGAGCATTCTACTGCAATAGATTTTCCACCTTGAGATTTAAGGAAAAAAGAAGAATACTGAAATGAAGTTCTTGATTGCATTTATGACAATCATGTTTTATAAAGAAAATGTAGAATCCAATGTAGCGTTAAGGCAATCGTTCTGTATACATAATTTTGAACCTTGTGTTGATACACACAAGACAGCATGCTGTCAAATTAATCCTGCATGGAATCATGTAACTAATCACTTCCAAAATGTGCTCAAAAACCTCCAGTCCAAGGGCACACAAGCCAGCCAATAGGGCCCTACAGATAATCCTGTTGAGATCACAGCATGCCACAAATAGAAAGAAATCAAAAGAACAAGCACATGTACATCAGACCTGGGGAACAGCCCCACCCCCATGCTCTTGGATTCCAACACATGTCAGCCCCAGCAACTTTTCCTCAGTCTAAGAACGGAAACTGAATGGTGGAAGGGCACCGGCGGCGGGAGGCCTCATTAGGGAAAGCGCACCTCGGTTTAAGAACGGTTTTGGTTTAAGAATGGACTTCCGGAATGGATTAAGTTCGTAAACCAAGATACCACTGTATTTGTTTTTAAAAAACATTTATATATCACCTTCTCACAAGTAAGTAAGTAAGGCAGCCAAGACACACGTTGCAGAGGAGGAAAAACCCAACCTCCATTCTGTAGCAGATGCATCATTGGTCTACCTGTTGACATTCTCTATTGCACAGCCAGACAGCAAGTTACAACATACGACGTATAAAAAACTTGCATCCACATGATCAATCTTGAACTAAAGTTCTTGTTCATAATCACTTAATGTCACCTCCTAAGTCAAATCCTATGTTGATTGTGCCTGCACAGTATACACAGACACATACACTGAATTATAAGCCTCCTTTTGTGGTCAACATTAAATGAAAGCAATAATGAAGAAAATTGTTTTAATTCAGTGAACTGCACATTAGTTTTTTAGGCGGTCCCGACTTGACTACTCAGAACAGCATGAAGGGATTATGGCACCAATCACATACACACTTTTCGTGAATGTGAACAAGTCTTAGGAACTCAAATTAACTTTTGTTATACAGTAATGGGTAGCAGACTTAGAAACTTGATAAGTGATGTAGAGATCCTATCTGCTAATCTGAAGCATCATGTTTCTCATATGCACATGATGCTGCTGGCAAGTCTAACTATTTCTGAAATGAGTAAGCTTGGAGGTTAAGCAATTTAGACAAGGTCATAAACCTGTGTAAGTGAAAGAGGATCATGCCAAAAATCTTTATTATACCATATTTTTTGCTCTATAAGACACACTTTTTCCCTTCTAAAAAGTAAGGGAAAATGTGTGTGTGTCTTATGGAGCGAATGCAGGCTGCGCGGCTAAGCCAGTAGCCAGAACAGGGAAGCTCCCTGTTCTAGCTTCTGGCTTAGCTGCACAAAGCCTCCGCAGGGCAGCGGGATGAAGGCACCCCGCTGCCCTCTGGAGGCTTCACAGGCTGTCCCAGAAGCCAGAACAGCGAGACAGAGCACTGCACAGAGCTCCGTCTCGCTGTAATAGCTTTGGGGTTAGCGGCGCAAAGCCTCCGCAGGGCAGCGGGGTGCCTTCATCTCGCTGCCCTGCGGAGGCTTTGCAGGCTGTCCCAGAAGCCTCCGCAGGGCACGGGGATGAAGGCTCCCTGTGCCCTGCGGAGGCTTCGCGCAAAGCTAGACCAGCTATCCCAGCAGCTATCCCAGAAGCCAGAACAGCAAGAGGCTATCCCAGAAGCCAGATCCCTCTTGCTGTTCTGGCTTCTGGGATTCAGACATTTTCCCCCCTTATTTCCTCCCCCCCCCCAAACTAGGTGTGTCCTATCATCTGGTGCGTCCTATAGAGCGAAAAATACGGTAATTGCAAGAGTGGCTGCTATGGTGGTGTTCAACATCAAGAGGTTGAGCCTGAAAGGTTTCATATGTTAATTTTCTTTGGGTCAAGTTTTGAGATGTACACAGCGTATCACAGCATGTCCCAGAAAAAAAGTGTAATGCGAATCATATGTGATCCAACTTCTCATTAGTAGTTCTTGATGTTTATGTACTGAACTAGATTATTATTAGCTGCTTTCCTCGAAAAAGTGACCCAAAGTGATTTACAAACACAATACGAGCACTAAAGCAAAGTATAACCCCCCCAAAAGCGATAAAACCTAAAAATACAACTATGCAGATAAAGCCCATGTGTTACAGGTCCTGCCCCATTAAAAGAAGCTGCAAATACTTGAAACCCTTCAAATCAAGGGCCAAAAGCCCAGATTAAGGAGAAAGATTTTGCTCGGCATCTAAAATTAAAGATGGGAGAGCATTCCACAAGTAGGGTAGGGAGTCACCACTGAAAGGCCCATTCTCATGTTGCCATCCTCCAGGACTCATGCAGAGGGGGCACATGAAGAAGGGCATCAGATAATGATTACAGGGTCTGGTTCAGTTCCTGTGGGGAGAGCGGTCCTTGGGGTATCGGGCTTTATAGGCCAAAGCCAGCACTTTGAACTGAGCCTGGAAACTAGACTTAGATTTTCTGAATCTAGGGTGAATTTCTTAAGGAGTGGTCTTACTAACTGAAGCTCATCCAACACAACAGAGCGCACTTGTGACACCATTGTTAAAGCATCTGCACTGGCTGCCCATCTATTACCGAATCAGATTCAAGGTCCTTGTGATAATTTACAAAGCCCTGACCAGCTTATGTCCAGGGTATCTGAACCTTTACATTCCAGCTCGATCACTGAGATAATCTGCCGGATCATCATCGATTGTTCCCTGAGTTGGTGAGGCTCATCTGACAAGAAGAAACCAAGCCTTTAGGGTCATGGCTCAGGAGTGTGGAATACTCTTATCAGTTGAGTTCCAGCAGGTTCCATTGAACTTCTAAACACCTGCGGAAAACTTTAATATTCTGCTAGGCTTATGCAGGTGTTAAGAGAACGCCTACCAACAATAGCCAGCCAATTTCTTATTTTAACTTTATATGTAGCGTTTATTGTATGGTTTTATGTACAATTGTTGTTACCGGTTAGCAACTGTGAGAGTAGGATGCTGGACTAGTTGGGTCACTGGCCTTATCCAGGAGGCCATTCTTATGTTGTAAAGCACTCTGATTTTTTTAAATCAATAGCAGTATTTTTTTTATAAATAAAAAAATATATGAAACAGTGGAGTCAAGGCCCCAGCAGATGAAAGCGATTTTATCCTCAAAATGCTTTGCAAACAAGCAGAGGTGAGCCACCGTTGGTTCTACCACCTTTTTTCAGGCCAGAATGTAAAAGACCCCATTCTACCAGGAAAAGCTGGACAGCAAAATATGGATGCAATGGAGGCAGCAAAGTTTGTCACTGAGTAGGCTCACTAATGAGCACTCAACGCCAGATTCTGTTTATTACACCCAATAAAGAAGTTTCTTACCTACAACGACTTTTATCTTCCTGCTTTCTTGATTGTCTTGGTTGTTGTATACACGGCACCAATATGTACCTTGGTGTTCAGTGTCTATGCAGGAGACCTAGAAGGACATCTGGTAGGATATACTTAAACTGCATTCTCAATAATTCCATCAGTACTAAGATCAAGACTTAACAAAAAAATTGTATACCCAAAAACTCTAGAAGACTGTGCTTAGGCGTCCCAAATCGTCTGCTCTGAAATCTTAAGCACTGAGGTGCCAAACCTTTGTTTTATCCCTTAACACAGACAACTGGCACATGTTCTATGTTATTTTATGCAAGTTTTTTTTAAAATAAACAAACCAACAAGTTTTGCTATCTTGTGGGGAGGTGATTCAGATCTGCAGATTTTGAATCCTCCTTTCATGACCTGTCCTAATACATGGGCTCCCTTAAGTCTACTACAGGGGTGCAAAGAGCTGCGGGAAATCTACATCTTATATGAATTTTAAGAGGGAGAGAAGAGTTTTCTAAAATAAGACTTTAGTGTCCAAGAACAAAACTGTTACCAACATTACATGAAACTAATAATATATTTGCATAGGTCACTGCGTTGGAGGATTGCATCTAGCTCTACATGAAATTTGAAGTAACGATGAACTATTAAAGACCTTGTGTGCTGTCTCTACCCACCCAGTTAATACCTTAGGAAATAGGATACATGCAATTAAACTCGCTTCAGAGTTCAGTACTCCAAAGAGATTCAAGCAGATATTATCAGCATGCTAATGACAAGAGCACTAGGAAGTTAAAGAACATTTTCATTCATATATAGAATTTCAAGATCATGCTTTAAAAAGTATTTATTTCCAGGCGGCTTTTAATTTAAATTGGATAACACTGATTTATTTATTATTTATTTTCCAGGCCACCTTTCCAGATGTATTTTTTTTATAAAGCAGAGTACAGAAAAAACATTTTAAAAACAAATCATTAAAATGTACAATTACAAATATTAAAATGGAAAGAGTAGTAAAACTATTATATTCCGAACCAGCCATCCCACATAAACCCTCGCTTACAGCCATTAAATGCAATCCTAACAACAATAAAATATATCTCCTAATTAAAGCAGACCAACATAAAAACATGCTGGTCCCAGCTAAAAGGCAACCAGAAAGCAGCTGAAGGACCTCTCAGGGTAGCAAGTTCCACAAACAAGCAGCCATCACCCAAAATGTCCCCTCACTTGCATCCACTGTCCTCAAAATGGCCGGGAGACAAGCACCTACCACGTGGTTCATTGTCAATTTAGTAAAATGTTCCACACGGGGCTGCCTTTGAAAATGGCCTGGCGGTTGCAGCTGGTGCAGGATGCAGCTGCTAGTGTATTGAGTGATTTGTCTTACCAGAATCACATAAAACTCATTCTGTGCAAACTGCACTGGCTGACGGTGTGCTACTAGGTTTGATGCCATCTTGGCAATTAAGGTCTGCAAAGGGGACCCTGCTGGTTTCACAGGGCCTTCTCGGTTGCGGCATCCCAGGTACAGAATGTCCACCTCCAGGAGATTCAGCTTCCCTCATTGGTTGCCATAGACCAGACATGTTCAACTGGTCGACCACGATCGACAGGTGCTCCATATCGATCTCGGTATTAAAAAAAGTGATCGCCTGTGTGCTCCTGATCAATCGCTCCGCGACCCACCCCTGGCGCTATGTCCCATTGCCACCGTCACCGTTTTGAAAGTTTTTTTCCATTCCGCAGTGGCAGAATGTTTGAAGTAGGGAGGATGACATATTGTTGTATGAGCGAGTCAGGGCAATCCCCCCCCCCCCCAAAGCTC
The DNA here is from genome assembly GCF_964234715.1 of Podarcis melisellensis. Lineage (NCBI taxonomy): Eukaryota > Metazoa > Chordata > Lepidosauria > Squamata > Lacertidae > Podarcis > Podarcis melisellensis. The sequence goes on from NC_138543.1 coordinate 48,480,050, forward strand.
AACAACTCTTGGCAATGACAATGAGTAGCTCACTGCCAGTTTTATATACTATGAGTAGCTCACTGCCAGTTTTATTATACTGTGAGTAGATCGCAGTCTCTAGAGAGTTGGACCTGCCTGCCATAGACCAAATACTCATCTTTTTCTGCAAGCATTTGGAAATACCTGAATTTATCAGGTCCTGCGATGTGGATAGCTGCTGTTGGATTTTTTTTCAGATTTTAATGTTTTTAGTTTTATGGTAATAGTATTGCGTATATAGCTACAGTATTTGCTGTGTAACTCCTGCCTGCCATACTGGAAATATTACTTATGGCAATAACTCTAACAAACAAACAAACAAAGGCAAAAGAGTAAAGACTCACCGTATAGACCTTTTTATCACCATTAGGCAGTGGAGATCCATTTCTGTACCACTGATATTGTGGCATAGGGATTCCTATAGCTCCGCACTGAAGACTCAATGTTTCCCCTACTAGCAGGTTTTGGCACTGTGGATGGATGTGAATATGTATTTTCTTTTCAGGTAAATCCGGACAGTTTCCTTAAATGCAAGATTAAGAAAGGGAATTTGAGATTCTTTAGCAGCTGATGGTAAAAACAGATGGTAAAAATATACAGCTTTCTATAATAAAAAAACCTCTTGCTTATATAAAAGCAATTTAAAAATACAACAACGTTCATGATTTGATAGTAAACAGATTTGGAACATGTGCTACCTCTTTTTAGCAGCAGACCCAAGAAAGGGGAGCTGCAAAATTTGTGAAGGAGAAGAAGCAAGAGGAGTGTTTCATTGCTTCCCTTCCTAGTTGCTTTTCTAAAGCACGTTTTAAAAGATGCTTTTAACTGTTTAAAATATATTTTGTTTTTTAATAGCAGTTATTACTGCTATTAAAAAAAAGTTATAACTTTTTTTGTGCATTTGCCACCCTCGGAGGAAGGGTAGGGTATAAATGCACACTGCCCAGGCTTGCACCCTGAGGAGGTCACTTTGCTGCTGCTAACACAGCGGCTTGACTTCACCCCTGGAGACACACTCCATTGTCTCTCGAGACAGATGGATGCCGACAACAACCATTTGCCACAGCAAGTGTTGAAGAGAGATTGTGAGGGTGGGTTCAGGGGGAGCGGGGAGGAGGCTCACATAGGAAATCAGCTGACAGGGGAAGGGTCCTCTTGCTACCCTACAAAGCAAAAGCAACAGCCTAGGTTTCAAACTGCATTAACTATTGAATATCTTGCCTTAATAGATAAGCTAATAGAAGTTTTTTTAAAAAGTAAAGATCAGAACCCTGCACAGCAAGTTATTTCAAGTTAGTGACGTCCTCCTCTTTCTCCAAGGCGTTCTGAGAAACTCATATTGAGTTCCTGCATTTTGTTTCCTGTTAACGCTAAAGCATTGCCAAATATAATCTGCGTAACGCACACACAGAGACTCATTCTACACAGCTCAATGCCACGGACAGTAAGGGAATAGCATCAGTCTTCCTGTTTCTTCACAGGTCGCTTGTGTATTTCTAGAGGAGTACATTGAAGGAGTTGCACTTCAGACCCAGGAATGGGAGTGGTATCAGAAGTGCTTGATTGGGAAGAGAACCATGTATGCCCACCTTGAGCTCCTTGGAGAAAAAGGTGGGCTATAAATGCAATAACTGAATAACAACAACAACAACCTGGAATTAATTAATGCATGTTCCTAAGTGTATTTAAAACAAAACGAAGCGAAAACTAAGCTTCTGTGGCCAAATATTTCTAATGCACAAACATAAGCTAGCAAGATGTTAGGTATGCACTGAATGTGTGGCACTACAGAGTGCACACATTGTACCATTAAAGCAGAGCAAGGTCTGTCAGAAGTTTTTAACTCAGTTGTTGTGGTCAATCAATCATGTGTCAGCGTGCATGGATTAAAAGGTTTAGACAACCCAGACACATGCTGCAGTTGCCAGCTAACCTGTCAAGGGCTTTGGATTAAAGGTTCAACATCATCATGTACTGCATGCATTGAAACTCTCTGGTCTTCCTACAGCTCCAGATGCTCTCATTTTATACGACACGAAGAGCAGGCAGACTGTGTTCAAGGAGTGATGTGCTCTGCACGTATACAAGGCTGCTTTCATAGAAGACACCAAAACAATTTACTAGGTATTTTGTGCGTGTAATGGCTTCATGAGATACATTTAAAGACATCTCTTGAAGCCGTTATATACATGATGCAAATAATTTCGAAACAGGAAATATTCAAAACAGAAAATTCCCCAAGATGTGCCCAACAGCCAGGTAACTGGGTTCCAGCCGAGGAATCATTTGTTCTTTCCCAGAGGCATTCCTGTTGATCATTCTCTTATTCACCACTACCACGCCAGTTCATCCATCACACAACTAAACCGATTTTCACAAATAACATGAATAATATTTCCGTATCTCTTAGGTGTTTTTAACCATATGCACACATGCTTCTTTCCCAATCTTCTACAGTTACCAATTAACCAGAGTGTGGCATATGCAGTTTTACAAACCCTGCTTAACAGCTAATTGTGCCTTGACACAAATGTTGAACACAGAATAGGGGCAGGAGAAAGAATTAAATGGAGGATTGAGGAAGAGCCGTGCTCTGACCTCCTAAGTAAGGGAAATGTTTTGACTGCAAATCTTTTGGTCTCTATGGGCTCCTTCAGCTATAAATTCAATTAATAATAATAAAAATTAAGAAAGCCGAACAAATTAAGCGCCATATGACATCAAGACCTTCTTTTCAATTCAAACAAGCCCCTGGAAATGTAGCTATTTAAATTATCAGAAGGGCATCTAATGTTAATAGAAATGGTCTATAAAGATTGTAAATTTAATTTTTTTTTAATCAAAGAGAGAAACGTATAGCATCTGAACTCTCCTCCTGGGGGAGTCTTATAGCACTCCCATTTTTCTTAACTGTACTTCATTTGAACATGCATAAATGCAAAAATCAGTGTAACGTCAGAACAGTTTGACAATAATACGAAATCCTCTTTTAAGATCAGGTAGTCAGAAAAGACTGAAGAGCATTTCTTGCACAAACCATAGTGCTAGGAGAGTGATGACAATAATATAAACAGCTGGGGTAGGGCGGCTCATTCCAGGGTCATGGCCTGCTCCCTTGTAATTGCACTGTAGTTATTACTGTTTTCCTCATATGAATACTTCCCTGGTATAATGTTACACACAAAATATTGCAGTTTTCTGCAAAAATTACAGTTATGTACTGCTTTATAATAGATTCTTCTCTGTGCAGTTTCAAGGTGGCTCATTGACCTTTGGATGCCTGGAACGCCATCAAAATTTCACGAATTACGGAACAGTTTGGCATAATTAATCATAACTTTTCCAGGGTAGTGTACTATGAACTGGGAAGTAACTTAACCTTCTGAAACCAGAAGTGTAGTCTGGTGTCTGTGGAAAAAGGGAACCTGGCAGAAGAAAATGCTCATTACGGCTGTGGATGATTCAAGCAATTTTAGTGAAACCGAAACAAGGTCACAGAACATGATTCTCAGGACCTCTCCAGACAATCAGTTTTTGGAGCAATAAATATACTCTTAGTTTTCCTTGTGGTACAGCTATGCTTTACTCAGAGTAGACCCACTGAAATTAATGAACATGACTAAGCTATGTCCATTAATCTTAGTGGGTCTAATTTGATTAAACTTAGCTGGATACCACCCACAGTGTCTAGGTCTGTAACATTTGGAAATGGAAAATTCCGCTTCTAATCCCCACTCAGCTATAGAATTCACTATGTAGTCTGAGGCAACTCTCTCTCTCTCCCTCCCTCTCCATCTTATCTCACAGGCTGTGAAGCAAATACACCATCATCTTGAGCTTCGTAAAGAAAAGGTAGCATATGAGAATAACAAATAATACAGTGTGCAAAGTCTAGACACCCTCCCTCGAGTTGTACTTCTGTTGCAAGGTATCACATTTCCCCTGCACTCAGTGAGCTATTATTTTTCTCTGCTACTGCAATTGTCAAATTCATCTACTGAATGCTGACTGTAACAACTCTATCTACTCCACTATAGCTGCTTTAAATGTCCTCTTTTTATTGAGTGCAAGAATACTCACCCAGTCCTTAACTCAGTGGCAGACGTAGTAAAAAGTACCCCTCTCCACAATAAACCATTATTTTGTGAATGTTTCACTTGTAGTTTTTCAGGGGTGTGGGGATTTGGGGGGGGGTTGAACCTGCACGTTCCCCCTCTCAGTTTGGGAGAACATATCTAAACTGAATACATTTTTTTTTGACAGAGGTGAACTATCTCCTCCCAATGCCTCACAACCATTCCATGAAGATCATGGTATCATACTATTGACACATCTTCAATCCCTACCTGGAGATGCCAGAAATTGAATCTGGGACCTTCTGCATTCAAAGCAAGTGCTCTACCACCACTAATAATAATTTTATACCCCGCCCATCTGGCTGGGTTGTCCCAACCACTGAGCTATGGTCCTATTTGTATGTGTGCTTGCCTGCTCAAGCAGAGGCTGACTGGGGTGGGGAGAACAATAAATTATGCAGAGATTATCACAAAATATCACAAAAATGACTTTGGGATTTACATTGACTGAGCATCTGAATAAGCCCTAGATTAGGGAAGACCAAAAGAGACTGAAGGGTAGGAGGGAATCTGAACATATACTTTAATTGTAACTCGGGGCCCATTTATGCAGCCAGTGGAATCAAATGGCTATGCTTTTTATAGACTGAATCACCACAGGCTCTAGGTGGTGGCAAGTCTGAATGCTCCCCTAATGAGGAAATACCTCCCTCCACAAAGAAAGCTAAGATGTCAGGCAAAGGCCACACTCGTGACAAGCGGCTTTTTATTATGTGGGGCATTTACCCTCTGCACCTTTAACATTATGCACAACATTAACCCTCTGCACCTGCTAAGTGAGGTGGTAAGCCTCAGGAAAAGCATTTCCATTTGATTCTACTACTTATAGGAAGTGGCTGCAAGTTGAAACAAAGCAGAAAAAAGAGGGGGGAACAATCCTGTTCTCAAGACGGAGGCATGGAGAACAACGGACAGGAGCAAATGTACTTTCTGGAAGCAGGAACTATAGAGCAGGAGGAAAATTCCATCATCAGTGGCTCTACGCCGGTCTGAGACATTCTTCACAATCATTACCAAGAGAATAAAAAACAGTAACATGTAAGCAGCCATAACCCACTGGCCGCAAAGACCCAAAAGCATCATCGTCGCAGCAGAATGCTTTTATTGTATGACATACGTTTCTTAACTCACCATGGCAAGCTCCTTGGATTTCGCAGACATCGAGCTGTGCCCACTGGCTGAACTGGTAAGTATAGTCACTGTTTACTCGGCATATGTAAAAACCAGCATCCTCTGCACTTACTTGGTTGAGCACCAGTTCTTGGGTATTGCCACGTGGAACCTGAGTTAGAAACAAAAAATAAATAAAATGCAAATTGCAACGATGGAGGATAAAGCACAATAGTACTTCCTTTTTCATACAAGAACTATAATCAAATATGAACATATGAACATTAAAGGAGCTATGCTGGATCAGGCCAAAGGTCCATGTAGTCCAACATTCTGTTATCCAAGTGGCCAACTAGACTCTATAGGAAGCTTGGAAGTGGGACCTGAATACCACAGCACTCTCCCCACGTTATTCCAGCAACTGACAGTCAGAAGCAAGCCAGTAGAGGCAGAATATAGCAATCATAGCTAAAAAAAAGTCTTATCATCAAAGAATTCATCAAGAATTTCAAGCCATACAAGTTAATAGCCTGTGGGAGGGAAATGCCATAGTTTTAATTATGCACTGTGCAATTAATTATTTTATTTTGGCTATCTTGGATCTTCCAATAGTCCAATAGCCTCTTTGGATGGCCATGAGTACTAGTATTTCCAATTTGTCCACACCATTTGTAATTGAATAAACCTCGCTTTTTCAAAAAGAAAAAGGCCAAATGTTTATAGGCGAGTTGCTCTAATTCCCTGGCCATTTTGGGTGCCCTTTTCTGAATCCTTTCTAGATCTACAATATCCTTTTAAACGTGAAGCAACCAGAACTGTACACAACATTCCAAGTATGGTCTCACCATTGCAGAATGGCATTATGATATTGGCAGTTTTATTTACCAGCTAAGAATAATGACCATTTTGCTTCACAGTTTACTTATCACCACTCCCATTATTCCCAGAGCTTCCTTGTAAATTGATTTACCGCTTTGTTTTCTTTGAACCACTGATAATGAAGAAGTGGATAACCAGCTGCCCAGCAGCTTAGCTTCACTGTTTGGCCAGATAAAACAGCTTGAGATTCTGGTTCTACAACTATCGTTATACCTGTAAAAAAAAAGAAAAGACAAGCCATGTTTAATGCAAAAGATTGAACCATTTACACTTGATGTTTTATTATTAACGTAATTGTGAATTGTTTGCAAGACAATTTGAGAATAAAGTCCTGTTACTTCTTTTGTTTGACATCTCACTGGCTTTTGATATCATTGTGTCAGCCGAACCCAAGCTGGAGGTTTGGTACTCCCAAGCAAACCATGGGTGGTAAATCAAGAACAAACCTTGACTTGGGAATATCTCTAGAGAGAAACAAACCACATGGCCGGGTTCAGATGACAAAGCAAGCCCAAGCCTCTCGTGTGGCCAGAATCACAGACTGACGGTAACCAGAGCACACGGAAAGGCCATTTACCTTCCCGCCCTAGCGGAACCTATTTATCTACTTGCACTGGTTTACTTTCGAACTGCTAGGTTGGCAGAAGCTGGGACAGGGCATCGGGAACTCACCCCGTCACAGGTATTCAAACTGCCAACCTTACAATCGGCAACCTCAAGAGTCTCAGTGGTTTAGACCACAGCGCCAACGAAGACCTTAAGCCAACAAAGGTGAATAAAATCACAACAATGAAGACTTTGACCTCTATATTGCATTGGCAGATGGTCATTAAATTCAATTTGCTCTCTACACAGTCAAGGTTACAATGTTAACATATGCAAGCAGAATATTTCTCATTTGCCTTGAATTTTGATGGGATTGCTGTTATAGAACTCTCAGAAGGAGCACCTGTTTTTATTCAGCACTACTGCAAAGTGGCAACATTATAGCCACATTCACCTTAATGGTCTGTGGCTGATAAGCAACCCCATCCTTTGTGTATACTGTACACAGATGTACAAACAGAGTAGCTTGAACTGACATAGCTAAAGTAATCAACCAGCATGGCACACCTATCTTATTCTGTTGTGAAATAAAATTCCATTCATGATTCACGCATCGCTATGGAGGGGGCATTTGCCTTCATGCTGATGGATTCTCCTTTTGCCTGGCCTAGACATGTTTCGGACTGCCCTCTTCCCCAACCAATTCTACTTTTAAAATGGCTTTTGATCTGATTTCATTTAGATGTAAATTCTGACCCATCGGTTTGTATTTACTTTTTAATATTGAAGATGAAGATGTAAACAATCTCTGTACTTCACTCATTCACAGTCACAGTTTTTGTTTTATTTGCCTTTGATTGATCTGTACATCCTATTTGATTTTTGTGTTACTAAACACAGAGACACATTCCCCCCCCCATCTGACTCTATTTCCAAATATAAACAAATGATACCAAACAGGCATGTGAAGTCGCATACAGAACAACTAATTTGAAACAAGAAATATATAAAGTAAGAAATTTTATGAATGGCAACGTTTTGCGAATTTTTCTTTATGTGATGTAACAGAAGAAAGGAAGCGATTTTGCCCCACCCACTTTTTATTTATTTCTCTTTCTTGTTTGGTTATTGATAACAGATTTTAATGTCTGGTTTCTGATAACGTGACAATGTTTAACTTGTTTTAAGACTCAACTGGTAATACTTAGAAAACTTAGCATTGGTTACTCTACAACAAGGTATTTTCTATGATACTAGGTGTTTAAATGGTAAAGCCCTAAGTAATAAATTATAATTATAATTATATTATTAAAAAGGGAGGGGGAGAGAAAGACGGCTTTGTGGAGCCAAAATTCACATGAGAGATGTTCCATGTCCTCCTGTCCATCATGCATCCTTGGACTAAAACGAGGGGTTTCTACAGTACCTCCAATAAAGGTGATGGATTTTCACACCAGAGGTCCAGTACACACTGCTGTCACTGCATACAAGGCCAACTCAACACCTTAAGGCAAGATGTTACACTGATATGGTGCCACCTAAAAGAGCCTAATTGCATGCATGCTACTTCCTACCACATTCTGTATTAAGACTCTTTCAAGACCCAGACTCATGGTTTTACCAGCAGTCAACTCCCCCACTCTGCCTTATTTATCATTTTTGTTTTGCATGATGAAGAGGTCTGGAGAATTCAAAAGCCTGCACACTATTTCATGATACTGTGGTTGGCCTGACAAACGTATTGCCCTGATATGCATGGGATTTTTCTTATGGGCCAATACTGTTACCTTTACTTTTCATGTGACTCGTATAGCTGTCATTCCACCCCATCCTAAATACTTATTTGCCTTTGTGGCAGCTCACTGCATCAGAACCCTGGCTTCTGAAAGTCTGCTTTATATTTTGTCTTTAGCATACCCTAAGTACACTGGGTCATGGATTGCCAGGTTACATATCTAGTGAGGTGGATTGTGGTCCACAAAATCTTATTCCATAATATATTTGCCAATACAGTTGTACCTCGGTTTAAGAACAGTCCTGTTTACGAATGATTCAGTTTACGAACTCCACAAAAGCAGAAGTAGTGTCCAGGTTTGAGAATTTTACCTCTGTCTAAGAACGGAATCCAAATGGTGGAAGGGCACCGGCAGCGGGAAGCCTCATTAGGGAAAGCGCGCCTCGGTTTCGGTTTAAGAACGGACTTCCGGAATGGATTAAGTTTATAAACCAAGGTACCAATGTATTTGTCCTTGCTGCAAGAGACTAAAATGGCTACCAGTCTGAAAAATGTTGCACTTAGCATAAAAGTAGCCTGACTCTGAGTCTGCACATGTAGACCTTTAAAGTCTCCCTCCCAACAGGTGAAGAAAGCTGAAGGGACTTTGATAGCTCCAAAACAAGACAGGTAACTGGAAATGAGAATATAAAGTTGACCATTCTCCCTTCTTTCCCTCCCAGTTATGATTTTAGCCTCCAATATTTTCTTGCCTGTTGGTGGAAGCCTTTCAAGTTCTGAACCAGAAGAGCCAAGCCACTTTCCAAATTTTCAACATAAAGCATAACTCAGATTTAGCAGAACCATAAACTCACTTGGGGGGTTGAGGCACTGAAGTGCCTCAGTGTGTTCTAAGGCCTGCAGCAATTCTGTCAGCTCCAACACAGTGCAACCTCTCTCTCCCATTAGTTGAAGAAGACTCCAGCTCGGACTTCCTTCAGGCTCCAGTACTTGGAGAGAACACTGTTCCAATTCCAGGGAACTGCAAAGAATCATAAAATATAAAAAAGAAAATATTTTTATATTTATATAATTATGAAAGGTAAAGGACCCCTGGACAGTTAAGTCCAGTTAAAGGCAACTATGGGGTTGCAGTGCTCATCTCACAGAGCAACGGGAGCTCACCTTGCCACGGGGATTCAAACCAACAACCTTCTGATCGGCAAGCCCAAGAGGCTCAGTGGTTTAGACCACAGCGCCACCCACGTCCCACTATGATATGACTACGACTAATTATGGGACTAAAAACCTTTCTCCCCTGGAACATGCCTCAAAAACGAGTTCTAGTGCTAGAGTGAAATATGTGAATGTAGACTGCCCAGCTATTTATATCAAACACTTCCTCAATACAACTTCTCGGTTCCTTTTAACAAGAATATGACTCTGTATTTACAGTGATGCTTTAAGCCCCATATTTACTTAACTCTTTTGTCTATAATATTCCAGCTTATCATTAGCCTCATTTCTAGAGAGTGTATATTTACTTTGATGAAGGATTCATGCAATGTTATGAATCCCAGTATCAGAATACTGTTGCTCACAATTTGGCTATCCTGGACAACAGAACAAACTGAAGTGGGAAACCTGCCATCCAGAGGCTACTAAAGCCCGCCCCCCCCCCGCCCCCCGATCGTCCCAGTGCCCTCCAGGGGGCGGTATCATCCACTTTGGGAAACATTGGGCTGGATGATCCTCAGAGTCCCTTCCAACTCTATGATTCTATGAAATTGTTGAAATAAATACACTGCATTGCAGGGGGTGGACTGGATGACCTTTGGGGTCCCTTCTGACTCTGCAATCCTATGATTCTATGAAATGTAATAACTGTGTTCAGCTGATTATATTTTCTTTACCATGATGGGTTCCTTTGGGAAGAAACATAGAGTCCAATATGTTATCCTTTAAATGCTGCCTTGATTCAAAAACCCATTAAAGGAAGCCTAAAGGACGCAGGTGGCGCTGTGGGTTAAAGCCTCAGCGCCTAGGACTTGCCGATCGAAAGGTCGGCGGTTCGAATCCCTGCGGCGGGGTGCGCTCCCGCTGCTCGGTCCCAGCGCCTGCCAACCTAGCAGTTCGAAAGCACCTCAGGATGCAAGTAGATAAATAGGGACCGCTTACCAGCGGGAAGGTAAACGGCGTTTCCGTGTGCGGCTCTGGCTCGCCAGATGCAGCTTTGTCACGCTGGCCACGTGACCTGGAAGTGTCTCCGGACAGCGCTGGCCCCTGGCCTCTTAAGTGAGATGGGCGCACAACCCCAGAGTCTGTCAAGACTGGCCCGTACGGGCAGGGGTACCTTTACCTTTACCTTTAAAGGATAGCTGCTATGGCTATGTTCTACCTGCACTGTCAGGTCTTTCCCCCCTCGCTTTCCAATGAAGTTTTCTATTGTTCTGCTTTTACTGTCTGCTTTTCCAAGATCCACCTGAAAATTATTTTTATTGGAATACTTTGAAATAAGTTAAGACATGACAGCTCAATAGCACACACTTCTCTTGTGCTATTTAAATATTAAAGGGGGAAAGGTACTGAAAATTATTAATATACCAATTTTAGCATGCCTGAAGAGCTGGGCAGATAAATATATAGCTGCCACACACACACACACACACACAAAAATTAATTACAACTTTGATTTTAGATTTGGCCACTGTTGCATCCCTTCCAGTTGCCTAATTTGATTTGTGCTTTGTCCATTCATTAAGTTGCCCATTCATTTTATGAAAGCATGCATTCCTAAAAGAGACATGTCTTCCATTGCGAAACACATACTGTGGTGTAAATCCTTCCAGGAAACCCCAAACCCCATTATCACTTCTTTCGGCCCTTAGAAACAGTGAAGAGGTTTGAGATAACTTTGCGGGAGCCTGATCTTCCTCCTGGTCCCACCTCTTGAAAGCCAGTCTATTATTTTTGTTGGGTTGGCATCTGTCTGTCTCAGGAGTCAATGGAGAAGTGCGCATTTGGCAGAATTGCAGTGCCTGCTGTGGCTGTAAATAACACCCCCCAACAACAACATGGCGGGGGTCACGATGCAGCATATAGAAGTGAACTCAGTCATGGGTGTAGCCAGGATTTTTGTGGGGGGTGGCGGCTTTTGAGGGCAGAACCTCAGATTTATACTGATTTTGATTAGGGGAAGACAGCTCCCTGCCCCTGCCCCCCATAAACTCAGCACACATTAAACAGTCATTTCAAGAGCATCATGCAAACATATCCTTTTGAGCACTGGACCCTGCTTAGCTTTGCAAATGTCCAGGCACTTTTTTGTTTTAGTTTAGCCTTCATATATGGTTCATTTTGCATAACATAAATCCCTGCATGTTTTACGTAAACTAAACCACTCAGAATTCCATTATTACATCCATCAAAACTTCAACAACACTGCTGAATTTATCTTAATGCTGTCAGCATTTTCAAGTATACACAATTCCCCCCAATATATTCCATAAACATGCCCTATCTTCTTTAAACGCATGTTCTTCTTGTTCTCTTATTCTATATGTAAGGTCCGCAAGCCGTGCATATTCCATCAGTTTAAGTTGCCATTCTTCTTTGGTTGGGACCTCGCTGGTTTCCCCATTCTGGGACTAATGAAACACGGGCCGCAGTAGTAGTGGCGTACATAAATAACCTTTTTTGACACCTGGGAATTTCCATCTGAATTATCCCCAACAAAAAGGACTCTGTTTTGTTTTGTTTTGTTTTAGGAAAGTGCTTTTAAACATCCCCCCCCCAAAAAAAAATCCATTATAAATTACAGTATTTCCCAATACTCTTTTACCCTTTTACACGTCCACCACATATGAAAGATTCTTTCATATGGCTTAGCCTTCTCTAGCCCGCTCTTAAAAGCTATGCAAGCGGGCGGCCGTCATGTGGCAGCGAGTTCCACTGTTTAAACTGTGTGCGAAGAAGCACTTTTCTCGCCCTGCCCATCCAGCATCGCTGGGGGAGCGTCTTCCTCCTCCTCCTCATCAACGCAAAGCGCCCACAGGCCAGTCGACGAAGACTCCTGTGGCGCCCGAAAGCCTCGCAAAAAGAGAGAGGCCTGCCTTTCCCTCGACGGCCTGAGGCACCAGCGAGGTCCCCGCACCCCTGACACCTCGCCTCACCTCAGCTTCACGCCGCGGTGGCTGCCGGCCAGCTGCGCCAAGTCCCTCCAGCCTCTGCCCGGAGCCGCCCGGTCCAGAGAGCCGCTCAGCCTCCTCAGCAGCGGCTCCTCGAGGCGGTGGATGGGCAGAGGGGCGGCCGGCGGCAGCGAGCCCGCCATGCCGGTGCCGGTGGAGGAGGCTCGTCCCCTCAGAAAGACTTCTTTTCCCCTCGGACTTTGCGTGCAAAAAGCGAAAGGGAAGCAAGGCGCCGCGAAACTCCTCAGGAAATCCCCGCCCCGTCGTAGCAGGAAGCCCGCGGAGGCCCCGCGCCGGAGCCTCGCCTCGCTTCTCCTCAGCCGCCCGCCCTCTCCAGGCTGTGGGGAAGCCGACACCGGGGCAGGCAGGCAGGCCGCGCCGCCGCCTCTCCGAAATTTCGCGCGCCTTTCCCGCCCCTCTCAGAGGGGACGTCGTGTGTGCCAGGCTTGGGAGGGAGGCACCTGTGTGGCCCCTCTCCAAAATCAGACCTCCTGCCTCCTTGCTGAGGGGTGCGGGTTAATGCCTGCATATTTTTTATTACTTCATTTTCCTTTACCTCTCTCTCTAGCAGCGTCCCGCCTTTCCTGCAAGGAGCTCAAGGTGCCGTGTTGGTGGTAGGAATAATAATAATAAGCAATGCATTATAGGTTTGGACCTGTGCAATGAAATGTTGCAGAGTGCCGTGCTTTCCTGCTTGTTTTCTAAAATGCCTTAGGCCATTCTTGGATGTGGCAAGACTCTATGAAGCAAGATTCTGTGAAGTCTGTTGTGAAACAGATAACACTTGCCCCAGTTTTAGTACTGTACATTAAGATGAGTGTAGCCATAGGGAGGGACAGCTGCCCCCCTAAAAAATCAATAAAATACATAGCAAACTGAGGTTCTGCCCCATCCCCCAAACAAAAGGCTTGCTCCCCCTAACAAAAATCCTGCATTCAGACCTGCTGAACTGCAATACGTAGCCCACTAAAATGCAATATATGAAGCAGACTTCACAGCACCCGATTTTGCTATCTTCGGTGGTTTTCCTTCGTATGCTTAAATACAGTGGTACCTCAGGTTACATACGCTTCGGGTTACATACGCTTCGGGTTACAGATTGCTAACCCAGAAATAGTACCTCGGGTTAAGAACTTTGCTTCAAGATGAGAACAGAAATCGTGCAGTGGCGGATTTGTTCCGGAGGTCTGTTCTTAACCTGAAACTGTTCTTAACCTGAAGTGCCACTTTAGCTAATGGGGCCTCCTGCTGCTGCCGCGCCACCAGAACACGATTTCTGTTCTCATCCTGAAGCAAAGTTCTTAACCCGAGGTACTATTTCTGGGTTAGCGGAGTCTGTAACCTGTAACCTGAAGCATATGTAACCTGAGGTACCACTATATAGGATAGAAGCCTCATACTTCCTGCTGCCCCTTGTAGGATTTCATTGCCCTGCTTCTATCCTCAATGTCTTTCCATGCCAGCATACAGCCTCTCTTGAAAATTGCCCTCCTTGAAAATGGACACAAACACCACTAAGTTTCTTAGTAGGTTCTCCAATTTGCCTCAGCTCTCCTTCCATCTGACTTGTTCAGCTCAGATAAAAGATTTTGTCTGGCTGGCTTCTGTATTGTGTGTGGTTTTTTTAATCATATGGTTGTGACTCTCTTGACTTTCTCACAACTTGTTCCAGATTCTCCCTCTGCCCAGTACTTCATTTCTAATATTAGATGTCCTGCGTCTTAAGACTGGCCTGGTTCCAACCTTCTGACCCGGAGTCCTGTTCAGCTATCCTTGATGTGTGTGTAGTTGCATAAGAAATAAACTTTTCTTATGCTCACTGGTGCAGTACTCTCTCATTATTTCATATGCCCCAGTGCAGCATTATAGTAGTATTTTTAAAAAACTGGACTGCAATATGAGTCCTTTGCTGCACTTCATTAGTTCTTACATACAACACTGATGACATTCATCTCTAGGAACCATTGCAGTCCTTTTGTTCACAGAGAACTTAGTTCCAGCACCTCTCAGGTGGGCACCATTGCCATTGTAAGAGAACAAGGAAGGCATTCTAGGAAAAATAGTGCTGCCTTTATAATCACTTCCACCCCTTTCCAAATACCCTATCTTTCAAAAATCAAGTTGTATTGGTTCCCCATTTATCCCTTTGTAGAGACGGTGGCTGTAGCACTTCCCCCTTGCTTTCTGGTTTCCATCATTTTCCAGGATACTGCTGTCCCACTAGGAGAGACACCTAAGCCCCTCTTCCTTTCTCTTGAAGAGCTGTTTCTGCATGCATTGCAGCTTGACGACCTCATCTGCAACTAGGGGAGAGGAAAGGTGAGGGAAGAAAATACATCCCCACTTCTCTAAAATCGTTTCTGGGAGTTTCTGGAAGTGAGCTATTCTCCTTAACAAAAGAGAGTGCTGAGAAACTTAAACTCACAGGAAAATCCATTCACAGAAACACAGTCATGAATCACTTGGTTGGGAGGGGACTCTGAGGTGTCATCCAGCCCAAAACAGTCACACAGATTTTGGCAGCTTCTCTGATGGAGTTACAAGCACATGATTTGCTGCAAATAATCCTGGGAACTGCAATCTCTTAAGGGTGCTGGGACCTGTAGCTCTGTGGGAGGTAAATAATAGATACCAGGATTCTTTGGGCAACAGGTTGGGAAAAGCTGCTCAGACAGACAGAGGGAAAGGGCATTTGGGGAACACATTCATAATAAGGAAATGGTTAATTCAGATACACTACGTGCATAGAGTGTTTCCCAAAAGCCATTTCTTGTGCAGGAGCAGCAATGTGTCTCCCCCACTATTGATTTGCTTCTTTCATTCTGGTAACAGAAGTTCATTAGTAACATTGAATGGATGCCAAAAGTACAATATTAGGCAAACATGACAGTTTCAAAGTTGTAATTAATGTTTCTCAGGTGATTATAGCAACCAAGTGTGTGAATTAGCAAATCAAGCACACTTCTTCGGGCACTAAAATTTATTAGTGTGTCAGCTTGTTTCAGTACCTTGTGGATTTCCCACTTAAATTTAAACAATATGATGGGAGTACATCC
The DNA here is from genome assembly GCF_964234715.1 of Podarcis melisellensis. Classification (NCBI taxonomy): domain Eukaryota; kingdom Metazoa; phylum Chordata; class Lepidosauria; order Squamata; family Lacertidae; genus Podarcis; species Podarcis melisellensis. The sequence continues at coordinate 48,495,699 of NC_138543.1, forward strand.
TATTGTCTTTAAGTTTGTAAATAAAAAAATCCAATAAAAAATGTCCACAGAACATGGCATTTAAACATATTAAGTGTGCTTTATTCCACCCCCTCCCTCAAATATTTCCATTGGGACAAAAACAAAATATCATGGGGTGCTTTTTAAAAGCTTTGTTTAGTAAATACAAGTAAAATAAGCATGCTAAATTAGATCACTCCTTATGGCGCCAGAAAATGTTATGATGCAAGCTGAAAATTTTCCAATGCAGATTACCCTAATTTGCATAGAAAGTTTTCGGGAAACACTCTTCTAGGAATGCCATCCTCTTTTAAATGTTTCCTCTCCTGTTCTGAAGTACCCATGAGCAGAGCACTTTCCACTTGGGTGAGGAATTTTTGGCATGCAAACAATGAAAACATGAACTAATGTGCGCTAAAATATTACGACACTGGCTGCATTAACCTTTTTGGCAATGCAATATACGTTCAGCAACGTATCTTAGCAACTGGCACTTAGCCTTGCAAATAACTAATTAAGTGGATGTTGGCTTTTGCATCTTACAAACTGTTTAGATAAGCTGCTTTATTGCACAACTGAGTGTTCACAGTTTTATGAGCAATGAAGTGTTACATTAGACAGACAATGACTCCAATAATATGCTTCTAGTATTTGAATAGTTAAGACTTCTTAAGAGTTAAGAATTAAGATAACTAGATTCTATAGTCCAGTTATCAGGTGCTGGGACTTTGAGGATGTGCAGCTCATTCATACAACTGTAGGCTTGCAGTACTGGGATACCTTGATTTCACTTGGGAAGTTAAGAAACTATGTTTTAAATGGATTTTAAATGTGTTGCGCTTTGGTTGGATGCTTTTAATGCCTAGATTTTAATTCCACTGCAAATTGCTGCATTTACTATTTAAACATGTTGTTGTTTTAATGTATTTTGGACATCACCGTAGACTTTTATAATGAATAGTGGTATATCAATATATTAAATAGACTAATGAATTAGCTGCTGCAGAGAAGGATGTCCTTAAAATAAAATATTGCATCTCTACGAAAAATGATAATAATCTACGGTTGGGTGCAGTTTAGCTGAGTATTACAGGTAGTTGGGCAACAGCAGGGAAACATTTGGTGCAACCCTAACTTTTTTTCAGAGCAGGGTCAAATGTGTCATCTGCCAAATCTCAGAGTAATTTGAAATTCCTTGTTCTGGGAAGTGAATGGGGTGGTAAGTAGGCTTTCAAGTTTTCCTATTGAGTGTGATAGATTAGTGTAGAGGATTAAGGAGGAAAATAATCAAGCAGAGGCAGGATACTTATTTCCTTTTCTTTTATGAGGTTTGTACATCATGCTAGCTGTTTAAATGGCAACATTTCTTTGTATTTCTGATTAAAAGCTAAGATTCCATTTCAGCCGGCTGAATATCTTTTGTTAAAGCTCAACTGTGTTTTACAGTCGGAACACAGAAGGCTACTGATCAACACTCCACATAACCTGCCTCATAGTGCAGGGGGGAGGGGAGTTGGTTGCAGCAGGAGCAGGAGACTCCCTGGCTTCTTCAGCAGCCTGCCTCATCTCTGCCTCCATTTCTGCCTCTAATTCTGGACTGTTCTCTACCACAGCCTCTTCCTGCTCACGAAGCCCTGTTACCTCTTCAGCTTCCAACATCTGTTCCTCCGAGTCTTCTCCCTCTTCTTCTGACCACTCATCGTCATCCCACCACCAATCCCTGGGCTCTGAGCCTTCTTCCCTTGAGGGTTTCCCAGCTGGCACATCCCACCACTCCTTGGCATCCAACCAGTCCATAACATCAAGAGAACTTTACACTAAATCCTGAGGAGGAGGGAGGCAATATTGCAGACAACAGTACACCTGGTACTGGAGATAATCGCTTCATTGATGCACAAGAAACTGAGGTGGTGCTCTAGAGACCTGCTAAATGGCAAGAAACTACAAGAAGGAAGCTGGAGGGAATGACTCATGCTTTCAGTTGCCTCTATTCTAATGCACAGAGTGTGGGAAACAAGCAAGATGAATTGGAGCTCTTAAAACAGGATGGCAAATACGACCTTACAGGCATCACTGAAACCTGGTTGGATGAGACTCATGACTGAAATGTAGAAATTGAGGGATATAACCTATTTGAAAGGAATAGACCTGTTAGGAAGGGAGGGTGTGTAGCATTGTATGTAAAGGGTGTGTACACTTGTGAAGAGATCCATGACCTGGAGCATGGAAGGAGTATGGAGTAAAAATGGTAGGAGAGGGAAACAACAGTGACCCTACGGGTCTGCTATAGACCTCCAAGCCAGACTGAAGACTTGGATGATGCCTTTGTAGAGCAGATTACCAAACATTCAAACAGGAGAGATATAGTCACGGGGGACTTCAGCTATCCCAGTATCTGTTGGAACTCAAATTCTGCCAAGAATGTAAGGTCCAACAAATTTCTCCATTGCCTTGGTGACAATTTCATTTCCCAAAAGGTGGAAGAAGCAACAAGGGGATCATCTGCCTTGGACCTGGTCCTCACCAACACGGAGGAGCTGCTTGATGAAGTGGAAGTGCTGGGAACCTTGGGAGGAGGTGATTGTGTCCTCTTGAGTTTCATGCTGCAGGGGCAAGAGGAAGCTGAGTAGTCAGAGATGCTCTCTGGACTTTAAGAAGGCCAATTTGAAAAAGCTTAGGAAACTACTGGGTGAGATCCCATTGTCAGAAATACCGGTACTCAAAGGGAAGGGAGTGCAAGATGGATATTCAAGGCAGAAATTGTCATGGACTGGCTGGAGTGGTGGGAGGCTAATCCAATGGATTCTCCTGGTTGAGCTATAGCCGTATTGGAGTTCACCGATTGGGTCTGCGTTGCTCTGGGACAGGAGGAAGGAAGTCAAATGACACCGAGGTTGATTCCAAGAAAGAGTTTATTCTGCTCTCCGGATAGCAGAAGGCACTTGCGTGGTGAGTCCACAGCAAGTCCAAAGAAATGAGAAGTTCCATGTAGTATATATATCCTCCAGGCACCCTCTCCCTCCTTCCCCAGGAATCCAACCACGTCAGCCTATGTACACAGGTTGACATCACATATGTTCTTGCTTTGGTATTCTTAACCATAAAAGGGTATTCCTTCCTGTACTTCTGACCATAAAAGGATCTTCCTTCCTGTACTTCTGACCATAAAAGGATCTTCCTCTTCCTACTCTTATCTTGGAGGAAGAGGTCATCATCTTCGAGAACACACTCTGGCGCTGTTCCCAGAATGGGTCTGTTCGTCTTTTGTGGTCAGGACATAAGATAAGGCACAGACGTGTCTTCTCTGTTCTACTGGTACAGTACAGGGTCACCCCTTGCCGTGAGAGAGCTGTTTATACAGCCGTGTCCTTGTTATGCATTTGCTCAACAGCTCAAGTTTTATGCATTTTAGAGTGCTCTCTTGGAGAAAGAGGAAAAAAGGGGTGGGGTTGAGTCAGTTTTAAACTGACTGCACAGAAGCCCATTCCTTCAGAACTTTGGGAAATGTTGTCTTAGCCAAGAGCTAGGATTATTTCAGGCATTATGTAGGCCAGGAGTCATCTGTGTTTTTGGACCAGTGCAAACATTTTGAATTTTGAGAAAGTGCTGTGGTCACCAGTCACAAAATTGATGCCATGTAGGGCATTAAAAAAATTTATTTATTAAATTTATATACTCCCCTTCATCAAAAGATCTCAGGGCGGTTCACACAGCACAGCATGGCTGCCAAGGGGACATGACATAAAACAACATTAAGGAGAATACAGTCAACCTCAAGCTTACCATGGAGCATCTATGTGCAGTTGATCCTGATGGCAGAATTCACACAAGCTGGCTGTACCACACTCTTATGCCCACACTCACCTCATACAGACAAAATGCATCTCTCATTCATACACATATGTGAGAGAATTAAACACATTTCTGGTGGTCTCATTTTAGGTGTGCCATTATATGCTTATTCTCTTTTTGCCTAAATTCTCCTGACTTATATAATGTCTTCAGTGCCCATTTTACCCTCCAGGAACTAACACTGATTTCCATACAAGTGCACTCTCTTCCGCTGGTAACAGTTAAGTCTCGTTAATTTCCTGAGTTAATAGGATTTCCCATTTATTCCCACCTGTCTCAATAATAATAAAAAAAACCCTCTCGTTGAATCTTTCCCAGGCAACTAGAGATGTTGAGGGGATTAATGGCTTTTAATTTCTACTTGAGAAAGCAGATGTTTAACTAAGAACATGCCTATGAACTAAAACTGAGGTACTGAGCTCTAATAATATCAATGCCTTGTTATCTTTCCATTAAAAAGCACGGGGGTTCTTTTTTACGTATCCTGATTCCTGACGGGGGAAGATGTGATCTGAAGCTGCAGGCCCAGAGTCTCCCGCCAAGATCTTCCTGGGAAGAATCACCTGCTGCCTTGTGATGAAATAACCCACCCTTAACTGATCGCTGTGATATGATCAGACCCAGCAAAACAACACTGATATTTTCAGCCTCACTTGCCACAAGCGGGAATTACTTACAACTTGGTTTTGTCTTGGGATATCGCCACAGCAGAGGGAAACAAGTTATCCTTCTTTCTTTGTCACACAAGCCCTTCCGAGGAGAGCCTTACGATGTAAGTATGCACATTTGCTGTTTCAGCTGGCGAAGAGTTTATAGCCTTGTTGTAAAGTTGTATCTGCATTCTCTGTTTTCTTAGGATGTGTAGATAGCTACATATTTATTTCGTTTTCATATTTCCCTAAACCACGTGTTTAACCAGCATTGCTGTTCATTATATTACTTTTGGTAAATTATTTACCTTACTAGACTTTACTAACCTTTCATAGTTGTCGTTTGCAGCACTTGGGGGTGTCCTCAAATAATGTCCCATACCTTTTTATTCAAATTAAGTGCTGAATAATATATTTAGGAGATAAACACTGAAATAAAATTGGCAAACCTGGTCTATGCATAAAGAATGCCTACTATCTCCGTAGTTATGGATGTTTGTAATCGCATTGGAAAAATAGGTTACAGTATGTCTACCTCATTATATGAAATATCTAATGAATTATCATAGATAGTTGTTGACGTGAGTGTGTGTGGCTAATATATAGAATGTGTACACTACATACCCAAAATGCAGACCAAAGAAACTGCACATGTTGAATACGTCGGATACAGTTACGTGATGAACATTTAAAAATAGATGGAAGCAAGATCAGCATGTGTCTGTGATTTACTAGATTTCATTAGCTCCTCTTTAAACTAAAATCTGCATAGGCAATGCTTTTCCTTTCTAAATTAATCAACAATTATTACCACCGGTCAAGAAGGTTAGGAAAAATACATTAAACTTAAACTAGACTTTTTGCAAGAGTTTGCTGGAAAAAAATACCATTGACTTAAATAATTAAGTCACCAGTGCTTAAAACGTCTCAGGACGAAACTAGATTAGACAAGGAGAAAGTGAGAGCAATTTTCCAACTTTACTGAAATTTGGTTGCAATGAGCTCCGAGTATGATCCTTGTATGTTTTCCGCTGGAAAGAAAAAAAACTACTGCTGGCAATTTTGATTGGAGTAATGGTCCATGGGGAAGCACCTCTGCCTCCCACTATTACAACTAAATTCATATCCTACTGCAGCTTCATTTCAGTTAAAAACTATCAGGAGATTGCTCCTGAGTTTCATATATCTCACCTAGTTTGGCTCAAATAGTTTTCAGAATTAGTCCTAAGCAGTAGCAACCAGTGGGGCTGCATTGCTGACTTGTCTTCCCAGTGCTGTATTGCTACAGCAAAAACCTGGTACAGGTGCAGTGGCAGAGCCAATTTGCTGCTTCTGCCACTGCATCCGTACGACACCACACTAAGTGGCCACTGCCTTGCCCCTCCCCTTCTACCTCTCAGTAAGCAGCAGGAGCATGTGATGTCAAGAAGGCTGATGTCAAGCAGCTCAGCCCAACCCGCACCATATCACTAGCCCACTATTGGTCTTAAATCAGAGGAGAAATTGTAGTTTCAAAACGTGTTTCCGAGTGTGTGTGTGTGTGTGTGTGTGTGTATATACACACACACACACACACACACACACACACACACACAGTATTATATGCTCTTAGGTGAGACAGTGGTACCTCAGGTTAAGTACTTAATTCGTTCCAGAGGTCTGTTGTTAACCTGAAACTGTTCTTAACCTGAAGTACCACTTTAGCTAATGGGGCCACCCGCTGCCGCCGGAACACAATTTCTGTTCTCATCCGGAAGCAAAGTTCTTAACCCGAGGAACTATTTCTGAGTTAGTGGAGTCTGTAACCTGAAGCATATGTAACCTGAAGCGTATGTAACCCGAGGTACCACTGTATATGTATGAACATACTTCCATTTTTATATTTTCTCCATCCTTTCTCTATGTTCATAATGGCATATATGAGTTTCTCCCATCTTGTCCTCACACCATCTCTATGAAGTAAGGGAGGCTGAGAGAAGTGAGTGGCTTAAAATCACCCAGTGAGCTTCACAGCTAAGCAAAGATTTGAACCCAGGCCTTGCTGATCCAGTGGAATAGATTGCCTTGGAAGGTGGTGGGTTTTCCTCTGTGGGAGGTACTTAGGCAGAGGCTGGTCAATCACCTGTCAGAGATGCTGCAATTGCAAGATTCCTGCATGAAACAGGGTTGAAATACATTACCTATCCCCACCCAAGGTGGTGATGGTTATTACAATTTTTAACCTGCCCTTCACCCCAACGTCCCAGGGTGGTTTATGACTATTAAAACTTTAATATCGAAACACAATATCATGCAATATTAAAAACAGTTTTAAAACAATGTAAATAAGGTGGCTCCTAAAAATATGCATCTCAAGTGTCAAAAGCCAGGGTGAACGGGTGTGTTTTCAGCATTCTCCAAAACCTGTATGATGAAGGTGCCAGGTGTACTTCGGTGGGAAGCGAGTCCCACGGCTTAGGGGCTGCCACAGTGAATGCCCTTTCCTGGGCTACCACCCACCCAACGTCTGAAGGCAGTGGCCAGTCTTAGCACCTGATAGGCTATAGGGAAGGAGGTAATCTTTCAGGTACTTGGGCCCTGGGTTGTTTAGGGTTTTAAGCAGTAATTTGAACACCTTGAATTGGGCCAGGAAATGAATTGGCATCCTGTTCAACTGTTTCAAAGCAGGCTATATGAGATCTGAAAGGTATCCCACCCAGCAATCGAAGTGCTGCATTTTGGACCGATTGAAGTTTCCAAGTCACCGCAAACTTGGACCCGCTCCTTTGAGGGGAGAACAATCCTGTCCAGAGCAGGATATTATATTTTAATAGAAATACGAAACATCTTACCACAGTGGGGAAAGGTATGACCAGATGCTATCTGTGTGCTCACTTGGTTTGCTGTGCAGGTACACCTGCAATACCCCTGCTTTCCCCCCTCCTGTTTCGTTACCATGAAATTGGACTTGGACCAAACAGTCCTTCAGATAGGAAGGAATGCCCTCTGAGAGCCCTTCTAATAAAGGACTGCCCTCTGCAAAGTAGGACACTCTGAGCACTTAAGAAAAGCAACTTGAACAATATGAACAGTACGAATTGCTGCTTCTGTACAATCAAAGGGAGAACAAGCAACACACGCTTGCTTTTCTCAGCCTTTGGGCCAGGCTGCTCTCTTCTAAGCTCACCTCAACGGGAAGCAAAAATATGTACAAAGCACCCTTCACCAGCATGATTGGTGTGTATAAGAGGAAGTTTGAATGATTGGGTGCAGCTGCCAGAGCTTGATTAAAACAGCAGGTGGCACAAACCGGGACAAATGCGCATGGTGCCTTTTCTCTTCATTTCCCAGGCTCTAGAATTCATGTGAGCTTTGCTTCTTTTGCACCACCTGCATGGATTAAAGCTCCTCCATAGCCATATCACTACAGACCCTGTGCCCTTCTACTGAGGGTTATGGTTGCCTGGGTTACTGTTATCATTTCCCTTCTTAAATGTGACGTTAGCCGTTCTCCTGTTGCACGAAGCACCACCACAAGAGATTGCCATTTTATTTGCAACCGTGTATGCCAGTTCCTTCATTGCTCCCAGACTGCAATGTTCTCAGACTGCAAAATTCTGTCAGATGTGGGTATTCTTATTTGTGGTGCATGAATGCACAAACCATACTGTTTCATCTCCATGGCTTTCTTAAATATTATCTATCCCCATATTTTAAAAATCTGCATAATTGTAAAACTGCAAACCATAAAGGAAAACTATACACTGCATAGAAACTAAGGTATGAAGCAGAGCCCTGACTGAGTAGTTAAAAAAAAAAACAGTCTTGGAAAGCTACTTGGAAAGCCAGTGTGGTGTAGTGGTTAAGAGCGGTAGTCTCCTAATCTGGGGAACCGGGTTCGCGTCTCCGCTCCTCCACATGCAGCTGCTGGGTGACCTTGGGCCAGTCACACTTCTTTGAAGTCTCTCAGCCCCACTCACCTCACAGAGTACTGTATTTGTTGTGGGGGAGGAAGGGAAAGGAGAATGTTAGCCGCTTTGAGACTCCTTAAAGGGAGTGAAAGGCGGGATATCAAATCCAAACTCTTCTTCTTCTTCTTCTTCTCTACTGAGTAGAATAGCACATACCGTATGTGTGAATGTGTAACCATATTGCAGATGCCCCTTTTGCTCAAATTGCCACTGCATAAGTGCTCTTCCTTCCCGGATTCCTAAAACATGTTTTTAGGCATTTGGAATCCTGGGGCATTGGAGGGAAAAACCATTTTGAACAGAAAGGGGTGGCAATGAAATGGGCTGCAGGGAAACTATCTTTCCTATAGGACATCCATGTAACCTTCATTACAGAAGATAGTCCTCTGTTTGAAGGTCTGTCAGAGGACACCCCTCTTTTTGATGGGCTTACCAGGCCAAATCTCATATAAAGATAAAGACCCAAAAGTAGGCCTGGGCAATATATCAATATATCACCCAGGACCGGTATGAGGAGCAGACCATGGTGCTGGTTTCACTCAGCGATATATCACTGGTGAAACTGCCACCGCTCCTGAGTCCCTCTGCTAGCAGCATCTGCTGGAGGGAGTCAAGAGTTCCTTCCTCCAGGAGCAGTAGCAGTTTCACCAGCGATATATCGCTGAGTGAAACCGCCATCCCACTCTGCCCTCATATGCCTCAGAGGGAGAAACGAGCTATATCAGCGAGGCGCCAATACAGCTTGTTCCTCCCTCTGCATCTTTAAACTGCTCGGCTGAGGACTGTGCAGCTGCCCTTGCCTCAGTCAAGCAGTTAAATGAGCCCCCGGCCCGGCACTGGCTCCCGCGAAACCGGCAGCAGGGTGGGGGCTCCGTGAAACTGCTCAGATTGTTGTTCCCCGCAGCAAGCTGTTAAAGGAGCCCCATTGCTCCGTCTGCTTGCATGCAAATATGGAGAGCACCGGGGCTCTCTCAGCTGGGGAGGGGGAACATTCACTCCCCCAGCTGAGTGGTGCAAAGCAGCCCCTCTGCTCCTGCCGCATTCATGTCTCAGTTGGGGAGGGAGAACCTTTGCAATCCCCTGCTGAGCGGCGTGAACAAGCTGCATTGTCCTAGCCCATGAGTGCCTGGATGAAACCGCCTCAGCTCTTGAGGGGAGAGCTGGGTCAGTTTCACCCAGTGTCTCACGGACAGAGGCCAATGCATCTTGTTTTTTCAACATCATGGTATATTGCCAAATTGCAATGTTTGGCTGGCGATACACCGCAATGTTGAAAAGCTGATATTGCCCAGCCCTATCCAAAAGGACACAGGTGGCGCTGTGGGTTAAAGCCTCAGCGCCTAGGACTTGCTGATCGAAAGGTCGGCGGTTCGAATCGCTGCTGCGGGGTGCGCTCCCGCTGCTCGGTCCCAGCGCCTGCCAACCTAGCAGTTCGAAAGCACCTCCGGGTGCAAGTAGATAAATAGGGACCGCTTTCTAGCGGGAAGGTAAACGGCGTTTCCGTGTGCGGCTCTGGTTCGCCAGATGCAGCTTTGTCACGCTGGCCACGTGACCCGGAAGTGTCTTCGGACAGCGCTGGCCCCTGGCCTCTTAAGTGAGATGGGCGCACAACCCCAGAGTCTGTCAAGACTGGCCCGTACGGGCAGGGGTACCTTTACCTTTACCTATCCAAAAGGAGGGAGAGCAGCCGGAGGCTTGAAGTTGCCCATCAGTAATTACTGCCTAGAGAGCAGAGGAAGCAGGCACAAAGGTCACCTGGGCAAATTCTTCCTCACTAAAGTGAGATGTACCATATTTATATTAAAAATTACAGTTAATAGTAATTTAGAAATAATGACATTCTGAATTATTAGTAATTTAGAAATAATTATAGTGTAATTATGTCTAAATTAGTATATGCAGATTTCATGCAAACCTGTATCCGCCTTTGTTCTCTTTGAGAGTGATTCATTCCTTCCATCTCCCTCTGTACTTTGCTGTATCTCAACTCAAAATTGCAGCAGCTGCTTTCATTTTTAAAGTTGGGGTTTCATTATGCATACATGTGTATAGTTTGCTCCTTTATGATATCCTTATTCTGCATTACCTTTCCCCCCACCCCTTACTTATTTTCACCTGCAAAAACTAAGTTGAGATGATTGCTGATCATCTTCATTCTACCATTGCATTTTATTATCTTCAGAAAATTACTCCCTTAAGTGAGGCCATACCTCCATTTCTTGCAGGCCTTAATAAATTCAAATTATATTTTCTAAGGTGGCTATTTATCTCGCATCCTTTCACATTATGCTTCCCCCCTGCTCATCACAGTAATTCTGTTACATGAGACCATGGGAGAATGCTACAGCTCCTGATATCAGAGCACACCTGCTACATCCTGGTTTTTCTTCTTCATTTGTGTGCCACGCAACGCTTTGTGTGTTTCTTGCTGCCATTAAACCAGATGCGCTGATAATGGCTATAGCTGGTTGAATGCAATAGATTTGATGCTAATGCAAAGGCACAGAGCCTTCAATGGCATATGATCAGCTAGCAGAATGCCACAGATTGTCAGGATATACTGGTGCAGCAATCCTTGCTTATAAGAACATAATGGGTTGTATGCTGCCGGTGTCCTCATGTTCATGGAAGACTCTTTGATTCAGCAAAATAATGAAAAGGGGAGGGAAACCATTTTGACAAATTGACCATTTGCCCATTTCTCCTAAAGGCTCGTTCATTTGGGCAAATGGGACACCATCCTACCAACTTTAGTCTCTCCTTAGCTGTGTTGGTCTGCCGTAGTCGAAACAAAATTTTAAAATTCCTTCCAATAGCACCTTAGAGACCAACTACGGTAAGCTTGTTATTGGTATGAGCTTTCATGTGCATGCACAGTTCAGATACACTGAACCAGAAGTCACCAGACCCTTATATATAGTGAGAGGGTGGGGAGGGGTATTACTCAGAAGGGTGGTGGGAATGGGTGATTGGCTGATAGGTCTGGTAAACCTGTTGATGACTGTTAACGACTGCAATTGGTCTTGCAGGAAAAAGCAAGGGGTGAGATGGCTTTATCAGGGTGGCTAACAAGCAATAATAAAAACAAGCTGAATGAATACAACTTAAAAACAAGATTAAATTACAACATTAAAATATTGAAGCATTAAAATATTAAAATGCTGCCTCATCACAGGAGGAGAAAGGAAAAAGAAAAAAGAAAGAGGGGGAGGGAATCAAATTGGCTCCAAGCCAAAGGCCAGGCGGAACATCTCCGTCTTACAGGCCCTGCGGAAAGAAGTCAGATTCTGCAGGGCCCTGGTCTCATGAGGCAGAGCGTTCCACCAGGCCGGAGCCAGAGTTGAAAAGGCCCTGGCTCTGGTTGAAGCCAATCTAACTTCCTTAGGGCCCATAATAAGTCATTATCTTATAATGAGATAAGAATCCAATGTCTCTATTCAGACCAGGTCTCTCCATGGTTTTATGTTGGGTAATAAGTTGCAAATCAGCAACTTCTCTTTCCAGTCTATTTCTGAAATTCTTTTGTAATAAGACAGCTACTTTGAGATCTTGTATAGAATGTCCTGGGAGACTGAAGTGTTCTCCTACTGGTTTCTCTGTCTTGTGATTTCTAATGGACATAAATCTAACCATCAGGAATCTTGACACCAGGAATACTACATATTAGAAGCTTGCGCGAACTGCCATTGGGTACCCTTGGGTGACTGACCATCAGGTCAATCATTTGTTAAGTAGAGGGGTTGATAGCCTCCTCCAGAGCTGATATGTGCAGGCAAGCTGAGGAGGGGCGGCTGTATGTCCTCTGTGTGTGCATGCATGTGAGAGTGTATGTGCAAGAATGAGGTCACCATACCCATTGACTCCCCTACCTCCCACTGACATGTAGCAGTCCCTCCCAAAGGGTCAGCTGAGGATGAATGTGACTCTGGGGCCTAAAAGGGTTAGCTACTTTTGTAGGTAGACTGATACTGAGCTACCGTATTGGCCCAAATATAAGCCGCACCTGCAAATAAGCTGCACCTTCAAAATTCAAAGGGGGGGGAGAAAAAGACACCCCCCCCCCGTGCTCCTGGGCTGCTTCCTAGGGGGGGGGGAGCAGCAATGCTTTGCTGGCAACCTCCCCCTCCCGTCCCCCTTATTTCTGGCAGCTCAGAAATAAGAGCAGCCCGGGAGTGCAGGGCAAAGGTGCACAGTCCACCCGCTGCTCCCAAGTCTCCCCGGAGACGTCGGGGGAAAGGGAAGGAAACCTGGGAAGAGAGTTTGCAGGAGTTGATCAAGGAGCACCTTGCACAATGCCATGCATCTATACTCCCTACACTCCCTACACTGCCACTTACCAGGATGGTGTGGGGCAAGGCAAATGTCAGGTAGGGGTAGTGCAGGTACAGTGGTACCTCAGGTTAAGAACTTATTTCGTTCCAGAGGTCCGTTCTTAACCTGAAACTGTTCTTAACCTCAAGCACCACTTTAGCTAATGGGGCCTCCTGCTGCTGCCGTGCTGCCGGAGCACGATTTCTGTTCTCATCCTGAAGCAAAGTTCTTAATCCGAGGTACTATTTCTGGGTTAGTGGAGTCTGTAACCTGAAGCGTATGTAACCCAAGGTACCACTGTACACCGATTTAAGCAATCTAGACTCTCCTGCCAGTGCACTCCAACTTGGCTTCCATGTATGCCAGCCACTCCTAGCCTCGTGTTTAAAATGGGAACCCCACAACACAACCCAGGGGCAAATGTGCTCCCCAACTTGTGATTCACAGTAACTTAAGGTTACCAGACGTCCCTGTTTCCCGGGGATGGTCCCCGGATTTACAGATCAGTCCCCTGACAAAATCCTATCATTCCTATTGAAGTTGAAAAGTGTCCCCGGATTCATTGAAAAAAATCTGGTAACCTTACAGTAACTAGCATGCAGATGCAAAAAGTCCCCAATAGTGGTGGTAGCTGTTACAGACCTTCCATGAAAGCAGCTGCCTCTTTCTCACTGCTCTACCCTGCTTGTTAGTATTTTGAGAGGTTGTGTGATGTGTTAAAAGATCAGATAACAACCAAAAGGCCTCTAATAAGAAAATGACAGGAGCAATTTAACTTCAAGTAGCTGCTTTGATTGCCTTTTGTTTTCCACAGAGGGAAAAGGCGAGGGAAACAGCTCTCAGTCTTTGGCAATCAAGTATAAAAACATCTCCATGCAAAGTAGAGTAATTACACATATACACTTAATTTACCTGTTTGTTCATTCTTGTCTAGGAAAATTACCCTGGAGCAAATGCTAAATTATTATTTTAAAAGAGTTATCGCTTGGCTAAAAATAATAGGGGTTTGTCACTGTCAGTGTTGCTGTTAATTTGCATAATAAGCCTTATTATAGGTCTCTACCATAAAATGGACTAATCATCATCTGAACACGAATAGGAGATACTTGTTTACTGTCGCTGAGATTTTTCTCTATTCCCCAGGCACTTTCTGCAACACTTAAATCAAGGTTTCTTTATACAAAATGGTTTAGTATTGCAAGTTGCTCTATCAGTCTTTTCAGCTGAAAAGTGGGGTGAAAATTATTTAGATAGAGAGATCTGTCTATCTATCTCAAAAACCTGATGGCAGCTCAGATGGTAGAGCATATGGGTTCAAGCAAGGGGTTGGACTAGATGACCCTTGTGGTCCCTCCCAATTCTGTGATTCTATGATCTATTTAAACTGTGTGTGCAATCCAGCCGTATTTTAGATCTGTCATCTTGGGGCTACTGGACTACTACTTAGCCACATTGTGCAGCCCGCTCCTTTCATGGTCCTTGGCCCTGTTACAACAAATTTAATTAATTAATAATAATAATAATAATAATAATAATAATAATAATAATACAAGGGATAGTTGATGCTGGAGAGCAGCACACTGTAGGATGCAGTTAGGTGAAGCACAAAAGGACTCATTTCTCTGTAAATATCCATGTTAATTGCACCTACCAGAGTCTTGATGGGTCTGGTGCCTAGGGGACCTTATAACATTTGCTTCTTAAAATCTGCACTGGCTCTGAATTCAAGTTGTGAATCTTGGAAGTACAAAGCCTTGCAGGGTTATCTGAAGGAATGCTTCTCCCCAAAGCAGAGATGAGTGAGGCTTGTGAAGAGGCACAGGTGTGCCGTGACAAGCTCCCCTCCCGCCTAGTCTCCCAGAACCAGGAGAGGCATGAAGTGGGAGGAGCAAAGGCAGGCATGCAGGTGCAGTCTCTGATTGCTTGGAGGAAAAAACCCCTAGAGAGGAGCAGACATGTGGGGAGGTGGCGACCTTTAATCTTGGCAACTGCTTTATGAGGGCAAGACCTGACACAGATTAGTGCTGTGCTTGACACTCCTGTGTAGATCCTGTTTTGCAAGTATAGGGGTGTACGTGGCTGTGAAATGTTGGGTGTTATGAATGCTTACCATTACATTCCAGAGAAATGGGGGAACCAAAGGAATTTTCATTAGATCTGCTAGATCAGGCTTCCTCAACCTCGGCTCTCCAGATGTTTTGAGACTACAATTCCCATCATCCCTGACCACTGGTCCTGCTAGCTAGGGATCATGGGAGTTGTAGGCCAAAAACATCTGGAGGGCCGAGTTTGAGGAAGCCTGTGCTAGATGGTAAAGGGGATAGTCTGTGCAACAAACACCTGTAATGTAAGCTTTTGTGTTATCATTTGCCCCAACTGACAAATGGGAACTAAAAGAATATCAGTCACGGAGCAGTGAGTCATTGCTCCTAGCAGCCCAGGCAGCTGAAGCCAAACAAGATTTTTGCCCTAAATTGCTTGCCACTTTCACTTTATTTCATGTCCTGCCACAGAAGATAAAACGCTTCATTGCAGTAGCTGGCACTTAAAAGAGAGACATAGTGCTTCTTAGGCTTTTATTTTTCTTTCAGATCAGTGGGGCGAAGGATGATGTCAGGTTCAGAATCATCTGTTAATAAGAGCGCTCCTTATTTTTTATCAACTTTGTCATCTGTGTCGGTGCCAGAAAATGGAGATACCATGTTCTCCTGCAAGATATCTGGTAAGCACCCCTGACTTAATACTGAAATGCATGTTTTAGTTGAAATTTTAATTGAGAAGAGTTGTATATTATTAAAAGAAAAGACCACTTTTCAGAAGAATCACAAATTCATTGTATCAAAATGGCCTTGGGAAATGGCTCAGTAATCAAATTCAAACTACTTGGTGAGCTTTTTACATAGAGTTGTGATTGTGTTTCTTGAGGCACAGTAAATTAGCAGTGCACTGGTCTCTTAAGTATAACCCAACCTCTATAATCTTTTACCTCTCTTGTCACTTGAAGAAACCCTGTTGCAGGCCTGTATTTAGAGTTCTGCTGAAAAATGGTACGTAACCCAGTTTAATAAACTTCTTATGTTTCCAATATCTGTATGGAGCCTAAAACCATAGTTCAGGTCTAGCAGATGACACAATGGTGGCATGGGTCTACATAAAAATTTAAAAGCCACAGGTGGCAGTACTCGTTATTTTTTAACATTAGGGTTGTCATATTTTGAAGAGCAAAAGAGAGGATGCTATGATGACTCTCATTTTTAATACCCCTACTATATGTAGGCTATAGAAGCTTTGATATATTGTTGGGGGAGTGGGCAGGAGAAGAGAAGAGTAAAGCAAGTTTTCAACCACCAGTTATGTCTGTCTCACCCAGAAGGTATAGCCAGAGACATTTTGGCAAATTTAAAAAATCTACCCCGGCAGAATTTTTACCCCAGAAAAAGATGATGTCCTGGAAAAAGAGGACATATGGCAACTGTATATGATAATACTTTGGTGGCTGGGGAAACCCAGCCAGATGGTTGGGGTAATAATAATGATGATGATGATGATGATAATGATGTCAGACTACTTTTTATGAGAATGCTTGTCTGTCCATACCTCATACCAAGCAACAGATTCATCCCCAACGTTTTCTAGTCGTGCAGTTGCTCAAATATAAGATGTTGCTCCTGCTTATTTAGTCCATAAGCTCCTTACGTTCAGAAACATTTGCTTATCAGTGTGAAATAACAGTTTTCTCCTCCATGTGTTTTAAGGCAACCCAAAACCAGAGGTAACTTGGTATAAGAACGGGCAAGACATCAGTCAACAAAAGAACATTTCTAGCTGTGAAATACTGGAGGATAACCTGACTCAGGTCCTACATCTCTTTAGGTAATTTGTTTCCTCAGCATTTCTTGATTTCTCAACTATGTTCAGGAATGAATCAAAGGCTGCAAATATACGCCTACTGCGGTAGAGCATGCACGTTCATGCAGTCTCGCTAAGTCAAGGCTTAGGATATCATGTAAAGCACCTCACATAGAGATTATTGCTATTATTATTTATTACATTCATATGCAACCCTTCATCCGAGAATCACAGGGCAGTTTCACACACAGAATCACACACACACACACACACACACCATAATAACAAACAAAGCAATCAGGATGAGCCATTAGGAGAGTGGGAAAGCCATCCCTGCCCCATCCCCCTCACAAAAGGCAGCCCTGGGTGTTTTGTGCCCCTAACAATTTTGCACCCAAGGCAACCTCCCTGTGGCTGCCTCACACTACATCACTCTTTGACCACAGTTATCTTGAGCATCATAGTGTGGTTTTTCCCCCTGTTAAGTGACCAACATTTTGTCATTTTGAGATCAAGAATACCTCTCCATTGAGGATATTTCAACTTTTTTAAAAAAAACGTTTAAGTATTTAATACTGACATTGTATATTAAAATTTAATATTCGTGTTTTAAAATTCACAGGTACACAGAGCAACAAGCTGGAGTTTACAAAATTGTGGCCAAGAACTGTTTTGGAACCATTCAGTCTTCAGCTTTTCTTAAAGTGACTTCTGATGCATATCAAAATGTACTTTGCAGTCCTGAAGAGAATATAGAAACATGCAGAGGAAATGAAGTTACAGTATGTCAGCAGAAAATTTTAGATGATGATATGGAAAATAAAGAAGCTTTAGCAGAAAACCAGTATTCGCTCCATGAATGTGGCTTCTATTTAGGTTCACCAGAACCCCCAGCACCAGAATTTAGCAATTTATCTACAGAGCAAACGGGAGAAACGTTTTTCCATACAGTGGAATGTGAAACTTGTCCTCCATTGGAAAATCATAGTTCAGGAGACGAAATGGAAGTTAAAAATGCATCCAATCTAAAGGAATATTATCACAGCATTAGGGGCATGTCCAAGCATATGCCTGATCTCTTTATTTATGAGAGCACTAAAGCATCTACGGACTCTACTGAAGGCGAGCTAGATGATGTGGATTTCCAACCAGCAAGTCAAATCACTGATCACACAGACAGCTGCCGCCTTAATGCTGAAGTCTTAGCTGCTTGTCAGACAACTGAATATGCCAAGACACATGAAGAGGGTAGCTTTAGTAAACCTCCGAAAAACAGCACACTGTCTGGGAACCAAACAAGTGTCCCTCTGGGAGATCAGATCTGCTTTTTAGGGGATTCCTCTAAAAATGCCAGCAATAACATTGAGCTCTGCTTGGAGAGAAACCTTATTACAGTTGATGAGTCTTCTGATGATGATTCCCTCGAGTACTTTGAATGTTCTGACGTGATGACAGAGGAGACGTACAAGAACTGGGAAAGCAAGCTGAGATTCCTGTTGGAAAGCGATGATGAGGAGGATGAGTTAATACCGGGGAGTGATTGTGATGGGTGTGCTTACTTCCTTAGTGAAATGCCTCGCCTGTTTCAAGTGTCAGATAACACTGTGCCTATGGAAGCCACCATTGGCTTCTGTGGTCATCAGTCAAAATCCAAAGACGTAGCTGTCAGGAGCGACCTCACTGCATACAGTCCATCAACCTTGCAAGCAGAAATGACTCTCACTGTTGGGCAACAGCAAAGTAAGACTTCCAGTATGAAAGACAAAGAGAAGTACAAGCTGTCTGCAACTCTCATGGCAATTGAAAATGATTGTCCTAGAATGGAGGAAGAAAACAGTAGCAGCAGTCACTCTGCTGTGGACGTTTCTGTTGCCGGTTCGCAAGGTATAGAAAATGGGATTTCAGCGATGAAGTCTTCCTCTTGTGATTTGAGCAGTTCTTTGGAGACAGCAACCAAACGAGTTGCAGACAAATACTACTCTCGGAAAAACTCGCAACAGTTAGCAAAGGTGAGAAAGAAACCAGCTGAAGGTAAATCCAGAGTTGACGCCAATCGGATCAAGACATCAAAAGACACTTTAAATTTGTTACATCCTAAAGAGCGGCACACTTCTGAAATTCACACACTTCAGATGGAAAGAAGTTGTTTGGATTCTGTTGCACTGCTTCACCGACAAGGAGAAAGTATTTCAAACCAAGGAAAGCGGGATATAGCGAATGCTTCAAACCACATCAGTTTATTTCATGGTGAAGAAAGAGAGAAAGAAATCCCTTGGGAAAGCAAATGGATTAGTGACCTATCGGAGAGAACCCAAACGTCAAATGAAAATGCCACACTTATGGTAAGGAAAATTACTGTTATCCTTTTGCAAAGAAACTTGTCCAGTGACTTTAATGTACTTCAGTACTACTTGTCTTAACAGAATGTGGATCCTGAAAGTCTTCACCATTCAAGCCGATGTGATTGACAGCTACTGCTGTTAAGGAAATCTGGTTTTGAAAAAGGCCCAGATAAACCATAAGCCATCCTAATTATAGAGAGAGGGCAGGTGTGGGAAGGTCTTGATAATAGTGAACAGCACTAATGGGACTTGTAGACAGCTGGGAAGAGAAATCTGATACTGAATCTGTTCCATGTGCCTTATTCAAGCAGTATCTTTCTCTTTGCTGCTAGCCAAAGTTTCTCAACCCTGTGTGGAGGAGCAAATGGGCAGGTGGAATTCAAAATACTTTGGAGTTAGGAACAACTTCAGAATGGAAGTTGCTGTGCAATTGTGCAATTATCCTAACCCCAAAATGGGCACTGATCTCCTCAAAGTTACCTTACTAGTTATTTACTATACATCTAGCCCGCTGTTCATTTAAACTGGCTCATTCATCATGGCTTACATGGGGTTTCCGGGGTGCTGATCTGGACTATAGTACCTTGGTTCACCATTGTTGCATGCTTAGGTGCTTGAGTTCAGTTTCTGGGGCCATCTAGGAAGCCAGTCCTTGAAAGCAATGTACCAAAGTTAAGGTGGTGCTTCCTGCTGTGGGTGTTTAAAGTACCTTTGCCTTACCCATTCCCCTCCCTCCCTTGTGCTGGTCTTGCTGTTCCATGTTGACTAGCGGCAAGTAAAATGATGACCTTTTCCTGCACCTGAATTTGTAGTTTGTGAGTGATCGGCACTCTGATTCAGAGCACTAGTCATCCACCATGGTCTCACGACAGCTGGAAAGAAATTGGACCACTTGTCAGGTATAGCACAAGACTTAGATTAAAAAACACACACTCATGCCTCTGCTAATATAACCTTAGAACTACTGACTCACATATCTGACCTGCAATCAGAATTGGAACTCAAGAGAGCACTTCTATAACCATCTTTTGCAGCAGCTGACTAAATCCTGAAATTGTTTCTATGGATGCAGACGGTGTTTTGTATGAAAGGCTCAGCATCTGCAGCTGGTTCAAAAGCAATCCTAATAAGCGAATCTAGTATCATGTTTCTTAAATCTTAACTAGAGCGGGGTGTGTGTGTGTTTCAAGATGTACTGTCAGCACCCACCAGAGTGGGCACAAAATTACTGAGGCCTGCCAATCACAAATTGATGATGGAGGGGCAGAACAAATACAGAATTAAGGTGAAGTTTGGCACAATCACCAGGCATTTAATGACATAATGAAGAGACTAAGTCCTGTTACCTCCAGAGTCAGTGGAAATGCCCTTGTGGCAAGGAGTTCCATAGTTCAGCTTTCCTCCAGCTAAGTACCAACATTGGCTTTGGAGATAACGTTCCTTAGTCTCCTCATTTTAGACACAAGCTACTGGTTCAAAGACTTTAAGTGGCGAATGCTTTTTATTTTAGATTTTTCCTCTCAACAACATAACTTAGAAATTACTCCTCTTCTGTAATTTCTTATCTCCTCCTCTTTTCACACCAGGTGTGCTGCCTTGCCCCCGTGGCAGCGGGGCTTGTGTGTGTGACGTCAGCATGCCCGTGTCACATTGGCACGCCCATGGCATGCTGGTGTCACTCGCGCATGTCGCGGGGGTGTGTGCCTAGAGAACAATATACATCAGGAGGCTTAGTTTGATCAGAATCAAGTTTACACTTCCAGAGTTAATGCTAAATACATTATTTCTTAGCCACCAGAGGGCTGTAAAAATTTGTATCCTGGGCTTTTTAGACTCGTCTACCCATGCACGAACTGAAACCAATGGGGTGCATTCGTTGCAGGTGTGAAACATACTGGCATTGTTTTCAGCTCTCCTACACCACTCATGGTTTATTTCTCCTTATCAAGCCAGGATTTGTAAGCCAGCAACAAACCATGGTTTAAGGCTGGCTCATGATCCTGGCTTCTTATGGAGAGGCAAGCTACAGTCTCAGATTCAGTCGTCACAGGAAACCAAATTTACTGTACTTTTCTGTGTATAAGAAAATCTGGGGTCGTCTTATACATGGGAAGTGCAGAGGGGGGTTGTGTGATTGGTTGAATCAGGAGCTTGTCAGCAGTGATTTGGTGGGTGATTGGTTGCTGCATCAAGGGCTGGTTTGGATAGGCTGTCACTGTGTCCGATTGCGGCTGCTGTTGGCGAGTGGGCAGACACTAGTGCGGGTGAGTGATATTTAGCAATCCCCCCCCAAAAAAAGCTCAACAACTCTGGGCCATCTCCCCCCATTTTCTAAAATTGGAGTCCCCCAAAATAGGGGCCATGTTATACCTGGAAAAATGTGGTAATTGTTATTTCATGATTTGGTTTTCCTGCCCATGCCATAGGAGGAGTGAAGTGGGAATGACTGACAGCATGCACTAGCTCATACCTGAAAAACTTCAATAAGACAGCAACCCCGTCTTACTTGGGAAGTGTTAACAAAGCCATTGTGGATCTAGTACAATGAGTCCCCCAGGTATAGGGTGATATATAAATAACAACAACAACAACAACAACAACAGTTGTATAACAATCAGGAACTGATATCTCTTTGTTCCCTCCCACAGCTTAGTTAAACTTTACCATTTTTTAAAACAAACTATACTTTAATGTGAATGTCCACAGTGCTCAAAAGTTCTCTGTTTCTGTCCGTCTCCGCTCCTGCTGTGCTACTGTCAAAAGCCTGGCTTGTTGTGTGAGCTGAACATGGGCTTGTGGTTTGATTTCCCAAAACAAACTGTGTGTGATAAACCAAGAACAATTATTGGCTACTGATTGTGCTTTCTTTGGTAGCATAATCTTGGAAGACATGGCAAACCAAGGGAGGAGCATTCCTGGAACTTTGAGGAGTATGCAGGAGCATATTTTAAACTATGACTTAATGTGATGTGCAACCTGGGTCATTGTTTGGAATATCCTTACTATATGGCTCACTGGCAAAGAAACAGAGGACAAAATAAACAGTGTCAACTTGTTGAAGAGACAGAAACAAACTTTCAGCTTCCACATGGCTTTCATCAGGCCACAAAAAATGCAGCCTTTTTAATATCTCCATTTGTGCACTGCACAGATGTAATTCACAAATTTCTGTCTTTTTGTTAAAATCAAAAGATGCAACTATAAGCTCTAAAAATACAGTCTGAAACATGCAGCCCACTGTAAATCCCATAAAACTGTAGCTAAAAACAGAAATGCTTTTGAATGCTTAAGAGCACTTCACATGTTCACAGATCCTAAAAGCCAATGGTGCTAGCTTTAAGTAAGTCATTGGATAGCGCTTCTGAAACTAGCATGCTTCAGAATCATAACATATTTGCATTGCTGGGAGAGCATCAACCATATACCCACTCTATGTCGCCAGTTCAGAGTAATGTTAATGACAGGCCTAACATGACAAAGTGCCATTTCTCAAACTTGCCAAAGGTCATTGGTGTCACTGAAATGCAGAGGGAACTGGCTATTGGACAAGTTTCTGGGACACAACAAAACACCCACATAGGCTATTTGTGTACCATAACTTTTTATAATAAGTGTTAGTCCATTTATGTTCCCTGAGAATTCATCTGTGTTTGCATGTAGGCACAGCTTCAAAAGGCATAATACCAAAGCAAATTTCCATGTATAAGATGCCCCCATGTATAAGACGACCCCTATTTTTTTTAACCCAAAATTAAGAAAGCAAGTTGTTTAGCTTTGGGGGGGGGGGTTTCAGTTCCAGCAATCGCTCACCCGCCTGCCTGCCACTGCCGATCGCTTGCCACAGCCACTGCCCACCGCACACCTCGCTGCAGCTGCCAATTGTCTGCCCGCTTGCCGCCACCAACAGCTCATCCGCCCACTTGCCACAGCCACCAGTCGCTTGCCCAATTGCTGCAGCTACAGCCAATTGCTAGCAGGCCTTGCCGCAGCCACTAATCACCTGCCCAATCGCTGCTGCCAATCTCCTACTTGCTGCTGCCATTAATCACATAATCACATGTCCCCCCACTCTGCATTCACTATCCGTGTATAAGACGACACCCAATTTTTGCCTTTTTTATAGCAAAAAGCATTATCTTATACACAGAAAAATACGGTAAACTGAATATCTTTTTTGAAGTTTTTTCCAAGACTTTATCCCAAGGAAATGGCGCATACAGCTATACTTGCAAATAAAGATCATAGTATCATAGAATTGTAGAGTTTGAAGGGATCCTGAGGCTCATCTAGTCCAACCCCCTGCAATTCAGGTGTATGCAGCTGTCCCATACAGGGTTTGAACTTGCAGCCTTAAAATGATCAGCGCCATGCTCTAACCAATTGAGATATCCAGGCTTATCGCAGTAGGGTTTTCTGCTACAGCATGAGCAGGGGTCGTGCATCCCATTTTTCTGCCTTAGGCAAAAGGCAAACGTGCTGCTGTTCTCCACCACCCTCACCCCAGGTTGTGCAGCAGTGGCAGTGATCACGGGTTCTGGTGAGATCTTGCCAGAACTCTCACAAGATTTTGTGCACTCCGTGAGATTTTGTGAAATCTCATCAGAAGCTAGCACGGGGATGCTGCTTGAGGTGGCTGCTTCACCCCGCCTCATGAACTAGCTGGCCCTGGGAATGGCCCGGCCCCACAAATAACAAATGCACGTGCTCTAAATCCAATGCTTAGTTCTCCCTGACGCTCCAACTCTGGTGCTTAAGGCAAGTTGCCTTTCTCTCTCCCTCTCTCTTTAATAAGGCAACATTTCCTGCTTTATTGAAAAAGCAACCATTGTGAGAAAAACTGCTCAAAGGAGGGTGGGGAAGTAGTTTGGGGATGTCACAAGCACCAGCCAATCAGTGCTGTGCACAGCCTTATTGGTTACAAATGGGAAAGAAACAGGCTTTTCCTGAGCTTTACGCTTGAGAAGAAGACTGCACATCTTATTAAACCATCATGCGGATGCATTTCCACTGCCAGCTCATTGTTATGTACCTCTAATTTGAAAACTGAAGCCTTTGATATTATAATATAGACCATCACAAGCATTATTAAGACATGTAAGGTCGCATGGGGGAGGCAGTGGGGATGAACACACTGGCTTCCCCCCCTCTGTGTCCACTTTTGTTGCCTTACGTGAGTTTACAGTCTCTTACATCCATTGAGACTTCCTGCTCATTTTGACTTGAAGAACTTGTCCTCACTGCCCCTCTGTGGCAGCTTACACATTTTAATAATGCCTGAATTTAGTGTACCAAGTGTACCCATTGCAAATGTCTGGACAGGGCTTTAGTGTACCAAGGTATTTAAAAGCGGGTCACTTTTGTCATTTTTAGGACCAAATCAGACACCTTTGTCACCCCAGTTATATACATCACATGATCCAGAAGCATGCTTTAAATGCCTTATAATGTTGCAGAATATACCAGATCAATTTTTGGATTGCATAGAGCTGTGCACTTGAGAGCTGTTCCTTGAGATCCCATGTGACTTGCAAATGATTTTGGAGTGCACCTCGGGTCATATCCTGCTTCACTGTGTAGTTTTAAAAACATCACTGTCCCCAACCAATGGCTTCAGTTCCTCTTGTCCTCAGGTTGGCCCCAGTTGCTTTCTGATGATTGCATTTATCACTTGCCAAGGTAATCAATGGGTTAACACCATACCGTGAAGGCTGGGTCTCATTGGGATTGGTTGAATGGGAGGCAAGAAGTGCAACAGCCAGAGCTGGTTGCAGACGGAATCAGGGCTAGTAGTAGACAAAGTCAACTAATTCTGGTTCCATCCCCATCCTTTTGTTGAATTCCACAAAAGCAACACTGAGAATAAGGGTTTGGGGAGAGAAGGAGGCTGATGGCCACAGCCAGGACCACCCCTGGTTTTAAGGAAGGAGGCAGGGAGCTGGAGGCTGGCTGAGGGCAGACTGTGTTTGGTGGGACTGTGCCCCACTTGCCCAAATGGACCAGCCTTCTCCACTGATTCCACAGGTACAGTGGTACCTTGGGTTACAAATGATTAGGGTTACACACACTTCGGGATACAGACTCCGCTAACCCGAAAGTAGTACCTTGGGTTAAGAACTTTACCTCAGGATGAGAACAGAAATTGGGCAGCGGCGGCGTGGCGGCAGCGGGAGGCCCCATTCGCTAAAGTGGTATCTCAGGTTAAGAATGGTTTCAGGTTAATGGACCTCCGGAACGAATTAAGTATGTAACCAGAGGTACCACTGTATCTCAAGAAAAGCTTGTACAGTGGCCTTATTTTTCTAGGAGATTGAGGAAAACATCAAAGATGTTTTGATTAACCCCTGGGGGGGGGGGAATTGAGATTGAACCAAGTTAAGGACTGGCAGACTGTCTCCAATATAACTAACCAAATAAGGCAGCCTTCAGTAATTCACTAGGACCCTGTGAAGACCGGAGTGAGAAGAGGGTTAGATGAGGACAAGGGAGGAAGAAGAATTTTAATTATGAAAGAAAGTGGGATAGATGTTAAGTCAGAAGCCAGGGCAGCTGTCTTCAAGGAATCAAATACATCATTTTGAGCAACTGAACAAACAGCTGTCAGACGGAACATTCATAAAGAATTTTATTATTGCTTTATTAATCCCAGAATCTTTTATCAAGAATTTTACTATGCAAGGCTTTACATTATTATTGAATGAATGAATGAATGAATGAATGAATGAATGAATTAAATTTGTATACTGCCCTATACCTGCAGGTCTCAGGGCGGTTCACAGGATAAAACCACAATATAAAACCACAAAATACATACTCAAGAGAAAAGCAAGAACAAGAACACCCCCCCAATAAAACATAGCATTTGTTATTGTTAGGCTAGTCATGCTGTGTTCTTCAACCTGTTGCAAGCTCATTTTGACTGCTTTCAGACATCTTTTGAGGTGCTATTCCTGTCCAGATACAGCTGGTCTCTGCGGGTCACAATGTGAGGGAGTTGCAAGGAAGCGAAAAGGATTAACACACGCACACCTTTTTCTCACTGAAAAGGATATCCACCCCACTCTCTATTCTGCTTCACTCAAAAGTGGTTTTGATCATTTGTTTGAGATAATCTCATGTTGGGTATATGCCCAGCTTCCACAAGTGTGCCAAGCAATAGATATTGAGAACTGCTCTTTTAAGGAAATGAAATAATGAGTGGAACAAGGCTATGTCACATGTTCACGCAGTCAGAAATGGTTATTCTGTGGTAGAAGAAGTGGATGTGTGTCCTGTTTTATAGAGGACAATTTTCTGCTGAAAGACTCATCTGTTTGAATGACTACCTGATTCAAGGAACAGGATATTAAACCTTCATTCATTCCATACCAACTGCTTGAGACAGCTTGCTCCCCCCTTCCACCCACATGCAATGAAATAGATCAAACTCTGAAGTAAGTTTAAAATAGCTTTACTTACTTAATCCAAGATCACAGTCATGTATTATCCTTTATGTATTATCCAATATAATCTTAATATATTGTAGCTTTATTTCTCATTCAGATTTAAGCAATTGTAAAAAAATATATATATCTCTGCCAAAATGTACTTTGCTCTTTCTGCCCACCATCCCCATGCCCCATATGTATATTTTTCTGGTGTCACCCCTGATTTTTCACACTTACTAATTTTCATAATGTGGAATGAAGGCTGGAGATCAAGATCATACCAAACACCAGCCTCTTGGAGACCCGCAAAGCCCATAGAGTCAGGTCTCTTCTGGTTTCTCCTGCCTTTCACACTTAGTGCCACTCAAGCAAGCTCTTGAATTATTTAAAAAATGCTTCTCGTCCATCTCCCTGGAGGAGCTGAAATAAATACAGATATTGATTTATTGTAGCTAATCCAGGACAGGTGTCCCATTAGAAGCAGCGTTTTATTTTAAGGAGCATTTAAGCTACAGGGGTTTGGCTGACACTGGACAAGGGTGAAAACCGGGGATGGGTGTTGTCAGGTGCTGTTGCGGTTGCTCGAGAGTAACCAGGCAGGACTGTGACCTGTGTTTTACAGGCTTTATTTTGGTGCAAACTATTTACAGTGGAGAGCCCCAAAGCTCATGTATGGCTCAATCGCTAGCAGAATCCGGAAGTGGTCTTTTTTTGTACCTCCCCCAGCATAAAAGTTTCGTTACCCCCAACCATCTCCGCCCCCTCTGCGCCTCAGACTACTGCACAGGATGGGCGATGGCAAGGGCGTGCTTCCCTCTTGTCCGGCTTGCTCTGGAGCGGTGTTAAGACTCTAACTAGCATCCTCTGGTCCTTGCACCTCTTCCCTACTGGAGGTGGGTCTCTCCTCCTCCCCGGTAGAGGAACTGCTTCGCAAGATTTTCGGAGGCTCCCTGTAACACAACTGCCCTTCTATTTCTCGCCTCTGAGCCGATGTCAGTTCCCTGACATCCATGAAAGCGGCAAGAGTGGGCCTTTGCTCTATATACAGTTGTCAATCGCTAGGGTGAAGCTTTCACCTTCCCCTCTCACATGAACACCCCTGAGGCCTGAGTTTCTACCTTTTCTCTGATCTGGATGAAGCGTCATTTGTAATCGCAGTTGTTTGCACTTTGTATCAGTCTGTCAGGCATCACTGAACCCAGTTGCAGCAAGGATGGATAGATCTGAACTAAGGAGGCATGAGTTCAAATCTCATTTCGGTTGCAAAGCACACCATGTAGCTTCCATCTTTTAATCTTCAGATTTGGAGCATTTTTTGAAATGCAAGCAAGCCATTGAAATGCAAGCAAAACATTGGTGGTGCTTGCTTGGAGAAGTGTGTGTGTGTATTCTGAACAGTGGAAAACTAGGAGAAAAGGGATTAAGCACCCCCTTCATTTACACTGAATTTTCCACTTCCTGAAGCAGCTTTAATTTTTAAAAGAAAGCAGTGGACCACACAAAACTGTAGTTTTGCCCATGAGATTCTGTGCTTCCTTTCACTCCATTTTCACAATAGTTCATATAAAATAAATCAAGGAAAGGTTGTTGCTGCTGCAAAGAAGTTATTGGCTGTGCTTCACTTTGTGTGTGCTTCACATTGAGTGTATCTTTGAACCTGCTTTTTTATCCCTCAGTCTCTTATGACTTGGTCTCCCCTGACCATTTCCAAGTCTTTCCCAGGTTCTTTGTCGGACTTCCATCCTGCCTGGTCGCTATTGCTTTTCTCTTGCTTGCTTGCCCTAACTTTTTCTGCCCTTGCTGAAGCATACAGCTTCAGCCATAGAATCAAAGAGTTGGGAGGGAGCCTGGAAGGCATCTAGTCAAAGCATCTTGCTCAGTGCATGACCTGCAGTACAGAATGCAACTGCATGAACTCTGAGAATGGCCTCCCATTCTCTGCTTAAATACCCCTAGAGATGGAGATCCCGTCATCTCTTGTTCCACTGTCAAACAGCTCTTACCATTAAAAAAATCCTAATAAGGTTCAGTTGAAATTCACTTCCTTGCTGTTCCCCCGCATTCATTCTAGTACAGTCATACCTCATGCTACGTTCTTTCAGGTTACGTCCCGCAGCAACCCGAAAGTACCGGAAAGGGTTACTTCCGGGTTTCACCGCTCACGCCTGCACAGATGCACAAAATGACGTCATATGCAGAAGCGGTGAATCACAACCCGCACGTGCGTAGACGCACCGCTGCGGGTTGCATTCCTTTCATGTTGTGAACGGGCCTCCGGAACAGATCCCGTTCACAACCAGAGGTACCATGGAGAACAAATCTGCTCCATTTTCTATGTGATAGCCCTTCAGATATTTGAAGACAACTACAACATCCCCCTTAATATTTTCTTCTCCAGACTAAACATACCCAGTGTTTTCAACCACTCCTATTTGGACTTGGTTTCTGGACCCTGCCCCCATCTTGGTTGGTTGCCTTCCTCTAGACATGCTCCAGTTGGTCGATTCCCTTCTTAAAATGTTACTGTCTGCTGTGATTGCGATGCTTCTACCTTCTGACTTGGCCCCTCTGACGCAGCACAAAGCAGTGGTAGTGGGCGTTGGGTTACATTGCATTAAATGGTCTCAGAAATATAATAAGGGGAAGGACGGGAAGGGGCTAGACCAAATGTCTGACTTGTTCTGTATTCAGTTTCAGTTTCCAACAGAGACCAACCAGATGCTCCTTGGAAGGGCATGAAGGCAACAGCTCTCCCCAGTTGTTTAACCCCAACATTTGGTATTTACATGTACACTGCTTCTTGGCACTGGGGATTCTATTGAAGTATTATGGCTGTAGAACCATATCTTTATATCATATATTTTTTTAAGTCTGTCTAAATTTGTTGCCATCACCACGTGCTGTGATTAGTGAATTTCACCAGTTAATTATGGATTGTGGGAAACAGTCTATCATGAACCTACTGCTGCCCATCAATCTAACTGGGTTACCAAAAGTTCCCGAGTTATAAGAGAAGGTATAAAAAAGAATAATGGTGGCGGTGCTTGCCTTTGAAGTCTTAAATGGTCTGAAACCCAAATATCATTCTATAAAATAAGCTCGCCTGCACAGTACAATAATCTTCAGATATCTTCATTTTAGTAACTCTGCCATCTCAGGTGATAATGGGGAAAGAGTCTTCACGGCGATGGTGTCCTGCTTTAGCAAAGCTCTCATCAGAATGACCCGTGTCAAAGGCATTTTAATTGTCATTTTATGTATGCTGCTTTTTATTGCTTTTAGCAGCTTTTTTGTTTCTTTGGTTCTAATACAGTGGTACCTCGGGTTAAGTACATAATTCGTTCTGGAGGTCTGTTCTTAACCTGAAACTGTTCTTAACCTGAAGCACCACTTTAGCTAATAGGGCCTCCCGCTGCCGCCGCGCCACTGGAGCACGATTTCTGTTCTCATCCTGAAGCAAGTTTCTTAACCCGAGGTAATATTCCTGGGTTAGCGGAGTCTGTAACCTGAAGCGTATGTAACTTGAAGCGTATGTAACCCGAGGTACCACTGTATTTTGTTTTATTTGTAAGCCACCCAGAAAATCTATTTTTTTAATTGAAGAAAAAAATAAGTACTGCTTCTTCTGTACACACAGCAGCTCCCCAAGCCTTTGGGCAGAGATTTTTCACAGTCTGTCTACTTGCAGTCTTTCTTCATCTGCAAATCATACACTCTGCCACCAAACCAAGGACCCTTCTTTGTTCCCCACCCTGCACTACCCTTTTGTCGGGCAGCTGGGAAGCCAGCTGTTCTCTCTAGCGCCGACTCCTTCCAGCTATGGAAATGGGAATTTCCATATGGCTATGTCATAAGAAGTTAATTCTGTTTACCTTCTTTCCCCATGGCTAATGTACTTTCTGCAACCTGCTGTCCTTCCACACCCTTGATGTGTAAGTTATACCAACTTACCAGCATGTATCACATACTGCTATTCACGTCACTCCTGAAGTTGGGCCATCGTGCAGTGTGCTCATTTATATTTGGATATTACATCTGATATTTCAAGCTACCATAGGAAAATAATGCCACTCAGTTCACATTTACTGCTTATAACCATGGGTCATCACAGTGCAGAGCAGGGGAGAGGGACGCGAGACAACTAATGCGATGATAAATAAAACAAAATCAAGCATAAATCAATAAAAAGCAACTTTATCAAAGCCTTGCAGTTGAATCAATGAGTAGAATAACCTATAAGTCCAGTTCAATCCCATCATACCAATTTCCAGTTTCAGTTTTAGTAAGTAACCATTAACCATAATAAAACATACAAAAATAAAAACAAAACTATCAAAATAATCAAACTTCCCTTAGAAATTATGGTCTGCTCCTTTGGCTTGTCACTAAGAAATCAGGAACTCTTTTACCTTAAAAAGCAAAATAAATGAATAAAAATCTATCTTTTGACACACAAATCAGTTGCTACTTACTTTCTTTTTTTTAACAGATCAGTGAATCTGTTAAAACTGAATCAATGCCTTCTACTAGATTAATAAATAACAAGATAAAAGTACAATATTTCTTTATCTGCCTGTCACAGTCATACAACAAAAAACAAATAGAAGTAGTAAAAACCCTACACAAATCTGGAGCAGCATCCCTAAAGTGGTTGGATGGTGCCTTGTATTCTTCCTTCCAGCAACTCCTGCAGCCAAGCTGCTGCCAAACATATTGCTCTGCTCTCCTTTGGACCACATCAAAGAGGATGAGAGTGGGGTCCTGACGTCTGGGCAGCCCAGGATCTCCATACACAGTGCCCAGGCTTTGTGCACCGGGGAGGTCACTTAGGTGCTGCTAACACAGAGGCTTTATGTCACACACCCACCCCGGAAGCTCACTCCATTGTCTCTTGAGACATTCGGATGCCAGGAACAAAATATTTATTTATATATTTATCTTGCTGAATGTTTATTCTATCTTGATGATGCTTGGCACTGCTTTTGTTTTTGCTCCTGGCTGTAGCTTTTTGGCACAATTTTGTTCTTCACCCTCACCGTCCAAGGCTCATTTGCCCTTGCTGCCTTTTAATCAGATTACCTCCACCCTTCATTATTTTCTTTGTAGGCGTCCATGACATCACTACAGCAAATGTTGTACTGTGACATCATTGACAAAATCGTAGGGAACAAAAAAATCACAGTGCAGCTTAAAGGGCAGTAAGAGAAGCTAGTTCACATATCCTGAATATTAGAGAGCTAAATTCCACAACCATGGCATAATATTCTTTCAGAAAATCCTATCAGCTAATCTCTTCCCGTGCCCCTTTTCTTATTTTGATGAGATGAAGATGTTATTAGACTGAGTAATTCAGTTTCCCAATAGATCAGTCTCCCAGATTAACTCAGTGTGTTTTCAACATGCTGTCCTCAATGTTGGGAAAAAGTCATACTGCAAGCATGTTCAATTCAGAAGGCACATTTCAAGTGTGATTAAGCTGTAACAGGATAGGCTGTTTTCCTCTGGACTCTGAGCAAAAGCACAAATCCCTTTTGATTCATTCTCAGCAGAGGAGATTGCTTAGTGATAACTGGCTAGAAGGAGGAGGACTATACAGATTAGTTACTGAATATACAGATGTAGCAGCATGGACATTCTTTCTGATGGACAAAGAGGCAAATAAGGAGATTTAAACCTATTCAAACTAAGAATGTTCATATAAATAACTCTGGTTTCATCTGAGCTCAATATAACAAGATTTTTTCTCTTCAACTTAGAGTCCTTTCCTTCACTAGGCAGAGATTCCTACAGTCATAGGCATGATTGAACTGCAACAGTAAGAGAATTTAAGAAAAAAATAAAAAGAAACATTTAGTTCTGACTTAACTATCAGCTGTGGAGAACCTTAATTTCACTCCTTGCTTAGACCAAGATTAGACCAAATTCACAAGTTTGAGAATGGCAGAACAGAATTTCGCATATCTTCTAATAGGAGGCGGCCCTCCAGTTTCAATAATACCCTCAGAGGCAAAGACAGGTAACTCGCTTCTTACACAAGGGCCAATGTGTAGAAGCAAAAATGCTGAAAGCCAGGCAGCCCTAGAACCACACCTCCTACAAGGAGTAAGGCTGCTTGTCCACAGAGGCATCAACATGCCAGGGCAATGGGGGGGGGGATGACGTTGCATGCACAACACCAGGGTGTTGGGAGGAGCCAGGGGGTGGAGCCAAATGTGGCAGCAGGGTGGCTTCAATGGCCGGTAGCTCCTGCTGCTGCTGCTACCACCACCAGCAAGGGGCTTCTTCAACCCTTCTTCCCTTCCGTGCCAGGAGGAGAAGGAGCTGGCCACTGAAGCCGTGCTGTGCTTGGCCTTCTCCACCCCCTGATTTTTTTTGGAGGTTGGAGGGCTCAGTTCCCAGGAGTTGGCACCCCTGCTTGCCCAGCTCTGGGAGGAAGAGCAAGGGCTCTGGGATCCCACCAGAGCCCTTGCAGTTACTTCCCAAAGCTGAAGAAGCCCGTGATTGCAGGTGTGGTAGGGGGCAGGAAGAAAAGCAAATGGAGGGTGTGTTTCCTCCATTCCCCCCTTTTTTAGCCACCCCATCTACACATAACTGCGATCGCACAAGTATAAGGATAAGGTGCAAGCTACCTGTATAGAAAAACGCCTTACGAGTTAAGGCATTGTATTTGTGATGATAAACTGGTGGAGCGTCTTCTCCACCATTTATTTGACTTCCCCAAATAAAGGTATGCCAGAGCTAAATATTTCACACTCAGCCCTTTTAGACTCTGGCCAATTTAGTATAAAATTGTGCACCTGCTAGATGGTGGAAATCTGGCCTAACTGCTAAAGAGGCTTGTTTTTGTAAATGCCACAGCTAGACACGATGAAAGAGAGTTTGAAAATAATACAGTTGATTGTACAGTGACCCAAAATGCTGCCTTTTCCCTTTCGATTTCCTCTTTAATGATGCAGTGTATCCTCACTTTCCTGATGGTCTGCTTTTGTTCAGAGATCCTGCTAGCCAGCCATTCCTTCCTTCAAGATGCCACATCCTGTAAGGAGTCCAAGCAGTGCATTCCAGTTCCCAGTTTCCTTTTACAATTGCCAGTAAATATTCCATGCCTGCTGGGCATCTTCAGACCCTTTTTAAATTGATGGGGTTGGGAGTTGCCCTCTTTATGCTGAAGATTTTTTGCACTTCTACAAACCTCAGGATTGCCTTGAATATGTTCATACTCTTGCTTCTCAGGGCCACTTGTCAACATTTACCACCTGTGTTCAGGGATGGATATTTTACTACTTCTTTATCATAGCTTTGACAATAACATTGATGAATAATAATGGCAGGAATTACATAACTCAGTTATATAACTGAGGGCAGAGGAGAAGCATGTTCTTGACACCATGGGAAGCAGGTAGGTGGATGAGCATGTATGGTTTCTGCTGACCACATCCTTTCTGCTTAATCAGGAACTGCTGCTCTTCATCTGAACCATGATGGCATCAAAACCTCAGCCTTCTGAAGGCATTGTCTCTACATTTTGAAACTTTGCTGACTGAAACTATTATACTTAGCATTTTTAAAAGTAATATAGGTAGACATTGCCAGAAACACAGAGCTCAGCATATATTATAGAACATATTACCAATCTGCTGTTTGATCTAGGAGTTCTGCTAACTTGGAGACAGCTGTCCCTTTTCATTTTTCACACTACCACCTCATGTGGTATAGGGTAGACTGATCATATGATGTTAGCAAAATCCCAGCAAGTATTTTAGTAAAAGGTTAGGCACAATTTAGGCAGAGGGTGTACCAAGCAACAAGAAACGGAGCTGACATTTTGCAGAAGGCTAATCTTAAAAATTGAAATGGTGTCTGTCAATGCAAAAGGTGTCAGAGGAGCACTTGACTTGCAGTGCAATCCTATATGTTCCTGCTCAGAAGTAAGCCCAATTTAAGTTAGTGAGAATTGCTCTCACGTAAGAGTGCATAAAGTTACATCCTAAATTTTACTGAATTTAAAGTCTTAAAAATAAGCTTATGTTCACTGAATGCCAGTGAAGTAATATACTAAAATATATTTTAGTGGGTAATACTGAGGTTTGGGAACGTGTATTGCGACCAGAGGAATAGAATCATCATCACTGCAGTAAATCAAAGTCTAGATTACAGGTTTCCAAATCCTCTTAATTTGATTAAAAATAATCATCTCTATGAAGGGACGCATGTGGTGCTGTGGGTTAAACCACAGAGCCTAGGACTTGCCGATCAGAAGGTTGGCGGTTCGAATCCCCGTGAGGGGGTGAGCTCCCGTTGCTCGGTTCCTGCTCCTGCCAACCTAGCAGTTCGATAGCACGTCAAAGTGCAAGTAGATAAATAGGTACCGCTCTGGTGGGAAAGTAAACAGCGTATGGGGAACCTGTGGTTCTCCAGGTGGTGTTAGACTCCAGCTCCCATTATCCTTGACCATTGGCTATGCTGAGTGGGTCTGATGGAATTTGGAAGGCTACAAGATCCCCACCCATACTCTATGGATACTAATTTGATCTAACAAACTAGGTTCTCCCACCTCTAACAACCCAAAGGGCATTTGCCTTCTGCAATGTTGAAAAGGAACAGGTGCCATGCTTTGGTTAATGAACGCACACACAAGTACTCCTCTCATCCAGAGTCTCATGTTGATTCTGATTTGCAGAAATGTGACCCCACCTAGCAGGGCTTCCCCTGTCACTACAAAAGAAAGGAATGCTCTCCACATGCAGTGCTTTGTAAATGTAGACCAGATGAGGGAAACATTTGACACTGCAGATGTTGTACAACACCCATCACCCCTGGCTATGCTTGCTGAGGCTGATGGGAGTTGTAGTTCCGCAACATCTGTGGGGGTGGGGAGGTTCCCCCACACCTCATTTAGACCTTCCCTCTCCTTCTGGGTATGGGATTCCCACAAGAAATCACTAGATCAGGGTGAGTGAGTTCATTGACTTGGTCCAGAGTTTCTCCATGAAGTCATCATTTGAAAGCATAAGAAGATTATTAATTGATCTATCCCTGGTCACTTACAGCATGGCTTGGGCTAAAGCAATCGTAGATTTTAAACTAGGTGCGTGAACTAGCAAAAATTAAACCCTTTTTATGTCTCAGTGATTCCAGTGGAAAGGTAAAGTGTGTGCTTACATTTTCCCCATTGAAATCAACAGGATTTTAAAATGCTAAATGTTGGCCTGAAAAGGCATTATTTTTGCAGTCCCTATGCTTGTACCCTAGTCAAGGCCAACCCTGTTAAACCTACATGACTTCATACATACCACGCCTTAGTGTGTTGACTTGAATGGATAATAGGTATAATATGGGTGTTGATAAATCATGGGGCTAGTCACACATTAGAGTACAGTGGTACCTTGGTTGTCGAACGTAATCTGTTCCGGAAGACTGTTCGACTTTTGAAACATTTGACAACCGAGGTGCAAAGGGCCATCTGCCGTTTTCATTGAGAAAATTGAAAAGCATGCCATAGAAGCCGTTCAACTTCTGAGGCGCGTTTGAAAATGGAAGCAATTACTTCTGAGATTTCGGCGTTCGAAAACTGAAACGTTCGGCTTCCGAGACACTAAAAAAATCGAGGTACCACTGTATTATCATTTCGGGCCCCAGTCCCACCTGAGCTTTCTGATTGAATAGCCTAATTCGTAATTCATAAACATGTCTTATTTCTTCATTCCTTCCCTCGCCCTATTTCTTCCAGGTACAGCAACAAGAAGCTGACTCTGACAACACAGTGCCAATCAGTGGTAATCTGGAACTATTTATAACGGAGCCTGTATTAGACGAGAGATTTGTTTTCAAATCTTCCCCTGTAAAAAGCCCTGCTTCTGAAAAGTCAGCTTCAGAAAAGGTCAGTGGCAAAAATGGATTTCCAACGGGCAGTGCAGTGCTGGAAAACTCTGCTGGTCTTTGTGTGTCCAATGGGACTCATAATGAGAGGGAGCCGTGCTGGGATCAAACTCTTCATCTCACAATCATGGATGATACAGCAAGCTGCAATGTGCCGCCTGGTGCACAAAGTCACCCCAGTGTCACTTCTAAGCAAGAAGGCTTATGTGACATTCTGACTCCTTTGTCTGTGCCCAATATACAGACAGAAAGAGCAAAGGCCTGTGGAGGGAAGCCCTGTGAGTCTAACGAGGTAAAAGCAGTCCATGATATTCCCTGTGCTCAATATCTGCCCAAAGTGGATTCCCAGGGTGCCTTGGAAGTTGCAGAACCTGAGGTCAGAGATGCTGATTTATCATCCATGCATGAGCAGTTACAGATGCTTCTTTATGAGGGAGAAGACTGGGGCTGTGACTTCACTTGCGCAAGCAGCAAAGTTGAGAGTTCAGCAGCTGGGACTGACGCTGCCAAGGAGGTTGAAGGGCTGAACATTGCAAGGGATGTAAGCTCTAGGCAGCATGTGCCAGGAAATCTAACAGAAGATAATCAGCTTGTCACAGAATTGGCAGGAGTAATGAAAGTCCACACTGATTACTGCAGTGCGCTAAAAGGAGATGGAGCATGTAGCCGTACAACCACGGACAACAGCTCTCTTGCACTACCTGCAGAAACAGATGCCATGTGTCTGTGCTCTGCCTTTGGACACGAAACAGAAAAGCCATCTGTTCATCCATTAAGCAGCCATATCCAAAAGGAAAAGCCTGATCATAATAGATCTGCTCATATGTCTGCTTATCAGGAAGAAACAATTATGACTGATGGTGGCTTCCAGTCTTGTAGAGTAGAATCTCCATTCAAACTTACAGAAGCTCCAGGCGATCCTTTAGAACATGGCCAAGAAATGTTAAAAGGCCTACCTGCCAATTATCCCAGCCCATTGTCTTGTATTGAACAGATTGTTCATGGTACAGATGGCCCCAAAGCAAAGCAGGCTGACGAGATGCCTACTAAAGAGTCTCATGTTACACTGCGCCACTCGAGAATAAAAGAGTGTGCTAATCTTGCTGAGCTTTCACTGAAAGAGGATTCATCCAGTAATTTCTCTGGCAAAAATAATGATCAATTTGGAACGGAAGGACACTTTTCAATTACAGCAGTCGATAAAAGCGTTGCAGAGAGATTTCAGGAGAAAGGAACTGAGTCAGAAATGAAAGCTCGAAGTGACAATAATTGTGATATTTATCATGTTTTGAGAGGCAATAATGGTAAAGATGTTCAAGCTGTATCTGATGCACAGAACTGCAGCTACCACACGGAAGAACATAGTTCAGTTTTAGCTACTGAGCCTAAAGCTGTTGAGGGCAATGAAAAAATAGAGGGGCACAAAGTAGAACCAGTTTTCACAGCATCATACAAAGTTAGATTCTACACTGAAGTTCTGTTAGAAATAAACAAGAACAATGAAAATGACATGAGTGAAGAAAATAGGGACTTTGGCACAAGCATAGGGCAAGCTGACCGAGAATGCAAATATGTGACGCCACCATCAGATTCTCATCAAACAGTATCCGAAAAAAATTCTAGCATTACTGACCTTTTAGAGTTAGGATTGGATTTTGCATGTTCTCCATCGGAACCTTGCAAGTCAGCAGCTTTAAACACTGTTCAGCCTTCAAGTATTATCAGAAATGGGTGTCACAGCACAGGTCAGGATAATCAAAATGCAAGCCATATGGTAGGCAATTTAATCGTTTGTGCTCAGCATGAGATTCTACAGGAAAGCAAATGCGAAGGTTGTAGTAGAAATGAACTAGTGTCAGGAAAGTTTGGTACAAATGTACCAGAGGCAGTTGAAAGCCTAAGGCAAACTGAGTCCATACAAGTCGGAGTTAAGAAGGATAAGGATGAATATTGGCAGAATCAGTGTGAAAGGGTGGTGGGGAAAAGTAACACTCAAACAGTCCAATGTGTGAGAGAAAGACAAATGTCTATTTCACATGATCCCGAGGAAACTGAAGTAGAACCTTATATGAGGAATCTAATCGATTCAGAACACACACATTCCTGGCACGAAAACAGTGAACTACAACAGGATGAGTACGAGCATCTAGGCAGAGAAAGTCAGACCAAAATAATCCCGTGTGAAAGGGGTGCCAGAGAAACTCAAAAGCCCACTGAATGTAACCTAGAGGAAGTGGAGCCTTACATGAGGGCACTTATTAATTCAGAACAGATGTATTCTTGGCATGATATTACAGACTTTGTGCATCCATTTGTGGTCCTTTCCGGTGAGCAAGCTGGTGTGTCTGAAGGGGGATTAGTGGGAGAGTGTGTAGTTCCATCTATAGGTCACAATCGAGCCACAGCATTCACGGATGGTGAGAGGCAAAGCCTAAATTCATCAGAGCATGCAATAGGGGCCTTAGTCAGCATCTTGCCTTGTGCCTTCAAGAACAGCCATCATTCTGAGGAACAGCTGCCACAGGTCAAAATTCAGCCATGCACTTCAGGAGCAACTGCAGGAGAAGGGAAGACGAAGTCGCAGGAATCCTCCAAACCCTGCAAGGCACCCTCGCATCACAGTAGCACCGAGGACGTGAAGCGTAAGCAAGAAACCGTAAAGAAGAAGATGGCACCAAAGGTACAAATTAAGAAGCCGCGCCTTGAAGCAAAGGAAAATGTTTGCAACCAGGCCAGCTGTGTCAAAAAAGTCTCAAAAACAGAGGCCGGGCCAACTCACAAGGAAGAGAAGAGGGAACAACGGAAACTGCCTTGCAAAAAAGACAGCAAAGGTATGTTTAGAAACTGATTTATTTTTTTTAATTGGCCTTACACATCAGCAGTCCTTGGGCAGAAATTCTCCTAGGCTCCAGACACAGATCTTTCCTGACTTTGCTTTCTGAGTTGCTTTGTAGGTGGAGATGCCAGAGATCAGGGGTGCCAGCTCCAGGGGGGCAAGCCCTTGTTGGCCCCCTCAGTATTTTAGGGGTAGGGGCAAGGGTCTCCCAAGCAAGGAGGCAAAATGCGGAGCCTAGCACAGTGCGGATCCAGTGGCCAGCTGCTCCTCCTCCTGCCATGAAGGGGAAGGAGGGTCAAAGCAGACTCCTGCCGGTGGCAGCACCAGGAGGAGATGAAGGAGGAACTGCTGGCCATTGAAACTCCATCCTCGCTCTGCTCAGCTCTGCCCCTGGCTGCTCTTGATGTCCTGCGCCGGACGTGTGTGATGTCATGTGTGTGACATTGCCTCCCTAATCGGCCTCACAGGCTGGCACCTCTTCCCGAGATGGAACATAGAAACTATTATATGTAAAGCATGAGCTGTACCACCGAGGTATGGGCTCTCCCCAATTCAATATTGTTTACCAGAAGAGAAGTGTTACTATCATCTGACGTCTCAGTCCCATGAAATGGTTATTGTGACAAATCAGCTACTGCATACATGCTTAGTTTTCTCTACAAAACAGTGAGTCCTTACCCAATCAGTTAATAACTACCATCTCGTGTGCCCTTCCTTTTATTAAATAAAATATAAAAAATGTGGTTTAGAATTAAATGAGGTGGATTGTTTTAAATCAAACCACTCTGGTTTAATTGGATTGTGGACAGTGCAGCTTAATTAGACTCGGGGCTAGTGATAGTTTGGCACATGAACATATGTGTGAAACTGTGGCTCCCATCTTCAGGGCCAGGGTTAGGGAACCAGAAGCTCTCCAAGTACTGCTAGACTATGAATCCCATCATCCTTGATGACTGATCATGCTGGTTGGCACCTATGGGAATTGTTGTTGTATGCCACCCTAATATTTTAAAAGATTTTATAAATGGAAATAAATAAACACCTGGAAGCTCAGAGGTTACCCCACTTTCTTAGAACATTTAAATAAACATTTATAAAGAAATAAGCAATATTATGGAAGAATATTAATTTGCTTGGATGTCCAGCTGCTTTTGAACTACAATTCCCATCATCCCTGACAACTGGTCTTGCTAGCTAGGGTTGATGGGACTTGCATTCCGAAAACAGCTGGAGGAAACGCTGCTCCAGGATAAAGTGGAAAAGGTTGATTGATTTTTCATCAGAAAAGAAACCCCTAGCCCTAAGAGAAAGAGACAAAAAGAAATCTACATGGTTCACAGTCTACAAGGTGTATGCATCATTGTTATTTTTAAACTCTTACAATGAACTTACAGGAATGACATGTCAACAGACATGTAATGTCTAAATTGGTCCTGAGGTTTTACTATGTGTTTAAGCCCTCACTGAATTGTGTTTTACTTCAAGCACCAAAGCTGGTGAAGAAAATCCAAGCTGAACTATTCCCTGACCGCTCTGGAAATATCAAATTATGCTGCCAGTTTAGTGAAATTCATGAAGACTCCACCATTACATGGACTAAAGACTCTAAGCTACTTGCCCAAGTTCACAGAAGGTAAGGAGAGCTACGCAATAAACATACATGCTTTCCAATGCCATTTGGATGGGTGGAGGAGAGTGTGCATGTTAGGGAGTGTGCTTATTTTGATGACCAAATCTCTGATGGTATCATGGGATGGAGAGAAATAACAGCTGCACCTAGTGAAGAGATACTGTAATAATAGATTACTGCAACAGCCTTCAGATTGTCTGGGTAACATAAATTCATTCATTCATTCACTTCTTCTTCTTCTTTGGTGATCACTCGTAAGATTGTCATCCATAAACATGGTTTTAACAATGAGTCTGTAAGTGACTGTGGAGGCCAGTTCTGGATCCACACGTCCTTCCACAGTGGGGACATTGGTTTCCGGGCGGGAGTTGATCATGGTGTGAATTTGCCGAGCATGCCTTCCTCTTAGCACGTTTCTCTCTTGCGTCCTGAGTTCAATTGTCCTCAAAGCCCATGACACCTTTGGTACAGGCTGAGCAACAAACAGCCTTGCCATGTGCACAGTTCTATAGGTACGGGAGTGCTGCTGTCAGAAAGAGGAGTTATTTGTAGAAATCTCATGCAGGCAGCAGTGCACATAAAGAGGAGTGGATGAGGACTGTGTGTGTGTGTGTGTGTGTGTGGATTATCTCTAAAATTTGTGGATACAATAAATTATTGTACCATAGAGCAGTTAGTCAGTAGAACCAATGAAAGAAGCAGGGCTTGATTGATTTAATCCTAAATGATTTCTGGATTCTAACACACATTCTAAGCATTGACAGAGCACATGGAACCAGTGGCAACAGAACTAACAAATTCAACAAGTACGGCACATGGCCTGTAATTTTATCAGGACAATTTATTTGTGGTTTACTGTTGTAACAATTGTTTTCTCAAAATTTATCTTCTGTACCATGAAAATCAATAAAAGCAGTATTAAAAAAAAACCCAAGTACTGCATCCTGTAGATATATTTGAAATGAACATTTATGGATTGTAGCTCCTATAAAAAAATCCTTTGGACATTTTGTAAACATATGAAACCTATGCTGTTTGAGTGGGTGGTATAGGTGAGTGTGGTACCCTACAGTTGTCAAGTGACTTCAGATGTGTACATGGAATTGGGTCATTCATGTGCATTTATTTACATGCTTGCTTGCTTTTAGGCCTGACTCAAATTTGGCACTCCTTATTTGTTAGAAATGTTGCTAAGTATGAGATTCAGCAACTCATAGTGCTTGCCTTAAAATCAAGGCAAGTGTTATGACTTCCATGTTCTTCCCCAGCTTGGATTTAAATCTGAGCTGAATAATAACTCCTTCCTAGCCACTTACTTGCCTACTGTTCCAGCAGCAATAACTAACAACAGTGGCCATATTTCCCTACATTCCAGTAATGGGGGTGGGGAACAAGAGGGAGAGGGGAAGGAAGACAAAGAGATCACACAAACCTCTGAAAAACTAAGCAGAAAACTGAGCAGAAACACAAACATTCCAATGTTAACATCTCTTCTAGTGCAGGAGATGACTTTCCAGTATCCCTGGCAATAGTTCAAGCTGGTAAAAAGGACCAAGGGCTGTATCACTGCTGCTTGAAGAATATGTATGGGAAAGCGTCTGCAGAATTTAACCTGACCTCTGAAGGTAAATTCTAACATATTGTTTCTTAAGACAAAGCACAATTAAAGGTGCTGTTTTACTGTCTAAACCTTGCCTGTGTTGTTCTTGTTCTCTCTGCAGTATTGGAACATCTTTCCAGTCTTCAGGATGTTGAAGGTAAGTCCATATGGAATTCTTCCTGTTCACCTATGGAGAATCGTGCCAAGTCATAATCATACTGGGGCATATTCTGCATAGCTGTTACTAATTTGAGCCAGGGCTTGTTAGGACGCGGTGACAGAGATGGTTGTAATGTCTGCCCTGAAATATGTGAAGCAGTAATGTACAAGAAAGTCTAAGTATACATGAAGAGTCTTCCCATCAACACTGAGTCACCTTATTCTGAGCTCTCCTACGCTGATCGCATCAGCCACTCCTTGAGAGCCTAGCCCACATTCTGCTTTTGACTTTTTTTCTTGAAGAGGAACATTGTACCTAGGTTTCCCATCTTTATGGTTCCCTGGGTCTGCCTCACTCGCTTGGCGAAGGCTGCTGCTTTAGCTCGCACGGTCAGAAAGCCCCACTGAAATTGAAGCAGCTGAAGTGGCCCCACAGGGACTCTGCTGAGAGAAAGGAACCATAACAATGAACTGTTTTGATACAAGCATTCCCGGTGCCCAAACATGTGGCCTTTGCAAAGTCTTGTGCTATGTAACACTACCCAAGGAGAAAGGCAAGGAATTAAGAGACGAGAAATACTTTCCCCATATGTTGCTATTTCTCTAGTCGCACCAGCATGTGTTTTGCTTTGCCCGTGCTAAACATAGATAACACTTTTGCCAACAGGTTTCATCATTGCTGGACATATTGTGCTAGTCAGCTTTAGCTTCTTCAGTCTAGTGGATGGTTAGTTGTTCTGACTCTTCAAGAGCAGGATTGATCGTTCCATCCCCTTTAAAAACAGTTGCATGGCTTTTCATTCATTACCTGCAAATGCATCTTTGTGTGCCTTTGCTATTGGAATTTGATACATGGATGAAATTGCTAAGAGGAGACTCCCAGGTAGTCGTAGAAATGGTAAAGAATGCAGGTCGGGATGGAAGGGTCTGTCAGCATCTGGAGGGCCATAAATTCCCTACCGATTTCCTGACTCCGAA
Source organism: Podarcis melisellensis (assembly GCF_964234715.1). Lineage (NCBI taxonomy): Eukaryota > Metazoa > Chordata > Lepidosauria > Squamata > Lacertidae > Podarcis > Podarcis melisellensis. The sequence goes on from NC_138543.1 coordinate 48,539,159, forward strand.
TACACAGCAATCACATCACCACATGCCAGAAGGATTAGCCTTCCCCACTGCATGTTCAGGCTGCATTTCCAACAACAAAGATCCAAGTAGGACCTGAAGCCTTGGATGCTTCCATGCATGATCACAGATACTTTAAGCTCCACACCAACCTTCATCACAGAGTTTATTCCTCTTCTGCCCAAGTCTAAAGTTGTCATTTATTTGTACTGAAAACATTACAGTGAATTAAAGTAAACAGGAAGAAAAGAAAAAGGTTACAATAACAAAATAGCAAAAGAATATAATTAAGGTTACAGAGCTATATACTGTAATATATATATGTAAATGGCTATACTTCTTGCTTCCCTAAAAAAAAATACGTCTAAACTTGAAGAAAAGTTGAAAAGGGTTCATTTGCTACATGAGCATCATAGAAAGAACTCTTCTCTTTGGACGCTGTCATATACTGGTTGTTGATGTCAACACTGCACTGCCTGCAAGTCTATAGATATTGGGGTGGTTAAGCAGGTTACTCATATAAATTCTGGAACAGATTTAGGGGGTTCTACCCAATCATTGTTTGCTGTGGCATGTGGGTCATGTGACTGATTCACCATGCACATAATCTACCAGTTCTGCACACTGCCAAAATTACAGTACCTTAATGTGGATACCATGAGCAAGGCATGGCCAACGGGAGGAAGAGATATATGGCAACCACGAATCTGTTGGTAGTACGAATCAGCCTCAGAATCAGTACTAATAGTTTGCAGTACCTTGCAGTATATAAAAAACCACTACATAGTAACCCTCACTATCAGAAATGCTTTTCAAAAATTATGTGATGCTGCAGTATTAAGAAGGGCATGAAAAATCCCAGAAGCCCTCATACATTTCCCCCCCGAGCCTTCTTTCTGTCTCCTTTGCTTCCTCTAGTTTGATCCCCCCCCCCGTTTCTCTTTGGTGCGCATATGCATAAACTTTTTTACTTAGCAGAATGTAGTTTCTTTGTTGAGGTCTTATGCATATTTATGTATTTGTAGGGTTGGAAGAGATTGAATTCTTAGAGCTTATGTTCAGGGAAGATTTCATCAATGATAGTTATTTCGGCAACAGCCTGCATGGGAGGATTATAACCGAAGAGCTGCATTTTGGGGAAGGAGTGCACCGAAAGGCTTTCCGAAGCAAAGTCATGCAAGGCTTAGTTCCCGTGTTCGGCCCCGGCCACCCCTGTGTTCTGAAAGTGCACAATGCCATTGCATATGGGACCAGGAACAACGATGAACTCATGAAAAAGAATTACAAATTGGCACTGCAGGTAAGTGCTTGCTGTACCCTTCTGTAATCAAGGCCTGTGGGGACATCCAAGCTTTCAAACTATGGCCACGGTTAACTGTGTTAATTGTTTCCTTTCTTGCCATGCCACTGGATTCTCTTTTATATAGGAATGTTATGTTCAGAACACGGCAAGAGAGTACGCCAAGATATATGCTGCGGAAACAAAACCTCTGGAGGGCTTTGGAGAGGTGCCTGAGTGAGTAACATTTAAAAAAAAATAAAATGTGTGTTGCAGCCGTAACAATGTTGTGATGGATGACATCCACACCTAGCGCCATGCATGCTGTTGGACACGAATGAGAATTAGAGTGAATCAGCCTCTCTTTCTTCTATTATTTCCTCTGCCTTGAATATTGGATTATGTAAGCCAGTGGTTTTCAACCAGTGTGCTGTGGCACCCTGGGGTGCCTTGAATGATAGTCAGGCGTGCCACAGGCAATACTGGCCTCTGTCTTTCTTTCCTTCCTTCCCTCCCTCCCTCTGATCCCTTCTCGCATCTCAGCCTCCCAAAGGCTTCTGTGGCTGTTTGTTGCAGCAGCCCTGGCTACAAGCTCTGCAGGCAAATGGCGCCTCTGGGGCTGGTCAGGGGGTGCTGGTTGCCAGGAGCTGAGGTGGCCTCAGAATAAGCAAGCAAGTGGGTGAGGGAGCCCAGCCAGCCAGTCCACCAGCCCTTGCTGTTGGGAGTGGACACGGGAGGGTGTTCAAAAAAGGATAAGAAGCTGCCAGCTTTGCAAGCAAGGGGTGACATAACTAGGTTCCTGGTCCCCACAGGGGCGCCACATTATAATGTAGTTGGTCAAGGGAGCCGCGGCCTCAAAAAGGTTGAAAACCTCTGGTGAAATCTCTTCAGGGCAGGGGATTGTCCTCTTATCCTTTTTTCATCATGCACACAAGAAACAAACAATGGGTAGCATTCAATTAATATTTATGCTAGCACAGAAATGAGCTCCAGTGCAATGGCTCTCCCCTCCCTCCCAATCCTCTACCTGTGCATGCCCTATGTCACCCCCAAATCTGCTCTGGAAGGTTGGTGGGGAGCTCCAGAACAGATGGGGGTGCATGGGGGGGGGTGAAGATTCAATTGTGCAAGAGAAAACTTTGCGTCAGCAGAACATTCTCCTTAGTGCAAAGCTGAACACAACCCAATGTATCTGAAGCACTTTGAGCACTCAAATGGCTGTTAATGCAAACTATTATAGTTATCATTATTATTATTTATTGTGGGGTGCCAGCTCAACACTTCACATTGGTAAGGAAACACCGTTTAAATGCTGTAATGGATGGCTGGACCAGCATGACCTCAGATCTTTTTCAAAGGATTTGCTGTTCCACTGTAGGATAGTCATATATAGCCACCTCCTGAAGTGATCGTTGAAATTCCTTCTTGTTCATGCATGACGTTGGGGATGAGTCTTACATATCCCTGAAATTTGTCATCTCTTTCAAGAGGATATAAGATACCTCCTTCAGATGCATCTGAATCATTTAAAAGTATCTTAGTGGGGGAGACATGTAATACATTGTGCAGGTTAACCTGAAATAAATTTGATAGGCACCTATCATGTGTGGCAGGACGGAGTCTCATAACACAAAGATGTGCTCTTCCAAGCCCACTTTTGCAGCATGTTTGTACTTCTGTCTCAGCAACAGCTACACTGACTTGGTCATGCCCACAGAATGTAAGATGGCAGAATCCCCAAGGGTGTGCTTTATGGGGAGCTGGGTTCAGGTACCAGGCCTGTTGGCAGACCAACTCTGCATTATAAAGATGTCTGCAAATGTGGCGTGAAGGCTGGCAACAACAACCCTGCCCTGTAGTTCCTGGAAGCAGCAGTCAGGTTGTGTATCCACAGCAGCAGCCAGAGGAGAATGCTAGGACGAGCGCAGAGAGAAGAAATGCCACGGTGCATCTGGAACAGCAAAACCAGACCCCTTCACCTGCCCCATCTGCAATAAAACATGTCATTCCTGTATTGGTCTCCACTGACACAGCAGGCATTGTAACTCTCCCAACGCTTTCCCTTTACCCTTGCATTCTTCCATTGTCTCTTGAGACAGACCGATGCCAACAATAATGCAAAGAAAGAGAGAGACAGTTTGTCCTGGTTGTGTGCATCAACCCTCTCTGTTCGGCAGGGCTGCTACTTCATTTCTAGATCTGCAGTAAAAAATATTGGTTCAAACAAGGTGAAAGTGCAGGGTTAAAAATAGAAGTCGCCTCTGGAAAATGTAAAGGGAAGATGCGAGCAGCACATCTGAGCACACTGTGCTGGGCCTGAGCTCTGGAGGCGATGATGGAATAGCTTTAGGGCTCTTATTTACACATCACAACAGCTGTACTCATATCTATGAAGGATTTTCCAAGCGGAAACCCAGCTCACAAACGCTGCGGTAATTTGCTAAAGAATCCTGTTCCAGCACTTCCTAAAAATGAGTCCCTCCTGACCTCTCCAAACACTTTGCTTCCTTGAGTCTGTTTCTTTATTTTTTAAAATCAAAGTTATCACAGACTATCTTTCTGAAGCTGAAAACTATATGTTACAAAGAACTAGGGGTGGATGGAATGGCTTTTATCTAGTTCATTTCTGTTTTTCATGTGTTGACTGGTAAGTTCTGTTCCATTTCCATGCAGAGGTGTTTTTTTAAAGGGAAAATCCACACAGATGTTGTTGTTTTAACTATAATCCTGAAGTTGCCCCCCATGCCCCTTTAGTGTTCCTTTTACACGTGTTGAAAATCTTACAGCAGTTCCCCCAGGAGTGACAGGATTTTATAATGTGCCATCGGTCTCAGAGAGAACATACAGAAAAAAAATACAGCAGTCTGCATGGACTTGTGAATGCAGCCTTAAGTGCTGCCTAGGATTATAATGTGTCATTGTCTTATTTATTGGTTTTCATTTTAGAATCATTCCTATTTTCCTTGTTCATCGGCCCAAGAACAACGTCCCTTATGCGACCGTGGAAGAGGAGCTAATTGGAGAATTCGTGAAATACTCCATCAGGGATGGAAAAGAAATAAACTTCCTGCGAAGAGACTCGGAAGCTGGCCAGAAATGCTGCACCTTTCAGCACTGGGTATACGAGAGAACCAGCGGCAGCTTGCTTGTAACAGACATGCAAGGTGAGCATCTCAACACTACATGTCCGTGTCTGATGTAAAGCTGATGGAAGTGTAGCAGCTGACAAGTGAACGATGAAGTCCCTGGTTCAAGCCTCACTTCAGTCAGAGGTTCACTGGCTGGCATCAGGCAAACCATTCATCTCACAGACAAAGCCCCGTCCCCATATCAGTATCAGTATCAGTAGGGCCATCCTCCCAACATTGGCGTCAATGGGAGAGTAGATTGGCAGTGGTTGCATAGCCACACTGGTGGGAGGGATAGATCTGCTCCACCTGTGTATCCATGCAGCTCAGACCTTGCCACTGCCCAGCCCTGTCCAAATAAGCTGCAGAAAGGCTGGTGTTGGGGAGGCCTCTCTGCAGTTCCACTCACCACCTGGGCTGCTACCTTGTAGTATGATGAAAATTTGGGGTGCACAAGCATGGAAGTGAACTCTTCCACCTTCAGGCATTCTTCCCAAAGCTTGAAATTCCATCTGGGTGTCAAAGAAGGGATAGAGCACTACATTCCTTTTTTGTTAGCCTGAAGCTACAAAGGAAGGAGCTTCCTCTGCTCTATGACCAGCACAGAAGCAGAGCAGGTTCCATTTGTGTGTGTTTTTTGTTTTGTTTTCTTGCTGTTCTGTATGGCAGGGAGGAGGCCCCCCTCAATGGCACTTAGAACAGTAACTAAGTTTAACCTGGAAGCTTCTATAAACGTCAGACATCATGTGACCCACGTGATTCGCAGCTTGGAAGTTTAGACAGCCCATCACGTTGGGAGTGGGAGTGGCCCAGGCTTTCAGGAATGTATATAAGCAGTTGCTTTGTCCCTGTTTACCAGTTATATAGTTCAATAAAGGTTCTTGCTGTGTCCTGCCTCCTGGGAACCCACCTACACTTCACCTTCCTGGTCGGGTTCACATGGAAGAACAAAGAGTTTAGTAACCCTCCCTCCCACAGTCTATTGTTGCAGTTGGTGCTCAGCTGGTTTTTCCTGTGACTCTTGCCCTGGGCCCAAGTTGGGTAGAGGTTTGTAAGCTGAAAGTGTGACTAACCCATGATCAGGTCACCCCTTCAGTAGCTGCTTCAGGCTGGATGCCTGCAGGTACAGTACATCACTGACTAAAGTAGAACTCCTGTCAAAAGATTTATGGATATTTCCTTTTCTCCAGCCTCCTCAAGGCTGCAGCGCTTTTTATTCAGAATGTGTTACCTTCTGTCAGAGGAAAGAAATGAATTATCTACCTGCTGTGGCAAGTATTCAGCTTCCACAATGGTGCTATATTCAACTAATATAACAAATGCAGCAAGAAATTCCTACATTTTCCCACTGCTGGTAACCGGTTTGAAAAGAGGATAGAAAGCATTATAGATTCTTTTTCAAAAAAGAAATGTGCAGTGTTCATTTCAGCTCATCTGTTACTCTTCACAAGGTCTTATTGTTAGGTTCAGACTTTGGCACACAAGCTCAGCTAGGTGTACTCCCAAGGGAAACAAGCCCTCTGCCAGCACAGCAGAAGTTTTACTGGTGCAGGCAGCAAGTGGGTTGTGCACAGTGGGCTGGGCTGAGAGCTCCTGCTTCAGTTCTTGACTGAGCTGCTCTCCTATGGCTACTGGCAGTGAATGGGCTGGCCTGGGAATGCCTGCACTCTCTCTTGTGTGCTCACAGAGCCCTTCTCACCCCTGGCACTGCTGAGTTGAAACCGCTGCCAGTGATTGGGCTTGGCTGGAACCACTTGCCCGCCCACATTCCCCCAACTGCAATGACTGGTCCACATTCAGCTGCAGTCCGTGTTGTGGCTGCTCTGAGATGGTTAAGTCCACAGTCTAAAGTTACCTAACTGCATTACTGAGTGTGTCTTGTACCAGTCACATTTTGGCAAAAAAGAGGTTTCAGCAATGCAATGTTGGGACTGCAGGATTTCAGTGCCTCTCTGCCTGTGAGCAGGCCTCACCCAGGTGCAATGAGCGCAATGGCTTGCGACCAACCAAATCAGCACAGTCCAACTTTTCATACCAAGTGGGCCACCAGAGTACTTCAACATGGAAAATGCAGCTGCACACTGCCTTGTCGTGTGAGGGTGGGGGAGCAAGGCCAAACTTTGATGCACATCCCCAGTCCATGTACTACCTTCCCATAGCCAGCTAAGTGAGGTGCTGGGCTTTGGGAAGGAGATGGGCGGGGGTCCTATATCCCTCCCAACTTCCTCCCCAAGCTGGGAAAGTGCTAACTAGGCTTTGGAAAGGAAGAGGAAGGGCTCTAGGACCCTGTCAGAGCCCTCATGCTTCCTTCCCAAAGGCCAGTGCCTCCTTACCCAGCTTGAGAAGGCAGTGTAAGGGCTGTGTGTCTCAAATGTTGCTGAGGGCCGCATGTGGCCTTCAAGCCACACATTGGGCCACTCTGAACTAAATCATTCCATGCATGGGACAACTTCTGTGATCGCAACAGAAGGAGGTGAAGTTCTGTGGAGCTCACTTGGCCATAACGATCATTGTGTGACCTTGGCTCGTTCCCTTGTGTCTTGCCATAGCTGTCAACTTTTCCCTTTTCTTGTGAGGAATCCTATTTGGAATAAGGGAATTTCCCTTTAAAAAAGGGGAAAGTTGACATCTATGTGTCTTACCCTCATCTAGGTATCTCACACAAAAAGAGGAAGGCAGAGAACCACACACCCCAGTCGAATCTCTTTGGAGGAAGGGCAGAGTAAAAACACAATAAATAAATACTCAGCTGCATTCCACCCTGTGAGTTGTGATCTTTGCAGATTCAGGATCCCCATTGCAGATCTTTATTGGGACACCAGAACCAAAGAGTGGAGGGTCGGATCCAAAAAGTCTGCCTGAGCTGAGGCAGCTCATCAAGAGGCACAGTAGTGGGGCAAGAGGTGTAGATAAGCCCTAAGAGGAAGAGATACTCCAGAGTAGACCTATATTCAGTGACAGTGCTGAATGAATAACCTTCCTTGGAGAAATGAAATATTTGTGACGGTATATACAGAGAGTGTGATGGATAGCATCTGTAATCACCAGTGAAGCCAATAAAAACTGCATTAATATATAAAGCTTTTCTATACTTGAAATACCCCTGTGTGATGCTGGCTTGCTGTTTTATTTTGTAGGTGTAGGAATGAAACTGACCGACGTTGGCATAGCAACACAGGCCAAAGGGTGAGTGAAGCAGCGCCATTTTTTAATGACCTGGTTTCCCCCCCCCCCCATTGTTGTTTCAGCCTTGTGATGTTGCAAACTTAATAGAGAAGGTTGCAGCACGCAGCATCCATTTTATGCCACATCTCTTAAAAGCAAAATGCATTTCAGTAGGGCTTTCTTGCTGACTTCTTCTGGTGGATAAAATGTTAATGGAGCCTTCCTTTTGAAAAGGCTCATTGGTTTGCTTCTGGGAGAGGGAGTGATAAACACACGGCAGACACCCTTGGTTGTCCACCACCCCCCATACAATATCATGTTCCACCTAACCCATCTGGAAACAAACCATCATTCTTCCTAACAGGTGTGTGTGTGTGTGTGTGTGTGTAGCAGCAGCCAAAGGATATAGTAGTATTATTCTGCTCAAATCCATTATCAGGGCTCACCAATGTAGAGCTCACAATATTAGAGTTAATATCAGTGCAGAGCTCACTGGTACAGAATGCCCAAACTCAGCTCTACTCACATACTTTATGCAGTTTTGCTGCGTTAGCCAGTACAGGGTGAATCAAGAGCTTCCTTGATAAAAGCATTAAGGGGGAAGCGACGGGCGAAGGTAACAAACTATTAAACCAAGAAATTCTATGAAAACGAATTGTGTGGGTGGGTTTTTTAAAAGACATTTTTATGAATTTAAACAAGAGTTGGCATGTTATGCTAAAGATTCAGAACCCTAGTTGCATGGGAAAATTCATTTCATCCTTTCCTTGCTTTGGTTACTCCTAAAAGACTTCATCAAAGTTTATGCATCTTCTATATGCTTCCAAGAGTCTGCTTAGGTTTAGCAATTTGCATACATGCTGTAAAAAAGTAAAATAGGGGACAAGATGTATTCAACATAAATTCTTCTAGATAAGAAAGGAGATAGGAAAGATATTTTTAAATGATCCATAGTGGCTATGAATATTTTCTTCAAGAAAAACTATCTGGGTACGGGGAGAATAAAATAATGTACTAGGAAAGAAAAAGGAAATGTTTACATTGCTGGAAGGAAACTGAAACAATGATGTAATGCAGTCTGCTTAGAATGGTCTGCTTTGTCTTTAAATACAAATTGCCCAGAGTACCATATCATGCAAAACACCGAGAATCACGATGCTAATTTGCAAGTGAAAGCAGAGGTGGGTGGATAAGAAAATTCAACCCATCAACTAGTAGTTAGAAACCAGTAGCCCCCTGAAATGCAAAACAACATGATTCCACAGAGGATCTTTCCATTTTCTTGCCTTCCTTCAACATGTACTTCTGCATTTTTTAAAAGAGTAATGGTGGACTAATGTGGTCTCTTGTTGGTTTGCTCGTTTGCTTATATATTTATTAGTGTTAGTTATTAGGATTTGTATTTATAGCCAGCTATTCATCAAATGGTCCCAGGGCAAGATACAAAAAGACATTTAAAATAAATAAAAAATGTGTAATTACAACCATAACATAAAAACCACAAAGCAACCAATTATCAGAATAACATAACTGCATCACGTAACTACAGTACACAGTAACGGAGGAGAAGGGAAGATAGCCATTCAACCAGAGACCTGAGTCCTTTCTGATGGTAGTGCAACCTCTTCCTTATGAGAGGATTACTCACTTAATGCCAGGGCTGGGCCAAGACATTTTGGCACCTGAGCAAGCGACAAAATGCCCCCCAGTGAAGAAGGGGTGTGTGAAGATCTACATCAGGAACAAGGGTGTGTGGAGACCAACAGTGTTTCCTATTTGCTGAGAGGCCACTGCAGAGGCAGCATTGCGGGGGGCGGGGCTGGTGGGACGAGGACAGATCCATCCTCCAATGAGTGTGCCGCAGCTGTCGCTGCCACCGTGGCAACAGCAGCACCAAGTGGTGCATTCCTTGGAAGCCAGATCTGCTGCCCCTGTGGATCCTGCCGCCTGAGGCAGTCGCCTCACCTTGTCTCATGGATGGGGCAGGTCTGCTTAATGCAGCAACTGTCCAAGACTTCAGGCAGAAGACCTTCTCAGTCTCACTTACTGAGAGCCACAGCACAACAGCACTCTGCCTACCTGTGATTCCCAGCAACTGGTATTGTAACTGGGAGCCATTGGCAGGCTTTGTGTTCCAATTGAGGGTTGTGATATATTTCAATACTGTTGTGACATTTTGATTTCTTTTTGGCCAACTTAACTTTATTATGAAAATTAAGTAGGTTATAAGTTGTTGGGGTTTTTATTTTTTAAAAAAATAGTAAGTAAACAAGGAAATTGGAAGTTCTCTAAAAAAAAAAACAACTTAATTCCTATCCCGGTGCATATTTTCCCCAGTATTGAATGTTTTTAATTCCTGCAGTCATTACCTTTTTTTCATCTGCCTTGTATTCTTGGTAGATTTTGAGTGGGGAGAAAAGATACTCTAATGTCTTGATGTAAGTTCGCAGGTTTATAAAATGCCATTAAGGCAAAGCACTTTGAATAATTCATGACCATTTATTTTCTTCCTTTTGACGATATACGTTTTTAATGAGCATACAATATGTGTTGCAGAAGATCGCACTGATTAATATTCTGCACAATATTTCCTGCAATGGCCAAATCCCATTAATCTTTTCCTAAGACAGCGAAAAGAATTATGGGAAGATACTACTTGACTGGGAAAGAATGCTGTTGGTTCTCAGCAATATTTTAGCCACAATTGTGTGTGTGTGTTTTAAAGAAAGTTTATGGCAGAATTCTTCACATCACAGGAATGCAAACTGTGTCCCAAACTGAACAGATGATGCATTCAAATTTAAACAGAGGGATTGCAAAAATACAAGTGAGATTTTGGCTTTGGCAAACTCCTCTGGTTTAAATATTGTTATTTATTTCATTTCCTATGTTGCATATATATAGCAATCAAAAACTACTACATGTTCATACAGTTGAACACCTTGCGAGTCGAATGTTTTGGCTCCTGAACGCCACAAATCCGGAAGTGAGTGTTCCAGTTTGAAAACGTTCTTTGGAACCTGAACATCCAATGTGACTTCCGTGGCTTCCGATTGGCTGCAGGAACTTCCTGCAGCCAATCGGAAGCCACACCTTGGTTTCCAAATGTTTTGGAAGTTGAATGGACTTCTGGAATGGATTCTGTTCGACTTCCGAGGCACCACTGTATATAAAAACATTTTTAATTCAATGCACATACTGACTAGGATAAAATTGTCTAAAGCTTACTGGTGTATATCTTGCACTGTGTATAAAAGCAACACAGATACCTTCATTTTTAGAGTCCACTTGGGAGCTTGGCTGTGGACCCTCCTATGAGGTGCACCTATGTGGGGATTCTCACAGTAAGCTCTGTGACACACCTCTGATTTCTAAATTGGTCTCAAGAGAAACAGACCTCCCTGAGGAGCTGAGTGCTATGCTAATTCACCTGTCCCAAATGAATACTGGATTTTGACGTTTACTGACTTGTGTGGAAAGAAGCTGTGGGGAATATCAGCCACAAGCACCCTTCTCTCCTAACTTATAAATTATCTCTCATATCATATTTAACAATGTCAAAGGAACCTACTATGCTGATGGTTCTCTCGCTGCTGGTAGCCCTTTGCAAACACCTCTTCTCCTGTCCCCGATGCCTTGAATAATGCTGGTGAGACAAATCCACAAATCCGTATATGAAAACACAACAGAAATTGAATGAAACCATTTTTTGAAGTAGCGATTTGGAAACCAAATAGCACCAAATTTGGTTGCAGATCTTGCAAGATGTGCTGGGGTTTTTTGATCAAACAGTTCCTTGCTTCAGCAGCTCTTGCAGGATGAAGTTGACTTTTAAAATAAAAAAAACTGGGGCTATTTGATTACTGTGTAATACTCAGCCAGCCTCTAGCAAGTACAGTGTTGAGCTTCTGGGGTTGTATTTTCATTTTGTGGCATGTCTCTTAAGATTAAGAGCATGGTACAGATGATGAGACTGTAGCCTTTGTTTATGCATCATGGCATGAACTTTGCAAAAGTCTGGCTTTTGGCCCATGCAGTCTCTCTCTTGATCCAGTCAACTGAGTCTGAATGGTGCTCATCTCTTGATTAGTGCAGGGTTGTACCTTGGGTTTGAGTCTGGGTTCTCCTGCATGTGAAACATGAACTTGTTCCAACTGGCTCCCCCTGCAACTCTTGTCCTCCTGGTGTCAGTGATTGAATCTTAGGGTTGTGGGAAATCAAATGTCCTATATGTCTGATACATGGCTGAGAGGGTAGGCAGCCACTCTGCTGAACTTGCAGTATAGAGTGTTTTGTCCAGGCATGCAAAAAGTGAGTGGGGCCATTTCCCCCATCTCCTGGGGGGTGGGGGAGGTTAAACCTCACATCTCCTGTTTCTAGACCAGAGCCACCAAAGGTAGCTGCTGATAATTGACATGTTTCTATGGCTGCCCTTGTTGCTTGTCTTGGCCTTTCCTTTTGACTGCTTGTGAAAAAAGTATTTTCCTTCCTGAATGGCCCTTGAACTCTGTTGCAAGAAGGACTATGTTGAGGGTGGGGAAGCATATGTGCTGGTGTGTGTGTGTGTGTGTGTTTATTATCCTATTATTGGCTCCCTCCTTGTGTGGGCAGGCATGTGGGCATCATTGCAAACACAGTTCCTGATTACTATTTATTAATTTGTGAATCACTTTCCCCATATGTCTCAATACTATTTATAAACACGCCATAAAATAAAGCTGCAAATACTGTTTAAAATAGTACACACAAAAAAACACAGTTGAGGGTAGGTTAAAAAACAGAACAAAATGAAGACCTAAAACAGAGACCTTTTCACCCCACTAGCAAAGCTTGCCAAAGCAAAAACGTCTCAGCAAGGATGCTGTTCCACAGAATTGGTAGGCAGACACTGAGGGAGTTCTGTTGTTTTTATGCTTCTGTCTGTCTGTCTGTCTGTCTGTCTGTCTCTCTCTCTCTCTCTCTATCTCTCTCTCGCTCTGTATTTTCTGGGTTGTGTCTTCTCCCCCTTCCGTCCATTCCACTGACCAGGGCTGGCCCTACCATTAGGCAGAGTGAGATGGCCGCCTCAGGCAGCAGGTGATGAGAGGCAGCTGTGATAGGCCTCTGGCTGTTGCTCCTGAGCCCCACATCCTCTTATGGTGAACAGAGCTGCATATGTTACGCAACTCCCTGTCCTGGGGCCCTAACCCATCCCACTGGAGAACACTATCCTGTCTCCTGTCTTGAAATAAGAATTAACCTGCCAGACCAGTTGGCTTCTGAACATGGAATGAAGAGGAGGCACCATCTTGATCTTCACCTCAGGCAGCACAGTGTCCTAAGATGGCCTTCCTGCTCGCATAGGAGCAGCATATACCTCTTCCTGGCCTGGCACCATTTGAGTAGTAGATTGCTCTGTTAATCCTTCTACTTGTGGTTTCCTCCCTCAGTTACTTACTTGAACGTTAATGAGTTTTATATTTTTATCATAACCCGCTTTCAGCCTTCACAGTAGATGATAGCAGTCGTAATCGTAATAGTAATGTCAGTTTCCCCTCACAATGTTCTCGTTACAGAGTAATGGTTGCAATATAGTTCCAACTCAGTAGAGGGCACACTTTACTCTCTCTGCGTCTCTCTCATACACACAACCTTTTTGAGAATCCCGTTCAGTCCTCTGGAGGAAGGGAGAATCTAAGCCAATGAAATTAGCCTTTGTTAATCAAATATTTAATCAAGCCCACTCTGCTAGGCCTAAACAAAAGGTAGGGTGTGGCCAGCAGACAGCTTTGCAAGTGCTAAAGCAAAACTTGGGCTGAATGTGAAAGGCTGGAAATGAGTAACATTTTCCTTTGCCAAAAAACAAAACAGAAACAGACACAAAGGGCTGGTGTTTCTGGCCACCCCTTTTTAACATGGTTACAGTGGCTTGGTGACTAAACCAATATGTGGGCCTGTGAGTTTCTGATATGGTTTTGGAGGAGCCATAGCCTCTCATCTTCTCACACGGGAGTCACTGCAGCATGACTCCATCTCACAACACCTATAGGTCTTGGCTCAACACATATTGCTGTCTGAGGTGAAGGACAAGACTACCTCTGCTGTTCTATATATAGTGGTTAACTGGGCCAGCATGGCACACACGACTCTGCCCTCCAGCACCTTGCACTAAGTCCTGCCTCCTGCACTGGCCATCAAAGGCAACTGCCTCAGTCTACCTAATGGTAGGGCTTGCCCTGAAATTTAATGTCGGAGGCCCAGGATACATGGGACAACTGCTGTGCAGTTTCTCTCATACCAGTGTTGCCCCTGTGGGAAACTGGTTTATCGCTGGCAGAGTGGCAGGAGGTTCCTTTCACATGGTCTGGGATCCTGACATTACCTTTATCATGTGGGAAGCTGCCACGTGGCTTCATTACCATGAGGTAATATGCGTTGGGGGCCGTAAATGTAAAAACCAAATGACGTTTGCCTGGGTTGGGCCAGGTTATGGCTAATTATTAGTGATGAGAGTCCAGGGGCCTCGCTGATGGTCCTTTGGCACCAGTAACTCCTATTTCTAATAGTTATGTAGAAGAAGGAGCCACCAACTCAGAAAAGTGGGTTGGGGGTAAATGGTCTCTTAGAAGCAGCTAAAAAAGACTAGATGGCAAAAACCTGGGGTAATAAACAGCTTATTTCAGCTGTTTGTCATAAAGGACCAAACATGGCTGCCCCTCTGGGAAAAACATGTTTTCCCCTGTAGAATTCCCTCTTGAGCAAGGGAACGCCATCAAGCTCTGTCCCTTCTATGAGGACTTGCTTTCTGATTCAAAGCAGCAAAAGACATGCACACCAGCTGCACCAGGCTTTGAGTGGATGGAGCATTATAAAATGGCGGGTGGGGAAGGTTCTTTAAAAATAGAAGCAGTGCTGGTTTTCCTCATGGCTGCTGATTCTAAGGGGGACTAAAGGGTCGACATAGGTTGGCGTGGGTGGGACTGATTGGGAATATGTGGGTTCCTCCTCCATCTCTAAGGTGGAGATGTCATGCCTCCATCATGACATAATATACAGCCATCATTACGCGTGACCACTGATAACCTTACCCTGCAGGAATGTGCCTAATCAACCTGGTTGATGGCCATCACTGTATCTTGTGGTAGCAATGCCCACAGATTTAACTGTGTGCTGAGTGAATAAGACATTCCTCTTCGTCCATCCTGAATATTACAACATTTGGCTTTGTTGGATGACCCTATTGGGTTCTAGCATTTTGAAGGGGGAGAGGAGAACCCTCTCTCCGTTTTCTCTGTATTGTGCTTAATTTTGTACACCTCTGCTGTGTTCTCCCTTAATCGCCTTTTTCCCTGAGCTATAAAGAAGCCAGACATTGCAACCATTTTTCGCAGAGGAGTGTTGCTCAAGCCCCTCGATCTATTTGATCACCCTCTTCTGCCCCATTTCCAGCTCTTGAAATAGCCTTTTTTGGGGGTTGTGGCTGTGCATTATGGACTCACGCGCTCTGGATGGGAGCGTCACAAAATGGTATAGGCTTTCAATCAGCACCAGTAATAGCTTCACATCAGTGTCATCATCGCTAAGATCATCACCAAACGTGTGTGGGTGTGCAAGAAAAGCAGCAGAGCCTATAAAATGCATTACGCTGAAGGTATGTTTGAAAAACATTAAGATCTGTGCAATCAGTCAAAGAGCCGTTTCCAATTCCAGGGTGGAATTACATGTTCCATCATGGTCTGGCATAAGGATGTGTTTCTAAGTGGCTTTTGACTGTGCAGGATTACAGATGCTCAGAAATCACGACTTTTGATGTTGAAGCCTTTCCAGTCGGCGTTCAAGAGAATGGAAGGGAGGCGTCTTCACTGCTTTTAAAATGTTAAAGTTGAAGAGGTTGTTTATTATAATTGGGGATGAGGTTGGAGGTAGAGGAATCCATGGGCACGCATGGGTATTTGCAGATCCCTTGTCACTGACACCTCCTAGGGTGAGCTGCATTCAAAATGACTGTTCAAAAAGGCTGTTCAAAAAGACAGGCCTGTCCTACCCGAGGAAATAAAACACGGGGACGGGTGGGAACTGTTAGCATTTTTATTAAAACCAGGCAGGCAGGCTGAACAGAGATGAGAATTCCTCGCAGTTGTTAACACCATAAAAAACCTGTAAGGATTATATGGCACCCTCAGTCATGATACAGCATAATATTTTATACAGTTCCCCTCATATCATTGTGCTGTTTCCCCTGATTCTGTCAGTTGAATGTCCCTGAACTGCCCCCCCCCAAAGGAAGGAAATAAAAAGGAGATAATCAAGGTGAGGTTTTCTAACCAGGGTTGAACTCTAGAAAGGAGCAGGCAGCGATTCTGCAGCATGATTCAGTTTGAACTGGGGGCTTTACAAATGCGCTTTTGATTTTCCAAACTGGGCTCCTTACGGAGGAATGGCAGGACATACCGGTAAATTGAATGTATAAATGAATGTTTAGCTCTTGTAAGGTATCTGTAAAGTTATTTATTTAAAGTTAAATACTGGTACAGGTATAAATAAATAAGTACTGCTTTTAATGAAAGGCAAACTATTATTCGTGGTTACCGTATGTGAGCAACAATCCCTCATGTTGTCTGTGCAGTTCTGCATAAGTACAGTGGGGGGGTGGGATCCTGAGATTCTTTTTCACCTTTCCTTCTTTTCAAAAGCAGAGGACACAATTTATCAAGTGTAAGTGCATGGAATCCTTTAATTTCAATGAAAGAATGAAGGTCATGTTTAAATCTCTCCCACTGGATTAATGTCTTTTGGAAGGCCGTCTTGAGAACTTCAGTACTTGCCATGCCTACTTTAGCACTTTGTCTACTCCCACTTTGACATACAGCCCTCCAAGGGTTGACCGTGGGTCAATGTGGCCCCTGGCGCTCCAAAAAGGTTAGCCACCTCTGCTATAGACGATGGTGCCAATTGTAATCTCCTTTACTACACGCCATTGTATTTTGCTAAGGCTAGATATTAAGCTGGTCGTTTTCATAGAATCATAGAATTGTAGAGCTGAAAGGGACACCGAGGGTCATCTAGTCCAACCCCCTGCAATTCAGGAATCTCAGCTAAAGCATCCATGACAGATGACCTTAGTTTAATATGGGTTGAGTGTGGGTTGAATGTTTTAGCAAGTCTTGCAATTGAGGTGTAGCCTATTTCTTTTGGAAACCAAAAAGTTTCAATCCTGTCTGTCTGTCTTCTTCTTCAGGTACAAAGGTTTCAAAGGTAACTGCTCCATCTCGTTTATCGAACAGTTCAAGGTCCTCCACCTATGTAATAAATACTGTGAGATGCTGGGACTGAAACCCCTTCAAGCCAGCGGTCAGAAGCAGAGGAAGCCAGCAGCCCCCAAAATCAAGGCACTGCCAAGCTCAAGTACTGTAAAGAAAACCGCGGTCAGCACACAGACTGCCAAGAGAACATAGGAACTTGTTTCCTCCCAAAAGAGACATTTTTCATTCTCATCTTTGTAGAATGGACCTCTCTAGAAATACACACTGTACTTTCTGGAACCGAACACTCCAGCAGTGGGGCTCTCTCAGAGCGTTCAACATTCTGCAAGAAGAAAGTGGATAGTCTAGGACACGCGAACGTTTGAAAAGATCAGCACCCCTAGTACCAAGCATAACCATTCGCATAGACTGCCTAAACGGACTGGGGGGACACGGTTATTGGCACAATCTCTCTTTTTGGAAGGCTGTGCAGGACTTAGGCCTTTTGGGAAAATTGCATTTTTAGTAGATTTCTTCCATATAACTCAGCTGCTAGGTAAGTATATAAATATATGTAGGACGTTTCAACCCACGTGAGGTAAAAGCTACACACTCCGGAATGCGTGAACCTGCTTCGCCTGCCTCTTTTTACTCAAATGAAGAACTGCTGTTTCTAGAAGTTTCCAAAAGCTGGCTTCTCAGACATGCATAACAAGCATATGAGGGATTCACCTGCGGGCCTTAGACATTTGGCTTGTTGGTTTTTTTTGCACTGGTTTTCAATATTATAAGTTATGTCAAAGATATAATGTAAAACAACACAGTGGCATTCACCAGGTGACCTGGGGACGGTGTGGAGCCCACAATGTCTTTATCCTTTAATCATACCCCTAATTTAGCCTTCCGCTGACTTTTGTATAGCAACACATCATGTTTCCTCTGCTAGATGATTTTAACCGTCTAATCTGTGGCTGTTATGAAGAAGTGTGGGAGAAAAAGAGAGAGAGAAATGGGCGTGGGAGTTGTGGGAGTGTGTGTGTGTGTCTGTGGGTGACGTCAGTGGTTAGAGAAGGCTTCCATGGTGCAGAGTAGAGAGTTATTGCTGTATTTGTGAGACTTATAACCGAAGAAATAAGAGCCATTTTAATCAGACTGAAGGTCTCAGTGCTGTGTCTTTCCCTAAGAATCCCCACCTCCAGGCTAGCAAATCGTATTCTGTGGTTTAGTGCCTTTAAACATGATTGAAGCTCGACTTGAACCTTGCAGGAAAGGGTGGGGACTGCCTGTTCAAAATAAGTGTGTGTGTGTGTGTGTGTGTAAGTGGATGTTCCAATTCTGACATCATTTTCTTTCATTGTATTTCAAAGTACGTAGATCTGCAGGAGTAATACATTTCATTATACCTGAAGCCCCATTGAGATATTTCCTATGTTTCACTCACCCACCGACAGTTTCCAGGTCAATACCACTGTACTAGAATAATGGTTTTGTTTCCTAATTATTTGCACAGTAATAATAATGCTTGTTATACTCCATGCATTTTTTCCTCCAATTAAATTCCTACTGAAACAAGATTTAGCATTGTGAACATGTTGATAATTTGCCTAATGCTGTTAAGGAGTGTACCAACCATTTCCAGAAACACCCTCCCCTCCCCAGTTAATGACAACCAATTCATCAGCAGTTTTTTCCTGTTAAAGGCCTGGCTCATGTTCATAGGAAACTTTGAAGTCCAAAGGTGAGGAACCTCTACCTCACAGGCCACAATTAGTGTCATAAGCACCACGCTCTAACCAGCTGAGCTTGACCCACCAGAGGTTCACATTTGGCCTGTGAGGCCATTTTCCTGAAACCACACCCACCTTCCCATCATATGTGAAGTCAGGTGTGAGGCAGGTGTAGATGCAGCTACCTGTGCACAATAGGGAAACAGCGCGTTCCCAGCTGTGCATTAGGAAGGGAAGGCAGGCTTTGACTCTACCACCTGTCAAATTTGGGCCATGAGGCTAGGATCTGATAAAGGTCTGGCCTACAAAGCCCCACCTCTGCTTTAAATGTCCTTGAAAGCATTGACTTCTCTTGATAGCTCAGTTGGTATAGCATGGGGCTCTTAATCTCAGGGTTATGGGTTTGAGTCCGACGTTGGGCAATTTCAGAGAGTTGGGCTAGAGGACCCACGTGGTCCCTTCTATGATACTATGAGTATGTCATCCTATTGTATATGTGTCAAACAAGTCTGGAGGGTTGTATTAATGGAGTTGTGCCACAAAGGCATTATCTGTGGAACATGTGCTCATCTTTTTGTCCCACACTTATATCTGAAATGGGATGCGGGTGGCGCTGTGGGTTAAACCACAGAGCCTAGGGCTTGCAAATCAGAAGGTCGGCGGTTCGAATCCCCGTGATGGGGTGGGCTCCCGTTGCTCAGTCCCTGCTCCTGCCAACCTAGCAGTTTGAAAGCATGAAGTGCAAGTAGATAAATAGGTACCACTTCGGTGGGAAGGTAAACGGCGTTTTCAAGCGCTGCTCTGGTTCGCCAGAAGCGACTTAGTCATGCTGGCCACATGACCCGGAAGCTGTATGCCCGCTCCCTCGGCCAGTAAAGCGAGATGAGTGCTGCAACCCCAAAGTCATCTGTGACTGGACCTAACGGTCAGGGGTCCCTTTATCTTTGCCTTTGTACCTGAAACAGGTATTGCAGGTTCTTGAATTAGTACATGAGCCCCAAACTGGTTTACTAGGGATGGCAGTAAGATGCATATGCACCTCAAAGGAAACCGGTCCTATTTCTTATGTCTTCAGCTCTGAAATAGCTACTGCAAGTTGTGCCAACTTCAAACCTGACATAATAGCTCATCTTGACAGGATAACAAGTAAGCAGCATGTGCAATATGTTTCTATGGGATCCCAGTATTGGCACATCTCTATTCAAATTTTGCTACAAACGCATTTGTTCAGAAACAAAATATGACCTGCAAAATGCATTAAAGTAATGTGAGCATCAATTCATAAAAATGGAATTAATCATAATTATTAATTCAGTTGAGGGCCAGCCTGCTGTTGTGATTTGAGACCAAAACTAGGTTCCCCATCCCTGCTCTAAGCAAGCAGCTCCTTTTAAAATCCATATGAATATTGTTCCACATGCAGCTCTAAATGCACTGTTGACCTTGCACCCTATGCATAGAGGCAATTTGGTTCTTTTTTGTTAGAAGAGCTTTGTATGGCTATAAGCAGCGGTTGGAAAGGACCTTCAAGATCGCTAATCCAGCGCTCTGCACTGAAATAGGATACATCACAGTGCACTAATTATCCCTGCCAGATGTGCTAAAATATACACAAATAATTTCTGTTTCAGATTCCTGTTTGTGCCTTTCAGCTGGTCCCTGTTGCCATCTAACTGAAAAGGATAATTTGCTGGGACAGAATTTTAAGAGAGGAAGCCTCAGTGGGAGGTGTGGGTCAGCTGCAGAACAAGTTTGATTCATTAATCAAAATCTTAGCAAGTGTCTTTATCGACAAGTGCTGCAATCAGTTGCCATGACAATAGGCAGCACCATAGCCATTTCCCAGGCAGGATAATAATAATAAAAAAACAGCTGTGAGGGCTCATCAACCTGGTTCAGAACGTCTTGGCATTTGAGGGAGTCACATCAATTTCATGCAAACTTCCCAAACCAAAGGATGTTTCTTTCTTTTTTCTTTCTTTTAAAAAGGATCCCCCTAGTTCAATGTTATTTTATCTAGTCTCCACAAAGTATTCGTTTTATTTCATAAAACGTATATGCCACTCGATTGTAAACAAAAACAAAAAAACAAAGTTATAATGAAATTATCATTTAAAACACACTTTAAAACAACTGTGTAAAGCTTTGAAAAGTAATTAAAATCAAGCATAAGCTAAAACCCAGATTAAAACAGCACACTATATATTTGGATAGGCTTTCCTAAGCAAATCAATTTTTTAGCATGCACCAAAAAGTGTACAGCAAAGGTACTTTTTTGTCAATCAGCAGGGAGTTCCAAAGTCTGGGGGCTCCCACAAAAAACAAAACAAAACAAAAAAACAGTTTCTTTCAAATGCAGAACAAGTATTATGTGGCACCTGTAACATTTGCCAGTTCTGCAGATCAAAGTGCTTTAGTGGGCATATATGGGGTAAGGTGATTTTGCAGGTAAACTGGTCCCAAACTGTAATGGGTTTCATGTGACCTCCCCAGGGCACAAGCCTGAACAGTGTGTATGGAGGTTCTGGGCTACCCAGACAACAAGACCCCCCTCTCAGCCTTGCTGGTGTGGTGCAAAGGAAAGCAGAGCAATACGTTTGGCACCAGCTTGACTGCAGGTGTTCCTGGAAAGAGGCATACAAGGTGCTATCCAACCGTCTTAGGGACTCCAATCCAGATTTGTAGGGTTTACTCCTTAGCCTCTTCTGCATCTGAAGATATCCTGCAAGGCAGTGGAGATTTAGGATAAGGTTACCGGACATCTCCGTTTCCCGGGGACAGTCCCCGGATTTACAAATCAGTCCCTTGACAAAATCCTATCATTCCTATTGAAGTTGAAAAGTGGATTCATTGGGGAAAAAAATCTGGTAACCTTAATTTAGGATGAGTTTCCCCTCTCCTAGATGGACTCCCTTCCCAGGTTGACGGGCCCCATCTGCCCCTCACTTCCCTCTAAAGCACATGCAGAAACCGCCTTCTTGACTATTGGAACCACTATTGATCTTGTCCCTTCAATCTGCCAGAGCCTGTCTTCGCATGCAGGGGAAGTCCCTGACTCACTGAGGGTTTGAGACCCATCAGCTAACCTCACCTGGTCTAGTTGGCCAGTCAAAGCCATTCCTGGGGTGTGGCCACTGTTGCACGCTGACAGCTTCTAGGAGCCACAGGTGAGAGCTGGGTGCAAGGAAGCAATTGTGGATGGAGGAGCATGAAGTGTCCCCCACCAAAGGTGCAACCCCAGATTTCATGGAGGAAATCCTTGCCCTTGAAGCAAATCAGCCACCATAGCAGGTCTCTGAACAAAGGTGTTATATGCTGACAAGGTCTCACTGTCAGCAATTCAATCCCACATGATACTCTGGACTGCCCTGAGGATCTCTGGGAGATACGTGGTGGGAAAATTTACTCAGCTGACTCATATTTCCTTTTTCTTTGACACTAGAGAAAGTCTCCTGCAGCACAACCCCTTTGCATTTAACATTGCAACCTTATTGGTACAACAAAAATGCTTTTAAACAAAACAGAACAACAGCATTTAAATATTTCTCAAGTATGTATAGCTGGTTAGATCTCTACATAGAGCAGCGCGGTCTACGCCCCCCCAACTAAGGCAAGCCCAAAACATGGGCCATGCAAGAAACAGAGGCAGAAGGTAAGCACAAAAGACACAGATAAGTTGCCAAGATCAAAGAGGGGGGAAATCAGTTAAAAATGTTAGAAAGAGTATGAATTAATTTTGGTTAAAAATCAATGGCGGTGAAGCAGGACAAATATTGGGGAGAAGAGCATTCCTGTGATAAAGTGCCACAGTGACAAATGGGAAGGAATCAAGATAAGTCAGGGTTTAAATGAAAAGATTAGAGCCAGCGGAGAGGATGAAGGAGAAACAGGGATGAGAAAGGGGAGAGATTGAGAAGTAATGATGAAATGGGCCATAGACTTTGGGTATGATATCCAGTATGAATCTTGGTCAAAATTATGGAATCAGAATTTAAAATTTATAGCATGTATGGCCTTAAAAGAAAATGTAATGAAAATGATGTATTGGTGGTACTTGACTCCAGTAAAATTGCCAAAATGTATAGGATGAAAAATAAATTATGTTGGAAATGTAATGAAAAGGGTGGAGATGTTTAACATATGTGATAGACTTGTGATAAGGTGATTTTTTTGGGGGAAATGGTCTATAATGAACTAAAAAAAATGTTTAAATATCTTCCTCCCCAAAAAACAGAAGCGTTTTTGCTTGGGTTGATGGGAGAAGAGATTACAAAAGTAGACCAAAGACTATTTATATATGCCACCACTGCAGCAAGAATTTTGTTAGCTCGAAGGTGTAAATTACAAGAATTACCAATGATTGAGGAGTGGCAGATGAAGATGATGGACTATATGGAGCTAGCCAAACTGACTGTGAGGATCTGGAACCAAAGTGACCAGAAATTCCAGAGAGATTGGAGTAAATTTATTGAATATTTAAGGGATCGTTGCAAAAATGTGAAGACACTAGCAGGACTGATATTAACCCTGAACACAATATAAAAATGCTATCTGACCATGGATAAATAGAAGGATTTGATATGTATTGAAGGACAGAAACTGACAGTAGAAATGCATATGTCATTTATTAAGAAATTGGAAACCAGCTGAAGGGAGGGAGGGAAAGTCACGAGCTCGGCGGAGCAAATGTTTCAGAATGGTTATTATAATGTTGTAATATTTTATGTTTTTAAATGAAAATAATAAAAATTATATTATAAAAAAGAGGAAGGGGAAAGATTGGGAAATTTAAGATAAAGAGAAGACATGATAGATGGAAAGACAACTAGAAAAGAAGAAACTGGGAGATGAGAAAAAGAGTTCAGCCCATGGAGCAGCTTTTATGGAAGCAAAAGCATGAAATGGCAAGACAAAGATTGGACATAAGGGCGATGTTGCCAGAGATAAAGGACCGTATTTTAGATCCTGGAAGCAGATGGTTGTCTCCCCCCCCTCCCCCCGATCAAATATGGTGTGATGGAAGGATGATTGCCAGTGGTGTATAAACAAGTAAACGCTCATCATATGACTGTCTCTGTAGCATTTGTAGACCTGGGTAGTACTTCAAAAACTTGCAAATGTTATTGGGCCAGAGATGAAAGGAGACAAACAGAACAAAGCAGCAGATTCTCTGGGCATTTTTTTAATGGAACAAATTCATAACACCGTAAGAGCAGCCTGACGGATCCGATCAATGGCCTGTCTAGTCCAGCATCTTCTTGCAGTGGCCAACCAGATGCCTTTGGGAAACTTGCAAGCAGGACCTGAGAAGAAGAAGGAGGAGGAGGAGGAGGAGTTTGGATTTGATATCCCGTTTTATCACTACCCTAAGGAGTCTCAAGCGGGACGTGGGTGGCGCAGTGGCTTAAACCACAGAGCCTAGGACTTGCCGATCAGAAGGTCAGTGGTTTGAATCCCCGCGACGGGGTGAGCTTCCGTTGCTCGGTCCCTGCTCCGGCCCACCTAGCAGTTCGAAAGCACGTCAAAGTGCAAGTAGCTAAATAGGTACCACTCCGGCGGGAAAGTAAACGGCGTTTCCGTGCGCTGCTCTGGTTCACCAGAAGCGGCTTAGTCATGCTGGCCACATGACCCGGAAGCTGTACGCCGGCTCCCTCAGCCAATAAAGCAAGATGAGCGCCGCCACCCCAGAGTCGGTCACGACTGGACCTAATGGTCAGGGTCCCTTTACCTTTACGTAAGGAGTCTCAAAGCGGCTAACAATCTCCTTTCCCTTCCTCCCCCACAACAAACACTCTGTGAGGTGAGTGGCTGAGAGACTTCAGAGAAGTGTGACTAGCCCAAGGTCACCCAGCAACTGCATGTGGAGGAGCGGGGAATCAAACCCGGTTCACCAGATTACGAGTCTACCGCTCTTAACCACTACACCACACCACACAAGAGCATTCTCCCCTCCTGTGATTTCCAGCAACTGGTGTTCAGAAACATGACAGCCTCCTACTATGGAGACAAGAGAATAGCCATCATGGCTAGTAGCCATTGATAGCTTTCTCCTCCACAAGTTTTTCTCATCCTCTTTTGAAGCCTCCCGAGTTCGCACTAAATGCACAGATGATTTATTTAAAGCAGAAACGCTCCAATAGCTTCTCTGAGTCCAAAGAGAAAATTGGACAATTCTGGCTTGCAAACGTTTTAGTCATCCTGTCCAAACGTTCCTCTAATCTGTCAAGGCACTGGACAATGCAGGGTTGCTTCTGTGCAAACTTTTGTCTCCATGCCAAAGGGCAACTGCAGCAAATGGCAGATTGAAGGACGTAGCCCTACAATAGGAACGAATAATAGATGTACAAAAAAAGACATCCCCCTTCCTTTTTTAATCAACCTTACATGCACATATGTAGAGTTTCCAATACAAAACATAATAAGAGCTCAGAAATATTATTCAGCTCCCCCAGCAAGCTGAATTTTGGAAAACTCGGGACAGGCAACAGTAAGTATTTCATTTAATTTAATTATTCAATTCAATTCAATTCAATTCAATTATACTTTTAGGTGTGAATTGCTATCATTGCCCATCTTATGGGTTTTACAATTATCACACACCACTTCAAATTCCAGATTGGGTGGCGAGTATGTACAGTATGTGTACAATTTAAAGAAATAAAAAATTAAAACACAGAGTCAGTGCAGAGCGTCAGTGCTGCAAGTTCAATGGAAGCAATATTAGTGCTCTATTCTGCTTTGATCAGACCACACCTGGAAAACTGTGTCCAGTTTTGGGCACCACCATTTAAGAAGGATGTTGACAAGCTGGAATGTGTGCAGAGAAGGGCAAGCAAGATGATCAAGGATCTGGAAATGAAGCCTTATGAGGAACGTTCAAAGGAGCTGGGTATATTTAGCCTAGAAAAGAGGAGACTGAGAAGAGATATGATAGCCATCTTCAAATATCTCAAGGGCTGTCACACGGAAGAGGAAACAAGCATGTTTTCTCCT
This sequence comes from Podarcis melisellensis, assembly GCF_964234715.1. NCBI lineage: Eukaryota > Metazoa > Chordata > Lepidosauria > Squamata > Lacertidae > Podarcis > Podarcis melisellensis. Next base: position 48,564,669 of record NC_138543.1, read on the forward strand.
GCTCCGGAGGATCGGACTCAAACCAATGGATTCAAGTAACAAGAAAGGAGATTCCGACTAAACATCAGGAAGAACTTTCTGACAGTAAGAGCTGTTTGACTGTTGGTCTCCCATGAGAGGTGGTGGACTCTCATTTCATGGAGGTTGGATGGTCAGCTGTCACAGATGCTTTAGTGTGAGAGCCAGTGTGGTGTAGTGGTTAAGAGCGGTAGTCTCGTAATCTGGGGAACCGGGTTTGCTTCTCCGCTCCTCCACATGCAGCTGCTGGGTGACCTTGGGCCAGTCACACTTCTTTGAAGTCTCTCAGCCCCACTCACCTCACAGAGTGTTTGTTGTGGGGGAGGAAGGGAAAGGAGAATGTTAGCCGCTTTGAGACTCCTGAAGGGGAGTGAAAGGCGGGATATCAAATCCAAACTCTTCTTCTTCTTCTAGTTGAGATTCCCGCATTGCAGGGGTTTGGACTAGACCCTTGGGGTCTCTTCCAACTCTACAATAAGAAGGAAAATGCACTTACCTACCTATGAATTGGCTGGTTGGAATGCAGCTAAAAACAACAGAGATATCTCTCAATAGCAGGCTTCCTCCAGGACGTGTTGTGACTGCCATGCACATTTGTTAAATGTTGTATTTGGATGTACCGGGTTGTTGTTTTGAAACATGAGATGGCAGCATTATGGAACATAATGGCTACCCCCAGCTTAGAGCAGGACAGCAATTATGGTGTCCTGCTCAATTGACCAAATTTGGAAGCACCCGTTCAGCATTTGCAAAGCTCCAATTAAAAAGTTCAGGGTTCCTTGCCTTTTGTTTTTGCTGCTGAAATTTGAGTTTGGGCACACACAACGCACCTCCAGCAATACATGCCCACCTGATGCAAGTCCACACCAACCTCTCGTCATTTGACTCGTTCTGCAAGCTCTAAAAGGTTGCTGGGGTTGCAGTCTTGATGTTCCTCCCATTAGCTTTTGTGAAAGGGGCCGTTTTGAAAAGCACACCCTAAATTACCTGCAGCTACGGTGATTAAAGCTTTTAGATACTTTGTTCCTTGTACGTACAATAATGTGGGCGTGCAACTTATGGTGATTGGAGGGCCTTATAGGTGACAGTAAGAGAATACTCACTGCTTTTGCAAATCTTACTCCCAACCTGCCTGTTCGCTGCTGAATGAAAGAAATAATTACTGAGCAAAATCAACTAAGGATGCTTGCATTTAGTACCTTGAACTGGGTAGTTCTAAACAATCCAGGACAAAAAAGTAGGGGAAAGCATTTGTTGTTCAGTGTGAGCCACAAAACCTTGGATGGATCCTGTTTTCAGCACTTGGGTTTATTCTACATACCTAGAAATTATTAATGAGTATGCCTCAGCAGTGTGCAGCTAGGAAAGTTTATTTTATTTTAAAATCCAAACATCTACCATTATCATGTAAATAATGCAATACATTTTGAATTTTTTCAAAAATATATATGGGTGGGTGGATGCCAAAGGAAATATATTTCCATACATACACATGGATATGGGCAGAGATATGTATAAAGAAAGAAGAAAAGAACATATATAATAAAATTCAGTAAGAAAATAATCTAATTAACACTGATATTGAATTAACACAAAAAGTGTAAATAAATTAATTAATGAAGAGATGACAAAAATGGAGGGGTGAGGGAGTATTTATCTGATAATTGTTCTGCTTGTTGATCCCACCTTAATGATGTACAGTGGTACCTCGGGTTACATACGCTTCAGGTTACATAAGCTTCAAGTTGCACACTCCGCTAACCCAGAAATAGTGCTTCAGGTTAAGAACTTTGCTTCAGGATAAGAACAGAAATCGTGCTCCGGCGGCATCAGGAGGCCCCATTAACTAAAGTGGTGCTTCAGGTTAAGAACAGTTTCAGGTTAAGAATGGATCTCCGGAATGAATTAAGTACTTAACCCGAGGTACCACTGTACAATGTTCCCAGTAATATTATAAAATTTTAGAGTTGTAAGGGATCCCAAAGGTCATCTAGTCCAACTTCCTGCATTGCAGGAATCACATCTGACTAACGGCCAATATACAATATACAAGCAATATCCATAGAAATAAAAATACAACCTGAAACCACTAAAACAATTATATAAAAATATACAAAAAGCAAATCGAATATGTACCATAATGAACCAGGACAAAAAAATAATAATGACTCTTGAGGGTAAGCATTATAAATATGACATGGTACACCGTGCAAATGTGTTCATTTTGCAAATTGCAGACTTTGTCACCCAAAGAGTTCTGCCCTGTAACCTATCAGTCTTTGCTTCTGGAAACTTCTCGGCACCTAAGCCTTCTAGTACATGGCTGTGTTTAATGTGTGTGCATTTGTGTTACGTGTGTGTTGTAAAATGTATGTGGGGTGTGTATCAGAAGTTTGAGGGTTATTTTCCTTGGCGACATATACAGACTCTACTGAATGGCAAGTAGACATATTCCTGTTGTTATAGCAACCAATTAGTATGCATGCCTGTTTAGGAAATATGTGGATTTGAAAATTGGAGACTGGATTTCAAATTGGCCTTCTTTCTTGGTTTTGAAATCAGTTTCTTGCTTCAGTCGCTCCACCATGATGACCAAGAGTAGCTTACTGACCACTGAGTAGGCCGGATTTTCTGGATCTCTTACGTTAGATCTATTCTAGGCATCTGTATTACTTGAGGAATAAGGCTCTGAGATTCCAGTTCTCATTCATTGTCATCCCAAAAAGCTATGGGGAAATATATAGGGCTCCAGTCTCCCCAAGTGCAGCAAAGGCAACTATAGGACAGATGGCATTCCTGGCAGTGCTGATTTTCATCCTAGGCTCAAGGCCAGATCCATTTTATATTATTTTTTTAAGGGAAGAAGCATTGGCTCTGTGGACATCCTTTTCGGGAAGGACTTGAGGGAAGTCAATTAAACAAAACAACACTTCTGAAATTGCACACGAGACAGGCAGTGGGGTGTTGACAAAACTGCCAACAGTAATGTATTAATGGCGGCCGGACCTGGAGTCTCAAGTGCAAAATAAAGGAAAGTATACGCAGCAACTATAATTAAAATGAATACATGTGGTAAATTTTGCAGGAGCAATGCCTGACTGAGAGCAGGCAGGAATCTCTTCTCTTGCCCATGTGGCTTTTTGTCTGAATTGGCAAATGCATTATTTCAAAGCTTCTAAAGTCTTCTGCTGTCAATGAACTTTCCCCACACACATTAATGTTAATTGCAAGGGGTTTTGGAGGGTTATTCTTGTGGGATAACCAGCCTCATATAACCAACATGCTTAGGCCCAATTAATGCATGAAGGGGTTAATACCATAGCTTAGGTTTCCTGCCAGGCTTCCTGCTATGTCACTTCCTCTTACCTTGGGAGGAAATAGCTAATCAAGCCTAATGCTTCCCCTCTCAGTCTACCTGAGAAACTCAGCGAGTGAAGAGGTCTGAGCTGATTGCTCTAGCTCAGCCACATGACTTTCACCGGCCAATAATCTAGGAACTTCTGCCATTTTGTAACAAAGCTGAGTTTTTCTGCTTGTGCACGTTTTCTGACTGATGTATCAAAAAGCACATTAATCTGAGCCTTGAAGATTTTGTAAGTAGTCCATTTTTTTAAAATTTACCAAATGTGAGGTCTTTTCCTATGCTGGAGGAAGCGGGGAACCTTGGAAAGGCCTGTTTTAAAAGTTTAACAGCCTATATGTCCATGCTTTGCTTTGCTGCATTTTTTGTGACTTTAAATCTCTGCTGGGGTTCCCTCACCAAACAGTACTAGCCCCAAACTTGGATCTTGCCCATCTGGGAATTCTCTCTCTCTCTCTCTCTCTCTCTCTCTCTCTCTCTCTCTCTCTCTCTCTGTGTGTGTGTGTGTGTGTGTGTACACACACACACTGCATCAACAATTCTAGGGCACACTTAAGCTCATTCAAGGTCTGTCAAGCCTACTTGTTACCCATGCAAACCACAAATGCCTCCATTTTCTCTGTGACTGCTTATTGCCAAAGACAGTAATGGAAATGTTTTTATGATCATCCTCTGATTTGCCCAGAGGAACCCCTGACTACCCCCCAAGAAACCCCCAGGTCCTAAAAACAGGGTAGCCACCAATGGTATTCCATCCACTGGCATCCATTAAAGGAACAATTAGAAAAGTATTTTTTAATTATTCATCTTCTGCTGCAGCTGCCCCATGTTATGAATTCTGCTTGGGGGGCGGCAGTGGTTAACCCCTTAGATAGAATAAATATCAGGGGAAAGGGCTGAAGGCGGAAGAGGTGTTTTGGTTTTATGATAAAGATGGTCTTCTACAATAGACGAGTATAGGACCATCACTTTCTGCACTTCCTAGTCTGGTCCAGGTGTTTTGGCAAGCTCAGGGTTGGAGGACTTCAAACTACCCCACCTCTTAGTGAAAAATACAGTGGTACTTCTGCTTACATACTTAATTCGTTCCAGAGGTCTGTTCTTAACCTGAAACTGTTCTTAACCTGAAGCACCACTTTAGCCAATGGAGCCTCCTACTGCCGCTGCGCCTCCGCTGCGCAATTCCTGTTCTCATCCTGAAGCAAAGTTCTTAACCTGAGGTACTATTTCTGGGTTAGCGGAGTTTGTAACCTGAAGCGTATGTAACCCGAAGCGCCTGTAACCTGAAGCGTCTGTAACCCAAGGTACCTCATCTTTCTCCTGCTTTGAAATCTGATCTCCTGATTTTTTTTTGTTCTGCCCAACTTCATGTTCAGTATGGATTCCTATTTCCTAAACATGTTTTTGAAGGCTATGGTAAACTTGTCATGTGAGCTAAGCTTCGTTGGATTCACAACTGTTTCTCTGGAAGCTTCTTGAGGGGGATATGTTGTGGTGAACCAGATATTGCACACACCAGCACAGTTGGCCATCCATGAGACAGTGAGAGAAAAATGAATGGATGTTAGGGGTCATCCTCTCATGCTTTGAAGGCTAAGGGGATGTGTCTGTACCGTATCTTTAAACCAGGCATCCCCAAACTCGGCCCTCCAGATGGTTCGGGACTACAATTCCCATCATCCCTGACCACTGGTCCTGTTAGCTAGGGATGATGGGAGTTGTAGTCCCAAAAAACATTTGGAGGGCCGAGTTTGGGGATGCCTGCTTTTCTGGTGTGGCCATGAGCATTGCCTTGATTTCACAGTGCCTGCCTGAAAACCATAGTGAAGCTGCTCCCAATATATTGGAGGTGGAAGAGAGAGAGAGAAGGAGAGAGAGAGAGAGATGCCTAGCTGAGAACTTTAAAACAGCTACAGCCTACAATATTGTCATAACAGATACAGTGGTACCTCGGGTTACAAACACCTCAGGTTACAAACACTTCGGGTTACAGACTCTGATAACCTGCAAGTAGTACCTCGGGTTAAGAATTTTACCTCAGGATGAGAACAGAAATTTCGCACCGGTAATGCGGCGGCAGTGGGAGGGCCCATTAGCTAAAGTGGTACCTCAGGTTAAGAACGGACCTCCGGCACGAATTCAGTTCGTAACCCGAGGTACCACTGTAATAAGAAGGGTTGGAATGTGTTTGCTTTGGCAGAATTTCAGAATGAATGCACACCAATATTTTGATATCTATGCTGAGGACTGATTCACACAATACTGTATATATTTTGGGTGTATAGCTAAGATGTCTGAAACTAGGGACAGGGAAGCTGTAGTCCTGCAAATGTTACTGGACAACAACCCCCATGATTCCCAACCACAGGGCACAAGCCCCCCCCCCCCCTGCTTTAAGCATACATCTGAAAAAGGAAAAACGAAAGACTACATGTCAGTAGTGTACACATTTATCATACAGGTACATGAATCACAGAGCTAACATTGACTGCAAGTGCTGTTTAGGGTACGCTCAGTGGCAAACCCGGTTTTGCTGCTGCATGATGTGTGAAACACCCTGTTTTTACTTTCGTCATGGATCACAAAGTAGAGCAGGGTGATGGATGCTTTGCAGGGAAGAAGTATTAACCTCTGACTCCCTTTCTGGCATAAGTTGTCTATGCATTGTGCTTCAAATACTTCACATTGATTTCAGTGACATATACACACCTATGGAATATTTATATAGCAATTATGAACAAGGATCATGGTTGCTTTTCTGCCAAGCCCCACAACGATGTGGCAATAATACCGCTCAGCATTTGACTAAATGATGACTTGTATACACAGCTGAGCTGTACACAGCTGAGCGCCAAAAATGGAATTATGCCTCCATTCTCAGGCTCATTTGTCAAACGTCAATACAACAATGGAGCTCCTGTTCAAGACTGAAATAGCTATAACTATTAACTTGTTAATAAGTGAAATAAACACTTACAGTGTTACTTTGGGGAGCGAAAATGAAAGAAAGACAGTTGTGTAGGCCGTTTGTTATAATGTAGGAATAAATGTACATAATCACTTGTGCTTGATCACTAAAATATCTCCCCATCCCATGAACACAAACATGAGTCATACACATCTCTGCAAAGCAACTGGGATCACAATGTGTACTTTTGGGAAAGCAGATCGTATTATTTACTGCATGAGATTTTGGCACCGCAAAATATATTGCTCCAATAATTCTCTTCCTTTTCCTTCCCTCTGCTGAACCCGATGGCTTATCTAACAGTAGCTATTTAGTGTGATAATGGCGTTTGACAGATTGGATACAAACACCATTGTCACACTCCACAGCTCCAGCAGGAAAGAGGCACTGAGGAGTGGGGAGACGTGCAGCTGTAGATTTCTGAAATTATAACAACAGGTACCTACAATAAAACAGAGAAAGGGAATACGTTTAAAGAGGTGAACATGATAAATTCTGTAGGTAGAAATCATTTCCACTGTGAATGCAAGCTGTTTGGCTAACTAGACTGTCAACAGTTGATAAACCATTTGACTCCAACCTATAAATGTGGTTTGGCTGGAACCAATTTAGCCATGCTGAGCCCAGCCTAGTAGCTCATGGTAAATGAAGCAGAAGGAGACTTTAGAATTCCGGTCAATACAGTAGGCTGGCTGGCCCATTCACTTTCCCTAAAATATTTTTTAATGACATTTTAGTTGTAAACTAAAATAGCCACAGCTTACTCATTAAATCACAGCTATTGCTGAAGTCAGAGTAATAGAACTTACAATGGAAGAAACAACCAACCCTGCACTATAATTTCCCATTAAAGGTAAAGGTAAAGGTACGCCTGCCCGTGCGGGCCAGTCGTGTCCGACTCTAGGGTTGTGCGCCCATCTCACTTAAGAGGCCGGCGGCCAGCGCTGTCCGGAGACACTTCCGGGTCACGTGGCCAGCGTGACAAAGCTGCTCTAGCGAGCTAGCACCAGTGCAGCACACGGAAACGCCGTTTACCTTCCCGCTATAAAGCGGTACCTATTTATCTACTTGCACTTAGGGGTGCTTTCGAACTGCTAGGTGGGCAGGAGCTGGGACCGAGAGACGGGAGCTCACCCTGCCGCGGGGATTCGAACCACCGACCATACGATCGGCAAGTCCTACATATCATGCTTCAGAAACAGATAATATTCCAACTGAGCAATGGAAAGAAAATGCTGCAGTGTGGACTGCTCCCGTCTTTGTAGATCAGGCTTCCTCAGCCTCGGCCCTCCATATGTTTTTGGCCTACAACTCCCATGATCCCTAGCTAGCAGGAGCAGTGGTCAGGGATGATGGGAATTGTAGTCTCAAAAACACCTGGAAGGCTGAGGTTGAGGAAGCCTGCTCTAGATCTCAAGCTGATTATCCAGGATTTATCCCCCTGGTTTAGATCCCATACATGTTGCTCATGTCCCTTAGGGCAACATCCACCCCTGCCCTCTCTCTTGCCTTTGATGGGTTGTTCTTTAATGAGAGATGTGGGCTGAACCAGTGATACTTTGAAAGCACTTTGAGGAAAATATCCTTAAATTCCCTGCTCCCAAACAGCTGTAGGTTGAGTGAAGATTAAGGAGAGCACAAATCTCACATGGGTATGAATGTAAAATACTGTTGTTGTTTGTTGTTGTTGTTCTTGTTTTAAACTACCCAAATGAGTAGGTCAGCCTTTCTCAACCTTGAGTCCCCAGATGTTGTTGGACCACAACTCCCATCATCCCTAGGTAGCAGGACCAGTGGTCAGGGATGATGGGAGTTGTAGTCCAGCAACATGTAGGGACCCAAGGTTGAGAAAGGCTGTGGTAGGTAATGGGACAGGTGCAGAATGCAGCCCGGAGGGCCTGTGGCTAAGCAAGATGAGTCAGGTACTTTTCCGAATTATGTGACGCAGTTTTCCAACCATATAATGTCTTCCGAACTGGAAATATTAGATGAAAATGTGCCTAAAGATGCACCAGTTTGCAAAAAAAAAAAAAGCATTAGGGAAAATGGCATCTATAAATGGGTATATTTGGAGAAAGGCAGAGGAAATTTCATCACAAACTGATATAGAAGTGTAGCAAACCAAAAGAAGAGAGAGAAATTAAAATAATCTGAAACCGACAGATATGTTCATACCTAATGGGACCTATCAGCCATTCAGGTAATGCGACTGGCGACTGTGACCCAATAGGACCTTACTGGTCACAGCAGCACACTATTAGCTGATTTAAAACCCTACATTGAGCACCAGCCTGATTTGAAGTCTTCCTTAGTTCAACACAGCGTGGCAGAAACGCAGTTGGCACTCAGACCTGGATTATTTCACATGCACCTCTGCCCTAAGCTGTGGCATTGAGTTGAGCATATTGCATCGTTTGTGGCATCACACCCTGAAAACTCAGCTGGTGCAGCAAACTCCGAGGGCACCTGTTGCACCTGAAGTATATAGAATTTTGGCTCCATGATAGGGTACCCCTGTTCATTCCCTTGCCACCATTTTGGGGGATGGAGGGAAGAGGCAGGGCAAAATACTGTGCATTACCATGTTGCATACAAATATTATCTTTCATGTTACCTGGAAGAGAACTTGCTTCTTTCTCAAAGATAAAGGAACTGCTTGCTTGTTGAACTCTAGCGTCTTAATACCAAAGTGGGTTACGATCCATAAAATCACAGAAGCATTGTGGGGTTTCCCTTGACATGGCTTTGTGGAGAAGTCAAGCCTTGGTTCTTGACGCATGCTGTTGCAAATAGGAAAAGAACAGGAAGTTGGAAGGTTGGAGATAAGTATACCAGTGTCAGAGCTACCCCACCCTTTCTCCTTCACCCCCACCAGAATCGTGTTTCACTCTAATTTCAAAAGCCCCTTTGAAGAGAAAGAGAGAAAGATTTAACTAACCTGATTAAAGTGGCACTGTGGGTGTAAGGCTATTTTGTAAAAATGATTAGTTTTCAGAAGGAACAGCATTTCATTTTCCTAAGTGCCCATTTTTTTGTTCCTTCCCTAATGAAGGAAAACAATAAAAAGAGAGGTGTTTGTCAACCTTCAAGAAATGAAATGGAAAAGCTTGTCAAGGTGAGAAATTTGTTGGGGAAAGTGAAAGCCAATTTTTCCTTATGATACAGCAGGTTTGGCGTGCAGAATTCCATAGCGGGAAGGGGACGGCTTTTTTTGTTGGAATGCTTCTGAAACAAAGATAATCGGGAACAGACACACGATTCTTTGCAATCCTTGTGTTACAAGCACCAGCTTGGGTTCAGCTCCAACCACACATTTTCCTCTTTGTGTAACTGGGTGGGGGGAACTTTTGCCAACTCACACCCAATATAGTATGTACTGGGGAAAAGTCAGAATCAAAGGTCTGGGGGTGAATCTGTAATTTGAGGGTAGAGAGGAGATCCTTTGCAGAAGATCCTTTGGTAAATCTGCTTTAAAAAATAATGATCACATAGCTAATGACCTGGAGGGCCCCTGCCTGGGCTCAGTGGACAAATAGCCTGATCTGGTGCAAGGTGGCTTTTTCCTACGATCTGTTCTCCATGTATGTTGATAGCACTGGATGTAACTGACTGGGATGTGGACCCACTGAACTGCATCCAAAAATGGGGCCAGACATGATAGGGGCAGCCCCAGTCACATGCCTAGTGGGATCTGATGCTAATGTCAGAATGTGCAGCACACAGCTGAGGGGAGCCAACAGAGTTGGCCCAAAGCATTGTGTTGCCTGAGAAGGACAAGATGGCACCCTCATTCCATTTATGGAACCAGAATAGACTGGCTGTGGAATCTTACTTCAACTCTGGGGATGGGGTAACTGAGGGCTAACTTAAGAGGGCACAGGGTAGGCTGCATGAGGGTCAACATCTCTCTGCTGCTCCCCCACGCCTTCAACATCTGCCACCTGAGACAGCCTCCTCACTCCTGCCTAACAGTAGGGCTGGCCCTGAGAGCCGGGCCCTAACCATTCTGTTGCTTCCCCTTGCCACTATCTACCTCATATCACACATTTTTTCTCTCTGCTTGTAAGTACTGGAACCAGGCTGAGAGTAATGCACTTGCTGCAAAGGAAGAGAAGGGAGAGGGAACAATAAGTGTGGCTGTCTCAATCATGGCTCGTTTTAGCCCCAATGTTGACTTCCCCAGCTTGCTGTGTGGACAACCGCACCACAGATGGTAAACGTATTTATGTAAGTCACAGAAAGGCCGTTGCAGAGGCAGTATGAAGCAATGTCTGCTGAGGAGGCCTCAAGGGAGCGTGACACAGCCATCGCTACCACTGCGGCTGCAGGCAATGCATTCCTCAGAGGCCAAATCTGCTGCCCCTGTGGATCCTGCCACCCAAGGCAGTCGCCTCAGCTTGCCTCATGGGTGGGCAAGCCCTGGCTCTGCCTCCATAGCTGGAGGCAGTTGGATATCTGTTGTTGCCAACTGCAGGAATCCTGCTTGTGGTTTCCCACAGACATCTGGTTGGCTGGCCACTGTCAGAAGAGGGCGCTGGACTAGATGGGCCGTTGGCCTAATCCAGTAGGCTCTTATTATGTTCTTAAGAGGGAAAGCTTCCCTCTGGCCTTGTTCTCTGCTGCTCAGAGTTGCAATCTAGAGAGCCTGGCCTTACATTGTCTTACCCCTGCTAAGCTTTCTGTGCAGTCACCTAAATGTGCACCCATCCACAAACCTTCTATTTCATTAAGGGACTACAGTGGTACCTCGGGTTAAGTACTTAATTCGTTCCGAAGGTCTGTTCTTAACCTGAAACTGTTCTTAACCTGAAGCACCACTTTAGCTAATGGGGCTTCCTGCTGCTGCCGCGCCGCCAGAGCACGATTTCTGTTCTCATCCTGAAGTAAAATTCTTAACCTGAGGTAATATTTCTGGGTTAGCGGAGTCTGTAACCTGAAGCATATGTAACCTGAGGTACCACTGTATTGTTGTCATGCAAATTGGTGCTTTTCAAACTATGAAGTGGCAGGTTAGCAATTCCCCAGCCCCAATGTGCCAGGGACAGGTACCATATGTAGTTCTTGAAACATCCCACCCAACCTGGGTTATGATGGAATCACCACAGTCCAGCAGCCAATGGCTCATGGAGAGGCACCTGTCTGTGAACCATCACTTTGAGTAACACTGAGGTAAATCATGGTTCACCTTATGAAATAACAATTATTGTTGTAATGACTTAAAAAAAATAAATGAGGCATTGTGCAGAATATATTAAAATACAGGCCTGGCCCAATGGGCTTGCAACCTAATTTATACAGAAATAAAATTTAAAAAGAAAAGAAAACTAAGAATTGGAAGAGAAGGCATATTATCTCACAGGACATAGAACCATAGAATTGGAAGGGACACTAAGAGTCATCTAGTTCAACCCCCACAATGCAAGAATCTAAACATGCAGTCCCCCATCCAACTTGATGGGGCCCTGCTTAGCTTTGCAAATGTGTGAGCAGTTTTACTGCTGAACCACCAGCAGCATGCCTTATACAGAACAGGCGGCTCTCCTGGGTTTTAGGGAGGGTTCTCTTCCAGCCCTACATGCAGATGTCGGGGATCAAATTTGGGAACTTCTACAAGCAAAGCAGATGCTTCACCACTGAGCTACAGCTCGGCCCTTTACACACACACACACACACACACACACAAAATAGCTGAAATAAATTAGTCTTGAGGCATTTTTTTTTTTAAGTGGAAGATAAGCTGTTTGATGAATATCAGTGAGTATAAAGAGTTCCACAGAAAAGGATAAAGGATAGGAAAAGGTCAAGGGCATGGAACAGAAGAAAAGGTTTAACTAGCTATAACTAGCAACAATGAACCAGAGGAATGCACAGGCAGAGGAGGCAATTATAGTGGGACCAGAGATGAAAGATAAACTGGAGAATAAATACAGCTGAATGGAAAGGACAATATAAAACCTGACATACTAAAAGGAAAAGGTAAATAGCGAAGTGGGATCAAAATTAGAGCAACATGGCTGAATTTAGACATGTGCCTCTCCTCCAGATGTGAAAGGCAACCCAGAGCAGAGACACATTAGATTTCATGTTAAATCCCCATGGGATAGCGAGGCTTTCTGGGTATCTGGTGTGGCCTGAAACTTACTCCAGAATCCCCATCAAGTGATGGGGGGTTCTGCAGAAGCAATTCCTTAACAGCCAAATCTAAGCGAAAATATATTTTTCCAGAGATTTTCCTAAGGCCTCATCTGCAGCATACATTTAAAGCAGTATCATACCACTTTAAACAGTCCTGGCTTCCCCCAAAGAATCCTGGGAACTGTAGTCTGCTAAGGGTGAACTGTAGTCTAATAAGGGTTAAAGCTATGGTTTCCCCAGTAGTGATGTATGGAAGTGAGAGCTGGACCATAAAGAAGGCTGATCGCCGAAGAAGTGATGCTTTTGAATTATGGTGCTGGAGGAGACTCTTGAGAGTCCCATGGACTGCAAGAAGATCAAACCTATCCATTCTGAAGGAATTCAGCCCTGAGTGCTCACTGGAAGGACAGATCCTGAAGCTGAGGCTCCAATACTTTGGCCACCTCATGAGAGAAGACTCCCTGGAAACAACCCTGATGTTGGGAAAGATGGAGGCCACAAGGAGAAGGGGACGACAGAGGACGAGATGGTGGGACAGTGTTCTCGAAGCTACCAGCATGAGTTTGACCAAATTGCAGGAGGCAGTGGAAGACAGGAGTGCCTGGCGTGCTCTGGTCCTGGGGGTCACGAAGAGTCGGACTCTACTAAATGACTAAACAACAACAACAAGGGTGATTTGGTTGTTAGGAGGCCCGTATTCCATGAACAGAGCTACAATTCTCAAGAGTGCTTTAACAAGCAATCTCTCTTCTCGGGGAACTCTGATGAGGCCTGAGAAGTAAATGATTGGAAACCATTGCAAAGAGGCCATTCAGCATTTTCACAGGAAAGCACTGTTGTCAAGTGAGCTAGAGTAGAGCTCCAGTTTGCACCAGTAAACAACACTCACACTGGGGAAAAACAGTCCCTGTAAATCTGGTAAAAGTGGGAGGTATGAAAGACTGAGTTATCTTGAGGGCCAAACTAAACGTTCACTTAAATGTACAGGATGCATTTAATTTTATTTCTTTATTTAATGCATTTATACCCTGCTTTTCACTGTAAAAATTCCTTGGTAGCACCAAGAAAGCTGTTTTGCCAGTGAAAATATTTTTGCTTGTGCAACGGAACGTTTCCCCACTCTCCTCTTCCTCCTCTAGGCACCCTAAATCTGTTCTAGAGTTTCCCTCATCCCTCCGGAGTAGATCCGGGTAGAGTTCAGTTCACGCACAGAGGCAGAAGAGGAAAGTCCCACTGTGGAAGTGGAAATCCTTGCTTGGTGACGGGATACATTAACAGGATACTGTACTATGGGAAGAATTCAATGCAGCGCTAAAGAGATTGCTCTATCAGTGCAAGAATTTCTGCTTGCCTGATAGAATTAGCTCACCTCTCCTCCAGATGCATGCTATTCTAGGGTTCCCCCCAACCCAATTTGGAGGGATACAGAGAAAAGGGGTGGGGGAAGCCCAATTGCACTAGCAGAAATCCTTGCACAGGCTTCTGCTACTGCGACTGATTAGCTGAGTCTGACCCTAAATGTCTCAAAGTACTTTGTATGGATAGATGTGTAGATGGTGGTGGTGGTGGTGATGATGATGATTCTTACGGAGAAGTCAGTGAGCGAGGAATGGTAGCTTGCATTCCCACCCACCACCCACCTTGACTGGATTGCCCCCACTCCTAGTCCACACAGATAGGAAGGAGCCTTAGAAAAGCCCCATTAGCACCAATGGAGACTCCCTTCCAAGGTTCCTAGTCATGTTGTGTGTGGTGTGTGTGATAGAACTACTCTCCAGTCCACTCATGGTAGAGTGAAGAGGTAAGTCTCCGCTTCCCACATGTAAGAATCACCCCTCTGCACCTATAAGCAATTGAAGATGAACGAGAAAAATTCGGCAAACGTCTAGTTTGAGAGGTGAAAAAATGGACCAGCAATGTCGCAAGCCTAGTTGGGAAGGGGGGGGGGTGAGGGAGAGCTCAGCTTCCACTCTCCCCACAGTGTTATCAAGGACTCGTCATAGTATAGCAATTACTCGGAAGGAAACAGAAAACGAACAGCAGAGAAATATTGGTTCCTAGGGTTTGTCATTCTTTCCAAACCTCATGGTTATTAGACGTGGAGGTGACAAGACGGCTGCTTGCTAGCAGAAGGGAGGAGAGGGCTGCTGAGGCCTGCTGGTAGCCCCATGGCAACGAATGCCCCCTACGTCCCCTGGCATCCCCTTTGGTGGATTTCATGGTTGAAGGATGGCGTGGGAGCGACGTGAAAGCAATTGCTGAAAACCGGCAAAGGAAAATATCAGCGAGGAACAATTGCGTAGCTGACTGCGCTCCACGCAGGGGAAAGGATTTGAAGAAAGCTGTTGTCGTTTATATAAATCTAATATACTCCCTGATAAAAACCCAATCGTGCTTATTATTAGCATCATTATTTTGTCAATTTTCAACTGGCTTTTGTTCTCAGGGCTCACTGGAGCTAATAGCAGGAATGCTTCCTCTCCAAAAATTGCACATTCAGAGTTAGTTAAAATATTAAAATTTGGCAGCAAGCTTGATGGGGTTTGGGGAGTTACTGCAAACTCACAAAGCGCCCTGCCTTCTCGTCTGTCTGCTGAGAAAACAGCAACTTGCGGTTTTGCATCTTGCGGGTGAAGAGCTGTGATTCTGGGTAACAGCTCTGATGTTAACATGGCCCATGCGAGTGGGCCACTGGCATGAACTGTCTTTCTTCCTCAAAGTCAGCATAATCACACTATTTATGGGAGGAAAGCTTTGAAAAGTATTTGAGGATATGATCGCGGTTGCTGCTAATGGCGCGTACCTCTCGGTACCAATTATCTACCCATCAGTTTGAACCCCTCATTCCTTTTTAATGAAACACGCGAAAGTGATTTCACTTACCGTCCTGTGGGATTGCAGCATGATCTTATTTTTGTCTTGTGCTTTAAAGCTCCTTTGCTTTTGCTTTTCTCTCAAATGCTGAACGCTGTTGTTCTGTCTATACTAGAAGAAGGCATTCAGAGCATCTGTTCCCCAAACTGGCTCCCCCTTGGCCTTTATGGGATCCGGAGTTTTTAAGTAAACAACCCGGCCTGATAAGCCACATTAAAATATTGATCCATGTGGGACGGCTTTCGCTCCTCTGCATGGCCGAGGGTGGTTTGCTTGGACGTAGTAAGCTGGGGGGCGGGAAGGGGGAGATAACTATAAGTTATTTATCCTTTTTGCTTGGGACAGAGTTGTAGTATGAAAGCGGAACTGGGGGCTAAGAGAAGGGAATTGTTAGATTATGCCAGACCTACTGAAGAAAGGTTAGAGTATTCTGAAGGTTAGAGTATTTGGAATTCTCTTTCTGTGTTGGTTGTTTAATAATAGAATAATAATAATTTATTATTTATACCCCGCTCATCTGGCTGAGTTTCCCCAGCCACTCTGGGCGGCTTCCAATCAAATGTTAAAAACAATATAGATTTTGAATATTTCGAAATCTTGGGGGGAAAAGCCTAAATAAAATACAGTACACGAAAAAGAAAGAAAAAAGGTTAGAGTATCTCATTGCAACCACATACAAGGCAGGGATAAACCCAAAGGCCTTGTTTTGTAACACAGCAGATAAGACAGTAAAACTGTTTTCTGGGCCACACCAGTTCGACTGCAGGTAGGGGCAAATATGACTGAAAACTCCATATAAAAAATCTCTCCATATAGTAAGCAAGCACATAGGGGAAAGAGTTATTGTAAATAACTAATTTACTAAATGTGCTTGGAGTGCTATGTACAGTGAGCTTCCATTTGAGCCTTCACCTGCAGATAGAAGTCTTTTCCATCCCAAGGGCTGTTTGTGAGGACCAGGCTCAAATTCTCGTTTCATGGTTGGAATGGGATGTGCAGCCCAAACGTAGACACCTTTACTTGAGAACACACCCTACTGAGTCAAATGGGACTTCCTTCAAATGCGATATAGCTCTGCAGCCAGTGGCTGGCATTAAAATAGTGCCAGAGTCAATTCTAGCGCTACACAGAGTAGTGGTCAAGACTGACGAGGGTTTATGAATTTCAATGTTATTTGAGTTCTTTGTTACTCAGAAAAGATAACACACTGTAGCAAACCCTGAGATCTACAGATGTAGGGCAGTACAGTATACAAATTTAATAAATAATAATTTCATTATTGTGGGTTATCTTCATCTAAACAAGCAGGCTTTGGGGAACTGACTGCTTTTGATGAAAGGGCTGGTGCCGTGCTGTTTATATTGTAATTATCTGTATGTTTTAAGCAGATTTTATATATGTATATAGTTTTAATTCTATTCATATTTAAGTGTTTTTAATGATTTTTTTTCCTGTGTCTTTAGCATTCATAGGGCAGCTTATTATTGGTTTCCTGACAATTGTGTTATTTGCAAACAGATTTTTTTTTCCTGGAAGGAAAATACACAGAGATGAGTGCTACGCGTGTTGACTAGTCTGCTGTATTTTCAGAAGTGGCCTTTATGTCCCATGAAAGCACACATACAATGCAGAAATTAACAGATGGGGAAACACCAGGAAAGCAGAATAATCTCTCTTGTGAATGCAGCCTAACAGAGTTATGCAGCCGAATAGATTTGAAACAGCTGAGGAACTGAGAGCAAAGAACAAAAATAGCAGAGAGGGAACAACAGACCAGGGGAAGAAGCAGTGGCGTAGCGTGGGTTGTCAGCACCCGGGGCAAGGCAAGTAATTTGCGCCCCCTAACCCGTGGATTTGTGCCCCCTAACCCATGGATTTGCGCTCCCTAACCCTAACCCCCAGATGTTGCGCCCGGTGCGGCCGGCCCCCCCCTGCACCCCCCACGCTACGCCACTGGGAAGAAGAGATGTAGAGCAGCATCAATATAATACAAATAATTTATGGCTTTTTTCTTTGCAATAGCTTGTTCACCAGCAACAAATGTGCTACTTTTGAAGCAGAATTGAAACCAAGGAGTTATTTGGAGTGGATGCAACCCTAACTTACACTTACCCTCGTTTGAGTGATTTGTCACTGGTGATCTTTTTGTTCTGTGCCCTTTATTTTCCGTGTTAATAATTTCCCTATGTGAGTTCACGGTGATACAGCATTTGGTCGCTTGCCCACCTTGTTGCTACAGATGATACTTTTGAAGACTTGTGCAATGAAAATTTTGCAAAGGGTATGGATTTCCCACATCGCATGCAGCTGCCAACCCGAAATTTAGGGTTGCAAAAGTCATGTGTTCCCGGCTTGACCCAGTTCTTTGGAAGGTCATGCCAAGTAATTTTGAAACAATAGTCCAGATTCCATGAATTCACTTGCCTGCTTGCCAGCAGCCACTACCTCTCAGTCGTCTGGCCAATGCTTGGACTCACATGTGAATGCACATGACTCAGGAAAGGAAGGGGGTCAGCACTGACCACATATAGAAGCTTGGATACTAAGCCAAGACAAAACTTCTGCCTGATGGGTTTCTGGCGGTATTGAATGAATCAGAAGAGAAAGGTCACAAAGAGAGATGCTGAAGTATCATCATGGGGTTTCAAGGGTGAAAGGAATCTTTCAAAGTTATGCTTAGTTATCAACCGTTGCACAGATAAGCGTTGGTTATTCTTAAACCCCATTCAACAAACATAAACCAAGAGAGTCAGGGGATTTTCCATTGCACCAACTGGTTTTTGAAATGCAGGAAGCAGGTTTTTGAGGAACAAAGAGCTCTGTTTCGGTGCACGTGTGTGAAATGCAAAATTAACAATTTGAAAACGGATGTGGACTGAGAATAGGGTGACTTGCCCATCTCTGCCACAGGCCCACCAGAGTCATTGACCCTAATATGGTGTGGGTTGTGCTTAGTTGCATGTGATTAAAAGAATATAAGAAAGTTCTGCTGGATCAGGCCAGTGGCCCATCTGGTCCTGCGTCCCGTTTTCACGGTGGCCTATGGGAAGCTCATAAGCAAGATTCAGAGCACAATAACAATCTCTACATCTATGGTTTCCGGCAGCCAGTATTTATGGACCACAATTAGAGTGAAAGTAACTGAATTAGTGAAAGTAAGATACACCAACGCATTATATTCAGGGGAAATTGCTTGCAAAAACGTGTGTATTAGGAGAATAGCTACTACAGTGGTACCTCAGGTTAACTACTTAATTCATTTCTGAGGTCCGTACTTAACCTGAAACTGTTCTTAACCTGAAGCACCACTTTAGCTGCTGCCACGCCGCCGGAGCCCGATTTCTGTTCTCATCTTTTTCTTTTTTTTAAAGATATTTATTAGAGTTTTCAATATTAATACAATAAAAGAAAAGTCAAAAAGAAAACAGAAAAATATAACAAAAATACAAAAACAAAAAAATACTTAAAAACACACAAAGTTTCAATAACTTATTTTTCATTAACTTATTTCCCAGACCTCCTCATACCTCCCTTTTTTGTATTCCAATTCAATTGTTAGTTCAGCAAATTCTTATCAATAAGTTTTAACCTGCTTCTAAACCTTTTTTCCATATTCTCTTAAAACATTACAGCTGGAAACTGCTTAATTTCTATCCGACATCATTCTAACATTCATTAATTTTATAATATTTCTGTAGGTAGTCCCAATTTCTGTTCTCATCCTGAAGCAAAGTTCTTAACCTGAAGCACTATTTCTGGGTTAGCGGAGTCTGTAACCTGAAGTGTATGTAACCTGAAGCGTATGTAACCTGAGGTACCACTGTACTTTATTATTTATATGCCACCCATCTGACTGTGTTGTCCCAGCCTCTCAGGGCGACTTCCAGCAAAATATAAAAACTGAATAAAACATCAAGCATTAAAAACTTCCCTATGCAGGGCTGCCTTCAGATATAGTCTTCTACAAGTCAGAAGATGTTCCATGGGGCAGGCACCACTACCAAGAAGGCCTGGTTCCCTGTAACTTCACTTCTTGCAGTGAGGGAACCGCCAGAAGACCCTCAGAGCTGGACCTCAGTGTCTGGGCTGAATGATGGGGATGGAGACACTCCTTCAGGCATATTGCACACTTAAATGCTGATGACCTTTCATGAGAACTTAAAAAAAATATTAAAATCACAAAATCATGGATCTGTGGTGAACTGACTGGGGAAATGAGCAATGGAGAGAAACAAAAATGAACAGATTTCTCCATTCCTGCTTTAGAGGACATGTGGAGAAAAGCTTCCTTTGAACTTTCTCCAGCCTGGTTGCCCAGTCTTACAGCTCTGGTTACTGAAGAGGGACTCTGTGCTTTGCTCAGAGATCCTCTCTGTTATAGATGAACGGACTGGAATTGGCTCGGCAGTGGAGCCAATTTCTCCCAGACACTAAGCCAGAGATGAAAACCTGTGGCCTTTCAGATGTTGTTGGACTTGAACTCCTATCATCCGTAACCACTGGCCATGCTGACTTGGACTGATGGGAGTCGGAGTCCAACAACATCTGGAGAAACACAGCATACCCATCAACATTTGTCTGATGAAAATAGGTGAAGTATACTCGGAGTCGAGTGTGGATTTCATGCTCTTTATTCAGCTCATAGTAGTGAGGAATGCCAGTTCCCCCGAAATGTCTGCTTTATATACATTATTTACACAATGGGCCCCACATGATTGGCTTATTCCGGGGTTCTCCTGTAGGCCAATCAGGTTGCGGATTCACTTCTATCTGGAGTTGGATTGGGTGGCTCCTGCGGACCACTCAGACTGCTGCATTCTGAATCCTGTTGTTCTAGGACCAATCAGACTGCTGCATTCTGAATCCTGTTGTTCTAGGACCAATCAGACTGCTGCATTTTGGATCCTATTCAACTCAGTACATAACAATAGGGATGTCCTATTCCATTATTATTATTATTATTATTATTATTATTATTATTATTATTATTATCCCATCTGTCTGACTTGGTTGTCGCAGGCACTCTAGGCAGCTTCCAACATATATAAAAACATAATGAAACATTTAAAAACTTCCCTATACAGGGCTGCCTTAAGATGCCTTCTAAAGGTTGTTTAGTTACTTATCTCCTTGGCTTGGGGGGGGGGAGTCACATATAACTCCTTACCTTCCAACATTTCTCCAATGAAGATAGGGACATTTTAAGGAAAATCGGGACATTCTGGGATCAAATCAGAAACTGGGATGGCTTCTGTATACAGTGGTACCTCGGGTTACATACGCTTCAGGTTACATACGCTTCAGGTTACACACTCCACACACCAGAAATAGTGCCTCAGGTTAAGAACTTTGCTTCAGGATAAGAACAGAAATCGTGTTCCGGCGGTGCGGCGGCAGTGGGAGGCCCCATTAGCTAAAGTGGTGCTTCAGGTTAAGAACAGTTTCAGGTTAAGAATGGACCTCCGGAACGAATTAAGTACTTAACCCGAGGTACCACTGTATCTGGGACTGTCCCTGGAAAATAGGGACACTTGGAGGGTCTGCCACAAGTTTCCTGTACTAGGCTGCATGTACTTTTTTCTTCTTGATGCCCCAGTAAACTAAAGTAATTTTGACAAGACTCATTGAAAGGAAATGAACTTATGATAGTCATGAATAACAAGGCTTAGGGACCAGTTAATTTTTTATTGCATACAGGCTGTACCATCTATAATTGTGGCTTCAGGGACCTGTGAACGTCACGTCTAGTACAGGCTGCCTCACCTATAATCTTGGCTTCCTATTATATCATATGGAAGAAGCCTTTAAACTGCTAAAGGCATAAAAATCCTGAACTATCTTTTCGTGTGGCTGAGAGAGCATAACAATGCATCATTATTTCCAGAGCACTTAAGGTGTACTAGGCATGAAAATGTGAAGACAATTCATACCAAATCCCTGACCGCACTTACTAATAAAGTTTGAGACAGTAGGCGTCAGAGAGGGAACAGAAAGAGACCATGTCAGTGTTGAGCAGAAGGGAATAAAACCAGAACGAAGAAAAGCTGCAAACCAATTACAATCCTGTGCCTGTTCCCTCAGAAAGAAGCCCCGCTGTTCTTTTTGAGAAGAAAAATAATCTACCCGTCTGAAGTACCTTAATGTCCAGCAGATAAACCCATTTGTCAGCTGGTGAGGAGAGGCAGTAACGTGCCTGTCTTGTGCCTAGATGAATTAAATTGCCTTTGTCCTGTGGTTCCCAAACTTCCTTCCCTCAGTGAAATTACATCCATTTTGATGTCAAGGAATCTCTCTGAGCCAGTGGCAGTCATCCTGCCTCTTGAAGATGGGGACACTGTAGTGTGCTTTTTAATTTTTTAAAATAATACTAAGTTATATTATTTATAATAAATATTACTTACAACTTGCCCGCCCTGTGGTACACCCTCCCATCAGATGTCAGACATACACAACTACCTGACATTTAGAAGACATCTGAAGTCAGCCCTGTTCAGGGAAGTTTTTAATGTGTGACATTTTAATGCATTTTTAATCTTTGTTGGAAGCCGCCCAGAGTGGCTGGGGAAGCCCAGCCAGATGGGCGGGGTTCAAATAATAAATTATATTGTTGTTGTTAAACTGCTTTGTTTTCAATTTGTATGTCTTGATTTTCTTTGTCATGTTAGGCAAGGGTCCACAGCCCAGTTCCTAGCTGGCCAGGTGAGGCTCGCTAGCTCTGAGAGAAGGTGTATGATTCCTCAGCTGCAGTAGGCTCAGGACAGGTGAGGGCCACAGGCCTCATCAAGCCCAGGTGCTGCAATCAAGTGCAAAAGGAAAGCTGAGCTGAGGTCTCTGCAAGACTCCAGGATCTCTGCAAGTGTTCGGTTTGGATTTCGGAAACATGGAATGACCCCAGACCTGACGTCCTGACTTGCTGACAGGTAGGCCAGGGTTTCGGGACAGTGGGATAGATTCCTGTTGACCCTCAGGGTTCTCTTTCAACGGGGCTTCTTTCTGAGGGAACGCACATAGGATTGTAATTGGTTTGCAGCTTTTCTTTGTTCTGGTTTTATTCCCTTCTGCTCAACACTGACATAGTCTCTTTCTGTTCCCTTTCTGACGCCTATTGTCTCAAACTTTATTAGTAAGTGTGGTCAAGGATTTGGTATGAATTGTTTTCACATTTTCATGCCTAGTACACCTTAAGTGCTCTGGAAATAATGATGCATTGTTATGCTCTCTCAGCCACACCAAAAAATAGTTCAAGTGGCCACAAAAACACCTTGTGGAATCAAAGCTATTGTTATTTAAGTTTAGAATAACTAAATATAGTAAAATAAACAAAAAGCAGAAAATGTGCACACACGCTGAGACTAGGAATGAGTTTAAAGGTTTTGGAGGGGGAAGCCTTCACCTGGTGCTGGAAAGAAATGCCAGGCAAGCTTCCTTAATCGTTCCAATCCAGGGTGCCACCACGAAGAAGGACCTGCCACCCATAACTTGCTGCCCTTCCTCAGTTGGCAGGGAAGCCCAGAGGAGTGTCTCCAGGGTTGATTCCAAAGTGTGAGCAGGTGCATGTGAACACAGCACAATCCTTCAGGTACTCTGACGCACAGCCACAAGAGTCATTAAGGTCAAATCCAGCGCTCTGAACTGGGCCTGGAAGCAGGCTGGGAGCCAGGGCAAGCTGGCAAAGGACTGGCACAATGTGATCAGCGTGACGCCCAGTGTAACAGCCTCCTAGCAGCCATATCCCAATCTTGCCACTTGTTTCCAAACTGCCTTCAGAGGCACTCCCAGGTATAACAGAGCACAGTTGTCTTATGCTTGCTTCGTTCTCGCTTCCTTTGGCATTCTGTCTCCTCTGACATTTGTTCCCTGCTGGCTTGAACCATTTTTCTTTGGTGTCCGCCCGTCCGCCCCCCCCCCCTTTACACTTTTCAAGAACAAAATGATCAGGCCTTTCATTCCTCATTGTATACAGACGGAGCCATTTCAGCTGCTTAATCTGTACCGCAATATAAAACTAGGCAAGAGTATCAAACTCCGATTGATGAGGCTGTCTCTCTCAAGGAGTTTTACTAATTTATCTGCCAGCTTGATGACTCACAGAAAATGGTCGCTTAAGGTTCAGAGAAGAGCACGGCATTAACTCTGCTGCTGCTGCTGCTGCTGCTTTCCCCTTGTAATCAAAAGCATCTATCATTTCTCACTTAAGCTTTTATTATTAAGTAGGGTATTTTTCACCTCAGAAAAGCCTGACAGGCTGGCAGAAGTAATTTAGATTCTCGTCTCAGTTTTTTTTTTTTTTTTGTAAAAAATAAAATAAAATTGCAACTACTTTCAAGAGCCTTCATGTGCTGCTTTTGTTAATTATCCAGCTACAAGCCATTACCATTCAGGCTTGTTTGAAATCTCACTTGCTTGAAATCATTCATTTTTTATTCTATATGTTGGCACTTGAATCAAGGGCATTATCTTAGTTATGACTAGGGAAGGAATCGTTCAGCCCAATGGCATGTTACTTAGAAGTAAATTCCACTGTGTTCGTTCATTCATTCATGATTATCATTATTATCAGGGCGGCAAACACATCAATAATAATATTGCCATTTGCACCCTTGTAAGTGGGTTGCGCTGTGGGTTAAACCACAGAGCCTAGGACTTGCTGATCAGAAGGTCGGCGGTTCAAATCTCCGCGACGGGGTGAGCTCCCGTTGCTTGGTCCCTGCTCCTGCCCACCTAGCAGTTTGAAAGCACATCAAAGTGCAAGTAGATAAATAGGCACCACTCCGGCGGGAAGGTAAACTGCGTTTCCGTGCGCTGCTCTGGTTTCGCCCAGAAGCAGCTTAGTCATGCTGGCCACATGACCCGGAAGCTGTACGCTGGCTCCCTCGGCCAATAAAGCGAGATGAGCACCACAACCCCAGAGTCGGCCACGACTGGACCTAGTGGTCAGGGGTCCCTTTACCTTTACCTTTAAGTGGGTTTAGGGTTGCAGCCTAAACACCTGTATAAAAAAGTGGGTCCTATTGAGCACAATGGGAATTCCTTCCTAGCAGACATGCATTAGATTGTAGTGCACATCTCAGGATGGAGTAGCAAGTCTTGACCCAAAACCAAGGGAAAACACACTCAGAACTGCCAATGTGGCCTGAAACCAAAGGGGAATTATAATGGGGAATTTGTGTGAATGCAGGGTTTTCAAGGCGTGGGATGAATGAATGTGTCACCTTTGGCTTCTTTCAGTTGTCAATGTTCCCAAGCATCAGTCCAGTTCTTCACATTTCCACATCAACTGAAGATTGCGGGGGGGGGGGGGGAATCCCATCAAAACCAATCAACACTTTAGCGTGCATTTCTAATATTTACATTTTTATGCAATTTTATACACAATTTTGCCAAGCAATTCCCTCCAATGTAATGCATCTTGGTACATTATTTTCAGCAGTGCACACATTTTTGTGCACATTATTCACTTGGAGAACTATGGAGTTTTTAATGCAGGTTTGCATTAAAATGTCATCCGAACGGAAAAGGTCCCATGTTGATATTCAGAGCTAATTCCAACATTGCTATCCCTCCCCTCATTGTGGAAGCTTCTAAAATAAATGATTTGTGGGGCAGGGGCTTCATCCACATGGAGCTGTGACATTGAGAAACGTGGCCAGCACATTTTTCTGCTCTGGTATGCAAGTGGATACCGTATTTTTGGCTCTATAAGACTCACTTTTTCCCTCCTAAAAAGTAAGGGGAAATTTGTGTGCATCTTATGGAGCGAATGCGGGCTGCGCAGCTATCCCAGAAGCCAGAACAGCAAGAGGGATTGCTGCTTTCACTGTGCAGCGATCCCTCTTGCTGTTCTGGCTTCTGAGATTCAGAATATTTTTTTTCTTGTTTTCCTCCTCCAAAAACTAGGTGCGTCTTGTGGTCTGGTGCGTCTTATAGAGCAAAAAATATGGTAGTTCTTTTTCCCACTCAGTCATCTCACAGACCAGAAGGAGGGTAGCAATTAGGAGAGAAAGAGTCATGTCACTAACTCTTTCTCACATTTGGGAAGGCTGCATTTGATGGAATGGCGCAGTGCAGAACCAGGGTCTCAGGACCGAGCAGTCAGGATTGTGGATGGTTAGCAATCCCACCCATCTGCTGGTGCCCCCACACAACCTCAACAAATGTTCTGTGAAGAAGATAAAACCACGAGTTGAATGTTCCCCATTATCCCTGTTAGATTTCTGGAGCATCTAATTGCACAACTATTCCGAATGTTGCTGATGCCCTGTGATGAAAGAGAGATGAAGAAATCCCTTTTATTTGCTTGGGGCTGATAGTGATGGGGCAGATCATGCCAGGGCCCAAAATAACGGGTTGGCTGGACAGTGTGACCCCTCGTTCATCAGACTCCAGCCCTTTGTGACAGCGCTGTCCAAACAATCCTATTCAAACAGAGCCCGAAAGTGCAGGCAACATGTAACACAAACAGATATATACACGCACACACAAATTACTGCCTGGTACTGGGTTACCCCAAATCGACCTGCTTACCACATGTGTCCAACTGGTCAAAAGGGAAGGCATTTCCAGTAAGTGTGTGTTTAGTCCTTCATGTCCTGAGGCTCTTCTTTCACAGTGGGTTATATATCAGAGCCTCGCCTGGATCTATTGCATAAAAATGAGGTCTCAGCAGGCTGCAAGTAGGCCACAAAGAGAAGTGTGTTAAGAGTCCACGAAACTCAATTG
Organism: Podarcis melisellensis; assembly: GCF_964234715.1. NCBI lineage: Eukaryota > Metazoa > Chordata > Lepidosauria > Squamata > Lacertidae > Podarcis > Podarcis melisellensis. The sequence continues at coordinate 48,590,744 of NC_138543.1, forward strand.
TTTATTATTATTTTTTGGTGTGTTTTTTTTTAAACCAATGACAACAGCCCAACAAATAAACCAGGACTGGCCGGCACCTCTATTATTAATACTTTTATATAAGAGCTTTTATTTATATAAGACTTACATAAATATAATTTATATAATATTTCTTAGTCACTTGAGGCTATCTTCTTGAACTGGTTTTTGAGCTTTCCCAGGCAATTGGAAGGGATAGCTGTAAATTCCTAGGAGGAAACTGGGTCATTGGCCACCTAGGGTGAGAAAACGGCTTCGATTCTAGAGCTTTGAATGCTGGGACATTGGGGCACTGCACTAGGCTAAAGTAATATTTCGATTCCTGGGTGCAGGCATCAGGTATTTAGGAATCCAGGGAAATCCATGAGCAGAATGGCTTCCACTTGCACAATGGGACTTTCCCTCATCAAGTCACTCAGCGGTGCCATGCACCATCACTAATCTGCTCTGAAGGGCTGAGGGACAGAGTTTGGGGGTGCACGGGGACAGGAAAGCAGGAGGAGTCGCATTGTACAAGCAGAAGACATAATAATAATAATAATAATAATAATAATAATAATAATAATAATAATAATAATTAATAATTAATAATTAATAATAATTTATTATTTATACCCCGCCCATCTGACTGAGTTTCCCCAGCCACTCTGGGCGGCTTCCAATCAAGTGTTAAAAACAATGCAGCATTAAATATTAAAAACTTCCCTAAACAGGGCTGCCTTCAGATGTCTTTTAAAGATGAGATAGCTGCTTATTTCCTTCACATCTGAAGGGAGAGTGTTCCATAGGGTGGGTGCTAGTACCGAGAAGGCCCTCTGTCTGGTTCCCTGTAACCTCACAATGAGGGAACCGCCAGAAGGCCCTCGGCGCTGGATTTCAGTGTCCGGGCTGAACGATGGGGGTGGAGACGCTCCTTCAGGTATACAGGAACGAGGCCGTTTAGGGCTTTAAAGGTCAGCACCAACACTTTGAATTGTGCTTGGAAACGTACTGGGAGCCAATGCAGATCTCTCAGGACCAGTGTTATGTGGTCCTGGCAGCCACTCCCAATCACCAGTCTAGCTGCTGCATTCTGGATTAATTGCAGTTTCTGGGTCACCTTCAAAGGTAGCCCTACATAGAGCGCATTGCAGTAGTCCAAGCGGGCAATAACTAGAGCATGCATCACTCTGGCGAGACAATCCATGGGCAGGTAGGGTCTCAGCCTGCGTACCAGGTGGAGCTGGTAGACAGCCGCCCTGGACACAGAATTAACCTGCACCTCCATGGACAGCTGTGAGTCCCAAATGACATTACACAGCATAAAGAGATACTTAGTGCTATGTTGAATATAGCCCCCATTTCTTCTGGGTCCTCCTTGGAGTAATCAGGCCCGCAACACATCTGGAGGGAGTGACTTCAGCCCTCTTGATTCTCCATCCCAAAGGATGATTCTCAGTAAGCTGAGATTATATGCAAAAGCTTACAATGTGGCCCATTACAATACTGGTCTGTGTGGATACAAGCTTCCTTCCCTCACATCCGCCCCTGGCTGGATCCATTCACTGGAGCTTTTAGGAGAGCTGAAAGTAGAAAAAGAATTTAAGAAAAGCTCTGCTGGATCAGACCAAAAGCCACTTAGTTCAGCATCCTGTTCACGCAGTGGCCAAACAGTTTGCCTCTGGGAAGCCTACACGCAAGACCTGAACGAAACAGCTCTCTTCCCACTTGTGGCTGTGTGTCGAGGTCCCCAGGTCACCCCTAAATAAATCCACACTTCACGCCATAATTTTTGTTTAAGGTTTTTGGCATAATTTTGGCCACAACTTTATTAAAATACAAACAATGTGAGTGGTTTCTTAGGCATTGGTTACGACTATCTGTCCCCACCCAGGGACAGAACTGACATCCGCAAGCCTGCGAAGTCAGTGAAGGAAAACATTTTATGGGGAGTAGATGGAGCTGGGTACCAGACCCTCACCTCTCCCCAAATTTTCCCAGGGGCTCTTGTGTAGCCCTATCTCCCTTTACAATGGTGCAGACAAAAGCATGGTGAACCCCTGGATTCCTTTAATGGAATACCCTGGCATCAACTGCGTTGTAGGGGCAGGCACATCCAGTCCATTCCCCTCCACCAACCAATTTTTTGTGGCCAAACAGTTTGCTTCTGGGAAGCCTACACGCAGGACCTGAACGAAACCGCTCTCTTCCCACTTGCGATTCCCAAAAATCACACTTCCTGTGGTTTGTACACTCATTCCTGTCACCCTAACGGCAACCCTCTGGGAAAAAAAAGATCACCTGTCTCTAGTTGAAGAATTCTCTCTCTTTCTTTGTCTCTCCCATGCATGCCTAGGAAGACTGCACTTAAGCTAAGACAAGACAAGTGATAAAAGCCTCATTATTCTGCCACGCTGATAAATACTTAGATTCTTATTAAATACGACAAATTATGAAGGCTGATCAGAATCACCATCCACCGCAATCTTCAAAAATAACAGCCACTGCTGTCAAAGCTGCTCAGCTATTTTTCAAATCCAGTGACAGCCCACCCCTCTCCCGCCTCCCGCGTTAGTAAATTGCTTTGGATGAGTTGCTTCGCTGGGGACAGAGATGTTTCCTTTCATTTATTTCAGATGCACTTGCTGTTAATCCCCGATGGGGAGTCGCTGCTCTCATGTTCTGCCTCAGTATGACGAGGTAGCTTCTCCGATCTCTCTTGCAACGGAGATGCAAAATTTCCCGGTCATTTTGCAGCCCCCCCCAATCAAATCCATGGACATTAATTCTAGAGAAGGTGTGTTAGCCGTGATGTAAATGTTACTTGTCAGATGCACTTAGAGCTGAATGCAGAGGCGCTTCTGTTTTGCTAATGCCTGTCATTACCGCTACAAGACCTCATTCCCATGCTTGCCTTTTTTCAAAGTAAGGTCCACTGGTTGCAAATCCAAAACTGCTGTTAAGTACCTGCTTGCATTTATAATAATAATAATAATAATAATAATAATAATAATAATAATAATAATTAATAATTAATACCCCGCCCATCTGGCTGGGTCTCCCCAGCCACCCTGGGCAGCTTCCATCAAAGTATTAAAATACAGTGATCTGTTAAACAGATTTTTAGGAATCAAAAGGCAGGAAGTGGTAAATTATTTAGCTGCAGTTTTACTCCTGAGGGGCGACATCAAGATTATCTGCTTTGGGGAGCGAAAAGGTTTGGTCCATCTCTGTGAAAGTGAATATGGAAGGTGATAGCGATTGGGAGACACAGATAAACTGGGAAATGTTAATACCTGCTTTCAATCTTTTGGAAAATCAAAGGAGATGTTAGGCTTCTGGGGTTTTTTAAAGAGTCAGTTCACACATCCCTTCTCTTATGAGAGGAAGTTAACACAGATTTACTTGATTTGAGTGGTTTGAATCTACCTCATCGCTTGTCTCGGTTTTTCTGACATGGATGCCTGAAGCCTAATCCTGACTGCTGTAGGCAATAGATTGGGTGCTCAAGGGCTAGTTTCTCTTTTTGTTTTTGTTACCCTGCATAGCAAATATTGTCTAGATAATAAATCATTAATCATCATTATTTACACTGAGATATCTGTGGACGTGGCATTTTGCGAAGAACAGGACTGATAGGTCCCTGGCTCTAGCATCTTACAGTCTGAAAAGAAATACAAGGAAAGGGAGGAGGCAGGGGGAGGAGTATGTTGTTATTTCAAATTACACGCACTTTGGCTCAGTGACAACATTGGGCATATGGACTAGGCATTGTTCCAAAGGATTCTAGGGAAAGATGGGCTTTGATGAGGAAGGGGGAGAGGCAAATGTAAGGACACAAGAAGAGCCTTGATAGGTTCAGCATCTTGTTATCACAATGGCCAAGCAGGTGTGCTGATGGGGAGGACCTCAGTGTAATAATAATAATAATAATAATAATAATAACAACAACAACGACGACGACAATAATTTATTTATACCCTGCCTATCTGGCTGGGCTTCCCCAGCCACTCTGGGTGGCTTCCAACAAAATATTAAAATACAGTAATGCATCAAACATTAAAGCTTCCCTAAACAGCTTCCCTAAACAGGGCTGCCTTCAGATGTCTTCTAAAAGTCTGGTAGTTGTTGTTCTCTTTGACATCTGGTGGGAGGGCATCCCACAGGGCCGGTGCCACTACCGAGAAGGCCCTCTGCCTGGTTCCCTGTAACCTGGCTTCTTGCAGTGAGGGAGAACAGCACTAGACCCACCTGTGATTCCCAACAACTGTCACAGTGAATATACAGGGGACAATATATGGTAGCCAATGTGGTGCCCTCCAGATGTTGGACCACATATCTCATCATCCCTGACCATGCTAGCTGAGGCTGATGGGAGTCCAGCAACATCTGGAGGGCACTGCGTTGGCTATAACACATGGATGGGGAACCTGCACCCCTCCAGATGTCTGTGGACTCCATCTCCCACCATCCCTGATGATGGATCATCCTGGCTGGGGTTGATGAGACCTGGAATGGTGCTCTAGTGTGAACCAGTCAATTTCTAAGGCAGTGGTGGGGAACCACGGTGATTCCCAAGAGCGGGGCACACCTGCCGGCTGTGGGCAATGGACATAACAGTACAGTCAGGCTAGCTACCAGCCACGCAGAAGCTGAAGAGAAGCTGTACCAACATCTGTCCCTCCAGGCAAGCATCAGAGTTCACACAGAAATTCCAGCCAGGCAAAAGCACTTGTGGAGGCTGAGGAACAGGACCATTGAAGGCTGCATCCTGGGGAGAGTGGGTCTGGCCTGTAACAGTCCCAAGGGCCAGATGGAAAGCCTTCAAGGGCCACCTTTTGACTCTGGGTTTGAGGATCTCCACCAATAGGGTTTCTTAGCGCATTCTGTTTTTATTTCTGTAGACGAAAACGTCTGCCCTTTTGTATATCTGCCTAATCTTCTATATTTTCACCGTGCCTTTTGCTTTTAAGGGGTTGAGGTTTCCGTAACTTCAAAGATGTGATTTCCTTGGGGGCATGGCACAGGTGATGTATTGTAGCGACATCAAGGAGAAGGGCTGACATTTTTCAAAGTTACATGTCCGTGGCTCAGCCACAACTAATATTTGCTAGCCATTGATCCGACTTCCCTTGCTGTTATTCTTTAACTTCAGCCTGAGGTTCAAAGTTCTGTCATTTGTTTAAAAACTGATTTCATTGCTAGGGCATGTCCTCCAGCTAATCTAACAAGTGATAGAGGGCCAGAGGGAGAAATAGGAGGAGGGGACTGACCAGCTGGAAATTTCTGATGCTTGCAGGCAGAAGAAAAATGCACGCTTAAGTGTCAACATGTGGCCGTGCCATGTAGGAAATAGTCCAGAATTATTAAAGATAAGAATACAGTGGTACCTCTGGTGACATACACTTCAGGTTACATTTGCTTCAGGTTACAGACTCCGCTAACCCAGAAATAGTGCCTCGAGTTAATAGCTTTGCTTCAGGATAAGAACAGAAATTGTGCTCCGGTGGTGCGGCAGCAGCAGGAGGCCCCATTAGCTAAAGTGGTGCTTCAGGTTAAGAACAGTTTCAGGTTAAGAATGGACCTCCAGAACGAATTAAGTACTTAACCTGAGGTACCACTGTACTGACTATAAGGATCTTAAAAGCACAAACTATAAGGATTATGTTTCACACACTGCAAACATGGCAGCAAACCTAGTTTGTCTCAGATTCTATTCTTGCCAGTGAGCTGCAGCAAACCATAGTGGACAACAGGCATGTTTGCAAATACATATTTCTGGCAGTGCTACTGGACACACTGAGGGAGACACTTTATTTCTTTATGGTGTACCTCTCAGAAAGCAGTGTGTGAAATATCTCTCAGTGGCTGCATGCTGATTTCAGTGTTCAAGGGAACCCTTTTTGCCAAACATTGCCTGGGTCCTGGGCCCACCCTGGAATCAGTTACCAGCTGAAATGAGGCCTAGTGTCTTGATATTTAGACAGCTACCAAATGTATTTTTGTTCAAGAGGGATTTCCCTGGTGTGACCCAGTCATTTTAAGGAATATTGACTAGAAATTGTGGTTAGGAGAATATGCAGCTTGGATGACTTGAATTGAAAGTTCAAAGGCTTTATTCATGCAGGAACTGTTTATAGGATGAGTAGAGGAGAGAAATAACAAGCATCTTCTCTCATCATGTTAGGCGAGACAAAACAAAATGGCTCAGCTTTTAGGGATGAACTTAGACAGAGGGGCTACAAGCAAAGTGTTGGCTATATTGCTAGACAAAGAGTGGGCTTGTGTGGTTTAAAGTAACACATGCAATAGCTAAAGGCTCAAAAGAAGGAAATGTATTTGCTTTTCTCCAACATTTGTTTTATTGTTTTTAGTTGATTTGAGACTGTAGTTTTTGTATTTTATATTACTTTATTGTACACCACTTAGGGCTGTGAAGTAATTTGCAAGTCAATGTATTCTCCCATTGTAGACGTGCTTGTTTACCAATATCTGCAGATCAATACATCCTGCTTATACTGCCCCTTGCACAGGTATGTCTTGCATCAACCAGGACTCAGGTCTTTTCCTCCATGGTACCCAGGCTTTGGGATAACTTCTCTGGAGGTTAGGCAGGGACCATCTTGATCATCAATCTGACATGTTTTGAAGATCTACTTGTTCATGCAAACACTTACTGATTTGTATTGCTACTAACAATAATTATTAGTAATTAATCTTATTGACCTGGTTTTTTCTACGGTGGATTTGTATTGTTGCAAATGGTTTTTTAAAAATGCATTATAATATGTATTTTTCAATATATAATTTTTTCCTTTCCATACTGCCCTAGGGTTTCTTTTAATGGAGGATGGTATATAGATGCTTTTAATAAAAGCAGCCATCACCATCATAATCTGTCCTTTTTATTTATTTATTTATTTGATAAGTATGGAGCCATTTTCAAAACGTCCAGTTCCTAGTCCATCTTAGGCACTTCCAGATTTTAAATAAGATTGATTTTAAATATATTAACTGGACCCATTCGTTTTAACACAAGCAGCGCCATGAATGGTCTGTGAAGGAAATAAGCCAGTTCTAAATAGATTTTCTTATTATGTTTTATTTGATCATTAGTATAATGACCTATTCAGTTAAATAATAAAATTTGATTTACCTCAATTAACCACCCATCTTTTAAGTAATTAACTTGATTAAATATTGGAAACCCTCAACAAATTGCACTTTTGGAGGCTCTAGGGGAGGGGGTGGGGAAAGAGGACGAGAGAGTTTCCAAAATTTGAAGCCACCATTTTCTGGCTGCTGATAACACACGCTTAAACTGTTTTCATCAAATTTGCCAAAGGAAGGATCAGGACTAGGTTCTGGAAGGATCCCATACCTAAGATTTTTGTTGTGGTGGTGGTCAGTAATTAGCTGGGGGCAATTTTTATTTTGTGATAAAAAAATTTGTTTGTCACACCAATGAAAATGAATACGGATTGGTTAACTGGATTTCCTGGATCAAGGACAACATACTCAGAGTAGACCCATTGAAAAGTCCATTGATTTCAGGGAATTTACTTATTTACACCATCACTTTAAACCATGGACAGGCAAACTAAGGCCTGGGGCTGGATCTGGCCCAATCGCCTTCTAAATCCGGCCCACGGATGGTCCGGGAATCAGTGTGTTTTTATATGAGTGGAATGTGTTCTTTTATTTAAAATGCATCTCTGGGTTATTTCTGGGACATAGGAATTCTTTCATCCCCCCCCAAAAAATATAGTCTGGTCCCCCACAAAGTCTGAGGGACAGTGGACTGGCCCCCTGCTGAAAAAGTTTGCTGACCCCTGTGTAAACAGACTTGGCTTCCCCCAAAGAAATCTGGAAGCAGTAATTTGTTCAGGATGATGCAGATCCCTATTCTTCATATGAGAGCTATGATGCCCAGAATTCCCTGTGAAAAGGTATTGATTGTGAAACCACTCTGGAATTGTAGCTCTGTGAGGAGAATAGGGGGCTCCTAATAATTAGTGGTGCGCCCTTAACAAACTGCAGCTCCCAAAATTCTTTGGGGAAGGCATAACTGTGCTCTAGATCAGTGTTTTTCAACCACTGTTCCGCGGCACACTAGTGTGCCGCGAGATGTTGCCTGGTGTGCCGTGGGAAAAATTGAAAAATTCGAAAGATTTAAAAATAAAGTATTTTATAATTTTTCATATTTCTGTTTCCTTACTATTTCATAATAAAGTAATTATAAAATACTTTGTGCTTATTTGATTCCTATTCAAGAGAATTAATTTATATATAGTCAATATAGGCATAGAGTTAATTTTTTTAACATTTTCTAATGGTGGTGTGCCTCGTGATTTTTTTCATGAAACAAGTGTGCCTTTGCCCAAAAAAGGTTGAAAAACACTGCTCTAGATATATGGTGTGAAAGTGGCCTTAGCTGATTATGACTTCATGTTCAGCCATTGTAGCATACCCTCCAACGAAAATTGGGATGTCCCATTCCCATGATAATTTTACTATTTATACCCCACACACATTACTGGGTTGCCCCAGCCACTTTGGGCAGCTTCCAACAGATATAAAAACATAATAAAAGATTAAACATTAAAAAAAACCTTCCCTATAGAGGATTGCCTTCAGATGGCTCAGGGGTCAGATAGCTCCATACCCTCCAACATTTCTCCAATGAAAACAGGGACCTACTAAGGAAATCAAAGCAGAAACCGGGACGGCTTCTCTAAATCATGGATGTCTCTGGAAAATAGGGACACTTGGAGGGTCTATTGTAGCTATCAGCAAAGTTCTGCAGGATGTGTTCATCCTTTTTACCCCCAAATGGGTAGTCAATGGGAGGGCATTAAATATACCAGCCACAAGAGATGGTGTGGAGGAGTCTCATCATCTCTGCAGACATATCAGGGAAACAAAGGAGTGTTGGGTGTGGCATCTTTGCCACCCCAATCGCCTGCTTTGCTGTTGGAAGATCTTTGCCAGTGTGCAGCATGTCAGTTCCATCATGGTGCTTCTGTCTCCACCAATGTGATGGCAGTTAGGGCTGCTACTTGAGGTCCATTAGCTGCCTTACTGCTGAGGTTGGGATTGCTCCAGCAATAGAGACATGTTGATGTTTCCTGTAACTTCTAGAAGGCATACATCTGAATTTTGATGAGGTCTAGCTTGCTTCATAAACGACATTAGCTCCATGGAAATAACATTTTGGATTTTAATTTTTTTTAGAATCAGGTACACTGGAATGACATGGGTGGCGCTGTGGTCCCTGCTCCTGCCAACCCAGCAGTTCGAAAGCACGTCAAAGTGCAAGTAGATAAATAGGTACCACTCTGGCGGGAAGGTAAATGGCGTTTCCATGCGCTGTTCTGGTTCGCCAGAAGTGGCTTAGTCTTGCTGGCCACGTGACCCAGAAGCTGTACGCCGGCTCCCTCGGCCAATAAAGCGAGATGCGCTCCGCAACCCCAGAGTCGGCCACGATTGGACCTAATGGTCAGGGGTCCCTTTACATTTAAGCTGTGCTTATGGGGTTGGGAATTTAATTGGATTGGGTTGTTTAATTACATCATTGGGCATATGGTAGGTCAGAAAGAGTGGATTGGACCTAATGGTCAGGGGTCCCTTTACCTTTACCTTACACTGGAATGATGGTTTATTTGCCAGATAAAGCAAAAGTAAAGTCTACATTATGTGTGAATTGTGTTTGGTGTGAGTCCTTTCTGTGTTGCTATTAGAAATGCACTGTTTCTGAATATGCACTGTTTGGAAATGCACACTTGAATATAGTCATGGATCAAGCAGGACTATGTTGATTGATCACTGTACATTTAAGATTTTCTCTGTTGATATTCCTGCTGATTTTGTGTGCTTGCACTGTGATTTTTCTTAAATTTGTAAATAGTATGTTTTAAAAAGAGTAGTGTTTGAAATACAAATATTAAACTTTCAAGGAAACAAGCCATATAATTTAAAGCACAAGATGTGTCTATTTCCATAACTTCTTATTAAATTTTTATTTTCCATCATTTATCATTCATAAATCTTAAGAAAATAAAATGGAAAAGGAACATGATCTTTAATCAAATCAGCATTTATGTTTGTGTATCAAATGGAAGTATGTTTTCAAAGATATTCCAGTTGATATTCCAAATGAGAACATTGGATTATATTCAACTAAGACCTCCTCAGAGCAGACCGTTGAAATGTATGAACCTAAGATGATCATGGCCATTAGCTTCAATGGGTCTATTCTGATTAGAACAAGTGTTGAATACCATCCAGTGTGTTATTTACTTTGTTGGCATTCATCTGTCCTGGGAGACAATAGACTACTACTCTATAACAAAGTTTTTAGGAAAGCTCACTTATACATTTGTATTTGCTGGTTTGCTTATTTTTCCAATGCACAAATCTATAAGCTCATTATGGCAGATGAGCTCATTATCCTTGCTGTCCAGAAGTAGTTTAGCAATCTAATGGGTTTGGAAACATAGCAAAATTATTCTGGAATGTTTGAAAGCTTTTACCATTCAGAAGCTGCCTTCATTCAGGCTGAAAGATAGTTTCAGAACTCAACAGTGTCCGCTTTGAAAGGTTTACTGTGAATTCCAATACTGACTTCAGCGAATCATAACTTCAAGAGAAGTTAAAGTGAAGGGGGGAAATTGCTCTTGTTCCCCTTGAAAGTCAGTCCTGGTGCAGAATTCAGAGGCACCAGTTTGAACATACAACGCCAAACCCAGCCCAACTGCACTTGGCTGCCAGTCAGTTTCCTGGCCCAGTTCAAAGTGTTGGTTTTGATCTAGAAAGCCTTAAAAGGCTCAGGACCACAATACCTTCTCAACGATTGCCTCTCCCTATATGAACTGACCCGGACCCTGAAATCATCCTCTGAGGCCCTTCTTAGTGTCGACCCTCCACAAAAGGTCTGCAGGGTAGCAACACAAGAACAGAACTTTCCTGCAGTGGCTTCCAACTTCCAACATATTTTTAGGTGCCAGGCAAAAACGCTCTTCTCCTCCCAGGTCTTTGGCTGATTAAACTATCTATGGCCTTTTAAACTGTGGGTGGGTGGGGTTATTGTTTGGTGTGTTACTACGCTAGGTACTTTTGTGTTTTTATATTGTAAACTGTCCCGTGAACCTTGGGTGGAGGCGGTGTAGAAATTTTATTATTAATAATAGCATTAAGCTGGTTTACCACAATTAAAGAAACACACCTTTCACTGAATGTGCACAGATATTGCCGGTTGTTTGTTCTTATAAAATAGGAGAGATTACAACCAAGTTTATTCCCCCACCCCCATCTGCTGTGCCTCTGCTGGTCCTTATTGCTCCAGCAAATGTGGTTTAAGAAGATGAGATGTTTGTTCCCTTTATATCTACCGGCAACTTCCTCATGGTTTTGTTATCAGGTTTATTTCCTCTTGCTCTCTCTGTGGGAGTTTACTGGCTTGAATTTGGGCCTTATGCCCATCCAACGTACGATGTGGCACTAAAATGGTTCACCTCCAGTTTCATATCCAGGTGTGTTATCCTCTTAATGTCTCACTAGACTCAACACCAGTCTTGAAATACCTACATTGGCTCCCAGTACGTTTCCAAGCACAATTCAGAGTGTTGGTACTGACCTTTAAAGCCCTAAACGGCCTTGGCCCAGTATACCTGAAGGAGCGTCTCCACCTCCATTGTTCAGCCCAGACAATGAGATCCAGCAACGAGGGCCTTCTGGCGGTTCCCTCCCTGCGAGAAGCCAAGTTACAGGGAACCAGGCAGAGGGCCTTCTTGGTAGTGGCACCTGTGGAACACCATCTCATCAGATGTCAAGGAACTATCTGAGTTTTAGACCTCTGAAGGCAGCAGCCCTGTTTAGGGAAGTTTTTGACTGATGTTTTAATGTATTTTTAATTTTTTGTTGGGAGCTGCCCGGATGGCCAGCGTATAAATAATAATAATAATAATCCATATGTTTTACAGCTGGAGACTGAATGTTGCAGCCGAAGAAGGCGTCTGAAACCTCTTTTGAGTATGTGCTGCGAATATTGTTACACATCACTCCAGCCTCTGAAAATGAGAGACACCAGGCGTTCCAGTGCTTATCGGAGACTTGGAAGGAAGGTCAGTGGAAACCCGTGGCGTCTTTAGGATATATGGGTTTATTTGTGCATATATACAACCCGAACATAAGATGGAGGGCCTCACAGCATCAATGCCCCAACAGATCTTGCTCCTACGTTAGTCACAGCTTTAGAGCCAGCACACAGCAAGGCATCTCTCTCTCCTCAGATCTTGCAGCTCTCTCTGCTTCCAGCTCACTCACACCCAGCAGCTGTCCATTCCAGCCTCCCTTTGGTTGAGTCTCCCTTGGGTGCAGCTAGTAGCAACCCAGCTCATCCATCTGAAGTGAAGCAGAGCACCAGAAGTGCTACTTGGGGGGTAGGCAGTGAATGGTATTTATATGAGGCACCTCATTCATCTAAGAGTTTTCTGTTCTGTCCTTTTGTTTTAGGGGGGTGAAAACAGAGGATATGTTACTGCCTGGCGGTTAGGAAGTTGGGAAAAGGTGGATTCTGTTCCTCCTGCCCCCATGTGAACCCCTGCTATTGGGCGTATATTGTATGCCACCCCCCACCTCCCGAGAGAGTGGGACTGCTTGGCATGAATGCTTTATTTAGAGGGTGGGGTATATTTGTCAGTATTTGTCTAGGTCTCATGTTGAGGATGCAATGCAGAATTATCGGAACTGCATGCTAGAGGAGTAAAGTTTGAGTACATTGTAGGATTTCTGTGTTCGGTTGTTGTCCGTGCGCTAATTATGTGTGGAATGCAATTTTAGCTGCCGTTTAAGCTCTGCTTGGGATGCGAGTGGTGCTGTGGGTTAAGCCACAGAGCCTAGGACTTGCCAATCAGAAGGTCGGTGGTTCGAATCCCCGCGACAGGGTGAGCTCCCGTTGCTCGGTCCCTGCTCCTGCCAACCTAGCAGTTCGAAAGCACGTCAAAGTGCAAGTAGATAAATAGGTACTGCTCTGGTGGGAAGATAAACGGTGTTTCCGTGCGCTGCTCTGGTTTGCCAGAAGCGGCTTAGTCATGCTGGCCACATGACCCGGAAGCTGTACGCCGGCTCCCTTGGCCAACAAAGCGAGATGAGCGCCTCAACCCCAGAGTCGGCCACAACTGGACCTAATGGTCAGGGGTCCCTTTACATTTAAGCTGTGCTTATGGGGTTGGGAATTTAATTGGATTGGGTTGTTTAATTACATCATTGGGCATATGGTAGGTCAGAAAGAGTTTTTTTCTTTTCTTTTGCTCAGTTGTGAATTACAGTATTTTAAAACAAGAGTTTTCGTTGTATTTTTTGGTAGGTACCTCGGTTTCCGAACATTATCCTTTCTGGAAGACCTTTCAGGTTCTGAAATTTTCGAAACCTGAAAACTCAGAATGGAAATCCCAATACAGAAGCTGTGTTTCTGGTTTGACTTCCAAGGTGTGTTTGAAAACCGAAGAATTTACTTCCAGGTTTACGGCGTTCAAATTCCGAAACGTTCGTCAACAGAGATGCTCGAAAACCAAGATACCACTGTAGCTGATTTTTGGGTGTTTCATTCTGATGTTGACGAGGGCGCCTTTCTGGTTAGGGGTGTTTTATAATGTGGATTCTCGCCCCCTTAGCATTTTTGTATTTGATCTTTGTTTATGATACGTTGTGAACTACTTTGAAGCGATCCCTGCACCCTGCTTAAATAAAATAAATAATATATTTGGCTGGGGAATAATCCAAATTTTAGAAACATAGCCAGGTGGGTACACTTCATTTGTAGTGCAACATCATTCATCCAGAGTTCTCCCTCAGAATTTCAGAGAAGCAAACTTGTTCCGTTTTTTTTTTAAAAAAAGCTTTAATTTTACATCTGCATTTGAGCATTCAAACCACCACAATCCTGGTTTGTTTTCATATTACTCACAGAAAACTAGAGTAGTAACAGAGGTGGGTAGGCTGTACTACTCATCTCTATACCAACGTGTACAGATTTAAGTTCTTCCACAGGTGGAATGCTAACAAACAGTGACTTTTGAGATAGAATTCCTGCAGTCATGCTCACTCGCCACAGTGCAAAGGGCAACAAACAAAACCAACAGGTCATTTAGGTTGGTTTGCTATATTGGGATGAGGTGAGGAATGGGCTCTGACAGGGAGACATGTGATTAGCCTTCACAGCAACGTCCTCTACTGATTTGCCAGCAAATGGTCAAATACATGAAGCTCAAAAACATAAAGGTGGGGGGAGACTTCAGGAACAGTACTGGCTGCAAGATAAATAAGTGAGAAGGAAGGATTGCTTCCCAACAGGGATTATGGCAGCACCTGGCAGCCTACAGCTGTGCCTGCCTCCTTTAATTTTAGGCTTCCTATGCCAGGAAGCCAAATCTACCCCCTCTTTTTAATTTCCCACAATGCACTTCTTCTAAGGCGTTTTGTTTTGTAGGACCCATCTCTCCTGCTCAGTCTATACTGTTCAACTTTGGTTGGGGTGGTTTTGCTTTTTATAACTGAATGTTGCGCTGTTGCAACCTGTCCTGAAACCTTATAGTTGAAGGGCAAGTAAGGAATATGAAGAACGTTGTTGTGTGTCATTTGTGGGAAATTAAAATGGCGGCTCAACACAGGTAAGCCCACGGGGGGCCACTTACCAAGAAAAGGGAGCCTGCCCCCAAGGACAATTTGCCCAGGACTCCCCAATGCGGGATCTGGCCCAACTCCTCCTAGTCCTCAGCCTGCTCTCCTTATTGGCTCCTCTTTCTAACCCTACTTTTTTCTTAATTTGCTGCTCCAAAACACCAGAAGCTCCAGTTTATATGGGAAGGAGGCCACAGGTGTGCTGTGCAGATGATTATTCATAGCCAGTACCACATTCTGGGACTGGTGTGGAAGCAATCTCATGTTATCTTAGTGCATCTGCTCACCTTTACTTGCTACCTGAGCTTTCAACTAGTGTTGTCAGGGACTGAAGCTGAGGCCAAGCAGGTAACAATCAGGAAGGCAGAAAGCTGCATAATTCCACCAATAGGGATGAAATCTAGAAGCAGGTGGATTTTGATTTGTTTGGAAGACTGGCTTGACATTGCATGAAATGGAACATTTTTTCTGGATTTGGTCAGGCAAAAGTGACAATGGAACTAATCTGAAAACATTTCAAAACACCCATTTTAATCAGAAGGTGCACCTTGGCTGTTGCTGCTACAGTTCCCAGGCATATCTATATATGCAGACGTTTCAGACTCCGTTCATGCTGCAGAATAAAAATAAAATAAAATCCACATCTGTAAGTTTTCTCCCATTAACAGCCTGAAGGTTTATAATGCAGACCGACAAGCAAAAATGGGAGAAATGGGCTGCTGTGAAACAAGTGACTAAAAAGCACAACAAAAGGTTTGCGAAGCACAAAAGAGCAAACATAATGGAAGGTCACAGAGGAACAGTGATCAGAAAGCCTGTCTTTATGGCAGTGCATCCTAACACTTTGCTCTGTTTGTACTCTCTCCAAACCACACCATAAGATCCAGGGTCATTTCACAAAAGTAGCTGGCTAGGAACACCTCGGGCTTCTGGGATCTACTTTTTAATTTTTTAAACCACCAACTAGAGGCACTTGTAGAATAATGGGGGAGTGAACAGCAGAGTCAATTACGTACTGCGCTGCGTGACTCATCCACTGTATTTACAAATACAAGCCTACACCCGAGTCAGTGTTTCTAACACAAAACTCAAAGGAGCTGGGACAGCTCCCAAAGGCAACCAATTAATACTCGTATTTTACAGGCGAGGAGCACTGTGGCTAAGAAATTAGTGAATTAGCAATTTGGAAGAGATTTAATTTCCAAAGTGGCTTGCCATTGTTAAACTTACGGGAATGGAAAAACAACAACACCTTCACTTGATCTCCTGGAAGGTTACTCTGCAAATTTATACCAGAAGACCCTGGTTTAGGGTATTGGGTGATATTGGGGGGCAAATGGGCATGACTTAGCCCACTTGACAATTTGATTGTGTAACTGTATAATCCTTTGTTAGGGAATAGAACGGGAAGGATGCTAGCAAACTCCTGTTTGTTGATATAATTTCTCAGTCAAACACAGCTACTCCCCTCCCTCCTGATCATAACCGTGCTAGATCGTTACTATTTTCCTATGTGCCAAAATGTTCCTTCTGTGTAGGGGTGATCTGACCCCTCCCCCCTTTTAAGCGCTTGATTTGAAAACGTGTCGTAGTTGAATTTTAAATAGTTCCTTTGACTTTATAAGCTATTTGTGAGGTTTGCTTCCTCCCTTCACCTCCCTGCTCTTTTCTGTCAACTGGAAGGAACATCCCTCAACCATCATTTGATCAAGTGAGTGAGACGCCACATTGCTACAGGGCCAAACTAGGGGGCAAGAGCAGTGGGCCCACAATATAAAAGTTGGGTCCAGGGAGATGGGGAAAATTTAAAGGAAGCGAGGTGCCGATAACATAGCTGGCAAGAGACACGCATTACACGATGGGTAGACTAGCCTCTATGTCAAAGGAATAATAAACTCAGGCTAAATGTGGCCCACTGGGCTTCTCTGCCCTACATCCTTGGGACTCTCCACCGTGTTTTGAGAGCTGATAGGAAGGTTCTGGGCCTCTGCAGGTCAGGAAAAGGCTAGGGGCTTGAAATGCATTTGACTTTTCATTCACAGAAAGTAACACGGCGTGGTCTCCCTGGCTGGACTCCTTCAGCTGCAAACTGAGCTCCCCTCCAGCTCCTCACTCTGGAGCCTTCCCAAACAAACAGAGTCTGCAATGTAGGGGATGAACTCCTCCTCTGGGCTTGTCTAGTCCATTGCTCAGCAACATGTAGGACTCTCCCAGACTGGGATGTGAGAGGAGAAGAGCCAGCAGGACTGAGACTGTCCTGTAAGGGCCTCCTTCTGCTTCCAACCTTCTGCTTCCACCACCTCTCAGCTCATCCATTCTCCAGCCTCTTCCCTATGTCCCACCACCAGGACCCAGGGTCTAAGTCCTCGTCTTCCTGGTCCTCCTCCTGGGTGGAAGGCTCCCACCACTCCTTAGTCCAGCCTGGCACACAGGCTACATGTCCTTGCTAGGCTACTATCACACACACACTTGGATGGAGGCAAGTGAGTATGGCTGGCTTTGTACAGTATTGTTACTGTACAAAGAAAGCAATCACTTCCATTTTCCTACCACCAATGACATGTGGCTCCTGTGAGAGTTGCCCGCTAGGTAATATGGCTCCTAGACTTAAAAAGGTTCCCTACCTTGATCCAAATATAAAGATTGGCAGTCATTAGTTATTAGCAGCCCGGCCAAGACAACAATTACACTTTACATTCTGTAAATCTGGTTTCCAATTCACGTTTATGTCCTGAATTTCAAAATTGTGGTCTCCTTTTGTTTTAGCCCCCAAACAGAGCAAGGAACTGCTTAAATTTACCATTATTGTTTATTATTGAAGTTTGCTACATGGTATCCAGAACTAAAGCTCAGATTTTTATGGGTTATATTCAATGTTAGCCATACTCAACAGTGATAAAAGTAATAATGGGCATGACTAACTTTGAACACATTCATTTCAAAGGGTCTGCTCTTGAGTAGAATTTAGTTTGACCACCCCCCCAACACTGATTTTGTGCATGGCTGGAAATCTAGTACAAAGCTAAATAAAAGGTGAGGACCCAAAAACAAAATTGAAAAAGAAAAATAGCTGAAAATGGAAAAAAATAAAATACTTTCTATCTTTCTGGTGACATTGTCTTCCAGGAGTTGAAGGGACAGAATGCATGAGAGAAATGCCAATTAGCGTTATACTCTTGTGAGTTAGAAGATTAGAAGCGGGTTATGATCTAAGCTGGGTTTCACCAGAAACTAATTACCCATTTTCTTGTTTTAAGAAAAGGATAAAGATGGAGTAGATAAAACAGAGGGGAGAGAAGAGGCAGGAAGACAGGACAGATGAACAGAAAAACAAGAGTGCTGTCATCTTTTATAGTTGCATCAGATATCAGTTTAAGATCATCTCACCTGTGGAAATGCCCTAGTATCTCAGTTCATCGCATGCTTACTCAGAAGCGAATCCCACTATGTTCAATAGGACTTCCTCCCTTAGCTGGATAGCAGCTCATTTGCCAGTTTTGACTACGGTGGGCTGACTAAAACCAGCCAATGTGATTTATCCGATTAGTTCTGCTACCGTTCCCTTTTAAGTGGACCACAGGTACCATACCTGCTCTTTCCCCCTTTAATCTAGTACATAACAGTTACAAGTCAAGCATTATCGTTTAATCATGCAACATGTCATAGATTACAAAACTGACTAGATAACTGTATATATTAAATAGATCTTGGTCAAGGGGAAGAAACAAAACAAAAAACCGAACACCCAGCCCCTCAAAATACAATTAGTGTCTGCAGATTCAGCTCTGTAGGTTTTGTTTCAGCTGCATCCAAATTTGCAACTGAAAATGATTGCACCAAAAAGACAGGGGGCAGTGAGAAGGTATATCGTCACATTAATGTTTATGATTTCTTTAAAAAAAAAGAGGGAGAAAGAAAGAGATGAGCTCCAATGTGGTACAATAAAGTGCTTCTAGAATTGGTGCAGTTAAAAATAAAGGGGAAAAAATATATATCCTCATTTAGAGACCATTAGCAAATGTATAGAGACAGGAGTTTGTGTGGATCTGGTCTTCACAGCCTTTGTCCAAATCAAGCCGTTGCCAGGATTAGTTCAGAATGCCTCCATTGGCAAAGAGTAGAGAATTAAACAGTCACTGTACAAAGGTAAGCAGCAGGATTAAGCATACCCCCCCCAAGACAATAATGCCATCTCCATCACCAAAAGAGCTATATAATACATATCAATATTATTAAAGAATAATGAAACAATTTCCTTATTGAATGAGAGATTTGGCATGCTGTGTTATGATCCTCTTGTAAATATTCTGTTGATTTGTATAAAATACTTTACATCAGAATCACTGTTTTTCTCTCCGTTGTCTGTGAAAGCTCAATGCGTGTAATTAAAAGGCATTAGGTATATTCTGATAATACTTCCAATCTGCAGAAAATTCCTTATAAAAACGTTGCTCCTAGGATTCCAAAAGATGGGGGACACGAGGCTGAACAACAAAAATAACGGGGGGGAAAGAGGTACTTTCGAAACCAAAATGCCACAGGCATCAAGTCTATAGACAAATCGTGAGGAAAAGAAGTAAGCTCATTTTTTCCCAGTATATGCTTCTTTTTGTTTAATTGTATTGAAATAAAATTTGAAAATGTCTTAAATCATTTTTAGAAAGTAAACATGAGCTGTAATACTCTACCTGTAAAAGGATTAATTCCATTCATTGTCATTAGAAAGTATGTAAAACATTTATTAAGGGCTTTTGCCTAGAGGCACAACATAAATAGAACAAGTCCTTCTGAAATATAGTCAAGAGTACACATCCACCAGTTGGTAACTTGCCATGGAAATTTCAGAAATACTATCCACAGGTGAGAGAAAGTTACTTCCAATTTAGACGTCTGCACTGTACAAGAGTTTGCTCCATGAACCAACCACCGTGCAACTTGTTCTGCCTCTGGGTCTTGCGAATGTCTTGTCAGGCAAATCGAAAAGAGCACACTGAACTTGCTCCGTGAACAGAATCTTTGTTTCAAAAATAATAACAACAATAGTAGTAATAATAAGGAACAGGTGCCGTCTTAATCCACCCCTTCAAATCCTTGAGCGTTTTCAACAGCCATAAGAAGCTTTTCTCGTAATTCTTCAAAAGAGTCATACGGAGGTAAGTCAAGGCGATTAAAGCTGAAATGGGAAGAGGGGAGAGAAGGTGTCATTATAGTGTCCTGTTAATTTCAAATCTGCATGCATTTTTCAGGTAGCAACACTAAGGAAAAGGACTTGTGGCAACAAATAGCACTTTCGTTGTTGCTTTTTAAAGGATGCCTTGGGATTCTTAACTCCAACAACATATTTGAAATTCCTTGTTATTCTTCTTTCTGAACTACCGTATTTTTCGCTCTATAGGATGCCGGACCATAGGATGCACCTTGTTTTAGAGGGGGAGGAGAAAAAAAATTCTCCCCCTCTCTGCTCAGCACCCCTTCTGCAAAGCGGCAGGAGAAATGGAAGGGGCTCCATTTCGCTGAAGGGGCTTCACTTCGCTGAAGGGGCGCTGCGCAAAAAGGGGGAGAATTTTTTTTCTTGTTCTCCCCCTCTAAAACAAGGTGCGTTCTGTGCGTTCAAAGTGCATTCACCCGAAGCCTCCGGAGCGCAGCGGCGGTTCCCGCTGAGCTCCGGAGGCTTCGGGTTCCTTTCGACCTGCTCTTTGGGGCTGGTGGGGGGAAGTGCTGCTTTCCCCCACTGCCAGCCTCAAACACCAGGTCGGGGAGCAGCGCAAAGGCGGCACGCTGCTTTCCCCCACACCAGCCTCAATGATCCCTGAAGCCTTTGGAGCGCAGCGCAAGTTCCTGCTGTGCTCCGCAGGCTTCGGGTTCCTTTTGCTGAAGCCGGGAGAACAAGACTCTCCTGGCTTCAGCGAAAGGAGCCTGAAGCCTCCGGAACGCAGCGGGGACTCGCGCTGCGCTCCGAAGGTTTCAGGCGGCTATCCCTGAATCCTGGAGAGTGAGAGGGGTTAGTGTGTACCGACCCCTCTCGCTATCCAGGCTTCAGCGAAAGCCACGCGAAGCCTCCAGAGCACGGAGGGAGCACTCCCTCTGCGCTTCGGAGGCTTCACGTTGCTATCGCTGAAGCCAAGGAGCCTGCATTCGCTCCATAGCAGTGGCGTAGCGTGGGTTGTCAGCACCTGGGGCAAGGCAAGTAATTTGCGCCCCCTAAGCCCCAGATGTTGCGCCCGGTGCAGCCGGCCCCCCCGCACCCCCCCACGCTACACCACTGCTCCATAGGATGCACACACATTTTCCCTTCATTTTTGGAGGGGAAAAAGTGCATCCTATAGAGTGAAAAATACGGTAAATGAATATTTGCAATTCAAAGTCAAAGCCACATCTCTCACAGATGGCAGCTTGGCTTAGGTTCCTTTCTGAACCCCCCAAGGAATCAGCTCAGATGAAGCCAGGGTTGTAGGGCAATATCATTCATATTTGCTTTTGGCACTCATTAATGTAATACCGTATTTTTCGCTCCATAGGACACACTTTTCCCCCTCCAAAAATGAAGGGGAAATGTGTGTGCGTCCTATGGAGCGAATGCAGGCTTTCGCTGAAGCCTGGAGAGCGAGAGCCATCGGTGCGCACCGACCCCTCTCACTCTCCAGGCTTCAGGAAGCTATCCACAAGCCTTGCAAGCCCTGTGGGTGTTCCCGCGGGCTCACAAGGCTTGTGGGCAGCAGCCTGCAGCCCCAGCGAGTTTCCGCAAGCCTTGCACACCCGGCGGGAGGTCCCGCCGAGTGCACGAGGCTTGGGGTGGCAGCCTGTTGCCCGAAGCACAGGGAGCCCTCCGGAGGGCTCTCCGTACTTCGGGCAAGTGTCTGCAAGCCTTGCGCGCCCGGCAGGAGCTCCCGCCGAGTGCACGAGGCTTGGGGCGGCAGCCTGTTGCCCGAAGCACAGGGAGCCCTCCAGAGGGCTCCCCGTACTTCAGGCGAGTGTCTGCAAGCCTTGCACGCCTGGCGGGAGGTCCTATAGGGCGGGTGCGTCCTATGGGCCGGTACGCCCGATAGTACAAAAAAATACAGTAATTAATGCGCAAGCCAATGTAAGAAAAATAACCCCAACCTCACACACAGCTAAAAGTAGCTAGTATATCAAATTTCATCACTGTAAATGACTTAATGCGCCTTGTTTGTGACTTACCATGTATGAGCTCTGGGCAACTTCTCAGGGCTTCCCCATTGCTCTATTGTAAACAGCTGAGGACCATTTGAACCTGGATCAAGGGTAAAAAAGCACATGAATGTGAAAGAGTCTCTTTGCAAGATGCAGCCTGTTACGGTCTACACACCAGTGACTCTAGGAAGGTGTGCACTCTTGCCCTGACTCTGTGTGTGTGTCACACAAAGTGGCAAAATGCTCATCCCGTTGTGACCCCAGTGACGAGCAACAACCTCGACTCTGGCAAAAAAGAGGTGCCGACAAGCTTAGAAAGGTCAGTGGAACCATAAACTTGGCTGTTCAGGGTTTGTGTTTGCTATCTTTGCAGAAGATTTTGTCAAAAGCTATCAGGATGCATTTGGTTTAACTCACCGTAAAGTTCAGCAAATCCATTCATAGGCACTCTTGACGTCCCAGTTACAAATTGCAATAGCCGGATACGTTTCTCAGCGTCCATCAGCAGAACAGCCTATAAAACACGACAGTTGTGGAAACTTAATGGAGGCACAGCCAAAAACCCTAATGTTGTCACTGATAGTGCAATCTGAGAAACAGGCAGAGAGGTCTTTCCACGAATTGTCATGCACATTTTAAGAAGTGACCAGAGGTCAACAGTTGGTTAGAGGACAGAATCAAAGTTAAGAAAGAAGGCAACAGTTTATACTGAGAATCATAGTGTTACCTTCCAGTACCACTGAATGACAGGATGGTTTGGACAATATCCGTTCTTGTAGATGGTGTGCTGTCTCCAGTCATTGACATCAACATCGCCAAGGCCACACATTAGCAACTGCGGAGGAACGAATGAAGATTTTGAGAGATGGGTATCAGCTGCTACACTACAAGTATTTGCCATAGGTTTAACAGGTTTATCAAGATATATGCGGAAGATCTCCACCCTGCCACCTTCTGCCAATAGTTCTTGCAGAATTTCTACCAGCAACATATATATGGAGTCATACTGTATTGATTCTTAGAAAGCCTGAAAAATTAACTTACACTGATGTGTAGCTGGACTGAAGCCTCTGAAAACACACCCATGCATTATCAAGAATTTTTTCCACGAATTCTTAATAATAAAGACAAGGGCTTGTTGATAGATCCTTGCAGGGTTCCTGTCCACATTTATTTATTTGCACTGAATAAAAATAACTAGCTTTCTGATGCTGTTGTAAGAATGAAAGGCAACTAACCTCCAGCTCATTTTCATCAAAAATCTTAATCAGGTCAGTAGGCAGGAGCTCTGTGAAACCCTGAAAAGCACAAATACATACCGAATGAATGACAAGGTTCTTCCATTAAATAAGGCAGAGTCTCAGGTTGTTCAGTTGCAAGTACATGAGAAAACAATTCATTCAAGACGAAAGCTACAGCAAACAGCTTTTAAATTAGAAACTTTGTGTTTCCTCTAAGACCTAAGCAGTATACTTATTTTTTAGTATAAAAGCAGTGGTGGGGTGCCTTTTTCTGCCTGAGGGGCAGATTTGCTTCTGGGCAACCCTCCTTTTCTGGGGGTTTCATGTCTGAGGTGGGGGGGGGGCAGAGATAAAAGTGGACAGTGCAAATTCTACTTTTGTAAAGTAGAACAAAACAAGGAAACAGGGAAAACAGACATCATCGTTCTGATGTGACAAAAATATATTGAATGACTACACAACTCTTTGCCATGTTGTGTTTATACATCTGTAGAAATGACTAGAATATAGTTTTCATATATGCTAAAAATCATTGGGCATTTTCTTATAAAGGTATTTAATTTGCAAGTAGGCTTCTTGCAAGATACACTTGTAGTTCGTTTTCTGTTGCATCCTCACCTTTGTACCAGTATATGTGCAAATTATATATATATATATTCGTGGTCCATTCTGTTAGAATAACACACCTTTTGGGGAGTAGTGTGACGTGGTCTCTTAAACCTGACATCGCTTAGGGCCTCAGCATGTCTTAATCTGGCCATGATTGCTTTCTGTGCTCTATCTCTGGCATACTTTGCTGCTTATCTGAAGGCCACCAAAGTCTGGCTGCCCGACTCCGATGAATGCAGACCACTCAGCAAAACAGAAGGAGGTTTACTTGAAGGAACTTACCTCCAGAAATGCATTCATTTGCTTCTGAACCCGGTTGACAAACCTCCACTGGATGACTAAGCTACAGTACACAAAGAGAAATGGCACTTTCATTAGGAGGAATAAGAGAGATCGTTTAAATATCTTAACTACCCTAATGCTTTTCTGCCTTCCCATTTACGGCTCCAGTAATCTTTCATCAAACTAAGAAAAAATGTAAACAGAACAAATGAGGCAAACACAATCCTCCCCATTCCAGCTGCAGCTTCGATATCATTTGCTGAGCTCATGAATATGTGTGTCTCTTCATTAATTTCTCAGATTTCCTTTGGGAAACCAATGAGATGGTGGAGGAGGAAAATTACTGATGAGCATAAAAGAGTAATTCAAAGGAAACTCTGTTTCACTTTACAGCCTGACATTTAAATAGCTTAGCGTGCACATGCTTCAAAGTGCTTCAGATATGCCCTTTCCATATTAAGGGGTATGCCATGCAGAGATGGCATGAAGTTAATCTTGCGGTTCCTATGGAGATTGTAGTCTGTTTTACCATTATTTGGCTGAAAGAAGATTAATCTCTCCATCAAAAAAACCAACCCATTGGGAATTTGGTGCCTCCCTTCATTTAACATGCCTGTATATCAGAGGAAGGACCAAACAAGATGTTATGCAGAGTTCAGGGTCATTCTTTTCCATTTTGGAAGGCTTCAATCTGGAGTGCGGCTAGCTGGCCGCTACTCCACAAAAAAGAGCTGATTTTCCCGTAACAACTTTTCTTCTGCTCCTCCATACATCTCCCATTGGTTGCTTTTTATTTTAAAAGAAAAAATGGGTTTTAATCTGGGAATGGCTTCTAGTGAAGTCATCTCCACCCCCATCATTCTGCCTGGACACTGAGATCCAGCGCCGAGGGCCTTCTGGTGGTTCCCTCATTGCGAGAAGTGAGGTTACAGGGAACCAGACAGAGGGCCTTCTCGGTAGTGGCGCCCGCCCTGTGGAACGCCCTCCCATCAGATGTCAAGGAAAGCAGCAGCTATCTTATCTTAAAAGACA
This sequence comes from Podarcis melisellensis, assembly GCF_964234715.1. Taxonomy (NCBI): domain Eukaryota; kingdom Metazoa; phylum Chordata; class Lepidosauria; order Squamata; family Lacertidae; genus Podarcis; species Podarcis melisellensis. Next base: position 48,615,736 of record NC_138543.1, read on the forward strand.
TCTGAAGGCAGCCCTGTTTAGGGAAGTTTTTAATATTTAATGCTGTGTTGTTTTTAACACTTGATTGGAAGCCGCCCAGAGTGGCTGGGGAAACTCAGCCAGATGGGCGGGGTATAAATAAATTATTATTATTATTATTATTATTATTATTATTATTATTATTATTATCTTTAAAGTCCAGTTTGAATAGCTAAACTGCTAGGGCTGTTAAACACCACATTGAGTACATAGACACACACACACACATACATACTCAATGTATTCCCTTTTGTTTTCATTTGTGACCGTGATTTCTGATCCATTCGGCTTCAAGTCAACTTGATATGTCTGTAAACAAAACAAAACAAAAATGCATTAGCTATAAGGAGACGTCTGTAGAAAAGTATTGCTACAGCTTTCAGGCACAAATTTATTACATTTTAATGAACAAGCTCTCTGAATTTTTAATGCCTATGGAGGGTTGTGTTTTGCTGGTCAAAATGATTTATGCTTAAGGATGACCTCGAGGAGGACAAATGGATGTGAAGTAATGGATAAATCAGAATTCAGCACCACGATTTCGTTAGCAAATTCAAGGGAAAGCAGATTGGCATGTCATCTGCTCAGTTATAAAGAATTTGATAGTGTTCAGCAGGGACTTGGATGGCAGCTTTAGGGATGCCTCTTCATGTGCTGTTTGGCATCTCTTCAGAAGACTCAACACAGCTGCTCTCTAATGGTCCCAGGATAAAAAGCATCAACGGTACCCATGGAATTAGCTCTTGCAGAACGGCTCGAGCATCCCATAAATGAATCAATCCCCATTTAGTGATCGCGAGGCCTCCTGCAGTCAAAGGGACCTGCCTTGTGTCTAGGAGCCTATCTATTTATTCCCACCAATATATACCTGGCAGCCTTGCAGAGTAACGAACGTTAGGGAGGAAAAGACAGATTCTCCGTTCAAGAAGTTTACGTAATACAATGCAGGCAGTGGGAGATCCATTTCACACATTGCATTTTAGATATATCACACAGGTTTGGTGTAGTGGTTAAGAGTGGTGGACTCGTAATCTGGTGAACCGGGTTCGCTTCCCCGCTCCTCCACATGCAGCTGCTGGGTGACCTTGGGCCAGTCACACTTCTCTGAAGTCTCTCAGCCCCACTCACCTCACAGAGTGTTTGTTGTGGGGCAGGAAGGGAAAGGAGAATGTTAGCCGCTTTGAGACTCCTTCGGGTAGTGATAAAGTGGGATATCAAATCCAAACACTTCTTCAACGGTGTGCCCTCTAGATATTGTTGGACTACAGCTCGGTCCAACGTGACCAATGGTGATCAGCTGGGACTGATGGGAATCTAACAACACCTTGGAGGGCACCATGTTATCTACCTCTGCTTGAAGACACACATATGGGAAAATGTGTTTGCAAACATATGAATAAGACCGGTGAATGTTTGCCAGGCAGCTGAGATGGACTGCAGCTCACATGTTGGAATATGCATCGGATGGCAAACCTGAGTTTGCCACTGTGTAACGCAGGGATGGGGGACCTCAGGCCTGGTGGACAAATACAACCCCCCCCCCACTTTCAGTCTGGGACTTGAGACTCTCCCCATGCTACCCATTTCTAGCTCTCCTTGAGTGCTTCTACTAGGGCTGGGTGATATATCAATATATCATCCAAAACCGGTTTGAAGTCCATATTGTGATGATGGTTTCATAATTTTTGACCTGGCAATATATTGCAAACCATGATGTGTGTGTGCGCTATGTAAAAATCACAATGTGGGGAAAACTGGGAGGCCAGCCAATGCCGCAACGTGGCTCCATCCTCATTCCCGATATTGTGATATATCCATGTTTAGCTGGTGATATAGTGCAATATTGAAAACTAGATATTGCCCAGCCCTAGATTCTACCTAGTTGGAATGTGCCCTTCCAACTGTGAAAATTCCTCTTGGTTTCCTGCATAGAAGATGGCGATATGTGTTGGTTGCTTGCTTGCTTGTGGATAAGAAGCCTTTTGACTTTTGCATGGCTGAGATATAGCCTACTGGACAAAGGTTAAGAATTGCATCTGTTCCTCCTGACCTTGGCCTCCAGATCACTCTCAGAAGGTCACCCTTGAAAGAATGTGGTCCTCCGTCTGAAAAATGTCCCCTTTCATTACATATTTCTATGTACCAAGCAAAAACGTTTCTCTTTAACCAGGCCTTTGGCGGATTAACATTCTATGTTCTTTTAATTGTGTCTGTGGGTGTGGTTTGTTCTTGTTCTTGTTTTTATTACATATTTTGTGTTTTTATGTTGTGAACCACCTTGTGATCATCAGATAAATAAACACATGCAATGCATGAAATGAGCCTTAAGGATGTTTCCAAGATGATATATATACTTCATACTTAATGATTTGGAGGAATTTTTATAGAGGAATGCGCTTGGCACTCTTTACCAGCAACACTTAATTTTTTTTGGGGGGGGGGGAAATCCATATCGCTTTTAAAGGGAAAACCCATTAACCAAATTAGTTGTTGCTCATATATCTTTCCCGCAAGGCTAGTGCTGATTTTCCTTTCGGCTACACATTGCTTCAGCATAATTATTCCAAAGTAGAATCAGAGAAAAGAGAACATTAAACTAGAGAAGTTCTTGCAATATTTACATTATAGGAAGCACAAAGGAGTGATCTAAAGTTGATAACCTAGTTATTCCGAGCTGCAGAATGCGGAATCCAGAAAATCCCACAATGATTTGCAATTCCTGGATACAAATTCAGACGGGCATTTAGACTAGATCAAGTGTGACAAAAGTGAAGGGAGAAATAGATGAGCCTCCTTTCATCGATAGCGGAAGCAAAGCACTCATGTCCTCCTAAAAACTTGGGATATATTCATGCAGCGTGCTCTATGATGAATCATAACCTGATGTTGGTAATGGCCAGGAGAAGGAATACCCCTCCCACTGGGTAAATTGGGTAAATTGTGTTTTCGTCACATTAACAGTTGGGAATTTCTATGTCATGCTCATATTAATGTTGTGATACATATGTCCTACATATGTAGGAAACAATGGTCACTTCTGGTACCTATTGGTGGCACTCATAACCTTTCCAAAACTGGCTAATCTATAGTGGTGTTTGGATGCTGGAATCCTAGTACTGTACAGGTAACTCACATTTTATGCTTATTTTGCTAACACAATTGTAGTTTTGCATTTGGGGGGGAGAGAGAAATAAATAAACAAATGGAGGAGAGTGGAGGAAACCCACTCTCAATTTATTTATTGCCTGCCTCACCTGTGCAAAGCGACAATTGAGGGTTTACCCAGCTTTGGGATAACATTTTCTTTTACTTATTATTTAGTTGTGACATTGACAGCTCACATTTCCTCCAAGGAGATCAAGGTGGGGTGCACTGTATCCTCTCCCCCCCCCGGGTTTTATCCTCACAAAAACCCCTATGAGGTCTGTTAGGCTGAGAGAAAATGATTGGCCCCCATGCAAGGTGCATAGAAGAGCGGAGATTCGAACCCGTGTCTCCTAACTCTCAGTCCAACACTCTAGTTGCGACACCACACTGGTGTCAAGCCCGCAGTACTATAACCTCTTGAAATGAATGGAGATTGCATGGCAGCAATGTTTGGAGTTTAAACACTCGGTGGAAATCTTTAAAATTAGCAACCCCCCCCCCCGCAAACAAAAAAAGAGGTGCTCTCTCACACACCCAAATGCATGGTCAGAATGGATAGAACAGAATGTCAAATGTATTAGAATGAAGAAGAACACATGGATTGGTTTCTAAAAGAAATAACAACCCCCCCCAAATATATTTGGGTACTGCCTGTATGAACACTTGCTACCAGAACATTGTCTGCGAAGAGGAGGAACACCACATGGCAAAAAGCTTAGAATAAACCTGAGCACCAATGCCACGCACTGCTCCTAACTCATTCATTCTTATTACCCCCTCCCCCAACGCAAGAGCCACTTAAAAAACATGAAAGACAAACGATGTGCAAAAATTTACAGATAATTAAAGAGGAAGCAGCAGACTGAAAGAAAGCAAAGCCTAATGGGGCAAATGTTTAGCAATAATTAGCCTGGAGAAACCACATGCAAGAATCAAAGCCCCAGAACTGTTATCTGGAGGAGAGAGAGCAGCAAAGAGAGAACAAATGAGACGTTTGAAAGAGCATTTCTTTAAGCAGAAAGGGAAAAGGACAATGACACATAGGAGAGCCAAGGACAGATTCCAATTATCTTGTGTCTCTGTCCATCTTCCCAGGGCAATGGAAAAGAAAGAAAGGAGGGTATTGCTAGAGAGTATCGTATTTCTCCGTCTATAAGACACCCCCTAATTTTTGACATTTTTTTAAGGGAAAAAACCTATACACGGGAAAATACGGTAATTAGGAAGAAGGTGTGGCAAGCAACTGCTCAGGTAGCAGCAAACCATCTTTAAGGCCACGTTTGAGGGTACATTTCACTAGGTCTCCTATAATGCACCTGCCCAAGACATGCAGGCGATTGCAGTTCACAACCTATTTACTTCAAATTAGTTCTGCATTAAAGCCAGCTGAATTTTTCTGGAGTGAATGAGTTGTAGACTATTCAACTCATTGTATAGTCATTGTACTGTGTACACCGCCGCAACTATCGCACCCAACACAGTTCTAATTTTGCAAAACCTTTACAAGTTATTATGACTTTTGTCTCCTAAATTGCACATCGCTTCTCTCAACAAGAATCCCTTTGTGCGAAGCTCTCAGCTCCCCGGTGGTAAGAAAGTAAAATGAGAAACTGTTGAAGCCGAAGCAAAAAGCAAGCAAACACAGACTTCGAATGCACTATGTTATGTTATGGTTGTCTGAATCATGATGGGGGAAAACTCAGATTTAAATATTCAGAATTGCTGTTTTAACTTTTAAAACACTGAAAGTCAAATATAAAATAATAGATTTCCATTATCAAGAACCTGGTGAACTGAAGAAACCAAGACCTCAACCACACAGTATGGGTATAGGAATCAGGGCTTCTAAACCTTTCTTGACACAAGACAGCAAAATATGTCGCTTCTGCCACAAGAACACAAGAACATCCCTGGCTGGATCAGGCCATGGCTCAACTAGTACTACTGCTTCTGTTCTCACAGGGGCCAACCAGAACGCCATTAGTCATCCTCACTATGCAGACACATCATTTCTATATATCGTCCCCACACTGGCAACAGGGGCCTCCAACAATACTTTGGACTGGCTGTATTTCTGCTGAAGTCTACTCCACCCGAAAGCAACATTTTCTTGAGATTGCTGTGCTTAGTTCTTGGAACCCTTTTGAAAAAAATCTGACGCTATCTTGAAGGCACTAGAAGACATTCATTATTTGGAAAATGCAGTGCCAAAGCAAGGCAAAAGTAATATAAAACCATTTTGACTTGCTACACACCCATTATTCATTCTGGTCTTCTACAAAAGGAAAATCTGGAAGATGCTTTGCCATTCTCAGATGCCAAGATGAAAGCATTTTCTCTCGGTTGCAATCCTAACATATTTCCCCAATAAGGACTGCACATTGTCTCATTTGGGAGCCCATCAACAGTCTTAACCAACTGCAATGGTGGTCACTGAGGAATTGTTAAGTATCTTCTGGCTAGCAGTTTTTAAATGTTCTCCTGAAAATCGCTACTGATATTATCAGCCTCAAGTTTACACATTGAGGCCATTGTCACACATCTGGTTCTCCATCGCTGGGGTGAGGCATGCTCTTCAATGGCTTATGTGATGCTGAATACATATCACAGGCCAACATCTCAAAAGAACAAATGCAGTAATTGGAACAACTCTCACATACCTGCCCAAAGTTTTCTTCATCTATGCAAAACATGAGATCCAGCTCTGTGGGGTCGTTTTCCAGGATCCATTTCAAGGAGTTGTAATATTCACTGTCCTATAAGTAATGGTAGCGGTTCCCATTAATCATTTCCCCCCCAAAAGACAGCAAAAGACTTTACAGCAATTTGTGGGTAAGAAAAATAACAAAATAAATAACTGCAGTTTCTGGAAATGTCTCACAACAAGTGAAAATATGAGTGCTGCGAATCACTGCTGGGCTTTTATTATGGCAACTGCAACTTCTGGCAGACAGGATTGATAATCTGAAGCTTCCAGCATCTCTCAGCTCGCACAGAAACAGCTTTTTGATCCTATTAGTTATTCTGATACCTTGTCATTATTTTTAAAATGTGTGTTTATTCTGCCTTGGTTTGCCATTATTCACATTGTTGTTTTTAATTTACAGTTGGCGTGGCCAGCAAAGGGTTTATACTATGGAGGGATCCAGTGGTGTCCTGTGTGTTGATGGAGAGCTCTTTGATCCAGCAGGGGTTTCCATCAGAGAACAGGGGGAGAGGCACTTTTTGCTGGATTTTGCTTCATGCAGTCGCCCGTCTCCCCCTTTTCCACCTCCAGTGGGTTAAAGGACCCTTTGGAACAGGAGAGGAAAGTGCCAGAAGGAGGGGGAAATAGGCAAAAATCGCCTCTCGCGCTGTTCCACTGATGAAAGCCTTTGCTGGATCAAAGAGCCCCCTTTCAAATGCAAGGAACACAATTCAGTACAAACCTATATGAGGTAACACGACAAGAATAAAAATACTGGCATATACCACTCACTGTTTTGTTTTTGTTCTTTTGTCCTGATCCATTAATATCTGAATCAGGGGCCTTTCTGCTCTGTGTGTGCATTCTTTGGGGTTGTTGGCTGGTAATTCTACAGCCTCCCATGCTGTTTTTGCTGTGTTAGCAGCAACAAAATGACCTCCCCAGGGTGCAAGCCTGGGCAGTGTGTATGGAGGTCCTAGGCTACCCAGATGAGAAGACCCCCCTCTCAGCCTCACTGATATAGTCCAAAGGAAAGCAGAGCAAGACGTTTGGCACCCGTCTGGCTACAGGAGTTGACAGAAAGAGGTGTACAGGACACCATCCAACCATCTTAGGGACTCAGCTCTGGATTTGTGTAGGTTTATTCCTTAGGCTTTTCTTCTCCCAAAGATGTCCCACAGAGCAGCAGGAATTATTTTGGGTACGAAATGAATAACTTGGTACATTGCACCAGCCTTCTATAGGTATGTACACGTTGTCCTTAAGCATTGTATGTACAGAGATTTGGATGGTCCATCATTTCCTTTTGACCTGCATTTATGTTCCATATAAACAAGGTAACTAGTTGCACAAAAATGTGGGTGGGGAATGGCATTAGAATGCATATTGGAAGTGAGCACCACAGAGTGCGCAGAGGTTGCATCCTCACCTAGGTGCGCATTCAGATAAATATCTAAATGCACATTCACTTTATGTCCATTGTCAATTAATAAGCACACACAGAATCACAGAATTGTAGAGTTGGAAGAGACACCCCCCCAGAGGCTAATCTAGTCCAACCCCCTGCAATATAGGTAAATGCAGCTGTCTCATAGGGGGATCGAACCTGTAACCTTGGTGTTATCACCAGCATGCTTGAATCACAGGGTTAGAGCTATAACCACGCTCCTAGCCTTTCACCCAAGAAGGTATGGCTTATTTATTAATTGACACATTTATATTCCAAATTTCTGGCGCAAAAGCAGCACTCTGGACAGCTTAGAAGATTAAAAAGTAGGATTTAAATCACACACACCCCCAGCTGGGTTTCCTCTCAATAATCCTATGAGGTAGGTTAAAGGTAAAGGGACCCCTGACCATTAGGTCCAGCCGTGGCCGACTCTAGGGTTGCGGCGTTCATCTCGCTTTACTGGCCGAGGGAGCTGATGTACAGCTTCCAGGTCATGTGGCTAGCATGACTAAGCCGCTTCTAGCGAACCAGAGCAGTGCACGGAAATGCCATTTACCTTCCTGCCAGAGCGGTACCTATTTATCTACTTGCACTCTGATGTGCTTTCGAACTGCTAGGTTGGCAGGAGCAGGGACTGAGCAACAGGAGCTCACCCCGGCGTGGGGATTCGAACCACCGACCTTCTGATCGGCAAGTCCTAGGCTCTGTGGTTTAACCCACAGCGCCACCCGCGTCCTTAGGAGGTAGGTTAGGCAGAGGAATAAGACCTCTCAGTACCAGTGGGTGAGAATTTGAACCCAGGCCTCTCCAGCCCATGTGTATCACCTTGGCATGTAATGCAAAACCAAAGCAGAGTTTAAGCGTGTGGCTGCTTTGCCTCCAACCCTGGTCCTGCTGCTGCTTTGATGCCAATAGCAAAGTCATTGTTTGGCTTGGCATTAGGTGTGAACCAGGAATCATGATCCGTCTCGCCCAGAAAAGCCACAGGCAGCAAGCCAGGAGCAAATCTTTGCAGCGGCTTGCAGTTTGTCTGGAAAGGTGTGGATTTTACAGGGAGTGCTTGCACATTCGAATGTACCGAGCAAAAAAATATTGCATAAATCTTTCCCTGCTGAATTTAATTGCATTAAGGGCTTCCCATTGCTACCTTGCCAGGCAAAGGAACACCTCACTGGAGACAGAGAAAGAACAAAAGCTAAGGAGCACATTTGTCCTGAACCTCAAAAATACTACCCTTGTGCCTCAAACTGTGAAGCTTCCAGGAAGTATTGACATTTAATAATTTCCCCAGAGATGGGGAAACGCACATAAATGAAAACACTAATAAGCTTTACAAGCGTTCTACTTACCACGGACTCCATGTCTTTCAGGGTTATTGGCTTTCCCAGCATCATCTTGTAGAAAGGCCTAATGAAGAAACCTGAACAGGCAAAGTAACAAAGTTTAATTTAAAATGGTAGCCTCTCTCTGGAGCAATATATAAAAGAAAGGGGCGTTTTCAAATATCTAGACAAGGTAGGCATAGCAAAGCTGCCGGCGGAACTGGGGAAAAAGAGAAGCAAGACAAAAATACGACAGCAGACTGTCGAGGGAAAAAACAACACACCCATCAGCTGAAGGGGCAGTATATTCAACACTGGACACTTTGCAGGGATTAACAACCCACTGAATGAGCCGATGAAGTGAAGCCAAGAGCTGTGGGACACAGGCACTTGTTCCCTCTAATTCTTAGGTAGAATCCTGGTCAAGAGTGTTGCTCTCCCCAGGGCAGTCCTGGGTGCGTGCGTGTGAGTTGGAGCAGCAGCAGCAACAACAACAATTTATTATTTATACTCCGCCCATCTGGCTGGGTTTCCCCAGCCACTCTGGGCGGCTTCCAACACAATATTAAAATACAATAGTCTATTAAACATTAAAAGCTTTCCTAAACAGGGCTGCCTTCAGGTGTCTTCTAAAAGTCTGGTAGTTATTTTACTGTTTGACATCTGGTGGGAGGGCGTTCCACAGGGCGGGTGCCACTACCGAGAAGGCCCTCTGCCTGGTTCCCTGTAACTTGGCTTCTCGCAGCGAAGGAACCGCCAGAAGGCTCTCAGAGCTGGACCTCAGTGTCTGGGCTGAACAATGGGGGTGGAGACGCTCCTTCAGGTATACTGGACCCTGGGCACTGCACTTTGGGGGTTCCTGTGTCTTAACGTGGCAACAGCAGCAGTCTGCTGCCTGGGAGGGGGTCCCAAATGGCAAACAATAGCCGTGTGGGAAGGAAGCCCTTTTGCATCTCTGGGAAAGGCAGGTGGGAGGAGGGGCAGGCCCCATGGCCACACGCCCAAAGCTTGCCAGGGGAAGGAGAAGATGGAGACTGGTGGAACAGAGAGTCACCAAACCTACATAACTTACACAGCTCTTCAGAAAGCAAAGTTAAAACATCGGTTTATATCCTAGCAAGGTTTTGCGTAACTGCAGCTTTGCTTTAGTCTGCAGTGAGTAAGCACTTTCGTTCCTTGATCTAAGATGTTGGATTAAAGATTTTGGGTGTAAATGTTCATGTTTGAGTGATAGCGCCATTCGATGCACGAAGTGCATACCACTATGAAATGCTACATACAGGGGTTAAGAACAAGGGTCAGCAAACTTTTTCAGCTGGGAGCCAGTCCACTGTCCCTCACAACATGTGGGGGGGCAGACTATATATTTTTTTTTGGGGGGGGGGAGGGAAATGAACAAATTCTTATGCCCCACAAATAACCCAGAGATGCACTTTAAATAAAAAGACACATTCTACTCATGTAAAAACACGCTGATTCCCGGAGCACCCGTTGGCCAGGTCTAGAAGGTGATTGGGCCAGATCCGGCCCCTGGGCCTTAGTTTTTCTACCCATGGGTTAAGAAGATCATGGAGGAGCTGCAAACTCCTCTGTGTGCACCATCTCAGTAAGCCATATTTTGGCTTATTAAGAGGTGCAAACCAGACCGATGGCAGTTTCCAAAGGGGAAAGGTACATATGTTTACACCCAACTGCAGGTTTTTAGTTTCCCTTGCTGAGACCTGTACTACACCTGTGAAAGCAGCTCTGGAACAGGAGAAATTTAGCTTGGTTTGTTATCAGCTGCGCTGCAGAAATAAACAACAGATTTTTTAAAGGTGACACCATTTTGGTATGGCGTTTTACACAGCTGCTGCTTTTGCAGCACTACCTTAATAAATTCTTTGCTTTTCCCAAGGCGTTTATATGGAGGAAAGATATTGCTACTCAGCAGAACCTCTGAACTATTTACATTGCTCATTTTATTTTGCTCCATGAAAAAGCCAGTGTTAAGCAGAATGGCCATAAAACAGCGAGAGGGCATTATAGCATTTAATCCATGTTATGAATTACTTCTACAGTCACAATCTTGTATATTACTCACCATCTAAAAGCTTCCCATGGAACACTGCCAGCCCAGCAACTCGTCCAATAAAGGTGAAGTAAGACAAATGATCTTCATTACAAAGACCTGAATTAGGATTGATCTGCAGAGTATAGTTGTCCCTTAATTTAAAAAAGAAGTAGAAAAGGATATAAGAAATTGGCATCACATCTGGCTGGCTTTCGCTTTTTGCCAAGCGGCACAATATTCCTTCAGAGATGTAGCTTATTTGATACACACACCGGGAACATGCAAGCTATTCAAATACTTGCTCCCATATCAAGCTAATAGACTTGTGTGACACCTTAAAGACCAACTGGTTTATTGTGTGTGCAGTCACTTTTCTGGTGCAGATGAGATAAACAAGCAAGATCCCGCTGCTATGTGCAGTAACTGTACTGATATTTTATACATGTTGAGTTTTCTTTATGTTACTGTAGGCTATGCATTCTTGCATTTCAGGGTCTTTTCAGCCTCTTTCCCCCCCTCTCTCTGTGCATACACACTTCATGCGTTTGGTGAAGTAGGCAGAAGTCCATGGAAACTTATGGCTCACAAGTTAATGGTTAATCCTCTTTGAGTTTGCTGCAGCAGATTGATCCGGCTATCCCAGCATGAACTGGGAATATTTCCATTATTCACCTCCAGAGAAGGTGTGTATATTATTTTTCTGCCCGAGGGCCACACTGAAAGCTGACCACCCCTCTGAATGTGAGGAAGGAGTAGCCAAAGGGAGCTTGGCCAAAATGACCCCTCCACACACAGTCACTGCCTGCAGAAACCCACACTGCTTTTTCTCTCCCCCCATAACAGCGTTGAGCTAGGAGAAGTTTGTCTCCTCCTGCCGCAGCGCTGCTGTGAGATGGAAGAGCAAGGGGAGAAAGACCCCTTCTGACCTAGAAAAAGGGGCCCTTCTCTGCCTGGTGCAAGAAAACCTTAAGACCTCCTGCATCTCTTAAGACCTTGTAAAAGCACTGCTATTTCTAAGGGAAGGTTTCCGTGAAGAAACAGGGTCAGCGGTGCTAAAGGAGGAAAATAGTTTATACCATTGCTGGTTCCCTTTCTAATCATTTCTGAGGCCCTGGCCTCATTTGGAGCCCACAGCCAGCAAAAGGAAATCAGTGCGATAAATACAGACACTCCTGTTAATCCATTGTCTCAGCGTACTGAACCCATAAAGGGAAGTGATACAGGTATTGACGCCCTGCATGGCAAGTGTTTTCTGTAATCAATTATTCCATCTTTTAAGCAAGCTTTTTAGAGTTAACTGTAAGGCGGGACATGGAATTAACTGATCTAGAATGATTTAGAATGTGTGAAACCAAAGAGAGGGAGCAATTATAATTAAGGTTCCCTCATATTACCTTTGGCAAAGGGCAGTTAACAACTGACATAAATGTGAATCACTCCTGTTTTTAATGCCATGATGTTATCAAGACGTCTTTTTACAGCACTGCTACCTGAGATCCTGTGAACTGCAGATGCCAACAACTGAATGAGGGACCTTCTGCAAGCCAAGCATGCTTTCCATCCTTCAGTTATAACCATTCCTCTTTCTCTGGCTACTTAAGCAAGGCCTTGTACAGTGGTGCCTCGCAAGACGAAATTAATTCGTTCTGCAAGTCTTTTCGTCTTGCGAGTTTTTCGTCTTGTGAAGCACGGTTTCCCATAGGAATGCATTGAAAATCAATCAATGCGTTCCTATGGAAACCGCCTTCAGACCAGGTCCGGGGACAGTCTTCCCCCGACCTCTTCTGAAGGCCGGCGGGGGGCGAAAGTCTTTGCTTCCACCCCGCCTGCCTTCCTGGGACAGCGGAGACTTCTCCGCTATCCCGGGCGATCTTAAAATGCTGGCAGGCGGCAGCGCTGCCGCCCGCCAGCATTTTAAAATCGCCCCGGGACAGCGGAGGACTTCTCCGCTGTCCCGGGGCGATTTTAAAGCCCCCGGGAAGGCAGGCGGGGGGGAGCAAAGACTTTCGCCCCCCACCGGCCTTCAGAAGAGGTCCTGGACCTCTTCTGAAGGCCGGCGGGGGGCAAAAGTCTTTGCTCCCCCCAGCCTGCCTTCAAAAGCCGTCCGGGATAGTGGAGAATCGCAGCGCGTTTCTCCGCTCTCCCGGGAAGGCAGGCAGGGGGGAGCAAAGACTTTCGCCCCCCGACGGCCTTCAGAAGAGGTCCAGGACCTCTTCTGAAGGCCGGCGGGGGGCAAAAGTTTTTGCTCCCCCCCATCTGCCTTCAAAAGCCGTCCGGGATAGCGGGAAGCGCTTCCCTGCTATCCCGGACCGCTTTTAAAATGCTGGCGGTGGGGAGCAAAGCCTTTCGGCCCCCGCCGGCCTTCCTGGACCTCTTCTGAAGGCTGGAGGGGGGGAAAAGGCTTTGCTCCCCACCGGCAGCATTTAAAAGAGGTCCCCGGAGATTTCCCTATGGGCTTTCTTCTTGCGAAGCAAGCCCATAGGGAAAATCGTCTAGCGAAGCGACGCAAAAACCGAAAAACCCTTTTGTCTTGCGGGTTTTTCGTCTTGCGAGGCATTCGTCTTGCGGGGCACCACTGTATATATGTCCAGGTATCATCTCTGGATATGAACGTAGTTTTTATGGTTCTATCTTTACATTTGGTTTTTTATTTTTTGTCTCATGAGTGGGGAAGAGTTATAAAAGGAATGAATACTAAAGGTCTTCAATCAGGCATTCGGCCGATTCATATTCTATGTATTTGTGGGAGGGGAGTTATTGTCTCATTTTTATTATGTATTTTGTATTCTCATTTTGTATTTTTCTGTTTTCTGTTGTGAACTGCGCAGGGATCGTCGGGTGATGGGCTATATACAAATTCAACAAACTAACAACAACAATAAAGGTATAGATGGGTGGAACAGAAAAAACAGCCATTGGGTGAAAATACAAAATATGCATAGCACCAAATCAAATGCTGGCTGAACCACTGGTCTCAGCTCTCCACACCCACAAGCTGTCTTTTAATTTTTTTTTTAAATGTATTTATCCATTCATTTATCAGCTGCTTCTAATTATTATTATTATTTGAAAATCCATTCCAATAAGTGGAAGGGAATATCTTTTTGTAACATTGCGAGAGGATAACTATAAACAGTACCGCAAACTTGCAAACACTCCCTACCCCTCTTGATTTTGGAGAGAAACACTGGGATGTTTTGTTCTACACCAGGTATCTGCCTTCTCCCCTAAACTGTGGCTTCCATCCCCAGGTGTCACTTTAGAAGTGCTCGATCATCTAGCACAGGCATCCTCAAACTCGGCCTTCCAGATGCTTTGGGACTACAACTCCCATCATCCCTAGCTAACAGGACCAGTGGTCAGGGATGATGGGGATTGTAGTCCCAAAATATCTGGAGGGCCAAGTTTGGGGGTGCCTGATCTAGCAGTAGCAACTCATGGCGACTCTCAGCTTAGGCTTGGGTTACATTCCGTGAGCAGCGCATAAAGCCAAAATCCCGTGTAGTCATTGGGCTCAATGGCAGATAGGATTCCCAAAGTCTTTTTCCCCAGACACCTGCCCCTTTCTGCCCCCTTTTAATTTTTAAACTTCTTTTTGCCAAGTGCATAAATCTGAATGCACACAAGTTAAATGCAAACAGGATGCAGGTTATCTGTACAAAGTGAGGTCCAGTGCAAGGAGCCAGCCCCCATTAATTCTTTGTGGCTGGGAAGGAAAACCTTTCCAGCAGATTGAGATCAGGCTACTTAATTTACCCAGGCAAAGAAAAGCAGAGGAAGTCAAGGGAGATCGATCATGTGCAGCAATCTTTGGTAAAGTGAACTGCTCCAAGTATAGTACAATACATCTTCATATTCAGCTCAATAACCAAATTATTTTTGAACGAAAACAAAAATGCACCTTGAAAGACAGAAAAGATAAACCAAACTCCCTGGCAGGTCTTCGAGTGTATTGAATTATAAGACAATAAAAGGGAAAACACTTTGTATATGATGAACTTACGTTGCTGAATATTCAAAGAGGCCATAATACGGATTGAACATTTCTTTGGACAAGAGGAAGAACCATTCTCTGGCCACACCGCCATAGTCAAGGCCCTTCTCCGACTCAAATTCTATCCAGAGCCTGGCTTTCAACACATCTGGTCTCTTCACCGACATGATTCTTCTATACGATTCTTCAAAAATGTTATTTCTGTGGAGTTTCATCTCAAATCTGTTTGGTATATCGGCCTTTGGGGAGAGAAAAGTATTTCAGTCACTGGGCTAAATGCATTTAACTTATCATTCCCTGCTTGTATCATTAAGAGGAGATAAAACACTTACGAGCGTAAAATCGGACACAATGTCCTCTTCTATGAATTATGGTGGCCAAATGCAGCCCATTTAGAGGTGGTTTGAAAACACATTGATAATATAGTCCTTTGTTATAACATTGATTGGGAAAAGTGCAAGGAATGAAAAGAAGTATTTTTATAAGTTCCAGGGATCTTTTGCTGAAAATTGGGAACAGGTTTAGCTTTGAGCAACAAGGATAGGTCAGTCCACGATGCTAAATCTTGTAAAATTCACACAATTTGAGCTAAAATGGTATTTCAGTGTGCACCTACTCTGATCCCCTGCACTAGATGGGGCCAGAGATTCTGGGTGAGACCCACTGAGTAACGTAAGCCCACTGATATCTTAGTATGATTTTGTTTATTAGTTTACTTCCATTTATTAAATTTATATACCTCCCTTCATCACAAGATTTCGGTGGGGTGGGGGGTTCACATATAGCTATCACCTGCTGTATGTAAACATGTGCCAGAAATGTGCATCTAATATTCTAAAAGTCCCTCAGCTACATCATTATCACATTTTTTAAAATTGGTAATATGTTAACCTTAAACACTGATGTCAATGGAGGTCTAACTTCCAACCAATTTATGTAAGTTGCCTTGAGTCCCAGACTGGGAAAGAGCCAGGATAAACAGAAATACACATAGTAAAGATAAAGGGACCCCTGACCATTAGGTCTAGTCATGACCGACTCTGGGGTTGCGGCGCTCATCTTGCTTTATTGGCTGAGGGAGCCGGCGTACAGATTCCAGGTCATGTGGCCAGCATGACTAAGCCGCTTCTGGCGAACCAGAGCAGCGCACGGAAACGCCGTTTACCTTCCCGCCAGAGCGGTACCTATTTATCTACTTGCACTGCGTGCTTTCGAACTGCTAGGTTGGCAGGAGCAGGGACCAAGCAACGGGAGCTCACCCCGTTGCGGGTATTCGAACCGCCAACCTTCTGATTGGCAAGCCCTAGGCTCTGTGGTTTAACCCACAGCACCACCCACGTCCCTTATAAATACACATAAATGTAAATAATAGGCAAAATCCCATTTAAAGTTCTGCTACAATCCACGGACCTTAAATGTAGTTAGCATTTAATTTGGACTACAGTTTATCTACCTTACCCAATGATTCTGTGGAGGCTCATAAGCTCAGGTGTGCATCTCTCTCCAGTTCACAAACCATCCCCATTCATTTCAATAGAAGGGGGAAACTACTTCACACAGGTATGTGCAGAGCTATAGACTCCACTTTAAGAAAACTTGGAAATCTAATTGCACAGCTGTGGGGCTGGATCAGAACTAGCATCTTGAGAATCCTAATTGTTAGGCAATGCTTCCAGGGTTGGCCACTCCCATTTTGCCACTGGAGGCGAAACGGGAAAGTGCCCCCCCAAGCCATGCTTATGGGGGATGCGTGGGGGTGTGCGCTTGAGTATTTATTGGGAAGGGCTGAAGAATACCCTTTATCTTCTCTCTCCCCCCCCCCTTTTCCTTCCCCTCCACATCTTAGAGAACAATTAAAAATGGTGGAGAGATCAGAACCCTCCACCCTACCCCGTCCTTTTTGGAAACAGGAGCCTTTGCCATGATTGAACAACTGAAAGAGCAAGTTTGCAAGATAAGCACTGGGCTATTGCTGGAAAGAGAGGACTGTGTGTGAAGTCCAGCCACCACTGCTTGGCTCCTTCCAGCCCCTGCACACCACATCACGCATCATCAACCCCCCTCAAAAAATAATAATATTCAAGTTGGTACACCTGGTTCCTTCCAACTCTACGCTTCTATGATTCCGAAGACTATCAGCTCCAACCATACTTACTGGTTTCTTTAACTTCTTCCTGAAGTAGTCGTACTTCTGCTTAAATTCTCTGGAATAAGGAACAGCCTGGAAAAAAGGCAAGTGCTATATGTTAGCAAGAAGCATCAACGGAAGATGTTCCCTGGCACTTTGCTTCCATCTCCTTCCTTTGCCCCTTCCGTATCATGCCCTGCACAATTCATTCACCCCAAAGCTAGCCAACAACTATGGCTTCTCTTCAAGCAGCCCATGATCGTGGTTGTTGTTGTTGAGGTGGTTATTGTTATTGCTTCTATCTCATTATTCCTGCAAGGAATGCAGAACGACATGCAAGGCTCCCCATCCACCGAAATTTTATCCTCACAAGGATCCTGTGAGATTGATCACTCTGAGAGACAGTGGCTGAGTGGGGATTTTTGTCTTGGAACGTCCTCTCCTCATTCGCTACATATACCATGGGTAGGCAAACTAAGGCTTGGGGGTCGGATCCGGCCCAATCGCCTTCTAAATCCGACCCGCCGACAGTCCGGGAATCAGCATGTTTTTACATGAGTAGAATGTGTCCTTTTATTTAAAGTGCATCTCTGGGTTATTTGTGGGGCATAGGAATTCGTTCACTTTTTGTTTCAAAATATAGTCCGGCCCCCTGCAAGGTCTGAGGGACAGTGGACCGGCCCCCTGCTGAAAAAGTTTGCTGACCCCTTACATAGATGAACATGTGTGGACCAAGACATTTTGGTACCTGAAGCATACTATAAAATGGTGCAACACCCGCCAAGGAAGAAGGGGGTGAATAAAGATCTACATCAGAAACAAGTGGGGATGGAATAAAAATCTACTTTAGGAACAAAAAGGTGAGGGAATATCAACTTTGGGAACAAGCTTGGGGGGCGGGGAAATCATATTGACCTTACCCAGTGGTTGAAGTGGGAATATTGGGGAGGGGGCTGCTTTGAATCATGCCAGGCAGGTGCAGACTCCTGGAGACCCAAACAGCAGCCCCCAGAATTTCCTCCCTACCAGTGCGAGGAGTTACAGCAGTAGCTGCGATTCACTGAGCGGTTTCTGAGGAGGGTAAATGGCAGGGGAGGTGCTGAGGAGGCGGCAGGCCTGGCCATTAAGGAGCATGGCTGTTGCCATGGCAATGGCAGCAGCAGGCAATGCATCCTTTGGAGCTCAGATCTGCTGCCCCTGTGGATCCTGCTGCCTGAGGCAGCCGCTTCTCCTTGCCTCATGGGTGGTCCGGCCCTGAAGTAACTAGTCAAGGCAACATTAGGGGACTGTGGCATCTGGGTTAGTAAGTGGGACAAAATTCTGCTCGCAAGATGTCTTGCTAACACGTTTGCAGATTGCTAGCCAAGAGCAGATTTTCTGAAATAAAATACTCAAGCAAGATTAGCGACTAAGTTGCCCAGATGGACAGAGAGCTCAACATTCTGATGTCCAGAATCTGTACGTGTGGCTTTAGAAGAGGGTGGCTCCCCCCACCCTTTTGGAGGTAATTTGTGTAGGCCTTACATTCCCTATGCATGGGTGCAAACTGTGATGCTGTTAGGCTGCTGTTTAATGGAAAACATGAAAAACACCTGTGCTGATGAGTGATTTACAGTGGCCTCCCTTGAACTTTGATAGCTGACAGCCACATGACATCATGATTTCAGATGATTGACAGGGGGGTGGTGCTGCCTTCCTGTCAAAGTTGGCCTGGGAGGGAGATACGGGTCTAACCCACTGGTGGGATCCAAGTCATTACCCCAACATAATGGGACTTCTCTAGCTGGCCATATAGTCAAGAATGGAAATTGTGGGCAAAAAAAGAGGTGTCAGGAACTGGAGTTCTACTGAATTCAACTAAACGCTTCCTAGAATATGTGTTTACAATTACAACCGTAGGACATCCCGGACATGTGAAGGAATACGCATCTATTTTTAAACCATTGGCCTGTTTGGGCCTTTCCCACAGATTCTCTCTTGTCACCCCATTATAAATACAGTGATACCTCGGTTTAAGAACAGCCCTGTTTACGAACTATTTGGTTTATGAACTCCGCAAAATCGGAAGTAGTGTCCCGGTTTGCGAACTTTAACTCAGTCTAAGAATGGAAGCCGAACAGTGGAAGGGAACCTTGGTTTAAGAACGGTTTCGGTTTAAGAATGGACTTCCGGAACGGATTAAGTTAGTAAACCGAGGTACCACTGTATACTACTGTATTCCAAATCCAAATTTTTCTAGTGCCAAAATAACCAGTCTTATTTATCAGGCATGCCAAATTAAGAAATATAGTCAAGTGTTCCTTCACTCATAGCACTGGGGTGACGGTGGGTTAAGAGCACGTTTCCTGCTGCCTTGGAAATGCTTATTATTTTTTAATGAAGATTAAAAATCATCTTGTGGACTAGGAAACAAGTTTTATCGTCTTGGATTGGGGAAGGAAAAGCTGGCCTGACATCGATCCAGAAGAACAGAGATGAAGCAGGCTCCTTCCAGGCCTGATGAAGCTGGAAGCATCCATCTGCTTGCTAACACAGTTTTCTCAGGAGACGAAACGCTTTTTGGAAGGAGATGTTTACTCACCAAAGCGCCACACTCTACAATCCGCCATTTTAAAAGAGAAATGCCAGGTCCCCAAATATAAAACGAATATCGACAAAGGATATTCACGTGGGTAAAATGACTGTACGACTGCCAAGTTAAAATTTCTCTTTAAAAAATAATCTTTTTTTAAATCAGGGGACGGATTGGTTTTCTTGGGGGAAGGAATTAAGACATTCTTGAACTCTACAAAGAAGCCATAGTGTGGTAAGATGCCAAGAGGAAGTTGGCTCCTTCAGATTTTGTGAGTTTGAATTACAGCAAATGTTGGAAGTTCTCCACTGTCATAACTTCGACTGTTTTCTTTTATGCCTGATTTGAAACAGTATCCTGACACCGTGCCATCAGTAAACCTGTTCCAGTTACACACATTTGTTGACCTGATCATCACCACCACCCAACATTTATGTGGTACCAAAATAATCACATCCATTGTCTCGGCAATTGTCACAACCAGCCTGTCAGCAGCACCCAAGCAAAATTGCTTCTATGCCAAGGACAAACATAACCCCCTCTTCCCAACCCTTTAAGTATTCCTTGTCTGTTTTTAAAAACTGTTTTAGGTTGACTCTGAAAGATGGGAGTTGTTGTTATTTAAATCCCGGTCTTCAGCCCAAAGGCCCAAAATATAATGAACAGCATATTGCAACAAAATATACAGTAGAGTACAATTAAACGCCATAAATCAATCAGCAAGCAAGACAATATAGAGAAGCAGAATCCTAACAGAAGAGGGCCAAAACCAAATCTTCCAGAGCTATTGGCTTCTCTCACCAATCCTATATCCCATATACACAGGGACTAGAAACCTGACCAAAAAATAATACTTTAAAAAAGCTTGCCCAGCTGGAATTATTAAGGGTCCTCTTGCCCACACAATCATTCTAACTATTTAGGGGTTCAAGACAAGCAACTGATTAACTGCCAAAGAGCATTTGTTTTGAAAAAGAAAAACTACGATTACTTACAAGATTAACAGTTGCCACAAATTGAAAAAATCCACCACCCTGTCTCATGCTTCCTAGAAAATTGCACACCCCCCCCAAAAAAAGCTTGGGATAACAAACCAGTTCCCTTGGTTTAAGCTCTGCAAGCTTCTGACTGCTGGATTTGTTATATATAGTTAGGCATGGCAGTGCAATCTATCTGTATACTCCTATTAGAAGCAGATAGATCCTGCCGGGATATCATCTGGTCGTGTTATACACACACACTCTCTCTCTCTCTCTCTCTCAAGAAACAAAGAACAAAGACTGTGGGGAGCACATGATTGCAGTTAGAATAAAATAAACAGAAGGTTCAGTCCATTTTTACAGACATCTGCTACTGAGGATTCTTTCCAGCTCGTGTAGCCTGAGGATCTGAGCACTTGCAAACTGGATCCTTGGCTCTTCATGTTTATTAAAATCAGGCAGAGTTGGGTTTTCCATCCAGACCTCAGAGGTTGCCAATGCATCTTTGAGTGCAACACTTGTTCCCAGTTGCCCTGATGAAGTTGGCCACTATTCGAAAAGTCAAGTTCCACCCTGCTTTAACAGGCAACTTCAGAAAGCTCTCCTTTGATGGAGGTATTTAAGCAGAGGCTAGGCAACCACCTGTCACAGACAGAGCAGTTGCACCCTACATTGTTGGTTCCTACATTAAGTGGAAAGATCGCCACCAGGGTCCTTTTTCAACTCTATAGTTCTGTTGTTGTTTAGTCATGTCCGACTCTTCGTGACCCCATGGACCAGAGCACGCCAGGCCCTCCTGTCTTCCACTGCCTCCTGCAGTTTGGTCAAACTCATGCTGGTAGCTTCGAGAACACTGTCCAACCATTTCATTCTCTGCCGTCCCCTTCTCCTTGTGCCCTCAATCTTTCCCAACATCAGGGTCTTTTCCAGAGAGGTGGCCAAAGTATTGGAGTCTCAGCTTCAGGATCTGTTCTTCCAGTGAGCACTCAGGGCTGATTTCCTTCAGAATGGATAAGTTTGATCTTCTTGCAGTCCGCTGGACTCTCAAGAGTCTCCTTCAGCACCATAATTCAAAAGCATCCATTCTTCGGCTATCAGCCTTCTTTATCGTCCAGCTCTCACTTCCTTACATCGCTACTGCAAAACCATAGCTTTAACTATACGGACCTTTGTTGGCAAGGTGATGTCTCTGCTTTTTTCTATAGTTCTAGTTTGGATAATTTTCACCCAGTATCTAAACTACCTCTTTCTGAGGAAGGGATTGGAGAAGGTGGCTGCTCTCTCATGTCTATAGGCAGTCTTGGATAATACCATTTATTCTTTATTATTATTCCAGTCTGGCTTCTAGTTTGATTTTGAGTCACTCTTACACTAGGGAATGAATAGGCAAAATACAACCCTGTTTGATACCACTTACTATGGTATCTGCGCCTCCTCTCTGGGCTGGAGGCATAGTGTTGTGATGGAAATGGTCCTTTCTGGGGGGAATGGGCTTCACAACATGGTGCTGGGGGGCTTTTTGCTTCATTTCGTGGCCAATGGGATGCCTCAAGGTTCCATCTTGTCCTCCATGCTTCTAAGTATCTGTATAAAATTGCTGCAAGGAGTCATTTGGTCATTTCATCTGGAGTGCCACCAGTATGCAGATGACACACACAGCACCACCTCTATTTCTCACCTGCTAACCCCAAGGTGGCTTTGGAAACTCCAGGACGAATTTAATGACAATTGCTCCATCGGTGCAAGCTTTGCAGCTTGCCAGATGGCACAATTCTCCCTCTGCTCCCCACCCCATCCCACTGTTCTGGGGGCAACTCTCAACACCCTTAAAATCCAATTGCAGGTAGCACAGACGGCACTGGAGAAGCGGAAGAAAAGGCTTGTTGCACTAGCAGAATTGCTTGTGTGTAGTGGAATCAATAGGTATTGATATGATTTTGGGGCTGATGAACCAATGATTAAAAAGAAGCCAAGAGCTGATAATGAGAAAAGTGGGTGGGCAGTTTTCCTTCAAAGCAAGCAGGACTATTTTGCTCACAATGATCCTCAGGGTGACAGCTGCCAATCACAGATGCCTCAACTCAAATTTATACAAAACTCTTCATTCAGTACTTACTGGACCAGTAATAGCAGGATTCTGCAGTCTGGGGTCTTCCCACTGGGTAATTTTATTATCTGTAAGTTAACAAGAGAAACCACAACATGAGTTCTCTTCCAGAATTCTTTTTACATCCAAACTGAGATTTAAAACAAGAACAAAACAAAACCAAAACATTCCTCTTCTTGCCTATTTCTTTATAACTACATTCTGCAGTGTTAGGGGGGAAATTATGTACACCCCATCCATTAAATCCCCCATCACAACTGTTTAGTGGGAAACATCCATTCAAAAATGCAAATACCATCTATAATCTAGCACTTCATTAGTTAACAGACTTTATAGAATCACATATACAAATTATAAACCCCTCTTTCCAGGGATTTATAATTTGTGCTCAGATCAGATTAGATATGCAAAAATGCAGACTAATGAACTGCTCCAAACACCTGACTAAATTTACAATGCAAATGGATTCGATGTTTCTCTGAGGATGACTTATTTAAAATCTACTTCTGGGATAGACATTAGGGCTATCCCACTAGCTGATAAATGTAAGGACGGACGGCTGGCATGAAATGCTAGAGGAAAAGAGTGGGATGTTTAAAGCCCTAAAGAATGGAGAAGGTTAGAAATTAAACCTGTTTAATTTGTTTTGTTTGTCTGTCAAATTCAGAGCAGACTTAATCAGAACCCTTAAAATATCAATTCAGTTATAGGTTTTTTAAAGCTGTCCTGCTATTCCATAGGGCATGGGAGACAATCCTAGTGGAGAGAGAGAGAGAGAGAGAGAGAGAGAGAGAGAGAGAGAGAGAGAGAGAGAGAAGGAAAAAAACTGGAGCAGGCAGCTATTGGGGTATATGCACTGTTGAGGAGAAAACTAGATGAAGATAAGAGGGCTGTATGTGTTGGGAAATAGCTTGGTGAAGAAGAAAGGCGTTTCAGAACCTATGGCATAAATTACAAAGGCATCTCTTGCTCTCATAGAGAAAATTTAGGGGTTTTTTATCCCTTTGAGGGGGATATATATATATATATATATATATATATATATTCAAAATCTCTCTCTCTGTCTGTCTCTCAGCACAACTATATTTTGTGGTTTGACCACTGTGTATATGAGGAACATTCCTCAACGTCCTTAGACTCCCCAACCTGGAGGGGAAAGTGCCATTTAGGATGGTGGCAAGGTCAACTCGTATGTCTGACGTTCTCACAAGCCCATATAGACTTTCAATCAAGACTCTGAAATGCAGAGACTTCATTTATATTTGGGTGCTCTCAGTGTCTAAGGTGACCGTGTCTGTTTTTTTATTTGGGTGTGTGTCACATGTTAAGACTGTGTACAGGTCTGTGCAACCCTTTAGAAGGAATGTGTTTGTATGTTTTGGGGTACACCGAAGCCAGGGTGCAGTGTGACGAGGCTGATTTTTACACATAGGCCTGCAACATAAGAGTGGAGAAGCTTTCCTTAATATCCGTTTGCCATCCTGTTGCGTTCATGAAGCAACTTAAGGCTCAAGGCCTTCTAGCCTTCCAAAGGGTGACATGAGGGTCCTGATACAAGCAAGCAGTTGGAAATACTGAACTAGGGGGAATCACAGAATTGTAGAGTTGGAAGGGACCACAAGAGTCATCTCGTCCAACCCCCTGCAATGCAGGAATCTTTTTGCCCAACGCTGGGCTCAAACTCACAACCCTGAGATGAAGAGTCTCATGCTCTACCAACTGAGCTAACAGTCCTGGGAATTATTTGGGGCTCTTTTAAAGTTCAAAAACTGTAATCATAAGTAGGAAAGCATTGCCTTTGGGAATGTATTTACAAACTTTCACTATCTAACACACGTTAAATGATAACAGAACACAAGTGCAGTTTTAGGCTCTCAGAAACAATATACCCTTTGGCAGCGCACAAACACACAAAATTAGGGGGTGGGAATCATGGCAGAACTCTTAAAATAACTTGACCATAGAGCTCACAGATACGGCTTCTTTAAGCATAAATGTATGTTTTTTAAAATTATTATTATTATTATTATTATTATTATTATTATTATTATTATTATTATTATTATTTTATTTATACCCTGCCCATCTGGCTTGGTTTCCCCAGCCACTCTGGACGGCCCCCAACAGTAATATTTATTTATTTATTTATTTATTTATTTATTTATTTGCAAAAGAAATCACTGCACAACGGTGTGGTTGGAAACATACACTATACGAACACGGCAACGTTTTCTGCACTGCTGGACCTTTCAAAAACCGAGGACAGCTTTATCAGAGAGAAACTGCAAATGGCTCAATTTCTGCCCTTTGCCGGTTGGTAAAGTAGGCAGAGTTGCTTGAAATCATGATGCAAGCAAAGAAGGGCTTTGACTGAAATAAATATCCTCGTTTGTTTGCTTTTAAAAAAGATGTATCTTGGAAGTTTGGCAGCTACAATTTTGTGGAGGAGGGGGGAGAGAGCCTTAAAAGCCCTTCATGGTTTGAACGAATTTGGAAATGTCTGAGAATAACAGGTCATCTGCTAAGCCAGTGGTGTCCAAACTTTTTTCAAAAGGGCCAGATTTGATGAAGTGAAGGGCCGTGAGAGCCGACCAAAGTTGTTGACCTTTTTTTAGGGTTTTACCCCAGGGAATAAACTGTCACAGATTAAACCGACTGGTGGCCCAGATTAAGCCTTTGGACATGCCTGTGTTAAGCAGTAGCTCGTGGTATTTTGTGTATGTGTGCCCCAGGACAAACTATGGAGCCTGGTTCTAGCAGGAGAAATGCCACAGCCATCAGAGCCAATACTCTTGCTTCAGCCAGTACAGAACTCTTCTTCCTTGGAGGTTTTTAAGCAGAGGTTGGATGGACATCTGCCATGGACATTTTAGCTGAGATTCTTTGCATTGCAAAGGGTTGGATTAGATGATCCTTGGGATCCCATTTCAACTCTACAAATTCCATGATTCCATGGCACAGCTGCATATGCATGTGGCTTACTTAAGGGACCATAGGTATGAAGTAGCCTCCTAGGAACTTCCAACACTCATAAGGAATAATAGAATCATGGAACTGTAGAGCTGGAAGGGGTCATTGAATGTAGCCCAGCTCAGGCAACGCAGGAATATTATGCTCAACATGGGAGTGAGTTGGTTTTAAAGCCTTGGCAACGGCAAGTGACCATTTCATCACCCTGTACCCAGATTTTGATGCTTGGGGTACCATGTTTGTGATGGGAGATTTAAAATCTATTCCTGGGGCTGCCACAAAAAGCAGCTATTTGGGATTGAGATTGGCAACAAATCAATGCTTAGGATGCAGTGTACCCCAAGCTTCAACACTGAAGACATATTATACTGGAACAGGTGGAAGATAATACACAGAATTAAGGGGTAACTGGCGACTTTAAGCTTCAGTTTCTTAGTTAAATACGGGTGTTCTCTCCCCCCCCACACAAATGGGCCAATCTAGTTCTGAAAGTGTATGAATTCTATTCCTTATACTAAAGCCACGATACTACTTAAAAGCTATTCATGCACTTGCAAAATATTTAAGCTACTTTACCCAAGCAGTTTAATTGAGAATAAAAACCTGCCACCATACAACTACCGATATTTCTAGTGGTTAATTCTATGGAGTTCCAAGGAAAACATAGAACACAACAATGTCGCATTGATTTTTTTTAAAACAAAAGTTAATTTTACAAGTTCAATACTACTTTCTTCCGTTTTCCTTTTTTTTTAAATCTCAAGAAGATATTTAATGAGCAATATGTATTCATGAAGATATAAAGAGAGAAAAAAATCACAAACACTCCCAGCGGAAGAACAAATTATTTCTGTTGCCACTTGATAGTCAAAACACAACAAAGACCCACACACTTGTTCAGAGGTGCTGTAATAGGACAGGGTCTACAATGAAACACCATTTACACTGGAACTTCAAGGAACAGAAGTGTAGAGAGATTAACAGGGAGAGTGCAAGATTAACATGCCACAAATAGAAAATAAGGTCAGAACTGGCGTTGCCCCAAGACCTTCTTTGAGTAATTTGTGGGGGGGAAGATTCTATTGAAAATTTCTTCCACTGCCTACATAGACAGACTCGTGGCTACATCATTTTTTTTTCTCATCTTATTTTCTATTCCTAGAGTGTGCTTTCGTTTATTAATAAGTGCATATAAGCCATGGGATCCATCCACAACACCAAAAAATAAAAAATTAAAAAAAATCCAAAGAATTTCAACAAAAACAACCACAAAGAAGAAATGTTAATGCTTCACAAGAGCAAATAGGGACAAAGCTTGATGAGCCAATTAAAAGCAAGCTTTTGGTGAATTATACAGTACCGTAGGAAGGCACTAATTCTCGGGTATGAATGTCGCCACATATCAACACCTGGCTTCCTAAATGAAGAGTAAAATTACAAAGCTTTCACTTCAATATTGATTACCTCCCTTCATCTACTTGCTGTAGAACCTGAGTGCCTACTTACTATGGTCTATATAAAACGTTCTTCCATCCAAATGTATCCTTTCCTCCCAACCAGGCTGTAATTAAAGAACAAAAATAAACAAATAAACAAAACAACATCAGCAGGAGAATTAATATTTATTGATGTACTAATGCGCACTTATTTCAAGCAGGCAAACCTATCTTCTTCTCCCTTTAAGAACGCTCCACGTTGGTATATACAGTTCTGAGGTTTGGTTTTGCATTCTGAGCCATGTGCGATCCAAGGAGCGCATGGCTCTCCTGCACACAATGGGTACCACTTACTCCAGGGAAGGGAACCAGATTGCGCATACCAAATGGTGATATGTGGATCTGGTTCTTTGCCATCAAACCAACGGACAGGGAGAACGTCGAAGCCAAACGGAAGCTGCTTTCGTTCCTGGAGAATGATTGGATTCTAGTTCTGGACAGAGGATGTTCCCAACAACAAAGGCTCCATTGCCAGAGTTGAGAAAGACAGAGAGGGTGTGCGCTGCAACCTGAAGGTTCCAGATTCGGCCCCTGGCTTCTCTACTCTCAGGGAGCAGGGCTCAGAAATGCTTCTGATGTGGGAGGGCTGCTTGCCGTCAGAACTGACAGTACAGTCGTACCTCGGAAATCAAACAGAATCCGTTCCGGAAGTCCATTTGACTTCTGAAACGTTTGACTTCTGATTGGCTGCAGGAAGCTCCTGCAGCCAATCGGAAGCCGCGGAAGCCTCGTCGGACGTTCGGCTTCCAAAAGAACATTCGAAAACAGGAACACTCACTTCTGGTTCTCAACCGTTCAGGAGCCGGAACGTTCGACTCCCAAGGCGTTCGGGAGCCGAGGTACGACTGTATGGGGCTAAGGATAAACCCACAGTCTCTGTGTTAAGGCAGCTTCTTAGAATAGTTTTATTCTTAGCCTTTAGAATAGGGGCACGTACAAATGGAACACAACACAGCTTTCCCCAGGAGGTAAACATAATATGTGTGTTGGGGTGGGGGAAGAGACCGCTGAGAGCAACAAAATCGGTTCACTTGTTTCTTATTACTAGAATGCAAACCAGTGGCATCTTTCTACAATCCTACAAATTGTCTGCCTCTCAGGGGACAGTCTGAAATGCAAAGTTGTCATTTACTCGTGTAAATTAAAGCCACGAAGCAGACTCTCTGTTCACGCTGCAGAAAAGAATCCAGCCATTAAGCTGGATTTGAGAAGGCCTATGAAAGAACAGGGGGAGAATAATATGTATATATATACATATCTCCGTTGGCAGGCTGAGAATGTATTATGAAATGAGTCATATTCCCTAATGATGATATTTGCAAGTCTTTCCTCTCTTTAAAGCCTAACTGCTTTGGATTTGGTAGCAACCATCCGGAATCCAGAGACCGTGCAGTGATTTAACCTTCAGCGAAGGCTACGTTTGTCCTTTCATATGCCACAGCTAAATGGGCAGGCATCGCAGCCAAGCAGTCAAGTGACTGGACACTTCAAAAGTGCTGTTAGAAAGACTCTGGGGGACACGTTTTTGTTCACAGTAAAGCAGCAGGAACAACAGACACAACCACCACCACACACAGATCTATCCACACATGCAGCAAGCGTCTAGATCAAACTGTACAAACATGTGAAAGTGGATACTTACAGGAAGGGGACCTAAGTCGTTAGGGTTTAAAGCAGCTTTTGAACGCAGGTGGACTGGGAATTTCAGCCGCGGATCTTCCTGTAATTACAAGCAAGTTGCTGTAAGAACACCATAGCTTGGATCTGCACGCACATGCAATTCCTATTTACACCTTTAATTGGGCCTCTCCTATCAAAGCCATTTCTTCACTAATTCTTTGATTCCAAGAAGAAGTAGTCACTTTGTACACTGAACCTTGCAACCCACTATTGCATTTGTGGTGTAACACAAACCACGTACGCAACCATTTTGAAGGAATGTTTTCATTAGGAGTGCATAGTTCAAATGAGCAGATGCAAACCATTTTCAACAGTAACTTGTACAACTGTTTTAGCTTCTCCCCCCCTCCCGTGAAAATAGCATTCCTTATAGCTGATTAGCAAATTGCATGCTGAACTTTCAAGCAACCTATTAAATAATGTACAGTGGTACCTCGGGTTACATACGCTTCAGGTTATATACGCTTCAGGTTATGGACTCCGCTAACCCAGAAATAGTACCTCAGGTTAAGAACTTTGCTTCAGGATGAGAACAGAAATCGTGCGGCAGCAACAGGAGGCCCCATTAGCTAAAGTGGTGCTTCAGGTTAAGAACAGTTTCAGGTTAAGTACGGACCTCTGGAATGAATTAAGTACGTAACCAGAGGTACCACTGTAATGGGCTTCGTTCAAACCTTTTAGCTAGAAATCTCACACCTGGCTTTCGGTATATCTCTAAGGGCTGCAACCCTAAACCTACTTAGCTGGCAGTAAGCCCCAATGAATTTATGACCAGACAGGATTTCAGGCTATTAAAACCTACAGGGTTGTGTGCAGCTGGGCAGAGGTTAGCAGTTTATTTTTTGCTATGCAGTTTCACTCTGTCTCAATTATTCTGGAGATGGCCAGATATGCAGGCTGATATTGCAGCACCTTTTTTTTTATTTATTTCCTGTGTCTGGAGGAGCCCGGGAGGCTGAACGTGAGGCAGAAGGATTGGGAGAGTTGCTATCGGTGAGCATTTACAATGTTTAGCTCCTTAGGGAAAGGACATGTGTGTGTGTGTGTGTGTGTGTGTGTGTGTGTGTGTGTGTGTATGTATGTGTATATATATATATATATATGCTTTCGTAGATTTTCACGGGTACAGGAATGCAGGTTTTGGTGTCCTCGGGTGTCTTCCCGTGTAAAAGTTGGGGTGTCTAGGCGACGTTTCGACGAGGTCTCACTCGTCATCTTCAGGCTGGTACTTTCGGCTTCTTGTTACTGGAACAGAGCAGGATCTCAGTGTTTGAGTTCCTATAAATACTGTTGAGGGGGTGTGGTGTATAGCCTCCAATGTTCTGGGCAGAGAGGAAGTTCCCAGGCTAGTGTGCCTTTTCTTCTTTTGTTCCTTAATTACTTGAGGGATATCTTGAGTGATTTCTTGAGTGATATCCTGAGTACCACTTAGGTGGGTCATTAGGTGTGGATTAGTTGCTAAAGTCTTTGTGTCTTGACCTCTTGAACTTTGTGAGGAGTTTTTCTGAGAAGATGGCTGTACTGCACTTAGTTGTGCTCTGGCTTGGCTTCGTGTATAGGGGCGAGCTGTGGTTTTGTGGCCTGTGTCAGCCAGATCTGTGTAGGGATTGCAGGGGGGTGCAGCATCCGGAGGTGCCACCATGGTTTGGCTACTGGATGGTGTCTGTAATTTATCTGTGGAGAGGGTCTGGGTTTGGGTCTGGTGTGGTTGATTGGTGATAGCGTTCTGTGTGCCTCTGGATCTGGTGTCAGTTTTTGTGGGGAGGGCTAATTTCCAGATGTCTGGCAAGCGGGATGTGTCGTCACGCTTGTTCATGTTGTGAGGGTGTTTCTCTATCTCGATGGCTTCCATGATTATTCTCTTGTGGTGATGTTCCATGTTAAAGAGCAATTTGGAATCTGCAAAATTAATTTCGTGTCCTGTTTCTTTCATGTGTTGGAAAAGAGAGGAAGTTTTTTCTTCTTTTTTGACGGCATTCTTGTGTTCTGCGATACGTGCATTTATTCGTCTGTTTGTTTGTCCAATGTACGTGGCTGGGCAGACTTTGCAGGGTATTTCATAGACCCCTTGGTTTTCCAACTGGATTTTATCCTTGGGGTTTCTGAGGATATTGGCTATTTTTTGGTTGGTGCAAAAGGCTGTTTTGATATTGTGTTTATGGAGGATTTTGCTAATTTTATCTGTAGTGCCCTTGATATAAGGAAGGAGGGCCATGCCATTGTTTTCTTCTGTGTCTTGGTTTTTGGGGGGTGTTTCTTTTTGGATTAGCTTCGTAACCCTGTTTTGCTGGTATCCATTGGCAATTAACACATTTGAGAGATTCTGTAACTCAGTTGTCAAGTGGTCTTTGTCAGCCAGGCGTTTGGTTCTGGAGATGAGAGTCTTGGCTACGGAGTTTATTTGTGCAGGGTGGTGGTGTGATTGTGCATGTAAGTAGCGGTTGGTGTGTGTTTTTTTCCGGTAGATAGTGTGTCCTAGGGAGCCATCAGGTTTTTTGTAGATTAGGACGTCAAGGAAGGGAAGTTGGTTGTTGGCTTCTATTTCCATAGTGAATTGTATTTTGGGGTGTAGGCTGTTGAGATGTGTGAGGAAGCTATCCAGTTTTTCCTTCCCGTGTGGCCAAATTACAATATATATATATATATTCTGAAATGCCAAGTACCGTGGCTTAGCAACAATAATAATAATTGACTGGTGAAGTTGGAGAAACTGGCTATTTTCGGCACAGAGCATACAATATAGGGCTATAGGGCAAAAGCTTTGAAGCATAATGTGCGTCCGCTGAGCTGCTGCTAAGAAGGAGGAGAGCATAATATTTAAAGTACCATGGAGTAGCTTATCAGAAGAAAAAAAAAAACATTACAGGCTGAAATGATAGCTCAAAAAAGAAACAAGTGTAGAAGCCACCTGTAGACTACCCTCTATTGAATTCTCATGAAATTTATTGTGGTATCTCCCCACTCCCTGCCGCTTCCACCCCAACTTTCACATGTTTTCTGGTCTCTGTTGCTAACCCCTGTACACACACCCCCGGTCCCCCGCAAAAGAGATGCACACATTTGGAATTCCTCTTACCCATGTAGTGGTCTTTGTGTTGTGATCGATAAAGAAAGGTCTGCCATTGGGTGCTATTCGCATCTCCCAGCCAGGAGGTAAGAAGCTTTGCGTCAACTTATGCTGTGGTTTTGGAGAATTGTAGGGAGAAGGCTGTGGAGATTGCGGGTTGGAAAGGGTGTCCTTCACAGCTCTTCGCACGGGAGAGTCCTTGATCAGCCCCTGTGGGAAGAAGCAGCGGTAAGAATCAAGGCGGTCATCTTATACTGTGAAAGATGCCAGGTTAATTTATTATTATTATTCATTATTACATTTCTATCCCACTTCGAAGGAGCTGACGGTGGCACGCACTGTTTTCTGCCTCTCCATTTAATCCTCACAACAGCCCTGTTCAGTAGGTTAGGACAGGGGGCGGCAACCTAAGGCCCATGGGCCACAAAAGGCCCACAGGGGCCGTTCAACCGGTCCACGAGCTGCCTCCAAACCATGTCGCCCGCTCGGCGAGTCCCCGCGCGCTGCGTTAAACAGGTGCGGGGACTCCTTTCCGTGGCACCGGAAATCGCATCTGCGCAGACGCCAGAAATCGCAGGCACGCGCACTCACACTCATGTGATCTGGCCCATGGAGGGATCTCCTGTAGAGTGAACCGTCCCAGGCGAGGTAAACCTGGGTTAGGCTAAGAGACTGGCCTCAAGGTTACCCAGTGGACTTTTATGTCGCTCAGTGGGGATTTGAACCCAGGTCTCGCAGGTTCTAGTCCAGTGCACTAACCACTACACCACAGAGATCTTCACTTGGGATAAAAGGATTAAAAGCACATAATCATCGTCCCCATTGCCTGGAAATCAGCCATTATTCCTTGTCTAATGCACTTTAAACATGTGGATGCGCAATAAGCACACACACACACACACACACACAAAGTTATTATTGTGGTTAGGCTGAAACAGATGCAGAAGGCAGTGCAAGCCCTGAATCTCACCTCTGAGGGCATACCCTTTCGGGAAGCGGGTGAGGAGAAACCCAAAACTCCTACCACCCACCACAATGCAATCTCATCACCCCAAAATCCGCAGCATAGGTATTTCAATGCACTAGAGCAGTGATGGCCAAACTTGGCCCTCCAGCTGTTCTGGGACTACAACTCCCATCATCCCTGGGTAAGAGGACCAGTGGTCAGGGATGATGGGAACTGTAGTCCCAAAACAGCTGGAGGGCCAAGTTTGGCCATCACTGCACTACAGCAACAGCCTGCCTTTTCTTACCAAGTATAACGCCACAATTTTAACTAAACGCTCAGAAACCACAGCATGAAAAGGAAAATAAAAGCAATGGTTTATCTTTAAGGAAAAAGGGAGCAGGAACGAAACTGAGGAGAGGAGTTCATTCCGGCCATTTTTCCTTCCTTCCTTCCTTCCTTCCTTCCTTATTTGACTTCTTACTTGCTGTCCACCATAAGGCCCCAAAAGTGGGTTGCAGCAATGAAATATGCAATTATAAAACAAACGGAGCAATTACAACCCTAAAACAAGAAAAGCGCAAAAACAAATAAAAGCAATTCCATATATAAAACAATTAAAACAAAAACAAAAAAACCCTTCCTGATCTTATCACTGGGCCATTCAAATATAAGTTACACTTTGCTGGGCAACAAACAATGTGATGAGGAAGAGAGAGGAGCTAAACTTTCACATTAAGACACAGACTGCATGCAGACAAGAAGTACATTGGAGTGGGTGCAGAATATGAGGAGAAATTAGGGGGCTGGACATGAAGATCCCAGGCAGTGCCCCACCTAGGCTGACCAAACCCACACCTTCTTGAGCTGTCTGCTTTGGGTGCCTTGCCCTGATCTGAGAGTATGTATGTAAAATGAGGACTCGCACGCATCATTCGTCGGGTGCACACAGCATGCGTGCGCATGGATGTGGTAGCACAGGGAAGCATAATGTGCACAGCTGTTCGAAGCTGGCAGCAGTGGGCCATTTCTTGGTGGCGAGGGTTTTGAACATTGGCCTCCCAGCCTCCTTAGGCAAAGAAGTGGCAAAAAGGGATTCACAATCTGAATCCTTCTTGCCATAAAATGCTGGCAATGAGAAATCTCAGTTGCGTGTTTTCAAAGTAAGGAAGCAGCTGTGCCTTCAACTACTCATTATCTTTGTAAACAAGGTTGCATATGCCGGCCTCATTTGTGTGCACGTCTTGTTGTTCACTGAAAGGGCAGAACTGGGTGGTAAAGCACCTGATTTGCACACAGAAGGTTTTAGGTTCAATCCCTGCCACCTCCAGGGATTGGACTAGGAATGTCTGAAACCCCAGAGGACTGAGAAGTACTGACAATATTGAACCTCCTAGGAGGGTTCACATGACTCCCTCAGGCACTCCAGGCACAGGGTGTGTCCGACAATCTGATTGCTATTGGGGTAAGGTAAAGGTAAAGGGACCCCTGACCGTTAGGTCCAGTTGCGGACGACTCTGGGGTTGCAGCGCTCATCTCGCTTTACTGGCTGAGGGAGCCAGCGTACAGCTTATGGGTCATGTGGCCAGCATGACATAGCTGCTTCTGGCGAACCAGAGCAGCGCACGGAAATGCCGTTCACCTTGCTGCCAGAGCGGTACCTATTTATCTACTTGCACTGGTGTGCTTTCGAACTGCTAGGTTGGCAGGAGCTGGGACCGAGCAACGGGAGCTCACCCCGTCATGGGGATTTGAACCACCAACCTTCTGATTGGTAAGCCCTAGGCTCTGTGGTTTAACCCACAGCGCCAAATAAGGGGTCTGTCTAGTGTTCAAAGTGTGCACAGGTATGTTTGCTATGCCCGCTTTTCACACTAATCAACACACTCTGAGCTGTGATATTTAAATATGTGGTGCATTGAGAATGTGACTTCGTGTAATTGCAAATATTGTTACTTCTGATTTCAACCTTTCAGTATTTCATCCACTGTGATTATTAATCCGTGCAAAGTTGTCACACTCAGTTGCTAAAAACTTAACTTGCAGTGCTTTCCTCCTCCCCAGCTGTCACTTACAGTACAGAAATCATGAATATTTTCCCCAACAGCTAAATGAGAAATACAAAATGTATTCACTTGCTTTGATTCTGTAGCTGGCTATTTTTTTCTGATGTGCACCTATGGTTTTTGAGCAAATACTTCATAAATAAATTACTTCTTAGAAAAGCAGCAGTATGTGAAAGTCCAAAAACAGAAAGCAGCAGGAGATCCGAAAGTTGGGCCAATCTGAATGGGGAGAGGGGTTGCATGTGGTTCATCAAATGAGTTTTTTTCACAATATACTGCTTTTTATTATTATAAAGGGGTATCTTTGTATTATCTCAAAAGAATTAATTTCAACGGGGAAATTACTTCCCTTCACCAGAAATGTTTTCAGCAATGCAGAGACTGAATAGAATTATATCACATTGAAAGTGCCTAGATTTTCTGACCATTGAGCACAAAAATAAATGTTTGGCAGTGAACAACAATATCTACTTTACAACCAAAAGCTCATGTTCATAGAACAAACTGAACTGAAGGATTTATATTCAAATGCAAAACAGAAAATAAGAGTCAAATTGAAAAGTTACATTCATAACTCAATCTACATGCCCTTGCTTTGTTGACTGAAACAACCAAAAAAAGAAGCAAATTAAAATAAACAATCTGAATATTTCTTAAGTGATGATCCTATAAGATTTGAAATAAAAATAGGAACATGTCTACTATGTTCAGCATAAGAACTGGTCAGAACAGCAACGTGTAAATGCACAAAATAAAGACAGAGGAGAAAAATAACCTGTAAGACGCAAATGTAATTTTTTTGAGGCACAAAGGAGTTTTTGCAAAAGACTGACAAGTGGACTGGAAAACTGGAAGTTAAAGTAAGGAATAACAACAAGATAGAGAGGATGGGAATCCAGGAGGAAGGGAAGGCTTGGGAATTGAAGATAGCACTTCTCACCTCAAGTGGTGCAGATAATGTTACTGTGGGAGTACTGAGGCTACGAGGCCGTCTGATCTGAGGCTCACTTAGGTGGTTGTTACTGTTTGATGTTGACCCAGTCGCACCATCCTCAGCAAGCTATTTCAGAGGCAAACACAGGTTAGCTACATGTTATGACCTTCCTCGCCAAAAGACGAGCCATTTCACGATCAAACAATTTCCAAACATTCGTGCTGGTCGGTGAATTATTAAATAACTTTTTCAGCAATAACATTCCTGCCTAGAGGGGGGGAAATGATCACACCTGGAACAATTTCTGCCATGCTGTCAAAATCCTGCATTTCAATTACATTCTAAATGTTTAGGAGTACCTTTTTTTTTTTTTTTGGAAGAGTGAAGGCTTTTATAACTATTATATCAAACCAATGTGGGTGAGGCATTTAGACAGCTCAAATTATGGGGCGATGGGGGATGAGGAAGGGAGAAAAAAGCCCAGCCCTCTTAGTCACTGTGTAGTCACTTAGGCTACAATTTGTGTGCACGAGATCTAAAATCCAGGGGTTGGGAGGGGGTCTGTTTGTGGATTTAAGGCCTCTACTACCTCTTCCTTCATAATGCACGCACTAGGTTTACCCATTATTCCTTTCCCTCATTTTTTTTTTAATATAGTATAGCACTAAAGGTAAAGGGACCCCTGACCATTAGGTCCAGTCGTGGCCAACTCTGGGGTTGCGGCGCTCATCTCACTTTATTGGCCGAGGGAGCCGGCGTACAGCTTCCAGGTCATGTGGCCAGCATGACTAAGCCGCTTCTGGCAAACCAGAGCAGCGCACGGAAACACCATTTACCTTCCCGCTGGAGCTGTACCTATTGATCTACTTGCACTTTGACATGCTTTCAAACTGCTATGTTGGCAGGAGCAGGGACCGAGCAACGGGAGCTCACACCGTAGCGGGGATTTGAACCGCCGACCTTCTGATCGACAAGTCCTAGGCTCTGTGGTTTAACCCACAGAGCTACCCACGTCCCTTATAGTATAGCACTAGGACCAGTTTATTTATTAGTATGAAACAGGTACATAAGCCCTACTAGCTAATGCTTCTTCATGTACCACATTTACTGTAGCTTGGCTACTTGCATCCAAAAGGTTCCCTAAGCAGGATAACTTTTGGCTGCCCAAGATTATATTTTTGCTCAAGTTAAGTTCAACATTGGCTTCTCTCGATGCAGTCATTTCACCTCCCCATTCCACCACAGCACCCGACCTCTAAGAGTAGCAGAAAAGAAGAAGTCCCGGAGAATTCCCTTGATCCTCTTTGCTATTGCAAAAAGCACCCAGGGCCTTTGCAGGGTGAGCAGATGAATGAGTGGCAGGCATGAAAAAGGGCTGGTTCTTCACGGTTGGAACAGACAGCTGCTACAGTCACCCAGAGGCTCATTCGCAGCTTCCTGCTTGGACCAGTCTCCTGATGTATGAATGGCACCAAGCTCTTAGAAAAACACTCAGTGATACAACTCCCACCAGCTAGTTAAGGTGGGAGTTGCATCACTGCTTATTCTCTGCGCCTGCTTCTTTACATAACCCGCTTACTGCTGCTCCATGTTTCTGCCTGGTTTTGAATGTTATCTTCTGGCCATGGTCAGCTCATGTACAATTTCACTTGCTTCCTTGGCTGATCACTTATAACACTGGTGTTAACAGTGGTTACAGTTAACCAGCTTCCCCTTAAGTCAGGATCTGAAACCCACTTCAAATTGTAGCTTTAATGGGGTATACCGGTTAGTCTTTTACAGACCCTCCAAGTGTCCCTATTTTCCAGGAACAGCCCTGGATTTACAGAAGCTGCCCCGGTTTCTGAACTGTGCCTGGAATTTTCCGCTTTTCCTTAGGATACCCCTATTTCCATTGGAGAAATGTTGGAGGGTATGGAGGTGTCCGACCCCCCCAGCCACTTAAAGGCAGCCCTATATAAGAGTGGCTGGGGCCGCCCAGTCACATGGGTGGGGCATAAATAGCAATAATAATAATAATAATAATAATAATAATAATAATAGAATAGGATGTCCCAGTTTTCATTAAAGAAATGTTGGAGGCTATGTTAGCATTGTGAGGGAAAGGGGAGAAATTGCTCCAAGGAAAGTAAGAGCTGCACTGAAGACCCACTGCGTTCTTCGGGATCGGTTCCACTTTGTTAAAATGCAGGTAACTTTTTGTCTTCAACAAGCAAAAACGTTGAGTGCTCTTGCTGCAGTTTGAGAACCACAGCTTCATTTAGGCAAGCAGGAACAGAGAATTTTGCTCTTCTTCACCTAGTGACAATATTGCCCATTGCCGCCTTGCGATGACCCAGTCCTGCCGCCCCCTCCCCCCAAGTGAAGATGTTATTAAGCGGATGAAGGGTGGACATGTGTCACAATGCGCACCTCCCGGGTTTGATGCATATTGAAACTGGCACTGGTCTGCGCCAAACAGAGCAGATCTTGCTTTAGTCAATGCATGTCTCCTCAGCTAAAACCAATTACTTCCCCAGAAATTGCCCTCCCCCACGCCTATAGCTGTCATTCTGAAATTTGACACGGCCACGGAATGGAAACACTCTATAAAACATTCTGTCGCTTTTCTCTGGATAGCAAGTTCCGTACCTGCATGATAGGACGAGTCCAAGTTGTGGTTCGATTGTTATGATTGACATAGTAAGTACGACCCTTAGCATCTTTCCTCTCTTCCCAGCCCGAAGGTAAGCCCGGTGTAGTATGTACATAGGCCACTGATGGCTGTTTATGCAAGAAATTACCATAGTGTTACTATGTGACAGCGGGTCATTCGTACAAACAACATTTGCAGCAGCAGTACAACCAGGAAGTGTGTGTCGGCACAGCACCTCCCTCCTAGGAGGCAGGCTCACGTTCAGATACACAAGGGTTCATTTCCATCCTCTGGAGCATGGGTCACAAAAGTGACAAGAAAATTGCAATGTGCTGAAACCAAGAGGGATACAAACATTGTCCAGCTTGAGAGAAGCGTATTGCACTTTATCCTCGCTGAAGATACTGTTTGTTCATGAAAGACAGGCAACAGGAAGAGCGGAAGAGTATAAAAAGACTTAGCAGAATCAAACCGCACTGCCAGGAGCACCGAGAAGAAAATGATTTTACTCCCATTAACCAGCATTCCTTCAAATAACGCACAATTGTTTGTTTCCCTAGCTAGCTGAAATAAGTCAGCAGAAACAGGAGGGTTGTCAAACCTTTTGTGGCTTGTGGGCAATATTTGTTTTGCTGGGTCACCGGCTGTGCAGCCTTGAATCCAAATATGTTGGTTAATAATGAAACAGACTTTCAGACATGTCACCATCCATTGTATAATATATATGGGGTTTACAAATATTTGAGCTTTGTATTCTTGTTTTTATGTCTTTCTTCCATGAAGCTCCCTTGCCTCCACTTTTTATTCTCAAAACAACCTTCTGAGATAGGTGAAGACCAGGGTTTCCCAAACTGGGTGTCTGTTTTTGGACTACAGTTCCCATCATCCCTGACCACTGGTCCTGCTAGCTTGGGATGATGGGAGTTGTAGTCCAATGACAGCTGGAGACCCAAGCTTGGGAAACACTGGGTTAGACTGAGAGTCACCCCATGAACTTATTTGGACTTGGGTCTTCCCAGGTTTAGTTTGGTACTCTAATCACTATAGACACACTGGCTCAGTGGCAGATCACCTGCTTTGCATGCAGAAGGACCCAGGTTCAATCCTTGGCATCTCTGGGTAGTGTTGGAGAAGTCTCCTACCTGAAGCCCTAGACAGCTGCTAGCAGTCAGTGTATGCAATATGGTTTGAGTCCACATAAGGCAACTTCCTATGTCCTCAAGTGGTTTCTATGTTCCTTCTTAAGGCCAAGGCTTCTTGCAGGCACCTGTTCTGCTGCTTGCAAACTCAGGCAGAAATATTGACACTGCAAGCCACCTCCTAATCACCTGCTAACAACTGCCGAGCCCTACTTTGGTCTCTGAGGTTTCATAGGAAACTCCCCCCATTTGTCAAGGTGTTCCTCATAACTAATGAACATAGAATGTGAGATCCCCTGGTTGCAATACAATAAAGGTAACGCAAGACAGGAAAACCAGGTATGCCAAATCAGGCCAGAGTGCAAACAATGTAGGTTTCACTGTTTATGAACTTTCCCCCTATATTCACAAAGGAATGTATCTGTATACACACAGTCACTGAAGGTCAAACTATGCATTACGTTTAATATGTGGCAGTGGTTTCTTACTCAAATGTAAGCAGCTGGGATCTGGATCAGAGCCCCAGCCACAACACCAGGAACTAAACCAAGTCTCCATGGCAGCTAGAAACAGTGAAAAAGCTCTCCTTGTTACAAAGGCAAGGTGTTTTTTGGGGGTTTTTTTGGTTTACTGTAAATGGAGTGAGAATTTCAGAGATGGTCACAGTTGGGGAAGAAACTGCTATACATCAGTAACAACCTACGTGGATTAAAGTCTGCGCTCTTTCTGTGGAAGTAAAAATAAAACCACACATTCAGGAAGCTGAAGCAAGAATTGATCGTGGGTGCTGATGAACATTTATATGTTATCCGGAACAGTTTCAGATGGAATTGTGGGTACAGATTTGAAAATTGTTTTGAATTTTGTTTTGTTTAAAGAAGGTGAGAGGTACGGTAACTCTTGCTCTGAAAAACGTGGTGCTTTTTAAAAAATGCATGTTATGAGAATGATGATTAATTAATGATGACTAGAGAGGAAAAATATGGAAACACCAGAAAGGACTGCTCAGCAGTCTCTATATCTCTACACACACACATATATATAAAAGAAACCAAGCAGTCTTGTGTGAAATCCTCTTAAGAGCTAAGAAATACTTTATGCTCATCACAGTTTGGTACACTCTCCCTTTTCTGCACATCCTTTTGCTCTAAAAATGTCTCCACTGATTTAAAGTTGAGGGGAAACTAATATTAAATGTACAAAACGGGATGGGGCCTGTCTCCGAAGGGATCTTGTGGTAGTGGAAGGGCAAGTCTTAACGTTGTGCAACAGGGGATCCAACACGCCAGCTTTGCTAGCGGAAGCTTGTTGTGCAACCGGATTGTGCAATGCATCACACAATCAAAGTTACCAGCAACCTGCTAATGCGTTCTCTTGTGGAACAACTTTCTACTAGTATTCTGGCAGTGAAATAATTACGCTGCTAAGTGGGTTGGATACAACCCGAAATAATTTAGGAGATTGTGGGCTGTATCCAACGAAGCACATTCCGCTTACGCAATGGGGCGGTCCCCTTCTTCTGGGCAGCCCTCTCTTTGAGGGGTTTGTCCAGTTTTAGTCTGGATTCAGATAAAGACTCCTAAGAAGGTGGAGCAGGGGTCTTGAAGTTGCCCGTCAAAACAAAACACCCAGACAGCACACTCAACAGGCACTCAGCCTTCCTCTTTATTACTGTACTTATATATAAATTATAGTAATTATTTCTATATGTGCATTAAAAAAATGCAAATTAGCACAAGCAATTATTATTATTTTTTGAAATCTGGGGTGTGTGATGCATTTCTTTTTCCCCCTAGCAGTGCTTAAGTGGCCCATGTGAAAAGTTAGTAAGGTCTCAATATGAATGTCAACAGAGACAGGGAATAATGCAATTGCCTAGGAATAAAAAGTTATCTCTTGCTATTCAAGTACAGTCATACCTTGGGTTACGAACGCTGTGGGTTGCGCGTTTTTGGGTTGCGGACAGCACTGAACCTGGAAGTACTGGAACGGGTTACTTCCGGGTTTCGGCACTCGCGCATGCGGAGGAGCGCAAAATAACGTTACACGCATGCGCAGAAGCACCGAATTGCATCACGCGCGTGTGCAGACGTGGCACTGCAGGTTGCGAATGTGCCTCCTGCATGGATCATGTTCACAACCCGAGGTATGACTGTAACTAGATTTCCTTTATGGGCTATATCAATTTTTAAACTTATGATCCACAAAGATTAAAATAAATAAAGCCGTGCTTTATGGCAATGGATTGAAGAATGAGTGCCAATACTCTAGACTGCCCAGTATAATTTTTAACATGCTTTTGCATCACAAAGCTTTCTCCAAAAAATGAACAACTAGAACCTCCGTCGACTTCTGCTGTCCTTTATAGATTTTTGTATTGTTTTCAGATTAGTACCACTGCCAATGCTAAGAGTATTAATTAAAACCACTATGCTTAAAATGCCCAAAGGACTTGTAGCCAAGTTGGGCAGCCACTGATGATGGCATTGCTGTACCTCCCCCCCCCCTTTTGGCACTCTGGTAAGTGCTGGACAGCTGCTGTTATAATAGCCCACAATACCCTGAATTAATGCTATTTCACTGTAGGAGTACCTCTGCTCCCTTTTCCTGCTCCTATATAAGCCTGTCCATTCATGCAGAAATGAAATTGCTTTGAGGACCTCATGCTGTGAGTCTCTTCAAACCTAGAACCAGTCTGCTGTTAAGCCCCATACAGAGTGTATGTAAAAAGCAGCTAAAGGACCTCTGGAAGGTTAAGTCCAGCTGAATTTGACTATGGGGTGCAACACTCCCCTCTGCTTTCAGGCCAAGGGAGCCGCTGTTTCTCCACAGACAACTTTCCAGGTCATGTGGCCAGCAGGACTAAACTGCTTCTGGTGCAACAGAACACCGTGATGAGTGCCAGGGCGCATGGAAACGCCATTTACCTTCCTGCCAGAGCGGTACCTATTTATCTACTTGCACTGGTGTACTTTCGAACTGCTAGGTTGGCAGGAACTGGGACAGAGTAATGGGAGCTCACCCCGCCGTGGGGATTCGAACTGCCGACCTTCCAATCGGCAAGCCCAAGAGGCTCGGTGGTTTAGACCACAGTGCCACCTGCTCCTTTTTACCTTTAGCGTGTATGTAGGTGGAATTGGTTGTGGTCATTCATGCTTTCTGCTTACTGGTTGGGCTTATATCCTCCCTGCCTACCCCCTGGAATTTTCCAGTCACTTGGGTTATGGAGGAGGGGGCCTGGCAAAGGACCCTGTACTGTGTTTTCCCTCTGATTTGTTGTTTTGTTTTGACTGTCTCCTATGCCCATCACCAATGGCATCCCTATTTAGACTGGTCCAAATGGAGAGAATTCACAGGTGGGCATTCCAATAAAATTAAGTCAAAATTGCAGCAAGTATTTCCCTTTTGGGGATCGTGGAGATAAACACTTTGCTCCTAGTTCTTAAAAATTCCTGCACCTACACAAATTTCTCCTTCCTCCCCCCCCCCTCCTCTTTCGGTAAGAAAAGAAGCTGGGAAGCAACCTTTCAAGAAATAAAAATACATTGGAATAAACTTCAAAGGCCAGGTTCAAAATGATGAACAAGAAGGGTGCGGGGTAGGAAAAATGGTGCCTATAATATTGTGGGTTGTTTTTGATGTGGGGCTTTATAATTTGAACTGTATCAGTTTATATTAAAATTATATTATAATTTTACTGTATGGTGTCTATGTAGCTGAAAGGTAAGGTGTGTGTGTGTGTGTGTGTGTATAAAATATTCCCTCAC
Organism: Podarcis melisellensis; assembly: GCF_964234715.1. NCBI lineage: Eukaryota > Metazoa > Chordata > Lepidosauria > Squamata > Lacertidae > Podarcis > Podarcis melisellensis. The sequence goes on from NC_138543.1 coordinate 48,658,893, forward strand.
TGAGAGCTGAGCTTACAGGGAACTAGGCAGAGGTCCTTCTCGGTAGCTGAACCCACCCTGTGGAACGCCCTCACATCAGATGTCAAGGAACAACTTTATTAACAACTATCTGACTTTAAGAAGACATCTGAAGGCAGCCCTTTTTAGGGAAGTTTTTAATGTCTGATGTTTTACCATGTTTTTAATATTCTGTTGGGAGCCACCCAGAGTGGCTGGGGGAACCCCAGTCAGATGAACAGCATAAGAAACTGAAGGACTGGGGAGAAGAAGTCTGTTTTCTGTTCACCCACAATTTACGCCGCGAGTGCTGGGAAAAGGTGATCTATCTCACAAAAGAGGCACAACAAGGAAAGTTGACATCTGTACACCCTGAAGCCAAAGAGTTACATGCACAGATGGGGGGAAAAAAATGAATAGCCCACAAAAGACCTAAAAAGCTAACATTCTGGAGAGAAGCCAGGAGAAGAGAAAAGAACAGGACAGAGTCTGGGCTTATAGGAAGAGGATATATTTGGCTTGATAAAGGCATGATTACCGTTGACTCTTCACCTCCAGTGACAGTTGAAGAACGAACTCTCCTAGATGGGACGCTCGGCTGTTAAATAACAATTGTTACAATTAAGGGGTGGTCGGGAACGGAGGTCACAGATGATGTGCATGTCTTCCGGAAGAAACAAAAGCCCATTTTAAAATACCGTATCAACTTTAAAGGTGAGGAAAAAAGCTATCAGTCCCTGATAATGAAAGGAAAATGGCGGTCACTTATTACAGCAGATATGAGGTGTCGGCCTGAAACAACCAGGACTTGGATCCAAAATGCTTCTGTTTTCATTTCCACCTAGAGATGACTTCATAATTCGACCGCAGCTCCAGAACAATATTATACTATTGGATTCCACACAAGCATAACTATGTGTACACTTGCACCCAAAGCACTTGGGTACTTGAAGCAGCAAATAAGGCAATGTGTCGAACATTGCTCTAGTGTAGGAAAATTAAATCTATTCCTTTTCTACAGGCAGGAACACAAAGAAATGATCTAAGCCAAGAATCCGAGACACCTCAAGATTAAATAAAAGTCCCGTCCCCTGCATCAGTGAGAGCAAAGGCTTAATTCAAGCTGAAAATGAAGAAATGGGTCTTCAGTTAATTATACCGCCCCACCAGGAAAGGAAAGGGCAAGTATCTGCAAACGGAGGTGCAGTGGGCAGGGGAAGAAGAGAAGAGAGCTTAATCGCTAAGAGAAGAAAGCAACAGCAAGGTTTTCCAGAGGGGTTTGACCACATTTTTAAAATTTCTGTTTTCTTCCATTGGGACACTGTTCAGTTTAATTGACATTTGAAAGAAAAAGAATTCACTATGAGAATTCATTCTTGTCCATGCATTCTGCTACATAGAACGATCTAGTGTTATCTCAAATGTATTCTCATGCAGACCAGCTCCTTCTGACACGAAGAGAAACTGGAAAAAGTTCTCCTGTGGTGTTATGATTAATTATTTTCATTATTAATTATTTCGGAGAGCTGTTTTAGGTATGCCTGACATGGACATGCAACATAATCCTAGGCATGTTCATGTTGAGTAGAAGTTATAGAGTTCTCTGGACTATAGCTGAAAAGAATACTACTTGGAAAGGAAAGGAGGTTAAACAGAAACAGGAAAACTGCAAAACAGTTAGTATGCAAAGCAAACAAAAGACAATTTTCCAGGAATTTTTGGCACCTTTCCCCGTTTTCCCCTCATGCAATTTCAATGTATACATAAATTACCCCACAATGACATGGATCATAAAATTATGATGCCTGATTGATATATAAACATTAGGTCTCCATAGCATGTACTTAAAGAAACAAACCCAATGCACAATCCTAGTTACATTTACTCAGAAGTAAATCCCACTGAGTAAGAGGGCTTACTCCCAAGGTAAGCATAGAAAGGACTGCAAGCCTTAGACTGCAATCCTAAACACACTTACTAGAAAGGAAACCCCATTAAATTATGTGATTTTTCTGAGTAAGCATGGTTAGGGGTAGACCTGTAAATTACTAATCCGGTGTTTTCAAGTTTTATTTATGTGGCCTCTCCTTCAAACGCATCTTCAATGTATCTTCACATACCTAGCACTCATCCTGCCACAGATTATGTGCACCACAACCATACAGCTGTGTGGCCTGTTCTATGCCTGCTCATATCCATTCTTGAGAAATATCCATGCTAAATCCCAGGATGCCTGAAAACTGGTTCAGATCATCTGGTCAAGAAGTATCTTGACCAACACCATGCAGTTTCATTCCATCTTCTCCAACCTGCACTGAGAACACTCCCTTCTCCAGGATCTAGGCTTCCTACCGTTCTTAAGAGGGTTTAAGAAAGTTTGTAGCAGTCGATATATAACTGGGGTCACAGCTGAAATGATTTCCACAAGAGAAGGTACCACAGACTCACGCAAATCAAAAATACAAAACTGCATTAGAAAAAAGAGAGGTAGGAAAAAACCATTACGAAAATCCTGCTTACCAGTGATAAATGGGATTGTTCGGCAACTGCATCAGTCACACTGCAAGATCTTAACCTTGCAGAAGGATCTCTCTGCTGAAGGAAAAAGGACACACTGAATTATTAAATGTACACTGGCATTTTTCCCTCGACTCAAAATCAATTAGATTCACTTTCTGATATTGTATTCTCCTTTCCTCCACCCTCTGAAGTTCGATCACCAGAAATGAAACCCCCCCTTCTGCTGACCAACTTCAAGAAAGCTGACTTTTCTGAATATCAAGCTGAAAAATATTCCAGCAACATTAATATACTGTTGGGAGAGACTAATGGGAGGCTGGAAGATAACTAGAGCATTTGTTGGGATATCTGTTCTGGATGCTCTTCAACAAAAATGCGATGAGTGAAGAAGATGAGGGGAAATATGGAAAAACTTGGGTGACTCTTCTAAAGAGAAGGCTTTATTTATCTTCATCTGCCTCTATCAGAAAGTAAAATGGAGTAATATCCATATACCTTTCAGGGCGGTGTGAAGATTACCAATGGACATGAAGTATTTTGAACACCCTAGTGTCTTGCAAGGCTCCCACTGCAACTTGGGTCTAGGCATCTGGCCTGGTATTTAGACCTCTGGTGTGCCTTGGGGAGCAGCGTCCCAAAACACAAGGAATGGTGGGGTTTCGAAGGGCTGCCTTGGAGAGCTGTGGCCAAATCCTGGAAACCTGAGCAGGTGTGGGGAACCTCAGGGCCAGGGGGCCAAATGCAACCTCTCCATCCAGCCCTTGTGACTTTCAACCAGCCCTGTTCTGTGTCCTCCTTGAGCGCCTTTCCCTGGCTAGAATCTGCACTTGCATTGTGATAACACCTCTTGCATCTCTGGATGGAAAGGTGCAGGAGTAGAAATCTCTGGTTTTTGCCACGGCTGGAATGCCACCCAATGTAGAGAGCTAGAACTCTAAGCTCTGTGTTGCCCTTTCTGCCTTTTTGCTTTTGGTCTCCACCTTCCACCGGCATGTAGCCCTGGAAGGCTGCCCAGAAGAAAATGCAACCCTTGGGCCGATAAAGGTTCGCCACCCTTGGCTCCTCCATCGTCTCCTAGGGCAGACGGATGCCAAGAACCCTTGGCCGAGGAATCGGCACCACTTGAAACATTCTAGATGCCTCTATTTCCCAAGCCAGCTTTCCCTATCAAAGAGGGTCTGCTTCAATATTGTTTGCAGAGCTGGAGAGTTTCAGTGCAGCAGCTCCTGCCACATATAGTTCTCCTCTTCTCTTGTTCCCTGTCGTAGCAGAAGACAGGATTGGTGGGGAGGAAGACAGGATGGTCCCCTCTTAATGTGCTTTAGGGTGCTCCAAGCTTGCATATTGATGGGACTAGCAATGCTAGGACGCTCCCTGAAAAGTCCAAGAGGTATTGGGAAAGACTGTTTGCAATGCTTGTGTAACTGTAGAGTTGCATCTCCATACCAACACTCCTGTGGTAGACATCTGTCAGTACATTTTGGAGAAGGTTTCTTACATGCGAATGTTATAATGGATGGGGTTATTTCAGCCGGGTTGTCTGTTGCTCAAAAATCATTAAGCCACTTTTACAGGATTGTTAGGTTCATGTGAGAACCAGATCACATGATCAGCAGGAACAGAAAAATGCATGATAGGCTTATCACATATCCAGGTGCCCCCATTTGATGGGACACAGAATTGACTTGATTAGGAGAACAGCTTGTAAATGATTCACACCTTGCAACAGCCACAGTGATCATGCAAGAAATGTATTATGCAAACCCAATAGTATTTCACTTACGTACAATATCAGAAATGGTTATATTCATATAGAGAAAGTGCTTTCAGCTAACTGCTTCTGATATTGTAACAGCCCCTTAACAGAATCATGTACAGAAATGGTCATTTCAACAGGACTTAATCATGCACCGGTATTAAGGTAATCCAAGTTTTCCTTTGTATCTGAACCCAATAAGCACATCTGGTGAAAATTTCAAAGTTATTCATAAATGAAACCTTCCTATATTTAGCTTCCTTATCTCCTGAACAATGAAAGGCAAGCTGATAAGATGTCCCATTAAACTATGATATGCAATATTTGAAATTGCTTCCTTTAAATAAATAGATAACCTAGCAGTACCCTTATCCACAGTCACTGATACTGTCGCCCTGCCAATATTCATCGTTGACCATTAAATGCAATTGCTGAGTTATGGGAACAGATGCTAAACTCCTAACACGTTGGGACATTGCTCCCAATCAAAAATTATCAACTTATATCCACTGAATACTTGACCCAACAAAGTCCAGGCTATAACTGTTGTAATTTATCAGAAAAAAATACTGAAAGTAACACATAAATAAAAGACAACTGCGATAGTCCAATTCTAAATATATTTTCTCAGAAGTCCATTAGATCCAGCAGGATTTGCTTCCATATTCAGTTTTCATGCTAAGGATTGCAGCTGAACATTTACTGATTCAATGGGACTTGCACCCCAGTAAATATTCAGAATAGTGCAACCCTGCTGTATTGTAAAGCAGTCCGATTTTAATTAAAGAGCGCACATATTTGCGTGCTCTTGTGTAGAAGGCAGCAGCTCTTTGGAAAACTGATTATCTTAATCTCCGAGTGCAAAACATTTCTAGCATTTGCAAGAATTTCAGCAGTCAGAATGGACGGCAGGATACATAAGATAGCAGCGTACACATTGAGGTTACTTACAATCATAGAAGAGAGTTGTTCCCCATTTGAATCTGGAGTGATCTGAAGTCTTCTGTTCAGTTCATCGGACAGCTCCTGAGGACTGGTCCGAGAGATGGGCGATGAAGGCGGAGGTGGCAAGGACAGGCTTAAGGAATCGCTGCTTGCATTAACCTCTTCTGAAATAGTTTCCCAGGGCTGACGGAAAGGATAGAATCCACGGTGAATATGCAAAACTGCAACCTTCCCTGCCATACGTCCCAACGCAACCATTCCACACAACGTGAACACCGTCTTAGCTGGGCTGCTTATCGAATGAACTTAAGAGAACCAATATGTACTTTAAAAGTCTCCCGAAAACGTGATTAGCATTTGATAATCAGCTTTGCTCTTAACATACTGTACTATGGATACGAGAGGGAGCTGGGGAGGGTGAAACTGGCAGGTAGCGGAAGTGCAATCGCGAAATTTCAGAAGCACTGGGTTTTCAAAAGGGAAAGGAAGTGCAGTTATAGAAAACATGCAAGTTCCTCTACATCTCCGTAAGCGGGAATGCAGGCAGTGGGGTGGGGTCCTTGCTTGTGTTTTATTGACTGACCTGGGAATAACTGCAGCATCAACTTTTTCTTTAAGGCACAGAGGTGGTGTTTCCCATACAATATATTATTTAGTGACTGTAAAACATGCTGTAAGTCCACCCACCAGGCTCCCTTGCTGTTTATGTCATTTACCCATTGGAACAATTGCCAGCTATTCCTGATTTGAGGCCAAACCCTCAAGGTCATATTGTGAGCCCCCACCTCAAAGGAATTCAAGTTATCAAAATCAAACTATCGAGGCACAAAGCAGATTACACACAAGGACCCAAGTTTACATCAAGTCAAGAAAGAAGACTCCAATAGCCAGAAATCAGAAGCCTGGAAGCTGAATTTTGCAAAAGTGATGCCATTAATTTTTTTTTTTAAATTGCAAGCATTATTTGATCTAATAAAAACAAATTTTAATTAAAGTAAACTTCCCTTCCACTCAGTAAAAGTGGCAATGGTTTTCTCAGTTTGTGCCTTCCACCACCCACTCTTTCCATCTTCTGGATTAAACTATTGGCTAAATGAATATTTGACAGTTGGTGGGTGTTGGTGGAAGACGTGGGACATTTAAGGTGCCTTCTGGACCAAATTAAGACAATAAAACCACAATCTCCCATTGTGAATCCTCTGGATATTTACCAAGAAGCAAATCCCAACGAGTTCAATAGGGCTTACACCACCACAGTAAATGGTGCATACCAGCTTTTCTCACCCTCGGGTCCCCAGATGTTGTTAGACTACAACTCTCATCACCCCTAGCTAGCCAGACCAAGGCTGAGAAAGACTGGCCTATACCAGGCATAGGCAAACTCAGCCCTCCAGATGTTTTGGGACTACAACTCCCATGATCCCTAGCTAACAGCACCAGTGGTCAGGGATGATGGGAATTGTAGTCCCAAAGCATCTGGCCTATAGGAACATCCAAGTCTTATTCAGCTGTTCTATTGCTCAGTTGCATTTACTAACTAAGGAAGGTCACTGGGAAACAATAATATACTAACAAAGGACAACACAAGGCTTCACACAATAGGCTGAAGGAACTTATGTTTTCCCCTCATAAATCTCCCACACTGTACCTTTCTAATCTTGCCTTTAACACACATTCTGTAAAATCACGTAGAGCGCCAAACTGAAAAGCCAGTTTTAAGTCCAGCATGTACCTCAGGTGCTTCTCCACCCTCCAAGGGTGGTACCTCTGGGTCCAAATCCTCGCTAATGTGCCTCCTGGATCGAAACCTCCGGTGAGCCGCCTCTTGGTTTATTTGCCTGATGTTGTTGTCGGATTCGGATGCCACATCCCTGAAATGTTAGGTTGACAAAAGAGTAATGAGTTAGGTCGGAGGAGGAGGCAAGTATGAGCACTGCAAGTGGCAGCACACCTAAATTAGCACCAAATTTAAAAGCAAAATTTCGGGGCCTATAAAGTCCACTCTGTGCATCTCCTATCACAGCTAGTGATGAATCCCTAGGTCTCTTGCAAGCCAGATTAAAGTGAGATCATTCTGTACTCCAAAGCAAAGAAAGCCCGCAGCCAGTCTCAAGCAGTCAACTTCATTAAGGGCAAATTTCAGTTCTTGCCATAGGAACAGAGTCCAGCCTGAAGCATGTACGGTATTTAAAGCACAGTACATTACTGGGTAGGGAGTAAGTAGAAATTAGCTCTTGTATGTTAAAAGTTAATTTCTACTTAACCAGTCTAGTAGTGTCCATTGTCTCAGCAGCTTTCCAGGGTCTCAGGAAGAGGTTGTATGTTAGAACTCTTGTATGTTAAAAGTGGAGGGACACGGGTGGCGCTGTGGGTTAAACCACAGAGCCTAGGGCTTGCCGATCAGAAGGTTGGCGGTTTGAGTCCCCGAGACGGGGTGAGCTCCCATTGCTCGGTCCCTGCTCCTGCCAACCTAGCAGTTTGAAAGCACGTCAAAGTGCAAGTAGATAAATAGGTACCACTCCGACGGGAAGATAAATGGAGTTTTTGTGTGCTGCTCTGGTTTGCCAGAAGTGGCTTAGTCATGCTGGCCACATGACCCGGAAGCTGTACGCCAGCTCCCTCGGCCAATAAAGCGAGATGAGCGCTGCAACCCCAGAGTTGGCCACGACTGGACCTCATGGTCAGGGGTCCCTTTACCTTTACTTTATGTTAAAAGTATTGATCTTTGAGAGAGGAGACTCCACTATCAAGCATACTCTGTAGAACAGCTTTACCACTTCATATCAAGAAGCATAAAATTCCAACACTCTTGTTCATATTCAGAAAACAAAACTCTTTTGAGTTTCATAAATCAACTTTCCCATCTTATCGAAAAAAGGAGCTGGTGTTTCAACAATCTGATTCTCAAAATAAGTCATCAAAATAAGGATTACTTGCAGCGTCAAAAGACAATACAACAAGGGAGGTTGGAGCTAGAGAGTACATGACCGAAATTACGGCTATAAATCCAAAGGAAAAACAAACATCCAACTTGCAATATTTATGTCGCAGTGGAAAGAAAACGTAGCTGCTTGTCAAAAAGCGAAATGCAACTGGATGTTAAACTAATGCCTGGTGTCAGTACAGCTGATACCCCCATTCAATTATGCATGGCATTTGAAGTTAAGCTTTTCATATTTTTAGAAGGGTAATTCTAAGAAACGCTCAAAAAATTTCTCAGCGGTGAACATGAAAAGCACTCCCATCACCAAGGTAAGAAGATTACATAAATTACATGTGTATATAATTCAGTGAAACACTGGGGGTGGGGAGAACTAACTGTGACATCGCTTAAGCTTAATGAGACCATTTTGTTTTCCACATCTGGTAAAAAATACTCCGACCAGGGGGTATCAACCTTTTAAGGGCTGTAGGGACATTTGGACATTTGGAGCAAGCGTTGGCCCTGCCATCTCCTTTAGTCCCTTTCTCTCCCCCCCGCCCTGGATTTCTGCTCACCCACCTAAAGAGAAAAGGCAGGAGCAAGCACACTTTCCCAAGGGATGTGCATAAAACCCAGATCCAGTAAAATTACATAAATTCCAAGGCTTAGCTTAAGCTGAAAGAGCAAGTGGGAAAGAGCATCACTCTTTCAACTTCCTGCTTCAGCTCTACATAATTATCAAGGGTGAAAAGGGTATAAACCAGGAGTCAGCAAACTTTTTCAAACCTTGTGGGTTTCAAAGCTTGTGGGGGGCCGGACTGTATGGGGGTGGTGGTGAACGAATTCCTATGCCCCACAAATAACCCAAAGATGCATTTTAAATAAAAGCACACATTCTACTCATGTAAAAACACACTGATTCCCAGACCGCCTGTGGGCCAGATTTAGAAGGTGATTGGGCCGGATCCAGCCCCCAGGCCTTAGTTTGCCTACCCATGGTATAAACCATCCTCACTACTGCAAGATCAAGGGGGGTAGTAATTTGGGGAGGGGCTCAGAAGCTTCATGAGCACCACAGGAAGACCTCAAGGGCTCCACTGAGCTCACGGCCACAAACAGATAACTGCAAAGATTTGAATAAGAACGGATTTTATTTTTTTTAATAAGAATGGAAGGAGTAAGAAATAAGCAGAATACAGGGGGAAACAAATGCAAAATTCCATCTAGCTAACTTAAGCTGAACAAGTTTCTCATTTGCATGCCGGAACTGCATTTGTTTGCAAGATGTTAGGTCAAATATCAAATTATTACGAGATTGGTCTATTTTCATCTTGGTGACAAGGAGGATAGACAATTGACTCCTTGATGGAACCAAATCAATGGGAAGGTGACATGGGAAAGGGCAATTATGGAGATGAGTGTTTATTGCTGTTGGTCAGGTAGGAGAGGTGAGACTCACAGTTATTTCCTTCTGACCAGGGCTAAATAGATTTTAGCATCTAAAACTTCATTATGGTGGATTAATGGGAAGCAAGGGAAATACATGCTGGACTAGTTGTGGGGAAATGAGAGTCCTTGGTTCAGTTAGAGAGACTTTTTTAAAAAGACTGGCACAGACTGTCGTGCCAGTGATATCATTCCTCTTTATCCAATAAATCAAACAATATTGATACACACGAAATGCCTACAAGCAAATTACAACAGAGCTACTCTGCTCTCTAAATGGATGGTAAACTTGTGAAAATCAGCATCAACTGCGGAGTCTCTAATCAAAAATGCCTTTGTACAATGGAGGAAACTCCCACACAGGGGAAATATCAGATAATGAGATGTGATAAATCCTGCTGTATAAACATAACTACAGGAGAAAAACGTCCCCATGTCCTGAAGGGACCATCTCTTCATTCTTCAATTTCACAGCGCTGAAAAACTTCGGAAGACTAATCAACAGAGTGAAGCATTGAAGAAGCTAGGCAGGCTGTATTGCATGGAATTACTATATTTTTTGCTCCGTAAGACACACTTTTTTCTTCTTAAAAAGTAAGGGATGTCTGTGCGTCTTATGGAGCAAATGCGTGGTCCCTGGAGCCAAATTGCCCAGGGGCAATAAGCAGATCATGGTTTTTGTTTGTTTTTTTGAAACAAAGCCGCTGATCGGTTGCCAATCGGGGAGAGAGATAAAGGATGCTAGAGATAAAGGAGGCTGCCTGGGAGGGTGGGAGGTAAAGACAGTATACTTGCAAAGGGGGAAAACAGGAAGACTAAAGCAATAAGGAGAGAAATTAGAATAAAAGGAGGAGCAAAAAACTGCTCCAGCTAAGGAAAAAACACTAAGGCAAACATGAGGGAAGGGAGTGTTGAAAGGAAACAGCTGATCGGTGGGATCGGAAGAGAAATAAGGGATGCGATAAGGGACGCTAGCGGAGGCTGCCTGGAAGGGGGGAGGTAAGAGCTCATGGATCCTCAGGATTTTTGCATTGGGTCACCCCAAATTCACCATCAGATCACGTCTGTGGCCACAGCATGAACCACAAAAATCATACATCCATTGTTTCGTTCAGAATATTTTTTTTTCTTGTTTTCCTCCTCTAAAAACTAGGTGCGTCTTATGGTCAGGTGTGTCTTATGGAGCGAAAAATACGGTAAACTGAAATGCTGAGAGGGGACCTCAAGATACAGCAGGCTTTAAACTAAAGATGTGTGTCTTACATGTCAATCCCACACATGTCTACTCTGAAGTAAGCCCCATGAAGCTCAGTGTACACAGGACTGCAGCCTAAAGAGACTCAGTAATGTTCATGATAGGCTCTGGTTCAAAATAATGAAACAAACCTGCAGTCTAGAAGGCTTGCGCAATAGGGCTTGCCCCTATTGGCTTTCCAGTGTCCCTCAAAATTAGCTTGGGGGATGAACCCCAAAAATGGTTACAGGGAAAGAACAGAGGGGACTGCAATGTTCACCACAGCACGGCGCTGAATTCCACCCAGTAAATGTAAAGGTCTCCGATTTAGGTCTATTTATATTGTAGATATGCTATGCGGCGGCTGCATTGATTTCCAATAGGACTCATTTCTAAGTAGTGTTTTAAATCACACAGTTTTAGACCACTAGAGTCAACAGGATTAACAATCCAATTCTATGTATCCTTACTCAGAAGTAAAACCCACTGGTGGAAAACTGGATTTAATCTTTAAACGTGTTTGGGATTGCAGCCAGTGCATCGGATTAAGCCTTAATAAGTGTGTGAAAATTGAGCAGTGAATTAGGTTCATGAAGGTGAAGCGGGAATAATGGAAGAGGCAATCACCAGTACAAATAAATAAAGCTGGTGTGAAAAGGCAACAGCAAAATAACATTCATTATAGTAGGTCAAACAATACATGAACTTAGACTTTTATTGTAATATTATTTTTTAAGTATTTTTTTTTAAATCAAGCATAAGCCAATATAGTTGGATTTATTTTCTCTGTAAACTAACCCTAAGACATATCCTAATGGCAAATCTAAGCACTCTGGTTCAAAAAAACCCACACTTGAAAATTTAGAAAAATCTGAAAGAGTCACCTTGTTATTCTGTTGCAACAGAACCATCAAGGAGATCTACACTGAGTGCAGCAGGAGGTTTTGTAAAAAAACTGCCCCTTTTATCAGATATACAACAAGTACTTTAATTTTATCACCACAAAGGCAGATTTTGGACGAACACATCTTGGATTGATGAACTGATATATGATCTAGCCCAGGGGTCTGCAACCTTTAAGACCAAAAGAGCCTCTTGGACCAGTTTCCAAAGGGAAAAAAAAAAACTGGGAGCCGCAAAACTCGTCATTCTAAAAATAACTTTTTTGTCACTTTTTAAAATTATTTCTTTGTTTGACCCCTCAGAATTACTCCTCCTCATAGAAATAAACGTTAAATTAACAAGTTACCTTTTTTGTGTGTGTGTTCTTCACTCCCCTTCAAAACAGTGACCAGCGTACATGCCCCCTTTCAATGCAGTGACCAGCGTACATGCCCCTTACAATGTAGCGGGCGGGAAGGTGACGTCGGGCGGGCGGGCGGGAAGGTGACTAACGCACGCACTGCCCCCATGCAACGTCACAGCCAGTACAGCGCCCACCGCAGTGGGGAGTGTTGGGGCGCACAATGCGCCTCCTCCCCTCATTAGTATCCGCCCCGGAGCCGCGGCAAAGGTGTAAAAGAGCCACATGCGGCTCCGGAGCCGCGGGTTGCAGATCCCTGATCTAGCCTTTTGCCCATGCATGCAGCCCTTTGTAGAGTGAGCAATCAAACCAGTAAGTCTCTAAGTAACCATAGTTTCCTGTTTCATCTGCACCGAGAAACTATGGTTACCAGTTTTAAAACAAGCTAGGGTCAGGTTTCATTTTTCTTTCAAAAAGAGAGGAGAATTATATGCATCTACGGGCAAAAGAGTTGTTCATATATTGACTTATTAAACTTCCATTAGAAATAATGACTATTTCTAATGACCTGGGATTTTAAATTTTCTATGCAAGCAGTGACTATGAAATTATGAACTTCCGTTTCTAGACAACTGCAAAACATTTTACAAACCATCAATTATGAGGCTACCTCCTAAAGCAGTTTGCATTACTTCACTGAAAATGCAGCACTGCTTGATGAATCTATCAGTCTCACAAGTGCAGGCTCCCTGATGAATGAAGGGTAGAATAAACGCAGATGAAACAGCTAACAGAAATGTGTGGCATTTAAATTGCTAGCTTCACCTTCCTTTACATTATCTTGAACAACAAATATTACTTTAGGGGTCTCATATTTCACCCCTCAACTATCAAACATCAGCTCTACAGGTGAGAACAAGCACAAACTTTTAAAGCTTCAGTCCAGTGCCCTGTTTTCAACAGTGACGAGTCAGAATCCTCCAGAAAACCCATGACCATGACAAGAAAGCTAAAGGCCTCTGCTGCTGTTTGTCCACCAAATTTGGATACAGAGATTCCATTTAGTTCTGGAAGACCTGCTCTCTGCCTTGCAGGTCTTCTCCCACCTGACCTGGGAGGGCGGGGCCCGGACTGACTCCAGCTACAAAAGCTGAGGCTGCTGAAAATACTCTAGGGCTAAGTTGTTGCTGAGGCTTCTTTGTTGTGGGGAGATTGTTGCTGTTGGTTTTTTATACAGTGGTACCTTGGGTTAAGTACTTAATTCGTTCCGGAGGTCTGTTCTTAACCTGAAACTGTTCTTAACCTGAAGCACCACTTTAGTTAATGGGGCCTCCTGCTGCTGCCGCACCACCAGAGCCCAATTTCTGTTCTTATACTGAAGCAAAGTTCTTAACCTGAAGCACTATTTCTGGGTTAGTGGAGTGTGTAACCTGAAGCGTATGTAACCCGAGGTACCACTGTATCTTTATTTTAGAACTTGTGATTTATGCGGTATTGTTCAGTTTGCTTGTGTTTAATGTTTATATTTGTTGCTTATGACTACTTTTGTCATAAACGTGTATTTTGTTCACATTGTAAGCAGCCTTGAGCATGGTTTGAACTGTGAAGCAGCAGCACATAAATAAAATTATGTATGTCTGTATTATGGGTAATAGCTGTTGATGGGCTTTTCCACCATTAATTTTTCCTCCTACTTTAGAAAGCCGTTTGGGTTGCTGATCATCAGCACATCTTGCGGTGCTCAGTATCATAAGTTAATTATACGCTGCATGAAGGCATGTACTTACATTAAACTTGGCCGGTGCCACTGCGTTGTCCTGTTGTTATGGTTGACGTAGTAGGTACGCCCAAGGTTGTCCACTTTTTCTTCCCATCCAGGAGGTAAGGGAGGTGGCGGTAATTCCTCTTGGCGTTGAGATGGAGAATCATTGGAGTCCACCACTTCCCAGCCATGCTTTGAAGGGGGGAAGGAGAGGAAAATGCAAATTAATTTGAAAAAAACCGATTCAAGTGTATGCAACTTTCTAGCATGACAGAAGAGAAGCAACAGGGCTTTCAAGTAGTCAAAATTTCACATAATATAGTAGCAGCGAAACATGCTGCATGGTAGCACTGACAAAGCAAGCATTTGTTTACGGTAAGCTGTTCTCCCGATGCACTCAACAAGGACTCACTCCATCCCTCCAAATACCGTATTGTTCGCTCTATAAGACGCACTTTTTCCCTCCTAAAAAGTAAGGGGAAATGTGTGTGCGTCTTTTGGAGCGAATGCAGGCTGCGCAGCTATCCCAGAAGCCGGAACAGCGAGAGGGATCGCTGCGCAGTGCTCCCTCTTGCTGTTCTAGTTTCTGGCTTAGCCCCTCAGTCCCTTCCCCCACCTCCCGGAAAAGCCCCCAAGAGCCACTCTCCCTTTAAAGAGCTGCACGGAGCGTGTGTGTGGCTCTTGGGGGCTTTTCCCTGAGGAGGGAGAAGGGCAGCCCATCAGTGACGGGCTGCACTTCTCCTTCCTTGGGGAAAAGCCTGCAAGCGCCGCACACACACTCCACGTGGCTCGTGAAAGGGAGCGCTGAGCAGAGCCTGGGATGCATACAGGCTCTGCTCAGCGCTCCCTTTAAAGAATTTTTTTTCTTGCATCCCCCCTCTAAAAACTAGGTGCGTCTTATGGTCAGGTGTGTCTTATGGAGCGAAAAATACAGTATCGTGTTTCCATGAAAGCTAGACTGAGGAGCATCACCTCCAAATAAAGATCTAAAGAATGGGGGAGAATCTGTTGAGCAGGATGGCATAGGGCTTTACGAGCAGATGGCATAGGGCTTTAAAAGGAATCACCTGTACAGTGGTACCTTGGTTGTCGAATGGCTTGGCTCTCGAACAAATCGGCTATAGAACGCCGGAAACCCAGAAGCAAGTGTTCCAGTTTGCGAACGTTTTTTTGGAAGCCAAACTTCCAATTGAGTGCAGGAGGTTCCTGCAGCCAATCGGAAGCCACAACTTGGTTTCTGAACGGTTCCAGGAATCAAACTGACTCCCGGAATGGATTAGGTTCAACAACCAAGGTACCACTGCACTTTGAACTGGACATAGAAGCATATAGACAGTTATACAGTTATAGCACAGATGGGGAAGAAGGGAAATAGCATTTTTATACAGGGCCTATTTCTCAAGAAAAGAGGCAGGCTGCTACATCCTGAACTAGCCCCCCTCTCCTAACCACCTTCAAAAGTCAGCCTTACAGAAAGCACATCTCACTAGTGAAATATAAATGGTGGAAAAAGCATGGTTAAGGCTGATCCCCCCCTCCCGCGATTTAGCGAAAACACAAAGCACTTCTTTCCTTGATAAACTTTGGAGAGTAAGAGAGTTATTTTAGTTTGCCCAATATTGCTGGAATTTTGCTGCAAAGAGCAGCTCTGTTCTGCAATGTGACATAGCAAAATGGGAAGAAATTCTATGCTTGCTTCGTAACCCAGAATTGGCATTTATTCAATTAGGACTGAAAACAATGCTTCGTCCTTGAGGTCATCACTAGGAATAAAGGCTGAAATGGCTCGTATCTGATTCACTCATATCATGAAAAGATACAATTTCAATAGAAAGCTGTTGCAGCTCTCATGGCTGATTCATAAAACACTTTGGATGTGTTAACAGCGTGGGCTCTTTGGCTTGTGACAAATGACAAACTTACAAGTAACATCCACCCTAATGCATTCCCACCCACTCAAGCCACAGGTCACCAGCGCTGCAGCAACGTTTGAAGAAAGCAGTTGCATTGTAAGCTGCGATTGAAGTAGCATAATTGAGTAGTCAGATGAAAGCTTTTTCTGCAGATTTTGTTCTCCCTGCCGTAGCAATCCACGTCATATTCTGCTGAAAGGATCCCATGAACTTGATGCTTCACTCCTGAAACGATCTCTCTTGCCCACACCTGCGGAATCGCTCTGTTTATGCATTTCAGCATTTATTTTGAAAATTTATATGCTTCACCACCGACAACAAATCGTGTTCCCAGGGCCGCTCAGAATCATACTTAAAAATGTAAGCACGTAATGATAAGATAGAACCAATAGTAAAAAGAAGAAGAACAGAAATCGCAGCAAAGATTTAGCAGAGCATCATGTATTAGCTCTTAGAAACAAAATATAGATATGAGGAAATTCTGTTCATCTTCTTCAAGGGACAAAGTGCTTGATAGAATATGGTGTCTCCCTTCTTTCTTGCAGAACTTGCAGATTATAACGATTTTCCATTACTGAAATTGAGCTTGGCCATCAAAGTTCATTTTTGTTAATAGCTGCAGAATCTGGCTGCTGTGCTGTAGACGGGAGCCTGAGTTGAATAACAAAACAAACTTGGCTCAGCTATCTGAATCTGGAGTAGCTGAGGTCCTCACTATTGTACTGAAACTTTGACCTAAGCCCAGTGTTAATGTTTTTACACAATTGTAAGCTTTCGGTGTTTTATGGATCTGAAAGTCGCTGCGAAACCTTTTGTGTGGAAAGTGACAATTAAATGAAAGAAATAATAACAAGAATACCTTTTAGCAATATGATCAGTAAAGCAGAATGTCTATCAGATATGCAAAAGTTACAGAGAAATAAAGAAATTTGGAAACCTCGTATTTAAAGCAGTTTACCTCAGAATCCTCCCTCTGATCACCATCCTCTTCTTGCCCTCCGTTTTTTGGCATATATGCCATCTTCAGCCTCAGAAATCCCTTTACTCGAGATTTGTGACTACAGAGGAAATAGTAAAAAAGGAGGGATAAATAATGTCCTGTTGAACTTGAAAAGCACTTAGTTTTAGCTATCTATCAATCTGTACATAAACTGTAAATTACACAGTACACATATTATGTCTTTACTATTCTTCTGCTATATTATTCATCTATAATATATGTCCATATTCTCACCTTCTTGGCCTGAGGAGGAAATCTTTAAAAGTATACGGCCTTTCCATGGTTGGGTCTTCAGTCTATTGGGACAAAAAATAAATCATTAATGCTCACGAGCACATGAGTGCACGCTCTAGTAAAATGTAAACAGGAGACCTACAGAAATTACATTATTCCAAACTCTGCCGCTCTTGCAACCATTGTGTATTGTCAGCTGAGCATTTCCACCAGGTGTCGCTCTCAACACCGCTAATAGCTCAGCCCAACAATCAATGCTGTGGAAGCAGAAGTAGTTACAGATGCACAAAGTTGTTTACTACTAATCTCAATGAAGCAATGGTCCAAGTCACAAGCAGAGGCCTGTTTTCCAATCACCAACTTTGAGAACGCACATTGCAAAGTGCCAAGAAGCACGATAACTGCAACAACTGAAGGCGCTGAGAACGACACGCACAAATTTTTTTTGGTTTAGCAGTCAGAGCTGGCTCCTACGTCTAAGATAGTCCTCATGGCTTGTTCTATGAGACATTCCACAAACCAAAAAGATGAGGTTTCCATGGGTATTTACTGTCAACACTTTCCCCCACCTAGCCCTACCATAAGCTTATGTTCCAAAAGAAGCGGTCACATCATTTTCTCCAATCGTCAACAGTCCTGGAATTAAAATGACAGACTTGAATTCCTAGATGTCTCCATCTATCAGAATCAAGGTAACGTGGAGCCATAACCAAATTTGCTAAGGATAGTCTGCAGACATATCTTATTTATATAGGATGACAACTATAGATTTTATAAAGGAGTCATATCGATCAGAATCAAGATAATCTGGAGCCATAACCAAATTTGTCAAGGAAATTTTGCAGACTTTTCTTATTCATCTAGGGTGACAGTTATAGATTTGATAAAACAGTTGTATTAAATAACTACACAGAAGGACCAAGCTAAGTATTTGATAGTTTGGGTTTTTGCATTAAAAACTGCCCTCTCGGAACTTGTCATTGAAAATACAGGATTTTTTAAAAGAGTTGCATTAATGGAAGCAGTTCCCCTCCTCAGAAATATCAAGTTCTTGTGCAAGCATTAAATGGACAATTTCTGAAGGGGAAAGAAAACATATTAGCACTAAGCATGCACTGCAACAGGGGTCAGAATTTCATTGTAGAGTTGCTAACAAAATGCTAAAGGTCTTAATGTGCTATGTAAACAGTGATGACCAAGATAAACGATACCCCCACAATCTTAGTGTTTGTGCAGCGGAAGCACAGAGAATTTGGGTCGGTCCTAGAATGCAGGCTTTTCCTCGGTTGAAAAAAAAAACACATCTTCAGATTACCTTTTTTTTTTTTTTGCAAAAATTTTATTAGTTTTTACAATATCAATGACAAACAAAAACATAAAACAAACAAAACATAACAAACATAAATCATAACCTTATTGAAAATAACAGTTATTTACTTTGTAAAACGACTTCCTCGTTTCCCCTTAGTTGAAATTCATTGCATATCCTTATAACGGTTTTCCAAATCCCAATTTTAATACCCTTTAAATTAAACATTAACATCTTTAAATCTTCTCCTTCTTGCATTAAAGATATTATTTTATCAGTTAACATAGATACAATCCTAAGCCCTTTAGGTACTTGGACGCTATTTCCAGTTATTTTAGCTTAACAAATTTAACTAAATAATCATTAAATTTCTTCCATTCTTCGTGGTGTTCCTTCTGGTCGCAGACTCTTCCGGTTATATGGGCTAGCTCCATACAATCCATCATCTTCATCTGCCATTCTTCTACTGTTGGTAATTCTTGAGTTTTCCACTTTTTAGCTAACAAAAGACGAGCCGCAGTTGTGGCATACAAAAATAGATTAACATCTTTCTTGGGCAATTCTGAACCTGTTATTCCAAGAAGAAAGGCCTCTGGTTTCTTTATAGATGTATATTTCAACATTTTTTTCAATTCATTATAAATATTTTCCCAGAAGTCTTTCACCTTGGAGCAGGTCCACCACATATGCAAGGATGTTCCTTCCTTTTCTTTACATTTCCAACATGTATTATCACAATTATGATACATCTTTGCTAATTTTACAGGGGTCAAATACCATCTATACATCATTTTCATAATATTTTCCTTTAACAAAGTGCATGCGGTGAACTTCACCCCTTTCTTCCACAATCTTTCCCAGTCCTCAAACATTATGTTATGTCCTAAATCTCTTGCCCAATCTATCATCACCAATTTAACTTGTTCATCTTTCGTATGCCAGTCCAGCAAAAGCTTGTACATTTTAGGTAAGTTTTTACCTTCAGTATCTAACAACTCCATCTCCAACTTAGATTTTTCCTGAAAATCTAAGTCAGATTACCATTTAAAAAAATAACTATTAATCAATCTTACAACCTTGATATGAACTTTTATATTGTTTAACTGGAAACAAAGATTTTCTTCTCAGCAACATAGCATCTTAATTTGTACTTGCCTGGTGATTTCTATTTATGAACATGCAAATGACAATAACCCTACTTAGGTGGCAGGGAATGGAGGCTGCAATGAGAGTCTGCCTTGAGCCCTGCCTCAAACATCCCTGAGCACACCGACTAGACTACAGTCGATCTCCAGTTGAGAAGCCAGGTCTGAAGGGAGATTCTACGTGTTGGTGCTATTCAAAGTGTTGGTGCTGTCCTTTAAAGCCCTAAATGGCCTCGGTCCAGTATACCTGAAGGAGCGTCTCCACCTCCCATCATTCTACCCAGACACTGAGGTCCAGCGCCGAGGGCCTTCTGGCGGTTCCTTCACTGCAAGAAGCCAAGTTACAGGGAACCAGGCAGAGGGCCTTCTTGGTAGTGGCACCCGCCCTATGGAATGCCCTCCTACCAGATGTCAAAGAGAAAAATAACTACCAAACTTTTAGAAGACATCTAAAGGAGCCCTGTTTAGTGAAGCTTTTAATGTTTAATAGACGATTGTATTCTAATATTCTGTTGGAAGCTGCCCAGAGTGGCTGGGGAAACCCAGCCAGATGGGCGGGGTATAAATAAATTATTATTATTATTATTATTATTATTATTATTATTTGCATATAGCTGAGTGTGTTAAAAACCCTACTTGTACACAGGAACCCCGTCTTATCTAAGTGCACTTGCCATGGGCACCCAAGTGCTTTAGCATTAGAACTCCAAGATGCGATCCTTAAAACTGATATGACTCTGCATGTTCCTTCAGTATCTCACCATAGAAAACACATTCAAATACAAATCAATAGATATTTAGGAGAGAGATGAGATGATCGTTTACAAGACTATTCCTCAGAACAGGATGCTGGTGGAACATCTCATTTTCAATACTTGGGGGAAGTTAAGACCCTGGAATGTTGCTGCCAGCCAGTGTAGGAAGATGGAGAAGTGGAATGATTCAGTGTAAAGTATGAGGATCTTACAGTGTTATAGTAAAGGTTATACATGAAAGATAATACAGGCGAAACACCTTGGGAAGTCTGGGAAAGCATTTCATCGTCATTATTGATAATCATGGCTTAAAATGGGGCTTGCTGAGCCAAAAAGAAAATTCTAATTTGGCTTGTTTAAAGAACAAAACAGCAAATGACGTATATCAATACATGATAATGGCAAATTCACACCTATATGACCGCCAGCTTCTGGACTACATACGAAAATCTAGAACAGCGAATCTGTTTAATAAAGAGAAATAATGTTTGGCAGACCATCAATAGTCATAAGAAAGCGGTGTGTGTGTATGTGTGTGTGTGTTGAAGGGTGAGCTAGGTAGAAAGAGAAATACGTTTCCTGTAAAATGTATTCCCTTTTTTTCCTAAGCCAACAACGTCTCTCACAAGGTTGTTGCAAGAATAAATGAGATAAGTGTTATAATGCACTTTGTACGTTTAACAGAAATGATTAATTATAGTAATAAAATGGTGTGTGCTGATTGAGGATATTGGAAGGCTTCCAACTGCACTGTAAATTTTTAATGCAGATACTTAACCCAAGAATGAAACTGCTCAGACATTTCTTTAAAACCTGCATTATGAGAGCAAATGGACTAGAACAGCTGCACTGAAGACGTATTAAAATCCCAGACGAAAATGAACTTGCTGCATTCAGGACTCCAGGCACAGCAGCAGAAACTGTGAAAACACAGTCTGGGATTGTTCTTCATCTCCAGTCGCTGCTAGATGGGGGACCCCTTTGAAAGACCTGGACTCTGGCCTGATCTGACACTGCGGTTGTCTGCTAGAGATTTTTCTATCAAAGCACCGAGCAGCTGATTCCAGCCCAAAGGAGAATAGTACGATAGAACCATTACAGAATAAGATGGTTTGCCTGGGAAGAAAAATGTCACCCAAATTTGCACGCTCGCATATTATGTGCAGAGATCAGAACACAATATTTCTTCTGCCACACAGACCCTAGCTAGTACTGGCCTGAACATGTCTGCCAATATATATATATCCACTCTGAGAATGCCCATTTGCCTACACGGAAACCTTTGAGGGAATTTCTGCAAATGGATCTAACGCTAACTCAAAGGTAAACAGTAGCATCCCAAGAAAAGCAGCTGAGAAAACTCAAAACAGCAAGCTCCCTTCTTGCACAACAGCTGCCTGGCAGCCCCAAGGAGTGAAAAGCCTCCATCTATTCTGCTATTTATTAATCCTAATCAACATTCAGTTCATGCCAGCAGCCAGGCATATGCAGCCAGACGCGCAGAGCTACATCAATTTGTATGATCTTGCAGAAAAGAAGACGTCTTTACAAGCCCACAGTGGTCGTGTCCACACAAAATGCTAAACCATGGTCTAGTGCAAGGGTAGATAAATATTTCTGCTTTGCCCCTGAGGGCTGTAAGGAACAG
Organism: Podarcis melisellensis; assembly: GCF_964234715.1. NCBI lineage: Eukaryota > Metazoa > Chordata > Lepidosauria > Squamata > Lacertidae > Podarcis > Podarcis melisellensis. The sequence goes on from NC_138543.1 coordinate 48,680,723, forward strand.
TGTGTAGGGTGATCAGGGGTTACATGCCAGGGGGCATAGCCAAAATTCTCTCTCTCAAACACACCCATCCCTCCTCCAACAGAGCTGTGAGAAGAATTCAATTTCGCTTTTATTGAATTAAGTGTTACTGAGTATTATGTTCAAACCGAGGATCCTAGCTTAAAACAGATTCCGATGAAATGAATAAACCAGATTCATAGCCCATGGTTTAAAGCTGACATTTTACTCACCCATGTCTGCGGTACAGGAAACAGATAAGTATAGACAAAGTAAGCAGAATTAAATTCCTGGCTGCGGTATTAGTAATATGTATTACCACAGTACTATTACATGTTTGGCTTTCTTCCTTTTAATAGAATAATGTTATCTCAAAGAGTCTCGTTTGCCTAAAATCCTTAAGCTGCAACCTCTGATGTGTGGTATAACGTTTTCCACAAGCTTCTCCACTGCTGTATTTTTCTGCACAAAATTTCCTTTTGAAAAAATAATAATAATGCATTGTTTGCTAACAGTAACATAATGGATAGATACAATGCAAGCAGAATTGGGAAACTTGCATTGCAAAACAGTCAAATCTAAAATGGAAGGCGTACGCTATTTTCGGCCGGCCGGCCCTGTGAATGCCGTGTATTTATGAACACAGCTCTTCAAATCTGCTAAAGTTATCTTGTTAACAGTTTTCAGTGCCTCCGTTTTCTTTCTCTCAACAAGGTTATTACAACAGTTGAGTTGTCAAATCTAAAAATACTTACAAATATTCTACTGAAAGCAATATTCTACTGAAAGCAATTTCCAGTGAAAACTTTGCAATTGTATGAATACTATGTTTATTAGGGGCTATCGCTCTTGCTTGCTGCCCACCCACCCACTACCCTCTGCCACCCCCAACCCCCTTTACAACTCACCAAAAAAATCCTCCACTTACAGTTTTGCCCCCCCAACCCTCTCTCCTCTTTCTGTACAGCTTGCCCCCCAAAACTATCCCTATCTCCTTACAAACTTATCCGACAACCACCTGCCCGCCACCCCCATCCCTGTGCTTGCTCTGTTGCTGCTGAAGAAGTGAGTTCCTCTAAGTTTGCATTTTAAAATACAGGCCTTCTTCTCTTAGCAGCAGGGGGCAAACAAAGGGGAGAAAGACTTTCTCGCTTTCACTCCCTTCTCCTGCAGCCATTTGTGGCAGTGGGGTTGTGGGAAGGCCTACCTGGGCTGGCCACTTGCCCACTCACTTGACCTAGAATCATAGAATTGGAAGAGACCACAAGGGCCATCGAGTCCAACCCCCTGCCAAGCAGGAAACACCATCAGAGCACTCCTGACATATGGTTGTCAAGCCTCTGCTTAAAGACCTCCAAAGAAGGAGACGCCACCACACTCCTTGGCAGCGAATTCCACTGTCGAACAGCTCTTACTGTCAGGAAGTTCTTCCTAATGTTTAGGTGGAATCTTCTTTCTTGTAGTTTAGAACCATTGCTCCATGTCCGCTTCTCTGGAGCAGAAAACAACCTTTCTCCCTCCTCTATGTGACATCCTTTTATATACTCGCTCCAAGATTCTTGAGCAAGGGTCAGCAAACTTTTTCAGCAGGGGACCGGTCCACTGTCCCTCAGTCCTTGTGGGGGGGGGGGCGGACGGACTATATTTTGGGGAAAAAATAATGAATTCCTATGCCCCACAAGAAACCCAGAGATGCATTTTAATAAAAGGACACATTCTACTCATGTAAAAACAAGCTGATTCCTGGACCATCCGTGGGCTGGATTTAGAAGGCGATTGGGCCACATTTGGCCCCCGGGCCTTAGTCATAGCTGTCAACTTTTCCCTTTTCTTGTGAGGAATCTTATTTGGAATAAGGGAATTTCCCTTTAAAAAAGGGAAATGTTGACAGCTATGGCCTTAGTTTGCCTAGCCATGTTCTTGAGCTATGCTCGCCATTTTAACTTGTCTGCCCACTCAGTCGTCAATGTGGTGACAGACAAGCGCCAAGTACACAGTATGGAGAGAAATGACATAAAATTCTGCTTTTATGATCCCCATCACATCACAGGTTTCAGTTAAGGTACTCTGGGCAAGTGGTGAAAAACAACAACACATACTTAACAGCATGTAGAATTGACAGCACATGTTTTTTTCAGTGTTGCTTAGCTGAGTCAAAATAACATGCTAACTCAAAACTGGGGGGCGGAATTAGCGCACTGGAAGTTTTTTGTCAGAAAACTCACACCACGTGCTCATTTATGGATGCGTAAATGGATACTGCACAGCTGTTAGCCATTAACACCCCCCCTCAAAAATTCTATATAATATTCAGTTATGCCCCACTGCAGTGGTTGCACTTTGAAGCCGTGTGGCTCCCAGGACTGTGGGGAGCTGTGTGGACATTTATAGGTATGGATGCAGAGAAGAAAATCAGTTGCTGTGCTCTGTCTTTTTAGTATCCATTTTCTACCTGTGAATTGGTATTTCTGGAGGAAGAAGGATTTCTACTGCTTCCTGTCAAGTTAACAGCATGACCATTTTATCAAATTTATGACGGTCCCCTCTTCCGCTGATTCACAACAGGAACCAAGTCATGCAAAAATATATATTTACCCAATTTAGCCTTCAAGAAGCATTCAGCAGCCATTCCACCCAGTTCTCATTCCCAAGCGATATATCCACAGAGCATTTCTACCCACGAGTCTCCTGCAGAGCTAAATATTTAGCTAGCTTTCTTTAAAAGGCCAGCTCGATGTGAAAACCCTTATTTGTCGGGATGAAACACAGTCTGTTTTTCAGTTCTGAACAGTTTTCAGCAAGAGTGTTTTCACTGTGCAAAAGGAGAATTTCCATGGAGCAGACAAGTGACTGAAATGTGTTAAGAGTCTCCAAAAGCAGTGCCACTGTCTGACACTGGGAAGATGGGCATTAAAAACATTCTCCTTGTTCTAGGCTTGAATGTTTGCTTGTTAACACATTTTTAATGCTTCCTTATTCTTGGTGAGTGCACCAGTCAAGTCCATAAGCATGTGTCTTGCATATAAAAGAGAACAGAAGATGCAGAGGCTGTGAATTCCCTTTTTCTGCTCTCTCTAACTATGGTCTAGAACTGGAAGCTTCACATCATTTTTATTTCAGTGTAATAGATGTGAACTTTGATGTAAGACTATGAAAACAGGTGCAGCAATACAGACCATGCTTTTCTCTCCTTTCACTTTCCGCAGTAAACTATCATGTAGCTTAACATCTGCACCAAGGTTAACTCTAACTATGATTATTTTAACACCAGGGTTTGCAGGTGTTCATCTGCCCATGTTTGAACGCTTGCCTAGAAAGTGCTGCGGCTTCCAGCTACAAAATGGCTATCGTTGGGGGCATGGTGATAACAAAAAATTAGGGACAGTACAGTCATTGCTGCTTCGCCGCCACCACTCAACAAGTCCTGTATGTTGGTACGTCCTGCTGGTTCTGATTGTGGCGACCACAATAGTACTGATCACACACAGAGAGCAATGCCCATGCTCTCCAATAACAGGGAGCATTCCCTAGTACCAGACATACCTCAGCCGCTGTCTGTTGCACAGACAGCACATGAACACACTCACCCCAAGCATACAGACCACAGTCATCTCTCTCAGTCACCCATGCATCTATCCCTCTCTCTGCCCAGCTGCATCTTTCCGAATCACACACACATCCAGAAAAACGCCTCCAAAGAAGGACCTACCCTTGAAATAAAACCAATCCTCCCTCAAAATAAAAATTCAAGGGCCACCGTCCAGGTGCCCACAGTTTGGTGATCTCTACACTATGGCTTCATATGCCACAGTTTATGAACCTGTCAACAAGCACCACAGATGTGATTCCCTTCCCCTGTTTACTGGCTTTGGAACAGCGATCCTGGCTTGCATTAAGTCAAGGGCTCCTTGTTGTATCTTTGCATGGATCCAGCACACAACAGGAAGGGGGAGATGGGTGTGTCCATGGCACTATGACACCACGGACAAATGTCCAAAGACAGCCAGAGGGGTTGCAAACTCTGGTTCAAATATTGGGTTACATCCAAGACGTTGACAAGCTCCATTGAAATCAATGGGATGTCAGCTAATAATGACTAAATTCCATTGACTTTGATGGATCTGTTTCTAAGGAGGACTAAGTTTGGATCAAAGCCATAGCTGGCATTAATATTGGTACAGATGCAATGTGGCGGCTGTGATCAGCTTGGAGAGATGGTCTCATTAGGTGGTGCTGGGAATTTTCTACTCTGCCCCGTAGTCTTAGGCATATGTGTTTTCAGGTTTCCACCTTGTCCCCTATGCTTTCTAACACCTACAGGAAACCACTGGGGAAAGCCATTTGTACACCGATGAGACAGCTCTTTGATTAAGAGGTTTATAAATATTCTAAATAAATTAGTAAAATTTGGCAGGTTGGACTGAGGTATCAGTAATACGCCGATGCAGCGCTATCTCTGTTTTCTACCTACAAATCGCAGGGAGGCTGTGGAACTGTTGGAACAGGTGTGCATAGGCTGGTTGGGACAGAAACATTACAAGAATTCTGCAACAGACTTAAGAGATCTGTAAGTGTGCACTGGCTCATTATAATTTGGTGTTTGCAATAATTGCAATTGCTTTTCCCCCCACGGTATTTTGAACATATTTTCCCATCAGTGCTTTGGGGTTTCTCGGTGTGTTTTGCAGAAAACTTAGACTAAACACACTTTCTGGAATCTGTTGTTCTCCTGCTCTTAAAGGCAATGTTTTCTGTTACAGGGACTTCTCATTATCAACGACAAAGCACATTCAATGTTGTTATTTTAGGTTTAATTAAAAAAAAAAAGACAGAAGCTTTCCACGGGAACCATGTTGCTTTCCTACATATAGCAGCTGCATGGGGGGCTGACGCCACTGACGTAAGATGGAAACAGCTATTTCAAAAGAGCCCTGTGGCATCGCACGTAGTTTTTCCACAAGGAATAGAAAATTGCAAAGAGCTAATTTTTTATGAATCATTTGGAACAGAGTATTACTTCTAACTAGGTCCCAAGTGGTTTAGTTTTAGAGCAGCAGCGGGGAACCTTTCTGAAAACACTTTTGTGGTTGTCAACCGGTTTGACAAATGGAGTTAAAACATTAGAGCTTATTAGGAACGTTTAACAAGTTTTCTGCTGGCTGTGCTCTGGTGCAATTCAGGAGAGGACAGTAATCTCCGGTTAGTGACAACCCTACCAGGTTGAACGTCTAGCACATTTGTAAAACTCAGCACTAAAAACACAACTGAGATCAATACCAGCAGTAGAATAAGAATTCCTATTACTTAATCTCATGTCGTGAGTCTTTTACTCTTTTTATATACAGTGGCACCTTGGAAGTTGAACGGAATCCGTTCTGGAAGTCTGTTTGACTTCCAAAATGTTCAGAAATCAAGGTGTTGCTTCTGATTGGCTGCAGGAAGCTCCTGCAGCCACTTGGAAGCTGCGGAAGTCGCGTTGGACGTTTGGGTTCCAAAGAACGTTCACAAACCGGAACACTCACTTCCAGGCTTGCGGTGTTCATGAGCCAAAACATTCAACTTGCAAGGCGTTCGGGATCCACGGTACAACTGTACTCAAGACACTTGAACTCTAAGCTTTTAACCAGTGCTTTGTGGGGTTCTTCAAGTGTTTTGGACTGTAACTCCTATCGGTCCCAGCTAGCATGGCCAATGGTCATGGGTGAAAGCAGCGGGACAGCAAAACACTGGGGAAGGCTGCTTTAAAGAACTAGGAATATATGGTGGAAGCAAACTGCTGCTATATGATACGTTGCATTCGTTGCCTGTAGAGTGGCCAACAGCACAAGTTACGTCATCAGCTCACATTGGGTGTTGTATATCATCCTAATATATAAAAATGGTGCAGCTCCTGCCTATCTTATCCTTGGCTGAGCACCATCTGAATGGCTAACTCCACCCATCCCTACATGCCCTACTACTGATGCTAGAGTAAGTTACCAAATATGGGCTTGGTATCTATGTGTTTCCGTAGTCTGCAAAGGCCTATCATGGGGCTTTAGAAATTTGCCCTAAAGTTACAGAGGGGAAGGGAAAGCCACTCTTCTCCACACATGAACCAGATGATAGGGGTTTCTGGAGCTCTTCTTTTGTTCGTCTACCCCACCCTGACATCATGCAGATTTGGGACTGTGATGCAGTACTACATTTTTATGTATATAGGAAGATATTGTTTAAACCAGGGATGGGGAGCCTGTAGAACCACCCCCTCCCCCCCCCGATGTTGCTGGACTACCAACTCCCATAATCCCTGATAGTTGGCCCTGTTGGTTTGGGGTCAATGGGAATCGGAGTCCAGAAAGACCTGGAGAGTCACAGATTCCCCATCCTTGGTTTAAGCCATTGTCCCAGGAGCTTGGATGCAGTAGAGAAGGTTGTAAATAAAATATCTTACCGGAAGATGATTAAGTGGCACATCCACTTGACCCAGGAAGTCGTCTCTGGTCTGTTAATGAAACAGAAAAGACATTAAATCATCATTAAGACATAATTTGTTCATTAAATCAGTCCAACTGACGACATTACATCATGCTAATTTCTGTAGCAGCCTTGAACATTATCAACTGCATACCCCCAAAACGCCTCCCCTTACGGAGCCAATGTCTTCTGTTAGTAAAAGCATCCCAATTATTTCTAACGTTGCTTCGGCCCTCACGCAGGCTCACATGATATTTAATAGTCGGTAAAAATAAAAGTTGAGAGTCAAAAGTCCTGCAATGTTTTTCTTCATTTCAAAGTCAGCAAAAAGTGCATCAGAACCTCAGATGTGGTTAAAACAACGAGCCTTTTTTGCACTTTTGCACTATGGTGATGTTATTTCCTGCTGGAAAAGCAAGTTATTCTTTCTGAAAGAAAAGTTAATGCCCCCTTTAAGAGTTACATAAGTGCCTTCAGGCTCACTAAGCGTTCCTCAACGTAGAGATCTCCCTGTTCATTGCAATGGACAGATCTGGTCCATGCATGCAAAGTGATGACCAATTTCTCCGGGACAATAAATGACTTACTGTCCAAAGATTAATTACCTGCACATACTAGGAAGATAGGAAGTTCCCTTATACTGAGTTCGGCAATTGGTCCTTCTATCTCGGTATCATTTACATTGGCTGACACCAAAGTTTTCATACAGGAGAATGTGCCAACCATACCTAGGCATGCCATGTGCTGAAATGGGGATTTCTGGTATGCAAGACACATGCTCTATCACTGAGCTATGGCCCTCCCATATCTGTAAACAAATCCTGGACCAGGAGTATGTTTTAGAATCAGCAGAGTTAAAAGCAAATTGGGAGAAACAGTTAAAAGCAAGTATATACAAGTTTTCAAAAGATGAATCAAAGCCAAGAATAGCTAAAAGCAGATTAAAACACATGTAACTTATTTATATAAACAAACATAATTTTTATTAAATTTTCTAATTTACATTTCAAAGCATTCATTTAGACAACCTTACATCAAAAACTTCCCTTCTTCTCTGGTTCATTTTGCATACCATACATCCCTGCATATTTTACATGGACTAAACCATTCGGTAATCCATTGTTACACCCATCAAAAATTATTTTCAGGGTTGAATTTATCTTAAAGCTACCAGCGTTTTTAAATAAACACAATTGTCACCCATATATTCAATAAACATTTTCTGTTGTTCTGTAAATCACCTTGTATATTAATTGTTGTTGTTGTTTAGTCATTTAGTTGTTGTTGTTTAGTCATTTAGTCGTGTCCGACTCTTTGTGTCCGCATGGACCAGAGCATACCAGGCACTCCTGTCTTCCACTGGCCAAAGCACTGGAGCCTCAGATTCAGGGTCTGTCCTTCCAGTGAGCACTCAGGGCTGATTTCCTTAAGAATGGAGAGGTTTGATCTTCTTGCAGTCCATGGGACTCTCAAGAGTCTCCTCCAGCACCATAATTCAAAGCATCAATTCTCCGGTGATCAGCCTTCTTTATGGTCCAGATCTCACTTCCATACATCACTACAGTGGTGCCCCGCAAGACGAACGCCTCGCAAGACGGAAAACCCGCTAGACGAAAGGGTTTTCCGCTTTGGAGGCGCTTCGCAAAACAAATTTCCCTATGGGCTTCCTTCGCAAGACGAAAGCCCATAGGGAAATCTCCGGGGACAGCGGGGAAGCGCAGCGCGTCTTCCCCACTGTCCTCAGACCTCCTCCGAAGGCTGGCGGTGGGGCGGAGAGACCTCTTCCCCCCGCCAGGCTTCGGGAGGCTCCTCCGAAGGCTGGCAGTGGGGCGGAGAGACCTCCTCCCCCCGCCAGGCTTCGGAAGGCTCCTCCGAAGGCTGGCGATGGGATGCAGAGCCCTCCTCCCCCCGCCAGGCTTCGGAAGGCTCCTCCGAAGGCTGGCGGCGGGAGGAGGTCTCTCCGCCCCACCAGCAGCCTTCGGAAGGCTGCTCCGAAGGCTGGCGGTGGGAGGAGGGTTTTCCTTCCCACCGCCAACATTCAGAATGCTGTTCTGAATGTTGGCAGTGGGTAGGAAAAACCCTCCTCCCACCGCAAGCCCCGGGAACAGAGAAGCGCTGCGCGCCTTCCCCTCTGTTCCCGTACCTGTCCGAAGGCTGGCGGTGGGGCGGAGAGACCTTCTCCCTGCGCCAGGCTTCGGAAGGCTCCTCCGAAGGCTGGCGGCGGGAGGAGGTCTCTCCGCCCCACCGGCAGCCTTCGGAAGGCTGTCCTGAAGACTTGCGGTGGGAGGAGGGTTTTCCTTCCCACCGCCAACATTCAGAATGCTATTCTGAATGTTGGCGGTGGGGAGGAAAAACGCTCCTCACACCGCTGTGCACCTTCCCCTCTGTTCCCGTACCTGTGCTGAAGGCTTGCGGTGGGGAGAAAAGCCCTTCTCCGCACTGCCAGCCTAGCAAGCGGTCTCCATAGGAACGCATTAATTGATTTTTAATGCATTCCTATGGGAAACCGTGCTTCGCAAGACGAAAAACTCGCAAGAAGAAAAAACTTGCGGAACGAATAAATTTTGTCTTGCGAGGCACCACTGTACTGGGAAAACCATAGCTTTAACTATACGGACTTTGTCGGCAAGGTGATGTCTCTGCTTTTTAAGATGCTGTCTAGGTTTGTCATTGCTCTTCTCCCAAGAAGCAGGAGTCTTTTAATTTCATGACTGCTGTCACCATCTGCAGTGATCATGGAACCCAAGAAAGTAAAATCTCTCACTGCCTCCATTTCTTCCACTTCTATTTGCCAGGAGGCAATGGGACCAGTGGCCATGATCTTAGTTGTCGTTGTCCATGGAGTTTTCTTGGCAGGGATACTTGAGTAGCTTGCCAGTTTCTGCTCCAGGTGGAACACATTTAGTCAAAACTCTCCGCTATGACCTGTCCATCTTGGGTGGCCCCGCACGGCATAGCTCATAGCTTCACTGAGTTGTTCAAGCCCCTTCGCCACGACAAGGCAGTGATCCATGAAGGAGTGTATATTAATGGTGTGGTACAAATGAAAATGAAAACCTTAAACAGTGCACAAGCTGGCTGCTTCTCTACCTGGTGTCCCCTGGTAGTTGGAATACAATGAAAATGCTTTCCAAATTCTAACTAATACATTAATTTAAACTTCTGATCTAAATGTGCTGTACTCTTGCTGCTTCATTTAAGATAAAAACCAAAATTAGCCTTAGGCTTCTAAAATGCCTAATTATTCTGTCAAATTAGAAACTGCCCATTATTCACTGACTAGCAGAAAGTGAACTGACTGACATTTGAAATGCTTATTCCATCAAACTGAAGGACAGGGAGACAAAAAAATGTGGAGATACTGATAACATGAAAGATTATTTGAAATATGCAAATTATACCTTGGAGCAAGTTCTGCAGAAACAGAAGTTACTGGAATGGGCAGCCTTTGCTATAGCTTCATTAGGCAATGTTTAATGTCATTCATTAGCTAATTTCTTGGACAGCAACAAACCTACCCAATTTAAACAAGGCATGAAATCCATCTATTTATACAACTGTGACTAAGATCCATTCAACTAGTTCTGTGTGTCCAAACATATTTTGGACTTGCATTTCACGAATCAGATGGTTCTGAAACTCTGAAGTTGTAAAGGAAGTCTGTGATACCTTTTAACATCCTTTCAGTAAATTCCCCAAACATTTGATAGATTTTTACAGGTTAGCATGACCCACATACTGCTAGACTTTGGGGTTTTACTACTACTGCTGCTGTGATTGAGGTATTATTATTAATAACAACAACAACAATTTGTTGCTGTTATTTTACAAAAGAAAAAAATAATAATACGCAATATTTCAATAAAACCATTATAAAACCCAGCATATGCAACATGATTTTTACACATTTTACTTACCAAGCAAAAGTAAATTTATTAATTTAAGCCGGATATCTTTTGAAATCCCAAGTCGTGTTACAACTTTTCAGAACCCCGTATTTTTGGAATCTGAAAGTTGAAAAATTCAATGTGTCCTACTGTGGGAGGACTTGTCTTCAGGTTGCAACGTGGCCAGCAATGTCACAAGACTCTCTGTCAGACCCAGACCAGCAGGTTGTATTACTGTGTAAGTGTAATATTGGGACAAAGGATGGCCTGGTTGCACTTGGGTTCAGAAAGGCCTAGGGCAGGCATGGCCAAACTTGGCCCTCCAGCTATTTTGGGACGACAGTTCCCATCATCCCTGACCACTGGCCCTGTTAGCTAGGGATGATGGGAGTTGTAGTCCCAAAACAGCTGGAAGGCCAAGCTTGGCCATGCCTGGTCTAAGTTGTGCCCATTATCTCACCAGGCCATGAGGACAGCCAACTATGGAACATTATAGTACAAAAGGAAATTGGGAGACTAAAGGTGGACAACACAAAGCAAGTATCAACTTGTACTGAATAATAAGAACTTCAGGAGGTGAGGAAGGGGGGCATGTCTGTGTGTCTCCTTGTCCAGCAAGACCATTCACTTTTGCCCCTAGAACCATGACATGAATCCAAAGTAGGCGATTATGAGACTCTTTCAACGAACAGGAAAGGAACTTGCTCCAACCTTGAGAGTCAAAGCAACTCTTCCAAAATGGAAAAGGAAAGAGAGGGAGTAGGGAGGGTCTCTTTTTCTCTGGCCCATATCATCAGGCTTCAAAGACCATTACTTGCTCTAAGGAAAAGCAAACGTTTTAACCGGTCAGCTTAACAATCATGCTATTCACTCGTGTGCAAATTGCTTTAGGTGGAAATATGGCTACTGAAGTGAACAGGCATAGAAATACGCTTCAGCCTCCTTGCTTCGGTAAAAACAACAACATAGGTGAGTTATTGCAATACCAGACTGGACTCAAGTGATCAGAATTCGAATATATTGTTACCCCATTTTCCAGTGCCTTTATCATTATTATTTTTTACTTCCATGTAGTCTCCCAATACATGAATTTACTTGAATACACCACATGGAAACAAGATGTTAACACTACGGTGATGGCTATTAAATGTGAATCTTTGCAGGGTTTCTAGTGATTTCTACAAATGGATATTCCCTCCTCGCCCACTCTAATCTTCAATGCTGAATGAAATATTAAGAGAGATTTAAGGGTGCAATTCACTGTCTGAAGGGCTATAGGATTTGGCAGTTTCCTGAGCTTGGAACTTCCCCAAGAACTTTTTTGGTCTGGCTTCAGAAGGCCTTGAAATGGGACTGTAAAGAGACCAGGAAGCACGATGGGGCATTGGCATTCTTCTCGCTCACCATCAGGTACTTTATACCACACAACGGTCAAACTTTCTGGGTGTGCAATGGGAGAGGGTCCCACCACCAGGGGTATGAGCCAGTCCGTTGGGGAGTTGTGGGGAGACGTAAAAATGAACAGGGCATGTTCCACACTATGGGTTTCCAACGCCTCTTGATCCAATATCAATTACAAGATCTTCAGGTGACCATGAAGATGGATAATAGGCACTTAAGAGACTGTCTCTTCAGGTCCGATGCAGAAAGGGATTTAACCACGATTGCCTCTACCAAAAGTTCACCATGGTTCCCACTTCTCGAAATGGAGCACATCCGAGCTAGTTATCTGACAAAGCTCCCACTTGCCGTACTAAGAGCCGCTTTTACAGAATTACGATTCCAATCGATGCCCTCGGCGGTGTTGGATGGTCGGTACGGCAAAGTACAGAACAAGGAGAGACTTTGTCTGTGTGGGCAACCTTGCGCACAGGACCTGTACCACTATTTATTGCAATGCCCACTATATATAGAACCAAGAGACCGATTTATAAAACCCCTGCTTACAAATGGAACACACTCGAACAGGGCGGAAAGGGTGAAATGGCTGCTGAGTGATACTGATTTCTTCGTAACTTATAAAACAGCACTATATGCGTTGGCAGCTAAGAAGATCAGGAGAAAAGAACTAGATAAAATAGCGGTCAATTGCAAAGGTCATTCGGACATTTAAGCTGGCACATTCTATCTGAGAACCCCCTGCTATTCTATAGTATGCAACAAATAATTTCTAGGAGACGGGACCGTGGTTTATTGTATTTGCAGTGCCCGATGTTTTTATGGTTTTTTATGGTTATTGTAGTTATTCTTTTTGTTTCCTTTCTGAATGATGCCATGGCCTTTGGCTAGTGCAATAAAGTTTATGATGATGACACTATGGGTTGGGTCACCAAGTCTGGTCAACCAAGTGACATTAAGTGACCAATCCACCACCACCCCTATTTAGGCAGATAGGCCTCCTCTGCTGGCAGCACCCCAGCATCAGAAACTTATCCTAACAACAACATCAACCCCAGTCCATCTAACTGGGTTGCCCCAGCCACTCTGGGAGGCTTCCAGCAAAATCTAGTAAAAAAAACCACAGCAAAACATCAAATATTAAAAACTTCCCGATACAGGGCTGCCTTCAGATGTTTTGTAAAAGTCATATAGTTGTTTATTTCCTTGACATCTGACAGGAGGGTGTTCCACAGGGTAGGCGCCACTACCAAGAAGACCCTCTGCCTGGTTCCCTGTAAACCTCACTTCTCGCAGTGAGGTAACCAACCACCAGAAGGCCCTCCAAACTGGAACTCACTGTCCGGGCTGTGAAGATACTCCTACGAGTGCACAGGGCCAAGGCTGTTCAAATATTATTTATCCAGATACACGTTCAGCGTTTCTACACCACTGTCTTCCCTCCTGTCAGTTCCCTGCCATTTACCATTTTGGCAGGGAGATTTTGCAACAGGAATCCATTCTGACTAGGCCCCCACCCCACCCCCCTGGGTGTTGACCCTACCTAATGAAGAGCACAGAAACCTGCCCACACCCTTCCCAACAAAACCTCACACTGGGAACTGTTGTAACAGCAAGGCCTCCCCTGAAAAGGAATTACCATATAAAGACTAGGTTTTGTGTTTTTACTAAAAAAATAGGTTTAAAATCGGGGCACGGGTAGTGCTGAGGGGTGTTTTCTTAATCTGGAGTCCCCCAAAACAGGGGGGGTGTCTTATACATGGAAAAATACGGTAGATAGCACCAACAGCAGGATTAACTAAGATTACGATCTGCTTCTTGCTTTGGACTGAAATGGCTGTTCAGTGAGAGAAAGCCCCAAATCAAGGCAATGATCATACATTCAGCTGAGAAGGGCTAGCGAGGGACTGAATGCAGCCATTAATTAGAGACTTGGCAGTGAGACAACAGACGTGTTCCTTGTGCAAAAGTCACTGTCATTGTCCTCTTGGCATTCCTCTCTGTTCTGTGTCACTACAGTGGGCCAGTGGAGATAACGGCAGCATATGGCTTGGAGGCTGGAGGTGAGACTACAGGCTTGGGTGGGAGGTGTTGAAATTCCCCGAGACAGGGTTCTGCCTGTGTGAGGAAACAACACTTTAAGGTCACCGACTTGGACCAGCACATTTGTTCCTAGCAATTAAACGACGGAATTGATTTGGGGTTCTACGACTGCATGCTATCTGCCGGCACTGAGTGAGAGTCTGCCGTCAGTATACGAACAACAAAATCCACAGAACAAACTTCAAGCTTTGTGTTTTAAGCACACACTCATCACACAGACTCATTAAGACCTGTGTTTTATTTTATTTTATTTTATTTTCAAAGCTCTTTATTGAAGCTTAACATATATACATAATAACCAAAATTCCCAATGATTCCCTCACATAAAATATAATATCTAAATTACAACAGTTGCATAATTACACACTTAATTATAAAACCCATCACCAACCCTCTACTTCCCTCCACAGCAATTCGACTTCTGTATATTTCTTTCTACCTTTCCCCCCTTGCATTCTATAATAAATTATTTTTGTTAAATTCTGATTTTTCCTTCTTTGTTTTGTTATTGCTTACATTTTTTATTCTAAGCCTATTAACATGTCATTTTTAGAACAATATTTTGACATATAATCTTCGAATTACTTCCACACCATTCTTAACTTTTGATTTGATTGATATCTTATAATTGAAGTCAATTTTGTCAATTCTGTATACTCACTTAATTGGTGGGCTTGCAAGGAAATTGGTGGGCTTGCAAGGAAATAAAGAAGTTTTGGGGAATAATACATGAGGAACTTAAGAAAATGCTAAAAAAACAAAACACCTTGATAAAAAATCCCGAAGCTTATCTGTTAGGGTTGGTGGGCAAATACATACCACATATGAAAAAAATAATCTTTTTATATGCAACAACAGCTGCCAGGGTAGTGATTGCTACTAAATGGAAATCTCAGGACATACCAACAAAGGAAGAGTGGTTTTGTAAAATCAAGACCTCTGTTTTTCCTTTATCTACCCACAACAACCCAATAAATATCCGTCCTCAAAAACGGTTATAGTAATAATCGATCCTTTGACAGTGGAATGGTCTCCCCTGGGAGACTGTGAACTCTCCTTTCTTGGAGGCTGGATGGCCATCTGTCCTGGATGATTTCGCTGAGATTGGGGTTGGACTAGATGACCCTTGGGATCCCTCCCAACTCTACGATTCCATCATTTATCATTTTACTCTGTGACAGGGCTGCCTTGACTGTTTTATGCAAAGGTGGGATACAAATATAGGAAACATACAAATAAAGCTGGTGTTGTTTACAAGGGAAGAGGGGGAATTGCATCTGTAAATATTCGTGGAGTATACCCTCTGGGAAGAGCACTTTTTGGGTGCATTTCGAGTTTATACTTATCAGTTACTACTGATAATACACACTGCATGGGCAAGTCATTTGCTACACCTCTCGCCTTTGGATTGGGCAATGCTAATGATGTCACTGTCACAATTACCTAGTACAAAGTACAGTTTAACCAGATAATAAAGCTCAATTGCATTGTAAAGTTGAGTATACATAGCTGTCAATCTTTCCCTTTTTTAAAGGGAAATTCCCTTATTCCGAATAGGATTCCTCCCCAAAAAAGGGAAAAGTTGACAGCTATGTGAGTATACTTTTGCCAAGAAGATCTCCTTCAGTTTGGAGTTTTTGTTTCGCACTTGTTTGGCACTACTTAAAATGTTTTGTTCAGACAAGCCGACCCAGACGTGTAAAGCTGGCATGCTTTTTAATCTAAAAATTTTATTACAGAGGGTTACACTACAGGTTCCTTGGGGTCCTTTCCAACTATACAATTCTGTGATTCTATATTATGATATGCATTTTAAGCGGCTGATTTTATTTATACAGTCACACCTTGGTTCTCGAATTTAATCTGTTCTGGGAGTCCGTTCGACTCCCGAAACAGTTCGGAAACCAAGGCATGGCCTCCAATTGGCTGCAGGAGCTTCCTGCAGCCAATTGGAAGCCTCGTAAGCCACGTCGGACATTCAGCTTCTGAAAAACGTTTGCAAACCGGAACATGTTCAGGAGCTGATTTGTTCGACAACTAAGGCATTCTACTGCCAAGGTATGATTGCACTGAGATTTTTTAAAGCTTTGACTTTTAGTGACCATTTTAATGCAAGTTTTATATTCTTAGTAAACCACTTAGAAGTTTTACAATTAAGTGGTATGCAAATTTTGTTAAATAAATAAAGGAAATATGGTGCAAGGAGTCCTGGGATCTGTAACTCCCAGAGTGCCTGATGCCCCTATTGGGTGCCCTGGATAATTCTATATCCCAAGACTCCTTACTAACCCTGCCCATTATCAGACGTTTGCTTTACGTTATTTGGCACTTGTAAAAGCACCATTTCCACAGAGTGAAGTGGCTGAGTGGGCATCTATGGCGTAAGGCAATTTTTCAAATAAACCCAAGCTGTTAACTCTTGCAGTCCTACTGAGCACTCAGGCAGTCTGGAAAACTGTATTTCCCAGGTTCCCTGGCACCTGGGATGCTGCTGTTTCAATATATCAGGTGCCAAGGGAAAATTAGGCTGCGCACAGACACCTCCTGTTGCTTCCACAAGGAAAGAGGCTACGGGGTGGGGGATCAGATATCACACAGCTACCGTATTTTTCGCTCCATAAGACACACTTTTTTTCCTCCTAAAAGGGGGAGATGTCTGTGCGTCTTATGGAGCAAATGTGTGGTCGGTCGCTGGCTCGCTTTCTGGCGCCGCCCCCTTGCCCAGGCCTCCATGGTTGAATGTCCTGCAGACAGAGACCATTTGTTTCCCCAGGGACATGTGACGGCTGATTAGATTATCTGTCTGGAAACTGTAGAAACGGCTCCCTTTCCTTTCCTAAAGAAGCTGCAGAACTGTGAGTTGAACCCCATAAAAACAGGATTTTTTCCCTTTGCAAAGTAAGCTCAACAACTTTGAGCTGATCCTCAAAAAAGGGGGGCTTTCCCCCTTTCCTCCTCTAAAAACTAGGTGTGTCTTATGGTCAGGTGCGTCTTATGGAGCGAAAAATACGGTAATCCTTCCAGCAAAAGCTTTAGAAGGGGGGGGGGGAGAGAGAGAATTTTGTGAATGTGCTTTAAAATGCCAAACTATGTTGCAGGTTCTAAGGGGAAAATACCTCAGACACACAGCATCCCTATCGTTCATTTAATGCCATTTCAACGATCATTTTGAGAGAAATATACCATAATTTCTCGCTCAGCCCCATCTCCCTATCTGTTCATATCAAGCCCAGAGGATAAGGAGGGAAACAGGAAAAGTTTCTAATTAAGCTTTTTCTATTCCACCCCACCCGCAAGCCAGGTTTCATGTCTCTACTCAAAAGGCACATTTTTCACTTGCACTTTGTGGGTTTAGTATCGGGTTTCCACTGACATTTTTGTCTTAGCACAGTTGAAACAGAGCTGCTCCTGAATGTTCAGCGATTATATAATTTGAGCAAAATTCACTTTTCGCTATTATTTCATCCCCCAGTATGCTGACAACTGGATTACTCATTATGTTCCAAAGCGTACAATATAATTCCACATGAGAGCCATGCTATTTTTTTTACTGTTTCAATTGTGTTCTTTTAGCTTTGCGTTTTGTTTTTAAATATTTGTGAGCCACCCAGAGAACACATGTTATTGGGTGGGAAACCATGGAGGGAGGGGAGAGACAATCATGATTAATAAATAATAATAATAATAATAATGCATCAAAAAGTGACAATGTGTTTAGACCATAATGCTATTTTATTCCTTCCTCTCTTTTTAAATCTAAAAAAAAAACACAGGGAAACACACTAGGAGGGACTGTGTAGAGTAATCCAATCATTGTACAACCTGATCCTGTGAGCTGTTGAATCCACAAATAGAACTGATTCCTGCGCAATATCACAAATTGTAACCTGCGTAACCATTTAACCTACATTTTACACTGGAGCTACGACGTGTCACCCACAGCCTTTTAAGAAATCATTTCAAGCAACTTATTAATCAGATTTAAAAGGATTTAACACGAGAAATTTCCTTATAGCAGCCTCATTCATCTCATTAAACGGTTTATTTGGATAACCAGAAGTCTAGAAGGAAGAGTGTGGCAAGCCTGTACAAAGACACCCAAGATATGTGTTTATGTGAGTCTTTTCATCCCCAGAGCTGTCTTTCCCAGTTGCCTTGCAGCCAACTGCTAGGAAGGAAACAAAAGCCCAAACACTGGCCTATCTTAGTCCTGTGTGTTTTTTTAATTAAAAAGCCCCAACCACATGCAGTGCATCTACTTTTCAAGTTTCAGTTTCCGACAGTAATTGCGTTGTAAAGGAAGAGATATTTTAATTGCAGGAACTCACTTCCAACTTGTCAACTTTCTGTTTCATCCAGTGCCATGGTTTTTTGTTGTGCTGTGTTGCTACGCTCGTCTCCACATTTTGCCAGTAGGCCACTGTACTAACACGGGCTATCCAATTACTCAAAGTTATTTTTAGCTGGAATATTTAAAATAAGCATTTCACCCTCCGCTGTCCTTTTGTTTGTAAACAGTAAGGCCTGAAGCAGGAGGAGCCCCATCCTTTTGGCAAGGCACTGAACAGGACAGTGATTGAAAAGGGGTGAATCCATGCCAAGCGAACAACGTGGAAGGGAATTGGTCACACAAGAACTGCTTTTCACAAGACAGCTGTCTTCCTTACGCCATTTTATTGAGAGTCAGTCAAGAAGGACTATATTATCCTCTAATCCATAAAGAAGGCTGATCGCCGAAGAATTGATGCTTTTGAATTCTGGTGCTGGAGGAGACTCTTGAGACTCCCATGGACTGCGAGAAGATCAAACCTCTCCATTCTGAAGGAAACCAGCCCTGAGTGCTCACTGGAAGGACAGATCCTGAAGCTGAGACTCCAATAGTTTGGCCACCTCATGAGAAGAGAAGACTCCCTGGAAAAGACCCTGATGCTGGGAAAGATTGAGGGCACAAGGAGAAGGGGACGACAGAGGACAAGATGGTTGGACAGTGTTCTCAAAGCTACTAACATGAGTTTGACCAAGCTGTGGGAGGCAGTGCAAGACAGGAGTGCCTGGCGTGCTCTGGTCCATGGGGTCACAAAGAGTCAGACACAACTAAACAACAACAATCCCCTTTTAAATAAATGATCACAAGTAGGGCTGGGAGATATCTGGTTTTCAACATCGTGATATATCACCAGCTAAACACTGCAATATACTGCCTTTATATCATGATGTCTGAAAAAAGGATGAAGTTATGTAGAGGCATCATGGCTTCTCAGTTTTCCCTGCATCGTGATTTTTGCCGGTTCCTGCTCTTGTGATTTTTTCAATTTCTTGTTTAGTCACAACCGCCCTAAGTTGTCTAAAGAACTGAAGTTATGTGCTGTTGACATGAGTAAGACGCTGAGGGCTTTTAAAACTCCTTGCAATTCTTCTACCAACACGGAGTAGAAATGTGGCACATTATGCTCATGATTTTATGACCTGATTTGTCTTCACTAGTTTACTTTCCCCTTCATGAGGCAGGGGAGAGATGAGCTGGCAGAGTTAACAGGGGCTGCAGAAATCGAGAGAAACATTGTCCGGCTTCACAGTTTTCCCCACGTGATTTCTGCATAGCCACACACATATATCGCCAGGTCAAAAATTATGAAACTGATAGCACAATATGGACTTCAAACCAGTTTGGGGCGCAATATATTGACCAGCCCTAATCACAAGTTTTGTTCTCCAATGAGTCCCACATGAAATCCATGGACATCCAAAGGAAATCATTTGAGAACTTTGTTCTAGGGTAGTAATTTCTCTTTCACTGCAATGTTGACAGGACATAGCTGGTATCACTAGGGGAAGATATGGTAAACCCAGGCCCATTTTAACAAAAAGCAACAACAGCAATATGTGTGGTTATGTTCATTTGTGACACTTTGTTCCTTTGTTGTGCTTTTTACTGACAGAGGCCAGAAATAACCCTAAAGCATGCTGTTCATATCTAAGCCATTACCAACAGTTTTTTGCTGCTTACAGGGAATAGAAAGACCTGGAAATAATGTCACTGTGTTCATCATTTGCACTGCATTTCAATCATGACAGCCACCTACCATGGCAAGTGTCATATTAGCACTGCCCTGGGGTGAATGACAGCAATTGTCATTTTTTAATAGCCCCCTTCTCTATATAGGATCGTTATCATTGCATTGCGTGCTGCTACTTTGGAATAGTCATGTATGCATATCGTGATCAGGTCTGTTCTGCAAAAGCGCTTATCAGCAATCACAATGCAAATGAAACTCAGCCAGCAGCAGTAACAAATATATGCACTAAGAGGCAAGAAAAAGAATAAGCGGGAGGGCAGGAACTAACTCAA
The DNA here is from genome assembly GCF_964234715.1 of Podarcis melisellensis. Taxonomy (NCBI): domain Eukaryota; kingdom Metazoa; phylum Chordata; class Lepidosauria; order Squamata; family Lacertidae; genus Podarcis; species Podarcis melisellensis. The sequence continues at coordinate 48,700,913 of NC_138543.1, forward strand.
CTAGGCTTTAGCCAAGTTGTTATGGGATTAGCTTAGTACATTATGTAATAAAATTGTAAGGGTGTCATCATGCTGCGGTTTGCGTGGCACACGGGTCCAGGCAGGTGGGCGGAGTGAACTGCCTGCCATGATCTCAGAGTTCATATGGGGAAAGGCTGTCTTTATATATAGGGGTCCTGAGTCATGTAAGGTGTCAAAACCAGCAGTATGATCTTTAGGTGACTACTTGCCATAGGCAATGTCTGGAGGGAGGTGAGAATCCTATGATTCCCTGATTTATATTTGCAAGAACAGGTTTTTTTCTTTCTGCAAGGGTCTCTGTCATGGTTCCCAACTCTGCAGAACCCTCTGCTTTTCAGCCCTGAGCTACTCCCCATATCTATCTATCTATCTATCTATCTGAAACAATATATAGAAAAATACGTAAGACAGATAACCATGAACACATTGCCATGAGTATCTATCATTTCTGCACCCACAAGAAAAAAAGGAGTGGGGGAAATGAGATAATCTTTATACTTGAACGAAACAGAGAGAAAAGATTTATCGCAACATGCAATATGCTCTTGGCCATAGCAAATCAGATCACTAGTCATCAAATATTGTATTGTGCCTCTAGCAATGCATGCTAAGTCATGTTTAAGAAAGATAGAAATGGACAGGGGAAAGGAATAAGAAAATCAAGATCGGTCCAGTGTGTCAAATGAAAAAGCAATGCAATGTACTATTTCATAAATTGGTGTTTTTTTAAAAAAATAAAAATAAAATACAAGTCAGCTTGCAATTAAAAGCAATCATCATCTGTCCAGTGTCCAAACACTCCATATACATTATCCAGCTACCTCTTGCAAGAATAATGAGAGGCAATTGCTTTTCCTGTCACCTGGATATTCAGATAGAAAAATAAAACCACAGAATTTTAGAGCTGGAAGGGACCACAAGGGTCATCTAGTCCAACCCCCTGCAGGAATTACTTGCCCAATGTGGGGCTTCAACCCAGAACCCTGAGGTGAAGAGTCTCATTCTCTACCAACTGAGCCATCTCAGCATGCTAATAACTTGACGAAAAATAACAATAATTAAATTAAAAGCAGCTGGATGGTAATATGGTTCACTGTCAAACAGTGAGCAGGTGGACGATATCCAAATACCTTGCCTGTAGTTCATTAGAAGCATAAAGGACTGGGCGACATCAGATCAATAGCAAAGCAGGGTTTCAGTTTAGCTCTCCTGCAGACTTTTACATTTATTTATTTAGAATGGCAACATTCCAGCCATAAAAATCCACTTCCATGCTATGAAAACCTGATAAGCGATAGTCTTTCAGAAACCATACCACCCCTACCCAGTCAAGGATTTGCAAAACACAGAGTATTGCAATGCTGATATTGATTTCTATCTACTGCAAGAGGATATGTGTCCCACAAAAAAAATGGGGAGAGGGAACCCACTACACCATGATTTTGGAGAACCTCAAAATGTCTTCTGGGGAGGAAACATGTCTTTTAGAATGAGAGAAATGCTTTCTCAAGCAAGGTTTGCTCACTCAGAACGTGTAACACGAAGATTTCTATGCAAGACAATATCTACATTGGAGAATGACTACTCCTGTGTAACAATGATGCAGGGTCAGAAAGGTTTTCCAAAATGGATTTCCCCCCAGTGCTTTAAATTTAAACGTGGGCACTATTAATCAGAAAGCAAAGCACTCTCTGACGTCTAAATGAGTAGGATTTTGAACGTCTTTCTGGCTTGTGTACTGTGTAGCTTTCTATTGGAAAAAATAAAAAGAGCACCCATTTTCTGTGGGGGACCTTAAATATAACATTAACATCACAAAAGGGAATTGACTGGCTTTATTCACACAAATTGATCTACTTCCCAAATAGGCATCTTCTCTTAAGGGCTTTTTTAAAAAAACTCTTTCCCAATCTCTGATATATATTTTGATCTAGTTTGGTCAGAATTGAGTATACACTTCCAGAGTTAGTGCTAAATGCATTACTTCTAGTAAATGAGCCACCACAGCCGTTAGGTGGTCATGAAAATTTGTGTCCCAGGCTTTTTTGGCTCGTCTACCCATGTATTATCTGAAACCCAAGGGGTGCAATGGTTGCCAGATGTGAATTTTTCCCCAGCTCTCCTACCCAAATACAGTGGAACCTCGGTTGTCAAACATAATCCGTTCTGGAAGACTGTTCAACTTCCGAAATGTTCGAGAATCAAGGCGCGATGGACTGTCAGCAAGTTCAATGGGGAAATTGAGAAATGTGCCTTGGAAGCCGTTCAAATTCTGAGGCACGTTCAAAAACGGAAGCAATTACTTCCGGGTTTTCGGTGTTTGGGTTCCGAATCGTTCGGCTTCCAAGGATCTCAAAAACCGAGGTTCCACTGTACTTATTTCTAGGAGTCAACAACTGGCTGCAATAGCTACAGTGAGTTGCCTCAAATGTATGAGAGAAAAGCAAAAGATAAGCATTTTCAATTCATTAAAAATAATTCTACACGTTGTCTGAGGAGGGAGGAGCACTGGGCTGGGGGCGGAGAAGCCAAAGTGAGCATAATCCGAAGATTTCTGTGAGCATAGAAAGGCATCAGCACTTAAGCGCAGCAGCTAATTATGAGGATTTAACAGCTCAACAGAGAACAAAATAATTTATTACAGGGACAGAAATGTATCATTAATCGAGCTTCCCTGTTTTCAAGCTTAAGGCGCACACACACACAAAAACACATAGCTCCAGGGACAAGCTTTCATTAAATTCCTAAAGCAATGCATTTGCTTTATTTAGCTGAATAGGGAGCTTGTCCATTATTTAGATAATGTAAACTGAATGCTAAACTAAAAGCGCTGCTTCTAACAAAAACAGAATTTAGATTTGCATAATGCCACTGCTCTTGTTCCAGTCAGTACTATTAGGATAAATAATGGAATTAATTCTTACAATTTGTATTGCAAATTTGAATACTCAAGGGTTCTCTTCACATAGATTGGCTGCGTCCAGATACTGTCCCATACCACGGTGTGCTTCTATGCTCAATTCTGCATCAGCCCACAGGCCATGGTTTGCGAGAAGCTGCCAAATCAGGATTATCAAGCTACAGTTGAAGCTGGTTTGTAAACCAAAGTTTATATGCTGCTGTTTGCCATTACATGTGAATTTGCAAACCAATGGCAGGGACACTCCTCTACCAGAATAGGCTGCTGGAGATGGGAGTGAACTTTTGAAAATGAATGCTGAGCAGGTAGATGTGAGACAAGGTGCTTGGGAGCACAGTATGTCTGAGGTACTTTTAGAATCTCAAACCCTCAGTGGAGGTTTCAACCATGGTTAGCACAAATCATAAGAATGTATACCTTATAATAAATTAGAGAACTGGTCCATTTAGCCCTGTTGTTGTTTTTTTAATCCACTCTAGCCACCACCTGAAATTATTTGCTCACACCTCCAGGAGAGTCTCCTCTACAACAGAGGTGAGAAGACTTTAGGCTTGTGAAATCTACTTTTTTAATGCAGTCGTACCTCGGGTGGCGCTGTGGGTTAAACCACAGAGCCTAGGACTTGCCGATCAGAAGGTCAGCGGTTCGAATCCCCACGACAGGGTGAGCTCCCGTTGCTCGGTCCCTGCTCCTGCCAACCTAGCAGTTCGAAAGCATGTCAAAGTGCAAGTAGATCAATAGGTACAGCTCCGGCGGGAAGGTAAACAGTGTTTCCGTGCACTGCTCTGGTTCACCAGAAGCGGCTTAGTCATGCTGGACCCGGAAGCTGTACGCCGGCTCCCTCGGCCAATAAAGCGAGATGAGTGCCGCAACCCCAGAGTTGGTCACGACTGGACCTAATGGTCGGGGTCCCTTTATCTTTACCTTTACCTCGGATCTCGAATGGCTTAGTTGCCAAAATACAAAATAGGTACAAAATAGTGGCTTTGGAAAGAGGACATTAGTTAAGTGTTAAGAACAAGGTGTCTTTTCTTCCATGCTTTCAAAAGCTTAATTTAGGGTGGGAAGGAAGCCTGTGGTAACCTCCAGATTAGACTACTGGCATGTGTTATACATGTGACCGTATTTGAAGGTTGCTCAAAAACTGGAGTTAGCCTAGAAAACAGCTGAAAGGGTGTTGGCTGAGAGTGGGTATTGCAATCCCATGCCATACCTCACCTGTTGCATTGGCTCCCAGTTCATTTCCAGGCTAAGTAATTGAAAGTGCTGGTTTAGACCTTGATGCTGTGGGCTTAGGATCCCTGGTGATGTGCTACTCTCTAATGTAACTGACCGCACACCAATATTTTAGACAGAAGCCCCTTTTTTGGGGGGTGACCCTGCCTTGTGAGGTGCTTTGGCTGACTGAAGTGGAAAAGGGACTCCTTGGTGGTGGCACCCTGACTAGGAACTGCTCCCCCAGAGGGAGGCTCACCTTGTGCCTATCTTGATGCAAGGCAAAAGCCTTCTATTCTCCCCCCCCCAGGCTTTTAACTCCTCTGAGCCACTAAAGGTCTTTAACACCAAAGTAGCCCCCAAACTCCTGTATGGCATTCCATTATGGATTGGTGAAGTTAACCAATTATTGAAGCGCATCCAATCCAAATATCTGTGTACAATCCCGAGGCTGCCGAATTGTGTGCTATATGCAGCCATGTGTCTGGAAATTGGACAAGGGCTGCTGGAAACCAAAGCATGGCTCCCCACTATAAAATTCTGGCTCTGCCTACATTTCATAGGAGTATAGCATCTAGATCAAGGGAAGTAATAGTGCCACTGTATTCTGCTCTGGTCAGACCTCACCTGGAGTACTGTGTCCAGTTCTGGGCACCACAGTTCAAGAAGGACACTGAAAAACTGGAACGTGTCCAGAGGAGGGCAACCAAAATGGTCAAAGGTCTGGAAACGGTGCCTTATGAGGAACGGCTAAGGGAGCTGGGCATGTTTAGCCTGGAGAAGAGGAGGTTAAGGGGTGATATGATAGCCATGTTCAAATATATAAAAGGATGTCACATAGAGGAGGGAGAAAGGTTGTTTTCTGCTGCTCCAGAGAAGCGGACACAGAGCAATGGATCCAAACTACAAGAAAGAAGATTCCACCTAAACATTAGGAAGAACTTCCTGACAGTAAGAGCTGTTCGACAGTGGAATTTGCTGCCAAGGAGTGTGGTGGAGTCTCCTTCTTTGGAGGTCTTTAAGCAGAGGCTTGACAGCCATATGTCAGGAGTGCTCTGGTGGTGTTTCCTGCTTGGCAGGGGGTTGGACTCGATGGCCCTTGTGGTCTCTTCCAACTCTATGATTCATGTCCGATCCGTCTTCTTAAACTTTCCACATGATGGCAGAGTCCCACCACTCCAAATGTTTGACTCCCATTGAAGGCAAAATCAGAACCTGTAGCCTATCCCTCGAGTCGCTGCTCATTCTCCCACAACTGGAATCATTCCAGACAATCAAGTGCGGAATCCTAGAGACTGAATTCAAAACCCCTTTGCAGCACAGCCAATAAAACCTGTTCCCCATTGGGGTTGGGAATTCCACCCTCGTTTGGCCAGGACGCTCCATATTTGCACCAGCTTTATGACCTACGCAGAGCTCTTTCCCTCGCAAGATTTAAAGTCTTACCGCCTGCAAGGTAGATTTTTGAAAATCCCATATTCTGAAAGATACTGCCCTTGTGGCACAAAACAGGTCAAATCCATCACACACATTTTATTTTATTGCCCATTTTATGCAAAAATATATGATAAGTATTTTGGTCCCCTTAATGAAGGAGGGGATTTATCGCACTGACTCTTCCAGGGTTGTGGAGAATGTGGCAAGATTTTTGAGTGACGCCATGAAATTACCTTTTCATCATACCTCACGATGTCTGGACAGTTTTATCCTAAAGTATCTCCTACTATGTTTTGCTAACCGTGTTGTGTTCTGATCGATGTATACGATGCACTTTTTCTATGCCAGTAAAGGAGATTGATTAACTCCTCTGAGCATTGTTTTTTTTACCCCTTCTTTTTAATTGCTGGTTCATGTTGGTTTTTTATTCTGCAGACTGCTTTTGTACGTAAAGTTTCGATTCTTTCGTTTTTATGTGTTTTATTGACATTTCAACTCATTGTAAGGAAGCCTGGAGACGTGTTGAGCGGCAGGGAATAAATTAAGTGCATACACGCCTGAAATTTCTACACGCCCAAAGAGTTAGGATAGTGTGTCCTTGTCTTCCACCCAATCCTCTTCCATGTGAGAAACAGGCTGCTGGGAACTGCAGGATCTTTCCTTGAGCTTTTCACAAAAAGATCCTATTTAAAAAGTTATTTTTATGTGACCTGTAGCACAGCATCTGCTACCTCTGGGCAGGGAGTTGAATGAGACATATCAGGTAACTATCTGCGATTCCCAGGCAAAGAACTCTGGGACCCTTCTAACATGGCCACATGACTCATAATATTTTCAAACGAGGCATTTTGGCCCTCCAGTCTTCAAAACCCACAGAGTGCTTAGCATTCCCTAAGCTGTGGCTCAGCTTTAAACATGAAAAACATGTTTAAAACAGGACCTCCAGTTCTGCTAGCAAATCAAACCTAGCGACAAAGAGAGAGAACACTTTAGAGAGAGAGAGAGAGAAAACCAGAATTAGAAACAAACAAGCAGACAAAAAAGTCTTGACCGTCTTTTGAACACAATCTAAGCAGCACTAACAGAGTTTGCTGCGTTGCCGAATGATTGAATATTCCCTAGAACGCTGCTGGTATGAGCCTGCTCTCTCTCTCAACTAGGAGCTATTATGTGAAAAGTCTTCATTACCATAATCCCTTGGCATCATTTCTACCCATTAAGGGCAGTTAATTATGAGCCGCTGCAACATTGGCTCCCAAGATATTACGTGCACTTGTGCATGCCTGGTGGAGAGTAATACCCTACCATGCTTTAGCAATGCCTAGCATCCAGACACTGGGCCCACATGGATTAAGGCAAGAATAAAAGACATGTTAAAGCTACTGTGACCAGGGGAATAGGGCCCCCCAAAATAGGCACGGCGGAGTGAAAATAAGCATGAAGCGCAGCCACGCCAGCCAGCACCGACAATTAGGCCTGTACTAAATGCGATTCAGCTTGCTGGAAAAGCACAAAGCACTGGGCGTCTAAATGTGGGTTTGTATTCTGTTCCAAATAAATAAAATTCTGCATCACATGGCGCTGACTGGGACTCCATCCCGGCGAAAAGCCAAGGCTGAGGTCCGAATAGGGAATCTAAAATTACACTATTTGGGTTCTATTTGTTTTATTCTCGTATGACATTTCTTGCGTAACTAATTCTGCTTCCAAAACTTCTCTCCCTGTCACTCCAGTGTGGAATTCTTTAAGCAATAACTGGTGTGTGTGTGTGTGTGTGTGTGTGTGTGTGTGTGTGTAATGACAGGGCAGCAGCCCCAACATCAGAGGTGCGGAACACGTGTGGAGCCCCAGATATTGCCTGGGAACAGCAATGTTGCCATGGAATGTGCCATTGAGAATGGACAGGGAGATGCCTTATATGACGACAGGCTATTTGTCCATTTAGCCATTCAGCATGACACCCCACCACCACCTCTGGAGGACCACACATTCCCCAACCCTGCCCTATGTTTTGCCTCCCCCATTTTAGTTTCACAGCAACCCTGAAAGCTAGGTTAGGCTGAAACACAGTGATGGGATCAGCTTCATCCAATGAGCTTCAAGGCCAAGCAGAGTTTACAGACAGGATCCTTGATCACTTCAGTTATAATCTTAGCACCAACCACTATGCTATTCTGGATGATGAGCATACTGACGTGGAAATATTTGGGGAAGTGAAAATAGTCATAAACATCACAGAAAGCAAACGGCGATTCCCGAAGAATATTATTATATATCTCATCTAGTCATGTTAGTTGCAACTGCTGTAAAGGAATATTTGTACCAGTGAACTGAAAGGGGATTCATTAATTTGTGTTAGCTAAAATTAAGTGTAATTCCAGGATATTTCATGGATTTATTATCATTTTGTTTCAGCTGAAGTAGGTAGAATATTTGCTTGTGTTTTGTATTTGTGTTAAGAGGCATCGTATATGTATTATTTCCAATGGCCTTTAGTTACAAGCAATATATAGTTACAGTCCTCTTTATGAAAAACAACCTTAATTGCCTATTTGGTCAAAGGGTAGGTGAACAAAGCTGAAAGATTAAAAAATAAGGGGCAAAGGAAGCTTTGAGCGAGTTACACTTCCTCTCCTGTCACTTCTGAACCTTCTTTCCACAGATGATGAGCATCTCATATCCTCTTGCACAAGACCCATAAATTGCAAGTAAACCTGCAAGTAAAACCTGATTGCTGTTAGTTCTGACTGAGTGGTTCAGAGAGCCCTGTCTGCAAGCTTCAAACTGAGCCACACATCCTTTACAGAAGGGAAGGGACATAGTTTTCCCTGTGAAAGGTCCCAGGTAGAACCCTGGGCATCTCCTACAGAGCTAGTAAGGATTGCTCTCTGGAATCATTGTAGAGTTTCTGCTGGAACTATAACATGCGGGTTTCTTTTACAGAGGAGTTGCATGCATTAAGGAGTTGATGCTAGAGCTTCGCCTTGCATGTTGTCCCACACCTCCAAAATAAATAAGAAATAATAATAATAATAATATTAATAATAATAATAATAATAATAATAATAATAATAATAATAATAATTTATTTATACCCTGCCCATCTGGCTGGGTTTCCCCAGCCACTCTGCGCAGCTTCCAACAAAAGTTAAAAACACATTAAAACATCAGTCATTAAAAACTTCCCTAAACAGGGCTGCTTTCAGATGTCTTCTAAATGTCAGATGGTTATTTATTTCTTTGACATCTGGTGGGAGGGTGTTCCACAGGGCAGACACCACTATTGAGAAGGCCCTCTGCCTGGTTCCCTGTAACTTGGCTTCTTGCAGTGAGGGAACCACCAGAAGGCCCTCGGCGCTGGACCTCAGTGTTGGGGCAGAACGATGGGGGTGGAGATGCTCCTCCAGGTATAAGATGCTTCTTCGGATATAAATAGTGGGCATTATACATGTTCACATGTATTCTGAGCCTTGAGGAATTCATTCCATGCCTTCTCACGGTAACATAAGCAGCCAGTCAAAACGACAGCAACAATACTGGGCCTGTCTCAGTGCAATGCAGGTTCCTACATTGCCTTGACTCCAAAACAGATATTCTTGGCCCTTTGGGGGTGAACTTAAAGACAGCTGAGCCCAGCCGCAAGATCAGAGGCACTTAACTCCATCATTATCCAGTCCAATGTTTGCTCTTGACTATGGAAATAGAAAGTTTTTACTGCTTTGCATACACTTAAGAGCACAATGCATTGCCTTGGAAAAATGACCCAGCCATTTCTTTTCTCCTGTTTTTAAGCAGAAAGAGACTGCTGAGAAGAATAGGCTACGCAAATGCAGTTAAAGGGCGTTTCTTTTTAACACTCTCAGAAAATGCTGTAAGACATCTACACACAGTTAAACCATCAGAGCCGAATGGCTTTGCCAGTCAAGTGTTTTAATTTCCATAATCCTTTTGTGTTTGTCTGTCAAGTACACTGAAAAAGATGTTACGAAACAATAAACTTCAACATGCATTATTAGCAACCCAGCCAGCAAAAAAACATCTGTTTGTAGAACTATTCATTTCTGTTACAGCTGAATGAAACTTTGCCTTAAGAAAAAGCACTTGCCCATGTTCAGAGAGAGAAATGTGAAGCAGCGTCGGTTATAGTTAAAAGGGAAAATCTGAAGTGTTGGATGAATGAGGAAATAGTCCATAGCTGAACTGTGTGACTGACCAAGAGTAGTAGTAGTAGTAGTAGTAGTGGTAGTTATTTGTATACAGTGCTACCTCAGGTTACATACTCTTCAGCTTACATACGCTTCAGGTTACAGACTCTGCTAACCCAGAAATAGTGCTTCAGGTTAAGAACTTTGCTTCAGGATGAGAACAGAAATCGGGCTTCGGTGGCACGGTAGCAGCAGGAGGCCCCATTAGCTAAAGTGGTGCTTCAGGTTAAGAACAGTTTCAGGTTAAGTACAGACCTCCGGAACGAATTAAGTACTTAACCTGAGGTACCACTGTAGTGCCCTCCACCTGAAGATTACAGGGTGGTTCACAACATAAAAATACAAAATGAGAAGACAAAATACGTAATATAAATATGAATAAATAAATGCACCAGCACTAGACTCCTACACCAAGAAAAGACTTGGTTGATGACAATAGATGCTTAAGGAATCCCACTCATATGGACTGAAAGGATGTCTTAAGAAATTAGAGCACAGGTAGCCAATGGAAGGCACTCCAAATGGGGATGGACCAGAACTCTCATGATCCTGGACCACTGGCGATCTTGGCTGGAGCTCATAGCAGTTGGGTCTCTATCATCTTCTGCAGGGCAGCATGTTGGCTAACCCTGAATTGGAAGATTAAAACAAAACAGAACCTCCAGAATAAAGTTTCAGCTCAATGAGATGCCAACACAGCTCAGCAGCCAGACGAAGAACATAAAGGATGGCCAGAGGCATTAATCAAAATATCATGTTTCCAGTGAAGTGAAGGGAAGACTCCCTTAATCAGGCCATGTCTGTGTGGCAATTTGACACCGAGGCTTGGCTGAAGCTAAGCAAATCCGGGTCTGGTCACTGGGACATCAACTGAGTGCCCTATCTATTTTACCTTTAGTTCGATGATGGAAAGCATGTACAGCAGGCAAACTCGGCCCTCCAGATGTTTTGGGACTACAGCTCCCATCATCCCTAGCTAACAGGACCGGTGGTCAGGGATGATGGAAATTGTAGTCCCATTCAACTGTTTATTTAAAAACTTCTTTAGTTAGAAATAAGTTGGAAAGGTCTTTTTGTTTGTTTGTTTTCTTTCGGTTTTTTAAAGACCAATTTTTGCTGTAGCCCCCTATGCTTTGGCCTGGAAAGTCTACCACAGGGGTCAGCAAACTTTTTCAGCAGGGGGCCGATCCACTGTCCCTTAGACCTTGTGGGGGGCCGGACTATATTTTTTGGGGGAAAATGAACAAATTCCTATGCCCCACAAATAACCCAGAGATGCATTTTAAATAAAAGAACACATTCTACTCATGTAAAAACACGCTGATTTCCGGATCGTCTGCAGGCTTGATTTAGAAGGCAATTGGGCCGGATCCGGCCCCTGGGCCTTAGTTGGCCTACCCATGGTCTACCCCAAACCTTCCTGTGCAGGTTTTGAAGGTACATGGAGGCTGCAGGGCACAGTAAAGGACCGAGAAGTCCCATTGTTCTAGCAGAAGTCTGTTCCACTGGTGCAACAGGAGCACTGGATAGAGCACATCTTTCAGACTTTTCCTTCCGAGCATTAGTTACTTAAAAATCCTTTTTAAAACTGTTTTCAAACTTCAGCTTGTCCAGATCGCTATGAGCTGGCTGCTGTTGCTTATTGGGAGCATGTGAGTTCTTCTGTTATACCAGTTAAGCTGGCTCCCAATTTCGTTTCAGGGGGAAATTCAAATGAAGCAAATCCGAAAGTGTTTGCTATGACCATGGCTCTCCTAGAACGGGAGATGGTACTGACTCCTTCCTTGCACCTACACTGCATGTTTCTCTTCCACTGGCTCCCTAACCTTAACCATGGTTTAGCCTGATCTGTGTATTGGTAACCAAGATTTAACAATAGCCAGTACAGAGGTACCTTGGTTCTCGAACGTAATCCATTCCGGAAGTCCGTTTGACTTCGGAAACATTCGAAAACCAAGCAGCGGCTTCTGACTGGCACAGGCGCCCTTGAAACAATAGCAGACAGCCACATCGGACATTCAGCTTCTGCAAAACGTTCGAAAACCAGAACACTTACTTCCGGGTTTTTGGCGTTCGGGAGCCGAAATGTTTGAGTACCAAGATGTTCGAGAACCAAGGTTCCACTGTATCTCCAAACCAGGTCCAAACCATACTGCCAAGGGCAGCTCTATTAAAATAATTTGCAACCAAGTGCTTCTAACATCAGCACTCTTACATATACAGTGGCACCTCGGGTTACATATGCTTCAGGTTACAGACTTCGCTAACCCAGAAATAGTGCTTCAGGTTAAGAACTTTGCTTCAGGATGAGAACAGAAATCGTGCTCCGGTGGCGCGGCAGCAGCAGGAGGCCCCATTAGCTAAAGTGGTGCTTCAGGTTAAGAACAGTTTCAGGTTAAGAACGGACCTCCGGAACGAATTAAGTACTTAACCCGAGGTACCACTGTACATTTCCCCACCTCCTGGCATAAATGCCTTTTTTTTCTGTGAATGATAATTGGCTATAATCCTCAAGGCACAACAGCAAGATACAGAAAGAAAAAAAAGTTAATTAGGGAGCACTAAAACATAATAGTATGCTTGAGGGAGAAAGGGTCTCCCGTTTTCCAAATGATTAAAGACTAATTTCTTCTGTTTCGTATCCTCCTCTAACATGCGACACACTTGGGCATTTGCCACTGTCAACAGTTCAAGGCACATAGAATCAGTGGTTAATCCCAACGGTGCTTTGTGTTTCACTGACCACATAACATAACATCATCAAATGACCAGAGACGGTTTGGAAAAGTCATTAAATGTTTCTATCACCCAGGTGGATATATTGGCTAGTATTTCTGCAAGCTACAATTCCCACTGAGGAGTGATCATTTTGCAGTAAGTTACAAGAACCACAGGACCAATGTTACTGCTGAAAAGCTTCAACACAAAGCCCTGTTTGTAGGTGCCTGAGACAGAAGAGGGTAACCAGAGCTACAAAGGTGTGCTTTTTTTTAATGAATTGGTTACCTTAAAAAGGGTTGGGTGGGGTTTAAACAACAACAAAAAATCAATCTAGCAAAAACTGGCCAGATTTTAAACATTGACGACATCTTTTGCTGCCTACCAACCTCTGAGCATTTCACAAAATATTTAAAATCTGTAAAACACAGAATACACTCCAATTAAAACTATTATTATACGTATACTATCAACATAAAATAAGCAGAAATCAGTGTGAAGCTAACACAGGCAACATAAAAGCTGCCTAATGACCAGGAAGAAGGTAATACTGAATGCCAAACATCTAAAATGCGCAAAAGATACAAAATGCAAAGCATGCAATAGGTTAAAAAACTGCAGGGGGAGCAGTTAGCATCAGAACTATTTTTGCGAAAGTCTGTAAATCAGTTCATTAATCAACTGACTAAAACTCAATACTCATAATCAACAAAAGATTTTTGTTTTTGCTTTTAATTGGTTAACAGTGCTAAAGAAGAACCTATCATAAAAAGCAGTTTATAACACCACATGGTACATTTCAGGAATATTTGCGATGCATTTGTATGTGATATGAGATAAGTATCTTATACACTGCAGGGCTTAATCATTTTTATAGAGGACACTGTGGGCTGAAAGCAATAATTCAACAATAATTGAAGAAAACTGAGTTTTTAGAGGCTAGGGTTATGATGCATGCTTGCTTACTAAGACGTAACCTGCACTGTGTCCACAGGGGTTTACATTTGGGTAAGTGTGTTTGGAATTGCAGTCCCTAAATGAAACCTAATTTTGAATGTTTCCCAATGAACTGTTATTTAACGTCAAAGAAATAAGGACCTTTTCAGTTCTGCTTCTTGGGAAGGATGCAGAAGATTTTAGTCCACCTACACATCCCAAAGAGAAATTTGCAGAAGTCCTATATACCGGTAAGCTACACACATACACGTACGCATGAACTCGCATGAAAACAAATGTGTTCACTGAGCTCAGTGCAAACTGTATGTTGTCCCCAGCATGAAAACACTGGGCCCCAAATATGTCCCTAAAATCCACTAGATTTGGGCAACTCTCATAAACAATGTTATTACTGATCTCTAGAAGTGCAATGGTTTGGATAATCTGTCTTCCGTTGGCATTGGCTGTGCTCTGAAAGCATTTGCAAGGTTCCAAGTATTGCTTGCCAACCAACCAGACATGTTTTATAGCTGCTTCTATTTGTTATGGTTGTGTGTGGTGCCGATGTCCGCGAAACACCCATTTCTGGTTTACAGAAACAGAGAGCCTAATTCATTTGTTAGAATTCTAGAATTAAAATAATCCAACAGAAAACAAAATCTGTTTCTGCCTTGAGGTCAGAGAACATTTCCATAACAAAAGTTTATATATAATTGCAAAAGCCTATCAATAACACGCAAACAGCAAATTCCACCCAAGCTGAATAAAAAGAATGGCAAAGACTTGGAGCTGGATCAGAGAAGATTTCAGACTCTCTTTCTGCAAATAACCACGCACAGAGGTGCTCTGCTTTTGCAACAAGCATGATTCCAGGAAAAGGAACACCGGTGGAAATAAGAATGAGAGGGTGGGCCAACATGGCTTCTTTGTCTCGGCAGCCCTTGGTATGCATAAGCCAGGGGTGTCCAAACCTTTTTCAAAGAGGGCCAGATATGATGAAGTGAACATGCGTGAGGGATTGAACTGCCACAGGGACTGGATTAAACCGACCAGTGGGCCGGATTAGGCCCCCAAAACGGACTTTGGACATGCCAAGCATGAGCAGAGGCTAATCTAAAATTTTGCATCCACTACTCTTGCATTCCTGCCAACCTAGCAGTTCAAAAGCAAATGCAAGTAGATAAATAGGTACTACTCCGGCGGGAAGATAAATGGAGATTTTGTGCGCTGCTCTGGTTCGCCAGAAGCGGCTTAGTCCTGCTGGCCACATGACCCGGAAGCTGTACGCCGGCTCCCTTGGCTAATAAAGCGAGATGAGCACCGCAACCCCAGAGTCGGCCACGACTGGACCTAACGGTCAGGGGTACCTTTACCTTTACTCTTGCACTTTGGTGCTCCCTGATAAGGCCTAACTTCCTGTCACTCCACCATGTTTTGTGTAGCCTCCATTCTGACGTCATGAAGAAGTCAAAACCTTGCTTGCTATTTTGTGACACGTTGGTTGGTCCTAATAAAACTATGCATTCTGTGAATTGGGGAGAAAGGTTCTAATAGAGCCCCTACTGGATACTCACAGGGTGTTAGGTGTTTTGTTTTAAATGGAACAGCATTTGGAAGTGGTATCTCCCATTTGCAGTCTAAATTGGTACGGTCTGTCCTGCCACCCTCATTCTGCCACACATATAGAACTGGCCTTCTTATCTCCTTGTTCAGAAAACAAGACATTTAGTACATGCTATTCAAGTGGAAGGATATTGTATAAGCACAAATAGTCTCAGATCAGACAGTTGACATTTTACAGCTCAAACACTTTTGATCAGCAACACTGGTAGTAGATTTATTCTTGTGAAGTGACTGCACTATTTATAAGCTGGTTGAAATTTACAAGTGCTCCAGAGTAATGAAATACAATAGGGTATTAACTATGCATAAATTCAAGGTTTACCCCTACAAGATGAAGGTTCGTGTTTTAAAATGAGGCTAATAAGGAAGGAAACCGCCACCAGATAACATAATGTAATTTAAAAAAGAAAATTTCAAATACTATATTCAGTATCTATAGCAGGGGTAGGCACCTAAGGCCTGGGGGCCAAATGCGGCCCAATCGCCTTCTCAATCCGCCTGTGGACGGTCTGGGAATCAGTATGTATTTACATGAGTAGAATGTGTCCTTTTATTTAAAATGCATCTCTGGGTTATTTGTGGCACATAGGAATTCGTTCATTTCTCCCCAAAAAATATAGTCTGGCCCACCACATGGTCTAGGGGATGGTGGACTGGCCCCTGGTCTATAGCCAGAGTTGAAAGTTAGGCATCATTTTGCACACTTTAAAGGACTTCGCGTGAATTATATTCACAAGAAGTTTGTAAGGTTTGATCTAATCAGCATCATCTGCATATTGCAGGTGTTCTTGAGAAGGGCTTCCTTAACACCACCTAGCAACTTTGCAACTGAGGGAACATTTAACCGAGACATTTCTGATCATAGATTAGTCACTTTGCTACCCTGTGGAAGAACTGCATTACTAGTAAGACGAAATCTCAATATTTTTAAGGTGAATGAGTTTTCACATTGCATGACATGGTGCATTAGTGTCGAATGATTAACTCGTCCAAGTGTTAATTATTCACCATATGCAATAAATCAATATTTCTTAAAACTTATTTTCAAATCAATCCATGCCGTAAGCACGCTGGGAAGATACTTCCATCACTGGGTTCTGATCCAGCATGGAGATATGATACAATATGGAATAAGATAAAGCTATTAGCAAATGAATTACTTTTCAAGCTCACAAAACTTACACACACACACACACACACACACACACAGAGAGAGAGAGAGAGAGAGAGAGAGAGTACCATTTTCTCTGGAACATACCTCTATGCCTTTTCTTTGGAGTGCACTTTAATTTACACACACACACACACACACACACACACACACACACACCTTCTGCATATAATTAAAACAAGCTTCTTATAGAGCAGCCTTCTCCAATAGTGTTGCTAGACTACAAGTCCCATCATTCCTGACCGCTGGTTGGGGATGATGGGGTTTGTAGTCAACAACAACTCCAATTACCTGGAGTTAATGGTGAGCAGTGAGGTGGCCATGTTTGCTGATAACTCCCAATTGTTCAGAGTGGTAAAAGCAAAGAGGGATTTCCAAAAAGATGTCTCCAATCTGGATGAATGAGCATTGGATGGCAAATGTGACTCTATGTAAGGAAGTGAAGTACTGGGTCAAAATAAATATAACCATATCATGGGGTTTAAACTCACATTGTGTCTCCTCAGGAAAAGGCTACTGAAATTGTAGTGTTATGAAGATATTGACCCAGTGTGTGCCAGCTATGAATAAATTGAATTCTATGCTAGGGTTGATTAGGAAAGGGATAGAAAATGAAATTGCCAATATCATAATGCTGATGTGATTGCACTTGGAACACTGTGCAGAGTTCTGGTCATTACAATTCAAAAATATATTTTATAGATATTATAGAGGAGGGAGTTGTTCAGAAAATAGCAATCAGGAATAAATCCCGCAAAACAAGCAGACACTGGGGAATATACTTTTGTATATTTATATTTATATGTATTTATATGTATATGTATTTGTGTAATTTATACAGGCCATCAAGTTCAGCTCTCATTCGTGTTTTATGTTCATTTTAGTTTCCCCACCAAGGACCCTGTGTTAGAAAAAAGCTGCATTAGATACAGCAGCTTAGATATGTGGCTGTTTCAAGAGCCTGAAGGCATCATTCACATGGGCAGCTGAATATAAAGGAGATGCAGATATCACCCACCCCAAATACACATAGACTGAAAGAATGAGGGGGTGGTCATGCAGAATCGCCTGCCAACTCCCACGGTTGCATACTCAGATATTGTGCGAAGGGGTTCACTGGTGTTTTCCAACATTGGGTCCTAGGATGCTGTCGAATTACAACTTCTAGCCTCTGTGACCACGGACTAAATTCACTGGGAATGATGAGTGACAAGAATCCAGCAACCTCTGGGGGCTCAAGGTTTCATAATACTACTCTACACACCTAGAGTTCCTCCACAAGGGAGGTCCTGACTAAGCCAGGATCTCCCTCACACAACCCCTTCACACGCTGAATGTGCAAATGGAAATGGAAGCAGACGGAACTCCATTCACACATACTTTCAACACACAAGAGGAGCCATCTGGACCCCCACTCTCTCGGAGACAACAAGAGTTACAGATGTCTAGAACCATATTTGGGAATCCATGGTCCTCCAAATGCCATTAGACGCCCCTCCCCAAACTCCCATCAGCCTAAATTATAATCAGGGATTATAGAAGTTGTGGACCAACAACATCATACAGTGGTACCTCGCAAGGCGAATGCCTCGCAAGACGAAAAACACGCAAGATGAAAGAGTTTTCCGTTTTTTGAGTCGTTCCGCAAGACGAATTTCCCTATGGGCTTGCTTCGCAAGACGAAACGTCTTGCGGTTCTTGCGAGTTTGTTTCCTTTTTCTTAAAGCCACTAAGCCGTTAATAGCCGCTAAGCTGCTAATAGCCGTGCTTCGCAAGACGGAAAAACCGCAAGATGAAGAGACTCGCGGAACGGATTAATTTCGTCTTGCGAGGCACCACTGTATTGTCCCAGAGCAGCTCCCCAATCCTGGTCCAGACTGAATTAGAAATTCCCAAGTTTCTAATTACAATGGGCAGCCCCATATGCAATATTACCGATTTCTGTTTAATTCTGGGCAGCTGGCCACATCCCTCCCTCAGATGGCTTGTACATTATGTGGTAAACCTCAGTGATTACAGGATAGGGCACACTTGGAATTCTAGGCTGCCTGAATGTGTGCTACAACCCCACCACAGCCATGCAACAAGGGAAGTGTTGTTGGCGACATCCACTCAGATGTGTGCATAGATTATGCGCGCACGCACAAACGCTATGTACACACACATACTTACATATGCGCACACACTCATCATCGTGCATGGGTAACTTGATATTTATAGTGGATACGATTAAATCAGGGCTGTTAATATTTTGCATTGCTCCCGGTGCAGGGGAAAAATATTCTAAATAGTAGTACAAGAGCAGCTACCCCTATAACGCCAGCCCCGTGGAAAATGAAGCTGGCAGCACAAATTGAGGACACTGAATTCTTTTATCCCTCCTCCTGTTCCAACATCTGTTTTGGCTGGCGTCAGACACAGGCATCCTGATTGATGTCACCTAGCCAGCACAGGGCTGCTGTAGCTTGCTGTCCAAGAGGAATACATACCAGAAAAAGGCATACAAGAGCCCAGAAGCTGGGGGGGACGACGACGCTTGAACTAACAGCTCTCTTCTGACAACGCCGCTTAAAACTTTTAGTTAGCTTAACCAACCCTTCTCTCCATCCCCCTGCCCCATAAACACACACACACACACACACACCTCTTATAAATAGATCTGTTCTGTTCCTTTGTTTTGTTTCACACTCTTAACTTAATGAAGATAGGGCATCAGGCGGCAAGAGGCACGTTGCAAGCAAAACAACATGCAAAAACCTCTTTCTTTGGCATTGTATGGCTGCATACTTAACTCTGCAATGAGCTTTACAAGGCAGCTACTGAGATATGAGTCCATAAGCGGCGTTTGAGTCTTACATTGAAACGCTTCTGAATGAACAACGCAGCCAGATTTATTGAAGCATGGGGCACGGAGACAGCTTGGCCATTTTGGGCCACACACAGAGAGAGAGGCGTCTCATTGCACAGATAGCCTCCAACTGTGGCTCCATATCCTTCCCAATCACTGAGTGGCCTCCCAGCTACCTGGGAAATTAAGATTTCATGGCTAATAGCCATCTATATACTTTTCCTCCATGCATTGTAAAACCATGCAAACTAGTGGCCACCGCCACATCTTGTGGCAGCAAATTCTGCGAATTAACTATGCTACGTGTGGGGAAAAGACTTCCTTTCATCTGTCCAGAATCTCTCACCATAAAGTTTCATTGGTCAGGTTCTAATAGGTACAGTAAGAAAGGAGTCGAAAAACTTCCCCCTATCTACTTTCTCAGTACTGTGCAAAAACCTTTATCATGTCACCTTCGGGGTCACTTTTTCTCTGAACTCAAAAGCCCCAAATACATTATACTGTCTTCACAGGAAAGACACCTCCATCATTCTGCTTTTCTGCATCTTTTCCTGCTCTACCACATTTTTTGTTTTCCAGGTATGGTCACCAGAACTGTACACATCGCTCCAAACGCAGCTGCATCATAGATTTATAACAAGGCATTGTGATACTGATCGTTTTATTTTCAATTAGTTTCCTAGCAATCCTTAGCATTACTGGGTTTTTCAGAGTTGCCCTATAACAAACTGACATTTATCGCTGAGTAATCGACAGCATCCCCAATCCCTCTTTCCTGGAGAGTCATTGCCAGTTCAGACCCTGTCAGTATATTCTGAAGTTAGGAATTTTTTTTTTTTGCTGCAAGGGTATCACTTTACACTTCATTTGCCATTTTGTTGCCTATTCCCCCAGTTTAAATAAATTATTTTAGGATTCTTTCCCCATCCTGGACAGCTATACAGGCAACCCGATTTGAATGGAGGCTGCATTTCGGGTCATTGTGGGTGACAGCAGAGTGCACATAAGCCGGTTCCTCCACCTTTTCTGGCCACTTCCAGGTCGCTGTGATACACACATGCACAGTCATGCACCTATCAAACGTGTAAATCGGTCATTGCCTGCATGCCATTTGCAAACTGTGCTACCGCAGTGCTCATCTGGCTCCAGTTCACTTATGAAAGCCATGATTCACATACAAATCCTTCAGGAATAGTTTGCTAACTTCCACTGTGAGGATTGTTCATTCATTTATTCCCTCTGTTTTCTGTTGTCTGCAAAATGGTCTATCCAATTGCTAAGCTTACTCAGAAGCCTTTGGTGAGGGGCTTAACCAAAGCTTACGAATTAAGTTTGTAACTAGAGGTACCACTGTATATAAGAGTGGCTCTGGTAATAATAATAATAATAATAATAATAATAATAATAATAATAATAAGAAGAAGAAGAAGAAGAAGAAGAAGAAGAAGAAGAAGAAGTTGTTGTTGTTAGTTTGTTGTTGTTAGGTATTACAGGCCACCCTGATCAAAATATTTATTAATTATATCAATGAACTTCAAAATATTGATCCAGGCAGGATCATTGTAGAAGCTATGCTGGTTCCTTCTCAGCAAGGCTTGTTCTTCTTCATGCTTTCACTTCCTTCTTTAATTATGTTTTCCACCAGTTTACCCACAGTAGACTTTATGCTGTAACTGTCCTGTAGTAATCTAGTTCACCTTTGGACTCATTTTTTTTTTTTTATTCCTTATGTTTGAGGCTTTCCCATTCTCCAATAAAGAAGTTGGGGTTTTAAGTTGAAATAAGAAGAAATAACGTGGCATCTTGAATCTTGCTAAGCTGTTGGAAATCACCATCTTCTCCATTTCTCCATCTAGTCCCTCCCATGCTGCTGTAGGTCAGCAACAGAGCTCATGGCCTTGTAATATCTCCAATTAGCAGCTGGAAAATACCTTGCCTGAGACCTTAAGAGTCCCAATGCCAGTCAGAGCAGCTTAGATGAAGTGACTCTATAGGTCAGCTTCCTACATTCATACTCTTGTCAGTGCTGGTTCTCCTGCCCTTGTTGATGCTGGCCTATCACCCGCACCGCTGTGAGAAAGCTTCACACACTTCATTATCCTCAGCCTACATCACAAAACTATGTTAAACAGGATAGTACTAGAGAGGCCACACGCAGCTATCTTCTAGACTTAAGAGCTTCAGCCTGAAAAAGAATGATTGGAAATACCCCAAGCATATGTCCAAAAGGCCACAAGCAGGAGTGCCACGTTTCAACCTTTTCCACACACTCAGAATCATAGAATTGTAGGGCTGGAAGGGACCATGAGGGTCATCTAGTCCAGTATTTCCAAACCTTGGGCCTCCAGCTGTTTTTGAACTACAACTCCCATCATCCCTGACTAGCAAGACCACTGGCAAGGGATGATGGGAATTGTAGTCCAAAAACAGCTGGAGGCCCAAGGTTGGGAAACACTGATCTAGTCCAACCCCCTGAAATGCAGGAATCTGTTTGCTCAAACCCGCGGCCCTGAGATTAAGAATTTCGTGCTCTACCAACTGAGCTATCCCAGGGATACTTGAAGTTACAGAGCTGTGTTTTTTTCTCAATTTGTTCGTTTAGGAACCCTTTAAATCTGCAAGCAAAAAAACTTACAAATTTCACATCCTCTATCCATGCACTGTGGTACGTCTAGGTCACAACATATATTACTACATGAAGAGAAATTTCCCCTTCTGTATCGCAGCTCTGCAATTTTATACAGAGAGCAGGAGATAGGAGTACACCAATTACGGCTAGGTTCAAATAACCATGGGGGAGTATTTTGCTTGTTTGTTACTAAGTTATGTGTGTTGTGTTTTTATATTGGAAACTGCCCTGTGATCCTCAGATGAAGAGCAGTATAGAAATTTAATAACAAAAATAAAAATAAAAAGCAAAAGTATTAGTTTCTATTATCCAGAAGTCCAGTCCAGCCACGATATTGCTACAGTGTTATAGGAGCTGATTCACAAAAATGTTGTTACGTGAAGAGCAGAAACTAACTAACAATTGCAGAAAGATCTCCATTATTCAAAACCTATCACTCTGAAATTGCTTGAAAATTAAATACATGTATTAGTCAGAGAGATCACTTTTGGGTTTTCCAATGGGACCCCTTTGTATCTGCACCTTTTTGCTTCAATGTGGTCCCTTTTACAACTACATGACAGCAATTCAACAGGTTTGGGAACAAAGTCAACAGCGTCACCACAGAATATACAGCCGTACCTTGGTTCTTGAACAGAATGCATTCTGGGAGTCCAAGGCGCGGCTTCTGATTGGTTGCAGGAGTGGTTCTGCAGCCAATCGGAAGCCACGCCGGGCGTTCGGCTTCTGAAAATCGTTCTAAAACTGGAACACTCATTTCCGGGTTTTGATAGCTTGGGAGCAGATTTGTTCAGGAGCCAAGGCATTTGAGATTCAAGGTAGCATGCACTTTCAGGCTAAATATCCAAAAACACACATTTGTCCATGATGGTTCAGAAGCTATTTCAAGGGCTGATTTCTCTTAATATGGAAGTTCATTACTTGCTTGGTTGCCTCAATAAATAAACAAATTCATATCTGTCGTGCATCCGGTATCTTAATCTGATTGCCTACTTTTAAACTAGTACATGCCAAATATAATCTGTATACATTGAACCCAGAATGTTTGCTTTAAAAAGCCAGGGTTGACACTTTGATTTATAGAAGCATTATACACCTGGCTTAAGAGACAAAAACAGATAGACGGCATTCCTAAAAACCCATCATCAACAAGTATCCTTTCACAAGGGAACTGTGGGAACAGCTAATTTCAGCAATATGACTTACTCATATTTCCTGCTTACAAAAGGAGCTTTCATGCCTGAAAAGTTATATAGAAAGAACAAATAAGTATACATGGACCTCACTTTTTGTTTGTTTCCATTTAAAAAAAAAAGGAGGAGGAGGAGGAAAGGGTTGTTGCCTAAAATTACCTTTTATTTAAAAGAGTCAAAATGCAAGAAGACTGCCACAACAGTATGTCACCAAATACTAAATAAACAAGAGGTGAGGGGAATTAGCAATGAAGGAGAAACCACTAAGACCTCTACCATAAGCCTGGAATACGTGATGTGTTTGTAGGGACAGGGAACTCTCATTCTGCAACCTAGAGTCATCGCTCAAAGGCAAATTGGGAGAGACCACCTGCTAAGCTTTGCCTGCGGCTGCAAAATGATTCCTGCAGAACTGCTGTTAACCGCAGCCCAGCACCGGCCATCCCTCCACCGCTGGTATATAAATCAATATTCTGTATGGGACAATAACAATAAAGATTACCGTATCGTATCATATTGTATTGTGACAAGCCATGGCCGTCACCAGAAAGTCCTTGCATAGGTATTTAACAGTTTGATATAATCCAACAGAATGGAGGAAAGACACAGGGCATTTTGTGACCAAGCTAGACCCATGTTCTAAAGCCCTCTAAAGGTCCATGTCTTCGTCAGCAGTGCCTCTGAAATTCTAGCTCTAGAATCTTTTATTTGCCAAGGGTGTCTGGAATTCTCTCAGACAGACCCTCGTCAACTAAATACATAGCGGCATTTCCTCGCCCAAACTGCTTTTATAGACCAATACAGCAGACGTGAAGACGTGTACTAAAATACAGCATAGCCCAGTTTTTAATATCAGCAGAGACAAATACAGAAAAGACTTCTTTGCAAAATATCAACCCAACAAAATCCAGAACGGGCCTTCCAAACACATGCATCTACAGATTAGGCATTGCACTTAAATATTAGGTCAATGTGCTCCTATTTTCTTCTCTAGTTTTTGTCAGGAGCTCGTCCTACACTCGAGTAGGACCCTGGCAGAGATACATGCCCATCTGGCATGTTCTCTCCCTCCTGGTCATTCGTTCGGGAGCTTCAAAAGCTTTCTTCTGCCCGAACATCACAGCGACCGATGCCAACAGACATTGGCACACTCAGGGATCCGCAGAGTCTTCACAGCTTGCGTAACATACCTCAGCAACTCAGCATTTTGGCTAATCTACTTTATTTACATATAAACACACGGAGAACTGCAACATGGCTCCCACTTTCCACTCTATAGAATGAAAACATACCCCATCATGTGATAGACAACAATCCCATGACTGCAATCATGGAGCTGGAATTCTAACAGTTTTATGGTAACTCTTAATGAAATGCATCCTGCCTGTGTGAAAGCTCTTCGGACCAAAAGAGAAGATATTTGAAAGGTCATAAACACTCAGTAGCAATAGGACTACAGACGCCCGCATGAATGTTTTCACTCCAGATAAATAAGCCTTGAAGCAGCTGCTGCCTTCAGACCAAATCCCAGGTCCTATATCAATCAAATAATCACAAACTAGCTGAACCGGGGAAGAGATTGGAAGCTATTTTGCCTGAACAGCTTTCATAAAATATATTCTTCTCTACGGGTTTGGTTTGATTAAACGCAGAAGCCTCTCCCACCACAGATTTAAAGGGTTTCCCAAAATAAGATTGAGGTGACTTTCTAATGGAGTGACTCTCCCCTTCTGCTAACATCCACTTGAAATGGGATAGGTGCATATGAGTGCAACGCTGTTCCTCACTGGCATCACACTTTAAGAAGCTTACTGGAAATTTCCTTGAGCTACGATAAAGCTTGCACGAGGGACAGCCCTAGCCACCTCCCTGCGAGGACAAAAACCTGCAGAAAATGGACTACGGTGGGAGAATGCTAGAAGCACAGTCAAGGCATCTCTCTCCAACATTCTTTGAGCTGGTGCAGTATGGGAAACAGAAAACATGACTGATAAGCAGAAAACAAAACTGCGTAAGCATTGCTCCTTGACTAAGCAATCTTATCAGACAGTGTTAAAATTATTATTATTATTAGTAGCTAATAGTAGAAGTAGTACTAATAGTATTACTATTAGTATTAATAGTAAAAATATTATTAACAGTCCATCAAGTTTGTTTGTTTTTTACTAATCGATTCAAGCTCCAATTTTGTTTTGGTTTTTTTTAAAAAAGACAACATCCCACTTTTGGATTAACATTTATTAATGGCCAGTTCATAAATAAAGCACATAATAGCCCAGTTATAATTATGGTTTCGTGCTATGATAAGGTAACAAGCCGCAGCCTCACACTCTCCCCTCCTTCCATCTTCAATTAACTACGGGCTAGCTAACAAACTAGAATCTGAAACCATTGCTTGAGCCTCCTTTGTCTGAACTAATCACAGTTAGAACAAACCAGCCCCCAAAATTCTAATATAATAAGAAAGCTGTGGTTTCTTTAAAAACCAAAAGCGGAACCTTCGAATTTCATTACCTCCCATTGTCAAGCAACAGAAGCAAATGGGATGATGGCAAACCACTTGAAGACTTACCACAGCTCACTCTGGTTCAGTGTCTGAACTGAGCTTCCGCACAGTAGCCGCTCTCAGCCTCCAGAATATACAGCACACATGCGTCCACAGCTAAGTGTATTCGATATAGAGAGTTTTCATTTCTAAGCCCTCAGCTCTCTTGCGCAACTAAGCTAAGCAAAAAAGCAGACAGCCACTTGGATGAGGGACAGCAGCAGTTTAGATGAATATCTGGAAAATGCTTACTTAAAGAATGCTCTGGCCGTGCTCATTGCCTCAGTTCAAGCGCCCGAATGTTAATATACAATGGAAAATGTCAACCCATTAAGCCCATACCGAATTTCTCCTCGCGGCTTTGACTGCATTAGGGTTAAGGAAGTGCGGGTTTGTGCCTTGTGCGCGCCTGAGCGTTATTTGTTTAATGCATTTTGTATATTGCCTCTCTGCCAAGGCACCTGAGGCCGCTTACCATTTTAAAACACAAAAAAACAAACCAAAGTCACAAAGTGTAGAATGGAACGCTTGTGTAGGAAAGACGGAGTTACCGGTCTATCAGATTCAAGTGCAAAGAAGGTCCTCCCTTCGACATACTTATCTATGAAAATGTGTGTCGATGGGAAATCTCATGCATCAGATGTGAAAAAGTTGCGTCCAACAGGTTGTGTTGCACACCCATCTAATTTAGAACATATGCAAACTAGTTGTAGTTTGCATATAATTCTGCAAGCTTACTAGATGGTCAATAGTTTCAATGCAGGTGCTTCCAACCTTTCCAATTCTATGATTCTACAAATAACAAAAAGATGCAAACAGACAAACAAACAAAATGGCCCCCCTCCCCAAAAAAATCCTAGGAACTGTAGTGCTGAGAGTTACAGAGCTACCATTCCAAGAGTTCCCCGGGAAGAGGGGTTGATTGATAAAGCACTCTTGAGAGTTGTAGTTCTGTGCAGGCTCTCCTGACACCTCTCACTACCTTTAAGAAACTAGAGTTCCCAGAATTCTTGGGGGGGAGCCATGTCTGCTTTAAGTGATAATGGCACAGTTTTCAATGTATAATGCAATTGAGTCCAAAGTGTGCATGCATCAACATGGTTTATATTTGTCAACTGCTGAAAGGTGGCAATTTGTACCTAATATCAAGGCTTGCCAGCTAACAATGTTTGTTTGGCAAGCACGTTATTGAATCTAATAACTATTATAGACTGGTCTACAGAGCATAGTGACGCCTTTAATTGTGTTAAACGAGTCCCCCAGAGGGTTGTCCAATCTGCCATTTCTGCAGTGCAAACCCATAATACTTTCTGAAGGAACAATCAGTGCTGTCTGCTATATGGTGAATATTTTTGAATAATCAGGCTCTACAGGTAATCAAAAATGTTCATACATTGCTGTGCATTTTTTGTTGTTGTTTCATCGAACACAGATCTGCCATTTAGATTTTTTATACTTATATCATTGGCACTGTCCGCTGGAAACTTCAATCTTTGATTGTATGCAATTATTGTCTGTGCAATTATTGTCTACGTTCTGAAGAGACTAAGCTGTTGCAGATGTGCATATTTGACTTCTTTTAAGCCTATATTTTGTATGTACATACAGTATAGTACAGTATAGTATTTCCCTGAAATGGGGAAAGATATACAGCCTTTAGATCCCCCTTTTCATTTATCTATGTGTACATATGTACATTCACTTGGAATGAAGCTGGTATTTAAAAAAGCTGCCAATTTTAGTTTCCCCAGGTGCATTTTTCAGCTCTGATCTGGTTCTATTGTCAGCTTTTTCAAATCAAAGGGCATACACATTTATTTAATTCAAAAGTGCTCAGCCTCCTCCAATTCTCAGAATGGCAAAGGACATGCATCTAATAAAATATGCATCAAATATTTTTTTTTAATTACACACTCTGAAGTTCAACATTTTAAAATTTCTTTGACAAGGCTGTTACACGACCCTTGGAGAGTGCATGCCCGCTCACTCTCTCATCACTTGTGAATTAATACACATAAAATAATGAAATTCGCCCCACTCAAAGGCTCAAGAGTTAAGGCAGAATTTGGTCCATAATTCCAACACGGTCCTTGCCTCTCTCAGTCACCCTCCGGAATATCTAAAGCTCGCTCAACACTTAACACTCCGTATATCTGCTTTAGATAGCTCGTTCAAAATTATTACTGCTGTAGAAGCATCAATGCAGAGGGGCCCTTTCCCCTTTAAAATCTTCAGCGCCCGTAATAAGCATTTTAATGCAATTTCGATATGTCTACGATAAAACCTGGAGGATTTGGCAGGGGCAGTAAAATCCCAGGAGAAAGCAAACCAATTAAAATGTTTGCTGGTCCCTTCCTTATAGCACCCCACTCCCGGGAAATCTAGAGAAAATTCTACATACGCTATATAGGACCACACAATTCCTAAAAGAGAAGGAAGGTGGCATTGCTTCTAAAGTAACTAAGTTTATTTCTTCAGTCTTCTTGACATGTAGATGTATGTACATTCCAAGAAGTAAAATTAGGATGCAGCTCTCGCGATTAAAGCAGCAGTCATCACATTGCCCTCCCATAGTTAGGCGTTGCTTTCTTTTGTTGAAATATATTTTAAGTATGCCTGAGAGAGCGATGCCCGTA
The DNA here is from genome assembly GCF_964234715.1 of Podarcis melisellensis. NCBI lineage: Eukaryota > Metazoa > Chordata > Lepidosauria > Squamata > Lacertidae > Podarcis > Podarcis melisellensis. The sequence goes on from NC_138543.1 coordinate 48,729,010, forward strand.
TGGTGATGGAAGCAAGAAATGGCTAAAGTTCCATTCTTGCACATGTGCTCACATAGTATCTGCTGTTCTAGATGCCACTGTGCAATAATTGAACAGAGTATTTACCTTTTCTCTTTTGTCATTTTCTTAAGTAATGTTATTTGGGTTGAAGCTCCGCTTCGACACATTATGCATGTAGAATGTAAAAGCATTTATCCCTCCAAAGATGTGCATTGCCTCAAATTAAAATGCTAGCGTGTTGTTAACAGCGAAAAGGCTAAAAAGATAAAACGCAAATGGAATGAGCAGAACACAACAGTTTCGCTTCGGCCACTACAAAGTTATAACTAGACAGAAAGCAATACAGTCCCTGTGAATCATTTCACTTAAAGGTTTTATAATCCCCAATACAAAATTGTGGTTCCCTCATACACACAGTAGAGAATTACTCTGATCACTGTGTGTGTGTGTTCTATTTATTTTTCAAGAAGCAACTTTTTTTTTAAACAAAGTGGACACTATTTATAAACAGCAGCACAGTGGCTTACAGATTTTCGTAAAACTAAATCCTATTGTAACCCTGGATGACGTAACATTGACTTAAGTAACGTGTGAGTTGCTAGGAGACCTCAAAACATTGCAATGGATGCAGTCATAGCTGAAAACTATTTTAGCTTAATGAACCGAAGATGCTCCGAGATTGTTCTAGAGGAATATAGTTCCTGCTAGCATTATGAGTTGCAAACAATTATGCAAACTACGCAAAGCATATTTGTGAAAATTTAAGTTATCACCATAAGTGAAAATTTAAGTTATCACCGGCACATTAATGTTCCTACTTACTGAGGAGCTGCCTGCCACAGAACCAAGAGCATTAGGATTTTCCTGTCCAGAACCTTGGCCTCTCTCATTAGTCCCACGAGTCACAAGGATTCTGAAATGCTGCTGCCTGGAGTTTTGATCGGGACGTATTTTAAAGGTGCACCCTTGCCCGGGAGAAACCCGCTCTACTGAACCGCTTCGAGATATTTCAGAGCCGTTCCTGCAGTTTCCACGAAGTGCCGGATTCACGCCGTCGTCCTCCGTGGGGCTGACTCGTGCCGGATGGGGCTGAACTGGGTACGAGGTACTCCTTTCCAGCCGTATCCGTGGGTACCTGACCAACCTATCTCCTTTTGTTCCGGTGAAACCAAAATTGTAATCTGCTCCCGCCTCTGTATTGTTCGACTGAGACTGCTGCAACTGGAAGACAACCAATTTCTTCCCCGAACTGGAGGACCCATCGGGCAGGTGCTGCAAAGACCAGCGCCTGGGTTCAGAGGGAGAAGAGGCATTCTGAGCCTCGGAACCAAAGGGCGTCAGCGTAACATGAGGAACGTCCACACTGGAAGCTCTGTGCTGAATCCTCACCCCGCTGATGTTTAACCCTGATGCAGGGTTCATTTCGACGTCTTGAGCCGTGGCTGCCCTGTCATCATTCCAGTTATTGGAAGGTATTGTACAAAATATCGTATGGTTAGAGGACCCGCCGTTAATCTCGTGCCCCATGTTCTCTGTCTGGCTCGGTGGAGAATTATCTGGAGTCACCTGCGGACTACTTTGAGAAGAATGGCTTCCAACCAGAGATTCATCATGCTCCCCTAGGTCTGAAAAGTTACCTGTCTCCTCCAGAGGGGACTCTGGGCCCCCATACTCGTCAGAATGTCCATTTACTGCCTTACGCTGGAGGGAGATCTGCATGGACGAGCTCCTTGTCGGACGCGCATCAATGTTGTTTAGAAGCTGGGGGATAAACATGGACGTGCTCCTCTTCAAGGAACTGGCTTCCCGCAGATCCCTGCTGCCGTCGCCGTAATCCATTCTGCGCCTGGAGAAAGGGTGAGGCCCGTTCCTTCTCGGTAAAGTGTGGAATGACATGAAAAAGTCATCATCTTCTCTCTCGTGGTCTAAGATCTCCGACTCGGGAGCTGTGTTGCTTCTCCCGGAGCCAAAATGAAACCGCAGCCGATGGGCCATCGTTTCGGGAGAGAGGAGAGGGGGGGAGACGGCAACGAGTCCAGGCACTGCCAGAAGTTAAGAACTGAAGGCATAAACTCCGAGGAAAAGTGTCCCATCTGCCAAACTGTTAGCACTGCTGTACTGATAGCGACAGATAGCAGAAATAGCCCAAGTGGCAAGCAACATTCCAGGCATGATTGGATAAGAGCAATCAGCGCTCCTCCACACTGTGACATAGGGTAGGGTGGCTGGCATCACATGACCCATTTCCCCCTCTCCAATGCAAGCAGCTATTTTTTTTCTTCTTTAATACCAGCAAGAGCCTGAAACAGCACCTTCACAGCTGCTCCTTTTCCATCAGAAAGGAGCGGCCCAGCGGGAGATCTCTCACAGCTGACCGAGGCAGCAAACACACTCAAGCTCTGCTATAAATCTAAAAGTACATCATATTCACAGAACCCTTTTGTACTAAACCAGACCAAACAAAAAATAAAAAACGGAGGGGGGGAGCGAGACACAGAGCACCAGCAACACCCACCAAAGACCCCCACCAGTACTTGGCATTGCACTGAAGTTCTCAGGCAGATCGGGGAGTCACAAAAATGGCCAGAGGAAGGTACACATGGAGATTGCGTTTGCTCAAAGCTGGCCGAAGCCTTCGAGTGTCGTTCGACTAATGCACATATTAAAGAACCGTTAGGAACTACATCTTTCTCCCCTTATGCTTAAAAAGTGATTTAAGTAGCAAGCTTTTTTTTTTTTTGCTGGAGTGGTAGACACAGATATCATATTGCCACTGTAAACAAACTATAATAACCCGCTCCAGCTATACACAGCGTTTTCCAGGAGAGGCGGTTTGGGGGGTGGGTAGGGAGAAGAAGAAACTCTTACACACACACACACACACACACACTTCAAGCAGCAGACAGGAGCAAGCAACAATCTTCCTTTTTCGGCTTTTGGGAGGCTGAGAAGGCAGCTGAGGTCTGGAGCGCAGGGGTGTTTGTGAAGAGCTGTACTGATCTGACTTAAAACGCCGTCCAGAAACGCTGCCCCACGCTGGCGAGCCTCCAGGGAGAAAGTTAGCAATATTACTAGCTCAGATTGCCAACATGGAATAGAGCTCTGCTTTGTTAGGAGCCAAAACGCTCCAGAAGAACAAACAGACTCAACATTAAACAATGCCCGAATTCGGCTCTGCTACACACATGGCGGTTTTGATAAATGTCAGAGGGGGTGGAAGGAGAAGGTAAGAACTGAGGCAGAGTCTGACAATGCTCTTCCAGTGCGAATACGAAAGAAGGGCCAATGAAACCAAACAGTCTTATTACAGAAGTAAACAGAACAACCTGCTTTTATAAAAGAAAGCCTTGGAGAAGGAGTTGTGGAAAATCATGTGGGTGTTGAGTCAAAACCATATCCTGGGCACCTCTGCCTCTGTTTTCTAAGCACTTGTTTTCCCATACAGGGGCCAGGGGGGCGGGGGGGAAAGCAGCCCAATTACAAGGAGTAGCTTAAAATGATAAAGACTGCTGAGGGTAAGTATTATAATCTATACTAGCAAAACTGGACTCTGCCAATGACGACAACGCCATGATTCCTCACTACACAAAAATAATAATAAAAAGAACAGGCACATCGTCTAGAGCATCTCTGGGAATCCAGCATTTTGGACTACAGGACATATTTCTATTAGATAGATAAGAGTATACCCTCCAACATTTCTCCAATGAAAATAGGGACGTCCTAGTCCATTATTATTATTATTATTATTATTATTATTATTATTATTATTATTCCCCGTCCATCTGACCGGGTTGCCAAAATATATAAAAACATAATAAAACATCAAACATTAAAAAACCTCCCTATACAGGGCTGCCTTCAGATGTCTTCTAATGGTTGTATAGTTACTGATCTCCTTTGTGCGGGGGTCGCAAACTCCACACCCGCCAAAATTTCCCCAATGAAAATAGGTACCTCCTAAGGAAAAGTGGGACATCCCGGGATCGAATTAGAAATCAGGATGGCTTCTGTAAATCTGGGACTGCCCCTGGAAAATAGGGGCACTTGGAGGGTCTGAGATAGATAAAGATACACACAAACACACATGGCACAAATGACAGCTAGGTTTGGTGCTGATGTTATTCTCATAAATACACAATCCCTAATCCAAGAGGTCCTCATAGGTAATGAAATATGATGTACAAACATAGCTCCCACATCTCCCGAGGGCTTCCACACTCACTTCAATCAAAAGCGCCACACGCATCTTGCTCAGAGTTGGGTCTTTTCAGCTCACAAATACGCGTTTGAAATTGGGGGGAGCCTGACTCTATGGTGAATCAGAGAAGTGGGCAAAGAAAGGGCTAAATACCAATTTCCTTCCATCACCACCCAAAGCTGTTTTCATGCATTTATTTATTTACCTCCATAATTTACTAGTCACCTATTAACTGACTCAAATGGGTTTAAAACAAATGCACTGGGGTTCCGTTCCACGTAGCATGTATTCATTTCATTCCATGTCATTTATTTTTTAAAAATGTTCCTTTTCCTACTAATATATATATATATCAACGAGGAAGGAGCAACCAACAGTTTAAAAAACAAAACAGTCCGTTGTAATAAAAGCAGAGCAGAAGGTGGGAGACTCCTGATTGACCCCACTCCTGCCTTTCAGCAATTCCAACAGGAAACTCCAAACTGTTTATAAGCCTGCAATCCATTAAAAAAAGGTCACAATTCATATCCCCACATGCAACCATTTGATAAGTATTACACCGCTTTCGCATTATTTCGGCTGCAAAAAAGGGTGTGGTTATGGCACAGCCACTGAATGTAAAGATAAAAGAACACTTACCAATCTATTTTCATCAAATACTTCAAAGAGTAGTCTGTGGTTAGATGGATCTACCTACAAGATATAATAAAGTATTTAATGGAATTATTTGTTTAAAAACAGACTAACAGTTATTTAGCAGTTACTTAATTCAACATTCTTCATTTACACTGTTTTTAAATGAATCTTGGGTGTGACATGAAGAAACGGAGTTGAATTTTCCAAGGGCAAAGCAAAGAGAAGGCAAGCCAGAGGCCTAGGACCGAACTCCACCTTTCTCCCCATCGCCCAGCAGAACCCAAGAAAACGCACCCAAAAATAGGGTTTTGATTCCTTATAGGGAGCTAAGGACTCACCAAGACTGTATCAGTCAGCCCAGCTGCACCCCCCCCCCCAAAATAACACCTATAATTTAAGAGAGAAAAAGAGGATCTGTTAAAGAAACAGGTGTGATCTCCAGATCGCAACCTGGCTACTTCATTTCCCTCTAGGAACATGCAGTCGTACCTTAGATCCTGAACGCCTTGCTACTCGGACATTTTGGCTCCTGAACGCCGCAAACCCGGAAGCGAGTGTGCCAGTTTGCGAACGTTCTTTGGAACCCAAACGTCCGACGTGGGTTCCGCAGCTTCGGATTGGCTGCAGGAGTTTCCTGCAGCCAATCCGAAGCCGCGCTTGGGTTTCCAAATGTTTTGGAAGTCGAACGGACTTCAACTGCAGATTATCCAATGGGAAAAATCACTTACTGCCCACCATAATTTCAGCAAAGCGTGTTCCTTCATGGAGAGCACATATTGCGGTGGGGTCTAACAGGACACACCCTCTCGGTTACTGGGCGGGACCATTTGGATGGCCATGACTGTGATTGGGCCAATTTGAGTTGTTGGGGAGATTTTGATGTTACTATTTAGAGGGATGGCCCGAAGGTTATATATTCTTGGGACGCAGTTTTTTCAGTCCCTTTTGCTGCGTGCATCGGATCGCCCGCCCACCCTCCCCAATTTAGGGCTGTTGCGTTTGACCTTGCTATGCCTGTCATGGGGTCGTCTGCTTTGGGGGCAGGAGCCTGGTAGGAATTTTGTCCATTTGGCAGATTGGCTGGTGCCATTTGGCTTTTGCCTACTGCATAGCAAATCGTCACAACTTGTAAGGTTGCAGTTAGGCATTGGTTAAAAATTGGTTGGTGGAGGGGTAAGGGTTGGCTATGCCTGCCCTTCCAATGCTGCTGCTGCAAGGGAATTCCATTAAAGGAATCCAGGGGTTTACCATGCTTTAGTCCGTATCCCCGGCAAGGGGCTAGGGCGGTGCAAGCCCCTGGGAGCATGAGGGGAGGGGTGACGGTATGCTGCCATTCTCCCCCCCAATAGTGTTTTCCTCTACTGGCTTTTGCTGGAATCCGGAAGTCAGTTCTGTCCCAGGGCGGGGACAGATAGTCGTAACAAATACCTAAGCAACCACTCACATTATGTATTTTAATAAAGTTGTGGCCAAAATTATGCCAAAAACCTTAAACAAAAATGTCTGTGTGAATTGTGATTTATTTAGGGGGTGGCTTGGGGACCTCGACACGCAAACAAATTTCTGGCTATGATATATCTAATCTCAACAGCAGAAAAACCAGCCTTTGAAAAACCTGCACACAGGGTTGCTATGCGAATGATTAGCATTAAGTTAGCCGTGACTAATCCCACCCCCTGTCTTCACTCCAAGGTGGGGTAGGGACATGCAAGCAAAGCCGGCTGGTGAGCTTCTTTTAATGTTAGAAACATTGATTTGATGAAGCCTGATTTAAAAGAAAAACAGCAGCATGCATATGTTGACGCAGACAACATAAAACCAGGCTGCAACGAGAGTCCCATGGTTAGACAGGGAACATCTCCCACACAACGCATCAGATGCTGGCACTTCCCATTAATAACTGGGGCTGATGAGCTGAGATTCTAACATTTGAAGGGTCAAAGGTTCCCCATCCCTGGTGTACTCCATGAAAGTTCGGAAGCAACCTTCTAACGAGTGCTTCACCAAGCTCTGTATTTTCTATACTGGAAGGGCTGGGAGATATACCGTCCAAAATAGGTTTGAAGTCCACAAAGTGGAAGCAGTTTCATAATATTCGACACGGCAATATATCGCAATTCACGGTGTGTGCATGTGCTATGTAAAAAAAATTGTAATTGCAATGTGGGAAAAATCGTGAAGCCCGGTCATTGCTCCTCTCATGATTCCTGCTGCCCCTGTTGCTCTGTTTACAACAGCTGTAACAATATGTTAAAGGTAAGGGTTGGAAACTGGGATAAGAAAGGAAAGTACCCAGATGAGAGCTAGGAGGGTCCGGGGCTTTTTTTTTTTCAGCTGGAACTCACAGGAACTCGGTTCCGGCACCTCTCAGGTGGGCACCATTGCCATTACAGTGGACGCTCGGATTGCGAACGTGATCCGTGCGGGTTGCACATTCACAACCCGCAGCGTTCGCAACCCACAGCGGTGCGTCTGCGCACACGCAGGTTGCGATTCGGTGCTTCTGCGCATGCGTATAGCATGATTTAGCGCTTCGGTGCATGCGCAACCACCAAAACCCGGAAGTAACCCGTTTCGGTACTTCCGGGTTTCGGCAGTCCGTAACCCGAAAAAACACAACTTGAAGCATCTGTAACCTGAGGTATGGCTGTATAAGAGAACAAGGGAAGCATTCATGGTGAGTTCTGGCACCTATTTTTCTAGAAAAATAGCACAGGGAGGCTCCAACACTTTCTGAGTGAGACAAGGGTTAAGAGATACCTCTGAGGGAAGATTTTGCATTTTCTTTCTTTCTTTTTGTTTTTATTTAGATTAGTTTCTTTCATCTTGTTGTATTCTAAAAAAGCTTTAATAAAATCTTAAGGGGGGGGGGACTCTCCTTCTTTAGACCCAGGCCAAAAACTGAGACAGTTCTGAATTCAGGGCTGATATATTTTTCCTCATCCACCCCAGCAACACTCAAGGTTTTTGAAACTGCAGTGATATACAAAGCCGTAATTAACAGTTATTAACAGGACCAAAGGAATTGACTGCGCAAACTGAGCCACCGTGTCATCAATAGAAAGCGTTACGCGGTGAATGCATGTTTATTCGGAATTAAGTCCTACTCTGTCTAATAGAACTTATTCCCAAATTAAGTGTGCATAAACTAAACATAAATAGGGTTGTGGTGCAAGCCCCTCCGTGATCAACGCTAAGTGTGTTTAAGATTGCAGCACTATAAACCTGAAGTATAACATGACCAGACGTAAGTTCTGGTAGAAAGATTCCTATGTATTAAACTTTGTTGTGACTGGAATGGAAAAAGCCGGGACCAGACATGTGGGGTTCAGTGCCAATACAATTCCCAGGGATTGTGCATTACTAATCAAAACAGGCTTGGACCATTTCTTCCCACTCTTCCTTATAGAGAACACTGAAGAGATCAATGTGTCTGGGACAGCAAGGAAGACTGCAGAAACAAAATCGTCTCTATTTTCTCTGTTTAAGCATGCTATAAAAATCAACTTGAAAACCACTTATGATCTTTCCAAACTGAGAAACTGCTAAAAATATTGTTTCCAAAATGCTAACAAAAAAGTCCAACTGCGCAGACACTATTTGAAAAAGATACTACAGTTTTAACAATCTACAATGCCCCAGTGTTTACAGGCAGCTGCTCCAAAAGATTAAATTTAAACTGCTGAAATATTACCTTGCCTCTCTTTCCTCTCTCTCTCTCTCTCTCTCTCTCTCTCTCTCTCTCTCTCTCTCTCTCTCTCTCTCCCCCTCTCTCTCTCTCACTTTTTCTGCCTTTCTCTTTTTGAAGAAAGACTTCCGAGAGTTTAGACAGCGTTCTATAGTAACTGGTTAACAATACGAAAGCCCCGCTCACTTGCAATATTAAATCTGAGAAATCATTTAAAATAATGTTTTCTACTTTCCCTTCATCTTGTTGAGTAAGCCAGCCTGGGGAAAGTATAATGCAAATGAGTGGTGGTTGTTGTTTTTTCATGGATCATATAAAATAAGTGTAAAACGATGCACCTTTAAGACAAATTCTAAAAATGATCCTTAAAAATACAAACTGCTCTGCAGTTTCATTCATGATATATTTGCCTCTGTGGTATGGCTTTGGCCATCCGTAACTGTGAAATTAATCCTTTTTGCCTAGATATTGTGCCACTTTATAGGATTAGGCTATAAAGACTGGTCCCTTAAAGCCAGTGTTTTCAAAATGAATTTCCAAAGTAGTAAAGGTTTAAACTTGGAAATGCAACGTTTACCCATCGTATTTATAACACATGTACGGTTTGGGTGCTGACGTCCACTAATCACTTAATCTAATCCTGGCATCTACTGCTCAGTCCTTCCCGTCTTGCCTTTATTGACTGAAGCAACAAGTTGAACTGCTTCCATCATCCCAATCAGTCACTCTCCCCACCAACTGGATTCTCAAAACTTCAGTGCTACCAATCCCTGGAAATAATAATAAATAAATAAATAAAAATTATTTATATCCCGCCCTTCCCGGTTCAGAAAACCGGGCTCAGGGCGGCTAACTACAAATTTAAAACACTTAATTGTGATACAACAAAAAAACAGCATAAAATACAGTATAAAAGTGTGAATAACAATAAAGTTCTAAAATCAATTTGGGGGAAGATCCATCCAATAAACATAAGATGATCACCAGGGACAGCTGCCTAAATTAGTCCTATTTGGGTCAGCAAGGAGGCCAGGGGAGAATTAGCTGTGGGATCCCAGAGCGGGTAATCTTCATTAAAGGGGGGAGGAGAGGAAAGAGAAGGGAAATAAAAGATCAGGCTAAATTCAAACTGAAAGCCAGGCGGAATAGCTCTGTCTTACAGGCCCTGCGGAAGGAGGTTAAATCCTGCAGGGCCCTGGTCTCATGGGACAGAGCATTCCACCAGGTCAGAGCCATCACTGAGAAGGCCCTGGCCCTGGTGGAGGATAATCTGACTTCCTTAGGGCCCGGGACCTCTAAACTATGATTATTCATGGACCTTAAAGTGCTCTGTGGAGGGGAGGCGGTCCCGTAAATACGAGGGCCCTAAGCCACAAAGGGCTTTAAAGGTCAAAACCAGCACCTTAAACCTGACCCGATACTCCTCCAGGAGCCAGTGCAACTGGAAAAGCACTGGGTGAATATGCTCCCATGGCAGGGACCCTGTGAGGAGCCTCGCTGCAGCATTCTGCACCCGCTGAAGTTTCTGGGACAGTTTCAAGGGCAGGCCCATGAAAGGGATGTGTGAGAACATAGCAGGTGAGTATCGGGACAAGTGAAACAGTAAAAAGTGGCTGGCCGCAATGAACTTGTAAAATGTGTATGGCAACAAAACTAAACTAAAAATAAACAAACCACCATCAGAAACCTCTTAAACTGGAGGAGAGAAATTGTCCATGCGGTCATGTTTCTGTAGAGGCTTTCTAGGCTGGAATAAGCCAGAACAAGTGAGATACTGACAATATTTTTAAACAGAAGACATATAGTAAGTGCATGGAGTCACAAACTAATAAGAATCAAATAAATATTCCAGCAGCAGACAGTACAGTTCTTCCAGGATAATGAACAAATTAATAGTCCCCAAAGGTGCATCAAATGGTCAAGGATCAGCTGCGCTTGGAGCACCCTATTGCGATGTTTGGAGCACCCATCATCTCACGTTTGTAGGATACTGACTGCGGAAAGGCATTCTGCCTCCATTTCAGTGATCTTTGACAGTCACTCCTACCATTCCTGTTCATGGAACATTTATTTGATTCTTATTAGTTTGTGACTCCATGCACATAGTATATGTCTTCTGTTTATGAATTTTGAAACAGTATAGTGTTATAAAAATATTGTCAGTATATTATTAGCCGACGTGTTGCTTGTTGTTGTTCCGAGTGTTCTGTTTCGCAACACAGGGGATTTTCTTTGGTGTAGAACGAGTGAGATGGCAGAACATTTAAACCAAAACAAAAAAATGGGATAAAGTGCACTTGGTCAGAAAGATATGGGCTCAAATCCGACTTCTCGCTTGTCACAGTGTACATTACAATGGTGTTCTTCCAAGTTTTGGAGCGGGCCTGAGGCACATTTGCCAAAATTGTGGCCACAACTACACTAGGTCTTTAAAACTCTCTTGCCTCCTGTTTTGTTTAATGAGAACGAGGCACTCTAATAAAGACGATGCACATCCAAATGCCAGGGGAGTTAATTAAAGTTGCCTCAAGTCAAGTCCCAAATTAAATACCCAACATCTACAGACAGGAGTGCGGAAGACTCTGAGACCCAGGAGAGTCTACTGCCAGTCAGTGCAGACAACACAGCAACAGATGGACCAATGCTCTGAAGCATAAGTTGGTCCCATGGATTTGTGTGCTTGGTATCCCAATGATTCTGGTGGCATAATTTTGGACCTGGCAATATACTGCGAATTGTGATTGACGGGGGTGGTGGTGTGCGCACTATGCAAAAATCACAGTGTGGGAAAAACTGGAGCCAGCCAACGCCTCTACACAGATCCATCCTTATCTCAGACATGGTGATATATTAGTATATCACATTGTTTATCTGGTAATATATCACGGTGTTGAAAACCAGATATGGCCCGGCCCTACTGTTCACAGCTAAATAGTTCCTTATTTCAGACATTGCGATGTAATGGTATATCACGATATTTAGCTGGTGATATATTGCGATGTTGAAAACCAGCCCCACTGGTAAAGTGGCTCATTTGTAACAACCGATGGCTCTGTTCTATGGTAAATAAGAGGTAAGGAAGAAAATTCATGTCTTCACTGGAAATAAATACCGGAAGGAGAGGGAAAATCTCAGACAGAAGGAGTGTAGGCGATGATTGGCTAGCCCCTTACCAATGCCAGTAGCCAAACCTGCATGGAAAGGTGTGGCTAGCTAGTCAGCAACCCCACACTCTGACATTGCTGAAAGTAGAATTCCCTGTCTCTAAAGGTAAAGGTAAAGGTACCCCTGACCATTAGGTCCAGTCGCGGACGACTCTGGGGTTGCAGTGCTCATCTCGCTCTATAGGTTGAGGGAGCCGGTGTTTGTCCGCAGACAGCTTCCAGGTCTTGTGGCCAGCATGACTAAGCCGCTTCTGGTGAACCAGAGCAGTGCACGGAAACGCTGTTTACCTTCCTGCCGGAGTGGTACCTATTTATCTACTTGCACTTTGACGTGCTTTCGAACTGCTAGGTTGGCAGGAGCAGGGACCGAGCAACGGGAGCTCACCCCGTCGCGGGGATTCAAACCACCGACCTTCTGATCAACAAGCCCTAGGCTCTGTGGTTTAACCCACAACGCCACCCGTGTTCCTATCTCTACTGCTGCTAATTTCTGGTAGGTGTAGGAAGTCATCCTTTGCACTCCATCCAACAAGTTTTCTTCAAGCAAATTCACCCATTGCCATTGAGCATGCCACAAGCGCTTTTGACACAACTGTACTGGGAGCAGGAAGTTATGGTACTTGGACTATGGATACAAGCTTGGATTGGCGTGAAAGCAGGGATTGGGAACCTATGGCTCTCAAGATGATGGGCAGCAACTCCCACCACCCCCAGACAACAAGGCAAGAGGGATGATGGGAACTATATCCCAGTGCCTTCTGGGTAGCCTTGGCTTCTGCATCCAATGCAATAGATTTATTGCTCAGCTTCAATACTCTTGTCCCACAAAACCTGAATACTAGTCCAGCAATCTTCACCGTTTAAAAAGCTTGAACCTATCTATAAACAACCTGCAAATGAAACCTACTTTGTCTCCCCCACCTCCAGCCTTTTTCATTCACAGCCCTTTGTTTCCTCTATATGTCTATTTGCCTCCATCTTTTCCCCTTGGCCTAAAATATCCTGTGAATGGAAATTGGGATAACCACTAGTGTAGAACACCCTAAGTTGAACCACCTCACAGGGATGTTGTGAAAAAGATAAAACATGTTGCAAATTAAAAGCACTATTGTATATTACAAAATCATTCCCAGAGAAGGCCATGATTCATATTGATAGAAATGTTTTGTAAACGTTTGGTTTAGCATGTTTAAGAAAATAAGAGTTGCTTTGCTGGATCATTAGATTATGGGCCATCTAATTCAACATTCCATTGCCAACAGCACAGAGCCAGATGCCAGCTGATCGCACAGGAAATAGGCTTGTCATTTAAAATCAGAACACTTACTCTAAAATAAAATTCTTCATTCCATTTCGGATTCAATGTCTGCAAGAAAAAAGGAGGAGGGGAAATCACATTTAGCAACACCAAATCTTAAAGAGCTTTAGAAAATGCTGAAGGTCTGACATTTCGCTGCAATTAAAACAAAAGTGACATTCTTTGTTAAGAATATCAGAAAGGAAAATAAAAAAGAACTAGAGAGGAAAAAAATGTCATAGCAACAGCTTTCATCTGCAATAAAGACATTGTCGTCAAAAGGCTTCAAATTCATTTGCTGAGCAAACCGTGTGGGAGGGCATGTGAAGTGGGATGAGCCAGAAATAGACGTCAACTATAAATAGGAACTTCACAGTGGGAGGCAGATTGCTGATGACCTGGGCAGAGATGTCTTAATGAAGGCCGTTAAATATTTCATTATTAAAATTCTTCAACGTGTCACTGGGGAGTGGGAGAGCGCGAGAGGGTACATGGTCAGTGTGTGCAAGTAGAGGAGTAGATCTGGATCTCTGAAGCAGAATCGCTGGTAAAAATGCCAAATATAAATTTATGATCGGCACAGAAAAGCATTTTTTGCACCAAGTATTTCAGATGATAACCTTTTAAATTTGTGGCCAAAATCGATATGCATTCATTCATTCATTTTTAAAAAATGTATAAAAAGGTAAAGGGACCCCTGACCACTAGGTCCAGTCGTGACCAACTCTGGGGTTGTGGCGCTCATCTTGCTTTATTGGCCGAGGGAGCCGGCGTACAGCTTCCAGGTCATGTGGCCAGCACGACTAAGCTGCTTCTGGCGAACCAGAGCAGCGCACGGAAACGCTGTTTACCTTCCCGCCGGAGCGGTACCTATTTATCTACTTGCACTTTGACGTGCTTTTGAACTGCTAGGTTGGCAGCAGCAGGGACCGAGCTCACCCCGTCGCGGGGATTCGAACCGCCGACCTTCTGATTGGCAAGTCCTAGGCTCTGTGCTTTAACCCACAGCGCCACCCGGCAACAAGTGGGAATAACCCTTAAGCGAGCCCCTCAAGGTGTCTCATAAATGTGTGTATGTGTGTTATGCTATGCATTTTGTGACATGGGCATTACATAGGGATACTTTTCACAACTGTGATCTGGGTAGTGGAGTGGTGTAAGTGAAGAAAAGAGACAACAGTTAACTATAACCTTGTTCACTGCCCCTGCTCAGGCTGCACAGAAAAAGCATTTGGGTTCTTGAAATTCATTCTGATTGTGCACATGAAATATAACACATAGAATTCTACAGGTTATTGTATTAGTGTGGGAAAAGAATCACGATCCAAGGATCCCCAGGCATGCACCTCCAGGTGGGTGGACACGTCAGGCATAATCCTGGTACCCATCCTGGTACTTGGCCGCAGGTAGCTGACAGCCAGGTGCAAAGTGTGCCTGGCTAATTTTGAACGCTGTCCAACAGTTAAGGATATATTATCGCCACTTACCTTTTTAATAGTTTTTGTCTGCACCAGGGCAAGTTCTCGGTTTTCATCTGCTACATACAATGAAAGTTTCACATACGGGTCACTGCAAAAGAAGAACTCGCCGTTAATGTTCCGAATCTCCATAAAGAACACATGATGAAAGAAATGTCATTCATTTTTATTTAAAATTTAACACACACAAACTTTATGCATACTAATGATGGCCAAACCATTTGTAAATAAGCCGTTATTGAAATAAAAAAGGTAAAAGGTAAAGGACCCTTGGATGGTTAAAGGTAAAGGTACCCCTGCCCGTATGGGCCAGTCTTGACAGACTCTGGGGTTGTGCACCCATCTCACTTAAGAGGCCAGGGGCCAGCGCTGTCCGGAGACACTTCCGGGTCACGTGGCCAGCGTGACATCGCTGCTCTGGCGAGCCAGAGCCGCACACGGAAACGCCGTTTACCTTCCCGCTGGTAAGCGGTCCCTATTTATCTACTTGCACCCGGAGGTGCTTTCGAACTGCTAGGTTGGCAGGCGCTGGGACCGAGCAGCGGGAGCGCACCCCGCCGCAGGGATTCGAACCGCCGACCTTTCGATCGGCAAGTCCTAGGCGCTGAGGCTTTAACCCACAGCGCCACCTGCGTCCCTCTTGGATGGTTATGTCCAGCCAAATGTGATTTTGGGGTTGCGGTGCTCATCTAGCTTTCAGGCCAAGGGAGCCAGCATTTGTCCACAGACAGCTTTCTGGGTCATGTGGCCAGCATGACTAAACTGCTTCTGGCTCAACAGAACACTGTGACGGAAACAAGAGCACAGGGAAACGCCGTTTACCTTCCCACTGCAGTGGTACCTACTTATCTACTTGTACTGGTGTGCTTTTGAACTGCTAGGTTGGCAGGAACTGGGACAGAGCAACGGGAGCTCACTCTGTCGCAGGGATTCGAACCGCCGACCTTCTGATTGGCAAGCCTAAGAGGCTCAGTGGTTTAGACCACAGAGCCACCCGCATCCCTCAGTATTGAAATATGTTTGCATCAGCTCCTATTGGATGCTGCAGTTTGGCTTAGTGGGCTGGAATAATGCAGATACCTGAAATGAACTACATAAATGTTAAGTGTTTCCAATGAATGAGAATTCTTTTCCATTCATTACTGTCATTTCATTCATTAATTGTTGTTTTGCACTACAATCTTACACATGCTCACTAAGGAATAATACCCACTGAACAAGTAGGGCTTGCTTCTGAGCAAACATTATGTGGAGTTGTGATGCTATAAATTTAAATTCATCGGCACTAACAAATCTGCAAGCGTTTGAACAACATCAGCACAACAGAAGGTCTCCCCAAGCACTTGCATTTTCTCCTAAACAGACGGACCACCTGTTGCTTGGTTCCAAAGAGGGAAAAAAACTTGTGAATTAATGTAACTGAAATGGTCAGCTACCCTCTAGTGGTTACACTTAACACAGTTAAAACACAGAAAGTGGCAGGTTGTTCTACAATAGTTATTTTCCACATTCATTTGAAAGAGAAAAATTTGGGGGGGGGGGAGCGCTAAAAAAAAGAAAAAAAGACGAAGCAAGCTCATCCTGTGAACAAAGTGAACAATTAACAAATCTAAAGGATGTTGTGAAAAAAAGGCTGACGCGCACACAAGAAGCTCAAATTACTGTGTAAAATCACAGTAGTAATGGAAAATTTTAAAACTGCTAGCAAGTTAATTCAGGTTGTTAATTTCAAATGAAGACAATTTTTCTCCCAAAAAATTGTTCTCAATACTCATAAATGTCAAAATTATATAAATCTTTTAATGGTTAAGATAAGAAAGTATACGCAAGAGAATTAAAAAATCTCATCCTGCCGCCTGAGTCCCAAGACATTTTGCTGCCTGAGTCAAATGATAAGATAGCAGCCTTCTCAATTCCACGTACAGGTGTTAACTGCTCTGGCAGTCAAAAATGTACATCAGCATTGGTGGTATGATAGCATCTTTCATTGTGCCCAAGGCAGCAGGCCAGGATAGGGGTCCCAGAAGGGGAATGATGGAGAGCTCAGGAGGAATATTCAGAGGCTGTTACTTTTGCCCTTGGGCATCTGCCGCCTGAGGCAGTTGCCTCAATCTGCCTAATGGTAGGACTGACCCTCTGTCCACATAACAGAGAAATTTTTCTGCACATGCTATATTGCCACATCTAATATAGAGGGAAAGTCTTACATGAAGAACTTGAAAAGGGGGTGTGGGGGGGGAGAGAACATTTCCCCCCCAAAATGCCCATCCCTTTAGTATCACAGTCTCATATTGCTTTAAACAGATACACTAGCTAGCAACTAAATATATATTGGAAATTGAACATTTGGGGAATATTAAACGATTGGTGAAATTATTAGTTTTGTGTGGGAAGAGGCAGAACATATCCTGTCGACCACAACCATTTAATTAATCATTCACAGTTAACAGTAATCCTGTTTTTACTTCCTTCACAGTCATATAGATCCAGAATTGTTTGTATTTAGTCATCAGAGGATCACAAAGCAAGCATTTAAGAAACCAATGGAACCACCTACCTGAATACACATACAAGTAAAATAAATAAAATTCGCATAAGCCCAAATACAAGCATAAACAAAATTTAAAATTCCAACTCTCTAGCGAGACACAGCATTCTTCCTTAAAACATATATATTCTCCAATTACCACACAGAGAAAATGCAAAAGTTGCATATTTTGTCCAAACGGTAAATAAGATCCAAGGATCCCCAGGCATGAACCTCCAGATGGTGGAGGTGTCGAGCGCCTTCACTTGGTTGTGCATGGCCAACAGCCAGGTACAAAATGCGGCCGACTAATTTTGAACACTGATTGCCTCCCATCACTCCTCTTTGTCTAACCAGTCCCCAACAATTGTCTATTATTAGTAGTATTAAATCAATTTATATACAATTAAGTTATATAATTTAAATTAGTTTCTATGTGGTTTCTAAATTTAAAAGCTAATTGCACAAGCATTAACATGCATACTAAAACAATCCCACTTAAATACATACCTGTGTGTATGTATGTACACACACACAGATACACATGATTCATCACCACCATTATATCTTAAAGGTAAAGGTAAAGGGACCCCTGACCATTAGGTCCAGTCGTGACCGACTCTGGGGTTGCGGCACTCATCTCGCTTTATTGGCCGAGGGAGCCGGCGTACAGCTTCCGGGTCATGGGGCCAGCATGACTAAGCTGCTTCAGGGGGAATCAGAGCAGCGCACAGAAACGCCGTTTACCTTCTCACCGGAGCAGTACCTATTTATCTACTTGCACTTTGACATGCTTTCGAACTGCTAGGTTGGCAGGAGCTGGGACTGAGCAACGGGAGCTCACCCCAGTCGCGGCCGACCTTCTGATCAACAAGTCCTAGGCTCTGTGGTTTGACCCACAGCGCCACCCGCGTCCCCCATTATATCTTCCACCTGTTTAAATCAACCGACTTAAAAGAGGGACATACAGCTTTATGAACATAGATGGTTCCACTGCATGAGCAGGAACTCAAGATTGCCATGCCAAAGGGACCGCCCACATGCAGCTGCAGGCACACAGAACCTTCTGCTGAACATGCAGACGTCAGATGTGGAACTGCCACCTACACAAATTGAAACTCAGGGAGTGGAGAAGGTGAGTCTACATCCTAATAACTAATCAAAGCAGACAATGTTGCCTGGAGAAATGGAGGACTCAAAAGTCCTAGAAAAGAGAAGATACTTGAAATATGTTTCTCTCCCCACAATAAACACAGCACAGCAAATGCAGTTTGTGTTTGATTACACAAACGCGTACAACATCACCTGGAGGTGTTTTTTTCAATACTTCGTTGCGCCTGTTGCCTAAGACTCTGCCTCGATGGTGAGAGCGTCCTACATTCCACCATTAACACATGCAAATCTTACAGGTCAGATTAGTACAACCATTTCTCAACAGCAGCATGAACTGGTCTACCTCTTCTCTCTCTAAAATAGTTAACACTTACATAAAGTTGTTTCCAAGAGCCAGAACTTTGATCTGAGACAAAACTGCCATCTGTCAAGGACTCTGCCCTGTCAGGAATATGTGCAGGAGTCAGGCCCTGTGACCAGTAGGACTTTGCAGGACTACGGCCTTCCTAAGTTTGTTCTGAAGAGGCAAGGAGCAGCTGCACAGGTGAGGCCAATTGGTAACTCACAGCACCTGGTGGCAAGAGCTGGGAAGGAATGTAAGGTCAGCATTTCCCTTTGGCTCTTTGCCACAGCAACACACTTCCTGCCTTGCTGCGTTTGACTCCTTGATCCTCAGACTCTTGACTTCGTGACTCCTTGCTTCTTGATCCTCGTTCTTGACTCCCGGCTCTCTGACCCTCGGATTCTTGGCTTCCTGACTCCTGACTTCTGGACTCCCGTTCCTGCTCCCACCCCGCCATCTTGCCCCCGGTCCCGATGTCCCCAACCGGGACTTAGATCGCCTGTGAACCGGACCGTGACACGCCCTCACAAGGGCTGATACTTTAGGCCAGGCATAGGCAAACTCCGGCCCTCCAGATGTTTGGGACTACAATTCCCATCATTGCTTACTAACAGGACCAGTGGTCAGGGGTGGTGGGAATTGTAGTCTCAAACATCTGGAGGGCAGGAATTTGCCTATACCTGCTTTAAGCAAATTCATTCATCACCACATCAGTGTGCTACGGAGCAACCAGTCAAACAAATATCTGAACCATCTGGCAATCTCAGTGGCTATCTTTATTTTATTTTTATTTTTAAAAAAGGAGAGCCTGCAGAGAGCAAAAGGTGCTGCCTCTCTTACTCTAACAGGGGTCAGCTAGCTTTTCCAGCAGGGGGCCGGTCCACTGTCCCTCAGACCTTGTGGGGGGCCAGATTATATTTTGAAAGGGGGGGGGGGAATGAACAAATTCCTTTGCCCCACAAATAACCCAGAGATGCATTTTAAATAAAAGCAGACATTCTACTCATGTAAAAACACACTGATTCCTGGACCATCCGCGGGCCGGATTTAGAAGGCGATTGGGCCAGATCTGCCCCACCCCCAGGCCTTAGTTTGCCTACCAAGATGTACCTTAAGATTTCCTTAGCTTTTCCTAGACCCAAGGAAAATCAAGATACAAAAATACAACAGTAAGCAACTATGTGCAATTTCACAACTCCCACGAGAAACACACACACACACACACACACACACACACACAACATTTTGCCAACTTTGATATAAAAACAACAACATTGGGATGAATTACAGCCTAGGTATGTTACCTTGCTGATGCTGTAAAGTGATTACTTATTTTATAGTTGTATTTATTAGTTCGTTTTGTATTTTATGTTTTTGCTACGATTATTATTACTACTGCCACTGCTACTAAACCTGTTACCCACCCTTCTTCACCAACAGATACCAGAGCAGGTTACAACGATTTCAAATTCAGTTATTAAAACAGTCAAAACAAATCTGATTCTCAGGAATAGGGCGTGTCCTAAAAACACAAGCATCTCGGATGCCAAGGGCCAAGATGGTGACTGTATATTAGTCAGTAACAACGTAATGATGAGAAGCAGATTAGCAGTCTTTGCGTGGGAAACAGACTATCAAGGCAGTGGTGGACATCAACATTGCCGGTTTTCCCCCCCTCATTAGGAAGAGGTAATCTGAAGGGGGCTACTTCTGAGAAGAACATACTGAAACCAGCCAATTGTGTTTTAATAGTAAAAGCAGCACACTTGAAGAGTGAATGAAATTAGGAGGACACTAAATTGCTTTAACAAACATACCCTCCCCATGCCTTCTACCTGTCTGTTGATGACCCTGACTGGAACGCAATACAGCCTCTCACGTGGTCCAGATCTTTGTTTTCTCCCTAAATCTTGGACTCTGCTTCTGACGTCTTGCCTGCCCCTGCTCCACATGTCTCTGCCTGGCCCACCTGAGATCTTACTCCACCTGGTTCCATCACTGGGGAAGATGACACAGTGAAACCCTCTCAGCTTGTCTGGGACCAACTCCCATGAGACCCCTCTCTTCTCAGATCGCCTTCCATCACAGGATATCCGATCTGTTCAGTATGTGCCTTTATTATGCAAGTGATTCCCATACTTTCTCCCCTGCAGACCACCTGAAAATCACCCAAGGGTCTTGAACAACCACCAGGTATTTTCATTATGTATCTCCTCCTCCTCCTTCGAATTGTTTTATTTATACTTTTCAAGTTTATACATTTCACTAATTTTTCAATCATTTTGACATTTCAAAACTTCCCCCTCTTTCTGCGGTTCCTTATTCATCTTCTTTAAATATACACTCTTATGAAACTGCAGGTTATTACAATAATCCTGCCAGTGTTTTTATCTGTTTAAAATTCATCTTTAAATATTCAATAAACTATTTCCATTCTTTTATTTTAATAAATTGTTATCTTGATTTCTTATACTTCCGTTAAGTTTCGCCATTTCTGCATAATTCATAAATTTTTGTATCCATTCTTCCTTTGCTGGGACTTCTGCTTCTTTCCATTTTGGGGCAAGTCACATTCTTGCCGCTGTAGTAATAAGTTTCTATACAGTTTAGATAGTTCTGTCCCTATAAATTCCCTGTAATTCCCAAAAGAAAAGCTTCTGGGGTTGTTGTTGTGTTTTTTTGTTTTTTTACAAACATTATTTCAAACATATATCTTTAAGCGCCAGGCGAAAACATTCCTCTTCAGCCAGGCCTTTGACTGATTAACATTCTATAGCCTTTTAAATGTGTTTGTGGGAGGGAGGGGTTGTTTTGTTTGTATTTATTTTGTGCTTTTATCCTGTATGTTTATCTTGTGAACCACGCTGTCATCCTCGGATGCAGAGAGGTATATAAATTTGCTATTATTGTTGTTGTTGTTGTTGTTGTTGTTGTTGTTGTTGTTATGCCTATTGTTTCACAATGAATTGTATTTTTGTCGCGGATTTTGCTTCTTATATATAGAATTCAAACGTTGATGCACTAACAAGCAATACGAGGAACACGAGAAGCAATAAAAATACAATAAGAAATCAATATGGATATTTAATATGATGGAGGCACCATCTTCCCTCTGCAACCACAGAACACCCAAATAAAGCTCACAGACCACTTGCGGTCTATAGACCAGAGTTTGGCTATGCCAGAGGCAGCAAACTCAAATTTGCACCTATCCCTCCCCAGCCTATTCCCCGCTCCTTTCTTATCGTGCCCCTTAGGCTGTAACCTATTATATTAAGATGCAATTCATACTGAGTGCCTATACTGAAAGCAGGATCATGAACATAGTAAATATGTATAATTATCAGTAGACCTCTTCCTTTTCTGTTGAGCCAGGAGAAATGGAATGAGGCTCAGCTGACTGCAGCCTGGAGTCTTGATTCTGGCTTGGTTGCCTACAGATTATATCTTGCAAAGCCTCACCCTGGCATTTTTCCTGGAGACTACCTCTGGGGCTGTCCCACCTGCATGACCCTGATATGAGTCAAGCAGTGATGAAACAAATCCAGGGCTTATCTAGTTCACCAAGATGTGACCTTTGGACTATTGAGGGCAGTACTTGGCAAACTACATGTTTCATTTATTTAACGTAATTTGCATGCACCTTAAACCTCTTTGAATAGACATTAATATTATCAATAACAGCCAGAGGTTAAAAATAAAATTGACCTAAAAAGCTCATAATATAAATAAAACCGTAAGTTGTGAATGATGATGATATATCTGTTGTTGTTATTTTAATGTATATTCCACTTTTCCTCTGAAAAGGAAACCAAGGCACCAAACATACAAGCAAGTGAACATCTGAAAACAGATCTTGTGCAAAGGCAGACCGGGAAAATAGTATTTAACAAGAGGAACTGCCAAAAGATAAGTGCTTCCTCACAAAAAGTCTGGTTCTCATGTTGCGCAGAATGACTTCATGATAAGTTTATTTTTTATATGACCACACACTAATCCAAAAACTAACTTCAAGTTCCACCTGACACTTGCACCTGACACCCAACATCTTCACATTTCTCTCTTATTTCACTTTCAATCTACAGTAACTGGCCCTGCAACAATCTGGGATTCTTAATCCCATGGTTTTCTATTTATGTATTCAATAGATTTATAAACCATATTTGCAACCAACCATCACTACCAACAGCATAGTGATGACGCTATTATTTGCTAAACCCTGGGTGTAACTCTTTTAACATGTGAAACCGTAAGTGCTTGTGTGGACATACACACACAGTCTTGGTATGCCACGTTCCTCTAGGCCCACCCCATTCTGAGAAATAATGGCTACATGGAGACATCTCCCAACTTCCAAAACATAATTTGAAGGATCATGAATAAGATACCGCTGGCAGTTTCATCCTCCTTGATAGGACACTTCCTTGTTTGTCAAAACCATCCGCAGCAAAGTCCAAACCAGAATGATCCTGAATTGCAATACTGGCTTGGAAGGAGCTATTCAGGTCACAGTTTGTTGGTCCGGACATCACTGTAAACTGGGGTTTGACAAATGAAGTGTGCTGCTAAGCAAGAGGAAAAAGCAAACACACACACACACCCAGGTCCCGTCTGCATATCTTGGTTACTCCATAAACCACAAACATGTCAGCATCCCCTTCTTCAAGCCAAGAGCAACAAGCTACAAACCTGAAAGGTGTACAATAGTTAAGAGTGTGGAGACTAGGACCTGTGAAACCAGGATTCAAATCCCTCATGTAGCCATCAAACAGACTGGTGTCCTGGGGCCAGTCACTGTCTCTTGGAATAAGCTACCTCCTAGGGTTTGCTGTGAGGATGAAACAAGGAGGGGCAAAACCACATGCATCACCTTCAACTCCCTGGAGGAAAGGTGGAATATAAATGCAATAAGGTAAAGGGACCCCTGGACAGTTAAGACCAGTCAAAGGTGACTTTCCTCCCTGGAGGAAAGGTGGAATATACAGTGGTACCTTGGGTTGCAGACGCTTCAGGTTACACACTCCACTAACCCAGAAATAGTACCTCAGGTTAAGAACTTTGCTTCAGGGTGAGAACAGAAATCGTGCTCCAGCAGCGCGGTAGCAGCGGGAGGCCCCATTAGCTAAAGTGGTACCTCAGGTTAAGAACAGTTTCAGGTTAAGAACGGACCTCCAGAACAAATTAAGTACTTGACCAGAGGTACCACTGTAAATGCAGTAAGATAAAGGTAAAGGATCCCTGGATGGTTAAGTCCAGTCAAAGGGAACTACAGTGGTACCTCGGGTGACATACGCTTCAGGTTACAGACTCTGCTAACCCAAAAATAATACCTCGGGTTAAGAACTTTGCTTCCCAATGAGAACAGAAATCGTGCAGCAGCGGCGGGAGGCCCCATTAGCTAAAGTGGTGCTTCAGGTTAAGAACAGTTTCAGGTTAAGAACGGACCTCCGGAACGAATTAAGTACGTAACCAGAGGTACCACTGTATGGGGTTGCGGCACTCATCTCGCTTTCAGGCTGAGGGAGCCGGCATTTGTTCACAGACAACTTTCTGGGTCATGTGGCCAGCATGACTAAACCACTTCTGGGGCAACAGGATACTGTGTCGGAAAACTGAGCACACGGAAACGCCGTTTACCTTCCCGCCACAGCAGTACCTATTTCTCTACTTGCACTGGTGTGCTTTCGAACTGCTAGGTTGGTAGGAGCTGGGACAGAGCAACAGGAGCTCACCCCAATCAGCAAGCCCAAGAGGCTCAGATGTTTAGACCACAGCACCACCCGCGTCCCTAAATGCAACGATAAACAAACCATACACACTGGTTCGCACGTCACAGTAAGATAAGGTCCCAGCCAGTGGGCGAAATTCAACACAGTACCAGGGTTGTTGTTCACTCAATGCAAGCATCTCTGTTTATCCAACCATCTGCCCACTTTGCGCTTGTTCTGGGGGGCTTTCCTGATCCTCTGGAGTGGAGCTACAAAAGGAGCTGGAGGAAAACAAGGGGTGGGGAGCCCCACTGCACTAGTGGGAATACTTGTGCTGGCTTGCACTAGTAGAACAGGGAAGCTGAATACAGCCCAGTACCTTGGTTTTTTGACCATCCAAATCACACATTTTTGTCTCCAATGCAATTTTGCTCCTAATTCCCAAATATAGCTTAAACATAGTTACCGTATTTTTCGCTCTATAACACGCACCCGACCGTAACACGCACATAGTTTTTAGAGGAGGAAAATCCGTAGGCATGCCACCCGTAGGCATTCCCTCCATAACACGCACAGGCATTTCCCCTTACTTTTTAGGAGGAAAAAAGTGAGTGTTATGGTGCAAAAAATATGGTATTTAATTTTATTGCATTAGCAGCATTACAACCAGACTCCTTCATCTGCCTCGGCTGCAGCAAAACATGTCTCTCCCATATCGGTCTCTACAGCCACGGCAAGCGCTGCAACCTTCCAAAAGTTTGACATTGTCTCCCGAGACCGACAGATGCCAAGAACCAGTTATTCAACTTGAATGACGGTAGATGCAGTTGTGCCCATTTCTGCGACTCTGCGTTATTTGTTGCCGATCAGCGTTTTGCGGGAGGAAATACATCTTGGCAGTAGAGCATGCGACTCTTAATCTCAGCGTTGTGGGTTCAAGACCCACGTTGGGCAAAATATTCCTGCATTGCCGGGGGTTGGACTAGATGAACCTCGTGGTCCCTTCCAACTCTACCATTCTATGGTTCTATTATTGGGGGATGGCTTCTGAACATTTTTAAGTGAGTAACTCCGAGTCAACAAGAAGATAAGGAATAATTAATATGGACATAATATTTGAAAAAGGAATAAAAGAACCATTGATTAAAACCTCACACAGGAAGAAGAAAGGAGAACTTCATTTGCGAATCTACAAATCACTATCTGTATTAATGTGAATTGAAGTTAAGCATTGTAGCTGTAGTATAAGGGGTTTTTATCAAGAATGGATTGTATTTGGTTTGAGAAACAGTCTGGAGGCAGAATTAAAGGGAAGCAGATCTTGGGAAGCACGTTGAAAGCCACACAAAATTTATAATTGGCTACATAATTTATTTGCATTTGAGTTGGTGCTGCTATTCGGTATTAATATAATATGGCACATACCGGATTTTTGTATTTGAAAATTAATAAAAATTATTTAACATTTTTTAAAAATGTGCTGATAATTATTTTTCAAACAAATTTATGCAATTTAGAAACCTTTTGATTTAAAACAAAACAAAGTGTTTACAACAATATAAAAAAAATAAAAACAATATATGTGTACACACACAAACACACACACCAGCCCTCATCATAATATCTCAGGACGGTTCACAGCAATCCAATATAAGCAATCCGAAAGAATTAAAATCAACTATAGCTAAAAAGAGATAAAACACATGTAACTTCTGCACGCCTGGGCAGGCTTGCCTAAACAAGATTGTTTTAAACAGGCACCAGAAAGAGCACAGTGAAGGTACCTGCCTGGTGTCAAGTGGCAGGGAGTTCCAAAGTGCAGCCGCTGCCCCACTAAAATATCAGTTTCCTTCAAGTGTGAAACAAGTATTCCGTGGCAAATGTAAAGAGTGCCAGTTCTGCAGATCAAATTGATTGAGTGGGCACCTGGAGTAAGGAGATGGCACAAGTAAAGTGGTTCTGAACTGTTCAGGGTTTTATATGCTAGATAGATCATATACTGCAGTATATATGCTTATATACCCTCATCAGTATTGGCATACCGCAGGTAATCCATACTGGCTTCCAAGTGCAGAAAACACTTCACAAGGTCCCAAATTAGAACTACATCTTAAGTCTGCTTTAAGCACTCACTACAGCAAAGGCTGTATGTTCCTGGACTCATGTAAACTAGAACAACGGTAATAGGCAGCAAGGCCAAAAACCTACCTTCATTTTAGTGGTAGAGTCTAAACTAGGATCTGCACTATCTAGCAGAAAGACCTTGGGGCAATAGTAGGAAGCTCAGTGACAATGTCAGGCAGGCTGCCACAGTAAGTAAGTAAGTAAGTAAGTAAATCGGGTCCTCCCTTAAAGAGGGCACGTATTGCGGTGAGACCTGTAAAACCGACACCCTGTGTTGTGGGTGGGTACGACTGGTCAGCCACAATACCTGATTGGTGGGTCCCTCGAAGCTGGATACAATCTGGCCAATGGGACGCAGTCCAAATGGTTCAAGGGACCCATCTATGCCCATGCACGTAACCCAGAGCTTCCTCTTTCGGCGCGTGCATTCGGAACACCCGCCCACCTCTCCCTACTTTTAGGGCTGTGCTCTTGACCTTGCTATGCTGTCGTGTGTCGTCTGTCATTAGGACAGGGTCCCGACAGGAATTGGCTGATTGGCTGTTGCCATTTGGGTTTCGCCTGCCGGGTAGCAAATCGTCACAACTTGTAAGGTTGCGGATAGGCTCTGGTTCAGGTGATAGGGATGGGAGAACGCTCTCACCATCCCTATGTGAAGGGTATTCCGTTAAAGAAATCCAGGGACTCGATGGTTTGGTCAACCCTGTGAGGGGGTTCTGCCTGTGCCTGAGTCCAGGGGGACATTTGGGTGGTGGAGTTAGCCCATTCCCGGCTTTCGGCTTATGCAGGTGTTCACCCTTGGCTGACCTATGCTGGAACCCTAGGTTAACGCTACCTGCATGGCAGAGAGCTAGTCGAACCAGAGCCTATGCAACCACTCACTTTCAGTAATCAGTAAAGTTGTGGCCTAAATTCTGCCAAAAACCAAAACCAAAATTTTGAGTCATGTGTGAAATATTAATTTTTTTTGGGGGGGGGAGGTTTCTGGGTCTGAACATGCAAATGAAAGGTACCGGTACTCCATTTACTCAAAACTAATGCACACTTTTTTTGGCCCAATTATGCTGCGAAAATTAGATTCGATGGCACATTTACATTCACCAGTAAATAGTTTTCTGGGGTTTCAAGGTTCTGAAAATTGAGGTGTGCATTACATTTGATGGCACGTTATACTCTGAGTAAACACGGTTAAATCCAATGTTCTCGACTACGAGAGAAAGAAAAGCAAGCACCTTAAGGACATTTAAAAGAAATCTAAGGCCACAGATGCAGTCAGAATACTGTGTGCAGGGATATTACAGACAACCTGGAAAAGGTAGATAAGGTCAATTAGGAGTGATCAGAGGATCGAAACTTCCTTTTAAAGCCTTCCTAGTTTAGAGGCCTCAAGGGCGGGGGGTGAAGAGGAGAGGGAAAATAAAAACCTTGTAAAATAATTAATCTCATTACTGGAACCCAATGTCATCCAATGACACTGGCAGGTAGTAGATTTCAGGGGGAAACCAAGGGAAGAATGATGCAATGCCACTTGCAATATTATGTGGAGCTGTTTAAATTAAATAACACTAAAAAATAAAATAAAGGCGGGGTCTAATAAAGGAGAGGGCCTGCCAGTGGAAAGCGGCAACATCAGAATAACCCTAATTTAGGATTAGCAGGTGCTTAAAATGACGTCATGGGAGTGAGGTGCTTCTACCTACACCCAACACTGAGCTTCCCAGGGATTAAATTCTTACACGAGATTTTTTTCCCCCAAGGGGAAATGAAAGAATAAATCGACAGCCAGTACCTAACATCTCTGTAGTAACTCCCTTAAAAATAAATAAACCTGGAAGCTTCAGATGCAACACAGCAACGGCCCACCCCCATTCCCTGGCTTCTACAGCTGTCGTAAGGCCTGACTACATTTATATATATTTATTCGTATTACGTTCCAAGTACAGATCAAAATAAGAAAAGCACTGTGGTGAAAATTGGGGCGGGGGGGAGGGAGGCACACATCTGATTCGGCAGCAGAATCTTAGCAACGGGCCTGTCGCGGCAAAGGTGGAGGCAATCGCATGAAAAGAAAAGAAAAAACCCAAAGACAAATTCTCTAACAGGAGGAAAGAGATCACAAGGGTTTCTTTTGTCCTTACCTTCCTCCTGACACGGTGCAGACAGGCGACAGGGATAAAATTTGGATTCTGGAGCCCTGAATCTGCACTTCCTCTTCCAAAGCAACTTCCTTCTGCCTATGTATTTATCCCTCTTTCTCCCTTTAGGTTCTGGAAAGCGAAGGCACACCTCTCCACCGCCGCCACCCCCCTCTGAGAAATCTTGCTCTCACGCTGCTAAGCTGGAATTCAGGGAGCTGCGAGCTATAATGATGACTCACAGGGAAGACAGCAAACCTTGTCTGTATGACAAGGGAGCTTTGAACACACACACACACACAACTCCACCTAGGCTGCTTCCACCACCGCTCTAAGGTACAGTACTGATTTTTCAAACAAATTCCCTTCCAGCTTCAGAAACGGAAGACAGGAAAGGGACCGAGGGGAAAGCAAAAGCGCTTGGCATTTGAAGAGCTCCTTTTGTGTGCTTAAAGTGCTTTATGTGTCAGGAGGCAGTGTGGTGTAGTGGTTGGAGCGCCGGACCAGGACTTGACTGGGTTCGAATCCTACTCTGGCGTGTCTCTCTCTCTCTCTCAGCCTAACTCGTCTCTCAGGGTTGCTGCAAGGATACAATTGGAAAGGGGTGGACCGTGTGCGCCACCCTCAAAACGTAATAAATAAAACAATTACCCCCGTCACAATCCTCACGGTGACTCTGAAAGGTAGAGAATTATTTCCCTCGCCTTGGGAAGGGGTGTGTGTTTTGTTTGTGACATCGAGAGAATAAGACCTGCCTAAATCCACTCAGCGAAATCAGAGGCAAGGCTGAAGCTATAGAACAAGTGCAGGGAACCTTTGGTCTTCCAGGTGGTGTTGAACTACAACTCCCATCGTCCATGGCCGCGCTTGCTGGGGCTTATGGGAGTTGTACTTCAGCAGCAGCTGGAGGACCAAGGGTTCCCTGCACCTAATATAGAACACAGAATCATCGAGTTCAGTGCTGACTACAGTAACTGGCGGTGGCCATCTTGAGTTTCAAACAGGAAACATTCCCATCCCTACTACCCGCAGATACCTGAGCCCTTCTATATCCAAGGCAGGTGCTCTACCACTGAGCTACGGCCTTTCCCTGGATGACTGCCGATAGCTCAGTCAGTAGAGCACGAGACTCTTAATCTCAGGGTTGCGGGTTCGAGCCCTGCATTGGGCAAAAGATTCCTGCATTGCAGAGGCTTCATTCACGTGGCCCCTTCCAACTTTATGATTCTGTGAGAAGCATCCTTGTGCTTCTCACAAGGGCTGGGGTCACCAGTGTCAGTGGCACGGGTTTAGCCCCTGCTCCAGTGGGAACTGAAAACTTCTTATTTTATTTTTATTTATTTATTGAATTTATATACAGGCTTACACCCGGAGGTCTCAGGGCGGTTCAGAGAACAAAATCAAAATATAAAACCAGGAAATACATAATCAAAATAAAACACAACAATGCAATAACCCCACTCCACCCCCAAAAATAAAGCCACATTTTAAAAGGGCATGGGATGCCAATCAAATCAACCAAAGGCCTGGTTTAAAAAGGAACGTTTTTGCCTGTCGCCTAAAGGTGTATAATGAAGGCACCAGGCAAGGTTTCCTGGGGAGAGCATTCCACAGACGGGGAGCCACTGCAGAGAAGGCCCCGTTCTTGTGTTTCCACAATCCGGACCTCTCGAGGAGGAGGCACACAAAGGAGGGCCTCAGAAGATGATCTCAGGGTCCGAGTAGGTTCATATGGAAAGAGGCGGTCCTTGGGGAATTGCGGTCCTGAGCTGCTTTAGGCTTTAAACCAGCACTTTGAATCGGGCCTGGAAACCAATTAACCAGATGTTTCAGGAATGGAGGGAAACATGAATGCTTACAACGGGTCTTCCTCCACACCAAGTTTTCTTCAGCTTACAAAGATAAGATGTATGTTCCCCATGCAACAGAAGAAGGCTGTTCTAGTGGGCATCTGAATGCAATGGTCCTTAAAGAGCCTGGTGGGATTTTTCTTCAAGTCACAATACTCCCAGAGTTTTCTATTATTAAGAGGCAACAGCTGTGTGCTGGAGGCAGAACCACAAAACACGGTGGGAGGAATTCAGCATAGTGCTAAGCAGGTGATTTCTTCAGCGTAAGCGTCTCTGCTTGCCTGATGGAATGATCTGCCCTCTCTGCCCCCCATGCACTGTCCCGGTGATTCTCCTGACACACACCCCAAACCTATTTTTTTTGGGGGGGTGCATTAGGGGAGAAGCCTCGTTGCACTAGCAGAAGACCTTGTGCAGCCTTCTGTTAGTGGGGCTTGTAAGCTGAATCTTGCTCAGTCCTTTCTGGAAACTCACAAAGCCTTGCACATTAGCAGCAGTAACAGAACCAGGCAGGAGGGAACAGAACCAAAAACGTGCTTCTTTTTGGATGCTAGGCAATGCTGCAGTAGAGTATTAGTCAAAACACAGAAAGCCACAGCAGAATGTGGGGTGAAAGAGAGAGAGAGAGAGAGAGAGAGAGAGAGAGAGAGAGAGAGAGAGAGAGTGTGTATCTGTGAAATCCAATTACCAGAGATGTCAGCTAACGCACATGGAAAGCTGCAACATTTAGCAATTAAGAAAAGGCTTTTATTCTCCCCACCCCCTCCCACCAGCTCACCGGCTCCCATGGTAACTATGGCATGAGCATACATCATAACAAAGAGGGAGAAAGCAGAATATGTGTGGCAATCCCAGGCTCCTTGAAGCGTTTGTGCAGCAGATGCTCCATCTGAGACAGGGTGAACTCTGCTGAACCAGTTTGTGCATGAAGACAGAAGCGGTTATGTTGAAATCCCAAAAATGGAGCCACACTTTTGCCTTTAGCTCTGGGGATTTCCTAGGAACACTACAAAGACATGCCTACTGCTAAATCTTCCTCTGATAGGCAAGAAGCCAAATTTAAATCCACAGGGAGGCTTCCAAAATGCAAAAACAAATCACAACATGCATCAAATCGGATAGACTCCCATGGCTATTGCAGGCCAAAGCTGGGGGTATTTCCGACATTCAATTGGCATCCCTTTGCAGGAGCATGAAACAAAGAATTCACTTTTCTGTTGAGGATCAAATTCCCTTATTATAGGGGGCTGCATGCTGTCAGTGGGAAGAGCTGTAGCTATTGGTGGGTGGGGCCAACTCCCTACCCTCTGGGTCTTTCTGTCAACTAGCCTGCCAGTTGAGGGGGGCAGATCAGTCTTGCCAGAAATATGAGCTGATCACTCACAGGTAACTTTTGAAATTAGGCCAAGAGCAGTGCTGCTGTTGTTTAGTCATTTAGTTGTGTCCGACTCTTTGTGACCCCATGGACCAGAGCACTCCAGGCACTCCTGTCTTCCACTGCCTCCCGCAGTTTGGTCAGACTCATGTTGGTAGCTTCGAGAACACTGTCCAACCATCTCGTCCTCTGTCGTCCCCTTCTTCTTGTGCCCTCCATCTTTCCCAACATCAGGGTCTTTTCCAGGGAGTCTTCTCTTCTCATGAGGTGGCCAAAGTATTGGAACCTCAGCTTCAGGATCTGTCCTTCCAGTGAGCACTCAGGGCTGATTTCCTTCAGAATGGATAAGTTTGATCTTCTTGCAGTCCATGGGACTCTCAAGAGTCTCCTCCAGCACCATAATTCAAAAGCATCAATTCTTTGGCGATCAGCCTTCTTTATGGTTCAGCTCTCATTTCCATACATCACTATTGGGAAAACCATAGCTTTTACTATATGGACCTTTGTTGGCGAGGTGATGTCTCTGCTTTTTAAGATGCTGTCTAGATTTGAGAGCGGTGCTAGAAACTCATATATATTTAAAGCTAGGCTCCAAATGGCTCCTTAAACCAAGGTTAAAGACACCAAGATGTTGCCATTTTGGGGCAAGACGGCTCCAAAGTCTTATTTTTCAAATGATGGACTGACTGATTAATTCTGAACATCTGGCTAGTTCAGATGACAACCACGAGCTAGGTAAGAACTTTGAGAACTTAAAGAAAAGATAGTTTATCCAGGGACAGTCCACATATATATTAGTCTATTTCTACCTCTTTTTCTTAAGGGTGACACAGACCAGTCATAATGTAAGAATATTCTTCACAATGTGAGCAAGGCAGGGGGGGGGTAAGTGGAGAAAAGCAACAACAATTAACTATAACCTTGTTCACTGCTCCTGCTCAGCCTGCACAGAAAAAAGCAATTTGGTTTCTGAAATTCATTCTGGTTGTGCAGAATTCCACAGGATGTATATGAAAACAGTCAAGATCCAATGATCCCCAGCCATGCACCTCCAGATGGTGCAGTCGTCATGCAGCATCCTAGCGCCCAGGCATCTCCACCTGGTTGCAAGTGGCCAATAGCCAGGTGCAAAACGCGCCTAGCGCCTGGCTAATTTCGAACACTGAGTGGCAGGTAGTTATTTCTTCATGGAATGCAATTTGAAAGTGGGACTACTGCTTATGGTGTGTGCACTCGTCCCAATTTTGCCTCTTTCAAGCAGATTTTGCAGAAGTGCAAAATTCAAACACTGCATTTCCAGCCACAAAGAAAAATACGAATATCTTCCAGAAAAGTCTGCAGCCTCTCACAGCTATTTTCATTTTTAAGCATCAACACTGAAATAGTTACACGTGTTTTCTGTGCAATGTCTGATTTACTATATAATGTTGGGCTTGGCCCTCTAGTCACCCATGAGCACTTTAAAAAACAAAACACAAAAACAAAACACACCTAGCAATCAGAATTTGTGTCACCAAAACGTCAACTCTGTGCACTGAACTTTAGTTTCAGTGCAAATACATCTCACTGGCTGTGTTAAGAGTTCAAATCCCTAAGTATCAATGCATGCACGCAGGGTTAAAAGGATTAGATTATTTCTGTGGCATGTATTATTGGTCTAAGCAGTCCAATTCACAAGTGAGTTATGCTGATGTAGCCTGACTTTAAACCTATTTAGTCTCATTGATTCTAAAATCGATTTGACTCTGCTACGAATAATCCAGTGGGTATTTATTCCTTGCTCTTGCATAAACAGCATCCCACTATCAGAATCTGTGCTTAGTCATTTACAAAACGTGTGTGTGTGTGTGTGTGTGTGTGTGTGTGTGTGTGTATTTCAGTCTGAGGATTTGATGTTTCTACTCCTTACTGCGGTAAAAAGAAGAATTGCATAAGAACTGCAGTCTCTGTCTTGACAAGTCAAGCATCCAAACATCTTCCCCATGGAATATATTTTGAATGTCGCATACAAAAAGGAAAATCTTAAAGTGGCCTGTTTCCTTGCAATCGAAATTGCCTCAATTAAAAATCTACCCTGGGTGTCTTTGCATTCCGAACCAGGACACTGGATAGGTCAGAAGGTTTAGTGATGAAATACCCAAGAAAGTGCAAGTGCTGGTAGAATTAAAAAGGTGGACGCTCTGGAGCTGTGCATCTAAGTAGGCCAGAGCGCATCTGGCACCACAGAAAAAGCAGGAGAAGGTAGTGTGGTCACCCCTCCAGGTGATGAAGGTTTCCATCAGCCCCAGCCAGACATGGCCAGTATCACAGGGAAGAGGGAATGGAGGAAGAGGATCCCGACAAGGTATGGATCTGGGACTGGGACACACCGGGGCAAGCAGGGAGTGGGAAAGGAAGTACTCACAGGGTGATGAAGGTCAATGCACAGGAACCGGAACAGCAGGACCCATCACCAGAACCAGAGGGTCCCTGTCTCCCCAAACACAATGGGCTCTGAGGAATAGGGAGCAGAAGCAGGAGTGCACCAGGGGGCTGAGGCAGGAGGAAAGGGCCCACAACCCAGATTTCTAGCTGGCCAGGTGGGGCTCGCTAGCTCTGAGAGAAGGTGTATGATTCCTCAGCTACAGTAGGCTCAGAACAGGTGAGGGTCACAGGCCTCATCAAGCCCAGATGCTGCAATCAGCGTGCAAAAGGGAAGCCAAGCTGAGGGGCTGGGTCTGCTGAACTGCCCATGTTGATGAATCCTTGGCTCCAACCACTACACCGCACTGCCTATGGGACCATGCTTTGGGTTTGACTCTGGATACCAGTGCTAAGTGATATATGCACCCACTGCCTATTAACCACTAAACGAGCTTTAAGGTCTTATTACTTGCATACAAAGCCCTAAACAACTCTGGACCAGGGTAGGACCCCTTCCCATTTACTGCCCAGAAATGTTTTGTATGTTAAACTGCCCTGTGATCTTCAGGATGAAGGGCAGTATAGCAATTTAGAAATTGAACCTAGTTAGTTTTGCCATGGCCTGACGACTATTCAGGTTGATGGCAACACAGAGATGGACATTTCCACCAGTTGCACTGCTGTTGTGCAATGCCCTCCCTGCTGAAATATAAGTTGCCCCATCAGTACTGGCGTTCTGCCATCTCTGGAAGACACACCTGTTTAGACAATTGTTCCCTGATCTCCTGGCTTCAACCTTCTGTTTAAATTGTTCTTTTAGCTGTTTTTAACCATTGGAGCTACATTTTAACGAGCTTGTTTATTATACGTTTTAATTGCAGATGTTTTGATGAAATCATTTTGCTAGGTATTTTAATTACGTGTAGCTATATTTTTATAATTGCTTAATACTTGTTAATTTGATGTTGGCTTTCACTTGTGTGTGAAGCACCTTCGCGTTTCTTCTCGAAATGTAAGGCAGGTATATAAATTATTACAATACTCATTTTCCCCCAACTTAAACAGACTCTTCTGTGTTAGCCTGATCATAGAAAGGTGGATCATAGAATTGGAAGGGACCCTGCAGATCATGTAGTCCAACTCTCTGTGATGAAAGAATATGCAGCTGTTCTATATAGGAATTGAACCTGCAACTTTTGGCGTTTTCAGCACCACACTCTAAGCAACTGAGCTATCCTAGTGCCCATGAATTTCATAATACAGGTCTGCTTTTGAAAGCAGCACTGAAGAAGAAAAAAGTTGTGGTCCACCAATTCCTCCAGAGAATTGTCAAGCTGTCCAGAAAAAAGAAGAAAAAAACCTTTGAGAACCACTTACTTAATACTTGACTTTCAGAAGACATCTGAAGACAGTCCTGTATAGAGGAGTTTTTAGTGTTTTCTATTTTATTGTTTTTAATATTTTGTTGGGAGCCTCCCATAGTGGCTGGTGCAACCAAGTCAGATGGATGGCATATAAATAATAATTTTTTGTTGTTGTTGTTAAGCACATATCATACATAATGCAGCATTACTATGGCTCAGCTTTCTCTGCTACATTGGCAATGCTGAGCAGAATGTCAAATCACACACCTGCAACCAATATCATGTTAATGGCAGGGAGGAGATGTGTTTGCAAGGGGGTGGGAGGGTGTCATAATGCATTTAAGGCAGGCATAGCCAAACTTGCTCTCCACATGTTTTTGGACTACAACTCCCATCGTCCCTCGCTAACAGGACCAGTGGTCAGGGATGATGGGAACTGTAGTCCCAAAACATCTGGAGGGCCAAGTTTGGCCATGCCTGATTAAGGCAACCTGTAATTTGGCTTTGTGGTTTAGCTCTAAGAGATTGTTACATCTGAAGACTCAAATGAGCTGGTCAAAATATTACCTAACAGCATTACACCCTTAAAGCAACATGCAGCAATCTTTATGGCCCTATGACTTGTTTTCAATGTTGTGCTTGCCATTTCATCTGTTGATATCACACAGGGAGCTGAGCCATGTGACACAAGAGGCACATTACAGCACCACAAGAGAAAATCAGAAGCAGGGCAGTAAGGAAGGGACAGGCCTGCAATCTGAACATCATGAAACTGGTTTCAGATAGCGAGTAGTAAACACAAGGAAATGTGATAAATTTGTTGAAATGGACCTGAGGATTATTCCAAAGGGTAAGAACATCACTATCCAATTGCTCGGCTCAGGAGGCGAAGGAAAACCCCCAATTACTGCTAATTGTGGTACTAGTTACATGATGTTTCAGAGTCAAGGAAACTTTGCACAGGTTTGCAATTGCATGCACAATAAACTTGTCGCTAAACCTGAACCCTCTCCAAAGTACAGTTGTACCTTGGATGATGAACGCCTAGCGAGTCGAACGTTTTGGCTCTTGAACACCGCAAACCCGGAAGTGAGTGTTCCGGTTTGCAAACATTCTTTGGAACTCGAACGTCTGACGCAGCTTCCGATTGACTGCAGGAGCTTCCTTTTGGTGCCTGCTCAAAACTTTTTTTGTTTTGGTAGGCTTACCAAACATGTGGAGTTGAGGTGTATTTTTGATCTGCAATTTTGGCTTAGAATATATATTTCTAGCTGTTGGTTTTCTTCATTTTGCTTTTTATAACTTGTTTGTTTTTATTGGCAAGTTTCATGTGGTGTTGTTGTTTTTTACATCTTTGTAATCTGCTTAGAGGTTTTATTTACAGTTAACCAAATCTGTACAGTGGTGCCTTCGTTCTTGAACAGCTTGGCTCCTAAGCGCCACAAACCCAGAAGTAAGTGTTCCGGTTTGCAAAAGTTTTTCAGAAGCTGCTGCAGCCAACCAGAAGCTGCACGTTGGTTTCTGAATGGTCTTGTGAGTTGAATGGATTCCTGGAATGGATTAAGTTCGAGAACCAAAGTACCACTGTGTATCACTTAACTAGTTCCATGACTTGCTCCATA
Organism: Podarcis melisellensis; assembly: GCF_964234715.1. Lineage (NCBI taxonomy): Eukaryota > Metazoa > Chordata > Lepidosauria > Squamata > Lacertidae > Podarcis > Podarcis melisellensis. The sequence goes on from NC_138543.1 coordinate 48,766,038, forward strand.
GCTTAGTTGTGGAGCGTGAGACTCTTGATCTCAGAGTCATGGGTTGAAGGCCCACGTTGGGTAAAAGATTCCTGCATTGCAGGGGGTTGGACTAGATGACCCTTGTGTCCCCTTCCAACTCTATGATTTTTTGAAATGCCACATGCCCTAGTCCCATTTCTGTGATGGAACAATGGGCACAGGCCCTTCATATCCACCAAACAGGAGGGACGATCTAAAGGTAGAGCTCATGCTTTGCTTGCAAAGAGACCCACATTCAGTCTCTGTCATCTCCAGTTAAAAGGATCTCAGGCAGCAGGTGATGGGAACGTCCTCTGCTTAAGATCCTAGACAGCCTCCACTGGTCAGAACAGAGCAGATCAGACAATATAGACCAGTACGTACTGTGACCTAGTAGAAAGGCAGCTTCCTGTGTACCGAAAGAGACACATGTTGTCACAGTCCGGTTCACGGGCGATCGAAGTCCTGGCTGGGGACGTCGGGAGCGGGGGCAAGATGGCGGGGTGGGAGCAGGAATGGGAGTCCAGAAGCCAGGAGTCAGGAAGCCAAGCGTCCGAGGGTCAGGAAGCAAGGAGTCACGAAGTCAAGGGATCAAGGAGCCAAACTCAACAAGCCAGGGAACGTGTTGCTGTGGCAAAGAGCTGAAGGGAAATGCTGACCTTATATCCCTTCCTTGCTCTTGCCACCAGGTGCTGTGAGTTACCAATCAGCCTCACCTGTGTGGCCATGCCTTGCCTCTTCAGAACAAACTTAGGAAGGCCCCAGTCCTGCAAAGTCCTACTGGTCACAGGGTCTGGCTCCTGCACGCACACCTGATACTTGTTGTGGGAACTCCACACGGAGGACCATGTACATAAGAGCTGATTCGTGCAACAGTTTTCCCACAAAAAGCGGGGAGCGTGGCGGTCATGTGACCTGGGTCCTCCCCATATGCACCTCCACATAATGTCAACGCATTCTACCAGCAAGCAAAAGTTTCCTGTTATTTGCACTGTTAATTCACAAAAATTGTAGACCTTCAAATGCAGCTGGGGAGAGCTGCCAAAGGAGGTTTAAAAATGTCTGGATTAACTCACAAACAAGGGATGGGGAAGGAATTCAGATCGGTTCACATTGCGAGCCTACCAAATTAACACTTCGCAGAATATGAAAACCAAAATGCAGCCGTCTTCCCACATGGGAACTTTTCCGAATGGTGCAGTGCAGTTTTCCAGACAATTAATGTGTATAAAAATTCACATATATTCGATAAGCTTCCACTAAGGAAATAACTTGCAAAAATGTGTCTGTTACGCACATCTCTATATTAGAATTGATGCAGATTATTTTTTGTGAGTATCTTTTTTTAAAATGCAAACTGATATGAAAATGTGAATAAATGAATCTAAGACTAAGGCATTAAGAAACTAAAATGTACAGGATCTGCCATCCCTACTCACAACGTATTAATAATTTGGCTGTGTTATACTGGTTTATTTTATGTAGTTATACAAAACAATGTTCCCAGCAAACATATCTTCCAGTTTCCCTATCATCCTAGCAAACAACTGTATTTGCAACCAAGCTCCTTTTTGTGAAAATAGGCAAGAAAGCAAATGTGTTGGTGTTGTTTTTTAAAGACGAGGGGACCGGAGTTTATTAACTAGATTCGATCCATATGCAGTAAAAAGGACAGCTCTCTTTTTCAGACATGTTTAATTACAGTGAATGGAAAACCGAGTCCATAGTGGCTTGATTCAGGCACACACAGCCGGCGTTCTTACATGTTTAACTTGGGAGTAAAACTCCACTGAATTCAACGGGGCTTACTTCAAAGTAGACACACATAGGATTCCCTATAAACAATGGTTAATAGGTTTAAGTGCAATGTCTAGAAGGACAAACCATGTTTGAAATTGGCTAGTAAATCAGAAATCACTGCCTGAAACTATGGATTCATAATATGTACCCGAACTGACAAATCACAGTTACATACGTTGACGTACCATTGAAGGTCCCTGAATCTAGATATGAGAGTGCTAAGTATACGACCATCTCTAAACCACTTGTTTGCCTGTACTGTATACAGAGTTCAAACCATGGTTAGGATTCTCAATCGGATTCAAAAGAAAGCGGGGGTTGGCATGATATCTGAATTCAGTCAGTGACTTTGGAAGACCAGAGATAACCTTAGGAGTTTCTGATTGAGCTGCAATTCCACTTTGAAAAGTTCAGCATAAAACAATGTATTTGCAAGTTCTCAGCCCCCTTCAAGAATGGCAAAGGGATAGCAACATTTTACAAGCATGCAAGGAGTGGGAAAATTCTAAACAATGCCCTATGAAAGGGATTTGAAAAACAGTTGCATTATCAAAAGTTCACCCCATCCACAAGGATATACTGATCTGTGAAAATGGGCTGGTGGCTTAGTCAGCAGCGCATTTAAAAACGAAAATTGTAATTTTTTTTAAAAAAATAAAAATTGTCCAGTAGCACCTTAGAGACCAACTAAGTTTGTTCTGGGTATAAGTTTTCGTGTGCATGCACACTTCTTCACATGACCTGGAAAAACTGTCTGTGGACAAACGTCGGCTCCCTCGGCCAGTAAAGCGAGATGAGCGCCACAACCCTAGAGTCGTTCGTGACCTGACTTAACTGTCAGGGGTCGTTTGCCTTTTTAAGGTGCTACTGGACAGTTTTTAAATTTTATTTATTTATTTCGTCTGCGTCAGACCAACAGGGCTACCTACCTACCTGAATCTAAAAATTATAAAGTCCATTTTAATCAGCAGATATACACACACATACACAAGACTGAATCCAATTTGGGCTTACTGAGAGTAGACCCACTGGAATTAAGGGACATGACTAAATTAACTACATTATCTCTTAGTTGGGTACAATTCATAAAACAGCAATGAAACTGGGCTTATGCAGCAACGTAAGTTTACTGAAGTAGAAAAGAAATGAATTTCATATGAAATGCTGTACGCTGAACGACTTCTAGACTACAATTGCTGTAGAACCTCTGCCTAAGCAGTGCTACCCATTACTATTCATTCCTTTATGTTCATGGGTCTATTTCAGTGTTTTTCAACCTTTTTTGGGCAAAGGCACACTTATTTCATGAAAAAAAATCACGAGGCACATCACCATTAGAAAATGTTAAAAAAATTAACTCTGTGCCTATAGTGACTATATATAAAGTAATTCTCTTGAATAGGAATCAAATAAACACAAAGAAAGTATTTTATAATTACTTTATTATGAAATAGTAAGTAAACAGAAATGAAAAATTATAAAATACTTTATTTTTAAATCTTTCGAATTTTTCAATTTTTCCCACGGCACACCAGGCAACATCTCGCGGCACACTAGTGTGCCGTGGAACAGGGGTTGAAAAACACTGGTCTATTTCACTGGTCTTGCTGAGAAAATGAGAAGGGCTCTTAGAAAATTATACTTACCGGCCCCACAGTCAAATGCTTAAAGTGGCAGGCTGGACTCCAAAGGCGCTGGCGAGCAAATACCTAAACCACGACTGCTGGATGCATTTTCAAAGTTGCACCAAGATGACGGCAGAGAAGAACAGCAAACTGCACGTATAAGCTATAAATTCACCGCTGCCGGACTCTGCGGGAAAGGAATCCTCTTGTAAACCCTGACCCTCCCATATCTTAAACATCCATCTGTGTTTTGTCATGGGAGGGAGGAGATCTACCCCTTTTTGTTGACTTCAGGGTGAATTATTTGCATGTGTGACCTATAAAGTATTCCAACTGGGCTGGAGACATAAGGAGGCAAGAGAAACCCAGCCTTTCTCCTGCACAGCCCCATTGCAGAATGGCACAATTGCGGAAACTACATACCTGAAATGTGCTTAAGTTCTTAAGTTCTCCGTGAGATGTTTCCTATGTAGATGTTAAGCTGCTCTCTCTGAAATTGGGTCTGCAGCGTTTACAGCACCATCCTGTGCCCATCTACCCGAACCCAAGTTCTACCAAGCTCAATGGGACTTAACTCTCAAGGAGGCATATTTAAGATTTCAACCTCAGTAGCTGAACCAGATTAATCTATTCCAAGGGTTGCCAGTGTGGACTTCATAGGCACCACTGGTGGCCTTGAGGTCTTCCCCTAGAACCCAGGAAGTCTCCCAAGTTCTCCCAATCACTGCTCTCTTGGCCATGAGTGTGGCCATCCTCTACTCCCTTGAAAAGTACAGAGAGATGGAGGAAATTCCTCTTTCAGCTCTGTGTGATTAATTATACTGTATCACTCTTTTATCCAGTTTCCTTGGAAAAGCAAGTTTATGTGCGCTCTCTCTCTCTCTGCTGATTTAGGGAAGAGAATAATTCCAAATAAACCCATACAGTTGATGACAACTGCTCTACTCAAAACACATTGACTAAAATAGATGCAACAGTGCATATTTTATTATTTTTATTTTCAATACAGGTAAAACTTACATAAAACTGCAAGTAGGAAGGAAGCAACGTATTGAAACACACATTTCCTACTAAGAGAGAGAGAGAGAGAGATGCAGAGATGCATTGAAGACAGGCAAAACTCGGCCCTCCAGATGTTTTGGGACTACAACTCCCATCATCCCTAGCTAACAGGACCAGTGGTCAGGAATGATGGGAATTGTAGTCTCAAAACATCGGGAGGGCCGAGTTTGCCTATGCCTGGGCTATATGAAAGGTCAATGAATCTGGCCTTAATTCTGATGTCAAGGGCGGAAAAGTGCAGCGCCCAGTTTTGCAACCTTTCCTCAGACCACCACCTTAAGAACCTCCCATCAGATGTCAAGGAAATAAATAACTATCTGACTTTTAGAAGACATCTGAAGGCAGCCCTGTCTAGGAAAGTTTCTAATTACTGACGTTTTAATGTATTTTTAATCTTTTGTTGGAAGCCACCCAGAGTGGCTGGGGAAACCCAGCCAGATGGGCGGGGTAGAAATAATAAGTCCCCAAGACGGAGGGCAAGGGCGGCACACATTGCACACAAGGCGGAGGAGGCTGAGCGCTCTCTGGAGGAGCCGGCCACTGGACCCGATTCACATGTCACACACATGACACAATGCCCAGAGCGCCACCTGGAGATGAAAGGGGCCTGGCCCCCTTGAAACAAATACAGTGGTACCTCTGGTTGCGAACAGGATCCGTTCCGGAGCCCCATTCGCAACCTAAAAGGAGCGCAACCCGCATCAGCGCATGCGGGTCGTGATTTGCCTCTTCTGCGCATGTGTGTGACGTCATTTTGCGTGTCTGCATATGCGCGAGTGGCGAAACCCAGAAGTAACCCTTTCCTTTACTTGCGGGACGCAACCTGAAAACGCGCAAATGTAACATGAGGTATGACTGTATTGAGTTGTCATGCCTGTTTTCTAGGGAACTCTTGAAATGGCTGCTGTGTGAAGGGAACATCACAATTCTCAGCACCCTGAATGAATTTCAGTTCCCGGGATTGTTTCTTGGCGCAGGGAGCCGTCGCTGTTTAAAATGGTATGACGCCGCTTTAAATGTTTAGTGCAGATGGGGCCTAGCTGGGCTTATCTTACAGCAATCCAAAGAGAGGCTGCAGGGACATGGAGCAGTGGGAGGTGAGAGACTTTTTCACAGTGTTGGCTTCAGCAAGGGAGCCCTGATTGGGTTCCTCTCCTGTGAATTATTGGGATTTTCTGGCCGGCCGGCCCAGGTTCAGCTAGCTACTGCCAATGGAATCGAAACAGGCCTAGCTAACCTTGGATAACACCCCTTAGCCTGGCGGTTTAGTCAAACAGGGCTGCAGGGAAACCTGTTATGAACCTCCTGCTAATTTAGCATTGCTCCTACACATATTTCGTGAATACGGAACTTGCTCTCATCCTCAGAGCTTTCAGTGCCCTGCCTCCATCCATCCAACAGCAGACAAGAAATACCAGAATTTTATGTGAGAAACACTACAGCCGAATAGAAAACTGAGCAGCTGCCTTGGTGTTCAGACCTGCCTGGTATTGACCCAAGTCCACATAAAATGGTATTACTCATGGCTTAATGTTAACACAGAGATGACGCAGCAGCAAACTTGCAAAACAAAAAGCAAGAATTTTTAAGCGTTCGCATAGTTTCACGATTGCTTCCAATAACTTTGGGTGTATTTCAGATGCAAAATACGATCACAAACACCTACAAAGCCCATTCTGAGTCATTGTCTCTGGTCACAATGGAATCACCTGAGTTTTAAAAAAGAAATCTAAGGCGCTTGGCCAAAGTAGCTCAGATTCCATACAAAGAAGAGTCAAATCAAAGTGAGGCCTTTTGAATTACATTTTGCAATTAAAGCACACTTGTACTCATTTCTATACTAGCAACAAAAGGCCACTGTGAAAACAGAACGCTGGACCTGATGGGCCATTGGTGTGGTCCAGCAGGCCATCTCTTTTTTCTCTTTTTGTTTATTTTTTTTATTTTCAGAAACATATGCTAATCAATCAAAAATACAAAATAATGCAAAATAATAACCATTAAAAGAAAACAAATAATACACCCATGTGACTTCCCTCCCCCAATACTCACCATCCCTTAATCTTTAAGTTCTTGTTAACATTGCGTCTTTTATATCTCATCCTTAATGTTCTTAGAATATTAATTTTTTTCTAATTGTACTTTACAAACCTAATCTATACATATCAACATGTTATCCTTAGAGCAGTGTTTTTTCATATAATCCTCAAAGCCTTGCCACTCTGACCTTAGTATCTGATTTGTCTGGTGTCTTATGGCTGCTGTTAACTTCGCCATTCCTATAAATTCACATAATTTACATATCCAATCCTCTTTTGTGGGTATAATGTTTCCTTCCCAGTTCTTTGCAAGTAATAGTCTGGCTGCGGCTGTAGCATATAAGAATAATCTTTCCTTATCTTGTGGGATATCCTTTCCTAAGATGCCCAATAGGTACACCTCTGTTTTTTTTCCTTATAGAAATGTTAAACATCTTTTTTAAATCCTCGTGGATACATCCCCAGAATTCTTTAACCTTTTCACAGCTCCACCATACATGGATCATAGTCCCCTCCACCTCCTTACATTTCCAACACAGATTGGATTCTAACTTATATATATTGGCGAGTTTCGAAGGTGTCATAAACCACCTATAGAACATTTTCATTAGGTCTTCTTTGATGAAATAGCAGGCGCTAAATCTTATATCAATCTTTAAGCAGGCCATTTCTTATGTTTTTAATCAGAGCACTGAAAATCTTACCCAATCCACTGAAAATCTTGCTCAGGTCCCCTCTGGAGCAGACAGCACAGCAGCCCTCAAGATACTGCAGATACCAAGCCCCACACTGGTGCAGAACAGAACATATGTTGTTGACAGAGAAGCACTGCTTCAGGGTGAAGAAGTTGGGAGTCCTGTACAGATCCGACAAGGTTGTACTACATAGGAGCCCGGACTCAAATCATTTGGTTTAAACTTCCGCATGGGTCAGGGAGTCCGTATCTCTTGCGCACGAACAAATCACCTCCAAGGACACAGGGGCAAGGAGAAGGGAAGTAAAACAAGGGCTCTTGATTCGGGCTGTTTTAATAACCCTCCATAAAACATAGTAAACAGTCATTTTGTTCTCGCTCTCCATGCAAGCAGCGTTGTGCGTCAACTGAAATGTGCTCGAATGTTTAGCCTGGAGAAGAGGAGGTTAAGGGGTGATATGATAGCCATGTTCAAATATATAAAAGGATGTCACATAGAGGAGGGAGGAAGGTTGTCTTCTGCTGCTCCAGAGAAGCGGACACGGAGCAATGGATCCAAACTACAAGAAAGAAGATTCCACCTAAACATTAGGAAGAACTTCCTGACAGTAAGAGCTGTTCGACAGTGGAATTTGCTGCCAAGGAGTGTGGTGGAGTCTCCTTCTTTGGAGGTCTTTAAGCAGAGGCTTGACAACCATATGTCAGGAGTGCTCTGATGGTGTTTCCTGCTTGGCAGGGGGTTGGACTCGATGGCCCTTGTGGTCTCTTCCAACTCTATGATTCTATGAATAGTAACTGCTTGAAAAATGAATGATCAAGTGAAAGAGGGCATCAAGGACAACGTTTGGAAGAACAAGACAGAGAGAACCTTTCTTCGATGATGTTAAGAAGTGCACAACAATCTGGCACAATCGGGTTGGCTGGCCAGCTCATATTGCCTCCTCGCAGAAGCTGAGAAATGCCCTTGGTGTACAAAAATCACTGAAGGAAAGTGGGAGGCCAAACCCCATAGCACCTAGCAGGTTTATTGTGGCATGAGCTTCCACTGGCCAAAATAGATCAGTGCTGCAGTGTGGGACCGGTCTGCCCTTGAGCTTCTTCAATGATGAAAGAGAAAAGATGTTATCAGGTGTGGAGCACCAGTGAAAGATTCACCAGAAGTTCAGGACAACCACCAAAGGCTTTAAAACAAGACTCTCCCACCCTCCTCCCCATTTCTATGCAAGCTGCTTAATTTTTAACAGGCAAGTAGGGAACCTCAGGCTTATACTAGAATCCCACTTCCTGTGATGGAAAGAATGCATTCTAAAGCACCAACCCCTCTTCACTCAGGAGGAAACACTATTAAATTTAGTGGGACTTAATTCCATGTAAGGGACGCGGGTGGCACTGTGGTTTAAACCACAGAGCCTAGGACTTGCAGATCAGAAGGTCAGCAGTTTGAATCCCCGCAATGGGGTGAGCTCCCGTTGCTCGGTCCCTGCTCCTGCCAACCTAGCAGTTCGAAAGCACGTCAAAGTGCAAGTAGATCAATAGGTACCACTCCAGCGGGAAGGTAAACAGTGTTTCTGTGCACTGCTCTGGTTCACCAGAAGCGGCTTAGTCATGCTGGCCACATGACCCGGAAGCTGTATGCCGGCTCCCTCGGCCAATAAAGCGAGATGAGCGCCACACAACCCCAGAGTCGGCCACGACTGGACCTAATGGTCAGGGGTCCCTTTACCTTTAATTCTACGTAAACATGCCTGGGAGCAGGATGCACTTGGTCAGGTGAGAAGGGAAAGACACACTTTCCTACTAAATTGGCCTTATTCTGGTAAACAGTATTGTTCTGCAGACAATCACTCTAGAGACATTCCATGGAAGGTATCTGTTAAAAGGATTTGCGCCGACGTCACTCAAGGCACCTGCCTGAACATTTCGATCCACTGGCACACATTCTGATGAACCAACACCTTCAAGCTTTGCAAGCATCTCCATCCTTTAGTGGGTAAAATGACACCTCAAATGTAACAAGTCAACTCAGATTTCAGGAGAGGGACAGAGGCCTAACCTCCCTCTCACATTACTTGTTGTTTTGTCTATTGGTGTTTTTTACATATGTTAAAAGGGCGTTGGGGTTGCCCTGCTAAACCTCTCCAGTGTCACCCTCTGAACTTCCTAGTCGGTTTGCTCTTTCTTTTTATTCCAGTCATGGAAGGTTAAAATGTGGAGCTCTAATGAGGTGCATCAAGCTTTGATGCTACTGCCAAAGCTCACCCAGTTCCATAAGGCCAGCAGCAGTTATGAACTTGTAAAGTGTGTTCCTTAGTTTTAAGAACAAACCTTGCTCCCGCTTAAAACCTTGTGATCCTTTAATGAGCAGCTGGTAGACTTGAAAGCATTGCCGCACAACTCAATCCGCTTTGTCACCATTAATATTTATTGATGGTAATAGGTATTTACTATCTTCCCGCCAGAAAAAGGGCACAAGCTATTTTAAAAGCACAAGGTTTTTATACAAAGAGAGATTTGAGAAGCAGAGAAGGCTTATCCTGGAGAAGAGATAATCATAAGAGGGAATATGATAGCCCACATCAACTGAAGGGCAGTCATATAGATCAGTGGTTCCCAATTGATGGTCTGGGGGGACGGGACTCGCCTATGGGTCAGCGGCACCATTCACATAACAAAAACTACCATAGACATACCAAAAGTTTCAAAAGTAGGGGATCCATACAACTTAGCTGATGGGGAACCAAAGCAGTCTTTGCCAATGTGGTGCCCTCCAGATGATTTGGACTACAACTCCCATCATTCCTGACCGTTGTCCATGTTGGCTGGGTCTGATGGGAGTCGTAGTCCGAGACATCTGCAGGACATCTGCAGAGGGCAGGATCCAAATCAATGGATCCAAGTTATAAGAAAGGGGATTTCGACTAAACATTAGGAAGGCATGCCTGGTGCTATAAAGATCGGAGGCACAGACGGCTTTGGAAGGTGGTGGACTCACTCCTTCGTTAGACTGAAACATGAAAACTAAATTCAGGTTGCATATTCCAGACTGACAGCAATAAAGCCGACGGGATTTTAAAAGCTCAGCAGGGATACAAGATGCGTGACGAAAGCCAAATCTGCCAAAAAGTCCTGCAGACAGCAAAGGGAGAATTATTGTGAGACACTACTATATATACCTAATCACCTCTGAATAATGGTTTTGACCTGTAAAGCACCGGGCGGATGCGTTTAATCTGAAGAAACCATTTCCCAGCACTCTCTTCTCTCCATATTCCTTTGCTCACTGGCACTGCACTCTACTTTAAGAATACGAGAGCTACGCTGGATCAGGCCAAAGGCCCATCTAGTCCAGCATCCTGTTCTCACAGTGGCCCAAAAGATGCTGTGTTAGAAACTCAGATATATAAACCAGGCACCAAATGGCTCCTCAAACCAGGGTTACAGTCGCCAAAACGGAAGGTCCAGTTGCCGTTTTGGGGCCAGAGAGCTCGAAAGTTGTATTTTTCAATACAACTTTTTGGTTCCTGAAATTCATTCTGATTGTGCAGATGGATATAATTCTACGGGATGTGGCATTACCGTGTGAAAGCAACCAAGGTCCAAGGATCCCCAGGCATGCACCTCCAGGTGGTGGAGACATCATGCGCCCTCCTGGCGCCCAGACATCCCCACTTGGTCGCATGTGGTCGATTGCCAGGTGCAAAATGCGCCTGGCACCTGGCGAATTTCGAACGCTGATACAGAGACATACTGTATTCAGTATGGTCAGTAGAACATATAATAGCAGATAAATTCCTCCATGAATAGGTCCAGATCCCTTTAAAGCCGTCCAAAGTGCTGGCCACCACTATGTCTATAAGCAGTAAATTCCATAGTTTAACCATACCTCCTTTTGTCTCTCCTGAACCTTCCAACTTTCAGCTTGGATGTCCCAAGTTCTAATTTTATAAGAGTTACAAGGCACATCCTGTTCATACCTGATGCCTAATGGTGCTGTGGGTTAAGCCTAGGACTTGCCGATCAGAAGGTTGGTGGTTCGAATCCCCGCGACGGGGTGGGCTCCCGTTCCTCGGTCCCTGCTCCTGCCAACCTAGCATTTCAAAAGCACCTCAAAGTGCAAGTAGATAAATAGGTACCGCTCTGGCGGGAAGGTAAACGGTGTTTTCGTGCGCTGCTCTGGTTCGCCAGAAGCGGCTTAGTCATGCTGGCCACATGACCCGGAAGCTGTACGCCGGCTCCCTCAGCCAATAAAGCGAGATGAGCGCCGCAACCCCAGAGTCGGCCCCAACTGGACCTAATGGTCAGGGGTCCCTTTACCTTTATCGAGACCCAAAGTGGAAATCATTCTGGAGAAGGCATATTAAGGAATAGAGAGCTGCTGCTTCACGACTTGAAATTGCTGCAGTTTTAAATACCTAGCTATTTCGAAGGTCTGATTCATCACCATGCCTGATCATGTTCTCCAAACCCTCCTCCACACACACAAAACATCATATTGTGCGCCACAGATATCCAGACAATTTTATGTGTGTTTTTTTTAAGTGTTCGCAGTCACTTGGGTTGCCTAATTAATAGTGTTTTTGGTAATTATGCAAAATGGGAGCAATCTGCCATTAAAAGAGATTGCAGTGGGGTGAGAGAAAACATAACAGAAGAGGCAGCCTTTGGTTTTAGGGGAAGAAGATTTCAAACAAGGAACTTGTGGATCCAAAACTAGAAGCTCACCCAGGAAGCTTGCACAACAAGAGGATGTGATGAAACTTTTATCATTTTGGTAGGAAGATCAGCTTTTGCATTAAAAGGGCCCACTAAGGCAAGTTCCAGATTGTTTGATACATCTGTATTTATATAAATTCATTTATACAAATACTTGCTGCATTTATCCCCCACCGATCTGGCAAAGCGCTCAAGTCAGTTTAACATTTAAAATAATAGCTTGCAATCTAAGAAGCATGATGCAAACAGGAACAGCAGAGAGACCAAGGGGGAAATGCCTAGAGAGCAAGAAATAATTTGAGAGCAAATTTGCCACATGTACCGTATTTTTCACTCTATAAGACGCACCAGACCACAAGACGCACCTAGTTTTTGGAGGAGGAAAACAAGAAAAAAAATATTCTGAATCTCAGAAGCCAGGACAGCCAGAGGGATTGCTGCGCAGTGAAAGCAGCAATCCCTCTTGCTGTTCTGGCTTCTGGGATAGCTGTGCAGCCTGCATTCGCTCCATAAGACGCACACACATTTCCCCTTACTTTTTAGGAGGGAAAAAGTGAGTCTTATAGTGCAAAAAATACGGTACTTAGTCCCCTAAGTATTCTACCTATATCCTCATCAGCCACCAGGGGGAGCTTCCTGCGCCATGAATACAAGAGAGGGGGGCATTCTGTACTTGGCAAAGTCTGTAAACCTAACAGTACATGCAACTGCATTTTTTTTAAACAGAGTATATTATTCACCCATTTTTCAGTGGTTTTCTCATTTCATAATAATAATTTGTACCCTATCCATCTGACTGAGTTGCCCTAACCACTCTAGGCAGCTTCCAACAGAACACGCAAAAACACAAGAGAATATCACACACTAATGGACTGCCTTCAGGTGTCTACAGAAGGTTGTATAATTATTTATCTCTTTGACATCTGACGGGAGGGCGTTTCACAGGGCGGGCGCCACCACCAAGAAGGCCCTCTGCCTGGTTCCCTGCAACCTCACTTCTCGCAGAGGCCCTCGGAGCTGGACCTAGGTATCTGGGCTGAACGATGGGGACAAAGATCTGTTGGGGTGCTGTTATTGTATTGTTGTTGTCCATGGCTATGGGCAACCTTGGTCTTTAGAGCAGTGTAACACACACTGTATGAAAACATCATAGTTATTCCAACCAAAAGACACAAAAAACGAGGTCCTTCCATCATCAACACCACATTATTCAACACCAAATCGGCCTGACAAAGAATTAAAAGAGTTTGAAATGGCAATGATGTTGATTTTGAAATAGTTCACATATATTATTTTAGTATAATACTAACAACCCCATAAAAGTAATTCCATAACTACTGTCCTCATATTGCACATAGGGGAGTAGGCTTAATTACAGTGTCACCCTCAGCTATGGGTTTTGGTGACATGAACAACTCTATGCATCCCTCAACTTGTGCATTCTGCCTCCTCCCCTGCTCATAAAGAATCTGAACCTTTTGTTTCAGTTTTTGATAAACTACGGCTTAATTCAGACCCTAAACAGTTTTTAATCTTATTCATGCTTCATGAAACTCTCCAGATACATAAACCATGGTTTGAAGTTTAACTGCAGTTTGTTGGGTTTGCCTGACACTGCAAACTGTGGTTAATCCAAAACAGGAGCAAAAGCATTTGAAATACTCCTCAAAGCTGTGTCAGAGGAGGAAAGAGAGTGTGCGAGCCCGTGGGGAGACTAGGTTCACTCCTTTTATGATAAACCATGGTTTATTATGACATGCAAACACAGCTTCAGGATTTTTGAAAGTCACGTGAATCAAATGAGGTTTGAGCAAGAGCTTCCTTGTTCATAGCTTCTATACTTAGCTGCTACTTTATACAAGTTACTGTAGTTCATGAATCCTCCACTCCCCCCCCTCATTATTGTGATAATAAATATGCATATTACCCAAACCTCAATATAGGTGCCTTTTTTAAGAAATGAAAGGGAGTAGGATACAAATGATTGGCAAATTGGTTGGTTGTTTATTATTATTATTATTATTATTATTATTATTATTATTATTATTATTATTATTATTATTTTAGCACACACACAAAAACCCCATCATCATAACAGCACGGCATATAAATCCAAGCAAAATACGAACCAATCGAATTGCATTGAAGGGCATAAATTAAAGGAAGCAGATACAGGTTCTTTTCCCGGTTTACTAATAGTTTCTGTCTTTTTTGAAAAGTTAATGCTGCCAACACAAAAGAGGCAATTGCCTCAGTAATTTAGATTCTGCTGCCATAGGAGCAATAAAAAAAGAGGAATGTACATACCTGGCTCCAAAGATGTCCTTTTTGGCTAGATCTATTCCAGCTACAACCTTAACTCTAAGGATACGAGACTCCTCCTGTTAGAAAACGAAAATGAAAAGAGCAAGGTTTTAAAATAGGCTTGTTAAAGTTTGCAAATACAAATGCGAGCAGCATTTAAGTGGAATAAAATTAAATCTCCATTACAGCTCTTATAACCCAAAAGACACATGGGGGGGTGGTTTACAATTAGAAGGGAGTTCTTTAAAGCCCTAAACGGCAGAACCCCCATTGTTCTACCTGGACACTGAGGTCCAGCACCGAGGGCCTTCTGGCGGATCCCTCACTGAGAGAAGCCAAGTTACAGGGAACCAGGCAGAGGGCCTTCTCGGTAGTGGCACCTGCCCTGTGGAGCGCCCTCCCACCAGATGTCAAAGAGAACAAACAACTACCAGACTTTTAGAAGACATCTGAAGTCAGCCCTGTTTAGGGAAGCTTTTGATATTTGATGCATTACTGTATTTTAATATTTTGTTGGAAGCCACCCAGAGTGGCTGGGGAAGCCCAGCCAGATGGGCAGGGTATAAATATATTTATTATTATTATTAGTAGTAGTAGTTGTAGTATTATGGTAGGCGATCTATATGCTCCAAGATCTGCCTCTAGGGCCAGCTCACTCGTGCGGCAAGGTGAGGCGATGGCCTCAGGTGGCAGGATCCACTGGGACAACATATCCAGAAGTCGATCTTTCTTTCTCCCCTTGTTTCTGATGCAAATCTTCCCTAGCGGGTGGGGTGGGGTGTTGTCCTTTTGGTATCTGCCTCAAGTCTATTAAAATGCCTTGGGCTGGCCCTGTCTACCTCCATCAGGTCAAAAAAGCATCACTGATATCAGACACCAAACACTTTTTTTGTTTGCCGGCCATTTGCCCCTCAAGTGCTCAAGTCATAGGGAGATTTGCCCTCCACGGCAAAATATCTGCAATGTGGAAGAAACATTAAACTGTCGTGAAGCAGGGTTTTGGATATTGAGAAGAGATCTCATCACAGATTACCACAGGCTCCTCGCTGAATGGAGGAACAAGGGGATGTGTGCAGCAGGGGTGAAGAACCAGTAGAAGAAGAAGAGTAGGGATGGGGTTTCAAGTTACATTCTGCCCAATTAATCAGAAATCAATAAAACCAAATAACTTTAAATATAGTTTATATGACATCTATTTGCAACTCAGTTTACAAGCAACCTATCTGCATGATGGGACACAGGTGGCGCTGTGGGTTAAACGACAGAGCCTAGGACTTGCTGATCAGAAGGTCGGGGGTTCGAATCCCCACGACAGGGTGAGCTCCCATTGCTCGGTCCCTGCTCCTGCCCACCTAGCAGTTCGAAAGCACGTCAAAGTGCAAGTAGATAAATAGGTACAGCTCTGGCGGGAAGGTAAACGGCGTTTCCGTGCGCTGCTCTGGTTCGCCAGAAGCAGCTTAGTCATGCTGGCCACATGACCCGGAAGCTCTACACCGGCTCCCTCGAGATGAGCGTCGCAACCCCAGAGTCAGCCACGACTGGACCTAATGGTCAGGGGTCCCTTTACCTTTACCTATCTGCACGCAACTGCACATAGGTGTGGTGCCAGGAATCTGAAAACAGTGCGTCCTCCTTGCTTGCGAGGAGATGCTCCCCATACATTCCTCTTCAGGCTCCAGAAAGGGTCTCCTCACAAGCCACCAGGGTGCTTCCCATTTTACACAATTTCACGTATGCGCACAGGGGCCTGCACCACAAACATTTCAAAAGTAGGGGGGGTCCATCGCTTGGCTTTTGAAAAACAGGGGTTCCCACAGTCCTTTGCTAATTGGGAACCACTGGTTTAAACAATTGGGAATCAGAAACCATTGTGGATCTGTTGGAAATCACAGGAGAACTGGGTGGCTGCCATATTTCAAGGCAGATCATTGGTGCATTAGCCCAGTGTTGTGCGAACTATAACTTAACCTTAGCGAAGATGCCTGGCATTTTCTGCACACAAAGCAGATGGCTCCATCCACTGAGCTACACAGCCTTCACCCCAGTTACTCTTGAGATCTATCAATAGTTCTTTTGCTCCGCCATACACATCCCTTGCTTGAGCTCACATCCGAACACTATTTCCCAACTGCTTCACAATCCATTCCCCTTTATAGCGCTGTGTCTTCACTAAGACCATAAGCCTGAGGGGAGGTGACGGTCTTGTTTGTAGTGATTTGACTGAGGAACACCAATAAAACAACAAATTAATTTTTAGCCCAGCTGATTTGCCCCTTACAGCAAATGCCCTGATAAGGGGCAGCGTATCTTCTCAACCATCAAAACTTCTAGGAATGTAAACTAAAAGGGAAGTATAAAAATCCTTACAAATAATTAAGCCCAGAGTGACTTAATCTATCCTAACCACAAGCTCTTTATGTGCAATATTTACATTAAAAAAAAAATAAAAAATCCTGTTCTGAATTCTAAAGTAGCTAAAACATCAAGAGAGAGTATCAGTTTCACTTTGCAGACAAGGTGAGGAATACAGAAAGAGATTAATTACAGTAACCCAAACCACAAAAGGCCTTAGACATGCACACCGGTTTTCAGCAACAGTCAAAAATTATTTGACCTAATTCTGAGCAGAAAAATGCTTCTACCTCTGCCTTTTAGGAAGGCCAGGGAAAATTATATACCTGCATCACCTCATAACAGGCCTGGGTCTTCTAAAGAGAACTGCCTCTTTGTAATGAGCCAGGCCCGTTGATTATTTCCATTGCTCCAAGATGGGTGTGCATCTTGGAAAATGGAGGACGTTCTCTATGTATAATGAAAGGACAGGGTCATTGTTTCAGATTAATTTACATGGGGTGGGGGAGAAGCACAACATTTTGGACATGGGGCAATCAAGGATAGCTCAGTTGGGAGAGCAAGAGACTCTTAATCTCAGGGCTGTGGGTTCGAGCCCCATGTTGGGCGAAATATTCCTGCATTGCAGGGGGCTGGACTAGATGACCCTCGTGGTCCCTTCCAACTCTACCATTCTATTATTCTTGCACAGGTCCCTCATAAAAAACCAACAACACAGAATTTCAAACACTTTTGTAGAGGGTGGAATGTAAAAAAATAATGTTTTCTCTGCTGACTTGGAGAGCATTATGTGCAGGTATATTTTGATGCATTGAATAGAATGAAAGTTTGAGTCATGGTGGAGGAGAGAGCATGTGTGCAAATTCAACAGGACTTTGTTGCTATTTTGTTAATGTTTTAATATTGTTTTATAGATATGAATGCTGTCGTACTCTGAGAATCGTATGATTTTTGGTGTAACTGTGATGTTTAGCTTATTTTCTGGTTGTTTTGTTAATAGTGTTACATAGATGGTAACGGTTTTATTTGCGAGATTGTTTTACCGATCATTTGTTAAGTATTCTATAGGATTTATGCTGTATTTGTGATGTTCCACTGTGTTATTTTTATCTTTTGTTTGTAAGCCGCTTTGGGATTTATTTGAATAAAAAGCGACACAGAAATAGAATAAATCAATCTACTCATTGACAGGGTGGCTAGAGTGTAGGACTAGGGACCTGGGAGGTAAGGTAAAGGTAAAGGGACCCCTGACCATTAGGTCCAGTCGTGGCCGACTCTGAGGTTGCGACGCTCATCTTGCTTTATTGGCCAAGGGAGCTGGCGTACAGCTTCCGGGTCATGTGGCCAGCATGACTAAGTCACTTCTGGCAAACCAGAGCAGCACGCGGAAACGCCATTTACCTTCCCGCCGGAGCGGTATCTATTTATCTACTTGCACTTTGATGTGCTTTCAAACTGCTAGGTTGGCAGGAGCAGGGACTGAGCAACGGGAGCTCACCCTGTCGCAGGGATTCGAACCGCCGACCTTCTGATCGGTAAGTCCTAGGCTCTGTGGTTTAATCCACAGTGCCACCCCTGAGACCTGGGAGACCAGGGTTCAAATCCACATTCAGCCATGAAGTTTGCTGGGTGACCTAGGGCCAGTCACCACCTCTCAGCCTAACCTACCTCACATAATTTTAGGGAGGAGAGCAACAGAGGGAGGAGAACCATGGACCCCACACTTGGTGGTCATTAGAGTAAATGGTGGGATGTATAAATCTAATAATAATAAAAAAAATAGACACAGAAGAATATAAAACACAGCTGTATCAAGCCAATGGCCCATCTAGTCCCAGAGTCTATTCTCACAACGCCCAACCAAGAGCCTATGGGAAGCCTACAAACAGAAACTGAGCACAACAGCACTCTCCTCACCCACAATTCCAGGCAGCTGGCATTCAAAGATGGTAGACCACAACCATTGTGGCCAGTGCCCATTGACAGCCTTCTCCAAAACTCAGCCCAATCCTCTTTTAAAGCCATCTAAGTTGGTGACCATCATTTACTGGGACACGGGTGCAGTGGCGTCACAATGGGGGGGGGGGCGCCCCGGGTGCCATGTCTGGGAAGGGGGGTTAAATAAATTGGAGTTCTTGTTATTACATATACCAAGAAAAAAGCACACCAAGAACTCAGGCCAATATAAGTTTCAATAGTGGGAGTGGTCCCTACTCACAAATCAATAGTTGTAACAAAAACTAATCCATTTGAAAATATGTATTCTGTCAAGGATTACAAACTCAAATAGAGATTACAAACTCAAAACAGAGATTACAAACTCAAACTCATAAGGATATATATAACACAATAATTCATTACAGAATTAGTAGAGATAAGTTCACGTTAGTCCATAGTCAGATTCGACGTGAAGGTCTTAGTTTCAATCATTGAGCAGAAGTCAGAAGTCAATTATGGATCAGAAACCAGGACAGAGCCCTGTTTCGGTGTATTCTCCTTCATCAGCTAATTTTTAAAGGGTTGTGCAAGTTTGAAGAATATATCCTGTTATTTTCTACGTTTGCACACAAAAAAGATCAAGATACATGTTGATCTACCCACACGTAGTTGTTATCTCTGAGAAACGTAGAAAATGGATTAGTTTTTGTTACAACTGACTATTGATTTGCGAGTAGGGACCACTCCCACTACTGAAACCTATATTGGCCTGAGTTCTTGGTATGTCTGGGGGGGGGGCAGAGCAGAGGATCCCGGTGCCAGCGGCAAACCACTATGTACAGCACATGTGCGGCGGCGCACGCATGCGCTGTACGTAGCAACACCGCATATGCGCTGTACATAGCGGTTTGCTGTCAGTGCCGCCCAAGCGTCGTACGGACAGCAGTGGGATCTCTCCATCGCCACTACAGCTGCATGTAGAGGATCCTCTGTTCGCAGCTGTAGTGGCGACGAAGGGATCCCGGAACCGTCCGTACAGCGCTGGAGCGGCAGCACTGGCATACCACTATGTACAGCGCATGCATCATACATAGCGACGCCCCGCCCCAGGTGTCACGACGCCTTTGTTAGCCCCTGTACGGGTGACGCTGTGGTCCAAACCACTGACCCTCTTGTACTTGCCGATCAGAAGGTCGGTGGTTTGAACCCCCACGACAGGGTTAGCTTCCATTGCTCTGCCCCAGCTCCTGCCAACCTAGCTGTTCAAAAGCACACCAGTGCAAATAGATAAATAGGTACCGCTGTGGCAGGAAGGTAAACAGCGTTTCCGTGCGCTCTGGCTTCTGTCATGGTGTCCTGTTGTGCCAGAAGCGGTTTAGTCCTGCTGGCCACATGACCCAGAAAGCTGTCTGTGGACAAACACCGGCTCCCTCGGCCTGAAAGCAAGATTGAGCGCCGCAACCCCATAGTCGCCTTTGACTGGACTTAACAGTCCAGGGGTCCTTTACCTTTTAACCTTTACCATCATTACTTCCTGCAGGAGTGAATACCATGATTTAATTATTCACAATTAAGCAGTGCTTTTCCTTCCACCTGCATATACAATTTTTCTGGATTATCAGCACACAGCAACTCTGTAATTTTGGGGTGCTAGGGATAGCCTAATTGAAAGCAAAAGACCCAAGCCTAACTTCCAGCCCTTTTGCTAAAGCCTCTGACAAACGCAGCACGTTATGAACAGCTTGCCCGATAAACATCATCCCTCTTGGATGAACTTTCAACTCCTTTGGCACACTAACCGAGGCAGCGCACACACAGACACATGCGCCAGGGACTGCAGCAAAAGTAAAGAAGAGCTGGGCCCTGTTTAAACCAGTTTTGCCATTGCACATATAAACTGCATCTTTATTTCTGCCGGGCAGCTTTCCAACAAAGCGTGACCACAAGCCTTAGCAACGGTAACCTAAGCCTGCTGTTGGACAGTCAAATGGCAGCACCTGAAAAAAAATGGAAGGAATTGCTCTGCCCTTGCCATACCTGCCTGGTTATAGACAAAGAAGTGACAGAGGAAAAAGGTTTGCAGAATTTCGATCTTTTCGGTGGGGCTGACAATCAAGAAATCTCCACCATGGGTTTTCAAAACGAGGGCGCAGTTTCCTCAATTGTCCCTTATCTTTGCAAAACAAGGTTGTGCATGCCGCCTTCATTTTTATTCAACCCTGGTGGACGTGTCTTCATGGCGCACCGTGGGGCAGAGGGCTACACGAGGAAAAGGAAGCACAACAGGGCAGACATGGGCCCTTCCAATCAGTCTGACTGAACCGCTTGGAAGGCCTGCTGCATCCTCCTAACACCCCTCTAGCCCCACACTGCTTTGCAAGGCTGGGGTGTGGGATCGGACTCGCAAAACGATGCAGGACTGGCAGAGTGCAGCGTGAGGAGCAAAATGCGCCCTCAGAAAACTGTGCCCGGGGCAACAGCCCCCCCCCCTGCCCACACTACACCACTGCTTGAAGAGCTATTGTAGCCTCGGTCCTGTATACCTGAAGGAGCGTCTCCACCCCCATCATTCAGCCCGGACACTGAGATCCAGCGCCGAGGGCCTTCTGGCAGTTTCCTCATTGCAAGAAGTGAGGTTACAGGGAACCAGACAGAGGGCCTTCTCGGTAGTGGCACCTGCCCTTCAGATGTGAATAAGCAGCTATCCTATCTTTGAAAGACATCTGAAGGCAGCCCTGTTCAGGGAAGTTTTTAACATGTAATGCTGTACTGTTTTTAACACTTGATTGGGAGCCGCCCAGAGTGGCTGGGGAAACTCAGCCAGATGGGTGGGGTATAAATAATAAATTATTCTTATTCTTATTGCTCTGAGCTCATGGGTTCAAATCCAGGCATCTCCAGGTAGGGGTTGGAGAGGTCCCTGTTTGAAATTCTGTTTGAAATTCTGGAAAGCCACTCATAAGACGGTGTCAGTGATACTGAGCTAGATGGGCAACCATTTGACTCTGTAGAATGCAAGTTCCTATGTTTTAATGACTAGGGCTGGGCGATATCGGGTTTTCAACATTGCGATATATCACCAGCTAAACATCACAATATACCGATATATCGCATTGTCTGAAGTAAGGATGGAGCTATTGGCTGGCTTCATGTTTTTTCTCACGTTGTGATTTTTTTCATAACACACACACACACACACACACACACACACACACACCATGCTGTATCACCAGGTCACAAATTATGAAACTGATATCACAATATCGACTTCAAACCAGTTTTGGAGGATATATCAATATATATATCAATATATCACCAGGGGCGCCGACTTATAAAAAATATTGGGGGGCGGGGGCCCATACTGACTTATAAAAAATATTGGGGGGGCCAAGACCTCCAAACCGCTGCTGCTGGGGGAACGAAAGGGGCGAGCCCCGGGCTGCCCCGACCTTAAGTGAACCTGTGAGGGCCCGTCCTTTGCGGCAGCCGATTGGCTGCCGCCGTGGGCGATGAGCTAGGGGGAATCCCTGCTTCTCGAGGGGCTGACGCCAGCCCCGCGAGATTGTTGATGGGTCGAGAGCCCGCAACCCCACCCCCTCTCTAGATCGGGAGTGGCTTTGTTTTAACTCATTACTGAATGTATTTTAAAAGGTAACTATCGTCAAACAAGGAAAATAAAAAATACCAACATAATTTTGTGATTTTACAAAGCATAATATAACTAATAATTTTCTTAAATTATTGGGGGGGCAGAGCCCCCCCAAACGAATTTTTGAGGGGGCTCGGGCCCCCTCAGGCCCCATGGAGTCGGCGCCTATGTATATCACCCAGCCCTATTGATGATCTTCAGGAAACTGGCACCCTTTTTATTCTCTATCTGGTGATGTTGGCACTGCTATTCCTGGTTGTCTTTGTACATATTTTACGTTTTAACTACTGTGACGTTTTAGCTGCCTAACAGCACCTCAAGGGCAAAACAAACAAACAGACCAAAAAACACACTCAAAAGTTACATGTCAAGAAGGACAAGACCACAAACCACTGGCCGTCCTGTTCTTGGAAAATGTACCTTTCCAAATTGCCTTTATAAATGTGCACAGTCCCTGCAGGGATTTTATCGAAACAATCAGAACTTCTCTGAGCCAGTCGAGATCCCTCTTGATTACGCCTATTGTATGCCAAGGGCAAAGTGAACTTTCGCACCACATAGTAACACCGGTTTGCTTTGTGGGCACCGACTGGGTTGAAATAAATAAATGAATCTGGCACTTACAACTTCAGACCCAAAACACAATTAAACAAGATGGCGCTATAATGCCACCTCAAGCAAAACAGCTCCATTGTTTCACCACAAGCCAGTGCAACTGTGGGACAAAAGAACTGTTAATATAGATACACAATTAGCATTTCTGTGGAAGGCAAGCAAGACCTTCACAAACCTGGCTGTACACTCCAGCAATGTTGACAGTCAATGTGGTGGGGGGGGGGGTGAGGGGACACACGGAGAGAAGAGACCTGGCTGGCTAGGTTTCTGTGTTTTGGACCATTTACAAGAAAAACAGGGGGCAAGGCCAGGGCCGGATTTAAGTTTGATGTGGCCCTAAGCTACTAAAGGTAATGGGGCCCTTTAAATGTCCAGCTGCCCTTTGTCAACAACAAATTGTCGCTGTTTTTTGTGTTGAATATATGCTAAATGGTAATTAATGGACCTAATAGGTATCTAAAGCCGTTTGCACATAAGAAAACATGTATTTTATCACACTGGTTTTATTTTATTTGTTTTTTATCTTATATTTTGGAAATGTACATCCAGGTTTTTTTCCTTTACATTTTTTTTTGGGGGGGGGGGCCAAGAGAGTGGGGCCCTAAGCTATAGCTTGTTTAGCTTATATGTAAATCCGGCACTGGGCAAAGCTGTTTTCTCTTCTCACAGAGCTATTTTTCAGTTCAGGGGTGGGGAATCCACCCTTGTGGCAATCCATAAGGACAAGATGGGCTTGTACAACTTGCGAACACACACACCTGAACCTGATCCCAACCCTCCCATTTTTGTCTGTCCACCAAGAACCTGCTTAGTCACAGAATATGCCCCATCAAGCAGCAGTCAACATGGTGGCAGCCCCTTCCCCACCTTCCCTAGGGCTGCTTAAGACTTGGGTGCGTTAGAAACTCACGATATATAAGCTAGGCACCAAATGGCTCCCTAAACCAGGGTTATAGTCGCCAAAACAAAATGTCAAGTTGCCATATTGGGGCGGGCCAGGTGTCTCAAAAGTCCTATTTTTCAATACAACTTTTTGGTTCCTGAAATTCGTTCTGATAGGGCAAATAAAATATCACAGGTAGATTCTTCAGGGTGTGTTGATAATGTGAGAAAAGAGTCAAGACTGAAGGATCTCCAGGCATGCACCTCCAGATGGTGAAGATATCAGGCACCATCATGGCACCCGCACATCTTTACTTGGTGACAAGTGGCTGATACCCACGTGCAAAATACACCTGGTGAATTTCAAACATTGCTTGGGTGCCCTGAGGGACTGCAGTGGCCAGGGTGCCCAGCACAGAGAGTTTGGGAGCCATCATCCCCTGAAAGGACTGTCGCTCTGTACTGCATACCATTCAAATTTTTTTTTTTTTTAGTACTTTCCAATTGTAAAGTATGGGTGCCTCAGCAGAAAGGCAGCATACAAATGCATTAATAAATATAGCGTGGTCAGCCAGATGTGATGAAAACAAGTTTCCCTGGGCATCAGGGTTTTTGTTTTTAAATAGAGCTTTGAATCAACATGAGCCAAGTGCGAAGTTGGGGGCAGTGCTGGGAGAGAACCACACTTAGAATTCAGCACATCTAAACACATTTCTCAGCTTAAGATTCGTTTTCCATTAACAGAAATGACTTCATGGCCCTCTTATGTAAAAACCCTGCTCCTAGTTTCCCCCATTCCTGCCAAAAAAATAAAAGCCAGCTTTCTTCATTTCAACAGCCTGAGGAGAGGACGGGGACATTTTGTTATTGTTATTGCTAATGTTAACACAGGTGGGAGTCAGAAAACCTTGTGAACCTGCTGCTAGTCACCGAGAGACATGTGCCAGACACTTTCTGTCCTTACGGGGTGGCAGTAGGATCCGGCTGCCCCGTTTAGTAATTAAAGCTACGCCCGAAACAAGTCAGTGTCAAACAGGCCTCAGGAAGGTAGAAAGTTTGGAAGCCTGCCTTAGGTCACATCTATTCCGTAAATTTAAAGCACTCTGATACCACTTTTACCATAGAGGAGAATCCTGGAAACTGTAGTTTAAGGATCCTGGATATTCTAGCTTGGTGAGGTCAGAACCCTTAACAGACTACGATTTTTTGGATAAAGCTATGTCTAGTTTAGAGTGCTTTATGGCGTAGATGTGACTTAAGTCTCTCATTTCAACCTGTGAACTCAGAAGAGATTGCGTCACATAAGAACGCCTAAAATTTTGTGCTTATTGCTTTGTACAACCAGTGCTCAACATACATCTCCAAAAGGGCATTAAATGACATTCATTTCTGAGAGGACAAAGCTGACACGAAGCCTGCAGTTAGATCTCCTGTACATGAAAAGTGCTTGCATAAGAGAGAGAGAACTGGCTGTTGCTGCGTAAAGAGTAAAAGCAATTAAAAACAACAACAGAGAGATAGTCTCCAAAGCAATCTCTATCTCCTATTCACAAATACCTCAGGAGTACCACTTGGTCAGCTGGAAAGAGCTCTCTTCCCAAATACTCCCCGTCTATAATGCATAGAAGCTGCAGACCTTCTACAGTATGGTGCTCTTGCCTCTAGATTAGCAAGTCCTTTGATCACAAGTGTTTTCGTGTGCATCACATGCAGCGTGACGACAGCCTTACATTTTTATGTATATAGGAAGATATGGGAAGTCCCAAAGTTCCCTGATAAGAGTGTGCACTTTACACACAGAAGGTTCCCAGGTGCAAGCCCTTCTATCTCCAGTACAAGGGTAACATCTAGCAGCGAAGGGAAAGACCTCTTGTGAGCGGCAGAGCAGGGTGCACTAGAAGAAACAATGGCCTTTAAAATTATAAGGCAGTTCCCTATGTTCATACCTTCATTCATTAAACATGCAATTATTATATATATACCTTCTTGTTCTGCAAGAAGAAATCATTGCACCGACAGAATTTTTAATAATAGTATTATGCAACCAACAACAACAATAGTATTATGCAACGCAACGAAGAATTAGTACCAGAGTTTGCTTATCTCCTCCCTACCAACTCATTTTCTTTTGTGCTATGTCTTTTTAGATCGCTAATCTGTAAATTGCTCTGGGAGATGGTAGGGCTGAAGAGCAGCTGGGTATAAATTATTTAAAGAAATAAAATACTAATATGGAGGGGTGGGGAAAGATATAAAATAGAAAGCTAAATCACCTTCCATGCAAAACAAGAGCACAGCATTGTTTCAAATAAAAAGATGGATATTTAGA
Source organism: Podarcis melisellensis (assembly GCF_964234715.1). Taxonomy (NCBI): domain Eukaryota; kingdom Metazoa; phylum Chordata; class Lepidosauria; order Squamata; family Lacertidae; genus Podarcis; species Podarcis melisellensis. Next base: position 48,792,040 of record NC_138543.1, read on the forward strand.
TCAGCTTTATGCTATATACGAATGAAATAAAGCTCAAGTCGTCTCCAGTAGAGAACACATTTACTGTGTGCTTCCCAATAAAAAATGCCTTCAGTTACCAGAATGTAACATGGGCTATCCCCATGAGACCAAAATGCCATATCCTGTCAGAAAGTCAAAAGAACAAGAAATAAAATGGTCTACCCTTTTATAGCATCACAGATCTGCAGTGGATCCAGATTCTTGTGCCTTCCGTCCTCCTTCTCAGTAAATGTACACCTCGCTTTTTTCCAGTGGTTTAATGGTTAAAAATTTGCGTACTTTGGTTTCTTAAGATGGTTTCTTCAGACAGCGAATCAATAAAATGGGTCCGGTCATTTGGTGAGGGCAGCTCAGTTATTTCAAACCATTACTATAAATTACTCTTTCCAAGAAAGCATTTATGACAGGGCCCCAGGAATGTTTATCTCTGAAATTGCCCCATGGATCTGCTCTTTCCCAGCAATTAACAGCTGCTAATCTGTAAATGACTCCTGTGCAGTCAAGGATGAAGCAAAGCTGGAAGAAGGCAAGGTGTAGCTCAGAAGGAGGAGGCCTTCTGGACACCTGACTACCAAGTCTGGCAGTCCCTGGAGTTTCTACAGGGGATAAGGAATGTCGCCTGACCTACTCTGGCCTCCCAGTGCTTGGTTCCTCCTCCAGTTCTCTCCTTTTGCCAGAACTGGGTGGTGGTGCACAAGCCAGATCCTTAGGTTCATGACTTAGGTTGCCAGTTCAACACCAGCGTTGGCCGCAAACCCAACTAACAAAGATGCTCGTTTTGTTGCATCTTACCTTGACCGCTTGCTCCTCATCCTCCTTGCCTTGGATATTAACACAGTCACAGATTCTTCAGCAATGGGGACATGACCTCTGCTATTTTCCACTGACTGAACACCGTCATATACATGCAGCACCAAGAATTGAAGGTTCGACTTTCCTCACCTCCAACTATTGAGTGCACTTATTGCGGAGACATTCCCCCACTTGCCAAATGCTGTTCTCATCAGGCCTGCCTACCTTGCCCCGACGTAAAAGCACAGGCGGGGAGTGTGTTTTTTAGCTGAGAGACGAGCAGCACATCCTTTTCCTACAACACGAAAGTACGCAGCCTGTGACTCAAACAACAGCCTGCTCCCTGTTTAAGGTGGAAAGGAAATATCCTAACACGGAAGTGCAGAATTTGATTTCAGAAGAGACCAGAGGGTTCCTCTAAGTTTTGCTGCGTGCAGCAGAAGAGTAAGTAAAGGTAAAGGGACCCCTGACCATTAGGTCCAGTCGTGGCCGACTCTGGGGTTGCGACGCTCATCTCGCTTTACTGGCATCATGTGGCCAGCATGACTAAGCCGCTTCTGGCGAACCAGAGCAGCACACAGAAACACCATTTACCTTCCTGCTGGAGCGGTACCTATTTATCTACTTGCACTTTGATGTGCTTTCGAACTGCTGGGTTGGCAGGAGCAGGGACTGAGCAACAGGAGCTCACCCCGTCACGGGGATTCCAACCGTCAACCTTCTGATCGGCAAGTCCTAGGCTCTGTGGTTTAACCCACAGCGCCAGCCGCATCCCTAGGCAGAAGAGTAGCAGGGGTCAAAGGGAGCTTGTCTGCTCAGGTCTAAGACTTGGGTTTCTGCAAATAAGGATGTTAGGAAAGGACCATAGCTCAGTGGTAGAGCATTTTTTTGCATGCAGAAGGTCCCACAAAAGCACAAATTCATAGAATTGTAGAGATGGAATGGACCATGTGTGCTATGCAGGGATCTTTTGCCCAACGTGAGGCCTTTCCTTACTTGATCATTTTATGTGATATTTCGCACATATTTCAAAAGCCACTTTTGGAAATCTAATGGAATCTAGCCAAGCTTTAGCACTCATTTCTGCACTAACCTCTTCCCATTAAATAACCCATTTGCAACCCAATCAACTTGGAAAATTGCAAGTGTCTTGCCATTTCCCCACGGTTTTCATGATCCCACTTCTGCCACTTGCCAGTTGAAATCTGGGGTGGTATCCTTGCATACAGTTCTTCCCCACCATTTAAAAATTTGACGCAACATGGCAGCGTGTCAACCCAAAAGCCAGTTTCCCATAACGCAACAGGTAAGACGGTGTAGAAGGAATGTTAGAAAACCAGGAAAAGAAGAGCTGGCATTATAAACCTTAACTTAAAACTTAACACAATAAACCCCACGTCTGAACACAGCCTTGAGCTAGATGGGCCAAACATCTGATTCAATTTAAGTAAGGCAACTTCTTGTGTTCCTAGATAAGGCACACTCCCATTCTTACAACAATGCTATTCTATGCGCTGGCATTAGTGAGTCACAAGGCCAGGATCCAGAACAGAAGAGGCAGTTGATAGGACTCATGCTAGCAGCAAAAATAGCATTACCATCTAGCTGCACAGGCCATGATTTCTGAGTCATCATCGTAGAAACACTTAAGCTTTCATGAACCCTGATCAAAGAAAACTTTGCTTTCTTGCAGCCCACAACTACTCTCACTAACTCTGAAGTTAACTTTCTGCCTTAATAATAATAATAATAATAATAATAATAATAATAATAATAATAATGAAATCTCTCCCATGCTGATGAGCACCGCCAGGATTCACCACCCTAACATTCTCAACCACTACTGATGTGGCCAGCCTCTGCCATAAATAATATTCCTCATTTTCTGTGCCTGCCACCAGTTTTCATTCTCCCACCGCTTCCACTTAGGACGCCCACTCCACACAGCGCTGTGAAGTCCTGTAACGCAGCACATATTGCGCTGGTTAAAAAGAAAAAAGTAAGGAAAGCTGTGCAAGTCAAAACACAGCTACCACCTGTTCTGTTCCAAATCTAATACAGTCATACCTCGGATTACAGATGCTTTGGGTTGTACGATTTCTGGTTGCTCACCGCACCAAACCTGGAAGTACCGGAACGGGTTACTTCCGGGTTTCGGCGCTTGAGCATAAGTGCTAAATCGCGCTTTGCGCATGCACAGAAGCGCCAAATCGTGACCTGCATGTGCGCAGACGTGGCGCTGCAGGTTGCGGACGCTGCAGGTTGCGGACGTGCTTCCTGCACGGATCACGTTCACAACCCGAGCGTCCACTGTAGTAGTTAAGGGAACATTGAGAAAAATCAGATACAAAATAGAGTCCTTTGCAAACATAACTATACTAAATCTTCTATCTTAGCAGGCATTTCAAAGACGTTTTCTTTGGGGTTTTTTGCGATTAATTGAGTTTATCCACTGTGTGCTTTTTGCAATCTTTACACTTAGAAACTCCCGTGATTAAGGCGGTGGTTTTCAACCAGGGTGCCTTAAGTGATGGCCGGGGTGCCGCAAGCAACACTGGCCTCTGTCCCTCTTTACTTCCCTCCCTCCTCTGATGCCCTCTCACATCTCTGCCTCCCAAAGGGTTGCATGGCTGTTTGTTGCAGCGGGAGCCCTGGCTACAAACCTCCCAGGTGCCTAAGGGACTGGCTAGGGGGTGCTGGTTGCCAGAAACTGAGTCAGCCTCAAAAAGGGGTGAGGGGCTGCCAGCTCTGCAGGCAAGGGGTGACATAACTGGGCTCCTGAGCCCCACAGGGGAGCCACAGAAGGAATGTAGTTGGTCAAGGGAGCCATGGACTCCAAAAAGGTTGAAAACCTCTGGATTAAGCAGTATTAAAGAGCAGCTAGAATCAATAATCTGCAATGGCGCAGCTAGGGCCCTGCAGCCCAGAGCCACCCCACATTCCAATGGCCATTGAGGGAGCAGAAGGAAAAGCAGGCAGCAGCAAACATGCAGCAGCATCTAGGCTGGCATGGCCATACCACAGCCTGCAGCATCCTTTTCATTTTTTAAAAATTAGTCAGCAAGCGGCTATTTAAGCACATGCATGCCTACAGATGCTTGTTTCATTATTTTGGACTTCAGAATTGAATTGGCACACCACCGCAATAGTGCCCTAATGCATAAGAAACAGCAGCACTTGCACCCGGTCGCCAGGAGACCAGTATTAGTATTCTGTTGTCTAAATTTATGCTTGTGGAAAATTAAACGAAACTCTGTATGGCCAGTTTGCACTTTTAGATATCTGCTAAAGGTGGACACCCAGAAAGGTGAAAAGCAACAAGCGTATAGGCCTGCAAACATGTATGTCAAGAAGATGTGCTTCTCAGGGGAAGGGCTGTAATCCAGCGTCAGAAAATCCCAAATTGAAACTCCGGCAGCTCCAGGTAAGGCTAGGAATGCCCCCTGCCTGAAACCCCAGAGACAGCTGCCTGTCATTTTAGACAACAATGAGCTTGATGGATCAAATGTCTGGCTTGATACAAGATAGCTAAGTATGTCAGGAAGTTCTGAGTTTTTGAAAGTGCCTGTATACGGTGTGAAATGGCCCTTTAATCTAAAGGAGTTTGCACAGCAAGACTCTGCAAGGTTTCTATTCTTACACTTGGCAAAGGCAGCCTAACATTTTTAAAGAGAAAGAAAGGAAGGAAGGAATCCACCCTGGTTATATAAGCACTGGAAGCAAATGTCCTAGTTTTTACAACATATATAAAACCATCCTCAGAACAACAAGGCGATCTCACTGGAGCAATTCAGAACTGGGAACATTTCCTCTCAGTGAACACCTATGAACCATGACTTCTTCACCCGCAAAGTTTTGAGCAGCTCACCCGCCCCGCAGCAAACACACCTGCCAGTTGGCAAACAAGTAAGTTTCGTGTCGGAAAAGCCAGGCAGGATTACGCCAGCGAAAGTGCATTAATGGTTTAGAAACTATAACCTGAAGCGCTCCTCTCTATATTGCAAGGGACTGAAGCTTCTCCCCCTATCAGTAGGCCCCTCTCTCTCCCCACCAAAAAAAAATGGACAGAGCTTCTCTTTGCCCTCTTTGCTTACCCTTCCCAAACAGCGAGCCGCATCCAGCACCAGCCAGCGACGCGCAGAGAACTGAAGAGTGCCCTCGGAGTTCCGAGAGCCGCCACTCCCAAATCAACTTGAGAGCTGGGAGTTGAGCAACAGAAACCACTCCTACCCCTGAGATGGGTGTGCCACCTCTTCAGCAGCACTTGAAAATCCTGGAACCTGCCCTGGCACAGAACGAGGCCAGGTGCTTGAACAGAGAGCTACTGTGCTGCGGAATGAGAGCGTGCCCGATATTGAAAAGAGTACAAAAGTAGGCAATGCAATACCTGCTCTTGAAAAGTCACATGTGTGTGGGTTTTTTCCAGCGCCCTCCACTCCCAAAAAATCTCCTGTGCCTTTAATAGGGTGGCGTTGTGGGTTAAACCACAGAGCCTAGGGCTCGCTGATCAGAAGGTCGGCGGTTCGAATGCCCGCGACGGGGTGAGCTCCCGTTGCTTGGTCCCTGCTCCTGCCAACCTAGCAGTTCGAAAGCACGTCAAAGTGCAAGTAGATAAATAAGGTAGGAAGGTAAACGGTGTTTCCGTGCGCTGCTCTGGTTCGCCAGAAGTGGCTTACTCATGCTGGCCACATGACCCGGAATCTGTACGCCGGCTCCCTCGGCCAATAAAGCGAGATGAGCTCCGCAACCCCAGAGTCAGCCACGACTGGACCTAATGGTCAGGGGTCCCTTTACCTTTAATGTAGGAAACTGGGCAGAGTCAGACCGATGGTCCATCTCAGCTCAGTAATATCCAGCTGCAGCTCTCCAGGGTTTCAAACAGGAGGTGCTGAGGATGGAACCAGAGATACTCTATCGCTGAGTTAGTAATCCACAATTTAACCATCTGAAACCTCCCCCCATCCCTTCATTCTCCAGCTCCGTTGTTCAGTCCGGACAGTGAGATCCAGTTCCAAGGGCCCTCTGGAGATTTCCAACACTGCGAGAAGTGATGTTACTTGGAAACATAGGCAGAGGGCCTTCTTGGTAGTGGTGCCCACCCTCTGGAACGCCCTCACATCAGATGTCAAGGAGAGAAACAACTATCTCACTTTTGGAAGACATCTGAAGGCAGTCCTGTTTAGGGAAGTTTTTAATGTTGGGTGTCTCATTGTGTTTTTCCATTTTGCTGGAAGCCTCGGTTTTAGAACGGTTTCCGTTTAAGAACGGACTTCTGGAACGGATTAAGTTCATAAACCGAGGTACCACTGTACTTTGCTTGGAGAATTTGCTCACCATTTTATTTGTTTCAATGAAGATACTGCCCTACTGTGTGTTCTGGATTCTGCCCCTGTCTTTTGTATACAGTGGTACCTCGGGTTACAAACCCTTGGGTTACAAACACTACGGGTTACAGACGCCGCTATCCCGGAAATAGTACCTCGGGTTAAGAACTTTGCCCCAGGATGAGAACAGAAATCGCGTGCTGGCGGCACGGCAGCAGCAGTAGGCCCCATCAGCTACAGTGGTGCTTCAGGTTAAGAGTGATTTCTGGTTAAGAACAGACCTCCGGGATGAATTAAGTTCATAACCAGAAGTACCACTGTATTTCGGGAAACATTAATGTTGCTATTTTGTACTGTCATGCCTGCGTCAGACTTGCAGGATGGATTCCAGACGCCCAGCATTAATATCCAACCAGCCCTGAGCATTCTTATGCAAAGGCACAGATGTATTTGCCCGCTCTCTGGCCAATTATTAATCAGATATTCATGCAAACAGCCTTAACAAACCAAGGCGGGAACTGCTGCTTGTGGGCTCCAGGCCCATAATTCTGTTTCTGCAGCTCAGCTTTGCTCTGAATAGAAATAATTCATGCCAGTTTGGCGCTTTCTATGGGACTACAAGATGCAATTTGGGTTAGAACTCCTTTTTAAAAAAATAATATTTATTAACAGTTTAAAGACTATAAAAGAAAGAAAAAGAATTCAACAAAACAATACAATACAAAAACAAAAACACTACATTACACTAACACTAAAACATTGAATTAACAACACAAAACAAACACAATTTAAAACACATCCAATAATTTCAGTACCTTATCTTTCATTCACTTGTTTCCACGAACTCCTTACACCTCCCTTTTTGTATTCCACTTCAATTAACTGTTTCAGCAATTCCTTTCCATCTTTCTCTGTTTTCTGTCCTGTAATTATCTTAACATATTCTAACCTTATTTTTTCCCTTTAATACATTAATAATCTATTTGTACTTAGTTCCTTATAACATTTCTACTAAAGCCATATAACTTCATTCCAACATTTTTCTAACATTCATTGAATTTGGGTTAAAACTCCTAAAGGTGACAAAGACACATCTGCAAACAGTTGCTTGCACGGAAGGCTGGATTGCAGTTTGCCCATTGTCAGGGAACTGACATCTAAAGCGCCGCAGGTGCAAAGGCTCCCTGAGGTTGAGAGAGCAGTAGCAGCGGAAGAGGGAACCAGTAGAGGGCGAGCAAGAACTCCAAGGGAAAGTGAGTCGGAGGGATGGCTCAGAGACGCTTCAAGCGAAACCAGTGGGGAGGTCTCAGGACCTCCTATAGGGACACCCACACCTCGACGGAAACTGTCACGCCGAGAGGCCAGACGACGTGTTTCCGTTAAGGAGCTTTTATGTTGGAAACGTTTCCGAAAGCAGCCACTTTCGGATTCTACTAGTGATTGACGCAGCCATGCTGGAGGGGCTCCGTCACAGGCAGAGGTTTGAAAACCTGATCAAACTCTGAGGGACTTGCATTTTACGCACAAGCAGCTCATCGTCCCATCACAGCAATCCGAAAGTCACCGAAAGCCAGCTTGTGCAGAGAGAAGCATCATGAGCAACCCAGCCGGAACCGGGGGTGCAGGAGCAGCTGGAGGGGGTCCAAGCCTGGAAGAAAGGTACAGAGCGTTGGAGATCCAGTTGGCGCTGCAAACGGCGAGGCTTGAGGAGAGGAGGGCTCAGGATGCAGAAAAGGGAAAGGAGAAAACCACCCCGCTCGCCAGAAAGGTACCAGGATTGGTGCAGAAATTCGGGGGGGATCCCAGGAACTATCATGCCTTTAGAACAGAGATGCAATACGCTCTAAACTTGCAGTTTGATGACTTCCCCGACGAGGAATCGCGAGTGGCGTATGTGATTGGCCATCTCGAATCCGGGGCGAAAGATTGGGTTAGACCCCTGATGGCAGCGAATAATGAGATCTTAAAGGACACGAGGAAGTTTTTTCGTGCCATGGACCTGATGTTTTCCAGCGATATTGAGCAGGGGGTGGTGCGAAGGCAGTTAATGGCTTGCCAGCAAGGAAGCAGATCTGTCCGTGAGTACTGGACTGAATTTACTATGCTGATTCATAAATTGGGGTGGGACCTATCGGCGGAGCCCATCCAAATGCTTTTCGAAGAGGGGCTTTCTTCAACCGTCAAAGATGAGCTTTCCCGGGGGCCCAGGGCGGAGTCTATGGACCAATTAACCAAATCTGCGCTGGCCATAGGAGCGCGCCAGGAGGCGAGGGCTTTGGAAAGGCGGGAAGGGAAAGGAGACCGTTGGAGGGAGTTCCGCATTCCAGACATTCCAGAGCCATCTTTCCCGCCGGCAGAGCCGATGGAAGTTGGAACAGCGCGGGCGCGCGCAGTTTCAAATCCCAGTGAAGGGCGGAAGAAGGAGGGAAAGAGCGCCAAGAGATGTTATCTCTGCCAACAGCCAGGGCACTTTGCCAGAGTCTGCCCACAAAGAAAGGAATGGCAAGGGATGGCAGGAGCTGTTGGGGAAAAGGAAGAGGAAAGCAAGGAGCAAGTAAAAGCCAACGCCTGGCTGCCACCGTCGGGGCACAGCAGCCAGGCCAAAGAGCAATGAAAGTGCCCATGCCAGAACCTCCCAGACCTGCTTTAGTGATAGAGGTGTTACTAGAACTGCCAAACGGACACCCACTAAAGGTCAAGGCGCTTTTGGATTCAGGCAGCTCCTGTAATTTCATGAGTAAGGAGTTTGCAGCTGAGCACCAGATACAGACCATCCCTTTAAGTAACCCCTTGCAGGTGACTACGATTGACGGCAGAGAGCTGTTGGGGGGAGAAGTTAGCCAACAGACTGTCCCGATGATAATGAGAGTGGCAAGGCACACCGAACAGATAGCGTTTAATGTGGCCATCCTGGGAGGAGCGCCCATCATTTTGGGGATGAGCTGGCTGGCGCTACACGATCCGCTAGTGGGCTGGCATCAGAGGGTGGTCTCCTTTGGGTCAGCGCATTGCCTAGAACACTGCAAGGAGGGGAAGGTCTCGGGAGGAGACAGAGTCACCCTAGCGGGGATGGAAGTGATGGGCAAAGGGAAGGTGCCCCCGCAATACGCAGATCTGAGCAACGTATTCAGCGAAAGGGAAGCAGACAAACTGCCACCGCATAGACCCTTTGACTGTCAAATCAACCTACTCCCAGGGGCCCAACTCCCAGTAGGCAAGCTGTACGCCATGTCAGACAGGGAGATGCAGGAGCTGAGGGAGTTCATTGACAAAAACTTGAAGCGAGGTTTCATCAGAGAGTCCCGAGCGGTGGGGGGCAGCCCAGTGTTTTTTGTGGACAAAAAGAACACAGACAAACCGAGACTGGTGTGTGACTTTAGGGCCCTCAATGCAGTGTCGGAGCCCCTGGCTTTCCCTATGCCCCGAATTGACGACATTTTGACCAGAGTAAGGAAGGGAAAGATTTTTACAAAACTGGACCTGCGGGGGGCGTACAATCTGATACGCATAAGGAAGGGAGATGAATGGAAGACCACCATGTTTACCCCTTTGGGAGCCTTTGAATACCTCGTTATGCCCTTCGGTCTACAAGGGGGCTCCGCCTGTTTTCAAGCTTTTATAAACCACGTTCTGGGACCTTTGCTCTACAAGAACTGTGTGGCCTTTTTAGACGACGTGTTGGTGTATTCGGAAGATGAGGAACAGCATGTGAGGGACGTTCGAGAAGTGTTGGGCAGGCTGCAAGCCAACCAGCTGTGGGTGAAACTGGAGAAGTGCCAGTTTCATACCAAGGAGGTGGAATTCCTGGGGTACCGCTTGTCAGACAAGGGATTGGCCATGGATCCAGGCAAGGTTCAAGCGGTACTGGAATGGAAGACACCGAAGACCAAGAAGGACGTGCAAAGATTCTTGGGGTTTGGGAACTTTTATCGGAAGTTCATCAAGAACTTTGCCCACTTGACGGCGCCCATCACCGACTGCCTCAGCAGCAAGAAGAGATTTGTTTGGACGGTGGAGGCGGATCGAGCCTTTGAAGAACTGAAAAGGGCTTTCGCCTCGGAAGAACAACTTCTGCATGTGGATTTACAAAAACCCATGAGAGTGGAAACAGATGCATCCGACCGGGCTATAGGGGCGGTCCTTCTTCAACCGGGGAGGAGGGCGTCGGAGTGGAGACCGTGTGCATTCTTCTCGCGGAAACTGAATAAGTCCGAGAGGAATTACACGGTGTATGACAGGGAACTACTTGCCATTCACGAAGCATTCCGGAGGTGGAGACATTTATTAATTGGGGCACAACACAAGGTGCAAGTGTGCACCGACCACAAAAATTTAGAGTATTGGAGAACAGCTCGAGTGCTCAACCAACGACAAGTGAGATGGGCACAGGAATTCTCCAAATTTAACTTTGAGATTTGTTATGTGCCAGGCCCAGAAAACGTCAGGGCGGATGCGCTCTCACGCAAACCAGAATATTGGGAAGGGGAGGAGGTGATCGAAGAGAGACATGTCATCCCGGAGGACCGCTGGGTGTGTGGGGCGGCGCTGGTGGGGCAACGGGAACTGGTGGAGGAAACGGAAAATGATGAATATGCCCAGGATAAGCTCAGAGGTCTCAGGGGGGAGGGCGAGAGCCCCGGAGGTTTTGAGGAAAGAAATGGGGCATTGTATTACAAAGGGGCACTGTATATACCCGAAGGTGAATTGAGGGGGAGAGTACTCAAGCAGTTGCATGATAGCCCCACGGCGGGACATTTTGGGCAACACAAAACCATGTGGTTGGTTACCAGGGAATTTTGGTGGCCTAAGGTGAGGGAAGATGTAAGGGAGTATGTAAGAGGGTGTGACCAATGTCAGCGAGCCAAAGGGGAAAGAAGGGCGCCGGCAGGGTTATTAGAACCTTTACCCACACCAGAACGGCCTTGGGAAGCGATATCAATAGATTTTATGACGGATCTGCCAAGGTCCAAGGGGAAAACAGCCATCATGGTAGTAGTAGACCTGTTAACTAAGATGTGCCAGTTTGTAGCATGCTCACATGCAGTCACAGCGGAAGAAACGGCGAAGTTGTTTGTGGAACATATCTTTAGGTTGCACGGGGCTCCCTCGAGGGTGATCTCAGATCGAGGCAAACAATTTACTTCCAGGTTCTGGAGGAAGCTCATGAGCTTGCTACACGTGGAAGTTAATTTTTCAACTGCCCGGCACCCTGAAACCAACGGGCAGGCGGAAAGGGCAAATGGCATTCTTCAACAATATCTTAGGTGTTATGTCAATGACAGAGAGAACGATTGGGTCGAAAAGTTGGCGTTGGCAGAATTTGCCTACAATAATGCGGAGAATGTGTCCACAGGGATGAGTCCCTTTTTGGCTAATTACGGGTGTCACCCCAGGGCATTTCCAGGGGAAGGAGGGGAGAGATGGAGCGTTCCAGCGGCTGAACATTTTGTAGAAGAGATGGAAGCCATCCATCAGCAGCTCCAGCTCAACTTAGAAAGGGCCAAGGCACAATATAAGAAGCAGGCAGACAAGAACAGAAGGGAAGGTGAAACCATAAGGGTGGGGGATCAAGTGTGGTTGTCAACCCAAGGGTTGCCGTTCAAAGGGGGTTGTAAGAAACTGAGGCCCAGAAGATTGGGACCCTTTGAGGTGGTTCAGCAGGTCAACCCGGTAGCTTTCAAACTCCGATTACCCAACCACATGAAATTGCACCCAGTGTTCCACAGGTCGTTACTGTCACCATACAGGGGGGGACGTGAAGGGGAGCACGTCAGGGGACCAGCCTTGGAAGAGAGGGAACGCCGCAACCATGTAGCGGAAATCCTCGATTCCAGGTGGAAGGGTAATCAGGTGGAGTATTTGGTGGCGTGGGAAGGGGAACCGGAGTCAGAAAACACCTGGGTAAGTGCAGAGGAAGTCAATGACGAGGTTTTAACAGAAACGTTCCACCAAAGGTTCCCGAGGAAACCTCAGCCTATAGCAAGGTTTAGGAGGGAGTATTTCGGCACCACCGATGAGGAAGAGGAAATGGAAGGGTTCGCGGAGTCGGAGTTGGAAGATGGAGTGGACTCTGATGACGAAGAGTACCTAGAGAGTAGGAACAGCAACAAGTGGAAGGAAGTGTTCGCGACGTCGGAAGATGAGGGAGGTTCTTTCAGGGGTTTTACCTCCTCACCGCCAGTAGGAGAGGAGACGGGAGGGGGTGAAGGGGGCCCTGGAGGGGAGGTGGATGTCAGGGAACTGACATCTAAAGCGCCGCAGGTGCAAAGGCTCCCTGAGGTTGAGAGAGCAGTAGCAGCGGAAGAGGGAACCAGTAGAGGGCGAGCAAGAACTCCAAGGGAAAGTGAGTCGGAGGGATGGCTCAGAGACGCTTCAAGCGAAACCAGTGGGGAGGTCTCAGGACCTCCTATAGGGACACCCACACCTCGACGGAAACTGTCACGCCGAGAGGCCAGACGACGTGTTTCCGTTAAGGAGCTTTTATGTTGGAAACGTTTCCGAAAGCAGCCACTTTCGGATTCTACTAGTGATTGACGCAGCCATGCTGGAGGGGCTCCGTCACAGGCAGAGGTTTGAAAACCTGATCAAACTCTGAGGGACTTGCATTTTACGCACAAGCAGCTCATCGTCCCATCACACCCATGAATGGAGGCAAATTCAATACAGTGGTACCTCGGAACTTGAATGGCTTCGTTCTTGAACGTTTTCAGCTCCCGAACGCAGAAAACTCAGAAGTAAGTGCTCTGGTTTTCAAAAGTTCCTCAGAACACAAGGCATATGCTGTGCAAAAACCTAGCTGTCGGCCAATTGGAAGCCATGCCTCAGAACTCAAATGTTTCGGAAGTCAAACGGTCTTCTGGAACGGGTTACGTTCGAGTTCTGGGGTACCACTGTACTTGCATGTAGAGAAAGAGGCAGAGAAAGCCAATCTCTGCTCTCTCAAGCTATCAGAGTTTTTGGTTGCAACCTTCCTTGCCTAACATAGTCAAACCTTGGTTGTTGAACGTAATCCGTTCAGCAGGACTGTTGGACAACTGAGGCATAGCTTCCAATTGGTTGCAAGAGCTTCTTGCACTCAAGCAGAAGCTGCTTCAGATGTTCAAGTTCCAAGGAACATTTGAAAACCAGAGCATTTACTTCTGGGTTTTCAGCGTTCGGGAGCTGAAACTTTCAAAAACAGAGCTGTTCAAGAACCGAGGTTTGACTGTAAACAGAGCTGCTGCTAAGGGAAAGCCCATGAGCCCTGAACCATAGAACTGTTGTGTTGGCCCCCAGATCTCACCTCTTTTCCCCCACTTTCTTTTAAACATTTTAAAAAATAATTATCTGCTTACAGAGTTGCTGGGCAAAGAGCATGCCAGTGAGATCCCTGTGAGACCCCCAACTTAAATCGCTCAGGCACATAAAATCTGCATGCACACAGCACATGCACATTTTATGTAAATCCACGCTGTGGGTCTGTGCTTTGGTCTTTAAAGTGCTTAGTAATGCCCTCACGTTATAAGGCAACTGCCACTCTGAGGCTGCACAAGCAACATGCAACTGCAGGCATGGAGAGGTAATCTGCCTCTGTTCTGGTCTTTGAGCCAGCCTTTCCTAAAACGGTCAAGGAAGCGGACAAAAACACAACCATAGCAAGAACTAAAATCATGTCTCCATATGGTTCGGTATCCTCAGCCTGCAGTTAAAAAGGTAAAGGGACCCCTGACTGTTATGTCCAGTTGCAGACGACTCGGGTTGCGGCGCTCATCTCGCTTTATTGGCCGAGGGAGCTGGTGTACAGCTTCCGGGTCATGTGGCCAGCATGACTAAGCCGCTTCTGGCGAACCAGAGCAGCACACAGAAACGCTGTTTACCTTCCCGCCAGAGCGGTACCTATTTATCTACTTGCACTTTGACGTGCTTTCAAACTGCTAGGTTAGCAGGAGCAGGGACCGAGCAATGGGAGCTCACCCCATCAAGGAGATTCGAACTGCCGACCTTCTGATCAGCAAGCCCTAGGCTCTGTGGTTTAACCCACAGCACCACCCACGTTCCTCAGGCTGCAGTTAACTGTAGCCAAAAGCTGCTTTTTGGAAATAAATCCAGAAGGACCCCATAATCTATACTTCTCCCCCATTGCAGCTCCAATCCAGCCTTGCTAATCCTTCTATCCTTTTTAACAGGAGGTAAGGGTCAATCTGAAGAAATGAAATACCCAAGGCTTAGGTGCAAGCTGGAGAGCAGGACAAAACAGACAAATGTCATGTAACACAGCTCAGTCGTGATAGTGTGAGACTCGTAATCCCAGGGTTGTGGATTCAAGTCCTACATTGGGCGAAAGATTCCAGCTTTGCAGGGGGGTGGACTAGATTGATCCCCGTGGTCCCTTCCAACTTCACATTTCTATGATTCTAATGTATTGCATACCCTCCAAGTGTCCCATTTTAAGCGAGACTTCCTGCCCTGGCTTCTGATCCCACAGCGCGGGACCAAAAGATGGGTGGTTGTTTTTTTTGTTCCGTACTGTGGTGTGAGTCAGTTGGCTCACACCAGAATACAAGACTAGAAAAAAAAAAACACACAAAGAGGGAATTTCCCTGTTGCAGGTGAGTGACGGGGTTGGCAGGATTGGGGGGGGGTGCCCTGATTTGCCCTCTTGAAATTTGGAAGGGTATGATAAGAGTAATTATAAGAATAATTGTATTATTATTACTACTATTATTCGAAACAAAATAAAAAAATCCTTCCAGTAGCACCTTAGAGACCAACTAAGTTTGTTATTGGTATGAGCTTTTATGTTGTTATTACTACTACTACTACTACTACTGAAGGAGGTGAGGACAGGTGACCCCACCTAGGTCCAAAGTCACCCCCCCAACCAGGCCTCAAAACTGTCCAAAATTCCTTCAGTCTTCTAAAAAATCCAACACAGCTTTTCTCTGCTCTTCTCTGCTTTTCTCACAAGATGCATAGGAAAAATGTTATTCTTTTATCAGTACAAGAAGGCTTCAAAAGGCTAATGAATAGGCTCTGTAATTGCCAAGAATACTCAAGCCTGAGAACTGACTTTTATCTCATTCAGTTGCAACATCTTGGACATGCTGAACCGCGAGACTCCTCGACCCCCTTGGCTTCTCACCCCCCCTTCCCAAAGACAGGAGCTTTCTGTACATGCTCAAGGAAACTCAACATGGGGCAGGGCTCCTGAGGGAGGAGAAAGAGGAGGGAACTGGAAGGGGAATATATATTCTGTGCAAATGACTGTGAAACCTGTGCTTGTTTGTGAGTTATCACACTTGCTCCTTCTACCAGTTCATGGATGGTAGAAATAAAGCTTTTTCTCCAAACTATTCCTTGAGTGTCTGTTGACTCCCACTCCCTTTCCCGGGCACAATATTTTTTCCCACCCGAGGGCAAAGCCTCATAAGACTACACTACTACTACTATTTTTTCCGCTTGGAATGATTCGGCATGGTTTCAAGACGGGAGAGGAAAAGCCAGATTGCAGGTTGCTCAGAGGCTTGGTGAGGGCAGCAAGCCAGGCAGAGCGGTACTGTTGCAGCTTTTCACTGGCCCGTGTACTGCCAGCTTAGCACAGTGAAACCACCCCTCATAATCCTGACGGGAGAATGAAAAAACAAAAAACAAAACCAGACGCTGATCAGCAGTTGCCAGCTGAAACAGTTGTCAAAGCACACACACACACACACACACAACCGTTCCTGACCAAGAGAAGTGAGAACTTGGGATTTTATCAGAATTGCGCGCAGAAGCTTAACTTCTTCCAGATGTTGCTAATTACTCCCCACGGAGACTATGGGCAACTCCTGTTTTATTCTGCTAGAATCACATATTTGTCTTTTGGGGTCTGTGGACATGGGGGGAGAGGGGAATGTTCCTCAAACGGAGAAATAGTTATGGCTTTTCTAGTAAAAGGAACGAACTCTCCTTTGAGGTCCATCTAAGTGCCATGCAGAAGCCCAGTCTAATGGGCAGATCATTCTCTTAAAAACAGTATCGCTCATAGTTTTGGCACAGCTCAGTTAAATACGATCCCTTCATTTCTTCTGTAGAAACAATTGAAGTCTTTGGTGCATACTAATAAGCTCTTAATCTTTATTTATTTTATTTTATTTTAATCCTCTCAGCTACGCTATGTAAACAGACACAAGAGCAATAAGAAAAAACACTTTCCTCACTCATAACCAATTGAGCAGGAGAACAACTTCCATTGTTGGCTTTTGAGACACGTGCCTTGGCAAAAAGTTTCATTAACTCTCTATTAAGCTGTTAAAGCAGTCAACTTCTGTGAAAAGTCAACAGCCAATTACCGTATTTTTCTCTGTATAAGACGCACCAGACCACAAGACACACCTAGTTTTTGGAGGAGGAAAACAAGAAAAAAAATATTCTGAATCTCAGAAGCCAGAACAGCAAGAGGGATCTCTGCGCAGTGAAAGCAGCAATCCCTCTTGCTGTTCTGGCTTCTGGGATAGCTGCACAGCCTGCATTCGCTCCTTAAGACGCACACACATTTCCCCTTACTTTTTAGGAGGGAAAAAGTGAGTCTTATAGAGCAAAAAATACGGTAATTAGAAAAATGTATTACGCTGAAGTACATCATGCAACGCAGCTCAAAATGGGATCCAGACCTAAAATTCAGTTCCATTTCAGATCAAGTCCATTCTGGCCTTTGCTGATCTAGTGACCTCCAGAGGTGATCAGGACTTCAAATCCCATCAGTACCAGCCAGCAATGATGGGAGTTGTAGTCCAAAAACATCTGGCAAGGCGTACCAGACTGAAGCATTCTTGCTTATTCTTATATGCAATAGTCTTCAGCCATTAGCAGAGGTCTTCATCTGGAAAAACAGGAACTGGAGTTTAAATCCATTTCTGCCCCAGATCTCAGTGTATAGGATGTATGTCTGCTCAGAAAGCACTCTTCCTGATCATGTTGCATACTCCAAGCGGTCAACCCCAACACTGGAAACATGATTTGCCCCAAGCCCATGTTGATAACAGCAGCGTATTTTGAGGCACCATTGAAGAGATCCACAAGAAATTCTCTTTTGAGGACGTTAAGTGTCTAGTCCTCATGAGATGTGGTGGGGTGTGGGGCACAATGCAAGAAATATTTTTAAGTTGTTGAAATAAATAGTATGCTTTTAAATTTAGGATTACAGGCACACAAGATCTCGGGCCACACTGAAATTAAAAGGAGTTAATTAAAAAGAAAAAGGAAATGTAGGAGGGGAAAAAAGGAGAGAGAGAAATCTACAACACTTTTGCTGTCAGCCTTTGGCACCAGATTGGGACACGGGTAGCGCTGTGGTCACTCTAAACCACTGAGCCTCTTGGGTTTGCCGATTGGAAGGTCGGTGGTTCAAATCCCCGCAACGGAGTGAGCTCCCGTTGCTCTGTCCCAGCTCCTGCCAACCTAGCAGTTCGAAAGCACACCAGTGCAAGTAGATAAATAAGTACTGCCGCGGCAGGAAGGTAAACGGCATTTTCATGTGCTCTGACACACGTCACGATCCTCCATGCGCCAGAAGCGGTTTCGTCATGCTGGCCACATGACCCGGAAAAGCTGTCTGTGGACGAACGCCGGCTCCCTCGGCCTGAAAGCGAGATGAGCACTGCAGCTTCATAGTTGCTTTGACTGGACTTAACCGTCCAGGGGTCCTTTACCTTTTCACCTTTTACCAGACCTGCACAAACAGAAAACCCAACAGCGCCCAACAACATATAACGCTTGTGCTCAGAGATCTGCACTGATTGCTGATCTGCTACCGGGCCAAGTTCAAGTTATTAGTAAATAAAGCCCGTAAGAATTGGAACCAGTTTACTTATGAGATGCCCTTACCACAAATGTGTCCACTCAGCTGCTTTAATCAGTGGAACTGACATTTTTACAGGTGTCAAATAATACCTGCAACACATTGGTGAAAACTCAATCGTTTAGTGTAATGGCAGCAGCACATTGGAACTCCCTGCCTATTGATATCAGACCTGCGCCTTCACTGTATTTTTTTGTGGTGCCCGCTGAACACATTCTTATTTAGACAATCCTACCCACATGTTTAGAAAACCTGTGTGAGTTTTAATTTGCTTTAGCCTATTCTATTGTGGTTTTAACTTTTCATATATTTTTAATTATGATCGTATATATATATATATGTGTGTGTGTGTGTGTGTGTGTGTATGTGTGTGTATATATATAGGTGTATATATATATATGTGTATATATATATGTGTATATATATATATATATATGTGATCATTTTATGGTTCAATCTTTTTTGTAAACTGATACAGTGGTACCTCGGGTTAAGTACTTAATTCGTTCCGGAGGTCCGTTCTTAACCTGAAACTGTTCATAACCTGAAGCACCACTTTAGCTAATGGGGCCTCCTGCTGCTGCCGCGCCGCCAGAGCACAATTTCTGTTCTCATCCTGAAGCAAAGTTCTTAACATGAAGCACTATTTCTGGGTTAGTGGACTCTGTAACCTGAAGCGTATGTAACCTGAAGTGTATGTAACCCGAGGTACCACTGTATATAAATTCTGTTAAAGAAACAAATAAACAAATCAAACCAAATTCAGTCCTCCAGCCAAGAACTGTGACCTGCAAAAGTGTCTGACAAAGCCCTTAAAAAAAAAATCCAGGGCAAAAAAGTAAAAAACAACAACAGGTGATTTCTTGCAACCCTGGTGAGCAGAGTAGTACACAGTTCTGGTTGGTGGGTCACAAAAAACTTACAACGCTGCAGAATTTTCTCAATGGGAAATAAACACATACACACACACAACTTTCCGGCGAAGAAATGTCACAGCATTGTAAGTCTGTGCATCGGTCTAATACATTCTGAAGGGTACTGCTAAGCACTCCAATGGTTTATAAGTGCTTCGAGTGGCTGGTATGCGGAAGATAAGGTGAGCAAAGCTGTAAATTTCCACTGCGAAGGGATGTGGGTGAAAAGCCAGCCGCCTTCATGCGGTTTGCCTACAGTAGGCATGTCCAAAGTCCATTCCGGGGGCCTAATCCGGCCCCTGTGTCAGTTTATTTCCTGAGGTAAAATCGTAAAAAAAGCTCAAGAACTTCAATAATCCTAAAGAAAGGTCAACAACTTTGGTGTTCACTTCATCAAATCTGGCCCTCTTTGAAAAAAGTTTGGGCACCCCTGGCCTACAGAAACATTAACACGAACCACCATTGTGGACTAGTTAATCAGGAAAGGGAAATTCTGAGCAAAGGGAAATCAGAGTTGTCACTAATCTCCATGTCTTTCACACTGATGCTGACCAAGGAACACAGCCCTCTTCCTGGGCATGGGTGGGGAGACAGCACAACTTACTGATTTATTATTATTTTATGAACTTTATATACTGGCTTGATTGCAGAAAACTTACAAGGTAAAGGATAAAACTTAACGCAATTAAAACACTCAGCCACAGCAATGCACTAAAAACCTAAAAGCTTCCTTAATAGCTCGGTAGGCCTGTCTAAACAAAGATGTTTTGTTTTTAAATCTGTGTTGCCCTCTCCAACCCACCAGGCACTCCCAGGCCAAATTCATATACAGTCGTAACCTTTGAAGCCAATTGGAGTCCGTTCTGGAGGTCCGTTCAACTTCTAAAATGTTCACTAACCAAAGTGCGGCTTCCGATTGGCTGCAGGAGCTTCCTGCAGCCAATCGGAAGCCGCGTCGGACGTTCGGCTTCCAAAGAACGTTCGCAAACCGGAACACTCACTTCTAGGTTTGCGGCGTTTGGGAGCCAAAACGTTTGACTTGCAAAGTGTTCAGCTTCCAAGGTACGACTGCATATGTTGCTAGAGCATGAGACTGAATCTCAGGGTTCAAGACCCATCTTGTGCAAAAGATTGTAGGGGGCTGGACTGGATGACCCTCATGGTCCCTTCCAACTGTATGATTCTACACACACACACACACACACACACACACACACACACACACACCCCCTAGCCTTCCCAAAAGCCCCAGGCAGAAAAGAATGAGAAAAACAATACAACAGAAACACATTTCAAGCATTAGAAACATCAAAAAGCATTTGAAACAACCACATACCCACAACGGCTAATAGTTTCAAGATTTTCGGGAGCAGCATCAAATGCCTGAGTGAACAGGAATGTTTTGGTTTTTAAAAAATTCCTCCTTGTCAGGGTTTCTGGGAGAGAGGAGGAGATGACAGAGGAGACGGAGAGCGAGTGGGAGGAGGGGCAGAAGGATGAGGAAGAAGATGACGGAATTCTGAGGGAATCCACGAGTCTGAGCAGCGAGTCAGAGGATTCTCAAAAGGGGGTTACCTTAATCAAGCAAAGGGGAGGAGAAGGGAGAAGCGGAGAGGAGCCCAGTGGAAGACAGAGGAAGCAAGAGACGTCTCAGCCGGAACGGAGTAAAGGGGGTGGAGTCGTCAGCCTCTCGGAGGGAGCAGGATTAGGAGAGAACAGAGAGAGGGGGTTGGAGCAGGGTGTTCAGCCGGAAAGGGTGGAGAGCAGAACAGGGGGTGGTGTAGCGGTCGAAAGAAAGGTCAGCAGCAACGTACGCGCGCCAAGTTCAAACGTAGAGGCGCGCGGAAGTGGAGAGAGCTCAGGGGAGGAGCCCGGCCCTAAAGCCAGAAAGAGGGGGGAAGAGGCGGCAGAGGATTCAGCCTCAGGCGAGTCACGGAGAGAGGGAACCCAGGGGGGCAGGAAGAGCCTGCGGAAAAGAAAGGAGAGGAAGAGGTGGTCTAGAGCCAGGCTATTAAGTTGGTGCGGAAGAGGGGAGGAGTCAGAGGGGACTTCAGCGGTCTAACGTGGCAGACGTACGGCCACAATGCTGAACTGTATGAGAAGCAGAAATCTTCAATAAACTTTTCCTGTAAATAAGCTGCAACGGAGTGAGGTCTCTTGTGAGCTGGGACCAGATCTGGGTGGCCGTGACAGTAAGTCCCCTCTCCGAAAGCAAAAATTTTTTTTTTGCGAAGCTCAAGAACGGGAGCAGCCATGAGCGCTGAGGAGCAGCTGGTTGCATTGCGGAATCAGGTTACCGCTCTCACATCGGCAGTCATTGCTTCGCAGAAGAAGAATGACGACTTGGAGAAGACGTGCCAGGATTTGCAGGCAAGGTGGGAGCGCGCGGACAAGGCGGGGGCCCCAGGATCCAGAGCGGAGGGCATTGCGCTTGGACGGAGGGGGGGTGCCCTAGTTCCGCATTTTAATGGCAACTTGCAAGACTATCCCAATTTCAGAGCGGACGTTGTATATGCACTGCACTTACTCCGTCACGATTTTAAAGATGAGGAGGAGAGAGTGGGGTTCATTGTTTCGCACCTGCATGGGGAGGCCAGGGCTTGGCTACGCAATTTGTGGCGCGAAGATGGACCGGCCCGTCGCGATTCAACTGCGTTCATCAAAGCGATGGATTCTTGTTTTCAATCCTCTGTGGATGTGGACATTGCGCGCCGTCAAATGCACGGGCTGAGGCAGGGGAAAGCGACTGTGCGCCAATACCACTCTAAATTTTTTGCATTGCTCACCGCCTTAGATTGGCCAAAGGACAGTAAACCGGTCAGAGATCTTTTTTGGGAGGGATTGAGCCCCCCCATCAAGGATGAGATCGCTAGGGGGGACAGACCCCAGACCCTAGAAGACGTGGTGCAACGGGCTTTAGCTCTTGGAATTCGACATGAGGGGCGTCCGTGGCATGAGGAGGACGGGCCCCAAGCGCGTGCGCAAGCAAGGACTCTCCCTTTTGGGCACAGGGACTTCAGCCGTGCGCACCCCTCGCCAATGGGGAAGGACAGAGAGGAGCCAATGGAGATTGGTGGTGCTAGGGCTCAGAAGCCATCCCAGAGCCCTGTCCCTGGTGCAGCCAAAGCGAAGCCTCCTAGAGGAACCAGGAAGTGTTACATCTGTGACAGTGCGCACCATATGGCGAAAGAGTGCCCCCAGAGGCTCCAGAAGCACACTGCAGCGCTGGCAACTGTAACAGCAGAGGTGCAACCAGGGGAGCAGCTTCAGGGAAACGACAGTGCCTGGCTGGAAGCAGAGCTACTGGGGCTCAGCCAGGCGGATCTGTAGACAAGCCCCCAGCATCACTGCAGAGCGTGGACCCTTTGCCTCCCAAACCGGCAGTTCTGCTCACAGCAACACTCCAGTTGCCTGATGGGAGACTCCTTGAGGTTCCAATAACGATCGATTCGGGAAGCAACGCCGACTTCATGGGACTGCAGTTCGTTAAGCAGCACAACATGGCGCTCCTGCCTGCAACGACGCCTCTGAACGTGGTCACGGTGGACGGCAGGAAGTTGCTGGGGGGGCAAGTGGTGCAGCAAACCCCTCCCATGATGATGCAGATTGGCAACCATCGAGAGCTTATTAGTTTCAATGTCACCCACTTATCGGACACACCCATCGTGTTAGGCATGAGTTGGCTGGAGAGGCACAGTCCCGCGGTTGCGTGGTACCAGAGGCAGATCAACTTTTGTTCATCGTATTGTGCTCAGCATTGCTTTCAGACCGATCAGGGAGGAGAAGCTGAGCAGCCATTGCATCTGAGTATGGTGCAAACAGTGCCTCACAAGTACCAGGACTTCTTGGAGGTTTTCTGTGAGAAGGAAGCTGACAAGTTGCCGCCTCATAGACCTTACGACTGCGCGATTGATTTAGTGCCAGGGGCGCAATTGCCTGCTGCCAAGCTGTACTCCATGTCGGAGGAGGAAATGCAAGAGCTTCGGGAGTTCATAGACCATAACCTCAAGCGCGGTTTCATCCAGGAATCTAAAGCAGCGGGAGGCAGCCCTGTTTTCTTTGTGAAGAAGAAGGACACGCCCCAAAAAAGGCTTATAGTGGATTACAGGTTCATCAACAGCTTGACTAAGCCCAAAGCTTTCCCCATGCCCAAGATTGACGACCTTTTAGCGACCGTCAGGAGGGGCAAGATTTTCACCAAGCTGGACCTACGTGGAGCTTACAATCTCATCCGCATCCGGAAAGGAGATGAGTGGAAGACCGCCATGTTCACCCCTCTGGGCACATACGAATACAGAGTCATGCCTTTCGGCCTCCAAAATGGCAGCCACGTTTTTCAAGCATTTATGCACCACGTGCTAGCAGGTCTCCTCTACAAAAAGTGTGTCTGCTTTCTCGACGATATCCTGATTTTCTCGGAATCGCCGGAGGATCACGATAAGGACGTGAGGGAGGTCCTGCAGAGGCTGAAGGAACACAGGCTGTACGCCAAGTTGGAAAAGTGCCAGTTTGATGTCAGAGAGGTTGATTTCCTTGGCTACAAGTTGTCCGACGAGGGACTGGCCATGGACAGGGCTAAGGTTCAAGCGCTGTTGGACTGGAAAAGCCCTCGAAATCGGAAAGAGGTCCAGAGGTTCATCGGCTTTGCCAATTTTTACCGCAAGTTTATTAAAGGTTTTGCGAACGCGACGGCGGCGATCACTGACACCCTCAGTTCCAAGAAGAAGAAGTTCGTCTGGACCGAACAAGCGGAGCGGTCCTTCCGGACGCTTAAGGGTCTTTTCGCCTCCGAAGAGCAGCTGCTCCACGTGAATCCCGGCAGACCCATGCGGGTAGAGACCGATGCGTCGGATAGAGCGGTTGGGGCCGTTCTTTTGCAAGAGGATTCACAAGGCAACTGGCGACCGGGTGCGTTCTACTCCCGGAAGCTCAGCAAGACGGAGCGCAATTATACCATATGGGACAGGGAGTTGTTGGCCATTCATGCAGCTTTCAAAGCGTGGCGACACTTCTTAATAGGAGCCAAGCACACGGTGCAGGTCCGCACGGATCACAAGAACTTAGAGTATTGGCGGACGGCTAAGTTGCAGACCCAGCGACACATGCGCTGGGCGGAGTTCTTTGCGGACTTCGACTTCAAAATAGAATACATCCCAGGAGACTCCAATGTTATTGCAGACGCGCTGTCCCGAAAGCCGCAATACTTGGAGGAAGCAGCTCCAATCGCAGCAAAGCACATTTTCGCACCGCAGGCGTGGACGTGCGCTACCATCGCAGTCGACCTGGACGCGGTGCGACGCGCGTTGCAAAGGGATCAGTTTGCACAGTCTAAGATGGAGGAGCTACGCGGAGGGTCGCGACACAACGATGAGTTTCAATTACAAGATGGACTTTTGACTCGTAAGGGTGCCCTTTACGTGCCCACCGACGATCTTCGAGCCAAGGTTCTGCAACAGTTGCATGACGCCCCTAGTGCAGGCCATTTCGGCAAAGAAAAGACGATGGAGTTGGTGGCTAGAGACTTTTGGTGGCCCCAGATGAGAGGAGAGGTGGCGGACTACGTCGCCAGGTGTGATATCTGCCAGAGGTCCAAACCAGTGCACCAGAAGCAGGCCGGATTGCTAGAACCGCTGGAGACACCGCAGCAACCGTGGGAGAGGGTAGCGTTGGACTTTGTTACAGACCTGCCCAGCTCCAGAGGTAAGACGGCGGTGTTAGTGGTGGTGGACTTGTTCACCAAGATGGCGCACTTCATCCCTTGTGCCAAGGTGGCGACGGCAGAACAGACCGCAAAGCTCTTCATCGATCACGTCTTCAGAGTGCATGGACTTCCGCAGTCCGTCTTGTCCGACAGGGGGCGCCAGTTTGTTTCCACTTTCTGGCGAAAGCTTCTGGGCATCTTGCACGTCAAAATCAACCTGACATCGGCGAGGCATCCACAAACCAACGGTCAAGCGGAGAGGGTCAACGCGATCATGCAGCAGTACCTGCGGTGCTACGCCAACCAGCGACCTGCGGCGTGGGTGGACTATCTGCCGATGGCTGAATTCGCCTACAACAACACGAAACACGCTTCCACCGGGGTGACGCCTTTCTTCGCGAACAATGGCCGTCATCCCAGAACCTTCCCGAGATTTGCGGCACCAGGAGGGGGGGGGCCTCAAGATGCCGACCAGTTTGCAGCGGAATTGCAAGAGGTGCACGAGGAGCTGCGGAGACATTTGGAGCTGGCAAAACAGGCGTATAAGGTGCAGGCCGATAAGCACAGGAGGGCGGGAGAGGACATCCAGGTTGGGGACTGGGTGTGGTTAGCAGCCCACGCGATGCCGGCCAGGTCATTGGCCAAGAAGAAGTTAGGACACAGGCAGCTAGGGCCATATCAAGTTGAGGCTAAGATCAATCCGGTGGCTTTTCGTATAGCCCTTCCGGAAGGTTCCAGGGTGCACCCGGTCTTTCATAGGTCGGTGCTCACTCCCTACAAAACCCCACACAGGTTTCAAGAGTCAGGAGCACCCCCAGAGCCACGTAGGAGGGCGCCTGAGAGGGGGGAATCGCCAAGACCAGAACCTCTTAACGAGGTCACAGAGATACTGGACTCGAGATGGGGGGAGGAGGGAGTTGAATATTTTCTCGCCAGGGAGGGCACACCAGCCGCTGCTAATAGTTGGGTGCCAGGCTACGAGTTAGACGAACCCCTTTTGAAAGAAGAGTTCCATGCACTTTTCCCACATAGACCCATGCCAGCTGAGTACTTTGATGACTGGCTTTTCACACCCACATTGTCAGATAGCACGTTCAGGGGTTTCTCTTCCCCCGAGGAAAGAACACCAGAATCAAGCCCGCCCAGGGGATCGTGCTCGGGGGTGGACACGGAAACCCCTTATTGGTGGGAGGAGCAGCCAGAGGAGGAATGGCGTAAGAGGTGGCTGATAGGTCCTTGGCGGGCAGCACCGGAGGAAGTAGCGATGGAAGCAGAGACTGAGAAGCATTTGGGGGAAGAACCCGACTTCGAATACACATACACAGAACTGCCAGCAGAGAACATTGACGTAGACGACCTGTATCCTGAGCCTACCCCCGAAGAGCCGCAGTTTCCACAACCGGTCCCCGGCGAGCGGGAGGGGGGAAGGGGGGGCTTCGAGGGGGGGATGGATGTCAGGGTTTCTGGGAGAGAGGAGGAGATGACAGAGGAGACGGAGAGCGAGTGGGAGGAGGGGCAGAAGGATGAGGAAGAAGATGACGGAATTCTGAGGGAATCCACGAGTCTGAGCAGCGAGTCAGAGGATTCTCAAAAGGGGGTTACCTTAATCAAGCAAAGGGGAGGAGAAGGGAGAAGCGGAGAGGAGCCCAGTGGAAGACAGAGGAAGCAAGAGACGTCTCAGCCGGAACGGAGTAAAGGGGGTGGAGTCGTCAGCCTCTCGGAGGGAGCAGGATTAGGAGAGAACAGAGAGAGGGGGTTGGAGCAGGGTGTTCAGCCGGAAAGGGTGGAGAGCAGAACAGGGGGTGGTGTAGCGGTCGAAAGAAAGGTCAGCAGCAACGTACGCGCGCCAAGTTCAAACGTAGAGGCGCGCGGAAGTGGAGAGAGCTCAGGGGAGGAGCCCGGCCCTAAAGCCAGAAAGAGGGGGGAAGAGGCGGCAGAGGATTCAGCCTCAGGCGAGTCACGGAGAGAGGGAACCCAGGGGGGCAGGAAGACCCTGCGGAAAAGAAAGGAGAGGAAGAGGTGGTCTAGAGCCAGGCTATTAAGTTGGTGCGGAAGAGGGGAGGAGTCAGAGGGGACTTCAGCGGTCTAACGTGGCAGACGTACGGCCACAATGCTGAACTGTATGAGAAGCAGAAATCTTCAATAAACTTTTCCTGTAAATAAGCTGCAACGGAGTGAGGTCTCTTGTGAGCTGGGACCAGATCTGGGTGGCCGTGACACTCCTGAATGCTAATAAGGGGGTTGGTGAGAGAGACACACCTCACCAAGGAGGGCATTCCATAAACAGGGAGACATTAATAAGGTCAGTGTCGAGAAAGCACCACCCTCCAACAGCATCACCAATTCTAGGGACCCTGGGGAGGTACCTAGGGGAAGTACTCTCTTAGGTACTTGGATTCCAAGCCATTTAGGGCTTTGCAAGGAATTACTAGCCCCTTAAATTGGGCCTAAAAGCTGACCCGTAACCAATGCAGCACTTTCCCGTTCCAGCCCAACTCAGTACCCTCGCAATTTCTTTTATTTAAATTAAGCTGCTTTTGGTCTATTTGACCTACTCAGACAGGCAGCAGCTCTCCAGTGTGGTCTCTAGCACAACTTACCACCCCCTCCCATCATCTGCTCTTTTTACCTTGGGATGCCACAGATGGCGGCATGCAGAAGACCTCGGTTTCGAAGCATACACTTTCAATGCTGAGATATGGTTCTCATTCCTGCCTCCCCTTTGGAAAGCTAACTGGCAGGTGTTCCATAAGCTGGCATTCCAACCTGAGGAGGGGGACCAGAACTTAGAAGCTTGTCCCCACTCATTTTATGACTTACGAACAACCTAGTCCAGCATCCTGTTCTCAAAGTGGCTAACCAGATAGCCATGGAAAACCTGCGAGGACATGCACACAACCGCACTCTGCTGTGATATATTCTCTCTCTCTCTCTCTCTCTCTCTCTCTCTCTCTCTCTCTCTCTCTCTCTCTCTCTCTCATTTTTATTGATAAGGTAAAAGGTACAGGACCCCTGGACGGTCAAGTCCAGTCAAAGGCGACTATGGGGTGTGGCGCTCATCTCACTTTCAGGCTGAGGGAGCTGGTGTTTGTCCACAGACAGCTTTTCCGGGTCATGTGGCCAGCATGACTTAACAAAACACTGTGATGGAAACCAGAGCACACGGAAACACTGTTTACCTTTCCGCCACTTGTCCAAAGGTATTTAAAGGTATATAAAAATTCATACCCATCACAAAGTATCTTTTTTAATACACTGAAATACTTAATAATAATAAAAAGAACAGAGGCAGAAATAATATTTAGAAAGGAGGGAGGGAGGGAGGGAGGGAGGGAGGGAGGGGGAGGGGGAGGGAGGAAGGAAGGAAGGAAGGAAGGAAGGAAGGAAGGAAGGAAGGAAGGAAGGAAGGAAGGAAGGAAGGAAGGAAAGGTGAAGAAAAGGAAAAGAGAGAAAGGAATAAAGAAAGGTAGAAGGAATTCCAGTTCTCAGTCTTGCTGCTAAACATAGTATTCACACATTAACGTCCAACCATTCTGTCTATAAACCAGTATTTTTTCAGTCTTCAAATCCAGATGTTGCAAGTTCATTTTCTCTTTCATGCAAAAAGTCCATTAAAAATCAGTAATGTTTTTTCTCTAATTAAACAAGTTAACTTTGCCATCTCATCTTAGTCCAATAGTTTTAGCCATTCCTCTACAGTGGTTGTCCGTTTATGATTCTCAGCAAGCACTATTTTAGAGGCATACTGCATCTGGCTGCCTTCGGGAGAAGAAAAGGCAAAGAAGCAAACCCTACTCAAATACGCAGTGGAGTCCCTAAAATGGTTGGATGGCACCTTGTCCACCTCCTTCCGTCAACTCCCGCAAGCCACGCTGGTGCTGAACAAATT
Organism: Podarcis melisellensis; assembly: GCF_964234715.1. Lineage (NCBI taxonomy): Eukaryota > Metazoa > Chordata > Lepidosauria > Squamata > Lacertidae > Podarcis > Podarcis melisellensis. The sequence continues at coordinate 48,820,502 of NC_138543.1, forward strand.
GCTCTGCTTTCCTTTGGACCCCACCAGTGAGACTGAGGTGGGGGTCTTGCCCCAGAGGCACACTCCACTGTCTCTCCAGACAGATGCCAACAACTGCAGCTGGAAGGTAAGCTTTCCCCAAGCGCATGGAGTGCTGAAGGGCATGCCCAGAATCTTCCATTTTAGGGGCTCTGAAGGGTTTTCCCAGAAGGAGGTTCGAAAGTTCCTGCTCAATGGTCCCAAGGAAATGCAGAAGGAGTTCTGTATCCTTGACTAATTCCGCCCAAGTAGCAACTTCCTCAGCGGCCAACCAAATTACCATTACAGGATTACAGCTGTGTTTAAATAGCTCCCACTGATAAATGGATAACAGCAGTGAAGCACCACAGAATGTTTTGCTGCCGCAGGGTCAGAGGATGAAAACAAGCAACTGCAGTGCGGAGACCAGAGCCTGCCATATCTGGCCACATAGCTGAGGTTTATCTTCAAGTGTTTGTCACAGCAGCCCCTACAACCACAAACCACTTTTAAAAACAGTGGCGATAGCATGGAAAGAACAGGCTGAAGTTCAGCGGGAGATTTTTATTTTATTTTTACTGAACATAAAAGCCCGGGTGCATGCATTTTGGATACTTGTTATGTTTAATCGGTGGGTGTTTTGGACTAAGGAAAGGTTCAGATGCAAGGCCAAATAAATAAATAAGGTTTTATGTGCCTGAACCTCAAACACATTCATAAGAACATAGGAAGCTGCTTTATACAGCGTCAAACAGCCGGGTTCATCTAGCTCAGTATTGTCTATACTGGCAGCAGCTGTCCGGGGTTTTAGGAAGGAGTCTTTATTATGTTTTTATAAATAATTATACGACCTTCCGTAGACACCTGAAGGCAGTCCATTTATGTGTGATGTTCTGTTGTGTTTTTACATGTTCTGTTGGAAGCTGCCCAGAGTGTCTGCGGCAACCCAGTCAGATGGGCGGGGTTACAAATAATAAAATTATTATTACTGTATTTTTTACTCTATAAGACTCACTTTTTCCCTCCTAAAAAGTAAGGGGAAATGTGTGTGCGTCTTATGGAGCGAATGCAGGCTGTGCAGCTATCCCAGAAGCCAGAACAGCAAGAGGGATTGCTGCTTTCACTGCACAGCGATCCTTCTTGCTGTTCTAGCTTCTGAGATTCAGAATATTTTTTTTCTTGTCTTCCTCCTCCTAAAACTAGGTGAGTCTTATGGTCTGATGCGTCTTATAGAGCGAAAAGTACGGTACTTATTACCAGGAGGTGACAAAGGGATTCAAGACCTTCTGTAAGCAAAGCAGATGTTCCACCACCGAGTCATTGCCCTACCCTGTGGGAACGCCAGACTACAGTTAGCATTGAAAATTATGAGTTGGCAGCAGACATTAAGATTCGAACCACGAACCTCCTCATTTACAATGAGGTCAACTGCCTCTACACCAATTGTCACAGTGTGAGCTGCCTAAGAGCCTGGCCTGAGCATTCCCACAATCACAGAGTTTCTGCCACCTGAGGATGGAACATGGAGGGTTATAGCCTATACAATTTTGCTTGTATTGTCTATTTTTTAACGTAGTACACCAAAAACAATCAGGGTCACCAGCGTGGTGCCAGAACCTCCCATGGCATCCAGGAAAGGTTTCAGTAAATATCCTGTCTACAACTGAAGCATTTATACCATGCCACCAAGCTGCCATTTTGTAACTACTACTACTACTACTACTACTACTAATAATAATATTAATTTACCATATTTTTCACCCTATAGGACGCACCGTCCCATAAGGCGCACCTAGTTTTTTGGGGGGGAAATAAAGGGGAAAAAATTATTTCCCCCCCAGGCGCGGGGCTGGGGCGGGGGAGGCCCGCCGGAGCTTCCCCTGACCCCAGCCCCCAAACAGGCAGCTCTCTGCAAGCCGGGGGAGCCCAGGGCTGGCTCCCCCCGCTTGCGGAGAGGTCCGCGAAGCCTGGACGCGCTGAGCTCAGCGCGCCCAGGCTTCCGCATGCAGGCACCTCTCCGCAAGCAGCGGGAGCGCTCCCCCCGCTTGCGGAGAGGTCCGCGAAGCCTGGAGAGCTAGAGGGGTCTGTGCGCACTGACCCCTCTCGCTCTCCAGGCTTCAGCGAAAGCCTGCATTCGCCCCATAGGACGCACACACATTTCTCCTTCATTTTTTGAGGGGAAAAAGTGCGTCCTATAGGGCGAAAAATACGGTATTATTTGTACCCCGCCCATCTGGCCGGGTCTCCCCAGGCACTCTAGGCGGCTTCCAACAAAGATTAAAAATACATTAAAATGTCACACATTAAAAATTTCCCTGAACAGGGCTGCCTTCAGGTGTCTTCTAAATTTCAGGTAGTTGTTTATCTAGTGCCCACGGCACTCTCAACATTCCAGATTGGCCAACAAAAAGTTACCAACTTTCTCTTTACAGTGGTACGTCAGGTTAAGTACTTAATTCGTTCCGGAGGTCCGTTCTTAACCTGAAACTGTTCTTAACCTGAAGCACCACTTTAGCTAATGGGGCCTCCCACTGCTGCCGTGCCACTGGAGCACAATTTCTGTTCTCATCCTGAAGCCAAGTTCTTAACCCGAGGTACTCTTTCTGGGTTAGCGGAGTCTGTAACCTGAAGCGTCTGTAACCTGAAGCGTATGTAACCCGAGGTACCACTGTACTTCCATTTTCAGCATGTGTGTTTTGCCTAAGGATCCCAGGCAACAGCTGGGTTTTATATTTTTTTAAAAAGGGCAGGGGAATCAAACAATCTATGCTTCTACATCCCAGCAGCGCTGGAGAGAGTCTTCCATGTAACTTGCATAGCAACTAGCAAGCCCTGATCTAATTCAGAATGTCTCTTCCCACCCTCAATCTTAGAACCGTGACTAATTGCAGAAACCATGCTTTCAAAACCAAGCCAATCGCCCACCCACACTTCTGTTTGTTGAGCATCCAGCCTGATGAAGGGTTCAAAAGCTCCCCCACTATTTCATGGCATTTTTGGTTGATTCCAAAGCCTTTGCCAGCTGTACATCTTGCCTCCGCATTCATGGACCAATAATACAGCTTTCTTCGATCTTTGAGAAAGCAAAGGATGTCTCAGGAGGAACAGGTGGGAAGAAGAAAGTCAACTTGTACTTCTAGCCGTTTCAACTCTCTGACTTTTGCTCTTTCTGCAATCCAGTTTTTGGCTCGCAGCAGGATTTGTTTTTCGTAGGAGCTAAAAATAGATTAGTTTCCCCTTGAAAACATGCAGTAAAAAAATACTTCAACACACACAAAAATTAGCAGAAGCATATATTGTTGGGAAAAACAATTCAGCTGGCACCGGTGCAGAAAAACAGAAAGTATTGATTCTGTAGGGGGAAAACAGCTGTGAAAGCTGTGGTACCTCGTTTTTCGAACGTATCCATTGACAAACGTTTTGTTTTTCAAATACCATAAACCCAGAAGTAAATGCTTTGGTTTTCGAACACACCTCAGAAGTTGAACATGCCACACGACTTCCGCAGAATACAAGATCCTGAGGCCTAGCTTTCAGCTATTGAGTTTTTGGTTTTCAAACGTTTCAGAACTCAAACAGTCTTCCGGAACGGATTACGTTCGAAAACCAAGGTACCACTGTATACAGTGTGGGCCCCACACTGTGGTGATTGAAGGGAGAAAAGGGTTTACAGACCTGATCGGCACAACACAGGGTGCCAAACCATGGTTTCTAGGGACTGCACAAACTATGGTTTCTGGGAGAGCAGCTTAAAGCAGCTTTGCTCCCTGCCAATCCTGTTTGCTTGTGCACTGCACAGCATGGAACTAAGCCAAGATTTAAGAATATAATGCTGCATCAGGTCACAGTGACCAACCAGAATGCCTATGGGAAACCCCCAAGCATGCAAGGGCCCTCTCCCCTCCCCACCGTTGTCTGCAGAAACTGGTATTCAGAAACACCCTGCGTCTGACTGGATAAAGAGAACATAAGTCATACGGGCATTTGCATAGTGCAAAATTACACAGTGCCCAAAATGGCCGCTATGTTCTCACAAGAAAAAAACACAGAATCCCGGTTTTTCCAGGATACTTGCAGGTATGTTAACCATGAGCTATAGCCAAGAACAAACCTTGGGTTGGCTTATTATTATTACTGATTTATTAATCAACTTATAAATCACCATCTCAAGGTGATTTAAGAGCAGCTAAAAACAGAACAACAAACACATTTAAAACAAGACTAAAACCCAAACCCAAATCAGCTTTGAGTGCTCATTGGAAGGACAGATCCTGAAGCTGAGACTCCAATACTTTGGCCACCTCATGAGAGAAGACTCCCTGGAAAAGACCCTGATGTTGGGAAAGATGGAGGGCACAAGGAGAAGGGGACGACAGAGAACGAGATGGTTGGACAGTGGTCTCGAAGCTACCAGCATGAGTTTGACTAAACTGCGGGAGGCAGTGGAAGACAGAAGTGCCTGGCGTGCTCTGGTCCATGGGGTCACGAAGAGTCGGATACGACTAAACGACTAAACAACAACAACAAAACCCAAACAGGTAGACCCATTCACCCAGCAGGCAAAGGTTGTTTGAACAGAAACGTCTTCAGTTGATTCTGGAAAGTGCAGATAGTGGGTGCCTGTTGTACCTCAATGGGAATGCTATTCGACAGAACGGGGTAACCACAGTTATTGTGTCATGTGAGCTGGGCCAACGTAGATTCAGATTTTACCAGGGTTCTCTAACAACATGACGCCCCAAATAAAATTACCGGCAGTGATGTGAGCTGTACATTTTTTCCACCAGTATTTTCCCCCCATACAAATGTTTCCACTTTTAGAAAAGTATTTGTCATAAAATTAATTAGTAACATAATGAACGGATGCAAGTCAAATTGGGCAAATAGGCTAGATACAAATCTGAAATCAAAGTTATAATTCACTACTGTATTTTCAGATGAAATAGCCCCTGGGAGGCTCATATATTTATGCACACAGCTCGGCAGGCCTGCTATAATTAATGTTAAGGATTTCCAGTGTTCTCCCTTGAGATCTAAATAATGCAATATAAGCACGTGCTATTGAGCTGTGATGTCATGTTTACGAGAATCCCAATAATCCCCACTATACGTCTCTCTGAACACAACATATAAACCACACAAAATGTGCTTCGCTGAATTTTCAACCCCAAAGCAAATATTTCTGTTCAGCTGCTTTTGGCTATTAGATAATTTTTTTCAGATATTTATACAGCAGATGTGTATTAACATAGTGCTCATTTTTAGTTGTGTTTACAAACGAGCTAAATCGGAACTCTGGGGAGCAGAACATTTTTCCAATTCTAAGGAGCCAATGCTAGTTTTACTAAAAGTAGACCCATTGGAATTAATGGCTATGAGTAACATGTGTCTATTACCGTATTTTTCGCTCTATAACACGCACCCGACCATAACACGCACATAGTTTTTAGAGGAGGAAAATCCATAGGCATGCCACCCGTAGGCATTGCCTCCATAAGACGCACAGACATTTCCCCTTACTTTCTAGGAGGAAAAAAGTGAGTGTTGTGGTGCAAAAAATACGGTAATTTCCATAGGCCTACTTTCAGTAGAACTTGCTTGGAAACAACCCCCCATTTTCTAGTCACAGGCTGGCCTGAGCACATTTCATTGGAAAGTGGTGGCATGTCTGATATTGAAGCTCCTTGTGGGTTCCGGGTATTTAAGTACTCCTTTGTAACAGCTCAGGAACCACCATAAGATGGGCCATTGATGGACCATCAAAGTACATAGCCAAAACAGCAGAAATACAGTAAAATGTGGCCGATAGCTGTGGATCACAGACATGGTCCCATATATCATCTATCCTGACTCATCCAACATCTCTCCAACGTCTTGGGCAGCAAAAGGTCTTGCTCAACTCTGCTGCCAGAGAGTCTTTAATCCAGGCATAGGTAAACTCAGCCCTCCCGATGTTTTGGGACTACAACTCCCATCATCGTTAGCTAACAGGACCAGTGGTCAGGGATGATGGGAATTGTAGACCCAAAACATCTGGAGGGCCAAGTTTGCCTATGCCTGCTTTAATCCACCCAGGATTCCCCAACCTGGTGCCCTCTAGGTGTCATTGGACTACACTTCCCATCAGCCCCAGCATGCAAAGCCAATGGTGAAGGATGATGGGAAATATAGTCCAACTGTAACAACCGTAGTGTAGTGGTTAAGAGTGTTGGACTAGGACCACAGGGAGCAGATTTCAAATCTCCAACTCAGACAGTCACTGCCTCTCAGCCTAATCTACCTCACAGGGTTGCTGTGAGAAAAGAATTGGGAAAAGTAGTATTCATTCAAATGCCAATGCTGGGGTAAAGAGGTAAAGGTAAAGGGACCCCTGACCATTAGGTCCAGTCATGGCCGACTCTGGGGTTGCGGCGCTCATCTCGCTTTATTGGCCAAGGGTCATGTGGCCAGCATGACTAAGCCGCTTCTGGCGAGCCAGAGCAGCGCACGGAAACGCCATTTACCTTCCCGCCAGGAACTGCTAGGTTGTCAGAAGCAGGGACCAAGCAATGGAAGCTCACCCCGTCACAGGGATTTGAACTGCCGACCTCCTGGTCGACAAGCCCCAGGCTCTGTGGTTTAACCCACAGCGGCACCCGCGTCCCAATGCTGGGGTAGGTGATGGCTATTCACAAGTTTCCCAGCTGGCATCTGGAAACAGGACTAAACAGTCCTGAATGAGAGGAACAATATTGATGATTTACACACAGCAGAAACCTCCTGTTTTGCAGCCATTCTCTCTTACCTGCTGCCATTTCAGCTTAACTTGTCTAGAGAGCAGATACCACTCACAAACCTGCATTCCAGGGCCCTGGAATGGCAGCGTCTCAGAGTCTGGGGCTGTTATCTAACAGCAGAAGAAGTAGCAGCAGCAGCACACACACACACACACAAAACCAGGAAAGTGACTGCAATGAAATCGTGAGGCTGAAAGTGCTACAGATTAAAAGCAGATTGCTTAAGGAAGTTGGCTCAGGGACAGAGCAAAGGTGGGAGGGCGGCAAAGTGCTGAATTCATGTTTTATTCACAGCTAAGAAACGTCAAATGCATTTAGAGTCAGAGAAGAGGAAACTGAACTTGAGCACAGAGCTATAAAGCAAGTGATGTAGGATAACGATCGGCAGATTCATTCAAGGCCTTTGGTATTGCAGATTTTGCAACAACGCAATGCAATTTGTGTGGCCCGAAAAAATTATACAGGCTATTTGCATTAAATTAAAGGCTATTTCCTACTTTTTAAACAGACTCTCGTCTGTGCTCTGGGGTTTAATCACAACTCAAAAATTTGCCTTTAACCTCAGAAGCCAAGGATGAAATTCAGATTGCAAGTCTAAGGGAAGGGTTGTGCCTTATTGTCTTCACAGTTACCCTGTGGAATGGGTTAGGCTGAGAGGCCGTGACTGTCCCAAGGTAATGCAATGGGTTTCATGGCTGAGTGGAAGATTTGAACCCTGGTCTCCCAGGTCCTAGTCTGACATTCTAACCACACCACCACACTGGCCAATAAAATAACAATGGCTTTGCTTCCACTAGTCAGGTGGGCAGGGATAAAAGCAGGGGACCCTGGTTGCTATAAATCTTAATAAACTACAGCAGCTTCAGAAGTGTCATACATTGTTGGCACACACTTGCGATATTAAAAGCTATAAATTTCACGTTTAATGTATTTTATCCATATAATTGTGCTCCTGTATCACATTTCCTTCCATATGAGCCCAGGTCTGTCCACAGCACGATAAAATATCACTCTCAAAACACAATTTAAAACTGTGTGTCAAAAAAACCCACCAATGTTAGACCACAGCAGACAGGAATACTAAACTGTTGGACTCCAGTTTGCATTTATGTTCCAAAAAGCCAGACGCACCCCCCCCCCCCAAAATAAAAATCTTCAATTGATGCTTGAAGAGAGACAAGATGGGGAATAGGTAAAGGGACCCCTGACCATTAGGTCAGGTCGTGACCGACTCTGGGGTTGTGGCGCTCATCTCACTTTATTGGCCAAGGGAGCCGGCGTACAGCTTCCGGGTCATGTGGCCAGCATGACTAAGCCGCTTCTGGCAAACCAGAGCAGCGCAAGGAAACGCCGTTTACCTTCCCACCGGAGCGGTATCTATTTATCTACTTGCACTGGTGTGCTTTCAAACTGCTAGGTTGGCAGGAGCAGGGACCGAGCAACGGGAGCTCACCCCATCGCGGGGATTCGAACTGCCAACCTTCTGATCGGCAAGTCCTAGGCTCTGTGGTTTAGCCCACAGCGCCACCCGCGTCCCATAAGATGGGGAATAAGTGTCACCAATATCAGGGTCAAATGCCACACAGCAGGTGTGAGGAACCCTTAGCCCTGGACTGGCAAACTACAGTTCCCATCAAGCATGGCCAATAGTCAGGAAAGATGGGAGTTGTAGTTCAACAACATCCAAAAGGCAACAGGTTTCCCAAACCTGCCATATAGGAACATAGGAAACTGCTTTATAGTAAGTGAGAATCCATCCAACTCAAAATAACTCAGAATTTTCCGCTGACTGAGGCCTCTCTTTTTGCTACCTGGAGATGGCTGGGATTGAACCCAGGGTCATTTGTACACAAAGCAGATGCTCTACCAGCCCTCCCTCCCTCTCTGCAGCCTCTCTGTACTTCTGCAGAATCCCGGCTCACACCTAGGTGGATATCGCCCTGTCAACATTTCTGAAACGAAGAGGAAACAGAGCATGCTTAATCCATAACAGCAGAGCCTTGCGCTTGGTGATGAAGAGAGACCTATTTAGAGAGATGTATTTACTGCTTCTCTGACCTTGCAGGCCATGCAGTACAAAGATGCAAAGTCCATTCCAGCATTTGCACTGGAAGATCTCTACGCTCCCAGATGGGGCACTGTGCAGAGGTGGGAGTGACGCAAGCAGCTCTCTAGCAGCAACCAGCCAGATACCCAACCAGTCAGATACCCAAAAGCGGAGTCCCCAATGCTCTCTTGGTAGCATTGCCAAATTCATGCAAACCACAACTAGGTTCTTGAATTATAAGGAGAGACCTCTTTTTGGATTCACTCCTGCGGAAAATGACCAGAGACCCATGGATTTTATCTATCAATGGCCTCACTTATCGTCATACAAGGAACGTGTGAAGCCAAGTATCTAGCGAATATAATGGCTGACAAAGGTTTAATGGAGATCAAAGTCCTTCTGGGATGGGGAGGGCCGTCTGCACCAACAGAGATTCTCAACGCAGGAAATGTCACCCCAACTTTCAGGTTCCAGCTGAAACGCACTTGGAAGTGACACAGGTTAAATTGGAAGCCGCTGAAAAAGTTCAGGTGTGCAAGTGGAATAAGGTGTTTCAACACAAAACCAAGCTTGGAAGCGTTATGGAATATTGTTTCCTTGCCCTGTTCTGCCTACTGCAAATTTCTAGCTCTTATGACAGGTCCAATTGCTTCATTTTCATACAATGAACTCCTATGACTAATGTTCCATCAATCCAGGGGTGCCAGCAGCAAGTTCCTTTATACTCAGTGTCCCCAATTCAGATCATGTGGGTCCAGCGACAACAATAAAGCTTCCATTGATATCTGAGAAGCCTCTGCACTCACAGGTACATCCCACTTGCCCCCCTTTGCCAGGAGTTACTATTTTTCCTCCCTCTCTCTGGCTGTGGGAAAGCGAGCTATCTCTGCCTGGAAAACTACAGACAGTTGTGAGAGGAAGCGAGAGAAGTGCTAATCTTTCCCACTTCCTCTTTCAGCTCCCGTTTTCCAGGGTGAGATCAGAACCTGAGAGGAAAGCGCAGCAGGAGATCTGGCCAGGGAGAGAAGGGAAAGAACAGGTCGTCACTTACGCACAACCGCTTCGATGAACAGCACCAGGAAATAAATGGATAAATCAATTTAAACTGCAAAAAAGGAGAGAAAGGGGCTGGGGACGGCTCAAAAAGAGCAGGAAAACTGCAAAAATGGCAGCAGCAGCAGAATCTGACCCACAGCCAAGCACTTTGGGGTACTAGTCTATTCCCCACTCCTTGTCATTCCACATGACAAGGAAGACTGACAGCCACAATTCATTAGGGTTGCCATATGTCCGGGAAATATTACAATTGGAAGCAGTGTACAGGCAGATATTGTTGAAATGTCCACGAAAATCCAGACGTATGGCAACCCATGTCAGCAGAGGAGAATTTCCTTTAAAATAGCTCAAAAATGTCATTTTTTGCTATTTTGGAAAAAAAAAACCAAAACCAAAAACAACCCCACAACTTTTGTGTGTCCGGGTTTTCACTTTTTGGAACATGGCAATTCATGCCAGACTGCTGAGTGCTGGTGGCTGAAGGGTTTTTTTCAACGGTTTCCAACAGGGCTTTTTTTCCAGCCAGAACTCGGTGGAACTGAGTTCTAGCATCTCTCAAGTGGGCCCTACTGTAATTATAAAAGAACAAGGGAGGCGTTCATGGTGAGTTCCGGCACCTCTTTTTCTAGAAAAATAGCACTGGTTTCCAGAAAGCTAAGGGAGGAGGGGCTGCCTTACTCCATGCCAATGACAGGCAGTTTGGGAAAGGCTGCTCTCTACTGCTCTGTTGGATGGCTAGAAGGACGCAGTAGGGAATCAGGTGATACAAAGGCACTAATGGGATTCCATCAGATCCTATAAAGGTGCTCACGACCCCTGTCTGAGCAACCCATTTTTTAGAAAGTGTCTCTGCTGTTCTTTGTCATGGCTATCCCCATCTTGCCAACAGACAAATCTTATCACCAAAAAAAAATAAATAAAGGACAAAAATTGTTACCAAGAGAAACCTATTTCTGCCAGGCCGATCATGTTTTGTTTCATTTTGACTCTCAATGCGTTGTTGTCCCATTCCCCCGCCCCCACAAACTGCTTTGGTGGTACTTTTTAGAACTGAAAAGACAATATGGAAAAGCTTTATAAATCTAATATACCATATTTTTCGCTCTATAAGACGCACCAGACCACAAGACACACCTAGTTTTTGGAGGAGGAAAACAAGAAAAAAAATATTCTGAATCTCAGAAGCCAGAACAGCAAGAGGGATCTCTGCGCAGTGAAAGCAGCAATCCCTCTTGCTGTTCTGGCTTCTGGGATAGCTGCGCAGCCTGCATTCGCTCCATAAAACGCACACACTTTCCCCCTTACTTTTTAGGAGGGGAAAAGTGAGTCTTATTAGAGCAAAAAATACGGTAGCCCCTGTAGAACCAGGGAAAATATATTAGAAAAATGGTAAATGCTAACTGTTTCCCATTAAGAATTAAAACTTAACCTGGATTTGTTAATGATACGTGTAGACACTAAAAAGGAATACACAAAGGTCACACACACACATGCAGCCTTCTTCCTCATAATGTCCCCATAACTGGAATCAGGTGGCCTGCTGCCATGTTCTTCTTAAGTTTTCTACAGAACACTGCAAGGTTCAAGTGATTCTTTCAGCCCACTTCTTGATAGAGATGTTGACCCTTCAGGGTATGAGGAGATCATGTTCTCAAACTGGGAGTTGAAGAACAAGTTTCACTGGGAAAGCTTTCCAGCTCTCAGCCGCTGTTCTGATGCCTAGCTGGAGCAGAAGATGCACAGGGCCAAATTTTGGAAGGCTACTCATCATCATCATCAACCTTTTATTCGACCATCAGTCAGAAAAAAGTACATTTGTCAATACACAGTTAAAAATCCAGGAAGATTTTAGAGCTTAGCCAACACTAAAATGGGCTAAACAGATAGCCCCATATCAATACAGTCAATTATAGTCTTGCGACGCTTAAAAGCTAAAAAAAGAATTTTGGCCACCAAGGAAGGTATAGCTCTAGTGACATTATTCAGCAAGTGTAAAACCTGGTTTTCTCCGGGTAGGAAGTTAAATTGACATAGGAGTGGATCTATAAAATTTTGTCTAAGCTCTGCATAAGAAAGGCAAGTCAAGAGAATGTGTTCGGTGGACTCAACCACACCCATGGCACAATGACAGGTTCTCTGGGCGTATGGTACTCCCCTGTACCTCCCCCACAATATCGCAGAGTCAAGGACATTTAATCTAGCCGCTGTAAGAAGTCTGCGGTATTCCACATAGTGGATTTCTGCAAGGTAGGGGGCTGGTATGGTCCGATAAATCTGAGGAAGGCTACTCAAGTTTGTGTAGCCAAAGTTTGTGCGGCCAAAGCAGCATGACTTGCTCTTTATAATTCCAGCATTCTTCTTCTAAAGATCTTTCAACATGCAGGTCTCAAATAAGAGGACCCTTTTTTAAAAAGTAGCCAAATACTTGGTGTATTTTCACAAATAATAAAACCAGAATTCAAAGTCTGAAATCTAGGAAGAACGTCATTTAATTAGGTACTGGGCAACACAGATGTGGCTGTACACATAACACGGAAGGAATTCAGAGAGAGTTTCATTCCTAATCCTTTCAATACATTATTTTTTAAAACAACTATTTATCTGATGTGTCAAATCTAATTACAGAAGAAATCAGAACTTGCACAGAATCACCCCTGCCTCAGTTTTATATTAACTTAACAGTGCTCGATAAATAATTTGTCAAAATATAGAATTTAGAATTAGGAAATATTTCCCAGGCAGTCTCAGGGACTAGCAGGGCAGTGGAGGCAGCAGCACAATGTTAAACAGTGAGGCAACTGAAAATTGCCTAAGTACAGGGAAAATGCATAGATCACATGCACAAGGGTTTGCACTGAAATCAGTCTCCCCAGGAGGTGAGCTTCAAAATGTGAATATACTGATTTCTAAACATAAAAGGACAGGGTTGTCAAGAGAGGCTTCTTGATTCTTAGCTTGGAGAAAAATTATGTTTTCGGTGGGAGGTGGTCAAACACACACACCCTTATTGGAACAGCATCAAGCTGATCCGTCTGCTAAAGAACATCAAAGCAAACGCCAATTTACTTAAATCAAAACACAGCTGAGAACAAAGTAGGCAGGAAGGCTTTCACTCCCCTTGGGAGCCTGCCAAACAGTGACATCTTCTGGAAGAAGGCTGCAAGCACAAGGGGAGGAAAAAAAACACCTATTCCTTTTCCCATTCCCCCAAAGTCATCTAGACCTAAGGGCATTTGCCCTAAATTCCTTGGGAGTCTAAGCCCTAAGCTTGCAGCTCAGAGGACAACTGTATTGGGTGTATACCTAGAATTAACTATACAATAATGTATTTGTGTCTAAGGTTGTCATCATGCAGCAGTTATCTTGGCTGCCAACAGGTGGCGCTTCAAACTGCAGCACGGCGACCACTCTAAGGAGCTTCTGGGCCACACAGCAGGGCTGGAGGGCAGCAGTGGCAGGTTGTACAGCACAGCGGTGGAGGACCGGTCACAACCAGATGCAGTCGGACAGCACAATGGAGAAGACCCAGCCTGTTGTGGCTGTTCCTTGGTGGCTCACCTGAGCCACTTACAGCTGAATCCCTTTCTCCTTGTGGGAGAAGGTCTAAGGCATGGATAGGCAAACTAAGGCCCGGGGGCCAGATCTGGCCCTATCGCCTTCTAAATCCGGCTCGCGGACTGTCTGGGAATCAGCGTTTTTACATGAGTAGAATGTGTCCTTTTATTTAAAATGCATCTCTGGGTTATTTGTGGAGTATAGGAACTCGTTCATTTTTTCTTCTTCAAAATATAGTCTGGCCCACCACACGGTCTGAGGGACAGTGGACCGGCCCAGACTGAAAAAGGTTGCTGACCCCTGGTCTAAGGCATGGGTTGGCAAACTAAGGCCTGCGGGCCGGATCAGGCTCAACTGCCCTCTGGATCCGGCCTCCAGACGGTCCTGGAATCGCTGCTTTGATTGGCATGATCGTTTGGGCTGCGCCATATTTTTTTTTGCAATTTTTGGGGGGCGCCATTTTTTTGCCATTCGCCCCCCCTCCCCTCCCTCACACACACAGCGGTGACACCTCCACCCTCCCTCTTCCTGCCTTCTCCCCGCCCTGCAGTGGAAGGGAGCTGGGCTTTGATTGGTGCCAGCCAATACGATGCATCGCCACCTGTGCGCTGAGTCGCAGCCCAGACTCGCCACCTGCCCGCCAACCTCTCCATCCATGGCCACGTTGCGGGGCTTTGCTGGAGCTTGATGCGCCTGCTGGCCCCGTGCCTGGCGCCTGGGAAAGCTGGCCTGGAAAGGAAAGGCACTGCTGCTGGCTCCCAACTGCAGGCAGAGCGACGGTGGAGGCAGGAAAGCAGGGGGAGGGGAGGGGCTGGGGGGGAGAAAGAAGCCCCCTTATGTTGTGAACGTATGCAGTCCGGCCCGCCACAAGGTCGGAGGGAAGGTGAACCGGCCCCCTCCTTAAAAAGTTTGCTGACCCCTGGGGTATAAGGCGAGGAGACTTGTAAAGGGTAAAGGTCCAGTCCTGACTGACTCTGGGGTTGTGGCGCTCATCTCGCTTTATTGGCTGAGGGAGCCGGCGTACAGCTTCCGGGTCATGTGGCCAGCATGACTAAGCCGCTTCTGGCAAACCAGAGCAGCGCATGGAAACACTGTTTACCTTCCCGCCGGAGCGGTACCTATTGATCTACTTGCACTTTGGCGTGCTTTTGAACTGCTAGGTTGACAGGAGGTGGGACCGAGCAACGGGAGCTCACTCCGTTGCGGGGATTCGAACTGCCGACCTTCAGATCGGCAAGTCCTAGGCTATGTGGTTTAACCCACAGCAGAGGCTTGTATGAGGGGTGAATGGGGTTGGCACTCCTTTGTGCCTCTGACACAGAGGGGGCAAAGGAAAAGCAATGGGGGGGTCATAAACGGTTTAAAGGAGCAACACAGCGCAGGTGTAGCATGGCTTCCCGTGCTCCCCCTTTCAACCTCTGATGGTGGGATTTTGACCAGATTCTGCCCTTTCCTTGCCACCGAGTTTGTAGTGTTAGACCGCGGTAATAAATAAAATTCACTTCTTTACTTGCTTTACTTACTTACTTATCCGAGATTCTAACACTGAACAAGATGCCCAGCATCTTGTTCAGTGTTACAATCTCAGATAGAAAAGCTAATTGCCAAATAGGACCTTAAATCTGGGTTGCAGACAGTACAGCAGTACAGTGGTACCTCAGGTTACATACACTTCAGGTTACAGACTCTGCTAACCTCGGGTTAAGAACTTTGCTTCAGGATGAGAACAGAAATCGTGCTCCGACGGCGCGGCGGCAGCAAGAGGCCCCATTAGCAAAAGTGGTGCTTCAGGTTAAGAACAGTTTCAGACTGAGAATGGACCTCCAGAACAAATTAAGTTCTTAACCCGAGATACCACTATATGTTTTCTAGGCCCCATTCTCTCTCCCCCCCCCGCCCCCATGGAGTTTAGTTGTTGTTGTTGTTGTTCATTTCATTTCTATACTGTTTTATATTTTAAAGAAAAAATCACAAAGCTGTTTACAACACATTAAATCAGGCGTCAGCAAACTTTTTCACCACTGTCCCTCAGACTATATTTTGAAAAAAAATAATAATGAACGAATTCCTTTGCCCCACAAATAACCCAGAGATGCATTTTAAATAAAAGGACACATTCTACTCACGTAAAAACACGCTGATTCCCGAACCATCCGTGCGCTGGATTTAGAAGGCGATTGGGCCGGATCTGGCCCCCGGGCCTTAGTTTGTCCACTCATGCAATAAAAGATCAAATAAAACAATCCAGAACAAAACAAAAACTAGCTTGAGGGGGGAGGATCAGAACCTTCTCTAAGTGACATTTTTATATAGTTGCCCCATAGTAGAAGTACTATAGGAAGCCAGTGGGATGCAGTGGTTAGTGTGTCAGACTAGGACCATGGGAGATCTGGGTTCAAATTCCCATTCCATCACGAAACTCGCTGGGTGACCTTGGGCCAGTCACAGCCTCTTAACCTCCCTCACAGGGTCGTTGTAGGGATTAACTGAGCATGAGGGTGAACCTTGTCCTCCTTGGAGAAACAGGTAGGATATAAATGGAATAAATAAGCTCTTCTGCTTACAGAGATGTCAACCGCCAGATGGAGATGTCAATCGCCAGCCTGGCATTGCAGAGATCTCCCTGTGGTCTCAATTGTACACACCCCAGTCACAAAAATTTCTAACATTGCTCAGAGGTAAGTCCCACTGAACCCCCCTTCTGCCTGGGATTACTGCCAGGGAAGAATGCACAGAGCCTCAGTTAATTCCCATCCTCATCTAGGCAGGAATGTTATTCCTTTCAATAGGCAGAACTTTCCAGAAGATGACTTGGCACAGCAGCTCTTTCGCTCCCTTGGCATATCACAAAATTCTCCTACCCTTGGCTTTAAAGAATCCTGCACTACAACAATTCAGGTTTTACACAGCCTTTGGTATGTTCGAAGTGAGCAGAACGGTATTTATTTATTTATTCAGACATTCGCTCACTGCCCATTACTAACTTCCTCTGGGTGGGTCACACGAAACTCAAAACATTTTCTTTAAGAAAGAGGGGAAGGTGCGAGTTTCAAAATGACGTGCTCTTTGTAGGTCAGAGTTGTTGTTTTTCTGAGGGTTCCCTGTAAAGGGGCCTGGCAAGTTTATTTCTGTGTCCCGTCATTTACACAATACGGAAGTGTTTATACAAGGAGCCGTGCACCTCAGGAAAAAGGAGTGAAATAAGATTAAGACCTTGCTTTATCTTCAACCGTTTCCAGATTTCAGTCCTTTGCATAAACACAGATAAAAGTCCTGAATATGCCAGCTTTTAAAAAGGACTGCATCTGATATAAAACCTGTCACAATTCCAGTTGCACCCCACCTGTCAAAACCTGAATGGCTTTTACAACGTAGGTTTCATGTCATGGCTGCCAGAATTCCTCTCTCCAGTTGCAATATGACAGAGAGAGTATTTAAGATGTCTTATACAAGAAGGTGAGGTTGAAACTCCTGCTTAGCCATGGTGATGCTTTCAAGATCCAGACCCTCCAAGTGTACCTGTTTTCCAGGGACAGTCCCAAATTTACAGAAGCTGTCTCGGTTTCTGATTTGATCCCAGATCCTGCTTTTCCTTGGGGCATCCCTGTTTTCATCAGAGAGTATTAGAGGGCATGGAATTATGTGACCCCAGAGCCAAGGGGATACATAAATTAAAAGTTTTAGAAGACATCCGAAGGCCTGTATGGCCCTGCATGGGGAGGTTTTTAATGTTTAATGTTTTATTTTGTTTTTATATATGTATGTAAAATATCATGTGGTACTTTTGTTTTAAGGTGTCTCATATGTGAATAGGCTTAGGTTAGATGGTATATCTGCCAGTACACATTGAAATATAAAAGTTTATTATTTTCATTTTCATTGTCCTTTTGGTTAGAATGATACATTTTGGGGGGGGGGGGAGAGAAGGGTAATTCAACGGGACCTCTTAAACCTGATATAGTTTAGCACAGGGGTCAGCAAACGTTTTCAGCAGGGGGCCGGTCCACTGTCCCTCAGACCTTGTGGGGGGCAGACTATATTTTAAAGGGGGGGAATGAACGAATTCCTATGCCCCACAAATAACCCAGAGATGCATTTTAAATAAAAGGACACATTCTCCTCATGTAAAAACACTAGGCAGGCCCCACAAATTGTTACCAAAAAGAAGCAATGCAGCAGCGAGCAGCAGCTGCAGATGGCTGGAAAGCCAAACAGGATGTTTGTGACTGTTACCATGGGAAGAAAGGGGCAGTCCATTCACTGTACTGAGCACCGGATGTTAGCTCAGTGTGTCATCTGACTTGTACTGGAAGTACATGGGAGGAGCTATGTTCTCTCTGCTGTTGATGTAAAAGAGAGTGCAGACATGTTTCTCTGTACTGCTGCAAAAGACAGAAATAAAAGCATGTAAATATATTTCTGTCTGTCTCTTTCCCCTCCCTGGGGATAGCAGGGAGGAGGGGGAAAGGAGTGGTGTGTTCTTCTCACGTTTGAGAAGGATCGCCGATAAGAGACCTCGCCTGTTTTCCTGCCGGGAATCGCAGCGGGGAGGTCAACAAGGAAATCAGCCGGTGCCTAGCAGAGTGGCACATTCCTCTGACAAGGCTTGATTCTAACACCAATAACCCAGAGATGCATTTTAAATAAAAGGGCACATTCTACTCATGTAAAAAAACACAGATTCCTGGACCGTCCGCAGGCCGGATTGAGAAGGTGACTGGGCCGGATCCGGCCCCCGGACCTTAGTTTGCCTACCCATGGTTTAGGACGTCATCATGTCTTAATCTGGCCTTGTTGATGGGTGAACACTTTCCCCAAATGCAAGTACTACACATCTTAAACACAGAGTTGAAACCAACTCACTGCAAGAACTGTGTGCTTTTATTATTGATGATGATGGTGTTGGTGATGATTTTCTCCAAGCGCTAAGCGACCATCTGCTCTGCTGAAGTACTATGAATGCTGACTCCTCTCCTCACCTCCACGGCAAACCAAATGCCTCCTCCTCCAATAATTCAGCAGGTTGAGGTGCCTAGTGTCTCTCTGCTATTAGCAATGAGCTTTTTTCCAATTTCCCATCTTGGTGAAAGAAACCTTCGTATGAACCACTGGGAAGTGAAGCACTCCACTGTCCAATAAATTATACAATTGCTGCCACAGAGGTGGCACACTTTGAATTGGAGACAATCCACATTGGTAGTCCGACCATAATCAGGATGCCATCTGACCTATGCCGGAACATTTCTAGATTGGGTCAGAACAAAACAAGCAGCAAAAACTGGCTAGGTCCTGGCATTTCTGCATTGCAATTGTTAAGAAGTAGTAATAATTAAAACGGCAACACTGCCAGCTCCGTTCTATTCGGCAGCCAAAGCAAACATCAGTTTCAATAAAGTACAGATTTTGAAGGTGAAGCTCTATATGTCAAAAGCAAACTCATTATCCAAGTGCCTATTGCTGAAACGCCATCATCAATATCCCAAACAGGGAGAGGCACTAGCAGGCTTAGCGGGAGGGGAGCTGCCAAGGTCTGAAGAAGTAGGAAGAATCTTTGGGGAAACCCTTAAGGGCAGGGGAATCAAACCACAAACAGCCCAATGGGGACTGGGCATGCTTAGAGGACATGGAATGGCGACATTTCGTTTGGGGTGGGTTGCGAATGGAAAACCAGGTGGGGAGAGGAAATGGATTGGACGACACTGGGAGAGGGCTAGAAACCTGGATAGGAGCTCCCCACACTGCAACATTCTGTTGCAGATACAGTGGTACCTCTGGTTACGAACTTAATTCATTCCAGAGGTCCGTTCTTAATCTGAAACTGTTTTTAACTTGAGGTACCACTTTAGCTAATGGGGCCTCCCGCTGCTGCCACGTGATTTCTGTTCTCATTCTGGAGCAAAGTTCTTAACCTGAGGTACTACTTCTGGGTTAGCGGAGTCTGTAATCCAAAGTGTCTGTATTCCGAAGTGTTTGTAACCCGAGGTACCACTGTATTACTTATGTCCATTAGCTAACAGGACGAGTGGTAAGGGATGATGGGAATTGTAGTCTCAAAACATCTGGAGGGCCAGAGTTTGCCTATGCCTGATCTACAACATGGGTAGGCAAAATAAGGCCCGGGGGCCGGATTCGGCCCTATTGCCTTCTAAATCTGGACCACAGGCAGTCCGGGAATCAGCGTGTTTTTACATGAGTAGAATGTGCCCTTTTATTTAAAATGCATCTCTGGGTTATTTGTGGGGCCTGCCTGGTGTTTTTACATGAGTAGAATGTGTGCTTTTATTTAAAATGCATCTCTGGGTTATTTGTGGGGCATAGGAATTGGTTCGTTTCCCCCCCCCCCAAAAAAAAAAAAATATTGTCGTCGTCCCCCACAAGGTCTGAGGGACAGTGGACCGGCCCCATGCTGAAAAAGTTTGCTGACCCCTGATCTAGAACTTATGAGGGAGGCAGAACTACCCCCCCCCCCGATCTTAACACCTGAGAGAGTCTGTGGGGAAGGAGATGGCCCAAGTAATTTAGGGTATTAAACACCAGCATGAATTGGGCCAAAAAAACACAAAAACCCCAGACCAGCAACTAGTGCAGATGTTTTATTTTTATTTTTTTAATATAATTTTTATTAAGTTTATAGTATACAAAATCCAACTTCCAAACACTTATTGCCATAAATCTAGTGGACTCCCCCCATCTTCCGAACACTGCATTCTCTGTAAATTTAAAACCTCAGCAAATTGTTAACTTATTTTAAACATAATAATATATCTTCCATTTTATCGTGATATCTGGTCTCTAAACATTTCAGTCCAAATCCATTGTTTTAGTTTCAACACAATAAAATTATTTCATTACACCACTTCTGTCTTGTTGTTCCTTATTTTCCAATTCAAAAAATTAACCGATGCTGAAGCTGTAATTTCCTAAAAAGGAGCATTTTTTAACATTCATACAACTTATAATACTTTTTCAAATAATCCTTAAACTTTTCCCAAACTTCCTCCGTTTCTTCTTCTCCCGAGTCTCGGATTCTGCTAGTCATTTCAGCCAGTTCCATATAGTCCATCAGCTGCGTCTGCCATTCTTCCAATGTGGGTAGATTTTGTGTCTTCCAGTGCTTTGCCATCCAGATCCTTGCTGCTGTAGTAGCGTACATAAAGAAAATTCTATCTTTCTTTGCCACCCTCTGGTCCACCATGCCCAGGAGGAAGGCCTCCGGTTTCTTGGGTACTAGTGCAGATGTTTTAAAACAGGGGTTATATATGAGATCTGAAAGGAACTCCATCTTGCTGCATTTTGGACCAGATGAAGTTTCTGAGCCGTCTTCATGTAGGGTGCACTGCAACAATCTGATCTGAATGTGAGTTTATATGAAGCTAGATTAGGTCTATGTAGCTCAGCATTTTGCCTGTCACCATTCCTCGAGATTATGAAGTGTAGCTCTTTCCTGGCCGCAGCACCATGAGAGATAGCCACTGAAGAGGGGGTCTTGCAAGATGCTAGACACATGTTCTGCAACTGTGCTATGGCCCTTTCCCCACCAGCCACCTAAGAGCATTGCGTCCCTCCCTCCCTCCCAGCACCCTCTGTTTACCTTACTTTGAAAAGAGAGCCTGTGACATGTTCTACTGAAGCCGAACTTGCCAACAAGTTCTAAATACAGAAAGCCTATTCCATGGTGCCAGGATAAGCAAAGGGTGCATGTTATCTGAGAAAACAGAGAGAAACTTGGAGTCAGAATAAATTCCCAGCAAGGTTTTCATTTGTTGACAAGATTCCCAGTCGGACAAAAAAGGAAAACAGAAAAACCAACTGAAGCCAAGGAAGATTTTTGTTTTCGCCTGCAACGGAAGATGCTTACAGAGGCTTCTGTTGCCTCCGGATTATGAAGGTTAAAGCTAGTAGTTCTGGCTTAGCAAGCCTTCTCCAACCTGGTGACCTCAAAATGTTTTGGACTACAACTCCCATCATCCTTAGCTGCTGACCTGAGGCTCCAGGAGAAGTGTCTATCCTAGCACTGGGGCATTCTCTTCTAAAAAGACCGTTCTCTAGGCAATTAAGTGAGACAGAAACATTACGGAATTGAATGGCCATCTGTCATGGATGCCATTGTAGATTCCTGCATTGTAGGTCAGGGGTCTACAACCCGCGGCTCCGGAGCCGCATGTGGCTCTTTTACACTTTTGCCGCGGCTCCAGGGCGGATACTAGCGAGGGGAGGAGGCGCATTGTGCGCCCCGACACTCCCCACTATGACGGGCGCTGTACTGGCTGTGACGTCGCATGGGGGCGGTGCATGCGTTAGTCACGCACCGTCCCGACGTCACCTTCCCACCCGCTGTCAGATCGGAGGGCAGCGGCGCACATGCTTTAAATGTCGCAATGGTTTTTTTTCCTTCGGAAATGAGTCCAAGTGGCTCTTTTTGTCTCAAAGGTTGCAGACCCCTGGCCTAGGTTTTGGACTCGCATTTTAAAGTACCGTATTTTTCCATGTATAAGACTAGCCCCCCCCCTTTAAAAGTGTCAAAAATT
The DNA here is from genome assembly GCF_964234715.1 of Podarcis melisellensis. NCBI lineage: Eukaryota > Metazoa > Chordata > Lepidosauria > Squamata > Lacertidae > Podarcis > Podarcis melisellensis. Next base: position 48,842,461 of record NC_138543.1, read on the forward strand.
GGGGGGGGTGTCTTATACATGGATATATCTCCCCTCCATTTTCTTAAATCTGAGTCACCCAAAATAGGGGGAGCCTTATACATGGGGGCGTCTTATAGATGGAAAGATACGGTAATATTCATGCAGGCTGAGCAAATTTGTTTGAGAAGCCTGGGAGACATACCCCTGCGATGACATTTTCTCCTTTTTATAAAACGCTCATTATCGGCATTTTAAGTCTTTGCCTTCCAACCTGCTGATTAAGTATAACTGTGTGTGTCAGTAATTATACCTTCCAGCAGCGAGACTTTACCGCTGGATTATTCGGTTTAGATTAAATGCATTCCAATTTCTTCTGTCTTGGTGTGATTAAGGAACACAGCCACACAGGCGGAAAGTAGGTACATCACACCAAGAGGGCATGACAGGTGTGTCCCACTGCTTGTTGAAGCAGAGCTACACAAAAAAATACATTCCTTGGATTAATGGCCAAGTTATGTGCCCTTTGCTTAATTTGAGGTGCAGATCAATTGCAAGACACAAAAAAGTTCTTAAATACACCCCTCAAACAATGCCACTTCGGGCCTTTTTAATGTAGAGGAGACACGATCAGGGTGTAAAAAATTATACACTGTGCAGGAAAAGTGGCTAGAGAAAAGCTTTTCTTCCTCTGACTTAGCACTAGAATTTGTGAGCATCCAATGAAGCTGAATGCTGGAAGGTAACTGCCGAGATAGCTCAGCTGGTAGACCGTGAGGCTCTTAATCTCAAGGTTGTGGGTTTGAGCCCCACATTGGGCAAAAGATTCCTGCATTGCAAGGGGTTGGACTAGGTGACCCTAAGTGGTCCTTTTCCAGCTCTGTGATTCTATGAATTCCATCTATCTATTCAGGGCAGACGAAGGAAAGTGCTGCTTTGCACAAAATTTAGTTAAACCTCAGCTCAAATCCGATCTACACTTCTCTTGTTCAGGTTTTCCCTCCAGCTCCCTCAATATGGGAACACACCAAGCCATAGATCCGCCTAGTTCATACAGTCAGCACTCACCACCGCTGAATTTCCAGTGTTTTAAGTCAGGAGGGTCTCTCAGCCCTGCCTGGACTTGCCTGGGACTGAGCCTGGGATGTTCTGCATACAAAGCAGGTGTTCCACCATTGAACTATGGCTCCTCTGAGCCTTGCTGCTTATCCCTTAGCCTGCTAATTTAACGCATTTGTATCCCACTCTTCCAAATATTCAAAAGTTTTGTATGCAAAGTCCTCATGGCTTGGGACTTAAGTATCTGATACATTAGAAGTTTTGCTTCATAGATCAGCAATATGTTGTTGTTGTTGTTGTTGCTGCTGTTGTTATGATGGTGATGATGATTACACCCATCAGGGGACTCAGATAGCACTGTGGTCTAAACCACTGAATCTCTTGGGCTTGCTGATCAGAAGGTTGGCGGTCCAAATCCCTGCAACAGGGTGAGCTCCCGTCACTCTGTCCCAGCTCCTGCCAACCTAGCAGTTTGAAAGCACGCCAGTGCAAGTAGATAAATAAGTACCGCTGCGGCGGGAAGGTAAACGGTGTTTCTGTGTTCCATTGCGCCAGAAGTAGTTTAGTTATGCTGGCCACATGACCCGGAAAGCTGTCTGCGGACAAACACCAGCTCCCTCGGCCTGAAAGCGAGATGAGCGTGCAACCCCCAGAGTCACCTTTGACTGGACTTAACCATCCAGGGGTCCTTTACCTTACCTATTACACCCATCTGACTGGGTTGCCCCAGCCACTCTGGGCAGCTTCAAGTACATATAAAACATAATGAAACATCAAACATTAAAAACCTCCAGATACAGGGCTGCCTTCAGATATCTTCTAAAAGTCAGATAGATGTCCATTTCCGCTGCTTCCAGCAAAATATAAAAACACAGCTGTGTCTTGGTTCAGCCCAGCTGACTCCAACAATCTGTTGGCCCCTCCTCCTTAAACCTCTTCAGTCTTAATTTGTAGCAGGGTTCCTGTAATAACCCTAGAAGGAACTGGATTTATTTTTTTTGACACATTAAATTTTAGGCTTAACCTGATGTCATGGTAAGGTGTCCATAGCCTGTAGATCAGGTGTCAGGGAACTGACATCAGAGCGAGAAGCGGAGGCAGGGCTCCCGAGCGATGCCGGAGAGGGGACCAGCAGGGGGGAAGGAATTCAGAGTAACACCAATAGAGAAGAGAGGGAGATGGAGGAATTGGTGACAGGGCTCCGAGACCCTTCACCCGAAACTAGTGGAGAGAGCGCTGGCATGCCCCTGCCTTCCCCTTACTTGCGCAGACGCGTTCCGCGCAGGGAACATAGGAGGAGACTTGGGGTCAAACAGCTTTTATGCTGGAAGAGGTTCAAGAAACGCCCACTGACAGATTCTGCAAGTGACTAACAGGTCACGGAGGGTGAGCTCTGACCCTAAGCATGGTTGGGCAAGCAAACTAACTAAACCGAAGGCAATTTACGCACAAGTAACCCCTCACAACCATTACATCAGGGATAGGGAACCTTTGGACCTTGGGCTATTGCTGGACTGCAACTCCCACCATCCCTGACCAATAGTCGCTGAGGCTGATGGGAGTATCTGAAGGACCACCAGTTTCCCAGCCCTGCTCTAGATGGATGCACAGCATGTCATTAGGAAGCCAGTTCAAATTTTAAAAAATAAACAAACACCATTTGAGCTAGAAATGGTTGGCTTGGTATAATAGCTCTATTCCACTGCAGTATAAAATCCCATTTCCAACTAGATTGTGCAAAGTTAATTTGGAGGGGGGGGGGAGAATTCATAGGAAGGAAACCTTTTACATTTTTATGAGATGCAAACAAATGGCAATAATCTTCCGACTTGCTTCCCTGATCAAGGCTACCAACTTTATACTGCAGTGCATCAGCCTACAAACACATCAACATTTTGCTGCTCTCTAAAAATCATGCGCAAGTAGCATGCAACATTGTGACCTATGGATGCTATGGCTTTTAGGCTTCCTTCAGCTTCTAGCTATATGTCATTTTTCTGGATTCCATTTCCTTTCTATGCAAAAGGGTTGTCTTTTATGTTAGGTTTAAGAATAAATTTTGTGCCAGTTTCAGAATCCTAAAGAGTGTGGTGTGCCTGAGAGACGCTGAGAGATACAGAAAGAAGGAAAAATCAATCTAGGGTTTATAAACGTAATTATTTTCCACTATTTCCAGTACTGAACCTCTGGGATGCCCCATATGTGAGACTCCTAAAAGATAGCAGCTATGCCATGCTACAGAATCTTCATGTGTTATAAATATTTGAAACTACTCAGGACCTTCCACTTTTCCTTTTATAATTCCCCCTGCCTCTTTTTTTCCAGTCTCCCCATTGGTATTTACACAGCCAGACACATTTCTTAATCATTTCTGTCATCCTTGTAATGTGTTTAGGCATGAAAATTGCAATTGCCAAAAATAAAACATTGGGTAATATACTCATTTTTATTCCGGACATTCTTCTGCTGCATGAAGGATTAATATGTGTCCTTTCCCATAAATCTCTCTTAATACTTTAAATGAGACTTTCACAATTATCCTTAAAACAAAGCTGATGCTGTTTCAGAAAGCTACATTTTACGTTAAGATTCCAGCCATGGTGTTTGCAAAACACTTTCCCGTCTCATCTTTTCCCCGTCTGCTCTTACGTCATTCCCTAATAATTGCAATCTCACAACATTTACTATAACTATGGGGTTTCCCACATCATGAGTACCAATTTTCAGAGCCGAGTGAAAACACAGCTCTGGCTATTTAACCAACATAGTCTATAGAATAAATGGGTATCAGTGAAACAGTCTATATCTAGGGTTGCCATATGCCCGGAATTTCTTGGACATAGCTGGAATACCGCAGTCGGAAGCAGTGTCCAGGCGGAAATTGCTTAAATGTCTGCAAAAATCTGGACATATGGAAACCAATGTCGGAAGTCTAGTTTTTGTGAATTTCCTTTAATAGCTAAAAAAACTATCCGGATTTTCACTTTTTGAAATATGGCAACCCCAAGTTGCATTCAAGTTCCATTTCTTGCTCAAACACAGAAAGGTGGCTTTTCCTATTTTTAAGAAAAATCTACAGCGAAGATGTCAACATTTTCTTATGGCAATAATAATAACAATAATAATAACAACAGCAAGAGACTCTTAATCTCTACAAGCCCCAGGTTGGGCAAAAAATACCTGCATTGCAGGGGCTTGGGGTAGATGACCCTTGTGATCCCTTTCCAACTCTATAATGACACGATTCCAGAATAATTTATTTCTTATGCCCATTTGACTGGGTTTCCCCAGCTTCCCCTGGGCAGCTTCCAACAAAAATACAGGAAAAAAACAGCAGCAGCAGCAGCAACAACAACAAATGTTAAAAGCTTCCCCAAACAGGGCTGCCTTCTGATGTGCACGAAAAATTATATGGTTGTTTAACTCTTTGACATCTCCAAGGTGAAGATTTGACAGGGCAGGTGCAACTACTCAGAAGGCCCTCTGCCTGGTTCCCTGTAACCTCACAGTGACGGAACCACCAGAAGACCTCTGAGATGGACCTCAGTGTCCGGGCTGGATGATGGGGGTGGAGACACTCCTTCAGGTTTACAGGGCCAAGGCTGTTTAGGGCTTTAAAATTGAATGCCAATTGTGCTTGGAAACATACTGGGAGCCAATGAAGATCTTTTGGGACCGGTGTTATGAAAGGTCCATGAGCTCAGACTCTGCTGCTGCCATGTATTTAATTTCCCCTCCTGCACAGCCAGCAGGGAAACACAGGTATATAAATTGCAGCCTAGGGGCATTAGGGGACCTGTATTAGAAGGCAATTCTGTTGGGCGTTGCCCTGATATTAAGCATATGCCAACTTTTGCAGTGCTACATAATAAAAATAATATATAATAATAATTTATTATTTATACCCTGCCCATCGGGCTGGGTTTCCCCAGCCACTCTGGGTGGCTTCCAACAAAAGATTAAAAATACATTAAAACATCAGTCATTAAAAACTTCCCTAAACAGGGTTGCCTTCAGATGTCTTCTAAACGTCAGATAGTTTATTTCTTTGACATGTGATGGGGGGGGGGGCGTTCCACACAAAAATGCTTTGGTAGTCTCCAGTGCTGGGGATACTGGAACCAGTTTAATGTTCCATTAAAGCATCCTGAGAGTTAACGTGCAAGCATCACACAGAAGTCCCAAACTAAACACCAGTGTCTGTTTTCCCTCATTGCAGCCAACAGTGAACATGCAGCTCAGCTGCAACTAACACTGCCAACAACGTTCAGGCCAGAGAAATGGTATTTTAAACGTCTCCGGAGAGACATGTGACCAAACCCTGGACACAAGCAAAACAGCCTCTTTCTCCTTCCTCCTCTATTATTAAAAAAAAGGAAGCTTCTTTTACAGAGAAGAATTATGGTTAAATAGAATGAATTTTTTGCAATATAATGAACTCATTAGGATCTGAGAAAATACTGTAGCCACAACTGAATTCCCTCATGACAAATTCAATAGAGGTTACACTCAGGCACTCATTGATAAAATGGTACTTGACACTGACTAGACTGGGAAACACTCATGAGAAAAACCAGCCCTTGTTACCAAAGACAAAGCGGGAACTCTGTGCATTGGCCGGGCATTCTGGTTACAAAATGCAGATCATCCAAGCTGAAGAAAAACCACATTCAGAATCAGCACACTGCAGAAGGTGGCAGCAAGTTCAGTCATTCATGAGAGAAGAGCAGGACTTTGTCCTTGCAGAACACAGATGTGCTTTTTGTTGTTGTTGTTGCTGCTGCTGGAGGGAGAGAACGTGATCAACAAAATAAAAATGAAGATTCAGTCTCCCCTCTCACCCCACCCAGCCTTTAGCCAACCAAGGCAAATAAAGCCAGCCAGCTAGCCATGTTTGGGGCTCAGCCTTCCCTCCACCCCACCTTGTTTTTGCAGTCCCAGTCAGGCAGCACGCATGGGTGCAGCTCCTAGCAGGCTGCCCTCCATAGCAATAATCAGCTTGGGGAGCCACGAGTTAATAAACTGATATATGATCGCAGAAAGAGGTCCACTACCTTAAACTAGCACCCCCCCCCCGCCAAACTGAGCCAAAAATAAAGCAATATCTGAGCTAACAAAACCACAGCAGGGTTTATTAAAACGGCTCTATCTCCAGGTGGTGACAGCCTGGATTTGCCATGCGATTAACCACCCATAACAACTCATCCGGATGACACTTTGCAGACGGGAAGGCAGCAGAGAAGAACAATATCTTCATCACCTTCCCTGCAGCAGCAGAATCCCTTTAAAGCAATCCGTGCCACGATCGGTTACTTTTGGCACAAATTGAATGCCACCTCCGTTCTGTTCATCTCCTTTCCCATTTCATCAGCTTCAGATGAGCCAGAGGAGAACATGAAAAACTGACAAAGCAGCAGCAGTAGTAGGATAGCACACCTGGGAGCCGCTATTTGCAATATGCAGCATCTGCCTCTGCAGGTAAAACCGAGGAGGAGGAGCTGTCAAAAGGAGGGTAAGGAAAACCCCCGCAGATAACTTCTGAAATCTGACTACTGCTATGCGTTTTTGGGAGCGGAGCAGACTAACCAGACATATTCATTATCTCAACATCTGTAACAAAAAAATTGCTCTTGGTCTAGCAAAAAAAATGAGCAGTCTTTTCAGCTCCGCTCAATGGAGAGCTCTGTATTTAGGAACACAGCACTCATGGAATATTTGGCTACAGGGCAGCTATCTTGTGCAGGTGATCCAATCATGGTACCCGAGTACAGTGGTACCTCGGAAGTCGACAGGAATCCGTTCCAGAAGTCTGTTCAACTTCCAAAACGTTCAGAAACCAAAGCACAGTTTCCGATTGGCTGCAGGAGCTTCCAGTTGGAAGTTGAGTCGGACTTTCGGGTTCCAAAGAACGTTTGCGAACTGGAACACTGACTTCTGGGTTTGAGGTTTGAGGCGTTCGGGAGCCAAAACGTTCGACTTGCAAGGCGTTTGGGATCCAAGGTACGACTGTACTTGTTCACTTCTTCTGAAGCCTTCATAGATGCTGCTGTCTCTTCATGACTAAAGAGCCGATACAATGCAGACTATCCTCCATATGCCCTTTTAGGATGGCAACCCATCTTATGGGAGAACACCTTTGGGAGATTATCTGGACATCATTTGCAGTCTAACACAAATATAAAAGAAGCACAACACAAAGGGCCCAGCACCCTTGCAAGGCTTCACTCAACACATCCAATCTGTGCAGTATGTTTTTATTCGAAACTGGCTTTTAAGAAGCCAGGGACAGGGCCGGAAGAAGAGATGGACATTTCCTGTATATGCTCCCTCCTGTTATTTTTAGAAGGTCACTTGAGTTTAAAGCATATCTTCATCTTCATGCTTAAGCTGCAGCTTCTGGCAAAAAGTTCTCGGCAGCTTAGTTTGCTCAGGCAGAACAGACAAACCTCCATCTATTAAATGCTTCATCAGAAAAGCAGACAGAGGCACCCAACGGAATCCTGTTTCATTCTCTTCTTGGGGTTGGAGGGGAGCAACAAGCAACATTTTTACACTAAAGGTAAAGGTACCCCTGCCCGTACGGGCCAGTCGTGTCCAACTCCGGGGTTGCACGCCCATCTCACTCAAGAGGCCGGGGGCCAGCGCTGTCCGGAGACACTTCCAGGTCACGTGGCCAGCATGACAAAGCTGTATCTGGCGAGCCAGCGCAGCACACGGAAATGCCATTTACCTTCCCGTTAGTAAGCGGTCCCTATTTATCTACTTGCACCCAGGGGTGCTTTTGAACTGCTAGGTTGGCAGGCGCTGGGACTGAACGACGGGAGCGCACCCCACCGCAGGGATTCGAACCACCGACCTTTTTTACACTACTGGTTAGCTTAAAATTGGATGTGTTGAGAGGTTGACTGGAGGAGGAACTCACAACCCCAGGAATTAGGCCTGATCCTAATGAGGCACTGTGGGGTTCTTAGGTTGCAACCTTATAAGGCAGGCTTGCTCAATCTCAGGCCCCCCCCCGATGTTTTTGGCCTACAACTCCCATGATCCCTAGCTAGCAGGGATGATGGGAATTGTAGTCTCAACACATCTGGAGGGCCAGGTTTGAGGAAGCCTGCCTTATAAGGTTACTAGGAGACCCTCAGACTCCTTCCTGGCGTGTCACCAGCCCTAAACCATAGCAACACAAGAATGGGCCTTTTCCGTGGTGGCTCCCTGGGGAGGCTTGCCTGGCATCATCATTACATATATTGAGGTACCAGGCAGAAACTCCTCTTTAACCAGCTCTCTGGCCTCTATCTGTGACCTCTTAGAGGGAGTGAGATGTTTTTAATGCATCATTAATTTATTACTTTAATCGGTTCTTTGTTTTCTCTTACTGCATCTATGTGGGGATTTCGTTTGTTTCCTTGTTTGGCTGCTTTGTGTTGCCTTTGGCAGGATAATGCAAACCATAAATTTGGTAAATCGTAATAAATAAATACAGGGGAGTAAGTTGCACAGAATTTGGGGAAGGGTGTTTGCTCAGTAATGGAGCATCTGCTTTGGAAGAAGTCTCAAAGCGGCTAACATTCTCCTTTCCCTTCCTGCCCCACAACAAACACTCTGTGAGGTGAGTGGGGCTGAGAGACTTCAAGGAAGTGTGACTGGCCCAAGGTCACCCAGCAGCTGCATGTGGAGGAGCGGGGAATCGAACCCGGTTCCCCAGATTACGAGACTACCGCTCTTAACCACTACACCACAAACGTCCCAGGTTCAATCCCTAACATCTCAAGGTTGGCTCCTGCATGAAACCCTGGAGAGCAGCTTTAAGTCAGTGTAGGCATTACTGAGTAAGATGCACCAGTGGTCTGACTTGGTTTCAAGTGGCCAGTGTTCGAAACTCACATTGTTCTAGGAGCATTTTGTGAAAGGGAATTTTATTTGTGGGAGCAGTTTCTGAGCTTTGGGCACAGTACTGCACCTAAGATTTCGGATTAAAACTGCAGAGTGAAAGGAAAGGAGAACCTTTTTCTGCCTCCCCACTTCCAGATGATTGGAAGAAGACTGGAGAAGAGACCCTCTTAAGAATATTAGGGGGGTGCCTGATAGATAGGCCACAACTGCTGCTCGAATTTTACTAGCTAAAAAATGGAAAACACAAGAACTACCTACGGTGGGAGAATGGCAGATGAAGATGATGGAGTTTTCAAAGCTAGCCAACCTAACCTGAAGAGTCCACGACCAGAAGGAGGAGGAGTATCAGAAAGAATCGTCAAAATTTAATGATTATTTAGTTAAATATGTTAAGTTAAACTAATTGGAAACAGCTTGCAGGTACTTGATTGGCCTGGGATTCTATATAAGTTAAGTGATGAATTAACATGTTTAATTTCAAAATGAAAAGATTTAAGGATGTTAATGTTCAAGTTCCTACTTCTGAGTCAAAACAAAAAAATAAATTCTTTCCAGTAGCACCTTAAAGACCAACTAAGTTAGTTCTTGGTATGAGCTGAAGAAGTGTGCATGCACACGAAAGCTCATACCAAGAACTAACTTAGTTGGTCTTTAAGGTGCTACTGGAAAGAGAAAAAAAAATTGTTTTGACAATGGCAGACCAACACGGCTACCTATCTGTAACTACTTCTGAGTGTTAGACTAGGACCTGGGAGACCAGGGTCTAAATCCCCACTCAACCATGAAGCCAGGCACATAAACACTCAACAGGTGATTGTTGTATCTGTTTTCACAACGCCAGTGGGAAGGTATTTTCACACCCGAGACCTATGCAGACTTAACTATGGTTTGCTTATTTTATTAAACCACGGCAAAACATATCCAAATATACAAACCACAGCCAAAGGCTTGGCCCCAAGCTGGAATGTAAACCTATAATTACAGAAGCAGCAACCAAAACATGATTAAGGTTGTTTGCCCACCTCTCCAGTCTCTGCTGGCAAGAAGACAAGGAGGCCTTGTTGACATTTCCCCACACCTTCTGAGAAGCGGAGCTTAACAAAAGAATGGTTTCACTTCTTGAGCTACCTATCTTGAGCTACCAGTTTTAAGGCAACAAACCACGGTTAGTGCTAAACATGGTTAAGTGGTTTGTCTGCAAGGAGCTGCAGGTTAAGGGCCATAGCTTAGTTGCAAACTGACCCAGTTTCAATTGCCTGAAAACCTTGGGGAGATGTGTCTAGTCAGGATACACAATATGGAGCTTGAAGGACCATGGCCTGACTCTGATTCAGACAGCTTCCTATGTTACAGCAGCAGACCAGAGTTGGTGCCCTCTGAATGTTTTGAACTACAACTCCCATCAATCCTGATCACTGGCCTTGATGGCTGGGGCTGATGGAAACTGGGAGCTTGAAAGGTACAGTCATACCTCAGGATGAATACGCTTCAGGTTAAGCATTTTCAGGTTGCACTCCACGGTGACCCGGAAGTAACGGAATGCGTTACTTTCGGGTTTTGCCGCTCGCGTGTGCAGAGATGTTCAAAATGACATCACGCACATGCGTGGATGCAGTGAAACGCGACCCGCGCAGTCACGTGTTACGTTCGCTTCAGGATGCGAATGGGGCTCCGGAACGGATCCTGTTTGCATCCAGAGGTACCACTGTACCAGGCTTGGGGAAGCTGCTCCGGAGCAATATACATACAGGAATATACATACAGGGGAGGCTATGTTAAAATATGCTTTAGCAAAATTCCTGACATGATCAGCCATTCTGTACAGTCACTGTACAGAACCTTGAAACTGAATGAGGGAAAGAGAGGTGGTTTTTTTAAAGGACAATTAACACCCCCTGCAAGAGTCAGGTTTCCACAGCAACACTTCACACCTACATTCAGAGTTTGATTACAATTGTTAATGAAATGCTAGTCTTAATCAAAATGCCCCTTTTTAGCTGTGTTAGCTTTGCTTTGGGGACCCCTCGGTCTGCGTTTCTCAACACCGCAACACCAATAAAGGAAATGTTAAAAGTGGTGCAGAAGGGTTGCTCAAAATAAATTGCCTTTCAAGCAAAGAAAAGAAAAGAGAGAGAGAGAGAGAGAGAGAGTCACTGCTGCTCTGCTGGAAGATCTGATTTTGTATTAAACTCTAGGATTGGTGGAAATTAACTTTCCATCTCACTATTTAAAAGGCAACTAGGAAATAAACAGAACTGACGGAGCGAGTTCTGCTGGAAAAATAGTAAGGACAGATAAAAAGGGAAAGAATGGCTGGAGAAGACACACCCAGGAGAGTCAAAGTTCTCAAGGTAGAAGCAGCCTAGGAGGTGGCTAGGGGGGAAATGCATGCTACTTACTGGGCTGGTTCACATGTAACACTAAACCAAGGTTAGCGTTATGTGAGAACCCTGCCTGGCACTTTAACTATGGTTTGTTTAGTACCAAAATATGGTGATCTAAAGGCAGAGTTTGCCAGAGTGGTCAATGAATCCACATGGGTGTCAGGCGTGCGTGCAGGAGCCAGGCCCTGTGACCAATAGGACTCTGCAGGACTGGGGCTTCCTAAGTTTGTTTTGAAGGGGCAAGGCGCTGCCACATAGGTGAGGCCGACTGGTAACTCACAGCACCTGGTGGCAAGAGCTGGGAAGGTATATAAGGCTCTTTGCCACAGCAACACACTTCCTGCCTTGCTGCGTTTGGCTTCTTGCTTCCTGATCCTTGAACCTCGGCTTCTTGACTCCCTGCTTCTTGATCCTCGGATCCCTGACTTCGTGACTCCTTGCTTCCTGACCCTTGGCTTCTTGACTCCTTGCTTCCTGAACCTCGGACTCTTGGCTTCCTGACTCCTGGCCCTCCATTCCTGCTCCCACCCCACCATCTTGCCCCCGGTCCTGACGTCCCCTGCCGGGACGATCGCCCGTGAACCGGAACATGATAACGGGTCAGTGAAATGGCATATAACTAAAAAAGCCCACAAACACCCCGCCCTGCCCTTTTATTAATGTTTCAGTGACATCTTTATGACGTTTCCGGGTGCTGCGTGATGCTCGTATACAAGGCCGCACAAATATTATCTGCACATAAACGGGGGGCTGCCTGTAATTAGCATCACTTCTATGCAGCACTGCCCCCCCCCAATCTCCCTGTTCCTAACCTTTGCACATTATGCATGACAGTCTGCAGAGAGATTCTAACAAGTGTACTGTTGAAGATGGTTAGAATTTTCCCCACTCAACCAGAGTCCTATTCTGATGCTCTTACAGGAGAGCTCTGTCCCATTTGTCCACTTCAACTTCCCATGCATTCCCACTCCTCATAAATACCTTCGCAAGCTGACAGGCATGGTGCCCACATCCCCTACCTAGTTTGAGGCCTCATGCATTCTTTTCAATACCTGATAAGGATTCTGCTATTTAGGACAACGCCCTTTTCAGCACCTGATCTCAGTGATGCAGGGTAGGAAATCTTCCAGTGCTTTAGTTTTCCACGGAAAGCTTTACATTTCATACATTCATTAGCAAGCAATTAATGGATGCCATCTGCAATTGCATTATTAGGCAAGCCTGACAAAGTTTTCCAAATGCAAATTAGCCAATTTTGTGTAATAAATTCCCCCACAAACTCAACGTCACTGCCTCACACGACACACACCAGCTGAGGAAAATAAATATCCAGCTTGCTTCAAGTTCTTGTACAACTATCAGATTGCTATTATTTTAGCACAGGATTCTGGTTTTTGCATAATAGCTAAACTTCAGATTACAGACTAGTTTTTAAATTACAGATTACAATACAGATTACAAGGACACTGTGTCACTCAGAAGAGTACCACATACATGAGACAGGACTGCAGAAAGAGATTGCAGAAAGAGATTCTGGTCTTTTTCATTTTACAAGCATATGGGTTATATAGGAGAAACCTAAACACAGCTAATTTGAGAGAGCAACCCTCTACTGAAATCCAAGTGGCCATTAAGTGAGCATCAGCCAATAAGCTGTTCAGCTTTTCAACCGCCATATAAATTAAATGCTGAGAGAAGAGGTCACTGAAGTTAAGTTTGCAAAAAAATAAATAAAAGAGCAGCGAAGACACTGCCTGGCGCTCGGCAAACCGAGACAGGCTCTGAACTGCTAGGCTGCCCTCAATATCTGGCTACCCTTGGCAACAGCCAATTCTGTCCCCAGGGAACAGAAATATGTGCTCTCAGGAGCAGGCTAGTTTTACTAAAAAGTCTTCAAGAAAAGAGGAGGAAGAGAAACCACACACAGAGAGAAAAGCAAAAACAAAAGGAGATAAGACACAAGTGAAAAATGGATTCCAGTTTAGCATAGGAGACGTGCAATGCTTTCCCCTTAAAGTTCTCCAGTTGCAGAATATTACAGTGGTACCTCGGGTTACATACGCTTCAGGTTACAGACTCCACTAACCCAGAAATATTACCTCAGGTTAAGAACTTTGCTTCAGGATGAGAACAGAAATCGTGCTCCGGCGGCGCGGCAGCAGCAGGAGGCCCCATTAGCTAAAGTGGCGCTTCAGGTTAAGAACAGTTTCAGGTTAAGTACGGACCTCCGGAACGAATTAAGTACTCAACCCGAGGTACCACTGTACAGTTTAAGATGAAGCTGGCTATTATTAAGTCACTCCTCTCAGCTTCCAAAGTTTCAAAATATTTACAAATTGAGGGGGGGGGATGTAATATATTGTTTGCTTTTTCCTATCAAGATCCCACCCAACCCAGATCCTGGAGAGACCTCTTTGAAGAGGGCCCACAGAACTCCAGGCACAGATCCACATCTCAGGGATGGTTAATCTGGGCACCTCAAGAGCTGCATCCGCTCCCTTTTGAGTTCATTCATCTCCACCTCCTTTGTCCTTCCTGGCTCAGCTCTATCTCCAGCGTCTATGCCAAGGGCTGGTCACAGACGCCATCACTCCTCTTGGCTATAAACCAAGAGACACCCCTTCCCCATGAATGAGCATTGCCTGAAGACCACCATGAGAAGGAAGCAGCGAGTTGGCAAGTGTTCCCCTAGCCCAGCGCCAAATCCCACGGCTGCTCATTCCCATTTGTCTTTGGGCCTGCCAACTGGAGAAGGAGGACCAGGGCTGACGTCAGGTGCCTCCCAATGGCTCCCTCACTAGGACAAGTGCCCCCCTGTTGGCTTATCAAGTGGTGGTCTACACTGGGCGGCCGCCATTTTGATTTCCTACAGTGCATTGTGGGAAATTGAGATGACAGGTGCCTGGGGAGCCAGGAGAAGTAGCAATGGGAAGTGCCAGCAGCTGCCTGAGAATACTGCTTGATGACGCCAGACCCGGTCAGAGGGCATTGCCCAGCAAGCCAGATATGGCCAAGAAATTGCCAGCTAGAACCACGATGGTATTTGAGAACTTTCTGCATCTATCCTAGATCAACAACTGCTACAACCTGCTACTGTGCAGACATAACACTTCTCCACCTCCAGAGTACGACGTCAAAATACCACATTTGGTTGCTGGCACCGTAAGAAACTCTGCCATCTCAGGAACTTGGAAGTCGCGTTGTTTTGAGCGAGACCAGTTCTGTCAATACTGACTGACAGGAGCTCTCCAGAGTTTCAGTCACGGAATCTTTCCCCGGTCTACCTGGAAATGCCAGAGAGGGAACCTGTATGCTAAAGAGATACTCCACCACTGAGAGATGGGCTGCCCTTGTGGTCGTCGCTCCTGTACCCACAAATCCTTCCGCACATACAATAGTTGATGCACTACGTGGAAGTTCGGAGTGACAATCACAATAAGCAGAAATATGCATGAGGCTTTTGTCCACACACATAACCACTTCCCTTCTCCCTTTCTAGCACACAGCAATTAAACTCAGAAGTCTTCAATTTGTGCAGTCTGAGGAACTATGATTTCCGCAGTGGGGGAAAAGCTAGGATCTTAAACCGCAAGTTGAACTTAGCTTCAGATCCTGGCATGTTCTGAACTTGGTAGACACACCTTCCCAAGACAGACAAATCAGGAATGACACTTTACTGGGGACTTACTAGCTTAACTGCAGTGTGCTGCAAAGGGAGGAGAGAAGAGGGGGAAAGCTTGTGCACATCCGAGCTTTTTAAGACAAGATATGATCACCAGAACCAAGCATCTATCACCAAGAACCTATCCATTTGTTATCCATCACTGTTAAGGGCTACTGATAATGAGCGATATTCAACCAGCTTCTTCCTTTAACACAATGACTATAAGGTTGCAGAATGCTCTCCCTCTACCCAGTGCTCCCCCCTTAAATCTGTTCTGGGTATTCCCCAAACCTCCAGAGCAGATTTGGGGAGGGCATGGGAAAGCCAAAAGGAGGAAGTTCCAATGAGCAAGCAGAAATCCTTACGCTAACAGAATGAGTTCATTGGACACTGCCCAATATACTTAAAGCCATTGAAACACTTATAGTATTGTTACACGCCCTTTCCTATCATTAATAAGAAAGTCTCTTAGCATTTCTATCAGCTCTGCAATCTGCCCTGAGCGTTTTAGGAGCACATGAGATGCAGTGTTCAACCGCAAAAAAGCGGTTAAGTCGCTTTCCTGCCAACTCCCGTAGGGGTTCACACCACACATTCACTCCAAATGATAAATAACTCCCAATTTATTGCAGTCACTCTAGCATGTGAACCCTTCTATTTGCACTCATTTAACTTTCTTCATATATAAGCTCTTGACTAAAATATATAAATGTATAATCTATCTGTGTGTCTGGGGTGCCTATGTAGTCCAAAAGCACCATGCACACTGACATTGTGCCTAGACACACACACACACACAGAGAGAGAGAGAGAGAGAGAGAGAGAGAGAGAGAGAGAAACTGATCAGCTGCTGCTAAAGAATACACACATAAAATAGGCAGAGTGTCCTGGGCTCACTGCTGGACAAAGAACTCAAACTACCAGTTCGATTTCTGCCCAAGACTTTTAACGCTTAAACCAGACAGCGTTTGTGATGGCCACATTTTTAACAATAGTGATAATAAAACAACTCCCACCCATCCCCTCCAGTGTTCAAAATTCCCCAGTCGCCAGTGGTTTTTTGCGACTGCCGACTGTTCACTTGTGACCAAGTGGAGAGGTTTTGTCGCCAGGTTTGGTGACTGACATCTCCACCATGTGGCTAGCTGGCACACAGCACCCTTTGCTGCCGCATGCCAAAAAGGTTTAAGGTGCCATTTGGAGACTAGCTTACGGTATATATCTGAGTTTCTAACGCTGATCCACTCAATTGTGGGGTGAAAATGACTGAAGTTGGTTCTAAAAGGGTAAAGGGACCCCTGACCATTAGGTCCAGTCGTGACCGACTCTGGGGTTGTGGAGCTCATCTCGCTTTATTGGCCGAGGGAGCCAGCGTACAGCTTCCGGGTCATGTGGCCAGCATGACTGAGCCGCTTCTGGCAAACCAGAGCAGTGCACGGAAATGCTGTTTACCTTCCCGCCAGAGCGGTACCTATTTATCTACTTGCACTTTGATGTGCTTTTGAACTGCTAGGTTGGCAGGAGCAGGGACCGAGCAACGGGAGCTCACCCCGTCGCAGGGATTCAAACCGCCGACCTTCTGATCGGCAAGTCCTGGGCTCTGTGGTTTAACCCACAGCGCCACCCGCGTCCCTTACGAAGTTGGTTCTAGGGCTAAACAAAAATCCTTGGACTGAGCACTCTGCTCCATGCACAGGATATGATTTGCCACCTGGGTCTGATAGCTTGGCCTCTTTTACGAATGTGATGAAAAAGACCTTGGGTCTGAGATCCTGCAGAGACTGTTAGTCACTGCTGATCACTGACCTTCAACAGATGGACTAGGGCTCACTTCTGGGTCGCAGCCTGACTTAAAGTGAGTCACAACAAACAATGCTGGGCCAGATGGATAAATAGCCTGACCTGGAATAAACAAACTTCCTCTGTTCTTGGCATGATAGCACCGTTGGTTCTGTTATATGCAGAGCATCCTGTTTTCAGGGTAAGAACTCAAACTAGATCCAGGAACTGCCAACCTTCGGTTCATGGGGAAGACTGGATCACAAGCAACTTTCCTCCTTCCCAAGTGGCCCTACCAAGATAGAATGGGGGTCTTATTTGATCCTAGCTTCACTTAACACAGAGATAAACTGTCTGCATCCAGACATGATGCTAATAAGTACTATGGGAATGCCTGTTGTCTTTGTCAGGCATTCCCATAGTACTTATTAGGATCATGTCTGGATGCAGACAATTTATCTCTGTGTTAAGTGAAGCTAGGATCAAATAACGCCCCCATTACTGTATTTTTCGCCCCATAGGAGGCACCGGCCCATAGGATGCACCTAGTTTTTTGGGGGGGAAATAAAGGGGGGGAATTTATCCCCCCCCCAGGTGCGCTGTGCTAAGCCCGAAGATTGGGGCGTGCTGGCTCAGCGTGCCCCAAGCTTCTGGGTGCTGGCAAGGTCTCCGCTAGCCGTGGGAGAGCCGCGCAACTTCACGCAGCTCTCCCATGGCTAGCGGAGCGCTGCGCTAATCCCGAAGCTTGGGGCGAGCGGAGCTCAGCGCGCCCCAAGCTTATGGGTGCCGGCAAGGTCTCCGCTAGCCGTGGGAGAGCCGCGCAACTTCACGCAGCTCTCCCATGGCTAGCGGAGCGCTGCGCTAATCCCGAAGCTTGGGGCGAGCGGAGCTCAGCGCGCCCCAAGCTTCTGGGTGCCGGCAAGGTCTCCGCTAGCCTTGGGAGAGCTGGGTCTCCCATGGCTAGTGGATAGCTATAGCTTCCTGAAGCCTGCATTCACCCCATAGGATGCACACACATTTCCCCTTCATTTTTGGAGGGGGAAAAGCGCGTCTTATAGGGCGAAAAATACGGTAGTTAAAGCTATGGTTTCCCCAGTAGTGATGTATGGAAGTGAGAGCTGGACCATAAAGAAGGCTCATCGCCAAAGAATTGATACTTTTGAATTATGGTGCTGGAGGAGACTCTTGAGAGTCCCATGGACTGCAAGAACCTCTCCATTCTGAAGGAAATCAGCCCTGAGTGCTCACTGGATGGACAGATCCTGAAGCTGAGGCTCCAATACTTTGGCCACCTCATGAGAAGAGAAGACTCCCTAGAAAAGACCCTGATGTTGGGAAAGATGGAGGGCACAAGGAGAAGGAGACGACAGAGGACGAGATGGTTAGACAGTGTTCTCGAAGCTACCAGCATGAGTTTGACCAAACTGCAGGAGGCAGTGGAAGACATGAGTGCCTGGCGTGCTCTGGTCCATGGGGTCACGAAGAGTCAGACACGACTAAACAACGACAACAACAACTATGGGAATTGAGCATGGACAAGTTTTCTGCTTATGTGATCCTCCTTTCTGCCTGGCACGGCTACAATATGGACTTCAGAACCCTTTGCTTCTACTTCTAACTATTTTCTACATTTACTAGCACTGCCCAAATCAAGAATAATGGTTACCACTAGCTATCGTTTAGGAAAACGAGCCAGGAATGCCCACAATATTTTGTAGTTGGCTTGTTTTCCTAAACCTGGAATGAAGAATATAGGAAGCTGTGCTATACAGAATCAGACCATACAGTCCATCTAGTTCAGTATTGTCTACACCAGGGTTTCCCAAACGTGGGTCCCCAGCTGTTGCTGGACTACAATTCCCATCATCCCTGACCACTGGTCAAAGGGATGATGGGAGCTGTAATCTAAAACCAGCTGGAGACACAGGTTTGGGAAACCCTGGACTAAATTAACCAGCAATAGCTCTCCAGGGTTTCAGAACAGAGGCATCCCCCAGCCCTACCGTACCTGGAGATGCCAGGAACTGCACCTCCTACATGCAAAAAGCAGGTGCTAAGCTACAGCCTACCAGATGTTGTAGGACTACCACACCCATCATGTGTATTCGTGTGTTGTGACTTTTAAGAATGTAACCCTGACAGCAGGCATCCCCTTATGTTTTATTATCTGCAAGCTGCGCTTGGAGCATTTCTATTGATCTTTTGGCTGAAGAGCAGGATAAAAAAATCTCCAAATAAAATAATTTAGAATCCTCGACCATCTGGCATTTAGCTTGAGCAGATGGGAACTGGAGTCCGACAACAGCTGGAGAGCCAAAGGTTCGTCACCCCTGCCATACACCCAGAGTTAACATGAACCACTATTTGCCCAAGTTTGGACACAACTTCATTCAGTTGAAAATAGAAGCCAAACGACCTAATCTCCCTTTGCCTCTATTGGAGAGGAGAGGGAATGGAGGGAAAACAAATGTAACACTAAACCATGAAAAAAAATGTAGGGCCTTTGTGGTTTTGGTTTTGCATGTAACACTTAACCATGGTTTAGTGTTACATGCAAAACCAAACCACTATGGTCCGGCATCTTTTTCATGTACATTTACTTTGTACTGTCTTGTGTACATTCTGGAAAGGCTTAAGGACCACGTCCAAAACCTGCCTCCTGAAGCCAGAAAGCACATTCATTCCTCAAGTGTCCAAAGTCAATGACCCTCCTACCATCTGAGCACAAAAGCTCCATGCACAGAAAGTTCTTGCTGCTCGACAATTATTAGAATGGCTTATGCATCATTAGATGGTAGAGACTGCCCTGCCTGCCTAGATAAAACAGTGACTGTACAGAAGTTAAGGCAGGACCTGAAAAGGGCTGATTTTACAAATTCAGGCCATAACTTAGAGACATTAGGAATAAGTGTAATTGTTACAGAGTAGACCCAGATTAGAAGCTAACCAAGATTTTACTGTACACTGCACACATGCGGCTGGCAAGAAGCAAAAAGCTGATTACTCATTAAAAGCTGCCTTTGTAAAAATGCAGAATTGCTGTACTTCGGAGACAACTACAAAGTAGTAATTTTGTTATTATGTCTCAGCAAGTGAATAAACACTATTATACATAATCACTTGCATCCCTTGACACTTACAATTTTGCCATTTCCTTATTAAGCACATGTGACCAAAACGGATACGCTCCCTCTCTCCCAAGAGGAGAATCTTGATTGTCGACTGAAAACTCAATCGGTTTATTATTTCCAAGCAAAAGTTAATGTCAAAGCTAGGGGATGGGGAAACATCACCCAACCATACAGGGGACAGCAGTTCTATAAACAACCTCCACACTGCAAAGCAAAGTGGGCATGGAAAACAGAGTTCAAACCTTAAACCGTAACATTTAGGATTCCCCTAAACAGAGGACTCAGCTCCATTAGCCAAAAAACAGCATTTTGAATGTGTTATAAACATACAACAACAAATGGTGCTGGAGAGCAAAAAAAAGGGGGGGAGGGAATGTGTGTTTTTTCTTTTGTTAAAATGATTTACTTTCTGACTTGTTTATAGCAGGTTTTTCCCTGTGTGTAGATCTACCCAGTCACTGACATGAAATTTATTACGGTCAGAGACCAACTTGAGAAACACAAATGGAACTACAATCCCAATAGCAAAGCAAACATTTAAAACAATATAGAACAATGGATTTTAAGTTTAAAAGTGTGATAGGCATATAAACACACAAAAACTTTAAGATAGACTACCTTAGAGAAATGACCCAGAGTCACCCGTGGATCCGAGTTTGGGAATTTTCTTAACAAACTAGATTGAATCGTGGGATGGTCTGTGCCTACAGATCTGTGCACAGAATCTGGCGACAATCCGGGTTGTCTTGTGGTCTTTGCCTAACAGGAGAAGAGCAAATTTTTGCTTTACCGGGAGGTCAGCAAGCCTCACCGGCAGGGGGTCAATGGTTTCTCTACGTGCCTCATTGGGACATCTAAAAAATATGTGTTCAGGGCTTCCTATATCCCCCAATAAAGGTAAAGGGACCCCTGACCATTAGGTCCAGTCATGACCGACTCTGGGGTTGGGGTGCTCATCTCGCTTTAAAGGCAGAGGGAGCCGGCGTACAGCTTCTGGGTCATGTGGCCAGCATGACTAACCTGCTTCTGGTGAACCAGAGCAGGGCATGGAAATGCCGTTTACCTTCCCGCTGGAGTGGTACCTATTTATCTACTTGCACTTTGTGCTTTCGAACTGCTAGGTTGGTAGGAGCAGACCGAGCAACAGGAGCTCACCCCGTCACGGGGATCCGAACCGCTGACCTTCTGATCGGCAAGTCCTAGGCTCTGTGGTTTAACCTACAGCGCCACCTGCATCCCTCCTATATCCCCCAATGGACAGGCACAAATTCTCTAGTCATATAGGACTTTTTAAAAGGATCTTTCCAAGACCAGCGAGGGCAGAGCCGAGCTTCTGGCAAGTGTAAAAGCCCTTCTACCCAGTCACTGTTTCCTTCACATCTTTTGCACTCTGAGAGTGGCAATGGGGGTGGGGTAGGGAAAAGGCAGGCGGTGTCTCTCCAGGATAGCTTGCTGATTGCAAGCATAATCTAGTCCAGTGGTTTCAAAATTTCCCCCATGGACCGCTTGAAAACTGCTAAGGGTCTTGGCAGACTACTTAATGATTTCTCTGCCTACTGCACCAACTGTAAAGCACTGTGCTAGATGCTGAACTTTTTTAAAAAAAAAAAAACTGAACCAAGATTAAACATCTTACTTCTAGCGTGCCATTAACGTCCCTGCTCATCCTCTCTACTTCTGTAAGTTACTGTGATGGGGTGGGATTCGGACTCAGAGGCTGAACCTGAGGAATACCAGCCTGCACAGGAGTCCCGGCCTCCGAACCAGCTGAGCTGGGGCTGGGGTCTGTGCTGGATCCTCAGGTACAGGCACCAACTGAGTCTGCTCTGGCCCCTGAGGTGATGGAAGACCCATTGCCTGCAGGTGCTCCACTCTCAGCCCCGTCAGGGGAAGCTGAGGTTGCCTCTGGGTCTGGTAACCCTCCAGCCTCTCCTGAGCTGCAGAGGCTCAGGGCAGAGAGGCAGAGGGAACTAAGTTCCTACAGGAGGAGTGCTCGCCTCCAGGTCAGGAGAGGAGAGTCACCAGAGGATCGGGGCCGCCCTATGCCTCGGGGCAGATAAAAGCCAGCCAGCCCCAGTCCCAGGTTGCGGGAGCAACATGGTTGGTAACCTGTTCCTGCCAGCACCCTGCCCTGCTCTTCTGCTAGAGTTCCTGACCTCACCCGACTCCTTGCCTTGGACCCCGCTTCTGCCTTGACGGACAGCCTACACACCACACCCTCGACCCCGGACTGGACACAGACCTCGCCGCACGGTAACCCCCCGGGACCAGCACAGTTACACCTCCATCACCAATTGCTTCTCGCTTCTTACCTGCTCACAGAGGACTCAAGTCCTCCTGGCTGCAGAGGTCAGCTTTGTCAGCTCGTTCCCCAAAGCAAACATGCTGGCCAAGCAGCACCTAGCAGAACTGAACCCCAAATCCCGTTCACCTGCTGACATCACCCAGAGACAGGTGGGAGTGGTTTGGGGGAAATGGCCTTGCTATGTTGAACCCCCTGACAAGCCAAGATTGGCCCGCGGGGTGAAGGTTGCCCACCCCTGCCCAGCGTCAGATATATAAGCACTTTAAATCTAGGTAATGGCCACCACAACAGAATGTCTATTCCCCATGGGGTTGGACTAGATGACACTCGGGGTCCCTTCCAATGCTTCTACAATTCTACGGATTCTACGATCTCAACTACATTGCTTGACTGCAGCTTCCTCTTACAACAATTCACTTGTCCCATTATGCAAGAAGGTGAAACACACACAGTGGAAATGGAATTAACTATGGACTAAGGCAGAGGTTTTTAAACTGTGGTCGCCAATCTACCACCCAGAAATCTCCACGTAGTCGCAATTGGACCTGCGGCAGTAGCAAAACGCGCCTGGCGCCCGGCTAATTTCTAACACTGTGATCCTGCCGTATTTTTTTTATGGCTGTGGTAGGCAGGAGGTTCTGGCATGAACCCCCTTGCGCACTTCATGGAGAATATATGCATCCCATCCACTCTTGACTGCTGACAAACCTGTGCTGGCCATAGATGTTCCCATGAAGAGCTAGGGAAATGGCTGCAATCTACAGGTATTCAGGCTTCTCCCACTGAGAAACAAGAGTCAGGTAGTGGAGCTACAACCAGCCTGCAGGCCAAGCCTGTTCTTGCTATTGATGTGGCAAGAGCACCACAATGCACAGGACTTCTGTAGAATTCAGTTATGATCCTAGGCACCAGCATCAGGGCATTGCACATGGCAGGTACCTGAGGTTGCATCACAAAGCGGTTAAGGAGCTCATGTGGTACTATATACTGGTTTATTTCCTCATAGTCAGATCCCATTTTTTCATTTCAGCAGGTGCTCAGTGTGACTATACTTACAATCATAATAAGCAATGAGGTATCATTGCAACACATCAAATAAAACACAACAGCAACAAATCTGGATGCAACATAACCAAACAGAACATCAAACGAGAGTGGCAGTGGAAGTATTAGTTACATCCAAAAGGCCTGGACAGACAGAAAGGGTTTTACCTTACAGCTAAATATGGCCAATGTGATAGACAACCAAGCATCCTTCATGCCAGAGTTTCATAAACCAGGAGGCCACCACCAAGAACGCCCTGCTCATGTTGCTGCCCTGATAACAGCAGCTAATGCTTGGACAAGCAGGGTATGCACTGCTGATCGTAGTAGTCTGGTGAATTGTGAAGAAGGCACACCTTCAGGTACATGGGTTCCTATTTGCTCAACTCTTGGTACCCAATAACTTTGAATCAGGCCCAGTTACTATCAGGTAGCCACTGTAGAGATTAGATTAGCCATATGGAATCCCCCTTCACCATTGCAGACAGTAACCAGGCAACGGCATTCTGCACCAGCTGTAGCTTCTGAATAGTCTTCAATGGCAGCTCCGTGTAGAGCACGATGCAGTAATCTATCCACTAGGTTTCTCAGCACATGGGTAAGCTGAGGACGAGGTGTCCCAGTCCAGGAATGACCACAGGTCGTGAACCAGCTGGAGTTGGGCATAGACATTCATATCAACCTGACTTTCTTTACTCAAGGCGCAAGAATAGACAGCAACTGATGCAAAAGGTCGTTATCCTGGAGCAACGTCTGTCCTCCTGGCAATGTTATCCTAGCAAGTCGCAACACCCAGACGGTTGCACTAGTCAGAGCGACTCAAGAGAAGGCATCAGCTTCACTGCTGGTGAAGGAAGCCACACCACGAGAAGCTATGAACAAGTTAAAAATTAGGAGCGCGAAAAGGCAGCAGCATTTGCGGTCGCAGGTTGGGCTTCCCATGTTGTCCCATCCACCCTACGTCCTGCGGTAAAGTGAACTTGCAGGGCTGCAATAAAAATTAGCTTCAATCATAACAGAGCAGTTGTTAGTGTTCACTTCCTCTTGCAAAAATAAAATAAAAGTGACCTCACTTTCCCTTGCCTCTAAGGCCATATCTGGCAAGCACAGCCAATGTTGGGGTAACACTGCCAAGAAAAATAGTTGTGCTCTCTCATTTCTTTCTCTCTCCTTCCCACCACCCCTCCTTTTTTTAAAAGAGCTACTATAGTAATAATTTATTATTTATACCCCGCCCATCTGGCTGGGTTTCCCCCAGCCACTCTGGGCGGCTTCCAACAAAACACTAAAAACAATACGATGTCAGACATTAAAAACTTCCCTAAACAAGGCCGTCTTCAGTTGTCTTTTAAAAGTCAGGTAGTTGTTTATTCCTTTGACATCTGATGGGAGGGCATTCCACAGGGTGGGTGCCACTACCGAGAAGGCCCTCTGCCTGGTTCCCTGTAACCTCACGTCTTGCAGTGACGGAACCGCCAGAAGGCCCTCGACGCTGGACCTCAGTGTCCGGCTGAATGATGGGGGTGGAGGCGCTCCTTCAGGTATACAGGACCGAGGCTGTTTAGGTCTCAAAAGGTCAGCACCAACACTTTGAATTGTGCTTGGAAACGTACTGGGAGCCAATGAAGATCTTTCAGGACCAGTGTTATATGGTCTCAGCAGTCTAGCTGCCGCATTCTGCAGTTTTTAGGGATGCCAACCTAGCAGTTCGAAAGCATGCCAGTGCAAGCAGATACATAGGTACCACTCCAGAGGGAAGGTAAACAGTGTTTCCGTGCGCTGCTCTGGTTTCGGTGTTCCATTGTGCCAGAAGTGGCTTAGTCATGCTAGCCACATGATCCGGAAAAACTGTCTGTGGACAAACACCGGCTCCCTCAGCCTGTAAAGTGAGATGAGCACCGTAACCCCAGAGTCGTCTGCAACTGGACTTAACTGTCAGGGGTCCTTTACCTTTAACTATCATTTTGGAGAGAGAAATGTTAACCATGGGCTGGAGGGCAAGAAAGCAGCACCAGAAATGTTCCTCTGCATGTTACTGCTGATCTCACTGTGGAGGGCACCGCAAACAAAAGAGAGGCCACAGCAGAATGGAGCCATTTTTGAAAGCTGATTTGTTCCAGGTGAGGTTTTTATCCATCTAGCCCTGGGTTAATTCTTTCAACGAGCACCATCCATTTAAAGCACATCCAACACACGACTTCCCCCAATGTTTCCTGGGAGTTGCAGTTCCCCCCGAACAGAGATAAATTTCCCAGCACTCTTAACAGACCACAGCACCCAGGATTCTTTGGGGGGAAGTCATGTGTGTTGGAAGCGCTTTACAGTCATACCTCGGGTTACAGACACGTCATGTTGTGCGTTTTTGGGTTGCGCACCATGCCGAACCCAGAAATACCGGAACAGGTTACTTCCAGGTTTTGGTGCTCGTGCATGCGCAGAAGCACTAAATCGTGCTTTGCGCATGCACAGTAGCGCTGAATCACGACCTGCGTGTGTGCAGATGCGGCGCTGCGGGTTGCGAACGTGCCTCCTGCACGGATCACATTCGCTACCTGAGCGTCCACTTTATTTGTATGGTGTGGATCTGCTATTGCAGTCCTAGGATTCTCGGGTACAGCATTTCCACATCACCTGTTATCCAAATCTCTGTTTGACAGCACCGCCATGGCATGGTTCCCAGAAGGCAACGAACCCCACAGTCCGGCCTCTGGAGGGCTGCCATTGCCGGGCGAATGTGACGCTGCCAATGAAATGAAGGCTGGATTGGGACTGTGGTGTGAATTACTGAGGAGCAAGCCTTTTCACTGCTCTACTGCTGTTCAAACTGGCACTGTAAAAAGCTCCACAATTGTTAGCTTTCCATTAGTAGTAGTAGTAGTAGTGGTAGTATTTATACCCCACCCATCTGGCTGGGTTTCCCTAGCCACTCTGGGCAGCTTAAAGTACATATAAAACATGATGAAATATCAAACATTAATAACTTTCCTAAACAGGGCTGCCTTCAGATGCCTTCTAAAAGTCAGAGAGTTATCCATTTCCTTGACATCTGAAGTTGTGTGATGATCTCCGGCGGGCTAGGGACAAAGGTGAGAGCTGTTTCCTAGTTCTGCTGGATCTCTCAGCGGCGTTTGATACCATCGACCATAACATCCTTCTGGACCGTCTTGAGGGGCTGGGAGCTGGGGGCACTGTCATACAGTGGTTCCGCTCCTTCCTCCTGGGCCGTGTTCAGAAAGTGGTGGTGGGGGGTGAGTGTTCAGACCCCTGGGCTCTCACTTGTGGGGTGCCTCAGGGTTCTGTTCTCTCCCTCATGCTTTTCAACATTTACATGCAGCCACTGGGAGAGATCATCAGGAGGTTTGGGCTGGGTGTTCATCAGTATGCGGATGATACCCAGCTCTACCTCTCTTTTAAATCAGAACCAGTGAAGACGGTGAAGATCCTATCTGAGTGTCTGGAGGTGGTTGGAGGATGGATGGCGGCTAATAGATAGAGCTTGAATCCTGACAAGACAGAAGTACTGTTTTTGGGGGACAGGAGGTGGGCAGGTGTGGAGGATTCCCTGGTCCTGAATGGGGTAACTGCTCCTGAAGGACCAGGTGCGCAGCCTGGGAGTCATTTTGGACTCACAGCTGTCCATGGAGGCACAGGTCAAATCTGTATCCAGGGCAGCTGTTTACCAGCTCCATCTGGTACGTAGACTGAGACCCTATCTGCATGCAGACTGTCTCGCCAGAGTGGTGCATGCTCTGGTTATCTCCCGCTTGGACTACTGCAATGCGCTCTACGTGGGGCTACCTTTGAAGGTGACCCGGAAACTACAACTAATCCAGAACGCGGCAGCTAGACTGGTGACTGGGAGCGGCCGCCGAGACCATATAAAACCAGTCTTGAAAGACCTAAATTGGCTCCCAGTACGTTTCCGAGCACAATTCAAAGTGTTGGTGCTGACCTTTAAAGCCCTAAACGGCCTCGGTCCGGTATATCTGAAGGAGCGTCTCCTCCCCCATCGTTCTGCCCGGACACTGAGGTCCAGCTCCGAGGGCCTTCTGGCGGATCCCTCACTGCAAGAGGTGAAGTTACAGGGAACCAGGCAGATGGTCTTCTCGGTAGTGGCGCCCACCCTGTGGAACGCCCTCCCATCAGATGTCAAAGCGATAAACAACTACCTGACATTCAGAAGACATCTGAAGGCAGCCCTGTTCAGGGAAGTTTTTAATATGTGACATTTTAGTGTATTTTTCATCTTTGTTGGAAGCCGCCCAGAGTGGCTGGGGAAACCCAGCCAGATGGGTGGGGTACAAATAAATTATTATTATTATTATTATTATTATTATTATTATTATTATTATTATTATTATCTGATGGGAGGGCATTCCACAGGGCAGGCGCCACTACCAAGAAGGCCCTCTGCCTGGTTCCCTATAACCTCACTTCTCGCAGTGAAGGAACCACCAGAAGACCCTAGGTTTAGCCCACCTGCTCATAAATATATTTCTATTTTGTGATCAATATTCCATATTATAAGAACTGCCCTGCTTGGTCTCACCCGAAGGCTGTTCTTATGACAAGGGACAGAGAACTGTTTACTAGCCTGACACACAAACATCTCATCCCGTTCCTTTTAGGGGAGGACAAAGCTGAGTGGCAGAAGATGTGTTCTGCATGCAAAAGGTCCCAGGTTGAGCCACCAGCATCTCCAGTGGGAGACTGGGAAAGATCCCAGTCTGAAATCTTGGAAAGCTGAAGCCAGCCAGAGTATGTGTACTGAACTAGATGGTTTGATTAAAAAAGGGAAATACAGAATTTTAGAGCTGGAGGGATCTCAAAGTTTACCTTAGCCTCACTATGAATCCAGAAGAAGAAGAAGAAGAGGAGGAGGAGGAGGAGGAGGAGGAGGAGGAGGAGGAGGAGGAGGAGTAGTAGTAGTAGTTTGGATTTGATATCCCGCTTTATCACTACCTGAAAGAGTCTCAAAGCGGCTAACATTCTCCTTTCCCTTCCTCCCCCACAACAAACATTCTGTGAGGTGAGTGGGGCTGAGAGACTTCAGAGAAGTGTGACTAGCCCAAGGTCACAAAGACACTGGTGTCTGTTTTTTCTCTTGCATGTCCTAGAACAGGCCTACATGGAACCTTTACTACATAGGTGGCTAACATGCTGCCTTCCAGATGTTGTAGGATTTCAACTCCCATCACGCCCTGCCAATTTGACGAAGGATGATGGGATTGTAATCCAACAACATCTGGAGGACCACAAGTCCCCCTCTGTCATGCCCATCTCCTAAAAGCACTTGAGCAAACCATCACATCTTCAGCTAGAAAGAGCCCTGGCAGAACAGAAGCAAGGAATTCAATGCAGGAAAGCCTATCTCAACCTCTTATACTTCAGAATACAATGGAAAGCTGGCTAAATGAACAGCTGGAGCAACAGCAGAAGGATTCGGCTAATTCAGAGTCAATAAATCCAAGAAGCATGCTGGTTTATCATCAGATTACAGGACACCCACTGGATTTTGCTTCAGGCAATCCAAGGTGGAATTAAGACGTTGCATGAGCAAAAACACAGAGCTGTTGCCTAAAAACCAGCCATGTGTCAAAAGACATTTTAGGGGGGAATACAATTTACAGCACATCTTATTACTAAGGCTGTGGAGCAGGCTGGGGCAGGACATAGGGGAAGCTGCACTAGAGTCTAGACCAGGGGTTAGCAACCTAAGGCTCATGGACCCCCGCTGCCCACTTGGGGACGCCCACCACCTGCTAAACCAACATGGAGCAGAGCGGGGACCACCTTCCACAACGCTGGCCGGCTTCCCATTGGCTGCAGGAAGGTCCTGCAGCCAATGGGAAGCTGCGCACGCCTCCTCCACGCCGGAAATAGTGTTTGTGTGCACTCCAGCACATGGCAGCATTTACAGGACTGTGAACCAGCCCAAGCCACAAAAACTTTGCCGACCCCTGGTCTAGACATAATGCGGGAAGGCAAAGAGATGCTGTTTTGCAAGTCGGTGCCTATTTTCTTGCGACATTTTCTCCTGCCTTCAGAACTAACCAGGATCGCACATGCAACGAACCTCTTCGCAAAATACGCACAGATAGATTTCCTCCCATCTCCATCACAGTTCTGTGAATGCTTTCCCCCCCTCTGCTCATGCATAAAAAATATTTTGCATTTTTAAATTTTTTAAAAAATCATCTTATTCTGGGAATTATGAACTAAGCAGCCCTCTGCATTCCACCCACACAAACACACACATTGTTCAATCTGGTTAGAACAAAATGGCGCAGCTGCTGTTTGATTGCAATGAACATTCACCCCATTCACTGAAATATGTATCGTGAATGCTTCAGTCGCTGAGGTTTACCCTCTCAGGGTGCTCCATCATGCCTACTTTTGTGCTGGCGAGACAAGAGAATTTTCAGAAGATTAGCTCATAGCTATCAAGACGAGTACCTATTGGTCATATTTGCACTCTGCCTTTCCTATAAGGCAGGGGTAGCCAACCTGTGGCCCTTCAGATCTTGCTGGACTACAGCTCCCATGATCCTCCAGCCCCCATCTGCCCCAGCCAGCATCACCAGTGGTCTGGGATGATGGGAGTTGTAGTCCAGCAACACGTGCAGGGCCATGGGTTCCTCACACCTGGTGCAAGCTGACTCGCTATAAGACAGCAGCTTCCTATGGCCCTAGCAAGGCTGTGAAGCAGCTTGGGCTCTGAGTGACAGGCTCAAGGTTGGCCAGTGAGCTCCAGGAGAGGCAGAAATCTGAGCCAAGCCAAAGCTCTGCATGCTACACCACCCAGCTCACACCATATTGTTTTATGTCATTGGAGGGAGAAGAACCCTAGCATTGTTCTCTCTTGGGAGAGAGGTTTGTTGTTTTTTAAGTACATTCATACCTTGGATCCCGAACGCCTTGCAAGTCCAACATTTTGGCTCCCGAATGCCACAAACCCGGACGTGAGTGTTCTGGTTTGCGAAACTTCTTTGTAACCCGAACGTCCAACGTGGGTTCCACGGGTTCCAATCAGAAGCTGCACCTTGGTTTCTGAATGTTTTGGAAGTCGAACGGACTTCCAGAACGGATTCCATTCAACTTCCGAGGTACCACTGTAATTGCCTTTTTCTTGGGCTCCATGATCACTGCAGATGGTGACAGCAGCCACAAAATTAAAAGATGCCTGCTTCTTGGGAGAAAAGCAATGACAAACCTAGACAGCATCTTAAAAAGTAGAGATATCACCTTGCCAACAAAGGTCCGTATAGTTAAAGCTATGGTTTTCCCAGTAGTTATGTATGGAAGTGAGAGCTGGACCATAAAGAAGGCTGATCGCCGAAGAATGGATGCTTTTGAATTATGGTGCTGGAAGTGACTCTTGAGAGTCCCATGGACTGCAAGAGGATCAAACCTCTCCATTCTGAAGGAAATCAGCCCTGAGTGCTCACTGGAAGGACAGATCCTGAAGCTGAGGCTCCAATACTTTGGCCACCTCATGAGAAGAGAAGACTCCCTGGAAAAGACCCTGATGTTGGGAAAGATGGAGGCCACAAGGAGAAGGGGACGACAGAGGATGAGATGGTTGGACAGTGTTCTTGAAGCTACCAGCACGAGTTTGACCAAACTGTGGGAGGCAGTGGAAGACAGGAGTGCCTGGTGTGCTCTGGTCCATGGGGTCACGAAGAGTCGGACACGACTAAACAACAACAACAGTTCCCACTGATTTGACTGCCAAAGGATGAGCCCTGTTCACTGCAGACAATTCTGGGGCATCTTCTCCAAGATTTCAAAAACTTGATTAACTATAGACCCCGTAGAAAACTAATCAACAACAACATTTCCTACCATCTCTACATCTTTCAGAAGCAGTGGGCAAGCTGTCCTTCAAGAGGTTGGCCCACAGTTACTGATCTTCAAATTGTGGAACCCCAGTGAGAGCCCCAGGGTTTTCCACAACAGTTTGAAAGCCACTAATTTATTTTTGTTTTTTAAGTTGACAAAGTAATGGTTATTAGCAATCACCCCTCCCCTCCCTGTAAATTATCTCCTCAGAAAAGCAGTCACCTCCACTCTACTCCCGATTTATACTCCAGACAGACTTTCTGGTTAATGTTTTTCCATTTGCAGTTTTCACCCTTGTTCCTAAAAGCGATAAATTCCCAGGAGGAAATTCTGCTGTAGAAGACTCAGAGTCTTAATTGCCTTCAAGGTGCCACAAGACTCTTGGCTGTGTCTCCCAAGGGCAGCCAACACCTCTCTTGTACTGACTTACTCCAAGCAAAGGGCTGATAAGACATGTTTCCTTTTGCACTGAGCATGAATTTCACTTCTGGCAAACATCCCTGAATATAAATACATCCTATTCTCTCACCAGAAAAAGCCCAAAAAACATACTGGGGGGAGGGAGGGAGACACAGAGAAGCCTGCATTCCATCATAGCAATCCCATAAAACCACCTTTGGTGCAACCAATTGTCTCTGAGCTCACAATACTTTCAGCCTCTCGGTTTGAAACAGATGCACTTGGGCAGATAGGTGCAGGCTCTGTTTATACCAGCAGCATTCAAACTGTGTCCTCTGGAAGCCTAGTCGCCATTCCTAAGCAAGAAGATCAGCCATGCAGATGAAGGTTCTCAACAGAAATCTCTCCCCCCCCCCCCCGCAGTACACAATTACAAAAGACACATTCTAGGTGTGCTCTCTCAGCCTGCAGACAGCAACAGCAAAGTCCATGAGGTATGCAGCATATGCACTGACCACACTGCCCTAGAATGCTATCCCAAATCCTGGACTGCATAGGGATTCGGAAGATGATGTGCAAGGGACAAAATCGATGTAAACAGAGCTGCCTCAACGCAAGGGAGCCTGAAGCCACCAATTTACATAGCCAGTTATCATGGGAGGCAAATCCCCGATTCAGACATCAATTTAATTCCGTTAGCATTCCATTCAGGCGTGATGCCAAAGAATGATCGCACTTCAGGTAATTTTCAGGAGATCAGTTAAGTGTTTCTGACTTCTATCGGCTTAACGAAAACGAAAAGCCTCCCCACCCCCCAAAAAATAGGCTAATGAAAATATTAAAAAGGAGGAGGAGGAGGTTTGTTATGTGAAAGGATCTGTGTGAAAGCTCCAGTTCTGGGACTGAAAACAATACATTTTGGGGGGCGGGGAGGCAACTTTTTCCTGAGCCACGATTCTGCGCATGGATTCAGTCAATGGAACTCTGGTTCTAGTGGAAACCAAATACCGTATTTTTTGCTCTATAAGACTCACTTTCTCCCTCCTAAAAAGTAAGGGGAAATGTGTGTGAGTCTTATGGAGCGAATGCAGGCTGTGCAGCTATCACAGAAGCCAGAACAAGAAGAGGGATTGCTGCTTTCACTGTGCAAGCGATCCCTCCTGCTGTTCTGGCTTCTGAGATTCAGAGTATTTTTTTTCTTGTTTTCCTCCTCCAAAAACAGGGCGCGTCTTGTGGTCTGGTGCATCTTATAGAGCGAAAAACACGGTGGATCCCTCCAAGCCTCAGGTCTCCCAACCCTGGTTCTATATAGTAGCTTTTGCCAACCTGATGTACATCAGAAGTTTTGGACCACAACTCCCATCAACCTCAGCCACCACACACCTACCCTCTATACTGACTAACTCACTCCCGGCATATACGCTTCTGCAAGGCTGAAACGGGGTTAGTCAAGGCTTACCGTTTACAGCAGATGCACCGCATTACACCGGTTCTTTTGTCAAGAACCATTTATTTTGCCCAGGTGTCCTGACAGCTTCAGAATTTCAACCTCTGATGTACCCACTAATGATATAGAACCCCACAGAAACTCTGAAGGATGTACCTGAGTCTCAGTCGCTTACACAAGGATTACAGTCGCCAAAACAGAACGACTAGTTGCCATTTGGGGTCCAGACGGCTCAAAAGTCGTATTTTTTTAATACGGCTTTTCGGGTCCCGAAATTCATTCCGATTGCGCAGATAAAGTACAACAGATAGAATTCCACAGGATATGTTGCTAGTATATGGAAAGCTGTCAAGAACCGAGGATTTCCAGGCATGGACCTCCAGACAATGGAGACATCAGGAGCCATCCTGGAGCCCGGGCATCTTCAAAATGTTCCTAGCACCTGGCAAAATTTGAATGATGGCGACTGGTATTCAGAAGAAATACCAGCCTCTGTCTATGCATCATGGCTAGTAGCCTTATCTCCCATGAATTTGTTCAATCTTCTTTTAAAGCCATCTAAGTTGGAAACCCCAGGGAGGCAGATTTGGCTTGGGGGCTTCCAGCTCCCGACCTCCATCTAAAAAGGCATCCAGTGGCTCTAATGCCAGCAATTGTTTAGGACAGGCTTCAGGCTTCCCCTTCAGAACCACAGAGTCTTAAACTAGACTCTGATCTTGCACAAAAGGTCCATGTACAATTTAATAGCGCTTGAACTTTTATCTGCATTACGGCTAATAATATAACACCAGGGAATTTGGATGCAGAATTGCGTTGCCATTATCTGCAGAGCAGCAACACCCAAAAGGCTCCTGCAAGATTATACGTTAGCAGAAGCAATCTTTGCCCTCCAGATCGGGCACATAAAAAGCTGATTAGATAACTTTTTTTTAAGGACCAAGGACTGAGCGCCAAGCACCAACCATTGGAATTTTATATATGCAACAAAATATGCTTGATCACGCTCAGTTTCATGTCCCTCCGCACATGAAACTGAGAAAACATTGTGCCCAGCTAAATCTGCAACCACCAGACTTTAAGAACTACTATCAACCTACCTGCACTTTGAGGCCACCATCGAAATCCCTACGCACATGTCTACCTGCAAAAACACTAAGAGCCAGATTGGCATAGTATTTGGAGCATCAGACTAGGACCTGGGTTCAAATCCCCATTGATTACAATGGGACACCATCCCAGTGTCTTTTCTATCCAGTATCTACATTCTTCATGGGCCTCCTCCATGAGAGGTCTTGCGGATAGCAACACAAGAGCGAGCCTTTTCTGCGGTGGCTCTCCGTTTGTGGAATGCTCTCCCCAGGGAGGTTTGGCTGGCACCGTCATTACATATCTTTAGGCACCAGGAGAAAATGTTCCTCAAGACCCTGAGCCCTATCTTGGCTGGGGAGGGCAGGGTATAAATAAAAAATTACTATTATTATTATTATTATTATTATTATTATTATTATTAGACTAGCTGTTTGGCTGATTAACTTTCTATGGCATTTTAAATGTATTGGGGTTGCTGGTATGTTTTGCTTTTGTTTTATTATGTATTTTGTGTTTCCATTTTCTATTTTTATGTTGTGAGCCAGCCTGGCATCTTCTACTACAGGGCACTATACAAATTTAATTAATAATTATAGTAATAAAAATAATGCATTCCCATGTGTCTTCCTCACAAAAACCACCCCAACACCCAAGCAGTACCTGTTCCTATTAATTTTGTTGCCGTGTTAGTTTCGCAGTTCTGAGAAGGCAAAGTTGTCACCCAACCCTCTCGCCCTACTGGATTTACGCTTCAGCAAACAAACTGCAGCTTACAAATCTCCCTCCCCCCATAATCCTGTGGTCCCTTCCAACCTGAGGGTGTGTAAACATACCTCCACTATCAGCTTTTTAGAATCATAGGACCGTAGTGTTCGAAGGGACCCTGTGGGTCATCTAGTCCAACCCCCTGTTCTTTTGCCCAACATGGGGCTTGAACTCGCAGCCCCTGATATTCAGAGCCTCATGCTCTAGCAAATGAGCTATCCCAGCTTGGCCTGATCATTCTTTTTTTTTTCCTTTTCAAAATACACCCACGCTTTCCTACCGCACATCTGGAAATGCACATTGCCCGGGAGACGGAAGATGTGCAGATGTGAGCAGCTTCTGCCTTCACCTACACAGACTGGAAAGGGAGCAACGAGAAGAGGTGGGAAAAGAAGTAAGCAAAGCGAGCACAATATTGCTCCTTATTGATTGGTAAGGGGGAGGAGCAAGGAAACCAGCGCCAAGTCTTCTGCATGTACACACACACACACACAAGCACTCTTGTTTCCTTGGCTCAAGATTCTTGCCTGCCATTCCTCTGTTCCCAGTCTCTGTTCCAGCCCCGAATTCGCTCCCTCCATGGCATGTCACTCACTGGTGTGGTGATTTAATAAGCTTGCATTGGGTCCTCACTGCCACCAAACAAACCCCCTTTCCTAGATCTACCCCACAATATATCAATGGTGGGTTTTTTGTTTTAAAGCAAAAGCTTAGACAGTACACTAATGGAAGGACAGAATCATTTATCCCTCCGTTTGCTCATCTCCCAGGCGCGCATGGGCATCCAAATTCACACAACCATCGCAAAACACGCACATCTGGCTGGCAACACTTGCTTCGCCAACCAAAAAGCGCTCTATAAGTGCCCATGTCAACAATACCTGCTGCGGAAGACTAAATGGGTCGACCGGGAAGCATTTCTGTGCAATTGCTGGTACAAGCCGTTCTTCCTGGGAAAGCCCATATACTTAGTTCACATGCACACACACACACAGACACACACACACATGTCCATCGTTTCTTTCATATGATTCATTAAGTACACCAGCTTCCTTAGAGGAAGAGAGTTCCTGGAAAAGAGGAGATTTAAACTATGAGGAACATTTCTCTCTCCTATTTGCACACGTGCTGTAGGAAGCACACAGCTTTCCAAGTCCTCCCGGCTCATCTCAAGAGAAACAATGGAAAAGATGCTGCTCCTCTCCCACCTCCCGATTCACCTACCTGTGCAGTCATAAAGAGGCCGCTCACCTGGCTCGCCACCCGCCCCTTTCCTTCCCAGCTTTCACTCCAAAGCCCCTGGCTTTGCTAGGAAGCAGAACCTGCTACTGTATTGACAAAGGACCGTCCAGCAAGCCCCGTTCTAACTCTGCAATTTCGCATTTTATTTATTTATTTTGCACTTTGGATTTGGGAGGGCCGGCTTCATCCAGAGTGGGCTGGGGGGGGGGCGGGGAGGGCAGAGCTCGTCGGAGGGAAACCCCCACGGGACCTCCTGTCCCTCCTCCCCCCCACTCCTGGCTTTGCATTTCCACACCGCTCCCAACCGGAGGAACTGGAGCTCAAAGACTTTCGCTCCCAGCAGCTTTGTTGGCAAGATACCACCCTGATCCCCCAATCGAGATGATGCGATAACAAGCTTTCGTTCAAGTCCCAATATCTCTTTGCAGAAAGGGAAACACGCATTTCTCTCCCCCCCCCCCGTCTACAGTACCCATACAATGCTTTTTTTGCAAGGCAACCTCTGCCCATGCAATGCTCTGGTGTGTGTTTTTTTTTGCAAGGCAACCTCAGCCACAGAAAATCCTTCGTTGCCCCCTTTCCTCTTCTGCCCCCCCACCCTGGTTTCCTCCCCCTCTTCTCCCCACCCAATTTGCAAAAAGAGAGAGAGAAAGGGCGGGGGTGGGGGAAGGGACGACTTCCCTGTTTTGCAAACCGGAATGCAAAGCGGGCAGGGACAAAGAGTGCTGGGGAGACGCTCCAAAACATGACACGCACATCACACATATATATATATATACACACACACACCCCGGAAACACGCGTGCATCGCTCAGCCCCGCTCTCTCTCTCTCTCTCCCGGCGCCCGGCTTACCTCTTCTTCCGAAAGTCCATAGACCGGCTCCACCAACCCAGTCGCCATGGATCCGGAGGGCTGCGGAGGAGGGGGCCCCTCGGGCAGCGAGGCGAAAGCCGGCCGACGAAAGGAAAGCAGCGGCGGAGCGGGTGTCCCTGCAAGGCAAGATGCACCACCAAGCACGACAAGAGGAGCAGCAGCCGCGGAGCTTTCTCTCTCCCAGCAAGAGTCAGGCGGCCAGATCCAGGTGGGGCGGGGGCTGGGGAAAGTGCGGCTTTCCTTTTCCCGGCCACCCACAAGAGAGGGAAGGAGGACGTGGGAGCGCGGGGTGCAAATATGCAGCTGTTTCTCCTCTTCCACCCGAGCTGCGGGAGTGGTGGGAGGAAGCGATGGAACCACCGGGGACTCGAACCCGCGACCTGAAGGTTCCCCTCCTTCCTACTTCTGCGCCCGGGCTTGGAACGGTTCTATTGCAGCCGCTGGCGAGCCGCGCGCAATCAAGAGCGGAAAAAAAACCCTTTCCTTGAGCTCCGGAGCTAAGAGAAAGCGGGGGGCGGAGCTCCCAAGCAAGTCGCGGAGGGGGGGCGGGCAGAGAGCCCCGCCCAGGCCAATCGAAAGCGCTATCAATAATGAGAGGCGGAGCTTGGAGGAACCAGTGGGGTAGGTTGCCTCGTTTCCCACCCCCAACTACTGTACATACAGCTCTCTCTTTTGGATTTCTTCTGTTTTTCCCTTCGGGAGAGTTTGGGCTCGCGACGGTTCAAAGGAAGGAAAAGGTGGCAAGGGGTGGAATGCAAAGCTCTGGGATGCGGGGGAGGGGAAGGTGCGGGGTTTGCAGATCGGAAGGCGTGGGATACATTTCCAAATTTTGCACTTTTGGTAAGATTGTTGCCCGGATACTATACTATACTATCTATCTAAAAATTGTTAGATTTTTAAAATTAGATTTTCCACAATGATAACAAAAACCACAAAGCAGAATGATACACATAAACAGAAAAATATAAAGAAAAATACATCAATGAACGGGAAAAAAAACAATAAACAGATAAACAATAACAACAATCTTAATTCTTTACAAACCCAACCTTTTAAACATCTTGGTTGACTTCCTCTAGTCCCTCCCTTCTGAGTTTCCTTGTAGTTGAAGGTAACAGCTTTCCAGTATCCTTATTAAACTAAAACAATTTCCAATGATAGTCCATCTTATTCACATTTCTTAATATTCTAAATCCCATTTATTTCATTATAACTTAGTTTAATCCTAGGCCTATTTGTTCCCGGATACAGTATAAATGTGCATCTGAGAAACATGGTTAGGCTCCCCTCCTGTAAACGGGGGTCGTGCGGGCGTTTTGCTTTGTTCTTAAGTAGAAGCAGCAATTGCTGTTTCATTTTTTTATTTACCTTTATCCTTTATTTACACAAGCACACGGTTTCTCATTCCAACACGCGCGCACGCGCGCCCTCGGTACACATACAGCGCACGTTCGGCTTCCCGAGGCGGACTCCAGGGGAGAAGGCGCCTCCCAATGGCCACGATGAGGAATTGCAAGCTCTAGCTCCGGAAAGGTGAAATTCTCTCATTTTTTCTAAAAGAAAATTAATGCAAAACCAGATAGGTGTAATCATGATTATAAAAAAAGCAAGTAATTTGGAGGGCTGATCTAAGAGGGCTCTCTTTTGTTTTTAAGCTTTGGGCTCTGTGGGGCTGTGTTTACACGGCATTTTTATCAGGTCGGCAAATCTCTTCGGTTCGGTTTAAAACACCTTGTTCCTCCTGTGCTCCGATGTTTGAGTTAGAAACAAAGGATGGTGTTTGAACGACAAACAAGTTCCGCTGCCGTGTGTTTGTTTTTCAGTCTGTTAAAACACTTTTATTCACAATATTCATTGGGCCAACAAAACCTTTATTTTGGACACACGCTGGCATTGCGGTGTACACTGCAAACACCTTCACTGATCACTAACTTTCAGGAATCTCATTGTCATGTTGACTGCACTGAGATTATACGTGGGAAGAAGGAGGGAGCACAATGACATTTATTTCTTTTTTGCGAGAAACTGGATTCCGAAAGCACCAGAGAGCAAAACTGGTGATTCATCCCTATTATAGAAAGCAATTTCCTCACCTTTTCTAAAAACCAGGGATGGGAAGCTTCTGTGTCCTGTTCTCCAAACAGGAATGGAACAGAAGGGTGTTACAAACCCATCCCCCTTTCTAGATATCTTTGTCTGTCTTGAGAGACAATGCAGTGCACCTCCAGGGGTGGTGTCAAACCACTGGAGAATCACAGCTCCTGCTGTGGCTGCAGACTAACCCATAACTACTGCCTCCCACATTGTTTTTGCTGCAT
The DNA here is from genome assembly GCF_964234715.1 of Podarcis melisellensis. Classification (NCBI taxonomy): domain Eukaryota; kingdom Metazoa; phylum Chordata; class Lepidosauria; order Squamata; family Lacertidae; genus Podarcis; species Podarcis melisellensis. The sequence continues at coordinate 48,881,654 of NC_138543.1, forward strand.
TTGCAGGACCAAAGTGACCACTCTGGGGCACAAGCCTAGGCAGTGTGCATGGAGGTCCTGGGATGCCCAACAAGAACCCCCTCTTGGCATCACTGATGTGCTCCAAAGGAAAGCAGGGCAGTACGTTTGACACCATCCAACCTGTTGTCTTTGTCCATGGAGTTTGGGGAAATTGGAAAAGGGGTACGACAAGGCTGTATATTGTCTCCCTGCTTATTTAACTTATATGCAGAATTCATCATGCAAAAGGCTGGGCTGGATGAATCCCAAGCTGGAATCAAGATTGCCGGAAGAAATATCAACAACCTCAGATATGCAGATGGCACAACCTTGATGGCTGAATGTGAGGAGGAGTTAAAGAACCTTTTAATGAGGCCGAAAGAGGAGAGCACAAAATATGGTCTGAAGCTCAACATCAAAAAAATGAAGATCATGGCCACTGGTCCCATCACCTCCTGGCAAATAGAAGGGGAAGAAATGGAGGCAGTGAGAGACTTTACTTTCTTGGGCTCCATGATCACTGCAGATGGTGACAGCAGTCACGAAATTAAAAGACGCCTGCTCCTTGGGAGAAAAGAAATGACAAACCTAGACAGCATCTTAAAAAGCAGAGACATCACCTTGCTGACAAAGGTCCGTATAGTAAAAGCAATGGTTTTCCCAGTAGTGATGTATGGAAGTGAGAGCTGGACCATCAAGAAGGCTGATCGCCAAAGAATTGATGCTTTTGAATTATGGTGTTGGAAGAGACTCTTGAGAGTCCCATGGACCGCAAGAAGATCAAAATTCTGAAGGAAATCAGCCCTGAGTGCTCACTGGAAGGACAGATCCTGAAGCTGAGGCTCCAATACTTTGGCCACCTCATGAGAAGAGAAGACTCCCTGGAAAAGACCCTGATGTTGGGAAAGATGGAGGGCACAAGGAGAAGGGGACGGCAGAGGATGAGATGGTTGGACAGTGTTCTCGAAGCTACCAGTATGTTTGACCCAACTGCGGGAGGCAGCGGAAGACAGGAGTGCCTGGCGTGCTCTGGTCCATGGGGTCACGAAGAGTCGGACACGACTAAACAACAACCATCCAACCACCTTAAGGACTCCACTCCAGATTTGTGTAGGGTTTACTCTTTAACCTATTCTTCTCCCAAAGATTGGTGAGCTACAAGCATTTGCCTTACTGTTAGATAACTCACGGTCTTCAACGAGCCTCAGGTCGGTGATGCACTAGGTATGGAGGACCTGCAGTTGGAGTCCAAGTCCCACCAGCCCTACAGAGCATGGCCAATGACCAGGGATGATGGAAGCTGAGTGGCTGCAGGTTGCCTATCCCAGACATAACATGAGTAGAGCTTTACTGAATAACATCCCCTTTCCCACAGCATCCAGCACATTGACTCTGAAATACGCAAGCAGAGAGCAAGAGCCATCATCTTCCCCCTAATGAATTTGCATTTCTATTTATAACTGCCATGGGTTAACACTGCAATCCTACACCTGCTAAGCCTCGCTGAACACAATGGAACTTACTTCTGAGTAGACATGCTAAATATTGTGCTTTGAGCTGGCTGCTAAACCTGCCCTTTGTCAACTTGTCTAATCTCTTTTTAAAGCTATTTAAAATAGCCCTAAAGCCCATAAGTTCATTGTGCTTTGTTTCAACAAATGCTTCCTTTTAACCGACTTCTTGACACTAGTTTCTAGTATTCTGAATGAGTGTAAGAGAGAGAGTGCATTTTTCTTCACACTGCATATTTTTGTATATCTATTTCATGTCCCCACTTAGGCTACACTCCTATTATGCACTTACCTGAGAGTAAAGCCCCATTTGACACAGTGGGATTTAACTTCCAAGTAAACATGCCCAAGATAAGAACATAAGAAGAGCCCGCAGGATCAGGCCAATGGCCTGTCTAGTCCGGCATCCTGTTCTTAGACTGGCCAACAAGATGACTATAGGAAACCCTCAAGCACATGAGCACTTTTTCCTCCTGCAGTTCCCAGCAATGGTACTCAGAAATTACTGTCTGCCACCAAAAGGCATACTTTTCTTCTCCCTTCCTCAATCTCTTCCCCAGCTAAGGATTATGTAATCCAGGTGAAAGGAACATGGGTGGCACCGTGGTCTAAACCACTGAGCCTCTTGGGCTTGCTGATCAGAAGGTTGGCAGTTCGAATCCCTGTGACAGGGTGAGCTCCTGTTGCTCTGTCCCAGCTCCTGCCAGGCTAGCAGTTCAAAAGCACGCCAGTGCAAGTAGATAAATAGGTACCACTGTGGTGGGAAGGTAAACAACGTTTCTGTGCACTCTGGTTTCCATCACGGTGTCCCATTGCACCAGAAGCGGTTTAGTCATGCTGGCCAAATGACCCGGAGCGCTGTCTGTGGACAAACACTGGCTCCCTTGGCCTGAAGGCGAGATGAGCGCCACAACCCCCTAGCCGCCTTTGACTGGACTTAACCGACCAGGGGTCCTTTACCTTTACCTTACCTATGTAATCCAGGTAAGAGAAAAGGAACAGACTTCAGTATGAGGCAGATATTCTCGGTGTGTTTCAGTGGCGTAGCAACCCCCACCAGAGCCTGGGACAGAGCTTTTTAAAAGAGATCGCCCAAAGCTGTTGAGCTTTGGTTAGGAGATCCACCAAAATTGTGTCACTCTGCAGCTCCAGTGCCACCCTTCAACCTCCTAGCCCCAGCCCCTGCCTTCCTACACTACTGGTGTGTTCACATTCCTGCCTTAGAGTGCAGTGAAGCTGTCTTTCCCAGTGTGTTTTCCAGCTGCTCACATCAGCATGACTTCCTTAGTGTCAGATTTGGTTCTGTTTCTGTTCACACCAGGGACGTTGGCAGGATGGTGCCACAATTTAAGGAGGATACAGAAAAGCTGGAACGTGTACAGAGGAGGGCGACCAAGATGAACAAGGGTCTGGAAGGAAACCAAGTGTTATGAGGAATGGTTGAAGGAAGACCGTTCTGACGGTAAGTGCTGCTCAACAGTGCAACAGGAAGTGGTGGACTTCCTTGGAGGTTTTTAAGTAGAGTTTAGATAGCCATCTGTCATGGATGCTTCAGCTGAGATTCCTGCATTTCAGGGGGTTGGACTAGATGACCCTTGGGGTCCCTTCGAACTGTACAATCCACTGCTTGGCAAAGTTCATGACAATATGGACAGCATTGGAATAAAAAAGAGCAATGGTGTGTTGCTTGCTTCTCACCTTTGTCACCCAAGAGAAATGGAAGCCTGTCAATTGAAAAGCTGAATTTCATAGCTACTGATAGACATGCTTCCATGAATTAGCCTGTGTTTTTTTTTTTTTAATTCTGCGTTTGAAGGGTAAGAATGTGACGATTCACCAAAACATACACACAGAGAGGCTGAAAGAGAGAAGCACACGATTGCTTCACATATAGACATAGGGAGAGGCAAGGAGGGAGAGACACAGTTTCTCTGTTGTCCCGCACCAAATTTCCCAATGTCCTCTGTAACAGGATGGGATAGAATTTCCTGCAGAAAGGTGGAACGTCTCTGACTGATGAATGGGTCTACGATACAAATGCAGAAAAATTAGTTCTCTCTTGTGCACACCAGCTGGGTGATTGGCTGGCTGGTGCCTCAGCAGCTCATTCATCACAGAGATCACTGGTTTATTTTCTTGCTGGGACTACATGCATAATTCCTCTTTAGATATTATATTTAGGGTAATGGATGGTGCTGGAGTGAATACAGGCCCGCCGTTGCCTTGTGCGGCGCTGCTGACATCCACGCTGGTGATTGATGGCAGGTCTGCGAGGACCTGGGGTGACTTGCATCCTTTTCTTCACCAGAAGTCCATTAAGTATTCACAGTTCCCAGGCAGAAATCAGATGGTATATAAACCCCAGGGGAGCAAACAAGCGTCATAAAGCCTATGAAACATGCGGGAAGCACAGAGGTGGCATGTCTGTCCAGAGTTCGCTCTGAGGATGACCCTTCTTGTGAGAGAGACAGCAGGACTACAGCCCTGTTTATTTCTGCTCCATCTCTCCCTTTGACCATGATCTCCTCCTGGGCAGACTTGGTGGGATGGACTTTATTACAGTGGTTCCATTCTGTCCTGAACCCTGGCATGCCTGCTGGTCAGTCTTGATAGCACACACACAGTCCCAATGGCATAGTCATAGGGAATAGTCAGACAGTCCAAACGGCCAGGTCCAATACAATGAGCAACGTCCAAAGTACAATCCGTAAGATCAGGTTTCTGCCGCTGCAGAAGATCCAGGTTGGGAACACCTGTCAGGGACTGTGCTGAGTGTTGGGGTGCTGCCATGCTGTTGCTGGGATGCTGCCAGGACTCGGGGGCAATTAGCAGGCCCCCAGTTGGCTCCGGACGATCACCGGTCTCCCATGGAACAGCATCAGTCAGTCAGCGACACGAGCCTCAGATACATTTAGAGACCCGTGCACGCTCTGTCAGCAGAGTGTGTAAATCTCCACAATGGAAGAGGCGGAGAGAACGATGTGCAAGCATAACATACAGCATTTTATTCAGCATAGTTCAGGAACAAAGGAAAACATGTCTGCTTGCCTTCGTGTCCAGCAAAACAGCAGTATATCAAAAGCAACATACAACGGAAGTTCCCAGTGAGTGCTGGAAGTAAACACGCATGTGACACACAACAGCCTGTTCCCTTTTAAGGTGGAACGGAACTATATCCTAACACTGAGGAGGGATGGTGGGAGCCACCACCTCTCCCTGATCCTGAATCTTCCCAGGAACAGGAGGACAGCGTTGATTTGGACCAGTGGTTTGAAGAGGGTCATAGTTCAGAAGGCAGAAGTTGGGAAATACTGGATGGGGAACAGCTAGAAGAAGAAGAAACACTGGGAGAGGGAGGGTTAACAGGTTCACAGTCATTGGACAGCATACCTTCACCACCCTCCCCAAAGTCAAGAAGAGCTCAGAAAGTAGAACAGAAAGCGCAGAGGGTACAAGCTCAGATTACAAGATGTAGGAGTGACGTAGATTAATAGGGCTGAGGGAGGGGAGTAGGCCTTAACTGGGAGCACTGTCATTTCTAGCGAGACACAATCTGTTGTCTCTCACTGTGATTATTAAAGAATCTAACTGGTAAGACGTTCCTTTTTTTACTTATTTACTGCCGCACGGGGGAGGAAACTGATTCCCCAAAGCTTGAAAACACCTGGGGACAGTCCAGAAGTCACAGAGTTTGGATTTGATATCCCGCTTTATCACTACCCGAAGGAGTCTCAAAGCGGCTAACATTCTCCTTTCCCTTCCTCCCCCACAGCAAACACTCTGTGAGGTGAGTGGGGCTGAGAGACTTCAGAGAAGTGTGACTGGCCCAAGGTCACCCAGCAGCTGCATGTGGAGGAGCAGAGACGCGAACCCGGTTCCCCAGATTACGAATCTACTGCTCTTAACCACTACACCTCCACAGTCCAGTGGAGTCCCACAAGCACTCAAACCGTGGTCCATCAACAGAGAAAGTTTAGCAGATACAGAGGATCTCTGCCTTGCTTCACTTTTATCCTTCCCATATTAGATTGCTGTGCCTGAGTTTGCTCCAGCTGAGCAGCTGTGTCTTTCCACTGTGATCTTCACCTGCCCTGAGCCCAATCCAGCTGTGTGACCATGTCATACCTTCTCCCAGACCTAGCGAGCCCCATGATCTCCACCTGGTAGACTAATGAGCTGGGCTGTGTTCCCTTGCGTGCCTCAGTCTCCTGGCAGTGTACTTCCTGTTGTCCCTGGTGCCTCAGAGCCGGCCATGTTCACGGGCGCACCTCTGGTTCTGGTGGTGTGTCCCCCTCCCCTGGCTCCCCTGAAATGTTGGCTGCTCCTGCAATGTTCTCTGATGTTCCGCAAGTACCTTCTAAGTCCCCAACTCTCCCCTTCCCCAGTTTTTAGGAATAACTATAGGCAAAAGAGACATGGACTGGAAATAGAGGGTTAGTCCATCACACTGGACATCTGGCTTGTTATCTTCCCAGTCACCAACCCTCCCTCCACATAGGAGGGAACTTTGTCTTTGTATTTTAATGCAAACTGTCAGGGAACTGCCATCCAAAGAACCGGAGGTGCAAAGGCTCATTGAGGTTGAGAGAGAAGTAGCAGCGGAAGAGGGAACCAGTAGAGGGCGAGCAAGAACTCCAAGGGAAAGTGAGTCGGAGGGATGGCTCAGAGACGCTTCCAGCGAAAACAGTGGGGAGGTCTCAGGACCTCCTATAGGGACACCCACTCCTCGCCGGAAACTGTCACGCCGAGAGTCCAGAAGACGTGTTTCCGTTAAAGAGCTTTTATGTTGGAAACGATTCCGAAAGCAACCACTTTCGGATTCTACTAGCGATTGACGCAGCCATGCTGGAGGGGCTCCGTCACAGGCAGAGGTTTGAAAACCTGATCAAACTCTGAGGGACTTGCATTTTACGCACAAGCAGCTCATCATCCCATCACACAAACCTACCAAACTTGCACTTCCTGAAGCAACACATGTACCAAAATGCAGCTGTCCTTTGAAAAATCTGCACTTCTCTAAATTTTGTGATGCAGTTCTCCAAACCCTGCCACCCCATCAAAATATGTAGGAAAAAATGCACATATTTAGAGAAAATGCACACATTTTAATGAAATTAACATACAAAACCTTGCCGGAGAAGATCGCTTGCAAAAAAAAAAAAAATCCAAACTAGGCAAAAATGAATAAAAAAAAATGTATTCAAATTTTCATGCAAAAATTAAATAAATTGCAAATGGATGCTGAAATGGGAAGAACATGATTTAAGAAAAACAACACCAGAAATGGATATTGACAGATCCATATGTCCACATCATGGCAGAGAGGCTGAAGCTCTTAACCGAGGGGTCAGCAGACCTTTTTAGCAGGGGACTGGTCCAATGTCCCTCTGACCTTGTGGGGGGCTGGACTATATTTTTTAGGGGGGGGGAATGAGCGAATTCCTATGCCCCACAAATAACCCAGACATGCATTTTAAATAAAAGGACACATTCTATTAATGTAAAAACACGCTGATTCCCGGACCGTCCACGGGTCGGATTTAGAAGGCGATTGGGCCGGATCCGGCCCCCAGGCCTTAGTTTACCTACCCATGTCTTAACTCATTGCAGTTACCTTCCATAAAACGGTTAAGGGCCCATAATCCTGAGCAGGTTTGTGCAATAGTTACCCAATTTCAAATAACCTTTGAAATTCTAATGGCACAACTGAGCATATGCCAGTACAACCATTTGTGTGCCATGCATACCGTTCTGGATCAAGTCATCCCACGTTGCCCCAAGAAACAAAGTGACTCATCTCTTTACTGCCATGTCAGAACTGGTGAAAGTAGAAAATGCTGACACGGGTATTTCATGTCTCAAGAGAAGGGTTAGCAATGAGTCATTATGATTATGCTATGAGTGATTTGCCCATTTTTTGGGGGGGGGAATGTAACCAGATGGGGGATGGGGTAATTTTTTAACTATTTAGTAAGTGGCACTGTGGTCTAAACCGCCAATCAGAAGGTCGGCGGTTCGAATCCCCGCGACAGAATGAGCTCCCGTTGCTCGGTCCCTGCTCCTGCCAACCTAGCAGTTCGAAAGCACATCAAAGTGCAAGTAGATCAATAGGTACTGCTGTGGTGGAAAGGTAACGGTGTTTCCATGCGCTGCTCTGCTTCGCCAGAAGTGGCTTAGTCATGCTGGCCACATGGCCCGGAAGCTGTACGCTGGCTCCCTTGGCCAGTATAGCGAGATGAGCGTCACAACCCCAGAGTCGTCTGTGACTGGACCTAAGGGTCAGGGGTCCCTTTACCTAAGATTATTTAAGGAATTAAGAAATCCAATTACTCCATAGTGATAGGGATATGATAACATTATCATTAATATTTATTAGTCAACATGGCCAACTCTGCTCTATAAGTACCGTATTTTTCGCTCTATAAGACGCACCAGACCACAAGACACACCTAGTTTTTGGAGGAGGAAAACAAGGGAAAAAAATTCTGAATCTCAGAAGCCAGAACAGCAAGAGGGATCGCTGCACAGTGAAAGCAGCAATCCCTCTTGCTGTTCTGGCTTCTGGGATAGCTGCGCAGCCTGCATTCGCTCCATAAGACGCACACACTTCCCCCCTTACTTTTTAGGAGGGGAAAAGTGAGCAAAAAATACAGTATTTCATTCATAGTTGGTTTAATTCTAAACAGACCTCTTCTAAGATCTCTGTTTCCCAGAATTTCAGCCTACCCCCAGCCACAGATAGTGTGGAGACCAATATATTTGCTCTGCTTTGAAAGCTTATGGCAGGTATTATTATTTTTAAAGTGTCAAAGCACTGGAGGTTTCAAGCTGGCAATCTGTTATCTCCAAACAATACCCATTAAAAACAAAAAGTCTCAACATGAACAATTTCCCAGTGCTGAGCAATTCTGAGCAGCAATCTGCTGGCAACTCATGAATGCCACAGTATGCTAGTTGAAACAGTCGCGGAAGGTTATCCAAACAACAATGGGAAAATTTGTTCCTAGTTCGGATTTTGACTGCAATGTTGCTTGTTCCCTTCAGGATGCAGGCACTGAGCATCCTTCTTCTTCTGCAGCAGCGGATCTGAGGTCACGGTGAAAGAAAGCAACGAAGTTCCCCCCCATATCAAATGTTTAATTTGTTTGTTTTTAAAGCTGGGGGAAGGGATAAAAAGAGGGGCACAGTCAGTGACGAAGCTGCATGCTCTGGCACCATGGGGGGGGGGAGCGGGCAGGGGCGTGGCATGCCGCTTGTGGGGGCGTGGTGCACCGCTTGTGGGGGTGTGATACCCACCACAGTGGGGGGGGGGTGCATGGCGCGTGTCCAGGGAGTACCACCCTCCCCGATGGTGCTGGGGCATTGCACTCCCCCCACCCCCCATTCCTCTGCTGGTGGACATAGTTGTACAAGACTACAGAGAGGCCTTGCTTCTAACCTCAAAGCATATCCCATGTGAAGCCAGCACAGTTTCACAGCATTGAGGAGGGGAATATGCTTGGACATGCTCAGAGATACTCTTATTACTGCTTAACATTCCCACTGCTCCATATTTATGGCCTCGGTCCAGTATACCTGAAAGAGCGTCTCCACCCCCATCGTTCTGCCCGGACACTGAGGTCTGGCGGTTCCCTCACTGTGAGAAGCCATGTTACAGGGAACCAGGCAGAGGGCCTTCTCGGTAGACTTTTAGAAGACATCTGAAGACAGCCCTGTTTAGGGAAGCTTTTAATGTTTGATGTATTACAGTATTTTAATATTTTGTTGGAAGCCACCCAGAGCGGCTGGGGAAGCCCAGCCAGATGGGCGGGGTATTATTATTATTATTATTATTATTATTAATAATAATAATAATAATAAATGTACGTATCAACTCATATCTATTTTTATGTAATTACTGGGATCTGGGAAGGTGTTTAAAAGCAAATATATCTTTATTTCTCATGATGGTCATGTAGGCATTTTGGGTACAGTTTTCCATACAACCAGGAAGGGGGAAATGCTATTGTTATGAGTCTGGCAGGGGGAAAACTGTATGCCGAGACCCTTCTTATTCCTGGATACAGCTAACGTTAAAACCTAAGCAAGGATTCAAATTCCTGGAATAGCCAAGCCAGCTGCCTGGTGAGGTAATGGCCCCCTGAGTATGGGTCATTAAGGTAACAAAGGAAGTGGCTCTGTGCCAGAGATCAAAGAGGAGCCCCGCCCACTTCCTCAGCTCTCTGATAATTAGAAAGACATCGCTTCTCCGCCTTTTGGCTAAGATCAAGTGTAGTAGAAAGACAAAGGCAGAGTTGGAGTTATGTGAGCTAGAAGCAAGGCCACAGGCAGGGAAGCCATGGAGTCAGAATCATGCCTGATTTCTGTTTGAATCAAAGGCTGTGGTGGTGGTGGTAATAATAATAATAATAATAATAATAATAATAATAATAATAATAATAATAATAATAATTTATTATTTATACCCCGCCCATCTGGCTGGGTTTCCCCAGCCTCTCTGGGTGGCTTCCAACAGAATATCGAAATACAATAGTCGATAAAAAGCTTCCCTAAACAGGGCTGCCTTCAGATGTCTTCTAAAAGTCTGGTAGTTGTTTTTCTCTTTGACATCTGGTGGGAGGGCGTTCCACAGGGTGGGCGCCACTACCGAGAAGGCCCTCTGCCTGGTTCCCTGTAACTTGGCTTCTTGCAGTGAGGGAACCGCTAGAAGGCCCTTGGCACTGGACCTCAGTGTCTGGGCAGAACAATGGGGATGGAGACACTCCTTCAGGCTTACTGGACTGAGACCGTTTAGGGCTTTAAAGGTCAGCACCAACACTTTGAATTGTGCTCAGAAACATTATGGGAGGGTATCTAAAACTTGAGATATAACATTGAAAATCAGACAGTAAGGATGGAAGTAAGGTGATAATTTGCTGGATTAATTTTATAACGTGGAAGGTAGGGGCGGGAGATGTGAGGAGGTCCTAAGAAGATAAGAAAATATGTCATGTTATGTTATAATTTTGTTTGTTTTTTATATTCTAACTTAAAAATTTCAATAAATATTATTTTTTAAAAAAACAGAAACATTATGGGAGAAGCAAGATCCTCTTGTGGTGTTAATGCTGTGGACCCCTTCATTGTACGGTCAGGTTATATATGTGTGTAAATAAACCATATATCATAAAGACAACACAGTCTCTGCTGTAAGGTAAAAGGTAAAAGACCCCCTCAATGGTTAGGTCCTGTCAAAAGGAAACATGAACCCTGGGTAAGGGCCTGGAACCCCTGCTTGGAAATTGGAGTGGGGTACAACATGTTCTCGAAGCCACAAACATGAGTCTGACCAAACTGCGGGAGGCAGTGGAAGATAGGAGTGCCTGGTGTGCTCTGGTCCATGGGGTCATGAAGAGTTGGACACGACTAAACAACAACAACAACACAACATTATATTTAAAAAGTACAATCTCCTTGATAGAGGCTCCCAGGTGGGTGGGCATGTCCCCATCAGTCACAAAATGACATTTGATGAGCACGGGACACCTAGACAGAACAGAAAGCAGAAACAGCAACCTTTGAAACACAAGTTTAACTTTCAGTAACGTACTTGCAAAAACAACCCCATTCTGGACTCTGTTTTGGGTGGAAACAGCCAAAAGGAGTTGAGATATATACTGATTATGGACACAGCATTTTCTGATGCAAACATGGAGTGTCCCTGCAAATTGTAGCGTTTGCACTTGCAGAGGGCTGTCTGCAAAAGGGAGTTGCTTAAGTATTCCCCAACTCTCTGGAGTCCCTCTTCCCGTCTGTTTGATCCCCACTTGGTTCCATAACTGGAAATGGAGCAGGGGAAACCTAGAGGTGGGGAGATTGCTCGGAAGAACAAACAGGTGGTGAGACGCTTGGGTGTCTCTCTCATACAGATTGTCTCCTGCAAAAACCCACCTTCCACATTGCAGGAAATACGTGTTTGCAAGTCAGAATGGAGACCATATGTTGCTGAGCCCTCCTATAGAGGAAGCAGTGCTCCCTCTTAAATACTTAACTGTTCATAATACTTAACGTCCATAATTAAGAGCCAGCGTCATTAGATGCATGAAGCAAATTGCAAAGGTGTTGACCTGGGTATACGTGTATTTATATATACTTATCTGAACTAGTGATGTGTACAGGACAGTACAGGATAAATCAAACTAACAAGGTGTGAGCGCTGTGGATAATGGGGATGCCAAAATCTGGGGAAGAATCTGGGGCTGGGAAAAGATTACAATACATCATCCGGGTTTGTGCAATACTGTGGAAGAACACATGTGAGCCAGATGCTGTACTGGCAGATGGCCTTTTGGAAACTGCCAATAATTCTTAGCCAGATGCTCTGCAGCCAAAGACCTGACCAGCTCTTTCAACTCAAAATGTAGCCTCTTTTGCTTGCATAGATCCAGGCCATGTGCATCTCATCTCTTTGTCCATTGTCTGTGCCCATTTTCCTTCATGCATACCTCTCGGATTCTGATTACACTCCCTCTTCCTCCTTTCAACTGCCCAAGGCCTTCATTCTTCTTAACCCATCCAATTTCTGTGACCCATGCCAAAGCCTCTGACCTTTGTGGCTGCTTCTTTTAGTCCAGGGCGCTTGGAGGAAACATCTCTCAGTCCGAAGGCCTCTTTCCCTTATGAGCAACCTTCTGCGGAATGGATGCCAGGGATGGGTAGAACCAAAGGCAAAAGAGTTCAGGGCAACAGGTGCGACTAGGCTTGCCATATGTCAGGAAAATCCTTGACATGTCCTGGTTTTCGGGTGTAAAAATGGTGTCTGGGGGGAATCTTGCTGAATTGGCAAAATGTCAGGGAAAACCCGGATGTATGGCAAAGTGATGAAAAAAAAAAGCTCCAAAAGCTTAAAATCACTATCTCTGGGGGGTTCCCTTAAAAAAGCTCAACATTTTTTGTGGCAACCCTAGGTATGACCCTTCTACCCAAGGCTGCAAGCCATCTGCATGCCTCTCTGTAGTCTTGAGGAGCCAGAGTGGTGTAGTGGTTAAGAGTGGTGGACTCGTAATCTGGTGAACCGGGTTTGCTTCCCTGCTCCTCCACATGCAGCTGCTGGATGACCTTGGGCTAGTCACACTTCTTTGAAGTCTCTCAGCCCCACTCACCTCACAGAGTGTTTGTTGTGGGGGAGGAAGGGAAAGGAGAATGTTAGCCGCTTTGAGACTCCTGAAGGGGAGTGAAAGGCGGGATATCAAATCCAAACTCCTCCTCCTCCTCCTCCTTCTTGTATAGCTGTGCCCCTCTTTTTATTCCCCACCCCCAGCTTTAAAAACAAACAAACAAACAAACAAACAAACAAACAAACAAATTAAACATTTGATAGTGGAGAAACTTCGTTGCTTTCCATCACCATAACCTCAGATCTGCTGCTGCGGACCCATCCTAGCAAGGAAACTTTCCAGCCAGGCAAAACTAGTAAGAAGTGTGTGCTGGGGATGAGATGAAGCATAGAGTCACAAAGGCCAAATAGAGGGCCACATTTGGCCCTGTAGCCTGAGATTCTCTAAGCCTCTTTTAGTGCTGCTTCTGAATGCTCCATTTCCTATTCTGCCCTTCTATGATGCAAGGACAGTTTAGCCAATCATTGCCGTACCCAGTGCAGAATCATTGAATATATACACCATGCCTACTTCAACAATTTCCCATCAAAATTATTAGTTCACTAACAAACCTTGAATTCACATTACTTATGTGCCAACACATATAGAATTTCAGTGCAGGACAGGCCATATAGAAACTGATAAGGTAGAAGAGACCCTGGGTATTTTTATTTCTATTTTATAAAGTTTTATTAAGACATTACAATAAAAGAACTAATCTAAACAAAAACATACAAAAAGAGAGAATAAAGAATACAAACTCCTCTTTCACAGATAAATCGTAGCTTGTCCCACACAGAGAAAGGTGAACCCTCCCAGATCTCACCTGGGAGCTTCCCTTTCTTCCCTCATCCTCACACCCTGGGAAATTTTCTCTTCCCTGCTCCTTAGTCAGGAGACCCTGGATATTTAGTTGTGCTGTGGCAAAAAGTGGTGACCAGCAGCCAGCAATGATGTCATTTTGGAAAGGCTGTATTTCGACAGAAACAGGAAAGCATGCATCCACCAGATTGCTTCACTCGAACAGTATCATTACAAGGGACTTCCTCATAATGAAAAATGACCATTTCCTTGACCCATTAATAAATCGAAGGAACATCATTTGTTTACAATACGCCATTTCAGCTATCTTCCCCTACAACAAGAAAAGAGAGCTCTCTGAACTTCAGCTACGCAGTTCTTACAAAATATAAGGCTGAAAAAAGACTGTTCCAAGGAAACCGAAAGCTCAACATGCGGGATCTCTAGAGCAGAGAAGCTGGAACATTTTACATCCTTGTTTACATAGCAAAGGTACAGTATCCTCAGCCTTCAGAAAGATGGGTAGTGTGGGTGCTCCCTCCCTCCCTTGCTGTGGCAAGGTGTACAACAACACTAATTACCCGGGAATGCACCATGCTAGAATGTTGCTTAATTTAGATGTTGATCTAAAACGACCTAACAGAAGGAAGTACAAAGCTTTGGGGAAAAGCACTCCGTCTTTGAATAACATCACTGAAGGAGGGGGAAAAAAATCTGCACAAAGGTCAGACAACCTGGATGATATACAGCTTCAGGAGATTTGTCCTGAATTTGCTGGTTTGGGCTCAAAACGTTATGCTTTTTCCATTTGAACTTTTTGACCCCTTTGCATTCCAGAGGGAGTGTATATGTCAGCAAGGGCATTCGCACTGTGCATTTAAAGCCCTGTCATTCTGCTTACGGCCTCCCCCAAAGAAGCCTGGGAGTTATAGTTTGTTAAAGGTGTTGAAAGTTGTTAAGAGGCCCTCGATCCCCTCGCAGAACTACATTTCCCAGAGTTCCTGGGGAAGAAGAACTGTTTTTATACCACTCTGGTAACCGTAGTTCAGTGTGGGGAATAGGGGTCTGCACAGAGCCTAGGACTTGCCGATCAGAAGGTTGGTGGTTCGAATGCCCGTGACGGGGTTAGCTCCCATTGCTCAGTCCCTGCTCTTGCCAACCTAGCAGTTCAAAAGCACGTCAAAGTGCAAGTAGATAAATAGGTACCACTCCGGCGGGAAGGTAGATGGCGTTTCTGTGTGCTGCTCTGGTTTGCCAGAAGCGGCTTAGTCACGCTGGCCACATGACCCGGAAGCTGTACGCTGGCTCCCTTGGCCAATAAAGCGAGATGAGTGCCACAACCCCAGAGTCGGCCACGACTGGACCTAATGGTCAGGGGTCCCTTTACCTTTACCTAACAACTCTCGGTGTCTTTAACAAACTACAGCTCCCAGAGCACTTTCGGAGAGGCCATGGCTGTTAATGTACCATAATAGTGCTTATGGATGTAGTCAAATACACACCACTACTAATTTACTTGGCTTTTACAGAGATGCACATGCCTTTGGGCAGGTTTGATCTCGGAGACAGTGGAGGACACCATCACATTGGTAGTGTGGAAATAAGGTTCTGCCTCAGTGCATGGAATGGGTAGAGGGCGCCATCTTGTCGTGCACAGCAAGAAGCCCTAGTTACGGCACAAACGGCATCTTACTCTGCTGCCACAGGACTGGCTCTTTCTAGCTTCGAGTGGCTAACCCTAAAGGAGGACATTGACTAGGCTGCTGGAGAGAATGCTGGTTCCAGTCTTGGTTGATCTTGACTGGTTGGTGTGTGTGTGTGTGTGTGTGTGTGTGTGTGTGTGTACTATGAAATGTCCAGACTCTTAATATTAAAAAGAACTTTACTTTCATATGACTGAAAAGAAGAACATATCTACAACCACATGCTTACTCACTTCGTTCCTTATAGAGAGCACAGGTTTCTCCTCCCTGTTAACATTTAGGGATCTTTCTCTGTCTTCAACCCAGACAGAGCACACCGACAGCGCATTGCCCTCAGCAGCATCCAGAGAAGCCAAACTCAGCAGCCATTCTCCCACACACAGAGAGAGAAAGGAGAACAGAAAACAGTTAAAAACGACAGTTACTTGAATAACAGTCACAACAGAATGGAATGCCTCTGTCAAGTGACTCACAGCCAGCCAATCACATGAGAGAGCTGTTGCCAAAGGAAGAACCCTATGCAAAAAATAACAAATAAACACACACCAATGCAACGTATAATAATAATAATAATAATAATTTATTATTTGTACCCCGCCCATCTGGCTGGGTTTCCCCAGCCACTCTGGGCGGCTTCCAACAGAAATGAAAAATACACTAAAATGTCACATAATAAAAACTTCCCTGAACAGGGCTGCCTTCAGATGTCTTCTGAATGTCAGGTAGTTCTCCATCGCCTTGACATCCGGTGGGAGGGCATTCCACAGGGCGGGCGCCACCACCGAGAAGGCCCTCTGCCTGGTTCCCTGCAACTTGGCCTCTCGCAGGGAGGGAACCGCCAGAAGGCCCTCGGAGCTGGACCTCAGTGTCCGGGCAGAACGATGGGGGAGGAGACGCTCCTTCAGATATACTGGACCGAGGCCATTTAGGGCTTTAAAGGTCAGCACCAACACTTTGAATTGTGCTCGGAAACGTACTGGGAGCCAATGTAGGTCTTTCAAGACCGGTGTTATATGGTCTCGGCGGCCGCTCCCAGTCACCAGTCTAGCTGCCGCATTCTGGATTAGTTGTAGTTTCCGGGTCACCTTCAAAGGTAGCCCCACGTAGAGCGCATTGCAGTAGTCCAAGCGGGAGATAACCAGAGCATGTACCACTCTGGCAAGACAGTCCGCAGGCAGATAGGGTCTCAGCCTACGTACCAGATGGAGCTGGTAAACAGCTGCCCTGGATACAGATTTGACCTGTGCCTCCATGGACATCTGTGAGTCCAAAATGACTCCCAGGCTGCGCACCTGGTCCTGCAGGGGCACAGTTACCCCATTCAGGACCAGGGAATCCTCCACACCTGCCCGCCTCCTGTCCCCCCAAAACAGTACTTCTGTCTTGTCAGGATTCAACCTCAATCTGTTAGCCGCCATCCATCCTCCAACCGCTTCCAGACACTCACACAGGACCTTTACCGCCTTCACTGGTTCTGATTTAAAAGAGAGGTAGAGCTGGGTATCATCTGCATACTGATGAGCACCCAGCCCAAACCTCCTGATGATCCCTCCCAGCGGCTGCATGTAGATGTTGAAAAGCATGGGGGAGAGGACAGATCCCTGAGGCACCCCACAAGTGAGCGGCCAGGGGTCTGAACACTCATCCCCCCCCACCACTTTCTGAACACGGCCCAGGAGGAAGGAGCGGAACCACTGTATGACAGTGCCCCCAGCTCCCAGCCCCTCAAGACGGTCCAGAAGGATGTCATGGTCGATGGTATCAAACGCCGCTGAGAGATCCAGCAGAACTAGGAAACAGCTCTCACCTTTGTCCCTAGCCCGCCGGAGATCATCAACCAGTGCGACCAAGGCAGTTTCAGTCCCATGATGAGGCCTGAATCCCGACTGGAAGGGATCCAAATGGTCCGCTTCTTCCAGGCGTGCCTGGAGTTGTTCAGCAACATTTCAGGAAATTAAACCATTATCCTTAACACTGGCAGCCCTCATCCTAGAGTTAGGATGAAATGTATGTAGAAGAGGGCTGTTGTTGTTTTGCAAGATGGCTAGCATTCCTGTTTGCATCAGCCGGTTATGGAACGTCTGGTGCACAGACCTTGACCAAGCTGTGCCTTCTCAGCCCATCCCCAAAAGCCCAAAGAAGCATAAAATAAATGCCAGTAGATTGGTCTTTAAAGGTACGGCAGACAAATTGTGATGGAAAAGGCCATAAATCAAAGTACGGGCAGGCCATTGCTCTTGATGGAGACATAAGCCTCCCACCCCCTGTAGCTCCTGCAAGAGAGAGAGAAAGAGAGAGATTTTTCCACAGCCATATATGGGAAAGGGCCCTGCACGAAATGGCAAACTAATGACTGAAGAGCCAGGGATACACAAGAGAGGATAATAGAGGCTCTTCCCTACCCCAGTCACGACCCGCTTCCCCAGACTAACTGATTGCCATTTCACAGCTGATGCCCTTAAAGAGAAACACGCGGTTCCTGCCAGCCAGAGACATGTGCTCCCATTTCTAAGCCTCCTGCTACACTGATGCTTCCAAGTTCCCATTATGCCAATCCACCTTTTGTCTTCCCATCCGACTCTGACGGGTGGGAGAGGGAGGGAAGGTGATGTATTTATCACCCCTGCATAATGAAGGCTCTTTCATCAACCCACATACATTTGATTCACAGCTGGAGGCAAAAGTCTCGCGCTGTGCATTGATTTATGCAAGATTCTTTATTAAAAAAAAACAGGAGCCCAGGAGCTGAAATGGGTTCGTTCTCTCTCACATACACACACACAATCACACAACATACACACACTTGTGTGGCAGTTGCTTCAGGCTAAAGATGTAGCTTACAGTGGGATCCACTTCTTTCAACTTTTTGAATTAAACTTGGCCTAGACTTCTTCATCTAGCCAATATCTCTGCTTCATAGTTGGCAGATTTTTTTGTATAAAAGATGTCCAGTTAGCAAGGGGGTGGGGGACTTTGGTAATATAGCACTCTGAGTGAGGACAAAATCCTCCCCCCCCTTATTTTCACAATAATTCCTTTCGGTACAGTTGATTTTTAAATGGATCTTCTCAGTAGGTACCTGAATAAATATAGAATGGTGGTGGTGGTGATGATGATGATGATGATGTGCCCCCTCAGCTTGGTGCCCTGTGTGGGAGAGCTGTTCACACAACTCTAAAGCCAGTGCTGAGTTAGCTCACTTCATTCTTAATAGGCTTTGCAGCCCCCTGCTGTTTACCACCTAATTGGTGCTTTATTCCCTATTCTCTTCCCTTATTTTCAGGAAACTTAAGTTTGGAACCAAAAGAAAATATGAGTCACATATTAGATTAATCAAATTCATTACATTCAGCAACCAAGGGGCTATATTGATTGGATCTGTTGTGTGTGTGTGTTTTATTAAAAAAAGGCCTTCATGAGAATATTTTATCTGCTCCAATTCAACATCTCATCTGGTGAAAATGACATAATACAAAGCAACCCCAGGCAATAAAAAATTAACTTCGATGTTCTGGTATTTGTCTACATACTCCTTTTTTTTGTAAACCCATAAATATGTGCTTCACTTTTGCAAAATAGCATTTGCTTTTGCTCTTTTTGGATTTTCAAGAACCTGACACTCGGTAGTGGGCAAAGGAGTTCTGATAGATGGCCTTTTAATGGCTAGTGGCTATTTCATGGCCCTGGACTTTGTGTCATATTTTACCTACCAGGGGAACGGCTAAAATAATTGCTTTTTGTAATCTTGAATTTTGCTGGAGAGAGAGAGAGAGAGAGAGAGAGAGAGAGAGAGAGAGAGAGAGAGAGAAAGAAAGAAAGAAAGAGAGAAATAGCAGCTTGGAGGTAATTGCAGAGAAGATTCTGACTGACCATAGCAGCTTCTGGAAGATGGACAAGTACCTGAAGGTTCAGGGTCACAAGCAAACTTCCACCACCTTCTCAACTGGTCTTACAGTGAACACAGCTATAAGCTGTCTCTACATGTATAGAAGCATATTTATGAAAAACTGTACACTGGTTGATTTGCACAACTTAGCTGTTATAGACACAGCTACACAGCTGGTACGATCATTGAATGTTACACGTGAATAACTGGATGAGCATATAGCTCATCTATTTATGTAACACAGATGGTTCACTCATTGAATGTAACATGATGTGAACACGCCTTACTAAGAGAACTAAGAGAGTTTGGAAAGCAGGTAGGAGGCTTTAACTCAGTGACACAAGCTGAGGAAACAGCAAGCGCCTCAAGTCAACCAGAGGGCATAGGGGGTGTTAAATAGGCTTCTTTAATTTAAAATGCCTGTTCTGTATAACTCCTGACCGGCTCCTATTTGGTAGGACACATCTCTTGCAACATCCAACATATCCCTGGGATAGCTCAGTTGATTAGAGCGTGGTGCTGATAATGCCAAGGTTGCAGGTTTGATCCCCAATGCATATTCCTGCATTGTAGAGTGTTGGACCACATGGTCCTCAGGGTCCCGTACAACTCTGCAGTTCTATGAAACCTGAAAGTTAATGGTAAAGGTACCCCTGACCGTTAGGTCCCGTTGGGACAACTCTAGGGTTGCAGCACTCATCTCGCTTTACTGGCCAAGGGAGCCAGCGTACAGCTTCTGGGTCATGTGGCCAGCATGACTAAGCCACTTCTGGCGAACCAGAGCAGCGCACGGAAACGCCGTTTACCTTCCTGCTGGAGCAGTACCTATTTATCTACTTGCACTTTGATGTGCTTTCGAACTGCTAGGTTGGCAGGAGCAGGGACCGAGCAACAGGTGCTCACCCCGTTGTGGGGATTCAAACCACTGACCTTCTGATCGGCAAGCTCTAGGCCCTGTGGTTTAACCCACAGTGTCACCCACGTTCCTGAAAGTTAGGCTTCCTAATTCCTCAATTTCTCCTGAGTTAAAGAGCTCCTCAGCTGTGCCCCACAGGCCATGGGGTATCTCAGTGTATGAGAAAAACTCTAAAAGGTATTCTCTAGGCCAGGGGTAGGCAACCTAAGGCGCATGAGCTGGATCTGGCCCAATTGCCTTCTCAATCTGGCCTGCGGATGGTCCAGATATCAGCGTGTTTTTACATGAGTAGAATGAGTCCTTTTATTTAAAATGCATCTCTGGGTTATTTGTGGGGCCTGCCTGGTGTTTTTACATGAGCAGAATGTGTGCTTTTATTTAAAATGCATCTCTGGAGTTATTTATGGGGCATAGGAATTTGTCCATTATTTTTTCCAAAATATAGTCCGGCCCACCACACGCTCTGAGGGACGCTGGACTGGCCCATGGCTGAAAAAGGTTGCTGACCCCTGCTCTAGGCTGTGTGTATATTTTCTATGCAAGCAGAGCGCAAGCACTGGATTTGCTGCAGAACACTTAAGTATGCAAAGCAACTGCTCCTCCTTAACCTTATGGTCTTCCTCTACAGATGCACAGCAGCAAGCAGATTTCAGATTCCCACTCACCCCCCAAGCTTCCAGGGCTTCTCTGTATTCTGTTTTATTAGCGATTCACTCCTAAAGTGCTAAACTCAATGTTTCCATGAACAAGATGAATCACTGAGAGCAGTGGATGGTAAACAATAAGATATTAATGGCCCTTAATGGCTGGAAATTTCTGCCCAGCCTTTGGAATGCCCCAGTAGGAACCGCACAATAACTGTTGCTGCTTTGAATTCAGGCAGAGCAAGCTGCAAATTTTTTAGTAGTTGGTTGCAGGCAAAAATGCCCTTGGGTACAGTGACTTTGGGGGCAGCAGTATGGCTTGGTTTATGATTCAGCTTGCCTCCAATGTGCTCTATTTGTAGGTCTGTAAATAACCAGATATTATATATATATAAAAGACGGTAGGTTTCCAGTGTTTTCTTATTACAAGGAAATATACCTTGTAAAGATGCCATTCCCAGAATGTCCTACTGTTTGGGAACTGAGCTGAGTCACCCTCTCTCTCTCTCTCTCTCTCTCTCTCTCTTGTAACAATATCACAATGAGTTGCCATTGCATACTTTCATGTTGAAAAGGATCTGCTACACTTCCTTCAATAGAAAGTTGCTTGTCGCAGGGTTTTGTTTTGTTAAAAAATGCTTCATACCACAGAAAGGGCTGCTTGTTAATTACAGAGTATACGCATGCATAGCTAAATGCTTGTAGATTAATAAAAAGCAGGAGCATATGCTCTGTCAGTGAAACGATATCATTTGAATTGCAGTGGCGGAGCCTGAGCCCAGCAAATAATGATGCCAGCTGTTGCCAAAAGCAACTCATAAAAAAAATTATAATCCGTTCAAGCTCAGCTTTAAAACAACGGTGCTGGATCTGAGGCGAGAAGCCAGCACTTGCCTGCCACTCCCCTTTGCAAAAAGTCAATACTACCTCATAGAAGCAGCTCCAGCCTTGGAGTGATATGTGGGGGAAAGGGAGATTTTTGACAAAGCAAAAAATCACAGTATTATCTCATAGTTTTGCAGCAATGGTGAGGAACTGGGAATGATTAAGGATAGAATTTTTTTTTAAATGCCCTGTTCTTGTTCCTTATGTTCCACAATAACATTAAAAAAGAATCTACCCACATTATTATAAATATGCATGTGCAACTTGTTTATATGACAAATGCACAAAGCTTTTAAAAAATGTCTCATTTCCCACAGAACGGGAACTGAGGGGCTCTGGTCCCCTTTCTACTGCTCAGACATGGAGCTGTCCAGCAGTGTGGGGGTGTTCTTTCAGACCAAGGATGCTGAGATAGCCTGGGAGCTGTCCAGGGAAGTTAAAGATACCAGACATTTCAAGTCAGAGGAATGGACAGGAGGAAGTGTTGTACCAGCAACAGCCAGGCATCAGTGGAGTTGCTTTATAGCTGCCCCACCTAGAACACCAGCAAAGTCTTGATCCAGAGTGAGCTCTCTGCGAGAAGTGAGGTTACACAAGGAACTAGGCAAAGGGCCTTTTCAGTAGTGGCGCCTGCCCTGTGGAACGCCCCCCCCATCAGATGTCAAGGAAATAAACAACTATCTGACTTTTAGAAGACATCTGAAGGCAGCCCTGTTTAGGGAAGTTTTTAATGTTTGATGTTTTATCATGTTTTAAAATTCTGTTGGGAGCCGCCCAGAGCGGCTGGGGAAACCTAGCCAGATGGGCAGGGTATAAATATATTATCAACAGCACCACCACCATCTCTAGTGCTCTTTCCTCTAAAGCAGCGGTTCTCAACCTGTGGGTCCCCAGATGTTGTTGAACTACAACTCTCATCATCCCTGAGCTCTGGCCTTGCTAGCTAGGGGTGATGGGAATTGTAGTTTAACACCATCTGGGGACCCACAGCTTGAGAAAGGCTGCTCTAAAGGAAATCAAGTTGCAGTGCTGTCCTTAGAGAGTTGGGGCCTATGCAACAGGATATCGCTCTCCTATCCACTTCTATGATAAGTGAGAGGTTCTGAGGATGGCAGATTCTTATTTAGTTTTTCTTTAATGACATACACACATACAATTAATCAGGGATAGCCAACATTCTGCCCTCCAGATGTTGTGGAATACAACTCCCATCATCCCTGACCATGGGCCGTGCTGGCTGGGGCTAATGGGAGTTGGAGTCAACAATATCTGGAGGGAACCACATTGACTGCCCCTGATATACATATATATATCACATGTCTTGGGCAGTTGCTCCTTGCTTCCTTTAGGAGCAGACTGACCTCCCTTCTCTGTGTTCCTGTCAGACTAGTTTGGCACAGGAGAAATCCCTAGGCTCCATATAATAAGCCACAGAGGAAGGCAAGGTAAGGAGATGTAGAAGAGGATTCTTCTGCATCTCCTTACCTTGCCTTCCTCTGTGGCTTATTATATGGAGCCTAGGGATTTCCAAGCCTCTTATCAGCCCTGCATGCAGCCCATCTTGGCTGATTAGTATTTGGGATACTCATGAACAGCTATTCTCATTTGCAGACTCAATTACAACCCCCCCAACTATTTCTCTATTGTCTTTCCAAGCAACATGGGGTGTGTCCTCTCCAGTAACCATTAAGCCTCATTGCAGAAATCTCAAGTGACCATTAGCAAGCAATTAATCACAATGTCCATCCGACAGCTACTGCAATATGATATGCCAGTTAACTTTTTCAGCACCGAAAGTGAGCAAATGCCATAAAACAAGTTGCAGATTCATTTTCATATAATAATAGGTTTTTAAAGTGAAATCAGAACATAAACTACAATGGTCAGATCCATTAAAGATAACAGCCAAGGACCGCATCAGATTTGAGCCAGAGAGATAATTAGCTAATGTGGTCCAGAAGATGGAGCCTTTCTGCATTATTGGAATAATATGTGCACTAACTACATTTTTCCTAATGATACCCAGGAGTGCCAACAGCATGATAGCTTCTCACCCAATAAGAAGAGCCCTGATGGATCAGACCAAAGCCCAGCAATCTGTTATCGCAGTGACCAGTCAAGTTGCCTGTGAGAAGCCCCCAAGCAAAACTGCACTCTTGTAAACATGAATCCCAACAACTGCCAGAAAGAGCCTTACTACCTCTGATACCAGAGTTAATATAGACACTATGTGGATGGTGCCATGGATTGTCTAGCTTAAACCAACTAACAGACCAAATGTGGATAACTGTATGCTACAATACAGGGGACAGGATGCCAACCTCTCTTCCCCAGAGCTGGCTGAGGTCTCCCCACCCAACTCTCTCTGCAATTTAATAGCACCTTAAAGACCAACTAAGTTAGTTCTTGGTATGAGCTTTCGTGTGCATGCACACTTCTTCAGATACACTGAGGTATCTGTGTATCTGAAGAAGTGTGCATGCACACGAAAGCTCATACCAAGAACTAACTTAGTTGGTCTTTAAGGTGCTACTGGAAGGAATTTTTTTACTGTGTATCTGAAGAAGTGTGCATGCACACGAAAGCTCATACCAAGAACTAACTTAGTTGGTCTTTAAGGTGCTACTGGAAGGAATTTTTTTACTGTGTATCTGAAGAAGTGTGCATGCACACGAAAGCTCATACCAAGAACTAACTTAGTTGGTCTTTAAGGTGCTACTGGAAGGAATTTTTTTATTTTGTTTTGCAATTTAATAGGCAGTTTATATGTCAGCCCTGGATGTAGGTTTGCACTTCCATTCACAGGCAATCTTTAGTAGTGTGTGTTAAGTATATTTAAAGCACATGGCTTTCCCCCCACCCGCAAATCCTGAAGGAACTGTAGCTACCCATCATGGAGCTACAATTCCCAGCATTTTCAACATACTATAGTTTCTAGGATTCTTTGGGTACTCTTTCCCAGCATGGCCTGAAAGCACAAGATGCAGCCATTCTGCTGAAGGTTCGAAGCTGATCAGGCCACCTGTTTGTTGCCTTGAATACCTGGGTGGAAGAAAGATGGGACTATAATGATATTAACTATTCAAGGTGCACGATCTCTGTCCTCCTTGGTAGCTGGTTACTGTTGGCATGCAACCAAGGCAATGGGGGCAATTGGCAGGCACCCAGCTGGCTCCAGCCCACTGACCGGTGTGCCGGGCAAACCCCAGTTCTTGGTGCAGCATGAATCTGCCACCTGAGCTTCAGAAGCTGGGGCACGCTACTCAGCAGAGTAAACACTGCGCAACAGAAGTAGCAGGAGAGGCTGTGTGAGCATATTTACAAGCAGTTTATTCAGCGTACATCAGGACAAAAGGAAACATGTCTGATCTCCTTCGTGTGCAAAGCAAGATGGCTAAAGCAAAAGCTATACACAAATGGAAGTACCCAGCAAGCTGTGCTGGAGTGTAAACAGACATGTGACACACAACAATCATGCCTGTTCCTTAAAGTGGAAATGGAATATCCCAACAGCTACCACACAATAGTGAAAACAATCCAAATTGCAGTCATGCATCTTGCTTTCTCCCATGCATTGCCCCTCCTTTGGATAGCAGCCATAGGGCTGGACCTAGACTTAGTCATACATACCATGGTCTCGTGGAAGTCAGCTCAGCCACCCTGAGTCTTGTTAGTTTGAATCAACCTGCTCTAAGCATGACTAAGCCTGGATCCACTCCATTTACATTTCCTCCTCCAAGGGTTAATATTTAATCTGTTGTCTTCTGATGCAAAAGTCTGGAAGAAATCAGTTCAGAGACAGCTAAACACAATAGAATGGAAATAAGGGTAGTAGTTTAAGGCCCCATCTGCACTATAAATGTAAAGCAGTATATCACTTTGAACAATACAGTGGTACCTCGGTTTAAGAACAGTCCTGTTAACAAACAATTTGGTTTACGAACTCCGCAAAACCGGAAGTAGTGTCCCGATTTGCGAACTTTACCTCAGTCTAAGAATGGAATCTGAACAGTGGAAAGGCACCGGCGGCAGGAGGCCTCATTAGGGAAAGTGGCCTCGGTTTAATAATAATAATAATAATTTATTATTTATACCCCGCCCATCTGGCTGGGCCTCCCCAGCCACTCTGGATGGCTTCCATAGAAACCAAAAATACAGTAAAATATCACACGTTAAAAACTTCCCTGAACAGGACTGCCTTAAGATGTCTTCTGAATGTCAGGTAGTTGTTTATTGCTTTGACATCTGCTGGAAGGGCGTTCCACAGGGCGGGCAACACTACCGAGAAGGCCCTCTGCCTGGTTCCCTGTAGCTTTGCTTCTCACAATGAGGGAACTGCCAGAAGGCTCTCGGCGCTGGACCTCAGCGTCCGGGCATAACGATGGGGGTGGAGACGCTCCTTCAGATATACTGAACCGAGGCCGTTTAGGGCTTTAAAGGTCAGCACCAACACTTTGAATTGTGCTCGGAAACGTACTGGGAGCCAATGTAGGTCTTTCAAGACCGGTGTTGTCAGAGCTGCCCAAGGTCCCAGCTCACAGAGGACCAACGCCAGTTCTTGTTATATACAAAAGTCTTTATTAAGGTTCAGTTTCGATTCCAAAGCCGCGGCGCGCAGCTCTACGTCTCAACCCTAGACCGCTGAAGCTCCGTCTGAATCTCCTCCCCCCAGATACCAGTTCAAGACCCTAGCTTTGCTCCACCTCTTCCTTTGCTCCTTTCTCCTCTGGGTCCGTCTGCCCGCCGGGGTGTTGCCCTTTCTGGACTCTTCTGATGCTGAAGAGTCTCCGGATTCTTCCCCCTGCCTCCGGCGTGCTTTAGGACCTGGCTCCCAATCGTCGCTCCCAGCTGCCCCGCGCGCCTGTGCATTTGAACTTGGCGCGCGCGCCCAGCCGGCAACTTTCCTCCTGACCGTTACGCTGCTTCTGTCACTGCTTCCCCCTTCGGGGGGGCTCGCTGGATCTGACTTCCCCTCTATTTCCTCACTCAGCGACAGGGGCGTGGTCAGCCCTGCCTCATCTTCTCTTTCCCCTGGAGTGGAAACCGGTCCTGACACCTGGGACTCTTCCCCCCCGCTACGCTCTGGTGGGGAAACTGGTCCCGATCTCCAGCTGCTGTTTTGGGAGTTACCGCTGGTTCCTTGCTTCTGGTGCCTCCCTCCCGGGAACCCCCTTGCTCTGGCTATGGGTGCCCCCTTCTGTGAATCTTCCGACTCACTGGACAGACTCATGGAATCTCTTGCCCCACTGTCTTCCTCACCTACACTGCCCTCGGATTGTTCCCCTTCGCTCTCCGCTTCCTCCTTCCCCTGTGCCTCCACTCCTGAACCCCTGACAGGTGTTATATGGTCTCGGCAGCCGCCCCCAGTCACCAGTCTAGCTGCCGCATTCTGGATTAGTTGTAGTTTCCGAGCCACCTTCAAAGGTAGCCCCACGTAGAGCGCATTGCAGTAGTCCAAGCGGGAGATAACCAGAGCATGCACCACTCTGGCGAGACAGTCCGCAGGCAGATAGGGTCTCAGCCTACGTACCAGATGGAGCTGGTAAACAGCTGCCCTGGACACAGATTTAACCTGTGCTTCCATGGACAGCTGTGAGTCCAAAATGACTCCCAGGCTGCGCACCTGGTCCTTCAGGGACACAGTTACCCCATTCAGGACCAGGGAATCCTCAACACCTTCCCGCCTCCTGTCCCCCCAAAACAGTACTTCTGTCTTGTCAGGATTCAACCTCAATCTGTTAGTTTGGAACCATTGCTCCATGTCCGCTTCTCTGGAGCAGCAGAAAACAACCTTTCTCCCTCCTCTATGTGACATCCTTTTATATATTTGAACATGGCTATCATATCACCCCTTAACCTCCTCTTCTCCAGGCTAAACATGCCCAGCTCCCTTAGCCGTTCCTCATAAGGCATCGTTTCCAGGCCTTTGACCATTTTGGTTGTCCTCCTCTGGACACGTTCCAGTTTGTCAGGATCCAAACTACAAGAAAGAAGATTCCACCTAAACATTAGGAAGAACTTCCTGACAGTAAGAGCTGTTCGACAGTGGAATTTGCTGCCAAGGAGTGTGGTGGAGTCTCCTTCTTTGGAGGTCTTTAAGCAGAGGCTTGACAACCATACGTCAGGAGTGCTCTGATGGTGTTTCCTGCTTGGCAGGGAGTTGGACTCGATGGCCCTTGTGGTCTCTTCCAACTCTATGATTCTATGATTCTATGACAATTCTCAGAGTAATTTAACAGTTGTTCTCTCTTCCCAGGGAAACTCCTTGGGGGTTCTTTGGGGGAAGCCATGGCTGCTTAAAGTGATATAAAACTGCTTTAAATGTATAGTGCAGATGGGCCTTAGGTCCTTAATGTGGATGGAGTTAAAAACTGATGGCACCATTTGCAGACTTTTAAAAAGAACTGGAGACTCATGTTACACAGCATGGCATGGATTCATTTCTTTTGTGTAAACCACAACAACCCCCCAAAAGAGCCCAATGAGGAGTGAGCCTGCTCAGTGACCATGGGATGATGATTGACTGTTGGAGGAGGAATGGGAAACTAGGTGGTGGTGGAATGGAGTCTCTTAGAAGAGGGCATGGCTGGCTAGATGGCTGGCTGGCTGGCTGGCTGGCTGGAACTCTGAACAGGAGCCCTTGACCCTTCAACATTTTGTTGCTGGGCCCACTTGTAATTGGAAGGCAAACAAGTGAATAAGGAAAAGGACCAGATGAAAGGAAGCAACAAAGAAATGTCTGGGAAGAATGTGGTGAGCAAGGGTCTCAGTAGGAGGGAAAGCGAGCTGTGATGTAGGTGGGTGGGAAAGAGGAAGCACCACATTTGAGGAAGAAAAGTGTGAGTAAAAAAAATAAATTAAATCACTGAATCATAAGATGTTTATGACCACAAAAGGTATATCCCATCTACTTAGATTTTAAAAATGCATGAAGATGATCCGCTCGCTTTCTGCGAAGGAGCTCTCGCAGCCAAAAATACATTATACAAAAATCAATATTCACCACCATGGGTTAGGCAATGGATGGTGAATCACCCTGCTGGTGCCTGTCTGTATGAGAATAGACTTTCTTTTCTTGGAGGCTGCATACATGCAAAATGTGATCCATGTGTAATAAAGGAAAGACAGGCAACAGAAGAACAAGTCAGACTATAAGTGAATACTGAACGTGGACATATTTCAGTGAGGGGGGGGGGAAACTTTGATCTCTAATCTGAGGAAACTGGCATGAGGTTGGTGGGGATGGGAGACTCTTTGCACAAATCGCTTGACTGGCAAGCTGTACTAAATTCAGAGAAGTGCAAAACATGAAGGATAGTCATGCTTTGATTCTCCTACCATTTTGCAAAATGCGAACTGCCTTCAAAGTCGAATTGAATAAGATTTCTTTCCCCCACCCTTAATGGCTGGTGCAGTGCAAATCTTGGACAACTTTGTGACAACAGAGGGTTGCCCAATGATGAACAATCTGCCAGTCTGTGTTTTTGGGGAGTCTGAATGTTTCTTTGTAAGTGGGCCCATCTTCATGAGTGAGCAACTGTGTACTCCCATGGACCTAAACTGGTTTCAAATCAGGCACTCCAAGTTCATTCCCTTATGGACAGACACCAGATTCTCAATGGAAGGACCCTGCTATCTGAAATGAGTTGGGTCTCTGTCTCCTAATTCCAGGGGGATGGCTGACTACATGTGCATATCAGAGGCAATGCAGGTTAGGGCAAAGATAGGTGACATATTTTTCTGTTCAGGGTTGTGCTTCATCAGGTGGGATCCATCAAGAGCCATATTCCAGTGGTACCCAATTATTTCTCTGCTCACCACTCTCATGAAATTAGGTCAAGGACCTTATGAAAACAGGCTGAGGGCCATAGGTTGCCCATCCCACAGGTGAGAGCATCAGACTCACGCAAAGGAGAGATCCATGTTCAGATTCCTACTTAGCAATAAACCTCAACAGGTGGACTTGGAATAGTTGCTCTCTCTTTCAGCTTAGCCTACCTTGCAGAAATTTGTTATATTTAAATAGTTTTGATATTTATTGTAAGCCACCCAGAGAACTTTATTTTGGGGGTGGGGTGTTGTACAAGCACCATTAAATAAATGAATAACTGTGTGTGGGATTTTAGGCTGCTTCCATGACCTTTTCAGTCTCTAATTGGAGGCATCTTTGATAGAACACCCATCATGAAAAGGATTTGGAAAACTGAGCTTACTTTTCCCTCTTCCATTATTTGTTTTTCTCTACCAATAGCCTAATTCCTTCAACTTCCAGAACATCCTTTAGGCTGCCTTAAGGCAGGAGTGAGCAGACTTCAGACTTCTGGGATCTACTTTGCCTATTAGGAGAATCCTAAGATTCACCAAAACCAAAGACAGGTGCAAAAAACAAGGAACCAAAGAATTTTGCAGCACGGAATTTATTTTGTTCTGTGTACCAGAACTTGCATGGAGTCCTTTCACACAAAAATCCACTCCTAGTTCTCACCTTGAGTGTTTGGTTCCACCCACCGCCCCATCTGAGCAGTGGAATTCAGGGCACGAGAGATTACATTTTGTCACTGTTGCTGTTGTTAAACAATTGGGAGAAAAATGCTTGCAGATCTACTGTAAATTAGAGAGCACCAGTATATCCCAGTCTACATTTTGCTCACCTGTGTGGAGGGTTGAATATTAAGATCTCCTGCTGGTTTTTGACCAAAGAAATTTGACCAAGGGATTTGGGGAGAAAGGGAATAGATTTAGCAGAACCCACACTATGATCATAAATCTGCTTCTTCCTCTACCCCCAAACTAAGTCCCTTCAGCTGCCACTGACCCAATCTCTGGATCTCAGCCATGAGAGGTGGATCTGTGTGAGCCTGGCACCCTTTGGCTTGATCTGAAGTTTCAGCTGCCCATTCCATAAAGTAAGGTTGCTGTTCTATGCATGCCAACTTGGGAATATTTGAATTCAGTAGGACTGCCTTCTGGGTAAACATGCATAAGGGTTAGGCTTTAGGTTTCATATGCAGCCCAACCCATTGGACTATGTTGAAAGGGCAAGGAGTTTAACCCTTTCCCCCACCACCTCAATGCCATTACAATCCTGACAACACCACACACACACACCTTTCCTAAAGCTGCTATTCGGCTTCCATTGGTGCCAGTACATTCCTATATTACTTCATGCCACAAATTGCAGCACTTCAGTTTATGAAATCTGAAGATGTTCCTTTGTTAACCCTGGAAGAGAACGGTGTGAAACAGCCATTAAAGAGGAACTGGTGTACAGAAAGCCATTACTGAATATACAGTTTGGGGGAAATTCAAGCTCAGATGAAGTTCCCAAACTCTCTCCTGTAACTTTCATAATGATAAAACTTAACCATGTTAATCTTTGGGGATCTTTTCAAGGAAGAAACATCACAGTTTCTCTAGAATTATAGACTTAGTTAAGGATGACACTCTGGCTTAATTTAAAACATTAAGTGAACCATTACAATGCCGGGGAACAAAATGTTTCCATCCATATTTCACATTAGACATATTATTCAATATATAAAGAGAGTGTTCAGTGATGGCAGAGTTCAGCTGACCTCCCCAGGAGCCATATATAAGAGGAATACTATCAACATTTTATATTCTTCTTGGTAGAAATAAAAAATGGTAGAAAAAAGTGTCTAAGATGAAAGGGAAAATGTCCAAGGCTAGGTAGGGGGAGGTAGGGGGAGACATCAGTCAATGGCTTCCACACCTCCTCCTGCTACTCCCACCTCCCCTGCTCCACTGTCTCTCAGGACCAGGCTAGGACTGAAGCGGGAGGAGCAGGTGGAGGCTACATGCAGGCATAGTCTTCGTCTGCTTGCATGCAGCTCAGGTGGGAGAGATGCAAAAGTTGAGGTTGGGGGCGGGGCCTCTCTGTTGCAACCACTTCCTCCCTGGGTGCACACCTAGGAGTAGCTGAGAGACGTGGGACTGATGGACATGCCTTTCCCTAACTTGGAAATGTACTTTTGACAATAAAGAGTTAATTCCTCCCTCTGGACATGCCTTGCCAGAAAGCCCTGTGACATTTATGACTGTTTAAAATGGATGCGCTGCATATTGATCATGATAACATCTACTCATTTAGCAGGTTACAGGGGAGAGAGCTTACACAATTTACATTCTCTATGCACAGATTCCAGTCAAAATGGAATGACTTCTTGCAATCATCTTTTTCTGATGGGAATGTCTCCATACCCTACTCTGGAACGTAATAAATCATTATTTGTTGTTGTTGTTGTGTGTTAAAATCTAGCAGGAGAAATGGCTGAACTAGTCAGACTAGCCTCTTTGTAAAGTACCAATAGCCTTAGCTAGCCAGTTATGTGCTCTCATTAGCATCTCTAAGGGTGAGCTATGTTGCCATAGTGACAGCTAAGTGATTATGTTCTTCATCCTACAAAGGGGGGTTAGATTTTGATGTCTGAGTTTTGGCTGATGGTGGAGACACAGACATTTCTTTGCGTGTCGAGACCCCGAAGCCACCCCCTCGTTGAGAAATAACACACACAAGGACACAAATATTGAGTCAATGTTATTGGGCAAATTTTGGCCACAACTTTATTGATTACAGAATGTGAGCGGTATTGGCTTAGGCATTGAATGGACCCAACTATATCTGACTCCTGCCCGCTGCGCAGGGAGTCCGGTAAAGGTAAAGCACCGGAAGGGGGAGCCCCATCGATGCATACCAACTCAAGCTCCCCCTTGTGTTCCCATCGGGGTCATGTCATGGCCCTAGCCCCGCCCCAGGGTTCGGACAAGATCCACACCCCCGGATTCCTTTAACGGAATACCCTTAAGCTTGAAGGGGCAGGTGATGGCCACACCTCCCCCCCCCATCATAAGGTCAAACAATGCCTAACTGTAACTCTAACAAAGTTGTGATGATTACTACGAGGTAGGTGAAAACCAAATGGCCTGTGCCAATTTGCCAAGTGGAAAAATTCCTACCAAGCTCCTCAACGGTGACCAATCAAGGTCCAAAGCAAGGCCAATGTCTAAAACCTTCAAAATAGGGAGGGAGGGCGGGTGTTTGAGGAAGCGAGCCAAAGAGGAAGCCCTCCGACTCGCACCTCTATTTAAATTGTCCCGGCCACGCCCCCCGGACAGCAGATTGGTTGGCTGGTCACTGACGTAGCCAGGATTCCCTGGGCAACGTGAGACTACGTCCCCCACCCCCAGAGGAGAGTGGGTGGCCGCGCGGTTCACTGCAACTCCTCCCCACGCGGAAGTGGAGCAGATTTCTCCATACTGAACCCCAAGGCGCTTCCCTGCAAACTTAACAGGGAAGGAAGGTCTCTTGGTGTGTTAATACTGTGAGCCCTTCCATCCTATGCTCAGGTTGTATATGTTGTTGTTGTTGTTGTTGTTGTTTAGTTGTTTAGTCGTGTCCGACTCTTTGTGACCCCGTGGACCAGAGCACGCCAGGCACTCCTGTCTTCCACTGCCTCCTGCAGTTTGGTCAAACTCATGCTGGTAGCTTCAAGAACACTGTCCAACCATCTTGTCTTCTGTCGTCCCCTTCTCCTTGTGCCCTCCATCTTTCCCAACATCAGGGTCTTTTCCAGGGAGTCATCTCTTCTCATGAGGTGGCCAAAGTATTGGAGCCTCAGCTTCAGGATCTGTCCTTCCAGTGAGCACTCAGGGCTGATTTCCTTCAGGTTGTATATATGTGTGAATAAAACCACAGGTTCTCAAGATGTCGCAGTCTCCGCTGACCTTCATTGCAAGGACACCAAACCCTGGGAAAGTTCAGGCAACCTTGCTGATTTGGAGATTGAGGTGCACACAACTGTATAATCAAATTGTACCAGTGAGTTATGATTCTGATCTCTTCTTTCTTTTTCATGTGGGTATATGTATGCAGTGTATGCAAATGTTATATTTGCTTCTTGACTCCAGGGCAGGTACATGTAAAAGCCTGAATGCAGTGGAAGACCGCAGAACCAACCATCCCGTTCATCGCAACTGGTGAAATTCATTATAAGATAGTCATTTGCTAGGCATAAGCAATTAGGGAGCTAGGCAGGGGGGGGTGTGTGTGTGTGTGTGTGTGAGAGAGAGAGAGAGAGAGAGAGAGAGAGAGAGAGAGAGAGAGAGAGAGAGCAGAACATGACTCATCAATTTGGAGTCTATTTTACACTGCACTGAAATTGTGTGTCATCTGAACTTTTTTCAGAACACGCCTTTGAACAATAACACCAGAATAAACACACAACACTTACCATTTATCATCACACATATTTTGAGTTTATGATCAGGCTGATTAGCATATCTTGAACCAAAAGCACAGATGCCTTCTTTGCTTTTAAACCACAAAAACCACCAGAACCAAACTAACTACAGTGGTACCTCGGGTTACATACGCTTCAGGTTACATACGCTTCAGGTTACAGACTCTGCTAACCCAGAAATATTACCTCGGGTTAAGAACTTTGCTTCAGGATGAGAACAGAGGAATTGGAACCCTGGCTGGGCCAGAGTGGGGCGTGACTGAGCAGCGCAGCCACCCTGCAAACCACACGGAGGGGATACAGGCAAAATGTTGCTCCACACTCTGCCGGCTTGCAGTTAGCATAGTGATGGGGCCCAAGATCAGGCTGGTGCCATCAAGTGATGGTTGCAGAGCCCGCTTGACATTCAGGGGATCCTGGGCCAGCTCAACTCTACCCTTGGCTACTTCCAGTGAGAACCTATGCCCATATACTCTCCGAGCACAATTCAAAGTGTTGGTGCTGATCTTTAAAGCCCTAAACGGCCTTGGTCCTGTCTACCTGAGGGAGCATCTCCACTCCCATCGTTCAGCCCGGACACTGAGATCCAGCGCCGAGGGCCTTCTGGCAGTTCCCTCATTGCGAGAAGTGAGGTTACAGGGAACCAGACAGAGGGCCTTCTCGGTAGTGGCGCCCGCCCTGTGGAACGCCCTCCCTTCAGATGTGAATAAGCAGCTATCCTATCTTCAAAAGACATCCCTGTTTAGGGAAGTTTTTAATTTTTAATGCTGTATTGTTTTTAACATTCGATTGGGAGCTGCCCAGAGTGGCTGGGGAAACTCAGCCAGATGGGCGGGGTATAAATAATAAAGAATGGAGAGCCAGAGTACTGATGCCAGCATCATGCTGTTGAGAAGAACATAAGAGCCTGCTGACCATCTAGTCTAGCATCCTATTCTTACAGTGGCCAAACAGATGCCTCTGGGAATGCTGAACGTAGGACCACAAACCAAGACCACTCTCCCCAGCTGTGGTTTTCAGTAACTGGCATTCAGAAGCATCACTGCCTCCCACCATGGGGGCAGAACGTAGCCATTGTGGATAGTAGCCATCTCTTATCCTCCATTAATTGTTCCAATCCTCTTTTAATGCCATTGAAGTTGGTTGCCATCACAGCCTCCTGCAGAAGGGAGTTCCATAGTTTAACTACGAGCTGCGTGAAGAAATACTTTTTTCATCTGTCCCAAATCTTCCAACATTCAGCTTCATTGCATGCTCACAGGTTCTCTATCCATTTTCTCCAAGCTATGCATAATTTTTTAAACTTCCACCATGCCATCTCTTGCTGTTTTATGCCGTGTGAAACAGGCTTAGAAATCAACGGGCCGCTTTCTCTGACACCTTTTTGGATGCAGACAAAGGTTTCGTTTACAGTGTGGGAACCAACAGCCACATTTGCTTTTCAGAAACACTGTGATCATTCCTGTTATTCCTGTGATCATTCCTGACCTCTGGCCTTGCGCTTCTCACAAGGTGTGAAAACAATGACCCTAAAGAGACACTAGCGGTGAGGATTTCATGAATGTCTTAAGCTTCTTTCATATGCCCAGCTAGAAATGTGGGAGTCCACGTGCTGCAATTCCAGACTATAGAGTCATGAGTGTGGCTAATGTGATTGCGTAGGCAGGGCCAATGACACCGGTCTCTCCCAACTGACGGAACTCTCCCTCCAGCAAGGAGACAATTGTATGAGGAAGATCCACATGACTGGACCCACCCATGTGATCTCATCCTGTACATGTGCACCTTTATGGTGCAGGATGGCACTTTTACGGGAAGTGGCTCTCACACTGTAGACTGTGGTGCATGAGAACAGAGTCCTTAAATAGATACTGAGCCGTCCGGGCGTCAGTAGTAGTGGAGTGTTGCTCACATAGAAAAGAGATGAAAACATGGCACTTGAAATGGGAATTAGTGTTTCTGCCACTTTGCACTCACCTTGTAAACCACACGGGACCATGACTCAGTTTAAGCTCCTATGAGAAAATGCCTAGTTACTAGTAAAGTTGCAAGTTGGAACTTGATCCCATCGTGGAGACCAAACCCTGTCCTTCTGCATCGTAAGGAGGAAATAAAGGCCCTGATAGATTAGGCTAGGATAGGTAGATTATAGGATAGACAAGGATAGATTATTACTCAATGCTCCTATTAATGTGGAATTTGTTAAAATATTTGTAGCTCTTACAAAGTTATTCAGGTTTTTTTAAGGGGAAAGTAAGAACACCAATAATCTGATTGCAGGATATTGCTTCACAAGCTATAAAAACTTATTCTAAAGACACATGGTTACATAAAGCAGTGTTAGGAATAATGAACTATGAATATTCTAAATAGTTTAATTCATGATAAAGTCCATTTTGGAAAGTGAGGTGGCTGAGCTTGCCTTTTGCCAATATGGGGTTTGATGGAGGTTAGATAATTATTAATGCATATTCTCAGGGGCAGCCCGAGACATTTTAGCACCTTAAAGAAAAGTGCTTGCTGAATTCCCCTTCCTTCCCGGTAGCAAGGATCTGCAAGGGCTTCTCCTTAGGAAAAGCTCTTGCAAAGCCCTCAAAGCCCCATCAGGGAACACCTCCTGCTTGCTGAGAAGGGGGTGTTCTTCAAGGCTTTGCTGCTGGTCCCCATATAAGCACCTTCTAGCAAACCATCTCTTGATGTACCGCAATCCACCAAAGAGAAGTTCCTCAAGCCTTACAAGTTTTAAGCTTGAGCCTTACTGACGTTCAGTTCCAAGCGTCAACACAGCGTCATAATATGCCAACGAAACAAGGAGTTGTAAGAGATATGCATCGTACCAGTTAAGGATTAAAAGCAGCAATTAGTTTGGGCTTATTTATAAATTGTGTAACCTACTTGCACAGACTTTGTGACCCACATGCAAATCACAACCCACAGGTTGGGAAACTCTGTCCTAGAGGATTCCTGAATGGTTACAGTTCTGCCCACTAGGTGGAGCCCAGGTATTTTATTGAAACAGGTCCAGCTTCTGATGGATCTGGGAGGGGAAGATAGATTTATGTGTGTCCATCCCTCTTCCACTTGGGGGTTGAATTTAAAGTGGGAAGGGGAGTTCTAATTCTTTAGAATTAGGATCACAAAACTTCAAGGGCCGCCTGTTCCCATATAAACTGATCATCCTCTGAGGCCCTTCTTTTGTGTGCCTCCAGCTATCTGCCTCCTCCATGAGAGGTCCAGAGGATGGCAACACAAGAACGGGGCCTTTACTGCAGTGGCTCCCCACTTGTGGAATGCTCTGCCAAGGGAGGTTCATCAATATACATCTTTAGGTGCCAGGCGAAAACGTTCCTCTTTGACCAGGCCTTTGGCTGATTAATATTCTACGGCCTTTTCAATGTGGTTGTGGGAGGAGAGGCTATTGTTTTGTTTTCGTTTTACCTTTTGTATTTTGTGCTTCCATCTTGGGAACCACCCTGAGGTCTTCAGATATAAGGGCGGTATATAAATTTAAGAAAATAAATAAATAAAAATCACCCAGAAAATAGATCAGTTATTCATCCATTTGAAAAAAAAAAACCTTAATTGGATCGCAGCCCTAAAATTAAAGTGCATGTAACAAATTGCCTTAAAGAAAGACGTGAAAGTTAACATCGTTTAGATCTTTTGTCTATGGGTGGAATTAAGGGTAATGACTTTAAGGTAAAGTGGCAGATGACTCAAATGAGTATCACAGAATGTTACATTATTAAAATTAATTTACAATTGTCATCATGTATAAGTATTAAAGAGAATTATTATAAAACAATTTACTGTGGGGATTTAACATCTCACCACTTAGCAAGAATTATGGAAATAGGGGCGCTGACACGTGCTAGTTTGCTAGGGTGCTGGTGATTTAAAATCATTCAGAATGTTGAATATCAAGTATCATTCAAACCACTGTTAATTCTTCTGGGACATATAGAGCAAGACACAGGTTCTGAGTTTTGTAATTCTGGTGGGAAATTTATCCTGCAACATCAGAATATTGCCACTCACCAACCACTGTACAAGTGTCAAAATACAGTTAGAAGAGTGGATTATGAAACAGCAGCAGAATGTATTATGGAAGCATGGTATGTACAGTCATGGCAGAATTCACCAGACTGGTGAGGCTGAGCGGGTGGGCGGGGTGGAA
Organism: Podarcis melisellensis; assembly: GCF_964234715.1. NCBI lineage: Eukaryota > Metazoa > Chordata > Lepidosauria > Squamata > Lacertidae > Podarcis > Podarcis melisellensis. Next base: position 48,919,572 of record NC_138543.1, read on the forward strand.
AGAACAAGAACAATTTGAAAAGTTGATGGGGTTTGCAACAAATATAGGGAGCAAAATTAAAGGAAACAACTATAGCACTGGCAATCATATAGTTGCTTTATAAATAATGAAATTGTAACACGTGGTAGGGCATGTTCTTTAAGAGGTTTATAACTATATATTTATATAAATATTTATGCATGTAGTTTTGTATGTTTCTCATAAGGATAAAGAACAAAATTGCCTTAAAGTTCACCAAGGGAAATTTGCCACAAAAAATTCATGCGTTTGGAAAATTGATTTCAGCTCTTCTAAGAACAACTCCTTAGGGATGAGTGAATTTCAATTTCTCTTTGTTTCTCATTTCCCCAGCCTTCAGTCCACTATATCTATTTGCATTTTGTTAAAAGCGCTCATGGAAATTCTTCACCATTTTAGTGTAATTTCCCCCTGATACAGTGGTACCTCAGATTACAGACGCTTCAGGTTACAGACTCTGCTAACCCAAAAATAGTACCTCAGGTTAAGAACTTTGCTTCAGGATGAGAACAGAAATTGCGCAGTGGTGGTGTGGCAGGAGGCCCCTTAGCTAAAGTGGTACATCAGGTTAAGAACAGTTTCAGGTTAAGAACGGGCCTCTGGAACGAATTACCTGTTTTCCTCCTCTAAAAACTAGGTGTGTCTTATGATCTTATGTGTCTTATGGAGCGAAAAATACAGTAAGTTCTTAACCCGAGGAACCACTGTATACATGTCTGCATGCAATTTTGTCCAATGTACACATTTTTTTTTTGCAAAGCATTACTGGTATAAGCACTGCTGTGTACACTTTAACCCACAGTCTATTTTTGTGCTCATTACTTGGGGCTGAAGAACTGTATTGCAAGATTCAGAGAAGCGAGAAATTCAATGGGTGGCTGTGACATGGTTTGCATATTCAAAAGTGTGAATTAGGTGAGTCTGCCTTTGAATGTGAACTGAAATGAAATTCTCCCCCACACTTGCAGCGCTTGTGAGCAGCACACAAGCGTTACCACGTAAGTGCTATTATGATTCTAGCCAAAGAACAGGCTGCGCCAATGAAGTCTTGCGTTAGTATGGCCTGAAATTGCTTGAACAAGGGAAGAGACGGCGGTGGATGTTTCTCTGACTAATGAGGTCATCAGATAAGTTCAGCTTCCACGCAGCACCCAGGGTCACAGAACCATTTTGCTCTCAAACAGCACTGCTGACTCAGAAAACTCTGCTGCGGCTCTATGGCACTTCCACATCATTAACCTTTGGACATGGCTTCAAAGCCTCAACTTCTAGCAGACAGTATCCCACCTCAGGCGGGAGCTTCGTGCATGGTCTGGAAACCGTGCTGTGTAGGCTGAAAACTCTCATTTTTCTATTGTTCCCTAGTTACTCTCCCTCCAGCTTCCCATTTATTTACTTTGTGGATTAGGGTGTGTGTTTTCAGCAGCCCATTGGGGAGGGGGAGGGGCGACAGCTTCGGCTCTCACTTCACAGTGTTTTCCCAAGCTATTCCTGATGCTTGTGATCTCCTGCTGTCCATTTATTGATACTTCCCAGTATGGAGCCCTTGGCTGTAGATCTGAAATATCTGCATGAAAGGAATTTGGGTGGGCTGGTCTCTATATACCGCCATCTCTGTCTGTATAAATACACCAGGCATAGGCAAACTTGGCCCTCCAGATGTTTTGAGACTACAATTCCCATCATCCCTGACCACTGGTTCTGTTAGCTAGGGATGATGGGAGTTGTAGTCCCAAAACATCTGGAGGGCCAAGTTTGCTTATGCATACACTGTGTGGGGATTTTTTTTTGGTAAAAAAGATGAGTTGCCAATCCCCATCTTGATAAAAGTGCTGGAGGTGTCAGCAGAAAAAGTCAGCGAAACAAAGAGGTGTTGGTGCGCAGTACCAATGAGTGCCATCACAAGTGTGTTTGTGTGGCTGCCAACTGAGGATAATTCTTCAGGCACCTGATGAAGTGGGTCCTCCATAAAACCTCATGCCGTAACGAATCTATTAGTCTTTAAGGCGCCACGAGTTTCTTTGGTGTGTTGACTTCTACGGTGTTGAATTTCTCAACTTTTAAATCCCGAAAACAAGGGGTGCTAAAAAGTTGTAACATGACTTGGGAATTCAAATAACACGCTTGGTAAAAAAAAATGTGTGCAAAATTGCATAGAAATCATTAAAAATTATTGCCAAGTACTTGCAGTTATATTCAGAGTTAGTTTTCTAGAAAAAGAGGTGCCGGAACTCACCATGAATGCCTCCCTTGTTCTCTTATCATGACAATGGTGCTCACCTGAGAGGTGCCAGAACTGAGTTCCAGATGAAAAAAAAGCCCTTTTTGGATTATATATTAGTATATAATATATACTATATATACTGACATTTGCAGAAGGTAAAAATTAAAATTCTCTGGTTTTCCAAAAGCAGTTTATGTGCTTCGTCATCAAACGTAGACTTACCAAGCTAAATGGGGCTTGGACTAGATGACGCTCAGGATCCCTTCCAACTCTATTATTCTATGAAATATTGTCCAATCACAAAAATAATGGCAGATTCAAATTCCTCACACTCCAAGACATATTCTAAAGACCCCCTCACTGAATAGATTTGCAAACAGTAAGTTTCACCCCCTAAAATGGCATGCCCTACAGGTGTACACAGATGCCTCCTTGGAAGTTGCAGCAAAGCAGTGAGAAGAGAATGGGTTGTTCCAATAGACATCTCTTAGGGAGGGGTCATGGTAGCCAAATACTTAGGGCACTAATCTGGTTCACACACATGCACACACACGACTTAAGTTTTCTGCATTAGATGACTGGTGGCTGACTGTGTGAACTGACTACTGGTGAACTGGTGATATGTTGCAAGGAGGTTTGGAACTGTGACGTACCTGTGATTAATCACTCAAAATCACAGTCATCCACTGAACGATGAGACGCGGACCAGCCCTATGTTTCCGAAAGCTACAGTCTTTCACTTAAAGCTTAAAGGCACGGGACTAATATTCGGAGGAATGTTAGCAATATAAATTACCTAGCTCTTTTGAAATCCCCAGAACAGTAGTGTACAGTAATAAAATTTCACAGCTTTCAATTATACTTAGGCACCCCATGAACTAATCAGGATTGTGCCATTGCACTGAAAGTATGAGTAAGCACTGGCTTCTCTGCAGTGCATGGGAGATGCCATTTTTAAAAATAAATAAAAGGTTGAGTCCAAATAGCATTGAGTAATGAGTCCCATCAAAAAAGGGATGCGTGTGGCGCTGTGGGTTAAACCACAGAGCCTAGGACTTGCCGATCAGAAGGTCGGTGGTTCGAATCCCCATGACGGGGTGAGCTCCCGTTGCTCGGTCCATGCTCCGTCCAACTTAGCAGTTCGAGAGCACATCAAAGTGCAAATAGATAAATAGGTACCACTCTGGCGGGAAGGTAAACGGCGTTTCCGTGCGCTGCTCTGGTTCGCCAGAAGCGGCTTAGTCATGCTGGCCACATGACCTGGAAGCTGTAAGCCGGCTCCCTCGGCCAATAAAGCGACATGAGCGCCGCAACCCCAGAGTCGGGGTTCAATGCAAGGATTTCCACCTGTGCAATAGGATTCCCCTCCCCTGCCTCCCCCATGTGCCCTAAATCTATCCTAGGAGTTCCCCAACCCTCAGGAGCAGAATTTGAGAGGATGCTCAGCGGGGAGGAAGTTTTGCTGCGCAAGCAGAAATCCTTGCACTGATGGGACACTTTAGTTGGCTTCCACCCAAATAGCTCCAAGAGAGTCAATGACTCAGGAACACCCGCCCACACAAGAGCTCCAACTTCTAGCATAAACCTGTTGTTGATAAGCAGTATCCAGTGCACAGCGGAATGATGAAAAATATGAGCCAACATGCTCTATACTACTTTATTTACAGTTCAAAGCTGGTAAGTTACAGAAAAACATTTTCCCTCTGCCGGAGCAGAGAAAGCGTCATCTCTCCTCTAAAGCACGGAGAGAATCACAAACTGAAACTGCAAAGAGCAGGGAAAAAAAGGAAACCAGTGTACGTCACATCCAGTCTCCCGTTCCCGTGGGAAAACCTCCAAGAGTACAGACTCTGTGGAATGTAAACACCTGTCTCGTGACAAGCACTTCTGCTGCTCAGTGAGGGAAGCAGAAACCAACATCCTCCCCCTTTCTGTGAACATCACTGGGCAGCGTGTTCGTACAATATCAGTACAAACCCAACTTCTGCACATAGGTACAGTGTTGATCCCTTGATACAATCTTGGACAATACATCAGCAGGAATTTCATTACCTGGCATATAGGACACCGTTACGAGTCCCTTCTGAATACGTTCCCTAGCATGTTGCAACTTCAATTGCAAGTGCTTCGTGCTTTGCTTACAACCTTCAGAATTCAGCAAAGCCAAACATGCTTTGTTGTCCTGGTAAACCTGGATTGGACATTTGACAGGAATTTTCATGTCTTTGCACAATTGTAACAACCATTCACAATCTTTAAGTGAATAAGACAGTGCATTCAGTTCAGCTTCACAAGTACTTAAGCTAACTGTTGTTTGCTTCTTGCACGACCAATCAAATAGACCCTGATTGTACTTATAGCAAACTCCAGACGTACTTTTCCTGTCTGTAGTGTCACTTCCAAAACTTGCATCTGCAAATATCTCAAGACCACCAGACTTCTGATTGTTAAATCTCAGTCTGTAATGCATAGTGCCTTTCAAATACCGCGCTATGCGTTTCAGAGCTTTCCAATCCTTAACAGTAGGATTGTTGACTTGTCTGCTTAGCAAATTACAGCTAACAGCAATGTCTGGTCTTGAACATCTGGCAATGAAGTTTAGCTTGCCTAGCACACTTCTGTACAGTGTGGTGTCAGAAAATGCTTCTTCAGTGTCATCTACCTGATAACCTGTTATCATCGGTGTGTCCACAGGGTTAGCATCCATCAGGTTTAGCTTGCTTAACACATCAGTAATTTTCCGTGACTGGTGTACTAGAATGTTACCATCTTGATCTCTCTCTATTTCCAGAGATAGGTAGTTGTTTACCTCACCAAGATCTTTCATGTCAAAGTGCTCTTTCAGTTGAGCTAGGGCGTTATTGTACATTGTGACATCTTTCCAAAAGAATAAAAGATCATCAACATAAAACAAACAATACAGTTTCTTTTGCCCCTCCTCTTTGACAAATACACATGGATCAGATTTCCCTTGCTTAAAACCTAGAGAAAACAATACTTCAGTGAGTTTTGTGTGCCAACACCGTGCACTTTGTTTGAGACCATAAAGGGACTTTTTCAGAGCACAAACATATCCCTGTTTTACCTGTACGCCATCAGGTGGAAGCATATAAAGTGATTCATTTAGAGATCCGTACAGAAAAGCTGTATTCACATCATGGTGACTAATGTGTAGATTCTCCTCTGCAGCTAGCTTGAGCATAAGCCTAATGCTCTCATACCTCACTGTGGGTGAGTAGGTCTCGTGATAGTCTTCACCTGGTACCTGTGCAAAACCTCTGGCTACCAACCTGGCTTTGTGTCTGACTATCTTGCCATTTTGATCAGTCTTCGCTTTGAAGACCCATTTGCTTCCAAGCAATTTCATTCCTGGAACTACTGGAACAAGGTCCCATGTTTTGTTCCTTTCCAAGGAATCAAGCTCAGCCTTCATGGCATTTAACCATGGCTCAGCTTCCTTTGAATCCAAATCCTGGATTTCTTGGAAACTTGAAGGTTCAAATACCTTCTTGGAGCTTTTAACAGCTGTTACTGCTATCTTAGCAAACTCATCAGCAAATCTCTTTGGAGGTCTGCCTTTTGTGGCTCTCTGTGACCTGCGAATTAGCCTTAAGTCATCAACACTCTCCTCTTCCTTCTTAGGAGAAAAGTGACCTATTGTGAACAATGGTTCCTCCAATTCTTGATCAGAGCTTTCAGAGGGTCGCATAGAGGCTTTTGCACTCTTGAAATCCTCTGAATCATCTGATTCAGTTTCAGAATCAGAATCAGAACCTTCATCAGTGGGTGTGGGTTGTTGCGGTTGCTTTTGACTATCCTCAGTCTCATCACTGTCATCAGGATAACATTGGAAAATTCCCACATTCTCCCCCCACTTGGCATTGTACTCAACACTTCTTGTGAGCTTAATTTCCTTAGAGTCAGTCATCATTATTCTGTAAGACCCTTTCTGATAACCTAGAAAGATACCATGCAATCCACGCTTGTCTAACTTGGAGTTTTGTGGTGAGTGAACCCACATGTCAGAACCAAAAATTTTCATGTGTTTGATGTATGGCTTCTTGCCAAACATCTTCTCATAGGGGGTACAACCAATCGCTGAAGATAACCTGCGATTATAACTGTAAGTGAAACACGAGAGAGCTTCAGCCCAATAACTCTCTGGAAGATTTGCATCATGCAGCAAGGTTTTTAACCCTTGAAGCAATGTTTGATTTGCTCGTTCCGCAAGTCCATTCTGCCATGGCGAGCGAGGACTAGACAAATCATGTTGAATTCCTTTCTCAGCCAGAAAAGCTTCAAACTGCTGAGAAGTGAACTCTCCCCCCCGGTCGGTGAAAAGAATCTTAATCTTCTTACCATGCACATTTCCCAACCAAGCACAGAATTCCTTGAACCTAGGAAAAGCCTCTGATTTCTGCTTGAGATTATACACATAAATATATCTGGAAAATGCATCAATGAGAACCATGAAGTACCTATTCCCACCCAAAGAGGGCGCTAGTGGTCCAACCAAATCAGCATGAACAATTTGGTATGGTTCTGTAGCTTGCCTACCAGACACCTTACCTTTCGCAGCCATTTTCACCTTGTTTGCTGCGCATGCCTTGCACTTCATGTGGTACCTGCAGGGTTTAATAGTCATACCTTCAACCAAGGCAGGCATTTTAGATACTGCCTCAAAATGCAAATGTCCAAATTTCCTGTGAAAATCGTGAATACATTCTGCATGCAAACTTTTGTTAGAACCTGCAATGCAACAAGTGTCATCCTGCACAACATCATCATAATACAAAAAAAACAAACGATCAACAAATTCAGCATACAATTGATAATCATTTTTCTTTGTGATGATGCATCTATTGTTCTTAAAGGAAACGTCAATCTTCTTCTCAATCAGCTGTCCAACGCTGAGCAGATTATGTTTCGCATCCGGCACATAAAGCACATCCTGTATCGATAAGTCCAAACTGTGAAGAACAACAGTTCCGTAGCCTTTACTGGGGATTGTGTGGTCATCCGCCTGGTAAATTGCACCTTCCTGCGGTGTAAAAGACACGAACAGTCGCTTATCGTTGCACATGTGATGCGTTGCAGCTGAATCAACAACGAAGAAAGATCTAGACTTCTTCTGGACCTCTGCAACCTTTGCAACCTCTGCAACCTTTGGAGCGTAGCGTGAGACCATTGCCTTGTGCTGCGTTGTCCTGGACACCGGACCTTTGCCTTTGCTCTGGCCTTTTCCACGCGATGAGCTTCCACTGCGCTGCTCTGTCTTGGCCCTGGGATATTTGCATTCCCTCTTCATATGGCCTAGACGTCCACACGAGTAGCTTTTCACTGCCTTCAAAGCTTTGGCGCCATCTGGTGGTTCCACTGCACTATGGGATGACATCTGTGAAGCCTCCCCATTTCCCATGCAGCCAGCACCCCGCCGAACCGCTTCATTCTGAATCATGGCAGTTTCACAGGCTACTGTGAGTTGAGCATTTGGCTGATCAGTGGTATCAAATTCCCCACTTGCTTCATCCAGCCTTCTGCAGCTAGCCATCACTGCTGCTTTAAATCAAGCTGCTGTATACATGCTGCTTCTGTGTACAGCTGCTTCAATCCAAAGGCAAAATCAAAACAGCCTCTGCATGTGAGCCTGTGCCGCTCTTCTATTTATTTGCTTTGCTTATCTGCAGCTGCTTCAAACTGCATTCCAAAAGCAAATTTGTAAAAGTTACTTTCGATTTCCCCCAGCATAGGAAATCTTGCCCTTTTAGCCTTTTGCCTGTGCCACGGCAAAAACCGGCTATTAAAAGTTCAAAGTCCAGCCATAAAGCCATTAATTAGAAGCTGGCAGGCTGCCCGGAGCAGTAGCACATACCTTCATCAATCATCTTGACGCGCAGAGCAGATACCGTGCGTTCCGTCTCTCAGCTGCTTTTCCGATACTTTGCCGGCACTTCGTTTCTTGCTCCTTTGTTCCTTTGCCAGGAGCCCGACTTCTGGAGCCCATCCTCAAAATACTGCGTTTTCTGGGCCCGGAACCAAATGTTGTTGATAAGCAGTATCCAGTGCACAGCGGAATGATGAAAAATATGAGCCAACATGCTCTATACTACTTTATTTACAGTTCAAAGCTGGTAAGTTACAGAAAAACATTTTCCCTCTGCCGGAGCAGAGAAAGCGTCATCTCTCCTCTAAAGCACGGAGAGAATCACAAACTGAAACTGCAAAGAGCAGGGAAAAAAAGGAAACCAGTGTACGTCACATCCAGTCTCCCGTTCCCGTGGGAAAACCTCCAAGAGTACAGACTCTGTGGAATGTAAACACCTGTCTCGTGACAAGCACTTCTGCTGCTCAGTGAGGGAAGCAGAAACCAACAAAACCTCTTTTACATATACAGTCAGTGTGTTGTAAGAGTGTAAGACTAGAAGTGAGGAGGCCCAGGTTCAAGTCCTGAAGCTTCCTGGGTGACATCAGGCCAGTCACTCTGTTGAGAAAGACCATAGCTAAGTGACCAAGCATCTGCCTGCATTCTGAGAGGTCCTGGGTTCAGTCCCCAAATATCTTCAGGTAGGACTTCGAAAACACTCCTGCCCCAAACCCCAAAGTACCACTACTACCACTCAGTGGGCAAATGGCTTGGTGTCACATTCCAGGAGATGGCCTCAGGGGCTAGCATCTCAATTCAAAGAGAGCCTGTCACCGGAATACTCATCAACATAGGTAGAGAGAGTGAGGTTAACTGCGTGAAGACTTTGGGCCAGGAATAGACACCTTGAGCGGTATGATGGGCCTCCCCTCCCACCCCTGGAACTTGGGAGTACTTCAGAGCAGCATTCTTGAAGACCCCTGCTGGATCAGACCAAAGACCCTGGGCACCACAGTTCAAGAAGGACACTGGCAAACTGGAACGTGTCCAGAGGAGGGCAACCAAAATGGTCAAAGGCCTGGAAACGATGCCTTATGAGGAACGGCTAAGGGAGCTGGGCATGTTTAGCCTGGAGAAGAGGAGGCTAAGGGGTGATATGATAGCCATGTTCAAATATATAAAAGGATGTCACATAGAGGAGGGAGAAAGGTTGTTTTCTGCTGCTCCAGAGAAGTGGACACGGAGCAATGGATCCAAACTACAAGAAAGAAGATTCCACCTAAACATTAGGAAGAACTTCCTGACAGTAAGAGCTGTTCGACAGTGGAATTTGCTGCCAAGGAGTGTGGTGGAGTCTCCTTCTTTGGAAGTCTTTAAGCAGAGGCTTGACAACCATATGTCAGGAGTGCTCTGATGGTGTTTCCTGCTTGGCAGGGGGTTGGACTCGATGGCCCTTGTGGTCTCTTCCAACTCTATGATTCTATGACCCACATAGTCCAACATCCTGTTGTCACAGTTGCCAACCAGATACCTGTGGGAAGCCCACAAGAGGGGCATGAACACGACAGCACACTTGCGATTCCAAGTAGCTGTCATTCAGAAGCATGCTGCCCCCCACCATGGAGGTATTACATGGCTAGTAGCTACTGATAGCCTTATCCTTCGTGAATGGAGGAGTCATGGCACCCTGCACCCCTTTGTTTTCTGTTCAACTTTGAACAGATGGTGCATCGCAATGATATGGTAGGACGAATTAATTTTGCACTGAATTAGAAAAGGCATGTTAATTGATATCTTCCAAACATATTGAGGAAGGGAAATGCATGCATAAATCCTATTTACCCAGCTGCTTTACAGTCACAGCTCCTTCTTGTATCCATTTGGAAAATGGTGTCTTACGCAGTCTGTGTATATGTGCATGGTGGAGAAAGCAAACTAAATAAAGCAGACTGCAAAGTTTATTCTATTGGTGATTCCTCTTAATTCCAGACATTCCATTTATATTATACTAGCTTAGTATAAAGTCCCCATCCCTCCAATCTCACATCAGTGTCCAATAGAATAAGGATAAATGCAACTTTCTTATCCCCTAATGTGGAATTTAAGTGTTGCTTCCAACATTTCCATTGTTGCTGTTACAGTTTCCTGAAAAGACTGAAGGTTTCAGCTGAGTGAGGTTCAAATGCTGTCTTTATTATTGCAAACTCTTTGCTTCTGACCATGTCCTTTCCACGGCCATAATTGCCAAGTACTAACAAATTGCAAATGTAAATGAGGTTACATTTACACCCAGTCTTTTGTTCCTTATGTGTATATTATAAAAAACAGTTTGTCGTGGCCTTTGGCTAGAACAATTAACCTACAAACTGAAACTGGACTAAAAACCAACTATATAATCATCTTAAAGGGCAAAGGTTTATGTAGTTATTGCAGTCTCTGCTTCCCTCCATTTCATTATCATGCATTCTTTAATTGTTACATTTATATTCCATAAATATTTCACGTATATTCCTCCAAGAAGATCAATGAGGCGTTCATAGGGATTAGAACCTACACAGGTAGTTGGGCAAGATGAAGCCTGGAATCCCTTCCAGTTTTACAATTCTATGAACCCTGGTCTTCTCTCTCACTTCTGCACAATGCCTACTGTGCATTCAGGTTGCTGACAGTAGTTCATGACTCTCTGTGTGTGTCAGGGACTGGCAGGGCTCTGTGGAGTCGGTAGAAGAGGCAGCAGGACCAGAGGGAGCGGGGAGCGATTAAAGGGCTTTTGTCTCCTGTGAGGCAAGAGACAGGCTGGAGGATGGGGAGGTGTCCGAGTAGTTGGACATGCAGCTGTAGTTGGGTTCAGAACCTTCTTCTGGGCTTTCCCATGGGCATCTGGCTGGACATTGTGAGAACAGACAGGGCTTTGCCCTGATCCAGTAGCGCTCTCCTCATGGTCTTGTGTTGGGGGGTGGGTGGGTTGGCCTTGCTGCTGACTGCTGATGACCACTTGTTCCCTCTGGTCTGGCTGCTGCTTCTCTTCAGTAAAGCTGTTTGCTTACCTGCCCAACAGGCAAACAGGGGCAAGAACCAGCTGCTTGGTTGCGCCTCCCCCCCTTGCCATCTCCCCTCCAGGAAGTTATGTGGAATGCCAAGGGCGAAAAAAGAAGAAAAGCGTGACAGTGGTAAGGAGGGAGACCCACTTAGGACATCTTGCCCGATGCCTCCCCTCAAACATGGAGCCAGAACTTCTCTGCATTAATGGTGCACCCACAAAGTAACCATTGTTCAATAACGCAATTTTACATTGAAGATCAGTTTAACTTTCTTATCACCCATACGAAGATAGTGCTTGTAACAGTACGTGGTTACTATAAAATGGTTTAGAAGTGCTTTCCCTTGAGATAATGCTGTCAGGGTTAATTGGCGTTCAGGGTTCTCAATATCCTAACGCAGGCACCCCTAGTCTTGGCCCTCCTCCAGATGTTTTGGGAATACAACTCCCATCATCCCTGGCTAACAGGACCAGTGGTCAGGGATGATGGGAACTGTAGTCCCAGGGCCGAGTTTGGGGGTGCCTGTCCTAACGTGTCCTTCGGCTGGGCTCCCTAGCTTGACTCTACAATTGTCATTAAGCCTTCCAGTGTTAAAAGTTTCAGTACTGACTATTGTTGTTCATCAGCTGAAATCACGTGGTCCGGTTGGGAATCTTCGCTTTTAAAAAGCCAGCAGCTAGCTTTTACAACCGCAGTGACAAGCTCAAGGACGAGATCCAAGTGTCTTAAGAGCTAGCACTTTCCTTAATTTTGTAAAAGATGCAGATGCTGATGGTGTGTGTGTGCGTGTTGCGGGGGGGGGGGAGGAACGGAGGGAGAATTGGGAAAACTGGCTAGAGTTTTGCATATTGGGGCCCACCAGGGAAATATGAATAAGCAATATGAGGTTACGAAACACACACACACACGCACACTGCCGTTCTGGATTGCATTAAGGGAAGCATTGTTTTTTTAAAAAAACAATAGATAATATGACATTGCTCAATTTGGCACGGCTTAGGGATAAAGAAGGAATTTTCCACTTTAGGCTGCCATATCAGGAATATAAACAGGCTGGGAGCAATATGGGGGAGATGGGGCTGAAAGGAGGGGATGGGTTGTGGAGGCTGGAGGGGGAGGGCTGCAGCTTGATGCTGGTTTGGTTATTCCTAACAGCAGGGAAGTGAACTTTATGACCTTTGATTTGCTCCTATGGAAGGCTTATTGGGCACAGTAGGAGGGTGGGGAGGTGTTACAACAACATTATAACTGCTGAAATATACTTGGAGTCGAGAGTGGATTTAATGCTCTTTATTCAGCTCATAGTGGTGAGGAGGAAAGGAAGTTCCCCCAGAATGTCTGCTTTATATGCATTATTTACACAATGGGCCCCACGTGATTGGCTAATTCACCTGTAGGCCAATCAGGTTGTGGATTCACTTCCACCTGGAGCTGGATTGGGTGGCTCCTGTGGACCAATCAGACTGCTGCATTCTGAATACTATTGTTCTAGGACCAATCAGACCGCTGCCTTTTGGATCCTATTCAACTCAGTACATAACAACTGCTTTGTAGCAACAGCCAAAAGGAATGTCTACTTCAGCCCTCTTTGTCTCCACCAACAGGAAGGTGAAGGTCCCACCAGGACAAACACAGGGCATGATGGAGACAACAATAATCCCCTACTGTTGTTTATTATAGAGGTCTACTGGGTCAGAAAACAAAGGCTGAAGTTTTAGCTGCCGTAGCTCAAGTCGCCTGTCCTTCACACATTCATCTACACCAGCCTTCAGAAACAGATGCCCTCCAGATGTTTGGACTACAATAGCCACAAGCCATCCCAGGCTGGAGAAGACTGGTCTATGCCTTTCAATAGGCATCCTAGCCTGGTGGCCATTGTCATGTGTTGCAGCCGTGAAGGCCATAGCCAGATGCGGGGAACCTCCAGATGCTGCTGAACTACAGATCCCATCAGCCTTCACACACATAGCCAAGGATGATGAGTGTTGTAGTCCAGAACATCTGGAGGGCCAAAAGTTCCTCGCACCTGCCGTACAGTAATAATGCATTTTTTAAAAAAGAGAGAAAGAGATTTTCTTTTAATTCTTGCTGAATCTGCTGTAAAATGATTTGCTTGAACATCCTCTGGTCAGATGCTGGTGTTCCAGCTGGAAGGGCACACCAAAGTGTCAGCTGTAAGCCTGCTGAGAAGCTTAATTCATGGGACTTCAGTCGCTAGCAGTCTGAATCCTGAAATCACCTCCCCATCTTCTGACTCTTTACAACTATTACACTCTCACTGTCAGCTGGAATTGTGGAGAAAGAGGTCAATGTGTGTACATTAATTGTCCCCATATGGCTCTATGAACATGATGTATCCTTCTGCAGGAAAAGCTCCCCTCTCGTTCAGCTCCACCCAGGTCTCCAGTGGAGCGTCAGTCTCAACTGGAGGGCTGGGGAAGGAGTTGCTGTAGTCCATAAATGTTCCACCATGCTCATCAAATAACCCCTCTCTATCAGCCCTGCAAAGGGACGCGGGTGGCGCTGTGGGTAAAAGCCTCAGCGCCTAGGGCTTGCTGATCGAAAGGTCGGCGGTTCAAATCCCCGCGGCGGGGTGCGCTCCCGTCTTTCGGTCCCAGCGCCTGCCAACCTAGCAGTTCGAAAGCACCCCCGGGTGCAAGTAAATAAATAGGGACCGCTTACTAGCGGGAAGGTAAACGGCGTTTCCGTGTGCAGCTCTGGCTCGCCAGAGCAGCGATGTCACGCTGGCCATGTGACCCGGAAGTGTCTCCGGACAGCGCTGGCCCCTGGCCTCTTAAGTGAGATGGGCGCACAACCCCAGAGTCTGTCAAGACTGGCCCGTACGGGCAGGGGTACCTTTACCTTTACCTTTATCAGCCCTGCAAGGTAGATCAGCTTGAGGGTCTATGGCTGGCCACAGGTCACCCAGTGAGCTTCTTACCTGAATGGAGACTTGAACCCAAGCCTCCCAGCTCCTACTCCCAACACTCTAACCATTGCACCATGATGGCTCCCATATCTGAGATTATAAATCTCTTACACACTTGTGTCCAAAAGTGTAGCTGTTCTGCTTTGCTCAGGTGTGCCTCTTTAAGCAGCGTGGAGTACCACACAGAGAGAAAAGCAGCCAGGTAATATTATATGCATGCACAGGCTTTACCCAGATGTTCACTCCTTTCTTAAAAGCCCACTTTGAATATGTGCGGTCTCTTTTGCCCTCTAGTGGCTATTTTTCAGAAAACATGATTTTTTTTCCCTTTTCCCATGTTTTCTTTTACAGAATTCAGAACTGAGCAATACCTTTATATGAGAAGACCATCCAAAATTTCCAACAAAATCAGGCTGGATATTGTACTCATGAGGAAGCAGCTCCAAGATGGAGATTGCAGGCTGAGTATGTCCCTCCCAGTTGCACCTGGTATCAGGTTTCACACCTAGGATTTTATGGACAAAGAAGCAAAGTCTGCTCCACATTTCTGAGTCTGGCTTTTAACTCAGACCTGTCCCAAACTTTAAGTGAAACACACAGGTTCCTCCAGAGAGCGAAAGTGCTGGAAAATATTGCAGTTCCAGCACCTCTCAGGTGGGCGCCATTGCGATTCTGTGATAATGAGGGAGATGTTCTTAGTGAGTTCCAGCACCTATTTTTCTTTTTTTAACAAAGCACTGATCATGACATGTCTGATAAAAAAGAATTTCCACTCAATTCAGTGCGTCTTACTCCCAAATAAGTGAGTAGAGGATTGCAGCCTAAGAAAACTGAAGTTCTTTGAGTACATACAATAGGACTTCAAAACAAACAAGCAAGTAAACAAGCAAAACAGGGATGATTACATATCCTGCAAGATATGTTAGAGAAATTAGCTTGTTAGACAAATTGTGCTATACAGTGGCACCTCTGGTTACGTACTTAATTCGTTCTGGAGGTCCTTCTTAACCTGAAACTGGGGGCCTCCCGTTGCTGCCATGCTGCCGCCACACGATTTCTGTTCTCATCCTGAAGCAAAGTTCTTAACCCGAGGTACTATTTCTGGGTTAGCAGAGTCTGTAACCTGAAAAGTCTGTAACCTGAGGTACCACTGTATTTTGTATAGTACTTATCCTCTAGTGATAAGACTTTGACATTTTGCCAGTATAAGCAGAAGCCAAATAATAAGTGTGTTGAGAAGAGTGTAAACACAAAATCTAATGTTCCTTTCATGAAACGATTTTGTTCTAATGTATCTTAAAGATCCAAAACATTAAAACAAACAAAAGAAACTTTGCAGTGAACTATTGACGCTGCTTCAGACCTGTGATTACGTGCCTTTCTCTTGGCCCAGTGCGCCCCACTCTTCCAGCAAATGCATAGGCTGCCATGCCCAATTCCGTTAGCATGTTCAAAGGTCAAGGAGGGCTGCTTTCCAACAGCATGTTATCATATACCGTGCTTGAAAATGGGACTGTTGCACAGGCAGAAATGGTGGGCTTGGGTGTGGTTAAGTGCTCTTCACTTGGCAAAGTTCATAAGTCGCTTTTTGATTCTTGGCAGTTTTTCTTCACGCAGCGTTGACTTTAACCTGAGCTTGGCCTTGGAACAGGGGGACTATGTGATATGCATCAGGTTGATAGGCGCATGCCAACAAGATAAGTCCTGTCCTATATACATGGCTGGTTGACTTTCGTCTCTGGAAGAACACTCTCCTCAGCATTGTTTGCAAAGGGCTGTGTGGTACACACAGCTTTGATCTCCAACAGAGGGGTCATGGAGGAAGCTCAGAAAGAAGGACAGGGGGGCCACAACTGCTGCCCTTCAGAACCTGCCACTTGAGATTATTGCCTCCCTCTGCCTAATGGTAGAACCAGCCCGGGGAACTGGCAATTATTTCGCTTTTCTGCGCACACTGAAAATGCTCTAGTACAGCATTTTAAATAGCTGAAAGACCTTTTTCTTCTGTTTTTTCTTTATCTGTGTGTGTTGCAATTCCAAGAACTTATTATAAAAGTACTGTATATCCCTTTGAAATGAGAGGCACTCGCTGTTCCATACAGATATTTAGGATGGAGCTATAAGCAAAGACAAGAGGTTGCAAAATATCTGGCAGTACCTTCATTGCATTTGGTCCAAATGTACATGTAGTTTCTGGGGTTGAGCTCAAGGGAGTGGGGGGGATTGGAAATTGGCTCTGCAAGTTTGAAGCAGAATCTGGCTCTGTCCGGTACTGGTTGGCTGGCCTCTGTGAAACCTCCCCAGGATCCCTGAAACACTTTTGCTTAGTAAAGAATAGAGCTTCTGGTGTTTTTAACAAAAATACAAATTAATGTATAAATGCATGAACTTTATGCTTTGGTATGTTTTTCTCTCTAAAGAAACAAATACCATGTCTGGGGTGGTGGTAGGGAGACTGGTGGCTCAATGCCTATGATTTCAGTTGCAAAATAAGCTCTCTATGGTACTGTGACTCTGTCTTCACTGTTGCACTGTTGTGCCCATGTCATGATTGTGATCTTCCCATAGGCATCTGGTTGGTGAGTGCGAGAACAGGATGCTGGACTGAAAGGGCTTTTGTTGTGCTCCAGCAGGGTTCTCTTTAGGTTAACCCTAAGAAGACCAGTCAATTATGGTGCAATCCAGAGGTTTTCAACCTTTTTGAGTCCACAGCTCCCTTGACCAACTACATTCTTTCTGTGACACCCCTGTGGGGCTCAGGAGCCCAGTTATGTCACACCTTTCCTGCAGAGCTGGCAGCCCCTCACCCTTTTTCAAACACCCTCACACTGCCCAACAGGACCCTGGACACCATTCATCTGAGGAGCTTGTAGCCAGGGCAGTGGCGTAGCGTGGGGGGGGTGCAGATGGGGCCCGGCCGCACCGGGTGCAACATCTGAGGGTTAGGGGGCGCAAATCCATGGGTTAGGGGGTGCAAATTACTTGCCTTGCCCCGGGTGCTCACAACCCACGCTACGCCACTGAGCCAGGGCTGCTGTAACAGCCACACAAACCTTTGGAAGGCAGAGACATGAGAGGGCATCAGTGGAGGGAAAGAGGGCCAGAGGCCAGTGTTGCATGTGGTACCCCTGACCATCATTCAAGGCACTCCAGGTGTCACAGCACACTGGTTGAAAACCATTGGTGCAATCATATCCCTGTAAGAAGTCAGTCCCATTGAGTCCAATAGATATAGGATTGCACTGCTAGTTACATCACAAAGAGGTACTGTCAGTTACAGGAAGGTCTTTGTATATATTTAGCTGCTACAGTGCTGTTATTATAATTGGTTCAGTGGAGTTTTTAGCGTATGAATGAGACAGCGTATAAGGGTTGAGTTTTTTCTTTCGATTACTCTGTGAGCTGCACTTTACACAAAGGCAATTGTATAACCTCACCTTGAACAAGAAAAGCCCTGCATACGGTAGAAAAGCAAAGACATAAAAATGGGAACCTGAGATGTTTCATCCAGAGATAGACATTACTTCTGTTTTGTGTGTGTTTTTGGACGATATACACACTTGGTGCTGCAAATGTTCCACCTGGCATCTGTCTGTTTATATTTTATGAAGTCTGAAGATAACCAGAGATCTTCCACCTTGCTGATGTGAAAAGGGATGAGTACGGATTTGAGCAGGATTTATGGATCACTAGGCAAGTCCAAGTTCTTTGCAAATAAAAGCTAGCAGGCTGGCCCAGGAACAAAGAAGAAGTGATGTTCTGACCAAATGCAGGAAACAAGATCCAGGCTGACCTTAGATTCAGATAGGGAGCCAGAGATCTCCCTGGGCAGCACGGTTATATATAAAAGGAATGCCAGTTGTCAACTCAGTCATTGTTACTATTCAGCTGTTACGAGGGTTGGTTGTCCACACACCCAGGTGTATCCAACACACAAGCGGGTTGAAACCTTTTGCTGGAATCAATATGTGTGTCTGTTATGAATAAGTGTCTTAAACTATGTCCAATAAAGAAGCTGACACACTAGAGGAATAAAGAAAGTGTTAGGTTGTGGGTGAACATATCAGACAACACAGCGATTCTTCAGACAGCTCGTTTATTCACAGGCCAGAACAGAACTGAACTGAAGGGTTCAGCCAACCTGCTTATATAGAGCTCAACTACAAAGCAACAGTAACAACTTTCTGTAACTATCCAATCACTGAATGTCACTTTCAATTCCTTATTTGCATATGCGGACCTGAGTGAAAACTATCTACAGTATCCCCCTGCTGGCCCAGGGTGAGAACTTCAGTGCATAACAGAAAGGTTGGCTTATCACATGAAATAAAAAGAGGCAGAGTATGTAGATGCTGCTTCAGACAAAGTTACAAATATGCAATAAATTATGCAGTAATAATACACACCTTAATTTTGGGAGAGAAAGAGAATTCCTAATTATCCAAGCCTGAAGAACGTATGTGGAAGGCTATAGTCTTCCTCACCTGTTCCCTGGTCTGCCATCCAGGAAGCATGAAAATTGACCATTGAGATCACAGAGCAAAAAGGGGGTCCCATTAGAGCTGTGAGCTAACCAGTGGTTGAACATCTGGGGTTTAAATACAGTTTTAGGTTGATGTACTTCTATGCACTAAGGAGGTTGCTTACTGAGTGAGGGGGTGATGGTGATGATTAATACCCCACCCATCTGATTGGTTATACTGTAACATCTTTATTCCTTTGAACCATTGTTTTGTTTCCTGCAATTTCCTGTCCATTTACAATTTTGTTTACTGAAATAACTTTGAAGTTGAAGGGCCTTGACTGTACTGAGAAATGTCTATATATTTCCTGCATCATTTCTTCACTCTTGGAAGAAGATTTCATTGTCTGTGCACAATGTAGTTCTTTCTTATAGGAGGTGCTGATTAAACTTTGCTGGTAGCCCAGGATTAGTCTGCTAATCATCACATTAAATATTAGGAAGTCAGAATATTTACTTGTACATTCCAGGTCACGTTTGACCGACAAACTGGTAACAGCACCGGGGTTAGTTCATTGAGGGGTATATTTTATATTAAAGCAATGCCCACTATACTGACAACATGACTGACAAAAATGAACCACAGAAAAAGTTCAGCTTGGCACCTATCGTTACACAACTGCCAGCAGTAAAAATAGGTGCAATCCATTGAGTGTTGCACAATTACACCCTCCCTTTGTTTCAGTTGGAGAATTAAGGATTTGCCGAACTCTTCCTTAGTGAAAATAAAAAAAGTAAAATTGCTACAACACTTGGTTAAATATGCTCCCACCTTAGACAATATGCTCCTTAACATGATTTACTCATATTTTATAATAATTTAACTAGAATAGTGTTACGCTTGTTTAAAAATAACAGCACACACTTCGTGATTTAACAGCACAATATTTATATGCATGGGAAAACAATCTCATGCCACGAAGCAGATGTTACAGAAAGTCTCTTGCTGAGAAGAAGCAATCTTGTGGAGCTGGATTTTTTAAATAGAAATCCCCCACACTGAGAAGAATTTACAGCCTTATTTATAGTTAAGTATTATTAGCTCGAAAACTTCCATTAACGAGTCTAGCAAGAATTCTACAGTCTCACTGAGAAAAAGAAGCCTTCTGTTTAGTGGTTTAGAAAAGACAGAAATATTTGGCGACCTTTCTGCTCCCAAAAGCTTGCTTTTTGGCAAACACGGCAACAGATATTGGAGTAGAGGAGGGGTTGCGACCACTAGCCACTTCTGACCAATAACCTAGCAGTCTCAAATTGCAGTGGCAACCTGTGCAACGTCAAAATTTAGTGCCTCTCACCTTCCATTCTACATCATAGTTGTGGCATCCCCAAACCAGTCGTGCTCCCCTAAATCCACCTCCAGCCTAGCACAGACCCAGATTTTCTAGTTTTGCTACCCTTGGACTGGAGTCAAAGACTAACATGCAGAGAGTGCAGGCAGGCATCTTGGTCAACTGTATGAAAAGCTGCTCCCTGGCAAATTTTGCTAAAAAGTGAAGGAGCAGCGGTGCCCTTTTCAATGAGGCCCATTTTGGGGAGAGAGGTGTATGCTTACTCAGAAGTAAGTCCCACTGTGTTCAATGGAGCTTACTCCTAGACATCCTTGTGTACAGGAATGTAGCCTAAATTGTAAACAAGTGAACTAAAACTGTGGCTAGCGTAGGCACAACTGTGGACTCAGATATACAGCTGCAAATAAAATGTGTTAAACATGCAATATACAAATGTGACACTAGATGGCGAAATTGAGCTATGCCAAATTCAATGTATTTTCCAAAACGTTTTCACTTTCACAGTGTTTTTTATATGTGTGTAGATTCCACCTATAGCAATGGCATTCACTGTCAGGAGCTGCTGACTACAGCCTCACATGTTGAGCCATGTTACTGCAGTTTTTCACTTAGGTGCCAAGAACTGACTGCTGGCTCTTCCTGGACAGCCAGGAGTATAATAGGGTCTTGGGTTACAGCAACAAGGGTTTGCTTAAGCAACAAGGTCTCTCTGTGCTTTAGTCTTGCGCTTTGGTCCTGACTCCTGGGTTGTTCCCCAATCCTGTCTTCTAGTTCGCCCTGAATGCTTTCTGCTCTTGAGTCCTAACTAGTTCTCAGACCCTGCCTTCTGGCTGCCAGATCCTGACTGCCTTTTGATTCCTGGATCTGGGTTCCTGAGAAGATGGAGGAGTTCGTTTTCTTGATTATGACTGAGTAATAGTAGCAGAAACTAATGCAAAAGTACCAGATGGTAGTGGGCGCAGGATTTGGGGCATAACATTATGTTTGAAGACTGGGAAAGGTTATGGAACACCGGGATGAAATTTACGGCATGTAGTGCCCTGAAGGAAAATATTATGAAAATGGTATACCGGTGGTACATGACCCCAGTCAAGCTTGCAAAGATATACCACCTGTCGGATAATAAATGTTGGAAGTGTAAGGAGGAGGAAGGGACATTCTTACACCTCTGGTGGACCTGCCCGAAAGTGAAGGCCTTCTGGGAGATGATACATAATGAATTAAAAAAGGTACTTAGATTTACCGTACCCAAGAAACCGGAGGCCTTCCTCCTGGGCATGGTAGACCAGAGAGTGGCCAAGAAAGATAGAACTTTCTTTATGTACGCCACCACAGCAGCAAGGATCCTGATGGCAAAGCACTGGAAGACACAAAATTTACCCACGCTGGAAGAATGGCAGACGCAGTTGATGGACTATATGGAACTGGCCGAGATGACTGGCAGAATCCGAGACTTGGGAGAAGAAGCAACGGAGGAAGTCTGGGAAAAATTTAAGGACTATTTGAAAAAGCATTATAAGTTGTACGAATGTTAAAAAAATGCTTCTTTTTAGGAAACTATAGCTTCAGCATTTGTAATCTTTTGAAATGGAAAATAAGGTACAAGAAGCCAGAGGTGGTGTAATGAAATAACTTTATTGTGTTGAAATTAAAAGTTTAAGGATTTGGACTACAATGTCCTAGAGACCAGATATCACGATAAAATGAAAGATACATTATTGTGTTTGAAATAAGTTAACAAATTGCTGATGTTTTGAATGTACAGAGAATGCAGGGTTCGGAAGATGGGGGAAGTCCACTAGATCTATGGAAATTTGTAATTGGAAGTTGGATTTTGTATTTCATAAACTCAATAAAAAATTATATTAAAAAAAAAACAAAAGTACCAGATGGTGAGGCAAAGAACTTCACTGGAAGAGTGACATTATCCCGAGAACTTCCCCAGAATAGTTATGAGGAAATAGGCATAATACAGATTGCAAATCTGTTTGCAAACTGAAAGGGCTAAACAGCAAAGTAATCCAACTCAAACACCTCTAGCCATTAAGATTTATTCATCAAGACTCCCCCAACCTTGAACCAGGAGTTGTTATTTTCCAACAGATGCAGTGAGAACCAGGAACATTTGGGTTTAGCTCAGAATCCATAGCGGGAAGCAGGACTAGATAACTCATAGATCCTTCCCCAGTCTACAGTTGTAAACATGCCTTATTCACTCATATTATTCTTTTCCAAGTGACTAAGCACAGTAGCAGAAGCAACAACATTTTCTTAGGCCAAAGGCACAGTAGTTCCAATTATCTAGAAGGCACCATGTTGGCTACCCCTGCCTTAGATTGTCTTCTAGGATCTGAGATTGGCGTGTCCCTCTCGATAAATAACTTTGTCTTGCCCTGTAGTTAGACTCTCCTACACCAGACAGAATTCCTCCAGTTAGGACAGAATATCTGGATGGACTTGTAAAGAGGTAAAGGCTTTCTGGGAAATGATATACAGTGGTACCTCTGGATGCGAACAGGATCCGTTCCGGAGCCCTGTTAGCATCCTGAAGCGAACACAACACGCGTCTGCGCGTGCACGGGTCGCGATTCACGGGTCATTTTGAGTGTCTGCGCATGCACGAGCGGCGAAACCCGGAAGTAACACGTTCCGTTACTTCTGGGTCGTTGCGGAGCGCAACCTGAAAATGCTTAACCCGAAGCTACTTCAACCCGAGGTAAGACTGTATAATGAGTTAAAGAAAATGTTTAAAAACACTTTTGTTAAAAAAACCAGAAGCCTTTTTACTGGGTACAGTAGGCGAAGAGATACCAAAAGAAGATAAAAGACTGTTCATGTATGCAACAACAGCGGCAAGAATCCTTTTAGCCCCAAAATGGAAACAACAAGAAGTACCAATGAAAGAAGAGTGGCAGATGAAGATGATGGACTTTGCAGAACTGGTGAAGCTGACAGGAAAAATCCGAAACCATCACAGTCAAGTATTCCAAAAAGACTGGAGTAATTTATACAATATTTGAAAGATCATTGTAAGCAATTAACAACACTAGTAGGGTTATCTGAATACTTGTAATGAGATTTTTTTTACCTTTCTACGTTTATTTAAACTTTGAGATATTTTGTAATGAGTAAAATTAGAATTGGAAAATATATAAAATGCTGTGATATAAAAGTTACTTCTGAAAGCCCAGAGGTGAGAGGGAAGGAAGTTCACAGCTCTAAAGAGCCAAAGAAGTGAAGTGGATAATAATGATGTGATTATATATGCTTAAATGGAAAATAAATAAAAAATATTTATTTATTTTTTAAAAAGAACATAGTATCTGGAAGGGAGTGGACACATATAAATACACAAGAAGGTAATTTTAATTTATTAGTTTCCCCATTTTCAATCTTAAATTCAGTTCTGCACATTTCCACATCTGTTGACAATTTTTTAAACAGAAATGTCCTCATGAAAATCCATCAACATCTTAACGCACATTTCTCCTAATATTTGTATGCACTTTTGCCTAATATACATTTTTTTTTGTAAAGCAATTTTCCATAAGCCAGTGCATTTTTGTAGACACTTTGGTTCAATAGATGTGTGTGTGTGTGTGTGTGTGTGTATTACTTGTCCGGAGAATGACATTGCAATATTCGGAGAGCTATGAAATGTGAAAGATAGCTGTCTCATTTCCCGTACTGTTTTGAGAAATGCGAATGAGAGATGTTTGCCTTTAAATACGAAGTGAATTGAATTCTTTCCCCCATTGTTGGTCCTGACATGCATTCGCCTTTTGAAGAGTCACAACATTCCTCACTGCTGGGCTATAATAACTCTTAAGTAACCCATTGTCAGGGAACTGACATCTAAAGCGCCGCAGGTGCAAAGGCTCCCTGAGGTTGAGAGAGCAGTAGCAGCGGAAGAGGGAACCAGTAGAGGGCGAGCAAGAACTCCAAGGGAAAGTGAGTCGGAGGGATGGCTCAGAGACGCTTCAAGCGAAACCAGTGGGGAGGTCTCAGGACCTCCTATAGGGACACCCACACCTCGACGGAAACTGTCACGCCGAGAGGCCAGACGACGTGTTTCCGTTAAGGAGCTTTTATGTTGGAAACGTTTCCGAAAGCAGCCACTTTCGGATTCTACTAGTGATTGACGCAGCCATGCTGGAGGGGCTCCGTCACAGGCAGAGGTTTGAAAACCTGATCAAACTCTGAGGGACTTGCATTTTACGCACAAGCAGCTCATCGTCCCATCACAGCAATCCGAAAGTCACCGAAAGCCAGCTTGTGCAGAGAGAAGCATCATGAGCAACCCAGCCGGAACCGGGGGTGCAGGAGCAGCTGGAGGGGGTCCAAGCCTGGAAGAAAGGTACAGAGCGTTGGAGATCCAGTTGGCGCTGCAAACGGCGAGGCTTGAGGAGAGGAGGGCTCAGGATGCAGAAAAGGGAAAGGAGAAAACCACCCCGCTCGCCAGAAAGGTACCAGGATTGGTGCAGAAATTCGGGGGGGATCCCAGGAACTATCATGCCTTTAGAACAGAGATGCAATACGCTCTAAACTTGCAGTTTGATGACTTCCCCGACGAGGAATCGCGAGTGGCGTATGTGATTGGCCATCTCGAATCCGGGGCGAAAGATTGGGTTAGACCCCTGATGGCAGCGAATAATGAGATCTTAAAGGACACGAGGAAGTTTTTTCGTGCCATGGACCTGATGTTTTCCAGCGATATTGAGCAGGGGGTGGTGCGAAGGCAGTTAATGGCTTGCCAGCAAGGAAGCAGATCTGTCCGTGAGTACTGGACTGAATTTACTATGCTGATTCATAAATTGGGGTGGGACCTATCGGCGGAGCCCATCCAAATGCTTTTCGAAGAGGGGCTTTCTTCAACCGTCAAAGATGAGCTTTCCCGGGGGCCCAGGGCGGAGTCTATGGACCAATTAACCAAATCTGCGCTGGCCATAGGAGCGCGCCAGGAGGCGAGGGCTTTGGAAAGGCGGGAAGGGAAAGGAGACCGTTGGAGGGAGTTCCGCATTCCAGACATTCCAGAGCCATCTTTCCCGCCGGCAGAGCCGATGGAAGTTGGAACAGCGCGGGCGCGCGCAGTTTCAAATCCCAGTGAAGGGCGGAAGAAGGAGGGAAAGAGCGCCAAGAGATGTTATCTCTGCCAACAGCCAGGGCACTTTGCCAGAGTCTGCCCACAAAGAAAGGAATGGCAAGGGATGGCAGGAGCTGTTGGGGGAAAGGAAGAGGAAAGCAAGGAGCAAGTAAAAGCCAACGCCTGGCTGCCACCGTCGGGGCACAGCAGCCAGGCCAAAGAGCAATGAAAGTGCCCATGCCAGAACCTCCCAGACCTGCTTTAGTGATAGAGGTGTTACTAGAACTGCCAAACGGACACCCACTAAAGGTCAAGGCGCTTTTGGATTCAGGCAGCTCCTGTAATTTCATGAGTAAGGAGTTTGCAGCTGAGCACCAGATACAGACCATCCCTTTAAGTAACCCCTTGCAGGTGACTACGATTGACGGCAGAGAGCTGTTGGGGGGAGAAGTTAGCCAACAGACTGTCCCGATGATAATGAGAGTGGCAAGGCACACCGAACAGATAGCGTTTAATGTGGCCATCCTGGGAGGAGCGCCCATCATTTTGGGGATGAGCTGGCTGGCGCTACACGATCCGCTAGTGGGCTGGCATCAGAGGGTGGTCTCCTTTGGGTCAGCGCATTGCCTAGAACACTGCAAGGAGGGGAAGGTCTCGGGAGGAGACAGAGTCACCCTAGCGGGGATGGAAGTGATGGGCAAAGGGAAGGTGCCCCCGCAATACGCAGATCTGAGCAACGTATTCAGCGAAAGGGAAGCAGACAAACTGCCACCGCATAGACCCTTTGACTGTCAAATCAACCTACTCCCAGGGGCCCAACTCCCAGTAGGCAAGCTGTACGCCATGTCAGACAGGGAGATGCAGGAGCTGAGGGAGTTCATTGACAAAAACTTGAAGCGAGGTTTCATCAGAGAGTCCCGAGCGGTGGGGGGCAGCCCAGTGTTTTTTGTGGACAAAAAGAACACAGACAAACCGAGACTGGTGTGTGACTTCAGGGCCCTCAATGCAGTGTCGGAGCCCCTGGCTTTCCCTATGCCCCGAATTGACGACATTTTGACCAGAGTAAGGAAGGGAAAGATTTTTACAAAACTGGACCTGCGGGGGGCGTACAATCTGATACGCATAAGGAAGGGAGATGAATGGAAGACCACCATGTTTACCCCTTTGGGAGCCTTTGAATACCTCGTTATGCCCTTCGGTCTACAAGGGGGCTCCGCCTGTTTTCAAGCTTTTATAAACCACGTTCTGGGACCTTTGCTCTACAAGAACTGTGTGGCCTTTTTAGACGACGTGTTGGTGTATTCGGAAGATGAGGAACAGCATGTGAGGGACGTTCGAGAAGTGTTGGGCAGGCTGCAAGCCAACCAGCTGTGGGTGAAACTGGAGAAGTGCCAGTTTCATACCAAGGAGGTGGAATTCCTGGGGTACCGCTTGTCAGACAAGGGATTGGCCATGGATCCAGGCAAGGTTCAAGCGGTACTGGAATGGAAGACACCGAAGACCAAGAAGGACGTGCAAAGATTCTTGGGGTTTGGGAACTTTTATCGGAAGTTCATCAAGAACTTTGCCCACTTGACGGCGCCCATCACCGACTGCCTCAGCAGCAAGAAGAAATTTGTTTGGACGGTGGAGGCGGATCGAGCCTTTGAAGAACTGAAAAGGGCTTTCGCCTCGGAAGAACAACTTCTGCATGTGGATTTACAAAAACCCATGAGAGTGGAAACAGATGCATCCGACCGGGCTATAGGGGCGGTCCTTCTTCAACCGGGGAGGAGTGCGTCGGAGTGGAGACCGTGTGCATTCTTCTCGCGGAAACTGAATAAGTCCGAGAGGAATTACACGGTGTATGACAGGGAACTACTTGCCATTCACGAAGCATTCCGGAGGTGGAGACATTTATTAATTGGGGCACAACACAAGGTGCAAGTGTGCACCGACCACAAAAATTTAGAGTATTGGAGAACAGCTCGAGTGCTCAACCAACGACAAGTGAGATGGGCACAGGAATTCTCCAAATTTAACTTTGAGATTTGTTATGTGCCAGGCCCAGAAAACGTCAGGGCGGATGCGCTCTCACGCAAACCAGAATATTGGGAAGGGGAGGAGGTGATCGAAGAGAGACATGTCATCCCGGAGGACCGCTGGGTGTGTGGGGCGGCGCTGGTGGGGCAACGGGAACTGGTGGAGGAAACGGAAAATGATGAATATGCCCAGGATAAGCTCAGAGGTCTCAGGGGGGAGGGCGAGAGCCCCGGAGGTTTTGAGGAAAGAAATGGGGCATTGTATTACAAAGGGGCACTGTATATACCCGAAGGTGAATTGAGGGGGAGAGTACTCAAGCAGTTGCATGATAGCCCCACGGCGGGACATTTTGGGCAACACAAAACCATGTGGTTGGTTACCAGGGAATTTTGGTGGCCTAAGGTGAGGGAAGATGTAAGGGAGTATGTAAGAGGGTGTGACCAATGTCAGCGAGCCAAAGGGGAAAGAAGGGCGCCGGCAGGGTTATTAGAACCTTTACCCACACCAGAACGGCCTTGGGAAGCGATATCAATAGATTTTATGACGGATCTGCCAAGGTCCAAGGGGAAAACAGCCATCATGGTAGTAGTAGACCTGTTAACTAAGATGTGCCATTTTGTAGCATGCTCACATGCAGTCACAGCGGAAGAAACGGCGAAGTTGTTTGTGGAACATATCTTTAGGTTGCACGGGGCTCCCTCGAGGGTGATCTCAGATCGAGGCAAACAATTTACTTCCAGGTTCTGGAGGAAGCTCATGAGCTTGCTACACGTGGAAGTTAATTTTTCAACTGCCCGGCACCCTGAAACCAACGGGCAGGCGGAAAGGGCAAATGGCATTCTTCAACAATATCTTAGGTGTTATGTCAATGACAGAGAGAATGATTGGGTCGAAAAGTTGGCGTTGGCAGAATTTGCCTACAATAATGCGGAGAATGTGTCCACAGGGATGAGTCCCTTTTTGGCTAATTACGGGTGTCACCCCAGGGCATTTCCAGGGGAAGGAGGGGAGAGATGGAGCGTTCCAGCGGCTGAACATTTTGTAGAAGAGATGGAAGCCATCCATCAGCAGCTCCAGCTCAACTTAGAAAGGGCCAAGGCACAATATAAGAAGCAGGCAGACAAGAACAGAAGGGAAGGTGAAACCATAAGGGTGGGGGATCAAGTGTGGTTGTCAACCCAAGGGTTGCCGTTCAAAGGGGGTTGTAAGAAACTGAGGCCCAGAAGATTGGGACCCTTTGAGGTCATTCAGCAGGTCAACCCGGTAGCTTTCAAACTCCGATTACCCAACCACATGAAATTGCACCCAGTGTTCCACAGGTCGTTACTGTCACCATACAGGGGGGGACGTGAAGGGGAGCACGTCAGGGGACCAGCCTTGGAAGAGAGGGAACGCCGCAACCATGTAGCGGAAATCCTCGATTCCAGGTGGAAGGGTAATCAGGTGGAGTATTTGGTGGCGTGGGAAGGGGAACCGGAGTCAGAAAACACCTGGGTAAGTGCAGAGGAAGTCAATGACGAGGTTTTAACAGAAACGTTCCACCAAAGGTTCCCGAGGAAACCTCAGCCTATAGCAAGGTTTAGGAGGGAGTATTTCGGCACCACCGATGAGGAAGAGGAAATGGAAGGGTTCGCGGAGTCGGAGTTGGAAGATGGAGTGGACTCTGATGACGAAGAGTACCTAGAGAGTAGGAACAGCAACAAGTGGAAGGAAGTGTTCGCGACGTCGGAAGATGAGGGAGGTTCTTTCAGGGGTTTTACCTCCTCACCGCCAGTAGGAGAGGAGACGGGAGGGGGTGAAGGGGGCCCTGGAGGGGAGGTGGATGTCAGGGAACTGACATCTAAAGCGCCGCAGGTGCAAAGGCTCCCTGAGGTTGAGAGAGCAGTAGCAGCGGAAGAGGGAACCAGTAGAGGGCGAGCAAGAACTCCAAGGGAAAGTGAGTCGGAGGGATGGCTCAGAGACGCTTCAAGCGAAACCAGTGGGGAGGTCTCAGGACCTCCTATAGGGACACCCACACCTCGACGGAAACTGTCACGCCGAGAGGCCAGACGACGTGTTTCCGTTAAGGAGCTTTTATGTTGGAAACGTTTCCGAAAGCAGCCACTTTCGGATTCTACTAGTGATTGACGCAGCCATGCTGGAGGGGCTCCGTCACAGGCAGAGGTTTGAAAACCTGATCAAACTCTGAGGGACTTGCATTTTACGCACAAGCAGCTCATCGTCCCATCACACCCATTAGTAAATTTACCAGTCACCTGGAGGTGGTGGTGAGGGAATGCTGTGCTGACACATTTGGAAGGTGCTATAAATAGATTGGAAACAAGGGAGGAACCTACAAAGAAAAAGGTGAATCGGCCACATCATGGTGTTCGAAAAGATGGTCATGTAATCAGAAACAGTAACATGGACAACTCACGCTCATTGCAAGGCTATAGATAAGTGAGTAAACTACTTACGAAAACAGGATTTCTGTGTTATATATTTATTACCTGTCTTTCACCCTAAGTTCCCAGGGCAGGTTGCGACATTAAAAGACAAGATTAAAAACAGTTTTAAAATGACTGACAACCATAGAAGATAACGTGGGTCCGAAAAATATACACCTCAAGTGTCAAAAGCCAGAGCAAAGAAGTGTGCCTTCAGCATTCTCCAGAAGCTGTACAATGAAGCTGCCAGACACAACTCTGTGGGGAAGGAGTTCCACAGCTTAGGGGCCACCACAGAGAATGCCCTGTCAAATGATGCGCGCGCGCGCACACACACACACACACACTGAGGGCCCCTCTGCCAATCTAAGCACTCAAGGGTCTGTAGGAAAGGAGGTAAGTCTTTCAGATATTTGTGTGAGAAAAACAGCACAAA
Source organism: Podarcis melisellensis (assembly GCF_964234715.1). NCBI lineage: Eukaryota > Metazoa > Chordata > Lepidosauria > Squamata > Lacertidae > Podarcis > Podarcis melisellensis. The sequence goes on from NC_138543.1 coordinate 48,949,428, forward strand.
TTCATCTCGTCCAATTTGTCCAATTTACATTCATTTAAAGTGTGGGGAATGATTGCATGGATTAGATATAGCAACGCTGCTACATCTTTTCTCGGAATTGTCTGCATTTAGGCACACAATTCCTTTCATGCAGTTTAGCAGGCAAAAACAAACAAACAAACAAACAAACCCAGAAAGAGAAGGAAAGAAAATGATGGGAGACAAAGCTTTGTATGTAGAGGGATGTAAAATACTGGCAGGTGGAGGCGCAGGAGGCAGTGCCACAGCAGGGGAAGTATCTCAGTAGGGATGTCTGGTGTCACAGGAGCACAACACTCCTCTGTCAGCCCGCTTAGTACTTCCCCCTGGATCTCATTTTATGGAGCCCTTCCTAATTCATGCAGGTGGCAATGATTAAAGAATGCTGTGTGTGAGGGAATTGAGAGAGTTAAAAAGAAGTGGCAGAAAGAGAGGCAGGAAAGATGGTGGCAGAAGATTACCTCCCAAAATGATTACCTCCAAGAATAGCAATCTTTTTTCATTGATAGGCACCTACCTGCACATGTGGTGGGAATGCCAAGAAGTTCAAGAATCTTGGAAGCTTTTTGCAGAAATTTCTGAAATAGTAAAACAAGAAACAAAAACTGCTCATATGCTGTACTTACTGAACTTATTTGAGGTCATTCAATTCAAAACTGTACTGATTTTAACCACTGATTTCAAAACTGCATTGATCTTTTGGTTTCTTTGAATTCCTAGCAATGTTGGGTATAAGGCTGCTAGTTATTAACAGAGCATCACCGGTGTAAAAGTACTTTATGGAACAACATAAGCTAAAATACAGGTTTATTCACCGAGAAGTTTTGCGATTTACATTTTGATAGTGGGAAAGACTATCAAAATTAGAGGGAGGAGACTGAAGCATTAAACAATGGAAGAGAATGTGCAAATGCAACTGCCTTTACAGTTTCCCTTGAAGGATGAGGCACAGTAGGTTAAGACAAAGGTTTCCTGGAAGGCATAGGTTTTGAGGAGGAATGTGAAGGAAGAAATGACATTGCATAGGTGTTCTGGGAGGGTGTTCCAAACAACCAAAGGAGCAGCAAGAGTGAGGGTAGCAGACAGTGGTCATTTGTCTATTTTATCTGAAATCATTTCTAAACCATTTAATATACTGAGATATCATAGAATCATAGAGTTGGAAGGGATCCTGAGGATCATCTAGTCCAACCCCCTGCAATGCAGAAATATGCAGCTCTCCCATACCAGAATTGAATCTGTAACCTTGGTGTTTCAGCATCACACTCTAACCAACTGAGCTATGAGGGAAGAGCTATAAGGTATGGTTACCAGACGTCCCCGTTTCCCAGGGACAGTCCCCGGAATGTCCCTGGACAAAATCTGTCCCCGGAATGTCCCCGGATTTCATTTAATGTCCCTGGATTTATATTTTAAGTGTTGTAGATTTATTACTAGGGAATGGAGGTTGTGTGATTGGTTCAACGGCACAAGACACATCATATGGCGACTTCCGGCGAGGCAAAATGGCAGGTGCCACAGCAGCGAGCAGCTCCTGAAGCCAGCCAGAGCCAACTGTGCTACCAGGCTGGCTCTGGGCTGCTGAGACTGCCGCTGCTGAGGGGGAACTGGGGCTGCCCGGCGCGTCAACTGGGGGAACCACGGACCCCCCCTCCATGACCCAAATCAAGCCAGGAGCGAGAGCGCCCGGCCACCTGGCTGACTGCCCAGCGGCACTCCAGGGCCAGTAAAAACCCTGGAACTGATACAGGGAGATTGAGGAAAGGAGAAGGAGGAGTAAGAGAGAGAAATAGGAAGGAGAAAAAAGAGGGGAGCCTCAACCTTGCCGTGCTGCTGAGAAAGAGAGGTAGGAGAGCACTGGGAGGGCAAGGACACATGGCTGAGCCCAGGCCCGACCCAAGACTACTCCACGGCAGATAGCGCTCCAAGAGAACAGGCCAGGGCCCAGAGGAAGGCCGCGTGACAGAGGAGACCCAGAAGAGAAGATATTACTTCTTTTTTTAAAAAAAATGTTTTTTAAAAATCACTTTCTTTTCTTTTCAAAAAAAGAAGTGTCCCCGGATTCTTTGAAAAAAATCTAGGAACCTTACTATAAGGGGAGCAAAGTATGGAGGGTGTTGAAGAAAGGACATTGTTGGCTTGTTAGGCTGCATGCAGAGAGAGAACCGGGGTATGGGTTTAAAGAGGGGTGCCACATGGGCTGAACTTTGAGGTAAATGATTTTGGCAGTAAGGCTCTGGATAAAGGACACAGGCTGGCAATGGAAAGCCCAATAGGACAAAGTTGCTGGAACCGATAAACGAGATCACCAGACCCAGAAGACTTCATTCTTTGATGTTTGTGCAGCTGAACAAACAAAACCCAAAGAGAAAAGCTGGGCACACCCAAGGCTTGAATGGATCCTGCTAGGAAAGTTGACTTGCTTTCGCTTCAGAAAAGACACCCAACCCATACAGTACCAGAAGCAAGCTGCATCTCAGAAACAAGACTTAGTGAATTCAGTGGGGCTTCTTCCCAGCTATGTGGTGTTAGGATTTTTATCTGAGTTTGACATAATCATAGAGTTGGAAGGGACTCCTGTCATCTAGTCCAACCTCCAATGTAAAAATCTCAATGTGCGACACCTCCCATCCAATTTGCAACCATACCAGACCCTGCTTAGCTTTGCAAATGTGCTAGCAGTTTTTTTTTAAAAAAAACAACGCCACTAGATTCAATGTAGTTTGTCATAGCTGGAGTGATGGAGTTTGAGACAAAGGCAAGTTCGAACTCCTAGTGGGCACATGGAAGGAGTCATAGAGAAATAAGTGGGTGACGCTGTGGGTTAAACCACTGAGCCTTGGGCTTGCCGAACATAAGGTTGGCGGTTCGAATCTTTGCTACGGGGTGAGCTTTTGTTGCTCAGTCCCTGCTCCTGCCAACTGAGCAGTTCAAAAGCACATCAAAGTGCAAGTAGATAAATAGGTACCACTCTGGTGGGAAGGTAAACGGTGTTTTTGTGAGCTGCTCTGGTTTCGCCCAGAAGCTGTACAGTGGTACCTCGGGTTACGTACTTAATTTGTTCCGGAGGTCCGTTCTTAACCTGAAACTGTTCTTAACCTGAAGCACCACTTTAGCTAATGAGGCTTCCTGCTGCCGCCGCGCCGCCGGAGCCGGATTTCTGTTCTTATCCTGAAGCAAAGTTCTTAACCTGAAGCACTATTTCTGGGTTAGCGGAGTGTGTAACCTGAAGCGTCTATAACCCGAGGTACCACTGTACTCCCTCGGCCAATAAAGCGAGATGAGCGCCGCAACCCCAGAGTCGTTCACGACTGGACCTAATGGTCAGGGGTCCCTTTACCTAAGCCCCACTTCACATGTTACTTTCATCTTAATGGCTAGCCCAAACCACTGCGCCGCACTGTTGCCCTCAGGTCCTGGTTACTGGCCACCCAAAAGTCCCAACGTTGGCCACTGTGAGAACAGGACACTGAACTAGACGGGCAAACTTTTCTTATGAAGACAAAATAGAGAGGGATTTCGTTTCCTTTCAGGTAATTTCCAGGCAATTATACTGATTGCATCTTACAGGTTTACAACTTCCATTTCTTTGCAAAGCACCTGCAATACCACTTTTTTTTTTTAACTCTTTGGGAACGGGCGACAGTGACGCGTGTGAGGCACCTATCTCCCACTTACATAGCCCGGGGAGTGGGGAAGGTAAATTCAGATACTGTAATCCTGAATGAACAAGACCGGAAACCGAATTGAGTTCGCCTCAGGAAGGGCGCGCGCGCGAGCTAGCGCTGCTCCAGCAAACTTCCTCGCCAGGTGCGCTGTTTCCCACCCAGCCTTCTCGCGCGCGCCTGGAAACGCAGCAGCTGGAGAAGCGTCCGCTCTCCCAAGCCGCGCCCTTTCTTAGCGGCGCTGGTAGGTAGGGGGCGGCGCCCGCCAGCCGCTCGCGCCCTTACCTGCGAGTCACGTGTTCGCCTTCCGGCAAGGGGCGGGGCTTCTTCTTGTCAGAGGTGTGTGTGTGTCTTTCTCTCTCTCCCCGCCTCCTTTTTTTAATTTGGCTTCCCTTTCTCTCAGGAGTATCCCAATTAGACTCTTCTTCCCTCAGACGTTTCACTCGACTTTTTCTCTCGCCTCCACTCCCCGCGCGGAGGAAGGACACCTGGTGCGCGCCTCGCTTTCTGTGTGTGTTTTGCGCGCTGCCGGGAGAAGGAAGCGAGGAAGAGAGAGCGAGCGAGCGAGCAAACTTGAGAAACTTGTTTGTCCACTCCTCGGGCTGACTCTCCGCGAGCGAGCTCGTTTTAAAAGGGGAACGGTGTGGGGAGGGGGAAAGGAAGGAAGGAGAGGGAGCCGCTGGCCGAGAAAAGCATGAAAGCCAGCTGAGCAAAACATCCCCCGCCTGCTTGGGATTCTGCCTGGACACGGAGAAGAGGGTAAGCGAAAGGGGTGGCTATTGTTTGGGAGCGAGAGGGATGTTGGGAGGCGGAGGGAGGGGAAGGGGCTCCAGGTGTGTTGCAGCACAAAGGTAAGGGGACAACTTGGGGCAGAGTCCTGGGCTTTGTTCTTCTCACCTGCCCGTGGCATGACAGCGCCACAACTCCCCCTTCTTCCAGTCTTTTCTATATCTCTCCAGCAAGAAGTTGTATCAGATGCTGGGCGGAGGTCGGACTGTACCTCTGACCTAAGCCTTCCACTTCATTTTCGTTTCCTCTGTTCCTTCTCCCCCAGAAAGACCGATCTTGCTTTTGAAGAGGGTCTTATTCTTGCCTTTTCACTTCCTGTTGTGTGTTTGACCCCCACCCCCGTTTTCAATCTCTGCAAGGTTGTGTATGTGGCATGTAATGTCTGGGTTGGTTTTTGATTTGCATCTCTCAGCTGTGTAATCGGGACGTGGACGGATAAATTCAGGAAAGCACACATGCTCTGGACCATATTGCAACCAACTTGCTTTCCTGCTCACAAATCTAACTGTTTCACCAATTAGATCTGGAGACATAAACAATGTCTGCAGTCCACGCCTTCGGAGATTCCTCCCTTTTCATTTCCCTTTCACAACTTCTCAAATGGATTTTCCTTAATTCAGATCCAGATGATGTTTAGGGATGGCTGGCTGCCTGTTAAATTTGTTTGGCGGATTCTTACTTAATGGTCTGAGATAAATCGGTGCTGCTGTTCACTGATGGAGGGGATTGTTGGGGAGACGGTCTTCTGATAGCTGTGAATCTCTGTTTGTGAATGAGGTACCCCTCAGAGTTAGAAGATGGTGACACGTGCAGATATCCAGTTATTGGTAGAGGCAGAGAAAGCAGGAACTCTAGCTTGAAGACACAAAGGCAGAGGGGGAGAGAGTTGTGAGTTAGTTGCAGGCGGAGGATCTGGGGCTCTGATTTTATTTTTCCTGGGAATGTGACACAGGGTGGCACTAATTTACTGCCTTCGGCCTATTTAATTAATTATTATTACAGTGGTACTTCGGGTTACAGATGCTTCAGGTTACAGATGCTTCAGGTTACAGACTCCGCTAACCCATAAATAGTACCTCGGGTTAAGAACTTTGCTTCAGGATGAGAACAGAAATCGCTCGGCGGCGGCGCAGCGGGAGGCCCCATTAGCTAAAGTGGTACCTCAGGTTAAGAACAGTTTCAGGTTAAGAACGGACCTCCAGAACGAATTAAATTCTTAACCCGAGGTACCACTGTATTAAAATACCTGTCCATATCTGTCCTGTCATTTCTTATTAAATACTGTGCTTTATTTATTTCATAAAGTTTATATACAGCTTGATTGTAAGAACCTCAAAGCTCAAAGTTTTGATGGGTTTCTCTCCACCCCCCACCCCCCCTGCTTTGATCCAAATTGAGAAGAAGAACCACCTAGCTATGTTTTAACTCGGTGAGGTATACACAGCCCCATATACACTGTTTAGTTTCTTGATTTACCTATGTATTCAGCAGGTAAATTAAGATACCAAACAGCGGGGGTTGTGTACATGTCTCTGGCTTAAAACATAGCCAGGTTGTTGTTGTTCTCAATTTGGATCAAAGCAGATTTTTTGTTTATGCCATGGACAAATGAGAAAGGACTTAATATTCAGTTTCTAATACAGTGGTACCTCGGGTTGAGTACTTAATTCGTTCCAGAGGTCCGTTCTTAACCTGAAACTGTTCTTAACCTGAAGCACAACTTTAGCTAATGGGGCCTCCTGTTGCCACTGCGCTGCCGGAGCACAATTTCTTTTCACATTCGGAAGCAAAGTTCTTAACCCGAGGTACTATTTCTGGGTTAGCGGAGTTTGTATCCTGAAGCGTATGTAACCCGAGGTACCACTGTAGCAGAACCCACCATTTTCTACCTCTATCCTTTCGGGTATACACAATACCGAAAGCAGTCGTTTTCCAGCCTGGTGTGCTCTTGATGTTTGGCACACCAGCTTTAATCAGGCCCAGCCAGCCAAGGATGGGGAACCTGTGGCCCTCCAGATGTTGATGGACTGCAGTTCCCATCATCGCCAACCATTGGCCACGCTGGCTGGGGGCTGAAGGAAGTTGGAGTCCAAGAGCTGGGCAGTCGCAGGCTATACACCTGCCTTAGACAGTCACCTGCAGCCTCACTGCCTTGAAAGATTAGTCAGGTGGCCCTGAGGAAGGAGTATTTTCTGTGGTAGGCGCTTGTCTTTGGCTATATGTGCTGGGTAAAATAAAGAGGATGGAATGGGCATGGGCATTTGGAGGGAAAAGGCTTTGGGTATCCCATCAGCCATTGAACCCAATATGTTTTGACTATACACAATTTGGACTTTATGTACAATCCCCAGAACATAACCTCCATGTAAGCCGAGAGTCGCCTGTATGGAAATCAGTTGGTTTAAGAGCTCCTATATCTGCATTCTACCCCAAAAGCAGCTTCTAATAACTAGCCAAATCTCTCTAGAGAGGGATTTCACTATTTGGAATGCTGCAACTAAAAAACAGAAAATATTGTTAGTTCAATATACGTACTACTACTGGCATGGATCTTCCTTGAATGAGATGTTGAGGTGCATGGTGCAGATAGAATCATAGAATTGTAGAGCTGGAAAGAACCCCGAGGTTCATCTAGCTCAACCCCTTGCGATGCAAGAATTGGCTAATAACTTGTTCCTTAGAATGTTCACTTGGAAATAAGTCTCCCTGTGCTTAATGGCATCTGTTTCCAAGAAAATGTGAGTAGGCTGCTTGCCTTGGGCATTAGCTATGCTTGTTATGTGCTTTAACCTTTATTCTGTGATTGAAATACGTGTTCCAGGTGTGGTAGATAAAAATGACCCCTTCCTGGTTGGATATTGCTTGGGCCAGAACAACACCGAATATCTATAAGTGATTCACTAGAGCAGGAATTCAAGCAGGTCACAACCAGACTGCAGAGTGTGGTTAGTCTGGAGATTCCACCCTTTACTCCAGAATTCAGAGCATCCTTCTTCAAATATGTGCACTGTTTGCCCAGAGCTTTAGATCTTTCCATGGTAGACATGGCATGTAAACACAAAGTACTATTCCGAAGCGAAAGTGGGTTATTTTCCATCAAACAATATCAGTGTAGTTTGAAGGGGCAGAGCAAAAATTTACCGTACTTCCTCTTGTTTATGTGGCTACAGGCTACTTGCTAGTCTCTGGGGTATTTGCTTGTGAAATGACTCCATGTGGCAACTTCTTCCAGATTCCTTTAGAATAATTTGGGCTGGCACAGTTCGTATTGCACCTGAAACAGAGAGGATAAGGAATAATAGTTTGTGGCTGTTCGGGGATTTTTTTGTTTCGTTAACTTGCTTGTTTAAACCATTTGAAACACCTCTCCATACCCAATTAATGTTCCTCTTTTTTGAGTTTGTATGCGGGGTAGGAAAATAGACCAGCTGTTAGCTCTATCATAAGCCACTTTGTCTTAGTAAGCCAAGGTATCCACGAGCGTTTTGCTTCCATTGGCGTGAGCTGTGATTAAACTAGGAAGCCTCTAATTAGCCATAGTTTCACACTCCTGTGGTAAACTATAGTCACCAGCTACAGAAGGAGCCAGGATCTTTCATCAACTTTAAACCATGGTTTAAGAGCCTGGCTTGTTTTGAAGCTGGTGACCATAGTTTCCCAGTTTGGTGCAACACTAAACTGTGGTTAATGAGACTTTCCTGTTCAGCTTCAGGCTACATGTGTGGGAAAAGACTCGTGCATATATATCTTCCCGACAACTGGATACAGAAGCTAATGGAATATGCAGAAATGATGAAACTTACTAGGGGGAGAAGAAATCAAGATAACAATCTTTTAAGAAAGGAATGGAAGTGGTTTATTGAGTATTTACAAACTGTAAACAGATCAAGACATTGGCAGGATTGTTGTAAAAAAACCCTGCAGTTTTAAATATATATATAAGATATATATAGAATACTGTAGATGATTAAAAGAATAAGGCAATTTGGAGTATGCAGGAAAGGATGAAAATAAATGTAAGGAACTGCAGAAAGAGGGGGAAGGGAGTCAAAATTGAAAATGTTAAAAATATGGTTAAATAAAAGACTTGTGCATACATTGACTTAATAAGCTGAGGCACGATGATTGGAAGACAGCCCACATCAGCTCTGAGCACATTATAAGTCCTGCATTAGGATTTAAAAAGAAACCTTTTTTTTACTATTGTCAGGGATACTCAGTTCCCCTGGCCTCACTTGTGAGTAAACAAAAGTAGAGGTAACTGTACTCACTTATTAAATTTTCTGGTGCCATCAGTTCACTCAGAATGCTTTCAGAACCACCTGGTAGCTTAGGTTGACACCAATTGCTAGAGACAGGATAAACTTTACACTAAGATGGTTGGTTTATTAAAGAAATATTAGGTACACAAGGGAATATTTATATTGGGATCATAAAGGTGCTTGTTGACTGTTTCTGAAGACCCGGGAGACACTGTTGCTGACACCTGCCTCCAAGTGGCTTTTACCTCAGGCCCTTATACCTCCGCCCTGACCAAATACTCCCACAGCCCTGTCCAGCTATTGGGGACAATCTGCCTCTGTACCCCAAAACTCCTCTAGCTGTATTCCTGACTGTTTGGATAGTTTAGGAAGATTTTAAAAACCCGCTGCTGTCACTTTCCACTGGTACACAGGGCAGCTGTTCGGACCAACTCAGTCACTGGCTCCCTTCTCCAGGTCTTCACCAAAAAAGGTACTGGTATTAATAAGAAACTGGGTATTCAGTTCAGGCCTCAATATTTCTCCTCATCTCATCTCTGGTCTTTCTCCCCCAAACTCCTTAGCTGACAAAATCTCAACTACCTCTCCCTCAACCGGCAGTTAACTCTCAAGCAACTAGAACTTCTGGCCAATCAGAGTCTCCTTTCACCCAGACCAATTAGTCCAAATTCATCCCATTCCACCTTCACCTAATGAATTCTCAATGCAATCGTATCTCTCTCTCTCTCCTCTCAGAACCTGTCATCTTGCCGCACCGCTAACCAGGCTTGCAACATCATGACAGGAACAACTCTTTGAACTTCCTTGGTCACAGAATATTTCTCCCTTCAGAATACAAACATAAGCAGACATAAATACAGCATTTCTGTTCTCTGTTCCTGTGGCTTAACTCTGTCTTAATCTGCACTGGAAAACTAGTGTTTGAATGTTAAGAATCCCAAGGGTTTATCTGTGTAGATGATGTGATACTGCACTGGAGAGAAACCAACAAAGTTTCCATTTAAGAAAGCAAGCTTACTCTCTTGTCTTCCAGTCACTTGGAAATTTAGCAGGATATATTCAATATGTACATTGTTTGGTCATACATAACACTGCACACAGACATGTCCATAATTAAACATCATATAAGAATTCCTGCTAACTATCCTCTGTTTTGTTTTTTAAACACATGTGTACTTTCTGACTGGTTATGGATTTTGTGTTCCACTCCTAAATCCATTCTTGCAAAAGACTTAACTTATGCAGTCACTTGGAGATGTTTCACACCAGCATGTTTTTTCCACAGTAGTAGGGAAGAGTTGCTGCGATAACAAAAGCTTGAAAACTTCCCTTGACTGCATTAGAGGAGGAGATGAGAGTACACAAGCCTGAGGTTTACGGTGGCATATATGTGTCACACTAAACTATGACTTAGTGTTCCTGACATCCAAATTTTGTGTGGCATCCATACAAGCTGTAGTCGGACTAGACCCATTGATATTGCTGTATATCACTAACTTTAGGTCCATTCATTTCAGTGGGTCATCACTGAATAGAGATTAGCTGGATCCAGCCCTCAGATGGTATGTGGCACTTCCGTAGACTTGTTATAACTAATAGCAATGGAAGGACTTGTGATATATTTATTATATAACCAGTTAAGCTAGTGGCCATCATCACATCCTGTGGTACCGAACTCCGAAAAGGAGAGGCGATAGAGACAAATGATGAGGCAGTGGCCAGGCATATGAAATGTGACCATTCTCTCAAGCTGCCGTCAAGATTCCATTGTTGTAAAAAGCACTGGATTTGGAATGGAAAATTTCTCGCGTAAGACCAGTAATTAGGAATTAGTCACAGTTCACACAAGCCTTGTATAATTCTTTAGAGCACGTTCATGAGACAATATTTGATATTTCTCACGCGCCAAAAACATCTGACTTAAAAATAGTAGAACCAAAGCAAACAAGGTATGAGTGATTCATGCTTTGTTTTAATCCAGTCTGAGTAGATCTTGTGATACCTCAAAGCAGTATTACCTTGGGAAGAAAGGTTGGTTGCTGATTACCCAGATCTAGTCTATTTATAGTACAAAATCAGTATGCAAAGCCAAATGACATCTATTAAATCATAGAATCACAGAATTGTAGAGTTGGAAGGGACCCCAAAAGTCACCCTAACTCTATTGGTTCGGGCCGTACTCTCCAGAGCAGGAGAAAACAAGCTTGCTCCATCTTCCATGTGACAGCCCTTTAGATATCTGAAGATGGCTATCATATCTCAGCCTCCTCTTTTCCAGGCTAAACATCCCCAACTCCCCCATCCATTCTGATACGGCTTGATTTCTACACCCTTGATCATCTTGGTCACCCTCCTCTGTACATGTTCTGCCCTGTCAATATTCTTCTTGAATTGTGGCACCCAGAACTGGGCACAGTATTCCAGGTGTGGTCTCGCTAAGGAAGAATAAAGCAATGTTATTACTTCTCCTGGAGGGCACAAGGAGAAGAGGACGACAGAGGACGAGATGGTTGGACAGTGTTCTCGAAGCTACCAGCATGCGTTTGACCAAACTGCGGGAGGCAGTGGAAGACAGGAGTGCCTGGCGTGCTCTGGTCCATGGGGTCACGAAGAGTCGGACATGACTAAACGACTAAACTACAACATTACTTCTCTTGATCTGGACACTAGACTTCTGTTGATGCAGCCTGGAATAGCAATAGCCTTTTTCTGCTGCTGCATCACAATGCTGATTCACGTTAAGCTTGTGGTCTTCGAAGATCCCTAGATCCTTTTCACATGTACTGCTGGCCATCTAGGTGTCCTCCATCTTATTGTTACAAGTTTCAGGTGCCAGCATTTGTGGGTCCTGCTGTCTTGTTGCAGCTAGGGCAGGGAGGATGTGTGTGACTTTCATTTACCCTTCTCTTCTCTCCCCACATTTTCCTCCTCCTGTGGGTAGTGCAAGGAAATTAGCATTGCAAGGTTTATGGCTGGCATTGCTGAAGACACCTTTGCAGGGCATATCAGGGAACAAACAGGCTTTAGGATCCTGCAGGTTCTTATTTGCCTCAGTAAGCCCTGATTAAACTCTCATCGACGGTGCAGCGTTGCTGGTGAGAGAGCTTCCTATCCTCGCATCAGGCCTCTCTCACCACCAGCAGAACAGTCTTGTATCCTTCTTACAGATGCTCTGTTGCGTGAAGGGCTCTGCTTTTGTAGAAGAGTATCTGCTGAGCATGCAGAAGATCCCAGATTCCTGGCATCTCTAAGTAGGACTGGGGAAAACCAACACCAAAATCCAGAAGAACTACTGCTTGTCAACGTAGACAATACTGAGAGTTGCCACAGTACAATCACTCTGCATAAGGGATCTTCCTGTGTTCCTAAATGCCAGCTGTAGGATTGCACCTTTAGTGTCTTGTTCGGAAGTTTGCTTCCTAATTGCTGCTCAACCTTGCAACCTTAACTTTATTCAATCTTTAAAACTTGTTTTCTTCTCTTGTTCTCCCTTGGGCAATCTACCAATGTTCTAGTCCCCAGGCTTGCAGGTTACAATGAAGACTTAGGTGAGCTACTTGCCTGCCAAATGTCTTGGCCTCCTCGTTAATTTTGCAGTTTCTGCTGTAGCCTGAGAGCTCTTTACTGAGATGACAGATTTGATTGTGAAGCAGGTGTGTGTGTGTCTTTCTTTTTTGTAAGAGTACAAAACCCCATTCAGCTATTCTTGGCTTTGTCCTTGTTGATGACACCATTCCAAGTTAAATGAGTTTTTACTGCTGTGTTTTTAAACACAGTGAAATTACGGCGAAACTATTGTCTCCTTCCCTTGATAAATATCTGATCTCAATAGACACACTCTGCAATTTCTTTTTAAAAAGCTATAGAACAGGGGTGCAGAATCTTCTTCAGCACAAGGGTCACATTCCCTGAAAGGCAAACTTCCAGGGGCCACTTGCCTGTGGTGTGCAGGGCCCAGTGTTTGAAACTCCCATTGTTCTAGGTGCATTTTGCGACAGAAAATTTCATTGGAGCCAGCAATTTCTGAGCTCTGGGCACAGTACTGCACCTAAGATTTCAGATTAAAACTGCAGAGTGGAAGGAAAGGAAGACCTTTTCCTGCTTCCCCACTTCCAGCTACTCTCTGAAAACTGGAGAAGAGACCCTCTTAAGAATATTAGGGGGGTGGGCAGGGGAAGGACTAGACCACGTGAAAAATGAACATAGTATTTTAGCTGCAGTTCGTTTATTTTCAGCTTTGTATTCTTGTTATTAAAAAGCATGCCTAGACATTCCATTGTTGCGTCCATTACCTAGGTTTAAGGTGCCGTTTTGCTCCTAGCTTTCATATCTAACACTGGTGGGGCCATAGGCAAAAGTGCACAGAGCAACAGACGTGATGCTTAGCTTTGTGCATTAGGCTGCACAAAAATGTCAAAGGTCTCTGCATGCACATATATCCCCAACCCTACCCATTCCTCTAATTTTTTAAAGGTCTCAGTGCTTTACTTTTGTGCATAGAGCAGGTTGTTCCCATCAGTAATATTAAGAAATCATTCTTGGGAGATGCAGCCTTTGGCTTTACACGAATGTCTTCAGAACTGGTTTGCTTTCTGTTGAACTTTACAAGTGTAAAGTTCAAACGTTCTGCCTCTCTGCAGTAGCGAAGTTTCCTGTACAAGGGAATACAGTTGGGAAAGTGCTGTTAAAGTGCACAAACTACCTATCCCTTTTCATGCGTCATAGGCGTTTTCAGTTTGCCCAGTACTTGAATGGTCCCAATATATCTTATCTCACTTTTATGTGATATCTTGCTATCTGCTCAGTCCTGTTGGTGTATGCCAAGTTGATCAGGGAAAACCATGTATGAATGATTAATTGACTTTCACGAGTCCTTTTCAGGCAAAAGCTACATGTTACTCTAATTGTGTGGTTAGCAACCTCGTCTGGGTTCTTTGGCCATTTTCATTAGGACTACAGCCTGCAGAGAAGAGGATCTGGTTTGATAACTTCCTGGAATTGGTTCCATGACTTGGTAAACCAAACCATGGCTTACTGCCATTTTGCTCCTCTGTGGGCCTTTTTGTTCCTGAACTTCCCTGAGCTATGCCAAGGTTTGGCTTAGCATGTTGTCTGAATCTGGGCTTGTGGTTAAGTGCTCTCCTCGCTTATCAGAAGCATTAGTCTTGAAGAAACCTTGGCCACAGTTCATGGGTTGTGAGGACAGAACTGAACCACAAGCAGGGGTTGCAGATGACATGCTAAGCCAAACATTCATTCTGCTGCAAAGCATATTGTCCATTGTATTACTTAATGTTTACTTTCTATAAAGGTCATGGTGGGAAATGTTTGGTGAAAGAACACAAAGTGAGACTGTGTACTTTTTAAATATATAATAAACTTAGTAAAACATACAATAATAAAATAATGGTTAAAATCACAGTTATATCATCATCAGCAATATATATTCTCTGATTGGACAGTAAAAGACAAAGTCGTTTATGATCCAAAAGTTTGGACAAATAAAAATGTATGTTAACTTATGGTTACCACAAAACACCACCACCACCACAACAACTGATCACTGCTGGCAGAAACATTGACTGTGAAGGGGGCAGAAATTACTTGGTGACACAAGTTAGGTGACCAGGAATGATTGCTGGTGGCTTGTTGGTATCTGTCCATCTCTGGAGTGGAGAAGGGTGCTTTTGTGGGTGAAGTCAAATTGTTGTAAGGTTACAGCAGCTGCTGTGGTTGTGTAGAGACATGTTGTGTTGCAGCTGGGGCAGATGAAGGGATCCAGTTGTGCTGCTGCAGATGCACCATGGCGTTTCTTCTTTCCGCTCCTCCCAGCGGTCATTCTTCCTCTGGTCACTGCTGTGGATACACAACCTAATTGCCTGTCTCCAGGCACGGTGGTAGAAATTTGTGCTAATTAGGCTTTGAACCATTTGTAGCATGATAGTGTTCAGTAGGAACAGTCTCAAACTCTCTTCTAGAACTGTCAGTAAGTGCAGTTTTAAAACAAGGATAGGGAACCTGTGGCCCCCCAGATGTTCTTGGCCCTGCTGAACACTGGCTAAGCTGGTTGGGGCTGATGTGGGGGTTCAACATCTGGAGAGCAACAGGCATCCTGTGCAACGCTGTAACAGACTGCTTCTGATCCTTTCTACATGAAGTTTCAATGTAGGTACTTATATACTTCCTGATGTCTACAGCAATTTGCAAGTAATAAATCATTAGATAGCTGTCTTGCAACTTCATTTTAGCCCTGGAAAGTTTGTATAGGTGCATAACTGACTTGAATGCTGCATGCGTTCTCATTAGTGCTGGAAGAGACTTTTAATTAGCCCCATTTCATTCTGCCCCAAGGGAAGTAATTCCCTATTTACTATATCTTTTTCTTCCCTGCTCTTTATATAATAAGCATTCTGTTCTGCTGGGCAAAAAAGTCAACAATTAAATCGCGTCTATAAGAAATCTAAATGATTTATAGCAAGAAGAAAGCCACTGTGCTGCTATAGATCTAGCATTAGATTGGAAACTGGGACTGTAATTGTAACCCCATTTGCCCAGGAATAACCCCCATTGAATTCAGTAGGAACTTCCTGCGGAATAGACACAATTTAGCACTGTGCTGCTGTTAATTCTTTGTTAAAATGCATGCTAAACACATCTTTAGACTTGATTACAAGGCACAGTCAAAAATGTACCTGTGGATTTGAAAACCAAAATAATGGAAAGTCTTCCATATATTTAGCAGTGTACATTGAAGCAATGTAATGTAAATAAAGGTGCAAATGTATAGTAAGACAAAGTTTCAAAAAATTAAATCTGGTTATGCCTTTTATAAATATCTTTAACTGTGTACAGTGAACAGTGCATTAACCTTCAGTGCCATCAATAAGATACTTTATGATGCAAGAAAAGAACCCACATCCCTATTCATTTTTTAAAATGCACAAATTAGGCAGATGACTGCAGTCTGTTTTTTCAGTTCCATAATATAATCCACTTCCACAAAATATGTACAGATTGTTTCTCTTAGTGGTAGCCCACTAAATCAACATACAGCGTGTCTGCATATTTATTTATATGGTTATTAAAGTTTATTGTCTTGCTTAATGTTTTCCTTTAGTTCTCTAAATGGTTTAATGTCTATTTTAATCCTGCCACATTGGGATGGGCAGAATTATTCCGATAAGTGAGGATATAAGATGCCCTTCATGTGTCTCATGATGTGAGCTCTGGTCCAGAAGCTTATTCTGCAGCAAATATATTAGTCTTCAGTGTGACTCCTCCTTGTCTTAGCCCTAATGCAATCAGTCCTCCAGTGGTTGTTGTTCTTTAGTCGTTTAGTCGTGTCTGACTCTTTGTGACCCATGGACCAGAGCTTGGTCAAACTCATGTTCATAGCTTCCAGAACACTGTCCAACCATCTCTTCCCCTTTTCCTTGTGCCCTCAATCTTTCCCAACATCAGAGTCTTTTCCAGGGGGTCTTCTCTTCTCATGAGGTGGCCAAAGTATTGGAGCCTCAGCTTCAGGATCTGTCCTTCCAGTGAGCACTCAGGGTTTTTTTCCCCTTCAGAATGGATAGGTTTGATCTTCTTGCAGTCCATGGGACTCTCAAGAGTCTCCTCCAGCACCATAATTCAAAAGCATCAATTCTTTGGCGATCAGCCTTCTTTATGGTCCAGTTCTCACTTCCATACATCACTCCTGGGGAAACCATAGCTTTAACTATAAGGGGCTTTGTCGGCAAGGTGATGTCTCCTTTTTAAGATGCTGTCTAGGTTTGTCATTGCTTTTCTCCCAAGAAGCAGATGTCTTTTAATTTCATAATTGTTGTCACCATTCTACAAATCCATCAGGACAGATCATGTTGGATCGCAGCATCTTTGCTTTCCCACACAACTTTCAGTTCCTTTTCGCTAAAAATTTTAAGCAGTGGCTTCTCAGTTTCTGGTTTGTCTTAAGAAAGAAAAGACAACAAGATTGCATTAAATGGCTCTTTAATATTGTTGCAGGCACCATGTGTCCTGCTGAACAATTGGATTGACTGTTTAGCTATTAAAACATTCCTGAACATTTTGTGACTTCAGAGGAGCTGAGATATATTATAAATTAATTAGTTAAATAAATTGGTATACCGCTATATGCCCCTAGATCTCAGGCAGTATTCTACAGGTTGTGGTATTAGCCTGGGAAAACAGTCACAATCCAAGGATCCCCAAACATGCACCTCCAGATGGTGCAGATCTCAGGTGAGATGATGGTACCCAGACATCTTCACTTGGTTTCAAGCTCTCAGATAGGCGGGGTACAAATAATAACTTTTTTATTAGAATTACTATAGTAATAAACAAGCATGGTACAACTGACACAACATTTAAATAAGAAAGGGGGGGGGGGAAAGAGTGGGGGAGAGAAGGCCAAGGGGAGACAGATAGAATGACCAGAAGCAAATGAGCACTGGGCTCTTTTATGATTTATGAAGGAGAATTTTGGCAGGTGCAACTCATTAAGCTGGGTTTGAGAGAAGCTGTAGCTGCCAGAATTCCTCCCTCTGCTAAGCTGTTATAGGTACAATATCCCTGCTCTCATTTGCATCTGTTCACCTTGGAAAGCGAAGGGCAACATCAGGCATGCATGATACAAATATTAAAAGTGGATCTCATGTTGTAGGTAGTGTTAAAATAAAAGTGGATCTGAAAAAACTGAAGATTTAACTGCATTGTATTCTCTCTCTCTCTCTCTCTCTCTATACACACACACACACACACACACACACACAGTGCTACCTCGGGTTAAGTACTTACAGTAGTACCTCAGGTTACATACGCTTCAGGTTACAGACTCTGCTAACCCAGAAATAATACCTCGGGTTAAGAAGTTTGCTTCAGGATGAGAACAGCAATCGTGCTCCAGCGGTGCGGCGGCAGCAGGAGGCCCCATTAGCTGAAGTGGTGATTCAGGTTAAGAACAGTCTGAGGTTAAGAACGGACCTCCGGAACGAATTACAGTGGTACCTCTAGCTACGTACTTAATTCATTCCGGAGGTCCGTTCTTAACCTCAAACTGTTCTTAACCTGAAGCACCACTTTAGCTAATGGGGCCTCCTGCCGCCGCCGCACCGCCGGAGTACGATTTCTGTTCTCGTCCTGAAGCAAAGTTCTTAACCCGAGGTACTATTTCTGGGTTAGCAGAGTCTGTAACCTGAAGCATATGTAACCCGAGGTACCACTGTATAGTCTTTTTTTTGTCCAACACCCCTGTTTGTGGAAATAAATGTTTTCTCTTCCTGGTATTTCGCTACACCTTAATTTCTGAAGTTGCATCATCCCACCTTCAGACTATACTGTTTTCAAAAGGGCATGCTCTGACTAGGAACGCCTGCTTCCTCCTCTGCTCCCACACATCCTGACGTTTCTGTGGAAGTTGCAGTTTCCCAAGGCATTCTTGGGCACCTGTGCAACATAAAAGGAGCTACACATGCATGGAAGCACAAGCAGGTCTACCTGCTGTCTGGGTCCAGGCCACTCCCTTTAAACATGAGGCTAGCTTCCTTTTACAGGAGCACATCTGTTCCCATGTGATGATAAATGACAGTACCAATTGCTCAGATCCTCTTTTTTCCCTGACTTCCATTCTTTAGGCAGATGCATTGCTGGTTAGTGAACTGCATTCATGCTTTGTAGGCACACTTTCCATGACACATTACAAGTGACAAAGCTACACGCTACCCTTTAGTTAACCTCCTCCCCGGTGTCTATGTGAATTGGCTAGACTGAGCCAAGATGTGACTGACGTTAATTATATAATAGCGGAACGTGCGTCCTGTTGAAATGTGCCTAACTGCTTGTGGAATCCGTGTGCGCTGTGAACAGTATAGGTCTGCAGATGTACTGCATGGCCAGATGTTACTCAGAAGAGAAACATCTGGAGTGTCACCTTCTGCTTGCTTGTTTATGAGAGGCATGTTTACGGGTGCTGGTGGTCGCACCCAAGCTTTTTAATTTCTGGCAAAGTAGTTTGGCTCCAACATGCTCTTTGGGCAGAGCTCACTCTGGTCAGTACTTGCATGCATGTGCTGGGGTTGATTTTGTGAGAACTCACTTTCTGCAGCTCCGGATTCCCTTCACCTTCTGTTGAATAGTGGAAAAGATGGACAAAGGACACAGCTCTGTTGGATTCACAGCTCTTTATTTCAGCAGTTAGAACTGCTCCTGGAATCAGACTGACTGCAGCCAAGCTGGCTGCTTTATATAATACTAAGTAACATGAAACAGTAACAACTTTCAACTAGCTAACCAATCAGGAGCGACAGTTTTCAAACCTTCATTTACATACTGGTGGCCCCGAGTGAGAACTGCAACTAATCTTAATACATAACACCTTTATTTATTAAAGACATGCACACACATACACAATGTACGCCTCCCATTCTTCCTTGCCTTTTCTGGTCTCAGAATTTCATATTATCCAACATTCCTCAGATGAAAGAAACAAGGATACATTTCTCACTCCCCCACAACTGACGCTCCTTGCCCCCCATTTTTTGCCCCTCATTTCCTATCAGGAGAAGGAGGGGAAGCCGCCCAGAGTGGCTGGGGAAACCCAGCCAGATGGCTGGGGTACAAATAATAAATTATTATTATTATTACATCAATGGGACACAGCACACATGCCCTCCACCATCCTGAGGAAAGTCTCCAGTTGTCCTTTAAGACAAAGTAATATTCACTTAGCAGTTTGAAAGCACTTCAAAGTGCAAGTAGATAAATAGGTACCGCTCTGGCGGGAAGGTAAACGGCATTTCCCTGCGCTGCTCTGGTTCGCCAGAAGCGGCTTAGTCATGCTGGCCACATGACCCGGAAGCTGTATGCCGGCTCCCTCGGCCAGTAAAGCGAGATGAGTGCCGCAACCCCAGAGTCGGCCACGACTGGACCTAATGGTCAGGGGTCCCTTTACCTTTAATATTCACTTGCCACTGGAAGGGATACAGTGGTGCCATTATGCCAGAGGTCCTAACCATTTGCCATATGCTCCTCAAAACAATACAGGTACTGTACCTGGAACAGGGCCTCCAAAGCAGATCAGTTTCAAGTCATTTATGTAGCATTTAACAGTAATGGTCCGTTTTTGTTTGGTAATTATAAATTTGAATCACTGATTTGGATTGCAGAGGCATTCACGCTTAGGAGTGACGCTGGTTGCCACTATTTGCAAACAGACATCTTTGCTGCCATTTCCCATTATTCTTTGCTCTGCTCATGCTCTTAAAATGCCCAGTTGGTCTAAAAACAACAACAGCACCTCATGATCTTGTCTGTCTCTAGCATGCGAGTCTGAAGTTTTTCTCATTACTACCTCAGCACGTGGGAGCCATAAGAAAAAAAGAGCAGGTTTTGTTAGCTGGCAGTGCCATCAGATGTGCCATCAGATGTGCAGCTAAGCAGTTGTTTGGGAACACCCTTCCCAGGGTTCTTGATGGCTACACTTCTATCATTTGGACTCTAAACGAAGAGTACTGTACTGTATATTCTTTTCCGGAGTTGCTGCTTCAGTGAGATTGAGTGTTTTGGCTAATTCTTCTCTGAAGGGTTTTGATGCTGCTGTTTATCGTCTTATAGTGATTTAACCTAAGCTCTTGTGCTGTAAACTCTGTGAACACATAATGTGGAGAGACGTAAGGCGAAAAAGAAAACTAAATGCTGGAAGTAGTAACCATCTTATTTTGTACCATTATTTTGTACAAATCTGAAAAAATGTGGACAGGCTTGAACTGGTAGTAGCTTTAGCTCAGTTCTGTCAGTGTTGCTGTTGTTTAGGTTTTTTTAATTTCCTGGTTTGCTAGAACAGGCTTAAAATCAACAATCCATGCTGCCAATATGGTTAAAAGGCACCAGGCTTCTGTTGGAAAGCCTGAATAAATAGCTATAAAATTAAATAACAGGATGTGTGTTTTCCTGAGCTGCCTTAGGTGTGCCTGGATTCTATGCTGAGTGAATATTGGCATGCTTGCACTTACCTGGTTTTTTGCATGTTGCTGTGTGCTTATAGAATTGTAATTTGTTGTATAGGCACACAGATCTCTTACTAAGGAGGTTAGGTAGCACAATCGCACATACCTTCTGGTAAGGGATGCATTTTCCACATTTTTAACAGTCAAGAGTGGCTTCGTTAGTATCTCTAATTCTGGACAAGTTTCTCATCAGGTAAGTCAAGTTTAATCCAGTCTAACGGCTCTTCCAGACAGACAGTGTTGCAAAAAAGTTGGCAACTGTAAACCACTTGGAGACAAATAGGTTTTTTGTTTTGTTTTGTTTAGATGCCTTTTGGATAGCTCCAAACTAGATTTTCAAGCTTCTTTCTGCAATTCAGGGCATGTGATTCCACCTCTTTCTTCCCTCCCTGTTCTCCAACACACTTCAAGTGCTGGCCAGAATGTGGTGTTTTTTTGGCTGAAGTGTCCAGGGTGAGGGAGGGAGAAAACTGGAGGGAAATCCTTTTTTTTTTTGCACACAAACAAAATAACAATAATAATGAAGTTGAGCTGAACAGAGTCCAAACAGGATACTAGTGTTGTTTTGGGGCAGCTTTGGAGTGAACTGTATGGCGCCACTTCCAGTTTTGTTCAGCTTGCGATACTTAAGGGTAAGGCTACCTTGATCAGATTCTTCTCTTGCCATTTGGGTGCTGGTGCTAAAATGGTATATTAGTGCTTTGGATGTATGGTGTGGCTGTGGCCCTCTGCATGTGAGAACCTTATCCTACAATGTCAGTCCCTCAGCCACCACAGCTATGGCAACCTCCACCATCAATTCTGTCCCAACATTTTCTTTTATCTTAGAACGACAGGTGGGTCGGGGGAATATATATTGGCTCCAGGAAGAACAATTGCAGGTGTTTCATAAGTTTCACTGTTTGTTTTCCCCATTTTTCTTTTTCTTTTTGCGCTTTGTGCATGAGATTTGGTGATTGACAGCCTTTTGGAAATACGGTTTCTGGTCTCTGCTTATATATAATCAGATGGCCTTGGGGAGACTTGCTTTCTTTCGAACTTGGTTCCGCACCTGCCTACGGATGCATAAATCTATATCTCAGTGGTATTTTAAGAGCAAATAGATTGAGAGCGGAAGGGCGTGTGGACATAATCCTAGCTCATGGTTTATGAGGTGCAAAAATTAACCAGCTTTCTTCTGAAGTTTCCCTGGTTTGCATTTGGGTTTTATGCACAATCTATGCCTGCAGCTTTGCAAATCTGGTTCCTTCTCCTTAGGGGAAATGTTTAGAGAAATGTTGTTCAAGTACTTTTTTTTTTTTTACTAAAACTTCTGAGAACAGTCTTGAGCAATTTGACAGGAGAATGTGTGTGTGTGTGTTGCACATACACGCACACACACACACACACACACACACTTTAAGTAGAAGTGCAATAGGATTGTTAGCTAAGGATAGAAATAAGAGGGGTCTGGGAAGCAGGGTACTGTCAACTTGATGGGTTTGGCCGTGGGTTGGTGAGTTGGAAGGTACTGGGCTTTTGAATTCCACTTTGTTTTAGCACTACAGCTAGAAATACAGAACACAGGAGAAATTACCTGTGTAATTCATCGTAAGATTATTTTAACCTATCGACTTTCAAAATCCTTTTTAAGTTCAGAAGCCTATGTTTTGTATTTCTGTGCTATTTTATACTAGTTAGGGCTAACAGAAGGTTGTTATCGTGGTGTAAAATTAGAATCGATAGAGTCGCTCACGCTATTTCAGAAGTGAGATACCAGCCTTCAGAAAAGGAGGTAGAAGAAGCCTAACCTGTGAATCTCCTACTTCGGTGCCAAGATTGACTGTGATACATGAAGGCGGTCCTGTTCTGCTCTGGGGTTTGGTTATTCTATCGCCTTTATTTTGATTCAAGTGATAAATTGGGAAGATCGCTGAACACTCATCTTCAGCTTGACACATGTTAATGTCGTGCTTGACCTGGTTTGAACTCTTGTTAATATTTTCGGAGCATATCTGGTTGTGCAAATTGGACTCTTTTTTTCTGGCAGAATCTCCTGTTACAGAAGCAATTAATACATCTTTAAGCAATTAAAGGCAACTAATACAACTTTAATGAAGGATAATATTCCATGAGGCTGTTTGGTTAGGGATTGCTCAAAATGACAAGAGCAATTGCTTATCCTCAATATGTTGTGCATATCTGACGGATCCTTTTGTGAAGAATTAAATGGACAAGAGGGAACTGTAGAAGTATGTATTCAGCCTGTGTTAGGCACTTGAATATTGTGATTGATGTAAACTCTTAGAGATCTTGTGTTGCTGTCTTTATATTTTACTTTTGGCCTCCTTTATCTGCTTCTTAACATTACCGCCAATCATTCTTTCTGGAACTAATTGCTGTCTGTGCCCAGAGCTGCTTTCTCTCATGTCTTCCTTTTCTTTCTCAATATCAATTTTTTATTTAACATATTTTAATGCTGGAAAGTGCAACAAATGTGGTTTAAGGCAGCAAAACACAGCTGGAAGATAAACCTACTTTTAGTTTTAAAATCATCACCTTAAAATAAGAGCCTGCCCATCGCAGGTGTAAATGACACAACGTGAATAGAATAAAACAGCCTGCCATATCCCCAGATGACTTAAAACCATTCTATAAAAATGTCAGAGATATCTTTAGACCCTGCTTGAAATTTTATAGGGATAGGGCTAGCCCGATCTCACTTGGAAGCATATTTCACAGGAAGTGGGGCCATTGCTGAAAAGGCTCTGTCCTGTGTGCCTGCCATTCTGCTTGCTCTCATAGGTGGGTATGTGAATGGGGCCTGTGATATGGATGGCATGATAAGGGCAGGTCGGTGAGAATGAAAGCGGTCCTTCAAGTAACCCACACCCAAACTTCTTAGGGCTTCAAATGTCACCACCAGCACTTTGTGTTGGGCCTGGGAACACACTGTCACACAGTGCAACTGGTACAATACACATGAAGTGTACCGAATCAACTTCCTGGTACCAGCCATTACCTGTGTGGCTACATTTTTCACTGGCTGACGTTTGAGTGCATAGTAGTCCTTAATGCATCTTTTCTTCAGTTTTTAACTGCAGTTTATCATGTCTACTCCTCTACTGCCACCTGATTCTCCAAGATTCCATCTGAACTTTATTCCACCTGAACAGACACTCTTCTGCCTTGTATATTAGGTGAGCATGTGTGTCTTGACTCTAGTGCAGAGGTTGTCAACCTGGTCCTTACCACCCACTAGTGGGCGTTTCAGGATGCTAGGTGGCAGTAGGGGGGTTCTACAGGACAAGCTGAATCCTCCTTCCATCGAGTACTGGTGGGCGGTAAGGAAATTTTACCATCAAGAAAGATGCATTAGTGGACAGTAGGTATAAAAAGGTTGACTACCCCTGCTCTAGTGAATGAGAGACAACCGTGCCGCTTCTACTACTGATTCAGGAATTGCACCTCTCCAGCAACACAATATCTGTAATATATTTGACCTCTTTCTGCCTGCCCCCTCTCCATCGCAATGATTAAGAATCTTATTAGTTGAATGATAAGAGGCCGGGATCCAAATAGTTACCTTAGGTGTGGCCAATCACTTTTGCCTCCCTAAGCACTGCCTTTGGTCAAGGGACCATGATACCTTATCCTAAACTACATTTGAAAACCTCATTGGTTCGAAAAACGCTTTTTGTTTTGAGAGCAACAAGCCCAAAGCTCTCCCAGCCTACTTGCCTGTGTATAACTACTGTATTTTTCGCTCTATAAGACGCACCAGACCACAAGACGCACCTAGTTTTTGGAGGAGGAAAACAAGAAGAAAAATATTCTGAAGCTCAGAAGCCAGAACAGCAAGAGGGATCGCTGCGCAGTGAAAGCAGCAATCCCTTTTCCTGTTCTGGCTTCTGTGATAGCTGCCTGCATTCGCTCCATAAGACGCACAAACATTTCCCCTTAATTTTTAGGAAGGAAAAAGTGAGTCTTATAGAGCAAAAAATATGGTACTTTTGCGGATCTTGGGGATGTATGGATCTGTGATCACAGCACCCTAGGTTGTGCTGCTGGCACTAAGTTGTTGTAAACTAGGAAACAGATTCCAGCGGCAACTCTTGCGACAACTGCTGTACTTGGTGGGGAAAGTTTTCTTGGGGTTAGTTGAACCAGGGCGGGGGTAGTTAAGTGGTAAATCAGGATTGTGGAGGAGGTAGAAGTAATTCAGTACCGTAGAGAAGGTGTTAGTGACGCACCAGAAGAGCTTCTTTTCCTGTGGGAGTCTTTGCCACTTGGCATTTCCTCAATTGCCTTTCAGATCAGTGGCAAATGTGACCCAGTTTGGGCATTGGTAGTATTCGGCTTATGGTTCCCTCTGGAGTCCTCATCCTGTGCCCAGAGGGCACTGTTGTCACTCAACAGAAGGAAGAATGGCAGGGAGAAAAGGATAATTAGAGCAAGTTTGGAATTGGAAAGACGTCCAGGAGAAGTGTGGAGGCAGGAGAGAGAATACCTGTTCCATTTAGGCTCTGAAACTTCAAAAGATCTGGTGTTTGCTTTTCCACACCCTTCTCCATTATTGCAATATTTGTTCTTCAGCAAGCATTGTGCATGGTTCTTAGAATTCCAGTTGCATGTGGAATATACTCATAAATGTGAACGCCACCTGTCTGGGTAGTCTTGTGTTGGTACGCTCAGTCGTACATATATGAGCTGTAGCCTGTCTTGTATAGTTTCATTGCTCGATTTTTGTATATGCATGGTAGGCTCGAACATGTCATCTTATCGAAAAGCCCTTTGTCCCCAAAGTGGAGATCCATACATGTACAAAGGGGTGGGTTGTCTGAGGCAGTCCAAAGTACAGGAAAAGTGCATACTGAGTGGCACAGCATTTGTGCCAGCAAGCGGGTGTGAAGGAAAGGTTGTTAAGAGTACATGCTGCTCAATGTTTCGCAGATGAAAACAGGGACACTTTTGTAATACTACCCGCTACCCCAACCAAGGTTAACTGTCTGATCTTCCTATCCCTCTCATTCCATATTGCTGGGGATCTGCCAGTATCAGCTGCTCATTCTTCCAGTCTTCTTCTTCTTCTTTTTACATTTTAAAATTCATTTTCACTTTTAACATTTATCATCATACATAAATCATAATCATGGCTCCCAGTACGTTTCCAAGCACAATTCAAAGTGTTGGTGCTGACCTTTAAACGGCCCCGGCCCAGTATATCTGAAGGAGCGTCTTCACCCCCATCGTTCTACCCGGATGCTGAGGTCCAGCGCCGAGGGCCTTCTGGCAGTTCCCTCACTGCGAGAAGCCAAGTTACAGGGAACCAGACAGAGGGCCTTCTCGGTAGTGGCGCCCGCCCTGTGGAACGCCCTCCCACCAGATGTCAAAGAGAACAACAACTACCGGACTTTTAGAAGACATCTGAAGGCAGCCCTGTTTAGGGAAACTTTTAATGCATGCATTACGGTATTTTAATATTTTGTTGGAAGCTGCCCAGAGTGGCTGGGGAAGTCCAGCCAGATGGGCGGGGTATAAATAATAAATTATTATTATTTTATTTAACAAACAGGATTCTCAGAATCCCCGAACTTCTCTCCACCCCTCCATGGTTTTCCCAGATACTATTTTCAAACTGCATCGTATCGTATTCTTAAAACTCAATTTTTTTTATCATAGTTCTCTCTTCATTGAAAGTGTTTTCAAAATCCTGCTAATGTTTTCAGTTGTTCACAGTGTTCTTTCAAGTAACTTTAAAAAATCCCCCATTCTTTGTTCAGTCCAGTCGTCCACATTTTCACTTCGGTTTGCGAATTCCCCCCTGCCAATGAAAATACTTCAGCATTTGTGTGCAAATTTCTCCTGCTGTATACATGTGATGTGTGCAGTTTTGCCTCATATACAAATTTTCACAAGGCAATTTCTCCTGATAAAATATGATTTTCACAGACATATGTTTAAATGTTATTTATAATGCTGTTCCTGCTTTGATTTTTTTCGTGCACTATCTTAGTTTGCAGAAAGCTGGCATTTAAAAAAATAGCAACAAGTGAATAGCAATAATGAAATAGCAAAATGCCTGAGTAATCGAAAGAATGAGCATGAGTTCCTTCAGAGATCCTGTTTTGGATCATTTGCTATGGAACTTCCTTTTCCTGCAAATTACTTAGTTTTCAGTGCATATAACTTAAGGGTTCAGAAATAAAGGCAAAGGGCTTAAACACAGTACGGTCGTACTTTGGAAGGTGAACGGAATCCGTTCCGGAAGTTCGTTTGACTTCCAGAATGTTTGGAAACCAAAGTGCAGTTTCTGATTGGCTGCAGGAAGCTCCTGCAACCAGTCAGAAGCCGCGGAGGCCCCATCAGACATTCAGCTTCCAAAATAGTTTGCAAACCAGGACACTCACTTCTGGGTTTGTGGCGTTCAGGAGCCGAACGTTTGAGAACTAAGCTGTTCGAAAACCAAAGTATGACTGTATATAACTTTTTTTAAAAAATGGATGCTGTGCTGCTGCTGTTCTTGCACCGTGACGTCAATGACTACTGGCTCAGTAAAACACTGGTTCCTACCTATTTTGTTAGCTTGCTGGAATGACAGTCTGGACACCAGTGCCTTCCTTCAGGCTGCAACAAAAAACGTATAATCTTTCAAATGTCTCCTTAAACAGCTCTATCCATATGCTGGGAAGTCCTGAGTGAACTGCATGTTTGCTGAGGCATGTAAGACAGCCACTTGAGGATGGACGATTGCCATTTATGTTTGGAAGTACAGCAGGCAGCACCAACAAGCTTTTGGTATACCTTCAGCAAATGCTGTTGCTGTATAGACTGTGGCGTCATGAAGTCACTGTAGCTCCCTACCTATTCACCTGATGTGCTAATACCTGGAGACCAGAATTCGAAACTTGTTTAATCCATCGCTAGGCCCTTCCATGTTATCTATATGCATACACAAGTGTAATTGCAGAGGAGAGGAAAATGACTGGCTTTTTGTTTGCTCCTTCCCTCCCAACTTATCAGTCAGGCTAGGGTGGGGAGAATTGGCTTAGAGAAAGGTACATCTTTCTTCCTTCATCTGCAGTTATTTCAGAGGCAACGGTAGGCTGAGCCTGAATAGTCCCCCCCCTTCCAATGCCCAAAATGATTGTTGGGAAAGAGAGTAAAGGGGTGTGTAAAAGGTCACACTTCCTTTGAGCTTGTAACAAGTCTGCAACCTGTTCAAATCTGAGTCTTCAGCGTACCTGGGCTCAGCTGACCTAGGCCAGCAAACCGGTTTCCAGACCAGGAAGAAGCAAGTGGCAGTCTGCTTGCTTTCCCTGTGCCAGTGAAACTCCTCGCCTCAGTGGGTTGAAGGCTACCCCCTATGTACTGCCATGTGCTACTGAGGGTGGGATGACGATGCAGCATGCATTGGCTTAGTTGGCTGAGCTTTTGGGTACTGAGGAGGGACATAGGAGTTCACCTTGTCACCTGTACAAGGGATAGGGTTCCTGGACGACCTTACATCAAACATTTTGTTGAAGTTAGCAAAGTTGCATGGTTCAGGAGCAAGACTATACAATGTAATCAAAGAGGTAAGGGACGCAGGTGGCGCTGTGGTGTAAACCACAGAGCCTTGGGCTTGCCGATCGGAAGGTCGGCGGTTCAAATCCCTGCAACGGGGTGAGCTCCCATTGCTCAGTCCCAGCTCCTGCCAACCTATCAGTTTGAAAGCACATCAAAGTGCAAGTAGATAAATAGGTACCACTCCGGCGGGAAGGTAAACGGCGTTTCCATGTGTTGCTCTGGTTTTGCCAGAATTAGCTTAGTCAGGCTGGCCACATGACCCAGAAAAACTGTCTGCGGACAAACGTCGGCTTCCTCGGCCAGTAAAGCAAGATAAGCGCCGCAAACCCAGAGTCGTTCACGACTGGACTTAACTGTCAGGGGTCCTTTACCTTTACAAAGAGGTAAAACATGGGGTTTTCCCCCCAGACCTGATTGTTGCGTTGAGCAAAGCCATTGACTTGAGTGAGTGGCAGAAAAGAATTAGATGCCTTAAACTCTTATTAGCTCTGCACTGTGCTTGACATGAAAGTGTCTTAAAAAGTGCTTATTTCAGGAGCATAATTAATTGCAGAGTGTGTATTCTGGGGCGCTATTAAATACAAAAACGAGGAAACCCATGGATAGAAAAGAAATTTCCCTATGACGATTTCCCTATGACATGATATCATCCTGTCTGCTGCGAATATTTGGTCTGTTTAATATTAAGTGGACAATGAAACTCTTGGTGGCTACTGAAAAAGGTTTGCTTTCAAGCAGCAACCTTCTCTGTCTGGACGATTGGCAGACAAAAGTTCCATGAGTTCAAGTTTTTAGAAGGATTCTTCTTTTGAATCTGATGGGAACCACTGAATCAAAAGGGATTGCTGAAAGTGGAGAAGCAAAGACACTGTTGTGGTCCTTAGAAATGGTTCTGGGAAAGTGGGACTGTTGCCATGCTGGAGTTTGCAAAACTCTTGCATTTTCAAAGGAAGCGCTCCATTCCTAATCATACCTCCTAAAATGATTGATAATATGAATTACCTAGGTTCTGCTTAGTTAGAATCAACAAAACCCTCTGCTCCATATCCTTTCAACAAATCTATGAGATTGGCAATCATTTGATGCAGAAGGGCATCTCATTCACAAGTAAGCATATGCAGATACTCTCTTGCCTGTAACTTATGTTATGTCCCATGTGCTGCTTTATTATTATTTACCACCACCACCATTTATTTAACTTGTTAGCCGCCTGCTTGCCCAAAGGTCTCCAAGCGACCTAAAACACATTTCGTTGCTTTAGCCTTTGAACCAACAACAACAACAAAAAAGCAGTCATGGAGTTTGAAAGCTAGTTAGGGAGAGAGGTTGTATCCTTGAAACTGGCATGTTGCTTTAGTTCTTTGACTGTTGATTTAAGTGGCACAATACACAATTCCTTTGAGTTTGTTGTTATTCCCTTTATTAGCAATAAAGGCTTGTTGTGTTTTGAGATGAAGGAGAAAAATAGTGCTGAGTCAGAATGAGATCACCCAAGTTGCATTTAGGACTTCAGAAACTAAATCGACGCCAGAAGGCTTTCTTTCTTTCTTTCTTTCTTTCTTTCTTTCTTTCTTTCTTTCTTTCTTTCTTTCTTTCTTTCTTTCTTTCTAAAAACCTGTTTGGAGTGTGTTGCTCAGCTTA
Organism: Podarcis melisellensis; assembly: GCF_964234715.1. Taxonomy (NCBI): domain Eukaryota; kingdom Metazoa; phylum Chordata; class Lepidosauria; order Squamata; family Lacertidae; genus Podarcis; species Podarcis melisellensis. The sequence goes on from NC_138543.1 coordinate 48,979,356, forward strand.
CCCGGCGGTCTACAATTTTTTTTAAAAAATAAAAGCAATTGTACATGTCTCATGAGCAGTGAACCTCTTTCATATAAAATGGGGATCTGGTGTGTGGGTAGTTAGCATAACTGATTTGTCACGATTCTCTCTCATTATTATTTTTTGCAAAGGAACTGCTCAGGGTCATAATACTCTTTTCTTTATGAATATCCGGTATCCAGCACAAAGAGTTTGTTGAACAGTTGGTTAGGGGAGCGGCTGAAAGGCTTTGGTTTGTGTGTGTGTTTTATTACCCTGTTAGGCATTAACAGGGCCACTCCCTAGCCTACACTGTAACAGCAAAAACAGTCTTCCTAGTATATGCAGGTGTGGAAGCATATTTATGTAGCCTTACTAGAGTTCAAATGGAAAATCATGATTTAAAGTCCTTGTGGCATGGATGATTGAGGACCGGAATTGGGCTGTTATGACTACTGTCTCTATGCAGGCTGTGATTCTTGCCCAGGGATGTGGAGCTCCATTCTCCTACTCAAGTTCCTTTTATTATTATTTTTTAAATAATATTTATTAACAGTTTAAAGACTACAAAAGAAAGAAAAATAATTAAACAAAACAATACGATACAATACAAAAACAAAAACACTACATAACACTAACACCAAAACATTGAATTAACAAAACAAAACAAACACAATTTAAAACACATCCAATAATTTCAGTATCTTATCTTTCATTCACTTGTTTCAACGACCTCCTCACACCTCCCTTTTTGTATTCCACTTCAATTAACTGTTTCAGCAATTCCTTTCCATCTTCCTCTGTTTTCTGTCCTGTAATTTATCTTAACATATTCTAACCTTATTTTTCCCTTTAATACATTAACAATCTATTTGTACTTAGTTCCTTATAACATTTCTGCTAAAGCCATATAACTTCATTCCAACATTTTTCTAACATTCATTGATTTTACAGTATTTCTGTAAATAATCTTTCAATTTTTTCCAGTCTTCTTCCACCGACTCTTCTCCCTGGTCTTGGATTCTGCCAGTCATTTCCGCCAGTTCCACTCAAGTTCCTTTTAAACCAAATCTTAATTGTCAGGGCTCTGAATTTTAGAACACACTTTTTTATTTCTTCAGTCTGTTTTGGCGGCTTCAGTCAAAGTAATGGGAAATGAAGCAATGACAACAGCCCTTCCCTCTAGCATATGGTAACCGCTTGTAGAATTGTAAGCTTACCTCCTTTATACATCCCAGAAAGGCAGCTTTTATATTTGATAAAATTCAAATTTAAATGTAATGATCTAATCCAACTAATTTGTTCATTAAGCACCCTAAAGAATAGTTACAGATAGGTAGCCGTGTTGGTCTGCCATAGTCAAAACAAAAAAAAATCCTTCCAGTAGCACCTTAAAGACCAACTAAGTTAGTTCTTGGTATGAGCTTTCGTGTGCATGCGCACTTCTTCAGATACACACTGAAGATATACGCGTGTATCTGAAGAAGTGTGCATGCACACGAAAGCTCATACCAAGAACTAACTTAGTTGGTCTTTAAGGTACTACTGGAAGGAATTTTTTTTGTTTTGCCTAAAGCATAGTGACATTCATATTAAACTTCAACACTATTTAAGTTCGTTCCACTTTCAAATGAGTTTCCCTTGAGCTTTGGATTCCCATTGCATATGCTTCTTACCTATGAAATTTTTAGTACTTTTTAACAAGCTTTATTGCAAGGATGGGCAACCTGTGGCTTTCCAGATGTTGTTGGGCTCCAACCTCCCTGCCTGCCCTGCCCCAGCCCTAGCCTGCAGAGTCCAATGATCAGGGATGGTGGAAGCTGTCATCCAGCAATTTTTCAGAGGAGCATAGGTTCCTCAACCCATCTTCTGGACCCCCCGGGAAACTCAACAAACTGTGCTGCACCTGGAACTGGGTGTGGAGAGGGGAACTGAATGGGACACAACTGTGGGCAGCCTGAGGATGTACCATCCACCTTGGGCCAGTCTGTAAAATGCAAGTCTGGAGTGAAAGACTAGGGTGACTATTTCCAGGCACTCTTATTGTGAGACTTTTGTGGGTGAGCTGAGAGTTTGTTTGGGCCCTAGGAGAGAACCCAGAGGCTGAGAGGAAGAGGGTGTGCCAGAAGGAAAATGAATTGATGTTGATTTTCATATGTTTTGTAACTTCTTTGCAATGTTGTTGTTTCAGTTTTCTGCATACTGCTTATATTAACAGTATACAAATTAAATCATCAGTCAATCAGTTTGTGGGGTAGGGTGTAATGCTTGGCAGAGGGTAAAGCTGTGTGTCTTCTTTAAATTACAACTTTCTGATGCAAAACCATTGTTCAGTTCCCCTGAGAGAGAAGGATTGTAGTCATACTTCACAATACAACATATTCTGTTCTGTTAGGCTTCGTTAAGAAGAAACAAAACGGTCTATTAGAGGTGCCCTTCTTTGAGCTGTTGTGTTTTATTGGAAAATTGCCTTTATTGTCATCCCTGAAGCACATATGTAAGCTTCCTCCCTTTTATTATTCATTTCCACACACAAATCCACAGAAATTTTATTTAATAACATATTCTTCAAAGGCCTGCTTTTTAGTATTCAGTTGCTGTACTGATAAGAGATGGCTGCATAATTGCGCACCTCATTCTAAGGAGTTTTCTGGGGACTGAGTGCGAGCTACGTTTGGCAGAAGGCAGGTGGCAATGCCAGGGTTGTGCCTTAGGCAAATGATCCTTAGAGATGAAAATGTGTACTCAGTGGTCATCCAGCTGAGCCCCTTTGCAATGCAGGATCTGTAATGCCGACTGCAGCTCCAGCGTCTCTGACGGATAGCTGTCCACCCTCTGTACACATGCAGGATAGAAGCATGTGGTAATTTTATTAGATCCTGCCACTTGTTGAAAGAAAGGTTTGTGAAACATTTGAGTTTTAATACATTGATTAACTACCGTATTTTTCGCCCTATAAGACGCACCCGACCATAAGACGCATCTAGTTTTTAGAGGAGGAAAACAAGAAACAAGAAAGCAAGGCAAAGCCTCTTGAGCGAAGAGGGAGGAGCACTCCCGCTGCACTCAAGAAGCTTTGCGGGGCTATCCCTGAAGCCAGGAGAGCAAGAGGGATCGCTGCGCACCGATCCCTCTTGCTGTTCTGGCTTCTGGGATAGCTGCGCAGCCTGCATTCGCTCCATAAGACGCACACACATTTCCCCTTACTTTTTAGGAGGGGGAAGTGCGTCTTATAGAGCGAAAAATACGGTAAATTTGCATCTCCAAGTGAATGAGAGAATAAGGTATATTTGCAGGATGCAGATATCAAGAAGAAATCTAGGATTGTCTTTGCTTGTGTATAGTGTTGGGGAAACAAATGCTGTATGTATAACTCAGCCTGTATAAGATTGGAGCTGCAGATAAATTTGACAATTACACTTTTTTTGTTTTTGAAAGCACATCTTTCAGTTGCCTACATTTGTTTTTTGGATTTTAGCTGCATTTTATCTGTACACTACTTTGGGAATTTTTCTGATGTGTTTAAATTTGCCACGATGACGAGGACGGTGGCTAAAAAGGGATGAGTGCAGAAGTCCCAGTGTAGGCTAGGTGAAGAATGAGAGCAATGAATCAGAAAGTCCTTGGATCAAATTTTAACATCTGGTGTGAGCTCACTAGGCACACTGTGCTCTCTCTCTCTCTCTCTCTCTCTCTCTCTCTCTGCCTCAGTCCTCCTCATCTTTAATACGGGAGATAATAAGACAACAGCTTTGTTTACAACAACTATATAGTGCATGTGGAGCATTTTTAATCCTTGAAATCATTATCAAGTTTGGGCAACTGTTGACACTGTGGCAGATGTGCACATCGAGGCTTATTTCCCTCCTTTCTCTGATAGTTCAAATGGGAAGTCTTGTTGCAGGGATAAAGAATCTGTGGCCCTCCAGATGTTTCTGGGGTTCAGTTCCCATCATCCCTGACTATGAGCCATCGTGGCTGGGAGCTGATGTGAGTTGGAGTCCAATGGATCTTCACCATCCATGATCTAATGCCTGGAATGCATGTGTATTGCTCATGTATATGGAGACAGCTAAAACCCTCTGGCTCTTTGAGAGGAATTCGATGGGTGAATTGACTTTCCTTTGGATGTAAAGTATATGCCCTCTCCTCAGTAGTCCACCTTGAACTTGGTTGTCTGCTAGCACCATGAGCCAAGAACAATTGAGGCTGGAATATTCGAAGTTTTTAGCTGTACCTATTCACTTAGAAAATGATCCTTTAACGTTTCTCCACCACCACCATTACATTTTACTGCCTCTAAACTCCTAGGTGTATTTGCACAAGACTACAGGACTCTCAGCCCAACTTCCTTTGGCAGTTTAATCTGTTACCAGGGACTATGTCTTAGGTGAGAGACTTCAACCACTTCAGGAGACAGGCAACTGAAAACAGACGCATGACTGAGATTCAGAAAAAAATTAATACCTTTTATTATTATTTTTAAGTGGTGCTAAGAGAACTTGGTTCCAGCTTGCAAAGTCTCTCAGGGGTGTGGGTGGGGGTGGGCTGTATCCTATGGCTATCCTGCTAGGCTGAACTCGGGTTTGCTTTCATTTCCGGCTTTAGGAACGGCTAGGAGAATGAATTCGGAAAGAGATTCGGAAACTACCTTCGACGAGGACTCCCAACCCAACGACGAAGAGGTGCCATATAGCGATGATGAGACAGAGGATGAATTGGACGTTCCACCTCCTGTCGAGCCAGAGCAAAACCGCATCAACAGAGAGGTGGAAGTGACTCGAGATACGCTTAGAAAAGGTGAGTTGGACGTGAATGATTCCGGAAGGGGAATGTAAGGTGAGCCGCGCTGGATCATGTCAAAGGCCCATTCAGTTCTGTGTGGAGTGGTCAACCAGATGTCAATGGGAAGCAGGGCCTGAGTGGGACGGGACTCTCCCCACTTGTGGCACACCCACTAACTAGTATAGCTAGCAGACAGAACATAGCTAGCAGCCACTGATAGCCTTATTCTCCATGAATTTGTCTAATCCTCTTTTAAAGCCATCCAAGTTGGTGTCCATCACTGGGGCCGGCCCACACCCAAGGCAAGGTGATCCACAGGAGCAGCAGCTCCAAGGAAGTCTTTGTCTGCTGCTGTTGCTTCCACTGCAACAGTGATAGCTGGGCCTTCTCCTTGGTAGTGGAATCTGCCACCCCCTTGGCTGCCTCCCCAGTGGCCTCTTGGAGAATAGGAGATGCGGCTGGTATACTCCCACCCCCTAGGAAGGAAATGGTGAGGGCTTCCCTCTGGGGTCTCCTGGGCTGTGCACCCACCCAACAAGATTCAGAGCGGGTCCATTTTCCTCACTGCAATGGCCTTTGATTTCCACTTGACCATTGAGTAAGGCTGTTTTGAGTTTCCCAACTTGTTTCTGATGGAGATCTTCACTCACTCCTTCTTCCTTGCTGTGGTGGTGGTTGTGGTGGTGGGTTCCATTTTGTGGTTTGCCTCAGGTGGCAACAAGATTGTCCCAACTATTTTCAACTCTGTTTTTCACAAGCTTGAATTTTCAAGTTGATGCAATACTGTACAAATTATCACTTCCCCCTTCTTTTAACCCTCATAAACCACCACATTTTAAAGCATACTTTCCTCTACTTTTATTAACTTAGTTTTTCTGGCACTCCAGAAACGCCCCCCCCCCAAATATGTAATGTACTTCCAAAAATACATAACTCGTTTCTGCTTAGATGGACTAGCCCACTTCTCAGCAAGAAAACTCAGCAAAGATAACAGCTGCAGTTCTGAAATTTGTTCTAGTAAATGCTGAGAATCCCCAGAACTACAAGTATTCTCTGCCAGTTTTTGTCTGTGGGGTGGTGGTGATGGAAATTCCTATAATCATAATTTCAGGACTTTGCAATGTAGATTTTGAAAGGGTATATACTATCAGGCTCAAGGTGCAATTTGACACAAACAGTTCATTCACACAAGCTTGGCACTTATGCATAAACCAATAGCCAGGGTGGATTTGATTTAAATCACTAGTCAGTAAGACTTGATTTAAATCATTAATTTTTTTTACAGGAAGGCTCATTCTTATTGGTATAATATTAATATTTACAAATGAGAAGAAGGGCCTGGAACCAGCGAACTCTTATTAGTTGACTGGCAAGCACTTCAAGGTCTTCCAAGGACATACAGATCCCAGTTACTATTTCCACACACACACCTATTTGGATTTGCTTCTATGTTCAGGTGCCTATTCTGTACAGTTAAGTGTTAGCGCAGTTGTTGAACCCAGTGGGATTGGGAAGAGGCTGCCAGCCCCGAAGTGCCTTCAGCACTTGCCTCAAGTCTGAGTTGCGCAGACATGCAACTGACTTGCACAATTATTACACAAAGATCCCAAGAATTGTGGAGTATTCCGCTCACAAGGTTGTGCTTTCATTTTTACTGCTTCTTACTTAGCTACTTGTGCAGATCTCTTCCACTCCAAACAATCTATTCATTGAACCTCTTGGAACTTAGTATTGAAGAGGGGCTGATTCTGTGTATATAAATTTGCAGTGGAACAATTGGATTAAGGTCGTCCCATCGTCCCGCCCCCCCCCCCCCGCTCAACTCTGTGTATGTTTATTTTACAACATTTTTCCTGTGAAGAAAAGACACGTTATCTCTGCAGACACAAATTCACACTTTTGAAAACTGCAAAAAGAAGCATCTGTGATAATATCTTCTTGTTAGAAAAACTGCCCCGAATAATCTTACAGAAACCTCTGGAAGAGCATGACATTGTGAATGGATTAATGGAATTCATTTACCCAAATATTAAAAGATTGCATATAAAGCCTCATGCAACATAATTGAAAACAAATCCTTATTTCCTGAAGGACTATAATGTAAGTTAAATAGAAAACTATCTTTAGAAAGATTTTTCCTCTACGAAAGCATATATATATATATATATATATATATGCTTTCGTAGATTTTCACGGGTACAGGAATGCAGGTTTTGGTGTCCTCGGGTGTCTTCCCGTGTAAAAGTTGGGGTGTCTAGGCGACGTTTCGACGAGGTCTCACTCGTCATCTTCAGGCTGGTGCTTTCGGCTTCTTGTAACAAGAAGCCGAAAGCACCAGCCTGAAGATGACGAGTGAGACCTCGTCGAAACGTCGCCTAGACACCCCAACTTTTACACGGGAAGACACCCGAGGACACCAAAACCTGCATATATATATATATATATATATATCCAATTTAAATGTTTAAAAAATCCAATTTAAATTTTAAAAATCCATTTTAAAAATCCATTTTTTATTTTTATAAATCATTTATTTTTATCCACCCTGCCAATGGCTCTACATCAGACTTCCTCAAACTTGGCCCTCTAGATGTTTTTGGCCTACAACTTCCATGATCCCTAGCTAGCAGGACCAGTGGTTGGGGATGATGGGAATTGTAGTCTCAAAACATCTGGAGGGCCGAGGTTGAGGAAGCCTGCTCTACATGCTGATGTGGAAAGTAGGCCTGAGATGAAGAAAAACAGTTGTGGCAGTAAATCAACTTTTCTCTCCACTAGATCCACCAGTAGATGAGTCATAAGGATAACCTTTAAGTGAGATTTCCAGTCTGTTCTTTGCTAACTTTCTAAAAGACAAATGGTTGACATCACCACAAATTGCATCGTATTTACCTGGGATGTTCTCCCCAAGGTCATTCCGGTAGTAAAGCTTATTTCTCTCTCCCACGGCTAACTTGTTCTCCCACTTTTGCCTTAGCGGAAGCAAAAGTAAGCAGCTTGTAGGTAGTTTTGAAATTAAGCAAATCAAGGGAAGTTGTTTGGAATTCCTTGTTCTGTTAATTCTTTGAACAAGGAGTAAATGTTTAAAAGCAGAACACTTGTTCCACGGCTCATCTGTGTTGCATTTGTAGTTTCTTTTTGATCTTGGGTATGCTTAGACTGCTAACCAGGACGCAGGACGGGGGTTCTAACCATTCAAGCCTTCATATGCCGGTGGGAGTTAATAAATTTCCTGCTTTCAGTGACTTGATTATTAAGTTCATGATGGTCACACTTTATGGTTTTCATTTTCTTGTTTTTCAGAATGCGGCTGGCAAGTTAAAGCAAATGATCGTGCCTTCTATGAACAGCCTCAATTTATGAAAACGACTTATCTGTGCCTTAAGAAAAGTAAATATGCAGTAAGTGGATTTAAAATCATGGTGTTGAAGGGGACCTTCACCTAGTCCAGGGATCAACTAGTCATGGTTCGTTGGTTTTCATTACTGGAGTACGATTCCCATCATCCCTGAGCATTGACCCTAGATAGAACTGATGGGAGTTGGAGTTTAATAGTATTTAGAGAACCACACGTTTCTTATCCTTCATCCATTCCAGTTCAACACCTGACCTGGAGGAAGAAGTTCCTGCAGGTTTATTTTATTTGTTTTTTTTTAATGCCTCGTTTTAGCATGAAATGGGTTACACCAGGGGTCAGCAAACTTTTTCAGCAGGGGTCTGGTCCACTGTCCCTCAGACCTTGTGGGGGGGCCGGACTATATTTTGAAAATAAAAATAAAAATGAACCAATTCCTATGTCCCACAAATAACCCAGAGATGCATTTTAAATAAAAGGACACATTCTACTTATGTAAAAACACGCTGACCATCCGCGGGTCAGATTTAGAAGGTGATTGGGCTGGATCCGGCCCCCCGGGCCTTAGTTTGCCTACCCACGGGTTACACCTTTTCACAGAACATGAACACCCCCATATCCGCTGGAAAACTATAATGCACTTGCCTAACTGAAGAATGATTTCACTAAATGATAACGTTTCGCATTAAATGCTACCTTGTTAGTATATTTAATGCCTTTTCTGTAATTTGCTTCTTTGTCTTCTTCCACAGGGGAATGCAATCAAAACCTACAAGTATAATCCCATTACCTTCTTGCCGCTGAATTTATTTGAGCAGTTTAAAAGGGTCGCCAACTTCTATTTCTTGGTTCTACTTATTTTACAGGTAAAACATGACTGTATCATTCATTGTGGAGACTGGGTCCCCCACCCCTTTGTGCCCCATTTAAAGTAGGTGTGCGATGAAGTACAACTCTTCATAGGTGGCAGATCTCGGGGTCTCAAATTTCAGCGGCAGCCTGCGTGATGTCAAAATTCAGCACCCCTCCACCTATCGCTTTTCATTCTGAATCGTAATTACGGTGCCCCCAGCAGCGCCCCCAAGACTCCATACCCAGTGTGACTGAACTGGTTGTTTCCCCCTAAATCTGCCTTTCCTTCTGCAGCTTGAGCCTATTAAAACTGAAGGGTTGGGAAAGTCAGTTTTATTTATCAGTAGGAAATGGTCAAAGAGGATATCTGAGTTGATTGAATGGTTTCTTTAAATGTAAAGGTTCATCATTGTTCCACCCAATGTGTATGTCCTTAAGGGGCCAGAGCAAGCTAACGAGACCCAGCTTTACAGCTGTGAAACATAGCAGGTGCTGCTGAGTTGCATTGATTAAGTTGTGTCAGCAATTGGGTGTAGTATATACGGAGCAGCACCTAGCTCTCCCATTACCCTGGGGGTTGGGTCTGGTTTGTTGTTGATGTATTTAGTGTATAAGGAGTTTTTGTTTTTGTAATTAAAACCTTGTTAAAGTTATTTTTGAGTCCCTTTTTAATGCATGGTCTTCCCAGCAAGCTCTCTGCAGCGCTACCATACTGCAAAAAGCCAACAGATTGGTTTTTAAATTTATTATTTTATTACATGAACGATGGAGCATGTAGGTGTTAGGGCTCAGAGAATCACTCCACCTGACTTGAGAGAACAATGGCTCTCCAGCTTAGACCTTTCAAAGTCCTCCTCCCTGCGTAACTGCAATTCCATTCATTCCTGGAGGATCAGCTGTGATGCTGCAACTGGTTTTTGAGCTTAACGTGTAGATGCAAGCTTGTCTCGGTTAACAGCATGCTCTGCTCTCCCATCACACCTGCCTGTTTACTTGCTGGTGCAGCTCTTCTTCTGACCATTGCTGCTTTTCAAAATGTACCTTAGTGGAGGTTGGGGGGGGGTCAGGACTCCCCATGGTGCCAGGCATGGAGAGTTAACAGCTCAAAGATATTTACTGTGTGAAAATTTGTATATGCAAAGCCTTGTGGTCTACTGCTGAGATGTGGCATTTACAGATGTGTAAAACACCTTGTATGTAAATGCAGGGTAGTAGTTTTTTAAAAAACACACACAAAAATAATAAATAAATAAATTATAAATAAATATTCCTCTTTTTTTCCCTTGCAGTGCATTCCTCAGATAACCACCCTCTCATGGTATACAACTCTGATACCTTTACTCTTGGTTCTCGGCATCACTGCGATAAAAGACCTAGTGGATGATATTGTAAGCATTGTTTTATTTATTTATGTATTCTTCCTCTTTTTTACATTTCAGGGTGTTTCAGGGTCTCTCTCTCTCCCCCCCCCCGGCATTATATTGGGGTAGTTAAAATAATTGTCACAAGAAACCTTCCTGGACCAAAGAACAAAAAGGGTGAATGACAAATTATAATTGTAACAACAGGTCAGTTTGGTGACCTGCAAGAAATAAATAGAAGAGAGAATTGTGTTTTATGCCACCCCAAAGAATGAATCCACGAAACTTTTGTTCCTAGCAAGATTATTCACTGCAATTGGGACTTCCTATTCTTTGCCTTCTGACCTATCAAGAAATGTACAAAGGTTAATTTTGTTCATTCAAAATAGAACGGATGGTTATTACTATTACTGTTTCCTAAGTTTAGTAGGGGACGCGGGTGGCGCTGTGGGTTAAAGCCTCAGCGCCTAGGGCTTGCCGATCGAAAGGTCGGCGGTTCGGATCCCCGCGGCGGGGTGCGCTCCCGCTGCTCGGTCCCAGCGCCTGCCAACCTAGCAGTTCGAAAGCACCCTTGGGTGCAAGTAGATAAATAGGGACCGCTTTCTAGCGGGAAGGTAAACGGCGTTTTCGTGTGCAGCTCTGGCTCGCCTGATGCAGCTATGTCACGCTGGCCACGTGACCCGGAAGTGTCTTCGGACAGCGCTGGCCCCTGGCCTCTTGAGTGAGATGGGTGCACAACCCCAGAGTCTGGCAAGACTGGCCCGTACGGGCAGGGGTACCTTTACCTTACCTTTACGTTTAGTAGCCACTTTACACAAACATCTAAAAAAATATAATCTTACAAATAATAGTAACATGCGCATTAATTGAAAGCAAAGCAGGAAGAGATCAAACCATACGAACAACCCATTCCCTGTCCACCACAGATAGCAAAGCAAAAACAAACACCACACACCTGGGAGAAGATAAACTTCTTTGGCTAAAGATGTCAGTGTTGGTGCCAGGCGAGGCTCCCTGGGGGAGAGAATTCTGTAGACGAGGGGGGAAGACACAAGCCCATTCCCTTGTTGCCATCCCCTGGATAGTTTCTAAGGGGTGGGGGAAAATAGAGAAGGCCTCCAGTGCTGGGACATGGGAACACTCACTTAGAAGATGATGCTCTGTAAGGTATTGGGGTTTTAAACACACACTCCTTTATTCCAACTCCATTCATTCTTCTGGGCTTAAGGAGCTGTGCTGAAGGAGTCTGAGGGCCTCATACAGGTTGCCCAGCTGTGCTTTAAGACAACAGCAACAACGATATAGGTTCTTTTAATCTCTTTCACTTCTTCCTTTTTTTTAGGCTCGGCATCGGATGGACAATGAAATTAACAACCGCACGTGTGATGTAATCAAGGACGGCAGGTATGGTTCTATAGGTGTCACCTTAAAAATTGTCCGAACAGCCATCACTCTGCACTAATCATGTTTCAAAAAGGTTTTCTGTGGAAAGTTAGCATGGCTGTTTTTAATAATTTTCTGCACAGCCAGAAACTGAGAGGGTTGAAGTATTATTAGTTAATATTACCTAGTAGAAATGGCATATATTATTTGAGAGCATCCAGCCTTTTTCCTAAATGTTATCCAGTTCACTTTTTAAATATATATATATATTATTTCTCTCTACTTAAGGTTTGAAAATACAAAATGGAAGGACATCAAAGTTGGTGATATCATCCGTCTTAGGAAAAATGCCTTTATTCCTGTAAGTGAAATGCTGTGTGTGTGTGTGTGTGTGTGTGAGAGAGAGAGAGAGAGAGAGAGAGAGAGAGAGAGAGAGAGATTTTTTTTTTGCTGTGTGACGGCAGTATCATTCACATTCATTTAATTTGCTTTATTCTTTATTTAATCAGGCTGATATCCTGCTGCTGTCCACTTCAGAACCTAATAGCCTTTGCTATGTAGAGACAGCTGAACTAGATGGGTAAGGGTTCTTTCTCCTAACGTTTACCTCCCCATAATATTAAAAAGTTACTCTTCTTTGTAGTCTTAGCCTTAGCCATGCTAAATTCCCAGTCAACATGTGGTTTTTTTGGTGCTATGTTTTAAAACTGGCTCTGTCCATTTTAAGGTTGCGTGGATTCAGAAAAGCACATTTTGACCCAATGTGCATAGGATAAGGAAATACTGCTCTTAAACATAATTAGGTTGTACAGTGGTACAGTGGTGCCTCGCTAAACGAAAAGAATTTGTTCCGCGATTCTCTTCGTCTAGCGGTTTTTTCGTCTTGCGAAGCAAGCCCATTGACAGCTTAGCGGATTAGTGCTAGAGCTGTCAAGCGGCTTCCAGCGATCAGCTGTTAAGCGGCTTATCAGCGGAACAGCTGATAAGCGGCTTAGCGGCTTAGGAAAAGGGCAAAAAAAGCAAAAAAACCCCGCCGGGGGATGCAAGATTTTTTCGTCTTGTGAAGCAACCCCATAGGGAAATTCGCTTTGCGAAGCGCCTCCAAAACGGAAAACCCTTTCGTCTAGCGGGTTTTTCGTCTTGCGAGGCGTTCGTCTTGCGGGGCACCACTGTACTTTGGTTCTTGAACTTAATCCATTCCGGGAGTGTGTTTGACTCCCAAAACCATTCGAAAACCAAGGCGTGGCTTCCAATTGGCTGCATGACTTTACTGCACTCAAGCAGAAGCCACCTTGGATGTTTGACTTCCAAAAAACGTTTGCAAACTGGAACACTTACTTCTGGGTTTGCGGCATTCGGGAGCCAATTTCTTTGGGAGCCAAGCTGTTCAAGAACCAATATAAATATTGATTTCTGGGTGAATAGCAAGAGCAGAGGTTGGGGCTATTCTTTACCATTACATCCTGGGAGGTTGTCGATTTTGGATCTAGCTGAGTGACATGACACTCAGACCTAACCAAATATAGTCTTATCCATCGAGCCATTGTATAAATTGTCCTTTTTGTAGGGGATGGATCACCATGGCCAGGGCTGCTACTGATAACTTCTTCTACTGAAGGATAAAAACTATTAATTGGCTCTGTTGTTTTGAATCATAGAATTACAGAGTTGGAAGAGACCACTTGACTATAGAGAGAGAAATTAGCCTGAATGATAAGGGGCTTACACAGAGACAGGTGCAGCCATTTCTGTGGTCCTGGCTTCATACAGCCATTTCCCCACCCCGATCTTCTCCTTCTGTAATCATGCTGCAATGCATATTCTCCCGTTGTGATCAAAGAAATGAAGAAAAGGCCTGCTTGCATGTCTAAGCAGGCTCCAGGTAGCTTCCCCAAGCGGTGCTTAATAAAATCTATGTGCAACAAATGTGTTAGGAAAACCTGTTCTGCCTTGTTGGGATTAACATTCTATAGTACCATCATCTGGTTGACCCAAATGGACATGCACCACTGTGTACTCTTATACTTCAGTAGCAAAGAACACCGTGTGACAAAGCACATCTTGTTGCTCATACCCTTGTTGCTCTCTTTGGAGCCCCAGGGGTTTTGTTTGCTTGGTGTGTTGTTCAGCTGCTGTTTTGTTAGAAACCCACAGAACAGTAGAACAGAAAGCTAAGCTAAGGTTCCTTTTAATGGAACCTTAATGGTTCCTTTAGAATTTCTAATGGCAACATTACAACTTTGCATTTCCCTCCTGTGTTTCAGTGAAACTAACTTGAAGTTCAAGATGTCTCTGGAGGTGACTGACAGATACCTTCACCAAGAGGGCGCCTTGGCAGCATTTGATGGTTTGTACAAACGTGCATTTCTTCTTAATTACATATGAATATGCTGTCTTATGCCATGTCAAGACACTGGACCAACTAATGCAGGATGGTCCAGCAGCAGGTCTGCAGGTTTGCAAATGGAGACTTTCCCAGCTAGTGATTTCAACTGAGAACTGTGCACGCAAAAGCCGTGCTTTACTAATGATCTACAGCTGCAAGTACCTAATGCCACTGAAGTTACAAAAAGAGGGGAAAGCCAGTCTCTTTCAAAAACAAAAGCCTGGTTTGCACAACACTCTTTCCTGATTGCTCTCCTGTGAGCGGTGAGGGAAGCAAGGTTGTGTCATCTCTTCCTCCTTGTTCACCTGTGCTGTGCGCCTATCCTGGGAGATGACTGTTTCAGCAAAGGCTTTGCCACTTGCTGCCCCAAATGCCTTCTCAGTAGTGGCACCCACCCTGTGGAATGCCCTCCCACCAGATGTCAAAGAGAAGAACAACTACCAGACTTTTAGAAGACATCTGAAGGCAGCCCTCTTTAGGGAAGCTTTTAATGTTTAACAGACTACTGTATTTTAATACTTAGAAGAATCATAGAATCATAGAATCATAGAGTTGGAAGAGACCACAAGGGCCATCGAGTCCAACCCCCTGCCAAGCAGGAAACACCATCAGAGCACTCCTGACATGGTTGTCAAGCCTCTGCTTCAAGACCTCCAAAGAAGGAGACTCCACCACACCCCTTGGCAGCAAATTCCACTGTCAAACAGCTCTTACTGTCAGGAAGTTCTTCCTAATGTTTAGGTGGAATCTTCTTAATACTTGATTGAAAGCCGGCCAGAGTGGCTGGGGAAACCCAGCCAGATGGGCGGGGTATTAATCATCATAATCATAATCATCATCATCATCATCATCTCCATTTAGTCATAGTCAGCAGCACTAGGCTAGGTAGATGAACAGTGTTAAGCTGATGGCAGAGCCATGTCTTCATGGGGCCTGACTGCAGTGGGCCATCACTTTAGAAGTCTCTTCCCAAGGATATATGTTTGCACCTTTTCTACCGGTTTTCAAAAGAACACAAAAGCCTTAAGGGGGAGGGGGGAAACATCTAGTCAGCTTTTGAAAAAGTTTGGGTCTGTTTTCATTCCGCTGACACTGTTTTCAATTGCTGTTGCTGTTATATTTTTAGACATTTTGTGTTTATACTATGGTTTTTATGGCTTGGACTGTTTTGTGTTTTAATATGTGGTGAGCCACTTTGAAGCAGGTCGATCTGAAAGGTGACCTATAAATAAGCAACAGGATGTGCACAAAACGGTACAAGTTGGTTTGGCACCCAATTCAGCACTTTGGAAAACAGCTGATCTCAGTCTGAGTTGGCTCATTGGCCAGTGATGGCCAAACTTCAGCTGTTTTGGGACTACAGTTCCCATCACCCCAGACCACTGGTTCTGTTAGCTAGGGATGATGGGAGTTATAGTCCCAAAACAGCTGGAGGGCCAAGTTTGGCCGTCGCTGTCATAGGCTGCCCAATTTGGCTTGCGTCTGGCTAATTTCCACCCCATTCATGGTTGGGAAACTAAACAATTGCAATAACATTCCCCCCTTTTTGACAGAAGTGGATGACATCTGCAGACGTAGTTCTCTTCTCACTGGATGCAACCTGCTAAATTCCAGGCAAATAGGGGCAGAGGATTTTGTTCTGGACACTCCCAAAATGTGTTGTTTTTCCTCCCAAACAGGAACTACCTGTGGTTTTTTTATTATTATTATTGGAAATAATTGGGCGAAATTTTCAGGCAAGATTGCCCCTTCTGAAGGCATGAATCCTGACAAATTTAAGAGCTATATCTGTAGTAGTTTTCATACAAGGGTAGTCATTTGGGGTTGGGGGTATTTTTTGAGGGGGAGGCAGAAAAGGATTCGCTTAAATGACCCCAGTGTTTTGAGATCTGAAAATTGCAGGTATGGGAGGGGGGGCCCTGAGTAAGAAAGCTTTTCTGTTAGGCACCTTAATGCTTGTTGAGCATTTCAAATAATTCCCTCTTATTGACATGTCGGTCACGATGAAGCTCTCCAATGATTAGGGACTCCAACTCCCATCATTCCCAACCAGCATGGTGAATGGTCAAGGATGATGTGAATTGTAGTCCTGCAACATCTGGAGGGCCACAGATCCCCATATTTGCCATTGCTTGTGATTACTCCATAGTTTCCATTTATCTCCTGTGTAGAACCACTTCTAGCATCTGATCACATTCCAGTCAGATACAGATGCATATTTTTTTGCTATATAACATGCTCATCCAAATCTCCTCAGTAGTTACTGAGAGGTCTCCTTAAATTGTCTTGCTATAAATGTATTGCAGACTTATCCATTGTAGGCTAAAAGGGAACTGCAATCAGTGAGTTTCCTTTTTTCTTGATGATTGATCTGCTTCCTCGTTTGTGCCTCTATGTTTTTTTACTCCGCTTCCAAATGCCATCTTAACCTCATCCTCTGAAACATTTCTGCCACAGAGACCAACTCTACAAGTGGTACATAACTATATGTAAAAACTGCAGTGCATTTCTGCCACAGTTGACGCAGTAGGAAGCTTAGGGGTGTTGTTCCTTCAAACATCTCCTTTTAAATATTGTACTTTTGCAGAATTCATTGCTTAATATTTAAAGAGAATGGCTTACCGTGAAAATGTTTTAATACATTCTTGTGATGTGGTGTTTCCCCCCCCTTCTCCTCATTCTTTTTTTGAACTACCACGCCAGGTTTGATAGAATGCGAAGAGCCCAACAACCGACTCGATAAATTCACAGGAACTTTGAAGTGGAAAGGAAAAAGCTATGCTTTGGATGCTGATAAAATCTTGTTGCGTGGCTGCAAAATCCGGAACACTGACATTTGTCATGGGCTTGTCCTATTTGCAGGTATCTGTTTTGGAAATGGAATGCTGCTGCCTGTTTAAATTAGAGCTGGACCAATGCAATAACCAAAGCTTTTTTCTTTTTTTATTATTATTTCATGCGGTTGGGGTATAATTGTTGACATTGATTGGCAGGGCTGAATGTAGGAGTCTTTCTTAGCCCAGCCTGGAGTTGTTGGAGGCTGAGCCCAAAACCCTCTCCTTCACCTAATGCCATACCCTCCAATATGTTGAGTCCCCAAACTGAGACATGCTCCCACACGAGCAGTGGCATAGCGTGGGTTGTCAGCACCCGGGGCAAGGCAAGTAATTTGCGCCCCCTAACCCGTGGATTTTACTAGGGACAGAGAGCTGCGAGTGCAAGCGCCCCCCACCCGATGTTGCGCCCGGTGCGGCCGGCCCCCCCTGCACCCCCACGCTACGCCACTGCACACAAGTCATGTGACCTGTGAGGGATCATGGAGCCCCAAAAATGTGTTTTGGGGTGGTGCGTGAGATCGCTGCTCTAAAAAAGTGGGGTTTCCTTGGGGGGGGCGAGATCTTGGCAAGAAGTCATGTGAGATCACGGCACCCAAAATGGCTGCTGAGATCTTATGGGGGGGAAATGGGATGTCCCGGTTTTTCTGGGACACTTGTAGGGTATATAATGCCCAATCCACAGATTGATTCAGACAGGGATGAAATTATTTGGGGAAGGGAGGTCTTTTTACCTTAACACAAGGTAGTGATTGTTTTTTTTAAATAAAATACAAAAGGCTTATTGAAGCTTGCATCTTTCCCATGGGGCATTCTGCTTTAGACTGGAATGCCCATAGGTTCTTGTGAGAAGCCAAACTAATGGAAGCATCAGTAAGGTCTTTTTAAAAAAAAACTAAGAAAAGGAAATTACTTGCATATTCATGCAAAGAGACACCCCAAAATGTCTTAAAATCCTCCCCACACCTCTATATAAGTCACACAATATGCACTTTTGCACGAGAGGAATATTCCTATGACCGTGTATTTTGCCTGGGATATTCAGCTTACTGTTTTCAGCAACAGAAATAGCAGCTTTAAAGAATAAATCATTTGTTAGAGTTGCCACTATATTAACAACACAAGTATATACATTTCTACTTAGAAGTAAGACTCATTGTGTTCAATGGATCCTACTCCCTCACCTAAATCTATGAGAGATAATCAAATGTACTTATATTATTTAAAATTATTCATGTTCATAGTTGTCTTTAGCCGTTAAGAAAGCAGTTTTAAAGTATTCATATTTGTTTAAAATTCAGTGACATTTACACTGCAGTTTTTAATATGATTTTAGGAGCAGACACAAAAATAATGAAAAACAGTGGGAAAACACGGTTTAAAAGGACTAAAATTGACTCCCTTATGAATTACATGGTTTATACGGTAAGAAGTTTTGTGTTTACTTTTTGCTTTTAGAGCTTACGGGAGCGGTAGCTCTTTACTGATCGCTAGCTTGCAGTTCTGTGCAAATTAAATATTTCTTTTGCTTATTGACAGAGTCATTTGTGTACCTAGCACAGGCTCTGCAAAGGCTTCCTGCTTGCTTCCTTACTGAAGTTTGTGTGGGTGGATGGTTTTCTGTGAGTGAGGCAGGTAGAGAGAGGCCAGGACTTGCAAACACATAGAAGTGTCATGCAGAGATCTGCAGGTTTGGCTTTCCCATTAGGCAACTCTTAAGCATTTCACCTTATGTGCTTTGTTAGGGTCACGGCCGGCATTTAAAAAAAACACCTTACCTGGAGAAACAGGTTTTGCCACAGATACTTGCTGCTGGCTATATCCAAACTATAGTTCTGCAGCGTGGGCAGCTTTTAAAGATGGTTTGGAAGCTCCGGTTGGTGCATAGCTGTCAACTGTCCCTTATTTGGTGGGAAAGTCCCTTATCCCAGCGCTGTGTCCCGCTGCTGTCCTTTATTGATGATGTCCCTTAAATTTCCCGGGTTTCAAAGGAAGCAGCTCCTCTCCCTCCCTGCCAGCCAGCCAGGGAGGAGGGAGGCTCCAACTGTGTTGCTTGGCTGCATTGCTCACCCAATAAGGAGTCTAAGAACGACTGGGGGGGGTGGAGCTTGCATGCCTTGTGCCAATCAAATTGGCCACGTTGCCTGGGGACTCACCTTTGCTCAGCGCTTCCCAGCAGAGAGGTGACGGTGGCTTTCCTTGCTGCATCCCCTTTGCCGGGTTGCTGCGCTGTGGGAACCATCGCTTGAGGCTTCGTTTGGCTGCTGGCTGGGTTTTCTGCCTTTGGCTCAGAAGGGCTCAGAAGTCGAACATACCTGTGTTCGGCAAATCCCTTATTTTGGCTGCTGATCCCTTATTTTCAAATCTGTAAGTTGACAGCTATGGGTTGGTGTGGAACTGCATTCGCCAACCTGGTGCCCTCCAGATGTTGTTGGACTGCAGTTCTCATCAAGCCCCATTCAGAATAGCCAATGGTAAAAGACAATGCATATTATAAACTAGCAACATCTAGTGCGCACTGATCTCTCTCGCTCTCCTGGCTTCAGGGATAGCCATGCAAAGCCCCCAGAGTACAGCGGGAGCGCTCCTATCGCTGTGCTCCGGAGGCTTTCCGTTGCTTTCGCTGAAGCCAGGAGAGCGAGAGGAATCGGTGCGCAGCGATCCCTCTTGCTGTTCTGACTTCGCTTCGCTGGAGAGGCGCTGCACAGAGAGGGAGAGAATATTTTTTTTCTTGTTCTCCTCCTCTAAAACTAGGTGCGTCTTATGGTCGGGTGTGTCTTATAGAGCGAAAAATACGGTGTCTTTAAAGACCTAAGCAGTTTCATGCATATGGTCCCTACACTGATGGTTCCTAAAGGGGCCTTAAAGACTTTTTTTGTTTCATTCCACGTTGCATATAATTGGTATTTATGTCAGTACTTTTTTGCTTCTGGTCTCCAGAAGTACTATTTTTTGCTGTTTTGTCCGCTTTTATATGTGTCATAGTCTGGACTGTTGATATTGCTTTTATCAGGTGCTCTGATGCTTCTTAGCTTGGTTGCATTCACATGTAATACTGGCCATAAATCACAATTAGAGAAATTAACCAGTGCCTAAGCTGCGTGCTGGTGCACTTCGCTTTATATCTGCCCCCTCCTCTCAAGGAAGGCAGAAGCAAGCTATCGGGTGGCCGGTTTAGCATTATGCAGTGCTTTCCCCCCTAAAAATAAATAAATGTTTAGGGGTAATCTCATTTTCCTATTCACATTGAAATACTGCCCCTCAATGAGGCCAAACTTAGATTCACAAAATGTTTAGGGGTATGTGTAGCCCTGTGTCCCCCCAGAAAAAAGCACTGGCATTGGGACACGGGTGGCGCTGTGGGTTAAACCACAGAGCCTAGGACTTGCTGATCAGCAGGTCAGTGGTTCGAATCTCCACGACAGGGTGAGCTCCCGTTGCTCGGTCCCTGCTCCTGCCAACCTAGCGTTTCCATGCGCTGCTCTGGTTCGCCAGAAGCGGCTTAGTCATGCTGGCCACATGACCTGGAAGCTGTACGCCGGCTCCCTTGGCCAATAAAGTGAGATGAGCACCGCAACCCCAGAGTCGGTCACGACTGGACCTAATGGTCAGGGGTCCCTTTACCTTTACCTTTACTTTTACAATTGCCGCACAGTCTTGGTTCCTCATTTGCACAGGATCGCTCATTTAGTGTCCTCTGGAACCCCCTGCCTATTGACATTAGGAAGTTGCTTTCCCTGTACTGTTCTAGATGCTTCCTGAAACGTTTTCTTGTTTCACTGGGCCTATCCAGATACAAGATTTGGGTACAACCATTTTTAAACTTGCTTTAATACTTTAATGGCTGGTTTTCTTTTTTTTAAAAAAAATGCTTCAGGTTTTTTTAATGGCTTTGCTTTACTTTCACAGTGGATCTACACACAGGAAAAAAATGCTATAAATAAGTTAGAAATTAAGTTATAACAAAAGAAAAAAAAGGCTATGTGGAAATCACATAGAATATTTTTTCCTCTCTTGCGCCATCTGGTGCTGCATGTTTATAACATTGTTTTTTGACCAATACAAAAAAAAATTCCTTCCAGTAGCACCTTAAAGACCAACTAAGTTAGTTTTTGGTATGAGCTTTCGTGTGCATGCACACTTCTTCAGATACCAATGTCACTGAGTCCTCAAGGGTACCATTGACCAATGTCACTGAGTCCTCAAGGGTACCGTTTTATCACACATGGGTTTGCCACCCTGAATTCTTTTGGGAAGGAAGGGTGGGGTGTAAATGTAATAAAATAATTGCTGAATGGCTTTTGAGGCTTTTTTAAAAGAAAAAAACAAGTTGAGAGCCACTTTGATAGCAGCAACCTTGGTAGCCTATACGTAGCAGAAAATAAAACAATTCTGCTTCATCTGTCAATGACTCCTGTTTCTATTCTTCTCAAGTATTAGCGAGTTGATGGCTAATTCTTCTTCATGGTAGTTAGCCTGGGAAGCAGGAAAGGATTAAAAAATGCATGGGCTTCAGCTAATCTTTTACAAAGCTTTGTCGTCTTCATGTTTTTTCCTCCAGATTTTCGTTTTGCTCATCTTAGCGTCAGCTGGCCTGGCTATTGGGCACACCTATTGGGAACAGCAGATTGGCAATTCTTCTTGGTACCTCTATGACGGGAAGGATGAGACCCCTGCTACCAGAGGCTTCTTTAACTTTTGGGGTTACATCATTGTCCTTAACACCATGGTTCCAATTTCCCTCTATGTGAGGTAACAAATATATGTGACTTCATTGCACTTCTGCATGCAAGCATTGAAATTGTTATAGGTTAATGAAATCTCAGTCTGTCCAATAAATTTATCATGGGTTCTTCCAAATGGCCATTTATTGACCATTCACCCTGATTTGTTTATTCAACATGTGTGTGGAGATTATATTATGTCATTGTTGAGTTTTTGTTCAAATTAGTTTGCATAGAGATTATACAGTGGTACCTTGGTTCTCAAACTTAATCCGTTCCAGAAGTCCATTCCAAAACCAAAGCGTTCCAAAACCAAGGTGCACTTTCCCATAGAAAGTATTGCAAAACGGATTAATCTGTACCAGACTTTTAAAAACAACCCCTAAAACAGGAATTTAACATGAATTTTACTATCTAACGAGACCATTGTTCCATAAAATGAAAGCAATAAACAATGTACTGCAGTCACACAATCAATCAATCAGTCGCTGAACTGGGTTCCACACAGTTACAAAAACAAAAAGAGCCACAAAAACAAAAACACAAAATAAATAGCAAAAAGACATACTTCAGCATCACACTCGAAATGGAAGTGTGCTATTCAAAACAGAAGCGTAACACTCAAAATGGAGTACGTTCGGCTTCCAAAAAAAGTTCGCAACCTGAACACTTACTTCCGTGTTTACCAGGTTTGGGTTCAAAATTGTTTGAGTACCAAGGCGTTTGAGAACCAAAGTGCCACTGTATAATATTGCCCGATGTCACCGTTATCCCACAATTCCTAATGCATTTCTCCATCACTTTTCCTAATACAAAAATAAATAAATTATTTATGGCAAAGTGGGTTTTTTTAAATCCAAGAGCAGAAAAGCACTAAATCCACTTCAATTCTGTCACCTAAAATTGTGGGTATACTACAGAATCATACCCATAAAAGGTATGACAGTTTGGAAGCAGTGCAAGGTTGCAACAATATCTGTTTGTTTTTCTTGTAAGTGTAAACATGATTCAGATATTCCCCCCTGACAATCCTGCCCCCTTTTACAAATACCTTCTTCAAATAAGTCAATGCTATCAGTTAGTGAGCATACAAGAAGCTGATGTGAACAGCCTCCCTAGATTTAACAGTTAAGAATCTTGCATGGTTTGCAGAACTCCATAGTTTTGTTAAATGCCCTGCTTGTGTACATTGAAGATCTCGAAGCAAGGATAATAATCACTGTTACATCTTACTCCCTCAGTGTTGAAGTGATCCGTTTGGGCCAAAGCTACTTCATCAACTGGGACTTGCAAATGTATTACCCAGAGAAGGATACAGCGGCAAGAGCCAGGACAACCACTTTGAATGAACAGCTTGGACAGATCCACTACATCTTCTCAGATAAGACGGGCACACTGACGCAGAACATAATGGCATTCAAAAAGTGTTGCATAAATGGACAAACCTATGGTAAGTCTAAGCATCACTGGAGTTTCCCAAAGAAATTGGTTGAATGCCACAGAAATATTAGCAGGAGGAAGTGCTCCTTCACTTACTGTCAAAAATTATAGAATTCACCATTGCAGAATATGGTTCCATATCCAATGTTTGCCATACTTGGAGGCAAACACATTGAAATTAGTGGGCGCTACTAACTTAAGTGTATTTATTTAACGATTTGTTTATTGCTTAACCGTGAACAAAACCTCTAAGTGGTTTGCTAAAAACGCAGAATAAATGTTAACATTTTCCATAAGAACCAATGTTAAAAACAAGTTTATCAAAAAACCCGGAATAAATAAAATAACCATTTAATTTTAGTTTATGGTGTAAATTTTTAAATGTTAAAATGCACATCAGCTTTCCATCCCTGGGTGCGTTTGCCAAAGCAGAAAAGCTGTCAACAGGCATGGAAGATGTCAATGGGCAGAGAGTTCCATAGGAGCTGTCACATGAAAAAAAATTGGCTCTTTGCGAGGTGCTTTAATTTCAGTGCATCTGCTCTGAGTAGCATTTAGTTGGATGCAAACCATGGTGATGGCCACCAGCTTTTAGATGGCTTTAAGAGAGGATTAAACAAATAAATAGAGGCTGAGCCGACCAATACCATTGAGCACTGTGGCTAATCAAACATTCACATGCCAGGACTGTGGAAAAGCAGATCCTGGGAACAGAGAACCACCTGTTCTCTTCGTTTGCTGCTTGTATGTATCTTTAAAGGCACTGGCAGACTCCTGAAAACAAATTTTGGTTGTATCAAATTTTGATATTTATATTTATCTATTTTCCTTGCAGGAACGTGCAGGGATAAAACAGGCCAAGAACAGCATCATCCTGAGGTAGGTGACTTTCAGTAGCAAGCAATACATCCCTAAAAAGAGGCAGAGATATGACCCTTGGTCAACTCCAAGGATAACTTTCTCTGAGGCTGCACCCCCATCGTTCTGCCCGGACACTGAGGTCCAGTGCTCAGGGCCTTCTGTTGGTTCCCTCACTGTGAGAAGTCAGGTTGCAGGGAACCAGGCAGAGAGCCTGCTCTATAGTGGTGTCTGCCCTGTGGAACACCCTCCCATCAGATGTCAGAGAAATAAACAACTATCTGACATTTAGAGTAATACTACAATAAAAAGAAAAAAGAAAAAAAAGTAAAAATACAAAAATAACAGAAATACAAAAATAAAAATATTTAAAAAAACACATAAGATTTCAAATGCTTATTTTCAGTAACTTATTTCCCAGACCTCCTCATACCTCCCTTTTTTGTATTCCAGTTCAAATTGTTAGTTCAGCAAATCCTTATCAATAGATTTTAACCTGTTTCTAAACCTTTTTTTTCCATATTCTCTTAGCATTACAGCTGGAAACCACTTAATTTCTATCCAACATCATTCTAACATTCATTAATTTTGCAATGTTTCTGTAAATAGTCTTTAAATTTCTTCCAATCTTCTTCCGCCGACTCTTCTCCCTGGTCTCGGATTCTGCCAGTCATTTCTGCCAATCCCATATAGTCAAGACATTTAGAAAACATCTGAAGGCAGCCCTGTTTAGGGAAGTTTTTAATGACTAATGTTTTAATGTATTTTTAATCTCTTGTTGGAAGCTGCCCAGAGTGGCTGGGGAAACCCAGCCAGATGGGTGGGGTATAAGAAATTATTATTATTATTATTATTAACCTCAGATGGCCAGCCTGTGACATAGATGCCAGAAGCATCAAAGGAAGCAGGAGTTTGTGAAACACCTGGGAGGTAGTTGGAGGGTCAGTGAGGCTGGCTACACAGCTCTTACTGTCAGAATGTTTTTCCGAATTTTTTTTATGTTTTATGGGGTACAGTTGGACCTACACCTGCTTCTCTACTGCTGACCTTTCTCAGCAAAGGTGAAGCTGCCCCAGCTGTCCCAGGATGTGGCCTACGTACTGTTTATACTTTGAACTGGTTGTGCATTGTCAGAAAGATAGACTGTGTGCACTAACACATTATTCACATTCCCTTCTTGTGTAGCAAGTTGACTTCAGCTGGAATATGTATGCAGATGGGAAGCTCACCTTTCATGATCAGTATCTGATCGAACAAATTCGGTCTGGCAAGGAACCTGAAATTCGACAGTTCTTCTTCCTGCTTGCAATTTGCCACACAGTGATGGTGGATGCCTCTGATGGTAAGTACTGCATCCACAAAGAATCCTCATTTTATATACACTGAGCTGACCCAATATTCATTGAAATGGAATGTTTATAAGACAGCCTAGTTTAGAATTCTACATCTATATAGCAATAGCTGCACTTTCGTGCTTCAAGTGTTACTACGAAATTGCAAACTGCTGGCAAATACACACATTAGAAGCCCCTTTACCTATATTTGTGTTCAAGGCTTTTCACCATCCCTAATATCATAACAGTCCCCTCTCCACACTCTAGTGAGGTTATATTTCGGCTTAATAAACTGGCATATGAATGAGTCTTGTACCTGCACACATCCTGCTTCCTCCCTCCTTTCTTGGAACAATTAATCCTGGAGGCCTAGAATTAACCATAGTTTGCTGTTCCGTCTGAACTGGGAAACGATGGTTACCAAACTAAGGAAAAAGCCTTACGCCAACCCCACAAAAATGGTTCAAGGTCTGGCATATTCTGTGCCTACTAACCAAAGTGTACAGGTTCAGATGTAATGGGAAACCGATTAATTGAGAACTTCCAGGGTTATTGCAGCATGTCAAGAAGGGAGCGGCTCGTGTGAGAACAGAACACATGGGCAAGAGACTCACACGTATATTAACCCACGTAATTCTCCCATCTATGAACGTTTTCTAATTTTTTGACTTAATACTCTAGGTGAGCTCAACTATCAGGCGGCCTCCCCTGACGAAGGAGCATTGGTAACTGCAGCCAGAAACTTTGGTTTTGCTTTTCTTTCACGGACACAGAATACTATTACAATAAGCGAGATGGGAACTGTGAAAACGTACAAAGTTCTGGCCATTTTGGACTTCAACAGCGATAGAAAGCGGATGTCCGTTATCAGTGAGTAAGCTGGGGGGGGGGGGAGTTCAAAAGTCCTAAAACCGTGTGCTAGAAGGTCTCTCTGCTGGAAGTGGGAAAACACGTCGATTGTGTTCTCCTCCCTTTCTTTTTTAAAGGGGCAATAACAAAATAATTAACAAAACCTCCTTACAGAAATGATTTGTATACTTCCAGCATAACAGCAGACCAGCCCATCATCTTAGCTCTACGGCACTGATGCCCTTCAGACTCCAGTCTTCAAACCAATCTCCCACATGTTTTTCTAATACAGTCGTCATCCTCCTCTTCCTCTCATTTTAGTCTAAGCATGGAGGTAATTTGGGAAGGGGCCATAGCTCAGTGGTGAGGCATCTGCTTTGCATGCAGAAAGTCCCAGGTTCGGTCCTCAGCATCTCTAGGTAGGGCTAGGAGAAACCCCCATCTGAAATCCTGCAGAGGGACTGCCACTCAATTAGACAGTATGATCTGATTCCTTAGAAAGCACTTCCCGATGTTCCTTAAAGGGTCCAGCATAGGCCACGTGAAGGGGGAGTGCATTTTCCCAATAACACAGTGTTCCTAATCCATCTGTTGCTTTTGTAGCAAGAGAACCAGATGGAGCAATCAAGCTTTATTGTAAAGGAGCGGATACAGTGATATATGAACGGCTGCATCCCAGGAATCCTACGAAGCATGCAACACAGGAAGCACTGGATGTAAGCTGGATTCTGTGTGTTTCTGTTTTGCTTTGTTTGCCGTGTTCCTTTCCTTTCCTTTTCGTATTCCATAAAGTTCAAACACTGCTGGAGTCAGGGATAAGTTGGCAATTATAGAATTATTATTTTTAAAATTTTTCATCAATAACAATACAATGCAGGCCAAAGTAACACAATGCCAAATCACAATACAATCAAAAGGGCCAATTGATCAGTTCCGAATTAAACATTTTTGGATGACGTCCCGTCTTCCAGCTATCAGGAGTTGATGTCATTCCTTGGTCCTGTACCAGTTCTCTTAATTAGTCCAAGTTCCACAATTCCGATCTTAATCCTTTAGTTTTGCAGCCACTGATGTGATGACTTCTCGATCGTATTTAGTAAAGGAATAGGTCTGCAATTGTAAGAAGAGCATAAGAAGAGCTCTGCTGGATCAGGCCAGTGGCACACCTGATCCAGCGTTCTGTTCTCATAGTGACCAGCCAGATGCATGTGGGAAGCCCGCAAACAGGACTCTCCTGCTGTTTCCAACAGCTGGCATTCAGAAACATTACTGCCTCCAGCCACGCAGGCAGAGCATAGCCATTGTGGCCGGAAATCTTTATAGCCTTATCATCCAGGAGTGTGGATTAGGTGACACTTATAGGTGTGACCCTCCAGATGTTGTTGAACTCCAGTCCCCATCAGTCCTAGGCACCATGGCCAATGGCTGGGGATGATGGGAGCTGTAGTCCAACACCATCTGGTAGAAGCAAATGCTGACCACCCCCCAAAAATTGGCAGACTTCCTGCATTTGTTTCTACTTAGATTTCTCTGCATCTCTTTCGGTTATTCCAAAATGCCTTCCATTTTAGTCACAATCCCTGCTTGGCAGAGTGATACCTGTCAATCTGTTTTTGTCACAGAGAGCTTTCTCAGATCATAGAATTGCAGGGTTGGAATGCAATGCAGGACTCTCAACTAAAGCATCCTTGACAGACGGCCGTCCAACTTTTAAAAACTGATACATTCTCGTTCCTTCCCCCTGGTAGATCTTTGCAAATGAAACCCTTAGAACGTTGTGCCTTTGCTACAAGGACATTAGCGAAGAGGAGTACGAGGCGTGGAATAAAAAATTCATGGCTGCTAGTGTTGCTACAAGAAACCGTGACGAAGCTCTGGACAAGGTGTATGAAGAAATTGAAAGAAATCTAATTGTAAGTCTAATGGGAGTGGCTGGGGAAGGGAGATTTTGCCTGTCTGCTTCCACACTTGACCTTGCAATACTTCCTATGAGGCTGTCAACTCAAATAGCATTTTTTAAAATGCGCACGTGTTTTTCTGGGCCCCTCTCTCATCACTGCTTGGATGGCTACACGTTTATTTTTCTATGGCAACCACATACATGCATCCTGAAGCCTGAACAACTTCTCTGCAGTAGAGGCTGCTTTGGCATACTAAAAGTTGTTGTAAGTTGCTTTGGGATGATCTTTTCCATGTGGAGATCATGGAATTGTAGAGTTGGAAGGGGCCACAAGGAGCATCTAGTCCAACCCCCTGCAATCAGGAATCTTTCACCCAATGTGGGGCTTGAACCCACGACCCTCAGATTTAGAGTCTCATGCTCTGCCGGCTGAGCTATCCAGCCTCCTGTGTCTGGGTAGGGAAACCTCTGGCTTTTGAATGTAACCTGATAGATTCTGTTAGTCATTTCTAGCATAGCCGCACCATACATTTAAAACACATCCATCATGTGACCTCACCCTAAGAATCCTGGGAAGTGTAGTTTAAGGATGCTGGGAATTGTAGCTCAGTGGGGGCGGGAGCTACAGTTCCCAGGATGCTTGGGTTGTGAGGAGTCATAGGCTTCAGATCTGACAACGGCCATACTAAACATGCTTGTTCTTTAAATAACCTACAGCTCTTGGGTGCCACAGCAATTGAAGACAAGTTGCAGGATGGAGTTCCAGAAACAATATCCAAACTGGCGAAGGCAGATATTAAGATATGGGTGTTGACAGGCGACAAGAAAGGTAATGTGTATATAAATAGCTGCTTCTTATTTGCCCAAGCGGTGTGAATGCAAAGCAAATAGCTTTGTTCCAGGGCTTTTTCCTTGTGGTTTGAATTGCTGTTGTAAGTGCAGTGCCGGCATACGCGTGTGAAAAGTCAGATGAGCTAACAGACCATTTTGTTGTTCTGTTGCAGAAACTGCAGAAAACATCGGGTTTTCCTGTGAACTCTTAACAGATGAAACAACTATCCACTATGGAGAAGACATCAGGTAAACAGGAAGAAAACCCCGGGGGGGGGGGGTTGTTTTGTTTTTTTTTGCATGTAAGGGATCTCTAATGAATGGAGTCACAGTGTAGGCTGGTCCGTTAGGGCAAATGGACCACAGCAACCATCGTCCTCATTGGCCTAAATCTACGTCACAAGGCATTTGTGATGACAAAATAGGATAACTATTTTTCCAGAAGCCGAGTGCCATCATTATATAACTTTAGGCGCCAGGCAAAAGCTTTCCTCTGTAATAACTGGGCCTTTGGCCCTTAACAATCTGTGGCCTTTTAGAAGTGGGTTGGATTTTTTAAAATGCATTTCTTTTTCATCTTAATGTATGTATGGGGTCGGGAGTTGTCTTGTCTGTTTGTTTTGTTGTAAGTTGCTTTGAAATGCCCTGGGCAAAATAAAGCAACTAACAAATTTAATAAATAATAATAATAACTCTTACGCACACCTCCCGTTAGCTTTTAGGAGGAAAGGTGGAATATAGAAATTTGGGGGAATGGATGAATGAGAGAAATAGTACTTTAGGTTGATGTAGTAACCTGCGCTTAGGAGGGTAATTCCAAGGGTTTCTTAAGGACTGGCGCCACTAACTTGGACAGCTGTTGATCTATAAAACAGTGGTAACGAACTTTTTTTCTGGCTACTTGTGCTACAAGTCCAGTACAGAATATTACAGTGCACAAGATGTTATCTGAGCCTGGAGACAGTTTTACCCTCCTTCCTCTAACTGCTGTCCCCACCCTCCCACTCAATGTGACACATACATGGGAACCCCAGTTATAGGGAAAACATTCGGTGAATTACAGGTGGAGAGAAGTTAGTGGAGGGGAAGATTAAACACTCCCTCTCACCTGCAGCTTCTCTGCTTCGAATCAGCTTTCCCCTGCCACTGAGTAAGAGAAAGAATGACTCAGGTCTGTAGACTCACCTTTGCTACAGGGGTTTAGTTCCTGGTGAAATACCAAGGATTTCTTGTTAGGGTAAGATTAAGGAATTTCACAATCAAGACTAAGATGTTTCAGAAGCCTTGTAGTCAGTGTAATACTGTATGCCGAAGTTCTAGAAGAGTTTAGATCAAATGCCACTAAAACCAACTTGAAATATGCTGTTAGGTTTCATACACCTTCAATTGCAAAGTGGCCTTTCTTGCTAAATCCTAGTGCCATTTTCTTGGACATCTTGAATTGTTACACCCATCGTGGTTAAATAGTAAGATTTTGTGAGATGTTGGTTTTGCCTCTACACCTATTTAGTGCTCTTCTGCAGACAAGGTTGGAAAACCAGAGGAACGTAGTCGGATCAAACACGAATTCATCCCAAAGAAGCAATGATCCCTTTTTTGAGTCGGGTAGAAACCGTGCCCTAATTATCACTGGCTCATGGCTGGTAAGTATGCATTAGAGGTGCACTGATTACTCTGATGTGAGAGTTTTCCATACCCAAATAGCAGAAAATAAAATGCTAAGAATTTAGCAAATCAAGGCAGGTAAACACATGGTCTTGCAAAGCCACCAACACCCATATGGAACTAAAACTGTCTTCATATTCAGGAAACTGGAGAATATTCATAAAGGTACTCCTTTTTAATGGGTCAAAGCTTTTTGTCTTTCACGCCTCCTGTGGAGTCATGGAGTTAGAATATTTGCTTTCTGTTTATCTAGCTTGTTTACCCAGCTCAGTGAGATATTTGACCATTTGAATAAGTGTAACAGGTGTACAGGATCAGATCAATCATCCTTTGGGACAAACACACATCCCACTGACAGCAGGCAGCATTTTCCATAAGGATATTTTACTGAATAATGATTGTGTATTATTAGAAGATATCTGATGGTGAATGGCATTGCAGAAGGTCTTTGCAACTGATCCACAGAGATGTTTATAAGCCCCTTTCAGACACATCTTGCAGTACAGAACCAACGTGGCTACTAAGCCAAATGCTCCATAAGCAACCTGAAGGCAATTTTACTGATGATGTATGACTTTAGATGTCTCAAGTCATTGCAAACAAAAGGGGGGAAACCTCAACATGCCATTTTTATAGGGGATGGTGTGCACAGGACCCCAGATTCACTTTCTATCTCTTGTGGTGTTTTCAAATTCTGATCAGATTTTGAGTTGCTCTGTGCATTTGCTGCCTGCATTTAGACTTCTGAATTACTTTGCAATAATTCAACCACAGTGGATGAAATTTATCGGACCACTTCAAAGGTCTCCAAGCCTCCCAAATTGCAGTCAAATAGGTCTAGGGACTTTTTGTGGAGGAAGTCAAAGGAATGAGGAGGGGGGGAAATGTGAGTTGGTTGATTTCTTAGCTCAAAATAATTAAGAGATGGCAAAGTATATATTCTTGCTGCGACATTAAAAAAACAAAAACATTTTCAGCCTTCCCAGTCAGCCTTTACAGGAAAGACTTTACAGGTCTATGACAAGCCTTATAGTATGAGGCTGTCAAGAATTCTACATGTGGATTTCTGAAGTTCGGGAGGGGGGAAGCAGTTGCTAAAGAAAAGTGCAGAATTTTTATTTTTAAAAAATTAAATTTTATTTTAAAAAATTTTTTAAATTTCATTTTAAAAAGTTAAATGATGCTTTTAACCTTTCTTTTTAAAACAACAACAACACCAAACCCCTCTGCTGTGTTCTAACAAAAAATAACAATCCAGAACTCTTCAGTGCTCTATCGGTAACATTTATTACAGCCTCACTTCTTGCAAAGCGCATAGACCTAGTCAGACATAAAGGTATTACAGTGGTACCTCAGGTTAAGTACTTAATTCATTCTGGAGGTCCGTTCTTAACCTGAAACTGTCCTTAACCTGAAGCACCACTTTAGCTAATGGGGCCTCCCGCTGCTGCTGCGCTGCCGGAGCACAATTTCTGTTCTCATCCTGAAGCAAAGTTCTTAGCCCAAGGAACTATTTCTGGGTTAGCGGAGTCTGTAACCCGAAGCGTCTGTAACCTGAAGTATATGTAACCCGAGGTACCACTGTATATAGGAAAGTGTAGAGCTGTATTGGCACAGCAAAGCAGGAATGCAGAGGGCTCTGTGTCTTACTGGTAGACCTGATCTGACTTGCACGGTGGTAAAGGTAAAGGTAAAGGTAAAGGGACCCCTGACCATTAGGTCCAGTCGTATTTGCCTCTTTATTCAGCCCCTACAGAGAGCCTGTGCACAC
The DNA here is from genome assembly GCF_964234715.1 of Podarcis melisellensis. Lineage (NCBI taxonomy): Eukaryota > Metazoa > Chordata > Lepidosauria > Squamata > Lacertidae > Podarcis > Podarcis melisellensis. Next base: position 49,011,684 of record NC_138543.1, read on the forward strand.
TCCTAATTTTTATAGCAACTGGAAGTTTACCGAGAACGATTATTTCTTACAGAATGAAATTCTCCTGGAGAAGAAAAAGAAGAAGAAGAAACTCTTGAAGCTGAAGTTTCCAAGGACAGCAGAAGAAAAGCAAAAACAGATGGAGAGCAAAAGGAGAGCAGAGCTGGTCAAGGAGCAGCAGCAGCAGAACTTTGTTGACTTAGCTTGCGAGTGCAGCGCAGTGATTTGCTGCAGAGTGACGCCCAAGCAGAAAGCCATGGTGGTTGACCTGGTGAAGAAGTACAAGAAAGCCATAACCTTGGCCATCGGGGATGGTGCTAATGACGTAAATATGATAAAAAGTAAGTGGTGCACGCATTGTTATTATTTTTGCCAAAACACATTTGTTTATTTAAATGTTTATATGTCTCCTGTTGTGAAAATAACCAAGGCGGGTTACAATAAAATCCAATAAAAATCCAGTAACAACAGTAAAAGAATACCAGCGGTATTAACAGTCTGTACAAAATGTAACTTTAACAGTTTCCGACAGATGCCTGTCAATCAGTAGCCTGGAAAGGCCACAGTAAACACATGGAACAGGGCTGCACTGGTACAGTTAAGACAGAAAACAGGAAGGCTATCCTCACCTCCATTGTTTTTCAATTTAACTTGCTGGGGGTGGGGAGGAATGCACCCAAATGCATTTGGGCAATGGTATGTCCCATCTTTTATTCTTGCGGTAGTAATGTTTTAATGCTCCAAATTCATTTTCTTGACCCAGTCTGCCACCCACATTCCTTATTTTCTGGGTCTACTTTTTCCTTTCTACTATTTTTGAGAATTCTGAACTTTTTAGATGACACAGTACAGTGGTACCTTGGGTTACATATGCTTCAGGTTACAGACTCCGCTAACCCAGAAATAGTACACCGGGTTAAGAACTTTGCTTCAGGATGAGAACAGAAATCGCGCTCTGGCGGCACGGCAGTAGCAGGAGGCCCCATTAGCTAAAGTGGTGCTTCAGGTTAAGAACAGTTTCAGGTTAAGAACAGACCTCTGGAACAAATTAAGTACTTAACCTGAGGTACCACTGTACACTCATGTCAGAATTTAATGTTGGGAAAGCAGGAAATAATGGACGGCATAGCCTCACCTGCAGTGAAAATGTTTGTTTTTAATCTTTGTACACAGCAGGTGAAAATACAGATATGATTGATTTATTAAAAGCCTCTATGATGCTTAGACCTGGTTTACATATAATCCTAAGGTAAATGGTTAACTGGATCATCCAGACCCGATTCAGGGGCTTAACAAAGGTTTATTGACCATGGACAAGCCACACTCTAAACTGGTGGTTTGTTGTTAGTTGATAAAGCTTGGTTAATGTTAATCATTGGCTAGCAGTCTGTGCAAACCTGGCCCTCAATTCCCTCCCTTCCTTGGTGACTGCTTTTCGTGGAAGGAGCTCTCAACTGTGTGTTTTCATTGTTGTTGTTCTAGCGGCCCATATTGGTGTTGGCATAAGTGGACAAGAAGGGATGCAAGCAGTCATGTCCAGCGACTACTCTTTTGGCCAGTTCAGATTCCTCCAAAGGTTGTTGCTTGTTCACGGCCGATGGTCGTACATAAGGATGTGCAAGTTCCTTCGGTACTTCTTCTACAAAAACTTTGCATTTACGTTAGTCCACTTTTGGTACTCCTTCTTCAATGGCTATTCTGCTCAGGTAAGAGAGAGAAGAGACGGCGGGGTGGGGTGCTCATAAATGTCCAAGTTAGCTCATAGTCTAAGAGGCAGGAACATCAGTACCAAATAATAATATTCATGAAGTTTTAGTCCAAAGTGAATTTTCTAGAATTGTGCTGAAGATTTAAGTGCTATTCCAGTCAAAACAGTTCCTGGTGACCTAATTTATTGTCGAAACAAAATTAAAAAATTCCTTCCAGTAGCACCTTTGTTGTTGTTGTTTAGTTGTTTAGTCGTGTCTGACTCTTTGTGACTCCATGGACCAGAGCACACCAGGCACTCCTGTCTTCCACGGCCTCCCGCAGTTTGGTCAGACTCATGTTGGTAGCTTCGAGAACACCGTCCAACCATCTCGTCCTCTGTCGTCCCCTTCTCCTTGTGCCCTCCATCTTTCCCAACATCAGGGTCTTTTCCAGGGAGTCTTCTCTTCTCATGAGGTGGCCAAAGTATTGGAGCCTCAGCTTCAGGATCTGTCCTTCCAGTGAGCACTCAGGGCTGATTTCCTTCAGAATGGATAGGTTTGATCTTCTTGCAGTCCATGGGACTCCCAAGAGTCTCCTCCAGCACCATAATTCAAAAGCATCCATTCTTCGGCGATCAGCCTTCTTGATGGTCCAGCTCTCATTTCCATACATCACTACTGGGAAAACCATAGATTTAACTATTTGGACCTTTGTTGGCAAGGTGATGTCTCTGCTTGAAAGCTCATACCAATTACAAACTTAGTTGGTCTCTAAAGTGCTACTGGAAGGAATTTTTAAAATTTTGTTTCGACTACGGCAGACCAACATGGCTACCTACCTGTAACTAATTTATTGTGTTATGAAGAGAGCCTACAATTGGAACTGAAATGCTGTGTAACTTTTCAACAACTGAGAACTGGAAGAGAAAAATAAGATGTGCAGTTAATTCTGTTTGTGGATGCCTGTTCTTTCAATTCTAGTTACAATCTCTTGACTGACTCTCTCTCTCTTTACATGGGAGATAGAAAAATGATGTAACCAAATTATTATTATATTGTTTATTGCAGACAGCTTATGAAGATTGGTTTATCACTCTCTACAATGTATTATATTCCAGCCTGCCAGTTCTCCTCGTTGGGTTGCTTGACCAGGTATGCCAACAAAGTCAGAATTTATTTCTTTTAAAAGCAGTTCAGACTTTTGGATGCCATGGAAACAGCTGACCTGAATCCTCTGTGTTAGTGACCTCCATCCTGCTCAAAACCACTTACCCGTAGTTTGCTCTATTGGTATACTGTAGAATTAGGAGCACAAATCCTGTAGCTGCCTCCCACATCAAGGCCACACCTTCAGACCTGCTGATTCTATCATAGGAAAAACCCATGTGACTCTAGGTGAGGTTGGGTGTTCAGTGAATGGACTCTTGTATAACCAGCCTACAGATTCCTCTTCCTCTTTGAATGAGGTTGTTGCTGGCATTCATCAGTCTTGAGAGACAATGGAGCGTGCCTCCGGGGGCGAGGCAAAACCCTGCAAAAATGCCTGTGTTTCAAGACTTATCGGGGAGCTACATAAAAGCCCTGTGCCTGTAAAGTCTTAGTGTCTTGCGTTAGGCACCAGGTTGCTTTTGCGCAACCTTGGAGCTCCCATCATATATTACATGCTGAGAAGGCTGCAGAAGCAGAACCATACTGCTGACATCCCCCTTGGTGCTGAGCATGCCACTGGGCCCACCTTCTAGACATCTGTGCATTGGTGTGGATGTCCACAGTAAGGAAGGGTTTGCATAAGCAGCATAAGGGAAGACCTGGGCATTTTCTGGTTCCATAGTGCAGGTATATGCAGAGCTTTCGTTGAGCAGTATGGAAATAAGGGTGTAACCTTCCACTGGTCAAAGCTGAAATACCTGCAAATATTGACCCAGTTTGCTTAGTGGGTTCTCGGAGATAAGATTGTGGCTGCTTTGCTCTTCCTCCTCCAATCTTGCTGCTGTTGTGATTGGGTTTATGATTGGGTCAGCAAACTTTTTCAGCAGGGGGCCGGTCCACTGTCCCTCAGACCTTGTGGGGGTCCGGACAATTTTTTTTTGGGGGGGGAATGAACGAATTCCCAAGCCCCACAAATAACCCAGAGATGCATTTTAAATAAAAGGACACATTCTACTCATGTAAAAACACGCTGATTCCCAGACCGTCCGCAGGCCGGATTTAGAAGGCGTTTGGGCCTGATCTGGCCCCCGGTCCTTATTTTGCCTACCCATGGTTTAGTGTGTCATCTGAACCAGGGATGGTGGTTTGTCGTGTTCCAGACAAGCCAAAGCTGTAAATGAAGGCTTGTTCTTGGGTTTCAGCTTGTGGTTTGTCCAGAGGAGACAAATAATGAGCATCGGGTGAGATGAAACAAGCCAAATCATGGTTTTGCTCATGTGCAGTGCAGCAGGACCAGAGGAGAAGCAAAGAGGCCACAATTGCCTCTCTGGGAGCTCACATGTTTATAGTGTTACATGCAAACTGGGCCATTTTTTACTGGGGACCAATTTTTCTCACAGTTTCTGTAATTGAGATATGGCTACCTTTCTGTTTTGGAATTGAATGTTTCTGATTAATATTACAGAGTAGTTGTGGGTGTGGGTGCATATTTTATAGATATATTTCAAGATAAAAAAAATTGCTGTAGTAATAAAATTGCAATTTTTTTTTCTTTAAGGACGTGAGTGACAAGCTGAGCATACGTTTTCCTGCCTTGTACCTATCGGGACAGAGAGATTTGCTTTTCAACTACAGGAAGTTCTTTGTAAGCCTCCTGCACGGTGCTATATCATCACTGATTATTTTCTTCATACCGTACGGTGCTTACCTACAAACCATGGGGCAAGATGGAGAAGCGCCCTCGGATTACCAGTCCTTCGCTGTCACAGCGTCCTCCTCTCTCATAATCGCAGTCAACTTTCAGGCAAGTACCGTATTTTCCGCACCATAGGACGCACCGGACAATAGGACGCACCTTGTTTTAGAGGGGGGAGAACAAGAAAAAAAAATTCTCCCCCTCTGCCCAGCGCCCCTTCAGCGAAGCGGCAGGAGGTGCTGTGCAGAGAGGGGGAGAATTTTCCCCCTCTTGTTTTCCCGCTCTAAAACAAGGTGCCGTTTAAGGTGCGTTCCGGCAGCTACCTTGGAAGCCTGGAGAGCGAGAGGGGTTGGTGCGCAAAGACCCCTCTCGCTCTCCAGGCTTCAGGTTCCTTTCAACCTGCTCTTTGGGGCTGGTGGGAGGAAGCCCACCACCAGCCCCAAAGAGCAGGTCAGGGAGCAACGGAAAGGCGCAGCGGAGAGGCTGCTGCCATAGTCGTGCGTCACTTCTCCAGCTGGGAGAGGGTCGCGGGGGGGGGGCTGCTTTAGCCCCCCGCGCACTCTCCCGGCTGGATAGGTGACGCGTGGCTATAGAGGCTCCTGCCATAACCGGGTGTCACCTCTCCAGCCGGGAGAGGGTCGCGGGGCTATGGCATCTTCGCCCCATAGGACGCACACACATTTCCCCTTCATTTTTGAAGGGGAAAAAGTGCGTCCTATAGAGCGAAAAATACGGTAGATGAATCTCAAAGAGCTCCTCTGTCTGCTGTACACAAAGCACAACAGTGAAATGGGCAGCTTGGTAATCAGACTCTCTCTGATGCTGTGAACCCAGAGATTTATAGCCAGATATTGTGTGTGCTGGTGGGAGATTGAGAAACTGAACGACCTTTTCTCAGTCCTGCAGACCTGGAGAAGTTTTATATGATATGAGGAGGGGTGTGAGGACTGCTGAGAGAGAGACCCTGTCTGCACTATACATTTAAAGCAGTATTATACCACTTTAAATTGTCCTGGCTTATCCCTGCCCCCACACCAAGAATCTTGGGAACTGTAGCTTGTTGAGAGCTGTTAGGACAGTGGTGTCCAAACTTCTTTCAAAGAGGGCCAGATTTGATGAAATGAAGGGCCATGAAGGCTGACCAAAGGGCCAACCAAAGTTGTTAAGCCAGAAGGGCTGGATTAAACTGACCGGTGGGCCAGATTAAGCCCCCAATACAGACTTTGGACATACCTGTGTTAGGAGAACTCTATTCCCTTCACACAGCTACAATTCCCAGAGTGGTTTAAGAATCAATCCCTTGTCACTCTGGGAACTGTAGCGCTGTGAGGGGAATAGGAATCTGACAACTCTCAGCAGCCTCAATAAACTACAGTTCTTTGAGAGAAGCCCATGACTCTTTCAGGTGACATGATGCTGCTTTAAATGTATGGTGCAGATGGAGCCGAGAGTGTAGCTACGGCTCTGTCTTGTAGCAACTCTGCCCTTCATCTATCCTTCACATCTGTGCATCTTAACCACTGGAACTCTTGCAAGAGGAGCTGCAAACCTGCATGGCCCCTATCACCGGAAGCAGCATCTGGCAAGAGTGCAAGTGTGCCAAGCGATTTGGGCTTTTTGTAGTTGTTCCTTATTTTTCTTACAATCCTGCCCTTCCTCTCGTGAGAGACCAGGACACAGCTTTTACAACAGTCATAAAAACCCAAAGTAAAATCACAACCCACAACGTAAGCAAGTTATGCAGGTCAAAGCCGATTCCACAGTGTTCCAAAGGCTACAGGAATGAGGAGCTTTTTAGCTGATACTCCTATGTGCAAACAATGCATGGACGATAGCCGGATTTTTGTAAGGAGGGAGTTTCATGATAACTCTTTCGTGCTGTCTTCTGAGCGCAAGCAACTCTTGCTTCTCTTTGAAGAAAACCCAGAAATATTTAAAGCAGGAGAGGCAAAGTATTTTCTGTGGGTAATGGAATGAGGGAAACGAAATGAGAGAGAGGGAGGGAGGGAAATTGCTCCTGCAGTAGACCAGGAGAGCTGAGGGATACTTGAGCATGCGATTCTTCAGAAAGTCAAGCTGAAGAACAGCTTGGGCATAGCTGGGAGAAAGTAGCAAATGGAGGTGCCGGTCTCCATTGTCCTCCCCTCCCTTGTGTTCATCTTTCCCATTGGAGAACTGTCTTCAAGGTTTTGAAGAATCTATTGACAACCTCCCACCTGTACCGTGATCTGCCCTCTTGCTAACTTCTGTCTGTCTGTTTGCTTCTAGATGGGCCTGGATACATCTTACTGGACATTTGTGAACGCTTTCTCAATATTTGGGAGTATTGCACTTTACTTCGGAATTATGTTTGATCTACACAGTGCTGGGATCCATGTCCTTTTTCCTGCTGCTTTTCAGTTTACAGGTCAGTACTTAACTAAGTCACCATAGCTGTAGCCACATTAGTGACTACAAATGCCATGTGACGCACCCCAAAGAGTCTACACTATCCTGGTGTGCCCTCCATGATGTCGTTGGGACTAAAAATCCCATCATCCCCAGTCATGCTGGCTGGAGCTGATTGGAGTTGAAGTTCAACACCATTTGGCAAAAGAGAAACAAGTGTTTAATTAAAGCTTGGGCCTGGTAAGGAGAGGGCTCCATTTTATTCAATTTCATTGAATTTTATGTACGGCTGAAGCTGTTGAAGTCCAGAAAACTGACATCGTATCACAGGCATATTTGAGGCCATGGTTGGTTAGCAATTTTTAATGGGGCTGTTGCTAATAACTACTAATCTTCAAATTTGAGTTCGTATTGGGACATCAAATTTCTGTATCTGTATCTGGTTTCTAATCACATTTATTGTTTGCATTCATATAAATCATCATAAAAACATCACCATCTTATTTCTATTTAAATTTGTATACTGCCCTTAACCTGTAGATCACAGGGCGCTTCACAACATAAAAGCAGAAGATAAAAAACACAAAATACAGAATAAAAGCAAGAACGAAAACAAACCAATAACCCCCTCCCTCCCTGCCTTTTCCGCTGCCACCTTTCCACAAAAGCAGTCATCCTCAAAGTGGCTTTAGAGATGGAGCGGGGGCTGGGGACCGCAGAGCTCAGTAGAAGGGCACACATTGCAGAAGACCCCAGGTTAAATCTCTGGTATCTCAAAGGATCTCAAATAGCAGAGCTGGTAGGTACACCTGCTGGAGACTTAAAAGTGCTGCTGCAAGTTAGACTAGATAATGTTGGACAAGGTCGACCAAGTTGGGTCTCCAACTGCTTTTGGACTACAGTTCCCATCATCCCTGACCACTGTTCCTGCTAGCTAGGGATCATGGGAGTTGCAGTCCAAAAACAGCTGGAGACCCAAGTTAGGGAAACTTTGAGGTAGACCAATGGTTTTGCTTGATGCAAGGCAGCTTCATATATTATATATATATATACACACACACCACTTCAGCCTTACCAACCTGGTGCCCTCCTGATGCTTTGGACTACAACTCCCATCAGCCCTGTGCTGCCTGGAGCTGTTGGGATTTGTAGTCCAATGCGTCTGGAGAGTGCCAGGTTGGTGGAGGCTGCAGCAAAGAGCCATAGTATTTGGGCCCCTAGAGGCCATGTGATAAATGCTCTGCAAGTTACTTCTAAAAACATAAACCCATCACCAAAGCCTTTTTTTAAAAAGCCAGTAATTATTACGTTGTGGCACTGTGGGTTAAACCACAGAGCCTAGGACTTGCCGATCAGAAGGTCGGTGGTTTGAATCCCCGCGACGGGGTGAGCTCCCGTTGCTCAGTCCCTGCTCCTGCCAACCTAGAAGTTCGAAAGCACGTCAAAGTACAAGTAGATAAATAGGTACCACTCCAGCAGGAAGGTAAACGGCGTTTCCGTGCGCTGCTCTGGTTCGCCAGAAGCGGCTTAGTCATGCTGGCCACTTGACCCAGAAGCTGTACGCCGGCTCCCTTGGCCAATAAAGCGAGATGAGCGCCGCAACCCCAGAGTCGGTCACGACTGGACCTAATGGTCAGAGGTCCTTTAGCTTTTTTAATTCTTATGGTAATAACATTGCAAGCATTTTTGCTTTCTGTTTGATACTATTAGCATGAAGGGGAGCACCACAGCCATAGCTATGTGTACATTATTCATTTCCTCTCTTTGTCCTCCTACAGGCACTGCTCCAAACGCTCTCCGGCAACCGTATCTCTGGTTGACAATAATCCTATCCGTTGCACTTTGCTTGCTGCCGGTGGTCGCTCTCCGTTTCTTGAGCATGACCATTTGGCCTTCGGAAAGCGAGAAGGTACGTATGAGAAATGTAGAGGGCGTTAACAGGGCAAGCAGAGCTGAGCTCAACGAGCCCACTGGTCCATCTCAATGCAAAGTAGCATCTTAGGGTTCCCAGCATCTTCCAGGAGTCCACAGGATTTAACTTAACCTTCTATCCGTAGCAAGTGAGTCCGTTTCCCTGCTTCCTCGTTAACCTTTTGTGCAACTTTCTCCTTTAAAAGGTCCAGAAGAATCGCAAGAAGTTCAAGGCCGAAGAGGAAAAATGGAAGCGAAGGCAAAGCGTCTTCCGCCGCGGGATCTCTGGCCGCCGTTCTGCTTATGCCTTCTCCCACCAGCGGGGTTACGCTGACCTCATAGCTTCCGGGCGGATCATTCGTAAAAGGAGAGCTTCGTTAACCGCGGTCCTTGGCAACAATTTAGCAGAAGTCAGGCAAGCTGAAGAAGCCAGCTGATGATTTTCTGTGTCCTACAGGAAGTGGTTCCCCCCCCACCCTTTGAAAAACAATTGCACAAAGTTTTTATTTTTTTATGAAAAACTCAGGATTCTTTTTTCTTTTTTGGGGAAAAAAATTCAAGATTATGAAGACAGCTTGATTTCCTCCTCAAGCTACTTCGTTTGAGATAACTGAACTGAAGAACTGAGCAGTGTTTTCAGATCTTGATCCTTGTATATTTTGTTTCATGTGAAATTGAAGGATATAAATCTATGGGCTTAAAGACGAACAATTGCAACGGTTGTTCTTTTAAAATGATACCTAGAACTTCATATTTTTTTTAATGCAATCATGAAATACAGTTTCAACTGATGTTTTGTGCCTCAACACCAAAGATGGACTTAGCTGAGAAGCAAAATGGTTCTGTTTGCCACTTCATTCCACTAACTCACCTATGATTATTATTTTTAGCTAACCAAAGATGTCCTCTTTTTCTTTTAAGACAAGAGAGGTGCAGTTTTACTTTGCAAGCATTCGGAACCATTATTCACCGATCCATGGGGTATTGTGGTCCAAGGCAGCAGGCTTTTAATAATTTTCAGGGATTTGGGTGGGGAAACGTCAGTATATGCAAAGCATCTTAATCAGGTTAGCCTCTTAATCTGGCATTGGGGATAGGGAGTCTGTGGCTGTGTGCATGTTGTTGAGACTCCAATTCCCATCAGCTGCAGCCACAATGGCCAATAGTCAGGGGTGATGGGAGTTGTAGTTCATCGGCATCTGGGAAGTACAAGTTCCCTATCTCTGTTCTAGGTCTTGTCCAAGAGGCATAGCTAGTTTGCAACATTCACTCAATCGGGGCTTTCTTGGGGGATACTCTACTGAAATGACCACCAATTGTTCACCAGCAGGACTTGGTGAATTGAATCTCTTTGCTGGTATATTGTTTTATACCACTGCCTTTCCTCTTTTTAAAAGTCTCTGTGTTCTTTGTATCTTGTTTTTCGAAAAAAGGGAAGAGATATCAAACCAGTGAAGGGTGTATTATTGGCATACTTCCTTGATTTTCTACCTGCTTAACCTTTATGCAAGGTAGACGTCAATGATTCTCACATTACGGGAATTGTTTCCATGTAGAACCGGTGTGAGGAACTTTTGGCCCTCCAGATGTTGCTGAACTACAACTCCCATCATCCCTAGCCATTGATTTTTGCTGGGTGTGATGGGAATTGTAGTTCCCCACACCTGATGCAGAACATGTGGACACCATTGTACTTAAAAGGCACATGCGTTGTCTATTTTACTACACATGTATATGTGGTTAAAACCAGGCGTGCATGGGTTCTTCATACATGATAATGTGCACGCTTAAGTGAGACCCATGTTACAAGTCGTGGGTGAAACAGACTAAACTGAATAAAATGTTGTTCACTGGGTGATGGTTCAAAGCACAAACTGGAACAAGAGAATTGAGCACATCAAGGATGACTCCTTTTCACTATGTTTTAATAGTAAAAAAAAATGTTTGAGATTTTTAGTGTACAGTTCAGAGGGTTTTTGTGTTGGGACATATAAATGGTTTACATTTCAAAAATTTCAGCATACACCAATGTGTCTTGTTAAATATTCACTATATAGTTCCACTTTTTTTTTTTTTTGCAAACCATGCAGTCTAAAATCATCCTTTAGGAGCATGGAATTCATACATTTCTTCATTATTATCGTTATTTAATGTGCAAAGGTTTACAACTTTTTCTTTTAAGTACGGTAGTTTCCTAGACTGATTTCTCTCCATCCAAAGATGAGGAGGTGGCGAGCCACACGTTTCAAGCTCCTAATCTGGGTGCACTATTAATTTTAACGTGCTGGTTGAGATAGGTATGCCATACACTTGTATCCAAACCATATATTGTAAATATTTTTATTTGCTTAAAGATAATGTACATATTTGACAGGCCTTAATTTTTAATGCTTTTGACTGAAGTGAAAGAAGTGTTTTCACTGGTCCGAAATATTTTTATTAAACTATACTTCAAATACATATTTGTATATTCATATAGTGTTCAGCGACTTTTGTGAGAGTGCAACTGTTACTTTATTTGCTATGTTTATGTTCCCCCTTTCCATCAAGTAACTCAGGAGTGGCATACACAGTTCTCCCCATCTGTCAGGAACAGGCAGAAGTCCAAAGGAGTCAGGGGGCAGGAGGACAAACCAAGAGAAGGGGATTCTGTGAGGCAGGGAAAAGAGGAAAAGTCTGGACAGTCAGATGGAATAAATTGTTGCAGGAAGGCACAGAGGTAAAGAGAGTGTCGGTGTCATGCACTGATTGGACAAAGAGAGGAACCAGCTGGGGAATCACCAAGGGAAGCAGGCTCAAAACCTGAGGAGTGGTGGTGGGACGGCGATGGGGGTCAAAGGAAGAAAAGACTGGGAGGAGGTGTTGGAAGCTTAAGAGGTAACTGTCGGAGCCTCCGTACGACCGAGCTGCAATGGCTACTCCTCCGGCCGTATCTTCGGAACCCCATCCAGGCTCTCCTCCAACGGTGATTAACGACCTAAGCCTTTGAATGAGACTTCAGGCACGCTCTCCATTCACAGAGTACTCAGACAGCAGCAGAAGGAGGCAGAAATATGTGCTACATTGCTACTTTATTTCTAATTACGCAAGACAGAAAAGAATATGCGTCTGATCTCTGTGAGACAGAAAACAACAGAACAAACAGGAAACCAGTAACTTCAACATCCGTCTCCCGTCAGACTTCCAACAATCTGGAATGTCAACAGAGTCTTGTGAATCCAAGAACTGCACAGTGGCATAACAGAAACCTAACAGTAACAGGGCTTGGTGAGCTGGGAGAGTCTGTGGCAGAGAGAAGTCCAGAAGCAGAAGAGAAGGGAGGTCAAGAGGCAGAGATGGGTCAGGCTTGTGAAGAGGCGCAGGTATCTCACCCTTGTGCTGTGACAAGCTCCCTTCCCTGCTGTTCTCCCAGAACCAGAAGAGGTATGAATCGGGAGGAGCAAAGGCAGACACGCAGGAGCAGTCTCAGATTGCTTGGGGTGGTGGTGGGGAACCCAGAAGAGGCAGAGACATAGGTGACTGTGGGGAGTTGGGGGTGTTTATTCTTGGCAACTGTGTCATGGGGGCAAGACCTGCCGAAGATGAGTTGCTGTGCTCCTTAGGCCTAACACTCCTGTACAGATCCTCTTTTGCTAATAAAGAGTTAACTTGGATTCACTCAGGTGATTTACTGCTGCTGGCTCCTGTCAAAGGGCTTAAAGAGATAGGAGCAGCTGGGGATGCTGCACAGGAGGATTCAAATTTGAATACTCTCTGCAGGGTGCAGCAGTGCAGCGGTAAAACTGCTACCACATTTGCAAAGCTAAGCAGGGTACGGTATGGTTTCAAACTGGATGGGGGACTGTGCGTTTGGGATTCCTGCATTGTAGGGGGTTGAACTATAGATGACCCTCGGGGTCCTTCCAACTCCACAATTATATGATTCTTTGAGAACACTTGGGCTGGATCTATACATTATTTTTTTAAAAAAGTCACAGAACACGTTATAAAGGCTCTTAAAGGAAAACCCATTAGTGATGGATCACTGCTCTACAGCACCACCTGGTGTCACATGTTTATAAGGCAGGTATAATGATAGACAGTGGTACCTCTGGTTGCGAATGGGATCCGTTCCGGAGGCCCGTTCGCAACATGACAATAGCGCAACTTGCAGCAGCGCGTCTGCGCACGCGTGGGTTGCAATTCGCCGCTTCTGCGCATGATGTCATTTTGCACCTCTGCGCATGCAGCGAAACCCAGAAGTAACCCTTTCCGGTACTTCCGAGTCGCTGCGGGACATAACCTGAAAGAACGTAACATGAAGCGGACGTAACATGAGGTATGACTGTAATTGAAGTCTCACTTGAGTCCTTCCTCTAGCTCAAAAATCTGCTGAAAGTGAAGTTTGACATTTTACCACTAGAGATCTCCTCACAGACCTGACTTTAGATTGCTAGAATATACAGTGGTACCTCAGGTTAAGTACTTAATTCATTCCGGAGGTCCGTTCTTAACCTGAAACTGTTCTTAACCTGAAACACCATTTTAGCTAATCGGGCCTCCCACTGCCGCCGTGCCGCCGGAGCACGATTTCTGTTCTCATCCTGAAGCACAGTTCTTAACCCGAGGTACTATTTCTGGGTTAGGGGAGTCTGTAACCTGAAATATCAAAATGTTCAAAAGTAGGGGGTCCATGGTTTGGCTTCTGAAAAACATGGAGCCCACAGTATTTAATTAGGAACCACTGTGCTAGATGATGCACAAGCATCTTGCTTTCCTTGCTACAGAAGAGTGAAAAATGTGTGTTTAATAAAGTACATATACAGCTTTCCCCCTTAAGATAGACAGCTTTTTTTAAAAGAAAGAACTACATAAGAGTAGCTAAGCCAGCAGCAAAAAAATTACAAGGAACTTGCAGGGGTTTATCACAACATGAACTTTCATGATTCAAGCATGCAAATTTAAAACAAGTATGCACACAAACTCATGCATACTCTCATATTCTGCGATTTGCAAAACCAGCATAACTCCCATGATCCCTAGCTAGCAGGACTAGTGGTCAGGGATGATGGGAACTGTAGTCCCAAAACACCTGGAGGGCCCAGGTTGAGGAAGCCTGCTCTAGATACCTATTACATCCATAAATTACCATATAGCATATACTGTATATAGCATATATACTGTATTCAACACAAAAAACAGCGACAATTTGTTGTTGATGAAGGACAGCTGGACATATAAAGGACCCCATTATCTTCAGTAGCTTAGGGCCTCGTCAAACCTAAACCCGGCCCTGGGAAACACTGTTTTAATATAATATTTTAGCTTCCTGTTCATTACGTTTGCTTTGAACGTATACTTTGATTCTCCAGCGACGTTTCACTCCGGATTTAACCGATGCAAACCGTTTCGAATCTTCCCTCCGCCCCCTTGAAATTATAAATTATAAAGCGGTAATAGAATTATTATTATTATTATTAATCATCATCATCCCCGCTCCTGACGCCGCCAGCCCTCCCCAACGAGGCGCAAGAGGCGCGCAATGGGTGGCGACGCCGGGGCGGAGCGCAAAGCGTAGCGGCAGCTACTGCTGCGGCAGCCGGCCTCGCTTTGCGGCAAGGGCGGGCTTGTGGGCGGGCAGGCCTGATGCAATCTCCCTGCCGGGAAGCGCAATCCCCTTCTTGAAAAGGAAAGGGAAAGAGGCGGCCGCCACCTGTCTGGTTCGAGGGGCGCGCGGCGCTTTACGCAGGAGCAGCGATGTCTTTGGAGATCCTCAAGCAGACGGGCGCGCTGGCCCTGGGTGAGTTTGTTTGTGTGTGTGTGGTGTGTGTGTGTGTGTGTTTTGAGCAAAGAGAGCCCGGCAGGGAAGCCTTCAGAAAAAAAGGCCCTGGGATCTGGCAAGGGCAGGCGGAGATCCTGTCTCGTTCTTAAGCAATAAGAATAATAATAGAAATTATTCAAGTTGGGTGAGATGGCGCAGCTGCAAAAAGGGCCCAGGGACAAAAGATGCGCGTCCTCCTCCTCCTTTTGCCATTGTAGCAACTGCAGCCCTGGCCTCCGATGAATGAGGAGCCCGCCATCTCCACGCGTCGGAACCAGATTTCAAGGCCCCGAGGCTTTTGGCTGCGCGCTCCGTGCGCCCTAGACCTTTCCTTCTCCATCAGCAGCTGTTTAAAAAAAGATCAGCTAGCGGCTGGTGTTAAAGGATTTAAATGGCCACTTATAGACCCGCCCTTCTCCCCCTGCTTTCCTTGGGAAGAGGTGCTGCACGCGATTGTATAGGTTTGCTGGTGCCTCGGGGCAGGGGACCTTTTCTTGTAGTCACCCATTTCCCCTGCCTGCGCTATAGCCACGTCCACTTCTACCCCTTGCAACGCAGGCAATCGGTGCAAGGGAGGATGGGCTTCTCCTGCCGCTCTTCTGTCTCCTTCCAGCCAGCCTCTTGTCGGGAAAAGCGGCTTGTAGCAATGAGTTAAAAGAAATTCAGCTTACCAGAGTCCTCCCGGGGGGTTGGAAAGTCGGGGTTCAACTTGCCAGACATGTTCTGGCTCTTGGAAGCGGGTCTCCTCGTTCCTTTTTGATTACTCATGTTGGGTGAGGTGTGCCAAGCTAAGTCCAGGCACAAGAAGAAGCTGTATTAGCAGGTGTGGGGTGGGAAGGTATTAAATATCAGATATTTAAGAGGAAGGACCCTCACCATCCCAAAAAAGAGCCTAATAAGGACTACTCGGTGTGCAAATGGATTGTTACTGGGGTGAATGGTGGACAACTGGGAAGGAGGACAATTGTGCCGGGTGGGTTTCATTTAATTCAAAGCGATTTAAATCGCAATTTAAATCACTAGTCAGTAAGACTTGATTTAAATCTTTCTTTCTTTTTACAGAAAGACTTATTCTTGCTGGTATAATCTTAATATTTACAACCAGAGGAAGGTTTCATTTTTGGAAATGTTCAGAGTAGTTTTTACAGTTATATCAAAAATTACTGATTTAGTTATACAGTGGTACCTCGGGTTACATACACTTCAGGTTACAGACTCCGCTAACCCAGAAATAGTACCTCGGGTTAAGAACTTTGCTTCAGGATGAGAACAGATATCATGCTCCGGCGGCACGGCAGCAGCGGGAGGCCCCATTAGCTAAAGCGGTGCTTCAGGTTAAGAACAGTTTCAGGTTAAGAACGGACCTCCGGAACGAATTAAGTACTTAAGCCGAGGTACCACTGTACTATTAGAAATACATAGACAGGTAATTATGAAATTCTTGTGAGGTTTAGTAAGTTAACTGTTTATATTTGGACAACGTCTTCTGCTGTACTTTGTTGGAAGGAGAAAAATAATCATTTCCTTAATAACAATTTAAACAATTTTATTTAACTAAAGTAATAACATTATAGCACATGTATCCATGTTTGTTAACTGATGTGGTCAAACCTTTTAAAAAAACAAAACAAAAAAACTTAGACTGAGTTTTAGCACACATGAAAAACTTAAAACAAATCCTTATTTCCTGATGAATAGCTTTTGGACTATAATGTAGCTTAAACAGAAAACTATCTTTAGAAAGATTTTTCCTCCAAAAGCATTTTGTTTTAAAAATCCAATTTAAATAATAAAAATCATTTTTTGTTTTTTTTAAAAAATCATTGATTTTTATCCACCCTGCCGTTGTGTAAGGCAGAGCTTCGCGCTGCCACATTTTGTGGCAGGCCCTCGCTTGTCATTTTCGCAGCGAAGTGACTGGCCTTTTAGCCGCTTTTGGGTGGCTGACTCCCATTTTCAACCACAAATCCACAGACCACCTGAAGGAAGCTTGTGAGACACAGAATTGGAAGCCCTGCCTTAGGTAATGAGAAGAAATGTTATAGAATCAACTTGCCTCTCCTGCTCTGTAGGTTTGAGGCTGTCAGTGCACTTGGGGGGGGGGATTAACTCTCCCCTCAATTGGCAGTGCTAAAGGAAGGTTTAGGGGGCGGTAGCAGCACCCCAAACCTGCACTGTACTCTTGTTGAAACCCTAAAGCAGCAGTAGTCGACGTTGCTGAATTCCAACTCCTATCATCCCTGATTGATGAAAGTCCAGCAAATCTGGAGGACACCATATTGATATCCGCTGCTCTCTCTCTCTCTATTTTTTAAAGAAAAATGAAACAAAGTGGTATAGATGCCTTTTTTGTTAGCGTGTCCTGGGCATTCTCCATATCAGTAGAACATGGCTTTTAGTTTAAAGCAGATAACATTAATATTAATTTATTTCTATCCTGCTTCCCCCCCTAACAGGGACTCAAGGTGGCTTATAGATAAAAAAGGAATAATTGGAAAAAAATATAAAAAATGTCCAGTAGCACCTTAGAGACCAACTAAGTTTGTTCTGGGTATAAGCTTTCGTGTGCATGCACACTTCTTCAGATACATGCATGCATACAAAAGCTTATACCCAGAACATAGGTGTCTAAGATGCTACTGGACAATATTTTTATTTATTCCGACTGCGTCAGACCAACAGGGCTACCTCCCTGAATCTAGAAGATAAAATAGGAACAGCTAAAGACATAGAGGTGGAGGGGAAAACAGGCAAATCATTATAGATAATAAAACCGAAACTGTACAGAATCTTCTTTTTAGAGCCAAAAGGACATTGAAGTCTTTAATACTGGGCTTATTTGGAAGGATGGCGCTGCAATAGAAAAGCTTGATTTTGGCCACAGCCGCCTGGTCTGCCTCACTTGGTGAGGGTCCTTGAAGAAGTTTAGGATGCCTAATTACCGGCATCAGCAGCCTTTTTCAGCTGTCCCTCAGGTCCACCGTTCCTCAGACCTTGTGGGGGGCCAGACTATATTTTGAAGGTGGGGGGAAAGGAACAGATTCCTGTGCCCCACAAATAACCTAGAGATGCATTTTAAATGAAAGGACACATTCTACTCAGGTAAAAACACCAGGCAGGCCCCACAAATAACCCAGAGATGCATTTTAAATAAAAGGACACATTCTACTCATGTAAAAAACCACTGATTCCTAGACCGTCCGCGGTCCGGATTGAGAAGGCGATTGGGCTGCATCTGGCCCCCAGGCCTTAGATTACCTAAAGGTAAAGGGACCCCTGATCATTAGGTCCAGTCGTGACCGACTCTGGGGTTGCGGCGCTCATTTCGCTTTACTAGCCGAGGGAGCCGACGTACAGCTTCCGGGTCATGTGGCCAGCATGACTAAGCCGCTTCTGGCGATCCAGAGCAGCGCACGGAAACGCCGTTTACCTTCCCACTGGAGCGGTACCCATTTATCTACTTGCACTGGCATGCTTTCGAACTGCTAGGTTGGCAGGAGGTGGGACTGAGCAACGGGAGCTCACCCCGTCACAGGGATTCGAACCGCTGACCTTCTGATTTGCAAACCCTAGGCTCTGTGGTTTAACCCACAGCGCCACCCGCGTCCCTAGGTTACCTACCCCTGCCTTATTATATGCTTCCTCCAGACCTACTAATGCCATTCTTTTGTGTATGGGTGGAGCTGTTTGGGCTACCTAAGAGTTGTTGCTCAGAGAACGAGTTCATTGGTAGCCATTCCAGAGAGGAGATTTAGTACCTTCTTCTCTGCATGTTCTCCTAGCCAAGTCTGATCCATCGACAGTCTCCATCTTCAGATATTGGACTGCCAGCTCCCTTAAGCCCCATCCAGCCTGGCCGGTGGTCGGCTGTGAAGGGAGCTGACAGTCTTGTGGCCTCCAGAGCAGAAACAGAGGTTCCCCACCAGTTTTTAGAGGTAATAATAATAATAGCAACAACAAATAATTTATTTATACCCCGTCCATCTGGCTGGGTTTCCCCAGCCACTCCGGGTGGCTTCCAACAGAATATTAAAATACAATACAGTGGTACCTCGGGTTACATACGCTTCAGGTTACAGACTTCGCTAACCCAGAAATAGTACCTCGGGTTAAGAACTTTGCTTCAGGATGAGAACAGAAATTGTGCTCTCGCAGCGCGGCAGCAGCAGGAGGCCCCATTAGCTAAAGTGGTGCTTCAGGTTAAGAACAGTTTCAGGTTAAGAACGGATCTCCGGAACGAATTAAGTACGGTACTTAACCCGAGGTACCTCTGTAGTCTATTAAACATTATCGAATGCAAAGCAACCGTTTTGTGTAAATGGATCTCTGTGTGAATGAATGTGTGCTATGTGGAAGACTCCTAATTTCCATGCCTGCTTTTACAGGAGAGGTCTATGTCTCTGATCGAGAGGGAAGTGACGTTACTGGAGACGGGTCGCAGGAGAAGCCTTACAAAACTGCTCTGAAGGTACCTGACAAGCCCAGTTTAGGTTCTCCCATTTTCTCCCAGGAGTTCACATCCAAGGCCAATCAGTGGGCTTATTCTGAGGGTTACGGCAGCTGGAAAGTCCTTGTTGCAACGGTGCTTGCAGCAGTTTGCACAATGTCTTTGATTGCCTGCTTTGTGCATCCTTAGCATTTCTCTGCACAATGGGTGTCAGGGAACTGACATCGGAGCCAGAAGTGGAGGCAGGGCTCCCAAGCGATGCCGGAGAAGGGCCAAGCAGGGAGAGAGGGGACTCATCGGCTGGGGAAGGAAATCAGCGTAACACCAGGGGGGCGGATGGGGGAATCGGAGAGGGGGCTCCAGGACTCTTCGCCGGGGGGAGAGCACAGGTCCTCCGCTACCCACACCCACCCTGCGCAGAAGACTTCCGCGCAGGGAAAGTAGGCGTAGACTTGGCGTCAAAGAACTTCTTTGCTGGAAGAAGTTCAAGAAACGCCCACTGACGGATTCTGCTAGCGACTGAACAGCCACGAAGTGAAGGGCTGTCCAGCCACGAAAGGTTTAACCAGGCTACCTAGCCAGGAGTGGCGGCAACTTACGCACGAGCAACCCCATATAACCATTACAATGGGGATCCAAAGAGCATTCAGGGCAGCGTTCAAAATTTGCCAGGCGCATTTTGGGAGTTGTAGTCTGACAGTGCCCTGGCTGCCTTTGCTTTTAGAACTAGCTGTCTTAAAAAATAAAACAAAACTTATTCCATCCTTTTCTCTTTTTAAAGGCTTTGCTGTCTGCCGGAAAGGAGCCGTTTCCTACGATCTATGTGGACTCGCAAAAAAAAGACGAGGTTGAGTATTAATGGGTGTTTTTCTGCCTTTTCCACGGTGAAAGGATTTGGTTTTGATTGGCAGTAGGTTCAGGACAGACAAAATATAGAGTCTGCACAACAACACATAAGAATTTGCAAGATGTAGTGATGGCACTCGCTTAGTTAGCTTTAAAGGGGGATTAAACAAATCGATGGAGGATTAATCAACAGTGACAAAAAGGTACCTGCGACAAAATGTTGCAGCGTGAGGTACTCTGTTCACTATACCAGCCAGCCTGAGACTCCATTATGTTATTTTCCTCCTCCTCCTGTTTTTGCTAATATATTGTGTTTCTGCAAAACTTTGGGGTTCTCTCAATCTTGCTGGATAACTCCTCTTGCCCCTGGATGCTTCAATTTTGACAGTGTAAATAATAGCACTTATTTTCTGAACATTGGGGAAAGGAGATGACAGCTCTAAGGAACTTTTAAGTCATCTGGTTGGCCACTAGATGGACCCTGGGGTTTTATGTTTTCACCGGAAAGCGAAAGTTAACTCTCTTCTTTACGCTTTCGCTTTCTCTTCTTTTCATCTGCCCTAGAGATGGGATACCATTTCCAAGACCCAGCTGAAGAATGTCAAAAAGCTGTGGCACAGGGAACAACAAAAAGCTGAAGCTAGAGAAAAGAAAGAGGTAAGGTTTGCAAACGTTGCTCCTTTTTCTTGTGGCATCTTCAAGACTCCCAGTGGCGTTTTAACAATCCCCCCCAGGGAATTCTGGGAGCTGTAGCTCAAATGGGGCCTTAATGCTAACGTTCCCATTGGTTCCCAGATCACTCCCCACACACTTGCATTCAGAGTAGAGTCTCGACTAAACCACTCTTTAAAACAACCCGCAGGAAGAAGATCTCTTGCGCCGTGAAAAGAACTTGGAGGAAGCAAAGAAGATAATAATTAAGAATGACCCCAGTCTCCCAGAGCCCAAATGTGTGAGTAGAGCTTGAATGCTTGTGCAGACAACCTTAACCAGCTCTTTTCAGGGGGTGGGGGGAGAGCCCTTTTAAATGACATACGCTAGGGGGTGTAGGCAATGTGGTTGCTTCCATATATTGGTCTCCCAACTCATCCCATCATCCCTGACCCATGGGATTGGGAGTCCAACAGTACAGTGGTGCCTCGCAAGACGAAATTAATTCGTTCCGCGAGTTGTTTCGTATTGCGATTCTTTCGTCTTGCGGAGCACGGATTCCCTGGGTATTAACGGTTTTAAGAAAAAGGAAGCAAACTCGCAAGACGTTTTCATCTTGTGAAGCAAGCCCATAGGGAAAATCGTCTTGCGAAGCAACTAAAAAAACGAAAAACCCTTTCGTCTTGCGCGTTTTTCGCCTTGCGAGGCATTCGTCTTGCAAGGTACCACTGTATATAGAAAAGAAAAAGGTAAAGGACACTTGGACAGTAATAATAATAATAATAATAATAATAATAATAATAAAATATTTATACCCCGCCCATCTGGCTTGGCTTCCCCAACCACTCTGGGCAGCTTCCAACAAAATATTGAAATACAGTAATGCATCAAACATTAAAAGCTTCCCTAAACAGGACTTAAGTCCAGTCAAAGGGGACTATGGGGTTGCGGCACTCATCTCGCTTTGAGGCTCAGGGAGCCGGTGTTTGTCCACAGACAGCTTTCCGGATCATGTGGCCAGCATGACAAAACTGCTGCTGGTGCAACGGAACACTGTGACAGAAACAAGAGCGCATGGAAACGCTGTTTACCTTCCTGCCTCAGCAGTACCTATTTATCTATGTGCACTGGTGTGCTTTCGAACTGCTAGGTTGGCAGGAGCTGGGACAGCAACAGGAGCTCACTCCACTGCAGGGATTCGAACCGCTGACCTTCCGATCGGCAAGCCCAAGAGGCTCAGTGGTTTTTAAACCTCTTTTGTTGACCACCAGCATTACGCTTTCCATTTTTAAGTTCGGAATAGAGTAGTTGCTTTGGAGGACGATAAATCAGGCATCCACACAACATGACCAGTCCAGCAAAGTTGGATGTTGAAGAATCATTGCTTTGACACTGGCGATCTCTGCTTCTTCCAGGACGCTGGCATTAGTTCGCCTGTCTTCCCAAGTGATGTGTAAAAATTTTATCAGCATGCTCCAACTTAGGCCCAAACTATCTTGAGAGACTGCCTCCTTCCCTACAAACCTTCTTGGTTGTTAAAATCAGCAGAAGGGGCCCTCATAGTCGTTCTGCTGCCATCAAGTTTGGGGGGGTGTGGCATTCTCTGTGGCAACCCCTGAGTTGTAGAATTTCTTCCCCACAGAGGTATTATGCAGCTTTTGGTGAATGCTAAAAATGGAACTCTTCAGCACCTGAAACGTGTTCCTGTAATCTGTTTTAACTGTTGTTGATACCAAATTTCAAATTGTTGTAACCCCACCCTGGAACCTGCTGGTGAAGCGGGGTTTAGGAAATTTGATGGTGGTGCTTTAGGGCTTTTCTGTCCAATAAGCATGCGTGGGGTTGCAGCTGCCATGTGTTAGCTGTGGAAAGTGACCTTGAGTGCTTGTGTCCAGGCAGGCTGCCAAATTTAGCTTGCAGAAATGCATGGAATTGGCTTCCCAGCTCACTGAATCGTTCCACCTCCTCTGGCAGGAAAATTGGATTGGAAAGAATATTTCTCCTTCCACCAAAAAGAGCAGACCAGGAAATCCATCTAGATTTTGACACATTTGAGGTTAGACTCAAACTACCGTATTTTTCGCTCCATAAGACGCACTTTTTTCCTCCTAAAAGGTATGGGGAAATGTCTGTGCGTCTTATGGTGTGAATGCCTATGGATGGCGGGGGGATCCTGCTGCAGTTGCGAGCAGAGGATCCATGGTTCCCCTTCCTTCCCTCCTCCAGGGCTCGCTTTGAAGCAGCAAAGCGGGAGAGGAGCTGCTTACATGGCTGTAAGCGGCTCCTGTCCAGTTGGCTGCTTTAAAGCACATGGATCCTCAGGATTTTTGCACTGGGTCACCCCAGGTTCACCATCAGATCATATAGCATGTCCATGGCTACAGCCCTGCACTAAAAAAATCACGCACCCATTGTTGCCTGGGGCCGCAATGGCGCAAAAACATGGTTACAAAGCACGGATCCACATGGATTCTCAGGATTTTTGCATTGGGCTACCCCAAACTCACTGTCAGATCACGTCTGTGGCCACAGCATGAACCACAAAAATCATACATCCACTGTTTCGTTCAGAATATTTTTTTTTCTTGTTTTCCTCCTGTAAAAACTAGGTGCGTCTTATGGAGCGAAAAATACGGTATTTGATCCTTGCCTTGTGACATAGATTGGTTGGTCCTGATACAACTGGCGAGACTTGGAGTTTTTCCTAATGTGTCTTTCTTTGCTTTTCATGTGTAAGGTATTGTAAACGGTATCTGAGGAAAAAAGCAGTAATACGCAAGGAGAGTTTCTTTCGTATTCTTGATTTGGTGTTAGGCAAGCAATCTGTGTGTATATCTTGATAATATTTTCAAAGAAAAACAACTTACTCGGCTGCTTTCTAACAGGTGAAAATCCGTCACCTAGAGGCCCACAGAGGAGAGAGAGTCAAAGTCTTTGGCTGGGTCCACAGGCTGCGTAGACAAGGTGAGTGCCGTGTTAAAAGGAACCAGTTCTGTAAAGGGGGAACAACAAACTCTAGGACCATCTGTAAACTGCCCCTCATAAGGATCAAAGCCTAAAAATTTTGTGAGAGAACTAGGGAAGTTAGTCAGAAATTTCCCAGCATCGTTGCAAAACCTCAAGTTGAAGCTTCCTTAGGGAAAGCCAGTTTAATTTAGTAGACTGACGTAGTTCGTGGTACGTATCTTATCAAAGCAGCCTATCTTTTGTTAAGACTTGGGCTGCTGTTTCAGAGCACTTTCCCCTCAGAAAATGACTCCGTTCTTACCTTGCATGCATTTGGGCTCTGCACAGAATGTGACGCTCCTTTTTTATTTCATGGGCCTTTCAGCTCCGCTGTCTGCAAACTGAAACCAATAGTTCAGAGCTGCAGCTTTGCACCTCAGTTAGTTTAACTTCCTTGTGAGGGTGTAAAATCCCTGGTGAGCTCTGTGGTACTTCATATCTGCGCATGTAGGCTTATTTTTATCATGTGTATTTTAAGTACTTTAATACAATACTTTAATGCGGTTGTTGTATTGCATCTTGAATTATGGATATTTATATATTTGTGTTTTTGTATTATGCAAACTTTGGCATTAAGCGATTAATAATAATAATAATAATAATAATAATAATAATAATAATAATTTATTTATTACTTATACTCCCGCCCATCTGGCTGGGTTTCCCCAGCCACTCTGGGCAGCTTTCAACAGAATATTAAAAACACAATAAAACATCAAACATTAAAAACTTCCCTAAACAGGGCTGCCTTCAGATGTCTTCTAAAAGTCAGATAGTTGTATATTTCCTTGACATCAGATGGGAGTGCATTCCACAGGGTGGGCACCACTACCAAGAAGGCCCTCTGCCTAGTTCCCTGTAACCTCGCTTCTCGCAGTGAGGGAACCGCTAGAAGGCCCTTGGAGTTGGACCTCAGTGTCTGGGCAGAATGATGGGGGTGGAGACGCTCCTTCAGATATACTGGGCCGGGGCTGTTTAGGGCTTTAAAGGTCAGCACCAGCACTTTGAATTGTGCTTGGAAACGTACTGGGTCCCAGTGTAGGTCTTTCAGGACCAGTGTTATATGGTCCCGGTGGCCACTCCCAGTTACCAGTCTAGCTGCCGCATTCTGGTGATAACATAGTGATAATAGCAGGCTCCTTGACTTAACTTGTTTCTTAGATCACCCTGGAAGGCTTGGCTGGTTAGGACTTGGCTACATTAGTTAAAAATCAAAACAGCTTTTGAATGCATTTTAAACATGCAACACCAGATGGAGCTGGAGAGCAAAAAAATTAATTCTTTGCAATTTTCCGTAACTTACTTTCTTTTGTTATAACAATTTAATTTCTGACTTATTTATAGCGGGGTTTTCCCTGTGTGTAGATTCATCCTTAGTTTCTCTCTTGCTTTCAATCTTCACACACTACATTTGATGAGTGTACAAGCTGTGTACACAGTAGGCGAGCTGCACAAATTAACAAGTATAAACCCTTTTCCACACAAGCACTTGTACCTGTGTTCAGGATAATATGTGAAAAAGCCTGTTCTCTCTTTCTCTCCATACTTCTTTCACATTCGGTTCCAAGCTCTTCTCCACAAAATAAAATCGTATATGCATTTAAGGTGTGGTGGGACTTCCCCCCTTGGAAATACTTACCTTCCTGGTTTTGTTTTGAAATAGTTTTGAGGGTTTGGGATGGAAGGGGATGAAGGATGCCTTTCAACGAAAGGGAATTTAAATTCTAACACTTAAGGCTTCTTTTTTGCTAGGCAAGAACTTGATGTTTATTGTATTAAGAGACGGCACTGGATTCCTTCAATGCGTCTTGTCAGACGAACTGGTAAGCTGCTTTAAAGTTGTGTGTGCACACACTCTCCCCACCCTTCTCTCTCCAACACACCCACACCCACACACCCTTGCTTTTACTCTTGTTCCACTCCCAAAACCCCAGGGCCACAAGTTAACAAAGAGAAAATACAGAGAAAGCGAGGCTGAGGAGGAGGTCTGGGTGTGCGGCATCTTTGAGTCCCTTTGATAGGTCAAGGATGATGGGAGTTGTGGTCCAGCAATGCGGTGCAGCCAACATTTAATAATGTTCGGGTGTGGAAAGTTTAGAAGAGGGCCCATTACGATCCAGTCCGTCCCAGTTCTGGAGTGCTCTGTCCTCAGAATCTGGCGGCCCACCAGAAGTTGAGTGGGCCGAGACTGCAGCGATAATCCAACACAGTGCATTACAATTGCTAAAACAGACAGGGAAAAAATAATTAAGTGGTCCATCAAGATCTCTTAAGGCCCTCAGAAATCTTCAAGCAGTCTGGTGAGAAGAAAGTTTGGGAACCACTAAGGGAGAACGGAAGGGAGCGATGGGACCTGACGACATTCCGTTGTTCTCAAACGGAATTCTATGGCTCAAACATGGCTGCCCCAAGTTCTTACATGGGTGCGGCCATGTTTTTCTTCTTCTATACGGTTCCTTCAGAGAGCAATGGAACATTGTCAAGTTCTCTTTCTCCCTGGAGGAACTTTCTCTGTTCAAGGTGAAAATGGCAGTAGGAATCTCAGTGTGCTAGCTCCTCCGTGATATCTGGGGTTTTGCAGAACAATTAAAAGGGGTGAGGGGGAGAGGCAGCGCTGAAACCTGCCTGGACTCGGGATCTGATCTGCGTCATGAATCTGCCCCAATCAAATCAGACGAGTCGTCTTTGGAATTCACAACTTATGGATTCCTCCTCCATCCCTAAGCGAGAGACAACTCTTGGCTCTCGTGATGAAGCATTCTAAGTGCTTCCCTGCTCTTTATAAAAACAAAAACAGGTAAAAGCCTAGCCCACACAGCCTGAATTTCCTCTGTTTCTCTCCCTTCTAGTGCCAGTGTTACAATGGAGTTGTCCTCTCAACCGAGAGCACTATTGCTATCTATGGAACTCTCAACCTTCTTCCAGAAGGCAAACAGGTGAGTAAGGGAGTCTGCTTGCTCTCTCCTTGCTCCTGCCAAGGGAAGGGCTCTAGCTGGAAGGTAGAGAGTTTGCTTTGCATTCCAAAGGTCTTCCGTTTGGCATTACCTGCTGGGGCTGGGGGAGCCCCTTATCTGAACCCCTGGAGAGTCACTGCCACTCAAAATGGCCTCTCTGTTCTGCAGGTAGTAGGGAATGTTGGTTTTTTGTTTTAGTTTAGGGAAGCTTTTAATGTTTAATAGACGATTGTATTTTAATATTTTGTTGGAAGCCGCCCAGAGTGGCTGGGGAAACCCAGCCAGATGGGCGGGGTATAAATAATAAGTTGTTGTTGTTGTTATAATAGTCATCCTCTTCCAAGCATGGTATTGCTCCAGGAGATGATCGGACAGGCTTTGGAAACCAATAGAGATTTGCAGATGACATGGCTGGCCTTGGTTAAGTTTCAGAAGTTGATTGTGTGAACTGATTTGCTGTTGGTGTTTTTTTCTTGTGAGAAACATGGTGTTTAGCAACTGCCACTGTTGTCTCACAGCTGGATCATTTCTGGATAAGGTCTCAAAAGTGTCTGTAAAGCCACATGCGATTTTGAGGCTCTGTTCAATGTTTTGAGAGCGAGAAGAGTGCTCAGAACTTGCAGTTTCTGTCGCTAGCAGCTGGAAGTCATTTAGTCCTGTAGACCACGGACTGCATAATTCTGTTGACTATATAGTTCTGATGTGGAGATGGGAATGCAAATAAATGGGTTATCTTGGTTTCAAAGCCAGAAATACAGCATGTATGGCGGTTAAGTGCTGCTGTAGCCCTGTGTCAACATCACACGTGTTATTCACCTGCTAAATATATTCCTTGAAAGTGTCCCCCCCCCCACAACACCCTGCCATCTCAAGAACAAAGGACTGCCAGGCTGGTTAAATGGGATATTATCAGTGAAGGAAAGAATTTTGATGGTGTTATCCCCCAAGTCTGGTTTTTCCATTGTGATACATAGATTTCAGTAATAATAATAATATAATTTATTATACCCCGCCCATCTGGCCAGGCTTCCCCAGCCACTCTGGGCGGCTTCCAACAGAATATTAAAAACACAATAAAACATCAAACATTAAAAACTTCCCTAAACAGGGCTTCCTTCAGATGTCTACTAAAAGTCAGATAGTTGTTTATTTCCTTGACATCTGATGGGAGGGCATTCCACAGGGCAGGCGCCACTACTGAGAAGGCCCTCTGCCTGGTTCCCTGTAACCTCACAGTGAGGGAACCACCAGAAGGCCCTTGGAGCCGGACCTCAGTGTCCAGGCTGAGTGATGCAGGTGGAGATGCTCCTTATAAAATCACAGGAAATGAAATCTGTAATATTAACCAGCAGGGGGAGCTCGTGGAGTTATCTAGAGAAAGAATTTAATTTGCCTGAGAAATAAGGCCTTGGCCTTTGGGATATGTTTAGTACCAGCCATGTTGTATTATTAGCTCAGATATAAAGAATAAAACAATGCAAAATCATACTGTCAGGGGATGCCTCCCGCACCCAAGTTTTTGTTTTCAGAATCTCCAGGTCCATCTGCACTGTTGATTTAAAGTAGTACCATACCACTTTAACAGTTGTGTCTCTCCCCACAAAGGAAAGAATCCTGGGAGTTGTAGTTTTTGTTAGGAGTGCTTGGTACTCCCTCTGTTCCCCTCCCAGAGCTACAATTCCCAGATTTCTTTGGGAAGAGGGACTGATTGATAAACCACGCTGGAAACTGTAGCTCTGTAAAGGGAGTAGGGGGACGACTCCCATCCTCTCCTGATCTTTGCACATTTAACTTAAATACCTGCAGGAAGAGTCTTATAACTGCATCCAACTGATTGGGAAACCTGATTGCTGGAAGGTTTCAGCCTAACACGGTTAGAAATCCCCCTTTGTGGTCTTTTGCGTGAAGTTCAGGAGAAGAGAAAGGGCTTGTGTGGACCTTGCAAGGGCTTGCAGGTGTGTCCCTGTCCCATTTTAATCTCTGCATGTGGATTTTGGACCACCTGATGTGCTGCTGTTTGCTGGTACAGAAAGCCTTGTTGGTATTGGGGTTGCAGGTGATTTTAACAGAGCATAATTATTTGTGCTCCCATCTCTCTCTCCCTATGCGCACACCCAACCATAGGCTCCAGGAGGGCATGAGCTGTGTTGTGACTACTGGGAGCTCGTTGGCCTGGCTCCTGCTGGTGGGGCTGATAACCTTGTCAATGAAGAGTCAGATGTGGACGTGCAGTTGAACAACCGGCACATGATGATTCGAGGAGAGAACATGAGCAGGATCTTCAAAGTGCGCTCCGTGGTCGTCCAGTGCTTCAGGGATCACTTCTTCGACCGAGGGTATTACGAAGTAAGTGGATCTGCTGCTTTGCTTATCTTAAAGGAAGGATCTCCAGTCTCTGGGATCCCCCTTCCCACTCCAAGAAGTACATCTGCAGCCTTTTATAAAGTTATTATTAGCTCTTTTTTTCTCTTCTCTTTTCTTACTATTTTCTGTTTAGATTTACAGTCGTGCCTTGGATCCCGAACGCCTTGGTTCTCGGACGTTTTGGTTCCCAAACACCGCAAACCCGGAAGTGATTGTTCCAGTTTGCGAACATCCTTTTGGAACCCGAACATCTGACAGGGCTTCCACGGCTTTTGATTGGCTGCAGGAGCTTCCTGCGGCCAATCAGAAGACGCGATTTGGTTTTCAAATGTTTTGAAAGTTGAACGGACTTCCAGAACGGATTCGTTCAACTTCCAAGGTACGACTGTAGTTTGCTTTTTAATTGTGATGTAAAAAGTTTTAATAAAACTTTTTTAAAAAAGTTCTTCTTTATTAGATTTTTCTCTTGCTTTTGATACCGCAGACTACTTCTGTCCTGTTCTTTCTGAACTGTACACAAAGAATCCAACATTTAGCTCTCGGGCTTAAGTTAGTTCTTCGTAAGGGGGCAGGAAATGGTGTTACTCTGTACATGCATAATCTCATTTCTGCTTCCCTTCTAGGTCACCCCTCCAACGCTGGTCCAAACTCAGGTTGAAGGAGGCTCCACTCTGTTCAAGATGGACTATTTTGGCGAAGAAGCCTTTTTGACACAGTCCTCCCAGCTGTATCTGGAAACTTGCATCCCTGCCCTGGGAGACACTTTCTGCATTGCCCAGTCCTACCGAGCTGAGCAGTCTCGGACCCGCAGGCATCTGGCAGAGTAAGAGACCCTTTTCGTGGCAGAGCTGGGGAACCTTTTATAGCCCTTCAAATATTCCTGAATTTCAAACCCCATAACCCTCAGCCCAGTGAATGGCCAGGGATGGTGGGAATTGAACAGAAAGCCTGCAACTTGAACACACACACACATTTAACTTGTGCGCGTTCAGATTTGGCAAAACAAAACAAGAAAGAAAATTAAAAAGGGGTTGGGCGTTCAGGAAAAAAGACACTGCCACCTCCCATTGACTATGTACAATTTTGGTTTTAGGCATGATAATCCGAAACTGAACCCCCATGTCTGTTGCGGGCTTGCTGTAGTTCAGCTCAGCAGTGTCAGGAGGGCCAAAGATTCCTTACACCTGATGTATGGGGCAGAGCAGTGCTGTAGCGTGAGTTGCCAGTGCCCAGGGCAAGGTCAGCACCGGCAACTGATAAGGCTAGAACAAAGGGGCAATCATTCGGCAACCTACCAAAGTGGGACAGGCTTGGTCGGGAGTGGTTATCTTTCTAAAGCTCATGCAGAGGGTGTCCTAGGAACCGGACATCTCCCAAATCTGCTCCTCAGTCCACCCACTGGGAGATTTTCTGTGTGAGGGGGAGGGCATGCTATTTATTATTATTGCTGCTTTCCTCTTTTTTCTTTTAACAATAGTAATAATAATAATAATAATAATACATTTTTATTTATACCCAGCAGCTAACACCTGTAAAATTACAATTAAAAAAAACCCCAATTTAAAATACAGGTTAAAATATAATTTAAAATGTAGCTTCATTTTAATAGTAGCCCATAGATAAGGGGAGGGAAACATAAGGGTCAGACTGAGTCCAAACCAAAGGCCAGGCGGAACAGCTCTGTCTTGCAGGCCCTGCGGAAAAATGTCAAGTCTCGCAGGGCCCTAGTCTCTTGTGACAGAGCGTTCCACCAAGTTGGGGCCAATACTGAAAAGACCCTGGCCCTAGTTGAGACCAGTCTAACCACCTTGCGACTTGGGACCTCCAAGGTGTTGTCATTTGTGGACCTTAAGGTCCTCCGTGGGGCATACCAGGAGAGGCGGTCCCGTAGGTACGTGGGTCCTAGGCCGCATAGGGCTTTAAAGGTTAAAACCAGCACCCCTAATATATTTGTGCAGAGTGGTTCTGTGCCATTTCAGAGCAATTAGGAAGTGGCCTGCAGGTTGTTAGTAACAACTGACTGTTGAGCACTTTGTGTGTGTCGACTTAAAAAAAAAAAGAAGTATTTGACCGACTGAGGTCATGAGGCTTAGTTGCAGAGGCTTTTGGGCCTAGCCTTGTCGGCTTTTCATAGCTACGTAGAAGGGAGAAGTTCAGTTCAGGTGGCTCTTCCCACCTCTGCAGCAGCGCCACGAAGAGACAGGTACCTGCCTATCTTTTAGAATTGTGAGCCACACTGAGTCCTGTTTAGCGCAGTTCCCATGTTGTGATCTCAGTCTAATAAGCCACCGTTTGCAAGGCTGTGTTTAAAGAAAAGGTGCTCAGCTGGTGCTTTTGTTGTTGTTTAGTCGTGTCCGACTCTTTGTGACTCCATGGACCAGAGCACGCCAGACACTCCTGTCTTCCACTGCTTCCCGGAGTTTGGTCAAACTCCTGCTGGTAGCTTCGCGAACACTGTCCAACCATCTCGTCCTCTGCCGTCCCCTTCTCCTCATGCCCTCCATCTTTCCCAACATCAGGGTCTTTTCCAGGGAGTCTTCTCTTCTCATGAGGTGGCCAAAGTATTGGAGCCTCAGCTTCAGGATCTGTCCTTCCAGTGAGCACTCAGGACTGATTTCCTTCAGAATGGAGAGGTTTGATCTTCTTGCAGTCCATGGGACTCTCAAGAGTCTCCTCCAGCACCATAATTCAAAAGCATCAATTCTTTGGCGATCAGCCTTCTTTATGGTCCAGCTCTCACTTCCATACATCACCACTTGGAAAACCATAGCTTTAACTATACGGACCTTTGTTGGCAAGTTGAGGGGAAGCAGTTTGCCGGCTGTGAGTTCCCAACGTGTTTTATATTGAAGGCGTCAATGTTCTCCTGCAGATACACACACATTGAAGCAGAATGCCCTTTCATGACCTTTGAAGACCTGCTGAATCGTCTCGAGGACCTTGTCTGTGATGTAGTGGACAGAGTCCTGAAATCCCCAGTGGCTGACATGCTTTATGCCCTCAACCCAGTAAGTGGCAGCGTGAAAAACAAAAGTTCTCCTCTTTTTACTAAAGCGTCTTTGCTTCTAAATCTTCAGGGGCCCAAGGCAACCCAAAGTGACTTACAACCAGAGCTTTTTTCCTAAAAAAAATGTTTAGGGGTGGTACTCATTTTTACTTGAGAAAAGCACCATCAAATCGGGGTGGGAAATGACTACAGTAAATGGACAAAAGTACAAAGAACATGCATTACCTCATATTACGTAGTTGACAGCTCACAGCAGTTTCCATATTGGCGTGAGGTTGTTTGCACTGACATCTCGTATTGAAACACTGCCCCTCAATGAGGCCAAACTTTAATCAGTAAAACAGCACACATCCACATTCCACACTGCTTCACACATTAAACGCTCACTTCCATCTGAAGAGTAGCAACAGAACTGACAATTCACCATGCTAGAGAAGAAACTTTTTTTTTTTTTAGTTTCTTCTCCCATTAGATTCACAAAACGTTTAGGGGTATGCGTACCCCTGTGTACCCCCAGAAAAAAAGCACTGCTTACAACCCAAAGAGACCTACTTTATACTGTAAGCTGATCAGAGCTCCCATCTTGTGATTGGGGTACAAAGATGATGAAATAAATGTGTATTGTTTTAATTATTATTATTAAGTTACTTGTATACTTTGGTCCGGGACGCAGGTGGCGCTGTGGGTTAAACCACAGAGCCTAGGACTTGCCGATCAGAAGGTCGGCGGTTCAAATCCCCGCGATGGGGTGAGCTCCCATTGCTCAGTCCCTGCTCCTGCCAACCTGGCAGTTTGAAAGTCAAAGTGCAAGTAGATAAAAAGGTACCGCTCTGGCGGGAAGGTAAACAACGTTTCCGTGTGCTGCTCTGGTTCGCCAGAAGCGGCTTTGTCATGCTGGCCACATGACCCGGAAGCTGTACGCCGGCTCCCTCGGCCAATAAAGCGAGATGAGCGCCACAACCTCAGAGTCGGCCACGACTGGACCTAATGGTCAGGGGTCCCTTTACCTTTATACTTTGGTCCACAAGCTACCATAACTTGCCTTTGCAAATTGTTGCTTTTGGGATACTGTGGTCTTCCTCAGGCCTTTTCCTTCCTCTGTGTTTGCAGAACTTTGAGCCCCCGAAGCGCCCCTTCAAACGGATGAACTACACAGATGCCCTTGTATGGCTGAAGGAAAATAACGTGAAGAAGGAAGACGGCACATACTACGAATTTGGAGAGGTGAGCCACTTGGTTTCCTGTTCAGCCTGCTTTTGTCCACTTGTGTTCCTTCAAAATCTATTGCATTGCTTGCTAAGTGTTCTGTGTGGGGCTGCCATGCAGAAGAAGGTTGTTTGCAGACATGGGCAGATTTCTGCATCCAAGCAGTTGACCAGGAAGGCCAGTTAAATGGAATACGTGACTCCCAAGTTAACAACAGCTACACTGGCTTCCAGTCTGTTCCCAGATGGAGTAGATAGCAAATACAGTTCTGTGTTTCCACTTCAAGTCTCCTGCCTCTTTTTAAGGGATTCCCCCTCAAATATTGTATTGTATTCCTGTAAACTATGTAGGTTCCCCGGCCCCCCTAAAACCTGC
The DNA here is from genome assembly GCF_964234715.1 of Podarcis melisellensis. Taxonomy (NCBI): domain Eukaryota; kingdom Metazoa; phylum Chordata; class Lepidosauria; order Squamata; family Lacertidae; genus Podarcis; species Podarcis melisellensis. Next base: position 49,045,172 of record NC_138543.1, read on the forward strand.
TGATGCCTCTCTCTTGTAGCTGTTTTAGCTCTATGAGGCATATTTGGAGAATGAGTTTGCTATTAGCCTATAGCAGCCTTGCACAACCTGGTGCCATGCAGATACTTTGGATTCGAACTCGCATCAGCCCCAGCCCCAACCCTAATTTGCTTCTCGGCTGCCGGGTGATAAGTGGTTTGAAGAGGGAGTCCGGCATGTATATCTAAGCACATATTGCAGGTAGAGGATCCCCCAACTACAATTCCCATCATCCCAAGCCAGGCTTGCCGTGGGTGATGGGAGTTGTAGTTCTGCAACACCTGGATGGCCAAAGGTTCCCCACACACCTGATTTATTGGTTGCCTAGTCAAAACAAGGGGCGTTCCAAATCGCAAGCTGAGTTTGCAATCTCTATATAAATAAGTAGCCGCAAGTAACGTGAAATGCCAGGGTGGCTCGAGAAACAGTTCCCTTGAGCAGGGAAGTGGCTTAATGAGCAGAAGCATGGCAAGAGGTGTTCTTAGGCAGTAGATGAGCTAATAATAAGTCTTGTTCCCTGTCTGTAGGATATTCCAGAGGCCCCCGAGAGACAGATGACGGACGCCATTAATGAGCCAATCTTGCTGTGTCGATTTCCTGCTGAGATAAAGTCTTTCTACATGCAGCGCTGCCCTGAGGATCCCCGCCTTACTGAATCTGTCAGTTTGCATTCCCCGCACATATCCCATGCAGGGGCTGAGCCTGGGGAGGGACGGAGCTGTTAAGACATCTTCTTAATGGGTGTTTTTGCCCTCTGTTAAAAGGCTGCGTAGATATATTTTAAGAGAGGCGAGAACGTAAGGGTTAGAGGGTTCTCGCAACCAATGTAATCATTAGAGCAGAACACTCCTCTTGAAGCAAGCCTTGTTTTCCAGTTGTTTTAAGAGGCTGGTGTACAATGTCACTGAGCTATACTTTAAGGAAGGGTTTTCCAAACTTGGGTCTCTAGCTGGTTTTGGACTACAACTCCTGTCATCCCTAGCTAGCAGGACCCAGTGCTCAGGGATGATGGGAATTGTAGTCCCAAAGCAACTGTGGACCCAGGTGTGGGAAACCCTGCTTTTTAAGGGTTACATCATCACACATGCATGAGCATCCCTTGATTTCTGGCACTTGCTGAATGAGGTCTGGCCAGAACAGTCTGCAGAATAGAAGTAGTAAGACTGTGTCACATCAAATTGCAGGTAGGAGACTCACTATGTGTTTTGAGTGTTCCCTGCATGTAGTAATTTAGCACATCGGAGAGAGCTATGTTAAATTTCTTTCTGATGGGCTCGTTTTCTACATGCAGGGAATCTCTTTTGAACTATGGTCCAGCCTTTAGTACCACCTCCACCTGAAGTCTGAAGTGATAAGAGCTTAGAATTCTGCCACTCAGTTCTGTGTAGAGTAGCTCTTACTCCATAGAAAAAAAACATTGTATGTTTCTAGCGACACATAGGCTCTAATCTGTGCTGGCTCCTGTATATAATCCTGTGATAATCTCTGCTGGGCTTCGTGGTGCTGAGTGCCTTCCATAAGCTTTAGATGATGGCCCAGCTGTGTTCCTATCTGGACTGGGATAGCCTATCAGTTATGCTCTGGTAACCTCTAAGATAGATAACTGCATCACATTATATGTGGGGCTGCTCCTGAAGACTGTTCAGAAACTTCAGCTGGTGCACAATTCCATGGTCACTGGGGCAAGATGGTTTGAGCATTTAACACAAATCCTGGTCTGACTGCACTGGCTGCCAATTAGTTTCTAGGCCCAAATTCAAAGTGCTGGTTTTGACCTATAAAGCCATCAGTGGCTCAGGACCGCAATACCTCAAGGACCGTCTCTCCCCGTATGAACTGACCTGGACCCTGAGATCATCATCTAAGGCTCTTCTTCATGTGCCTCCTCAATGAGAAGTCGGGGGGGGGGGGCAACACAAGAAGAGGAATGGTTTTGCTTGGCAGGGAGAGGAGCTGTACTTTCAGTTGTAGGAAGTCTCCAACCCACCTGGGAGCCACAGAAACTGGGTTTGAGGACACGCCTGGTGGGCCACAAATGGTCCAGCATCTAATTAACTTGATCCCCTCCCCCTCTTTCCTTTTTCCTTTCTCCTTCTGTGATGGAACTCCTATTTGGGGACTTCCCTGGCTTTTTTTCTGCCCACATGGGACCAGTCTGGATAGTTGGCCTTGGTGAAGATTTGACGTTTTCATCCCCCAAAAGTTGTTGATTTGAGTTTCTGCTGAAATGAGGCTGCATTTTAATGTTGTATTTTAATCCATTGTGTTATACCTGGTGTTAGCCTCCCTGAGCCTGGTCTTGGCTCGGGAGGGCGGGGTATAAATAAAATTTATTATTATTATTAATTATCTGGCTCTTGCTTAAACTGTTCAACATGCTTCGTCTTGCCTCTTTTCAGGTTGACGTGTTGATGCCTAACGTCGGCGAGATCGTTGGAGGCTCAATGCGTATTTGGGACAGCGATGAGCTGCTGGAAGGCTACAAGAGAGAAGGGATTGACCCCACGCCTTATTATTGGTACACCGACCAGGTGCGTGTTGATGGTCTTGTTCCTTTGGCCAACTTTTGCAGCACAGCCACCGTGCTCAAACGCAACACATAGAGTCGTAGACCAAGGCAACAACAAACGTTTGGCAGGCCAGTTAGTCTTTAAAGGGCTTAAAAGTTGTTGTTTTCACATTTCCCATCTGGCTTTATGTTTTCTGTGTACAACCAAGCCAGAGGCAGTGTTGAGTCTAGGATGTTGGAGCAAATTTGATGAGGATAAATCTATCCCCTGATCTTTTGCGCTGGGAGTTTTCCCTGGAAAGGGTGCCTTGCCTATTTTGGACCCCACATACGGCCATGCCTCTTCATTCGAAACCATGTCAACGCATTCACAAACCCATAGCATGCTGGGTAAGGAGGGTGGAGGACCGAGAGGGGAACTACTGCTCCTCCCTCCTGGCAGCTGCTGCCCCCTCTTGCGAACGGCTACTTCTGCTTCTTCAGATTCTTCTGAATTGCAACTTGGAAGGCTCATCTGGCAGGAGGAATTTGAAACTCTCTCACTTAGGGGCTGCCTCCTTTTTCTCCAGCTGCTGGGTGACCCAAATGGTCATGCTTGACACATTGTACGTTGCAGATGGCTGGTTTCTGTGGCAGGGGGGTGGCTCCCCTACTCCCCCACCCCACTCGCCGAAGGAGCAATTCGTTCCGATTCGTGCAATTTCCCATTGCCATTCCTGACACGGAGTTCTGCTGTGTGGCCTCAACTGTAGCGTTCAAAACCTTGGGGAGGTGTTGTCTTTCCTTAACCTGTTTTGTTTCATAATTTGCTGAACTGACGCTGGTTTTGAAAACGCCGTGTGTCTAGGGAGTGTGGGCCGATCGGGCTGATCTTAACCCCAGCCGGTGACCCAAGGCGGCAGCACGTCAGGGCTGACAGAGGGGTCTTAGGTGGAGTGCAGGGGGCGGGTTTTGTTTGCGATTGCCAGCGCTAGGCAAAAGCTTGAGGTGCTGGTACCCTCCTAACTGCTCGCTTTGGTGCCACCGCACCACTTCTGAGGATGGACGGGAGATATAAATGCAAATACCCGACCATAAGACGCACCTAGTTCTTAGAGGAGGAAAACAAAAAAATATTCTGAACGAAACAGTGGGTGTATGATTTTTGTGGCCACAGACATGATATGTGATTTGATGGTGAGTTTGGGGTAGCCCAGTGCAAAAATCCTGAGAATCCATGTGGATCCGTGCTTTGTAACCACGTTTTTGCGCCACGAAACAGTGGGTGCTTGATTTTTTTTAATTTATTTTTTTTGGGGTGCAGGCTGTAGCCATGGACATGCTATGTGATCTGATGGTGAATTTGGGGTGACCCAATGCAAAAATCCTGAGGATCCATGTGCTTTTACCTCCCCTCTCCCAGGCAGCCTCCTTTATCGCCAGAGTCCCTTATCTCCCTCCGATCGCTTGCCGGCTTTGTTTCAACACCCCCTTCCCTCTTTCTTAAAAAAAAAAAGCACGATCTGTTTTTTGCCCCTGGGCAATTCGGCTCCAGGGACCATGCATTCGCTCCGTAAGACACACGGACATTTCCCCTTACTTTTTAGGAGGAAAAAGGTGTGTCTTACGGAGCAAAAAAAACACAGTAATTTTGGGTATGCCGGCACCAGGGCACTGCTCTTGGGATGAGGCTGCGAGATGCCTGGAGACAGGCGTGTTTGTGGGTGTTCTTTCCACCTGTCCGTCCGTCGAGTGACTTGTTTCTTTCTTGTTTGGCTTTGCAGCGTAAATACGGCACGTGCCCTCACGGTGGCTATGGCCTGGGCTTGGAAAGATTCCTCACCTGGATCCTGAACAGGCACCATATCCGGGATGTGTGTCTGTACCCACGCTTTGTCCAGCGCTGCAAACCTTAACCAATGTTGCTCTTGTGGCAGAAGTCCAGCAGTCTTTAAGCAAAACCTTCCTCCCTCCGCAGAGCACATCTCAGCATCCTTATAAAGCCATCCTGATAGGAAACGCAAGAGATCAACTTGTTTTCCCTTTTCTACCTCCCAACCTTTTCCAAATGAGAATCTGGAAATTTGAATTGCAGTCCACTGATTTCAGAAAACCCTTCTCTCTCCCCCTTGCCCAGATTTTCTCCCCTCATCAACCCTATTGATATATTTTAACTTATTGATTGCTAGGATAAACAAGTAGTGTGCAGTACTTAAGAACTGCACTTCCGTAGCAGCGCAGAGCCCATAAAATAATCGGGTCGTTTGGTAAAAAGGAGCCAGAAGCAGGGCTTTTGAAAAGGGAATATTTGAGTTTTCTCTCCAAAACAAAATTCATTAGTAAGTGCACAATGTAACATAATATAATATATCTAATACAATAATCTGGGATAGTGTACTGCTACCCTGAGGGACAAACTAAGCCCCCCAGCTATTTTGGCCGTGGTCAGTGGCATCCAGTTTAAACGTTTTCCCAATCCAACATCAGAGTTCGTAAGAAAATCATGCCATCTCCATTCTCCAGGTAAACAGCTGAAATGTAGAGATGATACTGTTCTCCCCAACAAAATACTCAGCTTGGCAGAGTGACTAGAATGATAAAAGCATTACAGTGTAAAGAACCACCCAACTGAGAGGAGAACTAATAGATACCTTTTACCTCCTTCCTTACCTCTAGATACCTTTTACCTCCTTCCTTAAAAAATTTCAGCCTGAATTCTTAGAAGTGGTGGATGGGCAGAAGGCAGGCCCTTTAACTCGGCCTTGAAAAATGTCTTCATTAACAAAATGCTGCCCTAAAGTTACTACAGCTCTAAGCCGTAGTAACCTACTATTCCCTAATGGGTGAGATTAGGGTGGAGAATATGATGGTCTTTTTTTCTTTTAGCCTTTCATGTGAAAATCCTGTGTATCTCTTTGTGGTAGGATATTCCCTGCTTCGGACAACATTGAAAAATCAACCCTAAGCAATTGTACCCATAAGGATCCCTTCCTGCCACTGTATTTTCATTATATCTGCATTTTGAACATGGCACTAATTGGTGACTTCACTTGCCCAAGTAAGGGTGGCTGCTGTCCAGACTCCCAGTTCCATCAAAACGTTTTCAGCAAATGTTCTCTTGGCAGAAGCCTCCTGTGTTTCACACTCGGTTAAGTTGCTTTTCAACATGCCTTGTGTTACGTAGTTCAGAAAGATGGTCTGATACAGCTTGCATTCCAAGAACCCCAGGAACTGAAGTTTTGAGAAGGTTCTTTGATCCTTCTCGGTTTCTTGCTTATCCTACCCACTGAATGTCTTGGGTTTCTTAGGAAAGAGGGGCCAACTGAAAATTAAAGGAGCTTTCAGGTGATGAAGCTGACTGACATTGTTCCTTCTCTTTCCAGCAAGTGTTATGAAAATGGATTTTAGTTATCAAATTTAACTGGAGCAAAGTACGGGTGTGTGTGTGCGCTCTGGGTCATTGCTGTAGGACCTTGCCTGGTCAGATTTCTCTTATTCTTCTGTTACATTTCTGTGATGATTGTGCATGCCTTGTTTTCAAAGCTGGTTGGATCTCGCAAACAATAAATTCATAGCACTGGAGGGGGGAAATGGTCTTGGTTCTGTCACTGCACTGCGTGTTCTAATTTTGCTGATTTTCACATATTGGTAGAAGAATCCTGCCCTCCCACATCTTGCCTCCCTAGTTATTAAGAATGTAAGAACAGCCTGATGGATCAGGTCAATTTAGGATAGAATCATATATTTGGAAGGGACACCAAGGGTCATCTAGTCCAGTGTTTCCCAACCTTGTGCCTCCAGCTGTTTTTGGACTACAATTCCCATCATCCCTTGCCACTGGTCTTGCTAGTCAGGGATGATGGGAGTTGTAGTTCAAAAACAGCTGGAGGCACAAGGTTGGGAAACACTGATCTAGTCCAACCCCCTGCAATGTAGGAATATTTTGCCCAAAGTGAGGCTCACACCCACGACCCTGAGTTGAAGAGTCTCATGTTCTACTGGCTGAGCTGTCCTACCTGTATACAGAGCTGTGGTAGCTGGATTAGGCAACTTCGTGGAAGGTAGCCTTGACCTCCATTAATTTGTCAAACCCAAAGGGCGTGGCTCCAGTAGAAGCGTGTGGGATTCCCCGGCCCATTCCTGCAAAGCGGAGGCAGTGCATAAGTCCTCCTTGTGTGCAAGATCTCGCCACATGCAAATCGGCTGCCTCTGCTTTTCTGCCCTTAATGTGGAAAAATGCCCCAGGCCACAGTTGAAGCTTGATGGTGCATTTGGGCTTTAAACTGTACTGCATTATTTCCAAACCCCTTTCACAGAGATAAGCAGGGTAAAGCGAGCAGGGCTTTTCCCCTCTGCTTCATCCTATTCACAATGTGGTTCTTTTATTTATCAAATCTCTGCATTTATCCTACTGGCCTTAGAAGGAACAGGGCTCTTTAGTCTCCTGTTTTGCTTCCCTTTGTGGCCTGTTGTGTGTGACATTTGAGTGCACCCAAGCACAGAATGTGGAGTTTGACTTGATAAAACATCAGGGACTTGATCTGATTGGTTAACCAATGAGTTAACTATGCTGCAAGGATTCTTGAAACAAGACCCCGCTATTGTTTAGTGGCTCTTTGTTTTGCCCTGGGCATTCAAAAGCTCTTGTTTAACCCCACAGAAGCTACCAGCTGCTCGGAATGCAGTAATTCCTGCTAAAATTAGACAAGAAAGCGAAACAAAAGGGTCCGAAAGATACCTGAGCGAAATATAAAAGTGGTGCACAGACGTGTCATTGTCGTTATTCTTGACTTTGATATCCAAAAACCACTCTGGATGTAAATAAAAGCAATTTTTCGACTGTTTGGAAATATGGCTGGCCTAGTGAGTCCTGAAAGCCAACCCAAAACTGATCCCGGATTCACAAACATGTCAGATAACCTGGGTAGTGAATTCTTTAGCTCAACATGATAAGTTTCCAAATGTTGCCGGACTACAACTTCCATCATCCATTCACCATGATGGCTGCGGGTGATGGGACTTGTAGTCCAAAACACCTTGAAGGTACCAGGATTAGGAAAGGCTGCTTTAGGGTTTTTGTTTTTTAAATAAATAAATAAATTCGGCAGCGAACTGCCAGTTTTATGTGAAATTAAACTCTGGGCTATAGAGCCCCTCCCCACTTTTAACCTGACCTTTGACACTTAAGATGTGTATTTTTAGAACCCATCCTATTCTTGCAATTTGTTTAAAAAGGTTTGACGTATTTTAAACTGTTGTGGCTCATCCTGGGACCTTAGGGTGGAAGGTGGGTAAAAAAATCCAATTAAAATTATTGTTGCTCATTATTAAATTTTTATACTGCCCTTCATCTGCAGAGCACCACTTGTGGGAGTGGGCAGGTTCTGTGAATATACACAATTAAATTAACCATTGTGCTTGTCTGCAAGGTTGCCCATCTTGGACTCAATAGCAGTTTCGCCGGGCATAGAATTGATGCACAACTCGTGCAAAAGCTCCGATGGGGCTGGTCCCTTACAGACTTCACTCCCCAACCTCCCTTTATTTAGCAATAGAATAAAGAATGGCTGACCATCTAGTTAGGCCCATTGTGATTGGTTAAAAAAATTAAAAGATGCTAGGATGTGATGCAGTCACTTGTGGCCCTGGTATTCCCTCCATCTACATATGGCTATCCAGAGCAGGACCAAGACGTTTTGGTGACTGGGGCAGAAATGCGAACCGCTGCTCTCCAAACCACACAGCATCATCGCCCCTTCCCCTACATCTTGTCTATAGCTCAACAAGAGCAACAGGAAGAGTTTCTGCAAAAAAGGCCCTGATGGAAATGAATGGAAGCTGAGGAAATTAAGTTCCTTCTGTAGTCCTTCTGTAGCAGAACTTCCTCAAGTTCAAATATGACACCCCAAGCCTGCCACCCGTGGCAAACATTTTCCACATTGTCTACCAGCGGGGCTACCTGCGTGCCTGTTGTATAGTCATGTCCGACTCTTTGTGACCCCATGGACCAGAGCACGCCAGGCACTCCTGTCTTCCACTGCCTCCCACAGTTTGGTGAAACTCATGCTGGTAGCTTCAAGAACACTGTCCAACCATCTCGTCCTCTGTCGTCCCCTTCTTGTGCCCTCAATCTTTCCCAACATCAGGGTCTTTTCCAGGGAGTCTTCTCATGAGGTGGCCAAAGTACTGGAGCCTCAGCTTCAGGATCTGTCCTTCCAGTGAGCACTCGGGGCTGATTTCCTTAAGAATGGATAGGTTTGATCTTGCAGCCCAAGGGACTATCAAGAGTCTCCTCCAGCACCATAATTCAAAAGCATCAATTCTTCGGCAATCAGCCTTCTTTATGGTCCAGCTCTCACTTCCATACATCACTACTGGGAAAACCATAGCTTTAACTATACGGACCTGCGTGTCTACCTGAAACAAAAGGTTATTGCATCGTCCTTCAGAGACACGCCAGCTCATGCGTTAGTAGTTAAAAGTGTTTTCTGGGTTGGTGGATACAATGGAACTGTAGGGGATGATGTGCTTACTGACCTGATAACAATCGGCACATTTACCCTTGCTTAATACCCTGGAATACAGGCATGTCCTCCTACAGTAGCCCCCCCCCCCAAAGAAACATGACATGACAGGATTGATTAAATACCCTGGGGCCTGAAGTCCACCCCGTGTGTGCTTGTGTAGCATCTGGGAAAATGCAGCTGGCTGGGATGTTAAACTGGCCAGGGTGTGTGTGCATGAAACGAGCAACTAGAATACAGTGGTACCTCTGGTTGCGAATGGGATCCGTTCCAGAGGCCCGTTCGCAATATGAAAAGAGCGCAACCCGCAATGGTGCGTCTGCATACGCGCGGGTTGCGATTCGCTGCTTCTGCGCATGCGCGTGATGTCATTTTGCACATGCACGAGCGGCAAAACCTGGAAGTAACCTGAAAGAACGTAACATGAAGCAAAGGTAACACGAGGTATGACTGTACTGACCCTCATCTCAGCAAAACAAAGAATTGTTTTAAAACTGGCTTTAGCTCCAGTCTCGCAACACCAAATCTGGGCACCTGGCTACTATTTTTATTCATTTTAGTTCCAATATAACATTCTGCCCAATAGCGAAGGTTTGTTCCTTGTTTATTTGCTACATTTATATCACACCTTTCCTTCAGGAAGTTCAAGATGGCAGACATCTTGTATACATCCCTCTCCCGTATTTTATCCCCTTCCCCCTTTTTACCCTCATAGCAACCCTGGGAGGTAGGTTAGGCTGAGAGACAATGGCTGGCCCATGGTCATCCAGCGAGGTTCATGGCTGAGAATCAGGAGCTCGGGGTGGTTTACAGGAAAAAAATCAGAAGAGTTCTGGACGACTTAATATGTTTCTCAGGGTTACTTCCAGATTGCTGCTGCTTTCAGGTAGGATTCGATCTCATACCAGCAAATTTAAGTTGTGCAGTTAAAACGGTTGCGAGCTCCTGCACAACAAACCTACCTCTCCCCAGAATAAAACTTCTGGCAAAAAGGAAAGTGATGGGAGATGCACTGTATACCTGAAGAAGTGTCTCCACCCCCATCATTGAGCCTGGACACTGAGGTCCAGCTCCGAGAGCCTTCTGGCGGTTCCCTCACTGCAAGAAGTGAGGTTACAAGGAACCAGGCAGAGGGCATTTTTGGTAGTGGCGCCCACCTTGTGGAACGCCCGCCTTTCAGATGTCAAGGAAATAAACATCTGACACTTAGAAGACATCTGAAGGCAGATGTTTTATTGTGTTTTTAATATTCTGTTGGGAGCCACCAAGGGTGGCTGGGGAAACCCAGCCAGATGGGCGGGGTATAAGTAATAAATTATAATATTAATATTATTACTGGAAAATGTGGGATAACATCTGCTCGACGCATTGCCATCTAACCTCCCTACAAACAAATCAGAATGAATATGCAACAAAAAGTCATTGCGTAACTCTCTCCAGAAACTTTGCACAAACATCAGAATGAGGGCTAAATAAAGAGCCGGCACTGTCTTGTTACTGTGGCACGATGAGTCAATGTGTCTGGCTGTCAAGCAGCAGATTGGTGGTTCAAACCCACCCAGGGACAGCTATGGGCAGAATTCCCGCATTGCAAGGGGCTGGACTGGATCTCCCAACTCTTATGATTCTATGTGGCCCTCACAATCGAATCGGAATGAATGCGTAATATGAAGTCAACGTTGTTGAACCACTCTGGAAACTTTCTTTCGCAAACACACCAGAATGATGCTCCTCCGCGAGTAGCCGAACATTGTCCCACCTCCCAGCAAACGCATCAGAATAAATGCTAACTAAATCGGCCAAACTTTGTGCATGCTCAGAAAGCACGACGCCTGGAAGCAAGCTCGCCTTTTTGTGACATTGCAGGGTTTTTTATTATTTAAATTTTTATTTCCCCCCCATTCTTTATACTCACACTTTTCATCAAGGGATATCGTATAACTTACAAAAAAACCATTCAGTAGAAAATCTAACAACAACATGCATCAAAATCCTCCTCCTATTAGTTATACATAACAGTATGTACTTTTGTCCCTACTCACTTATCCTAATTCCCCCCCTCCCCTTTAACCCCTCCCCCCAAAACTTGTTCCCTCTTCAGATCTTTAACCATGTGCACAGATTATTCATTCTAATTTGATGCTTGGGTTGGCTTCTCCCAGTGCTATCCAATTCCTATAACTTGTCCATTTATTCAAAACCTTTTGACATTTGTTTTCCCATGTATCTTCCGCCATCACCTGTTCAAATATATCAAATTGTATATATTCAAAAACACAGTCATTCCATTTATCCTTCTATTTCCATCCTAATGCATTGCAGTTGACCTGATAAAGGTCAGATTTGGGGGGGTTATTTTTTTCTAATGGTCCAAAAAACCTTTTAAAAAAGAGTTAGGGGTCAGTGGCGTAGCGTGGGGGGGTGCAGGGGGGCCAGCCGCACCGGGCGCAACATCTGGGGGGTAGGGTTAGGGGGCGCAAATTACTTGCCTTGCCCCGGGTGCTGACAACCCACGCTACGCCACTGTTAGGGGCTTTCCCAGTCCCATCCTAGCGCAAAGCGCCGACTCCCTCCGTCCCCGCACATGACTCGCCTTGCAGACTGTGGGAAGGGCGGAGAAGGAGGCGCCGCCTTCCGCCCCTTTTTGCGCACAAAGGGCTTTTCGCCTTTTCTCTCTGGCCGCCCCGCCCCTCTGGCTGGCTTGTCACAGCCCAGGCGAGCAAAAAGTGCTTCTGGAGAGATTAAAACAAACCCGCCAGTGTGGGCGAGACTCCCAGGGAAGGCATGCCACAAAGCAGCTCAGTTAACTGGAGGAAGGAACTGTGGCGCTCGGGCTGCTGCACAGTAACGGAATGCATTTAGTTAACACAAACATGGCTGCTGCCTTCAGAGCTGCAAACCGAGCCTTGTACCCATGTAAGTGAACAAACCGGCTGCATCTTTCTCCAAAGGGTCGTTGCAATGCCTATTTCCTCCCCCCCCCTCTTCCTTACTAAGAGGATTCTCCCCACCGCGCAGAGGGGGAATGGGAGAGCACCTTTTAACTGGGCTTTGCTGGGTGCCTGGAGAGGGAGAAAGGAGGCTATTGCATTTTCCTTTCCCCGGCGTGGCGGGAGATGCGCTTTTGTTGCGGAGGTCGATCTCCGGGGGTCACTGGAGGGGTGGGGGGTGGGAAAGAGAGAAACGGCGTTATGCAAGCAGCATGTTGCAGAGGGCTCTGTCCGGCGTCTCTCTTATATAAGGACTTCTATCAAATGCATTGCTTTTTTATTTTGTTAAAGTGACAGCACTGAAAACTGCTTTCTCGCAATCCTGTGCAACTTTTTACGCGGAATCAGGGTAAACAAACCGGGCAAAAGAATTGTTCTTTTTTTAATTATAGAAAAGGGTTTTCAGCACGCCTTGCATAAATCAGCAAAGCAAGGCTAGTACTGTACTTGAGCGGAAAGGGAGCTATTATTTTTTAAAATTAAAAATCCACGCCCACCTGAGACCCGCAGAATGCACGCGCGGACTATCTAGCCCTCCCAGGTAAGGCTAAAGTGCGCGCGGTTGGTTTTGTGCAAGCGATCGTCGGTTTGGGTGCGAAAACGAAAGGGGATCCGTGTCGCTGACGCCGAGAGCTTGTTACACAACGTGGCCGCCGGAGAGGAGAGTTTGCGTAAAGGGCTTAGCACCACCTCTGGAGAGCTTTGCATCCGGCGTGAAGCATCAGGGAAACGGAGAGTTCGAAAAGTGCAAACTGCAGGAAGTTTGTTGTTCTGCTTGGAACCGTTTTACTTTTGGATGGGTTTAAGTTTAAATTAAATAATTGCAACTGTTTTAATCTGGTGGGTTTTTTTTTTAAATAGCTGTATTTTATGGTGCTGTAACCCATCCAGGGAACCTTAGGGTGAAGGAACAAATACTGTGGAATGAATATTGTCAACATTTTAAGAAACCAAAGAGATCTGCAGTTTTTGCTGACCTGCCTCTCAGCTAGATGTTGCAAGGCTCGTTTTTAAATATGGAATTTGTGGGTTTTCTCCCTCCCCCACTAGGTATAATCTTTTCCTTTCAGGGAAAACTCAGGTGGTGAATGTCAAAAGAATTGTAGCATGTTTGGAAGCCTCCAAGTTTTCAGAACAAAAAATATAAATAAAAAGTTGGGAGGGGAAACCAAAGCAGCCAATCTAACCCCTATAATTGAATGATTATCGCTATTACATTTGAAGGCTAGAACTGATCACAGTCTCTCATGTCCACAACGTGTGGTGAATGGGCGCTGATGAAAAGTTTCTACCAAAACCAGTGTTTGAAACTAGGCGCTTTTTGCAGAAGGGAATTTCATTAGTGTGAGCAGTTTCTGAGCTCTGGGCTCAATACTGTGACTAAGATTTCAGATTAAAACTGTAGTGTGGAAGGAAAGGAGGACCTTTTCTTGCCTCCCCACTTCCAGCTACTCTCTGAAGACTGGAGAAGAGACCCTCTTGACAATATTAGGGGGGTGGGCAGGGGAAGGACTAGACCATGTGAAAAATGAACATAATATTTTAGCTGCAATTCACTCATTTTCAGCTTTGTATTAGTGCGCCTAGACATTCCATTGTTGTGCCCGTAACCTAGGTTTAAGGTGCCCTTTAGCTCCTAGCTTTTGTATCTCAGTTTCTAACACTGACCAAAACACAAAATGTTGAAAGTGTGATACTGAATTATGAAGGTTAGTACAGTGGTACCTCTGGATGAGAACGGTATCCGGTCCGGAGCCCCGTTCGCATCCAGAAGCGAACGCAATCTGCGTGAGTTGGGATTTGCCACTTCTGCGCATGTGCGTGACGTCATTTTGACCGTCTGCGCATGTGCGAGCGGCGGAATCTGGAAGTAACACGCTCCGCTACTTCCAGGTCACCGCAGCGCGCAACCCGAAAATACTGATCCCGAAGCTGCTTCAACCCAAGGTATGAGTGTATTGCCAGCTTTACAAGTGAAGGTGCGCAGTTTGCACTCTTGTTATCAGCTGTGAAGTTGGTTCCCCCCCTTCCCCAAGCTCTAGACCAGGGGTCGGCAACCTAAGGCCCATGGGCCACAAGCTTCCCATGGGGTTCGTTTAACTGACTTATGGATCCCTGCCACTCGTTCGGCTCCTGTGTGCTGCACTAAACCAGCGTGGAGCAGAGCGGAGGCTGCCTTCCGCAACACTAGTCGGCTTCCCATTGGCTGCAGGAAGCTCCTGCAGCCAATGGATAGCTGCGCATGCCTCTTCTGCACCAGAAGGAGCGCTGGAAATAGTGTTTGTGCACGCATGCACTCCGGCCCATTGCGGAGTCTGCGAGACTGTGAACCAGCCCAGGCCACAAAAACTTTGCCTATCCCTGCTCTAGACAAGTCAACTGCCCACAAATGCAGCCCTTGTTGTTTTATAGGCAAATTTGAGAAGATCCATAATAGAGAAGCTCCGTTTGGGGGCGTCAAGTTTTGTCCTTGAACAAGGGACCATATTACAACAGATGACTAAAGTATGCCCATTGTGCAGGCATCACTAAGTGGGTAGGCGGAATTGCGGAGACAGAAAAAAACCACAAGAGAAGCTCTAGAAATGGCCCTAGAAATATTCTTAAATTTAATAACTGTAGAGTCAAATATAGGTAAAGGTAAAGGGACCCCTGACCATTAGGTCCAGTCATGACTGACTCTGGAGTTGCGGCGCTCATCTCGCTTTATTGGCTGAGGGAGCCAGCGTACAGCTTCCGGGTCATGAGGCCAGCATGACTAAGCCGCTTCTGGCGAACCAGAGCAGTGCACGGAAACACCGTTTACCTTCCCGCTGGAGCGGTACCTATTTATCTACTTGCACTTTGACGTGCTTTCGAACTGCTAGGTTGGCAGGAGCAGGGACCGAGCAACGGGAGCTCACTCTGTCGCACGGATTTGAACCGCCGACCTTCTGATTGGCAAGTCCTGGGCTCTGTGGTTTAACCCACAGCACCACCCGCGTCCCATAGAGTGAAATATACCAGTCCTTAATTTTTTCCTAAAGCCCTGACACCTGCTAATCGGGGGATTTTCTGTTGCGTTTATTTTCTGATTGCATTTGCATCCGTGTGTGCATTTTCGAGGAAATGCCGTAGCTCAGTGACAGAGGCCGTTTTATGCATGGAGAAAGCCCCACGGTCAGTTCTTGGAGGTCATCGTGGACTGTTCTGGGCTTGGTGGGGATGAATAATCTGACTCCGTATAAGGCAGTTTCTCATGGGTTTTGAATGAATGAAATCCGGCGTTGTAAAGAAACAAATCAAGTAATAAACTAATTGTTCTGTTTTTCCCTTGCTCTTGTCTAGTCACAGCAAGCAATGGCTGCAGTTGGGCAAGAGTCCAGCTACAAGGGAGATGTCAGTCAACAGTGACGGCAGCTGCGCAGGCCCAAAAAACCAAGCCTCAGGCCCAACCTGAAAAGAGGTAGGGAGCTGTTGCGTGGGTGGTTCATCTGCACAGGAACTGATAAAGCTCTACATATGGGTGTAGTTTAAACTGTAGAACCTCAGAGAAATTACATGCTTTTCAGTGCAAATATTGGTGGACTGCATCAACCCTACCTAGCATAGCTGACAGTCAGGCGTGAGGGAAGTTGCAGACCACCAATATTTGGAGGGCAGCTGGCTTCTCACCCCTGCGAAAAAATTTAAAAGTAATGTCAGGCTAGGGACGTGGGTGGTGCTGTGGGTTACACCACAGAGCCTAGGACTTGCCGATCAGAAGGTCGGTGGTTTGAATCCCTGCAACGCGGTGAGCTCCCGTTGCTTGGTCCCTGCTCCTGCCAACCTAGCAGTTCGAAAGCACGTCAAAGTGCAAGTAGATAAATAGGTACCACTCCGGCGGGAAGGGAAATGGCGTTTCCGTGCGCTGCTCTGGTTTGCCAGAAGCGGCTTAGTCATGCTGGCCACATGACCCGGAAGCTGTATGCTGGCTCCCTCGGCCAATAAAGCGAGATGAGTGCCGCAACCCCAGAGTCGGCCACGACTGGACCTAATGGTCAGAGGTCTTCAATGTCAGGCTGTGCATACACTTAACAGGGAGTAAGCGCAATTGGAACACAGCGAGGTTTGCTTACAAATTAAAATGGCTAGGATTTTGGTGCCTGTTAAGCTAGTGTTACCCGTTGGCTGATGAGGAGTGAATATTAACGGCTCCCTTCAGTGCTGGATTTACGTATAAGCTAAACAAGCTATAGCTTAGGGCCCCACTCTCTTGGGGCCCCCAAAAAAATGTAAAGGGGAAAAACCTGGATGTACATTTCCAAAATATAAGATAAAAAACAAATAAAATAAAACCTACATACAGCAACAGTGTTTGGTGTTGTGTAGGCTCCTATGATGTAAGTAATTGGCCGCGCCTGCTAGCCTGCTCCCTAAAATATCACTGGTGTGCTCCTTTCTATATATAGGGTGCCTACATTCTGCTATTTATAATTATTAGTAGTTTGCATCATGTATTTACACCTGTTATTATTTCATGTTATAGCAAGTTTCTAGAGACTAGATTACGAGTCTTTGTAAATTGTGTTTCTAAAGTAACACTTGCTATTGCCAAATGCCAATGTGTTTGCATTATTAAGTTTGTTATGAATAAAAAATTCATTTTAAGTTAGTGCTTAATAATAATTTCACTATTTATATACTTCTTCTCTGGTGGCACTTATTTATTTTGCAATGTTTCTAGGCCACTTTTCAAGTGGGGAAGGGGAGAAGGCCTTTCCGAAGCAATTTGGATGTAAAATAAAATGTAAAACTTCAATATAGAGTTTCAGTAAAATAACAGTAATTTAAAACGGGTACCCATTACGATGGCTTCCAAACGTGGGTTGGACTCCATCTCCCATCATCCCAAGCCAGCATGGCCAATATCGGAGGACACAGAAGTAGCTGGGGGATGCTGGGAGTTGTAGTCCTAGCACTATGTGGCAGGCACCCTGCTGGTTACCCCCCGGTTAAAATATCTCACAGTCAGCCAAATAAGAAACAAAGAAAAAATGGAAAGTGGAAGGCAGCAGCCCTTGTTTTATTTCGAATTGATGTGTTAAACTTACCCTCCTGTTCTCTTTTTTCCTATAGGAAACCTAAAACGGGGATCTTGATGTTAAACATGGGAGGCCCAGAGACACTTGGAGACGTCCATGATTTTCTTCTTAGGCTTTTCCTCGACAGAGACCTGATGACTCTTCCGGTCCAAAAGTAAGGCTTAGTGCTTTGGTCTGCCAGAAGTCGTGCTGAGTTGCTTGCTGTTTTAGGAGGTTTAGGGACTCTTTCTTTCTCTTTCTTTCTTTCTTTCTTTCTTTCTTTCTTTCTTTCTACGCCTGGCTTTCTTTCTTCATGGTTTCAAAAAATGTATACACCATTTGATTGTTGTTTAAAAACACACACCCTTAAAGCAATTCATGAAGAGAGCAAAGCAATAAAATAACCGGCAAAAGCAGTTAAAAACACCTACCGTATTTTTCCCTCTATAGGACGCACCTTGTTTTAGAGGGGGAGAACAAGAGAAAAAAAATTCTCCCCTCTCTGCTCAGCGCCCCTTCAGTGACTCTCCTGGCTTCAGTGATAGGAACCTGAAGCCTCCGGAGTTCCCGCTGCGCTCTGCAGGCTTCAGGCTTCAGGTGGCTATCCCTGAAGCCTGGAGAGCGAGGGGTCGGTGCACACTGACCCCTCCCCCTCTCCAGGCTTCAGAGAAAGAAACGCAAAGCCTCCAGAGCGCGGAGAGAGCGCTCCCTCTGTGCTTTGGAGGCTTCGCGTTGCTATCGCTGAAGCCAAGGAGCCTGCATTCACTCCATAGGATGCACACACATTTCCCCTTAATTTTTGGAGGGGGAAAAGTGCGTCCTATAGATCGAAAAATACGGTACTTAGAACATTTGTAAAATAATTAGCAATAAGCTAAAAGCAGATTAAAACACACCTCAATCTGAGCAGGCCTTTGGTCAGGAAGGGTGATGGTTGACTTCCCTGCCTTGATTGGAATTTTCATTCGCTGGCTTAAATGTGATGCAGGTAAATGGAAAGTATTTGACACCTTGTGTGGTGTTGCATGTGTCTGGTAACATTGAAATGGTGCCTTTAGTTCCTGCAAATGGCTGGCTTGCAGTTCCATACCATGCCAGCCAGTCTGGTTTCCAGGTGTGCTAACATGTGCATAGCTGCTGGTGGCTCAATCTGAAATCTGTGTCCAGGGCAGCTGTCTACCAGCTCAACCTTGTACACAGGCTGAGACCCTACCTGCCCATGGACTGTCTCGCCAGAGTGGTGCATGCTATGGTTATCTCCCGCTTGGACTACTGCAATGCGCTCTGTGTGGGGCTACCTTTGAAGGTGACCCAGAAACTACAACTAATCCAGAATGCGGCAGCTAGACTGGTCTCCACCCCCATCATTCTGCCCAAACACTGAGGTCCAGTGCCGAGGGCCTTGTGGCGGTTCCCTCACTGCGAGAAGTGAGGTCTACAGGGAACCAGGCAGAGGGCCTTTTCGGTAGTGGTGCCCGCTCTGTGGAACACCCTCCCATCAGATGTGAAAAAAATAATCAACTGTCAGACTTTTAGAAGACATCTGAAGGCGGCCCTCTTTAGGCAAGCTTTTAATATTTGACGAATCATTGTATTTTAATATTCTGCTGGAAGCCGCTGATGGAAAAAAAAACCTTTTTTATGATGGTGAGCAGGACGGAGGTAAAGTGAGATCGCTATCACTAACAGCCGTCTCTTGACATTTCAGTAAGCTGGCGCCTTTTATTGCCAAGCGACGGACGCCCAAAATCCAGGAACAGTATAGTCGGATTGGTGGAGGGTCTCCTATTAAGAAATGGACTGCTACGCAAGGAGAAGGCATGGTGAAGCTGTTGGATGAAATGTCTCCTCACTCTGGTATGTGAGTCCTTCCTTTAGGCATGTCCTGCAAATACTTTTTTTAAAAAAAACCTCTGTGCATATTTGTATGGCGCACAGCCAAGAAAAATGTTCTTGTCCGAGTGGTGCATGTGAAAAAATCCATGTACAGTGGTACCTCGGAAGTCAAACCCCTTGTGACTCAAACGTTTTGGCTCCCGAACGCCACAAACCTGGAAGTGCCGTGTTCCGGTTTGCGAACGTTCTTTGGCACCTGAACTTCTGACGTGGGTTCCATGGCATCCGCTTGGCTGCAGGAGCCTTGGTTTCGGAACATTTTGGAAGTTGGACGGACTTCTGGAACGGATTCCGTTTGACTTCCGAGGTACGACTGTCGTGTCCTAAAATGCAAGAAGCGCAGTTACAGGGAACCAGGCAGGAGAACCTTCTCAGAAATGGCACCCTCCCTGTGGAATGACCCCCCATCAGATGTCAAGGAAATAAACAACTATACAGCCTTTGTGGAAGACAGGAGTGCCTGGCGTGCTCTGGTCCATGGGGTCACAAAGAGTCGGACCCGACTAAACAACAACAACACGGCCTTTAGAAGAAATCTGAATGCAGCACTGTATAGGGAAGTTGTTTAATGTTTTATTTTTATATATGTAGGAAGCTGCTCAACTCAGATGGGCAGGGTACTGCTACTAACAACAACAAAAACAACAACAGTTATAACCAGAGGCAAAGCCCTAGGGAATGTTGGGATACTGCCGGGGAGACGGGGGTATCAGGCAGGCCCCCAGCTCGCTCCAGTCACTGGCCGGCAGCTGGGCGATCACCAGTCTCCCTTGGAACAGCATCAAACAGCGACACGAGCCTCAGATACGTTTAGAGACTCGGCACGCTCTATCAGCAGAGTGAATAAATCTTCACACAACAGAAGTGGCGGGCAGAGAAATGTGTAAGCATATTTACAGCATTTATTCAGCATAGTTCAGGAACAAAGGAAAAAACATGTCTGCTTCCCTATGTGTCCAGCAAAAAGCAATATACAAAACTGAAGTTCCCAGCAAGTGCTGGAAGTAAACAGGCATGTGACACACAACAGTCATGCCTGTTCCCTTTTAAGGTGGAACGGAACTATATCCTAACAGGGAAGAGCTGTAGCTCAGTGGTAGAGCATCTCCTTTGCAGGCCAAAGGTCGCAGGTTCAATCCCCAGCAGCTCCAGGTCGGGCTGGGAATGTCCCCTGCATAAAACCTCAGAGAGCTGCTGCCAGTCCGTATTGACAGTACTGAGCTAGATGAAGCAGTGCTTTGCCCGGTAAACGCAGAAGGCACCTGCCTAATCCGCAGAGCTAACAAATTCCGCAGTATAGTTGCTGCGTTAAGCGGCCCGTTTCATGGCAAACATCCAACGGATGTTGTGAGGAGCAGTGAGTGATGCTTCTCAAAGAAAGAGTAGGGTGTAGCACGGCCAGAACGCTGCCTGTTCATGTTTGAACCAGCTCCAACAAGTCCCCCTGGCCGCTGATACTGAACACAAGCAGATCCGAGTGTGGCTCGCCGTTCCCACCGAAACCGTTACTCCTTCCTTATCATCCAGTGTGAACTCAGGGGAGGAACCTTGCAAGTGTTGGGTGGGGCCGATGACAGTTGCTCGACTTGAGGGCGCCGGGGGTTGTCTGGCAAAATGAGAACCTTATCAGACACTCTCTAAATGGTCCATTTGTCAGGCACCCAAATAACCAGAGTTCTATGAGAGATGGAACAGGTTGAACCAAGTTGCAACTGCACCTGAATTCTCCCCATCGGCAGACCCAGACGCAGGTGTGCTTAGTTACCATGCATTGCCTGTCCATCTCTTGACCCGGTGATGTGTCAATCAGCCATTCTGGATCAAAGCCACCAGGCGGAACTTTGGTATCCACAAGCACGACGCTTTTAAAAGAAACCTGCTAGCGTGGGACACAAGATTGATGTGCGTTGCACAGCAATTGCACGTGCGAACTGCGGTAATTAGACTAGCGCATGTAGATCGTGTTCTTGACACAAGTAAGCACACTGCAAAAGATCTGAAGGCTAGTCTCCAACACTCCCTCGCCTTGTCAGGCAAGTCAGTAGCTTTTTGCTTTTTTTTTTTTTTAAAGTAAAATTAGTGTGTTTAAAAGGGCTGGAGAATTGGGAGCATTAAGTTAATGGTTTAGGGAGCCTTATCTGCTCCTGTCAGACCTCATCACTCCCTCTGATTTTACAGCCTGGTTTCCCCAGTGAAAGCCGCCCTGCCTTTTATCTATTTGTACATCCTTTGCATCTTAACTTTCACTCCTATTATGTCAGGCAGGCCTCTTCTACCATGGCTGCAGGCTACTGTTTTTTTGCTAGATAAGTCCAAAGCAGGTAGGAAAGGGGAACAACACTTCTTGGAAGCATGCTGAAGTCTGTGACTCCGACATGATGGAAGTCTTTGCTTCCTTGGAGTTCTGTTTAAAATGGTTAGTTTGTCTATTTTCTCCTTTCCAGCTGTCAAGGTTTCCTATTGGGCAAAATACAGTGGTACCTCGGGTTACATACGCTTCAGGTTACAGACTCCGCTAACCCAGAAATAGTTAAGAACTTCAGGATGAGAAACCCGGAAATAGTTAAGAACTTCAGGATGCTTCAGGATGAGAACAGAAATTGTGCTCTGGCGGCCGCGGGAGGCCCCATTAGCTAAAGTGGTGCTTCAGATTAAGAACAGTTTCAGGTTAAGAACGGATCTCCAGAACGAATTAAGTACTTAACCCAAGGTACCACTGTACCAATTTAATGGGTCATTGGGAGTTGCTATGATGTTTGCCCAAAGTGCTCCTGTTCTATTAAAAAGATGTGCAAACCAGCTGGGTCCCCCCCCCCCCAGTTTGAGGATTTAGGTCACACACAAACCCTCTAGTGTAAGTTCGAAACTCCCATTGTTCTAGGTGCATTTTGCAACAGCGGATTTCGTTAGCAGTTTCTGAGCTCTGGGTGCAGTACTGCACCTAAGATTTCAGACTAAAACTGCAGTGTGGAAGGAAAGGAGGACTTTTTCCTGCCTCCCCACTTCCAGCTACTCTCTGAAGACTGGAGAAGAGACCCTCTTAAGAATATTAGGGGGCTGTGCAGGGGAAGGACTAGACCATGTAAAAAATGAACATAATATTTTAGCTGCAATTCATTCATTTTCAGCTTTGTATTCTTGGTATTTTTTAAAAAAGGCATTCCGTTGTATCACCCATAACCTCGGTTTAAGGTGCAGTTTAGCTCCTAGCTTGCATATCTCAGTTTCTAATGCTGTTGTAAATATACCACCCAGAGAGCCTTTCAGAATTGTTGAGTTGGAAGGGACCCCGAGGGTCATCTAGTCCAGCCCCCTCTTTATTGTTTTTAAAAATATTAATAAGGAAGAAAAGCCACTTCTGCAACTGGAAGGCACAGGCAATGTTTACACCAGTTTTTTTCACCAACCTGGTGCCCACCAAATGTTTTTACTACAACTCACATCAACATGTGTGATCCAAAACATCTGGCGGGGGCCAGGGTAGCGAAAGGCTGCCTCACATAATATTTGGATCACGTTGCTCCACAGAATAAGGTGACCAGCTGTTTTCTGTTTCCAGCGCCGCACAAGTACTACATCGGATTCCGCTATGTCCACCCTCTGACGGAGGAAGCCATTGAAGAGATGGAGGAGGATGGTATTGAACGGGCTGTTGCTTTCACACAGTACCCACAGTACAGCTGCTCCACCACAGGTGAGCTCTTACCTGGAGTACAGAATCAATGCCCGGCCTCCAAAGGCAGGCCTTGGTCTAATCCAGGGGCCAGTTCTGGGAATCTGCTTGTTCTATGTCTCAGCAAGAATCAGCTGTCAACTTTCAGATTTGAAAATAAGGGATCAGCAGCCTCGAAAATAAGGGATCAGCAGCCTCACCTGTCCTGGGGACAGTCTACGGGATATCTAACAATCTGGGATAGTAGCAGGAAACGGCTCTGGAATAAGGGAATTTCCCGCAAAAAAAGGGAAGGTTGACAGCTATGGCAAGAATACGCAAGGCAGTATTAAAATAGATAGTCTTCCTCTAGCTCAGGTCAGGTGCTAGCATCTAGGCTTGCTAGAACCCCAACACAGGTTCTCCAGGAGTTTTCCCCCAACGCTACCTCGAGTTGCCTGGGATTGGACCTTCTGCATGCCAAACAAGTTCTCTGCCACTTGAGCTCTACTTGGGCAGGAGCAGCAGCAATACTGTACAGGCTTCTCCTTTGGCTCATTGCACAATTCATGCTGGTCTTGCTTTATGTGAAAGTGAGGTGGCGGCTATGTCAGCAAGCAGCCAGGCAGGTATGCTTTTACTTAGATGTGGACGTGCAGCAGAAAATGGTATTCAAAACTTGATTTTTAAAAAATGGTTTAGAACCACTGAATATCAGTTTCTGAGGAACAATAGGCAGGGGAAATGTGGAACCTGCTTAGCTGTGCCACAGCCCAAAAATTATTAGCTGGTGGTAACGTGGAGGTGACCTTTTTCACTGGTACCACCCGTGTTGTGGACTGCTCTCCCAGCTGAAATACGAGAGGCCCCATCAGTATTGGCATTCCGCCGGCTCTTGAAGACATGTTTCATTACATGCGCTCTCCCCCGAACCTCTTCTCTTAACTTGTTAATGCTGAGGCCTTGTTTTATCACTCACTTTAATTGTGTGTGTCTGTTTCAGTGTTTTGTTGGAATTGCCTTGTGTATTTTAACGTGTGCTTACATTTTCTGGTAGCTGTCTTTATACTTGGGCAGTGCAATTTCAGTAACAGTAATAATTAACAAGAATAATATGTCCTTTTTGAGCAGTGTATCTTCCTGGCGACACCAGCCTGAGGGACTAAATGGACCTTGGGTCTGATCTAGCAGGGAACTCGTCCTTCGCAGAGTCTCTGTATCCCCTCCTTCCTTCCCACATCTTGCCTTTTCTGCTCTTTTTGCCTTTCTGATGGGCTCATTGGTTTTGTCCCCTTCAGGGAGCAGCTTAAACGCTATTTATCGCTACTATGACAAAAAGGGGGATAAGCCAAAGATGAAGTGGAGCACGATTGACAGGTGGCCAACGCACCCCCTTCTCATTCAGGTACGGAATTATTGGTGGGACCCAAAGCGAGGAGCAGCGGAAACCAGCCAGGTTTGCCAAAGTGCCAAGCGCCTGTTGTGTCTGTGGGGGCAGGATGCAGGACGGTGTTTCTCCAACTCGGGTCTCCAGCTGCTGTCGGACTACAACTCCCATCATCCCTAGCCAGCAGGATGATGGGAGTTGTAGTCCAACAACAGCCGGGGACCCCAGGTTGGGAGAAACACTTGATAGGATCTCTCTGATGTGCCGTGAGAACATAGGTTCCTC
The DNA here is from genome assembly GCF_964234715.1 of Podarcis melisellensis. Classification (NCBI taxonomy): domain Eukaryota; kingdom Metazoa; phylum Chordata; class Lepidosauria; order Squamata; family Lacertidae; genus Podarcis; species Podarcis melisellensis. The sequence continues at coordinate 49,069,454 of NC_138543.1, forward strand.
AAGGAGCATGAGGCTGTACTTGTGAAACAGATAGATAGTTGAATAGGTGAGGGTTCTTAACTTGGAGCCTTTTACCATATTTTATAATCGTTTTTTGTTTTATTCCTATGTTAAAATGCTTAATAGTTAGTACATGCCTAGAAAGGTTCGAAGAAAATCTTGGTGCAACATAGGATATTATTATGATTATGATTATTTAAAAATGCATTCAAATTCTCAACTGTGCTTGAGGATCACTGTCATGATTTGGGAGGCTGATATTTGGACTTGTGTTTTATTTCTCCAACTTTTGCTTTTCAGTGCTTTGCAGACCACATCCAGAAGGAACTGGACTTATTTCCGCCCGACAAAAGGAAAGATGTAGTTATCCTGTTCTCCGCTCACTCTCTGCCAATGTCTGTGAGTAACAGCAATCCATTTCCAAAGCTGCAAAATATTTTCTTAGAGGGGCGATTTAAAAAAAAATCCTTGTTTGTATGATCTAATGATCCATTCGCCAGTTTGCCTGTCCTTGCACAAGACCTGCTCCCTGCCTTGCAGGCCTTTTCCCACCTGGTCGGGGAGGGTGGAGCCTGGACTGACTCCAGCTACAAAAGCTGAGGCTGCTTTATTTTAGATCTTGTGATTTATATGGAAGTTGTTCGGCTTGGTTGTGCATTTTAAAATGTTTTATTTATTGTTCATGACTACTTTTGCTATGTTGTGGTTATGTATTTTTTTCTCATGTTGTAAGCCACCTTCAGCATGGTTTGAACTGCGGAAAGGCGGCACACAAATAAAATTATGTCTGTCTGTAGAGTGTCAGAAATACTGGGTTCTTCCTCGTATCATTCTCCTGCGCCACACAGGGATTTTTGTGATCTGTGAAAATTTGGTGCCATCTAGTGGTTTCTCTTTAGCACCAAAAATAAGTTGCAATACCTCAGGTCTGAATTAGGCTGTCTGGGGTTTGAAGGCACAAATGTCGCTTCAGTGGAAGAACAACCCACTAGAAATTATTTTTAAAAATATCCCTTGATAACATATTGCATCTGTTTGAAATGCCTTGTGCCTTGTATTAAACTACGGTTGGCTCCCGAACGCCACAAACGCAGAAGTGAGTGTTCTGGTTTGTGAACTATTTTTGGAAGCCGAACTGTCCGATGTGGCTTCCAGTTGGCTGCAGGAGCTTCCATGCTTCGGTTTCTGAATGTTTTGGAAGTCAAATGGACTTTCGGAATGGACTTTATGTCCCTAGGAAGTGGAATGAATTGCTGAACCTCTCTGTCAAGTGTAGCTCTGTAAGGAGAATTAGGGTCTTCTAGCGATACTCAGCACCCTTGACAAAACTCCATTTCTCGGGATTCCTTGCAGGAAGCCATGACTGTTTAAAGTGGCGTGATACTACTTTAAACGTATACAGTGCAGACAGGGGCCATAATTTATCGGGTATAAGAAACAATTGGTTCTAAGCTTAGGCTGGAGCTGCATCTGATGGGACTCCTTATGAGTAAGGGGAACCCTTTAACTGGCATGTGTTGCTGCAAAGTGTGGACTAATTGCAGTGGTGTGATAGTGTAGGGGGAGCATTTGTAGTGTTTTGTTTTAACCCCGATTGAGCTGTTTTAGCTAACTTGCCCTTTCTGTCCCATAGGTAGTTAATCGTGGCGATCCGTACCCACAAGAGGTGGGAGCAACCGTTCAGAGGGTTATGGAGAAACTCAACTACTCCAACCCGTATAGGCTGGTGTGGCAGTCCAAGGTACATTTTTATTTCATTTATTGACATCATTGGCATACTGTCCAGTGAAAGCCCGAAGAACAGTTAGCAATAAGCTTGTTCAGCTGTCGGAATTGGCCTGTGAGAGTAGATCCTGATAAGGTTCTGACCCACAAAGCTTAAAAGTGTCCCCACGCCTGCTTAAAAATGTGGTGTATATATTGAATCACAACTTAATACAGTGGGTACCTCGGGTTAAGATCTTAATTCGTTTTGGAGGTCCGTTCTTAACCTGAAACTGATCTTAACCTGAGGTACCACTTTAGCTAATGGGGCCTCCCGCTGCCACGTGATTTCTGTTCTCATCCTGAAGCAAAGTTCTTAACCCAAGGTACTATTTCTGTATTAGCAGAGTCTGTAACCTGAAGTGTCTGTAACCTGAGGTACCACTGTAATGTAATGTCTCTCTCTCTCTGTGTGTGTGTCTCCTTTACCCTAGGTTGGTCCTATGCCTTGGCTGGGTCCTCAGACGGATGAGACGATCAAAGGGCTTTGCCAAAGGGGAAAGAAGAATATTTTGCTGGTTCCAATAGCATTTACTAGCGACCACATAGAAACGCTCTACGAACTGGACATTGAATACGCGCAAGTCTTAGCCAGTGAGGTAAACTGTTCTGCTTTCATTGTCATTCTGCACAGTTGTAGGCTGAAGGCTTTAAGCCTGCTTAAAAGAAAGCAGATCCCTTTATAAACATAGAGTCATAGAATTGTAGAGTTGGAAGGGACCCTTTGCAGGAACATCAACTACAGCATCCATGACAGATGGCCATCCAGCCTCTGCTTAAAAAACCTCCAAGGAAGGAGATTCCACAACCTCTGGAGGGAGATGGTTCAACTGTCCCAACAGCTCTCACTGTCAAAAGTTTTTCCTGATACTTAGTCAAGAAATCTCCTTTCTTGTAGCATGATGCTTATTTCTTGTGTAACCATGTTTAAAAAGGGGCTGTAGGTTTTGTTTCCAGAGGGCAGCTGCGTTTATCTGCTGGCAGCAAAAACAGCAGATAATCTATGTGGCGCCTTAAAAACTTAACAGATTTCATTGTGGCACAAGCTTTCGTGGATTACACTCCACTTTCATCAGCTGCCTGCATGAAGTATTATTGTGATTTAAAGACAGGTAGGTAGGTAGGTTCTAAGGGACGCGGGTGGTGCTGTGGGTTAAACCACAGAGCCTAGGACTTCCCGATCAGAAGGTTGGAGGTTCGAATCCCCACAATGGGGTGAGCTCCTTTTGCTCGGTTGCAGCTCCTGCCCACCTAGCAGTTTGAAAGCACGTCAAAGTGCAAGTAGATAAATAGGTACCGCTCCGGTGGGAAGGTAAACGGCATTTCCATGTGCTGCTCTGGTTCGCCAGAAGCTGCTTAGTCATGCTGGCCACATGACCCGGAAGCTGTACGCCGGCTCCCTCGGCCAATAAAGCGAGATGAGCGCTGCAACTCCAGAGTCGGTCACGACTGGACCTATTGGTCAGGGGTCCCTTTACCTTTACCTAGGTAGGTTCTGCGATTCTGTGTTGGCACCCTTCACCCTTCAAGTTCCCCTGCCAGGGCCTGTTGGCTTTTGCAGTACAAAACATTTGAAGGCACCAGGATGGCAAAGGTTGGTGTAGAATAATCCCTCGCCCCCAACCGTGTTTCAGTCTGTACCTGTAATTCAAGATGGCATTTCTGATGTAGTCCATGAAAGTTCATTAGAAATTTATTCGACTTTAAGGTGCCACCATACTTGGTTATATTTTACGTATTGTCTGTTTACAGCCCAACTTTTCAGCCCTGAGATTTTGCCCTCATTTGTGGAAGTATTTCTATCTGATTGAATGTCAGGCTGGTATACAGCGATGTGTATATAATTAATGCCTAAAACACTTAGGTGGACACCAGGCGTTCAGGGCTCTATATATGTAAACAAGAACCTTGAATGCGGTGTGGTAGTGTATGTCTCAACAACAATTAGAACACAACACCAAGGAACTAGACATTAAAGTCGAAAGGCTCTGTGTGTGTTCAGTGTTTTCTCCTCCTCTCTGTTAGCGGATGACACAGTCCAGGATTTAGGTTATTTCCTCTTGAGAGGGACAGGATGGAAGCAGCTACATGTGACATAGCAGGTTGGCTGTGATGGTTAAAATGACCACCAATAGAAGCAGCCCTTTTCACTGCTGTGCTGTTGGTTGGACGCAAGAACTAAATATCAGTGCAGTTTGCAAATAGAAAATAATATTGGGGTAAAAATCTGGGGGTTTGGGTAGCAGAAAAGAGTTGGTGTAAGTGGATTGGTTTGAGGTTTTATTTGTGGGGGAGGGGGGGATGACCACTTCCCCAGTCCCTTGGCAATCCGACAGTGTGTTTGCAGATTTTTCCTAAGTGGTTTCCAGGGTGCTGGAGGGACATGGGACTATAGCAGCAGCGGGGAATCCATGGCCCTCCAGATGTTGCTGAACTACAACACCCATCTTCCCTGGCTGTTGGCCAGCCTGGCTGAGGTTGATGGGAACCAGGAGTTTCACATCATCCGGGGGTGCCATAGGCTTGCCATAACTGGACTGCAGGAAAGTTCCTGTACTGCTCTAGTAAAGTATGAACTGGGCTTAATTCTGCCTCATTAATTCCCATTGCTCTCTGCATCATCCTTGAAACAAGGGCTTTGTCTGAGGGCTATGGACTTAGTGAGATGATACCACGTGTTAAACCATTTGCTCCCTCTCTTCTTCTCCAGTGTGGAGTCGAAAACATCCGAAGAGCAGAATCCCTTAATGGAAACCCATTGTTTGCCAAGGTAATTCCACCCCTTTTGAGTTTCTCCAGTCTCCTAGTTAGGGATGGCAGACATGATTCCCATCCTTGTCAATTTTACAGGGGTTCAGCTTTTTTTCTACCGCTCCTGTTAAGTAAGAGGAAGGGATGTAGCTCAGTGGTACAGCATCTGCTTTGCATGCACACAGATGGAGCAAGGTTGAAAGCAAACTATTGTATTGGTAATAATAATAATAATAATAATAATAATAATAATAATAATAATAATAATTTATTATTTATACCCTGCCCATCTGGCTGGGCCCCCCCAGCCACTCTCGGCGGCTTCCATAGAAACCAGGAAACACTAAAATATCATACATTAAAAACTTCCCTGAACAGGGCTGCCTTAAGATGTTTTCTGAATGTCAAGTAGTTGTTTATCGTTTTGACATCTGATGGGAGGGCGTTCCACAGGGCGGGCGCCACTACCGAAAAGGCCCTCTGCCTGGTTCCCTGTAGCTTTGCTTCTCGCAATGAGGGAACCGCCAAAAGGCCCTCGGCACTGGACCTCAGCGTCCGGGCAGAACGATGGGGGTGGAGACGCTCCTTCAGGTATACTGGGCCGAGGCCGTTTAGGGCTTTAAAGGTCAACACCAACACTTTGAATTGTGCTCGGAAACGTACTGGGAGCCAATGTAGGTCTTTCAAGACCGGTGTTATGTGGTCTCGGCGGCCGCCCCCAGTCATCAGTCTAGCTGCCGCATTCTGGATTAGCTGTAGTTTCCGAGTCACCTTCAAAGGTAGCCCCACGTAGAGCGCATTGCAGTAGTCCAAGCGGGAGATAACTAGAGCCTGCACTACTCTGGCGAGACAGTCTGCGGGCAGGTAGGGTCTCAGCCTGCGTACCAGGTGGAGTTGGTAGACAGCTGCCCTGGATACAGAATTGACCTGTGCCTCCATGGACAGCTGTGAGTCCAAAATGACTCCCAGGCTACGCACCTGGTCCTTCAGGGGCACAGTTACCCTATTCAGGACCAGGGAGTCCTCCACACCAGCCCGCCCCCTGTCCCCCAAAAACAGTACTTCTGTCTTGTCAGGATTCAGCCTCAATCCATTAGCCGCCATCCATCCTCCAACCGCCTCCAGGCACTCACACAGGACCTTCACCGCCTTCACTGGTTCTGATTTGAAAGAGAGGTAGAGCTGGGTATCATCTGCATATTGATGGACACCCAGTCCAAACCCCCTGATGATCTCTCCCAGCGGCTTCATATAGATGTTAAAAAGCATGGGGGAGAGGACGGAACCCTGAGGTACCCCACAAGTGAGGGCCCAAGGGTCTGAACACTCATCCCCCACCACCACTTTCTGAACACGGCCCAGGAGGAAGGAGCGAAATCACTGTATAACAGTGCCCCCAGCTCCCAACCACTCTAGACGGTCCAGAAGGATGTTATGGTCGATTGTATCAAAGGCCGCTGAGAGATCCAGCAGAACTAGGAAACAACTCTCATCTTTGTCCCTAGCTCGCCGGAGATCATCAACCAGTGCGACCAAGGCACTGGTAGAACATGTATACCTGAAGGAGCTTCTCCACCCCCATCATTCAGCCCGGACACTGAGGTCCAGTGCCGAGGGCCTTCTGGTGGTTCCCTCACTGCGAGAAGTGAGGTTACAGGGAACCAGACAGAGGGCCTTCTTGGTAGTGGCGCCCACCCTGTGGAACACCTTCCCTTCAGTTGTGAAGGAAATAAGCAGCTATCTTATCTTTAAAAGACATCTGAAGGCAGCCCTGTTTAGGGAAGTTTTTAATATTTAACGCTGTACTGTTTTTAACACTTGATTGGGAGCCGCCAGTGTGGCTGGGGAAACTCAGCCAGATGGGCAGGATATAAATAAATTATTATTATTATTATTATTATTATTATTATTATTATTTGAATTCGTCCCTCACAGCTCAGTAATGTCTACACTGGCTGGCAGCAGTGCTCTAGGGTTTTGTATGGGGCCATTCTGGGCCTTACCTGGACATGCCTAGGATTGAACCTGCAACCTTCTGCATGCAATGCAGTTGCACCAGCACTGATCTCTTGTTCAGGTGTGGAGAAATTATTGGACTGGGTTTTCTAGTTCGGCAGAATGATCCTGACTCCTGCGGAGATAGGGAGGAGGATTAGGATGGGACAAAGGAGTGGCTTTGCTAGGAAACCCCCCCCCCCAAGTCCACCTATGGAAAGTTCCACAGTATAGTTGTGTCCAACCATCAGTGCTTGGAGACAGCAAATTCAAAGCTCCCCTAACTGGGATGTGAATAGGTGCTAGGGGAGGCCAGATGTACAGTTGCAATCAGAATAATTCAACCCCCGTTGCAAATCAGGTTTATTATCAAAATTGACAGACTTTCAGCTGTTTTGCAATAAGCAAATCAAAAGCAGTTGAAACTTCAGATGCTTCAAGTGGTTTCCCCAAGTTCAGCTGAAAACGCAATAATAGTGAGACTGGAGAAGCCAACATAAGTTGCACTTTCAGCTGAATTTGGGAAACCACTTGAATATTTCCGATTGCCACTGTATTAGATATTTAATATTCTTCCTTCCTCACGTTTGTGAGTTCAGCAGAGTTCCATCCCTTTGCAGCTGAGAAGGGAAGCTTAGTTTTAGCCTTTTAGTTTAAGTAATCCAGGATGCTTTAAGGCAGTCTGGAATTTCCTGGTATTTCCACCTTTTCTACTCCTTAAAATAATAATTACACAGATAGCCTTGTAAAAGATAAAAAATAACATTTACTAACTCAGGATACTTGCTGAAGAGCAACAGATGCAGCAACTTGATTCCGGCAGGCTTAAAGAGGGTCTCCTCTGTGGGGTGTGCATGAAACAGGGCCTTCTCAGTGGTGTCATCCAGGCTGGCACCAATTTGTTCCCTTCCTGACTTCCATAACCAGTGGAACCAGTGCCACCCAAGCATTTAATTAATAAATGCCCAAGATACTCAATGGTCTATTGAAACACACCTGGAAAATCTTGTGAAGGGAATTTTCCGTATCATACATTTTTAATCTCAATTTGGCCTTTGATACTCCCTTGCATCAATAAACCCAGCTTGCAACAACAACAACAATAATAACAATGTACATAAATTGTAAGATCACCGACTTGCACTTACCTTTTTGTTGGAAGCCTAATGTTTGTGGTTCTTGTCCTTCGTTTTTTTAAAAAAACATTTTATATTATTTTACTTCTTTTCAGGCCCTCGCAGACTTGGTCTCTTCCCATCTCAAGTCGAACGAAATGTGCTCCAAGCAGTTAACCCTCAGTTGCCCGCTTTGCGTGAATCCCACTTGCCGAAAGACAAAATCGTTCTTTACCAGTCAGGAGCTGTGATGCCCATTTGCAGTGGGTTCACCTGACACAGAGTATAACCCTGCGGATCCTGCCCTGTGCGCCCGTTTACACTGCTTTCTTTTGCCCCGCTCAGGGCCGCTTCAGATGGGACGATTAGCCTCCCTGTGTGTGCTAAGAAGGGTCCCAAATGGGGTTTGCACTGGTCTGAAGGAGGGGTGAATCTGAAATCTATTTATGTTTATTTTTTGTTTCTATGGAGGGATCTTGCGTTGGAAGGGAAGTAACATTTCAAAGGGTTTCATCCTGCCGGGGTTGCTGAGAACACACTTGTCTTCCTATAAAGGCATTCAGGGGACTCTTAGCAAGCTTGGCACTAGGCACTGAAAAATGAGCAAAACTTCTGATACTTATGAGCTGCATATATACTGGAGTAGGGTTCAGCTGTGATGTTGAATAATAGCAACTGGCTCGATTTCAGCTTGCAGGGACTGGTTGCTGTCCAGGTTAGTTTAATCACTTCTAAAAGAACTACTCCAAGGATCTTGACCTGAGAGTTACAACATAGATCTCTTAATATGTACTTGTCATAAAAATAGCATTTTAAAAATTGTTGCATGTAGGATAATACTTTTCCCCCCTATGTGGTGTGTTTTGTTTTTTCACACTTGGAACTCTGCAACTAACCACACTGACCATCACACTGCTGATACTGGTTTGTTTCAAATCAACTGACACCTTTTTTAATGCATGTATTTGTTTTTTTTAAAAAATGAAGTTTTTTTTCTTTTTGTGGGGGTTCGTTCTCCCCCCCCAAAAAATGCAGAATTGATTCTGCACCAGCCCAGCAGCTTTCAGTTCCTTTGACAGCAGAGTTATCTAAATTGAATGGACGTGCGATTTCGGTGGTCTCGGTGGCAGCGTCTGCCCAATAAGCCAAAGATCAAGAACTTGTGCCCCTTCAGATGTTGCTTGACTCCCACTCCCATCAGCCCCAGACAGTATGGTCCAATGGTCAGGGATGATGGGAATTGCAGTCCAACAACATTATGAGGGCCAGAGAATCTCCATCCCTACAAACCGCCCAGATCCTTGGTCTCATAAGCCTTCCTGAACTTTCAGGCCTGCCATTCAGGCTTGTCCCTTGGCGCCCAGTCAGGTAAACAAACCACCTTAGCTTGACATACATGGTTTGTTTCTCTGTAAGGAGCCAGGATTCATTAAGCCAGCAACGAAGTTTGGGTTGTTAGGGACAAACCAACCGCGATCCCTCGTTCTGACATTGCACCAAGGTGTGGCATCTGGCTGGTCCACAATATGACATATTAAGCCAGGGTTCTCAGCTTATCATCATGGTCAAACTTGGCCTTTGTACGAAGGGAAAGCTTTTATTTTTTCCCTTGGAAAGCATAACCTGTCAAGAAATCGCCGTGGCTTGGGGCGGGGGGAAGCTCCATTGAGACAGCATTGATTGTGTGTGTATTGTGGTTCAACGAGTACAAATGTCTCTTCATAACTTCTGGATGAGACTCTGGGAAGCGCTGCATCCATATAACAGCTTGGACCTGAGGAGTGACTCCTCTTTTCTGGCCCAGGAACCACATTCAGCCTTGGCCAATCCTTTGGGGTCTGCATATCAGCAGTGGGTGTGGCCAGCCACCCACTCTAGCTGGAAGACAGGTAAGGCACACAGGCCCCCTGATCTGTGAAGATGAGCTGAGATGTGGGGATTATCACACCACATCATACATTCTATGATTTATTTTTGCTGCTGCCAAATCAAATTCATAGGTGGTTGTTGGAGCGTAAAACATTACTGGGAGGGGGCGGTTCTTGATCAGGCCTCCAAAATGGGGGCTAGCCACCCCCATCCCAGCTCCTATAAGCTGAGGCTAGTTTCAGCTGGAGACCTTCAGTAATCAAGTTGTGCAGGCAATGTTTTTATATTTATGTGCATAAGCACTGATGGTTGTGCAGTTCTACACACAAAAGGTGCAGAGTGTGTGCAAATCAATGGGAAATTCTGCGCTTTGCTCAATATGGGTAATTGCCAACTGACGTCGGAGAATGTGTGAATCGATCAGTGGTGTCTTTTTACATTGCTCAGTTAATACACATAACTTGTGTGCAAATTTTGTATGCCACTTGGGGAATTATTCTAGGGGAGAATGTGAATGTTACCTGGTGAGCATTGTCCGTTTTGCATATTCTCCACGGCTGTGCTATGCTTGGTACCTATGTGATCTGGACATGGTAAAATAAAAATCCACCATTGATGACCTGTGCATATTCTGCACACCTCTGGTTATGTGTACAGCCATTGGCGTTCGCAAACCTACATTTCTGAACCTGTGTTAACTGCAATGTGTGCGCACGTCTCATTGGAATGGATGTTGTACCCTTGCAAATTGCCTGGCTGATGCTTCTGAACTGGAACAGTCAAGAAATTCAGTCTCTATTTCCAACAGCCTCTTACTTTTAGATCATTCCAGTTCTGGGAGATTGTTAACAAGCGACATGTCGGATCTGGTGAATGTTGCCATTTATTGGTAGGTCTTAAGCTGTGAGGAGGGTTTCCAGTGGGAAATTTTAGAAATGTGCGTCAGAAGTACTTGTTTGTTCTTGACACGGTAAAATTATGGAACTAAGAATGACACCTGGGCACTTACTTGCTTAATAGCAAAGTTTTGATGCTTCCTGGGAAATGTCAGCTTTGTCTGAAATGCCTTCGGGATCTCTTAAGAATTGCCAGTAAATGTAAAACATTCACCAGACTGTTGACACTTACCCACAGCAGGTGCCGTTTGTCCTCCAATGGTAACTGCTCTACTCCAGAAGCTGCCCTGTTGAATGTAGACTATTGTGAGAAGGGAGTGCCCTTCCCATTTCCCTCCGTTGCTCCTGTGTGAGGAGCCTTGTCTCTTTTAAACCAGCGTCCTTGTCTTCACGGAGAGCTTCCTTCTCTTTGAACAAGCGGGAATATGAGGCCGTTCTTCAGAGCTGCGTTATAGATCTGCTTATCGCTTTCTAGCTGTCAAGCCACTGTGGTTTTCGTGGTATTTCTATGGATGCAAATTGATCTGGATTTAATTCATGTTGTCAATTAAACTCCAAATGATCTATTAGAGCGTTTTTTTCTTTTTCAAATGGTGGTGAACACGCGAGACTGCTGGTGGCAAGCTTCGACTGCTGGTTCTTGGCAGGCAGAAGATTATAAATTTCCTTGAGTCAAATAAATAAAATGTTGGACTCTCTTTTCTCTCTCTCTCTGTTGTTGTTTTTTTAAGGGTAAGTATGGATAGGGTAAGGATGCAGGTGGCGCTGTGGGTTAAACCACAGAGCCTAGGATTTGCTCATCAGAAGGTTGGTGGTTCGAATCCCTGTGACGGGGTGAGCTCCCGTTGCTCGGTCCCTGCTCCTGTCAAGCTAGCAGTTCGGAAGCACGTCAAAGTGCAAGTAGATAAATAGGTACCACTCCGGTGGGAAGGTAAACGGCGTTTCCGTGCGCTGCTCTTCGCCAGAAGCGGCTTAAGTCATGCTGGCCACATGACCCGGAAGCTGTACACTGGCTCCCTCGGCCAGTAAAGCAAGATGAGCATCGGAACCCCAGAGTCGGCCACGACTGGACCTAATGGTCAGGGGTCCCTTTGCCTTTTATGGATAGGGTGAGGAAGTATGTTTTATGCTGTGGGATACGATTAGGAAACTAATCCTGCTCCCACATCAGTAACTAGTTTTGCTTTAGAACCAGGATGGGAAAACGCTGCCTCTCCCAGATGTTTGACTTCAACTCCCATTATATGCTCTCCAGGCCTTAGGAAGAAACGGGATGAAGGGTGACTGAAACCCACAAATCAACCCACCAGCCTAATCTTGTTCATAGTTGCCACAGCCCATACCTGTAAGCCTGGAATGCTCTCCCGAGACACACAGATGCCAACCATGTCGTAACTGTAGACATGAGCAAGCTTTGGTTCTGGGTGGTGGGAATTTTTATGTCTATAGGATGATAAAGTTCCGTAAAGCTTCACATTGATCATAATTTATAAAGCACACATCTTTGCAAGGAAAAGCTAAAACAACAACAACAATAAATATATTATTTACACCTCACTCTGGGTGGCTGCCAACAGAATATTAAAACACAATAGAACATCAAACATTAAAAACTTCCCTAAACTGGGCTGCCTTCAGATGTCTTATAAAAATCAGATAGTTGTTTATTTCTTGACATCTGATGGGAGAGTGTTCCACAGGGCAGGCACCACTACCGAGAAGGCCCTCTGCCTGGTTCCCTGTAACCTCACTTCTCACAGTGAGGGAACCTCCAGAAGGCTGTCGGATCTGGACCTCAGCGTTGGGGCTGAATGATGGGGGTGGAGACACTCCTTCAGGTATACTATTTAATATAGGGAAGTTGTGGACTTTCCTTGCTTGGAGGTTTTTAAGCAGAGGTTGGGTGGCCATCTCTCATGGATGCTTTAGCTGAGATTCCTGCATTGCAGGGTGCTTATCTAGATGACTCTTGAGGTCCCTTCCAACTACAATTCTATGATTGTAGTAAAATCTCTTAAGTGCTTTACAAGATGTTTTTAAATTATCAATTTCTCAATTATCAATAATAAATAAATAAATAAAAGAGATTAAAACTCATCAATAGGGATAGGCTTGCCCAAACAAAGCAAGCAATAAAGGCACCTGCCTAATGTCAATAGGGAGTTTCAAAGTGCAAGTACTGCCACACCAAAAAGACTTGATTTCTTACACCTGCAGAATGAGCATTGTGTAGAATCTGTAACTGATGGAATGGATGCATGTGGGATAAGTTGATCCCACAAGTAAACTGGTCCCTAGCCACTAAGGGCTTTATATATACGTACCAATACTTACACCTTAACTTTGGCTGGGATGCGGATGGCACTGTGGGTTAAACCACAGAGCCTAGGGCTTGCCAATCAGAATGCCGGTGGTTCGAATCCCCATGACAGGGTGAGCTCCCGTTGCTCGCTCCCTGCTCCTGCCAACCTAGCAGTTCAAAAGCACAAAGTGCAAGTAGATAAATAGGTACCGCTCCAGTGGGAAGGTAAACGGCGTTTCCGTGCGCTGCTCTGGTTCGCCAGAAGCGGCATAGTCATGCTGGCCACATGACCCGGAAGCTGTAAGCCGGCTCCCTCGGCCAGCAAAGCCAGATGAGCGCTGCAACCCCAGAATCATTGGCGACTGGACCTAATGGTCCTTTACCAAACCTTGGCTTGCTAACAAGCCAGAAGTGCAGAAAAGATGATGGCGATGCAGAACACACAAAACCAAAGGACTGCACTCTCTTTCTACCTCTTCCTCAAACTCAGTGACAGCGCTTGGATGCTCATGCAGATTGCTTGGCTGTCGGCTGAGAATCTGCCCAGACGTGAAAACTGAAGTCTTAAGTTTTGTGGGAATGTTATAATGGCTATAAAAATTGATTGGGGTTTTTATCTCCGTACCAAAGAAGGGAGGAAGAATTAGCCGGCATTAACGATGAGGCATCGTGTTTTATCCCACGGTAGCAGGAGGTATTTAAAATTCAATTTTTATGTATCCTTAACCTCAAGTGGGATAATTACCCCAACCTGTTTGGTTTGCTTTTTGCTGTTATCCCATAATGTAGATAACAATTAATTTTCCAGCTTCTGGCAGGCAGATGATGATGGGGAGAGAAACACGGGTGGTTTTTGATTAGCAGGGAGTGTATAATTAGCACAGATTTTTTCTTTTGCCACATCTATTTGGCTGACGTCTTTTCTGTAGCATTAGTTTATAATTGTTTATATTTTCATCTGAAAAGGATGGCAAAGCAAATCCTTGAGAGCACTGTACAATTTGCCTAGCCTAATCACCAAATCTCTTAAACCTACTCCATTGTAAGGCAATAACAGGGTATCACAGCTTTATTTGATAGTAGGCTGAAGGCGCATCAGTTTTGAGGCTGCATGTGAAAGTGAAGCTCTACTAGCTGTAGAGTGGAACAGAAAGTACAGATAGGAATGGCCATTGTCTTTGATGACTTTAAAGGGGTACTGGACAAATGTGTGGAGCTGGCAATGGTTATTAATCACAATGGTTATTTACCCCCGGTATCAAAGACAGTGACTGCCAGCTGCTAGGGTACCCAAGCAGGAGAATATTATTGGCACTTGTGCCCTGGATGTAGGCTTCTCATGGTGATTGACAATTGAGGGAACAAAATGCTGGACTAGACAGACCTTTGGTCTGATCCAGCTGGGCTCTTTTTATACATTTTTATTGATTTTTTAACATATCCGTTCCAACAGTCATACAACATATCTTCTCACCTTATACAATGTTTTAGACTTCCGTCAACACCTCTGATGATTTTCCGTTCTTTATCACTTATTCTGCATTTCTTAATTTCTATATTGCATTTAATTGTCCTTAACTAATAATTCTTTTCATAGTCTTTCTTGTAATATTTCAAATAATCCACCTTACAAAACTTCTTGCAGTCTACTAGCGTAATCTGTTCATCACAATTACTTTTCAAATAGTTCATATATTTACTCCAGTCCTCTAAGAATCTCTGATCCCGCAGGTTTCAAATCCTGCCTGTTAATTTATCTAATTCTGCATAGTCCATCAACTTCATCCTCCATTCTTCTTTCGTTGGTAATTCTTCTTGCTTCCATTTTTGTGCCAATAATATTCTTGCTGCTATTGTAACACTGGCTGGGCTCTTCTTATGCGTTCTTTGCCAATGTAAAGGCACACGGATAGAGTCTGCCTAATAGCAGCGCAAGCTTGTGTTGTGCTGGTTTATGGAACTCGTTCAATCTTAGCTATTTGCTTCTAGAAACTGGTGCGTCGCCATCAATATCATCGAAACAGACCTGCTGTAAAAACCAGTTATACTCGCATTGAAAATGTGCAACTTTGATGCAAGTGATGTCTTCACCCATTTATTAAAGCACAAATAGTGAAGCCGCATTGGTTTCCTTCTCTTTGCTTGGGAAAAGCAGGCTGAACCTCTGATGCTATGTCGTTTTCCAAACGTCAAAGGCAAAACAGGTGTGTGTTTTTGCAATGCGCTGAAAGATCCTTGTTGAAGGATGCAAGCACAAGCAAGGACATAAAACCATTGGCTCCTGGCAGAACCATCAACGGCCTGTGAGACCCCAATTGGGGCAGCTGCTCCCCCAACATCCCTGCAGCTGCTAAAGACCCATAGGAGCCAACTCCTAGGGGCTTAGGTCCTTTGGCCTCCCAAATAAAATATTTGAGGGGGCCACTGTGGCGATCACAGAGGGTCCCCGAACATTTCACCGTCTATTGATCCTTGTGCCACCACTTGATTTCTCGCTGCCACCACCCAGGACCTACCTGGTACAATACCGAGTCCAGTCAGGGTTAAATTTGAACATAAACTTCTGTTTGTTTATTGCAGTTTAACAAGCGTGTGGTTTCATAAACAGTATCGGTTCATTACAATCATTGGGTGCCTATCCAGACCTACAACTTCCGCTACCTGCTCTCACTCACTAAACCACCTCTCAGATATTTACTTGTCTTCCTAGCCTGTAACTGTTCCTGACTCAGCTTATTTCTCGACACTAACTCAACCCACCCACAGGCTCACTCCCACTCCAACCAACCTCCCAACGAACTCTTTCCTTCGCCCCTCCCAGAGCTGGTTTTATAGTCCCTCTGACTCCACCCCCGGGTTCTGATTGGGTAACCCGTTTAACTATTTCACCTCCAGCACTCTCCTATATTAAAGTCACAGCCACCCCCCCCCAAGTTGATGGGCATTGCCATTCAAATGGTGCGTGTGCATCATGTCATGTGATCGATTATGCAGGGCAGGGCGTCCCTGGCCTCCCCCCCCCTCATATTTTATTCAAGTTGGCCCAGACCAAGGACCACATATCCCATTGGCTTCCACTTGGCCTGAGAGGACTCTTGATTACTCTGCATTTTATATCTTAGTGTTTAAAAATTGTAAGGCACCCTGGGTTCTGCGAACTGCCCTGACACCTTCGGGTAAAGGGCCGGTATATAAAGTCAATAAATAATAATAATAAATAATGACGACAGTGAGCCTCAAAAACCTCACTTACACCCATCCGAAGCTGAATATTACATGGAGGAGATTAGGAAAAGGTGGGCAAGCTATTATTTGCAGAAGCTTACCCTCCTCCGTTACTCTGTGAGAAACTCCTAACGTGCTCCTGCAGAGCACCCTTTGGAAACGAGGGCCTCGCACAATTTCCCATTCCCTTATCAAAAATCAGCTGAAACCCAAGGACAGCATTAACAAAGAGCTTTAAAAAGGGGGGGGTGGCAGGAGGAGGAGGGGGAAGGGAGAGCAGGCAATTTGACCTTGTCTCAAATGAAAACCCACCCACAACTGTTAATTTATTTGGTTATCTATTAACAGTCTCTAGGCAGCTTAGTTTTTACGTTTAAAATTAAGTGCTTGATTGATTATTTTCTGGAACAGTGATGGGATGTTGTTCTATACTTAAGCCAATCCATTAGTGAGCTCTCATTAATGATCTCTGGCATGTGTGTGTGTGTGTGTTTATGTAGAAAAGGCATGGAGGGTGAAGGGAAGACCAGGGTGAGCTCGGATTCAAGATGCTGTATGGATTTGATTAGCCATTAAAAGCAGGTCCAACGTGAATGTATTGCTGTATACATGTATGTGTGTACTTATGGAAGCCCACGCACATGACCCCGTGATCCTCATTCATGGCTGCATCCAATCACAGCAAATTAACCATAAAATGCTCTCTTAAGGACAGGAGATAAGGAGCTGGCCTTTCATGCCAAAAACGCTTTCTTCCCCTGCCCTAGGAGAAACCCAGGCGTAGGTCTGTATTAAGAGCCATGCCACAGAACTGCATGAATTCCTGTTTCATAAACCTCTTACATTACCAAGACCTACAGGGAGCCTGAATCTGTAGGCGAGAATCAACAGGCTGCATATCTGCTATTACCAGGGTTGTCAACCTCTTTATATAGTCGCCTTCTTAAACGTTTCTTCAGATTTACAGTGGGACCTCAGTTTACGAACTGAATCCATTCCAGAAGTCCATTCTTAAACCGAATCCGTTCTTAAACCGAGGTGCGCTTTCCCTAATGAGGCCTCCTGCTGCCGGTGCGCTTCTACCGTTCAGCTTCCGTTCGTAGACAGAGATAACGTTCACAAACCGGGACAGTACTTCCAGTTTTGCAGAGTTTGTAAACCGAATAGTTCGTAAACAGGACTGTTTGTAAACCGAGGTACTACTGTACTAGTTAATTTTGGTTTATCTGTTATGATCAAGCTTTTGGCGTGACGTTTGGGTCTCTGCGTTGTTGTTTTTTTCAAAAGGTCGTGTATATACTTCCTGAGGAGTATTCAGATTTCTGACTAATTTAATTCTTCTGTTATAAAAGGCTCGGTAGGCCTATGGGCTAGAGAGCTGGGCGTGCCAATGACAGAGATCCCTTTGCATTAGAAGAAGAAACTGTTTTTAAACTACATACCCACACACCCACACCCCTGCAACAAATTGTCTTCACATTCAGTTTCTGCTTGAATCTAGCATTTCTGGGCCATTTCAAATTTCCACAGAGCTTATTTTTCCTTGCTGGTAAAAAAAAATTCTCAGCAAATGTTTAAGACCCACTCTCCTGATTAAGTGACAAAAATTCAGTATCAAGCCTTAAAAGTTTGCTGAAAATTATGCTCTTCCCAATGCCCCCGGAAAGGAAATCTAGAATGGTAGTATATTTAATTCCCCTGCAAAAGTTCAGGGGAGAAAAATCTTAACATTATGAAACTCTAAATATTATGATTAGACCATGTTTACCGCTCTATGATGGTTCCTTTTATACCTATTTTTTCCCCTTTGCCAAACAACGCATAGCAGATGAATCAGCTGAAGGGAGATATAGGTACTTCTGGTCACTAAGGCCACCTGAGCCTCACATGACGATTCTGGATCCAGGAGTACACCCAAACTTCAAATGTGGAGTAGTCTGGGTGTTCTGAAAGTGTACGTAGGAATAAGCCATCACTATTATTTCCTTAATCCATGTGTAGTGAAATTTGCTTAACTGCAGACTGAATTGTCTCACGATGTTGTATGTAAGTCCTTCCATTCCGTCCATATGCCGAACCAACGTATAGAGGAAAGTGGAAGGTACAATTCACATTTGGTTTGTGATTCAGCTGAGAGAATTACTGGGCAATGCTAATTGCATTAATTAAAGATAAACAGGGTTGGAGCTTTCTGTTGATCCTAAAATGGGGGTTTATTACGAAGCTATTAAATCCAGTCAGGTCAGTGTGGTGGCTACTGGAGTGGGGAATCTTCCACCATTCATGCCCATATGGGGGAAAAATATGGACGTAACAGTTCTCAAACTGTATTATAATCAGAGAAGGTTGACAAGTGAGAAGTCTGTAGAAAAAAAGGATTTGATTTGCTCAATATGGAAATGAGAAGTACAGTTGATAATAGCGGTCAGTCATTTTCTTGACATCATAAATTGCTTCCTTTACTCTTGCCGTAAATTATGGACAAGGCTAACCGCATTAGTTAAAGGTACAACAAACTGGATATGTGTTGTCTGTGGGTCTTGAAACTAAACTAAACGAATCCTAAACAATTTAGGCCTCAACCCTATGACCACTGGCCTGGGACGAAGACCTATTGGGGCTTACATTCATTGTGTTGTTGGTCAGCTAGTTGTCCAGCCTCACAAAAGCCACTAGATTCATCTGGAAGGAAGCAGGCAAGAGATCCTTTAAACAAGAATGCTCTGAGATGCTTCGCCTTGTCACAGCTCTGAATCTGGCAGCTTCCCCCTTTATTGCAGGGAAGAGTGAATAGTGGACCCGTCTGGCTGTCACAGTCCTAATCATGTCAATTCTTCCCACTCATCACATCACAGGCTGATTGGAAAATGCTTGCCCGCTGCTAAGAAAACACCCCACTTAGACTTATTGCATCCAGAGAAATCTCAAGGTGCTACAATACCCGAGTTGCAAAAACCCAACCTGCACGGTGCCCCTCCACTGTGGTACAATATGCAATGGTCAATTTGTTGACTTAAAGTGGCACCTTCCTCACCCTTTCTCCTTTCTCCACTGACAAAGTACAAAGTAATCCCTTCCAGAAGTCCATTCTTAAACCAAAACCATCCTTAAACCGAGGCGTGCTTTCCCTAATGAGGCCTCCCACTGCCGGTGACCTTCCACTGTTCGGATTCTGTTCTTTGACCAAGGTAAAGTTCTCAAACCGGGACACTACTTCCGGGTTTGCGGAGTTCGTAAACCGAATTGTTCATAAACAGGACTGTTCTGAAACCGAGCTACCACTGTATTTCTGTAATATTTATTGGAACAGGATGATGAAAGGGATGACTTAAAACAACAAGGAATGACGCCTGGGTAATCTCAATCATGGAAGGCCAACATTAACATCCTTCCAGTGCCAGGTGAAGACCTACTCTTTCTTCCAGGCAACAGAGAGAACGTTTCCTTCCACCGCTGAGCATCTTTCTCCCCATCAAACTACAGCGAGGAACGGCTTGCAAATTAATCGTGCTTGTCAGTCACGGCTTGGAGAGCCTTCCCCGCTGTCCCACGCCACCAATTTGCTTTTGCACCTCACCGAATTGGCTCGGAGGGTCGTCCTCCCCAGCTCTGTTGCAGCTCCCTCTCCCCTCGCGACACCTCGCCCCACACTTCCCTCCCCCGGTCCCCAATACACAAGGCGAATTTAGATTCAGGAGCAAACGCCGGAGAGAGAGAGAGCGTCATTTAATTTGTACGCCGTGTCCTGATTGAATGGCATTCTTTATTGTGACCGCGCAGAGATGGATCGTCTCTCAGGGCTTCGCAGTCTTTTATCCTCTGGAGTTCAGAGGTTACATCAAAAACTGCCTGCCTGCTGCCTGAGGTGACCTATGAACCGCAAAGGCCAGGAGGTCATGAGGCCAGTGAAGAAGGCAAAGGCACCGAGAGTGTCATCCCCATTGTTCTCGAAGGAGAAGAGTTTAAGGCTGCACCACATGGCTCATACTGGGTGGAATAACGAGAAATGGCACCCGCAACTGCCTTGTGATTAAGAACTGGCGTTGAGCTTCGGGGGTCACTCTTGCACCCCACATATATTCTTATAAGCATCCCATTTTAACAAGGACATTCGTTCTTTTTTGTCATGCTTTTCCTACCTATCTAAAGCCAATAACACAACATTTAATTTTTTTATCTGCTTCGCACATGTACAGAAACGGTTCGCCAAGGTGGTTAACTCTCTAGGGTGTTTTTCTCCTTTTTTGGTCAGGACTGTCCAGAGCTTGTTGATAATAAAGGAGCCATCACTCTGTCGGAGCGATTTTTATGTTCTTTTAAGGATGGTACACAAAAGCAGGGAAAGGAACGAAACTCTTTTAGCAATTAAATAATAGTAGTAGTACAGTACAAGGAATCCGGTGGCACCATAAAGAGCAACAAATTTATTGTGGCATAAAGTTTTGCAGGCCAAACCCCACATTATACTTGTAGGCTTTAAGATGCCACCGTGGCGTTGGTTTTGCAACAACTGACTAGCATGGCTGTCCGCCAGGAATCTTACGAATTAATCCTCTGCCTCGTTGTAGCTCAGGAAGAGTTCTGCCACCAATTTTGTTTTCCCAGCCACAAGCGATGGATTCCCATAGAATACACATTGTTATGTACTGAGCTGAATCCTAGAACAATAGGATCCAGAATGCAGCAGTCTGATTGGTCTGCGGGAGCCATCCAATCCAGCTCCAGGTGGATGTGAATCAGCGACCTGATTGGCCTGCAGGAGCAGCCAATCAGGCTTCTGGAGGACGTGAATCCGCAACTTGATTGGCCTACAGGAGCAGCCTGGAATTAGCCAATCACACGGGGCCCATTGTGTAAATAATGTATATAATGTATGTTTTGGGTAAAGTTTCATTCATCTCTACTATGAGCTGAATAAAGAGCATGAAATTTCACACGTGTTGCTTCAAAGAGACATTTTCTTCGTTCTCTTTACTTTCTCATGGTTCCCTGCCCCCTCCCCTTCCTAGTCACTTGATATAAACTAGATCTCGGCAGCTTCCATGCCTATGTATGTGGCCACACTGCATTACGTGCCTGATTCTTACAAATGCATAAACACTTTGGCTAGGATCCATTTTGTGATGTTTGCTGGAGCCAATCTCAAAAGCATCCTTCCTTGAAATACTTTGATATCTCTCTCTCTCTCTCTCTCTCTCTCTCTCTCTCTCTCTCTCTCTCTCCGACAGGGTAAGTAATGGCTGTATGAGAATTTTTCAAAAGAAAAATAGTGCTGATTTGCAATGTTTTTCTTCAATTTCCTGAACAGATAATATACATAACATTTATTTCGTGCTTTACTATGAGCTTTTTAAATTGCAGCAACTTTAATAGATATGACTGCAGCTGGAATTACCATGGCTGCTGGCACCAGACTCGGCCTCCAATGGATCCTTGTTAAAGGATTTAAAGCACACTCATTCCAAATACAGGGACTATACAGAGTCCTATATGCTTTTTTTTTATTTTATCACTACCTCCCTGACTTGGAAGTGGTTAATTAGTACACCTGCTTCCTTCCTTGGATGTGGTATCTTCTTTCCCAGGGAACTTCATCCTGATTCTCCATTACTGTGGTAGACGCAAGCTAACTATCATTTATTTCTTTATTAAATATCTATCCTGCCATTCCTCCCAAACTTCCGGTGGAGCGCGGAACCTACCGCAGGCGAGGGTTCTTTCCGCGGAGAAAGCCCTAGCTTTTTCGCCCGAATTTGGAGGTTTTGAGGGCGTAAAAAACCTCCTGCCAAGCCTCTGGTGGGTGTCCAGAGGTCCAGGTGCCCGGCAGTGCCTAGCAGCCGCTCGTCCGGTCGTCAGGTAACCTTTGGAAAAAGGCGAAGAGACGGAACGAGCGGTAGGCAGCTCGGCAGCCATTACAGCGGTGTTTTAACGGCGATTCAGCGAAGCCCCGAGCCTGCAAGGATTAGCGCTCCGCTCTCGAAACGAAGAAACTCAGACTCGTAAAACGTATCAATGATGAAGAGATGTAATAAATAACAAGGAAGCTTCCGAGTAAAAAGGAGAAAAACCCGAGTTCAGCGCCGGTTTGACTTCATTGAAAAAGACGCAGCGCTGCTAGCAGAGCCTAAAGAGAAAGTAAGTTACCGCTAGCGGCTACTGTTTCTGTCTCCCTCGTATACTCAAAGTTAAAAAAGAAACCTTTCTCAAAAGGAAAGGGAGAAAACAAGAGGGAGCAGAGAAGAGACGTGACAAAAGAGAAAACCCAGCCAGCTGAATATTTGTGGCATTGGAAAAAGTGAGAGGACTGTGGTTAAGATTTCTGGGGAAAAAGTTAAAATACTGTGAAGACTCTCCGACGCCATATTAATTGGGGGAGGAAAGGAGAGGAACCTCAGACGCCATATTAAGTGACTTAAAAAAAAAGTTTAAACAAGGACTTTAAAAATGCTTAAACAGGGAATATAAAACATTCCAAAACACTCTGGCTGGAGGGGTAACCCTCTTATCTATCATCTTTCTACTTGACTGTTTCCTTTTTTTCTCTTTTTGTTTTGGAAAGCCATTTAAGAAACTCTCTCTAAAGTTAAAAGAGGTGGACTCTTCCTGAGGTGAGAGCCTAATTTACATTACACTATACTACAATTAAGGGAAAATTCAGCTGAGGCTCTCCTGGACTTTGGGAAGAAAACAATTCCAATAAAACAATTCCAATGCAGATGCAGACTGGGAAAGTCAGTCAGTCAGTTTTATAGCACATAGCCTAAGGCTGCTACAATGTACACAGAATCATTCAACAATTAAAATATACCGGATTGATACAAAAAGCTTAAAACGTTTATATTATCAAGACATTACCTACTCTAAACAGAGCTATAAAGGTACCTTAATATACAAATTTAGACGTTAATAAAATTTATAAGCTAAAATTATCACATGGCCACTAATATATATATAAAAAATGTTAATTAATACAGTGTGCAATTATATTTAGAGTTTGGTGATAAAGATAGAATATAGCTTGATGTAGATAGGGTCAAATAAATTCATCTCCTTTACAGTTGGTGGCTACCTTGGCTATATAATTTGCTCTAATTTTCCTAGCAGCAGTTGCAAAGAGTACTACACACCAGGTCACATACTTATCTGTGTCTGCGAGGCGATATAAAATCATGTCAGAAGGGTTCTGGCCAAGGAACCTTGTCATAGGTGCAAAAGATCTTTCACTTCATTATATAAGGGGCAGCGCAAGATATACGGCATAAGGTCCTCTACTTCAGGACATCCCCGAATGCAAACATGTTTGTTTGTTTGTTTGTTTGTTTGTTTGTTTGTTTGTTGGTATGCCTCTGTGTCTCCCATCTCTAGAGGAAGTTCTTCAGTAGGCACTGAAAGAATAACAGCAATGAGAGACAATGGAGTGCGCCTCCAGGGGTGAAGTCAAACCCCTGCGTTAAAAGTGACCTCCCCGGGGTGCAAGCCTGGGCAGCGTGTATGGAGGTTTTGGGGGTGCCCAGATTACAAGACCCCCCTCTTGGCCTTGCTGATGTGGTCCAATGGAAAGCAGAGCAAGATGTTTGACACCAGCTTGTCTGCAGGAGTTGCCAGAAGGAGGCATACAATGCATTATTCAACCATCTTAGGGTTAACTCCTTAGCCTTTTCTTCCCCCACAGATATCACACAACGCAGTGGCAGTGCCTATCTAAGGAGGGAATACCATAGTGTGGGTGTCATAGTACTAAAGGCCCCGTTCCTACATTGTGCGGAACCTGCAGAGCTCAGTGATCAATTTGTTATATAAGGGATGAGCAATCTTTTAGGCAACTAAAAACAGATGGACACTATGCCTCTCAAGCATATTCAGTGCACGTCTAAAGCACATGACTTCCCCCAGAGAATCCTGGGAACTATTCTTTGAACTGGAGAATCCTTGATTCAGCTTAGTCTTCTAAGCACTACACTAACAGACCCTCCAAGTGCTCCTATTTTCCAGGGACATTCCTGATTTAGAGAAGCCAATCTGGTTTCTGATTTGAGCCCAGAATGTCCCACTTTCCCTTAGGACATTCCTTTTTTCATCAGAGAATTGTTGGAGGGTATGGCGTTACCCAACCACCAACCCATCTGAAGGCAATCCTGTATAGGGAAGTTTTTTTTAAAAAAATGTTTATGTTTTTATATATGTTGGAAGCTGCCCAGAGTGGCTGGGGCAACCTAGTAAGATGTGTGGGGTATAAATAGTAAAATTATCATTCTGGAATGGGACGTCTCTATTTTTATCGGAAAAATGTTGGAGGGTGTGCACTAAACTAAAGTAACAAAACACACCAACATTTCTCTTTCTCTTGTACAGTGGTACCTCGGGTTAAGTACATAATTCATTCCGGAGGTCCGTTCTTAACCTGAAACTGTTCTTAACCTGAAGCACCACTTTAGCTAATGGGGCCTCCTGTTGCCGCCGTGCTGCCGGAGCACAATTTCTGTTCTCATCCTGAAGCAAAGTTCTTAACCCGAGGTACTATTTCTAGGTTAGCGGAGTCTGTGACCTGAAGCATATGTAACCTGAAGCGTATGTAACCCGAAGTACCACTGTATATTATCAGAGCAAATGTTTCCAGTTTACACAATCTGAACCTTTGGTTCTCACCCACTCAGTTTTCCTGGGTAACTGGGCTGTTCCTTAGCGAGTATTGAGGTGCTTTCTACTATCCTTCCACCCACCCACATATTGATTCTGCCCCTGCCCCCCACCATCAGCGCTGATGTGATATTCCCTCCCTGACCAAAGATCTTATGAGGTTCATTAGGCCCAAACAGATATTCCTAAAAGCTCTTTTAAGAGCTATTTGTCTTACAAGTAATGGGGAGAATGAAGTAGGGAAGCAGTAGAAGGAGGGAGAGAGAAACTACCCTCATTGCTCAAGCAATGGACTAAAAAGCTTTTTTTTAAAGTGTCATAATAGTAACTATTACTGCTTTTTAAAAACACAACACAGCCGCCCCCAAGGGGATTGGAAGCAACCCAAGCTTCAAAACACAGCGAGATGTCATTAGAGAGCGGGAGGAACAACTCTCTCAACATCGGTTTCTCATTTTTCTATTCATAAATTCTGTTCTTCGAACCTCCCTACCAGTTTGCTAAGTAATAATATATATATTTTAACTTGTCGTGAAAGCTCATCAGCGTTTTAGTGCCAATCACTCTGGATGTAGACATTTTTGCATGGAATTTTCCCTAATACAACACCTCTTTTTTTTTTTGCATGTTATATTTTCACTAATATATGCATTTCTCTCATGTACACATTTTGCGTGCGTCGTTTGGTTGGAGAAGACCACCAAATCTGGGAAAGCGCAAAGTTTGAAAGATAAACGCAGTTCGGTTTGCGTATTGTTTCAGGGGATATGAAATAAGGAATTTGCACTGCAATGCAAACTGAACCAAATGTTTGCTCCATCCCGAATTCGAGGTGAGAAGATCTACTTGGAATAAGAGCAGCACTACGCTCTGTGCCTGGCTAGCATCTCAATACACAGCAAAATAAAATAACTACCAGATAAAGTGAATCCCAACACATTTAGTGCTCCTGAAGCTTTGAAGGACTGTGCCCCCGGTGCTCCCAGAGATTTTTATGGATGCCTTGGGTGTTCAGAATTTCCCAGTAAGCCAGGCCTCAGCGGAGTACAAGGGAAGTGTCTCATTGTCTCACTACAAAAATACATTACAAAAAATTAACTTCTGCTGATTTATGCCAAGGCTTCAAAGATCTCTTCGGAAATGCACGTGGAGGCACATTTACACTCCCCAGAGGTCCGGAAAACCTTATACAGCAGCAGAAAAGCAAAATACGTGAGTGAAGCTGAAAGCTTAAGAGCAGGGAGTGCACAGCCGTGTCTGAAAAGAGCCATTATAAATAGAAATCTCTCCTCAAACAATATCCCCTGACGGTCGTGATAGTGCACCTAACTCTGTGCCAAAAGCGCTTTGAAACGCAATGCCTACACGCACACATACACACACCAGCCATAGATGGTATCCCAACAATTCAGACGGAGGGGGAAAGGAAAGGGAAACTCTTGTGTATTTGCAATGTTTCTCTTTCTCTATCAAGGACCAGGATCTTCCTTTGTCTCCCCTCCCCCTTGTTTAGACATTTCCGAAGCACCTATTGCATGGGCAGTGGCGTAGCGTGGGGGGTGCAGGGGGGGCCGGGTGCAACATCGGGGGGGGGCGCGCTCGCACTCGCAGCTCTCTGCCCCTACCTGGCTCACTCACTCTCTTTCACTGCCTTGCACCGGGTGCTGACAACCCACGCTACGCCACTGTGCATGGGTAGACAAACTAAGGCCCAGGGGCCAGATCCGGCCCAATCGCCTTCTCAATCTGGCCTGCAGACGGTCTGGGAATAAGCGTCTTTTTACATGAGTAGAATGGCCACCTCATGAGAAGAGAAGACTCCCTGGAAAAGACCCTGATGTTGGGAAAGATTGAGGGTACAAGGAGAAGGGGGCAACAGAGGATGAGATGGTTGGACAGTGTTCTCAAAGCTACGAACATGAGTTTGACCAAACTGCAGGAGGCAGTGGAAGACAGGAGTGCCTGGCGTGCTCTGGTCCATGGGGTCACGAAGAGTCGGACACGACTAAACAATAAAGAATGTGTCCTTTTATTTAAAATGCATCTCTGGATTATTTGTGGGGCCTGCCTGGTGTTTTTACATGAGTAGAATGTGTGCTTTTATTTAAAATGCATCTCTGAGTTTTTTGTGGGGCATAGGAATTTATTCATCCCCCCCCTAAAAAATATAGTTTGGCCCCCCACCAGGTCTGAGGGACAGTGGACCGGCCCCCTGCTGAAAAAGTTTGCTGACCCCTGACTATTGTGTATTGTAGTCGCCCACTCTGCCTTCTGTTGGCTTCTGAAATAGGCAGTGGTGTGCAACACTCTGTTGAGTGGACTTGCATAGGATTGCACTGTTACATTTAGGCAGTTATGGATTTTTTGGGCACTGCAATCTTGCGCAGCTCCGAAAGAAATGCATATATTTTTCCTGCAGTGCCCCAAAATGCATGTTTTGGGGAAACCATGCTTTCAAAGAGCACACCCCCTCAAAACAGAATGTCCCCATCATGGGAACAGTTGATGGGTATGCACTCGCATACCATGTTGTAGATGTGTCACACTTGGCGTCGAGTAAGAGGCTAAGTGGACCATGATTAACCATAATCATTAAAGGATGAGGTGCTGGAAAGAACTCTGTGGACCACAGATGACTGAGCTTACTCACAGAAAGGAACTCTGAGTTGTTCATCAAAGATGAAACTTCCTTCTAATGTTGAGTCATGGTGAACACACATTTCAGGACTGTGATGTATGCAGAGAATAATAATAATAATAAATTTTATTTATATCCCGCCCTCCCCAGCCAAAGCCGGGCTCAGGGCGGCTAACAAAAATAAAACAGTACAAGAGTACAGTACAAACAGGCCAAGATATCTCTGAAACAGAGGCAGAAGACTACGAAGGCAGACTGCTTTCTGACATGGCACACAGAACAATGTGAAACTTTAATAGGATCACACAGAATGGTACTTTGTGTGCCTTTTAAAATTGCTCAGGACATTCAACTGCTCAAAAAATGACAGCCTGGCTTTTGCCTGGCTTTTGCCTAGTGCTAGATGACGAGATGCAGGTGGCGCTGAGGGACGCAGGTGGCGCTGTGGGTTAAAGCCTCAGCGCCTAGGACTTGCCGATGGAAAGGTCGGCGGTTCGAATCCCTGCTGCGGGGTGCGCTCCCGCTGCTCGGTCCCAGCGCCTGCCAACCTAGCAGTTCGAAAGCACCTCCCGGTGCAAGTAGATCAATAGGGACCGCTTACCAGCGGGAAGGTAAACGGCGTTTCCGTGTGCAGCTCTGGCTCGCCAGAGCAGCGATGTCACGCTGGCCACGTGACCCGGAAGTGTCTCCGGACAGCGCTGGCCCCTGGCCTCTTAAGTGAGATGGGCGCACAACCCCAGAGTCTGTCAAGACTGGCCCGTACGGGCAGGGGTACCTTTACCTTTACTAGATGACGAGAGCATATCATTCTGAGTTTGTTCCAGCATCACTGGTTACCTGGGCTTGATTTAAAACTTCAGTATTGGCCTTCAAAAATGGTCAAGGTGTTGGTTTACTTCAGGCATTACCCGCTTGCTTCTATAGCAACAGCCGGCCCTGCCATTAGGCAGAGTGAGGTGGCTGCCTCAGCAAATTTTGGGTGTCACGAAAAAGCAGAAAATCATTCGTTTAAAATTTATTATCATTGCATTTCCATTGTTGAGAAGCAGGGCACTTGCTCAAGTACCCTTGTAACTTGACTATCTTTGGCGCTATGTACTGGAGTGCAGGTGGTGCCATTTGCTATCTCAGGCAGTAAAATTTCTTGGACTGGCCCTGCTGCCTGGACTTTAATGTTTCAAGAATCTCTGCTCTCTTTGTGCCCTCATCATAGGTGGCTAAGCGAGTGAGTAAAAAAGACAGAGCCTGCTTGATAGAGACTTTGGACTGCCCTCCCTGTGGGGTTCTCACCTGGTTCCATCCATCCTTGTCCTCTGTTAGAAATACATTGCTTGAACTGATTTTATTTTTAATTCGGAGCCTGTCAATGTCTAGGTCTGCTCCTGCTTTAAATGACTGCTATATTAATTGGTGGGTTTAATATTGCCTGTTGTGTTTCTGTTTTCTTTTCTGAGTTGCTCTAGATGTTAAACTGAATAGAAAAGTGGGGTGGAAGTATGACTGAATAATAATCTGCCTCTCAGCTTCCTCATTTAGAATGCGGTTCTCACAATGATATAGGAACATGGGAAGCTGTTTTATACTGGGTTAGAGCACTGGTCCACCTAGATTAGGACTGCCTGCACTGCTTTGCAGTGGCTCCCCAGGTTTTCAGGCAGATAATCTCTCCCAGCTGGGGATTGGGACCATCTGCATTCATAACAACTGAGCTACAGCCTCCCATTATAAACCTTTGAGTCCTTCTAGGCCATGCACTTACGCTTATAGGGATCTTGCCTATAATATCTGTTTCTCGATAGATAGGGATATGGATTGATTCAATACATAGACAGATAGATATAGATTGGTTAGATTTCCTGGAAGGTTGAACCAAAACAGAACAGAACTGTAGAGTTGAAAGGGACCTTGTCTCGTCCAACCCCATGCAATGCAGGAATTTCAACTAAAGCATACATGATAGATGGCTATCCAACCTCTGCCTAAAAACCTCCAAGGATGGAGAGTCCACAATCTTCCAAGGGAGACCACTCCACTGTTGAACAGCTCTTACGGTCAGAAAGTTCTTCCTGATGTTTCGGCTGAATCTCCTTTCTTATAACCTGAAGCCATTGGTTCGAGTCCTACCTCCAGAGCATGTCCAACTCAGAAGTAAGCATGCTCACCTGAAGCCTCTTATTTGACAAAAACACACACATGATGCTGGCTGCCTCATACCCCTGAGCTATGGGGCCTTCCCTGGAAGGTGGACCTGCCCCCTCTGATTTCAACAAGTGGAACTCAGCCAGTTCTTGGCATGTTTATGTGGGAGATGAAGGGGAAAGCATTGCTAAGACTACCACCGTTCTCATTTCCTGCACACCCTTATATGAGCCAGAAAGTACACCCTTATATGAGAAGGGCCCCTGAGATACGTTGTTTTCTTGCCATCGGTTGGTTCGGCACACTCAAAACGTGCTATGCTCCTTCGTTGCGTTTGTCATAAAGTGGTAATTTCCCCACATGGCAACGTAATGGAACAAGAGGCGTAATGGACCTTTCAGAGCTCTCTAGGTCGTTCATTCCCCCTCCCCTTCCTCCCCTCCCCACCCCTCCCCTGTCATTTTTAAGGATGATCCACAATGTGTGAACGCCACCCACAAGTGAGGCCTAATTACGTTTCTTAAGTGAGCATGTTGCATTTCGGAGGAAGTCTTAAACGAGCACTTATGCAGTAATGCTCCAGAGTCCGCCGCTGTGGATTTTAAGGCCCACTATGTATCCTGGAGGCTGTGCTGAGCTGGTCAAGGACTACTCCCACAAGTACTTTTAGCACAGAGTTATTAGACCATTATGGCCGACGATTGTCTTTTACTGCCTTGGATCTCGTCTGTTGTCAGACGTGAGGAAAGTGATGTGTAATCCGATCCAAAGGGCTCTTGTTTGTTTTAATCTACTGTTTTAATATATTATGGCTTCCTGCCATTATAGCTTCTCCAAGAGATGGACCCTGGAGTAATTGGGAAGGGTTTCTATATAGGCCAAAACGTAAAGCTTCCCGCCCCTCCCCCTCTCGTTCCCCACCCACCCCCCACTCCAAATGGCCATGTACCATAAGAAGGAACACTACCCTTGCTCTCTTGTAGCTCTTACGCAGAGCAGGAGATGGAGAGGCATGTGGTGGATGCTTGTAATGGGCTGTGTGGGTTAAAAGAGCCCTCTACACATTACTGCGTAATGCATTATGGCTGTGGGCCTCAACTCTCCCTATGGATGCATGATTCCTTGATTGAGGTGCGAATTGTTCCTTAGGCTTCTCGCAGCCCTGATCTGAATGTGTCTTGGTTAACATGACACTGTTCCCATTGTAGTGGATCAGGACCAGACAAACGGCATTTTAGGCCACTACTCTGAGCTGAAAGGGTCTCGGATTGCTTACTCTGCCTTTTTTTGTAATCCCTACCCCTATCTTTGGAATGCACTGTCAAGGAACGGCAAGCAGAACATCCTCCTGGAACAAGGGCGAAGATGAGGAAGTCACACACCCCAGAACCGAAGAACAAGTAGAAAAAGTTGAATAGTGTTATGTACTGAAGTTCTCACCCTGGGCCAGCAGGGGTATACTGTAGCTAGTTTTCACTCAGGTCCACATATGCAAATAAGGGATTGAAAGTGATGTTAAGTGATTGGAAAATTAAAGAAAGTGGTTACAGTTGCGTTGTACTGGAGCTCTATACTGTATAAGCAGGCTGGCTGAACCCTTCAGTTCAGTTCTGTTCTGGCCTGTGAATAAACAAGAGCTGTTCGAAGAATCGCTGTGTCGTCTGATATGTTCACCCACAACTTAACAAATAGGGTGCAGCTAACTTGATTCTACAATGGGACATGGGTGGTGCTGTGGGTTAAACCACAGAGACTAGGGCTTGCCAATCAGAAGGTCGGCGGTTCGAATCCCCATGACGGGGTGAGCTCCCGTTGCTTGGTCTCTGCTCCTGCCAACCTAGCAGTTCGAAAGCACATCAAAGTGCAAGTAGATAAATAGGTACCACTCCAGCGGGAAGGTAAACGGCGTTTCCGTGCGCTGCTCTGGCTCGCCAGAAGTGGCTTAGTCATACTGGCCACAAGACCCAGAAGCTGTACCCTCGGCCAATAAAGCGAGATGAGCGCCGCAACCCCAGAGGCATCCCCGCTGGAGCGGTTCCTATTTATCTACTTGCACTGGCGTGCTTTCGAACTGCTAGGTGGGCAGGAGCAGGGACCGAGCAACGGGAGCTCACCCCGTCGCAGGGATTCAAACCGCCGACCTTCTGATCAGCAAGTCCTAGGCTCAGTGGTTTAGACCACAGCGTACATTCGGGCAAATAACATACAGTAATGTAACGTCTTAGGGGAATGTTTTTTGCAGAAATGCATGCATTAGGCCAAACTGAACTTTTGCGTCAGGCAGGCACCTTCACTGTACTCTTTTCAGCACCTGCTTAAAACATTTTTGTTTAGAGAAGGCTACCCATATACGTGGAACGTTGGTGTGACTTTTAATCTAGTCTATCTCAGGTTTTCATTTTAAAAAAAAACTTTTTAAAGAGTTGTTTTTAACTGTTTTTACTGATAAATTTATGGTTTTATTCTTTTTGTAAACCACTTTGAGGTTTTGCTTTGCAGTGAAGCCGTATATAAATTTTATGAAGTAATTAAAATGTGAATAAACTGAAGACTGCAAAAGTGAGAGAATGGGAGAAACTGGAACTTGACATATTTGTCCATTCCTTGTCTTGGTGCAACCATGTTTTCCCACATCATCCTTGTTGTGTCTCCTGGTACATTCCTGAAGTTCTGCTCTGCCTCATGATGGAGACCAGGCTGTATGGTTCCTCTTTTCCCTACTGCACAGTTTCTCAAAAAGGACAGTGCTCAGAATATGAAGGGGCAACTATAGAGAGCACCACAACCTTACTTCGCCCAAGATTTGGAGAGCCAGTGTGGTGTAGTGGTTAAGAGCGATAGACTCGTAATCTGGTGAACCGGGTTCGCTTCCCCGCTCCTCCACATGCAGCTGCTGGGTGACCTTGGACCAGTCACACTTCTCTGAAGTCTCTCAGCCCCACTCACCTCACAGAGTGTTTGTTGTGGGGGAGGAAGAAGGGAAAGGAGAATGTTAGCTGCTTTGAGACTCCTTCGGGTAGTGATAAAGTGGGATATCAAATCCAAACTCTTCTTCTTCTTTAGGGCTGGCACCAGGTTTAGGCATGCCCAGTTTATTTATGTAATGTTATTTAATTTATGAATCACCAAGCCAAAACAAAGAATCTCCCATTTCTCCTGATACCAAATTCTAGACACGTTATCAAAACTCTGTGTTTGTGCTGCATTTGCATGGAATATGCAGCCCTACCTTTGAGGAATAATGTGGTAAATCAATCAATTAATAATAATAACCGTAGTATTTTGAAATAACTAATCACTCCTCTGAATACATATTTCCGTATAGGTGTTTAATCATTTGCGCTGTTGTTTTTTCTCTGTTCAAGGTCAGAATTGTTTCTTGTTTCTTTAAAATAAAATAAGAGAGAGAGAAAGCGGTTTAACTTGAAATAATCATGCAAGATCTTGTCGGGTCAAAAAGCAGGGAGACCAGGGCAAGGTCATAAGAATAGACTGATTGCACAAAGTGAAGTTAATCTGGCTGGCACGGAATGTAAAATGTTAATGGAGAATGGAGTATAAATGTCATGACCTTAAACTGATAGAAACAACCGTATGACAGAAATGTAATTTTTGTCTTAGAAGGCTTTTTAAAATATATTTTATTGATGTTTGCCAGCCATGAGGGAAAGGCATTTCCTGTGTGGTAAATGAATGCTTTTCTCCTCACAACTCCTGGTGGTGTTAGTGAAAATTATACTTGCAGTCCCCTGAGCTGCATCTTGATTTTAAAGAAAACAGAGAGAAGAATTTGAATGAGATTTATAAGGTGGCACTGATGTTTGCTTTTTTTGGTAGGAAAACATGGTTGGGAGGCGAGAGGAATGACAGAGGTACATAAAATTATGAACGATGGGAAGACTGCGAGAAATCCTCACTGCCCCCCACACACCCCCACTATAGGACAAAATCGGCAATACATTCAGGATGGGGTAAAAAAGTAATGACATCTCCATGTAACACATAATTAAATTATGGAACAATGTAGGAACATAGGCAGCAGGCTAATACAGAGTCAGACCCATTGGTTCATCTAATTAGGTATTGCCTTTACCAAGGTGGGGAGCCTTCAGTCTTCTGGTCAAACGTGGCCGCCATTTTGAGCATTGTGACACCAGAGGATTGACTGGTGGGCAGCCCCGTCGACCTGCCAAATTTGGATCCTAATCAGGATTTAGCCCATGAAGCCTAAAAGGTTGTTTGGTTATCTCAGTCCCCTTGGAATTGCTAGGGATTCGACAGTTGGGAGAAATCCAGTCCTCTCCTGGAGCACGTTTGGTGAAATTGCCTCCTAATTTTGCTACCTGAATTGGCTGCAGAATTTCGGGTGTACTTATTCCGCCCTAGAGTTCCACCCAGTACCTCCTTGCACCTGCAGAGCTTGGAGAAATGGAGGAGCTTCTGCCACAGATTCTGCTTCCTTTACTGAAGCTCTCCAAGAGTGGAGCTTAAATCATCTGGGGCGTGTGGAAATAATCACACAAAAAGCGTTTCACATCCATCGGCTTTTAAATACATACATTGTGGGGAGACTAATTAGACTCCAAAGTCTTCGTCCTAAGTGGTTTATAATGACAACCAATCTAAAGAAGCCTATAAACATCCTAGAAAGATTTCCTGTCCAATCTCTTGTCTCCCTGCTGGCAAAGAAGATAATATATTTTGTGTAGGGTGGCTGCACATTCCCCCACCCCCACTCATGCTCTGGAGAAAAAAAGTGCAGCTCTTCACAGTGTGTGCTGTTACCAGATACACAGATGTTTTCTGTGGATGTTTGTTTGTTCCACTTTAGTGATAAACAGCGAGATTTCCTGGGGAAAGCAGCAGAATGAAAGAAAAAGCTCTCAGACTCGTGTCCAAAAATCAGAGGACAAGTGTTCATTAATGTCAGTGGGTCTACTCTAAGGTTACCAGATTTTTTTCAATGAATCTGGTGACACTTCAACTTCCTACTAAATAGATGGATTTTGTCAGGGGACTGTCCCCGGGAAATGGGGACGTCTGATAACCTTAGTCTTGCTGTTGTTTAGTCATTTAGTCATGTCCGCCTCTTCGTGACCCCATGGACCAGAGCACGCCAGGCACTCCTGTCTTCCACTGTCTCCCGCAGTTTGGTCAAACTCATGCTGGTAGCATCGAGAACACTATCTAACCATCTCGTCCTCTGTCATCCCCTTCTCCTTGTGCCCTCCATCTTTCCCAACATCAGGGTCTTTTCCAGGGAGTCTTCTCATGAGGTGGCCAAAGTATTGGAGCCTCAGCTTCAGGATCTGTCTTTCCAGTGAGCACTCAGGGCTGATTTCCTTGAGAATGGATAGGTCTGATCTTCTTGCAGTCCATGGGACTCTCAAGAGTCTCCTCCAGCACCATTAACCTTAGTCTACTCTGACTAAAACTTAGTTGAATGCCACTCATTTTGTTGCCTGACCTGTAACAACAAGCGGCACCTCTGCCTGCTAAGGTGCGTATTATTATACTCTCCTTCCTTGGAAGTTATGAAGTAGAAGTTGGACGGCCATCTGCCATGGATACCTTAGCTGAGATTCCTGCATGTTTAGTCTCCATGGGGCTGCTTTTGGTGCTCCGTTTTAAAACTTTGTGTTCTTCTGGAAACCGTGGGGCTCCCCTGAGGATGAAGACAAACTACAAGAAAGAAGATTCCACCTAAACATTAGGAAGAACTTCCTGACAGTAAGAGCTGTTCGACAGTGGAATTTGGTGCCAAGCAGCGTGGTGGAGTCTCCTTCTTTGGAGGTCTTTAAGCAGAGGCTTGACAACCATATGTCAGGAGTGCTCTGATGGTGTTTCCTGCTTGGCAGGGGGTGGAACTCGATGGCCCTTGTGGTCTCTTCCAACTCTATGATTCTATGATTCTATGACACAATCCCAAAATGGTTTGCCCATCTGAAGCTGAATTTGATGTCTTCTCCGCACAGCTAGCAAAGGCCATTTTATTTAGAAACTGAGACAGGACATTTGTTCATCTAGTTGGAAGATGAGAATGGCTACCAGACACAATGGCTACGTCCTGCCTCTTCTGTTGGAGGTAGTAAGTCTCTGAATGCCTGCTGCTTGGAATTGCAGAGTGAGGAAGAGTGCTACTGCACTCAGCGTCTGCCTGCAGGTTTCCCATGGGCTCCTGTTCTACTCAAGTCAATTGTATTGCTTCTGTTTTGAGTGCAAGAGACATCTTTGTACTATCAAAGTACAGTGGTACCTCGGGTTACGAATTTAATTCTTTCCGGAGGTCCGTTCTTAATCTGAAACCGTTCTTAACCTGAGGTACCACTTTAGCTAATGGGGCCTCCCGCTGCCACCATGCGATTTCTGTTCTCATCCTGAAGTAAAGTTCTTAACCCGAGGTACTACTTGCGGGTTAGGGGAGTCTGTAACCTGAAGCATCTGTAACCCAAGGTACCACTGTATGGCTATTGTTTTGGGAAAAGGGAGGTTCATCCCAGTTTCTTGTGTATTTTGTGTTTTTTATCTTTCCATATGAACCTACCCATCATCTGAGGCCCTCCTTTGTGTGCCTCCTCCTTGTGAGGTCCGGAGGGTGGCAACACGAGAACGGGGCCTTCTCTGCAGTGGCTCCCCATCTGTGGAATGCTCTCCCCATGGAAGTTCGCCTGGCACCTTCATTATATACCTTTAGGCGCCCGGCAAAAATGTTCCTTTATAACTAGGCCTTTGGTTGATCTAATTTACATCCTACGCCCTTTTAAAATGTGTTTTGTGTGGGGAAGGGAGGCTATTGGGTTGCTGTTTTTCTTTTTATTATGTATTTTGTGGTTTTATATCTTGATTTTGTTTTGTGAACCGCCCTGAGGACCCCCCCCCCCCAGGTATAGGGCAGTATATAATTTCAATAAATAAAATAAATAAATAATAAACAAATATGGTTGTTTTGTGTTGTGAACAGCCCTGAGATCTGTGGGTATAGGGAAGTACAGTGGTAACTCGGGTTAAGAACTTAATTTGTTCTGGAGGTCCGTTCTTAACCTGAAACTGTTCTTAACCTGAGGTACCGCTTTAGTTAATGGGGCCTCCCGCTGCCGCCACACCATTTCTGTTCTCATCCTGAGGTAAAGTTCTTAACCCGAGGTACTATTTCTGGGTTAGCGGAGTCTGTAACCTGAAGCGTCTGTAACCCGAGGTACCATTGTATACAAATTTTAACGACGACAACAACAATCTGGTTAGTCCTGTGAGAAAAGGATGCTGGACTAGATGGGCACCTGACCTGATTCAACAGTGTTTTCTCATGTTTTTATACTCATTATTGCCCACACTCATTGGCAGACAAGAGACTCTGCCAGTCCCTGGAGATGCCAGGAATTAGACCCAAAGCCTTCTGCAGGCAAATCAGAACCTCTACCAACTAAGCTGGCTTTAATGTGAGCGTGTGTGCCTCTGCCTCTGTGCTTTATTGATTCTGCTGGCTTGTTTGTTTTTTATTAATTCCGCTTAGTTTTTGTTTTTATTGCTCTTCTGTGTTTAATTTATGTTTGTTTTTCTTTGATATTGCTCTGGCGACTGGGAGTTTTGTTAAACGGAAGGGCGGCACAGAGATGCCTTAACGTAAACAAGTAAAATAAAATAAAAGCAGTTTGCCTTAAATCTGGGGGCTCCGTTTAGCTTTCTTGGATGAGAGGTTGGCGGATAAATTGGCCTCTTTAAAAGCTAGCGAAGCCAGTCGATGCAATAAATGAATTGCATCTTGAGTGCGAAGAAGCGATTCCTTTTGTCCGTCTTGAATGGGCTGCTAATCAGCCCGGACAATTCTAGATCTGGGCTGGGGATCCTGTGGTCCTTCAGACATTGTTGGACTCCACCTCTGAGTCCAGCAGCCAGCACTGCTACTGGTTAGAGATGGTGGGAGTTATAGTCTAACTATAATAATTATAATAATTTATTATTTATACCCCGACCATCTGGCTGGGCTTCCCCAGCCACTCTGGGCGGCTTCCAAAAAAATATTAAAATACTGTAATACACCAAACATTAAAAGCTTCCCTAAACAGGGCTGCCTTCAGATGTCTTCTAAAAGTCTGGTAGTTGTTGTTCTCTTTGACATCTGGTAGGAGGGCGTTCCACAGGGAGGGCGCCACTACCGAGAAGGCCCTCTGCCTGGTTCCCTGTAACTTGGCTTCTCACAGTGAGGGAACCGCCAGAAGGTCCTCAGCGCTGGACCTCAGTGTCCGGGTAGAATGATGGGGGTGGAGATGCTCCTTCAGATATACTGGACCGAGGCCGTTTACTAACACCATCTGGAAAGCCAAAGCTGGTAGAATGGACTCTACTGCTTCAGAGTACAAGTCACATTATTGAATGCTTTGCTGTGTTATAAAATACACACAAACTTCCTGTACCTAGCAAAGCGGGGTGAACACCCTGGCCTGCAACATTTCTTCAGTATATGCTTAAAAAAAAAATACATTGGAGTTTTTGTTTGTGTCCGTAAGACAGCAATACAAGTGACACCTGCAGTCTGGAATAGTACATTCCACTCTACCCCCCTCCCCTCCCAAATTATCCCCTTATCCTGCTGCATGTATAAACCCGGCCTAATATTGTTCCCAGTGGGGTGGTTGTTGGAATGAATGGAAATGTTCAGAAAGGATGTTGTCAATCAAGCCGCACAATGCAGGGCAGGGTAATTAATACAGTGAATTGATCCCATCAGTTAATTGCCACTTCAGATCCTCTTAATGGCCATTTGGTTTGCTCCAGTCACCCACTCCAGAAAAATATGAAGTGGTTTCTCAGATTTAGTCAAGTGGCTCAGAGTCAGAAGTGACAATTGGTTGCAGCCGGTTGAACTGCCATCCCTCTCCGCGGTCTGTGCTGCTTAACACCAGGTCAAGCGAAATATAGGCTCTGTAAGTATCCAAAGTCTACAAAACTGAACTCACAAATACAAGGGCAACACAGATGGGTCCTTCTGGTTGCTGGACTGGTAGAATGTCACTTATGCGTTGCCAGAAGAAGAGGAAACACCTCTCCAAAAATGGGGACACAGAAGATGGAGCAAACCCTTATGGGAAGACATGCAGAATGGTTGCCCGGCTGAGGTGGAGTTGCTATGTTAGCTTCTCAGCAGATTGGGTCCTCCCTTAAAGAGGGCACATGTTGTGGTGAGACCTGGCAGCCAAACCCTGTGTTGTGGGTGGGTACAATTGGTCAGCCACAACACCCAATTGGTAGGTCCCTTGACGCAGGGTGTAATCTGGTCAATGGGACGCAGTCCAAATGGTTCGAGGGACCTATTTATGCCCATGCACATGACCCAGAGCTTCCTCTTTTGGCTCGTGCATTCAGAACACCTGCCCACCTCTCCCTACTTTTTCGCCTGCCGCGTAGCAAATCGTCACAACTTGTAAGGTTGCGGATAGGCTCTGGTTCAGGTGATAGGGATGGGAGAACGCTTTCGCCATCCCTATGTGAAGGGTATTCCGTTAAAGGAATCCAGGGACTCGATGGTTTGGTCAACCCTGTGAGGGGCTTGTGCCCGTGCCTGAGTCCAGGGGGACATCTGGGTGGTCCTATCCGGGTATTCACCCTTGGCTGACCTATGCTGGTGCCCTGGGTCAGCGCTACCTGCAACGGTGCAGGGAGTTAGTTGGACCAGAGCCTATGCAACCACTCACTTGCTGTAATCAATAAAGTTGTGGCCCAAATTTGGCCAAAAACCAAACCAAAAATTGAGTCTTGTCTGAATTTATTGAAGGGGGAGGTTTAAAGGTCTGAACACGCAAATGGGCCACTGCTGTTTACCAGACAGAAAGGGGGGTGGGATGAGGCAGTTGAGAGGTCAGCATCATGCAATTGCACCAACAGAGCAACCCTGATGTTCAGCATTGT
Source organism: Podarcis melisellensis (assembly GCF_964234715.1). Classification (NCBI taxonomy): domain Eukaryota; kingdom Metazoa; phylum Chordata; class Lepidosauria; order Squamata; family Lacertidae; genus Podarcis; species Podarcis melisellensis. Next base: position 49,108,688 of record NC_138543.1, read on the forward strand.
TCAGGTTCACCAATGGGCCAAATCTTGTAACCAAAGTACCTGGCTGGAGCCCTGCCCCACCGGACCAGGTTTACACAAGTCCTCCTCTATGGCTGCTTCTGAGCAAACTGATCCCATCCCATGCAACATGCAAGGAGTTGTCACACTTGTGACCATTGTTCCAAACCTGTGTTTCTCCTAGCCTAATACTGAAGTCTTACTTTCTTCTTCTTAGTTGAAACTGGAACCACCTTTCAAGACGCAAGCCCAGAGTAATGAAGAACAGCCAGCACAGAACACAATGGTGTCTCTGGGTGAGTACTCTTGGGGTGATTGGAGGGGTGGCTTTTTATTATTCAATTAATTTATTTCTCATGGCCTGCTTGTGTACCCTGGCACACCAGCTTGGGAAGGATGGCTTTAAATATTGCTTCAGCAGGTTAGTACGAGCCACGGTCAGCCCTGAGACCAGTTGCATCTAACTGTCAAAGGGAAATGGACTTAAGGTCCTGTGTATGTATTTTTGTGTGTGTGCTGTTTTTCCATTTCAGTTGATAACAGAGGAAATGGCTTCTCTAAACGCTTTAACTTTTTTTTTCCTTTTAAAAGAAGCAGCAGCTCTGAGACACAAAGGGAAAGTTCACTCCTAAGTGCTTTCCCTTGTTTGTTGATGCAATTGCATCTGTTCTACTCTGTGTGAGGCCACTCGAGAGACAAATGCTGGACTTTTCCATTCAAAGTAAAATGAAGGTCAACGGAATCCATTGTCAGAAAGCCTTCGACTCTCTTCTAGGTAACTAAAACACTTTTATGGGGGGGGGGTTGTTTCGCTCAACTCTTAAAAGATAACTATCCCAGTTATATTTGGATTCTCTGAAGTGGCTGCCCTTTTATTCTCTCTCTCTCTCTCTCTCTCTCTCTCTCTCTCTCTCTCTCTCTCACACACACACACACACACCTGTTGGACTTACTGATTTAACAGTCTTTCTTTCTAGAGAAACTTGGATTGGGAACTTGTGAGGAAGGTCAAAAGCTACACAATACACTTAGTACATACTGGTGGCATAGACGCCATATTTTTAAACCACATTTAAAGCACTCCCCCCAAGAATTCTGGGAATTGTAGTTTACCTCTCAAATAGCTACAATTTGCAGCACCCTTAACACGCTACAGTACCCTGCATTCTTTGGGGAAAGTGGAATGTGCCTTACATACGCTTGCAAGGTATGGTTTGTATGCAGACTTCGCCTCAGTTTCTCACCCCCCCTTTGGACTAGACACCAGTGGCGTAGCGTGGGTTGTCAGCACCCGGGGCAAGTAATTTGGATTTGCGCCCCCTAACCCGTGGATTTGTGCCCCCTAACCCTAACCCCCAGATGTTGCGCCCGGTGCGGCCGGCCCCCCTGCACCCCCCACGCTACACCACTGCTAGACACCCCATCTGCTCCCTTCCAATTCTACAATTCTATGGTTCTAAGTGTTGCAAATACTGTGAGTGGCACCCGCTGGAATTTTTCATCACTCAGGGAAGTGAGGCAAGCCCTTTGGGAACTATAATAACAGAAACTCCGGACTGACGCTATACTCTCTCTTGGCCAGTTTCCCGCTTCACTGGGATGAATTCTGGACTAAGGCACCTTATGCATGTGTACTCAACCCTGCTGAATTCAATGGGTGTTACTCTTAGGCAGTGCTTTTTTCTAAAAAAAAAATTTAGGGGTACGTGTCCCCCTGCGTCCCCCCAGGAAAAGAACCCACTGCTCTCAGGCATTTCTGTTTAGAAATGCAGCCTTATACAGTGGACCCTCCGGATACGAATTAAATTCGTTCCGGGGGTCCGTCCGCAACCCGAAAAGTCTGTAGGCCGAGGCACTGCTTCTGTACATGCACAGTGAAATCCAGAAGTATACACTTCCGGTTTGCCGCGTTCATAACCCGAAAATTACGTATCCAGAGTGGTATGTAACTAGAGGGTCCACTGTACAACTGTGGGTTGCATCCAAACCAAGTTAGCTGAACTTAGTTCCCATTGAAATCAGTTGGGTTGAGTTAGTCCTGACATAATTCCTGTTCCGCTGTCTTCAATGGGAAGTAACTTTGCCTGAATGCAGGCCTATGTTCATTCTCACCAGCTCAGCTTTGCAGCTTTCTAAGAAGAGTTTGGATTTGATATCCCACTACTTGAAGGAGTCTCAAAGCGGCTAACAATCTCCTTTCCCTTCCTCCCCCACAACAAACACTCTGTGAGGTGAGTGGGGCTGAGAGTCTTCAGAGAAGTGTGACTGGCCCAAGGTCACCCAGCAGCTGCATATGGAGGAGCGGGGAAGCGAACCCGGTTCACCAGATTACGAGTCTATCGCTCTTAACCACTACACCACACAGGCTTTCCAAATCTTGGGCGAAGTAAGGTTGTGGTGCTCTCTATAGTTGCCCCTTCATATTCTGAGCACTCTCCATTTTGAGAAACTGTGCAGTAGGGAACTGTGCAGTCTACTGCTCTTAACCACTAACAACATTTGGGCATAACTCAGTGTCTACAATGATTGGCAGAGGCTATGCAGGGTTTCAGGCAATCGGTCCCTTCTTGTCCATGGCACAAGGTGTGTCTTGTGCAAGGGGATGCAACAAAATAAAAGTAAAGTAAAATAAAAAATAAAAAAGAGTAGGCATTCTTCATTTATTCAACTTTGACAAACCATACGTGTTTTTCTCTTTATTTTCACATCAAGAACTATAAATTAAGACTTTGACACATATACAGTAATTTGTTATTAAGGTAAAGGATGTCTGTTGGCACAAATAATTGAGTAAAAACCATTTAATAATAAAATAACATTCATTCTGTAGCTACTTTTATTTGTCTGGAACACTCGATTTAACATATCACCTTCACAAAAGAAAAACCAAAAAAACGAAAACAAAAACCCAAGACATATAATGGCGTTATAAAATATACCTTAAATTACAAGTATTCTTGGCAAAACTTAGTAAGCTGGACCACCTGCTGTTTGGCGAAACAGCAGCTGCCATTGCCATTCTCTCACATACCCCTTATTTCCTTTGGATCGAAGAAAAAAATAAAATAAATGCATTTGAGTGTTATGCAAACATTACAACAAACGGCTGCATTTTGGGTAACTATGGTTTGTGAATCTGTTAGCATGACTGGAATTCCCTTGAAACAGATATTTGGTTCGGCTTATTGCGGAAGAACATATAAAGCTTTTGGGAAGTTTTTTTTCTTTTTCTTTTTAAACACTATTACAATCATTAACTGTCTTACAAAAAAACCTATTTAAAATCCTTGTATCCAGTACCATCTTTGGCAGATAAATAGGAAAACAAAAATAAACAGACTATAGTACAAAGCTTTCGTTTATCACAATCTACTTTTATAAGGCCAAATAAAAAATATGTTCCTTTGCACTAATGTAAAGCACACGTCCAATATATTCTTAATGACAAAAGACATAGAAACACACTACGGATGTTAATGTTGGACGTCGTCTTGTATAGCAGACTGCCGTTTCCCACACACGGCCTATTTCCTAAGTGGCACTCTCCTAAACATAGTAAAGTGTACTTAGCAGTTTTTTTGGCTTTATGGTGTGGCCGGGTGGATGGGTTGAGGCAGAAAGTTTGCAAATGGGACTAGTAACGAACCCAAAGGAGATCCGGTGTGCTAATGACAAGCCAGTTCTGCCACATACTATGGTTTTGGTTTTGTTTTAATTTGGTCAAGGCTGGTTCAAGTAGTGTGTGCTACCCTTGACAGGAGAGTGTGCTGCAGGGATTGGGCCAAAAGGAATTCCTCTCATAGCCTGAGAGTGTACCCCATCGTTCTTGTTAAACCACAAGGATTCTGCAAAGCACTCTTGCAAGGAGCTGGCTGAGACAGATGCAAGAACCCGTGTTTGACATCTGATAATGGCAGGCCCAAGGTCTACCCTGCCTATATGGTTGAGGCAGCCTTTGATTCCAAAATGCTGGACCAGATCTTGTGGGTGTCCAATTTTTGCGTTCGTGGTTGGAATCAGCGAAGGTGCCCCAACCAAGGACCAAAATCTATTGCTGCCCACCCTCCTTAGCAAAATGCTTCTGAAAGGACCGAGTCAGAATAGAGTGCACAGCATTCTTGACCTGTCTCCAAAATATACCTTCGTAAATATAAGCCATGGCGCCCTACTTTGTCCTCTAAAGAAGGCTGTCCCCATTTTCTTTCTTTCTCTTTTTTTTGGTGAGGTACAAAACAAAACGGACAAACACCCTTCGGACACACTTGAAAAGTGAAATACAGTTGCATAGGCAAGGTAGATGAGTAGCTATTATAACCGTGTTGGGTGTGGTTTTTTTAATTGATTTTTTTTTAAAGACTGAACTACCAAAAGAGCCTGTTGTCAGTCACAGCAGACAACAAGACTTGAACAGACCCTGCTAATTCCGGTGGGGTTTGGCTTATGCCAAACATTGACCACCTTGTATAAACCCCAAGAGAAATAAAGAACTGGACCATCTGTATGGTGTTCATTCCCAGCAGAGCTAAGGGGGAAATTGCTGCTCTTTCTTCTTCATCTTCTCAGAATCGCTATATAAATTTGCTATAATATTTCATGTATTGCTGGAGATTTATTTTATTTTATTTTTTAACCATAAAGCCAAAGGAACTCCTTTTGTATTGGAAAACAATGCACAGCTGACTCATATTTCCAATTAAGAGGTGTCAAAGTACCCACATATAAGTGACATTTGTCTTAGAAACAGGGAACTGCCGACTGGCCAATCTTTCTTGTTAACATTATAATTTGAATCTAATTTGGACTGGGTGTGGGTTTTTTCTCTCTCCCCAATGTGCACTGATCTAAATGCATATTAGAATGGAAATACCTTCACTTTGCAAACCAATATTTCAACTGTATGAGACAGAACTGTGCACATTTTTCACAGTCTAAATGCAATGTATACACAAACTGTTTCACAACCGCTAACGGATAACAGGCTCTCATGCATAAATAAATTTCATCAAATGAAAGGGAAACATCTATTTCCAAATGAAAAAGAAATCGCTATTAAGAACCACAATGCATTACACTGCTAAGTTTTTTTTTCTTTTGCCTCATGCATCAAAATTATAGCACTGAAATTATAGCAGTTGCTAATTATAATACTACACCGTTAACACAGAACAATTAATTGTTCAGACCAAGTAGCACAAATGTAGAAAATAAATCATACTTTTTTTTTCTTCTTCAACAGAGCAAATTAACACAGATTGTTTCTTCAGCAAAATATGAAAAACTGTAAACTTTGGGCTCATTCTGCAACTTTTCCCAATCCAGAATAAATAAAAATCCAAAGGGAAGAAAGACGGACATACAACTTTAAGCGCACCTTTTTTTTCCTGTCTATTACAAAAGCACAACCTAAGACGTATAAAGCTTTTTTTTATTTCTTTTAAATCACAGTTACCAAAATGAAACAAGTGAATAATTTATTACATACGCTATAATAACATTACTCTAAACACTATCATCTATGAGGTATATCTGAGAAAATTCGGTAAGGAATTGAGCGGTCTGCGTTGCCAACATGCCCATGGTTATATTTTAAAGCTTTGGAACCATGAAGAAAGAGAGAGGAGAGGAAGAGAAGGAGGGAAAAGGAGGAGGAGGAGAAGAAGAAGAAAAGGAAAGGACCTTTGGTATTATTATTACAAGTCATGTTCTTTGCAGGGTTGCATTGCAAAGCACCACAGTACAATAAGCCCACCAGTTACAATATGGCGGCCCAGTTGACGCTGAGGTATTCACAGGAAGAATTAAAAAAAAAGCACAGAGAGGTCTAGACTGGCAAAATCGTTGCTTTGGTTCAAGCAAGGCACTCATCCTGTGGTAAGTTCACACTTTGCACGTGAAGCATGAGTCTGATAGGAAATGTGGTTTGCCATCAAAGGGCCCTGCCAATTTTGCATCATTTTCTGTGTCCAGGCTCTGGGACTTCCTTCGACGTTCCCTTGCAGGGCGAGAGGTCGACGGAGGGCCCGGCCGGGCAGGGCTCAACACAAAGGATCAATCATTGTCTTCCACACATGGAAGGCATCCTGAGAATTATTATAGCTCTATGTTGAAGGCATATCGCCATACGCAATGTAGAAAACTTTACACAATAGGAGTCAAGAAACTGGTGGCGGTGGGAGGGGGGTGAAGTACGTCATATGGAGGGGATGGGAGGAAGGAGGGGAAAGGAAGGATGAGAAGGCAAAAAGGAATCTGTGACAGGATTGGGGTTTCGTTGTGTTGAACTGACGAAGGGCACAGTTTGCAAGTCAAAAAATCTATGCCGATCTGCTAAAACCTTGTTGGAAAAAAGCAAAGTGGAGGATGGGAGAGGAACCATTGTTATTATTATTAATTACATTTGTATACAATATTGTCTCATTTTACTTTTTGTATATTTTAATCTGCTGTAAAATGCCTTGGATCTTTCTTAGAAATAGGCATTATTATTATTATTATTATTAATAATAATAATAATAATAAACAACTAAACCAAGGTCTCATCTGCACTAAACATTAATATACTATTATAAACAGCCATGGCTTCCCTCACCCCACCACTTTTCGCCTCACAGGGCTATTGTTTCCAGGGCGGGGTTGATTGTTAAACTCTGGGAATAGGTAAAATGAGCTTTGCAAATTTTTAAGCTGGGAAATGGCAGAATAGAGATGGTTTAAACAGTATTCTAAGAAGCAGGTCCCGTCCTCCCCCCCCGGGACAGTGAGTTCCTGCTTCAGGTGTTCTTTTTGGGGAGGCCAAATTGGTGATGGCTTGGAAAGGGTCTTCTCCTGCGTCATTTTTATGGAATTCTGAGCCCAGGAAAATCCTGGAAGCAAGTTCTCCTCAGAGTTTGTGAGGAACTTCTGAAAGCACATTTCACAAGGTCTTTTGAATATTTTGGAGTACAGGAAGTTGCCTTATACGGAGGCAGGCCATTGCTCCATTTACCATTTAAACTATACTGATTTAATCTGCCTGTGGTTTGCTTTTTTCAAATAATAATAATAATAATCAAAAGATGCATATTTGTCATTTTTTGTTATCTTTTCTTATCCCTTTAAACTGGATATCTAGTAGAGGACTGTCCTGAAATAAATGACTATGTATTGTAAACTAAGACACACAGACAACCTGAGTATGCCAGAATCAAATGGTGTCAACAAATCTTGGGTGAAGTCCCTCAGATATTTCCAACAAGTATTTAGCAGCTAGCAGAAGGAGAAACAACAACGGCTGAGGTAATTTCCTAGGAACAACAAGAATAGCAATAAAATATGACTCATGTTCAACACATTTGCCTTCTTTACTTTGTAGATCCCCACAGCTTGATCTCAAACACATCTACCCTGATCCTTGTGTAGAAGCTTGCATGAGAATCAAGCTCTTCAATGAAGTGGCCGTTCCTTGCATTTGAAGAGATGCCTTGCTGAGCTTCTGCTGAAATGAAACATGATCGTCCTGGAAGTTTGTGCATGCACAGAAGCCCACATGGCTGGAGCTCCACCTCCAAATGGCCACAAGCCAGAAGAACACTGGGCAAACTGAAGTTAATCAAATGCATAGGTTGATGGTCCAGCCACAGTTGCTCTGAAGTAGGCACCACTGGTGTTAGTTGGATTTACTTCCAAGGAAGGGTATAATTTAGGGCATCCTTCACCAACCTGCCCACCCTCCCAATGTTTTGGACTACAATTCCCATCATCCTCGGCCACCTGGGGATGATGGGAATCATAGTCCAAAACACTGGGAGGATGCCGGCTTAGGCAAAGCCTGCTTCAAGGGTATGATTAGCACATTCATTTATTTGATCCAGACCCTAAACACACCTGCTTGGAGATTGCATTGATCTCAGTGGAACTTACATCCAAGGATGGGAATCTATAATCACAGTCTGAATGCTCCCCTCAAGTTAATGTGAGTCCCCTTAAAACTGGTGCACTTGCTGCATGTCTATGAACAAACCAAGCTAAATTATGCTGTGTCAGACCATTGGTCCGGTCCAGCTAGCTAGTAGCGGGCAACAATTTTGGTCTTCAAGAGCTACATTCTCTCAGGAGTTAAGCTGCTACCACCTGTTACCCATCAATTGTAATCCACAGTAATAGTTGTAGTGTATCTCATGCTTCCTTCAGCAGCGATACATTATTTAATTTTAATGGGCGATGGCAGGGGTTGAACCTGCGCCCTTCTGGGTGCATAGCCTGTGTCCTAGCACCAAGCGACTGTCTCTCCCCATCGGTCTAGGCCATAGTCCCAATCAAATTGCAGTCATGGGCAACTAGATCCAGGAAACTTAACTAGATTCCAGAAAGGGACTCACATTCCCATTCAGCTGGCTAAGGCCACTTCAGCAGAGCACCCAACATTTCTCTGATGAAAACAGGAATGTCCTATTCCACAATAATAATTTTACCATTTATACCCTCGCCCATGTGACTGTGTTGCTCCAGCCACTCCAACATACAGTATATAAAAACATAATAAAACTTCGTCTTTTTTTTTAACTTCCCTATACAGGGCTGCCTTCAGATGTCTTCTAAAGATTGTGCAGTTGCGTATCTCCTTGGCTTGGAGGTCATGTAACTCCATACCCCCCAACATTTATCTGATGAAAATGGGGGTGTCCTAAGGAAAATGAAGGACTGGGATGGCTTCTGTAAATCAGGGACTGTCCCTGGAAAACAGGGGCACTTGGAGAGTCCGCTCCAGGGAGCGCGATGATAGATTTTGTACGTCTTTCTGATTCAGGTCATTCCAGAAAGGCATGCATGCTGCCATCCTTCAGAGCAGCAAGTGTGAGCGTCATGATGCAAAAATTGCTGGGCAATTCCATCAGCTACACCCACACCCCTCTCTTTTCTGCATGTGGATCATTCTTGCTGTAAGAAGGCAACTGTGCCTGAGATCAAGCTGTGGGTCTCATTTTTTTGGGAGGCAGTGGGTAGGGACTGGGGCAGGGGGAAGAGGGGGTGGCAGAAGGATAAAACACAGAAAATGACTTTGTCAGAATTAGCAGTTCCCTCTGATGACGGTGTTTGTCGGGACAGAGGACGGGGCATCTAAGTTGCAGCTGTACATACTGGAAGTGAAGGAGGAAAAGTTAAAACTATAAAGAGCACAAGCAAAATGCAGACCGCACAGAGAAAGAAATCTTTGGTATCTTTGGTATCATCAACACGATTAAAATTACAAATGGAAAAAGTCAGTGAGGTAGCCTCTTTGGTTCTCACTAGAAATAGAAAGTTTTTTTTTCCTTTTTCAGTTTTTTTTTAATCCTTTTAATTTTTATTTTTTTTACACACACACAAAGTTCATTCTTGGAAGCAGCTACTTTAAGGGTTTCTCTCTTTTTAGGTTTTTTTTATTCGTTTATTATTATTATTATTTTTTGCTTGTTGTTATTTTATATTTTTTCCCCCAGCTTAAGTTTTTAAAAAGCCACAAAGTTCAGGCAAAGTGTTGCAGTGTCTTGGTTTTTTTTTTTCTTTAAAAAATCCCCTGTTGTTCCTGAATGCATGGTTTAGACAAAATATTCCTTGCTTGTCCAAAAAGAGAAAAGGAAAAAAGAAAAATCATCATCACTCTGTTGTTCTGACAGCAAATAAGTTGTAGTGCTTTAAGTTGATTTCATAAAAAAAATAAAAATATAAACTATACAAGGGCACCTGCAGTAGATGCTGAATAAGTTAAATAAATAAGTTATATTATGAAGGCTCTTATGTGCCATAATAATAATAATTAAAAAGGTATCCCTCACTGGGGTTTTTTGGTTTCATTATTTTGAGTGAGGTGAGGAGGAATTAAATTAAATAACTTAAGGGTCAATCATTTTATAAAACCATTGAGATTGATTATAAGAAATAAAGCATGCTGCAGTTTGGGGAGAGGGGTTGGGGACTCTTTAATATTTTTGGTACCTTGTCTCCCCGCCCCTCCCATGTCTGTAACAGAACTCTACTAATACTCCCTCCCTCCCTCCCCATTAAATTTATGTGCTAACCTCAGATTTGCATCTAGGATGCACTACGATTCTAGGATTGATAAATAAGGGGGAGAGCAAATTAAGTCTAACAAAAAGGCCCAGCCCAGCAGGAAAGGCTCTTGCACACGACCCATTGAAATCTGCGGCAGTAGCATGCATCCATGCTCCTGCACAACTTTGGTTCATTTCAGTGGGACATGTTTGGGAGCACATCCAAGTGGGCTATGACCAAAATAACCAGTAACATCATCAAAATAATCACAAAGGGTAATCAACAGAAATCTGACCCTACCGTTTTAGCTCCGGCTAAAGTCGCATCCGAAAATCCAAGATGGCGCACTGGCTCCATTGGAACCAACAGAAGCTTTGGTCGGAAGGAAAATTTAACTGGAGCTAAGGCTTTCGGCTTAGGTCTTGATCTCATCAAAGCAAATCTTACGATCGATAACCACCAATATAGCCCCAACATTATCAGGAAAGAAATAAAGGCTTTGAAGATGACTGGCGTAACTTTTAAACAATAGCAAAAATAATAATTCCCATAATAAATATAGAGTAGGCCAAGCATAATCTATAAAAAAAATCACAAAATACTTAAATATGGTGACAAGCAAGAAAAACATCAGAATTTTTGTTCCCCCATAGCTATGTCATTGCCCCTTCTCCTCTTTTTTTTGGGTAAAAAAAAAGGAGGTTGCTATTCCCGTAAGTCGGTCTGAGCTTTACGTTTTGCTGGTTTTTGTCCTCCGTAGGTCTTTGGATTTAGCTTTAGTTAAGAGAGATCCAGTATAAAGCTATTCAACCGAAGTAATCAAGCACATTCTTTGTTCCTCCACAGATGATTAAACAATATCCAAGGTTTCTTGAAAGTTGAATTCATCTTGGATGTGCCCATGAAAAAAAAACTCCAAGTATAAAAGGTAAGGAAGATGTTGGGATACTATATCGCTATTATTTGGTGAAGCAGAACACACAAAATGAGCAGTACTCAATGCAATTATACAGAAGTTTAAGCCAAGACATTAAAAAAAAAAATCTTAACAATGGCTGCCATGTCTCCAAGATGCCCTTGTCATTCGGTGAATGGCAGGTGGCAAAGTTACATAAATGTTTACCAACAGTGCAACTGCAACGAAGGAAATACGGCTGGGACAAGTCAAAATAAGACCACAAGAGGTTAGGAACAGAAGTAATGGGAACAGAGACACTGGAAAACTTCAGAGAAGGAAGAATGTGTGTTATACGTTGAGTAGAAATCACCAGCTAAACTGTTGGCAGCCATTGGTGGAGCTGCAAATGGCATGTCAAACATTAACCACTTTCTTTCGTATTCATATAATTAAAACAGAATATGCGTCTCATGCCTGAGTAGATATACCAGATGACAGGATTTGACAGTCTGAGATTATCCCTTTTCACCAATATGACCATTACGCCAGAAATGCTGTCAGAGTTCTCTTTAGAGTAAGACCGCAGGTAAGTCTGAATGTGTGTGTCTATATATGTATATATCCATGTGCAATGGGTACACACACACACACAGGAACACAAAACTTTGCATAAGGTATATTTTATCAACACTTGGGCACTCCAATCCTAGCAAAGCACACCTTGATTGTGTGCAATGAATCTGCTCTCCACACGAACTCTTTCTCCTCATCCCTAGGGATTCCTGTTCTGGGTGCTTTGCCTTCCAGGGCTTGCCGTGTGTGTGTGTGTGTGTGTGTGTGTGTACACATGTGCACACACACATAATGCCAGTGCTGACCTCAGGAATGCAGTTCAATGCTGATGAATACTTTTGATGTTTCAGACTATGTGAAAAAACCCAATGAGATACATGCTCTACTGTTCTGAGTTTTATCTCTCTCTCTCTCTCTCTCTCTCTCTCTCTCTCTCTCTCTCTCTCTCTCTCTCTCTCTCAAACCTGGAGTAAATGGAAGACCTAATGTGTGATGATAAGCAAAAGCCACATCTCTGACTTGTCCCCAGGTAGCAGGGGGCTAAGGATCTCTAAAGGAAGTTTCTCTGCATTTTCCCAAACTACCTTTCATGGGATTTTAAGGGGAAGCTCACTATAAATTTGTAATGTAGGTATGCCTTACTGCAGGGATGGGAAGACTCAGTTTTGCTGGATGGGAGTGATGGATTTCTCACAATAGCTGCAGGGCCACAGGTTTCCCATTCCTGGCTGACTGCTTTGCCAGTGCAATCCTATACACATCTACTCAAAAGTAAGTCACACTGAGTTAAATGGCACTTTCTCCCAAGTAGGCGAATGTAAGATTGCAGCCTAAACCTTTTGCCATGTAAAATATTTTCACGCGGATTTTGCTTGGGTAGAAAGGGAGGTCCTAGTTAAGAAGAACATAGTCAGTCAAAATGCAGAGCTCTTGCATCAAGTGTATCGTTTGTACTGGGCTGTTGCTCAGTACAATACCAGCAATTATCCTGAGCCCCGGTGCCTCTTAAGTGCTTGGATAAAACTGAATTCCACTCCCCTTAACATGCAAAATCTGTGTCTTCCACATTTCTTGTTTTTAAACTAGATTTCCTGTTGTCGTTGACTGTGACTTCTTTGCCTGCATATAACAGAAATGGGGTGTGGGGTCTTTCATGACTTGTGACTCGCATAGATTACAAGCCTCTTTGGACAGCAATCTTAGCACTGAGATGTTTATAATGTTGTCTAGCCTTTCCATAGATAACTGAGTGCTTTCTGCCCATTGCTTGTCTGCATGGTATGGCTGCAATTGGATTTTGTCTGCACCTTTGACAGAGGATGGCGGGATTTGTTCTGATACTGTCTCAGTGGGTGGTTCTAGCTCAGGGTTTTCCATGGTCTCCAGATGTTTTGGGAATACATTTCCCATCATCCCTGACCTGCTAGCTAGGGATGATGGGAGTTGTAGTCCAAAAACAGCTGGAGGGCCAAGCCTGAGAAACCCTGCTCTAGCTCAAGGAATAGGGGAGCACTTAGTTATCCCTGCCTTACCAGTTATGTGTGTGTACTGTCATGCCAGTGCGTGGGGTGGGAGCAGGTAAATGTGGAGGGAAACTCCCTACCCCTTTGCTTGAAAGTTTGGACAAAGGCGGACTTCTGCAATTTAGGAAATCCCTCCTGTTGCAGCCGTTTACACTGATGCAAAGACTCTGCAAGTCACTGAGTGTAACGAAACCTTTTCCCTGTAGCATCTATGGCAGTCATCCCCAAACTCAGCCCTCCAGATGTTTTGGGACTACAACTCCCATCATCCCTAGCTAACAAGACAAGTGGTCAGGGATGATGGGGACTGTAGTCCCAAAACATCTGGACTGATCTATGGGGATGCCTGATCTATGGTATCAATTGACAGGATTGGAGCGCTGGCCATGCTCCCTAAAAAAAATGATCCAGAAACATCTTCTGCAGTCCAGAGTGTGTCTGATGGTGTGAGCACCTGGATATTAAAAAAAAATCCCACATTCACCAACAGCTGGAAAAAAGGCAATATAAATGGATTCTAGATCAGCGGCATTCAATCTGTGTCACTCTAGAGTTCCTGGGGTCTTATCAGGGCTTCCTGGATACCTAAGAGCAGCCAGCATGGCAGACAAGCATTCCGAGAAAGACAGCTTGCTTATCGCTGCTAATGTTTCCCTGCAATGTACACACAGCCACAGGGGGGGGGGCTGCTGTAATATAGGGCACACTCTCAGTTCATGCAGGGCAAGAGTGAGGCCTGACAGTCTTGGCCAGTGAGCTGCTTGACCTGACTGTGCTGCCTAGGAAGTCCCCCAGAATCACCCATCTCTCCCTGGCAAGCAAAGGAAAAACAGAGAGCAGTATTTGAAGAGGTTGGAAATGAGCTTTTGCTCTTCAGCTGAAGTACCATGTTCATCCCAAGTAGACGTCTGAGACATATGAGCAAATCAAATGCAAGAATGAATCGACAGCATTGCATAAGTGAACATTCTTGAATAGAACATGACCCAAGATGCAAAGTGTGTATCTTATTTTGGAGGGATCTGCCGATGCCTGGATCTGACCATACCCAGACTTTCACATGGACCTCGTGATCCTTTTCATTTGCACAAGAGGCTTTGCAAAACTCACTCAGTGTTGATGTTCTGTGACCATTGAGAAGCCACTGTGGCAATGGTTGGACCTCAAGCCAGGCTTTCAGTTTCTGCCATGGCAATTCTTAAAATAATTAGAAGGGAAAATTTAGGTTTTTGGCTCCAAGACTTTTAGGGCCAACACTCCCTTCTGATATAAGCAAAATCCACCTCTGACAGCGAAGCACTTTGGAATGAATTTTGGGTGCTTTTCCTTTAGATCTTCAGGTTAGGATTTGAAAAGACGTCTTGAACTCTTTCTCATGGAAGAATCCAAGTTTGTTCTACAGGTGAAACAGTTCCAAATCCTTTCCTACAATGAAGCTAATCATAACCACCCTGTTATTGTTATAGTGATGGAACTGAGCTGAGAGCTTAGTCCAGAATTGTTAAAGGGGGGAGTTTTGCTACCAAAGTCTAGCAATACTAGCAACAATTTTAATGGGTGTGGATGATACCTGCAAGTCAACATCTCCAGCTCCTCATCCGGCTTAAGGTATTGATTCCCAAACAGCAAATCAACACCCCACAGAGGAGTTGGAGGTGTCTTAGAGGTGGTTCCCCTTTGAAGTGGGGTGACTGAAGGTGGATTTTGCATATAGCCATTATGAAAATTTCATTACTAGCTTGAATTAACAGAACACAGGCTCTCGATGGAGACAGAATACCATTGGTGGGTCCGCAATATTTAAAAAGTCGCCAAGAACAGTGTTTCTCAACCAGGGTGGTGGTGTGTTATTACTTAATATGCTTTCAATATTCTGGGTTCTCCAAAGGAAGGATTACCACTCCACTCACATTGATGACTGAGAAGGGTAGAGTCATGCATCTCTGATGTTATATGTCCAGTTCCTGAGTTCAGAGAGGGAGTTCTCCCAGGAAGAGTGAATGTATATGAATCTGAGGGAAGAAGCTGTATACAGTGGATGAATCAGAGCTGTATACTGTGTGAGCAGGAGCTAGGCATAGGATTGTTTGGGCCTGCTTGGTGGTGTGGGGACCAAAGAGCTAGAAGGTCTAGAAGGTCTATGATTTTCTAATTTGAGAAACACTGGTCTGGTGGGAGGACCTGGACCTGAGTGGTCAAGACTTAATGGCCATGTGCAGGACACTGGATAGTGAAGTTAAACTGCCCAAAGATCTGAGAAAGAACTAACTATTCACTGCCTGGATTATATGTGTCAGGCTCCTTTCCAACAGTATGAGATTCCTCAAGTATGAAACAAGAACACATACCATTCATTTGCATTCACAAAAGTTGTTCTCTGACCCCTGTCTCCTAGGTTACCATTTAAAAATCACATAACATATGCAAACCCACTGAGCCAAAATTATCATTTAAAGAGTAAGATGCTTCTCCACTCCACACACGCACAATATCGGGTTGGAGAAGATCCATTAGCTTAGTATCCCAACATCTTATACTTGGAGCCCATGGAATCCTTTGGGAGATTCCACGTGAGAGCAGAAATTGGAAAAAGAAAAGAAAAGAACTTTTTAATATTAAAAAGAAAAATATCATCCTTTTTGTGTGTTTGTTTTTTGTTGCTCAAAAGAAACAGAATCAATTTACCTTTGCACAGATCAATCGTGCTATACGCATATTAGCTGTGCAAGGGGGGGGGGGAGAATGAACTGAACTAAAAGTCGTGAGAAATCCTCATCTTTGGTATTGTAGCTGTTGAGGTCTCGGTTGCTCTGTTCCTTGTTCTTTTGAAAAAACTGCATAGGCACAAATTAAAGACAATCTTCAACTTTAAGATTACTGAGTTGTCAAAATGAAGCAGCAATCCCCATTGGCTTTTCCATTCGTTTCCTTTCTTGTCAACCCTTTCTTTGAACTCTGCTTCCTAAAAATGTCCCAAGATGTCTGTCAAAACACAGTGTGTTAGCATTGGTTTGTTTCCTGACGTGCTTCCTTGGTTTGGTTTTTTTATTTTTTTATTTAAATTATTATTCATTTCTTTATTTTTTCCCCCCCTAAATGGAACAGTTTGTTGCAGAAGAAGTAGGTGCAGAAAAAGTTTCTTTGGTTTCGATTAAGTAGTACATAAAAGAGTCTCAAGTGTCTTTAAAGTTTCGTTACAGCATTTGGCTTGCTTTTGAACACTCAAGTGGTGTTCCAAGGAATGGGGGGCTATTCACTGGTGAATATGCACATTGAGTGACCATAGCAATTCTGATGAGAAAGATGGTGTGTGTTGTGTGTGGGTATCCTTAGGTGAACACTGTACCCTAGTGAGAATAAAAGTTATCTTTGATGCTTCACTTGAGAACACTGTCTCTTTCAGCTCACTAGACATTGACTGGTGTTTACTTCTAACATATTCAAAACCTGACTACACTGATGACAAGGACAATGGCGATGACGATGACGTTGGGAAATGGCAAGTTATAATGGTCTTTGGCTTGCAATATCCTGCATCTTTGGTGTGTTGCATTCTTACATGAAGTGGTGGGTGGGATGCTTTTTATCCATGGAAGAGACTTGGAGTACCGTATTTTTCGCACCATAGGACGCACTTTTTCCCCTCCAAAAATGAAGGGGAAATGTGTGTGCGTCCTATGGTGCGAATGCAGGCTTTCGCTGAAGCCTGGAGAGTGAGAGGGGTCGGTGCGCACCGACCCCTCAGCTCTCCAGGCTTCGCACACCTCTCCGCAAGCAGCGGGAGCCCAGCGCTGGGCTCCCACTGCTTGCGGAGAGTTGCCTGCATGCCGAAGCCTGGGCGCGCTGAGCTCAGCGCGTCCAGGCTTCGCGGACCTCTCCGCAAGCAGCGGGAACGCTCCCGCTGCTGCTTGCGGAGAGGTGCCTGCATGCCGAAGCCTGGGCGCGCTGAGCTCAGCGCGTCCAGGCTTCGCGGACCTCTCCGCAAGCAGCGGGAGCGCTCCCGCTGCTTGCGGAGAGCTGCCTGTTTGGGGGCTGGGGTCGGGGGAAGCTCGAGCTTCCCCCGCCCCAGCCCCGCGCCTGGGGGGGGGGGAAATAATTTTTTCCCCTTTATTTCCCCCCAAAAAAACTGGGTGCGCCCTATGGTCCGGTGCGTCCTATGGTGCGAAAAATACGCTCCAGTGGTCAGTGAAGTTATGAAGGCATTGGCTTTATTTTCCTGCCTGGAAACACCAACTAACTCAAACACAGAATGGATGTGGCCAAAAAAAAAAAAAATTAAATAAATAAGTGACGGGATGAAATTGGATGTCTCATAACTGTTTAGGACATATTCACCATTAGTGTTTTTTTAAAAAAATATAAAATAAAGTCTAGAGCGTTTCAAGTGTTGCATTTGCTCTATCTGTGGTAGCATCTTAATCTGGCTTCCTGAGTGTGTGTCTGCACTATGTACAAATAGAAATTGTGAAGACCTGCAAAAGTGTGCTTGAAACCAATGTGTTCGCTAACACCCCCTAACTCCGAGCACGTCTTGTAAGAACAGGCAAAGAGTCCAGAGCTGTTCCTGTTTTCTGGTGTCTTTGTGCTTGATAGTTTGGGTTCAAGGGAACCGAATCGTACTGATCCAAGACCTTATCTCCATTGACATTCCCCCCCACCCCTTAAGAGAAAGCAAGTCGGATAGTTCTGAAAATGTTTAACGTAACAATGCCTGAGTTTCTAAAATAAACCCCCCATGTTCTTAGGTCTAGATTGAGTTTGTGCTCAGTACTTGTATGTTTCAATGCTTGTGAGCTTTGGTATAGTAGTGTGGAGAAACTAAGCATGTTAGAAACAAAATAGGTCCAGTGTCTTTGGATTTCCTTTGGTGAACAAATCTTAGCAAAGCTGATGCTGTCTTGTTGACCGATTCCTTGGCCCTCGAAGCTGATGAACATTTTCAGCTTCTGTTGGCTCTGTCATGATAACCCTGGATTAATTTGGGTCATGCACGACCTACGTCTGTTTCAGACATGCTTAGTCTTGCCTTTTAATGTATTTTTGACCTGCACATATATTTTTTTTAAAAGAAGAAAACCCTAAAAAACCATTTAAATAAAATAAAAATGCCCTGTGTTGTAAATCAGTATTACTGTTTTAAGAGGTTTGTGCTTTCACATCACCAGTGAAGGGCCCCAGGAAGAATCCATTCCTTTTCATATATATATTAGTTGAGTTGTGCCCAATTTAGATTCTGATTTTCGATCATGCTTTGGTACAAGTGGTGGAGCTTGAGGAGGGCCCCCCGGTGCTCAGATCATCCTGCCATTTCTCGAGGCTCCGCCTCCTAGCATTCATGAAGAAGTTACTGACAGTGGTAAGTTCCAAGCCCAGCTGCTGAGAGATGGTGATCTGCATTTCTTTGGACGGACGTTTGTTCTCTTTGAAGATGGCAAAAAGTGTTCTGCGTTGGAGATCAGTGAAAACCAGACGAGATTTCTTCTGGGAGTTGTTCCTATCTTTGTTTGGTTCTTGTTCTTTGCGTTTGCATGCTTAGGAAAGAGAAACAGAGAGAGGAGAGAGAGAAAAAGAGAATCAATGCATGCATACGTACCAGTCAACTGAGCAGGTGATACATTGAAAACATTGATGAAGCTGTAGAGTAGATGTCAACTGTTAAACTTTTATTGTGCAAATTGCAGAAACGTCAATATCCAACCTGCCCAGGCCCATCTTTTCTGACTGGGAGTGACTAATGCAGGCGAAGTGCATAGTAAAAAACATCTCCGTTAATACAGAGTGTGTAATTAACCGGGTTGGCATTAGCATATAGGCAGACTACCATGGCTCTGCCCCTAGGAATGGAGGAGAAATTGCTCACATTTCAAAGGGAACCTACCCTATTCTGTACTATCCAAAACAATACGCAAATAGCCATCCTTCAGAATTTGCACTCCTCTGAATTTTGCAGCAGTGAATTCTCCAGCCAAGTAATGTGTAAAGGGGCCCCTGACCATTAGGTCCAGTCGTGACCAACTATGGGGTTGCAGCGCTCATCTCGCTTTATTGGCTGAGGGAGCCGGTGTACAGCTTCCGGGTCATGTGGCCAGCATGACTAAGCCACTTCTGGCGAACCAGAGCAGCGTACGGAAACGCCATTTACCTTCCCGCCAGAGCGGTACCCATTTATCTACTTGTGCTTTGACGTGCTTTTGAACTGCTAGGTTGGCAGGAGAAGTAATGTGTACAAGAAGCATAGCAAAATAACATACAAAAGTGAATTGTTTTCGGGGAAACTACATTGCAGAAATGTGTATATTAGGCAAATTTGATGAATCGCACCATTTCAGTTTCTCATTTTTCCAGCCTCAAGTTCAGTTATCCAGATTTGCACATTAGTTTGTGGTTGGCTTTTTTTTTTTAAAGTCATTGTGAAAATTCAACAGCATTTTAGTGTACAATGGTACCTTGGTTTGCAAACAGTCTGGTTTGCATACATTTTGGTTTATAAACACGTCAAACCCGGAAATGCATGTCCCAGTTTGTAAACTTTTTTTTTGGATTACAACCCATTTTTTCGGGATTATGACAAAAAAAATGTGGAGGTCCCATTGGTGAAAGTGCGCCTTGGGTTACAACCTGTTTTGGTTTACAAACGGACCTACGGAATGGATTATGGTAAGCCAAGGTACCACTGTATTTTCCCCCTAATGTGCCCATTCTTATCCCATTTCCCCTAATGTAATGTATTCTACACGTCCTTTTCACCAATATGTGCATGTCTCCCCACACTTCTCCCCAGTATGCGAATTTTGTACACATTACTTGGCTGGAGAGCTGCATTGCAAAATTGGGAGAAGTGTGAATTTTGAAGGGCGGCTGCATTTCAGTTTTGTGTATTGATTCAGAAAGTGCAAATTTAAAAGGTCCACGTTTACATGTGAGCCAAATCAAAATTCCTCCTTCCAAACAAGCTTGTTTCATCCTCCATGTGACAGCCCTTAAGATATTTTGTGCCTGTAACCTCTCAGTCTCCTCTTACCCAGACTAAACATACCCAACTCCCTCAACCATTCCTTCTAAAACTTGGTTTCCAGACCCTTAACCATCTTGGTTGCCTTCCTCTGCACATGTTCCAGTTTGTCAATATCCTATTTAAATTGTAGTGCCCAAAGTTGGACGCTGTTCTCCAGGTTGGGGCTGAACAAGGCAGAATAGAGGGGGACTATTACGTCCCTTGATCTGGCCCCTGTACTTCTATTGATGCATACTAAAATAGCATTAGCATTTAAAATGAAATATATATACTGCCCTCATAGGGCAGCTTGCAACATAAAAACACATAACATATAAAGACATAAAAACACATGCAAACAAAAACATTAACTCAACCTGCCCCCCGACACATTTAAAAGTGTGTTAAATCCCAATCACTGATTTCTATGGACAGATTCACATCTTCCTCACAATCCTAAATGAAAGCTGGGCATTCACAGATTCATGGAAACGAACACGGAGAAATCTATGTTCAAAACAAAGTGAAAAGCAGGTCTTACAATGGATTGTGTTAATCCCTTGGGAAGAATTACCACAGACACAGTTAAATCATTGTATTTCCAAAAGATATAGCTATTAGTGTTGGCTTACGCTACTGATTCCCTCCTCCGCCCCCCAAATTAAGAGACCTGATTATCTGAACGCTGTAGGATATATTCCCAAATGGAAGCATTTTGCTCTTTTCCTACAGGGTCTCTTCAGCAGACATGCTTCTCTGCCTGATTCCTACAGCTGTGGGTTTGCTGTCCCTCAAATCCAGCCCTGTGTTAGGCTGCAATCCTAACGCCACTTACTCAGGACTAAGCCCCACTGAATTCAACAGGTAAAAGGTAAAGGACCCCTGGACGGTTCAGTCCAGTCAAAGGCGATTATAGGGTTGCGGTGCTCATCTCGCTTTCAGGCCGAGGGAGCCAATGTTTGCCCACAGACAGCTTTCCGGGTCATGTTGCCAGCATGATTATACCGCTTTTGGCGCAACGGAACACCGTGACGGAAACCAGACTGCACAGAAACACTGTTTACCTTCCCACCGCAGTGGTACCTATTTATCTGCTTGCACTGGCATGCTTTCAAACTGCTAGGTTAGCAGAAGCTGGGGCAGATCAATGGGAGCTCACTTTGTTGCAGGGATTCGAACCGCCAACCTTCTGATTGGCAAGCCCAAGAGGCTCAGTGCCACCCACGTCCGTGTTCAACAGGACTTACTTGTGACTTGCTGTGGTTAGAATTGGCAGCCTCGGGGCTCCTCCAGACAATCTGTTTATTGGGCATTCATGCAGATTTGCTTGCAGAAAGCTTATGCAGAGATTAGACTATGGTAATTACTGGGCATTTATTCTGATTTGTTTGCAGAGCAGTTACATGACAATGAGAAGTGGCTATCCTGATTTGCTTGCAAGGTGTTTGTACGCCTTCCTGTTCATCCTTCATTCGTCATTTTTCTAAGCTAAAAAAAGCATGCTTTTTAAATAGTAGTGAATCTGTTGCACTAGAGCCCCAGAGCACTTTAAAGTGCTTTAATTGCACAAACCTAGTATGCTCTCGAATCCCTCCTACAAAATAGTGATAATCTGGCAGGCAAAATATAGCATATTCTTGAAGCAAGTGAAAACGGCTGTGAAATGAATCCAGAACAAATAACTCTTTTAGCATAGCGGGTCAGACAATCTTGACCTAATATTTTATATCTACTCCCATGAACTCTACAGTACTATATTTCCTGCTCCGCTCGGCAGTACTATGCTGAGTAAATGCAACATTAATCTGCTAAGTTAATGCACATGGTTGGAGACAAAGCTGAGCCAACATAATTCTCCTCCCCTCCTTGTTTTGAGCGTGGAAAGGCCTTGCCAAATGCACATTTGCAGAACTGAAGTTCCCTGGATGAAATGTGGAAAGCCCGTGTGGAACATCTACATCAGCCATGGCCAAACTTGGGGGACTACAGTTCCCATTATCCCTGACCACTGGTCCTGTTAGCTAGGGATGATGGGAGTTGTAGTCCCAAAACAGCTGGAGGGCCAAGTTTGGCCATGCCTGATCTACAAGTATTTCAAAACAAAACAAAACAATGCCCTTTGAGAAACTGTTTAGGTTCAGTTTAGACACTAGCAGGGCAAACCAAACCTCATTTGCACATGGCTGGGGTTGGTTTGGATTGGGTTAAAGTGTTCCTCTGTTGGGTCTCGGTGTCAGCCTTCTAACATCACTGGGCATGCTGCTGCCTTTTATACACATGTGTGCACATGATTCATCCATGAAAATGGCAGGAAAGAACTGTCTGCTGGAATGCCACCCCAAATTGTGC
Source organism: Podarcis melisellensis (assembly GCF_964234715.1). Classification (NCBI taxonomy): domain Eukaryota; kingdom Metazoa; phylum Chordata; class Lepidosauria; order Squamata; family Lacertidae; genus Podarcis; species Podarcis melisellensis. The sequence continues at coordinate 49,131,033 of NC_138543.1, forward strand.
CCAATGGTATGATGTATGGCAAATGTGGGGAAATTAAACCATGAGAGAAGAAGAAGAAGAAGAGTTTGGATTTGATATCCCGCCTTTCACTCCCTTTCAGGAGTCTCAAAGCGGCTAACATTCTCCTTTCCCTTCCTCCCCCACAACAAACACTCTGTGAGGTGAGTGGGGCTGAGAGACTTCAAAGAAGTGTGACTGGCCCAAGGTCACCCAGCAGCTGCATGTGGAGGAGCGGAGATGCGAACCCGGTTCCCCAGATTATGAGACTACCGCTCTTAACCACTACACCACACTGCAACACATCTGCTAGATTTCAAGGAGTGTGCGAAATATCACATAACAGGCGGAAAACATCAGGTGTGGAAACACTGGGGAAATGGAATGAATGTTGTCTGAATGCAGCCTTAGGCTGCTTGTTGAAACTCTTCAGCAGATGCCAAAAAGACAACAGATAGCGTCTTTCTAATATTCAAGGGGAGGGAATTCCAAGGGCAGTAGATGCCATCAGTCAGCTGGCTCCTGTGAGACCTTGGCACCAAAATATATGCATCCTCACCCCTTGATAAGACTCAGTTATATGACTCTTAAGACTCCAGACTTTAGGAATAATAACAACAGCAACAACTATAATAAGTGGAATAGTAATAGTACTAGTAGTAATAATAATGGTAACTAATAGTACTAGTGGGACGGGGGTGGCACTGTGGGTTAAACCACAGAGCCTAGGACTTGCCCCCCAAAATTAACTTCTCTACATTCCCACCGGGACTGTGGTTAAACCACAGAGCCTAGGACTTGCCGATCAGAAGGTCGCAGTTCGAATCCCCGCAAAGGGGTGAGCTCCCGTTTCTCAGTCCCTGCTCCTGCCAACCTAGCAGTTCGAAAGCACGTAAAAGTGCAAGTAGATAAATAGGTACTGCTCCGGTGGGAAGGTAAACGGTGTTTCCGTGCGCTGCTCTGGTTCGCCAGAAGCAGCTTAGTCATGCTGGCCACATGACCCGGAAGCTGTACGCTGGCTCCCTCAGCCAATAAAGCGAGATGAGCGCCGCAACCCCAGAGTCAGCCATGACTGGACCTAATGGTCAGGGGTCCCTTTGCCTTTACTAGTACTAGTAGTAGACTCCTCGGAGGCCCCGCGGAGCGTCCTGCCCTGGCTGGCCCTGCTCCTGGGAGCAGGGCACATGTGCCACCCCAGGCACCCAATCAGCTTGCTCCACCGCTGCTACTAGCAACTACTACTAGTAGTATCAGTAGTACGAATAGCCCTGCACACTTAGGAGAGTTTCTGTTCACATTCTCCTAAACTTCTTTTCTGCCTTGGGAAGGAGAAAGATGAAAGAGAGAAGGGAACAAGCTGCTCAGGAAACTTGCAACCTTTCCCCTTTCCAAAATACCCATTTCCTACTGGAACAAATCACTGCTGGTAACCAATAATACGACATCAGCAGCCACCAAGCCAATCTCGGCCCTCATCTCACGCTTAGTTGCTGTTTTCCCTGATGAGAGGGAAAAGGCAGCCGGTGCCGGACAAAGCAAAGTCAGGGGCTCGAAGCAAATGGTCAAGAATGAGTGCACGGAGAGAGGAACAGCAGCCAGCAGTCCCCAGCACCATTATAATGATGGCCTGTATTTGTGGCTTCATTTCAAGACACATTCCTACAAACGGGTGTTACTACTAAATCACTATCATCACAAACATTATTTCAGTTACCCTTACAGTTACCCTTGTAAAGTAAGCCAGTCTATTATTATTCTCATGTAACCACACCAATACCTGCCTTTGTCTCTCTGGAATCTACCAGATTTTTCCGTGTATAAGACACCCCCCTTTTTTTGGGGTGGGATTGCTGACAATCCCTCACCCGCCTGACCGCCACTGCAAATTGCACACCTTGACAAGGCGACCCATTGTCTGCCCACTTGCCGCCATCAGCCACCAATCACACACACAATTGCCGCCGCAGCAGCCAATCGTCAGCAGGCCTTGCCGCAGCCACCAGTCACCCGCCCAATCACCCATCGGATTCTCCAATTCGCGAATGCCACCAATCGCCCGTTCCTCACCTGTCAACTCAGGTTTCAAACATGTGAAGTCCTACTGAAGGCAAGAGTACCTCTGAGCATATGAAGAGCACTTTGCCTGCACCACTGAGCAAATACACCTCAAGATGAGCGGTAAGGACATCCTAAATGACAACGTTGTGGCTTTTATCAAGTTTCATTTTTTTTTTATTTTACTTACACTGGGACTGCCTTACAAAGTTCTCGGAGCAGTCCACAAGAAGAAATAAAACAACCTAAGAGTCACAAAACCCACACCGAGTTGGAAGGGACTCAAAGGGCCGTCTAGTCAAAAACCCCAACCCTCAGCAGCAATATACTCTTTTGCTAAGAGAAAAAATGGCTCAAGTCTAAAATGGATTTAAAAGGCCTGGGAAAATAAAAAAGGTATTCACCAGACACCTGAAAGTGCCAGATGAGCCTGACATTGCAAAATGAGGGGCCACCACTGAAAAAGACCTTGCTCCATTGCCATTGTTCCTAGTTGTACTTTTCACTAGGCAGGAACTAAGAGAGGCTTTTTTAAAGGTTTTAATACCCCCCCAAGCCTTAAACTGTGTGTATGTGGAATAATTACTGGTTTAATAGAGTCGTATGAGATTCCTTCCCCAACCTCAACACTCCCCCCCCATTTCTTTTTGCTTCACTTAGGTTATTTATTTATGATGCCTGTCTCCAATATGGTCCCGCAAAAAGCCAAGAGAAGTTACGGAATATGATCAGGAGCTCTTACCTTTTCACTGTAGTTCCTAAAAGGTTTTTTGGGAGGTTATTTTATCACATCACTAATTCATGGCCTTATCCTTCTCAGTAGCGAACAATAAATAATGCAAAGGCTGAATGCGTCTCGATGCGATTCGGTAAATACTTTCCTCCAGCTGTTAAGTTTGCTCTGGAAAAGGAATTGTGGGGGGTCTTCTCTGCCCTCCTCATCTCCCCTTGCCCCAATCACTGAATTTGAAATCACATCTCATGGCTGCAAAAAGCAAAAACAAACCACAAAACCCAGCGCCATGCTACACACCAGAAATACATGTTCAGCGAAGCGTGTGAAATTTGCACGAGGAATCTTGAGGGTTTGTTTCCGGGCAGACTGTAGAGTGCGCTGGGATTCAGGCAGGAATGTTTGAGGATAGAAGCACAATAAATTACCTTGTGATGAGCCTAACACAAATAGTATTGTCCACGCTGACTGACAGCAGCTCTCCAAAGTTTCAGGCAGGAGTCCATCCCAGCCCTACCAGGAGATGCTGGAGGAATGAACCTGCAACCTTCTGATGTGTAGATGGTATATTACACCAGTACAGATAGCAAAAATGTACAAAACCGGGTCAAACATATGTTGGAAATGTAAAGAGAAAGAAGGGATTTTTTATCATATGTGGTGGGAATAGTGGGACCCCTGACCATTAGGTCCAGTCGTGGCCGACTCTGGGGTTGCGGCGCTCATCTCGCTTTACTGGCCGAGGAAGCCGGCATATAGCTTCCGGGTCATGTGGCCAGCATGACTAAGCCACTTCTGGTGAACCAGAACAGCGCACAGAAACGCCCTTTACCTTCCCGCTGGAGTGGTACCTATTTATCTACTTGTACTTTGACGTGCTTTCGAACTGCTAGGAGCAGGGACTGAGCAACAGGAGCTAACCCCGTCGTGGGGATTCAAACTGCCCACCTTCTGATCAGCAAGTCCTAGGCTCTGTGGTTTCACCCACAGCGCCACCTGCATCCTGGTGGGAATGTAGAGAAGTTATTTGGGGGGGGGGAATGATATATAATGAATTGGAAAGAAAATGTTTAAAATGACATTTGTAAAAAAACCAGAAGTATTTCTGTTAGGGATTGTAGGACAAGACCTGCCAAGAAAAACAAAGAACTTATTTATGTATGCTACAACAGCAGCAAGAGTCTTAATAGCACAAGGATGGAAGAATGCGAAATCCCAACGAAAGAACAGTGGCAAGAAAAATTGATGAGCTACGCAGAGTTGGCTAAATTGACATACAAATTGCGGGACAAGGACAACTGTGACTTTAAGGAAGAATGGGAGCTTTTCACAATTTATCTAAAAAGACAAGAAAATGAATTGGACTTCTTGGCAGGTTTTGAATGCACAAATTTATTAGTTGATAACATGATAGATAGATAATGTAAGGATATGTATAACTTTATAACATGCAGAGAATAATATGTGCTGAGAAATCAGAGAGAGGAGCTGAGGGAAGCCTCGGGGGGGGGAGGGAAGGTTTGAAGGGGGAGTGGGAAAAAGGGGGAGAAATAATGAATATCATATGTTTTGATAATTTGTTATGTTGAAATTGTTAATAAAAACTTTTTTAAAAAAAACAAGAACCTGCAACCTTCTGCATGTTGCAAAGGAGATGTTCTGCCATTGAGCTATGGCCCTTCCCTGTATTATTGCAGACAGCTCTGAGTGCAGACAACCATCGTCCCAAGGCATAACTTGCTGCAGTATACACATAGCCACTTTGCATGCCCGTCCCCCTTTATGCTCCCTCCTATTAAATGGGGAGGGTGGTTATTTTTATATGTGTATCGCACAGCTGCATTTGACTGAGGTTTGAAGATGCTGACAAGCATTTACCAAGTATTAAAATGTACTGCAATGGACATAGCCCTATCAGCTTCCTTCCTTCTTCATAATATTTTTAGATTGTGGTTTCATAACAACTTTGCCATTCAAATCATTTTAAAAGCATTTTGGGCAGGATTCAACTAATGAGTCCTGCTAAGCAGAAGTGGGGCTGTCCCCTCCTCTCTTCTCCCCATACGCCCTACAAAATTACCTTGGGAGAACCCCCAGAATGTTGTGCAGGGGGAGGACAGGGGAGATTGTCCCGCCCGGCAAAGTAAAATGCTTGCACTGATAGAACGATTGCCGTAGCGCTACATTTAATTCCTCCATTTATATGTTTTTAGATATTTTAAATTGTTTTTATCATTACCATGGTACCTCCGGTTACGAACTTAATTTGTTCTGGAGGTCTGTTCTTAAGCCGAAACTGTTCTTAACATGAGGCACACTTTTGCTAATGGTGTCTCCCGTTGCTGCGTTGCTGCCGATGCATGACTTCCGCTCCTGGGCTAAGTTTGCAACTACAGTGGTACCTTGGGTTAAGTACCGTATTTTTTGCTCTATAAGACTCACTTTTTCCCTCCTAAAAAGTAAGGGGAAATGTGTGTGCGTCTTATGGAGCGAATCTAGGCTGCGCTGCTATAACAGAAGCCAGAACAGCAAGAGGGATTGCTGCTTTCACTGCGCAGCGATCCCTCTTGCTGTTCTGGCTTCTGGGGTTCAGAATATTTTTTTTCTTGTTTTCCTCCTCCAAAAACTAGGTGCGTCTTGTGGTCTGGTGCGTCTTATAGAGCGAAAAATACGGTACTTAATTCATTCCGGAGGTCCGTTCTTAACCTGAAACTGTTCTTAACCTGAAGCACCACTTTAGTTAATGCGGCCTCCTGCTGCCGCCGTGCAATTTCTGTTCTCATCCTGAAGCAAAGTTCTTAACCCGAGGTACTATTTCTGGGTTAGCGGAGTCTGTAACCTGAAGCGTCTGTAACCTGAAGTACCACTGTAGAGGAATCTACTTCTGGGTTAGCAGAGCTCGTTACCCGAAGCATTCATAAGGAGGATGGTATGTAACCCAAGGTTCCACTGAACGCACATTCACCCAGAAATCCACATGTGCCCATGGATCTAAACAGGTTGGCAATTCCTGCTTTAAGCACTCTTGAGTGTGTGTGGACCAGTCCTACACTGGCTTCCAAGCACAATTCAAAGTGTTGGTGCTGACCTGTAAAGCCCTTTTCGGACGTGGTCCTGCATAACTCCATCGTTTAGCCCGGACACTGAGGTCCAGCTCCAATGGTCTTCTGGCGGTTCCCTCACTGCAAGAAGTGACCTTACAGGGAACCAGGTAGAGGGTCTTCTTGGTAGTGGCACCTGCCCTGTGGATTGCCCTCCCATCAGATGTCAAGGAGATAAATAACTATACAACTTTTAGAAGACATCTGAAGGCAGTCCTGTATCAGGAGATTTTTAATGGTTGATGTTTTATTATGTTTTTATATGTGTTGGAAGCTGCCCAGAGTGGCTTAGGTAACCCAGCCAGGTGTGTGGGGTATAATCATAATCATAGGTAAAGGTAAAGGGACCCCTGAGCTTTAGGTCCAGTTATGGACGACTCTGGGGTTGCGGTGCTCATCTCACTTTACTGGCCGAGGGAGCCGGCGTACAGCTTCTGGGTCATGTGGCCAGCATGACTAAGCCACTTCTGGCAAACCAGAGCAGCACACGGAAACGCCGTTTACCTTCCCACCAGAGTGGTACCTATTTATCTACTTGCACTTTGACGTGCTTTCGAACTGCTAGGTTGGCAGGAGCAGGGACCGAGCAATGGGACCTCACTCCGTTGTGGGGATTCGAACTGCCGACCTTCTGATCGGCAAGTCCTAGGCTCTGTGGTTTGATTAATTTAATCTATTTGTAATTTGTGGGTTATAGGGCCAGCTCTACCATAGCACCAAGTTAAGCGAGTTGCTTAGAGTAACATCATTTGGGTACATTTCAACCCGGGCAGCCGCAGTTGTTAAATCCCTGTTCCAAGGAAGCAAGCCAAATGAAGGAGACAGATGAAGGTGGGCATTGATGTGTGAAAGGATTGGCCTTTCTATAGAGGGGGGTGGGCAAGGGGCACGGCTTGGCGCTTTGGTTCAGGAAGCAAAATGTCTTGGACTATCACTGCTGAGCTGAGCTGTCTCTGGGATGGATTGTCTTGAGGCTGTCCCTGGAAGGGAATAAGGAAATGTCAGCTACTTGCCAGGGAAATTTGGAAAACGTTGTTGAGGAAATCTCCGAAAGGCTCGGAGGGACGCTCTGGTGAGGCACTCAGCAAAATCATTAGCATTCACAGCCAGAGAAGGAAGCTGCCATTGCATCAGGTGATTTCTCAGAAGCAAAAGCCTCGAGAGATAGAAAAAAAGAGAGGAAAAGTCATGTCAAACAAGAACATTTTTAGTTCTTACCAGACATCTAACAATGCAGACTCTGGTAACTAGAGGACAAGAGACCGGCTGCAAAGATGAGTGATGATATGGAGAGCCCACTGCCAGGAGAATTGAGACAGAATCTGGTATGTTCCCCCAAACTTGCAACATATGCATTCTGCATATTGAGCCATTTTTGCAGGCTGGGAAGATTTTGGAAAGCTTTCACGCCATGTTAACTGGTATAATGTGTGTGTGCCTCTGCATGTGTATAAGGCAGAATTGGCTGTCAAGATTAGTCTCTGTTCAGAGTGGCAGGCATTGCTTCTTGCAATGGGGGACCTTGTTTGTGACCTACCCCACCTGCTAACTCAAGGCCTTGGAAGGAGAGAAGGGGACTGAGAGACCTGCAGTCCTTCCACAGAAGCAGCTGGATTTTCATGCCAGGGAGTACAGGTCCCATTTTGGATTTCCCAGTAAAGCTGCAAGTGTGTTGAATGGCTTCTGCAATCTGCTTTGACCTAAAATTGGGATCTGAGAACTCTGCTGGCCAGATTTGGGTTTGACCCAAATGTCCCAAGCAAAAACCTTAATCTGACTCATCTGGGCTTCTTTACAAGCAGTGCAGGCAGAGTGAAGCAGCCACAACTTTGGGTGTCATAAAAGAGCAGCAAATTGTTAGTAACTTCACTTTCTTTTTGTATTTTTGCTGCCAGAGAGAGAGAGAGAGAGAGAGAGAGAGAGAGAGAGAGAGAGAGAGATGCAACATTTTGTGTACCCCTATCATGTGTTCAAAAAAATGAAGATCATGGCCACTGGGCCCATCACCTCCTGGCAGATAGAAGGGAAAGAAATGGAGGCAGTGAGAGATTTTACCTTCTTGGGCTCCATGATCACTGCAGATGTAACAGCAGTCAAGAAATTAAAAGACGCCTGCTTCTTGGGAGAAAAGCAGTGACAAACCTAGACAGCATCTTAAAAAGCAGAGACATCACCTTGCCGACAAAGTCCGTATAGTTAAAGCTATGGTTTTCCCAGTAGTGATGTATGGAAGTGAGAGCTGGACCATAAAGAAGGCTGATCGCTGAAGAATGGATGCTTTTGAATTATGGTGCTGGAGGAGACTCTTGAGAGTCCCATGGGCTGCAAGAAGATCAAACCTATCCATCCTTAAGGAAATCAGCGCTGAGTGCTCACTGGAAGGACAGATCCTGAAGCTGAGGCTCCAATACTTTGGCCACCTCATGAGAAGAGAAGACTCCCTGGAAAAGACCCTGATGTTGGGAAAGATTGAGGGCACAAGGAGAAGGGGATGACAGAGGACGAGATGGTTGGACAATGTTCTCGAAGCTTCAAACATGAGTCTGACCAAACTGTGGGAGGCAGTGGAAGACTGGAGTGCCTGGCGTGCTCTGGTCCATGGGGTCACGAAGAATCGGACACGACTAAATGACTAAACAACAATAAATCATGTCTTCTCTAACTTGCATTCCTCTAAACCAAAAAGTTCCAGATGCTGCAACTTTTCCACATAGGGGAGTTTTTTTTAATCCCACACAGTCATTTTGGCTTTCCTTTTCTGAACCTTTTCCAACTCTACAATATCCGTTTTGAGGTGAGACGGTCAGAACTACACACACTGCTCCAAATGCAGTTGTGTTCTCATATTTCTCATCACTTCTAATTATTATTTTTAATTGCTTCATCCTTAGGCTGGTTCGCACACGATGAAGTGCTGCGGAGTGCCCTCCCTGCTGAAATAGGAGATGCCCCATCAACATTGGCATTCCGCCGACTCCTGAAAGCAAACTTTTTAAGGCAAGCATTCTCCTGGTTTTATTGTTGTAACTGGTCCTTTTATCTGTTTATACTGCTGTGCTTTGTGTGTTTTATTATACACTTTAATTAGGGATGTTTCAATACTCCAGTGGAATTGTTATTGCATATTTTAATTATAGGTGTAAAATGCTCAGGTGCCATTTTGGCATATAAGGCACCGCAATAGATTTGGGTACATTTCAACCAGGGCAGCCACAGTTGTTAAATTCCTGTTCAGTGCACTTGAATGGCAGGCACTGAAAAGTGTTGGGTTGATCTGAAACTTCTACCTGTGGCCTATTCTTCATGCCAGGAGACCTGAACTTGTGGTCCTCCTTATGCCACTGGACTACAACGCCCATCATCCCTGGCCAAGATCAGCTGGCAGGAGCTGATGGGAGCTGTAGTACAACAACACCTAAAGAGTATCCCATGCCTGATGCAAGCCATCATTTGATGCTGCAGTCATCAGGTGATGTACATGCATTTGTCAATGAGCCCCAAGGTTTCCCACTCCTGTTGTAAGCCATCACTTGATGTTGTAGTCAGCAAGTCATGCACACGAGCAAGTCAATGGCAAACACCCCCGTTGACTGAGAGGCATGACAGCAGGTTTGCCAGGGACGCAGGAGGAAGCAGCTGCATATCTCTTTTCGGCAAGTCAGGGTGACTGTGTTCAACTAATTGTGCAATCCATTTCTTAACTCTGAGCAAAGCATCATAATGTCCCCTTGGATGCTTTATGGAGAAGTGATCAGATCTGTAATGAGGAAGAGTGATTAATGAATCACTCTATATGTATGAACTGGAAAGCTCGTTCAATTAGCGTGAGATCCTTAATGAAACAGGCTTGCAAGCCTGCCCGATGCAGAATACTAAAAATATTCGCACTTAATGCTGACATTAAAAGTGTTAGCATTTTAGTTGATCCTGTTGCAAGATTAATGGAGGGCAGGGAAGTTTAGCCTTTCTTAAGCTATCTGTTGGAGCTGTCTGGAGCTGGAGCTGCTTACACATGCAATTCCCCTGATCCAGTAAAAGGAAATCCCTGCGTGGAAACCGGGGCATCATTTAAGGAAGACAGAGGGGAAGCAGTGCCCTCCCTTCCCCTTGTTTCTGATGTGATCATTCCTCAGCAGCATGGATATTTCACTGGTTCGACACATTAAGTGGCTATCTCTACAAACAATTAAATGTGCACATATCCTCGGTGCAAGGGGTGGCTGTGGTGACTCTTGGTTCATCACCTTTCAACCAATTATTATGAAGCTTTAAAAAGCAACAATAGCAAGTGCTTTTAAAAGACACCACTTTTGCTCTCCCCATTTATTTTTTTAAGCACTCGCTCACTCACACTAAAAACAACATTCTACACCTTTTGTTTCTTTGTTAACAAGCTCACATCTTATACAATTTCCTACTTCCGCAGGTCATGTCTCAAGTCTGCATTCAAGCCGCCAAGTTCCAATATGCTCAGAAAGTCGCACTCTGCTTTTGGTGAATTCACCACTGGGTGAGCCTACAGCCCACATTATTTGTTACCTACAGCCCACATTATTTGGAGATCAGGGGCCTTTACAGAGCCGGATCTGTACCACAGTCAATGATCTATTAGTGCTGTTGTCAAGAGATAATGTTGCGGCCCCAGCAGCATACCTCTATTTTCTTGCATCAAGAAACACAAGAAGGGCCTTTACTCTAACCAGAAGCTCAGCCTTGCCCTTGCCGCTTTTGGAAGGAGCATTTGGAAAAGTCCCACATGCTCAGAGACTTTGCGCCTGCCCATTAGGGGAAATAGGAAGCCCTGAGCATTTATTTTTTAGATGTACCTTTTATGACGAGACATGCAGAGATACCACTGACCCTCAGCTGGAGAGGTTTGCTAACCTTTCGGATAAGTCTAAACTCAATTTTCTCCACTTAGGCAAAGACCACAAGACGACCTGGACGGTTACCAGATTCTGCGCGGAGATTTGCAGGCACAGACCACCCCCTGAAACAAATTAGTTCACTGGGAAAACAATCAAAGTCGGCCTCCATGGTGGCAGGGCCAATTTGTATGGTAGCCCAAATTTTAGGTCTTTATGTGTACAGTGGTACCTCTGGTTGCGAACGGGATCCGTTCCAAATCTGCAACATGAGCAGAATGCAACCTGCGTCTGCGCGTGATTCGCCGCTTCTGCGCATGCACGTGACATCATTTTGCGCATCTGCGCATGCGCGAGCTGCGAAACCCAGAAGTAACTCTTTCCGGTACTTCCGGGTCGCCGCGGGAAGCAACCTGAAAACGCACAACCTGAAGCAAACGTAACATGAGGTATGACTGTATATGCGTTTATCTCTTATGTGTATATGTGTTTATGTCACTGCCAAAGAAAACCATGGCTTGCCATGCTTCATAGAATTGGAAGTGACCCCCCCAAGGGTTGTCTAGTCTAGCCCCCTGCAATGCAGAAATCAGGAGCAGGGAACCAAGGGTCATATTCCTTTGTGTGCATCCTTCCATGGGGGGTCGGGGGCGCATGCCAGTGGTGAGCAAGGCCTGAGGCAGAAGCGGGAAGAACGAGAGAGGTAACTCTGAACTTTGCACAGAAGGCTACGCAAAAGCCAGAGGTGTTCTTCTGCATGACCTCCCGCCCCAAATATGCGTCATCCATCCAGACAAACAAGAAGCATTATCACCGTCCAGGGACTCTTTCCAGCCAGGCAGAAGAATATAGGGAAGGCATGGAGCAGGGTCATTAAGAGGTATGGTCAAAGCAGAGTCCTGAAGGCCAGGCAGAAGTTCTCCACCCATCTCACCCTTTATTATTGAGTACTTCCCACAACAGGATGTCAGGGATTGGCAGGGTTCTGCAGAGAGTGTGCCAAAAGGAAGGGACCAGGGGAGTGACCCAGGCGAGGGGACCAGTGATTTGTAAGGTGTGATGCCACTCACAAGGCAGGAGCCAGGGCAGTCCAAGGGATGGGTCAGTAGATTCCCCACCTCCCCCTGCACCACTGCCCCCTAGAATCCTGGAGGTGAAAAAGCAGGATTCAGATTTCAAAATAAATACATACAATTAAGCAAGTCAAGGCATAATTGTGGGAAACTTGAGATAGAAAAGTCACCACACAGAGCATGTTCAGGGGCAGAGGAAGCGGGGGCAGGCTGCCCCAGGTGTCATCACTGAGGGTGTGTGTGACAAAATGCTGGCGGCATTCACTGCAGAGCCTGCAGTGCGCCTGAGCCACGCGTCTCTCCTGGGAGTGACGCGATGGCTTGGGTGCCCGCCATAGCTGTCAACATTTCCCTTTTTAAAAGGGAAATTCCCTTATTCCGAATAGGATTCCTCGCAAGAAAGGAATCACATAAGCCTCAAGGCAATTTATAAGCATACAACTAAAAACAACTAAGATAGAAACACCCAGGGCAGAGACCTAGGAATGAAGCATTCATCAGGTTGGTTCGCACATCACTTAAAACCACAGTTACGCCTAACTATGGTTTACAGGCGAAAGTGCAGCACATAGGTGCACAGGGGAAAAGCCACAGCCTCTTCCCTCTTTCCTTCTGTGCTAGCAGGAGTTAAGCCATGGCTTAGCTCAGCATGATGTCCAAACCCAGGTTTATGGTTTGCCTCTCTCCAAACAAAGCACAGGCTGTAACCAAAGCTAGCTCACCACTCCTGGAGATAAGCAAAGCACAACCCCAGGCTTGGATAGAATGCCAAGCGAAACCATGGTTTTAGCTCTTGGTAGCAGCAGAAGCGGGTGGGGGGGAGGGGGGGGAGCAAAGTGGCTGCAATTTTCTCCCCGTGAACCAGCATGCTGTGTGTTCACCTTAAAACCATAGTTAAGCTTAAAGTGTAGTTTAAAGTGGCATGCGAACAAAGCCAGTGTGATCGCAGCAGTTTGTGAAGTGCTATGCCCATCTGGTGTTCCTGCTGGTGCATTTGCACCATGCTGACCTCCCCACCACCTCAGCCCCCCTCCCCCCTTTTCCTTCCTGATAAGAAGAAGAAGAAGAAGAAGAAGAAGAAGAAGAAGAAGAAGAAGAAGAGTAGTAGTTTAGATTTGATATCTCTCTTTATCACTACCCTAAGGAGTCTCAAAGTGGCTAACAATCTCCTTTCCCTTCCTCCCCCACAACAAACACTCTGTGAGGTGTGTGAGGCTGAGAGGCTTCAGAGAAGTGTGACCAGCCCAAGGTCAGCTAGTAGCTGCATGTGGAGGAGCGGAGACGCGAACCCAGTTCACCGGATTACGAGTCCACTGCTCTTAACCACTACACCACACTGGTAAGCAACAGTAACCCATTCACTGGGAGGCTATCACAGCAACACCCTCCACCCAGCGAACCGCTTTTGAAGTATCGTGTGGAGTGCAGCCTTACCCATATGCCTAAAACCCATCGACCCTCGGCTGGATCATATCCATAGCCAATAAATTCCTAAGTCACTCTGCATTTTTTGCAAGGGAAAGGCTTGCATATTGGTTCATTATGTGTTGTTTTCTGTGTGTGCAGAGTGCATCTAGCTCAGCCGAGTTATCTGCCCAATGGAACTAAAGAAGAAGAAGAAGAAGCAGTTTCTCAATTTGATTTCAAACAGACCTCAATGTGAAGAGAAATTCAATTACGCCCGTAATGCTGAACACAATGAAATGACTGTCAAAAAGGGGCTTCCAAAGGTTTAAAATGTTTTCCTTTTCCCCTCTAATTTAGTTACAGCAACCTCTTGTATATCTGTGTTAGTACAATCTCTTAAAAAGTAGGCCCCAGAAATCAATTTGATTACCTCTCTGAATTAAGTATGCACAAATGAGAGCAATTGAGATCGATATAAATTAGGTTAAGTACTCCGCTGTGTACAAAACCATTATGTAACAGGGAACAATTGGAATGAAGACACAAATAAACATAGCGTAAGGGGGGAGGCTAGGACGGTAAACATATTTATCTGCTTATTTCCGCCAGGTAGTTGCCCATTAAGCCTGCCTGTTATTTTTAACCTTAGGAATACCCTCTAAAGACACTTTACATATCACTGTAAAACAGGCATTCGGAAGCCGTTAGTCAAGCCAGCAGTCCTCCTACCGGCATAGACGTTTTCCATCCCTGGTGGGTGCTGGAACTTCAAGCTGATTTGGTGACCACTGGGAGACTGTAAGCCCAGTTCAGACATTGCCCTAGTGAGTGTGTTTGCCATGCCAAGGTCAGCTCAAGTTGCACTGGTGACAAGAGAAGTTTCCTATCATATGGGCCACCCAGATTGCATAGGTACTTCACACACCAGCGTCAGGGGTGTAAGAAAGCATCGTTTTCCCATTCTACCGCATGCAGCACTGTTTCTAGTGCACTGCAGTTCACCTGCCACCCAATACTACATCATTCGTCTCGCTGTCCACTGTGGTGAAATTACATAGGTTACATCATTTAATTGTGTAAATTACCTTGTTGTTATGTTACGCCATTCCATTTGTACCAATGCAAACAAGGAAAGGAAATGCCAGTGAGGTGGAACATAATCAATTACAGTGGTACCTCGGGTGTACGTAACATTTACGGACTAAAAGCAGCAGCGACAGCAAATAGCAATCTTATTCGCTGGGTTGATTTCATTTCTGGGCATGGGATGAATACGCAAACACCGACCGTTCCCGCTCCTGTTTCCATTTCCACAGGAATTTTCCAAAATCTCCAAGTGGGATGTGTTTGTGAAGTTAGCCACAAATATTTCATCCAGTCATTCTTTCATTATTAAAATGCATATTCCATCTTTCTCAGTGAAACACCCACCAAAGGCAGCTTATAAGAGCGAACTCAGGCAGCAAGTGCAGACTAAAAAAGAAGCCCAAACTGGACAACAGAGAAACTAAGGAGTGGCATCAGCATACTCATGGATTTCAAAAATATAGTCTGAGCATGCTCAGTAGTTTAGCTTTGGTGCACTGGGTGTTCATAGGCAAAAAGAAATGGAAAACCAGGTGGGAGTTGCCATGGTTTGGCTGGCTGGAACCCTGATCGGGAGCACACTCCTTACATACCCTCCAACACTTTTCTGATGAAAATAGGGACGTCAACAACAATAACAACAATAACAATAACATCCCACCAATCAGACTGGGCTGCCCCAGTGGCTTCCAACATTTTAAAAAACTTCCCTATCCAGGCTCTCTTCAGATGTCTTGTAAATGTTATACAGCTACTTATCTCCTCAGTTCATGGGGCTCATAACTCCGTACCCTCCAACATTTCTCTGATGAAAATAGGGGCGTCCTAAGGAAAAGTGGGACATTCCAGGATCAAATCAGAAACTGGGATGGCTTCTGTAAATCAGGGACTGTCCCTGGAAAAGAGGGACACTTGGAGGAGCTGTTCTTAGGAGGCAAAAATGTATCACAGTGTTTTGTTGCAGCAACCTCCTTTGTGTACGTTATGCAAGATAACAGAATGAGATAAAATATAATGAAAGCATAAACCAGTCTCACTAGACAAGGCTACGTGGAGCAATATCCATAAATCTGAATGACCTACAATATTATGGGGAACATCATACTCTTCTACTTCCCAGTAGGGTTGCCATGTTTCAAATTTGAACTTTTTGGGGGGCAAAGTTGTTGAGCTTTTTTAAATTTTTGGCAAAACATGTTGAGCTATTTGTGCAAAATTGCAGAAATAAAAAATTCTCCTCCTACCAGGTTCACTGCCCCACTATTCCCTACTGATCTAGGCCTTTATACCTCATTACTGTATGCTAGTTTGGGGGGGGGGGTTACACTGCAATCGCCTCTCTCCCTCCCCATTGCCCCCTGAGGTGTAGTAATTTGAGTGCTGTGCTAGGATATAGGGGACCAGAGCTCAGATGCAAACCTGGCTATGAAGCTCAGTGGGTGAATTTCATCCAGTCGCTGTCTCTCAGTCTGCCTTGCAGTGTTGTGAGGATAACCCATGTACCATTTATGCCATCTTGAACTCCTTGGGGGTAACATGGGGTATAAATGCAATGCTAAATAAAATAGAGGGCATTGCTGGTTCAGGTGTCTAATTTCAAGCAAGACTGCAAAGGCGCCAGCCAGATGCTGCTCCCCATCTGTCTTATAGGAAACTGTTGTGCTACATCCGAAGATTTGCCAGTTTAGTCCAAGGGTGGGGAACCTGCAGTTCTGCAAAGGATGGACTCCACCTTCCATTAGCTCTGGCCGGCGGTGGCAGACCTACATTTTTGGGGCCCTGAACTGTTGTGGGGGTCCCTTTGCAACCAGCAACGAGGTCTGAGTGACCACTGTTATCGTCTTCAGTTGGGTTAAGATAACCACTGTTGTCTTCTTCAGTGAGGTTGCTCCGCAACAGATCGCCACAATTTTTAGGTGGGGAAACACACCTCAAATTTTGATTAAAATTGCTATATTGAATTATCTTATATTATGTGAAGCACATTCTACAAAATACACCTTTTCTGATTTTTCTAGCAATCTATTCACGTACTGTTTCATCCTACGAGAGTTTCCTTGCAATATCATTTTCTAGAGACAATAGGAATAAAGAATTTAAGCACTCTTTCCGTGACATTCCACTTTTACAACGTTGTGCTACTGACTCTCAAACTTTGGGATTGTTGACATATATACAACAAGAAATTAAACAATTTGAGTCGTGCAACTCAAATTGGAACTACTGGACCTAATGTTTTCTTAAGCAATGTAGATGAAAGTCGCTTCTGGAGCCCTTCCTGGATTAGGAGCCTTGAAGCTTAAGCTTCATTCGTTTCATAGTAGATCTGCCCCTGCTGGCCAACAGGGCCAATGGTCAGGGATTATGGGAGATGGAGTCCAGCCACATCTATCAGGAACTCTGGGAGCTACCAAATGGTCCATCAAGCTCAGTTGTGCCTACATTGAGTAGCAGAGGGTCTCTGAGGTGTCTTCTCCTAGCCGGAAGAGATACACAAGAAGTTGCCTTGTACTGACCATTGGTCCAAATAGCTCAAACTGGCTATGCTGGTGGGCAGCGATTTTCCAGGACTTCAGACAGGGATCTTTCCTACTTAGAAGTGTAAGGAATTGAACCAAGGATCGTCTGCATGCAACGCATATGCTCTAACTACGAGGGGCTTAGTTAGATGTCCCTTTCTGAATTGCTGGAGAGCCACTGCCAGCCTGGTGCCCTCCAGATGTTTTGGACCACAACTCCCAGCAAGCATGAATATTTCACAGGGAACCAGGTTTGCAAAGACGGTTGTAAGTTAAGGCCCTGAATCCAAAACAACATTCAGCGTTCCTGAGATGAAAGTTATCTGGTGCCATTCTGAACGTGCTCTAAAGAAGTGAGAGGAGAAAGGAGATTAAGCTTATTCTTCCATTTCCATTCTGGAGTATCCAAAGCTGTTCTCAAAGCCTCGGTCCAGTATATCTGAAGGAGCGTCTCCACCCCCATCGTTCTCCCCGGACACTGAGGTCCAGCACCGAGGGCCTTCTGGCGGTTCCCTCACTGCGAGAAGCCAAGTTACAGGGAACCAGGCAGAGGGCCTTCTCGGTAGTGGCACCCGCCCTGTGGAACGCACTCCCATCTGATGTCAAAGAGAACAACAACTACCAGACTTTTAGAAGACATCTGAAGGCAGCCCTGTTTAGGGAAGCTTTTAATGTTTGATGTATTACAGTATTTTAATATTTTTTTGGAAGCTGCCCAGAGTGGCTGGGGAAGCCCAGCCAGATGGGCGGGGTATAAATAAATATTATTATTATTATTATTATTATTATTATTATTATTATTATTATTATTATTATTATTATCAAAGTGCTCTGTGCAGCTATGGAGCAACTTGGGTTGCCAAAAATGTCCATCTGTCTTCTCTCTCTCTCTTTTCTCAACACAATGCGCCCATCACCACCGGCCTGATGTTCTCGCTACCTCATATTTTCACACCCCAGCAGTTTGATTCTGTATCTCTCACCATCTCTCAACTGCCCATCATTCTTCTTACAGTTTAAATCAATGAAAAGTCTGGTTGACTATCAAATGAGAGTGCAATGCCAGACACTCTTCACATGCAAATCTCTGCCAGAGATCAATTGGAGATCTGAAAGCAGCGGGGGTGGAGGAGTGGGGTGGGGGTGGGGGGTCAACCTGGCAGGAACAGGCTTAGACAAAAGACCCTTCACTTCGACACACAAACCTGTTCTGCTTTCAGGACTTGAATGGCATTCCCTTCTGTCAGAGCAGCGCTGAACATGGATCTTTCTTTCTTTCTGTTTGACAAAAGGGTGAGCTAGCTTGTGTCTGGAGACCCACATCATGTGTATGAACATGATTTCTGTCTATATTATCTTTTGCAGAAGATGCTAAGAATGATGTTGTTGTTATGAATACATATCTCCTAGTAC
This sequence comes from Podarcis melisellensis, assembly GCF_964234715.1. NCBI lineage: Eukaryota > Metazoa > Chordata > Lepidosauria > Squamata > Lacertidae > Podarcis > Podarcis melisellensis. The sequence continues at coordinate 49,149,282 of NC_138543.1, forward strand.
GTTTCCAAGCACAATTCAAAGTGTTGATGCTGACCTTTAAAGCCCTAAACGGCCTTGGCCCAGTATACCTGAAGGAGCGTCTCCACCCCCATCGTTTAGAACACACACTGAGGTCCAGCGCCGAGGGCCTTCTGGTGGTTCCCTCACTGTGAGAAGTGATGTTACAGGGAAGCAGGCAGAGGACTTTCTCAGTAGTGGCGTCTGCTCTGTGGAACACCCATCAGATGTCAAGGAAATAAACAACAACAGTTGTAGCTTGGTTCTCAAACAGAATGTGTTCCAGGAATCTGTTCGACTCCCGGAACCGTTCAAAAACCAAGGTGTGGCTTCTGATTGGCTGCAGGAGCATCCTGCAGCCCATTGGAAGCCATGGAAGCCACACCGGATGTTTGGCTTCCGAAAACCGTTCAAAAACCGGAACACTCACTTCTGGGTTTCAATGGTTTGGGAGCCGATTTATTTGGGAGCCAAGGTACGACTGTATCTGAATTTTAGAAGACATCTGAAGGCAGCTCTGTTTAGGAAAGTTTTTAATGTTTGATGTTTTATCGTGTTTTTAATATTCTGTTGGGAGCCGCACAAAGTGGCTGGGGAAAAAGTAATAATAAGAATAATAAGAATAATAAGAATAATATTTTCCTGTCCCCTCTACAGCTCCTGGATTCCCTTGAGGTGCAAGATGGAGGGGGACGATTAAAGCACTTTCAGGGATGGGATTCCAAGAGCCACTGCATGTGTGCCCAGTGATGTTTTTGACTTCTTGTCAAATGTCCCGCTTTTCTTTAGGATGTCCCTACTTTCATCAAAGAAATGTTGGAGGGTATGCTGATTATGTTCTGATCGACACATTAGTCTAAGGAGCTTTGTTGTTGTTGTTGTTTAGTCGTTTAGTCGTGTCCGACTCTTCGTGACCCCATGGACCAGAGAACGCCAGGCACCTCTGTCCTCTACTGCCTCCCGCAGTTTGGTCAAACTCATGCTGGTAGCCTCGAAAACACTATCCAACCATCTCGTCCTCTGTCGCCCCCTTCTCCTTATGCCCTCCATCTTTCCCAACATCAGGGTCTTCTCCAGGGAGTCTTCTCTTCTCATGAGGTGGCCAAAGTACTGGAGCCTCAGCTTCACAATCTGTCCTTCCAGTGAGCATTCAGGGTTGATTTCCTTCAGTATGGAGAGGTTTGATCTTCTTGCAGTCCATGGGACTCTCAAGAGTCTCCTCCAGCACCATAATTCAAAAGCATCAATTCTTCGGCGATCAGCCTTCTTTATGGTCCAGCTCTCACTTCCATACATCACTACTGGGAAAACCATAGCTTTAACTATACGAACCTTTGTTGGCAAGGTGATGTCTCTACTTGGGTCAATTTAAATTGCTTTGAATCAGAATGGCAAAGAACTGATTTCTCAAGCATCCGTGGTTGCATCCAATACAGTGGTACCTCGGGTTACAAACTCTGCTAACCTGGAAGCAGTACCTCGGGTTGAGAACTTTGCCCCAGGATGAGAACAGAAATTGTGCGGCGGCAGCGGGAGGCCCCATTAGTGAAAGCGCGCCTCAGGTTAAATACGGTTTCGGGTTAAGAATGGACCTCCGGAACAAATTAAGTTCGTAACCAGAGGTGCCACTGTAGCAGCTTTGCAGTTATATAAAGTAATTCTACTTTCCCAAGAATTACGTTTTGAATTAGGTTTTGAATTATGGTGCTGCAGGAGACTCTTGAGAGTTCCATGGACTGCAAGAAGATCAAACATATCCATTCTTAAGGAAATCACCCCTGAGTGCTCACTGGAAGGACAGATCCTGAAGCTGAGGCTCCAATACTTTGGCCACCTCATGAGAAGAGAAGACTCCCTGGAAAAGACCCTGATGTTGGGAAAGATGGAGGGCACAAGGAGAAGGGGACAACAGAGGACGAGATGGTTGGACAGTGTTCTCGAAGCTACCAGCATGAGTCTGACCAAACTGCGTGAGGCAGTGGAAAACAGGAGTGCCTGGCGTGCTCTGGTCCATGGGGTCACGAAGAGTTGGACACAACTAAACGACTAAACAACAACTTTCCCAAGATGCAGGGGGATCCCATTTCCTCCTCACTATACTGCTGTGAAGGGCTCCCCAACCCCCAGGAGCAGCTTTTCAGGGTCTATTTGGAGAGGGGGTGATCCTGCAGAGGGGAAGTGGAGCTGATGGAAAATAAACATAAGATAGAACTAAAGATGGGCAAATCTATTTCAGTTTCTTATTTCACTTCCTCCCTATTAGTTTGCAAGGGCTTTTTTTTTTTAACAAAAGTCCTCATAAATGCGTTTGTTTTGTACACATTAAGTGGCTGCACTGCAAAATTGGGAGGGGTGCACATTTCGAGTTTCAGTTAGCATGTTGCTTTGGAAACTGTGAATTAGGTAGGTTTGCCTTTACAGTGGTACCTCGGGTTACATACACTTCGGGTTACAGACTCTGCTAACCCAGAAATAGTACCTCGGGTTAAGAACTTTGCTTCAGGATGAGAACAGAAATCGTGCCCTGGTGGCGCGGCGGCAGCAGCAGGCCCCATTAGCTAAAGTGGTGCTTCAGGTTAAGAACAGTTTCAGGTTAAGAACAGACCTCCGGAACGAATTAAGTACTTTACCCGAGGTACCACTGTAAATGTAAACTCAGTTGAATTCCTAGACAGATCCCCCCCAATATCTTCTCCCTGATATGCAAGGTCCCAGGGTACAGCCTGAAAGCAAATGAAACTACCATCTTGATGCAGCTAAGTGGGTCTGGATCCAGTCAATGCCTGGATATGTGACCTTAGTGATGTTTTACCTTGTGCAAGGCCAAAATTTGACACCCTCTCCAGCCTTGCCCCACCCTATAAAAGCTGAGTAAGTGATAGGCTTTAAGAAAGAGGTGTGAGGCTCTGGCAGGGTCCTGAAGCCCCTCGCCTCCTCCTTCCCAATGCCTGGTAAGTTAATGCCCAGCTTTAGTAAGGAGGTAGGAGGACTCTAGGACCCTGCCAGGCAAGTGCTTACTAGGCTTTGAGAAGATGCCCTCCTTGGCTGCATGTCAACTGTGGATGAACCAGTGGCGCGGCCCTGGATCCATAATTGAAGAAAATATAAGATATACATGAAAAAAGCTGATAAAATTACTCTCCACCTGCAGAAAGCATCATATGATTCCATACCCTGCAACACTTCTCCAATGAAAACAGGTATGTCCTATTCAATAATAATAATAATAATAATTTTATTATTTGTAATCTGACAGGGTTGCCCCAGCCACTCTGGGTGACTTTCAAAATATATAAAAACATACTAAAACATTAAACTTTTTTTAAAAAAACCTTCCCTATACAGGCTGCCCTCAGATGTCTTCTCAAGATTGTATTGTTACTTATCTCCTTGGCTTGGGGGTTGCATAACTCCATACCCTCTAACATTTCTCCGATGGAAATAGTGATGTCCTGAAGAAAAGCGGGACTTTCTAGGATCATCTGAGAAACTGGAAGGGCTTCGGTAAATCTGGGACTGTCCCTGGAAAACAGGGACACTAGGAGGGTCTGTGATTCTCTGTGTTGCTGGTTGTGATTGACTGAATATACACAAAGTGTGCAGTGACTAAATATTATCCATTAATTAAACACAGGAACTGGCTGGTTGCAACTGCTGTGAGGGGAGGGGAACTAGTGGGTTCTTCACTGCCCTTTTGTCCTTTCCTTCTTGCCCTCTTCTCTTTGCAAAGGATGTTGCCTCGACCCAGGTGACTCTTATTTCCATCTCTTTTAGGAGGTGCATTTCTTCAGATACCCTTGGCCAGCCTGCTGCCCATCTGCACCCCTGTGCAATATGGAAAATGAGGTGAAAGGATTCTTCGTTTTCCCAGTGCCAGAGGGTTTGTTTTTAATATTTTTTTAAAAAAAACCCCAACTATGTTGAGAAAGTGTTAATATGGGATTTGTTCCAGTGGAACCAAATCAACGTGAAACACGAAAACTTGTGAAACCTGTTGAAATTGCAAAAAAAGGAAAGGAAAAAGGATCCCAGTCCTGAGCACACGTTTACGAGTGGCAGTGCCTAGCATCAGTGCCCACATCAGCATAAAGAAGAACACCGCTAAAATAACAAAGGAAACAGAAAGTCCCAGCCAAAGAAGTGTGGATAACCAAGATGATGGAATACAGTGGTACCTTGGTTCTCAAACGCCTTGGTACTCAAAGAACTTGGAACCCAAACACTGCAAACCCGGAACTAAGTGTGAACTTTTTCCGGAAGCTGAAAGTACTCCATTTTGAGTGTTATGCTTCCGATTTGAGTGCCACGCTTCCGTTTTGAGTGTTATGCTGAGTTCTGTCTGTTTTTGCTATTTATTTTGTGTTTTTGTGGCTCTTTTTTTGTTTTTGTGACTTTGTGGAACCCAGTTCAGCTACTGATTGATTGATTGTGTGACTGCAGTACATTGTTTATTGCTTTCATTTTATGGAACAATAGTCTCATTAGATAATAAAATTCATGTTAAATTGCTGTTTTAGGGGTTGTTTTTAAAAGTCTGGAACAGATTAATCCATTTTACATTACTTTCTATGGGAAAGTGCACCTTGGTTTTGGAACACTTTGGTTTTGGAACAGACTTCCGGAATGGATTAAATTTGAGGACCAAGGTACCACTATACGCTGAAATGGCAAAGATGACAGTGAAGATCAGCCACCAAGATGATAAATTTTTTTTAGTCAAGAGTGGAAAAAATGTATAGAATACCTTAAAGACCACTGTAGATACCGTACTTAAAAATATTAGCAGGTTGTTATAACACTTACAATGTAATATGACTTAAAGTAAAAAAGGAGATAAAATGGATTAGAAAAAAATGTAATTAGATGAAATAAAAATAGGGGTAAATTGGAAACCAGGGGGTGGGGTGGGGACATCCGAGGAATCTAAGCAATCCCAGAAGTGAGGAAACTGAAAATGATGTGAATGTATAAGAATATTGTTAAAAAATGAAAATGAAATATTTTTTTTTTAAAAAAACAAAGGAAGCAAAAAGAGAGAGGCCTCCGTATGCTCCTGAAAAGGGCTTTCTAACAAATAATAACCATTATAAAACAAGAAAATACCCCATGTGTTTCAGTTGTTGACATCCTTCTAAGATTAATGTTCTCCTGTCAAGGTAACGTCACTAGGACCTCCCACAATGCTCAAATGGAATATTGCTCTGAAGCATTATGGGAAATTCCTAAGAGCAGGTGAATTACAATATTAGCAGCTGCCCACCACCACATAAATCCAGGGCAGGAGGACTGGACTGGGCTGATGGGGGTTGTAATCCAGAACATCTGGAGGACACCAGGTTTGGCAAAGACGGATAGAAACATTTTTCAGAGCACAAGACGGTATGAAGTGTATTTTGTATCTGTTTTCCAAGTAAGTCTTACAGAGCTGCCAAGCCCAAAACACCTTGTCTGTCCAGCTACATGTTCCTTTGTTACCCATCATTAGTGACACAACATCAACTGGGAGAGGGAAGCAGGGCTGAACACCCAAGACTTTTTGCTGCCTGAGTCAAAGGCCAAGGGGCTCCTGCCTTTTCATGTGTGGAATTCAACTTCATTGGCATTTGAACCTTACTTCAAACTAGCAGCAGAACAGAGTCTGAAACTATACCTGGTTAGTTTAGAGCAGGTCCAGGGAAGCCTTTTCAGCCCTAGGGATGTGTTCCTTAGTGGACAACCTGACTTAGAATCGACTCTGAGGGTCATCCCCCTGCAATGCAGGAATTTCAACTAAAGCATCCATCCAACCTCTGCTTAAAAACCTCTAAGGAAGGAGATTTGCAAGATTTTAGGTGGGAGACATTCCCAGCCCTACCTGCAGATGTTGGGAATTGAACCTCATACCTTTTACTTGCAAAGCAGATTCTCTACGACTGAACCTTCCTCTACGTTTCTTAAATGTCATTGTCTTTTAGCTGTATGGTTTACTTAGTAAAGGTAAAGGGACCCCTGACCATTAGGTCCAGTCGTGACTGACTCTGGGGTTGCGGCGCTCATCTCACTTTACTGGCCGAGGGAGCCGGTGTACAGCTTCCGGGTCATGTGGCCAGCAGGACTAAGCCGCTTCTGGCGAACCAGAGCAGCGCATGGAAACACTGTTTACCTTCCCACCGGAGTGGCACCTATTTATCTACTTGCACTTTGACATGCTTTCAAACTGCTAGGTGGGTAGGAGCTGGGACCGAGCAACGGGAGCTCACCCTGTCTCGGGGATACGAACCGCCGACCTTCTGATCAGCAAGTCCTAGGCTCTGTGGTTTAACCCACAGCGCCACCCACGTCCCACATGGTTTACTTAATAACACACAAAAATACCCCTAGGTATGAAAGACACCTGGATAAGTGGGTTCCACTCCACGAATGCTCTTGTCACAATTATAGTCTTTAAGGAGGTGTGGAACTCTTGCCTGGCTTTGGCCAGAGCACCTACAACGATGGTTTGATTACTGAGCTCAGGTAAGACATCAGATCCACTGTGGTTTGCACTAATCGGACTTAAGAACTGAATGCCATGGTTTGCGTACAGCAGGAAAACTGTGAAGCAGAGCTGATTGCTTTTGTTTAGCTACGCCAAAACCACCCATCCCATTGCTTAAAAACATAGGCAGCCCAACAACGACTCAAAACCAAAAGTGGGAGCGCTGTGTAAATAACGCTGCAACGGTTATTGCGGCATACACAAACATACACATGGGCACACAATGATACTCTTAACCTCTCCCCCTTGCAGTTTAACCTTGAACATCTCCAAAAGCAGGAATTTGGACCTTGCTAAATCTTGTTGCAACGCACCGAAAATAAACATAACTTTGTTCCTAAACTATTAGTAATGTTTGGCATGGAGTTGCCTGGCTCCCATTCTTAGGCATGATGCTGCACCAGCTTTTCCTGTCAGCAGGGGTGAGGGACGTGTGGACAAATCAACCCATTTCAATTTCTCATTTTGCGAACTTTCAGTTTCCCCCATTTCTGGATCCATTTGCAACATTTTCTCTTACAAATTCCGACAAAGATCCATATACATTTTTGCACAGAACGCACAAATCATAAATGCAGCTTTGCACGCATCTGGTTCTATTAGAATGTAGCTTCACACATTATTTTCACTAATGCATGCATCCTTGTGCGCACTTTTTGGCTGAAGAAATGCATCACAAAATTTGGAGGAGTGCAATACTCACAGGAGGACTGCATTTCGGTTTGCTTGTTTACTCGGGAAATGTGAATCGGGTTGGTTTGCATGAACCTGAAACCTGAACACATTTCTTTCTCCCCCATCTCTACCTGTGCCCCGCCCTCCCCGATGCTGTCAGACCATGCCTTTCATAATCCCTATTGGCCAAGCTGGCTGCAGGTTGATGAGAATCCAGATAACCTGCAGGGCCACAAATTCCCCTTTCCCGATCTATTGAGATGTACTTTAAAAGCACATGGTTCAGCAACTGGGATCCATATTCAACTTATGCAAGCATTTTGCTCATCAACCTTGAGAGGAGGGAAAATGCAGAAAGACAGCGATGTTTGCTGCCTTTGACTCTTTCGATGGACTATCATTGTTTATACAGTAGGCCTACTTGACCCTTGACCCCTGGCTTCTGCAAATAGCCAACAAATGAGAAACAGGTTAATGACACTTGCTGGAATCCCTAATTGCAGAAACAAAAGGCTCTCTCCATTCTAATAGAAACACTTTTTATTATTCATCGGTCTGAGTACCCCCTGTCTGCCCTCTCTCTCCAGGTTCTGCCTCTGCACGTCAGTCGTTCCAGTATACCAATTATCCCGCGGCAAAAGAAAAACCTGCTTCTTATTCACAGAGTTATAGAACTGTAGAATTGGAAGGGACCACAACGGTCATCTAGTCCAACCCCCTGCAATGCAGGAATATTTTGCTCAATGTGGGGTTCAAACCCACAAGAATAAGAAGTATTTTACAAACAAAACAAAAAACAAAATTTTATAACCAAGTAGCATGAGCCTGCCTTACCTCTTCCATTTCTGTAAACAGAATTTCTTCTGGCACTGCCCCAGAAATGCAGCTCTTTGCCTACCCTGGATTTGATACAGCACCTCTGTCTGGAATTTTTTTTACTTGCTTTGCAGGAGTACACAGACCCTAGGAGCCTGGCTTTGTGGGCAATTAATCTGAACCACGTTTGAACGCTGCCCTTTGAACTCTTCAGAATGGTGATTTTGCTCAGCTTTCCCCAACCCAGTGTCCTCCAGCTACTTTGGACTACAATTCCCATCAGCCCCAGGACTGTCGCTCTTCTGTTCCTGGTTGAACTGGTTTTGCTGGGTTTTAAAACAAAAAAACACCAGCCCTGTTAAACAGACAGTGGAACCATTTCCTGACAATTTCATCCCACCCACTTCCTTGCTTTCTTCTCATCCAACTAAAGGACCATCAGCCTAACAAGGCAAGGGGGCCTCTGCAAAGCCAAAGCTGGAGCCAGCTTAATGTTTCCTTCCATGAGAATTACCCCAGAATGATTTCCAGAAGATGTTGCATCAACTAAAAAGCCATGCAGTTTGTGGAAAGATCCCAAAACAGGAAGAGGTGGCAGAGATCTAGGATCTTCTGGTGAAGGCTAGCTCAGTGGCTTGCCTGTCATGGGCTACTGGGGGGGCCACTGGCTGTGCTTCCCTGTTCATAAGGGTTTCTGTTTGTCATTTGCTGCTCTGAATCTGGTCTGAGAAGGATGTCTTCAGCATCATTGGCTACCCGTCCCAGTTTGGTGTCATCTGCAAATCTGATGAGCATCCACTCAGTACCTTCATCCAAGTTGTTTATACAGATGTTGAAGAACAATTGGCCCAGGACAGAACACTGTGGCACCCCACTTGTCACTTTCCCCCCAGGATGACAAGGAACTATTAGTGAGCACTCTTTGGGTTCGGTCAGTCAACAAATCAGCCAAAATCAGTTAACTCGTCCAGCCAGGGGCGTCTTACCCATAGAGGCTAGTGGCGCAGGGTGCCAGGGCGCCAAGTTCTGGAGGGCGCCAGGGAAGAGGCAGAGGCTGGATGTGGCGCCTCCCGGCATCAGCTTGCCGCCCTCACCCGTCTCCACCATGCTGCGCCAAAGCAGTGCCATGCCCAGAGCCTCCATCTGGCGTGGCCACGGCAGCACAAAGCAGCCAGCTGAGCTGGGAGGTACTGCGTCCAACCTCCACCTCTTCCCTGCTGGAGGAGACGCCCTCCAGTCACTGCCCGCCGCCTCCAACCCCGCCGACAGCGCCGTCCTCCCTAAAAAACTCTGGGAAACTGGGGGTGGAGGGAGCTATGCACCGTGGCGCTGGATATGCTTAAGATGGCCCCGCGTCCAGCCCATGTTGGTTCTTAGTAATCACAGCATCCTTTTCTATGTGCTCACAGGCCAACTGTTTAATTATCTGTTCCTAAAATATTTTCCCCTCAGACACTGCTGAATCTCACCACCATCCTCACCACCCCTGCTCATGAGATCAGCTATGGGGTTCTAAAAATGCACAACAGCCCTATGCAGATGTTTCACTCAGGTCCCAACCCATAAGTGTGCCTGCGCCAAGTAACCCCCTCACCACGACAGGACATGCCATCCGGCCCCACCTCCTCACAACTGAACATTCATAGGGAAGGAGACTAGATGCGTACATGCGAAGTCCCCTTCCTTGCAGACATTTGCAATGTAGGCCCAGGTGCCAGGATGGGATGGGGGAATAGCTGGTGCATGTGAACACAGGAACTCGAAAGAGAGCGTAATCCAGAATGCCTCATTGTGTAAATAGCCTGAGGCAACCTTCTTCAACCTTGTATCTTCAGATATTGTCGGACGTTGATGCCTATCATTCCTGACCATTGGCAAAGATGGTGCTGATGGGAGTTGGTGGCCAACAACATCAAGACCCAAGACTGAGTAACTCTGGCCTGATGTATGTTCAGATAATCCAAGTTCTGATAAAACCATAGGGATGTAAAGGTAAAGGTAAAGGTACCCCTGCCCGTACGGGCCAGTCTTGACAGACTCTGGGGTTGTGCGCCCATCTCACTTAAGAGGCCAGGGGCCAGCGCTGTCCGGAGACACTTCCGGGTCACATGGCCAGTGTGACATCGCTGCTCTGGCAAGCCAGAGCTGCACATGGAAACGCCGTTTACCTTCCCGCTGGTAAGCGGTCCCTATTTATCTACTTGCACCTGGAGGTGCTTTCGAACTGCTAGGTTGGCAGGCGCTGGGACCGAGCAGCGGGAGCGCACCCCGCAGCAGGGATTCGAACCGCCGACCTTTTGATCGGCAAGTCCTAGGCGCTGAGACTTTAACCCACAGCGCCACCTGTGTCCCGATGTAGGGATGTAGGGAGCTGCCAAATCAGACCATTGATCCACCTAGCTCTGTACTGACTGGCAGTGGCTCCCTGGATTTAAGGCTGAGAGTAATTTCCAGCCCTATCTGGAGTTGGTGTTGCTGTTTAAATCTGTATACCGCCCTTCATCCAAAGATCACAGGGCAGTTCACAGCATAAAAATACGAAACGAGAACCCAAAATACATAATAAATACAGAAGCAAACCAATAATTCCCCTCCCACAAACCTGGGACCAGTGTGGGTGTGGGGCCTGGAAACAGGGGTGTCAACTTGAATTAAATATTATGGGGGGGCAGGCCTTAGTCTCAAGGTCGTAGGTTTGAACCCCACATTAGGCAAAAGATTCCTACAAGTTTATGGCTCCAATTCCCACCAACCTTGGTCAGTGACTGCAGGTTAGCTAATTCTAGAGCCAGGGCAAAAGGCATTATGTTCATTCTTGCTTCTTCTTCTTTTTACCATGCCTTTTGTGACACAACTTGCTGCATTTTGGATAGCAGCTGGCCATTGCACGGGCATCTTCGGGGAGCTTCCGCTAATAATTCCGAGATCTCTTTCTTCGGCGGAAGTAGCTCGCTTTCCATTTCGTCCGCTTGTTTAATACCATCCGCTGTTACCCAGACGAAACCACTTAAAAGAATGTTGCAGGCACATAAAGGATAAATCTATCAAATGGGTGTGTTGGGTGGCGGGAGTGGGGGGGGGGAAGGGTGCCTTTTAACTATGCGGTTTCCTTAAAGGGAAAGATTGGATCAATAGGATCAATAGAAAAGGTTTCCCTGGCTCTGCATAAAGCATGCACATACATACACACACAGCGGGCGGAAGCCTTCTTTTCTCGATGGTTTAACTTCCCTCCCTGACAAATGCAAATCAATGGATGTGTGTTTACAACAGATTCCGCTAACAGACTGGACTTGGGGGATGCCATCACTTAAGCCAATGGAAAGAAAGAAAGAAAGAAAGAAAGAAAGAAAGAAAGAAAGAAAGAAAAGAAAAGACCCAGCAAAGACAATGGTGCTGGACAGCTGCCAAAAGACCCCTGGGTCACGGCCAATTTACATAAAATGGAAAACATTGAAGGTGCCCTTACGTTTAACATGGAAATAGGCTTTGGGGATTCGGCAGGAACGGTGCAGGCTAAACACTGCACAGGCCTCCCGACCCATCTTCAAAACCTTAGGCAGGCAACAGAATCAAATTGGATTTAAAAAAAGATGCTTGCAATAATTTATGCAACGCCATCAATGTACACAGAACTTTACAGAGCAGCCAAAGCAGGCAGGGGAGCCTTGCATCCACAGCACCAGTAAATGAAGAATAGGCCGTGCGGTGTCAGTGGTGGGGACCTTATAATTTTGCATACATTACCACCACCCCACCAGTCTCTTTATCACCTCTGCACACAATGGAACATAGCTCCCCACGAACCACCACACGGCAGAGTAAGAAAACAGGAGATGCCGAATTTTCAAATAGACGCCTGGTGCCACGTACTAATTGTGTATTGCAATCTATTTCCCACTGCATTTAGTAACTCTTCTTTGCATCTAATCAGGACTGCAAGTTTCAGTCCAGAGTAACAGCTAAGATGGGGACAGGGGTAGAACTTTTGCCTGTGCATTCTCAAAAGCCTACAGTGAGGGCCGAGAAAATTACAGTGGTCTAGGACAGAATGGGGAACATGTGGCTCTCATAGAATCATAGAATTGTAGGAATGCAGGAATGCAGGAATCACAGCTAAAGAACCCCTGACAGATGGCCATTGAACCTATGTGCAATAACCTCCAAGGGCTTCTAAGGCAGGCCATTCCACTGTTGAACAGCTCTTGCTATCAGAATTTTTTTCCTGCTGTTTAGTTGGAATCTCCTTTCTTGCAACTTGGTTCAGGTTCTACCCTCTGAAGCAATAGAAAATAAGCTTGCTCCATCTTAAATGTGACAGCCCTTTCAGATCCTTTTCCTGGGCTACAGCTCTGTCTCTGCATCATCATTTGTTCTATTATAACTAAGTTGAGCACTGCTTTCCTTTTGGGTGAAGACACAGGCAAAGTAGGCATTGAGCATTTCCGCCTTCTGTCTGTCACCCAATGGCATTTCTCTGTCTTCTCCATGCAGAGGACCTATTGCTTCCTTGTTCCTCTTCTTGCTTCAAACATAAAGGTAAAGGGACCCCTGACCGTTAGGTCCAGTCGTGGACGACTCTGGGGTTGCGGCGCTCATCTCGCTTTACTGGCTGAGGGAGCCGGCACAGCTTCCGGGTCATGTGGCCAGCATGACTAAGCCGCTTCTGGCGAAATGGAAACACCGTTTACCTTCCCACTGGAGCAGTACCTGTTTATCTACTTGCACTTTGACGTGCTTTTGAACTGCTAGGTTGGTAGGAGCAGGGACCGAGCAACAGGAGCTCACCCCGTTGCGGGGATTCAAACCGCCAACCTTCTGATCGGCAAGTACTAGGCTCTGTGGTTTAACCCACAGTGCCACCCATGTCCCGCTTCAAACATAGCTGGGGGGTAGGGGAAGCCATTTTAATCTTCTCTTGCAAGCCTGAGCTTGTTCAGAGTTACATTGCACCTGACCTTCTTTCTGAAAGTGCTGGCTACTCATTTATCCTCTTCCTTTGCAATTTGCCCCTTCTTCCATTTCTTATACACGCCCCTTTAAAACCACAGCTCTTCCAAAAGCTCCTTGCACGATCTCTTTCAATGCCTTCTACTTTTCCTTCATGTTGCAATAAAATATGGCAACCCTGCCCCCAAATCCATGTGGTGAGAACCTGCAAGCATTATGGTCCTGGCAGGGGCAGAGGAAGGGGTGTGTGGTGGAGGCGGACAATCCCAGGTGTCACCACTGAGGGGGGGTGAGAAAATGCAGGGCGGCACTCACCGCGGGGCCTGCAGCGCGCCTGAGCCACATGTCTCTCCAGGGAGTGACGCGGTGGCTTGGGTGCACGCAGGCTCTACGCTGCCCAAATGGTCCGCTCACTGCCTCCTCCCCAGCTGTAGGGCGGCTCAGTGGGAGGAGGCAGGCATACTTCTCACAGGCCCCGCGGAGCATCCTGCCCTGGCTGGCCCCACCCCATGGGTGGCTGGCCTCGCCCCCGTGGACAGCTGGCCCCGCCCCGGGCACAAGGCATGTGCACCGCTCCAGGGGCCTGATTGGCTTGCTCTGCCGCTAGGTCCAGGGTGGAGATCAGTCATCAAGGGGAACCACGCCCAGTGTCATCCCTGTGGCAAGCATATTGCATGCCCCATAATAATAATAATAAAAATTATTTATACCCCACCCTCCCTAGCCAGAGCCGGGCTCAGGGCGGCTAACACCAGTAAAATTACAGTAAAATCATAACAGCAAAAAAACACACACCCAAATTTAAAATACAGGTTAAAATGCAGCAGTCTTTAACATCAGCAGTCAGGAGTGCTTCAGTCCTGTTTCTGAGTCTGTTTGAAACTTCAAACCTCAATTTCTTATTACTTCTGCTTGGTTCTCTTAAATAGAGTTATGTTTAAAACTTTTTTGAGTTTCTGCCCGGTTTTTTGAGTTTGTTTGAAACTTTAAAACCTCAATTTCTTATCACTACTATTGGATTCTCTTAAATAAGGCTATGTTTAAAACTTGTCATTGAGGTTTTCATACCTTTTTTGTAAACTCAAGGAGGCATTTTCAGCCCTGCTCTTGAACTTGTTTGATATCACTTAAAATCTTATAATTTCTTTATTTCCTTCTGAGGAAACTGAGCAGTTCAATGAAATGAGTTTTGTAGCCGGCATCTTGTAAAGTCTTTGTTTAATTCTAGTTTATTTTTTGATTATTGTTATTCTATAGCCGATTACTTCTCGTTTCAGGGATTTTCACGGTAATTTTGTTTCATTTTGTGTATTTTAAAATTAGCCCATAGATCAAAACCATAAGGGGAGGGAAACATAAGGGGAGGGAAACATAAGGGTCAGACTGAGTCCAAACCAAAGGCCCGGCGGAACAGCTCTGTCTTGCAGGTCCTGCGGAAAGATGTCAAGTCCCACAGGGCCCTAGTCTCTTGTGACAGAGCGTTCCACCAAGTCGGGGCCAGTACTGAAAAGGCCACGAGGTCCCCTTGGTGGGTTTCATCCACTCATCCTACTTTTCAAACCCAGCAGCTGGTGTATCCAACCTGATGGAAGGAGAATGACATTGACGAGACGCAAGCAGCGGTCAGCAATCTGGCTGTCCAGGATAACATGCCAGTCAGGTCTTGCAAGAAAAGCTCCCGCCATGTAAATGGATCCTTAATTATTAAACAGACCTTATCCTGCTGTGTTTGGCTGAACAAGATTCCCAGTGGTTCAACCAGAGTGGGGATTTTCTGCCTTAGGCTGTCTGCACATCAATATCCTTTGTCACATTTTATTTTGCCCCTCACTGCATTTTCCACTCATATTATACAACCCCGCTCCCCTAGGGTGGTGGTGCTGCCTTTATTTATTCCCCCGATGTTGTTTGACTTTATTTCCCCCACCCACCCACTGATCGGCTCCTGCTGAAAAGGGGGCATTTGCTCTCTTGTATTAGTATTTTCAGTGTGCGCTGGTTCAAAGTCTTCTTAACGTTAAGAATATTCCTTCGGAAGTCATTTTTAATTTCTTGTCTTACAGGTTTTACAATCGTTCACATCATTGGATGTTAGTTAAGAGAATTGTGTTCTTTCATATATTGCTACTGTCTGATTGTCAATTTATAGTTTGTTCATTTGATTGTATGCTTGTTAGTTTGGTTTGCTTTTCTGGCATAAATGTATCTATTTTAAAACAATAAAGATATACACATTTTTTTTTGGGGGGGGGAGAATATTCCTTTGTGAAAACTTACTAGGGAATTCGTTAGTCAATGGCCACTCATTTCCCCCAGACATTTCCAGGAGTTTATTTCCCTTTTTGATTTTATTCCCGGAAAAGAATATCTCTTGAACTTCTCAACACACAAAACAATGGATGATGCTGTTGCATTGTGGGACGAGGAAGTATAATGTGCCGAAAGTGGGAAGCAGAGCCTTGGTTGAACCAAGGATTTTGATTTTTAAGGCTGTAAGCACCAGGAGTGGATGGAAGGATCTGTCAATCCCGGTGCTCTCAGTCTCTCATCCTATAAATCAGTTCAGTTCTCCACATTTTGCAGCAATTTGCATTTTTTTTTAAAAAAAAACTTCATGAAAATTCACCAGCATTTTAGCGTGAATTTATCATACTAGACACATATTTATACACAGTTTTGACTGCAAGCAATTCCCCCTGATATAATGCATTTCAATGTTATTTTTACTGTCATATATTAATTTTTATGGGCACATTCCTCTAATATATGCATTTTTGTAAACACTGTCTGGAGAACTGCTTTGCAAAATTCCGATAAGTGTGAGTTTCAAAGGACAGCTGTGTTTTGGTTTGCATGTTTTTTTCGGAATATACACTAAGTATTATTGTTTTCATTTTAAACACCTAGAATGCAAAAGCTGAGAGAGATTCTGGTCTAGGTTGTTTGGAGGAGATGTTTTAGGAAATATATATATACCATTTGTCCTCTACCAAATGTCTTTAATTAATTCGTTCCTCTTAATGTAACTTTGCTCCATCCTGATTTCATATGATTAGTACTTACGACATGCTCCAAAGTCAATACTGGCTATATACATTTAAATTATTCTCTTCCTGAAGGAGAATGTGTATGTATATTCGATTACTGGAGCCAAAGTCCAAATGTGATTAAATTACGGTCGAGGTATGCTTATAACCCCGACAAAGCCAACCTGTTTCTATGAGAATAATTCATCTTTAAAATGATACAGTGCAGCAAGGAATGAATGCTAATATTTCCCCTGCCTGTATTAGTATTTTGGCCTATGGCTCCAGTGCCTGGGGAAAATGCTACTATTGAATACAGTAATATTTGGCTCAGGTTGTGCATGTTGCATTTTATGAAACATTAGAGGGTTTGCAGGACTTCCGTTAGATCATCATTTGGAAACACCCCCCTTGTGCTCTTCTGTAATTACCACAATCATAATTATAAGGTAGAAAGGTAAAGGTAAAGGACCCCTGGATGGTTAAGTCCAGGCAAAGGCGACTATGGGGTTGCGGCACTCATCTCACTTTCAGGCGGAGGGAGCCGGCGTTTGTCCACAGACAGCTTTCCAGGTCATGTGGCCAGCATGACTAAACTGCTTCTGGCACAACGGAACACTGTGATGGAAGCTAGAGTGCACGGAAATGCCGTTTACCTTCCCGCCACAGTGGTACCTATTTATCTACTTGCACTGGCATGCTTTCGAACTGCTAGGCTGGCAGGAGCTGGGACAGAGCAACGGGAGCTCACCCCATTGTGGGGATTCGAACTGCCGACCTTCCGATCAGCAAGCCCTAGAAGCTCAGTGGTTTAGACCACAGCGCCACCCACCATAATTATATATGCTGCTGGCATCCGTCTGTCTAATGAGATAATGGAGGAGTGTGCCTTTGAGGGTGAAATCAAATCCTTGGAGAGTTACAGCGCCTGCTGTGGCTGTAGAGACCAATGCAGGAGAGACATGTTTTATTACAGCTGGGGACAGTTGTGCTGTTGCAGATGCACCAGGGCATTTCTTCTTTCTGCGCTCCTCCCAGCAATGATTCCTCCTCTTGTCACTGCTGTGGATATACAACCTGACTGACTTGTCTCCAGGCACTGCTGTTGTCTGCAAGGGTGGGTTTGATGCTGCCAGCCTTCATGTCTGTGGGATGTGATCCATGAGAGGCAGTCAAGTACAACATTCCTTGAAATGCTAGAGAAGACATGCGAGGGAATGTTTGGTCTAGCCAGTAGAGACTTCCTGTTCCTCCTGGCTGGAGCATCCTTCCTTTTTCATGTGATAGAAGGTGGGCGTGACCTAACCTGTCCAGGTAACAAAAGGACAAGTCACGTAGCAACCTTTCTCTTTTTGACTTCCTTCTTCGATTGACCAGCTTTTAGCGAGGACTGCTCTGTTAGCTCTCAGCTAGCAGAAGCACTGGGATTATTCCCCCATATGGGGTAAATCCCCATGTACATATTTGTAACTAAGTCTGCCTTCAGGAATCCAACTGTGAACTGATGTAAGTAAACTTATTTTATTGACTTTGAATAAGATTGCGGCATCTTTATTCTTTTTAAGCGGGATTCAAGGGAACTTACCAGGAACGTACAATTCAATCTGAAGACAGACTGAATTGTATAATAGTGAGAGGCTCACACAAGCCTGCAACCAGCTATCTGCTGTGCATGTAAAAGGGGAATATAACTTTGCTAAGTAAAGGAATTTGCCAGTGCAAGTTAGGAAGGATATTCAATATATCCTCTCCTGCCACCCTGAACATCCCCACAATGTCACGTTTGCAACACAGAACTGGTCTGCCAACTCGCCTGGTGCCTAAAGCCAGCTCCCTACAGAGCACGTCCTTGAAGACCCTGCCATCTTCCATTCTGCGGACATGGCCAAGCCAGCGTAGATAACACTGAGACAGGAGTGTGAACATGCTGGGAATGAGGTCTTGGGAGAGCACATCTCTGTTTGAGACTCTGTCCTGCCGTGTGATGCCCAAAATCTTCCTGAAACAGCATATGTTGAGGCATTGCTCCTGGCGGTTGTAAGTTGCCCATGACTCACTTCCATAAAGCAGTGTGCTCAACACGCAAGCCTCGGAGACCTTCATCTTGGTATTGGACATTAGCATCACATTCTTCCACACCCTTTGGGAGAGACGAGCCATTGCCTAGCTGCCTTGCCAATGCACTTCACAAGAATCTGAGCAGACATTCTGCTGTCTGAGGCAAAGGATAAAATAGTGCCCCAGTCCATGGATGAAAGCTGGCCAGAGTGGCAGATGAATCGTACTTCAACCCTGGCTGCAGCAATATCTTCTACTGCTCCTGAGGGCAATGGGGTGATGGTGAAGGTCAGGATACATTATTCAGATGGCTTTTTCCTCCAGCATCTTGCCACTGCAAGTTCTCCAGGTTCTGCTACCTGGGGCACCTGCCTCACTCTTCCTAATGATACAGCCAGCCCTGAAGTTTGAAGGAAAGCCCTGCCATTTTAATGTGAAACATGACCAGTAGCACTTCTTTTACACACTGTCTCCCACACCCCCACCAATAGGAAATACCTCATGTGTTTTTTCCAAAGTGAGATGGTTTTGAATGCAGAACTTGCTTCTGGACTTTTGACCAACCAAACCTAGCCACTGAGGCTTGAGAATTTGGGGCCAACTAATGAAGATGCTAGCTTTGAAACGGGCCCTATATCCATCTCTGAGCACCATATTTTAAGGAGGACATTGACTGAGAAGAGCGGTCAAGATGAAATGGCGAAAGGTTTGGAAGCAGACCGGTGAGGAACAGTTGAAGTAGCTTGGCATGTCTGGAGAAGCAAAGATTAAGGAGAGGCCTGACAGCTAACTTCAATCGCCTGAAGGGCTGTCACGCAGAAAATGGAGTCAACTTCTCCCCTTTTACCGCAGAAGGCAGGAGCTAGAACTAATGGATGGAAATTGCAAGGAAGCACTGTTTGGCTGAACACTGGAGAAACTTTCTAACTGTAAAAGCTGTCCAATGATGAAAGAAATTGCCTTGGGAGGTAGTGGGCTGTGTTTCAGTGAAGGTATTGAAGTAGAGGATGGATGGCCAAATCTTGGGGATAGTTGTACTCTGCATTTAAATCCTGCACCAAGGTGAGACTTGTGCAATCCCACAGCAATCTTCCTTAATGATAGCCACTTAAGTGAAGCACTTATTAGGCGTTTTGGAAGAGACAATGGGCACAGTATCCCCAGTGAGGGTACCCTGCTTGTTTCCTGCAAGGTTCTCACAGCCATCTTGGGACCAATGTGTCCTTCATCTGTACTGAGAAACACAGGAAGCTAAATCAGACCATTGGGTCCTTGTCTGCAATGACTGGTGGCAGTTCTCGAATATTTCAGGCAGCAGTCTTTCCAAGTCCTGCCTGGATATCCCTGAATTTGATTCCAGGACCTTAGAATCATAGAATTGGAAGAGACCACAAGGGCCATCGAGTCCAACCCCCTGCCAAGCAAGAAACACCACCAGAGCACTCCTGACATATGGTTGTCAAGCCTCTGCTTAAAGACCTCCAAAGAAGGAGACTCCACCGCCCTCCTTGGCAGCAAATTCCACTGTCAAACAGCTCTTACTGTCATGCATGCAGAGCACTACGACTGAGCCACAAGGTCCTTTCCCAACAGATCACCGGAGCATTGAAATGTCTCTAACAAGATCTTTACCTAAATTTATCTAAAGCCCTGCCATACCACATCTGTGGCCCTGAATTCCATAAATTAACTCACCTGTCAGGTGAAGAAGTATATCCCAGATATATAATATTCTTCCAGGGCTCATTTCACTCTCTCCTTCTCTTTCTCTCCCCCTAGGCACCCCTTTCCTCTCCCCGTTCCTTCATCCTTTATCACACTGCACCTGAGACCTGGTTTGGATCGGCCCTGAAATTACACACCAGGAGTGGCTGACTGAGGAGTCGTGGGGTTATTTTCTGGTTGGTGCCTACAGACATCAAATGCATTTTTGATAATAAAAGCAGACTGAATAAAAGTAAAGACTGAAAAGTAAAAGTAAGACTGGATAAAAGATGTTATTATAGTGCACTACAGGGGTCGCCGACCTTTTTAGACTCACAGACACATTTGGATGTTTGAGGGAGAGCTGTGGACACCATCTCTCTCCACCCAATTACTTTTTGCCCCACCCTCGATCAGACCAGCTACCCACTAAGAGACAGAGAGTGTACGTGGACACCTCTCTTTTCCAAGGGAAAATGTCAGGTGCATTATAATCTGAAAGAGGAAGTGAGAAAGAGTACCTCTCTTCCAACCTCCTCTCTCAGCTCTTTGTATTTTTACGCTATACAGTGGTACATCTGGTTGCGAATGGGATCCGTTCCGGAGGCCCGTTTGCAACATGAAAAGAACACAACCCGCAGTGGCGCATCTGCGCACGAGCGGGTTGCGATTCGCCGCTTCTGTGCATGCACGTGACATCATTTTGCGCTTCGGCGCATGCGCGAGCGGCGAAACCCGGAAGTAACCTTTTCTAGTACTTCCGGGTCGCCATGGGACGTATCCTGAAAGAACATAACATGAAGCAGAAGTAACATGAGGTATATGAGTGTACAGTAATCTGAGCCTTGAAAGGCACATAGAGTTGAAAGAGGAAGTAGGAAAGAGTGCCACTCTTCCAACTTCCTCTATGAGCTCTATGTGTTTTCCAAGGGAGGGAAAAGTGGCAGTGTGGAACGGGGGTTCAAATGCTTTATGGATGCCAGGGGAAGACCTCCTGAGCACAACTGCATTCATGGGCATTCCTCCATGTATTGTAAGATAGGACCTATGGACTTTCAAGGGACTGATGTGATGTCTCCACCATTCACACATGCATTTCCCATAAATAACCCACACCACAGTGTGCCACAGACTGAGGGCTGCAATAATGCAAGGCATTGAATTTGGCACTGCATGTGGCTCCAGATTACTAAAGCCACCTACTAGGCTTTGGGTACAGTAAGGAGGGGACCACAGTCTTAGGCAAAGGGCAGTGGCGTAGCGTGGGTTGTCAGCACCCGGGGCAAGGCAAGTAATTTGTGCCCCCTAACCTGTGGATTTGCGCCCCCTAACCCGTGGATTTGCGCCCCCTAACCCTAACCCCAGATGTTGCGCCCAGTGCGGCCGGCCCCCCTGCACCCCCCACGCTACACCACTGGCAAAGGGTGACAGCTTAGTGGTAGAGCAGCTGCTTTGATTGCAGAAGGTCCCTTGGTTCAGTCTCTTGCATCTCCAGTTAAACAAGGATCTCTCTCTCAGGCAGCGGATGATGTGAAAAGCCTCTGCCATCCAGAGTGGACAATATTGGGCTAGAGGTCAAAGGCAGCCTTCAGTGTGCTATACCATTAAGGGGAAAAGGAAATGTGTTCCCATTAACCTCCTGCATCCCTGGGGACTGATTAGGACAACCAATGGCAGGGCAGGGATGGGAATTGACTCGATGTTCCACAGCATATTTTGCTAACATCTATTCATATCTCCATAGAGACAGCCACGTCTCACTGTGCCTCATTCCTTAGTAGGGTTGGGTGAATATGTCAATTCTGGATTCTCGTTTTTCCAATTTTATGTTCACTTCTCCACATTTCAACATCAGGAAATTTTGGAGTACTGTAGACTTTTTTTCTAATGTACACACTTTTGCAAAGCGATTTTCTCCAACATAATGCAGTTTTGTTTGCTATTGTCACTGGTGTGTATGTGGGTATATGTATATTTATATGCATACTTTAGCCTAGTTGTGCATTTTTGTACTGGAAGGCTGCACTGCAAAATTTGGAGAAGCACCAATTTTGAAAGATGCCTTTATTTCAGTTTGGAATATGAAAAGTGGGTAAGTCTGCCATTCAATGAGAACCGAATCTGATTTCACCCCCTATCCCTACCTTAAAACAGTAGGAAAAAATAGTTTGTGTTATAGCTCAGCGTTCTCATTCGTGGTGTTGCAATTTATGGATCACACTTGCCATCTGAAATATCTGGAGGGCATCAGGCTGGTGCTTAATTTTCTCCAGATATCTTCTTGGCACAAGATGAACATGTGAACATGCTACCATGATGTATGTTTATATGGCATTGCTGTTCTGGGCTTCCCACTTTCCTGGCAGGAGACCTGGGTGAGTGTAGGTGAGTCAAGGACAACACTATAGAGTTTACTTTCTGTTGGATGAGAAGGCATTAGGAGAACATAGTGGAAGCAAACAGACTCTTGTTGTAGGCAGCACATGTGCTAATAATCCTGCACGTATCTGACTCCAGTGTAACATTTCCAATTCTCTGTGACAAAACTTTTTCTAGCTATTTCTCAGTCCCTTTCTGAAACTCTGGTGAGTGTGACATCCCAAAGGCAGAGAGAGAGATTCCAGACCATTAAGGACTATTAAGTTCATTTTCTTAAGCCATCCATCACCCATTAGTTGCACTGAAATCAGCAGGATCTAAGTGCATTGAACAGTCTGGTTTCCACACATTATTTTGTGAATTCTTGAGGCATTTGCCTTAGGGCAGACAAGGAACATCATAAGTACTTGCTGAAAACAGCAAGACCTCGCTGAGTTTCCTCCTCTGCCCTTAACATACAGTTAGCGAAATGCATGTTTGTCACCGCGATAGCAAGTGGTTCTCGTCCTGCTGCAGCTGCCATGTCAACTGATAATATAGAATGAGAGGGTCCCATGAAATGGATGCTGCTAAAAACCAAGGAAGGGTTTTAACTATGTGCATAGGGCTAAACAAATCTCTTGTGTAATAGAGGGAGCTTCTTATCTCCCCATTAGAAGTAAGAAATACTGCATGTGGTGTTTTTTTTAAAAAAATAAAACAACAACAAAGCAAATCACTGCTGAGATATGAGCAATCAAGAGATTTTACTACAATTTAGAAGAGATATTATATCACTCCTGATGAGATTTCCCCCCTCTTACTCACGGGTTCAAAGAGACTTTGTGTTACTAATTTACTTCTCCTAAGCAAGTGCGCTCTGATGGAAATCCTACAATGAGACTCCCTCCCTCTAGTAAGTGTGCTTAAGGCTGTAGATTTTAAAAGATGTTCTCGGGTCCTAATCATTGCACAGGGCATCACATCGTCGTAGCATCGGAAGGGACTGCAAAAATCATCTAGCTCAGCCCTCTGCTGAAACAGGAAATCTACTAATATTACAGGTCCCTGATAGGTGGAGACACCACAACTAAGGCAGCCTGTTCCGCAGTCGAACTTGCACTGTGGAACCGCTACCACTATGACAACTACATTCATATCCCAGCTTCTCCAAGGGGCACAAAGTAACAACCATGGTTCTCCCCCTTTTCATTTTGTCCTCGCAACAACCCAAGAGACCAGGTTTAGGCAGAGAGAAAAGGGCTCTCTCAGCCTAACAGTTGGGCATCATTATGGCCACCAACTTAAGGTAAAGGTAAAGGGACCCCTGACCATTAGGTCCAGTCGCGGACGACTCTGGGGTTGCGGTGCTCATCTCGCTTTATTGGCCGAAGAAGCCGGTGTACAGCTTCTGGGTCATGTGGCCAGCATGACTAAGCCACTTCTGGCGAACCAGAGCAGCACACGGAAACACCGTTTACCTTCCCTATTTATCTACTTGCACTTTGACGTGCTTTCGAACTGCTAGTTTGGCAGGAGCAGGGACCGAGCAACGGGAGCTCACCCCATCACAGGGATTTGAACCGCTGACCTTCTGATCAACAAGTCCTAGGCTCTGTGGTTTAACCCATAGCGCAACCTGCGTCCCTGGCCACCAACTTTAAAAGATGATTGGACAAATTCATGGAGGATAAAACTCTGGACGGCTACTAAACCTGATGGCTGCGTTCTCCTTCCACTTTTGCAGACTAATGCTTCTGAATAACAGTTGCTGGAAGCCACAGGAGGGGAGAATGCTGTTAAACTGAGGTCTTGCTTGAAGACTTCCCATGGCCATCTAATTGGTTCATAGGAGCCAACTCCTAGGGGTCAAGGTCCCTTTGGTCCCCCCAATAAAATATGTGAGAGGAGTCCAGGACCCCCAAAGTTGATAGACGCTGCCATTCAAATGGTGTGTGTGTACCTTGTCTTGTGATAGATTATTTGGGGCAGGGCTTACCTGTCCCCCTGCCCAATATTTTATTCAAGTTGGCATCCTTGGGTTGGCCAAAGTGAAAACAGGATGTTGGACTAAATGGGCTGTTGGCCTGATCCAGGAGAATGTTCATTCTCATGACTGGTCCAAAGTCACCCAGTGAGCCTGATGGGGTTAAGGTTTGAACCCTGGTCACCCAGATCCTAGTCTAGTACTCTAAACACTGTGCCACAAACCTATAGTCAAAAATTCCTTCCTTGCCAATTAGTTTGGATGCAAAAGAGAAGGCAAATGTGCTTCCACCATCCATGTTGGGCAAAAGATTCTTGCATTGCAGGGAATTGGGGCTAGATGACTCTTGTGGTCCCTACAGCTCTACGATTCAATCTGTCAGTCCTTCTTATAACTCAAGTGGCTTGGTTTTTGTTTTTTTTTAATAACTGCATATAAACAATTCCATAGGTTAACTCCAAGCTATGTGAAGAATAGCTTGCCAACAAAGGTCCGTATAGTTAAAGCCATGGTTTTCCTGGTAGTGATGTATGGAAGTGAGAGCTGGACCATAAAGAAGGCTGATCGCTGAAGAATGGATGCTTTTGAATTATGGTGCTGGAGGAGACTCTTGAGAGTCCCATGGACTGCAAGAAGATCAAACCTATCCATTCTGAAGGAAATCAGCCCTGAGTGCTCACTGGAAGGACAGATCCTGAAGCTGACGCTCCAATACTTTGGCCACCTCATGAGAAGAGAAGACTCCCTGGAAAAGACCCTGATGCTGGGAAAGATGGAGGGCACAAGGAGAAGGGGACAACAGAGGACGAGATGGTTGGACAGTGTTCTCGAAGCTACCAGCATGAGTCTGACCAACCTGGGAGGCAGTGGAAGACAGGAGTGCCTGGCATGCTCTGGTCCATGGGGTCACAAAGAGTCGGATACGACTAAACAACTAAACAACAACAATGTGAAGAAGTACCTACTTTTAGCAGAACCCCAATGCAATTTATCCAACACAGTTATTAGGTTGTGTTATTGCGGCGTTATCTGCCCTAAGCCACCCCAAAAGGGCAGAGCAGAAATCTCTATATAAATAAATGGGAAATAAGCCGTGTGCTTACGTTTCCACCAAAAGGCCTTTTCAACACCCTTCCCTGCCCCATGTTTGCTCATGAATAAGAGCCTCTGGGACTTATTCTCTCGCTTGAAGCCTTAGCAACTGGTGTGGCGACCGATTTTCAAAATCCAAGCCCGCAGCTCGGGGCTGCGTGGATCCAGAAAGCAAACAGAAACAAAGGCTGGAAACCTGAATGCTTAACTGGGCTCGGTCACGTCACGTGACAACCTCCCCCCACCCCCCAAAAAAATCAATTCCTAAGGGCAGTATGAAATTTACAAAAGCTCTCGCTCGCTCTGCTCCTCTTTCTCAACCTATTTGACCTTCCAAAGGGTTGCGGGGCCGGAGGGGCTAACGGGGGGGGGGGACGCGGGGGGGGCGGGGAACGAGCTTGCTTACCGTCCTCTCGGTAAAGCAGCGCACTGCAATTCTTAAGCAGCAATTAGGAGATAACGGCGAATGCATTTTAGGAGGAGGCGGAATGTAGAAAGTAAGCGGCACGTTGGACTGGAAATCTCTAGCCTTATTCTGTTAATATACACCCGCGCAGTTTGCATTTAACTCGTTTAAACATCTAAAGCACTCTTGAGGACGGGCTGGTGGTGTCCATACATTTGCTTGCTAAAATGAGACCCAGCCAACTCCCCTTGGAAGCCGAAATGTGTCCCCAACAAAGGTCGTGGTGATGCGCTTTTCAGTGAGCTGCGCTCTGTGCATGCCCTGAGACTCTCTTCCCTTCGTGCGAGGCGGGGGGGGGGGATGAGGGACTGAGCCCCTATGCATCAGCACCAAGCCTTAATTTAGAGATCGGAGCGGCGTGTTGGCAAATAAGAGTGTCCGACTCCCCATAGCTTCAAGCCTAGACCCTGTCTTTCGGCGCAGGGCAATCCGAATTGTCCGCTGCTGAGCGTTAAAGTGGACAGCGACTGGCTTTTGCAGACGGGGGCCTCTTCTATTAATTATTTCAGTCTTTAGTTAGGTAGGTATTTAAATTTGTGGCGCGACCTCAAACTCACAAACCGAGAGTTACATTCCATTGAAGCGATTTAATAGGGATTTGTAAAGTAGACCAGGGTGAAAGTGATCTCCATGCATTGGGAATCACTTTTCAATACATCCCATGTATTGAAAGCACGTTTAATTACCCCCCCCAAAAAAAGAATGGTGGGAACTTTAGTTTACCTCTCACTGTACTACAATTCCCAGCACCCTTAAGAAAATATAATTCCAATGATTCTTTTTGGGGGGAGGGGAGGGGTAAGACTTAAATATACGATGTGTGCACAGAAAACACGCACAGGATGGGACCGCAGGATTTCAATGGGGGCTTACTCCCAAGTAAGCGTCCTTAGGCAAGTTGCCTTAGTGCAGTCTAAACACACCAGATCAAGCAGGAAGTCACCACCTAAGGAAGGATTTTATTCTATTCACCCGGTGGGGTTTAACATCCTGATCCTAGGTGCTTTTACTCAGAAGTAAACCTCATTGATTCCCATGGAATTTGTTCCCATTTGAATACAGTGACAATTGCGCTCCGATGGGTGCTGCTGAGGTTTGAAACCTGCCTAAAGACCACTGAAATCAATTCAGTTAACGCTCAAGAAAGAGTTGAGGTCTTTGTACACGGCGTTTACTTGAAGGTAAGCCCCGCTGAGCCTAGTGGGATTTACTTCCGAGCATCATCGGACTAAAAAACACCGAACAGTCCAATCTTAGTCTTGTTTACGCAGAAGTAGGTCTCCTTGTGCGCATAGAATTGCGGCTTCAGTCGATTAACTGTATGCGTTTTCAACAGCAAGTCAATTAATAAATAGATCTGCCTGTGGAAAAAGCAACAGTTTTGAAGGAAATGGCATATTTTGGGTTTTGAGTTTTTATTTTATTTTCAGGATGCTCAGATCTGTCACAACCAGCACCATTTTAGAAGGGGCGTTCCCTCACCCCCCCTCTCATTTTGATGGCTTGTTTTATTGAGTATTCTGTAAACCGCTTAGTGGCAAATAAATAAATAGATGCGCGAGAATTTTTTTTTAAAGGGGGAGGTCTCCAAGTTGACACTTTGCCATCTGCAATTTTATTTCTACTTAAATTTCTTTAGAGGGGAGGGGGAATCGGTTGCTCGATTAAGCGGGTGATGCTTTTTAATAGACCGAGAGGTTTTTAATGAACGCATCTAAGCGACTGATCATCGGGGTCACAACTTTGAAGCCCCTGCTTCCGAGTCAAACATTCATAGGATCGGGATGGTGGGCTTGGATTAAAAGCAGCAACGACGCTCCAGACCTGTCTTGCAAAGGAAAAAGAGAACTCTAGCGATATATACATATTTCTGCATCTCAGCGTTTGGGCTGGAAATGGGTAACCGAGGAAAAGGCTCACGGATTCTGTTCCCTGTTTTGCCTTGCCTGCCACCGTTCACCGCGCTTGGATTTCAGGTGGGATCCAGAAGGCAGCTAAGCCAACTGCCACCCTTTAAAACACGTGAATTTAGAAACCTGTTGCACTGAAACCAAAGGGATTTATTTCCAAGGAAACCGGTTGGTGATTGAGACGCTGGATTTTGTAAAGGCAAACCACACCCGGATCGACGAAATTCCCATCGACTGCCCATCCACTTCAAAGGGACTAGCGCCTTAACTCTGTCCCCCGGTTAAGAGAAAGCCCAAACGAATGAAAGCAACAAGACTGCAATTCTAGGCGCCCGAAACAGGTCCCTGGTCAATGCAGGGAGGCTTGCTTCCGAGTAAACGGCGGCAAATACTTCCCATAGAGTTCCAAGTAGGTTTGAGATCGGATTGTAAATGATTGGGGGACGACGACTTTGGAGCAGTGTTTTCCAAATTTGGGTCTCCAGCTGTTTTTGGACTACAGTTCCTATAATCCCTGACTACCGGTCCTGTCAACTAGTCCAAAAAGAGCTGGAGACTTAAGTATGGGAAACACTGTTTTGGAAAAAGGAACCAATTCGGGTTCGGCGCGGGCGCTTAATTCGGAGTGAGCGCTCGCTTCGTCTCTCTCCCTCTTTCCTTGTCGTCCACATTGTCAGTTCCAGCTTCTGTCTCTCCTTCTCTCCTCCCACCCCCACCAACGGCCCAGACTTCGGGGAAAGAGTGGTGGGCGATGCCCGGGGGTGGGGAAGGGGCGAGCGGAAGCCAGACAAGAAAACTCACCCAGACTGGGAAAGGCAGAGGAGGGGAGGGGGCGATGCCCCCGGGGGGGAGGTAGGGAAGCCAGAGGGGAGGGAGGCGGCCAGCCCGAGCCAGACGAGAAACCCACCCAGGCTGGGAAAGTCGGGGGAGGGGGGCACGCATGTGTGTGTGTGGGGGGGGTGCTGGGTGAGGGGGGGGGGCGGCAGCCTTTGATGCCTCTGCTGGGAAAGGCGCGCGCCGCCAGCTCGCAGTTCCTGGAAAGGCGCCGGCTCGAGTTGCCGGGCCAATCAATGGCGAGTCGGGCGCGCACGCTCTGCCGTCGTTGGCAGCATTAATGCGCTTTTAATCTTCGCAACATTATCAGCATCGATCCGGCTCCATATACACATCGGCTCGAGAAAGTGACACAACCACAGGGGCGAGCGAGAAGGCAGGCGGGAATAAATAGAAACAAATAGAGGGGAGGGGGAGGGGGAGGAAGGAAGAGCCGCCAAGCACAGAGGGAAGGAGGGGGGGGGGTCTGCAATGGCCCTGCGCCAAATCGAACACCTCCGTTGGTTTGTTGACAAGGTGCTCGCTCGTACACAGCTGCTTCGCCCATGCAAAAGCTGCCTGAGAAACCTGGCAGCCAGGCTGCTCGCCTAGGTAGCCTCCTGCTGCCTGCTCTGACCGGCAGCGCTGGAGTAGCGGTCAGGAGGCAAGCGAAGCAGGGGCACCAAAAGGAAGGAAGGAAGGATGGATCTCTCTTGGAAATAAATTTGCAATCAGAAAACCTAGGAACAAAACTGTTTTAATGTCTGTATGCATAGAAGTTATGTACGTTTCGGAGCACAATTCAAAGTGTTGGTGCTGACCTTAAAAGCCCTAAACGGCCTCAGTCCAGTATACCTGAAGGAGCGTCTCCACTCCCATCGTTCTGCCCGGACACTGAGATCCAGAGCCGAGGGCTTCCGGGTGGTTCCCTCCTTGCGAGAAGCCAAGTTACAGGGAACCAGGCAGAGGGCCTTCTCAGTAGTGGCACCCGCCCTGTGGAACCCCCTCCCACCAGATGTCAAAGAGAAAAATAACTACCAAACTTTTGGAAGACATCTGAAGGCAGCCCTGTTTAGGGAAGCTTTTAATGTTTAATAGGTTGCTGTATTTTAGTGTTCTGTTGGAAGCTGCCCAGAGTGGCTGGGGAAATTTTTATTATTATTATTATTGTGTCACTTTAAAAAATAATATTTTCATTTACCGTCTAGTGTTCTTTTTGTTTTGAATGGCACATGCAGGGAGTGCACCATAACCTTTCCCCTGTTTATGACCTCCGAAAGTCTTAATCCAGCCTGCAGACTGGCACACACAAAGATCAGAGGACAGGTCACAAGCATAGAGGTCTTTCACATCACCAGGCTTTTCCCAACTATAGAAGGCAAGGACTGAACCCAGGACCTTAGTGCTCTATCACTGAGTTACATTCTCCTCTCCTAGCTCCCGTCTCAAGGCTGCCAAAGCACTGGGAATGTGGAGAATCAGAATAAATGGTGAGCACAACCCACCTGGTCTCATTTACTCCAAAGGGAGAATTAAAAACACACTTCTAAAAATATCAGCCAATAAAATCAATGGAGTGCTGCCCCATTTGGTACACACGTACTAGGAAGTTCATAAGGGTGCATCCTTAGGAGGCTTAACTTTGGCTGGATTGATGAATCATAGAAATCCCAGAATTTCAGTGTTGGAAGGGATCCCAAGGGTCATCTAGTCCAACCCCCTGCAATGCAGGAATCTCAACACGAGGTGTCACAAAGTGCGCTGGTCAGTAATCACAGTCCAAAGCTGGAGCTAACCTTTTCTTAGCACAACAGTTCATTCCTGGTGGGTCTTCCTCCAGGAAATCGGTTACTGGGACTGAAGATCCCTCCCTTCCCCACAGCTGTCTGTGTCTCCATTTTCCAAGCAATCGGAGACTATGCCTACATAGGGGCAGCCAATCTCTCCTCCGCCCTTTGCATGCCTCTCCTGGTTCTGGGATACAGTGGGGAGAGGAGATTGTCACAGCCGGAGGGAGAGATACCCATCATTCTTCACCGGCCTGAATAATCTCTGCCTCTCGGTCTCTCTCCTCCCACTCGCCAGCTTCAGCTTCTGATTCTTGAATTCTCTCTGCCACGGACTCTCCCAGCTCACCACCTGGTCTTCCCAGTCATCTTCCTCTGACCGCTCATTGTCAACCCACCACCACTCACCGGGCTCCTTTGATGGTTCCCCAGCTGGTTCCTCCCACCATTCCTCTGCATCCAACCAGTCCAGGACACGGTGTCCCCCATCCAATTTGAAATCATGCTTAGCTTTGCATATGTGCTAGCAGTTTAATTGCTGCACCAAT
Organism: Podarcis melisellensis; assembly: GCF_964234715.1. Classification (NCBI taxonomy): domain Eukaryota; kingdom Metazoa; phylum Chordata; class Lepidosauria; order Squamata; family Lacertidae; genus Podarcis; species Podarcis melisellensis. The sequence goes on from NC_138543.1 coordinate 49,179,986, forward strand.
TGCTGCTAAGCAATCAAAAGTTCATGGGTGTTAGGTATGTTCCATTAAATTTTCAACCCAGTCTTGTGCATGCTTACTCAGATCTAGGCGGGTTTCTTAGTCAATAAGGCTGCAACCCTGCGCACCAGCTATGGCTACTCTGTGGTTGGACTTCCATCAGTCCCAGTCATTCCCATTCATGCTCTGGTATTTGTAGACAGCTTTCATTAAGTGCCCAAATGAAATGCTTCTATTTGTCCTTTCTAGGATCTTGTGGGGCGGGTCATTGCTGTTATCCCCCTACCCCGGGTTGCTGCAAGCCAAGATCTAACAGCTTGCCTAAGGCCAGGTACTGTAATGAGTTCAGAACTGAAAGTGGTTTATGGCTTCTAAACAGCATCGAGAAAAACCAGGCAAGAACAGGAGCCAATACAAACACTCTTGGCTGGGTCAGGTTAAGTTATACAAAAGCAAAGTCCTACTGCAATCAGCCAAATTTACTTCCAGATAAGATGTTTCCCACTGGGGAAATAACATACTTAAAACATGCAATTAGCATCGCAAGAAAACACACTCATATGAAATTGCTTTTGACCACTGGCCCATCTTGCCCAGCACTGCGTACACTGACTGGCAGCAGCTCTCCAGGTTTTCGGACTGGGAATCGTTCCCAGCCATAACAGGAGTTGCCGGGGATTGAACCTGGGACCTTCTGTATGCAAAGCGGCTGCTCTACCACTGAGCTATGGCCCTTCCCTGCACAGCTGGATCACGGGGGCCTTCTGTGTACAGATGTGCTCTGCCACCGACCTATGGCCTGCATTCAGACAACAGCTTTTCCTGGAAACATGTATGGAGCAATTCACCGGGGCCTCATTTTCCAGTTCCCACATGCCCCTCTGCAATTACAAGAGCCACCTACAAACAGACTGTGGGGGCAGAAGTGGCAGTCATACCGAAGGATGAAACTGGCATGGACAAGGATGGGGTGGTTGTTTTTTGGCCATTTGCTTTAGAAGTGAAGTTAGGTAATTTTAGACTTTGGACCAAATGGTCTTAACAGGGCCTCTGTCCTCTACAGAGAATCCATGTGTATCACTTCACTAATACAGTGGTACCTCGGGTTAAGTACTTAATTTGTTCTGGAGGTCCATTCTTAACCTGAAACTGTTCTTAACCTGAAGCACCACTGTAGCTAATGGGGCCTCCTGCTGCTGCTGCGCCACTGGAGCACAATTTCTGTTCTCATCCTGAAGCAAAGTTCTTAACCCAAGGTACTATTTCTGGGTTGGTGGGGTCTGTAACCTGAAGCGTATGTAACCCGAGGGTACCACTGTATCAAACTGCCATAAGGCAGCCCTCCTGGTCATTCGTTTGAGTATAATATAGTAATGCATGCAGATACTTCAAACCAGTAAATTTATGTTGAGGGAGAAAGGCCCAGGGAATAAAGCAAACACAAGAATGACAGACTGGGCTGTTATGTTAGTGCAATGCCTTTGAGCTGTGCAATGAAACTTCCTCCTCCCTCTTCTCCCCACACTGCTCTGTCCCCTCTAGATCTGCTCTGTGTTTCTCCTCAGTCCTCTGGAGCAGAGGGGGCACTGGGGGCACAAGGGTGGGATAGTGTGGTTGTATACCACACTAAAGAATGTGGAAGAAGGGCCTGAATTTCCTCTAAAAAGGAAACATGGAGAGCAGTGAGTGCATCATATTCTTCAAATATCTCAAGGGCTGTCACATGAGAGATGGATCAAGCTTGTTTTCTCCCACTCTGGAGGGTAGGACTTGAACCAATGGCTTCAAGGTACAAGAAAAGAGATTCCAACTTAACATCAGGAGGAACTTTCTGAAATTAAGAGCTGTTTGACAGTGGAATGTTCTCCTTCAGGAGGTTGTGGGCTCTCCATCCTTGGAGGTTTTTAAGCAGAGGTTGGATGGTCACCTGTCATGGATGCTTAAATTGAGATTCCTGTGTTGCAGGGGGTTGGATGAGAGGATCCTTGCGATCCCTTCCAACTCTATGATTCTATGACTCTATGGTTCATAGCACATGGATCAAGAACTGAAAGCCTTTTGGTCAGATGAGACCCCCACCAATTTATTACCCAACTTTCCAACATTCAGTCCAGAGGGTGAGGGGAACAGTCGAACTGAACATAGAAAGCTGCTTCCTATGAAGTCAGACCATTGGCCCATCTAGTTCAGTACTGCCTGCACGGACTGGCAGGAGCTCTTGCTTCCAGATACTCTAGCACTGAGCTCCATCCTTTCATTTGGCTGTGGGACTTGGAGTAACTCAAGGCACAGGGATCAGGGGGGGTGGGGGGAAGCCTCTGGTGCCCAAGCTGTTGTTGGGTTCCATCTCCCATCAGCCCCAGCTGGAATGGCCAGTGGGCAGGGAGCTGTAGCCCAAGAACACCTGGTTCCATACCACTCAATTAGGTCGTCTGTCCCCTCTGGTTTTATGAGACTGGAGACTGCCTTATCTGGATGCTTTGGCGTAAAATAACCACAATAGCTGCTTTCCTTCCAAGGAAAAAGAATCACAAGTTGGTAGACTCTGAGGGTCATTCGATCCATTCCCCTGCAATGCACTGTTGCCCTCCTCCAGAGACACTTGGCCTTTAAACTGAAGGGCCCAGGACTGGAGATCTCCAAACAAGGAGGTATCTAACCAAAACAGAATGAAGCAGTGCCATTACTGTTTGGGATCTGAGACTTCTGCTCATGCAGTGAATGACAGAGCATAATGACAGAGTTTATGCCATGCATAATCTTGCTTCCATAGAACTGTGGTGTTAGAGCCACTTCATTCATACTCCTTTTAAGGAAGTTACATGGGCACTGCTATAGGATAAGGTCTGTTCCTACTACATGTGCCTTGATTGCTTTTTTTGTACACGGGGTGCAGAGTAGAGTCCTTACCTGTTAAAGGTAAAGGGACCCCTGACCATTAGGTCCAGTGGCGGATGACTCTGGGGTTGCGGCGCTCATCTCGCTTTACTGGCCGAGGGAGCCGGTGTACAGCTTCCGGGTCATGTGGCAAGCATGACTAAGCCGCTTCTGGTGAACCAGAGCAGCGGATGGAAACACCGTTTACCTTCCCGCCGGAGCAGTACCTATTTATCTATTTGCACCTTGACATGCTTTTGAACTGCTAGGTGGGCAGGAGCAGGGACCGAACAATGGGAGCTCACCCCGTCACGGGGATTTGAACCGCCAACCTTCTGATCAGCAAGCCCTCGGCTCAGTGGTTTAGACCACAGCGTCACCCGCGTCCTTACCTGTTACATGTGCTTAAATCTCTTCCATTTAAAGCAACTGAGGATTAAATGTGCCCTTGATTTGTCTGGGCTGAGCCCCACACATTGAAATCATTCATGTTGTGGTCCCAGTGTAAAATTTGGTGGCATGTAAGGGGTTCAATGAGGACATGAATTTAGAACAAGCCAAGTGACACTATTCTATTTGAAAGAAAATTCATATTAAAGCAAGCATGATACACACACACAAACACAGCTTCTTGAGCCACACAACGACTCTTCTAGGTAGTTCATTATTGCTAACATTTTACAGATGGGCAAGTCAAAATAACAACTTGCCCAAATCTATAAATAACAACAGGCCCAGTCCTGACTAACAAGTTCCTGAATTAGAATTAGAATCTAGAATACTCATTTTTCTCTGAACCACACTCTCTTGAGCTTAGGATGCTCATATTTTTAGAGTGAATTTTATGGAAGCAATATTTAGTGCAGCATGTTATGACTTATCATAATACAGGAGTGTAACATAAAACTTTGTAAAAAAATATATCAAATTAGACTATTGGTTCTTCTAAGCCTACTGTTGCCTATGGCTTTCCAAGATCTCAGGGATAAGTTGTTCTGAGTCTTACAACACTTCTGACCTTTCTAAGTGAACATGCCAAGGATAAAAATTCAAACTTCCTGTATGCAAAATACCTGCTAAGTTATGGCCCCTCTGTAGTTCTGTGCACATAAATGTCATGGCATAGCCTGATGCAGAAACATACCAGAGACTCAAGAGACTGCATTTCAGAAAGTACTCACAGTGGTAGGCAAGACGGAATACAGTGGTACCTCCGGTTACATACGCTTCAAGTTACAGACTCCGCTAACCCAGAAATAGTGCTTCAGGTTAAGAACTTTGCTTCAGGATGAGAACAGAAATTGTGCTCTGCAGTGCGGCGGCAGCAGGAGGCCCCATTAGCTAAAGTGGTGCTTCAGGTTAAGAACAGTTTCAGGTTAAGTACGGACCTCCGGAACGAATTAAGTACTTAACTCGAGGTACCACTGTAATGTATACACATATGATTTGGTTATAGTGCCTGGAGACAGACAGCTAGGTCATGCATTTATAGCCATGACCAGAGGAGAAACTTCATTTGCCCCAGCTGCAACAACACATGTCTCTCCTGTATCAGTCTCTGCAGCCACAGCAAACGCTGCAACCTTCCAACAGTTTGACTTCACCCCCAAAAGGGAGACACTTTTCCATTGCCTCCAAAGAAAGACGGATAACAACATCCAGTAAATCAAAACTTTTTCAATTAGCTAAAATGTTGGTAATATAAGGACAGCGAGCTTTAATCAGTCTGATCATTAGATTAATCAACCAAGCCTTTCTAGACCAGTTCTAAGCATATTTAGTCAGAAGTAAGCCTTAAGTGTAATAGTTTCTCTGCAAGTGAGTGTGTTTGGATTGGACCCTAGTTGATTGATGGGGAATGGGCTAATTTTAAAGGGTGAGGCCAATTTTTGAGTTGGTGTGTCTGTTTATCCCTCCATACACCATATCCCTTTTTAAAATTCTGCTGTGTTACTGCAACAAGCAAAGGAAATTATAACATTACAGTGGTACCTCGGGTTACATACTCTTCAGGTTACATACACTTCAGGTTACAGACTCTGCCAACCCAGAAATAGGACCCCGGGTTAAGAACTTCGCTTCAAGATGAGAACAGAAATTGTGCTCTGGCGGCGCGGCGGCAGCGGGAGGCCCCATTAGCTAAAGTGGTGCTTCAGGTTAAGAACAGTTTCAGGTTAAGTACAGACCTCTGGAACGAAGTAAGTACTTAACCCGAGGTACCATGTACTGTAAGTATGTCCATGGTACCAACAATGGGAAGTAGCTTTCGTTTCTCAAGGCTGCAACCCTGCACACACTTACCTAAGAGTAATTCCTATTGAAATTGGTGGAGTTTAGTTGAGTAGATGTGTGTAAACTGCAAGTTATTCAAGGTCTGAAAAATAACCACATATTCAATTTTTTGTAGTATGTAAGTTATTTAAATTTTATTAAACGAATTGGTTAAAAGGCAGATTATTAATACATGATCGTTATCGTGTATGCACGTGTTTCAAACACAGCAGTGGCTAAGTATCATTATTCCACTTGTGACCGGGAATTTTCTAACACCAATTGATTGGGTTGTTATTATGACAAAGAATGCTCATAAGCATTCCAGTCCAGTGGCGTATCGTGGGTTGTGAGCACCCGGGACAAGGCAAGTAATTTGCACCCCCTAACCCATGGATTTGCGCCCCTAACCCGTGGATTTGTGCCCCCTAACCCCAGATGTTGCACCCGGTGCGGCTGGCCCCCCCTGCACCCCCCACACTATGCCACTGTTCCAGTCACTCAAAAACTGTCAGAATGTTTACAGTCCCCGTCCAGCTTCTGTAAGGGAACAAGAAATTGTTGGTCTGGCTAGAAGTAAAACTTCCCATACACTCCAGGGACAGAGGTGGCTTTGTGTGCTAGGCTGGAGGAAAATGGAGGAAAAAGGTGTGGGACAGAATTTTGCATCTTGATTTAGGTCAAATGATTCTTGGCTGTATATTCTCTACTGCTGCATATTCCGTAATGTGTCTGTGCACGCAAATATTTTGCCCACCAATATCTATGAATAAAAAGAGACTGCATTGTGACAACCTGTCTAAAATACAAAACATAGTATTGAATGTTATGGTATTGCAAGATGGTTTGTTTCGGACGAGGGGAAACTGTGTGTTTTGTTATAAAGGCTTTGATATGAATAGGTGCTCCAAATCTTTTCTCTCTCTCATGTTTTCGTTAATTATATCTGCATGTTGCAATGGCAAGCTACAGAATAAACAGAGAGTGATGTGTAAACAAACCCAGGCAAATTTTGGAAGGTACTCATTGGAATTGCTAAAAAGGGTGGGAATATGAATGCATAAAGCAAAATACATGTAATATACATGCAGGCACCAATCAGAGATATTGCATACACACTGCTGATCTCAAAAAGTCCGCCACAAAGCAGTGCTTTATATATAAGTACTGACACCCCTGTCTCCCCACAAACCATATTGCACAAACCATAGAATTAAAGACTGTATAAACCATAGCATTCAAAATCCCTCAAACCATAGCATTCAAAACTATGTTCTGTATTTTGGACAGGTCTCACCACCTTCTGAGTCTAGAGATAGAATCTATATGTGATAAGTAAAAATGGATGGATTGGTCAATTTCTATTTCTCATTTCTTCAGCCTTAAGGTCACGTCTCCCCATTTCCATATCCATTTGCAATTTTTTTTTTATTACCTTTAAAAAATAGTTTGCATAAACACTTGCGCACATTATTGTATGCAACCTTGTCTAATATAGATATTTTTGCTAGTAGTTTCCACTTAGATACACACCCATCATTTTTTGTCTGTTATTTTTGTGAATATAGGTATTTTTGGTGCAATCTCCCCTTAATATGTACAATTTTGTATGCACTTTTGGGGTGGAGAGCTGCATTGCTAAGTTTGGATGCGTGCAAATATTGAAGAAAATATGTATTTCAGTTTGTTTGGGAAGTGTTCATTCCATAGGCATGACCAAACAAATGTCTTTCCCAGTCCTGGAGATTAGTACTGATGATCTGTTCGACAATGACAATATGACTTAGTGTTTATCCCCCTCCTTCTGTACAACACACTATTTCATGCGCAGGATCCAAAATGATTATTTGTTTGCAGAATATTCTTTCCACATGCGCATCACCATTTTTACACCAGGATAGCACAACACATGTGCACACTGTGATGAATAAATTTGTTTTTAAAAGATTAGCCAAAACGTGCAGTATTCAACTAACAGAGTGGTTTGCATTACATTATTCTTGGGTTATGATTGCTGACACTGTATTCTTTCGGCTTTGGTATATTATAATAGCACTCTGATTCTAAACATATTGCTGAACTATAACTCTTACACATGCTTAAGTTCACTGGTTTTAAATATGCTCCAAACTCTCTTGAGTTGTGTCCATTGATACCAGTTTAAGGAGTATTTAAGGATAATTAAAAATTGCTCAGAAATAAGTATCAATGAATTTAACAGGGGTGACTCCAAAGCAAGTCTGTTTAGGTCTGTTTCCTTAGTACAGGGTGAATTTCACAACAATTTAATGGGGGTTTTGGTCACTGGTTTTGGTAGTGTGTACATTGCAGTTTAAATTGGAGGGGGGGATAATTCAATCAGGTTGCAGAAATCAGGTATATATTATTGGGAGTAAGCCTATTTTGTAACTATCATGCACAATGTATGAACATAATCCACTGGTAGATGGTCCTGCAAAAGCTCCATAGATATAAGTCAGAGCTGTGTAAGGGGTGTGCAATTCTTTCAGTGGTGATTAGGCCGAAGTCGTTCCCCATTTCCCTGACCTCTTACAGCTGTATTCACTAATCTGTATGGTTCATAATGAATATGCTTGCACCACTCTTGTGCAGTTCCCAGTCTGCACTGGAGAAAATCCCAGTCTGCTCAGCCTCTCCTCTCTTATATAATATATACACCCCATATTCAGAGGCCAAAGACTCTTCAGCCAGCTCATGGCATGAAATCGCAAGGCAACACAAAAATTGCAATTAAAGCAAGCAAGCAAAACAAATGAATGAATAAAGCAAATAGCAGTGATCTATAAACAAGCATGTGTTCAACGAAGCAGACACAGGGCTGATTCAGCCACTGTTAAGCACTCTCAGATCCCATTGATTCCTATGTGCGATACTGAAGCACACAAAGGCGCGCTCTCTTTCACCGATTTCAGTGAGACTTCAGAGGTGCTTAATTGCCACTATAATTGTGCCCTTTATTACTCCACGATCTGCATATCCCACAATTAACCACCCTCAAATCATCTGCCAATGCCCTTATTCCTTTGGCATTAGGGTGGCTTAGAACATCTGGCAGAAGTCAAAATTCCATTGGTTTTTTTGTTTTGTTTTCCCTCCATGAGTGTGCTTACTTTTCCTAGCCACAAATTATCATTTAACATGTCTTTAGGACAGCAAGGGAAATCTAAAACCTAAAACGCTCACACAAATAAATGCTGTTGGTTTTTTTTTTAAAGGAGGGAAATGTTCTGTACGAAATAGGTGTCTTCTGGGAAGGGAGGCGAGGCGGCAGCGGACAGAGTCCTCCTGTTTGCAAACAGAAACATTTGCATTGATCTGAGTGGGAACCTGACCATGTGCTCCTGTGCCAATTAGGCGCACATCTGATGCTCTGGAATTGCGCAACGGCCATTGCGCATTCAGAACTCGCCATAACAAGAGGAGAAAATGTCAGCCGGGGGCTGAAGGTCTCTCTCTCTCCCCCCCCCCCCACTCCACCCCCGCAATCCTCCCCAGAGGAAGGCGGGGAGGGCAAATGAGGGGATGGTAATTAAAGGAACACCGGGTGTTAATCGAAACTATAGCTTCCTGATAGCACTAATATTAGCCGTTCGAGGAAAATGTGGGCGCTCATTAATAACCAGCGCCGCACAGCAATGGAAAAGGAATATATATATGCGTGGAGCAAATAAAATCCCTTGGAATGTCTCCCGCTTGCACTGCTGGCCAGCCAGTGCAATGTGTGCATGTGTTATATGCGTAGATACACACAGATACACAAATATAATCAATGCATGCGTTATAGTGATTATCTGGCCTCTCTCCCCCTCTGTCCCTCCCTCCCTCCCTCTTCCTGTTATGTTTCTTCCTCTTAATTGAAAATCGTTAAATTTAGGGGTGGGGAGGGGGCGCCGAGGAAGTGGATGGAGAGAGTGGCGCGGCGACTTTTGCATAAGTGATATTTATCGCAAAGGTGAAAACAATTAACTAGCGTGTTCAGATCTTCTGCCAGAGAGGGCAGGCCGGCCTGGCGATGGTTACGCGCGGCTAAAGGGAGAGACCACCACAGTACCAGCCCAGCCCAGAAAAGGCTGATAGGAGAAACGCCTGCCTTCTGCATCTCTCTCTTTCTCTCTGTGTGGATAAATTTTAATGGTAAGATTCGAACCAGTGAAACACGTCGGCTCTTCCTGCCGCTTCTTTTCGAGTGGTTGCCTATTATTATTATTATTATTATTATTATTATTATTATTATTATTATTGCAGGCTGCTTTCTGCTTGATCAAACAGCCTAAACAGACATTAAATATGTAAAGAAATCACCCCGGCACAGCGGCTCATCTCGCCCTGTGGGGCTTGAGCATGAATTTTTAATAGCTCAGAGAGAGAAAGATGGAGAGACTATACCAAGTCACCTTCCATCATCACTCAAACGCGGCTCTTGAAATTGACCAGACCTTCCCCCACCCCTCTGCACAGGTCGCTGCTGTTGCAGCTGTGAAATTGACTGGACCAAACGGTGGGTTGTCACTCCCTTGAAATACGCAATAAACCTCCATCCTCGGTTTGCTGCCAAGGCTCCGGTTCTGTGACTCCCCAACCCAAACCGGAGTGCGCTTCGCAATCCACCCACCCCCCAAGCATCCCCCATTTCCCCCGGCTCTCCATAAGCACCCAGATTTAGTTTAATAATTCATAGAAAGAGGGCTTTTGTTCTTTTTCTCTGCGCACGTCCCCCGCGCTTTTGCTAGTGTCTGCAGCTACGCGTAAAGTCCATGGTAATATCTCCTCCCTCCGTTGGATTCTTCGAGCAATGCCAGCAACTTCTCCAATAGACAAGCTGCGGTGGTGAATATGGCAATATTGACCATCCCCGCACCTTGGAGAACTCCTTAGGCTGCGTTGCAACAAGTGTGCCAGGGCTACTCGGAATAAAACGGCGGATCAACATCCAAAACGGAGCCGGAGCGTATCTACACGCGGTTTTTCGAAAGGTGCAACCCGCATACTGTTGAAAGTAACAAGGGAACGAGATTGTGGCTGTTCTAGAAACCTTAACAATCAAGTTTTTCCTCCTCTTAAACTGACTCCTAGCCGCACCTTCAACGCACCAGCTGGAAGGAAAGCTCGTTGATTTCAATGAGCCCTACTTTCGCGTAGTGCATTCAGACGGGAGCTGCAAGGAAGCAGCCTAAGAGCACAAGCCTCTATATGTTTACTCGGAAGTAAGTGTCGCTGTGGAGTTAAAAGTGCAACCTAAATGGGATCGCGACGCCCAAAATGTTCATAATAGTATCTTAACCTTCTGATATTTAATAGGCAGGACAGGAATGTATTTCCTACCTATTGTCACCCTTGCACCTCTGATTTTGGCTTATAATCGGGCAGCTTTGAAGGTCAGCATATTTTTTTATGCTTTGAAATATGAGCTTCTAGACACAAGATGTGCGTGCGGTCCCATTGGAATCCATAGGGTTTACTTCGGAGGAGGACGTTGAGGACTTGAATCCTAAAAAGCAAGAGATTTGGGGGTGCATTCCAGCGCTCCCCCCCCCATCCTGAAATTCCTTCGGCTCTGCGTAAATCTCTTCTCAAAAAACAACCAAAAAAAACCAGAAAGAAATATGGGACCCCCTCAGCACCCCAGTCTAAAATAACGCCGCGTTAAACCAAGAGGAAAACACCACCGTAATACTCTCTCTGCACCCTCCCTTCGTTCCCAACGCTTTGCTTTATTACCGCAAACAACCTTGCTATTAAAAGGGGGAATACCATGCAAAAGGCGGGTCGATAGACCAATTCAGACGGTTCTCACGTTAATTATCATCAGTAAGACCCAATGAGGAAGGGGAGGGGGGCCGAGAGGGAGGGAAGGAGCGGGTGGAAGCGGAGCTCATCTTTGGAGACGAGGTGTTCACAAACTGTCTTGTTAGGGAAAGAGTGACGTGACAACACACACACACGAACAAAGGATGTAGCCACACACCCAGCCTCGCCAGGAAAGCAAAACATTCACACACTCAATTTCCTCTCCTGCGTTAGTTTCCCACGAGCTGGTAACGCGGCTCATAATTAAGAGAGGAGGAATGCTAATTATTAATAAATCGCCGGAGACGCGTCAGGGGAAAAAAAACCCCACTCCCCACCCTCCTAGAGCCCCCTCCCCAAAGGAGAGGGATTTGAAATCTCCTGCAAAGGATCGATCAGTCCTTTGGTATATCTATAGTAAAAGGCGAGGGTAATTTTGGGGGTGGAGTGGGGTGGGAAATTGGGGTGAGGTGAGAAGAATTTGGAAGCGAAGTCATCTCTTGGGGGGGGGGAGGTATCCCTGTGTAGTAGTTTCCCCCTCTGCTAATCAATACCAGCCAACGATTAATTGCAACAGACCAGAATCAATCAAACTACAGGTGAATGAGGCAATTGTCAAGGATAGAGGAGGAGGAGGGATTCCTCTTATTAAACGCGGTTGTAAACATTGGACGGGGGCGTTAGACTGTGTGAGAATGTTTAAATATGCCCAGCTGGAGCAAGCCTAGGCAACAATAGATCTCAATGTACCAGAAATCAACACTCTCCTCTGTGACTCTAACCTTGGGCATCTAACTACCTTGTGATGAAAGGATGAGAGGCGAATCCCCGCGCAGGGTTATCTTTCCATACCCGAGGCTGCACCGCAAAATAGCTGTCAAAACCATGGTGCAATCAGTTTCCCTTTCTGATGCATACATTATATGGGATGGAAATATATATATATTTATACACATTCCCTTCTGGCGTCTCCCAGTTTCAGCCCATTCAGCGTGATTTGCATAGTAAGATCTGCCGAGCATATCCCCCTGCCCACCTTTATCCAGCTGATTCATTTGTCAACAATCCGTACTGTAATATTTTTTCATTACGCACAAATGGACGAAATTCCTTGCCATCTTTAGAACAATAGAAGGGGTAGAAGGCTTCCCTTAACGACCACTAGAGGGCGCCCGCAAACAACTCGGCACACATCAAAAGAACAATATACCAAAAAAATGTGATTGTTCTCTCTCCTCCCCCCTCCCCCCACGCTCAAATATATCCAATCTGTTCTGCAGAAAATAGCGCCCTTTTCCCTGCTTCCTTCCCTCCCTCCCAAAAGAGTCCCCAAGCTTTCTGATGCGCTCATCTGGTAGCTTTCAATCTCAGCGCCTCATTTTTCGTAGAGCGAACCCGGGTTTTCTCCATTTCTACTCATGATGACTTTTAAATGATACACACACATATCTGAAGGGAAAGGTGGGGGGGTGGGGGTAGGCGAGGATGGAAGATTTCCACCTCGACACAACCACACACGCTTTTATTTATCTTGCAGACACCTTAGCAGACTCCAAAAAGAAAGGCTTTGGTTTTGTGCTCCATTTCGAATGTAATAAATAGACGAATTAATTCACAAACAGCACTCAGTGATTGGAGCTGAGAAAGGCACGGTCCTTTCCCAAAGCTGGGATAGTCAACGTGGCGCTCGCCAGATGCTTTTTGCACTCCCCTTAGCCCCAGACAGCATGGTCAGTGGGTCAGCAATGAAGTCCAGCATCACCTGGCGAAGGGGCACTAGGTTGGCCACCCCTGTTTCACAGCATACACAAAGCTGTAGCTGCCTTCTCGCGCGCCCGCTCCCCGCGCATCCTAAAAGCTAGTCAGGGGAGAAGAGCTGCTCCCTTTTCTCCATCTTCCAGGGAACTTTCCTGAGAGAGAAGGGGCACAAGACAACCACAACAACAACAACACAACCCTCTCCAAAGAAGATGTCTAATTTTGGAGCATTCCTGCCCAGAAGATTGAAACCTCGGGGACTGTTTATAGGTGTCGCCATCCAGAAGAACCACAGAGACCCAAACCGAGACCACCAAAATAATAATAATAATAATAATAATAATAATAATAATAATAATAATAATAATAAGGCGGCAAGGGCGCGGAGGGAGGCGGGAAGGAGAGCAAAGGGCCTGGGCATTGTCTCCTGAGCATCCTCTCCCGAAAACCAAGGCGGCTGGTTCTTGGGACAACCCATCAGCCAAGTTCAAAACTCAGGCCCTACACACACACAAACACACACACACGCACACACAGGCGAAGTAACCTCTCTCCCTAGCCTCCAGCCTGTTTTGACCCGAGGACCAACAGACTTGGCCGCTGACTCCCTGGGAGAGCGAATATTCTGGTGACCCCCCGTGACACAAGGAAAGACCCGGGAAGAGCGAGAGGGACGGGTGGGAGGGCTTACCAGCAAGTCTTAAGGCTGACATCCTCTGGAACTCGGGTTCCTGCAGCCATTTCCACATTCTCCTGAAGGTCTCCCTGCCCGATTTCAGTTTACTCCAAGGTTTAGGGTTCCTTAGAAGGTCTGAAAGGGTCCCCTGAGAACGGCACAGCACCCTCTGGGCGAAAATGGCCTGGGGGATGCTGTAGCGCTTCAGCTCGGCCGTGATTCTCTGCGCCACTTCTTTGGTGTTGATCTCTTCCAGCTGCCCGGAGTTGTTGACCTGGGTTCCCGAGGAAGAAGACGGGGGCCTCTCCCTGCCGGAGGCCAAGACCGGCCCGTGAGACTGAGGGTGGCCTCCGGGGTGGCTGGGGTGGTGCATCCCGTTGAGGTGAGACATCATAGGCGCCGGAGGGGTGCCCAGGCCCCGCGACAGGTGCTGCTCCCCGCGGGCCAGCATGGCAGTGTGCGCGTCGAAGTTAGGGCTCAGCATCTTCTCGTGGCCCGCGGGGCCGTAGCTCTGCAGGCCCTGCTGGGTGTTGTGGATGGAGCCCAGCCCGTTGCCCAGAGGGCTGCCGCCCAAGGGGGACAAGCTCTGGCCCATGCCGGGCATCTCCTTGTAAGGGCTGTAGAGGTTGTTCATGGCCGGGAGGCCCCTCTCGTCGCGCATGAGGGTGAAGCTGCCGCTCACGTTGCCCGACAGGCGCTGGTGGTGGTGGTGGTGCGCGTGCGGGTGGTGGTGCGGGTGGTGGTGGTGGTGGTGCGGGTGGTGGTGCGCGTGCGGGTGGTGGAACTTATCCGACACGGTGGAGATGGGGGGCAAGGGCTGCAGCGGCGTCAGCGTGGTGTAGGTGCTGGTCATGCTCATGCCCGGAGGAGACGAGTCGCACGGCATGCTCATGGCGTGGTGCAACGGGATGGACAGCTCCGCGCGGTAGTCCCCCGCGCCGTCCAGCAACGAGGCCATGCTGGTCACCATGGCTGAACGCGACGAGGCGGACGCCAAGTCCTGGTGGGAAGGCGGCGGCGGAGGGCCTGGAGGCGGCGGAGGCGGCGGCGGCGGGTGGACCCGGAGCGATCCGGCGCTCCGGCTGCTGGGGTGGTGGTGGGGGCTGGGGCTGCCCATCAGCTCCTGCTCATGGCTCGAGGGCCCGTGCAAGGGGCCCAGCGTCTCCATTGTCATCTCCGGGTTCATGGCGCAGCTGTCCAGCTCTTTGGTTAGGCATCGATAGGAGGTGCACGCAGTCTTCATTCAGTCCATGGAGAGGGGTGGTCGGCACCAGGGGGCTTCGCGGGGCTGGGTGCAGAGGGGGAAGGCAGGCAGGCAGGCAGGCAGGCAGACGGAGCTCCGGGGGTCGCTTGGCTCTGGGGAAGGGGAGGAGGTGGGGGGGATCAAAAGCTCCAGCCGCGGCGCTTCGCCAGAGGAAGATGCTGGATGCTGCTGACGCTCCTGCTGTGCTGGGTTTTCCTTTCCTTTCTTTTTTTTTGGACGGGGGGGTGTCGATATAAGGCCTCTCAGTTGTGTGCGTGTGTGAATTGTGTGGTGAGTGCGTGTGGGGGGCGGGAGGGGAGCCGAGAGAGAGAGAAGGGGGGGTGGGGGAGAGAAAGAGAGAGAGAAGGGAGGGCAGCCACCAGCCTCTCCGTCAGCCTGGCCAGCGCCGCTGCAGCCGCCTCGCCATGTCCGAGCCCTTTCCTGCTCTTACGTCGTCTGTTTGGGTAGCTGGAGCTGTCCAGAGTTGCGATCGAGGCTCGCCTCCCATCAACCTAGCCCAGCCCCGGGGAAAAGGCGGGCTCTGCGGACGGATGGACGAGGCGATCGCCCACTCAGGACGCCTCGTCGAGCCAGCCGGCTCAAGGTCTGCGGGAGCCCGGCCAATGGCAGAGGCGAGGAGGAGGAGCGACGCGCCGGGAGGCTTCAAGCTTGCCTGAAGATTCCCAGGCACTGGAATCAAACGCCAAGGAGAGAGGCAGAGAGAATGAAAGAGAGAGAGAATTTAAAGATGCAGCGTCCTCCTGCCTTGGGTATCGAGAGGGAGCTGGCCAGCCCTGCTTTTCTCTTTCTCTCTCTCCGCGCCCAGGCGCAAGCAGGGCGCACGGCGCGCACAAAGGGAACGCGGGAGAGGGAGCTTGTGAAGATGGGGGGGAGAGGAGAGCCACGCCCGGGAGCTGCCTCCCTTCTCGGAAATAAAAATAAAATAACGGGGTACCGCCAAGACACTAATCAGAGGCGGTTAAGTGGGTACCTAAAAGGGGTGGCGATGCCCGGCAGAAATCTCTTTTCCAGCTCTCCTTTCTGTTAGGCACAGGCACCAGCTAGTCAACGTTAAAGGCTACAACACACACACACACACACACACAAAGACACACACACAAATGTCTATGTAGCGCCCCACTGTTAGTGATTCCCCCCCCCCCGCATTTTCATGGTCGGTCTTTATTTAGGGTGCCCGTCCACCGCCAACCCAGGTATCCAGGGCTGCAACGCCTCTGCGCGCCTGCCTGAAAGCGAGCCTCCCTGGAGTCCTAGGGGGTTTCCTTCGAGTAAGACAGCCAGAGGATCCGGCTCTTCGCCACCAAACACCCAGCCCCCTCCCCAAGCATTGCCTTTCTACAGCAGCTCAAAGTCCGTCAAAGGTGATGTTCTGGTTGTGTTTGTTTTTTACTGGGAATATTTGGGCTGGCTTTGCTGGATGGCTGGTTTTTAGAAAAAAATAAAAATCGTCAATAATAATAAATGCATAAAACCGACTGTCTCTTGGGGAGGAAGAGAACAGAGCTTGTGATCCTAGCCGATCGCCTTTGGATCCGGAGAATCTTTCAGCCTTCTTTCTCCCCTCACCCCGCGCCGCCTTCCTGGAGCGCCACAGAACTTAGCCAAACTTGGCTTCATTATGCAGCAGCCACGCTCATTAGCGGCGGGTTGATCTTCGCTGAGGAGCGTGGCGGCCGAGGCTGCAGCTCCCCGCGAGGTAGACGGCAGCGGCGGCGCCTGCCTCGTTGCAACCACAAACAACAACAAGGGGTGTGTGTGTGAATATGCATAATATATGCGCTATTTATGGAGAGGGGATGGCCCTTTATGGAGATCTCGGCAGTCCCAAGAATGCCTCTAGCTGGGCTGCTTCGCCATTCCATCCCAGTCTCTTCCTCCTCCTCCTCGCCTCTTTCCAAAAAGAGGCTTCGGTGGAAGTCTGCGCCGAATGAGCCCTGCAATTATGGACTATGAAACTGGCATCTCGATCCTTAAACTGTTAGGGCGCATGGAGCTTAAGCAGACTGACGCAAGGAATAGAGAGGTCTCTGCCCCGGGGGCACGAAACATTAAATTTACAAATTTTCCAGGTCGCCTTTTTGCGCGCAAGTATCGCAATCCTATGCATGCACACCGGCTCCTGAACGCGTCGGAGCTGCGCTCTTACGTCGACGTGTATTGCAAGGGCAATCCAGTCGCGAAGCCAACGGCCAAGATTCATCCGCAGCTAAGCGCCGCTGCTAAAACGCCCATTGATTTCAATGGGAAAGATCAGCGCCTGCAATGGGGACTTACAAGGCATTTAATTTAGGCTGGATCGTGGCCAATGCGCTTAGCTGTCCTTGGAAGCAAGAGCCTTGATTTTAGTGGAGCTACTTCGGAAGTAGGATAGGATGGCAAGCTTATAAAAAGCACGGTTTCCTCGAATGTAAACCTCACTAATGTGAGAAAATCCAAGGAGACGCTTGGCTGTCTTGTGTTAGGGACACCCAACATGGCAGAAGCTTTGCAGTAGCTGCGCCTTCAGGAACCTTAATGAGATTTCGTGTGTGTGTGTGTGTGTGTGTGAGAGAGAGAGAGAGAGAGAGAGAGAGTCAAGACAAATGCCAAAGGCCTGCTCTTGAACACCCTCAAGTTTAATTAGCAGATAATAAAGAAAATACAAATTTATGGTGATTATGATTATTAGAAACCTGTGCTTTTGGTGGTTACTTTCCAAACAGCTCTTGATAACCAGAAACACAGAGACTCCGGAAGATTAAACCCAAGGGATGCAATTGGCCCGATTCATATCAAGACATGGAACCTTTACCTTAGCTTATTTACTCCCAAGCAAATTCTCCCTAAGTTCGACAGAGCTTCCTCCTCTGGTCACTTCGCCCAGGGTTGCAAGGAGGAAATTTACTTGGTGCAAGCAAATCCTTTACAGATTTACTTTGGAGTAAGCCCTAATAAGCTCGTGGGTTGCCTTTCTGAGTGCAAATATGTCTAAGATCCCTCTGCACGTTCTACACCGAACTTTTTTTTTTTAAATTACCTTCCAATGTACATTCACTTGCGAGTAAGCCTCACTGAACTCGGTTTTTGAGTAAGCATGCCTTCAAACAAGAGAAATAAAAGGCAATTGAAAGGACCGAGACTCAAACATAAATGAAGACTTCAGTCCTATACTGTATACCTCCTGTAAGGCCCATTGGACGCAGTCGGACTTACTCCTGAGTAAACATATAGGATGGCGCTTGCAAGCTGACCCAAGGGAAGTGTTCCTGTAGATCACCCACATCAAGTAAAATTGATGTCTAAGGAATTTACTCCTGAGTAAGGAGTCGATCTTGAAAGCGGCCCAGCCCCAAATCATTCCCCCCAAAAAATTCAGAAATTGAGGGCTTCCGCTGAATTGGGTTGGGCCAATTCCGGACCTGAGAAGGTGCAGCCCTAAGCGCGCTTACTCGGAAGTAAACCCTATCCGGCTCGGCTAGCTAGCGTCGTCGCAGTGGGATCCTATGCATGTTTCCTCCCTCACTGGACGTGGTGAGGGTTACTCCCTAGCAAGGCTGCTTGCAGACGCATCCCACGCGCATTGATCCACCAGTTAAGACCCCATTCAGTGCCCTGGGATTTCTGCTCCAGTCGCGATGCTTATTTAGGATTGCAGAGCCCTTGCCTGCCCGCCCACTAGTACACATCCATCCCTCGCATTTTCTGTGCCAGCCTCCTTGCACTAGCCAGCCGCCGAGAGAGCGAGAACGAGCGCGTAGCCCCTTCCAGAAGTAACAGCTTCTCCAAGGGGGGGGGGGGGGCGAGAGAGCAGGTTGAGGCTGCGCAGATGTTGTCTTTGTTTAAAGAGACAGTAATTAAGGGCAGGAGGGACATAAGTTTGAAAAGCGTGACCTATTTTCTTTTGATCAGCTGTCAAAAGAAGAGCGGGGGGTCTCTTAAGACAGTCCCTTCCAACCACTTCCAGCTGTTAGAGAAAACTTGGCTCGGAAAACAATGGTGGTTTGCGGGGGGGGGGCGGAGAAAGAGAAGCCCCACTTTAAAAAAACACACAAATAACTTGAGAAAAGCTTGCAAAATAAATCTTTGGACCAGTGACATGGACTTGTGGGGCTTTTGAGGGGGGGGACACACACGGATGTGGGGGGGGGGGAATAGTAGCGCCCCTCCCCCAAATCTCGAGGACGCTTGAGACCCTCATGCTAAAACAAAAAACAGGACTTCGAACGAGACGTGATTACTCAAAAGTTAATAATAATAATAATAATAATAATAATAATAATAATAATAATAATAATGGCCACTGAACTCAATAGGATTTCATTGGGATTGTCATTTGAATGGGACTTGCCCCTAAGTAAGGTTTAGTATGGGAGAGGGCGGGTTACTCGTACGTAAAGCCCTTAGTATGAATACATATGGCCTGAGCTTACTTAGGAGGCGGCTCCACTGAACCCAACGAGGTTAATTCCTGAGTAAACATGCCTTGGATCAAGACTACAAGGACCTGAAATTGATTCAGTATTGGCCTCGGGAGCGGTAAATTCTCAAACCACTCGCTTCTGGAGTAGTCCTCTTGAATGTAGGCTAACAACGGTAGTGATAGGAATAATGAAGCTGATGATAAGTGGATAATTTGAGGATAGAGAGGTTCAGTCGCTTTCAGAATTGAAGCCCTGCGTGGGTGCAAGAGTCCTAGACAGCGGTGGGAAGGAAAGTCCCAGCTACTCAGGTAAGGCAAGAAGGTTAACTCAATAGACGTTGGGGTATCAGTCCTTCCGGATAGCCTTTTTAAAATTTCTGTGGTATTAAATGATCAAATAGGATTAGGCTTGCAAACAAACAAACACATTATATTTTGTGCTAAAATAAATCTCTCTAATATTACCTGTATCTTGATGTGGGTATATAACCCCTTCAATAATAATAATAATAATAATAATAATAATAATAATAATAATAATGGGGATTAAACTGAAGGAAGTCACTTTGAGATGCAACCTTTCTGAGTTGGGTTCAGGGGGTCAGGAGTCCAGTTCCTTACCCAATCATCCTGCTTCATTTTTTAATTGTTGGTGGAGCACCGTCTCTCAGTCCAGTCTACCTCACACGGTTATTATGAGGTTAAACAGAGGGTGGAAAGGGGATTTCTCCAAGGAGCGAGGAAAGAATAGAAACGTCACCATAAACATTTTTAGATAGGGAATGTGTATTAATTTATGGGCACGCATCTACATTTCTTGCAAAAAAAAATTCTAGATTTTTTTGTTTGGTTTTGGTATGTCACAGCAGAATAAAAAGCCATTAGAATTATTTCAACTCCCTCCCCATTAAAATCTTAATCCTGACAACAAAATAAATCCTATAAAAAGGGGTGGGGGTGGGAGGAACACTTTTGAAACGTGCTCAGTTTGGGGCTTGAGAGGGAGAATCTCCTGTTTGGTAGAAATAGAGAAATCCACCCACGTGTCAGTTTTAAACTAAGAAGGAGGTGTTTTTACAGCTGACTCCAGAGGAGCCAATCGCAATTCCTGGGCGCGAATCCGCTTTGCTCCTGAAAGAAAGCCTCTCTGACTCGCCTCAGAACAGGGGGATCCACCGCACATCGAAACGATTAGCTAGGATTAGCAGCACTCCGCTCTTCTAAACCCCTTTCCCGGAAAGTTAAGTCCAACTGATCTCCAGCCGACTTACTCGAAAAGGTGCTTCCATTCACACGTGACGCTGCGCTAAATCGGACGAAGCCCCAGCAGATCGCTCCACCTGCTCTTTTGTGCTACTCAGGCCGCAACGCCAATTTACCCACTGCATTCAATAGCTCCACTGCATTCAATAGGACTTACTTCTAAGTAGGCATGACTTAGACTGCGCTGCCAGCTTCCAATCTCTCAAAATCAGGATCCATCCGTTTGTAAGGCTTGAGGGGGAAGAGAACCACTATTTGGAGCAAAGCGTAAACATGCGGCACCCAGGAACCCCCAAGGCTGGTTTTTTGAAGATCTCTGCGGCCTTTTTCATCTACATTTTCCTGTAGGGAAAAAGGGGAGCAGTGAGTGCCCCTATTCTCTTAACCTGGGGGGTGGGCATAGCGGGTTGAGGTTCTCTAGGGTGGGAGAAGATCAACCTGGAAAAATAAACCTGTTTTCTGGCTGCTGAGCTCCCTGGTCACGTGGGCCAGAGTTTAAAGGTGAGGTGTTGCATGTTCCCACCTCCAGATCAATACTCTGCTTTCTGTATGGAATCAGGCAGACAAGCGGCTCTTTGTGTACTGAATATGCCTTTGACTCGGCTCTGGATTTCCACGCTGAGCGTTTCGAAGGCGAAATGAAAACAGTCTCCAACACCCCTTTTGTAGGGAAAGAGGCACACGACACAGGATTATTTCAGATTAGGATCGTTTCCTATCCAGGGCATTAAATGACTGACAAAACACACATAAAACGCCTTGCTCACAGGAGTCCTGGGAACCTCAGCTGTAAGCGTCACCATATATATATATGCCTTTATTATCAGCAATAATAAGATTCGTTTAAAAAAAGGAAACATGCTCTTGGATCTGCATAAGTGTTTTGCTTTTTACCGTGCTATTTTAATTTCTTTCTCCCCTCCAAAAAAAGCAGTAAATAAGAATGACTCAGGAATTGCCCCCCTTATTAATATTTGAGAAAATGGCACCCCAATGATAGGAGACGTGGGTTTGCAGGGAGCTGTTTTTACGCATTCAATAGCAAGCGTGAGGAAGGATATCGAATACTGTTTTGATATCAAATATTCTCAGCGTCTTTCTATAATTGTAAGAGGAATCCTGCATGCTTGTGCCAGAATTTAACCTTTCGCCTCTTCAGTCCTTTATATTAAAAGGTGTGTGTGTGTTCTCCAAATATACTTAACCTCTCTCTCTCTCTCTCTCTCTCTCTCTCTCTCTCTCTCTCTCTCTCTCTCTCTCTCTCTCTCTTAAAAAATCTATGTCATCATGACACCAGCGTGCAATATTCGAGGAGCAATCGTGGGCAGATTGAAGTCAAATTTGAGCACTCAAGTCCCATTCATTCCAGTGAGGGAGATTTAACCACCAATTCATCACCCCCCGCTCCCCAATGAAAACAATGAAATGTTTAAACACACACACAATTTAATGCTATTCGATGAATGTGTTGACATACATTGTATATGTTTTTATCTGATAGGCATTCAGGCATCTAGTAGTATTTTTGTTCGCGTCCTGAGCGAGGTTTGTGGAAAGATCACAGGCTGAACCCCATCCCCCCGCTTTCTCTCTCTCACACACGTGTGCACGTGTGCAGCACGAATGGCTGTGTCCTCGTGTGCAAAGCCTTCATTCCTGTTGGGAACAACCTAATTGTACACGGTGTGCTTGATGATTCCCTGTGAAGGTCCATCGGTGCTCTCTGATTTTTTTTAACCCCTTGGTCTCCTTTGAAACAAACTAAATCCTCGGGTACACGTGTTTAAACACGCCGCCCAATAGATACACGCATGCAATAGATATTTTAAGCGAGTTTGTATTTGCTGCAGAGGGGGAGAGAGTGAAATCTCAACATTTAATCCGGGGGCAGGGGCAGTATTTTTTTCTAGGAGGTGAAGAAGCAAAGAATAACGTGTCACTGATATTTTTTTGTTGGTTGAAATGTCTTTATATTTATTTTTTAAACCCTTCCACAGGTCTGTGGGATACTAGGGAGGCAGGCGTTGGGTGGACCTGAACTCTCTCTCTTTTTTTTAGTTTGGAAGGTTTGTTTTCTGTCCCCCTCCCCTCTTTCTCTTCCTTTTCTTTCTCCTCTTCCAAAACCATCTGGCACGTGAGTGCGGGGGTATTGATCAAATCCGTGTGTGCTGGTGACCCCATGCTAATCTATAGCGTTGCTGGCCATCAGTTTTGCTTAGGAAGCGCATCTGCCTGCCCTGATCCGCTCCCAAACAGTCCTATGATTCTTCCTTCAGGTTCCCCTTTGCCCCAACTCCAACCTCCATTCAGGGGTAAGTCATGCTCTCTCTCTCTCTCTCTCTCTCTCTCTCTCTCTCTCTCTCTCTCTCTCTCTCTCTCTCTCTCTCTCTCTCTCTCTCTCTCTCTCTCTCTCTCTCCTTTTCTTCACATTTTGTTTTGGGGAGCTGGGGGCTGGCGGGGCGACAAAGGATCGAAATGCCGTAGACCAGGCTTTCCTGCATTTGGCGAGCTTCTCCGATTTGCCTTCGTGGAACATGAATAATAATAATAATACTGGCGAATTAATAGCAGGAAGGAGTTTTGCAGGAAGGCCTAGGGAGATGCCGCCCAGATACTGGCGCTGCGTTTAACATCTGGAAGAAGAGGTGGGCTCGCTTTCTCTGTGGTTGTATTTAAAGCAGAGGCACCTCAGGGAAATGTCCGGACGGTGAACGCGAAGGGGAGAAGGGTTTTTTGGCTGGTGAAATGAGCTCGCCCCTTTAGAAAGCCTCAAAAGAGGCGCTGAGATCTTGGGTGCCAATTCAAAGTGAATGAATTTTAAAATCCTATTACTTCCGCCCACCACCCCAGGGGTCAACGTTAGGAGATGATCTAGGTAAGGAAGTGAGGAAGATCCTCGCTTCTTCTGGCAAGAGGGAGAAGTTTTGCAATGTGCCCGAAGTGGAGTTTGAGAGTTTCATAGCTTTATTGGTTGGAGAAAGGCGGGGAGATGGGGGCAGAAAGAGTTGGGTGCGAATTGCAAGATTTATGCGGCTGTAAATGCCAGAGGAACAAAAAGGAGAAAGGAAAGGAAGAAAGCGATTGGACAAGGGAGGGATCCTGCTCCTACTGAAGGCGAATGCAGTTGGGGTTGGAGAGAGGGAGGCAGGATTGGAAGTGCGAAACGCTTTTCTGGGTGGAGCTTTTTTTCTTGGTGCAAAATGAGGTGGTTTGCAAATCTGGCCTCAAGGTATGATCAAGGCAATGGTGGCCTTGAAACTGGTGAGTCTTAAGACTGGCCACCTGTCGGGATTTGGGGCACGGTGCCCTCCTCTCTCCATCTTCCCCCCCCCCTCTCTCTCCACGCCAAAAAGCTTGGGTGGGGTGAGGGGAGGAATAAATGGATGTGGGAAAGAAGAGGGCGTGCAAAGAACCGAGATGGGCGCAAGAGAAAAGGGAGGACAGAGCCGCCTCCCCCAAAAGCTTTGAAGTTCCTTGACTCACAGGCTGGCAAGTCAAGTCAGTTAGCCAGGAAAGATCGCACATTTCGGGGGATGAAACTCAACCCAAGAGTCCTGTGACACCTGCAAGGCTAACCCATTACTGTGCAGTCGGTCACCACCAGCTTTTCCTGTAAAGAAGCTGACCCTCCAGTCCAGGAAAACGTCCGTACAGTTGACCAATGTATAATAATAATGATAATGATGATATAATAATTGCCACAGACTAACATAGCAACCACTGTTGAATTTACCACGTTTTTCACTTCGAGGTTTAAAGGGCTTATTTTTTCGTATGTGTGTGAGGGTCTCCATTTCTCTCCGTCCAACACCCCCTTATTTCCCACCTCCCAGTTTTAATCAGTAACTTCGAAAGGAGTTCTCTCTCTCTCTCTGTCTCTCTCTCTCCTTGTTTGGCGGGACAATCTTATCTCTGGCAACCCTGTGGCCATCTTTTGTTTTGTTAAAGCTGCCCTCTTTTCAATTCACCCTCTCCACCCCTTTCAACCCCTCCAACCAACCCCACCAACCCAGCCCCCCTCTCCTCCAGGAATCTGTTTCTTGCTGCTGGGAATCGCTAGATGGAAACGTCACCTTCTTTTAAGGTCAGAGAAAGTTAATCCTGTTTCTATTCTAACCCACCGAGGAGGACATCAGGGAGAGTTTCAAATTCGATAGAAAAGAAATAAAGAAGGGGAAAAGAAAGAGGGGAGAGCGCGCAGCCTTCCAAATCCTTGCATCAAGATAGCTCAATTATACTATTTTGGGTTTTGAGCGTGGAAGGAGAAAAAAAAGAAAAGGCCACAGGTTTCTTTGAAAGCAGAGGAAAGCTCTAGGGCTGGATCCAGACTTAATCGCACATAAAGTAAGTTAGGCATGGCTTACTTAAGTCCCATTAAAACCCACGAGTCTAACTCGAAGTATGACCTTAAGTCTGGCGTCAACCCCGTAGACCTTTGGAAAGGGAAAAATGCGATTTACAGTATTGGTGGCTAATACGATTGCCGCTTTTGGGCGCAAGAGGACTTGGGGGGGGGGCAGCGGACTCCCTTTATGAACAGAGGAAAACTTCCCAATTGAAAGCCTCAAAGGGGGAAATGGGAGGGGGGTGTATGGTGAAAGAGAGGCCCCTGTCCCTCCCATTAAACTGAAGACACCCCAGGAGTTCAGCAGGCTGCCGTTTCCATCGTCCTCTTGATTCGATTCCGGTGCTGTTTGTATTTCCAAGAGGACTTCATCCGGCTGAACGCCAAAGAATTTGGTTTAACTGGGATGCTGACCCCACGGTGTGAGGCTTGTGTACGCGAGGTGTGTGTACCCCTGTGCTGACCTGCATGTATGCATTCATACACCAGACTCCCGAGGAGCACACGTAAGTTGGTGGTAGCAATACAATACAATACAATACAATACGATACGATACGATACGTTTTAGTTATTTAAATTCAAAGGCCACTTTAACCCAGCTACAGAACCTTCCCATTCTTACATCTTACGCAGTACCTTTCTTAAACATACCCAATTTTATCTTATGCATGCTTTATTTGTGAGACTGTACAACTAGACTTTATATGTGTACGTCCTTTTATTTATTCTTATACATACCACTGTCTACATTTTATTTCTATATACGTTCTACATATGGATTGTTTAATTATACTTTATTTATCTACGTGGCTTATTTTATAACCTTCCTTCCTTCCTTCCTTCCTTCCTTCCTTCCTTCCTTCCTTCCTTCCTTCCTTCCTTCCTTCCTTCCTTCCTTCCTTCCTTCCTTCCTTCCTTCCTTCTTTCTTTCTTTCTTTCTGAACATTTTAGTAAAAAAATAAATTAAATAAAAAATCCAATGAGACTGAAAGCTTTTAACGTCCTTTATGGAGAGATCCCGAATTTCCCTTTTCCTTTCAAGCCCGCAGTCCTCTCCTGATTACAACTCAGGGACACCCTTCCCTCAAATAAGAAAGTATGTATAAAATTGAGTCTTCTCCTCTCATCCCCCCTAACAAGCGACTCACCCTCCGTTTAACACGGGAGGAGGAGGCGGGCGGGGCGGCGGGGGGGTCCCGAAGCAAAGCGGCGCGAGGTCTCTTTGTTCCGCTCAAGTTGGGCGTGAAATCTTTTTGTTGCGCTTTCAAAAGGAAGGCAAAAGTTGCTGTTGATTGTCAAAGGGACAAATTTAACTCTCCGAAAGCGGAAGCTGGCTTCGGAGGAGAAACTCGGGCCGCGATTTTTTAATTTATCGCCACTTTGGGGTGGACTCTCTCGCTCGTCGAGGACATTTCACGTTTACTTGTGAGAAATCCAAAAGAGAAATCCAGCCGACGTCTCTCTTTCTGAAGTTTAAGGGAAGGAGAGGGAGAGGAAGAGGAGGACATACGAATTTTAAACCCGAGAAGTTTGAGCTATAAATAATTTCCTTTCTTTCTTTTTTTACTTTAGGGGAAAGTTTCCCACTTGTTGGAAACGATAAATCTACAGGCAGCGACTGTTCTGAGCTATAGGAAAGCCTGCTTCGATCTGAGGTCTTTGGAAACTTTAAGAATAGCATGAAAAATTTACTAGGTTTCAGCTCTTTTCGGTGGAAGGTGCCCGAAAAACTATATTTTTGGAAATATCTTTCTAAGCCGGTATGGGAACAAAGGAAATTTGTATATATATATATTTTTTAACTCCCGGGTGTTTGCTTGAAGAGTTTTCCTGACATCCAACCAATTTCTTCACGGCTTCGCGCTCCACGCAAACACCTGCGCAAGATCCCGAAAGCACTTCCCTCAACTCCTCGGTAGTAACTTTTGCTGAAAGCAGTAAACTTCCAATTAATCGAGCAAATCAAAGCCTTGTAAACCGGCTCGTGAGCTTTCCTGCAGCTCGATCCGGAAAGCACTCGAGCGGAATTCAGTTCAAATCGGCTCAGAGATCCATCTAAATCCAACGCACAAGGAAAACCTACTCGGCAATTCCGGCTGGATTGGACCTCGGCGTGGTCGGCGATATGGAAAAGAGAGGGAAACTTTTTATTTTTGATGCGGTGACTTAGCTGAGTCTAATTCTTCGTTTTCCATTCGCTGACACACACACACACACACACACACACACACACACACACACACACATATATATATATATATCTGTGTAAGATCCTACAGCTCAGAGTAGGAGAAATCCAGGCTATACCTATACCTATACTGAAAGAGGTTTGTGAAAGATCGGTTTGTAGTGGACTTCATGAGGTATATATTTAAATCTGCCAGCCTGCGTTGAGGAGGGTGCAATATGAATAATAAGAAATATAATTCATGCACGCTTTATCTTTACACATAGATTAAAATGTGTATATCTATCTCTCATTTCTTTGACATTTATTAATTGCACAAAAGACTAGCCATATAAATATATATATGGCTGTCCCAACTTTCCCTGGAAATTTCTGGTTTTAAGAGAGATCTAGCTGTCTACTAAGAGTGTCAGAAATGTTAGAAAAGACGGGTCCTGGAGATGGGAAGCTGAAAGGAGGAGGGTGTCAAAAAAGAAACAACCCACCCAGAATTGTGATTTTTGTGGCTGCCCTTCCATCCGTTCGGAAGATGCTATTTTTGTAGGCAAATGTATAGTTTAAAACTCTTCAGGAATACCCGCAATCGGCCAGTCAGAAGGAGAGCTCTCTTGCCAAATACTGTAAGGACCCCCCCCCTGCCAACAGTACACAATTGGCATTTCCCAAGGAAAGGTTTTCATCTCGGCTGCAAGCAATGGGCGAAGGAGACCAGAGGACAAATTTGGGACCCCAGTTCCCACCTCTTTCTCTCTTCCCGCGGAGCCCCCGCCCCCTGAAGCAGCCACGGAAAAGGAGACCCTCCCTGCGGAAGATTCTTCATCCTTGGCTGATTTGGGAGTCTCTGACAAGCGGCTTCGGGAGAAACTCAGAAAGGAGGAGAAACCGCAGTCCAGGAAAGCGAATGCCACAATAAATCTGTTTATTTAAGGTTCTTGGCTGTTTTAGCTTTTCAACTGAAGGAGGAAGAATCTAGCAGGCAGTTTAGGTCAGTGCAATAAACACACTCTGGCAAACATCTGAAAACACTTTCATATCCCTCCCTGTTCCCATAATGGAAGATGCAGAGTCCTCCTCTGCATACTTTTCCTGGACTAAGCCAAGCTGAACTCAGTAGAATTTACTTCTGAGCAAACAGCATTAGGCCTCCTTTCTGCACTCAGGTAGGGTTCAGAGTCCCGTTGCACTGAGCCTTGCCTGCTTCAGAGTATAAACAGGTGGTGTGTTGCGGTGCTGAAATCCTTTTGCTGCTGGAGTCATCAGCAAAACTCCCCCTTGGTTTCAATGGAGCAGAATGACTGCCTAAATGTTTCTACATAGTTTGAACTTTTATCTTTGTCTTTTTTCTGCCCTGGTAGATAATATCACCAAACACTTCAGTTGGATAGGTACATATAAGTATGTTGAGTTACAGAGAGATAACCTAAAACTTTCTGGACTGCAGGTTCATATTGGGTCTTCCCAAGGCTTTCTTTGTGAGAAGCTGCAGATAGCAATGGCTTTGAGGCAGATTGCTCTCCATGGAACCACACTGTCCACTGGAATGAAATATCCCAATCTAACTAAGATCCAGTTGTGGACTAGATGCAGCTGTTGTTGTTGAGATACAGCATGGCCCTCAATTAAAACCTATGTTACTTCCAAACAATCAGTTTATCTAGAGCAGGAAGTTTATCTACAATGGCCAGGAAGATCTTAGGTTGAATTTTGCCCATGCCAACTTTACAATTTGTTATTTTTATTTATTGCCCATGCCAGGAATTTAAAGAGGAGGGCTCTGGATAAGTCAGTCCCTCAGTCCTCACTTGCAATACAGGCAATGCTCAACATATGCTGGGGTTATTTTCCAGGGTTAGTGCGTAAAGCCATTAACACACAGTGTCAAAAAGCATTGGGGGTCTATGGTGGGTGGGTTTGCCGAAGCCTTTTTCCCCTGATGCCCACTCCTCTTCTGACCCTTTTAAAATTTTTGATTGACAAGCTGAATGCACGCAAGTTAAATGTGGGTAAGCTGCGAGTTACCCGTATGTAGGCAACAATACTGGCCCAATTTATGGGACTGTCATAAGTTTAGCCAAGACAATATATGTGAAATGATTACAACACTCCAAGCTTGCTGTGTAAATGTGGAATGCTGTTGCCATCTATCTAGTGCTGGCTTGTGTGAATCCAGATTTTTCTCTATTGGTTTATTGAACTGATCGCAGCAGTCTGGTCAGATTACTTCCCTCCCATTCTGTACATTCACCCAGTTGAAGTCCTGGAACAGGGTGTCCTGCAAGGGTTATTTCCTGATCGATTCCGCAAGATTTCCAGGAGCTGGTTGAGGAGAAAGCTATAACCATTTCATATCTGACTGTTTTCTTACATTGGAAGAAATCACCCAAAACCTATGTGTCTGCACATGGGCATTTTCTGTGGTGTGCCAATGTGAGATATTTGAAAAAGGTTGTGCCCATATATGCTATCTCCTGCTCCTTGCCCAGCCCCTGTTCCTTCAAACCAAAGCAGGGGTCCTCAGGTGGTTTGTGTGTGTATTCCTTGAGAATTGCTGTGGGTCTTGGTTTAGCATTTAATAAACTTGTTTTTTCATCATCATCATCATCATCACCATCACCAAAACCAGTTGGAAGCAGGAACAAAAACCAGCAGGTAGACAAAACATGCTAATTTAGCATGTTTCAGACCCCGCTGGTTCTTTGACAGGGTAATCCAAAATCTGTTTTAAGAATCTATATTAAACTTCAGAGCTGAATAGTGTCCTATGATATAAGTCTATAGATACGATGTAAAGTATATAAAACCATAATTGACTTTAAAAGGAGCACATGAGCAACTAACACCCTACATTGATCTTTTTCAGAAAGCGAAATACACAGTGATCAAGAAAAAGTATTCTAATACTTATTATTCTAGATTGAAAATGAATGTTAAGACTGATTACTTGCTTGGTGAAATAATGATTCGACATTTAAATGTGTTGTATCTTTATGTTATGCTAAATCAAGCAACTAGGGCCAAATTTACCACCCCAGCTACTCCAAATTCAAAATAGCTGTATCTCAAAGTTATGGTAATCACCCCAGAGTCTTATTAAAGCCTAAAAAGGCCACGATGTCAACCTTAGAATCCACCTGGCTTCCTTCTTCAAAAGTATCCTGTAGATTAGTTTTTGGATTTTGTTCCTATGATTCCAAAAGAGAAATCCCATACTTTTTGGGTGCATTTCATCAAAACCAGTGACATATTATGAAAACCATGGTTCCTAGGCCCAGAGTTTTGCTAGTCTGTTTGATCATCTGCCCCTCGTTAAAACTGCCACTATCAGAAAATCACAAGACCAAATACAGATATTTTTCACTGTTCAAAAATCTTCCCAGCAGAACTGCACTTGTGCTGCACAGATGACAGTTTGAGAATTGTCAATTTTTCTGCGGCCCATGGTACTTGCGACTTCAACAGGCAAGTATTAACAAGGGGTCGTGTCTATTTCTTCCTGCTGGGAAAAAAAGTATTCACCTGCTTATTTCTGCAGTTAAGGGCTCAGGATGCCGCCCCCCTCCTCTGACTTCCTGGTCACTTGGTAACTCTACTTGAGGCTGACCTTTTATATGAGATTGCCCCACTGTCACAGGATACAAATGGCTTCTGCCTTAAGGAGGCTGGCAATAGGAAGTCCTCGATACAGCCTACTGCACTTTCAATGCAGCATCTCAGAGGTGATGATCTAATGAGCTGCCTTTATCCATAGACAGCCTGATTTCACCCCACCCTTTGCCTCCCAGGGCACAGGCAAGCAAAGGTCAGCACCTTCAGGCCTGGCCAAGCGAGGTCCTTTCTATTAGCATAGGCCTTTTCGTTTCGAAGAGCAGTGGGTCGAAAGAAAGGAAATGGTGTGATCTAATTCAGGGCGAGCTAAAGGCAGGGATTCTCCCGGACGCATGCACATTCATGCACGCATTGCAATCAATGGTAAAAGGACACTAATAGTGGTGTGCGCTCTATTGAAGGAACAGAGAACGCACACAAACTGACAGCACAAACGGAGAATTTTGCACACTTCCTGGTCACGAAGCTGCCTTGGTCATTGGCATTCAGTGCTTGTTTGATTGCATTCTATAATTTTGCTAAACTGATATATTATTTGTGATTTGCTCAGAGGACTCTGTTGCACAGTGGTTCATTAATAATAATAATAATAATAATAATTTTATTATTTATACCCCGCCCATCTGGCTGGGCTTCCGCAGCCACTCTGGGCGGCTTCCAAAAACATTAAAATAATGTAATACATCAAACATTAAAAGATTCCCTAAACAGGGCTGCCTTCAGATGTCTTCTAAAAGTCTGGTAGTTGTTGTTCTCTTTGACATCTGGTGGGAGGGCGTTCCACAGGGCAGGTGCCACTACAGAGAAGGCCCTCTGCCTGGTTCCCTGTAACTTGGCTTCTTGCAGTGAGGGAACCACCAGAAGGCCCTCGGTGCTGGACCTCAGTGTCCAGGCAGAACGATGGGGGTGGAGACGCTCCTTCAGGCATACTGGGCTGAGGCCATTTAGGGCTTTAAAGGTCAGCACCAACACTTTGAATTGTGCTCGGAAACATACTGGGACACAAATAAACACAATAACTAATGATAAAATGCAGAGTTTCCATGTGATGTTGAAGAATGTGAACAAGTTAACAACAAAAAGTGGCGCATGTGTATATGGTCTGGTCACTGTTTGGATCCCCGACTTAGGGAGTATGCATACTGGTCATGTGATGCACGAAACTTCTTCAGTCTTCACATTGTCTGCTATCAGTTGGTACTGTAATTCTCCATATCGACAGGGCAGTAATTGAAATCCGTTGTGGATTGTGTGGGTTCCCTATGTCTCTGTGCAAAAGTGCCCATTTGTCCGTGTTGATGCATGCTGTTCATTATAATCGCACCAACCCTAGAGTAAATATACCATACTTTTCTGTGTATACGATGCCCCCATGTATAATATGCCCCCTATTGAGCTTTTTAAAGGGGGGATTGCCGAAAATCGCTCAGTGGCACACAGCGCAAAATCCACCTCTCATATGTCCCCTCACCCAATTGCCGCAACATCAGCCAATCAGCACCAGCCCTTGACGCAGCAACCAATAACACACACAATAGCCGCTGACAGCCATGGCAGCAACCAATCAAATGTCCACCCTGTGCACTATCCATCTATACTACGACCCCCACTTTTTAGCATAATTTTTAAAGAATAAAACCTAGTCTTATACATGGAAAAGAACAGCGTATTCTTGTACAGTGGTACCTTGGGTTACATACGCTTCAGGTTACAGACTCCGCTAACCCAGAAATATTACCTCGGGTTAAGGACTTTGATTCAGGATGAGAACAGAAATCGTGCAGCGGCAGCGCGGCGGCAGCAGGAGGCCCCATTAGCTAAAGTGGTGCTTCAGGTTAAGAACAGTTTCAGGTTAAGTACGGACCTCCAGAACGAATTAAGTACTTAACCTGAGGTACCACTTTATTACAAAGTTAATCTGTAAGATATTCAGTTTTGGAAGTTGTGCACTGTATTATACCAAACAACTATACAAAAAGGGGGGTGGGGACTGAATGATCTACATGGGATGATCTCTCCTTGATCACAATCTGTTCCTATTTTACAATGCTGCATCTCCATTCATTTCTTCCTTATAGCTTTAATGTTTTTCTTCATATCACAGTCCTCATGAACGACCTCTTCTTTTGTAGCCAAATACAACTTTAAAATTCACACATTTATGGCCAAATTCAGCAATTCTTGCACTTTTTCACTGGGGAAATTCTTTATTTTTATTTTTATTGAACTTAACCATTTAACCCCGATGACAAAATAAAAGCACCATGAGACTAACACATAAAAGCCAAACCAAAGAAAACCAAGGCTGGCATGGGATATCACATTCACAAGGGGAAATAATATAGCTGGTTATATGGATATTTGTGATGAGCTGCAAACAGGTAAGTGGAGAGTACAGTCATAAGAATTAAGAGAGAACAAGTAGTGTTGACTTTCAAGATATACAGAAATATAAAACTGTGACTGAAACCATCAGAGATGCAAGAAAAAGCTAGCAGTTTTAATATGTACAAAGGTTTTTTTGTGTTTCATCTTCACAACGGTCCTGCAAAGTAGGTTACTGCTTGAAATTTTTACAGAATAGGATCTATGTTTCGTGACTGGTCCAAGATGATGCCCTAAATCATCAGCAGAAAAGATTCCCCCTTCTATAGACCATATATCAGGCTTCCTCAACCTTGGCCCTCCAGATGTTTTTGGCCTACAACTCCCATGATCCCTAGCTAGCAGGACCAGTGGTCAGGGATGATGGGAATTGTAGTCTCAAAACATCTGGAGGGCTGAGGAAGCCTGCCATATATTGTTCCAATATGGGACCACTTTGAAAAGGCTAAAATGTGGTTGGGACATGCTCTGAAAAAGCACCTGGAAAAGATTCTCTGTGTAAGAGAAGACTGCAGTAATCAGAACTGGTTGAAGGGCTGGCAAAACCTTGGGCATTGTGTTTTTGGGTCATCTAGTTCAACTTGCAGCGCAGGAATCTTCACTAACACATCCATGACAGATGGTCATCCAACCTCTGCTTAAAAAAACTCAAAGAAAGGAGAGTCCACCATCTTCTGAGGTAGTTCCTCTCTGTCAAGCAGTTCTTACTGTCAGAAAGTTCTTCCTGATCTTTAGTCGGGATCTTCTTTTTTGTAACTTGGAGCCATTGCCTTGAGTCCTACCCTCCAGAGCCGGAGAAAACAAGCTTGCTCCATCTTCCATGTAACAGCCCTTAAGATATTTGAAGATGGCTGTCATATCTCCTCTCAGTCTCCTCTTTTCCAGGCTAAGCATATCCAGCTCCTTCAAGCGCTCCTCATAAGGATTAGTTTCTAGACTCTTGATCATCTTGGTTGCCCTCCTCTGCACATGTTCCAGCTTGTCAACATCCTTCTTAAATTGTGATACCCAGAATTGGACACAGTATTCCAGGTGTGGTCTGACCAAGGCAGAATAGAATGGTACTATTACTTCCCTTGATCTGGACACTACGTCTGTTGATGCAGCCTAGAATAGCATTAGCTTTCTTTTGCTGCACCACACGTTAAGCTTATGGTCCACCAAGACTCCTAGATCCTTTTCACATGTACTGCTTGTAAGCCAGGTGTCCCCCATCCTATATTTGTGCATCTGGCTCTTACATAGAGGAGGGAGAAAGGTTGTTTTCTGCTGCTCCAGAGAAGCGGACACGGAGCAATGGATCCAAACTACAAGAAAGAAGATTCCACCTAAACATTAGGAAGAACTTCCTGACAGTAAGAGCTGTTCGACAGTGGAATTTGCTGCCAAGGAGTGTGGTGGAGTCTCCTTCTTTGGAGGTCTTTAAGCAGAGGCTTGACAACCATATGCCAGGAGTGCTTTGATGGTGTTCCTGCTTGGCAGGGGGTTGGACTCGATGGCCCTTGTGGTCTCTTCCAACTCTATGATTCTATGATTCTAAGTGCAGAACCTTACATTTGTCCCTATTGAAATTCATTTTGTTAGCTTGTGCCCAGTTCTCTAATCTGTTAAGGTCATTTTGAATTCTGATTCTGTCTTCTGCAGCATTAGCTACCCCTACCAGTTTGGTGTCATCTGCAAATTTGATGAGCATCCCCTCAATTCTTTCATCCAAGTCATTTATAAAGACTTTGAACAACAACTGGCCCAGGACAGAACCCTGTGGCGCCTCACTTGTCATTTTTCCCCAGGATGGTGAGGAACCATTCCTCCCCTTGACCTGGACACTATACTTCTGCTGGTGCAGCCCAGAATAGTGCTAGCTTTTTTTTTTATGCTGTTGCATCACACTGTTGACTCATGTTAAGCTTTTCCCATGTACCACTGGTAAGCCAGGTGTCCTCCGTCTTATATTTATGAAGAAATAAATAGGGCTGTGCAAAGGAATTTAGGAACGGGGTGGGGTAAAGAGAAAAATACTGTAAGTAATTGCAATCTTGTTTAGTTTGTCTTCCTCCACTAGAAAAAGCTCCCTGAAGTTTTTCTGATCCACAGGTGCATAAATAAAACAGAATAACAACCAATAGTTTTTATTTCATTTTTAAAATATATATTTTCATTATTTTTTACATATCATTCCCAACAATCATATAACATAGTTTCTTATCTTACACAGTGTTTTGGACTTCCATCAACCACTTCTGAAGATTTCTTCAGTCATTATCACGTAATCTACATTTCATAATTTCCTTATTACTTTTAATTATCCTTAACTAACAATTCTCTTCATAATCTTCTCTGCAATATTTTGCATAGTCCTCCTTACAAAACTTCTTGCAATCCTACTAGCGTAATCTGTTTATTACAATTGCTTTTCAAATAGTTCAAATGGCTTAGGCACCTCCAAGATGGGAGATGCATGGAGGTCTTGCCACTGTGGTTCTAGTCGTCCTTGTTAGCATCTGTCTGTTTCCAGAGATAATGGAAGAGTGTGCCATCAGGGGTAAAGTTGTAGCGTAGGAGAATTACAGTGACTGCTGTGGCCATGGGGACTTATATGGGAAAGATATGTTTTAGTTATTGCAAATGGAGCAAATGAAGGCATCCAGTTTTGCTATTAGAGATGCACCACAACGTT
Source organism: Podarcis melisellensis (assembly GCF_964234715.1). Classification (NCBI taxonomy): domain Eukaryota; kingdom Metazoa; phylum Chordata; class Lepidosauria; order Squamata; family Lacertidae; genus Podarcis; species Podarcis melisellensis. The sequence goes on from NC_138543.1 coordinate 49,215,501, forward strand.
TCTTCTCTCTGCGCTCTTCCCAGTGGTCATTTCTCCTCTGGACATTGATGTGGATACATGACTTCACTGTCTGTCTCCAGATGTGGTTTCCCCTAAAGAATTGTGGGTAGTTTGGGGTGTAGGGATTTGCTAGCCTGCTTGCAATTCTTGTGGGAAAGGGAATCACGATAAAACCAGGCAAAGTGCAGGTAAAAGTGTGTCATCAGCATATTCACAGAGCTTTTCTTTAGTAGAGTCGAGTCAATATGCAGGCAGACCTTTTTCCATGTAGCAACGCTTCTGTCTTTGGGTAGCAATACTGGGTTAGGGAAGAATGCTTCAGAGCTGGAAGGTCTTGGGTTGGCCTTCCATCCACACCTTCCTCATGGTCTCCTTTTTGTCCTCCTGTGAGGGACAATCTCCCTCACCACCTGTCTTTGACACTTACCCTCTTTTCTTTATGGAAGTGAATCTGTTCCAGGCAACATGAGTTATCTACCCAGCCTATGAGGAAGCACCTGCAGAAGATGGGGTGAAAATGTGTGAAGCCGCTTGCTTACAGATTCATTGATTTTGGACTGGCCTCTTGGAAATTGGATTGTGGAATATTTGAGGGATAATAATAATAATAATAATAATAATAATAATAATAATAATAATAATTTTTAATTTATACCCCACCCTTCCCGGTTCAGAAAACCGGGCTCAGGGCTGCGAACAACAAATTTAAAACACCTAATAGTAGAAGCAGCATAAAATTCAGTATAAAAACATGAATAACAATAAAATTCAAAGTTCAGAAATCAATTTGGGGGAAATCCATCTAATAAGCATCAGATAGTCACCAGGGCTAGCTGGCTGAATTAGTCCTATTTGGGCCAGCGAGGAGGCCAGGGGAGAATTAGCTGTGGGGTCTCAGAGCGGGGTCTCTTCATAAAAGGGGAGGAGAAGGGGAATAAAGGATCAGGCTGAATTCAAATTAAAGGCCAGGTGGAATAGCTCTGTCTTACAGTTTATATATATATATATATATATATAGCACCAGCCTGAAGATGACGAGTGAGACCTCGTCGAAACGTCGCCTAGACACCCCAACTTTTACACGGGAAGACACCCGAGGACACCAAAACCTGCATATATATATATATATATACAGTATATATATATACACCCGAGGACACCAAAACCTGCATTCCTGTACCCGTGAAAATCTACGAAAGCATATACAGTATATATATATATATATTAAAAATGCTTGCTATGTGGTGCAGATACTTCAGATACTTTCAGGATATACTATAACTGATTGTGCTTTTGTGATGTGAGGTAGTATGGCATGGGAGAGCACCCAGACCAATGGTGCCAAGTCTTCATAACAGCACCACATCTCTCAAAAGTAGCCAGCAAGACCTAACCAGAGCCACTGATATTTTTTTTGGCCTGCACACTACCGTGGTTGCCTGCTAGAAGATGGCTGCTGTGGCGGGGGAGTCTGTGTTATAGCACAAAATGGCTGCTGTAAGGGTGTGACATAATCAGGGCTTTCCCCGCCAGCCCCAGTCCTCTCAGGTGGGCGCCATAGTTGTTCTAATACAACAAGGAAGAAGTTCGTGGTGAGTTCCGGCACCTCTTTTTCGAGAAAAATAGCACTGGACAGAATTGTTTCTATACTTGTAATCCCCTCCCCCCACACTTGTTTTATGGTTGCAACCAGTGCTTTTTTCTGGGGGTACTCAAATGTTAAAAATATGGCACTTATTGAAACATCTTCATGGTGAGTACTGGCACCTTTCTCCCCCTTAAAAAAACTGCTTTATTTGTTTTATAGTTTTATAGTTTTTTTATTGTAACCTGTCCTAGGAACTTGTGGCGAAGAGTGGGAAAGTTTTTAATGTTTGATGTTTTATCATGTTTTTAATATTCTTTTGGGAGCCACCCAGAGTGGCTGGGGTATAAATAAATAAATTATTATTATTATTATTTGAAAGACAAGAGCACAAAACAGGGCAAGCAGACTCATATATCAGGGCCACCTCTCTGTCAAATAGGGGAAAGGCATCTAAGCTAGGCAACTCCAAACTCACTCATGAGCCATTGTGTGGTGTAGTGGTTAAGAGAAGTGGACTTGTAATCTGGTGAACCGGGTTTGATTCCCCACTCCTCCACATGCAGCTGCTGGGTGACCTTGGGCTAGTCACACTTCTCTGAAGTCTCTCAGCCCCACTCACCTCACATAGTGTTTGTTGTGGGGGAGGAAGGGAAAGGAGATTGTTAGTTGCTTTGAGACTCCTTAGGGTAGTGATAAAGTGGGATATCAAATCCAAAACTCTTCTTCTCTTCTATATAGGTTTTTTTTTATTTCCTGATGGGTTCTCGGTTGATATCTGTATCATACATTGAACTGTTATGGTGGTACTTAATGGAAATTTGAAACCATGGTCACAAAGTAATAAAAATGGAGATTACTTACTTATTTAAATAAATAAATAAGAAAGAAGGGAACATCCAATTTTTGGGCAACTTTTACATAAATATGCAAGTTCTCATGATTAGGCTGTTGCATTTATACACTGTTGAGCTAGAGTATTCTGCTTTGCTATGTTGATGTTGGGAAAGATGGAGGGCACAAGGAGAAGGGGACTACAGAGGATGAGATGGTTGGACAGTGTTCTCGAAGCTACCAGCATGAGTTTGACGAAACTGCAGGAAGCAGTGGAAGACAGGAGGGCCTGGCGTGCTCTGGTCCATATGATCACGAAGAGTCGGTCAAGACTAAACGACTAAACAAAACAACAACAATGTTGATTTGAACATCTGCAGAGCATCCAGAACAACTAACAGACCCTACAAAGTCAGGCGAGGACAAAGAGATAGAGAAGGCCTGGGGGTTTCCAGTGCACAATAAAACATTTTATTTAAAAACAATGCATTCAATATCATGTTTTGGCACATGAGTCAATGTGGCAGGCACATCCACACCCGACAATAACATTGTTGAAATATTCAAAAGGAATCGTTGCAAATCTCCCGCTCCCCACCCCCAATAATTTTCAATCACAATAACTATGCAGAATTCATCTACAAGGAAACAATAAAGAAAAGAAAATACACACACCAAGGTGTACAATCCAACCAAACTGGATCCAACCTTTAAGCCTCTTTGATTTCAGAGGAGGTTTCTGATGCTCCCACTGAAACTGGTAAGGTTGAAACATTTTAGTTTTGGCTGGATGAACTAGCTGGCAATGAACAAGTCAGACAAAATATTTACATGTACATTACATTGTACAGATCACATTCCAATCTCAGAGGTGTGGCCCTGTTTCATACATCTTTAATAATTATTATCCTGGAGCTGAACCGAGTTCTAGACAAGCTATTGGGAACAACTCCTCCATCAAAAATGAATTAAGTTGTGTAGCAGGGCAACGCTTCATTCATTTAATGGCGCTTGCTTGTTGACTGGTTCCCCCACCAGTGAAATCTCCACTGACTTCACTAGGACAACCTCCAGGTTTTTTCCTCCCCCATGCCAAACGTTTTGAAACATTGTGCAGCTTTCCACACCATTTCACCTGAGATTAAATCCTGACTCTAGTGTACATTTGCTACCTGAAAAATAAAGACTTTCTAATATGGCTATTTAAGAACAAATGGTTGGTTTCGATGACCATGGCAGAACTTCTGAAAAATGCGATTTCTGTGTAAAGATGATGCCACTCAGCAAGGAACAGCAAGCTCCTTAGAGTAGTTCACACTTATTTACAGGATCCTGTCCTCTGCTTGCAACCTCCATTCACATTTCCTATTCTTGGCTTTTTGGAGATTTTGGATGCTTAAAGGAAAGAAATGAGAGCAGACAACCTGTTGGTATCTGATTGGGCCTGCAATCAACATACTCACCATATTATGGTCTGTCAGGAGCCCCCTCCCCCTGGCTGCGCAGCTCCAGGTAAGTTTTTCCCCTCTATCTTCCTTGGACCTCCTATGCTTTGACCATGCTTGGACAACTGTCTGCCTTTGGCTCCCTCTATCAAAAGTTGTGCAGGCCCATTTTAAATGGATGGATGCTAAGACGTACACACCTGGCCATAAGTCCATGAAATTAGGGAATCAGAAATCTTTGTTGATCTACTGCCAGTCACTCAGAGATCTACTAGTAGATCTCAATCTCCCTTCTGAATGCCTATATTTTATATAGACCAACTGACAATGGACGATCATGTAAGCCAGAGTACATAGATTTGAGCTGGATTTCCAGTCTGGAAATATTGTGTGTTTCAATCGCCAGCCCAGTCATCAGATGCTCACAGGTAGTTTTGATTATTTTGACCAAGGCCTATCTACCGATGCCTAATCAAATCAAGATCTTAACAACACATGTTGTATACAGCAGTGTGTACCAGCATGGGGTACAGTCCCCATGCACTGGGGACTGCCATTCGGAGTGTTTGCACATGCATATCTCTTTGATGCCATTGCGGGTCTTCTGCAGGTGGGAATGAAGGCATGTTACAGACGTGGACAATGGAATACACATGCACCTTGAACACATACGTTTGGATGTGAGCTTCCTTCCACCACAGGCAGTGCAAGTTTCTCATTGAATATCAGTGAACGCAAGGTAGGTCTTCATGCACGATGCTGTGAAGAACAGCAAAGATGTCAAGCACCCCAGTCTAAATGTCTACTGTCTCCCAAGATGCACACATGGACCTCTTGTGCACATGGAATGTGCCCCGCCATTAATTTCAATGAAGGGAGCCAAGCTACATGGCTTAGCTGGTTCCTTCCACTAAAATGAATTGCGTAACCTTCCAGGCGGGAAAGCTGTGTGCACATACCAGAACACTCATGCCCAGAACAGATCACTTGGTACAGTGGTGAAAAGAGGTCCTAGAATAATTGGATTAAAGTTTGTTTGTTTCGATAGACATCTTATTTAAGTCCTGCCCTATATTTACATTTCTGCTGCGTCTATCTATCTCTTGAATCTCTTAGTCAAGGACCCACGCTACTCTAGAAGCCATGCTACTCAAGGAGTTGTGTCACCCTAGAATTCACAACTCATTTAAAAATCTATGTTGCATGACTGTTACATACCATTCTAGGACTGATGGTACTCAAGCATTTATACGATTGTTGAACAGCCTCTCTTGGGCTCAGCAATGGGGTTGCTTTGAACAAACACAGTGGAAGTCCTTTCAACTGATGCCAGCAGAAAAATAAAAACTATTTACAGTTTTGGCCAACAACTGTAGGATCATACCAGTTTTCAAAAGCAGGATTAAAGCAGCATATAGGAAATACATGGTCGTGAATCAGACACTTTGCTTTAAGGAGAGACTTCTGCCCTGAAACCAAGAGTATTGATACGTCAAAAAAGTAATTTGCTTTGGATGATATTGAGCTGTTGATTTTGAAGTTGGACTCCCTGATGGAATCTATGGCTCTGAAATATTCAATGAGGTTATGAAATATCAATGGCGAATTCCACATGAAAATCAATGACTATGATATGACCCTTTCGTTGTCAATACCTTTCTGAATTCCAATTACTAATGTCTGAATAATTTGTTTTCTTTCTTGGATCTCTCTCCTCTCTTTTAACAGAGCCATAAGCGTTAACCTGTACAATGTTTCCTTGGGTGGATTTCTACTGCGGTCAATGGATTGCTCCTGTTTAAGAGGTTCGAAGACTGCAGGCCATTACACCCAGCAATTCATCTTAGCTGGATTGATGACCAACTTTGTGACTTGGTAATAACGGTAGCTATACAAAAAGGAGAACATAAGTGGTCAGTGCAATTTCTTACCGTCGTCAACTAGAAATTGAGAAAAGAGAGATACTCACAAAGCACATTAGTCTGTGGATAACACAAGCCCTATTACTATGTCCCTATTAATGCAACAACATATCAGTAATTAGAGATCAGTGCTGCTCAAACGTTCATTGAATGCCTTCCCCGAATTGTCGTCAAGGATGACAATTATAATTCAAATAGAATAACCAGGCTGGCTTCTGAGCAAGTTCTTAATTTAGGACTTAGCTTGGAAGTCCCCAAATGCCTGGACCGCTATAGGTTATCCTGCATTAACATGTATTAAAAAACCACAACAAAACAAAACAAAAACCTTAGCAATCTAGGGCAACTAACACAATGAGATAGGCTCTGTTTAGGAGCTTACTATTCTCAGGGTCCCATCTGGAAAAATGGCAAGTCAGGAGGCTTCCATTTCATCTCCCACATTTAATAACTCCTATCTGCATCTCCCCAAGTACACATGTATCAGGCTACTACTTTTTGTCACACTGTTCTTTCACTATCAGCCTCTAATACAGCACACAATGGCAAACGGTTACTGATGTCAATGATATCACCGGTAAACATATGTTAAGTGCAGGGTCTTCTTCAGTGGAATATCACGGTGGAATAATGGAAGTGCAAATCAGTTCCTATACATTTTTTGTGGAGGGGAAGAGAAGAAGCATGTGTTTAAGGACAGGATATGGCCATCTGAACCAGCTCAGCTAACACCAATGAAGCTTTTGAACCATACATCAATAATATCAAAGCTTGAGGTTAAAACAAACAATCAAGATTATATTGAAATATAGGCTTTGATCCCCAAGGTGCTCCAGTGATAGACCATTAATGTCAATGGGTTGTTATTTCAGTAGAGGACCTTAAAGATCAGATCCTTTGAAGTCTTTAGCAAAGCTCATGGCACACTCAACGAAGCTGAAATCACTATTTATTTATTTCCTTTTGAAAAAGCAAGTTCTGCAGGATTATGGTATACGTTGCAAGTTTAATTGTTTCTGAGACTTAAATTTTGGAAAGTGGAAGGACTTGAAAGATGGTCCGTCCCATCCCCCCCCCCCAGAAGACCCATGCTTGATTAATCATACATATTTTAGTTGACTACTCTGATCAATCTATTGCTTTAAATCTGCAAAAATCTTCAGATGGGTAAAATAATTTTGAAGCAAAACCATCGTTTTTGCTGTTGTTATATGGTTGTCTCTTTTAAAAGAGGAACTATCTCCTGCATGAGAACAAAGGAGGGGTGCGTGTGCCTGTTTTACGACGGTACTTTTAATGAATGCTTGTGTTAAAGTTTGTTTTAAAAACAAACAAAAAAACACCCTTGCTGCTTGACTAAACTGGGACAGTTTTTTTAAAAGGTAATTTAAAACTGTTTAATAAATGAGTCTAGCTAAGGAATTTTCAACACTGCAAAATCCAGGGAGTAATGTCTTCGCAAAGAGGCAGTCAAACAGAGTTGGAACTTCTCCAGGTGCCAGTTTTGACATAACTACCAACTGTAAACAACAGAAAGTTAAGTAACTGCTTCGACCCTAAGGGACAATGCCAAAAATGTATAGTTAGGGAAGACCCTCAAACTCCCAACAATACACACCCACACATACATACATACACATACATACACATATATACATACACACCCACCCACACCATGAAGTAGCTTGGGTTTAAACTCCTGGAAAGCAGCGGCTTATAGCAACAGTGACGTTTAGAAGTGAAGTAGATTTCTAGAGGGAAATCCAAAAAAATCATTCCCAGCCCTGGTGTGAAAACAATGGCATTCCTCCATTAGTCATGTCAGAACAAATACTTGGGTGATATTAGACAAGGAGAGATGGAGACCTTAGTCTGGAACTCTCATGAATCCTCTCAATTTACAGCAGGGATGGGGACATTCTGGGGCACGAGGTGAGGTGTTGCCACTGCCCTTACCCCCCTGTGAAGACCAGGTGGGGACATGGCAGGGCACCATGTTGACAGCAACAGAGCTTTCTCATCCCTGATCCAAGAACGTCAAACTCATCAGAAACTATGGCAAAAACCGAGTGATTAGCTTTTCTAACTAGTCTCAACAGGCATAGTATTTTAGCATTGCGTTCGTGGTCTATTCAAAACTGTAGAGCAGTTACGGACAATATCTTCAGCCTCAGTAGCCAGACTGTCCCAGACCGAGTTCTTTGATGAACGAACTCCTATGGAGTCATGCCTGCGCCCTTTGGCTGGGGAGAGGCTGCGACCTCCTTGGTTGGTTGGTTCGGAAGCCCCCTTGGTTGAATAAATTGGCCTAGGATGGGATGTGGCAATTCTTGCTTTCACAGATGCCCTTTGAGATATGACTGGGTGCTACAGAAGTTTCTGTATCGCCACAGAGACTTCTGGTGGCATGCTCTTTCTTTACAAAGGGCATTTGCTATGTCTCTCTCACTTGAGAAGCACACTGGGAGCGGCACAGGTCAAGTCAGAGACTGCCTGGCCCTGTCCAGATCTTCTCTACCTAGCCATAGTGGTTGGGACAAGCTTGAGTGGGATGGAAATAGGAGTCCACAAAAGATTGTGACAAGGGCCAAATGCATCCCTTGGGTATCCAATGGACCATCTCTGCATGCCTGCATGGAAAGTATATTTCACTCCCCATTGGGCTTGTTATGCCAATGAAAGATCTTTGGAATAATACAGTGGCCACTTACAGTGATATATTCCCATTGACCTTAAAGGAGTTAATACTGGTGCAAATGGTCATTCGGTCAGAACATTCAGGAGCGGTCCTCAAACTGTTTTTCAGCTACTAAGAGGAGTTGTGCAAGTTAGCCAAGAAAACACAGCCAAGAATCTTAAGAAGCAAACACAGGTGTTTTAACATTCAACGTTTTGAGACATATTGCGGAATGTGAAAAATACGTGACTATGAAAATACTTTAAAGAGAGCCATCTTGGCAGCATAACCAGAAATGCAAAACTTTCTGCTGTAAACAGCTTTGACTTTCCTACTGCACAAATAGAATAAATCCTTCTGCATTGCTAAATATGCTAAAGACACCCTCCAATGCTTGAAAAGATGGCAATCAAAGGGTGCTTTCAGAGCATCTCTGAATCAAAGGAAATCCCTGCCCATAAATTCTTTTTTTTTTCCATTTAGAATTCTGTTTTGAAAAAAACGGTGAATTCATTTTGGGCACTTTTTTTTTTTACTTAAAAAACAACGACAATCATTTGGCACTTCAAGTGTTAAATCCTTAGGCACACTGGGACAAAGTCAGCTTTGCTAGACCTTCGCCGTGAATTCGAAAGAGTTGCTGGAATTCGGCAGGGAGCTGGTGGGACTCTTGCCACTTGGTCGTAAACTTTGTTCCTTTTTTATCATAGTAATGGTACGGAAGGTCTTCCCGGTTGTTCGGATTAAATCCAAAAGGCCAGAACCCGTATAGGTGGATTTCGTCACAAATTGCAGATGCCAGCGTATACATGAGAATACCTGTACTGAGCCGTTTGGGTGCCAAGTGCTTGTTTTTCCAATACCTGCAAAATAAAAAGAAAGCATGACATGGGAAACAGATTATATATATTGAATGGAAATGTTTTGGAAATGCATAATAATGTCATTTTGAAATCCCTTTTAGAGCAACACCTTTACTAGGCCAACCACGACATCGAAAAACAATGTGCAAGCTTTTGTTAAGGCATAGACAAACTCAGCTCTCCAGATGTTTTTGGGACTACAACTCCCATCACCCCTGACCACTGGTCCTGTTAGGTAGGGATGATGGGAGTTGTAGTCCCAAAACACCTGGAGGGCCGAGTTTGCCTATGCCTGCTTTAGTGAGTGCTCTAGTGATGAATCTCATCTCTGAAAAGACGAAAAGACTAGCTGTTCTTGACTGTTCTCATCTTTTCAGAGACGAGGAGTCAGCTGCTGCTGTACTTCTTGTTCCTACCAAGGACTTGGTGCAACGTGATATCTATGGCACAAGAAAAACAGGGGGAAGAGCACTTTAAATGAAGAACATATCCTCCCCTCCAAAGGGGAGAGACTCAGCTGACACCTGGGGCAAAGGAAATCTTTATTATAACTCCATGTGTCTCAGAGCACAAGGACTGCTCAAACTCTACCCATACATTTGCATCTGAACTGAACAAAACTTAAGAGAGTGTTTGAAAAGAAGTTCACAGAACGATGACATGTGTGCCAGTACTAAATGGAAACCTTGGCCAACCAAGGCTGTCATGTACTGATAGCTCTTGTCTTCTGGGCTTCTTTTCAAAGATTCCTTTACTGGTAAGCTTAAGGGCCTTCCTTCACCTTTTGGGGCAACCCTGATATGTGCACAGCAACTTAAAGCGCCCTACCCAGTGCTGGCTACTTGTTCCATATTAAAACCGTGACCAGATGCAGACTTCATGGCTTCAATATAAGCCACACGACTGCTCTGTTTCCCACTTAGCCTGATGAATCTTGACAGTATAAGAGCTTGTTCAGTATTCTGCGATATTTTGGTTGGCCCAATTAAGGGGCTGCCCCGAGAGGGACTATTTCTCATGGGCCAACGTGGCTATCTAGACTTCTGTTTTGACTGATAATGACAGCATCTGGATGCCTTGGAGTGAGGCATCTTTCCTGTGTTCCCCCAATGATCATTCCCTGATACTGTAAAGAATGGTCAAGTCTTAGCTTCTGGGGTTGCTCAGTGTACATGGCTAAGCTTCCCTCTAGATCTGGGATGGGGTGCCTGTGGTCTGATAGAGGTTGCTGGATTCCAACACCCATCAGCTCCAGCCAGCGTAGCCAATGGACAGGGATGATGGGAGTTGTAGTTCAGAAACATCTAAAGATCTGTAGGTTCCTCTCTGCCCCAGCTGCACCTTGGCTATTCCTGATCCTGAGTCTGGTTGTCTTTCCCCCCATCTTGTTTAGATATGTTTTTTAGCTCCTGGTGGCAATTTCTATTTACTCTACACTTCTCTACTCACACCACCACAAGTTCTCGAGAGTTTGTGGACCTTGTTCATTTACCCAGAAACCTAAACGGCCAAAGACCTGACAATCTTATCTTAATAAGAATTTGATTAGCTACAATTGTTCACAAATGTTGAGTGCGAATGATCAAACGTACAGCTTCCAGGAGCAAAGATGGCAGCTGCCGCACTCCTTCCCTGCCCCTACCACAGGGATTAAGTCATGGTTTGTCTTAGTGCTACACCCAAACCTGGGCTCATGGTTTGTCAAACTCGAGGCAAACCACAATCTGTAACCAAGGTTTGTTCTTGGGTTTACCATTCATGGTTTGTTGGGGGGAGATAAGCTACAAGCCAGGGTTTGCACAGAGCAATAAGCCAAACCATAGCTTAGCTCTGGGTAGCAGCAAGACCAGAGGATCAAAGTGCCCTTGATCTGCTCTCCAGCAACCTCCAGGTTTACTTGTGCTACTGTACGTAATGGCTTGGCTTAGCATTACGTAGTTACTGGGCCACTGTATCATGATTTCTTCTTTGTTATATTTTTCTGCGAAAGAAAAGTAGGCTACAAATTTAATCTACCTCTCTTTCAAATCAGAACCAGTCCTGTGTGAGTGTCTGGAGGCGGTTGGAGGATGGATGGCAGCTAACAGATTGAGGTTGAATCCTGACAAGACAGAAGTACTGTTTTTGGGGGACAGGAGGCGGGCAGGTGTGGAGGACTCCCTGGTCCTGAATGGGGTAACTGTGCCCCTGAAGGACCAGGTGCACAGCCTGGGAGTTATTTTGGACTCACAGCTGTCCATGGAGGCACAGGTCAAATCTGTGCCCAGGGCAGCTGTTTACCAGCTCCATCTGGTACGCAGGCTGAGACTCTATCTGCCTACGGACTGCCTCGCCAGAGTAGTGCATGCTCTGGTTATCTCCCGCTTAGAATACTGCAATGCGCTCTATGTGGGGCTACTTTTGAAGGTGACCTGGAAACTACAACTAATCCAGAACGCGGCAGCTAGACTGGTGACTGGGAGTGGCCACCGAGACCACATAACACCAGTCTTGAAAGACCTACATTGGCTCCCAGTACATTTCTGAGCACAATTCAAAGTGTTGGTGCTGACCTTTAAAGCTCTAAATGGCCTCCGTCCAGTATATCTGAAGTATCGTCTCCACCCCCTTCGTTCTGTCCAGACACTGAGGTCCAACACCGAGGGCCTTCTGGTGGTTCCCTCACTGTGAGAAGCTAAGTTACAGGGAACCAGGCAGAGGACCTTCTCTATAGTGGCACCCTCCCTTTGGAATGCCCTCCCACCAGATGTCAAAGAGAACAACTACCAGACTTTTAGAAGACATCTGAAGGCAGCCCTGTTTAGGGAAGCTTTTAATATTTGATGTATTACAGTATTTTAATATTTTTTTGGAAGCCACCCAGAGTGGCTGGGGAAGCCCAGCCAGATGGGTGGGGTATAAATAATAAATTATTATTATTATTATAATGAGCACATTTATAAACAACCCACTGCCTCTCTTAAAAACCCCTTGATTCTTGACTGCTGCTCCTCAACTGTGCTGCAAACTACAATGAAAGCAAACAACAGCATCACGGGGTGAGTTAAATGCACCTGTTGAGATGTTGCATGATATTTCCTGGCCAAGCCAGCTGGACTTTTAGCTGCCCACGATGCTCGATAAAGAAGTCAACCAATGTTCTTGTAATGGTTGCTGAAGTATGGAAGAAAAAGGCTGGGATCCAGAGAATGGCGCCGTCTAGCTTCTTCAGGCTTAGGAAAAAGTTATTTCGATCTTGAATGGTCAACAGGTTGTTGTAGTACTTCTCCAGAATGCTGGGGTTGAAGGTGGTGAGATTGGTTTTCCTCCCGACATCCTTCTGGAATGCCTCAGTCGGGGCAAAATTGCAACGGAAAACGAAATCGTACTTATCTATTTCTTGCCCGCACTGACTGCCCACAAGGATGCCGCTGTTTCCGACGACAGCACAAATATTGTAGTGCTTGTTCTGAATAGGAGAGACATCTGGAAGCAGCAAGCGGAAGCTGTTGCTAATGGAGAAGACATATTTGTGGCTGGAGTAGTCGTAATGCATCAGCTGCCCAATCCGAACCATATTCTTCGTCAAGGAGAAGTTTTTGATCACGTCAACATGCTGAAGAATTTCTCGCCTAGAACAATAAAAGAACACGCATTTCATGAACATGATGGGTCTTCCTTCTTATGTTGAATTGTTATCTTTGCCTTGAGGAAATGGGAAGGAAGGGGCTAATTTCACAATTATGTAATAGAAGGAGCACCTTCCTCCATTCCAGCCAACCTATTTTTTTGAACTGCTTGTGGTGCCCGCAGGGAATATGGCAGCTTTCACCAAAAGAAGCAGGGCCTTCTCAGTGGTGACACCCTGGCTATGGAATTCCCTCCCTGTAAAGATCAGATTGTCTCAGGAGGCAGCTTCCAACCTATTTGTTCCAGCAGACTTTGGGAGCATAACAGGGATGATACTACTGAGGATTATTCCATTTCGCTTCATGGTCTGCTTTTGTTTTTAATACTATATTTTAATTTTAACCTGTCATTTGAAGAAGGGCAGGGAATAATACTAATATTTACAACAGGGACGCAGAGCTATTGTCCCTCCAGAAGTTGCTAAGACTGCAACTCCCATCATCCTTGGCCATCTTCTATTGATGGGAGTTGAAGTCCAACAGTGCTAAGGAGGACCAAAGGTCCCTCGCTCCTGATTTACACCAAGAACAGAGTACATTTGGGCTTGGTTCAGACAATACTCTGCATTATTCTAGCTGCTCACTCCACAGGCTTCTGTACATGCTTATAAAATCCAGTGCACACCTGCCCAATATCAGCGCCCCCCCCCCAAATCTGAAAATAGATCACAGTCAATATCAGCGCCCCCCCATCTGAAAATAGATCACATGATCTGGGCCTACATTAACTTCCCTTCCCTATGACTATCAGGCAGTAAGTCGTATAATGGCAGATTCATGAATACAGGCTCCCTTCAGGATAGACATTCCTCCTCCCAGCCACCTTCCCCTCTACGATTATAGAACCTTCTTGATTACACAACACTTATATAATAATTATAATTAGGGATGCATTGCAGTAATCAATGCAGATCTCCATGTGTTTCCTTTCAGCTAGATCTACTATTTTCTGTGCACATGCATGGGCAAATGATTTGGACTACTCCAATAGCTTCTTTCAGAGTGATTTAAGTTGCGTTCTCCTTGAATTCCCGTTGCGCGTAACAGAACCGCTTCGAGGGTTTCTCTCTCTCCTTAAAATCAAGTGGTCTAAACGTTTTGTGAAATAAAAGGCATTCATTTCACTCATTTATTTGTATTAGCGGGGTAATTAAAAAAAAAAATAATATTCACCTACTGAGAATTTGTTTTGTGGCATGAAATTAATCCTGAGTCAGAAAGGGAATAAAAAGGTGGGTCTTTGCTGCTTTTGCTTTTATTTATTAAATTTCTATAGTGCCTTTCATTGGAGGATCACAGCGCTGTTTACAATATAAGAACACAAAAACACATAATACAGTAACAAACAAAAACAATACCCTACCACAGTTTAAAAGGCAGAGGAATGTTTTTTCCTGGCACCTAAAGGAGCCAGAGAAGTCTCCCTGGGGAAAGCATTCCACAAAGAGAACCTCTCATAGAAGAGGCACATGAAAAAGGGCTTCAGGTCCATGAATAATCATAGTTTAGAGGTCCTGGGCCCTAGGGAAGTTAGATTATCCTGCACCAGGGCCAGGGCCTTCTCAGTGATGGTGTCGACCTGGTGGAATGCTCTGTCCCATCAGAACAGGGCCCTGCAGGATTTAACCTCCTTCCGCAGGGCCTGTAAGACAGAGCTGTTCTGCCAGGCTTTCAATTTGGACTTAGCCTGATCTTTTATCCCCCTTCCTTCCCCCTCTCCCCTTTTTTATGAAGATTACCTGCTCTGGGATCCCACAGCTAATTCTCCCCATGTCTCCTTGCTGGCCGAAACAGGACTAATTTAGCCAGCTAGCCCTGGTGATCATCTAATGTTTATTGGATGGATTTCCCCCCTAAATTGATTTTTGAATTCTGAATTTATTGTTATTCACGTTTTATACTGTATTTTATGCTGTTTTTGTTGCATTAATTAAGTGTTTTAGATTTGTTGTTAGCTGCCCTGAGCCCGGTTTTCTGAACCGGGAAGGGCGGGGAATAAATAAAAAAATATTATTATTATTATTATTATTATTATTATTATTATTATTATTAACACTTGTCTACCAGGCAAGATTTCAAAAAACAACAACTTCATAATGAAGCAGGAAGTTCCTTCAGAACAAACAAGGAAGTTCTTCTCCACAGACGGAATCAAGAGAGAAAAATTACAGCAGCAGCAGCAGCCACCATCCAACCTTTCTGAGCCTGAGGGCGCATTTGGAAATCTAAGGAACTGCTGAGGGCACTACAAAATACCTACTTCATAGAAGAAAAACTGGTGATGCTCAGAGCCCCCTTTCCAAACACTAGGCAAAACATCTGCATGCCCACCAAACAAGTGAAAGACAGATAAAACAAACAAACAGCCCCCCACCCAATAAACCTCATTAAAAATAATTGGGAGCAGCAGGGGGCCCTGACAGGCACCAAGGGGGTATCTGAGAACACTATGATGTTGATAAACACCACATTGGGGAAAACTCCAGGCCAAGAAGAGCCCCCCAAAGGGGAAGTTTATCCTCCATTTCCATCCCAAAGCTACAATTCTCAAGAGTGGTTTAAAAACCAACCCCTCTTCCCAGGGAACTCTGGGAATTGTAGGTCTGGAAGGTGAACAGGGGTCTACTATCAACTCTCAGACCCTTAGTGAACTACAGCTCCCAGAATTCTATGGGGCCAAGCAACAACTGTTTGAAGTACTTTAAATGTATGGTGTGAATGTGGCCTGGTTGAGTCCTCATTCTTAATGCTTAATCAACCAAGTACATTAAGCTAAGAAGTACATAATATCCTCAACAATATGAGTATGCCTGAACTTATAAACCTATTAACCATACTTAAGGAACATTGACTATTGATTGTACATTACTTAACTGCCACACACCTATCCAATTAACATATCACACCATATCTAATATCCAGGTGTATCTAAAAAACCCCGCTCCTGTTGTAGGTTGATCCTGTACAGTGGTATCTCGCGTTAAGTTCGTTCCGGAGGTTCCGGAGGTCTGTTCTTAACCTGAAACTGTTCTTAACCTGAAGCACCACTTTAGCTAATGGGGCCTCCCGCTGCTGCCAAAGTTCTTAACCCGAAGTACTATTTCTGGGTTAGCGGACTCTGTAACCTGAAGCATATGTAACCTGAGGTACCACTGTAGAGGGTTATTAATCTGCCGTATCAATAGAAACCATCAGTATGCCAAAGTACCAACCATCTATTATGTACAGCCCATAACTTGATATGGAACCTCATCTTGTTCTGTGACCTTATTTAGTCACACGCTTCCCTCTCAGATGCTATGATTAATAGATTAATTAAGGTCTGTAGCACACTTATATCATAACTAGTTTTCCTGGCAAATGCCACCCTGTGCAACATCATAGTGTTCTCAGATACCCCCTTGGTGCCCAAGGGTTTGGGTTAACTGTGGGAAGGTAGAAGCTCATTCCTCTATTGCACCTTGGAAAAGTTTGGGGACAGTATTGGCTGAAATGGACACTTATCGCCATCTCTGATGCCCTTTGTCAAATCTCCTCACAGCCCCCACACTGACCCTGCATCCATTTCCTAAACTTTCGCCAAAGTATTAGCATAACTGGCAACCACAATGACAGTCAACAAGGAGACAATTCATCAGAATGAGCTCCGTCATCCTTCCTTTAGATTTTAGAACATTTTATGCTATCTTTGAAGAACCAAGCTCCATAAGATCTATAATGCACAACTGCCTAGGATGTAAGTGGAAGCACATTTGGGCTTAGGGTTGCCATATTTCAAAAAGTGAAAATCTGGACACAAAAGCTTTTTAATTTTTAAAAATAAAATCTCCAAATAAAATGACATTTTAAAGCCTTTTTTTAAAAAAAAAGGAAAATTGCCAATAAATCAACACTTCCGATATGGGCTTCCGTGCGCCCGGGTTGTCCCTGACATTTTAACCAGGAAACTTCTGTCCAGAGATCATCAGGGAGTTTGGACTGAGTGTCCATCAATATACAGATGATACCAGCTCTACCTCTCTTTCAAATCAGAACCAGTGAAGGCGGTGAAGGTCCTGTGTGAGTGCCTGGAGGCGGTTAGAGGATGGATGGCGGCTAATGGATTGAGGTTGAATCCTGACAAGACAGAAGTACTGTTCCTGGGGGACAGGGGGCGGGCTGGTGTGGAGGACTCCCTGGTCCTGAATGGGGTAACTGGGCCCCTGAAGGACCAGGTGAGCAGCCTGGGAGTCACCCACTGAAATTAATGAGCATGACTAAGCTAGGTCCATTGATTTCAACAGGTCTACTCTGAGTAACGTTCAGCTGACGACCACCAATTATTTCTAAAATTGCATCTAAATTAGCATATACAAAGTATATACAATTCTGCACCCTTTTTTCCCTGGGTGTGTATGTGTGTGCTGCACTTCCACTTTCCCTGCGATTTGCGTAGAATGGGCACAAGCCTCCAACGAAGACATTGGGCATTCGCAAACTGGGCTCTAAAGCCTTTCCAATCTAGGATTCATCTGTGAAAGTGAATTAGTTTTAGGAAATCTAGAGGATTAAACCAATCAACCCTCTTCCTGTAGATTAATTCTGAAATGGGTGTGTGTCCACTTATCATCAAAATTAAACATACGGCTAGCACATGTTTAATTAACTAAGTAACACTTAAATTTATGGAATTTGCTACCAGAGGATGTGATGATGGCCACTAGCTTTACACAGCTTTAGAAGAGGATTAGAGGGATCTATCATTAGGCATGAAGGCTATCTGGAACCTCTGTTTTTCAGGGGCAGCACGACACTAAACACCACTCCATGTGGGGCACCAGTGGGAGATGGCTAAGGCCTTGAGTCCTCACTCATGGCTTTCTGAAGACATCTGCTTACTTGGCCAACTGTGGGAAGCCAGATAGTGGGCTAGAGATGGACCTTTCATCTGACATAGCAGGGCTCTTACATCACCATCATAATTTATATACCGCCCTATATCCACAGGTCTCAGGGTAGGTACAACTATGACAATAACAAATCCCTCTGTATTGGGTGTTAATTTCCATATGATGGGGTGTACGACTGCACACCGTTTCTCACAGCCTGTAGGAGTTTCAGATGCTGTAATGCAGGTTATGGCTATGGTTTCCCCAGTAGTGATGTATGGTAGTGAGAGCTGGACCATAAAGAAGGCTGATTGCCGAAGAATTGATGCTTTTGAATTATGGTGCTGGAGGAGACTCTTGAGAGTCCCATGGACTGCAAGAAGATCAAACCTATCCATTCTGAGGGAAATCAGCCCTGAGTGCTCACTGGAAGGACAGATCCTGAAGCTGAGACTCCAATACTTGGGCCACCTCATGAGAAGAGAAGACTCCCTGGAAAAGACCCTGATGTTGGGAAAGATGGAGGGCTTTCCCAAGGAGAAGGGGACGACAGAGGACGAGATGGTTGGATAGTGTTCTTGAAGCTACCAGCATGAGTTTGACCGAACTGCGGGAGGCAGTGGAAGACAGGAGTGCCTGGCGTGCTCTGGTCCATGGGGTCACGAAGAGTCAGACACGACTAAATGACTAAACAACAACAACAACAATGCAAATTTGGGGAACCACTGGCTCTCCAGATGGAAACCACAACTCCCATCACCACTGGCCATTGCTGGGGCTGATGGGAGTTGCAGTTCACCAACGTCTGGGGAGCCAAAGCTTCTCCATACCTCTGGCGATGGCACAGCAGTGGGAGCATTGGATGGGTTCCACTGCACTTCCACCAAGATCTTTGCTGCTTTGCTGCTCCCCTTCTCGGTAACTGGCAGTGATGCACAGCAATGGAAAGCCAGATCAACCATCAAGTCCCTCCCACCACACCGTTACGGCTTGCAAAGTGCTTACGTACTTTGCTGGCATGACTTTATTAATTATAGCAAAGGGACAGAAAGTGTCATTCCTGGGTTCCTCCAGAGTATAATATTTGGAAGCCACTAGTTTAGTTGACAGTATTAAGGGATTCTTTGGGATGGGAATCCAAGGGGAGAATTAGAGCTTTGTTTATCCATAGTCCTACAAAGGTATGTGGTTTTGGAATCACAAGTATCGCCTTTGTATGGTTTTAGTTTTGTTTTAATGTATTTTCTGTTTTGTGTTTTTAACAGTTTTTAATTACAGTGGTGGGACACAGGTGGCGCTGTGGGTTAAAGCCTCAGCGCCTAGGACTTGCTGATCGAAAGGTCGGTGGTTCGAATCCCTGCTGCGGGGTGCGCTCCCGCTGCTCGGTCCCAGCGCCTGCCAACCTAGCAGTTCGAAAGCACCTCCGGGTGCAAGTAGATAAATAGGGACCGCTTACCAGCGGGAAGGTAAACGGCGTTTCCGTGTGCAGCTCTGGCTCGCCAGAGCAGCAATGTCACACTGGCCATGTGACCCGGAAGTGTCTCCGGACAGCGCTGGCCCCTGGCCTCTTAAGTGAGATGGGCGCACAACCCCAGAGTCTGTCAAGACTGGCCCGTACGGGCAGGGGTACCTTTACCTTTACCTAATTACAGTGGTACCTCCTTTCTCAAACTTAATCTATTCCGGAAGTCTGTTCCGAAACCAAGGTGTGCTTTTCCATAGAATGCAATGCAAAACAAATTAATCCATTCCAGACTTTTAAAAACAACCCCTAAAACAGCAATTTAATGTGAATTTTACTATCTAACGAGACCACTGATCCATAAAATGAAAGCAATGTTCAATGTACTGTACTATAAAATAAGTAAGACAGTATTGTAGATGATAAAAATGAAAAATTAATTTTTTCTTCCCTGCACTGATGATAGTCATTGTTTGGAGAGGGGCTTTTATCCATTTCTGCAGTCACACAATCAATCAATCAATCAATCAGTAGCTGAACTGGGTTCCACACAGTCACAAAAACAAATTAAACGAAAAACCTTGAAAACAAAAACGCAAAATAAATAGCAAAAACAAAAGCGCCAAACTTAATCCGTTCCGGAAGTCTGTTTGACTTCCGAAGTGTTCGAAAACCAAGGCGCAGCTTCTGATTGGTGCAGGCGCCCAGGAAACAATAGCCAACAACCGCATCGGATGTTTGCTTCCAAAAATCATTTGAAAACCAGAACACTTACTTCCATGTTTTCAGAGTTTGAGAACCAAAGCGTTTGAGAACCAAGGTGCCACTGTATTATTAGTGTGTACATCACACAGACTAAGTTTTTAAGGAGACAATTAATAAATCAATGATGATGACGAGGAGGAAAACAATGGAGGAGGAATAAAGTGAATATCATAAATGGATCTGTTATTTGTGGGGATGTGCTTTCATTCCATTACCACTTCTAACATTGCTGCTTTAAAGAAAATTGGATGCTCTGTGTAATGTAATATATACACATGTGTGCATTTTAGTTTTTATTATGGGATATATGCGTGCGATTTAATAGAGTGGTATTCAAATAGGGTTTACACAGAGTAGACCCACTGAAATTAACGAACGTGCCTAGGTTCGGCCCATTCATTTCAGTGGATCTACTCTGCATAAGACTTATCTGCTTAAGCTGCTTTGGAGGAATGTGGGCTAGGATTTCTATTTATAAATTAAGATAAATAATTCACCAGTATCAGATACTTTCCATCCTGTGCTAAGAAGCAACAGAAATACTGTCAGTCTGAGCCCTTCTTCAAAAACAATGGGCTGGATCCAGACTTTGCCATCCGCAAAGGAAGGCTGCTTCTGTCCATGGAAGACTATTGATCCCATTGGCAAAGTGGGAGAAGCAACTTCGGCTGACTTCTCCCCTTGTTGTCAGGAGTGAACTCTAGAACCAACCTAATATCTGTGGACCAGGTGGGTGGGGAACCACCTTCCAGGGGCCACATGAGAGTGATAGAGGCAAAAGTGAGTGGAGCAATGTGCACTAGGTTAGCTTGTGTGGGAAGGGTTTTAATGGGTAGGAGAGGATATGTTAATTGCAATTTATCCCTCCAGCTGCCCACATGTGTGCATTAAACAGAGTTTTAAAATCCCATTATTGGCAGTGAAATTGAAAACATAGGAACTGGGCTGCAAAGACTCACTTTGTAAGCTGGCTTCCCCCTTCTTAGCCTGCGTAACAATGAACCAGGCAACAAGGTGTAAAGTTACATATAAAAATAAGGTTTACTTACTTTATAATCTTGCATTGGTTCACAGAAACAGTAGCAGTAAAAAATATGCTAGCAAAATACTTATATTTACAGTATAACCAATCTCAGGCAATCAGGTACAGGGCAGAGAGACAGAAAGGAACAGGAAGTACTATATACGCCTTCCTCTCCAGGAGATGATGGGAAATGACATCACACAGAGCCCTCTCTACCAACTGCATTTCTATGGTCTGAGTATCTGTATCTCAGCAATATACAGTGGTACCTTGAGTCTCGGACTTAATCTGTTCTGGGAGTCTGTTCAACTCCCGAAATGGTTCAAAAACCAAGGCACGGCTTCCGATTGGCTGCAGGAGCTTCCTGCACTCAAGCAGAAGCTGCGTCAGATGTTCGGCTTCGGAGAAATGTTTGCAAACCAGAACACTTACTTCTGGGTTTGTGGCGTTTGGGAGCCAAGCCATTCGCGAACCAAGGTACTACTGTAGCTCTGTGGACTTAGCCTCTTCTAAAAGATGTCTGTTTAAAAGACATCTGAAAGCAGCCCTGTTTAGGGAAGTTTTTAATATTTAATGCTGTATTGTTTTTAACACTCGATTGGGAGCTACCCAGAGTGGCTGGGGAAACTCAGCCAGATGGGCGGGGTATAAATAATAAATTATTATTATTATTCTCATGCTAACTCGCAAGAATCTGTATTTGTTAGGTTTGTCTGCTAATCTCCCACTACATAAACTCACACACCCTTTTTTTCCTCCTCCATATGGGCAGCCACTCCTGCCAACCTAGCAGTTTGAAAGCACGTCAAAGTGCAAGTAGATAAATAGGTACCACTCCGGTGGGAAGGTAAACGACGTTTCTGTGTGCTGCTCTGGTTCGCCAGAAGCGGCTTAGTCATGCTGGCCATATGACCCAGAAGCTGTACACTGGCTCCCTCGGCCAATAAAGCGAGATGAGCTCCACAACCCCAGAGTCGGGCACGACTGGACCTAATGGTCAGGAGTCCCTTTACAGGCAGCCAAGAAGCATTGTCAGGGCTTAAGGACATGGTCCAGTCAGGCAAAAACACTAAAAGAGTGTGTGAAGCAGCTTCAGTGAGGGGGTGTGACCTGGGAAGAGTTCTGGAGGCCAGACAGAGAGGCCTGGAGAGCCACATCCTGCCTCTGGGCCTGAGGTTACCCCACCTTTGCTCTAGACTTTATGAAGAAGGTGCTGCAAAGACCCTCTTTCACTGTCTCATATAATGAAAAAGCTTCCAGGATTAGAGACTTTTTTATTTTAAGAAATGCATTTCAGCAAAAAAAGAAAGAAAGAAAAGGTTTCTTAAAAATTGTGCCCAGTGTAATTGAACGTAATTGAGACTCTGACCACCGACGCTTGTCAACCTCTACTAGACCACAAAGATAATGCATTTTGGTTTGGGACTGCTACCTGATTGCAATACAGTTTATAGAAGTCTTTCAAAGGGAAATAAACTGCAAAACTATCTTATATTATTACCTTGCTGGGGGAAAGAAAGAGCTTTGCAAAGAAACATTAGTGCGCATTCCCTGTATCATCAGCACAGAACTCTCAAGTCATCCTTAAATGTCATTAACGATAATGTGCTCAAAGTTTTGAAGTGAGTGCTTCCAGTATCCTCATTTGGCATCTCGAAGCAACATTCAGCTGTCTCCCCTTTGCAGACACACAGCTTCTTAATATTCTATTTGGGGAATCATAAGGTCAATTTGCAAATATTAAAATTTCTCCTAAAGCGAATAAGGCTAATAAAAATACCATTATGGTTTCCATTTACTCATCATCAAGAGAAAACTAAACAACCTGGTCTATTTCATTACTTATTTGCTACCAGCATATGCTGCTCTTCCTCCAAAGAGGAATACTACTGAAAACAGCATTCTTCTGTTTAGTTCATCCTATCTTTCCTGGAAAGTTTAACATCTCTTACCCATCTGGTAATGGCATCACATTGCAATTTGCCCGACCTCTTCCAGCCACCAATAAAATCATTTATTTACTTATTCCATTTATTGACCACCTTTCATCAGAGACCACAACGTGGCTTACAACATTCTAAAAACCAAACAGTTTCTTCCTATATACATAAAAATGTAAGTCTGTTGTCACGCTGCAGTTTGGGGTGGCCATGTAAGTCTGTTGTCAAGCTGCATAGGTGGCCATGCTAATTTCAGCGAGATGATAGAATGGCAGGCAGATAAGGGAGCAAGCAGTGCATGGGGGGGGGGATGTTCTGTGAAGCACCTTGCATAATAATAATAATAATAATAATAATAATAAATTTTTTTTTTTATATCCCACCCTCCCCAGCCGAAGCCGGGCTCAGAGCGGCTAACAACAATAAAAGTAACACAGCATTCTAAAATCAAATTAATGGCAACCATTGGGCTAGAGTTCTGTGAGGATTACCAAAGGAGGGGGTCAGACTGTGCCTTGGCCAAAGGCCTGGTGGAACAGCTCTGTCTTGCAGGCCCTGCAGAAAGATGTCAAGTCCCGCAGGGCCCTAGTCTCTTGTGACAGAGCGTTCCACCAGATCGGGGCCACAGCCGAAAAAGCCCTGGCTCTGGTTGAGGCCAGCCTAACCCTCCTGTGTCCCGGGACCTCCAAGATGTTTTTGTTTGAAGACCGTAAGGTCCTCCATGGGACATACCAGGAGAGGCAGTCCTGTAGGTACGAGGGTCCTAGGCCGTATAGGGCTTTAAAAACAGCTGGAACATGATATAATGGAGGCACTTCAGAAACTGCTCTCTAAAGGGGGGGCTTGGAGCAGGCTGTGCGGGGATAGTTGAGGGGGTGGGTCAGGTATGGGGAAAGGGGGGTTGGCAAAGTGGTTGACAAGCAGAGCATGCGCACACTTATGAGTTGAGAAGGGGTTTGCAGGCCGTATGCCGAAAGCCTTCTAATTCCTTGATCCAGCAAGTTGTAAAACTTAAGCAAGAATTCAAATTTCTGGAATAGCTAGTTTAGCTTTCTGGTGAGGTGACAGCCTAGGTAACAGACCATTAAGAGTACAAAGGAAGTGGCTCTATGCCAGACGGCAAATGGGTGGCCCCCCCTCCCTCAACTTGCTGGTAGTTAGAAAAAGCAAAGGCCAGAGCTTAGTTGTGTGTGTAAGCTAGAAACTGGAGGAAGAAGCAAGCTGAATCCTTTGAGGGAGAGGCATGCCTGATTTCTGCTTGCATCCGAGGCTATGGCTAAGGGTGAAACAAGATCCCATTGGGATATTAAATGCAGTGAACTCCTCCCTTGTAGGCTCAGGCTGTGTATATGTGTAAATAAACCATGTATCATAAAGACACCACAGTCTCCATTGTCCCTCATTCCAAAGGAAACATAAACCCTGGGTAAGCGCCTGGAATTCTGCGCCGTTCAGAGACTGGCGTGGCGTGCAACAGTATGTTCAAGTTTTCAAACCAAAACTATTTTCCAAATCGTAATGAGCAGTATAGAAGTCAGTTACACAAACTCATTGCATAGCAATTAGGCTGACCCCAAAGACCAAGATTTATACCACCTCCTGCCCTCTAGCTGGCAAGTCTCCTGCTTCATTGCATCATCATCATCATCATTTTTATTTATACCCCCCCCCACCCAATCTGGCTGCGTTTCCCCAGCCACTCTGGACAGTTTCCAACAAAATATTTAAAATACAATAAAACAACCTATGCACTCCACAGTGATGGTGAGGGTACTCAGGAGAGCGACCAAGTCAAAGGCTCTGCACATCTTGCCATTCCACAATCTAGGCGCAGTGCATTTCCCCTGAAAAACATTTATGTTTGCAGCACATTGGGGAATCTGGAAACCAGCTTGTTGGTAGGTTTCCCTTGCGTGTACCGTCCTACTGGCGTCTCACTTAGGCAGACCTCACTTTGCTCTGTTCTGATGGCCCTCAGAGCAACCTACAGACTTGCCGGCCTGAAATGTTTAAAGCTTAATAAGATCTAGAACTTGCTTATCTGACAGAAAATTGCCTTGGATTTGCTAGCGCGACAGTATATATAGAAAGTTGAAGAAAGGTTCCATGGAAATAACGCAGCATATTCTTGACCCCTCTGACAAGAAGAGTCAAATTGAAACTGAATAGACTCTTGCCCACTTAATGAAATTTCGTATTGTGCCTTGTTTATTGCCTGCCTTACCAAGGTACATCAAAACGGAAACTGAGGTGATTACACTCCTAACCCAAAGCTGTTGTGCTTCCTTTTGCCATCCCTATTTTAAAAGCCATGTAATCCAACTTCTAGCCTCTTCTCCTTGCAGGATCAAATAAACTATAATCCAATCAATGGTCAACATACCTACATTGACCTCAGAGCACCGTGCCTTATTCCATCTTATTTTATTTTACTTGACGCTAGATGTCCACTCCCACAGAAGAAAGCTCTTGGATTTGAAAGCATGCAACACATTTGAACAGCCTGTTGGTTGAGCAAATTACGTATTTTTTGCACCATAACACTCACTTTTTTCCCTCCTAAAAAGTAAGGGGAAATGTCTGTGCGTGTTATGGAGGGAATGCCTACGGGTGGCATGCCTACGGATTTTCCTCCTGTAAAAACTACGTGCGTGTTATGGTCGGGTGCGTGTTATAGAGCGAAAAATACGGTATGTGATTCCAGGGCATTCTATGTTGCTTGCTGGGCTCATGCGGTTGTAAGCGCCAGATCCCTCTGAAACAAGGTTAAGGGATCAATAGCGAGCTATAATGCTGCAGATATCTCCTGCAGCCCCCTTTTCAGTCTGAACAAATCCTCCCCTCTTGCCTTAACCAGCTAAGAAATCCATCTGCAGCAACTGTGAACAAAGTCCTGTTAACAATAATTTGGTTACTGGTTGTGGTGTTTGCCCTACTAGGTGTGTGACATCATACTGGGTTCATAAGGAAAGGGTTAACTAATTGTAAAATGACCAACCAATGGGAACCCAAGGGGAGGAGTTAAGAGTTAGAGTTAGGGTGCTTGAGAAGTCAGTCTGGAGTTAGAAGAGTCAGAGAGGATAAGTCTGTGGGTTGGGCTAGTCTGGTGTGAGAGAGTGAGAGAATTTGTTAAGAGGAGTCAGCCAAACAGTTAAGATAATCAGTCAGAAGGTATTAGGAAGGTATAGGCCGGTAAAGAAACTAAAGTTAAGAAACTGACAGGAATATTATTAGAGAAACCATAAACTTGTTAATGTTTGTAAAATAAGCTTGTTTATTTGGTTCAATTTTAACAGCTGTCTGGACTCAGTGTTTTACCCGAGAATAACGGGTTGGTGGCAGCAAAGAAGTGGTGACACAGGGATCAACAGACCGTTAAACATCCGGGGACCCTGTGTGATCGCCACACTGGTTAAACTGGAAATCCAGTCTGGCATTAACTGGGGTTAAGGTCTGTGCCAATGTAATTCTTAATAGAGCAATGCTACAGAGAAGTGGAGGGGACATGGGTGGCGCTGTGGGTTAAACCACAGAGCCTAGGACTTGCTGATCAGAAGGTCGGCAGTTCGAATCCCCGCGATGGGGTGAGCTCCCGTTGCTCAGTCCCTGCTCCTGCCAACCTAGCAGTTCGAAAGCACGTCAAAATGCAAGTAGATAAATAGATACCGCTCCAGCGGGAAGGTAACAGCATTTCCGTGCGCTGCTCTGGTTCGCCAGAAGCGGCTTAGTCATGCTGGCCACATGACCCGGAAGCTGTACGCCAGCTCCCTCAGCCAATAAAGCGAGATGAGCGCCACAACCCAGAGTTGGCCACGACTGGACCTAATGGTCAGGGGTCCCTTTACCTTTTTTTTACAGAGAAGTGGGTAGGAGGAAAAGTCCTTGGTAGAGGAATCACCACTTACTAAACCCTACTGGGCTTGTGCTGGCCATACTGGAAGGTTTCCCCCTCTGCCCTTCAATCCACTGGTTTCCAAGGGAGGGAAAATAACTGTGCCTGCTCCAGGACTGGCACAGTTTGTCTCCTTTGTTGGGGGCATGTCAAGAGAACAGGAGGGCTAGGGATCCTGTGGATCCGAGGTCTCTTCTGATCCAACCTGATACACCCATGCGACACACCCCTTTTCAGCCCCTCACAACGAAAGTTTCCACAATTGCAATAAAGATGGCTTTGAGGACAGGTCTTCTTTGCCAACAGATCTCCACACTTTCTACCCTGACAGAGGGTGGTCCAGGGAATCCACCCATCCACCGGCTACTCCAGGAAAGAGACTTTTTCACATAACGTAAGCTAGTTAAAATATGGGGTTTTCTCCTGCAAGATGCACTGATGAAACACCGTCTTGCTTGCAGGCTTTTGTCAGGAGCAACAAAACACCTGGCATCAGTAAAGTTAACTCTTTATTCAAAGAAACCCAAAATAGTGCATGCCTAGTGGTCACAGCAACTCTTCCCAGTAGATCTTGCCCCAACGAGGCAGTTGTGAGGACTGAATGTCCCACTGTTCTCTAAGGATCCTCTCTTGGTTCCTTCTCCAGCAACCTGAGGTGCCTTCGTCTTGTCTCTCTTTGCTCTGCCCTCTTCATTCCTCTGTATGTTCTGGGAGACCAGTGGGGAGAGGAACTGGTCACAACAGGAAGGGGAGAGTCCCTGGCGTCTTCAGCAGCATGTCCCCACTCCTCCCCAGCCTCCACTTCTGCCTCTGATTCCGAACTGCTCTCTGCCCCAGCTTCTTCCTGCTCACTAAACCCTGTTGCCTCTTCAGCTTCTGATACCTCCCCCTGCCAGCCTGCTCCCTCTTCATCCTCTGACCACTCATCATCACCCCAACACTGATCCCCTGGCTCTGAGTCCTCTTCCCTGGGGGGTTCCTTGGGGGCTTTCCCCAGCTAGTGCCTCCTACCACTCCTCTGTATCCACCAGCCCATCTATAGCCATCTAGATGGATACTGTGAGAATAGTATGTTTGACAAGATGGGCATTTGGCCTGATCCTGCAGAACTTTTCTTATCTTCCTACATAGGAGTTGGGAGGAGGAAGCATGCAGCTTTGTGTACACACACACACACACACACACACACACACACACATTGCCCTTCAATCATATTTCCAAGTTTATTTACGAGAATGAATAAAATAAAATATAACTGCAAACATAACATCATAAACTGATCTCATAGCTGCCACCCCCCCAATTACTTAACTGCAGATTAAGCCTACATTCTGCCTGCACTGGCCTATTCAGTTGGTCCAATATATTTGTAGGTTTTTTTTGTTTTTTTAACACTGCAGCACAGCTGCATCATCCCAGTTTATATTTCAGACAGAACAGGTCGCTATTAGATAACAGTGTCTGCTTTAGTAAAACTCGGAACAAACTTGGAACAAAACTAATAAAAGACAGCAGGAATAAAGAGCATTTTCATTATTTTGGTTTTTTTATGCAATAACCGGGTGCTGAAGTTGTGTGCTCTTGGCATAGAGGAAAGATGGTTTAGATAGGATCACAAGAAGCTGCCTTATACAGAGTCAGACCGTTGGCATATCTAGCTCAGTATTCTCTACAATGACTGGCAGTAGCTCTCCAGGATTCAGACAGAGGTATTTCCTAGCCTGGATATGCCAGAGATTGAACCTTGAGACCGTCTGCATGCAAAGCAGATGCTCTACCACTGAGCAAGGTCATTCCCAATAATGTGAGGGCTCTGCCTGCTAAGAATTCTGAAGGCTCCTGGCCCAAAAGATAAGAGAAAGTTGGGGTGGAGACCCATTTCATATACACTGGAAAGGAGAAGTTCCTGGATACCTTTTTTCATCAATGGTTATCTCCTCTGCCCTCTCTCCTTTTAACCCCTCTAAGCTCCTTGGGGAAATTAGTGGACAGAAAGAAATAAGGAGAGGCAAACTATGAATGGATATAGCAATGTGTGGTTTTGCAAAAATTTAATATGGGGAAATGTTTCTGGAAATGTTTCCTGTGGATATTAAGCTAACTTGCACAGGGTAATTTGTACCTGACAGTTTTCTGATGTGCGAGCAAGTGATTTAATTTAGGATGTTATTCTCTCCCCCCCCCCAATTTAGTAAACAAAGCCCCTACCCTCAAAAAAGTACCCCCTGTTAATTTTTGTCCCAATTCCCCACAATTCTTTGAAGGGAAGAAATAAGGCACGGCTTAAATTATGTATTATTTGAATACATAAGACTTGCAAAAATTGCAAAGAATACTTGTAATTTTTTTTGCAAAGAATTGCAAAGAATACTTGTAAAAATTGCAAAGAGAATCATGTGCTTCTCTTACATCATTTAAAACTAAGGGACCTCCCCGAAGTTATTGAAAACTGTTGACGCACTAATAAATGTTAGAAACCCAAAGAATTGCGCACGATATACGCTGACTCACATACTTGCTGGGGATAATCACCGGACAAATATTAATTACATCTTTGAAACTGCCGAGATTGCTTAATATTCTATTCGCATCTGGAATCCATTCATTGATACCAATGAACTTCGGGAAGGGAAAATTTCCCACAGAAAAAGAAAGCCCTGAGAAATTTTATACCCCACATCGCTGGATGGAGCAAGCAGTCAGATCCTGCAGTGCGCAATTGATTTCTATCCTCCTTCAACTTTCTCTGTTGACTTCAGAATTCTCAGCAAGCAGAGTTTTGTTGTGGCAGAGCTGCTCTCACATTGAGAGTGTAACGGGGGTCAGAGAGACAAGAAGATGGCATGGTGGGGAGGTGGTGCTTACCTAACCTCCTGGCAGGTGACTTGTCACTGCTTACTGGGAGGGCTGGGGTGAGGCTGCGACAAACCTGGTGCAATGCAAACGCCCTGGCTGTGGCAATCTAATGTACCTGCTGGCGTGTATGTACCATGCTGCCCTTTCTGCAGCCATGGCACTCTCCCTTCCAGCAAGCAGTATAGACTCATTTGCTGGGACTGGAGGTCAGGTAAGCACTTCTGCACCACCACACAACCTGACACTGGAGCCAGGGTTGCTAGGAGGCCATGGAGGTGAGAAAGAAATCCAATACAACTTTCACATACTGATCAGAAAGAAGTCACATCTTGAGCGACAGGTCTGTGGTAAAAACATGCCTTCTCAAAATAGGAAGGGCTTAGCGTTTATTGGTTTAAGCACTGTTTTCAAACATTTGAGAAAAGCACAAGATCTGATTTTGAACACAGAAGCCCATCTCAAAGCACTGCTCGTTTATTCATAGATCACTGTTATGGCTGGTTGATCTTTAAAACTCCCAAGAGCACACACTACCTGTTGCCAAATAATTAGTTAAATAACAACTGCAATTGCTTTGTTTTTTTAAAGAAACATGACAACACGCTTTTGGCCTGATGGCTTAGGTTTGTCTCGTTCTCACTCACCTTTGCTGCAAAAATGCCGTTCTGTTGAATGTCCATTTGGGAGCTTTATCCTGCAACTCATGGTTCAAGGCGTTTGTATTGGGTACAAAGGAAGGGTCAAGGAACTTCAGTGCAAACTGGGACCTGAAAGGGATCACATATCCACACCGTCAGTGAATTCACTCGAAGCTTGAAGGCGTAAATTAACTATTCTATTACAGTCTAGAATGAAGTGCAAACAAGTCTTCAAGGACACCCCACCATCAAATAGACAAGATATGTTCTGTGACACATTACACTTGGAATCTAAACATCCTCGGTTGTACGTATCTCACCAAATCCCAGTCCAGATGAGAACCTGGAGAAAATGTTAGAGGCAAGTTGTTCATTCTTCCTGACATGCTATTTGTACATGTGCTGGGAGACGCTTCCCCCACAGGAAGAGGGTTCGAAAGCATTGCTCCTGTTGTCCAAAGTGATGGAAAGTTTACTATTAGATCCTGCTGCATATGTAATCTTGCACTTAATATGTTGTGGGAAGGAAAATATGCTATGGAATGCTACAGGCAAGCTAGAGACCTGAAACTATGCTTGCTACCACTTTAAATCATCTTCCTTTAGACTCTTTTTGGCCTTCTCCTTGTCCCCAGGAATTCATGTGCTTCATGCTCTCCTATTTCTCTACTGCTTCTTCTACCCCACCTATTATTATTATTATTATTATTATTATTATTATTATTATTATTTGCCTTCAAAACAACAATCTCAAGCTGATGCACATGAAAGATAATAAAAATGCGAAAAACAGCAAATACATCTAAAAAGAAACTAAAACCAAACAAAGTAAAGGCCCATTTATCCAGCTGGAAAAGCCTGTCAGAACAAAAAGGTCTCCGGCTGTTTCCAGAAAGTGCAGATTGTGGTTGTCTGTCATATCATGGCAGCAAATGCTATTCCACACAAGAGAGGAAGCCACACTCAAAAAGCCCTACTCCTGGGAACTGCAGAGCAGATTTCTGAAATCTTTAGAACCTGTAAGAGAAACTCTCCTGCAGACTGGCCCTTCTTCATCTCTGTAGTTTTGTTAAGTTTTTAACTTTTTGTAAGTACGGTTGTAACTCGCCCCCCCCCCAATTTTTCTGTTTTATCTTCAACCGCTTTGAGGTGGCTTTTTCTACACTCAGGCAGTGTATAAATTTTATGGCATTAAAAAAAGAGGGGGGGAAATCCATGGATGAAAATGCTTGGAACCTGTGTGTAGATCATTGTTTGTGTGTTCTCACCTGAACGTACTTTAGGGAGCTACCTCATACTAAGCCAGACCACTGGTCTATTAACTCAGTATTATCTACACTGATTGATTGTTGCTTTCCAGGGTTGTTCAGATGGAAGTATCTTCCATTCTCTACTTGGAGACGCCAGGGATTTAACAAAGCAGCTACTCTACCACTGAGCTAGAGTCCTTCCTAAGCATCTTGCTGCATGCATACAGGCAGTCATAGAGTTGAAAGGGACCTGAGGGTCATCTAGGCCAACCCCCTGCAATGCAGGAATCTCAACATGCAGTCCCTCATCCAATTTGAAACCATACCGGACCCTGCTTAGCTTTGCCAATGTGCCAGTGCGTACATTCTTCCCACCTGTACATCATACTTTCAATCTACATGTGACTAGAACAAATGTAACATATAAAGCAAGGGTGAGGAGCCTATAGTGCCCTCCAGATTTTGTTGGACATCAGCTCCCATCACTCATGCTAGCTGGGGCTAATGGGAGCTGGAATCCAACAGCAGATTCTCGATCCCTGATGTAAAGCATCTTTTAGGCTGCAACTCTAAACAACAGTAAGTCCCACTCAACTCAGGAAGACTTAACTCCGAGACGACATGTATCTGATTATGCTGTTAGCCTCTAATTTTCCCCAATACTTCAATTTTTCTAATGATTAAGAGCCAGTCCACACATTAGTCTAGACAGCAGACGATGCCACCAGAAGCAGCCACAGCATTATGGTTACATAACACTATATTTATTAAAGTGGCAGCATGGAGAAGACAACATGCAAAAGCCATTTCAAGTGGGACCCACGCACAGAATATAGATTAAGGTATCCAGCTGCCTTGTAGTGGGCTATTTAGCTCAGCTCTGCTTCCTCTGGTAGGCAGCACCTACGCACAAAAGTAGAAAACAAACAGAATGGTCCGCCCTTTCAAATGTTGTGATCTGAGAGTTCTCCTTAATTAGAAGCAGAGGGTGGACGGGCACCGAACAGGGACTCTGCAGGATTTCCTGCATCAGCACGAGGTCGGACTAGATGGCATTTGAGGTCCCTTCCAAACTCTGATTTTGACCCCCCCCCCCCCACATTCTGAATAGCCAGAGCCGTTAGCATCTGGGCGGTTCATTAGCGGAGAGTAAGCTTGGAAGGGAGTGAAGGCGGAGGGGCGCAGAACGGGAGCGGATGCAAATTCAGCACCATGGACAGCGACCTCCTAAAGATAACGTCGGAGCCTCAAGTTTCCATTCACTTTAAAAATTCTTCTTTCTCTCAGAGGTAGGAGGCCACTTCAAGCAACGCCCCCCACCAGAATCATTTGTGTGGGCGCTAGGAAGGGGCTTATTTTTTGCAAAGAGCCAAGGCGACGCCACGTCTGCACAGCGTGGGGGCATTTCTCGGCCTCTGGACCAGCAGAGGAGGAGGAGGAAGACCCAGCAGAGCATGTCTCCACGACTTCCGCCTCTTGCCTGCCTGGAAAATCCACCTTCCTCCTGCAATTCCCCTCCCCTAATTCTCCGGGCCCGATCTCTACGCGCAGAGAGGAGGGTGCCTCTAATCTGCCGGCGCTAAAACGGGGAGTAAATCTGCGCTTCTTTGGGATGGTGGGGAAGCGCAGCGCTTCCAAGCAGATTTTTTTAAAAATGCATTTTAAAATAAAAATAAGAAAGCCACAATCACACAAAGGACTCCCCTCCCCACTTCCATCACCAGACCTGCGGGGCAGTGCAGAACCCCGGAGTGGGGGTGGGGGAAGGCAAGGAATGGTGGAATGGAGCGATCGGAGACCCTTCCTAGCCCCCCTGCGCGTTTAAAGAGCGTTTGTGCATCTGTCAACCCGTCCCCAAAACGGTGGGGAAGCCGCGCCGATGTCTTCCCCCATTCCCAGCCGAGGAAAGAGGGCGCCTGCGCCATCAGCTCGCCCCATGATGGAATATACATGAACCGGGCAGGGAGCCACCATGATTCTCGTCAGAGACCCGCATCATATTTTATCTATATCTATAGGAGCCGGGGGTTCCTCACCTCCCACCTTCCTCTGGCCACTGAGGCAACCCCCCCCCCACCTCTGCACGATCTGATCGATTTTTAAAAGGGAGGGGTGGGGGCTTAGTTTACTGCTGGCACAAAAAGCGAAGAGGTGGGGGAATGGGGGTGTCCCGGAGCGTTGATCCAATAATGATCATAATAATAGTAATATCTACCCCCCCCCCCGCGCAACACACACCCTTCCCTCCTCTAAACCTTCCTCTCCAGCATGCATACCCTCCGCCCAGCTCACTGGCTCTTTCCTCCCCTGGAAGATGATATATGTACATTTAAATATATACATGTATGTATTTCAAGCACTCACCTAAATCCAGTGTGGAACATGTACATTCGTGGCACTCCCGTGTTGGCGTATTTGGGAGTGGTGAAGATATTGTCTTTTTTCAGAGACACGTAGCTGATGAAGGACAAAATCAGCAGAGCTACGCTGAGCATCACCAGACCCAGAACACTAACCACCCGGACCATCTTGCAGCTTCTCATGCCTGGGGGCGGAGAAGGTGGGGGGGTGAAAGAGAGAACACACACACACACACACACACACCCCACACACGGAGCTGAAAGAGCTACATTGGAGTTAACACACCCAGAAATCAGGGATGGAGCTTGTATGTGTGTGGGGGGTGGGGTGGGGGGAGAGCGGTGTGGCTAAGGAGCGGGGGAGGGAAAACATACACAAACACTCCAAAGGATTAATTCAAAGCACACGCACACACAGGGGAGCTAAGCGCTGAGAGGATGAAGAATTAAAAAATAATAGTACAAAAAAATATGGAGGGTATGAGCTCTGCAGCGTTGTAATGGCAGCGGATGGGGGTGGGTTAAAAAAAAAAAAAGGTGGATCCTGCCGGAAATTATAGAAAGCTGCCTGATCCTGCCTGCTTCCTTTGTGCAGGAAGCTGTGGATCCTATTGCCTTAAATAGGTGTCCCATTCAAAAGCACTCAGGGGGTGTCAAACACACACCATCCTGGAATATTCTGGAGATTTGCTCTCTGAACATAAGGGAAACGCCTTGCATTGAGTTGAACCATCCCAGTTCAGTTCAGTATGGTCTACTCTGCCCAGGGTTTCAGACAGGGGTTTCCCAGGCCTGCCTGGAGAGAGGGGACTGGATCTGGGAACATGTGCATGCTAGGCAGGTGCTGTACCACTGAACTGCGGTTCTGGGTCTGACTGAGACGGGGTAGCACCTGTTTTCCTGCCCAAATGCCATTGGCACAATAGAAGATGCTCCAGGCTCCAATATCCGTCCCTTAAAACATCATTGCCTACAGATGGACATGAGTTGGTGGTTTGGAGCTGGTACAGCAGAGAACTTTGTGGCGAGCAAAGCCTTTGGGGGGCGGTTTGGAGCCGAGACAACCAAGAGCTTTGTGGTCAGTGAGCACAGCCTTCCAGCTCTGGGCCTGAATCCCAGAACACACAAGGGGCAGCTGTGAAAATGAATGGACACTTTCAGGTACAGTATGCAGTGGCAAGGCTTAGCACAGGAACAAGGAAGCTAAGGCTCACCAGATGTTGCTGGACTACAACTCCCATCATCCCTGACATTTGCTGGGATTGGGAGTCCAACAACATCTGGAAGGCCACACCCTTCCTTTAGCCTTTTACAGTTTCAGGGGGTTGGACTCAATGGCTTTGGGTCCCTTCCAACTCTCAGTTTCTATGATTCAGGTGTTGTTGTTTTTTTTTTTTTAAAAAGGGCCTGTTATCAAGGGAAGTGCAGGTGATGCTTCATTTTTATTTTAAAGAGAGCTGTCAGAGTTTCCACCAATATGAGACCCCTGCCATCTACATTGAAAGGAAAACCAGGAAGGATACCCAACTCTGGTTATTGGCAACTCACTGAGTCCAAGCCAAGGGCATGTAAAGCCCTAAACAATTTGGGACCCAAGTACCAAAACCCAGCCAGATGGGCAGGGTAGAAATGATTAATAATAATAATAATGGTGATGATGGCAGGGCATTCTCTGTGTTGGCACCCCGCTTATGGAACTTCCCCCCAGGTGATATTTGGTTCAGCCCTGCAGAAATATTTACCAGTAAGTGAAGGTGAAAGATCTTTTAAACTGGTTTATGTGTTTGGATTACAAGTGGAACTGATTTTTTTGCAATATTATTATAGATATTTCTTGCTGCTTAAAGAGCTGGTATGTGAAGTTGCTGGTATTCTAACAAAAATATGTAACAATAGAACATGTGGACCTCCAGTGAAGCTGAATGCTGGGAGATTCAGAAGAGATGTTTTTAAATAAAAAAAATTGTACCTCTTTGTCCATTGCATAGTTTTGTATGTAGTGTGGTATTTTATGCATTGTGACTTGCAGTTATTTTTAACTTATCATAGTTTAGTAATTATTTATTGTAATTGTTAAGAGTGAATTTCTGTTTAATTATTATTTGCTGATCTTTTGAGAGTTAATTTTATTATATTCTGATAGATTATTGAATACAGTGGTACCTCGGGTTACATACGCTTCAGGTTACATACGCTCCAGGTTACAGACTCCGCTAACCCAGAAATAATACCTCGAGTTAAGAACTTTGCTTCAGGATGAGAACAAAAATCAGCAGCGCAGCAGCAGCAGGAGGCCCCATTAGCTAAAGTGGTGCTTCAGGTTAAGAACAGTTTCAGGTTAAGAACGGACCTCCGGAACGAATTAAGTACTTAACCCGAGGTACCACTGTATATAACTTACAAGAACTTGGACACACTTGGACAATGTAGGACACACCTTCTTGAATTGTAGGTACGGAATGTGCGTTTCAAAAATAATTCTCATTTGTCTTATCTAGGTTGGCCCTTGAAGTCAGCACATCATCACTGTTTGCTAATAGACTCCAATGTATTGCATTTGCAGCCCAGAAAAGTACAAATATAGACCTGATTCTAAACAACCTTATCAATTTTAAAATTATGCATAGGTTGTAAGATGACCAAGACGGATCTTAGTACAGTACAGTGATGAGCACAGCTTTTTGACCTCCTTGGCAGGTCCTGGCCTGCAGAGATACAAGCCGGAGCTGACTAGAGGAATCAAACTAGACCCTGTCTGTTGGAGTCACAGCCCATCCATGCATAATTTTCCAAACAGATGTATGTCAGGATTTGTCTTGTAGTTTGGCCTAGGTTCTCGTTGTAGTCTATATGCAAGTCTTAAGGTATGGCTGAAAGCCATATGATGCAAGAGTTATGCAGAAGCTAAGCAGGGTCTGGATGAGAGACCAACTGAAGGTCTCATGTGATCTGCATTTAGCATCATGGAAGAAAGCAATAATATAACTATAATTAAAAAAAGAAAAAGAAATAAAGCTTAGAATAATTTTTCCTAAAAGAGAAAGTCTGCTCAGAGCCCAGTTTGCCATTTTAATGAGATGTGTGTGTTGATTGTTGTGGTGGTTGTTGCAAACCAAATAATTTGATCATTGCTCCTAAGGAAGGAGTTTTTTTTTAAACAACAACAACAACTCACAAATAAAAAACAAACTCACAAATTGTCTTTAAAATCAATCAATCAATCAATCAATCAATCAATCAGTAAACCAGTCAATCAATTCAGTCAGTCAATATCACAAAAGTTACGAGCCTGCTAAAAGGCTAAATAGGGAGAAGACTCTGCGGTCAGCATGGAAATGCAAGCTATTAGTCTCTTACATGGCTAGTAAAAATTAAATAAAATTGCTTTCTTCCAAATAGACTGGTGGAAGAAGGGAAAGTGGCCTTCCTCTACCAAGGAGACAAGTGGACTTGGGAAAGGGCCACAGCTCAGTGGTACAGCATCTGCTTTGCATGCATTAGGTCCCTGGTTCAATTCCCAGCATCTCCAAGTCAGGCTGAGAAAGTCTGAAATCCTGGAGAGATGCTGTAGGTCATGGGACAAGACAACATGGGAACAAGATGGACCAATGACTTGATTCTGTAAAAGGCACCTCCCTAAGGAGGATGGAGTGGTCCATTCTCTCTCTGCCAGTCCCTTCCTTTGCAGTTAGCGCTGAAATCAAGCAAGCTAGTGGAAGAGGGTTGGAGCATCATCTGCCAGCTTGTTTGCTCATCTCTGCATAGAAATCCACCCACTCACCTGTGGCTACCTGGAGAATTGTTAGATAAGAGGCTAAATCAGTCACCAAACTTTATTATCTTGGCCACGGCCACAACAAAGGAACTATAAACCAGGAAGATAAATATGTGGCTAAAAGCAAGGTTAAAACTCCAAATCAGAACCAAAGTCCAAGTCAGAAAATACCCAATGGACAAACTTATTCTATGGATTAAAATTAGTTTGGCAGTTAGTCCCTCTTCCTAGGGAATTATGTAGATTCCAGAAGTATTTCTGCATTAGTCTGATCTGGCAAAAAGAGCCAAATGCTATAACCATTCAGTCACAACCTTGAACGAAATAGAGGCCACTGTGTCAGGTGCATTGGATGAAATGGGCTCTGGCCTTCCAGAGTTTATGCCACAAGAACCATGTGCTCATCTCCAAGGTGCCACTAGGGTTAGGGACATCTAAAATTGAATTTATTTATTTGCCAAAATTTCTAAGCCCACCAACATTAAGAAGAAAAAAATATGGTGGTGAACAGCATGCAGCAAACAGGCTTCACAGAGAAGGAACACCAGATGATACCACCAACTCCAGGGCCTGGCGCTGTTGGTGAAGAATTACAGAACGACTGCAATCTACTCTAATTACTGTGAGCTGCTTCACTGAGAGCCACTGAGCCTTCAGAGATACCCAGAGCAAATGTGCAATAAATCCACTATGGTGCTAACTAGAGCCCAAGAGAGGAAGCAGAGCAATAAAGAAACAGCCCTACCTCTCCCACAAAAGACCACCCTAGACTACTGCCATCCAGTGGTAACTAGCCATATAGCTACTGAAGATACCCCACTGGCCCTGCCCAAGAGTCACTGAATCTTGCACCCTTAAGCAGCATTAATGACCATAACCAACAAACAGAAGGTTGGCAAAACTCCTCTGACCATGAACAGTTGGGTAACTGGTCTCCTGACCAAGCACTAGTATGTGAAAATTCTTATATTACACACGTGGCTCATAACAACATGCAGTTCATCACAAACTCTACCCCTAATCAACAGGCTCAGTCCACAGCCAAAGGAACTGATAGGGCAAAGCGAGAAAGATTTGCAGATTTGTATGGCTACCTCCAAGACCATAACCTATTGTTGGGATACTGCCAGGGAGACATCGACCGTCACTGCCTCCAGCCGGACTCCGGACATCCATCGATCCCCCATAGATGTGCAGTATCAGCAATTAGCGACACAAAGCCTCAGAAATAGATTACCACGTTCTTAGGCTGGTGCACACTCTATCAGCAAAAGTTACACAGCAAAAGTTGCGCAGCAGGAGAGCATATTTACAAGTTTATTCAACGTTGGTCAGAACAAAGAACAAACATGACCGCCTGCTAGTGTGTTCAGGCACAGAGAGAGAAACGAAAGCAATAGCAAACATAAACATCCTGTGAACAGGAAATACGCAGACTCTGACTCACATAGCCTGCTCCATCTTAAGGTGGAACGGAAATATCCTAACAGTCTCCTTAATGCCCAAACTAATGAAAAAAAAATTCAGAACTTGGACTGCTTAAGAAAGGAACTATCTGGCATCAAGGCTAACATGCTTGTCTTGCTAGGGCTAATTGAGTTGGGGATCCTAACAACAGTTTCCCCACCTCTGCTGGCACAACCCAATAAACCTAACCAAGACTGCAGCAGTAACAAATCTACTAATTTAAGCAATAATTCAAACAATCCCGAGATCCCAACCAATATGCCCTTTAACAAAGAATGGGATTCGGAGAGACAGGCAGATGCCCTTTTACAAGTCTGGGCAAGAAAGGATTTGCCCCCTCCAAATCAAATAGCTACAGAAGACTACCAGAAGAACTGGTTGGAAAATTCCCATCTCACTTTATCCAACCCTGACTTGCTGGTCATTGATGACTGGCAAAATGCTCCAGAGGGGGAAACAGATAAAACTGATCTAGCAAGAATCCACACCAGCCTGGATCTAAGGCCAAACTGCGACCAAAGAAACAGTGACCCAACGTTAAACAATCCTATCCCCAAAGTGTCATTTAAGTGGGGTAACCACTTCCTAGAAGAAAAAAAATCTCAATTTACATATAGACCACAACAATCCCAACAGACACCAATTGATAAGACACCCTGTACCAAGTTCTCATCAAAAAAGGTACCGGCCAAGTGGTCTCACACATAACGATAGCACTAGTAGGAATACAGCGCCCCCATACATAACCAACCCCAATAACATCCCTGTGCGTAGGGAGAGACATGGGCGACAAGGAAAACCTCTCCCCAGAGATGATACCCTTATTCCAGCATCACACCCAAAACCCTACGACAGGATCTCTCACCCTAGATGGAAGAAGCCTCCACCTAGAGAAGGGGAATTGACATTTAGTCATTTCTATAAGAGCCCAGCATCAAAAAAACCTCACATCCCTAAGATTAAATGTCTGTGATACAGGCACCCACACTGGAGCCAGTGCCACAGTGAGACCACCTGAGAGCTCTTACTGTTGACTCAGTAGACCCAAGAAAGATCTCAACATCCTCACCTGGAACTTGGAAAGACAGGACAGAAAGAAAGGAGATAAAGATCTTACTACGTTTCTGCAGAATTTTGATATCATCTGCCCACAAGAAACCTGGCTGCAAGATGCTAACCTTCCACACTTGCAGGGATACTCTCAGCATAGCCTCCCTGCAGCCAAGAGACATCAAAAAGGATGAGGAAGTGGGGGAATTGAGCACCTTTACCTCACTGGATTTGGCTGGGGAAATCAGTGTTGTGGAGTCGGATCTCGTCTATGAATATTTCTTGCCACTACAGTGCAGGGCAGGAGACCCATTTTTCTGTATCAAGATCTACTTTCCACCAGCACATACCCTAGCTGTGGTGGTTAAGATCTGGACCGATCTAACAAGCGTTGTAGAGCAGATAAAGGTGAAATATTCAGATGCCCTAATCCTACTATGTAGGGCAGCGGTTCTCAACCTGTGGGTCCCCAGATGTTGTTGGACTACAACTCCCATCATCCCTGAGCTCTGGCCTTGCTAGCTAGGGGTGATGGGAGTTGTAGTTCAACATCTGGGGACCCACAGGTTGAGAAAGGCTGATGTAGGGACTTTAATGCCAACATCCCGTGGAATAGATCGGGATGATATTTCCCCCTTTACTTGTACTTCCATGGATAAGAAAGTTAACCCTTAAGGACTGAAACTCCCAGAATGCATTTTTCTGCACGATTTCTTAATATTAAATGGATGCCCAGTATACAGCCAACAAGAGACTCATAACACAAGTACAAGATACATCACAAATCAGTAGATCTCAAAGAAAACTTGGGTGAAAAGATGAGCTTGAAGCCAGCGTCAGGTAGAAGCCTGCCTGATGTTCATTGGAAGCACATTCCGAAGGGCAGCTGCCAGCAGGCTAAAGGCCCTGGTCTTAGAGGATGCCAGCTGAACCTTGGGAGAATAGGCCATTACTAAGAGAGTCTATGATTGAAGTGACTAGGCAGTGGTATACAAGGTAAGACATTCCTCAGAGGTCCCTGGTCCCCAATTGTTTTGTATACATGCCCATAGCAAGACCATAAAACTGTCCTGGTAGCATACTGGCAGCTCTTTCAACACAGGAGTGACTGGGCACTCGCTCCAACAGCCTAGTGGCAGTATTCTGCAATAGCTTTTGATGAACCTCTACAATCTACACCAGCATAGTCCATGCACAGCCACGTATCAGGCTATAATTTAGATGACAAAATTAGAGCTGGATGTGTGTGTGTGGTTCACCAAGCAACGGATACTGCTTGCATTGGAAACCCTAACCTCAATTTGGCAAATGAAGGCATCTGGTAGATGAGTCATGGCTCTGGCAGGATCTCATTGGACCCTCCGACAATAGAAATCATAGAATCGTAGTCTTGGAGGCCTTATATAGAAATGGTAGAACAGGAGAGGACAGAGTAGTGAGGGTTATGCTTTATTTCATTTACTGCACACTGTATAAGCCCACTAGGGAAGAGATTTCACCTCTTATCCAGAGTTTCTTATTGGCCTACTTATAAAAAATGTTGAGAGCTGGGAAGATTCACTCCTCTATGTGTGGATTAAGAATTAAGATATAATTGTGACAGAGGGCTATATGCATATGGTTTTGTGTTTTATTGCTTTTTTAAAAAAATATTTCCCTCCCCTTCTCTTTCTTTCCCTTCCGTTTATCTTTCTTTTCTCTTTACTGCAATGCCCTTTATTATTATTTTTTAGATTACCGAACTTTTCCGTGTACAAGATGAGGTTTTTTTTTACTCTAAAATAATTTTTTAAAATGGGGGTCGTCTTATACATAGAGAGGGCGTGGGGGGACGGACGGACGGGAGATAGGTTGCGTCTGCGAGTAGGAGCTTGTCAGCAGTGATATTGTGGGTGATTGGTGGCTGCTTCAAGTGCTGCTTTGGGTTTGCTGCTGCTGCTGCTGCAGTAATAGGGTGGGTGATTGGTTGCTGTGGCAAGGTTTGCTGTGGATTGGCTGCCGCTTCGGCAATTGGGCATGCGACTGCCATTTGTTGTTGGTGAGTGGACAGGCGCATGTTGGCTAGTGCGACGCGAGCGGTTGTCAGCATGTGTCAGTCTGGTTAGTGATTTTTGGCATTCCTCCCCCCCCCCAAAAAAAGCTCAACCACTCTGGGCCATCTCCCCCCATTTTCTTAAATTTGAGTCCCCCAAAATAGGCTTGTCTTATACATGGGGCGTGTTATACACGAAAAATACAATAGTTTTATTGCCTCTTATGTTGAAAACTTTCAATAAAATTAATTATTTTTTTAAAAAACCATGAAATTCCTACCACCACCAAACAGATGTAAGAGATTAGAGTGTTCTCTTGGTTTGTGTTGCTGGAAAAGTTTCCTGGAGCCAAAGTTGTGGGCTGTTATGTGGAATCTTACATGTAATAGCGCTATTTTATTATCCCTCTGTATTGTTTATAGTTATTGATGTGTATGACTGATTGCTATGCCCAATGGCTAAGGCAATAAAGTTTTGTCAATTGATTGATTGATAGGGGCCACTTTGATTTTTATATAAAAACTCCCTTTTCCCATTACTAGAAACGACACTGCCTGCTTTTACAGCAAGAGCCACAAAAATGCCTCCAGCTACCTGCGAGAGGTCCCCCACCTTGTAGTTGCTGGAGTTCAAGTGAAAGTTATGAATGAATCAGATGTGGTTTATCACAAGTCAAGTAGAAAACATGAAAAGACTTGACATAGGATTTGTGGCTCAGCCAAAGTAGCTTTAATTGATCTGGGGCTGTGTCTTCTGCCTTCCCTACAATGTTCCCGTGTTTGCAAAGGCCCACAAACTGCAATGGCTTTCCCCTCAAATTGAGGACCCAATGAGGGAATGGTGGATAAAACATGGATGGCGCATGTTTCCTCCCATGTTCAAATTATGTGGCCAGGAAGAAGGAAATGGGCCAAGACGAGGTATTAGCAAAACTGTCCATTTTCAGTGCACTCTGAAACACCAGCAAATCATATTGCTCTCACACTTCCTTTCTTGACAATCTGTAAAACAGCTTCCCAGCTGAGATTAACCGTAAGTGGCTTCTGATGTTAGATGAATTGTCTTCCTTGTAGATCCACCAGGAGCAAGGCATTGCCAAAATGTTCAACTCTGCTGTGACAGTTTGAACATTGGAGGACAACCTTTTCAAGGGCATTTGACAATAGACGCAATCTAGTCTGGTGTTCTGCAGCAAGCCTTTTCTCTTGCAATTGCCATTCCTCGTTTGTTCACTTTTTACAGGTGATCCTCATGACAACGTAGTTATGAAACTGTTGCATTGCACTGTTTTCCGCCTTCTTCCTCCTGTGTTTTTCAGACCTTGATTATTTTTGTTGGTGTTTTTTTTGCAGATGCTCTAAAATGCAACTGTAGTAATCACAACATGTTGGGCTCAGAGGATGAAACAATCTGAGAAACAATTAATGTTGCCAGTGGAAATACGATTGTATTACATAATGACAAAAGCATGAAAACACATATAAAAACACATTAAATAAACTATAATAAACAGGAGAATGGGAATTTTCAGTTAGTTCAGTGGTTTTTTTGAGCTACAGTCTCTTATGTACTATTATTGCAACATATTAGTTCATTTTGTATGTTTT
This sequence comes from Podarcis melisellensis, assembly GCF_964234715.1. Classification (NCBI taxonomy): domain Eukaryota; kingdom Metazoa; phylum Chordata; class Lepidosauria; order Squamata; family Lacertidae; genus Podarcis; species Podarcis melisellensis. Next base: position 49,259,482 of record NC_138543.1, read on the forward strand.
CATGCCTCACTGTTGTTATGTACACACAGATCCTGCTATCTGACAGCTCGCTCTGCAAAAAATTACTTATGCAAACATAAAGAATTGTGCCCAAACCCTGCTCCACACTCCACAGATTCCGAAATCTGAACATCCAGACTTTTTCCACTTCCTGACTTCCTTGCTTGTTTGTGCTTTGCTGGTTGGCAGCAAGCATTTTTGGGCAGAAACCATGAAAGCAGGGAGTGAGATTGGACAAATCAGAGTGTGGGAGAGATATGTGGGGCAATTCAGTTTTTCCTGTTTCTCTCTTTTGCTGTAGCCATTGCGGGAAGAAACCACGGAGAGAAGGACTGTGCGGAGAGACCGGGCAAATCCCTGATGAGAAATGTATCCATAGGAATGCACGGAAATTCTAGACTCCTTATGTGAACGCTTGCCTAACGAATGACTTCCAGGCAATCCATTGTATTTGGTAAGCAGCACTTGTGTGCATTGCACTGCTATTTCCATTAATCTTAATTATTTCTTATATTTTTTACAAGTTTCATTTTCTCTTTCTGTGTCTGTGTGTGTAGCTGGGGACCCTTTCCTTTGTGTTTGTGTTTAAAAACTGTTCTTTTAATATTTTTAAAATATTTTGTTGGGAGCCACCCAGAGTGGCTAGGACAACCCAGTGAGCTGGGTGGCATATTTTTATTATTCTGATTATTCTAATCACTATCATTCTAATTATTCTAATCATTATTATTCTAATCATTATTATTCTAATTATTCTTATTCTTATTTTTATTATTCTTATTCTTATGCAGGGTTGAGGAACCTTTGGCCCTCCAGAGATGGTCCTCTTTATTTGTTTGTTTTTTCATAGTCTCTAGACTCTATGATTTAACCATGCTGGCATCCTTTTAGACTTATAGAATCATAGAGTTGGAAGGGAACCCAGAGGACATCTATTCCAACCCTCTGCAATGCAGGAATCCCAACTAAAGCATCCATGATAGATTGCTATCAAGATAATAATAATAATAATAATAATAATAATAATAATAATAATAAATCAATTTATATCTCACCCATCTGGTTGGGTTTCCCCAGCCACTCTGGGTGCTTTCCAACAAAATATTAAAATACAGTAATCTAGTAATAACCAGAGCATGCACCACTCTGGCAAGGCACGCGGGCAGGTAGGGTCTCAGTCTGTGTACCAGATGGAGCTGGTAGACAGCTGCCCTGGATACAGATTTGACCTGCGCCCCCATGCACAGCTGTAAGTCCAAAATGACTCCCAGACTGCGCACCTGGTCCTTCAGGGGTACAGTTGTCCCATTCAGGACCAGGAAGTCCCCCACACCTGCCCGCTGTCCCCCCAAAACAGAACTTCTGTCTTGTCAGGATTCAACCTCAATCTGTTAGCCGCCATCCATCCTCCAACCGCCTCCAGGCACTCACACAGGACCTTCACCGCCTTCACTGGTTCCGATTTGAAAGAGAGGTAGAGCTGCGTATCATCCACATACTGATGGATACCCAGCCCAAACCCCCTGATGATCTCTCCGGGCGGCTTCATATAGATATTAAAAAGCATGGGGGAGAGGATGGAACCCTGAGGCACCCCACAAGTGAGGACCCAGGGGTCTGAACACTCACCCCCTACCGCCACTTTCTGGACAAGGCCCAGATGACAGATGGTGTTAGACTCCAATTGTTAGCCAACATGTCCAATGGCCAGGGATGATGAAAGTTGTAGTCTGATAGCATCTGAAAGGCCAGGAGCAATGTTATACAGTGGTACCTCGGGTTACAAACGCTTCAGGTTACAAACACTTCAGGTTACAGACTCCACTAAGCCAGAAGTAGTAAAGTTAAGAACTCTACCTGAGGATGAGAACAGAAATCGTGTGGCAGCAGCGGGAGGCCCCATTAGCTAAAGTGGTACCTCAGGTTAAGAACAGTTTCAGGTTAAGAACGGACCTCCGGAACGAATTCAGTTTGTAACTAGAGGCACCACTGTACAGTTTTCAGGACAACAACTTATGGCTACCTGTGTTAGAACTTGTTGTCACTGTGAAAACCCCCCCAAGTTAGGCCACCACTGGTGAACACTCATCATGTTATTTAATTTTTTGAAATAGTCCCTGGATTATATTGAAGGAATACAGAAGAGTGGTTCTGAGCATGTGCAGAAAGCTGTGGGGCTTTGCAGCATGGACTGGAGGGTGGGTACTTTGAGGACTAGTCTGCCTGAGCTAAGAGATGGCATGGGACATTTTTAAAGGATCCCTTTTCGCTGGTGGCGACGGTAAACTCAAAGGGGCCTTTTCATGTCTTGTACAGGGTGAGTCTTTTAAAAGAGGCCCTGTGGTACATGTGTACAGTGGTACCTCGGGTTAAGTACTTAATTCATTCCAGAGGTCCATTCTTAACCTGAAACTGTTCTTAACCTGAAGCACCACTTTAGCTAATGGGGCCTCCTGCTGCCACCGCGCCGCTGGAGCATGATTTCTGTTCTCATCCTGAAGCAAAGTTCTTAACCTGAAGCACTATTTCTGGCTTAGCGGAGTCTGTAACCTGAAGCGTATGTAACCTGAAGCGTATGCAACCCGAGGTACCACTGTGCTCTGTATCCAGGGGGCCTCTTTTAAAGGACTCACCCTGTACAAAGAGGCACCTTTTTAACACCAATTTGAAAAAATGCATGTTTACTTCCGATCCAAAAAATGTTGTGATACACGCGTATTTTAAAACAAAACGCTTACTGCTATTTCAAGGGGCTATAGAAATTTCTGTCCTATTGCATTTTCATCGTACGTATCTGATTTCAAATGATTTACACACACACTGTTCAGATTTTATATAGTCGTAAGTCGCTTTGAGGCACGTTTTAGGGTGCTTTTTTGTTCTTGTTTTAAGAAAGCGGGGCCTAAATGCTGGAAACAATAAAATAATCGCGACAGATGTCCAGAATTCTGAGGAAGAATGTTCAAGCACAAAACCCCTCAGACATAAATAAATCTCTGGCATTCCTCTAAACCTATAAATTAAGGTTAGGCTATTTACTCACACATCCAGCTTTCTGGGGCCTTCAAATTTAGTCGCAGAAATGGCTCCATTTGCTCTTGCTGCAATAAAGGCCTCTCTCCTGGGGAATTGTTCCCTCTCGTGCAGTTAATCTGCAACCCTGATGCACAGAAGAGGGTCAGCATGGACTAAGGAACTCTGGGAATGGTAGTTCTTAAAACTCACAGAAAGGCACAGCACTCCCTGTCGCTCAAACAAGAAGTCCTAGTCCTTCACTAAGGTAATACAGTGGTACCTCGGGTTACATATGCTTCAGGTTACATATGCTTCAGGTTACAGACTCCGCTAACCCAGAAATAGTACATCGGGTTGAATTGTGCTGGGAAAAGTTCTGGCGAGTTCTGTTAAAAGCCCTGGGGACATCCTATTTCATACCCTCCAACATTTCTCTGATGAAAATAGGGATGTCCTAAGGAAGAGTGGGACATTCCAGGATCAAATCAGAAACTGGGATGTCTTCTGTAAATCTGGGACTGTCCATGGAAAATAGGGTCTGGGTGGTAAAATACAAACGATCTGTCTCCCCAGTGGCATAGCGTGGGGGGTGCAGGGGGGCCCGGCCGCACTGGGCACAACATCTGGGGGTTAGGGGGCGCAAATCCACAGGTTAGGGGGCGCAAATCCACGGGTTAGGGGGCGCAAATTACTTGCCTTGTCCCGGGTGCTGACAACCCACGCTACGCCACTGTGTCTCCCACCCCTCTGAGAAAGCAGGTGTTTGCCAATCCTGAACAACAAAACCCCGTAGTTGTTGAGTAATTAGGGCATTTTTGAGCTGCTGGTACTCATCTGCAGAATCTCTTCCGAAAAACCCTTTACTGTGTGATTACAGTTGCATAAACCAGCGTATTGTCCCCCCAACCATTAACAGGAAAACATCCCCCTGCAACAGCAGTCTTGAAAGAGGCATCCTCACCTGTGCCAGCGTGAAAGGATAGTGCTTCTTCTAAGATGATGCTCTGCAGTTTTTATTTTATATAATTATATTATATTTATATAGTATTGATGCTTATATTGGTCAGGGGTCCCTTTACCTTTACCTAATGCTTATATATTTATTATATTTTATAACTACTTCTATATTTCCTATGATATAGCAATTAGAAATGTAACTTTGCATAGGCATTTATTTCTTTAACTATCCAGGAAAGATTGCTTTTTAACCAACCAAAAGTTTTTAAATGGTTTAAACCAGGGGTCAGAAAACATTTTCAGCACGGGGCCAGTCCACTGTCCCTCAGACTTTGTGGGGGGGGGGGCGGACTATATTTTGAAAAAAATAATAATGAACGAATTCACTAGCCCCACAAATAACCCAGAGATGCATTTTAAATAAAAGCACACATTCTACTCATGTAAAAACATGCTGATTCCCAACCGTCTGCGGGCCGGATTTAGAAGGCGATTGGGCTGGATCTGGGCCCCGGGCCTTAGTTCGCCTACCCATGGTTTAAACTAACCAATTGGAATTGATTAAAGCTTTCTGTCTGCAAACCTGGACTGATCCTCCAATCAACAGGCACTGCAGCCCAACCTGGCTTTCTGATTGGAGCTGTTGTGCATGTTTGGCAGAAGCCTAACTCAATCACAAGGGAGGGGACAATGCTGGGGTGGAGAACTGTTTTGGCTCCATGGGCCAGGTCCTTATTAGAAGCAGCAGAGTAGGCTAACTTTGCAGTCTTTCTCCAGTTTGCAAATTGCTTCCCAAAACACAACTATTTCCCCTTGTCCTTACATCAGCCCTCTGCAATTCCTAAACTCTCTCTTCTGGACTCTGCATTGTCTTGCTAGCTACCCATAGCCCAGGGTGGGGCTCTACCCCTCTGCATCCAGCAGACAACCTTTGCCTCGTTGACAGATTTCTTAATGGGCATCATGCTGTCTTGCATTCTCTTAATGGCCCATGTCTTCAGGTGATTACTTCTTCAGCCAGCAAGCTTGGCTTCTTCTTTTTTTTTAACATGGTTTATATTTTAACATGCTAAATTCAATGTCTGGCACACCGGAATTAGAAGCAGGAGTCCAGGCACCCCACAAACTGATAGTGCTGGGGTCTTATTTTAATATGGAGGAGATGGTAAAATGCAACCTTCCACCTGCACTTTGAGATCCAGGAACAATTTTCTCCCTTGAGATGTGCGAATGAGGCCATAGCTGTACAGTAACTTTGAATGTGCACACTTCCAGGGGTTTGCCCCCCTCCTCCCAAAGTTTGCAGGTAAAAAAGGAGTGAAGTGCCCCACTGAAGCAGCCCCCAAGTCCAGGTGAATGTCCTGTGCATTGGGGAGGCAGGTGGGGGAACCCATGTTGTAGAAAGAAACAAAGAATAGGGTGGTTTTGGCTTCACATTCTTTAGAGATAGCAGGATGTCAGTAGCCCCCAAGAGAGGGTGGAAGTAAATGAATCATTGCTCGAAACTGAAGGATATCATCCGTGCTGAATGGTGAAAAGGAGTCCCAAACAGTATCTTCATTGATTTTTCTATAATTGACAAAGAAGCTTGGTTTGCCTTAGGGCTTCTAAACTAAAGATGTGGGGAGACCCATGTCCAGGAAGCTGCTTTTTGCCACAACCAGTACAAAATTGCACCTCAATTAGTTGTCTTTTTTTTTAATGCAGTCATGCTCCGGACAAGTGTCTGGTTTGATAAGCCTTCCATTCCTGTGGTTCATTAAAGAGAATCAAGCAGCCCTCATTGTTAGGTAGCATTGCTGAAGAATTCACAGCCAACGGAGCACTGGGCATTCATTTATGGATATGTTATTTCAGTGACAAACTTGCTTGCACAAACACATGAGTAATAATGGGTACTGGAGTGTACCTTTAAGAAGTTAAGAATGATCTATAAGGTTAAGGACAGACCAAAAAAAGCAATTCTTTGCACTATGGAATCTGCTCCCACAATATGTAGCGATGACCACCAACTTGGATGGCTTTAAAAGACGATTCAACACATTCATGGAGTAGAAGACTAATCAATGACCACCAGCCTTGTTGACTATGTTTTCTCTCCACTGTTGGAAATAGATAGCATGCCTCTGAAGAGTTGGGAATCACAAGTGCGGAGAGCACTGTTGCACCCAGGTTCCACTTTTGGGCTTCCCACAGGTTGACCCCTGTGAGAACAGGATGCTGGACCTAATGGGCCATTGGTCTGATCCAGCAGGACTTTTTTATGCCCTTAAGTTAGCCTATTCTGATATATTATTGTGCTGGATTCCTCATATACAGTAAAGAACGACTTTGGTACCATCAAGACAGGACCCTGGAGAAGACGCCTAGGGTCCCACTTAATGAAAGGAGCAGAGCAGGCTTGCTGGAGATGTTTTCGATGCTTACAAACACTCCCCGCCTCCTCCATTTTTAGGCCAGGATATGCAGACATGTCATTTCATTCTGCATACTTCTTCTTAAACTCTGTTGATTTCACATGGCTTTGATAGTTTCATTATATCTACTCGCTTCTAAAGCTTGCTGGTTTTATCAGTGTTTTCTTATGATTATCTTATATTGTTTTATGTAAACTGCTTAGTGATTTTTAAGTGGTCTGCAAATCTTGTTAAATGAAATACCACTACCGTTTGAAATAACAGAGCAATTCCAAACCCCTGATCCGCCACACAGGAGAGGGTTTAAATGAGACTGAGATCTCTGTCCATCCAGCAAACCTGATGTGGATCTCTTGACTGTGCCCACTTAAACCATGGGCAAAGTGGCAGTAGCTGGTGCATAACAAACAGGGTATCTGAGAGTGTGGAGAGGGCAGCATGGGAGTGGATCTGTGCCAGCTAAGGAGCCACTGAATTTTTAGCTGGTTCAGTTCCCGAGGATTTGCTGCCATAATCCTGACAGTCTGAAGTTGGCCCATACCCAAAATGCAGAATTTTCCTGCCCACACCTAAATGTATGGTGTGGGTGCGAGTGTGGAGATGCCCCAACTCTACGATTAAGAACACAGAATATCACACACAACCCCAGGGCCGGATTTAGGTTTGAGGAGGCCCTAAGCTACTGAAGATAATGGGGTCCTTTACATGTCCAGCTGTCCTTTGTCAACAACAAATTGTTGCTGTTTTTTGTATTGAATATATGCTATATGGTAATTTATGGACCTAATAGGTATCTAAAGCCATTTGTACATTCAGAATGTAGGCACTCTATATATAAAAATGAGCAAACCAGTGATATTTTAGGGATCAGGCTAGCAGGCGGGGCCCATTACAGTGGTACCTCGGGTTCCGGAGGTCCGTTCTTAACCTGAAACTGTTCTTAACCTGAAGACCACTTTAGCTAATGGGACCTCCCACTGCCACCGCACTGCTGGAGCACGATTTCTGTTCTCATCCTGAAGCATAGTTCTTAACCCAAGGTACTATTTCTGGGTTAGCGGAGTCTGTAACCTGAAGCGTATGCAACCTGAGGTACCACGGTACTTACATCATAGGAGTCTACACAACACAAAACACTGTTGCTGTATGTAGGTTTTATTTTATTTGCTTTTTATCTTATATTTTGGAAATGTATATCCAGTTTCTTTCCTTTGATTTTTTTTGGGGGGCCCCCAAGAGAGTGGGACCCAAACTATAGCTTGTTTAGCTTATACGTAAATCTGGCACTGATACACACCCTTTTATGAGAGCTCTTTGAAAACCAACCGCAAGAATGCACTGGAAACGGGGAAGAAATCTACAGTTCCCCTCATCCTTTAACCAGCCTAATGGAGAGCTCATAAGGTTGCCAATCTCAGCTCATGATCCCGGGTGCATGGAGAGCTGTAACTTCAATTTGTTTTAATGATTGTAAGGACAGAAGAAGGGGCAGGGTGAGTGGAATGCAGAAGAAAGAAGGAAAGAAAGAAAAGTGATGTTTTGAACTTCCTCCAAAGACTTAAGGCTTGACTGGCTGGCTGGCTGGGGATAGGTGAGTCCCTCAGGAACATCTTCAAAAGTAGTTGACACCGAATGGTTGCCCTTTCAAATTACTTTGAATCCCTAGTCATACTCACAAATCAGGCTGCTTAAAGGCTGGTAAATAGACAGATTTTCCCACAGCCTATTCAGTGCATTAGTAGAAGTACAATGGAGGCTTAATTCAGTGTTTAGCATTGAAACAAAGTTACTTCGTGGTACTTTGCCTGCAGACAGACAGTCAGGTCATGTATCCACAGCAGCGACCGGAGGAGAAATGACCACTGGTAGGAGTGCAGAGAGAAAAAACGACATGATGCATCTGCAGCAGCACAACTGCCCCGGCTGCAACAAAACATGTCTCTCCCTTATTGGTCTCTAGAGGCACAGCAGGTGCTGTAACTCTCCAATGGTTTGACTTCACCTCCTCCATTGTCTCCCGAGAAAGCTAGGTATCACCTTCAACTCCATGGGTTCCTCCATGAGTGTTGGGGGAGAGGAACTGCACAAGGACCCTCAACCACCTTAATCCTGCCTTGCTTAGGTGTACACCAAAGATGTTTCATGGATAGATATGAAAATGTCAAGTGTGATTGGAAAAGGTAACTTTGTCAATGGGAGCACATGTCATAGGTGGTCTGTGGCTTTCCTGTTCATAAAATCATAGAATAGCACTGAAAAGGACCCAAAGGCTCATCTAGTCTCTGCAATTCAGGAAGCACAGCTGAAGAATCCCTGAAAAAGCCATGCATTCTCCCCCTCCCCTTTCTTCAATACTAACATAGGTTGTCCATTCGGGGCCTAATTATTGCTTGCTTATACATACCCACCTCTTTCTGTGGACAAACGCCGGCTCCCTTGGCCTGAAAGCGAGATGAGTACCGCAACCCCATTTGCCCTTGACTGGACTTAACCATCCAGGGGTCCTTTACCTTTTACCCCATTCAGCTTGACTTTTGGAAGCCTGATTCTGGCATCCCCAGCTTCTGAGTTGAGGTGTGTGGCCACCACAGGCAAGACCCTGTTACATGCGAGAACCATGACTACAATCTCAAGGGTAATTTTCTGCTTACATTTGAAAATGACACCGAAGTTGCACGTACGCTGAAATTAAAATAGCCTCTTTCCAGATTTTCTGATTGCAAAATTCTTTCAAAACAGAATTTCTCTCTCATATATGTTTGAGTGCTCCTGCATGTGCTAAATTTGCCTATTGGGTTAGGAGATCTGGAGGTGATGAAACTACCAAATCGCATCTCCTCGCCCCCGCACTTGTTTCAGTGATTTATATATTACAACCCTAATAGGTGCAGAAACTCGGTTATATCCACAAAAGGTGGCAATTTCTCTGTACTGCATTCCCTCCAGTGTAAATTCTAAAACACAAGCTGACTTCAACTGGAGCGGATCACACTGGGAGACTTCTTCCGGGAGTTCCATTGTGCTGTCTCTCTCTCTCCCCCCCACCTACCCCTCCCAATTTAAAATAAATTGCATGGGCATCTCAATGACTGCACAGGTCATATCAGATCTTTTGCACCGAGGAAGGCCCCAGGTGGCCCAAATATTGTCTGCCTCACCAAGTTAATGAAGAGCAAAGCAAAGACATGTCTGGGTTTCTTTTCTTTCGGTCTGGGGTGATATTTGCTGCTTCTGCTGCTGCTGCTGCTTTCCCCCTATCAGTTGGTATTGTATTGTTTTGGAACATTATTCTGTTGCATGATTCCAGTGCACTGAGCTTAAACTTGGTTTGGAAATATAAATCTGAATTCCATAAGTTAAAGGCGGCAGGGGAGAGGGCATTTCATAGAATAGAATAAAATACCTGCAAAAATCATTTTATTTGGCTTTTATCGCCCATCCTCTCATGCTCATTGGTGTGTGCACAGCCAGATCATTTACGGATAAACAAAACACTAGCTCTCTGAACCATCCACAAATTGCAACACTGTAGAAATGCTATACTGTACAGTGAATAAGTTTTGCCAGCCCCACCTGGTTCACCAGCTACAGCTATTCCTGGACAGGGATAGCTGGACCACTATAGTCCATGTGCTGGTAACCTCGAAGATGGATTATTGCAATGCGCTCTTTGTGGGGCTGCCCTTGATCCTGGTTCAGAAGTTCCAGCAGATGCAGAATGCAGTGGCCAGACAGCTGATGGGGGCACATAGCCGACAACATGTGACACCATCTTTAAAACATCTGCACTGACTACTACTACTACCATCTACTACTATCACTTGTAAAAAAAAATTACAAAGCCCTGAGCAACTTTGGTCCATGGAACCTGAAGCCTTATATCCCAGTTTGATCACTGAGATCATCTGCAGGAACACCACTGGTCATTCTTCAAATTGGCAAGGCTCATTTGACAACAACAGGAAACTGGCCAATACAGCAGGCACCTTTTCTTTCAGCTTTCAAACACTTGCTGAAAACTTTTCTAGAGAATATAACTCTTCACAGCGGTTATCTGATTTCTGGTTTTAATTTGTCTTTGTGTGATTTTTGTTGTATGGTTTTACGTACTATTGTTGGAAACTGCTCTGGGCTTGTTGTTTTTAAATGACTGAAGGTAAAGGTAAAGGGACCCCTGACCATTAGGTCCAGTTGTGACCGACTCTGGGGTTGCGGCGCTCATCTCGCTTTACTGGCCAAGGGAGCCGGCGTACAGCTTCCGGGTCATGTGGCCAGCATGACTAAGCTGCTTCTGGCGAACCAGAGCAGCGCACGGAAGCGCCGTTTACCTTCCCCCTGGAGAGGAACCTACCGGTATTTATCTACTTGCACTTTGACGTGCTTTCAAACTGCTAGGATGGCAGGAGCTGGGTCCGAGTAACGGGAGCTCACCCCGTCGCGGGGATTCGAACCACCGACCTTCTGATCGGCAAGTCCTAGGCTCTGTGGTTTAACCCACAGCGCCACCCACGTCCCTTGACTAGCAGTATATAAATATTTTTGTAAATAAAAAAGTCATTCTGTTCCACATTGACATAACAGCTGATCTGTGTTTGCCACAAAGGAATCACACCCTTTTTGTCTTATAAGCACTTAAACAACAAAAGGTATTAAAATGCAACCGGGACAGGATGCAAGTCCTCTTTCGTAAACAGCTTTCCAGGTCATGTGGCCAGCATGACTAAACTGCTTTTGGCGCAATGGAACACCGTGAGAGAAACCAGAGTGCAAGGAAAACCATTTACCTTCCCACTGGAGCGGTACCTATTTATCTACTTCCACTGGCGTACTTTCGAACTGCTAGGTTGGCAGGAGCTGGGATAGAGCAATGGGAGCTCACCCTGTTGCAGGGATTCGAACCGCCGACCTTCCGATCCGCAAGCCCAAGAGCCTCAGTGGTTTAGACCACAGCACCACCCACATCAATCCGCAATTGACCAAAGCTGAATTTGGTCTGCATGGGAGGAAGTTGTGCTTTAAATCCTAGGCAGTGTAAAATGATCTCAGTAGTCGCGTATCAGGCCAACACAGGTTGTAGGTCCACTAACCTGAATGATCAAAATACAAGTCAAAGGGGTGTGTTCTACATTTTCCATAGCAAGATTAGACAGCAGGTCAGAACAAAGTTCATGGCTATATAACAGGTGTGGGGAAGCTTGGCTTTCCAGATGTTGCTGAACTAAAACTCCCAGTTTTAGAGCCAGTGTGGTGTAGTGGTTAAGAGCGGTAGTCACATAATCTGGGGAACCGAGTTCGCGTCTCCGCTCCTCCACCTGCAGCTGCTGGGTGACCTTGGGCTAGTCACACTTCCTTGAAGTCTCTCAGCCCCACTCACCTCACAGAGTGTTTGTTGTGGGGGAGGAAGGGAAAGGAGAATGTTAGCCGCTTTGAGACTCCTGAAGGGGAGTGAAAGGCGGGATATCAAATCCAAACTCTTCTTCTTCTTCTTCTTCATCACCAACAACATCTGGAGAACCAAATGTGTCCATGCCTTGCATTTGCCACTATGCGGTGAGGATCATTGGGGGCGGGGAAGCAGCAATATTCCCCTCCCCCCATGGAGACAGAAATGCAAACATACTACATAAAAGAAGCCATTCATGCTTATTCACTTTGAAGCTGGCCAGGATAGATCTTAAAAACCAAAACCAAAAAAACCAATTGAGCCAAGTGTACACTTAGGAAAAATTCTCGTATTTTGACTTATTCATAAAAAAAAGGACAACCCTTTTAACTCCAGAGGAACGTTGTGCTTTGAAGATTTGCACCTACCAAAGCGAGCCCTTTTAGGACTAGATTTCCCTTTGATGCTCACGATATAACCTCAAAGTAGCAATCCTTGAAATAGTGTGGCTTTAAAAATACTGTATATATATAATGAAAAGAATATCTTTAAAAATAAACACTTTTCTGTCTCTGCCAGGGTGTAAAGCTTTAGCAGTTTTATTCATCCTCTGACTTCTGCAGTTGTGATTGTGAACTTTGCTGCTTTTGTAAACTCAGCAAACATGCCTTCTCTTGGCGAGCAGGCGGTCCTCAATTAATGGCCTTCTCTCAAGAATCTTCAAGTCATTTGGTCTTGCAAAGTGAGGAGCAGCCTAAGTTGTACAGTGAAGATGGAGCTGTGAGCACGAGAACACGCTTACTCAGAAGTAAGTTCTACTGGACCACATCCAATTAAATAGGTGGAGCTGTAAGAGTCATCACAATAAGATTCAGTAGGGCAGGCACGTCTAACTCTCTAGAGACTGCGATCTACTCCCAGTATAATAAAACTGGCAATGACCCATTGTCATTGCCAAGAGTTGTTGAGCTTTTTTCAGTCCCATGATCGACCTGGAGCACCCCGGCGATCTACCTGTCGATCACAGTTGACCGCTTGAACATGTCTGCAGTACGGGATAGGAAAGGTGAAAGTTATCTTCCCCACCTGCTGTTGTCCCCAAACTGCCCACCCCACTGCACTGTTAATCACATTGCAAAAAAGAAAAAGAAAAAAAGGGGGTAGCATTTTAATTGTATTCATTTGGCAGTTGAACCTCCATCCCTGTATCAGTTAAACTTGCATCCTTTCGTGCATGAGTCAAACCTTTGATATGGCCTAAGGGAGGGGGGCAAAAATCAGGGCTCTATCTGTCTTGACAGCCACCAGTTGCCCACCCTCTATTTAAGTGACCAATGGCTGTAATTATAGAGAAACAAAGGCTAGCTCCGAGCTGAAGGCTTTGCAATGTGTAGCAGTTCCTTCGATCCACTTATTTTGACTTCTCTAATGGCCTTAACAGCTTCATAATTTCGTGCCACAAAACAACCCAATTAAGGGCCGTCCCATAAGGCATCTATTGTTTTCAGCTCACCATATTTCCGTACGGAGATGCAATCTGAGTGAGATGTGCGCGGGCCGGAAAAATGTATCGGAGAGAAATGCCAGTTTTGTAGGAGTAGTAACGCTGCCTGCAGTCGGTTGCTTTTCTCACATTTTATATCACATCGCAGTAAAGGTTAATGATAATGAAATGGGGCCAGACAAGCAACATATGATAATGAATATGCTCACATGGAAAAACAAAAATTGCTAATGAGAAAACAAACGCTAGGAGGAAGATAATATAATGGGTCCTCATGGGTTACAGTACTTATAAGAGTTCTGCCGAAAGACTGCAGGAGGTATAATCTTCCTCATTTGGGGGGTTTTAAGCAGAGGCTGGATAGTCATCTGTCATGGATGCTTTAGTTGAATTTCCTGCATTGGGTTGGATTAGATGGCCCTTGGGTGCCTTTACAAGTCTAAAAGGATGCCAGCATGGTTAAATCATAGAGTCAAGTGGCAATGGAAAAAAATAATCAAATAAGGAGGACCAGTTCTTTCAGGACCAACATAACAACAAGACGTAATCTGAGGGACACATTTGCTGAAAACATAAAAGCCCTAATAAAAATATCAGAAGCAGCAAACTAGCCAGCGAGAGACGAGTGCTGGGTAGATTGTGAAGGTGATGAAGGACGACTGGGAAGAAAGAGGGAAATTGCAAAGAGGCTAAAGGAATTTAAGGCATATAGCAGGGAAGTTGGCTGGATCTGAATCTCGGTTTTGTGAAGAAGAATTACATCAAACAGAGAAGTGAAGACTATATACAGAAACTGAAAACTGATAAGATAAACTTTACAAAAACTGAGCATCTAGATCCAAACTTGCAGCTTTGAATGAATGGAAGAACCAATGCAATATGCATAAGGAAAGCTTTGCTAGAACTGAGCTGCTGAAACACCATATAATGTCTTGCAAGGCTGGTAGTTCCACTGAAGCTGCCTCTCTCTCCTGTCCTTTCTGTCTGGTGTGAGACTTTTTAGGTCAGTGTATTTCTCCACTCCTGTCCTCCTCTCATTTGCTTAACATAATGGCATCTAGCTTTCCCCTTCCTCCTCCTCCCCATTTCCCTTCCAACAGACCTCAGGACCCCAAGTAACATTGGAGCCAGAGGAGGAAGCCAGTGAATGGGAGACTACAGAACCTGATCCCACAGAGAAGCTGAGTGGGTTGACAAGGGGAAAGCTTTGCTCCTGTGTCTCTGGAAACTTCCTGCAAGCTTCTGCTTTCAGAGGAAGCCCTTGATGACAATCCAGGTGCTGATTCAGTGCCAAGTCTCCAAGGACATGGAGATGCCAGCACTGGCATGAACAGATCACTGGGGCCCAACGCACTTGAAGGTCTGCCCATTTCCTTGCCCAGTGACCTGTCCCACTCTTCCAAAGCAAGAGGCAGGTGCACGGTCCTTGCTGGATCAACATCTCATCTGGCCTAATCCTTCCCAGTCCACCTGCTGCTCCTTTTCACCCTTGCCTTGCCAATGCACTGCACTGACTAGAGCATTAAAGATTTGGGCAGAAACCAACATCCGAGCTCTTTTTAAAATAATAATAATAATTTTTATTGGTTTTTCCAAATATTTTCCACCATGACATCAATTTTATAAATAAAATAAAGAAACATTTGGCTATATAAGCTTGGAACTTCCCTCATCCTCAAATAATGATTTTCCAACTTAATCTCTAATATGCATTTTATTCTTATTAATATTACTATTAAATCATGATCTTAAATAAACAATTTGTAAATGGCATTTAGTAATAAATGATAATTTAAGACTACAAAACTTCTTGTAACCCTATTAGTGATGTCAGTTGTTTACAGTTGTCTTTCAGGTACAACATAAATTCATTTCAGTCTTTCAAGAAATTCTGGTCCTGCTGGTTCTGAATTTTCCCAGTCAATTTCACCAATTTGGCATAGTCCATTACTTTCCTCTGCCACTCTTCTTTCGATGGTATCTCTTTTTGCTTCCATAATTGGGCTAGTAACATTCTTGCTGCAGTTGTCGCATATAAAAATAACCCTACCTGTGTATTTCTCTACCCACAATTCCTAATAAGAAGGCTCCTGGTTTTGTTTTTTGTTTTACAAATGTATATTTCAACATTTAAAAAATTTCATTATATATCATTTCCCAGAAGGCCTTCACTTCCCTACATATGATAAAAGGTACCGTCTTTTTCTTTACATTTCCAACATTGATTACTTGATTTGTACATTTTTGCTACTTTCACTGGCATTATATACCACCTGTACATCATTTTCATTACATTTTCTTTAAGCAAACTGCATGCTGTAAAGTTTATTCCATCCTTCCATAATTTCCCCCTGTCTTCTAACATCCGATTACAGGTAGGTAGCCATGTTGGTCTGCCGTAGCCGAAACAAAATAAAAAAAATTCCTTCCAGTAGCACCTTAGAGACGAAGTTTGTTATTGGTATGAGCTTTCGTGTGTATCTGAGTGTATCTGAAGAAGTGTGCATGCACATAAAAGCTCATACCAATAACAAACTTAGATCAACATCTTATCTGGCCCCATTAGTGGGAGGCCCCATTAGCTAAAGTGGTACCTCAGGTTAAGAACACTTTCAGGTTAAGAACGGACCTCCAGAACGAATTAAGTTCTTAACCCAAAGTACCACTGTACCACCTTATTTTCTACTGAAAAGAAGAGAGAGCATATTAGATCATGGGTAGGCAAACTAAGGCCTGGGAGCTGGAGCCGACCCAATTGCCTTCTCAATCCGGCCGGCGGACGGTCTGGGAATCAGTGTGTTTTTACATGAGTAGAATGTGTCCTTTTATTTAAAATGCATCTCTGGGTTATTTGTGGCTGGTATTTTTACATGAGTAGAATGTGTCCTTTTATTTAAAACGCATCTTTGGGTTATTTGTGGGGCATAGGAATTCGTTAATATTTTTTCCCCCAAAATATAGTCCGGCCACCACAAGGTCTGGGGGACAGTGGACCAGCCCCCTGCTGAAAAAGTTTGCTATAGCTTGTTCAGCTTATACGTAAATCCGGCACTGCTCACCGCAGCAGCCTCTACTGCCCTCCAGAAGTTTTGCGTTTCAGTTTTCATCCTCTCCCAGAGCTGCTTACACATAACAAACAACAACAACAAAACCCCCTGTCCCCGCCTTCAGGCTTACAATACAAAAAGACGGGACACCAAAGGAAAATGGATCAGGAGGGAGGAGGAAATAAACACACCCAGGTTCAAGTTTTTAGATACACATGGTTCCAATGATCATCTGGAGTGGAAAAGTTCAAGGAGAGGAGGTACCAAAAGCTGCTGGTCTCTCAGCTAGGCAAATACGTAGACGGGCCCTGAATCCCTTTGCTTTCGTCTGCTGTACCTGATTACTTCCGATAACTGGCAGCTAATGGCTTCTTAGCAGAGCGGGTGATGGCCTTGCCTCACCCCTCTTCCCTCCTTTATGACAGCCTAATATAGCAGCTGTTGCCAGGTGACACAGTATATGGTTAAATAAATAGTGTTCCTCGCTAGCTTTCATCTCTTACATAGACAGGAAGTGGCATAGAATCAGCACTGCCGACACTAACTGGCAGATGCTCTCTGGGGTTGCAGACAAGGGTTATTCCCACCCAGCCCTACCTGGAGATGTCAGGAATCGAACCTGTGACTTTCTGCATGCGCATCAGGTGCCCTATCACAGAGCGACAACATTACTAAAGGCTGCTGCCTTTAGTAATGTAACGTAGCACTTTGAAAAAACTTGGAAGGGCTTGCTCTGAAAGGGGGCCTATAAATAATGTGGGTAATAAACAAAGAACAAAGGTGAAGCACCTTAATAATTTTGCTTTTTACGTGCCTTTTTCAGAAGTGGTCCAAATTTAGTCCCCACTCTCTCTTTGATACACATCCAATATAGTTGTATGGGCTGCACTTTCGAGATGGTTTAGAGGGGATGAAAACCTTGGGGTTGCAGGGATAGAAAGGGACGCATCTGTTCTTTGGGTTTCTCAAACGTTGGCTGGCGTGGAGCAAATGCAAGATAAGCAGGAAGAATGCGGTGAGAGGCGGTGGCTGCAAGTTTTGCGCAAGCGTTCCTGGTCAGGGCGAAGGGGGCAGACAGTTCCTTGTTTGCCGGTGGCTGCAGAAGCCCCAGAGCAGCAGCGCTGTCAAAAAGAGAGTCCTCCTGGGATGGAGCGAATGCAGAGGAAGGATTTTTCTGACTCTTTTGTTCCGAGAAAATGAAAAGCCCAGACAATGGATGTTAGGTGAATGGTCAAATCAAGCCGTATTTTTAGAACCTGCTCATCTATGCTCCGTTCTGGTGTCCTAACGAAGGACAACGCAATGTGTTAATGGGGATACATGAATCTTCCTTGTTCTCAGTGAGCAAAAGCCAGCTTAAATACTACTGCTTTGTTGTTGTTGTTGTTTAGTCATTTAGTCATGTCCGGCTCTTCGTGACCCCATGGACCAGAGCACGCCAGGCACTCCTGTCTTCCACTGCCTCCCGCAGTTTGGTCAGACTCATGTTTGTAGCTTCGAGAACACTATCTAACCATCTCGTCCTCTGCTGTCCCCTTCTCCTTGTGCCCCCATCTTTCCCAACATCAGGGTCTTTTCCAGGGAGTCTTCTCTTCTCATGAGGTGGCCAAAGTATTGGAGCCTCAGCTTCAGGATCTGTCCTTCCAGTGATCTCTCAGGGGTGATTTCCTTAAGAATGGATAGGTTTGATCTTCTTGCAGTCCATGGGACTCTCAAGAGTCTCCTCCAGCACCATAATTCAAAAGCATCAATTCTTCCGTGATCAGTTTTCTTTATGGTCCAGCTCTCACTTCCATACATCACTACTGGGAAAACCATGGCTTTTACTATACGGATCTTAATACTACTGCTACTACCTTTAAATGCTTCCAGTAGGTATATTACTATGGTTTGAGGAACCTCAGGCATGGGGACCTGATGTGGCCCTCCAGACCCTTCTACCTGGCCTTCAAAGCTCCTGTAGGCCATGCCCCCTCTCATTAGGCCACACCCCACAGACTTTTTGGTTCAGATAAAAGGCAACTTAAGAAGTGACATCATAGAAGTTTGGATGGCATAGAGAAAGTGGATGGAGAAAAGTTTCTCTCTTTAATGAACACTAGGACTTGTGGGCACCCAGGGAAGCTGAATGCTAGAGGATTCAGGGCAGATAAACTACGTCTTCTTGCAGCAGTGATGGGCACCAACCTGGACAGCTTCAAAAGAGGATTGGACAAATCTATGGAGAAGAGAGCTATTCATGGCTGCTAACCAAGATGGCTATGGAGGCAGCAATGCTTCTGAAAACTGGTTACTGGAAACTGCAGAAGGAGAGATGGCTCTTGCTCTCAGATCCTGCCCACAGGCACCTGGTTGGCCACCATGAGAAAAGGATGGGCCACTGGTATGATCCAGCTGAATTATTGTTGCTCCTGTGAAACGGATGCTGTTGGAGAGACCTGCCCTGCTAACGTGTTTCTCCATGCTCATCTGAGAAAGGGCCATAGTTCAGTGTTGGAGCAACTACTTTGCATGCAGAAGATCCAAGTTTCAACAACAACAACAACAGGAAGAAGAAGAAGAAGAAGAAGAAGAAGAAGAAGAAGAAGAAGAAGAAGAAGAAGAAGAAGCCCATCTGAGTGCATTGCCCCAGCCACTTTGGGTGGCTCTCTTTGACATCTGATAGAAGGCATCTGCCTGGGTCCCTGTAACTTCACTTTTCACAATTAGGGAACCATCAGAAGGCCCTCAGAGCTAGACCCAGTGGCGTAGCGTGGGGGGTGCAGGGGGGCCCGGCTGCACCGGGCCAACATCTGGGGGGGCGTGCGCTCGCAGTCGCAGCTCTCTGCCCCTACCTGGCTCACTTACTCAGAGTGAGAGTTAGGGGGCGCAAATTACTTGCCTTGCCCCGGGTGCTGACAACCCACGCTACGCCACTGGCTAGACCTCAGTGGATGATGCAGGTGGAGACACTTCTTGAGGTGCATAGGGCCGAGGCCATTTAGGGCTTTAAAGGTCAGCACCAATACTTTGAATTGAGCTTGGAAATGTACTGGGAGCCAGTGTAGATCCTGGCAGCCGCTCCCAGTCACCAGTCTAGCTGCTGCATTCTGGATTAGTTGTATTTTCCGAGTCACCTTCAAAGGTAGCCCCATTCTAGGATTCCATCACCTGTGGAAGTGGGATGCATGAAGCAATATGAAGCTCCAACTTCAACTCTTTCAACATGGCACCACCCCAGAAATTTCCTATTCCTGAATCAGCCTGAAAATGCATTGCATTTCGGCTTGACCTGTCAGCGGATGGCTTTTATGCATTTTCTGTTATGAAGTTTACACACACACACACACACACACACACTCTGATGAAAGGCTGAAGCTGCAAATGGTGCAGGGGTGATTAGTGGCATACATTCAGCCAAGCCTCCTACAGATTACTTGTATTAAAGCCTAATCCTCCACATTCAAAGCCCCCCAAATCTCTTCATTTTTTTATGGAGCGATTATCACAGACTCCGGGATAATTGTGCAAAAATTAATCTCTGGGGGATGAGATCAATTTGGGGAGGAGGAGTGGAGCAGCAAGGGATTTGGAAATCTTGGCCAAGCCAGCTTTTTCAAAGCCATGTTGTTCAGGTGCCTGCCTAGTTTTCCTTCCTTCCTGCCATGCCCCTGCTCTGCACTATCTGGGTCTGGGGCTGCTATGGGAAGCTGACCGGCAAACACAGAACTTTGTACAGAAGGGATTTTTGTATCTGATGTACATGTGCCAGTCAGCAGCTGCAATGCTAACACAACCATGGCAAATAGCAGCGGAGTGCAGATATAAACAGCCCGGTAAGACCCCAATGACAAACCTAGACAGTATCTTAAAAAGCAGAGACATCACCTTGCCAACAAAGGTCTGTATAGTTAAAGCTATGGTTTTCCCAGTAGTGATGTATGGAAGTGAGAGCTGGACCATAAAGAAGGCTGATTGCTGAAGAATTGATGCTTTTGAATTATGGTGCTAGAGGAGACTCTTGAGAGTCCCATGGACTGCAAGAAGATCAAACCTATCCATTCTGAAGGAAATCAGCCCTGAGTGCTCACTGGAAGGACAGATCCTGAAGCTGAGGCTCCAATACTTTAGCCACCTCATGAGAAGAGAAGACTCCCTGGAAAAGACCCTGATGTTGGGAAAGATGGAGGGCACAAGGAGAAGGGGACGGCAGAGGATGAGATGGTTGGACAGTGTTCTTGAAGCTACCAGCATGAGTTTGACCAAACTGCGGGAGGCAGTGGAAGACAGGAGTGCCTGGCGTGCTCTGTCCATGGGGTCACGAAGAGTCGGACACGATTAAACGACTAAACAATTGAAAGAATAAAGAAATTTAAGGTTTCTTGCCTGTGGCAAGCAGAGCCATTCTGGATACCAGCATGTATGTGGTCAACATGGAGTCAAGAAGTTAACACTGACACTAAACTTGGAGAAGAAACAGGGAGGAAGTAAAGTCTGAAGAGAAATAATCTACAGGAAGTTCCTCAAAGAAGAATCAGTGAGGGATGAATATGTTGCCATATGTCTGGAAATTCTTGGACATAGCTGGGATTTTGCTGTCTCAAACAGTGTCCAGGCCCATGTCGGAAGTCTAGATTTTGGTGAATTTCCTTAAAAATACCTCAACAACTTTGCTCCCCAAAGTCCAACAACTTATGTGTCTGGATTATTTTCACTTTTTGAAATATGCCAACCCTTGGAATAGGTTGCCTTCCTGTTACCCAGCTCCTGAATATATATTAAATGTTCATAAATGTACCAACCAAGCACGTACATAGATATGTGGACCACATGTCTGGAGCAGCACAGGAAGACCGCCCTGAAACCATTTTGACTCCCAAACTTACCAAATGTTTTCTCTGAAAGGAGGGAGGGGTGAGGGAACCTTCTCATTGTCTCAGGAATTGGGAAATCACCATCTCAAAGGAATAGCCAGACTACCAGGAAAGGCAATCAGATAAAGCATTATCAGATAACCTGGCAGACAGGAAAAACAACAACATTCAGATTTCTGTTATAGACCACCTTTTCTGTGATGTAGGTATGATGTTTGTGGGGGGGGGTGGTGGTGTGGCAATCACACAGGGTCCCCAGATATTTCACCGTCTCTTGATCCCTGTGCCAGCACTTTATTTCTTGCTGTCACCACCCAGGCCCTACCTGGGACAATACTGAGTCCAGTCAGGTTTAAATGGAACATAAACTTCTGATTATTTATTGCAGTTTAACAAGCGTGTGGTTTCATAAACAGTATCGGTCAATTACAATCATGGGGTGCCTATGCAGACCTATAACTTCCGCTACCTGCTCTCACTCACTAAACCACCTCTCAGATATTTACTTGTCTTCCTAGCCCCTAACTGTTCCTAACTCAGCTTATTTCGCTACACTAACTCAACTAACCCATAGACTCTATCCCAATTCACTCCCACTCCAACCAACCACCCAACTCCCAACAAACTTCTCTTTCACCCCTCCCTGAGCTGGTTTTATAGTCCCTCTGACTCCACCCCCTAGGTTCTGATTGGGTAACTTGTTTAACTAATTCACCTCCAGCACTCTCATATGTTAACGTCACAGGTGGTCTTGGGTTACTCCCCTTCTATGATGTATGTATGATGTATGGAGGGGTGCTCTTAAACTCCAGGGCAGGGAATTTAAAATGTCTATATAAGGGCAGGCACACCTTTGTTCTGTGTCCTCCTCCTTTCCTGCGTGTGAGGGGAGCAGCCTGTTGCGACAGTTCAATAAAGATCAGGCTTACAAGCTGCTTTGCTTCTCAATATTCTCTGGTTGGCCTCTGTTATTTTTTCCTACCGATGGAGAACCTATGAAGGACTCTATAAGGGCTCTTGTGTCCCGCATAAGGGGATAAGGGCAGATTTTGTTTATTACACTCCATACCATCCAACATTTCTCCAATGAAAATAGGGACTCCCTAAGGGACGCGGGTGGCCCTGTGGGTTAAACCACAGAGCCTAGGACTTGCTGATCAGAAGGTCGGCAGTTCAAATCCCTGTGACGGTGAGCTCCCGTTGTTCGGTCCCAGCTCCTGCCACCTAGCAGTTCGAAAGCATGTCAAAGTGCAGGTAGATAAATAGGTACCACTCCGGCGGGAAGGTAAATGGTGTTTGTGTGTGCTGCTCTTGTTCGCCAGAAGCGGCTTAGTCATGCTGGCCACATGACCCGGAAGCTGTACGCCGGCTCCCTCAGCCAATAAAGCGAGATGAGCGCAGCAAACCTCAGAGTCGGCCATGACTGGACGTAATGGTCAGGGGTCCTTTTACCCTTTAGCTTTTTAAGGGAAAGTGGGACATTCCGGGATCCAATCAGAAACCGGGATGGCTTCTGTAAATCTGGGACACTGCCAACACTCTGTGTGTGTGTGTGTGTGTGTGTGTGTGAGTGAGAGAGAGAGAGAGAGAGAGAGAGAGAGAGAACAAGAACGAACCAGCTCTGCGTTACTTTTGCCTGAAGGGGAGGGAAATGGACTCGCTCCCTCACTGAGAGGCATTTACTTCTACAATGTGTGGCAGAGGATCTGTGCTGCTACAGGGGACAAAGGCAGTGTCTTCTGCTGGCTAAGTTTCAGTCAATTTCATTCACCAAGCCTCTAATTGGGCTAGGAGCGCTTTGACCTCCATCCACTCTGCCAATAAAATCACTGTCCTTCATAGCAGGGGACAGATACTCTAGGAAGGCAGTGGATTATCCCTGTGGTGGCGGCATTAAGCAGCAGTGCCTCCTTCACAAGTACAAATTGCTTCCTCCCCTTCACATCCAGGTAATTACAAGCAGGGCCAAAACATGGAAACTTTCAATGGCTTGAAGACTTAAGAAGTCAGGCCCGAACCGGCTAATTTCGAGGGGTTGTGGGGGAGAGGGGGGTGACGTTTAAAAGGACACAGAAGCTGTAACAAAAGAGCTAAGGCAGCCCTTTTGGAAAGAGAGGAGCCGGGCTAAAATGCAGGATTTAATAATGCATTTTTAAAAGCTCCTTCTGCGTTTTCTTTCTTTCTTTCTTTCTTTCTTTCTTTCTTTCTTTCTTTCTTTCTTTCTTTCTTTCTTTCTTTCTTTCTTTCTTTCTTTCTTTCTTTCTTTCTTTCTTTCTTTCTTTCTTTCTTTCTTTCTTTCTTTCTCCTCCCCCCTTCCTCAAACACAAAAGAGCCTCATAAGAGGTGAGGTTGGAAGGTGGGGGGGGGGACTATGGAGAGAGAGAGAGAGAGATGTACAAATGAAAAGCTCAAGGGATTTGGGTTGTCAATCATACCCAGCGCGGGGGCAGCAGCATTTAGAAGTTAAGATTGCTTTACTAAAGGCCCATTATCGCTTTCATACAGTGGGTATTTACAAGAGGATAAATATTCTGGTATATATTATAAATGGAAGGTGGCAGGTCTTGGGGCTAGCGGCTTGCTGGCGGAGTGAGGTGGGGGGGGGGGGAGAAGCCATGGGCAAGGCCTCTGTCAGTTGGAAGACAGCTCAGGCAGACCGCGGTTGCTTAGCAACAAGTCAGCTGGAGAATTCTTTCTTCCTCTCTTTCCCCTTTCTGTTTATTTCACATGGCTGGAACCTGTGATCAATGCCTTTCCCCCCACCCACCCAATCCTCACGCAAAACGCGACCTGTGCTCTGACAAAAAAAATAAATGGGAAGCTCAGTAACTGCATACCTTCCAACATTTCTCTGATGAAAACAGGAATGTCCTATAATGATGGTGATGATGATGATGATGATGATACACACCCACACCCGCCCCGTATCTTTCTGTGTATAAGACAAAGTTTCTTGCTATAAAAAATTAGTAAAAAAATTGGGCGTCGTCTTGTACATGGAACATGGGCATCTGGGGGAATTTTTTTTAAAAAATTATTTATTTAGGATTTCTTTAATTATTAACGTTCTTATGTCACATATGTATACATTATCATATTACTTTACAGGGCATTTTATAATATAATTTCCAACATGTATACAAAGTTTATATACCAAATTTATGTACCTAAAGAAAGAAAAAAGAAAAGAAAGAAAAGAAAAAAACAAAGACATATTTTTAAAAAATATTTAAGCATATGTCCAGGATCTTGGGCTGAGGCGGTCCCTCCTGCTGCCCCCCCCATTTCTCCTCCTCCTCTGGGCTGTGTGCTGGCGACTGGCTCGCCTCCTGAATCCCCCGCTGGCTTGACCACTGGTTCGAGAGCAGCTGCCACCGCCACCGCTGCCGAGAGCTACCTCAGCTACCTCTCCTTGCCCTTCTTTCCTTGTTTTCCTCTTCCCCTCTCAAACTCCCACCCTGCCCCCAGCCCACTCACCGCCTTCCTCAGCTCAGTTTGCTCAATGGCATGGCCTGATGCAGAGCGGTCGCTGCCTTCCCCCAGCTCTTCCTTGGCATCCTGCTTGGGAGCCTGCTTCCCCACTGAGGGGGAGCATGTGGTGCCCCCCCAAGTCGCTGCCTTTGCTTCTGCACCACGGTGCACTGCATGCATCTCCTGCTGGAATCTTTGAGAGTGATCACCCCTCGAAAAGATCAACAACTTGCCGCCACCAATCATCCAGATTTTTATTTTATTTTATTTTATTTTATTTTATTTTATTTTATTTTATTTTATTTTATTTATTTATTTTGGGGCTTCATTTTCTTAATTTTGGGTTCAAAAAATAGGGGTCGTCTTATACATGGGGGTGTCTTATACATGGAAAAATATGGTATTTCCTATTTATACCCCCACCCATCTGATTCCAGCCACTCTGGGTAGCTTCCAACACATATAAAAACATAATAAAACATCAAACATTAAAAAAACACTTCCCTATACAGATGTCTTCTAAAGGTTGTATAGTTGCTTATCTCCCTGGTTTGGGGGGTGGGTCACATAACTCAATACTCTCCAACATTTCTCCAATGAAAATGGGGACATCCTATCATACCCTCCAACATTTCTCCAAAGAAAATAGAGACATCCTGAGGAAAAGTGGGGCATTCCGGGGTCAAATCAGAAACTGGGATGGCTTCTTTAAATCCGGGACTGTCCCTCGAAAATAGGGGCACTTTGAAGGTCTGGTAACTGTCAGGTAGTTCTTGACCAGGAATAGGCAACCTAAGGCCCGGGGGCCAGATGTGGCCCAATCACCTTCTCAATCCGGCCTGTGGACGGCCTGGGAATCAGTGTGTTTTTACATGAGTAGAATGTGTCCTTTTATTTAAAATGCATCTCTGGGTTATTTGTGGGGCACAGGAATTCGTTCATTCCCCCCCCCCCTTCAAAATATAGTCTGGCCCACCACATGGTCTGAGGGATGGTGGACCTGAGGGACGGCTGTAAAAGGTTGCTGACCCCTGCTCTTGACTATGACATTGCCACTGGGGTTTCTAAATTGGCAACTATAGTATAGCCCTTCTCTCTTCTCTGGATATTATCCCGAACCAGAGCATTCCCTAAGAGTGCAAAAACTTCCCAAGATGCTCTTAGGGAAATAGGCTGAGTAAAGCATCCATCCATATAGCCTAGTACTGTTTGCACTGACTGGCAGGGTGCTCCAGGGTTTGGGATGAAAGGAACAGAGCCCTAGTCACAGAGACCAGACCTCCTCAAGACTCAGTTTGGCAGAAAACCCATCTTCCTACGTACATCCTGCTTAACCCAGACATGTCGGCCCACAATCAAAGTGGAGTTAATGTCACTGCCATAAAAAATTATAGCACTCTGTATATTTTTGCAAATTAGTATTTCAGCCAGGGTTTCTTTCTTTCTTGCTCCCCCTTTTTTATTGTACCAGTTAGCGCCACGTTGAGATTAGAGTGTTAATGGCAGCAAGTCAAAGCAAACATTGTCGGTCAAGGAACTTTGGAACTAAGCCTCCTTATTGTTTCAACTGTCGCTTGTTTTGAGTAATTATTATAAATGTCTTTTATATGTAATCTATTATATGTAGAGGCTGTGTACCAGCAATCCCACGCAGAAAGAAATCTACCTTTCCCCCTGATGTCTGGATAATGGCTAAGATGCCTAGGAGAGATTAGAGGTGAAATAGGCTCCTCTTTTATAACGAGTCTGATAAAATTTACAACATTATTAATGTACTTTTGGTTGGTGTGGAGTAGCATGCATATTTTTAGCCTGTGTAATTTTATTGGATTAGGGGAACACCCAGAGCTGGGCAGAAGAAAACCTTGTAACACCCATTATCACACCAGAGATAACTACCTGAATACCTTTCCCTACTTCTTTTCCCTATCTGCTGTACATTATATTCATTGAGGACACATCTGCACTATACATTTAAAGCAGTATCATGCCACTTTAAACAGCCATGGCTCTCCCAAAGAATGCTGGAAAATGCAGTTTGTTAAGGGTCCTGTAAGTTGCTAGGATACCTCTAGTCCCCTCGAAAACAGCAGTTTCCAGAATGGTTTAACAACCATCCCCTCTTCCCAGGGAACTCTGGGAATTGTAGTTCTGTGGTGGCCAAAAATTTTACCCACTCTTGCTCTTAGTGTCGGCGCTGGACTGGTTTCTGAAGCAGGGAATGTCTGTAAACTGGCCATTATTCCATGTGCCACCTGTGTGCCTTTCCATACACTAAGGTCTTCAACAGGAGCCCTTCTCTGAATGCCCCTGCCCTCTGAGCTGTGGCAGACAGCTACAGAGAACAGGGCCTACTTCGTGGTGACACTCCAAAGGTAGAATGTGAAGACCATTTTAGTTCCCCAGGCTTTTCCATCTATAATAGTAGTAATAACAGTAACAACAGCAGTAATAATAATTTATTACTTATACCCCACCCATCTGACTAGATTGCCCTAGTTACAATTGGTGGCTTCCAACATAATAAAAATGCAGCATTCTATGCTATGCTGCTTTGTGGGGCTTGACAGCTTTCTGACAGATTTTTAAAATTATGGGACCTCTTTGGCCATTTTTCCGCGTCTGCCCAGCCCAACCTCTGCTCCAGGATAGGAGTTCCAGTTCCTATGGAGCTGAGTAGGAATTTTGGCCTGCCCGCAAAGTAGCTGAGTTGGGCAGGTTTTCCCATCAACGCTTTACTGGATTCGAGAGGTGTCCAGTCACCCGCAGTGAGACAAGTTCATTTGGTTGCGTGATTAATATGGCCACAGTGAGGGGAAAGTTCTGGTATGATATGGGAACAGGTTGCCATACCTGTAAGTTATGGGAACAGCTTTGGGCACCTTTGAAAGTGGAGGGAGTTTTGGAGGTCAGCTCCTCTGGGCTCTGGGTCTCTAAGCCTGGATATGGAACGTTCTTGAGGCTCACCTATTGTATTTGCCCAGAGTTGTGGTACCCTACTCACCAAAAAGTGGATTTAGAATGGGCTGGGTTCAGCTCATCCAAGGTTCAGGTTAAAGTTAGTTTCCTGCACTTTTACAGTA
The DNA here is from genome assembly GCF_964234715.1 of Podarcis melisellensis. Classification (NCBI taxonomy): domain Eukaryota; kingdom Metazoa; phylum Chordata; class Lepidosauria; order Squamata; family Lacertidae; genus Podarcis; species Podarcis melisellensis. The sequence goes on from NC_138543.1 coordinate 49,287,212, forward strand.
CTTTTCCATATATAAGACTAGGTCTTATTATTCTAAGCCAGGGGTCTGCAACCTTTAAGACAAAAAGAGCCACTTGGACCCATTTCCGAAGAAAAAAAAACTGGGAGCCGCAAAACTTGTCATTATAAAAATAACTTTTTTGTCACTTTTTTATTATTTCTTTGTTTGACCCCTCAGAATTACTCCTCCTCATAGAAATTAACATTAAATTAACAAGTTACCTTTTGTGTGTGTGTGTGTTCTTCACTCCCCTTCAAAACAGTGACCAGCGTACATGCCCCCTTTCAATGCAGTGACCAGCGTACACGCCCCTTACAATGTAGCGGGCGGGCGGGAAGGTGACGTCAGGACGGTGCGTGACTAATGCATGCACTGCCCCCATGCGACGTCACAGCCAGTACAGCGCCCGCCACAGTGGGGAGTGTCAGGGCGCACAATGCGCCTCCTCCCCTCGCTAGTATCCACCCCGGAGCCGCGGCAAAGGTGTAAAAGAGCCACATGCGGCTCCGGAGCCGCGGGTTGCTGACCCCTGTTCTAAACTAATGCTAAAAATTGGGGGTCATCTTGTACGTGGATAGTGCATTGCAGGGATGTGGGATTGGTTGCTGCCGCGAGTCGGAGATTGTTATTGGTGGCTGGTGTTGATAGGCTGTTGCTGAAACAATTGAACAGGCGATTCGCTGCTTTTGTTGGCGAGGGGACCGGGGGTAGGCTGCTTTTGCCATGCGTGCGAGCATCATTGTTGATTTTCAGCATTCCCCCTTAAAAAAAAGCTCAACAGCTCTGGGCAACCCCCCTTCCCCATTTTCTTTTTCTTTTAAAAATGTTTTTTATTAATAGTTTCAATATAACAAATTATCATAACATATCATCTTTGTCATTCCCCCAAATTTCCCCCCTCCCCTCCCCCCAAAAACCCTGCCCCCAAGACTTCCCTCGGTTCCTCTCTCTGATTTTTCAGCACATTTTGTTCTCTGCATATTATAAAATTGTAAAGATCCTTAAATTGTCTATCTGTTAATAAATAAATTTGTGTATGTTTATTCAAAGCCTGCCAAGGAGTCCAATTCATTTTGTTGTTTTCTAAAGCACAGTGGCATAGCGTGGGGGGTGCAGGGGGGGCCGGCCGCACCGGGCGCAACACCTGGGGGTTAGGGAAATCCATGGGTTAGGGGGCGCAAACCCATGGGTTAGGGGGCGCAAACCCATGGGTTAGGGGGCGCAAACCCATGGCTTAGGGGGCGCAAATTACTTGCCTTGCCCCGGGTGCTGATAACCCACGCTACGCCACTGCTAAAGCAGTTTGTAAAAGGTTCCCATTCTTCTTTAAAGTCACAGTTGTCCTTGTCTTGCAGCCCCCCCCATTTTCTTAAATATGAGTCCCCAAAAACAGGGGACGTCTTATACACAGGGGTGTGTTATACATGAAAAAATTTGGTAATTTCAACTCCCAGTTTCGCCACAGTTGGGAGGCAGGAGTGCTTTTGCCCACCAGTTGCTGGGCACCAGAAGAGAGTGCTCAGGTCTGACTTACGGACCTCCCTTGTTTGCCACTTTGAAAAGAGGATGCTCGACTAAATGGGCCTCTCACTTGTATCTTGGGTCTGATCACAACTGTACAATTGCAAAGGCACCATAGCTCCAGCGCTCTCTCTTGCAAAGGAAAATAAACCCTGGCTGCCTTCTTTCCACTTGGAGAAGTAGGAGAGTGTTTAACATCTGTACTGCTCTTCACTCCTGTGACACAAATGCTATTACATCCATGTCTCCAATAATTAGATGCCACTGCACGGCACTTAAAATCATGCCAGTTGTCAGGTATGACACTCTCTGCAATAGTGGTGCATTATATTGTTTAGATTTCATGCAAGAGGCACCTCGCTGCAACGAGGACACCAGACATTTGGGTTGGGAGCATCATCCAAGCCATATCTCTTGTTTCCACTTTGCAAAAGCATCTCTCCAGCGTGTGCGTCATGCAATATGCCAAGGCAAACAATGACTGGATTATTAAGGGACCACTTTGCAGTAAAGCTGTAACAAGTAGTTAAAATCAAATGCAATTAATTGAAGACACTGCCTGCTTCCATACTTCTCTTAACAGATTTAATACATTTACTAAATCCTCCTCCTAATTCTATTGTGTTGCAGAATGCAAAAATCCATTATTGTAATCACTTTAAAGTACCGCTGCTCCAAGAGTTCTTAGAGAAGCTTCAGCAGTGAATTTAAATAAAAGGGAAGAAGCTTACTATGCTTTTTGCAATTCTATTTCAGTCTTCTCTTGTGGGACAATTGAATTTTTCTCCTCTGCTGTCAGTGTCACCTCCTCTCCTGACTTCTCTCAGGACCTTGGCCATCAGCGCTTTATCTCTCCACAACTCCTTTCTTTCTCCTTCCATCTTTCCTGATAAAACAGGTGCTCTTGCAGATGGTTTGTTGATTGTATCAAATGCTCCCCACTTTCCCAAGGTTTGGTTTCCATTGGATATGAGAGAGAGAGAGAGCAATCCTATTCACAAGAAGCTGGTGTAAAACAAGCTACTGTAGGTTGTTGTTGTTGTTGTTTAGTTGTTTAGTCGTGTCCGACTCTTTGTGACCCCATGGACCAGAGCACGCCAGGCACTTCCGTCTTCCACTGCCTCCTGCAGTTTGGTCAATCTCATGCTGGTAGCTTTGAGAACACTATCCAACCATCTCGTCCTCTTTCGTCCCCTTCTCCTTGTGCCCTCCATCTTTCCCAACATCAGGGTCTTTTCCAGGGAGTCTTCTCTTCTCATGAGGTGGCCAAAGTATTGGAGCCTCAGCTTCAGGATCTGTCCTTCCAGTGAGCACTCAGGGCTGATTTCCTTCAGAATGGATAGGTTTGATCTTCTTGCAGTCCATGGGACTCTCAAGAGTCTCCTCCAGCACCATAATTCAAAAGCATCAATTCTTCGGCGATCAGCCTTCTTTATGGTCCACCTCTCACTTCCATACATCACTACTGGGAAAACTATAGCTTTAACTGTACAGAGCTTTGTTGGCAAGGTGATGTCTCTGCTTTTTAAGATACTGTCTAGGTTTGTCATTGCTTTTCTCCCAAGAAGCAGGCATCTTTTAATTTTGTGGCTGCTGTCACCATCTGCAGTGATCATGGAGCCCAAGAAAGTAAAATCTCTCACTGCCTCCATTTCTTCTCCTTCTATTTGCCAGGAGGTGATGGGACCAGTGGCCATGATTTTCGTTTTTTTGATGTTGAGCTTCAAACCATATTTTGCGCTCTCCTCTTTCACCCTCATTAATAGGTTCTTTAATTCCTCCTCACTTTCTGCCATCAAGGTTGTGTCATTTTTGTAAGTTAAGCTGGTGAAAAATTACACCAGGTCCAAACGCCATTCAGCCATGAGGCTGTGGTTGCTGCTCTGCCCAAGCCTGGCATGGGGGAATAAAATCTTTAAAAATAATGTTTTATGTCAGGTTGTCAGGTCACATGACTGAGCTGGTGGCCTTAGTATCTAGCCTATGTTCCCCCATCTCTGATCCAGCCCCTGTCACACACCCAGAACCCCCAGTTTTGGGATTTGTACCAGCCTTGTCTTAGCCAGCCCTGGCTTGCTGGGATGAGCAAGTTACGCTGGCATATCTTTGGTTGAACTGAAGTTAGGGACTTACTGCACACTAAGCCTTTCGGATCTTGGAATTAGCCAGTTGAGCTGGAGATCCACTGCATCCTAACCCACTCTTCCTGCCAGATCACAACAGGTGCCGTAACCTTACAGCAGTTTGACCTCACTCCCTAAAGGTGCATTCCTCCACTGTCTCCTGAGACAGTCAGATGCCAACCACCACCTGCTGGTTTTCCATCACCCACTGCAAGATCCAGCATACATCACATGGCACAGGGATTTAAGGAAGGACATGATATCAAGACAATAACAATAAATAATACCTGAAAGTAATTCTCAAATAATGCCATTGGGGTTCACATAAACATGCACAGCCTCATGCACAACTCTTGCATAGAAGTAGTGATGGTTTTTTTTTTGTAATTAGTTGTACATTAATTTACACTAGAAGCCACCTTGGTGTAAATAATAATAATAATAATAATAATAATAATAATAATAATAATATAGCATAGAGAATGCGTAGTGTCTTCTAAGCACCTTGCCTTCAAATAGGGAACAGCTGAGCAAAAGTACCGTAAGTCCCTTTGCGTTGTCAGAACTAACTTTTGCCAGCTTGAGCCTGAGACAGATTCTACATATTTTCAAAAGTGCAGACTATGCAACATTTACTGGAACACAGAAGGAGTCGCAGAAGCAGATTGTAATTTCAGCAAAGCAATATTTTTTATTTTCTTTAAAATGTTTATTCGCTTCCCTTCAACAGAGTTTCCAGGGCATTTACGAAAACAGCAGCATTCTTAAATGCAAGCCCTTCTCCACTTCTCTTTCTCTCCATTTCTGCCACAATGTTTTGTTTTTTTAAACAAACAAAGGAAAAAACATAGCAAGCTTCCTAAGGCTCGGGCCAACTGCTTTCATTTCCCATAGTGTCAAAGCTCTTGCTCTTGCAAGGAGGAGCTGAGGTCTGATTGTGCAGCTTGACTCTTGAACAGCTTATCTTGTGCCTTCTGATCCTGCAGTTTGACTCTTGCATAGCTCATCTCGCTTTATTTAGGAAACCTTAAGAAAGGATTAGGGTGTGTGTGTGTGTGTGTGTGCAGTGATCTTCCGTGAGGTTGCAGAGATTCAAAAGTGCTCTGGAATTACAGGTCATGGACTTCCTCCTCTGAAAAGAAAGTGTGATCGGTACCTTTCAAGGGAAGAAATTGCATTTCTTTAGCTATAGTCCTTTTCTTTTTCTGGGAGGAAAAAAAATTAAAGTCTCTGTGTGTTGTGTACATACTTTGGAAGGGTAAGATGAAGGTCAGTGTGTAAACTCTCCCAGCTACTCCAAGATTTTGTGAAAGGGATCAATACTTCCATGACGAACAGCATTCACACTCCCCTAACAGGGAAAGAACTTGCTTGAGTGACAGCGAGACACCAGAGAGGGAGAGAGAAACAGAGCGGGGAGACAGCGAGCAGCAAAAAGGAATGTGCTGGAAGCGGTGGACTGTAATTCCAGGGCAGTCTTTCTTCCCCTGTTCTTGAAATTGGAAAAGGAACGATCTTTTCCACTGCAAAAACATTTTGCTTCCTATCAAAATGTAATAAGGGGAGCTTCCAGTGAGGGATAGGGGGAGAAATTTGGTTAAGTTTTCATCTCAACCTGCCAAATTTCCAAAATAGGATGTGATCTGACAGATAGCCTTCCTTCCTTTGAAATCTGCACTTCTGTGAATTTTGCAAAGGAGCTCTCGAGCCGAAGAAATGGAAATGTATGTATATATGAGGGTAAACTCTTCATATGAATGCATACATCTGTGAAAATAACAAACACGAATGCATTCTTCTAAGGAAGATTGCTTTGCAAATATGCACATGAGAAGAAATCTGTGCTAAAATGCCGACAAATTGTCAAGAGGCTTTAAAAATAATAACCGCAAATCTCTGCAGAAATGCGGAGACCTTGAAAAATGAGGAAATGCGAGAAAGCAAAAATGACACACCCATCCCGCCTTGCTTCCAGCTGACCTGTTTATTGAACATTCACCCTGATTTGTTTGTAGGGAGGTTAGGCAACGTTGGCTATCGAATGAACCTTCATTGTGATTTGTTTGAGGGGAGATTACATGACACTACATCAAAGCTATCCCACACTTTCCCCATCACTTTCCTTATCAGAAAACATGTGGTTCCTGGAAGGTTGCCCAGAATGAAATGTGGGCCTTGGTTGGAAAAGGTTCCTCAGCCATGGTGTGTTGTCGATAAATGACCAAGCTGCACACCAGGAAGTGTCTGGTTCAAATATGGCCTTGACTGGCAACTGCCTAGACAAGAGGTAGGGGACGTCTCTCCAGAGATGGCTGAACTGCAACTTCCATCATCTCTGACCATTGGGCGTGCTGGCTAGGGTTGATGGGCAATGGAGTCCAACATCCTCCGGAGAACCACACATTCCCTACCCCTGAACTAGCTGATCTGATGCAAGCGAATATTCGTTCAGCTTGCCTTCTGCATTGGGGAACATGATACAGGCCTACCATACAGGGATGTTACAAAGATCTTGGGAGCTGAACTCTTGAAACCACTTATGCAAATGCTAAGGGACTGATTCTTGGAGGTCTCCCCCTGCCCCATAGACTGTATAGATTTTCCACATGGGCCAGCGACAATATAATATTCCCCTGTGTTGCTAATTGTGAGGACGGTGACCTTTCCCTTTGGGAGAGGACCACATGATCCATAATGTTCAAAGTCACCATAAGTGGACAGCAGGAAATTCTTTATCCCTCGCCTCCATTAATCTTGCTCTTCCCTTTTTTGTCGATGTAGAGATTTTGCTCCAGACTGGTCACCTGCAACTTAAATTACAAATTTGCTAGGTATGCCCATTGACGTTGGCTCACGGCGCGCTCCAGATGTGGAATGGATGGTTCTGAAACCCCCTTACATTGACCCCTACCCTTCATCCGGGAGGCCTGCCCTCCCAAGGCCAGCCGCGTAATTCATTTCTGCTCTCCCCTTGCCTTGATTTGAGTCTCTCCAGCTCCTGCTGACAAGACCTGAAACAAGAGACAACCTTTTCCCTTTGCAGCGCAGTTATAAATTCACAGCTTAGCAGATTTCGAGCTGATTGCCTTTTCTCATGTTGTCTCTCTGTAAATGAGGCTTTTCACAGATGACAGATAGTGCCTTTCCCTCAAAACATAAATCTTCAGCTAACTCCCAAGTACCTGCCGCAAACTATTTAACAATTTTGCTTCTCAGCCAAGCAAAAGTTCAACTCCTTTGGATGACATTGTCCCCTCACGGATCATTTTTAATGAATTAGGATTGCAGCTCGGCCTGAAATCTTCCAGGATTACGTTTTGCAACAAAGGCTGAGAGCAAGACGGTCTCTGGGCCAAGTCACAGCAGCCACCCCTGGTGTTTGTTTTTACTGAGACAGTTTATGCTGTGAAGTCATTGCAAGATGCCTTTTTCGGGTGGTTTTCCCACCTCAAGCATCACAATCAGATCTTGCGAATTTTCTGACATGCGCTAAGGCAATAATTCAGAGCTTTCTGATCCGATCCATTTTTCAGGGCGCAGTAAACAGCAGCCAGGTATGCTGAGTTCTGCACAAATCTTGTTCGTCATCCAATCAGCTCTGCTGCATAATCACCACATCACCTCTGCAAATATAAAAGTAGATAGATCCCCTGACTGACTTACATCTTTTACTTATGTATTCCACCATTCATGCTGCTTCTTTCTGGTTGTTGGGGGTGGGGGTGGGGATGATCACCAGGAAACCTGGTCAAATTGTGAAACTATATGACCATTAGCCAACTACATCTTTAAAGTTGATTAATAATCCTTAGTCTTTTGGGATGCAATGTCATATAATGGCTCTGGGAGCCATGTCATATAATGGATATCCCCATCCGACACTGGGGACAGAGCTACAGCACCCGTTTCCACACTTAGCATTGCACATCCTACAGTGTTTAATTGATTTGCATCATGCTTTGTTAGTACCTGAATAAGGGCCTACTTCGGAATGTGACGTCGGCTGCCTCATCGCAGAAGAAAGATGGGATATACAGTGGTACCTCGGGTTAAGTACTTAATTCATTCCGGAGGTCCGCACTTAACCTGAAACTGTTCTTAACCTGAAGCACCACTTTAGCTAATGGGGCCTCCTGCTGCCCCTGCTGCACGATTTCTGTTCTCATCCTGAAGCAAAGTTCTTAACCTGAAGCACTATTTCTGGATTAGCGGAGTCTGTAACCTGAAGCGTATGTAACCTGAGGTACCACTGTAAATGCAATCTCCTTCATTATAAAGGGGCAAAACGTTAAGATCCCACCAGAATGTACAAAGCCCCTCAACCACAGAGAGACTACGGCTTACTCAGACTAGAGATGAACCAAAAATTTTCTGTTTTGACCATTCATTGGTTGCAGGCAAAATGACCCCCCTGGCTTTCAAAAGATTGTTAGGTCAGCATTGCCTATCAGTGGCTCTCTAGGGATTCAGACATGGGACATGCCCTCCTGGAGTTGCTGGGGATTGAACATAGGAAATGGCCTTATACTGAGTGAGACCATTGGTCTATCTAACTCAGCAGTGCTTGCACTGACTGGCAGATGCAATCTCGGTTTTCAGCTGCGGCCCTTTCTTGACATCCAAAAGCAAGAATTGGCTGTTTCGCATCCTACTTCCGAGGCTGACACGAATCTTCATGTGCTCAATTCTGGATGAAATGAAACCAGGAGACAACATTGCCCCACCCCCCACCTCCACCCCCTCTCTTTCCTCCATGTCTCACACGTCTGTTCTGTCTAATTTGAACAGTTTTCCTCTCATGTACACATGTCAGATTTTTCATGAGAGGTGAGAGAATTTCTCTCTCTCTCCCTCTTTCATCCTCTCTTCCTTTATTCGGTTTCAAGGTTGTCAGAAGTATAATTTATTCATATTTCTGACCTCTGGGAAAGACAATATCCTCAGGGTCACACAGCTTTATTGGATGTCAGGAGGATGTGAAGCTCCTTCCACAGGATTCCTTTGCAACACTACATTTCATCAGGGCCGCATGTAATTGTGGTTGAAACATTCACCACCGTAATTAATCCTGGAGGGCCACCTACCCCATTAGTAATTATTCAATATTTGCCCACCTCTTAAGCCCTCATAATGGGAACACAGCTCCAGAAAAGGCTCGGGCATTTTCCGCGGCAGCTTCGGTGTAGCCTGTGCCCCACCCCCCCCATCCCACAGAAGGGCCGGTTCCCCAGTGATTTCTTAACATGGTCTCCCAGCAGGTTGAAAGCTCCATGTTTGAAGAGCACAGCAAAAACTGTCAATCAAAAGCGCGAGAGACGTTGCATTAGGCTTGCCAGATCGCATTGTGCGTATCCCAGAGGTGCAGCCAGAATTTCCCTAGGAAAATCAGGACGGATTATACCCCTCTTCCTGTATTTTGGAAGAGGCTGCTTGTGCTGGTCCCGGGGGTAAGGTACCGTGGGTGTAAGCAGAGTCCACACGAAGAGGGGCGAGGTCCGAGGCGGAGAGCCGGGCGGGGAACAGGAGGCTGAGCAAGGAACAGGAGCACCGGATGGTCAGGAACAGGAGGCCGAGCAGGGATCAGGAACACAGGAAGGTCCGAAGCCAACAACGACGTTGCTCCCGCAACCTGGGGCCGGGCTGACTGGGCTTTTATCCTCTTCTAAGGCCGGGGGCGGTCCCGGCCCCCAGGAGCCCCGCCTCCTCTGGCCTTAAGGCGAGCACTCCTCCTGGGGGCAACCAGTTCCCTTCGCCTCTCTGCCCTAAGCCTCTGCAGATCAGGAGAGGCCGAAGGGTTACTGGGCCCTGGAGGAGGCTCACCTGTGGCCACTGAGTCGTCAAGCCCCTCTGGGGCCAGAAGGGCTTCACCTGGGGCCAGCTCCTGATGCTCTGTCACAGGTGCAGGCTCTTCAGCATCTAGGCCTTGCCCCAGTTCAGCCGGCCCTGGAGGCGGGGACTCCTGTGCAGGCTGGGATTCCTCTGGTTCATCCTCTGAATCGGAATCCCAGGCCATCACACTGCTACTCTGAACTGGAATCGTGCAATCTGAGGCGACTTTGGACAGTAATAAATTTGGCGGACAGTAAGAAATATGGCGGGTGGGTAGCTGAGTTCTGGGTACAGGTCCTTGCTTTGCTACGGACTTTCTGAGCAGCCTTAGCTTAGACCTGCGTGGGGAAGAAACTTTGAGTCAAGACTACAGGCGCCCCATGGCCCAATGGGGAAGTGTAAAGCATCCGATCTGCTGTCTGGCATCAGAGGATCCAACCTCCGACAGTAGGTTGCCAGGATTGGATAAGACAATCAAAGTTCTTACTAATGCTTTTTATTTAATATTCACAGAGAGCAGCTTAGAAATGCAGCCTCTTGGAGCAATGGTGTTGCTCCGAGTGAAACCCCACCCCCTGTCTCTCCCACTTCCTCATGAGTCATCGCTACAGGTGCTGAGAAAATGCCCTCTGCCTTTGAGCTCTTTGCTCTCCTACTTTCAAGGCCCACCGTGTTCTGGGAGGGGGCCCCTCTAAAGACACTGAATCTGTCAGCTGTTTCTCCACTGGTCTTCCTCCTCCTCCTTTCCCATTATTTCCCAACTTCCCCCCTCATCTGCCTCTGAGCTGTGACCTCCCTCAAACCTCTGTTGTAATTCTGAACTGTCTCCTTCTTCTCTGGAAGGGTCAGGTGGGGAGGTGGTCTCCACCATTCCTCCTCTGCCCAGTCCCTGACATCTGCATGTAGAAAGCCCCTGGTCCATTCCACAGCATCTCCAAGTAGGGATGGGAATGTCCCCTTCCTGAAGCCCTGGAGAGCCATGGCCAGTCAATGGACCAATGGTCTGACTTGTCTGACAAGGCAACTTCCAGTGTTCCTATCCACATATAGACTAAACCTAGACTTAGGAAAATGCCTTGAAGTGAGTTGAACCCTGGGTCTATCTAGCCCAGGATTATTAGACCATAAGAAAAGCCTACTAAATCAGGTCAGTGGCCCATCTAGTTCAGCACCCTGTTCTCAAGGTAATGATGGCAATTATTTCAAAGTGTAGGTGCACTTAGTTTGCAAAGAATGTAAAGGTAAAGGGACCCCTGACCATTAGGTCCAGTTGTGACCGACTCTGGGGTTGCAGCGCTCATCTCGCTCTATAGGCCGAGGGAGCCAGCGTACAGCTTCTGGGTTATGTGGCCAGCATGACTAAGCTGCTTCTGGCAAACCAGAGCAGCACACAGAAATGCTGTTTACCTTCCCGCTGGAGTGGTGCCTATTTATCTACTTGCACTTTGACGTGCTTTTGAACTGCTAGGTTGGCAGGAGCAGTGACCGAGCAATGGGAGCTCACCCTGTTGCGGGGATTTGAACCACCAACCTTCTGATCAGCAAGTCCTAGGCTCTGTGGTTTAACCCACAGCGCCATAAAAACACAAGAAGAATCCTGTTGGGTCAGACCAAATGCCTACTTAGTCCACCATCTTGTTTCCCACCATGGCTGGGCAGGGGTGGTCCTCTAAGTTGTCATTGGACTCCAGCGGCCAGGGATGATGGGAACTGGAGTCCAGCAACATATGGAAGCCACTGTCCCTCAGAAAGATGGTGAAGCCATGTCTCGCCTACTCTGCTTTAAATGCTGACCTGAAAAGAGGATGGGCAGGGCTGGCCCTACCATTAGGCAGAATGAAGCAAGTGCTTCAGGCAGCTGTTTCTGAGGGTCACAAAAGGGCAGCACATCATGAGGTATGTAATTTATTGTACTTTTATGCCCAGAGAGAGGTGCTTGCTGGATTTTCCATCTCAGGTGCCAAAGCAACCTGAATACCAGAGGTGGTCCATCCTGTTTTGCTGCCTGAGGCAGGTCAGGAAAGTGTCTCCCTTGCCAAAGCTTCACTTGGTGCTGCTTTGGTGGCAGCTTCTGCTGAGATTTTGTGAGATCTTGTGAAACTCTCACAAGATCTTGCTGGAAGCCACAGGATTCTGTTGCCTGAGGCGGGCTGCTTCATTCTGCCTCATGGGTGGGCCGGCACTGTTGGATACCATGCATCTTGACCAAGGATGTCTGTGTGTGTCTCCATTTCCACCTTAGACAGAGGAACGGTTTTTTGGGGGGGCAGCCTTGATTATGAGGAAGCCCTGAGCTTAGCAGCAAGCCATTTTGACCCCCCCCCTGTTTTAACCAAGGAAATGCTTCCTTTTGACCAGAATTCTGAGGCAGCTTGAGCAGGAATAGCAGTGGCAAGCGCCTTTGTTCTCTTCCACCCAATTCTCAGCCCTCCCTTGGGCTTCTATCCCTCCCCCCCAACCTTTGAAAATACCCCCGGCTTAGAGGAAGCTGAGGAAACAACAGCCATCAAGGTCGCTTCCTTTCCTTTGCATCCTTGCAGCTTTTCCTTCATCCCCCAACATCACACTTTACAGCTATAATTTATACATGTTGTATCTTTTATTTCTTATTTGAACCAGATTCTCCCCTTCAGGTTTTTTCCCCAGCTACTTTTGAGTCCCAAGGCCTTTTGTATTCTCTATTGCAGGCTCGGTGTGCCTTACTGGCTTCATTTATTAGCTTTATATATTTCGTCTACAGGTGGATATAAAGTTTCCCCCCTCCATGGCACTTCAAGAGCCAGCTCTATGGGACTAACTAAATGGGGGAACCATTGGTACAACTAGCAATTGTACAGACAGTTTTTTTAAAAAATAGTATAAACAGGAGAAACGAGTTTGCAGATCCATGGAACCCTTTCTTGCGTTATGTGGCCGGTCAGAGAGAGGTGTCACACAACCACTACTTCTCCAGAATTTTATTATTATTTTTGGTTACCTGGCTAAGAAGTCCCAGATGGATTTTGCTAAGCAAATGTATTTAAGGGCTTTGCGAATCTTCTCTTTTTACACGTGTTAAATTGTGCATTGTATTGTATTGTTAGGGTTATGTTAAAGTTCTTTTGTATAATTATGCATTGTATGATGCTGTGATGTCATGGATTTCTAAATATGGGCATGTTTAGCCTGGAGAAGAGGAGGTTAAGGGGTGATATGATAGCCATGTTCGAATATATAAAAGGATGTCACATAGAGGAGGGAGGAAGGTTGTTTTCTGCTGCTCCAGAGAAGCGGACACGGAGCAATGGATCCAAACTACAAGAAAGAAGATTCCACCTAAACATTAGGAAGAACTTCCTGACAGTAAGAGCTGTTCGACAGTGGAATTTGCTGCCAAGGAGTGTGGTGGAGTCTCCTTCTTTGGAGGTCTTTAAGCAGAGGCTTGACAACCCTATGTCAGGAGTGCTCTGATGGGGTTTCCTGCTTGGCAGGGCGTTGGACTCGATGGACCTTGTGGTCTCTTCCAACTCTATGATTCTATGATTCTAAATATATGTATTTTAAAGAGTAGGTATGGGGCCTTGCCAGTCAGGACTTGGATGTGGGGTCGGAGAGGGATTTAATCCTTTTCCCTGAGCTGTTGCATTGGCCTATATCAGATTCGTAGTAGGCATCAGGAATCACAGACATTGTTGGAAGCACAGCTTGTACCTGTGTTCAATGCAATGTATGAACAAGCCTTACGATGCAGTCCTCAACATCTTTGCTAGCATATGTCCCATTGAACTCAATGGGGATTATCTCTGAACAGACATTTAAAGGAGATGCACTGTATCCTACAGTCATAAACACACTTATTAGTAAATGTCTAATGAAATCCATCGGGACATGGGTGGTGCTGTGGTTTAAAACCACTGTGACGCTTGGACTTGCCAATCAGAAGGTCGGCGGTTTGATTCCCCACAATGGGGTGAGCTCCTGCTGTTCGGTCCCTGCTCCTGCCAACCTAGCAGTTCGAAAGCACACAGTGCAAGTAGATAAATAGGTACCCCTCTGGCGGGAAGATAAATGGCGTTTCCATGCGCTGCTCTGGCTTCGCCAGAAGTGGCTTAGTCATGCTGGCCACATGACCCGGAAGCTGTACATTGGCTCCCTCGGCCAATAAAGTGAGATGAGCGCCACAACCCCAGAGTCATTCCCGACTGGACTTAACTGTCAGGGGTCCCTTCACCTTTACCTAAATGACATGCATCAGGACTTTTGAATAAATATGCTTAGGACTGTGAATTCAGCGGGACTTACTTTTGAGCAGGGATGAAGTGAATCTGCTAGTTCTGAATGCTCCCAGTTTTCTAATTCTTCCATCTTAAATTCAGTTCTCCACATTTCTGCATCAGCCAGTAATTCTTGATCAGGACACAGGGATGTGACTTGTCATGGCACATCTAGCCCAGTAATGTCTACACTGGCTGGCAGCAGCTCTCCAGGGTCTGGGGCAAGGCTATCTCCCAATCTTACCTCTTGGGATGAGGAGATCCAGCTTCAAAGCCCTGTTCAGCCTTGAAGACCTTAAAGTTACCTTGGGCCAGTCACACTTTCTCAGCTTAATCTACCTACCTCACAGGGTTGTTGTGAGGATAAAGTATATGCAGAGGAAGGGTAAGATAAAATCAGCAGCCGAATATAGCATCAGGCTATGGGGATCGGGAGAGATGGGACTGCAAGGCCTCTCAGCTAGCTCAATGGAAAGACCAGAAACACTTGGCTTCTCCTTTCCATGAACTTTTTCCATTCCAGCTGGCCATCACAAGAACTCTACAACTAAGAAACAGTGCCGGAGTCTTCATTTTTCCTCCTCCCTTCCAATCTAATTTCCTCTTGTGCCATGTCTTTTAGATTGTAAGCCTAAGAGAACTTATCATGGACATTTGTAAGCTTCTGTAGTAACCTTTGGCTGAAGAGTCGGGGGGGGGGAGAATTGTTATAAAGAAACAAATTAAAAACATAACAAGTAAAATGAGTACTTAGTAACACTGGTGCAAAGACATGGGTATTTTCTAATGCTGCCAGTGATTCTGATTACAAGGTTGGGGTGGCAAATGAAATGTGAAAAGGGAGATAAATATTATTTTTAAGGAGGGAATTTATTGTGGAGTTTAAAAACGAACAAAAAACAAACAAAAAAAACCCACCCGACACAAGGAGATGGTTATTAACCTATTTGAGAATAAGTTCACTTTCTTGTTGAAGCTGAGAAACATAGCTTGATGTTCATTACTGTGCTCCCAAATGAACAGTACGTCTATGGAACAATACTTACAGCCTGTAATAATATTACGGCTCAGCCAGCTACATGGGTCCCTCCGTCATTTTTTCAATTAAAAAAGGACCAATGCTCTATTAACCTTTTGCCAGCAACTCCATTCTTCATGTAGCCGTTGGGCTGGGTCTGCGAGCCATGTACTAAAAAAAGGCATATATTACTGTAAACTATCCCCAAACCTTTCTGTCGTTAGAGAGATGAAGTATCTTTTTTTTTTTTCATTTAAAAATATGAGACGGTTTATCAAATTCACCATCTCTTAAACTCCCCCCACCGTGAAGTCTCTTTTGTTCTGGACAAGCAACCAGAAAAAAAAAACCCCTCTTCCCCTGTAAACTCCCCTCCAAAGGTAGCTTGGAAATTAAGGTGTACTGCTTCTATCCCAACACACAAATCTGAAAGGGTGGGGAAAACACCCCTCAAAAGAAAACAAAAAACCCAACCCCCACAGAGAGAAACAGAACACCCTGGTGTTTGATCTCAGTTTCTGTGGGTTATTGATATTTCTTGACAGCTATTCTGATACGGAATGGCACCATCTGCTTACAATATTTATCGCCAGGAAATGCGGAGGAATTAATGAATGACTGGAAACTTCTTCTCTTCAAGGAGCAAGAATGGATCTCGTAAATGCTTCTGCTTAAGAATTTCTTTCTTGTGTTCATTCAGCTATACTCTGTAGAATGACGGTCAGCAACAAGTAGCCTCTAAGCCAGAGCTGGACACACATACACCCAGATTCCATCAGTCCCAGAATCACAGAGTTGGAGGGCAATAGTGGAATATTGCAGCTGCAGCATCCATGTCAATTTCCAACAGTCCATCTCACTCTCCCAACATGCTTTCATTTATGATCATGCATTGACTAGGGAGTTGGACTTGATAACCTACAAGATCATCTCCAACTGTACGATTCTATGAGTACACCCAGGAAAACTCAGGCCGGGCTAAGTAAATGAAGGAAAGAAAGATAGGGGTCATCTGGATTCTCAATGGCTCCAAGTGACTTCTTTGGGATGGAGGAAATGGACAGAAGTCTCGGGCACAGCAGAAGCAACTGGGTTAATGGGGTTAGAGAAAGGACTTTGACACTCCACATCCTCCCCAACAAATTCGGAAGGCCTTCATACCAAGGGTGTAGATGAGGAGTTAAGAGACCACACCATTGATGGACTTTGATGTGCGATCAAAGCAGGATATAATTCATTCTCTGTAAGTTCTGAAAAACAAGAGCAAATATCAGCATGGGAAAATGGTTATTTGTCTTTCAAAAGTGATGCTTTCACCTATTTGGTACTTTGAGAGGGTGTGTGTGTGTGTGTGTGTGTGTGTGTGTGTGTTAGTATAAGAATTGCTACTGAGACCATGAGGTGTGAGCTGGAAATTCCTGCATCAAACTTCAGCTCTGCTTTGAGCTGACAGGGTCATCTTCAACAAGCTGTTATCTCTTGGAGTCAATCTCCCGATCTGTGTTAGATGACCCTTGTAGTCCCTTCCAGCTCTGCAATTCTATGGTTCTATGATATGGGTTTGTTCAGTCAATCAATCAGTCAGTCAGTCAGTCAGTCAGTCAGTCAGTCAATGCATTCTTATCCCACCTTTCCTTCCAGGAGCTCAAGGTGGTACATATAGTTCTCCCTTGTTGTTGTTTAGTCGTTTAGTCGTGTCCGACTCTTCGTGACCCCATGGACCAGAGCACGCCAGGCACTCCTGTCTTCCACTGCCTCCCGCAGTTTGGTCAGGCTCATGTTTGTAGCTTCGAGAACACTGTCCAACCATCTCGTTCTCTGTCGTCCCCTTCTCCTTGTGCCCTCAATCTTTCCCAGCATCAGGGTCTTTCCCAGGGAGTCTTCTCTTCTCATGAGGTGGCCAAAGTATTGGAGCCTCAACTTCATGATCTGTCCTTCCAGTGAGCACTCAGGGCTGGTTTCCTTCAGAATGGATAGGTTTGATCTTCTTGCAGTCCATGGGACTCTCAAGAGTCTCCTCCACCATCATAATTCAAAAGCATCAATTCTTTGGTGATCAGCCTTCTTGATGGTCCAGCTCTCACTTCCATACATCTCTCCCTAGCTCTCCTCATTTTATCCTCACAACAACCCTGTGAGGCAGGCTAGCGTGAGAGCTGGCGACAACAAGCCCAAGGTCACCAAATGGGATTTACAGCCAAGGAGGGGGTTTTGAACCCTGGTCCCTCCTAGATGCTAGTCCAACACTCGAAGCACAGCATCCTCCTTACAGGATGTTAGTAAGAACTGCAAAGGCCCTGTTCGTGTAAAGCAGTATGAAAAGGGTGAAGCGAATTCTATTGTTATTCTTATTATCTCTTATTTTTCTCCTTTTCTTGCAAGGAACTCTAGAAATATGAGAAGGAAGGAAAGCCATTTCCAGGGGGAATGGAGCCTCCTTTATCATCTGAAAACAGATTGCTGTAGAACAGATGTGGATTGTGAAATCTTTGTGGGGGGAGGGGGAAAATTATTTCAAATTGGCCTGGGCATGAGAACTGTCATGAAGCCGAGAAAGTGGTTGAAACACTGTAAACAGTCGATAATTATTATTAGCAATGTATCAAGTTGTGGGGAGCTGTCTGGCCTGGAGACCGCAGGGAATTTGGGCTCGATCCAGTGTTAATGATCTGGAAGCGAGTGTGAACTGTAATACTAGTATGGTCTAACAAGTTTCTTTCCATCACTGATTTCTCTCATTTAAGAAGCCTTATTGGCCGTGGGGAAGAAAACCCACAAGACAATATCCCATGGATGTTGTTGCTGAAAGTTTCTGTTAAGGCACTTTGGAATGGAGAGAGTTTTTTGAGAGGGAGCTAGGACAGGGGTGATATAGATAGAACAGTGTTTCTGAAACAGTTGGCTACGACCCACCAATGTATCTTCTGCTACTTTCAGTGGGTCTCAGCCCCACAGCTTGCCCAGTGCCTCCTCACTTGCCCTCCCAACCCCCTGGCTGAGACCCTACCTGCCCGTGGATTGTCTCACCAGAGTGCTGCATGCTCTAGTTATCTCCCACTTGGACTACTGCAAAGCGCTCTATGTGGGGCTACATTTGAAGCTTGGAAACTGCAATTAACCCAGAATGCAGCAGCTAGACTGGTGACTGGGAGTGGCCGCCGATACCATATAACACTGGTCCTGAAAGATCTTCATTGGCTCCCAGTACGTTTCCGAGCACAATTCAAAGTGTTGGTGCTGACCTTTAAAGCCCTAAACGGCCTTGGTCCAGTATACCTGCAGGAGCGTATCCACCCCCATCGTTCTGCCCGGATACTGAGGTCCAGTGCTGAGGGCTTTCTGGCGGTTCCCTCACTGCGAGAAGCCAAGTTACAGGGAACCAGGCAAAGGGCCTTCTTGGTAGTGGCACCCACCCTGTGGAACGCCCTCCCACCAGATGTCAAAAAGAACAAGAACTACCAGACTTTTAGAAGACATCTGAAGGCAGCCCTGTTTAGGGAAGCTTTTAAAATTTCATGCATTACTGTATTTTAATATTTTGTTGGAAGCCGCCCAGAGTGGCTGGGGAAGCCCAGCCAGATGGGCGGGGTATAAATAAATTATTATTATTATTATTATTATTATTATTATTATTATTACTCCAAGGTAGTTGCAGTTATCTGCTCTAACCCAGGCTTCCTCAACCTTGGCCCTCCAGATGTTTTCGGACTACAATTCCCATCATCCCTGACCACTGGTCCTGCTAGCTAGGGATCATGGGAGTTGTAGGCCAGAAACATCTGGAGGGCCAAGGTTGAGGAAGCCAGCTTTAACCAGTGCTTGGTTGGTCTCACAGCAAAATCTATGGTGCTCTAGTGTTTAATTGTCCACAGTTCCCTAGAATTTTGGGGTACTTCTGCATACGAACGCCACCTTCATGTTTCTCAGTCTTCTCTTCATTTCTGCCATTACGGGGCTGTTGAGTTTGCTGTTAGAAGGTGTGCTGGTTCTGCATTCAGGTTCATTTCATGTTTCCCTTCTGGACTAAAAGAATCAACTGCTTGTAAATGTTCGCATAATCCAGGGGCAACCGGATAGCTCAGTTGGTTAGAGCATGTTGCCGATAACACCAAGGTCACAGGTTTGATCCCTATATGGGATAGCTGTACAGTGGTACCTCAGGTTAAGTACTTAATTCGTTCTGAAACTGTTTTATATATATATATAGCAGAAAAAGAAACTTGCTCCCCCCAACAAAAATGGGAAAGGGGTGGGGCTTGCTTGGCACCTCCCTTGTAAATAAAGATAACCCTTCTGATAGCAATAAGCTTGCTGATGGCATCAGACATATTGCTGTTTTCCCATTATTGTGCATTTGCTCTAGAAGGCAACACTGCAGACATTTCAGACAGGCTCTTTTCTCCGCTACAGATACCCCAGTGAACTGTTTGATAATCTCCACCCCAGTTCCACGCATGTGCGGTGCACTGATTTCAGAAGCGAAGATGGTCCCAGAGAGGTCCGGAGCGGATCCTGCACACCCGCTTTTGACCTGCTCCTGCCTCTTTGCTGGCGTGGAGAGTGAGAGATTCTGCCTTCCACACTAGCTCAGCTTCCCTCTGGCATATTATGAATGAAGAGTGGGATGATGCCACTTCAAATTATTTATGACCAAAGCTTCGTATCAGCAGTGACCTGCCTCATTTCAGAGCTGCCTTGCAGCCAGCGCTCGAGTCCATCCAATTAGCCAGACAACAGAGAAGCCAGAGGACAGCAAGACAATTTGGCAATTAGCCTAACCAAGGCAGGTCAAATCATCCCCCCGCTGCCCCCACTCCTCTTCCTTTAACCCTCGAGAAATTTCCTAGGTAACCTGAAGGGGAAAACCATAAAAAGGCTCATTCTTGCTGAAACCTTTCAAGTGAATTAGATTTCTGATGTGTAAGTACTGTACACACAACCCAAAAGACTTCTCGGACGGCATAGAGGCCCTTTCTCCTCTTTGAATTTAAAAGGGTGAAGCAGAGGGGCAATTGTTTGCAAGAGGAACCGTTTCTTGCATGTTCATGGGAAGGAATCCTTTTATGATGCTGCATAAAGAAAGAAAAAATGTTTATGGTGTTCCATCTGGAAAATCCAAAGCTGATTCCCAATTTATTTATTTTTGTACTGGCAGGACCAGATCCAGGGTAGGCAGCTTTCAGGCTTGTGGGATCTCATTTCTCTTTTTTTTCTGAAACATTCAGATGCACTAACCAGAGAGCCAAGTGCAAAACAGTGGCTTAGGTGGGCAAGTGTACATTTGGAACAGGTGCCTCTGAGAGCATGCCCAGTCGAGGGATTTCTAATCAGCACCAGAACCAAGTCCACAAGTCTTTTCATTCAAAAATCTGATCCTGGCCTATGCCTCCTTCCCACCCCAGACATTCACCCCCCCCCCAGCAATGAAATTTAGGGGTGGGGTTTTGGAGACCAAATCCTATGAGGGACTGCTGAAAGTGATGGGTATATTCATCCTGGGGAAGAGAAGATTAAAGGAAGACATAGGGACCCAAGAAGCTGCAAGTCATGGCACATCTAGCCCAGTAATGTCTACACTGGTTGGCAGCAGCTCTCCAGGGTTTGGGGCAAGGCCAGTCTTATCTGGAGGCACCTGGTAGTCTTACATGACAGAGCTCTTCAACGATTGAAAGAGCTGGCTGGCAGCCCTAATCCTCTTTTGCTCCAGAGTGCAGGATGGGAACCAATGGGTGGAAATTGCAGAGAAGCAGATTTTAGCTCGGCAATAGGAGAAACTTTATAATGGTAAATGTTGTTAGGCAAGGGAACAGACTACAGTGGAAGGTGATGCTCTCCTCTTCACTGGAGATATTGCAGGTGAAACTAGATGGCTCTCTGTTTGGGATGATGCAGTTGCACCCTGCATTGAGAAGAGGGTTGGACTAGATGACCCTCAGGCTCCCATCCTGCTCAATTCTATTACTCTCATGATCTATAGAAATTGCATCAAGGTAAAGGTAAAGGGACCCCTGACCATTAGGTCCAGTCGTGGCCAACTCTGGGGTTGCAGCGCTCATCTCGCTTTACTGGCCGAGGGAGCCGGCGTACAGCTTCCGGGTCATGTGGTCAGCATGATTAAGCCGCTTCTGGCGAACCAGAGCAGTGCATGGAAACGCCATTTACCTACCTGCTGGAGTGGTACCTATTTATCTACTTGCACTTTGACGTGCTTTAAAACTGCAAGGTTGGCAGGAGCAGGGACCCAGCAACGGGAGCTCACCCCGTCGTGGGGATTTGAACCTCTGACCTTCTGATCGGCAAGTCCTAGGCTCTGTGGTTTAACCCACAGCGCCACCCGCGTCCCATAGAAATTGCATACTTGGGGTCAGTTTGACCTGCTAGTTTTATTTGCACAGCGGGGGTCGTTCTGAGAAGGGGAATGGATTAGAAAACAAAATGCACCCCTTTGCCTAAAACGGTCCTGTCCAGTAAAAGTTCTATCAATTCCCTAAACTGCATGAGCAATATTTGCAAAGCTAATCGCCGTCCCAGGGGGTGGGGAGAGCACCCATGAAATGGGAGAACTGGGACCCATAAAAGCACAGAGCTTGAAGGAAATCTGCAGAGACAGTAATTGAGCCTTGGTCAGCCAGCAATAATCAAGGTCATTACAGAACATGCAGTGAGTGTCAAGTGGATCCCCTAATATTTATGGCCGTACAAGCTGGGTGAGTGTACGCAGCAATTGCCTTTCTGCTTTACGAGGGCCATATAGCACTGACAGGCCATGGGAGAGAGATGGCAAGGCAAAAAAATTGGTCGAAATTGCCACCAAGGTAGAGCAAAGTGTTATAAAAGAGGAAATTATTTGGACTCCATCCATGCTGGCATGTTTGTGTTTCCGAACCTGTAAGTTGGCTAGGCCTCGTTCTGGCACCCTCCTGCACCACAGCAGAAGCTGTTGCTTAAATTTATGCCCTGCTGGGCTTCTAAGAGGCCAGCAAAGTATAAAAACCAGTCACACAAATGCGGTGTGGGAAATTCGGGGCAGATAAAAGGAAGCAGGTCTTCACTCAGTGCTATGGAACTATGGAACTCATCCCTGCAGGATGCAGGAACTCATTCCTGCAGGATGCAGGGGGAAATAGGGACATTCCAGGATCAAATCAGATTGTCCCTGGTGGGGTATGAAATTCATGGAGGGTAGGTCTCCCATGAGCTATCAGCCATGATGGATACATAGAAATGCTGTGCTCAGAGGCAGGCTACTACAGAATACTAGATGCTAGGAATGAACAGCAGCAAAAGCCCATCACCATCATGTCCAGCTTGTCAGTTTGCGGTTAGATTGGTCTCAGCTAGGGCCAGGGCCTTTTCAGTACTGGCCCCGACTTGGTGGAACAAGAGTCACAAGAGACTAGGGCCCCGTGGGACTTGACATCTTTCCGCAGGGCCTGCAAGACAGAGCTGTTCCGCCTGGCCTTTGGTCTGAACTCAGTCGGACCCTTATGTTTCCCTCCACTTATGGTTTTGATCTATGGGCTACTATTAAAATGAGGCTGCATTTTAAATTATATTGTAACCTGTATTTTAAATTGGTTTATTTTTTTATTTTTATTTTTAATTGTAATTTTACTGGTGTTAGCCGCCCTGAGCCCGGCTCTGGCTGGGGAGGGCAGGGTATAATTTTTTTTTAAATTATTATTATTATTATTATTATTAGTATTAGTATTAGTATTAGTAGTATTATTATTAATTGATGTAGGCACTCCAGGGAAGCTGGAGAAGTAGAGGACAGAATGGGAAGAAAGAGCTGTGAGTGGAGAGGGTCCTCCCCTCATTTTCTGGGCCCCCTGGGAAACACAACAGACCTGCTGCCCCTGGAACTGGGTGTGGAGAGTGAAGCTGAATGTGACACAGCTGTGGGCAGCTTGAGGAATTACCATCCACTGTGGACCAGCCCATAAAATGCAACCCAGGCATAAGAGACCAGGGTGATGCCTGCTGTTTTCAGGAACTCTTCTCGTAGTGAGTGAGCTGAGAGTTTGCTTGGACCCTGGGTGAGAATTCGGAGGCTGAGATGGAGGGTGTGTCAGAAGGAAAATGAATGGAGCCAATGTGGTGTAGTGGTTAAGAGCAGTAGATTCGTAATCTGGTGAACCGGGTTCGCGTCTCCACATGCAGCTGCTGGGTGACCTTGGGCTAGTCACACTTCTCTGAAGTCTCTCAGCCCCACTCACCTCACAGAGTGTTTGTTGTGGGGGAGGAAGGGAAAGGAGAATGTTAGCTCCTTTGAGACTCCTACGGGTAGTGATAAGGCAGGATATCAAATCCAAACTCTAATAATAATAATAATAATAATAATAATAATAATAATAATGTTGCAAATAATAATAATAATAATAATAATAATAATAATAATAATAATAATAATACTTATACCCCACCCACATGGCCAGACCTCCCCAGCCACTCTGGGCGGTTTCCAACAGGATATTAAAAACACAATAAAAGATAAAACATTAAAAACTTCCCTAAACAGGGCTGCTTTGTTGTTTATTTCCTTGCCATTGTATTAATGCGACATTTTTATATGTAACCATGTAGCTTTTGAAATATTTGTGTTTAAGTTGTCTGTTGTGGCTTCAGTTTTCTGTTCACCCCTTAGAGATAGTTTAAAATACATTAAGCGGTATATAAATTAAACCATCACCATCATTAGAACAAAATGATACCTCTGCCTACAGTAGCAGAATACCTTATGCCAAGTTGTCTGAGGCAGACAACAGGGAAAGGCTGCCATTTTCTTAGCTTATCATCTTGACCAAGACATTTAGCTGGCTGCTGTCAGCAACAGAATTCTAGGCTAGAGAAATCTGTGTCTGATCAAAACTTACTTTAAAAAATGTTCTAATGTGCTTAGACTTGTCCAATCTGCTCACATCTGCCTTTACAACACGCACACGCGCGCGCGCGCGCGCACACACACACACACACACACACTGCTGTCCCAGAATGTGTGAAGCACCCCTTGAACGTAAGATGTCTTTATCCCAATGTGTATGCAAAGCACACAATGTACAATCTTTTTTTATTATTTGTTTCAGTTCATGTCAGACAAGTAATGACTGAGGCCTTGGTTATATGTAGGAGGCTCACTGCAATCACATCTATAGATGATTGCATTTTTTTCCTCTCGTTGCAGTCTTCCTGACCTATTTCCCCCCCTCCCCTAGTTCGATATAAAAAAAGGAAGAAAAGGAAGGAGAGAGAGAGAGAGGAAAGATGGATGCTTTTAAGTTTTGAGTCAAGGTTGTGATATACAAGCTGCATTCACATGGTGGTTTATTCCATTTCTCTCCTTCCCTGTTAATTTCTGCATTATATCTGAGCTATAGCACGACGTAAAATGCATTTCTGGAAATCTAATGAAATATAGCACAAGTTTAACACTCATTTCTCTGTTATCTGATTGCAGAAATAATCCGTTTGCAGCCCCTTTAACCCAGAAAAATCACAGGAGTAAAGTGACAAAATCTGGGACTTTATACCAGTATACAGTTATTTTCTGCTGTTTTTGTGGGGAAATCACAGGGGAACAGAAGCATACATGTGTGGAAGGAGTGGGGGACTGGCGACGTTCCTCACTGACGTTCGTTGTGGTGCCACACAATGCCCAACCGGTGTGAATGAAATTCAGCGTGGCCTACTGGTATATCGGTCAAAAAGTCACAGTTCTGCAACATACCAGGTAATGCAGTGTGAAAGGAGTGTTAGAAAATGAATGCCATGCAATACAACAATTCAGTACCACAAGCTGTCAAGATGGCCGCCAAACTGGATGGTTTCACAAGAGGATTGGACAAATTCGTGGAGAATAAGGCTATCCACGGCCACTAGCCAGGATGCCTATGTTCTACTTCCACTATTGGAGGCAGTATTCTTCTGAATCTAGACAGCAAAATCACCTTGCCGACTAAGGTCCGTATTGTTAAAGCTATGGTTTTCCCAGTAGTGATGTATGGAAGTGAGAGCTGGACCATAAAGAAGGCTGATCGCTGAAGAATTGATGCTTTTGAATTATGGTGCTGGAGGAGACTCTTGAGAGTCCCATGGACTGCAAGAAGATCAAACCTATCCATTCTGAAGGAAATCAGCCCTGAGTGCTCACTGGAAGGACAGAGCCTGAAGCTGAGGCTCCAATACTTTGGCCACCTCATGAGAAGAGAAGACTCCCTGGAAAAGACCCTGATGTTGGGAAAGATGGAGGGCACAAGGAGAAGGGGACGACAGAGGAGGAGATGGTTGGATAGTGTTCTCGAAGCTACCAGCATGAGTTTGACCAAACTTCGGGAGGCAGTGGAAGACAGGAGTGCCTGGCGTGCTCTGGTCCATGGGGTCACAAAGAGTTGGACACGACTAAACGACTAAAGAACAACATTCTTCTGAATTCCAGTTTCTGGGAGTCTAAGGTGGGGAGAGCACTGTTACCACGTCCTTGTTGTGGGATTCCCATGAACACTGGTTGGCCTCTGATTGACAACAAAATGCTGGACTTGGTCGGCCTATGGCCTGGTCCATCATGCTCTTCTTATGCTCACATGACCAAACCCTACTTGAACAGTGCATAGCATTATTTTTACCTGTGGAAATTATACCAATTATTTCTCAGTTTGCATCTGTGTGTAATATTAGCCTATGGAAGTAGTATATATATTTGTTCCCTCCTTCATCCATGATTTGGGTGGACACCAGCTCCCTCAACCATTCCTCATATGGCTTGGTTTCCTTTTTTAAAATACATTTCTATAGTTTTTAACATATTAATTAACATTCATACAACAGAACTTCTCATCTTATACAATATTTTTTGGACTTCCGTCAACACCTCTGATGATTTTCCGTTCTTATCACTTCTTATTCATTTCTTAATTTCATAGTACCTTTAATTATCTTTAACTAACAATTCTCTTCATTATCTTTTTTGCAATATTTGAAATAATACACCTTACAAAACGTCTTGCAAACCTACTAGCGTAATCTGTTCATCACAATTACTTTTCAAATAGTCCGTAAATTTACTCCAAACTTCTGAGAATCTCTGGTCCTGCAGGTTTCGAATCTTTCCTGTTAGTTTATCTAATTCTGCATAGTCCATCAGTTTCATCCTCCATTCTTCTTTCGTCGGTAATTCTTCTTGCATATGGCTTGGTTTCCAGACCCTTTATCATATTTTCCATTCACCCCTTGTAGTGCTCAAGTGCATGGTTTTTGCAATGGAAAAGGAACCCAACTCAAGAGTTCCTTTCATTAACGCTAGCCCCATTCATAGAATCATAGAGTTGGAAGAGACCACAAGGGCCATCGAGTCCAACCCCCTGCCAAGCAGAAAACACCATCAGAGCACTCCTGACATATGGTTGTCAAGCCTCTGGGATTGACAACCTCTGGGATTGGAGTTTCAGGGCAGTTGGCCAGCACTTTCAAGCCGCTGTAGGAAAACCACCTTGATATTGCTGGAGAGAGCCTTCCCTCCACAATCAGCCTACGAGACAAACAAAACAAAGTACATTTTTCTGTACCCGGAGAGAAGCAAAATGATATCTTTTGACAGGGGCTGGCTGCTTGTTACCGGGATGCTAAATAAGCATATACAAGAGAGACCTGGAAGCTTTGCTTCAACTTTCAGGTTCTGCAAACGAAGCCTTACAGTGCATTGTCTGCCAGAAATTACCCACAAAGCTCAGCTCTTCTGAGATCCCTTTGCCATGTAGCGGCGAGCCCCTGTTGCAATCAATACATTTTCCATGGTTTCTGCTTGTCCACTGGCTATTATTTTTTTCCCTGGTTTTATTTTGCTTAGCAGTTTCAGCTGCATCAATACATTCAAACTGCTCGTAGCCCTAATTGTAGTAGCTATAATCAGATTTCCCACCCTCTTTCTTTCCCCCAGGTCTACCACTCTGGCTGGCAAGGTTACACAGTCCCGAGTTACAGAGAAAGGAATATGCTGTCATGAGCCACTTCGGTCTGAGAGCGCATTATTCTTTTCAATGCGGCGACACCCACACACGCAAGCCCATTCCCACCCCTTCTCGGCTTCTGTGCATTATTCCCAGGCATAAAGACAGAGGCGTACACACGGGGGAGGATTTGTTAGGCTTATATAATTATTGCGGGATTCAGAAGGTACATTTAGCAGCCATTAAGCTTGAGACATGAAGCAACAGGAAGAAAAGAAATGCCAATAATATCTACCCACTCAATTTTGGGCTGTTCTGAACTGTTCTATCTTGAAAGGCAAGGGAGGAGGTCATAGCTCAGGCTTGATCTACAGATGCAGCGGAATGAGGTGGGAGAACAGAATACAGATGAGCAATTCCACACTCCTGGATGCCTGAATGTGGCAAAAACTGCCCGCATGTGGAAATCTAGCACATCAGGGAGAACCGTTCTAGCACCCACTTGCTGTGCTGCATGGAGGCTCTGTCATGTCATGGGAGAAGGTAGATGGACAGAATACAGTGGTACCTCGGGTTACAGATGCTTCAGGTTACAGACTCCGCTAACTCAGAAATAGTACCTTGGGTTAAGAACTTTGCTTTAGGATGAGAACAGAAATCACGTGGCGGCAGCATGGTGGCAGTGGGAGGCTCCATTAGCTAAAGTGGTACCTCAGGTTAAGAACAGTTTCAGGTTAAGAACAGACCTCCGGAACGAATTAAGTTCTTAACCCGATGTACCACTGTACAGGCAAGGGATTCCACAGTACACATTGTTTGGTTAGAGAACCGCATTGCAAAAATTCAGAGAAATGTGAATTTTGAAGGATAGTTGTGTTTTGGGTCAGAAAGTGCGAATTAGGTAGTTTCTCACTAAAACGCAAGCAAAATTGAATTAATCCCTCGCCCACAGACTAGCCTGACAATGTTTTATTTTCTGTTGTTATTGTTGCCCCCTCCTGCCAGAGTCCATTGGATTCAGCTACTGACCTGATTGACTTACTTTTTCTGGGTGACATCCCAGAAAGCAGGATGTTTGCTGTTACCCTACATATGTCCTGACTCATGCAGAGGCTCTTTCTTGTAAGAAAGAGATCAGCCACAGACCCAGAGCTCAGGTGTGATTATTCAGGAGTTCAGGAGCAGGGCAAGAGGTTCAGAACTTGACAGAAGCAACGAAGATGTCCCAACAAGTTGCCTTGCCTTTCCCACCAAGCTTTTGAAGACCATATTCGCTTGTGAGGCTCTCTTGCCTGGTGGGAAGGTTGAGCTTTCAAGTGTATACACCAGGCAAAAAAAAGCTTCACCTTCCTGTTCTGCTGCCTGTTCAACATCGCCCATCAGCTGATCAAATGCCCCCTACTGCCATCCACCACTCTGGCTTTCTCCTCCACAGGAGGGTAGAGGGGAAACCAGCATCCCTGCTCCCCTTTCCAAAGCAGCTGGAGTCAGGGAAGAATGGGGAGAACCCCCCTCCTCATAGCCACAATTCAGCAGCCCACCCTGTTTCTTCCTCCTCTGACTGAGCTGGCCATGCAAGCCTGACCCCAACAGTGCTGTGGGGCTCATGACACATGCCTTAGACCAAGACAGACTGGTTTGTGTAGTTCAGTACTGTCTGCACCAGGGTTTCCAAAACATGGGTCTCTAGCTGTGTTCAGACTACAATTCCCATCATCCCTGACCACTAGCTAGGGATGATGGGAGCTGTAGTCCAACAGTTGGGGAACCACTGGTCTACAAGCAGTGACTCTCCAGGGATTCTGGCAGAGGTTGAACCTGAGACCTTCTGCTTCCACGGCTGATGCCCTACCACTGAGGTGTGGCCCTTCCCCATGACAAAGCACTACTTGGCACAAAGGACACTCCATCCTCTTTTCTCATGTCCAAGTATCAAACCCAAAAGCTCTCGAGCTGCCTGCAATATATATTGGTGTGTGTGTGTGCATGCCAATTAGCAACAAGTAGGAGAAGCCGTAGATAGAATCAGGTCAACAGCACCTGAGGAGAGGCTAATCTTCCTAGCTCCTGGCTGTTTGAGTGGGAGGTCTGATTATCTTTGTGACAAAGCCTTGGGTTCACTCCTGTGTAGACAAAGACCCCCGAGGCGATTCTTGGCCCCTGCAGTGAAGTAAATGACTCCCTGCTTAAGTGGGGGCAGTTAGTGTGTGTGTGTGTTAGAACCTGCTCTCTGGTCCACTGGCATCAACCCTGCCTCTGTTGAAGCTAATGTGGTCCATGTTGGTGTTTTCACCACAGCAAGAACAAAGAGCGCTTGGGCTTGATGCACTGGCTCAGGGTGAAAGCTGTTGTTGGTCCCAATTAGTGCAGCCAGCTTGTATCCCCTTAATAAGTGTATCCCAGGCAAACAATAAATTTTTAATACAGCCTCTCTTCATCTTACTGTTGGTTGTCCTGTCCGCCCCATCATTAGTCTCATTCCGCTGCTTGGATTTCACTGTGAACTGGAGGCAGAATATACAAAACTTCCACCTTGTGTGTGTCTTGCCTTTCTTTAAAGAGACAAAGAGCCCTTCCCCAGATGTGAGTTAAATAGTCGTGATGAAGCTCTTTTTCCTGCAGGGTTTATATCCCCAAGATCTCTCCCTCTCTCTCTAACTATCAGATGGCTGGCAGTGAAAATCAATGTGCCTCAAGGAAATTTTATTTATTCCCTTCTTGCTCCCTTCCCTCCCACCCTCCCAAATACAAAGGGACACTGTAGCCAATATCTCTTGCAATAAATTTAATTCGGCCTTTTTTTTTTGCAGGGCCTGACAGGGAGCCCAGGCAGGAGGAGAGCCCTGCATGAGACCCAGAGGCCTTTTCTTCCCACTTTGTCTGCGTTACACCGGATTACATTGAGGTGTGTTATTTTACATCACAGCATGCTGGAAATCGGCGTGAAGCGAGGCAGTGGGGCCGAAGAGAACACGGGAACATGCAAAACCCCAAATAAAAGAAAGATTTGCTAGAACTGCCATCTGCTCCACACTTCCTGGCACTTCTGGCTTCTTCGTTTCTTGCAAGCTCCATCTGTGTAAAGAATAACCACCTGGCTTTTCTCTATTGTAAGTGACAACAGATATAAGTTCAGTCAAGTGGGGAACAAAATTCTTTAAATCAAAAGTTCCTGGTGCATTTCAAGCTTGATACTTGCTGCAGAA
Source organism: Podarcis melisellensis (assembly GCF_964234715.1). NCBI lineage: Eukaryota > Metazoa > Chordata > Lepidosauria > Squamata > Lacertidae > Podarcis > Podarcis melisellensis. The sequence continues at coordinate 49,317,104 of NC_138543.1, forward strand.
TCTCTCCCTCCTATATTATTATTATTATTATTATTATTATTATTATATACCCCAGTAATAATAATAATAATAATAATAATAATAATAATAATAATAATATAGGAGGGAGAGATTCTGCAGCAAGTATCAAGCTTGATTACATGTCCGTAAGTTCAACTTGACTTCCTTGTTACATTTTTTAAACACTGTTCTGTGGCACGAGATGTGTGTTCAAAGTGTTTAGGAACACCAGCAGGCTAACCCTCACTCCCAAACTCAGCTGGCCACCATTGTAAGAATGTGTATTTTTTAAAAAAGATGATTGTGTGTAAGTGCTAACTTAATAAATTACATACATGGGGGTGTTTTGTGGCTTGGCAACTCTGGTACGCTGGTGCAAGTGGACAAAAAAGGGATGCTTCCAGGGACTTTGATGCGGGGTGGGAGATTCAAGTGCATTCTGGAAATTTAGGTTTGTGTAATTCAAATGGATCACAACTCTCTATCACCCTAGTGCATGGGTAGGCAAACTAAGGTCCAGGGGCCGGATCCGGCCCAATCACCTTCTAAATCCAGCCTGCGGCCATCTGGGAATCAGTGTGTTTTTACATGAGTAGAATGTGTGCTTTTATTTAAAATACATCTCTGGGTTGTTTGTGGGGCATAGGAATTCGTTCATTTCCCCACCAAAAAAATATAGCCCGCCCCCCATAGGATCTGAGGGACGGTGGACTGACCCCCTGTTGAAAAAGTTTGCTGACACCTAGTGCAACTAATACAATATTTAAAAAAAAATGACTTCTGGCAGTTACGAAAGCAACAGAAAAAAGCATTAAAAAGTATAGGATGAATGAATAATGGGAAGACACATCCTGCAAGCAAATCAAGGCCAATGCTTCTTGTTGCATAACTTCCTGGCAAACCAATCAGAATGAACCTTCAATAAGGACAGCTGATCCCCTGTGCTTCTGTCATGTCCAAAGAACTTTACCATCGTCAACACCCTTTGCATTCTAGAGAGCGCATTTCAAGTAGATAACTCGCCTGTTCTCACCAGTCCTAACAAGGGTTCTGAAAGTTAGGTCAGTGTTACAGTGGTACCTCAGGTTACATACACTTCAGGTTATATACACTTCAGGTTACAGACTCCGCTAACCCAGAAATAGTGTCTCAGGTTAAGAGCTTTGCTTCAGGATGAGAACAGAAATTGTGCTCCGGCGGCGTGACGGCAGCAGGAGGCCCCATTAGCTAAAGTGGTGCTTCAGGTTAAGAACAGTTTCAGGTTAAGCACGGACCTCCGGAACGAATTAAGTACTTATCCTGAGGTACCACTGTATTACCCTGGCTGTAAAAAATAAAAAATAAAATATGCAGTCAAAATGGAGGGGAAGAGGAATAAGCGATTAAGCGAGGCAATCTTTGGGAATTTCATAGGTGTGTGGATTGCTAGGCTTGGCAATAGATCTGAGAGGATGGGGAAGACTGGTGTAAAGGCAACTTATGTTACAAAGGCTTTAATGGCCTCCTAAGGAAGGAAGAATGCGAGTGGCGCTGTGGGTTAAACCACAGAGCCTAGGACTTGCTGATCAGAAGGTCAGCGGTTCAAATCCCCGCGAGGGGTGAGCTCCCGTTGCTCGGTCCAGGCTCCTGCCAACCTAGCAGTTCAAAAGCACATCAAGTGCAAGTAGATAAATAGGTACCGCTCTGGCAGGAAGGTAAATGGCGTTTCCGTGCGCTGCTCTGGTTCACCAGAAGCAGCTTAGTCATGCTGGTCACATGTACGCTGTACGCAAGCTCCCTCGGCCAATAAAACGAGATGAGTACCACAACCCCAGAGTCGGCCACGACTAGACCTAATGGTCAGGGGTCCCTTTACCTTTACCTTTAAGGAGGGAGAAGGCAGTGCTAGTCCTCAGAGCTGCTGGCAAAGTAGTGTGCATGGTGACAGCAGCAAGCAGACAGAGAGATCTGCAAATATGTTGGACAGCATTGTAGAAGATGCTGCAGACGGGCGCTTGAAGCCAAGAAATGTGCCCATGTGAATTCATGGTGACGTTGGTCACAGCTCACACTCTAATATGCAAGTCGCCTACTGTACTTTTTACTACACCCCAAACAGATCTCAGAAAGAGAATAAAATTTTGCTGCTCCAGTGGGCCTTTGAAGGGTAAACGACAGGCTTTCGGTCTTCATCACTGGACATTTAAAATGTCCTCCTTCAACGGTCTTGCAAGTTGTGCTTGTGCACATTCTGAGTCAGACAATTGGTCTCTCTGGTCTGGTGATGCCTTCCGTGACTGACAATGGGTCTCTAAGGTCTCAGGCAAGTGGTTTGGCCAACCCACTAGTCTAGGTCCTCCTAACAACAGATTGAACCTGGGGCGTTCTGTGTTCAAAGTTCTGTCACAGAGTTGTGATTCCTCTTCAGTGTAGCAGTATTACAGTAGTGGGGAAGCAGAGGCCCTCAAGATATTTCATGGATTACAACTCCTGTTATCCCTGACCATCGGCTATGCTGGCTGGGACGGATGGGAGTTGGAGTCCTACAACATCTGAAGGACCACTGGTTCCCCTGTGTTATATACAGAGTCAGAGTATATAGACCCAAGTGCATATAGCATATATAGTGTACAGAGTATATAGACTCAAGTCCTGCCTTCTCCAACTAACAGTGGCCCTCTGGGAAGAGGGGCCTGTTCTAGCTCAGCAGATCTCGTTCCTTCTTTTTATTTTATTTTATTAAATTTCAAGAAACAGGGTATTAGCATACGCATAACATTACCAAGACAATTTTAGCAATGTCGTTCATATCAATTGCATCATTCAGGACATGTACTCTCTTACTTAGTTTCTCAGATAAAGCAATTTTCCATACTTCTTGTTTCCATTGTGTGAAATGTCCTTTACAATTTTTTGCTTTGAGCAATCGTGCTGCTACAAGAAGAAAAGTGATAAGTGAAAAGTTCCTTGTGCAATAATTTAAGCTGAGTATCTTTAAAAGTTGTTAAGAAACCTAGGCATGTGTTGCATGGGACATGCTATTTCATAATTTTGCTTATTTCTGCAAATAGCCTTTTTCCAAATGATTGCACTAGTTCACATTGTCCACCATTTTTGGAAAGTCATGCACCCTTTCCAACATTCTGCGGAGAATGTTTTGTCTATATAGCTGACTTTTATCAGGTAAAACACTTTATCTCAAATTCAACAGTTAAATCTCAAGCAATTAGACCATTGACACCATTTGAAAACCTGATTTTGAATATGAACAACCCACCCAAATTATTAATTTTATACAAAATATTTACCTGACCTAGCCAATGTTCAGCTATTAAACAAAATTGGGGAAAGGACTTTGGTATCAAAATTGAAGAAGCAGATTGGAATAGTCTATGGACAAAAAAAAACCTGCACTAAAATCAACATAAAGCCGTATTAGAGAAAATGCTTTTAAATTTTACATTAATGACATTTTACATCTGTAAGACTCAGCTGATCTTTTTAAAGGGCCATGTGTAGAACTGTACTAGGGACTCCTGCTTTACCAAGGATATGGGTTTACCCCACTAGGGAAGGACAAATCTTGTCAATTCCAGTTTCCCATTTTTTTTTTCATTTTAGCTCCCACATTTCCACATCAATTTGTAATATATATATATTTTTTAAAAAACTACCAACATTCTAGTACACATTTCTTCTAATATACACATTTGTGTATGCTATGTTCCCTCATATGCACATTTTCCTTTTCTTTTTTGAAAGCAACATTTCTGTAATTTATTGAGGTTTCACGTGTTGTGTTCCCCAATTAAGGCCCATGTTCCCTTATCATATGCATTTTTGCTTGGTTGGAGGACTGCATGGCAAATGATGGGGAAGTGCAAATGCTGAAAGGCAGCTGCATCGTGGTTCTCATATTGTTTCGAGAAGCGGGAATTAGGTAGGTTTATATTAAAATGCAAACTGAGCTGTACTTCCCACCCATCCACTGAGATCCAGCACTTCTCCCCTCCCCTCGTTTTTTCATTAGGGAAAGAAAAGAGGGGAATAACTCAAGGATCAAGTAAGTAAAATAACATTTCAAAAATGTGGATTACGGGGGTTAGCTAGGCTGGGTCGAATCTACTTTCTGGAGTTTGCCTGCCCTTTCAAATGTGATCACAGCCCTACAACCCTACAGACCCTCAGTTCTCATTGCAACAATTCTGCCCCCACTTTCCTTCTCTCTCTCTCTCTCTCTCTCTCTCTCTCTCTCTCTCTCTCTCTCTCTCTCTCTCTGTCCCTCAAGATTCCCTCCTCCAGATTCCCTCCTGCTTGGAGAACATTACTTAGATTGATGGCAGCTTTCATATTAACTATAAGCCCTTTTAATTACACTGCCTGTGGAATTTATTTCTGTAAATTAAAACGCTCCTCTGCACCGTTTGACTTTATGCCTGCAAGAAATGATAGCGCTCAAGTTGTTTTATACTGAGTCACCCCAAAGGGCAATTAGAGTTTCCGTGGACATACAGAAGTGCAGGATTGAGCCAAAAATCTGACCTGGCTCTGCTGACACTCCTATAACCCCTTCTCCACTAGCCCCTGCCATACAGACAGAGAAGCCTCAAAGCAGCTCCCACATTAAAACTCATTTCCCTCCCTTCCTTCCCAGTCATTGTTCTCCAGCCCTTCCAGCATTAGCTGATATTCCTCCTCTGGACTCCTTGGGCTTAGATTTATTATTCTTACAGCGATGGCGTCGAATTCCACTTGAAATCAATTAGCACAGGTGCTCTGAGATGAATGTTCAGGCTTGGAAAAAAGGTGATGAAAACATACCATTTAAATAGAAATCAATTTTCCTTTCATGTATTTCTTCCTAGCTGCTGACCCAAAATTAATAGTTTTTAGATATTTGTGTGCAAAGAGAAGATTTCTCTCTCGCAAAGGGCTTTTATTTATTATTTAGGGCATTGGTAGCCCGCCTTTCCTCCAAGGAGCTCTCAGGGGGTTGTGTTTGCGGTTCTCCCTCTCCCCCGTTTATCCTTGCTAACAACCCTGGGAGGTTAGGTTAGGCTGAGACGCAGGGTCACCCAGGAAAATTCATGGCTGCGTGGGGACTAGAACCCTGGTCTCTCAGGTCTTAGTCCAGCATGTTAACCACTACACCACACTGGCTCCTGTGCCCTCCTCCCATCTCATTCCTATCTAAATGCGGCCCTCCAGGATTCTCTGTGTGGCTCTTGGGACCCTCCTCAGACCACACACCATTCCCAGGCACACGTGATGCTGCCCACATACCTTGCTTTGTGCCCTCCTTGAGTGAACTTGACCAGCTGTAAAGTGTCCTTGAGCCAGGATATTTATTGCCTTGAAGGAGGATGAAGAGCTCAGTGGGAACAAGGAAACCTCAGAGCTTTGCGTGGTTGGAATGTAGCCTGCTGAACCAAATGGAAGCCACGTCCTTTGAACTGCCCACTTTTGCCTATGGCCCTGCCCCCACTTGCTTGTAGCCCCTCAAGATGGAAAAAGGTTCTCCACCCCTGACGCAGAGGCTGGAGGACCATTGTTGGTATTCATCTGTATCAAGAGACAATGGAGTGCACCTCCAAGGGTGAAGTCAAACTGCTGCCGTTAGAAGCACCGACGTGATTTGTCTAGGGTGCAAACCTGGGCAGTGTGTATGGAGGTCTTTGGCTGCCCAGAAAACAAGACTCCCACTGGTGTGGTCCAAAGGAAAGCAGAGCACCAGCTTTGCTGTAGGAAATTCCAGAAGGAGGCGTGCAAGGCTCCATCCAACTGTCTTAGGGACTCCAGATTTGTGTAGGGTTTACTCCTGAGCCTTTTCTTCCTAGCAATGACTACTTAAAGTGGTGCCATAGTGGCCATTTTTGGAACTGCCATTGCTTCTCCGCTCCTCCACATGCAGCTGCTGGGTGACCTTGGGCCAGTCACACTTCTTTGAAGTCTCTCAGCCCCACTCCCCTCACAGAGTGTTTGTTGTGGGGGAGGAAGGGAAAGGAGATTGTTAGCCGCTTTGAGACTCCTTAAAGGGAGTGAAAGGCGGGATATCAAATCCAAACTCTTCTTCTTCTTCCCTCGAAGTATGCGGGGAACTAGAATCTGGTGGTAGCACCGAGACTTCCCTCTAGGGCAGCGGTTCTCAACCTGTGGGTCCCCAGATGTTGTTGGACTACAACTCCCACCATCCCTGAGCTCTGGCCTTGCTAGCTAGGGGTGATGGGAGTTGTAGTTCAACAACATCAGGGGACCCACAGGTTGAGAAAGGCTGCTCTAGGGGATGCCTAGCACCCCTTGCAGAAAGCCACCATGCTTGATGTGTTTTTTTCTGATAAGAGGGAGGCGTTATTTCATAGGGATGAAGGGGAAGTTACTCCATTCAGTTTGCATTTAAAGACAAACTCACCTCGTTTGCACCTTCTGAAACAATAGGAGAACCAATGCACAGCCATCCCTCAGAATTCACACTTCTCTGAATTTTGCACTGCAGTTCCCCAGTCAGGTAACATGTAGGAAAATGAACATATTGCAGCATACATTAGTGGAAATAACACAAAAATGCATCACTGGGGGGAGGGTGGTGGGTTGATTTGCAAAATTGTGTGTATTAGGCAAAATTGCATACAAACATTTCTCTGTCCACATTATGCATGCCATAAATCTTCTGTCATGTCACCTCTTGATCTTCTCTTATTGCATTTTTTATTACAATAATTGCAAACTGATGTGAGATGGAGAACTGAATGTAGGACTGGAAAACTGAGAAACGCAGAAATTGACTGATTTCCCCACCCCTACTATAAAAGTGGTTTACATCTGTGTTGTAGGTGTACCTAGAGCAAAAGATAATCTGGGCTTCATGGTACCTTTCCGGACCGACAAAGCATGTGTACTGCTTCACCCCCACCCAAGAACCCCACAAAATCCTGTGTGTTTCTAATGGTAATCTGTTTCAGTTTTTTGTTGCCACAGTGATGAACATTTCAATAATCATTTGCTGTATTTGTCATTATCCTTTTGAGCGGAGGCTCCTAATCCCTCAATTGAAGGCAGCATTTGTCCCCAAAGTAAAATAATTGTCCTTACAGTGCCCTGACCCTTCTGGGCTTTAGCTTTCCATCCTTATGATGATGATTATTAATCTTTTCCAATCATTCCCCCCCTTCATCATCTGTTTAGGGCAGGATGCCTGAAATACAGCCGTTAGCGCAAGCGGCCGGGGCCCGTAAGAGAGCCCTAGATTCTAATCCCAGCTGTGACCACTGAGTCACTCAGTGTGAACAGCAAACAAGTCTGTTGCTTGACCTCTTTGTAACTGCTCAAACCCAGATAAAGCCAGACTAAAAGTAGGACATCCTGAACAACAAGACATGGCATTTTCCACTAAGCTGGCCTGGAATGAGAAATGACAAAGCAATGCTCTTTCCTGATATGAGAGAGAATCTGGGGGAGTGAGAGGAAAACCTAAAAGTGTGCAGGACTTTCAGAAATGACTACAACTTATGCCTCCCACTCCTCTTGCAAACTCTCTTAATGATTCCCTTGCCACCAATGTAAGGTAAAAGGACCCCTGACCATTAGGTCCAGTCGTGGCCGACTGTAGGGTTGTGGCGCTCATCTCGCTTTATTGGCTGAGGGAGCCGGCGTACAGCTTCCGGGTCATGTGGCCAGCATGACTAAGCCGCTTCTGGTGAACCAGAGCAGCGCACGGAAACGCCGTTTACCTTCCCACTGGAGCGGTACCTATTTATCTACTTGCACTTTGACGTGCTTTCGAAGTGCTAGTTTGGCAGGAGAGTGTGACTAGCCCAAGGTCACCCAGCAGCTGCATGTGGAGGAGCAGAGACACGAACCCGGTTCACCAGATTACGGGTCTACCACTCTTAACCACTACACCACACTGGAGGACAGGATATTGCCGGGGACTGGTTGGATGCAGAGGAATGGTGGGAGGAACCAGCTGGGGAACCAGCAATGGAAGAAGGCTCAGAGGCAGGGGAGAGCTTGGGAAAAACCCTCGAGAGGAGGGAACTTAAGCAGTTGTGGGAGGGTGGGGACCTTCAGACTCTGCAAGCGATTCACAGGGGTGAGACCTACCAAAGAGTTGCTTTGCTCATTAGGCCTGACACTCCTGTGCAGATCCTGGTTTTTCCTTGGGTGTTGTAATCAACCAAGGTACAAGCAGTGCCTCTATTGTTCGGCCTCCATGGCATGAATTGATCTTAAGTTGCCCGAAAACATTCTACCAGAACTCTGGCTGCATTTTTCCATTTCCCAGTTCTCCATTATCCAAGGTGACTTTAGAGGACGCCTGCAAAGAGGTTTTGTTTGGGGGTAGCTTTTATTTTCCTTTCTTTTTTGCTGATGGCTCCATGTATTTGTTTCATCAGCACAAAACCCAAAGGAGATCATGATGACAGTACTAAAGGTGGTCAGAAAAGACCCAGCTGGATCAAAAATAAAACAGAGGCCAGCTGTTCTCAGCAGTAGTAGCTACCGGTTAATTTTTTTTATTTTGTAAAAGGCCTTTTTGGGGTCACTCGTCTTACTTCTTCTGCATACCGACTTTATGAAATAAATGCAGGGCCACCAGCAAAACAGAGTACAGGGAGTTTTGTATATTTCATACTTTGGTTCAAGCATGTGCTCAGTTGGAAGATACAGGCATACCTCGGTGTAATGGTTCTAGGGGTTGCTCGTGCGTAAATCGGCTCGGCGCCACACCTGGCTGGGTTGCCTGAGTGAACCCTTTCTGTCCGGACAGCCACTCGCCCGTGGCTGTCTCAATCGCTGGCAGAATCCGTCCGTGGGCATTTCTTGAACTTCTTCCAGCAAAGAAGCTCTTTGACGCCTAGTCTCTGCCTAGTCTCCCTGCGCAGAAGCCTTCTGTGCAGGGAGGGTGTGGGCAGCGGAGGACCCGTGCTCTCCCCGCTGGTCCCCGGCGAGGAGTCATGGAGCCACCTCGCCGATTCCCCCATCTGCCTCCCTTCTCCACTGGTGCTACGCTGATTTCCTTCCCCATAAGATGTGCTGCTTCTCTCCCTCCCGGGACGCTCTCCGGAATCTCTCTGGAGCCCTCCCTCTCCCTCTGGCTCCAATGGCAGTTCCCTAACACTTGGGTTACAGATGCTTCGGGTTGTGCAATTTCGGGTTGCGCACTACACCGCGCCGAACCTGGAAGTACTAGAACGGGTTACTTCCGGGTTTTGGCATTTGCGGATGCACGGAAGAGTCAAATCGCGACCCACATGTGTTCAGATGTGGGACTGCGGGTTGTGAATGCTGCGGGTTGCGAATGTGCTTCCCGCACAGATCACGTTCTCAACCCGAGCGTCCACTGTACATCATTGACAATTGTGCAAACACACCATAGTTTACTGTTATACAGGGCTGACCTCACCATTATTTATTTTGTTTTTGCTCTAAGATTCCTTACCAACCCATCACCATAAGGTTCCAGGGCATATATTACAACAATAGAATGAATATTAAATGTAAGGGGGGTGGGGAGGAATGAAGGTGAAAATGAGGGTTCAAAAAAGGAGAAGAGACATGGGAATGTGGTTGAAAAAGGGAAGCAGAGGCGTGAAAGGGTATGAAGAACAGGAGAAGATGGTGGCTTCTCAATTGGGTGGGAAATGAAGAAGAAGAGTTTGTATTTGACATCCCGCTTTATCACTACCCGAAGGAGTCTCAAAGCGGCTAACATTCTCCTTTCCCTTCCTCCCCCACAACAAACACTCTGTGAGGTGAGTGAGGCTAAGAGACTTCAGAGAAGTGTGACTAGCCCAAGGTCAACCAGCAGCTGCATGTGGAGGAGCGGGGAAGCAAACCCGGTTCCCCAGATTACGAGTCCACCGCTCTTAACCACTACACCACACCATGAAAATGGTGCTTGGTAGTTGCAATGTGTGGGAGGAGAGGGATGCAGAAAGTTACTATGAGCGTGGCATAGAAGGATGCAGGGGACATGGACATAGGGGGTGGGGTGTGAAGGTGAAAATGGGTGAGGCTGCAGAATAGAAAAGAGAAGTGGTTTCAGAAATGGGGTCGGGATGGTGAAAAGCAAGCTTAGTAGCTTCCTGAGGTTGATTTAAGCCAGGAGTGGACAACCTGTGGCCTCAGGGCCATTTGTGGCCTTTGCGCCAATTTAATGTGGGTGGCAAAAAGTGGGGAAGCAAGAGGAAAAGGGGCGGGGAGAGATACACAGAGATATACACACAGAAAGAAGGGCATGTCCACTTTGGACTTTGGGACTCCCTCCAGCACATGCTGCTTCTGAGAGATTACCCATAGGGGATTGCAGCTTCTCAACATTTCCTGTTCCTAATTTAAATGATAGATTTCATTGGGACAGTATCGCTTCAAGGTAACATTGCTTGTGGCACCACACATCCATTTCTTTCAGATACTGCTGCCATGAGTCCATATACTGATGCATTGGCCAGGAAACATACACCTCTAGATGTCCAGTTTCCAAGGTCCAAATGTAACTTTTAATGAGCACTAAATTAATTTTAAATGAGCTGCAACGAAATGCAGCCTTCCCCTCGATTCCTGCTAGGACTCCATTTCTCTAGATACTGTCTGCTTCAGTCATCCTGCAGCAAGAACTGCCTGGATCAGTAACAAAAAAAATATTCTCTTCTCTTCCTTCAAGTATTGATCATCTTTGTTCATTCCCACTCCAACGCCACCCCCCATTTCTCCACTTTCTGTTTTTCTCCTTTATCCCCATTTATTTTTGGCATATCTTCCTTGCAAGCTGCTTCTTCTTAAAGCCCCCACCCCCAGTTCTGTATCTAAACCCCGCTACATACCATATAATACCCCCCCTTTCCACCTTTCTTTGTTTGTGTACTCTACAGCCTCCCCATTTTCTAGCCATTTTGACCCCCAAAACTATGCCAATTACCCTCAAACAATGGAATTGCACGCTGACCAACAATTCTCTTGACAATTCTCTCCAAGTCAATTCTCCCTGTCTCAGCAAAGCTGAAATCCCTGCCCATATCTCTTTTCTCTCTCATGTATCTACCGTAGAGCGTGCCGATTGTGCTTTGAGATCTCCTTTGTGTTCATCTCAGTCCCTTTATATAAGGCACATTTTCTACTCCTTTTGTCCTTTCTTCCACATATATATATATGTATTGTACTTCTCTGCACAGTATTTCTTATCCTTCGAGCGATCTGTTTCAGGAGTTGGGCTCAAGCTTCAAGGTAAGGCAACAGGGCAAGGAGAGCCTGCCAGATGTTTGCAAACTACAACTCATCAGCCTCTGCCAATGTTGCCAATCGTCAGAAGTGATGGGAGCCGTCATAGGCAGACACCAATATATTGGCCATGTCCCCATGTAAATATAATGGGTAACTAAGGTATGTAAGGGACGTGGGTGGCGCTGTGGGTTAAACCACAGAGCCTAGGACTTGCCAATCAGAAGGTCAGTGGTTCGAATCCCCGTGACGGGGTGAGCTCCCGTTGCTCAGTCCCTGCTCCTGCCAACCTAGCAGTTCAAAAGCACATCAAAGTGCAAGTAGATAAATAGCTACCACTCTGGCGGGAAGGTAAACAGCGTTTCCGTGTGCTGCTCTGGTTCGCCAGAAGCGGCTTAGTCATGCAGGCCACATGACCCGGAAGCTGTACGCCGGCTTCTTCTGCCAATAAAGCGAGATGAGCGCCGCAACCCCAGAGTCGGCCACGACTGGACCTAATGGTCAGGGGTCCCTTTACCCTTACCTTTACTTAAGGTATGTATCTCCATCTCTTCATGCGTGCAACGTCAAGTGTTGACTTGCACTCAAGCTGGCTGAAAATCCCACCCCTGGTTTCCACAAAACATTCATCCGCTGTAGAAACAGGGGCTAATTTTATTCTGTTTTCTTGGGGTGCATATGAGAAATTTATCTGAAAATTTCAGTTGTTGTTTACTGTTAACTTCACTGGGTCTCACCAGGAAGTGTGGCCAGTGGGAAGCTATGGAGGAGAGGCTCGTGTTGTTTCTTACCAGCTATATTTCCTAGAATGCCTTGGGAACAACTTGATGTGCTGTCACATGGCATCACTTCCAAGGCATTCTGGTTGGTGGGAAACTTTGGACAGGGAGTCTGGCATGGTGAGTGATGGCATGGTGCTATTTTTTATAGTTAAAAAGCAATAGAAAAACAAGAACTCCATGTTGTGAAGTTAACTGAGGTAGCATGGTAGCCACCTTCCACAAATGCCAGAGAAATATCTTCACCTAATCTATCGAGAGGGTTTTGTTTCAACCCCCACCTTCCCAACAAAGTGGTGAAAGAAGGGTTTGTTTTGGTACAACAGAAAAATACAGCACCTCCCCAATATCTCCCACCTGGAACATGGAAGTGTTCAGTGTATACAAGCAAAAAATGGGGAATCCAGTTCTTGAGTGCAACAAGACCTGCGAGTATTTGTGTGGGTAGGAGGTGGGTAGGGATGGCACCGCAACTTCTCGTCCTGCCACCGATCTTCATGCATTCAATGGTCAATTTGCCTAGACCTCAAACACATACAGCCAGGCTCTCTTATGCATGGCCTCTGCTTCCATTTTCCCCAGTAATACCCAAGGCAACATGATGACCAAATACAATGATACGATATCAATATACACTCTATATAATATGAAATAAATGATATCACATAAACAGAAAACTTATGAATCTCTGAAAGTCACAAAATATGCACTCTTAATGGATTCTCTTGAAAACATGAAACCAAATAAACATAAGACTTATACGTCTCTGAAGGTCTTTGAAGACTATGCAAGTCTCTGAAAGAAGCAATGTATCAGATTCTTATCTGGTGCAAACAGACTGTAAAGCTTTTGCTGCACTGGCTCCCGGTGGAGTACAGGGTCAGATTTAAGGTGCTGGTTTTGACCTTTAAAGCCCTTCACAGCCTAGGACCTTCGTACCTACGGGACCGCCTCTCCTGGTATGCCCCACGGAGAGCCTCAAGGTCCATAAATAACAACATCCTAGTGGTCCCGGGCCCTAAGGAAGTTAGATTAGCCTCAACCAGAGCCAGGGCCTTTTCAACTCTGGCTCTGGCCTGGTGGAACGCTCTGCCTCATGAGACCAGGGCCCTGCAGGATCTGATTTCTTTCTGCAGGGCCTGTAAGATAGAGTTGTTCCACCTGGCCTTTGGCTTGGAGCCAATTTGATTCCCTCCCTCCCTCTCTTTCTTTTTTTCTTTTCCTTCTCCTCCTGCGATGAGGCTACATTTTAATATTTTAATGTTCCATTATTTTAATGTTGTATTTTATTTTTGTTTTTAAGTTGTAATCATTCATCTTGTTTTTATTATTGCTTGTAAGCTGCTCTGAGCCTGGCCTTGGCTGGGGAGGGCGGGGTATAAATAAAAAACATATTATTATTATTATTATTATTATTATTATTATTATTATTATTATGGCGTCTGATGCTGCCGAAGTAGTTAGCAAACAGACATTGTGAACAGTGATTCCGGCTATACCCACTGTTTCGTGGAATTCTGTTTTTCCCAGGGCATGGATCACGCACATGAGTACACGTGTATAGGTTCTAATGCCCACAGGACCCATGAATTCAGAAATGGGGGACCATCTATATCAGGCCATTGCCCCATGGGGATAGGGAATGATTGGGGTCCACACAACCAACCAACCAACTAGGTTCACGCTTTGCCCCTATGGATCCATAGCCAGAGGGATGTCTCTGGAAGCCGCAATCAGGTTGGCTGTCATCCGAACCGATTCTGCATTTTTAGTACTCTGGTCAGTTATGGGAAGCTGTAAAAAGGATCAGGCAAGCTGTGGGACAGATGAAATGAAGCAATGGGCCAGATCCACGTGAGGATCAGGAGCAGGGCCAGCAGGTGGGATCCCCAGCCCACCCTCCGTTCCTTCATTTCTAGCCAGCTGAATGCCTGGAGAGGGCTTGTGTGGCGGGAAGCAAGCAACGGCATGTAAGCTCCCACATTACATGCATTCTGCCCAGAACAGAGGGAGGGAGACGCCTCTTAAATAAATTCCCCTGGAGGGGGGTTGGGTTTGGAATGCTTTTCTGTCAATTACACTGTGTACACCCTCAGCCATGTTCATTTTTGCCATACTAATGACCCCTTTTATGTATTTTCAAGCACCCCTGTAATGCTGGGCAGTGTTGCCTCGTGGCTCTTTCTGTTATTTGCTGCTATTTTTCAGCTATTGATGTGTTCGGGCCGGAATGCAGCATTCCAGTTATAGTCTCCCAAGAGCAGCCTAGAGTGGAACTGCCACTTCCCCAACACAGCACATGACAGCATATAAATCACCCCAGCTATTTTTTATTATTATTATTTTTTGCCGACATGCCATATTTCAAGCTCAGATGCCGCCTGCACTATACTCTCATCCCAGAGTTTCCTATCACATCCTTGCTATCTCCTTTACAACTACCTGTGATTTATCTGCCCACGAACTGACACCTATTGTACTTTTCTAATCCTCTCTTCTATAATTCCTCTTTGGTGCATTTCCTTAATTACCCTTCTTCTGACCTTCTCCTTTGCCTCCTTGTCCTTCCCATCACCTTGCTTTGGGGAGTTTTCTGTCCACCGCAGCTACATTTTCTTTATTTATGGTGACGTATATTCCTCACACCCCCAACTCCTTTTCCAGGCTCTTGTTCAACAAGACACTTAAGCATTAAGTGCTGAGCTTAATTCAGATCCAAATGCCCGCCCCGCCCCCCCGACACTGTCTCTCAAATAATGAATGGCTAATTGGGAAACACCATCTGTTCGGCATATATAACTAATAATGAACTCTTTCACTGTATGTAGCCAAAACAGCACCATCCTCACACAAGATGGGGAGCTCCAGATTTTGCAGAAGTGCCCAAAAGTTTTAATAACACTGCTCTCACAGCTCTCCCCACTCCACCCCTCGCAATCACAGCTCCCCTCCCCTTCCCCTCACCTCTCCCCAAAACCCCTCCCTCTTCTAGCACAGTTCACCACAAGCCCCTCTGAAACACAGCTTTCCACACTCCAACCCCTTTTAAATGAGGGTGGGAGGCGCTTCAGAGAGCCGTTTGCTAGACGGCTCTCTGAAGCACCTCCTACTCTGATTTTAACAGCTCAGAAGTGCTGCCTCTCACCCTGTTGGTGGCGGCCCCAGAAACTGCAGTGTGATAACAGCCTTACAATTTATCCCAGCCTAATGTAGACTGAGCATGCTCAATGGGCACAGAATGCGGACTGTTGATGTTCTGTGCACATCCACAGCAATGCCCCAAAGGGAACTTGCTTGGTGTAGGCATGTACAACACAGACAGGCAAGTTTTTTGGGGTGATAAGCACATGGCAATTCATGGGAGTGACTTAAGCTGGTGGTGGGTGAAGCCAGAGGCCAGAGTATGTGTGGTCACACCCTTCTCTCTCTTTCTACCACCTCCTTCTCTCTCTCTCTCTCTCTCTCTCTCTCTCTCTCTCTCTCTCTCTCTCTCTCTCTCTCTCTTTCTCTCTCTCTCTCTCTCTTTCTCTCTCTCTCTCTCTCTCTCTCTCTCTCTCTCTCTCTCTCTCTCTCTCTCTCTCTCTCTCTCCATCTCCCTCTTTCTTTCTGTGATTCCCTTTACTTTTCTTGCCAACTCCTTCCCTCTCAACCTCCCTTCCTTCTGTATCCAGAGGCTGCTGAGGATCACTTTGCCATAGCTCTGAACTGACTTCTTACAGAGGGCTTTTGAAATCAGGCTGAGAGCCACAGATTTCCCACTCCTGGTATAAAGGTTTCTTAAGCTCACCCATTCCATCCACATGCCATGAATTCCAGTTTAGACATTGCAGGTGACATTCATAAAATGGAAGCCAGAGGCGCCATCTCCATCCATTGGCTGGGATGCCACTTAATGTCCAAAAGTGGTTTTAGGCATTGGTGAACAGAGCTGGGAGAGGTATTTGCATGTTTCCCCATTCTCTAGTTTTCCTTTTTTTATTTTTAAAGTGATAGTTCACATTGTGAATGGGAAGTTTTGTGGGATGTGATATATAAGTAGCAGTCAAGTACAACATTCCTTGTTTCCCTAGAGTGGACATGCGTGGGAATGTTTGGTCCAGTCACTCAAAAACTTCCTGTTTCCTCCTGACTGGGACATACTTCCTTTGCATGTGACTAGAGGTGGGTGTGAACTTACCTGTACTTACCTGCAAAAGGACAAGGCACACAGCACACCCTCTCTCTTTGACTTTCTCCATCGTTGGAGCAGCTTTTAGCAAGAATTGCTTTTTTGGCTCTCAGCCAACAGAGGACACTGGGACTATCTCCATATGGAATAGATCCACATTTATATACTTTATAACTAAGTCTGCCTTCAGGGCTCCAACTGTGAACTGATGATGTGAGTAAACCTCTTTTATATACTTTACACAGGATTGTGGAGTGTTTATTCTTTTAAGAGGGATATAAGGGAACTTGCCAGGAAACTAATATTGAGAGGCTTAAGCAAACCTGCAACCAGCTGTCTGCTGTGTGTTTAAAATGTAAAACTCTACTACGTTATAGAACTTGCTAGAGCAAGTTAGGAAGGATATTAATAAACAATATATCTTCTCTTGCCTCCCTGAACATTCTCACAAGTTTCACCTCAAAAGGTGAGTGCTTTAGGCTTCTTGACATCTCTTGATAATCTTGGCAGGGATCAAAGTTCAAACACTGTCAGATGCTGCCAATCCATGCTACCTATCAAATGCTGTCCGATACTAAACAGCATTGCATGTCAGCTGCTAAAATGCTGTAGCACAGTAATGCTGTTATATATCAAGTATGATATACCGTCAAATATTGCATCCCATGCCCGTGCACTTATATGTATGCTGCTGGTGGAAAATGAGAGAAATCTGGAGAGTGCATTCCACATGCCAATTTTAAAGTGTCAATAAGCCTTCAGACCAAACACACTTCCCCAGCTCTGCTCTCAAAATCAAAATTTCAGCACCACGAACAGCTCCCTCACAACAGCAGCCTAGAGGTTTTTGTTGCCTCCTTCCCCTTAGGGAAGGAGACTGGTTACCCATACAGCGTCTCTCATCTCCCCCTACAAGCAATGCAGCTACAAAACCAAAATGAAAGAGTCCAAAAGCATAAAGAAGGCAGGTACTTTTCTAGACAGGGAAGCTCACATGCAGCAATAGCTTATTGGGGTGCAGTATCTGGGAGACTGGGACGCAGGTGGCGCTGTGGGTTAAAGCCTCAGCGCCTAGGACTTGCCGATCAAAAGGTTGGCGGTTCGAATCCCTGCGGCGGGGTGCGCTCCCGCTGCTCAGTCCCAGCGCCTGCCAACCTAGCAGTTCGAAAGCACCTCCGGGTGCAAGTAGATAAATAGGGACCGCTTACCAGCGGGAAGGTAAACGGCGTTTCCGTGTGCAGCTCTGGCTCGCCAGAGCAGCGATGTCACACTGGCCATGTGACCCGGAAGTGTCTCCGGACAGCGCTGGCCCCTGGCCTCTTAAGTGAGATGGGCGCACAACACCAGAGTCTGTCAAGACTGGCCCGTACGGGCAGGGGTACCTTTACCTTTACCTATCTGGGAGACTGGGAGGGACGCAGGTGGCACTGTGGGTTAAACCACAGAGCCTAAGACTTGCTGATCAGAAGGTCAGTGGTTCAAATCCCTGCGACGGGGTGAGCTCCCATTGATCGGTCCCAGCTCCTGCCAACCTAGCAGTTCGAAAGCACGTCAAAGTGCAAGTAGATAAATAGGTACTGCTCCGGCGGGAAGGTAAACAGCGTTTCCATGCGCTGCTCTGGTTCGCCAGAAGTGGCTTAGTCATGCTGGCCACATGATCCGGAAGCTGTACGCCGGCTCCCTCGGCCAATAAAGCGAGATGAGCACCGCAACCCCAGAGTCGGCCACGACTGGACCTAATGGTCAGGGGTCCCTTTACCCTTTACCTTTATCTGGGAGAAGGGCAACAGCTTGATACATCACGAGGACTAGTGGAAACCATAAAGCAGAGAAGGGTGAGAAGGCTCATACTGCACAAACAGCACACTCCTCTCTCCTACTGCCGATGAGGCACTGAACAGCCAACATGGGGCTTAACAGTTCCCAGGAATAGCTCTCATGTGCCTGGTCTCGATTAATGGATGCTTTGAGGGTTGCCATGCCATGGGCTGATGCGCTGCTGAATACCTGGCATGGTGGGAGCATTCACATCTTGACCTTCATGCTGGGTAACTAAGATCACAACACAAGTCTCCAGCTGCTGTGGGCAGTCCTGTATACCTTCTGCCCCACTGACAGACCAATGGTCTAGGTCAGCCTTTCTCAACCTGTGGGTCCCCAGATGTTGTTGAACTACAACTCCCATCACCCCTATCTGGCAAGGCCAGAGCTCAGGGATGATGGGAGTTGTAGTCCAACAACATCTGGGGACCCACAGGTTGAGAACCACTGGTCTAGGTGATACATAGTCTTGATTGCAGGTGGTACTCATGCGGTGCTTTCTAGCAAATGGCTAGAGAATATGGACGGCTATAGTCCCAGGTCAACCTCTCTAGCTAGGTCAACAAAAGTTACCTGTCTTAACCACAGAGAGCTGCTGCCAGCAGTGTAGACGACAGCACCGAACTAGTATAAGGGGGCTTCCTATGCAGCTGAGCTTGGCCAATGGAGCTTCCCTGTCCTGGCCAAGTGAAAAACAGCTGCTTCTTCATCCAAATATCACATTCCACACTCATTCCAGATTTGTAAGAAATGGATCTTTTAGCACTTACGCGTTGGAACTCCCTGCCTATTGACACCAGGATAGCACCTTCATTGTTTTCTTTTTGGTGTCTGCTTAAAACATTTTTGTTCAGGCAAGTCTATCCACATGTGTTTTATCTCTCTTTACTCTCATATTCTTTTGGCTGTTTTTAAATATCTGTTTTAACTGTTCTTAAATCGAGAATGCTAATGTTTTGTTTTATAGTTTTGCAAACTACTTAGAGGGTTTGTGTTGCGTGTGTTTTGCTTTGGTTTTTTTTTTTTTAAAAAAAACCATGAAGTGATATACAGTCATACTTCTTGTTATGTTTGCTTCAGGTTGAGAACTTTCAGGTTGCATCCTGTGGCGACCCGGAAGTACCGGAAAGGGTTACTTCCGGGTTTCTTTCTTTCTTTTTAACAATTTTTTATTAGTTTTTTTTCAACATATCATTTTCAATAGCAGTTAAACATACTTTTACATCTTATTCAAATTTTTGACTTCCATCAATCCTGTCTGATTACTTGCATCAATCCTGTCTGGTTACTTCCAGGTTTCACTGCTTGCGCATGCGCAGATGGGCAAAATGACATCACGCGTATGCGCAGAAGCGGCAAATTGCGACCCATACATGCACAGACGCAGGTTGCATTCTGATCATGTTGCGAACAGGCCTCTGGAACAGATCCCGTTCGCAACCAGAGGTACCACTGTATAACTTTTTGTTAAATAAATAAATGAGTTGCATTTCTCTTGAGCCAACAACCTTCTAGACTCTGCCTCACTTCCTCTTTCCCCCCAGCATTACCTAGTTTGGCAGGGGAATGCCATGGGATGGACATTAGGCGCCCTGGCTCCCAATGTTTCTATAGCTCCTTTTTGCCTGAGATGCTACCATGGTGGGGAGAGTGAACCACCGAAGATCTTCAGGTGGATTGTAATCAGTTCATAATACAACTGAGCATTGCGAGCTGGACAAATCCATATAATACGAATTTCAGCAACATCACTAAAGAGATGCTGGTCCCCATGGCAAGAATATTGTCTAGACCATCTCTTCCTACGGCCTTAACAGACGCAACCTTTTAAAAAGGTCCATGGCTCACTGGTATCCTTAGATAAGTGGCTGGTATAGGGAGGACTGATTATCAGGTGCTTAGTTTGGACTGCATGGAGCTCGCCAAACAGAGTCAAGAAAAAGCAGAGCAACACACCCAAAGGATGAAAAATGAAGGGAAAAGAATGAAATAAGGGGAAAAAACATTTCAAAGCAACATCAATACGGAGTGGGGGTCTTCCACTGAGATTTGATTGCCTTCAAATGGAATTGGCTACGAACAGTCCAAGAGAAAACCTCAATATGCTGTAATAAATTTTTGAGGAGATGGATGGCTCCAGTGCAAGTTATTGCAGAGAGAAGGGAGTTGCTAATGATTTGCTGAAATCACTGCAGCCTGGGCAGCTGCACCAGAGGGCTGAGAGAGATAGCAACAGCAACAGAAATAACAACAGCAGCAACAACAAATAAAACGAGGCTTCACCTATACTTGAGAATTTAGAAATGGAACAAGTTTCAGAATTTGGAAGGGAAATAAATTCAGATTCATTCTAGAGAGGAAACAGAAGAAAGAAATGCATTTAGGGGGAAATATTTCTTGCTGCAGTTTTTCCCACAGTATTCTTTCACCTGAGGGGGAAAAAAATCAATTTTTCTCGTTCCCTCGCCCTGATCCAGCTAAGGGCTCAACGTGAGCAGAATCAGGTTTCCGTGTGAGTATTTCTAGCTGCCGGGGGAATTTGTGTAGACCCAAGCCACTGTACACCACACACACAGGATCCCCATAGCCTTTTCCAGTGGACTAGGATTGTACATGCATTAGCCGTGTAAAAGAAGCTGGAATTACACTGATCAGGTACTTGGAAGAGGGAAAACAGGGGCTCAGTTCAGTTCCCCCACTCCTTCCCTTCCACCAAACAGCTCGCAAGAATAATTCTGCTTTCTGTTAGAGTGCCAAGCAATGGCTCCTGCCTGCCAGCATGAATGGCATGATGATTTCGTCTTTTTCTTTCTGCAAACATACATGCGGGTGATAGTGCAGGTGCACAACATACATTTAAAGCACATCCAATGCTTCCGCCCTAGAATCCTGGGAAATGTTGTTTGTTAAGGGTATTGGGGATGTATGGAAGTGAGAGCTGGACCATAAAGAAGGCTGATCGCTGAAGAATTGATGCTTTTGAATTATGGTGCTGGAGGAGACTCTTGAGAGTCCCATGGACTGCAAGATCAAACCTCTCCATTCTGAAGGAAATCAGCCCTGAGTGCTCACTGGATGGACAGATCCTGAAGCTGAGACTCTAGTACTTTGGCCACCTCATGAGAAGAGAAGACTCCCTGGAAAAGACCCTGATGTTGGGAAAGATGGAGGGCACAAGGAGAAGGGGGCGACAGAGGACGAGATGGTTGGATAGTGTTTTCGAGGTTACCAGCATGAGTTTGACCAAACTACGGGAGGCAGTGGAGGACAGAGGTGCCTGGCGTTCTCTGATCCATGGGGTCACGAAGAGTCGGACACGACTAAACGACTAAACAACAACAACAACAACAAGGGTATTGGGAATTGTAGGTCTATAAGAAAATTACAGTTCTTGGGATTTCTTTGTATGCACTTTAAATGTATGGTGTGGAACTGTCCTCACACCTGTAAGCTGATTTCGGGCAGGATGTTGACCCCAGTGCTTCACTCAGGATAAATATGTCATCTTATTGGATTATACTGGTGCTGCTGTTGTTGTGCTGCTACCTTAATTTTTTTAGGTCCTGCACAGAGTTTAAGATTTCAACCAAGTCCCTGCTCATAAGCTGTGATGTGATGCAAAAGGAAATAAGGGATGGTGAGAGAAGAGAAGCATAGATTTGTCATATACCGTACTTTTCTGTGTATAAGACAAGGATTTTTTTTACTCTAAATTAGTATTAAAAAACGGGAGTTGTCTTATACACGGATAGTGCATAGGGGTAACTGGTGATTGGTTGCAGCTTGTCAGCAGTGATTTGGTGGGTGATTGGTGGCTGTGGAAAGAGAGGCTTTGGATTGGCTGCTGCTGCGTTAATTGGGTGGGTGATTGGTTGCTGCAGCAATGGCTGCTGTGGATTGGCTGCCGCTGTGACAATTGGGCATGCGATTGCTGGCTGCTGTTGGCGAGCCGACAGACGCTTCTTTCCTTTTGTGATGCAATCAATTGTCAGCATTTGTCTGTCAGGTTAGTGATTTTCTGCAGTTCCCTTCAATAAGCTTGGTCACCCCACCCCCAGAAAAGCTCCACAACTCTGGGCAATCCTCCCCCCAAAAATGCTCAATGACTTTGTCCATCTCCCCCCATTTTCTTAAATTTGAGTCCTCCAAAATAGGGAGTGTCTTATACATGGGTGCATCTTATACACCCATACGGTAGTTTCATAAAAATTCCATGACCATGTAGAGTGGCCACAAAGGGAAACACTTCCAGGAGGGTAAGAGCCAAAGAGGTTGTGGTCACAGCCTGGCTGATGGAGTGGACCATGTTGTTTCACTTCTCAGTTAGGTACAGCCAGGTGGGATGGCTACTAATAGTTTTGGGAGATGAACCACCAAATAGCAGCTAGCCCCAGCTGATCCAACAGAGCCAATATGGAGGCCCCTGTTCTTTCTGCCAGTCACCAGTCTTCAGGGAGGACCATAACACATCTGCCTTGTATGCAGGAGGACACAGGCTCAAATCTCGGCATCTCCAGGTTGTGGTGGGAGTTACTTCCTGCCTGAAACCCTGGAGAACTGTTTCTCCACCCCAATATCCATAGGTCTTTTAATGTTTCTGTCTCCTGCATAATCCTTTCTCCATCCTTTTAGATTCCCTCTATACAATTTCCCAACAAACAAACAGATATCCATGTCACTCACAATAAGAATATACTTTGCAAAATCTGAATGATGTTGCAAATGGCCTTAATTCGGGGCTGAAAAATCAAGGAGATGTAGTGCATTCTTAATCTGTGTGCCTGATAGGAAGGGAGATGTGTGCTACTCCTCAAAAATTTCAAAGTATGTGCTGTTTCTGACAGTGCGATTACGATCTGTGTCAGGAAGAGCAATTCAGTCTGCATTCCTAATCTCACTTACTGGCGGCAACCTTCATTGTAAAGAGTAAACATGCATTGGATTGAACTGTGTGTCATCCTCAGACACTCTGGAAAACAATAAGAACATAATAATTGTCTTGGTAGATCAGACTAAGGTCTATCTAATCCAGCGTTCTGCCTACAACAGAGACCATCCACATGCCCTGGCACTCACAAACCTGGGTATGCATGAGAAAATAAATGGATCAAAGCTATTCACAAGGTTCTGTGCATAACTCACCATCACAGACTTTGATGCCATGCTGTTTATTCCTTACACTACTTAGCCCCAGAAGCCTAGACACAAACCATTTAGAAACATTTTGCACAGACCTCCCCCATTCTTTCTTCCCATTTTCATAGCTGCTCTTATCATGCTCCAGAAGGTCAGTGAATAATTCGGCAATGCAGCTCATTTGCAACTTATCACAAGGAGAAGATGTATTTAGCAGACCCATTCGTGCATAATCACGGTCCATTCCTAGAAAGCTACTTCTGAACTATCCTGCTGTTTCCACAGGCCATATACCAAACTCATTCCCTGAATTGCTGAACCAAAACAGCATCACCCACATGGAAGCTGGAGTTATCAAAATGTTTGGTGGCACTATTTTGCAGAAGTACAAGACCACTTTAGGGGAAAAAAACATAATACAAGGAGGGTCCTCCTCAAACAGCCTAGTATAGGCATGAACTGTATAGGGCTGAGGTGTCTTCAGTCCCCCCCCCATATCTGTTGAGACAGGGCTGAGCCCCCCAATCTTGAGGGGGCAGAGGAGGCTGAGCCCTTCCTTGCCCACCCCCTTCCCCCTCCTACCTTTGTCCCCTGTCCTCTGCCACCTTGGGAGATGCCACACAGCCTGGAGCAACTTGGATAACCATCTGGCTGGGTTTCCCCAGCCACTCTGGGTGGCTTCCAACAAAAATTAAAAATACATTAAAATGTCACACATTAAAAACATCTCTGAACAGGGCTGCCTTCAGGTGTCTTCTAAATGCCAGGTAGTTGTTTATCTCTTTGACATCTGGTGGGAGGGCGTTCCACAGGGTGCCACTACTGAAAAGGCCCTCTGCCTGGTTCCCTGTAGCTTTGCTTCTCAAAGTGAGGGAACCGCTAGAAGGCCCTCGGAGCTGGACCTCAGTGTCCGGGCAGAATGATGGGGGTGGAGACGCTCCTTCAGGTATACTGGGCTGAGGCCGTTGAGGGCTTTAAAGGTCAACACCAACACTTTGAATTGTGCTCGGAAACATACTGGGAGCCAATGTAGGTTAAGATGCAAAGGAATGGGAAATGTGAAGGGGGAGGGGAATAATATCTGCTAAATATATCCTCTCCTAGAATCTATTCACATCTCAACATAAAGCCCAGTATTCAATGCCTGGCTTCTCCTGTTGAAGGGTTTCAAATATAGCAGGGCTGGGGTGGGTTTCTGCTTGAGAGCTTGGAGAGCTCCTGCCAGGATTGACACCGTTGGGCTAGGATGACTTGTAGCTCAGTGGTAGAGCATCTGCCTTGCATGCAGAAGGACCAAGGTTCAATCCTCTGCATCTCCAGGTAGGGCTGCAAATGTCCCCTGCCTGAAACACCGGAGAGATACTGCAAGTCAGGGTAGCACTACTGAACTAGATGGTCTGACTCAATAGAAGGCAGCTTCCAATGTAGATGAAACAACTTTATATGTTTTGGGGGCACAATAGTGGATGGACCCTCCTTGTGATGCCATACATTTTCCCCCTGTTCATTCATGGGAGATTCAAGACCTTAGTTCTTGAATGGTTCAATTTGGGAAATGAGAATTATGCCACATAATTTGACATGAGATGGTGGGTGGATAATCCCACAGGGACATTGAACTTGATGTCTTTTGATAAGTGCAAACTCTTTAAAGGTCCGTCTGCATAAGCCCCTTCCTCCGCCAAGAGTCAGCTGTGCTGCGCCTGGAGGTTCTGAAGCTACAAGGAACATAGGAAATTGACGTGAATGCCTTTGACACCCTCCTCTGCTAAAGTACAAAATATTCATAAGACTTGCCAAGTTCCCATCTGTAGTTCTGAAATATATAGGAGTCGCTCCCTCTTGTCTCTTTGAGTTGGTGGTTTTTCAAGGCTTTGCTGTTCCTGCTCATCTCCTCTTGCAAATATTAACTTATTCTAATCAAGTGGATCTTATCCTGATGACTCACCAAGAAATCTTCCCACTCTTGATCTGCTTCCTCGCTTACTGTATTTATTTATAAATGCGTGGAGTGACTGCTTTTTGAATACAGCCCTTGGGGCATCGTCGTTCTTTGATGACCTCTCCTCTTTGCCTCAGCTGTGAAGTGAGAATCTCTGCTGTTCAGCTTCATATGTAAAGCTTATCATTTCATCAAGTGCTTGTGTGATGGGTTATGGATAAGGTAGAAAAAATTATTAAAAGAACTTACAAAGCAATGCAACAGTTACGATTGTGCATATAGGCATTTCAGATTGTAGAGATGAATTTACAGATCTCTTCTTGCATCCCCCTCTAAATTAATTGGGGTCAAAATTCCCTGGCAGGTGAAAGCATTAGAGGGAGAACCATCTCAACCAACCATAAGAAATAACTAAAAGCAACAGCAACAGCAGCAGAGACAGAGTTAAAAACATTGCCAGCAAAGTGCACCTCCTGCACTCCTATCAGAGGGCCTTGAAACCAAAGAAGCATTTTCCTTTTTACCTCTCTGCCACTGTTGGATGTGCAGATGGTGGATGGCCCACTGCGAGCATGAAATTAGCTATTTTGAGGGCTATTATGAACTGTGGAGTTTCTCAGTGGCTCAGCTCTGAGTTCTGCAGCACAGGTGTCCCTGTAATTGTAATACACTTTGAAAATTAATAGCATTCAGCCACCCAGAGTTTCATACTGCTCCTCCATGGTGTACCCAGTTTTAAACTGCAATATCTAACTCATCAGAATATTTGCTGGCTTCACATCGACTGAAGATTTTTTGTTATTATTATTTCCTATGGTGCCTTTTTGGGCTTCCTTGTTAACCAAGAGGAGTTCCTCCTTTCACTTTGTCTTTACACATCTCAGAGCTGCAGGGAGAGAATTGCTTTTTATAAAGCATAGGAACAGCAATATTGGGAGGGTGGAAAGAAAGACCTGGAAGCTGAATCTTAGGGCAGTTTTCCCTCTCACGGTGAAGTTGACTCTTCCAAGTTGGCATGCTAGAAAAGCCAGGAACTTTCTGCAAAATCTGTTGACATTTTCATTTTATTTTGGAAGGGGTTGTGGCATATACTCAGAACCAGGTATTTTTGTTCAAGTTGAGCAACAGATTTAAAAAAGAAAGAAAAGACACAACTTCAAACCTTTTCGCTGTCATATAATTACAGTGTTAAAGAAACAAGCCAAATAATAAAATGATAAGCCCATCTTGGAAGCCAAGAGCCTCCCACAAGGACTGCTATTGCTCTCTTAGCACGACTTAGATTTATACAACAACAAGAAGAAAAAGATAAGCCCATAATGAGGCTGAAATGAATGGGAGTTTTGTTATCAACTCTACAGGGAGCAGGGGCAGGGACTATATATTTATCTAGGGGCAGAGCCCATATATTTATCTCTGTGTGCATCTGTATTTACCCCAGGGATGAGCAAACCAGTTTAAGTTAAATGCACAATGACCTGATCCTTTGAACAAACAAAAAGCCAAACTGAGCCCCAAATTTGAGGTTCAGAAATCTTATAAGCATCCTCTCCCACTTGTCTTCCTCTCTGTTGTTGTTGTTGTTGCTGCTGCTGCTTACTTTGGTGTGTTGAAGGCAAGAATGCAAAGGTCTGTAATACCAGGTCATCACTCATCCATGCTTTGCTTGTGGAGAAAGATGCTGAACTGGTATTCATCACCAAGACCTGGGAGAATGAGCTGGGTGGTCTATATATATCTGGACCTGGACACTTGGTTCAACACCAGTTTAGGTTGGAGGATGCAGGGGTGAGGAGTTCCTGTCACCCATAGGTGTCAGGTGGTGGTGTGGTTGCTTGAGAGCAAACAGGCAAGAGTCCAACCTGTCTTTTCCAGGTTTTATTATCTGTACAAACTATCTTACAGTGCAGAGCGTCACAAGTCCATGTCTGCTCAGTCGCTAGCAGAATTTGGGAGTGGGCGGTCCTTATACCTTCCCCAGCATAACAGTCGTGTGACCCCCATCCTTCTCCTCCTCTCTCTGCGTGCAAACCTACTGCGCAACGTGGGTGCGGGCAAAGGAGGACTTGCCTCCCCTCCCCTTTGCTCAAGCTCGGTGTTGAGGCTCCCCCTAGCATCTTCTGATCCCTGCGCCCCTTCCCCACTGGAGGCGGGGCTTCCCTCCTCGCCAGAGGAATAACTGCTTCGCAAGATCTTCGGAGGCTCCCTGTAACACAACTGCTCTTCCACCTCTCGCCTCTGAGCTGATGGCAGTTTCCTGACAATAGGGATTGATCTCCCTTGCTAGGAGACCAGGGTGCTTGGGATCCTGATCCAGATCAGAGGGTTTGTACTTGGCCTTCAGGCAAGAAGCAAAGTGGGCATTCTGTTGAATATGGTTCAGAAGTGTCCCAGAGAGGTGATCTCTGGGGAAAGCTGGAGTGGTGATAGTCCTGGAGGATTTCAATATTCATGCTTATGCCAACTTGGTAGAATCAACTTGGTAGAATCAACTAAGAACTTCCTGGCCACCTCAACTGACATGGGACGGTCCTCATGAGGCAGATCCTCAATCTCTGTTTGTTTTTTAATTGGATACCTTGTTGATGGATCTGTAGGAAGGGCAGTTTTTACACCCGTGTCATGGAGAGGGTCGTAACTCAGTGGGAGAGCATCTGCTTTGCATGCAGAAGGTCTAAGTACAATTGCTGGCATCTCCAGGTAGGGATGGGAAGATATCAAACCCTGAAGAGCCCCTGACAGTCAGTGAGGACAGTACTGTGCTAGATGAACCAGTGGTCTGACTTGATTTAAAGCAGCCTCATGGGTTGCTATGTTCATTTCTTGGGAAGATTTGATCTGATAGTAGGATAACCCCCTGCAGGGATTGGACCAGTTAAGGTGTGCACCCAGAGATTTATGGAAATCATTTGTGGAGTGAATGCTCTGGAGAATTTTCCAGCTAGGCCCCAATTGAGACCCTAGATCAGGTGAAGCTGAGTCCCAAGGCATGTGCAAAAGATGGCGTAGTTGTAGGGACTTGGGCAGAGGTGCAGATAACCAGAGAAAGCTGCAGTTTGGGTTGAATAGCCCAATGCAACCCATGGCTATCAACAGGCAGGGCATTAGGCAGGAAGGAGAGGCAGGCGGGGCAGGAAATCTGTACAAAGAGGCTGAGACCTACCTGATTGACTGCTGTATCATTCCAAGAGGAAGAAGTAGGCACAATGCCACTGCTCTCACTCCTGCCTGATTCCCCCTCTGTGGGATCAATGCTGTTGGGCAGAGGCACAAATCTTGTGGGGAGCAGGTGCTGTTTCACCAGTTTCCTCAATTTGCAAAGTTAGGCTGGCAGTCTTCAGAGCTTAACCTGTCAGGCTGTTTGGGGCAAAACCATGCTCCCAAAGCGCCACCACACAGGCGTGGCAGCAGCAGGAGGCCCCATCAGTTAAAGTGGTGCTTCAGGTTAAGAACAGTTTCAGGTTAAGAACAGACCTCCGGAACGAATTAAGTACTTAACCCGAGGTACCACTGTAGTCTGGTGAAAGTCTTGGAGGCCCAGGTGGCATCAGTAGCATGGAGTGTCATTTTCTAGCTCTGGATGATTCACCAACTATCATCATTCCTGGACAATAGTAACCTCCCGACTGGATTACTGTAACTCACTCAACATGGGGCTGCCCTTGAGGACGAGCCGTAGACTTCAGATTACTAGCCCCATGCGCAGCATCTTGCTAGAGTTGTGAAATGCACTTCTGAATAGCGACTAAGAGTCACAGTCCTTGGTGATGTTGTGGAGAGCCGTGGAGCTGGCTGAGGACAGCTCTGCTACCGAGCCAAATTTTCTGCTGAATAACCTGGAAAGTTAAGGCAGGGAGCAAGCTCCCTGACCTTGAATAGATGCCCAGGGTACAAGCAGCCTTTGGGCTTCTGTGTTTTGTTTTTTAAGGTTAGTATTATTATTATTCTGCTGAATAAGGTTCTTGATTTCAGCTGCTTCTGATGCTAAAAAGCCAGTATTTCCCTCAGTGGGGGGGAGAAAGCTTGTGCCCTTCAACCTAAGTCATGAATCTAAGCCATTTCATGTCTTTTTACATTTTGCATTCTGTATGCTGTTACAGCTGCCAGCCACTTCAAGAGATTTTAAATGGTGAATAAATGCAAATAATGATAATAATACATTTTCAGCTAATCCTTAAATTGATTTTAAGAAATGTTAAAAACCAACTTTCAGCAGGAGAGATTAATTAATTATTTAATAATGATTTAAATATCTATTAATCCAGTCTTCTTCTTCTTCTTCTTCTTCTTCTTCTTCTTCTTCTTCTTCTTCTTCTTCTTCTTCTTCTTCTTCACTTGTCATTCGCCATAAAATATCTACTAATTCAGACATTTTCTATATATTACCTTTTCTACTCATCCTTCACTGTAAGATGCTATGTCAGGTCACATCTTTAAAAGATAATACAACAAAACAAAACAAACCCATCCCAAAATACCATACAATATATACACATCAACAAACCAGATGGGGGACACTCTCAATGATAGTCAATTGTCAAATTGCCAAAGACCAAGGATAAGAGGTGCATCTCCAGTGACTGGTTGGTTTGTTGGTTCTTGTTAGCATGTATTTTGTGCTTTTATATTGTATTTTTATGTTGTGAACCACCCTGAGATCTGTGGACGAAGCACAGTATGCCAGTAATACTAATACTAATAATACTGAGATGGTGCAGCCCTCTAGGGAGGGAGTTTTGTCATTTGGGGGCCACAACAGAGAAGGTCTTCTTGTGGGTCTTCAGCCCTTGCATATCCAAGGGAAATGGAACCATAAGAAGAGCCTGTTCCACTAGCAGCTGGAGAGAAGGAACAGGTGGGGCGTTGTTGCTCCCCTGACTTCCCAACACAGTGAGCCTTGCAATAAGTGCCAGAGACCTACTAGGCTAGGAAGCCTTGAGAGCAATGGAGTCCCACCTGTGCCATCTCACCATCTGCTACAGCCTGAAGGTAGATGAGGCATCACTTGGGACATAGTTGATCTCTGTATGGTCTTTTAAGCCTTGTGGTCCATGCTCTAGTTATCTCTCACTTGGACTACTGCAATGCACTCTGCGTTGGGTTACCTTTGAAGGTGACCTGGAAACTACAATTAATGTGGCAGCTAGACTGGTGACTGGGAGCAGCCATCAAGACCATATAACACCACTCCTGAAAAGCCTACATTGGTTCGCAGTACATTTCAAAGCATAATTCAAAGTGTTGGTGCTGACCTTTAAAGCCCTAAACGGCCTTGGTCCAGTATATCTGAAGGAACATCTGGACCCCCATCGTTCAGCCCGGACACTGATGTCTAAGTGCTGAGGGCCTTCTGGCAGTTCCCTCACTGCGAGAAGTGAGGTTACAGGGAACCAGGCAGAGGGCCTTCTCGGTAGTGGCGCCCGCCCTGTTGAATGCTCTCTCACCTGATGTCTAGGAAATAAACAACTATCTGACTTTTAGATGACATCTGAAGGCAGCCATGTTTAGGGAAGTTTTTAATGTTTGTTGATTTATTGTGTTTTTAATATCCTGTTTGAAGCCACCCAGAGTGGCTGGGGCGGCCCAACCTAATGGGCAGGGTATAAGTAATAAGTTGTTGTTGTTGTTGTCGTCTCAGAGCCTTGTGCTTCTCCTGTCCCTCTGTCTCTCCCTACATATACAATGGTACCTCAGGTTAAGTACTTAATTCGTTCCGGAGGTCCGTTCTTAACCTGAAGCTGTTCTTAACCTGAAGCACCACTTTAGCTAATGGGGCCTCCTGTTCTCATCCTGAAGCAAAGTTCTTAACCTGAGGTACTATTTCTGGGTTAGCGGAGTCTGTAACCTGAAGCGTATGTAACCTGAAGTGTATGTAACCCGAGGTACCACTGTACCCTGTTGGACTGTACCCCCTCACTTACAAAACAGCCTGCTGACTGGAAGGAGGCAAATCCAGGGGAGAGACTCACCCAGAGAGACGGCGGGTAGCCTCCTCTGTGGATGGATGCTTTGCGCTCACCGGTGCAAAATAAATTAACAAATTAATCATGTCTCAGGAAACAGCGTGGGGATTTATGACATCACGGGAATACAGCATATATTTCCACATGGAAATTAATAATGGTATATTACATAAGCATGCACCAAGCAGTAGATTTTCCCAGGCAGTCAATTAATCAGGCCTTTTTTTAAAAAAAGTGGCTCTGACTGAAGATCCTCTTGCTGACCACATTTAAAACAGAGAAACTTTAATAGACCTCCTATAAATTACTAATAGTTCCAGCTTCCTTTTGGAGCAGGAGCTTGAGGCAGAGGTTGCTAATACAGACAGAGGCAGATGGGGCAAGGAGGTTGAGGGCTATCAGGATAGTTAACTTAAAGAACACCCCCCCCCCCCGGAACATCTTCTTCATAATTAATAAATGAAAAATGTTGCTGCAGCTAATCAATAAAGTTGTTAGAGGGAATTGATCGGATGAGGAAACTCTTTTTGTGGGTACAATTTTTCACCTCTTTGGAACAAAAGACTCCCTCGGGTGCTATCAAACGGATAGACGTTTAGGCGTCTGACCCAAACAGGGATAAAAATAGAATGTCAATTAATTAAAAACAGGCTGTGGGGTGGCGGTGGAATATCTCCGCTTTGATTTCTGGGGCAGCGAAGCAGATTCAGGCAGGGAGAGAGTTAAAAATGCTGCTCTCAGGATTTAGCAGCCTAAAAGGGGGTGGCAAGCTCCAGAGCAGATTCCCCCATCACTGACGCCTAACTGTGGTTTCTCCCCCCCCCCTTCTTTCATCAAGTTCTGATAGACAAAAGAACCATCCTGATGGAGCTTTTTCCTTGCACTCTGCGTGGCGCTGCAGTGCGCAGCCAAGACTGTGGGATGGGCTTGTGGAAAGGGCAAGTAGCATTTCCTACAGTGCTTGTTACAAAAAGCCATGCACAGCTTCTTGTTGGTTCCTGCCAGGTACGTGGTGTGGCAGGAAGAAAAATGCGCAGGAGCACTCAAAGAGCACCAATCCAATTTCTGCATTTGGCAGAATCAAGTGTGCACCTGTTGAGACATATCCGGAGGGTGGGCAATGATAGAGCGGGAGTTTTCTGTGCTAGCTCCTGGGTGATGGAATGCTCTCCCCAGGAAAGCTCACCTGGCACAGACATTGTCATCTTTACAGCTTTCCTTACACCCATGTACAGCCCACATCTTCAGCTCCTGCATGGGCTGGGTGTCGGGAGACCTTCTCTGACCTTCTGATCACAGGAACGCAGGAACAGCAGCACAGCATTCCCAAGGAACAGGTCCTGGTGCAGTGGACTCACATTTGCTGATGTGAGCACCTCAAAAGCAGCAGAGTAACGGAAGCAAAACTGTGGAGGTGTTGTTGCATACCTAATGTAATGTAAAACAAATAAAAGAACATAACAAACATGTACGAGAGATACAGCTCTCTCATACTGCCATCTTGTCTTTAGACAGATCAAAGAAAAACCAACACAGTACTAGGGACGGAAGTCTGGAAGAGGAGTTCCGCCCCCTCCTTTCTCACAGACAGAAAGTAAAAAACAAAACCATGATCTGGTGATCCTTGCAATGGGAGGGATGGAAATACTGACAACAGCTCCAGGTGAAAACATGTTTATTTTGCTTACTTATTTACCGTATTTATAGGGTGCCCTTCACCTGAAAGCCCAAGGATGGACATCTGCAAAATCAAACAGTACTGCTAAAACCAGCTAACACCAACTCCAGCCAAATAAAATGGTTTGGTTTTTTTTATTTTCTGTTGTGTAAATTGCTTTGGGACTTCTGCCAGTTGTGGGAAGTGATTGAGAAATCTGATAAGCATTAATAACAGTAATAAAAAAAACCTAGAGGAATTTGCCGATCTTGATATGAACTGAACTGATCGTCACTAACTAATTTGCAGATCAGGGCATAGTTATCCTTCAGATTCTGCACTGTCCGAGAACACAGATAAAAATAAATAAATGATTATGAGTTTTGAGACAAGATTAATTTTGAAATGTTTGTTTCGAGATACTTTTCAAAATTGTATTTTTTTTGTTTTTTAAAAAAATCACCTCTAGTATGTATCCAGATTGATATCTTTTTATATATATATATAAATTTTTATTAAATTTTTCCTTTACAAATAAATCCATACAACCATGTTTACAAATTTGCTACTTTTTGAACTTCCACCAGCACCTCCCTCAATCATCCATTTTTCTTATCTTCACGCATTTTCTATATGATATTGCCAATTTAATATTAACCTTCCATCTCTATTTCTTTTCTACAATATACCTTGTACTATCACAAAGCCTCCTTAAAACCCACTAGCGTTGTCTGTTCGTCACATATAGTTTTCAGATAATCCGTGAACTTTCCCCAGTCCTCGATGAATTTGTGATCTTTCTGGTATCTGATTTTTCCAGTCATTTTATCCAGTTCTGCATAGTCCGTAAGTTTCACAAAATTGTATTTTGACGCCATTTTTATTTTACCTACTATTTTCGTCTGAATGCCACTACATGCTGACATGTGTGTGTGGAAATTGGCAGGAGACCTGCCACCACTGCCATTGTATGCTCTCCATTTCACCACCCTGCCAAAAAAATGTCAAAAAACAGCTGATGCTTTTACCACCTGTGACAAGTGTACTAGATATGAGGAGAGCATTTTAGGAGGACCCTGCTGACGTGAAGAGGAGGCCTACTTCTCCCTGAGGTACCAAACCTGTCTGGCCTCTACGCTACAGACTATTCAGGTGGGCTCCTGAAATGCAATGCTGAATAATAATATTATTATAAAGCATTGGTTGCATTTAAACAATGCCTTCCTACCAATGTACCCACCAAGGTTTACAACGTTAAAATACTGAAACAGATAAATAATATGAAATCCAAAATTGGATGGGGTGGCGGGGGGAAACCCCACCCAAAATGTGTTGCCCAGCTGAGTCTGTTTTACTCACGAGAAAACCAAGAGAATTACCATTGGATTTATTTCAAACATGGATGAGAAAGGTGCAGCATAGATCAGAAGCTGAACCCCCAATTACATTCGGAAGCAGACTTTTATACCACTGAGTAAGCAACATAAATTAAACCCCAGGTGAACAGGACCCTAGCTGCCATCCCTATCTGCCATAGAAACCACAATACCTATGTGCAAAGGTCACATTAACCACAATGTACATTTCTTTATCTAAAGGTTATCTAAGTCCCCCTCCCTTTTTGCTGCTTAACTCTGCAAACAGCTTTGTCTTGCTCATGCTTTAAGTGTGCATTCATTGCATAGGTAAAGGCAAAGGGACCCCTGACCATTAGGTCCAGTCATGGCTGACTCTGGGGTTGCAGCGCTCATTTCACTTTACTGGCCGACGGAGCCAGCATACAGCTTCCGGGTCATGTGGCCAGCATGACTAAGCCGCTTCTGGCGAACCAGAGCAGCGTATGGAAATGCTGTTTACCTTCCCGCCGGAGCAGTACCTGTTGATCTACTTGCACTTTGACGTGCTTTCGAACTGCTAGGTTGGCAGGAGCAGGGACCGAGCAATGGAAGCTCACCCCGTCGCGGGGATTCGAACCGCTGACCTTCTGATCGGCAAGTCCTAGGCTCTGTCTTTTAACCCATAGCGCCACCCGCGTCCTGCATTCACTGCATAGTTACATACAAATGTGGTTAGTCCTAAACCAAAATGGAGTCAGTGTTGCTTCTTTCCTACATCAAGTCCAAATGGAGGAGGTCCCATTGTTATGCCTGCCTGCCTCCCTCTCTTTGTCCTTCTGACAAGGCAAGATGGTGTCCATTAGTACTGCAGACGGGAGGGGGCAGACTGTCTTGGGCAGGCCCAGCGTTTTCTTTGCCTGCCTTCTTCAGTCTAACCATGATCGTCTTCATAGATTCCTATGCCATGGAGGAAACTAGGCCAAAGTCTCTGTTCTGGGTTTCATGAGAGCCATTGACCGTATGAGCCTACACCTGGAGTCTGGAAGGTTGCTAGGCCTTCAACCCTTTCAAGCCAATCTTTCTCCACAGAGCTTCCAACCTTCACAGACCGAGGGAAGAAGGAAAGGTGGCGGGGGTGGGGGTGGGAGAAGGAAATATTGGATTCAGCACAAGCATTAATTATAACCATAATGAATTATTTCAATATCCACTAACTCAAGACATAATAATGAGATGATATTTTCATGCCGAATAATAAAAAAAGAGCAGCCTATATTTTACCCAGACAGTCAATTAATCAGGCTATTTTTATATGGTTCAGAATGAAGACATTCACTCCTTTGAACTTAAAAACGGAGAAACTTTAATAGACCACCTATAAATTATAAATACTGCGGCTGCCTTCAAACCGGCCAGACTTTGCCTAGCGGAGCTTTTTCCTCCTCAGAAGAATCAAGGCGTTGCCACAGCGGAGGGGAGATGCTGGCTCTGAAAGCAATCTTCAGCCTGTCCCCTGAGGTAAATCCAGATTCTGCCTGCAACTTCTGAAGTCTCACGCACCCCCCAGTAATCCC
The DNA here is from genome assembly GCF_964234715.1 of Podarcis melisellensis. Taxonomy (NCBI): domain Eukaryota; kingdom Metazoa; phylum Chordata; class Lepidosauria; order Squamata; family Lacertidae; genus Podarcis; species Podarcis melisellensis. The sequence continues at coordinate 49,352,677 of NC_138543.1, forward strand.
AGAAGCAGCGAAAGGGGCATACCCCAGCTCAGTTTGTAACAAACTCTCCTCAACTGAAGTAATTTCACCTCGACTCGGTTCAGGCCCAGATGAATTCCTGTTAGCTGATTCTGTCTCTCAGCGGTGCCATCACCACTCTGGGCTTTGCATTCCTTGGGATGGATTGCTTGTTCTGATTCACTCTCTGAAGCTGTCCAGAGATCTTGCTAAGAAGAGCACTGCTGGTTTATTTATGTTTATTTATTCGTGATTACGTTCATATCTCCAAGGAGCCCAAGGTGCAATATGTGGATGCTGTTAAATAAACAAATAATAAAAGCTATCATTCCTTTGTCATTTGCATTTCTACCCTGCTTCTTGTCCAGAATGTGTCAGCTAAAATTACTGTTATCCACGCCGACACTCAATATATGCACAATGACATTTCAATATAAAATTATTAAATAGTTAATCAATAATGCTTGATGACAGTAATAGACTATATGAGGGCTGACAAGCTGAAGCTAAATCTGGACAAGACAGAGGTTTTTCTGATCAGTGGGAAGCCTTTCAGTTTGGATGTTCACCAGGTGTTAGAAGGGGCTGCGCTACTTCTGATAACTAATAACACAATTTTAGTTTTCCTACGACCTCTTGGATCTGGCCTTAAACCTGGATCTTCAGGAGCACCTTTGCAGGATTAAGCCGAAACCTTCCGGACTGACACTGCAACTTATCTTGATTACTGTAATGTGCTTGATGTGGGGCATCCCTTGAAGATGGTTTGGAAGGCTTCTCACACAGCAGCCAGGCTTTTCACAGGGGTGGGATACAGTGGCGTCACAATGGGGAAGTGTGGGGGGCTGTATGCACCGGGTTCCATGTTTGCGGGGGTGACAAGAAGTCACCCTGCGGGGGCTCGCGGCAGTGCGAGCAGCCATCGCGCCGCCACAGCTGCCTTTGGAGGATCCTCTGTTTGCAGCTGTAGCCGCGAGCAGAGGATCCTGGTGCAGACAGCAATCCGCTAAGTACAGGGCATGCGCAGCGTCGCATGCATGCACTGTACATAGCAACACTGCGCATGCGGTGTGTAGTGGTTTGTCACCGGAGCCGCTCCAGCGCTATACAGACGGTGCCGGGATCCCTCCATTTGGTGCTGGAGCAGCACCGGTGGCAAACCGCTATACAGTGCATGTGCGGTGTCACTACATACGGCACATGTGCCGTATGTAGTGACGTCGCACATGGGCCCTATGTCATGACCTATGTCACGATGCCTTCCTTCGCCCCTGGTGGGATATAGGGCTCGTATTATCCCTTTTTGTACCAACTGCACTGGGTGCCTTTTCATTTTGAGTGCAATTCGAAGTGCTAGTTTTGATCTATAAAAGCAATCATTTGTTGCCGAAAGACTCTCCAGTCCCTCCAGTGGCTGCATGCCAGGGGGTAGATGTGGCCCATAAGTGGGCATGGCCAACCCACAGCCGGCATGCACATGAATACACACCCATGACATACACACAGGAGAACACACTCACAATTATATACATACCAATCCCTATAGTGGTGCTGAGATGGGAGGAGAGGTTTCGACTTCCCACCACCCCACCACCAGGATCAAGACAAACCTTGTTGCCTTTGCACACACACCAGATGATAGCTGGAGAATCTCAGTTCCAGTTTCAGCACATCAAGCTTTCTGCTTATCTTTGCACCACCACTGGGTGGAACATGCAGAAGACCAGCAGGGAATGGTAGGGGACAAAAGTAGTAGGTGGCAGATGAGGGGTGTGTGTCTTTTCTGGGGGCCAGATAGTGTGTGCCCATCTGCCTGTGTGAAGTTGTGTCCAGAAGTGCTGTTTTGCTCCTGTTATTGTGGGGGCTAACGTCTGGCGTCAGGCACCACATCGTGGGACGCACCGATGTAGCATGCATAATGTCGTTGCTCGATACTGAGGAGGCCCAGCTCCATCCTTAAGAACTTGGAGGGGGGGCAAAGTGCCTTGGGCCCCCCTAGCTGGCACACCTGGTTGTGGCCATTCCAACAGCTTGTGGGTGCTAATGCCATAGCTTAACTTTAGAATTCTAGCATCATTGGAAGAGACCCTGAGGATCATCTAGTCCAACGTGATGCAATGCAGAAACATGAAGATGTCCCATGTGGTGATCAAACCTGCAACCTTGGCGTTATCAGCACCATGCTCTTACCAACTGAGCTATCCTAGTCCACATTCTGCTGTGTGAAGAAGTACTTCTCCCCCCCCCTCTCCTGAATCTCCAGCTTCTTTGGATGCCCCTACTGGGTTCTAGTACAGTGGTACCTCGGGTTAAGTACTTAATTCGTTCCGGAAGTCCGTTCTTAACCTGAAACTGTTCTTAACCTGAAGCACCACTTTATCTAATGGGGCCTCCTGCTGCCGCCGCGCCACCGGAGCACAATTTCTGTTCTCATCCTGAAGCAAAGTTCTTAACCCGCTCCCGTTGCTCGGTCCCTGCTCCTGCTAACCTACCAGTTTGAAAGCACGTCAAAGTGCAAGTAGACCGCTCCGGAGGGAAGGTAAATGGCATTTCCGTGCGCTGCTCTGGTTCACCAGAAGCAGCTTAGTCATGCTGGCCACATGACCCGGAAACTGTATGCTGGTTCCCTTGGCCATTAAAGCGACATGAGCGTCACAACCCCAGAGTCGGCCACGACTGGACCTAATGGTCAGGAGTCCCTTTACCTTTACCTACTCTTTCTGGGTTAGTGGAGTCTGTAACCTGAAGCGTATGTAACCTGAAGCGTATGTAACCGAGGTACCACTGTATTTGAGATAGGGAGAAATAATAGTCTCTCTTCCTTTTGCCTGCTCCCCACATTATTTTGTCTGCCTGTTTATTGCTGTCTGGAAGCAGAAATGAAAGAGCTGGTTTTCATTAACTGGCCGTTTCATTTCATTTGCTGGCCATCGGCAGCTTTCTTTAAAAAAACCCAACCCAAACCAGGATCTCTTTTCTTTCGGCAGTTGGACTTTTGCCGCCAGCCTTTTGCCAAATGCCACTGATGACTAAGCTTGCAAGTTTGCACATTAGCAGACTCACTTTTAGAAGTCCCTGCTCGTGCATTCAGGTCACAGCACAACTCTTTGTCAAATGTGACCTACATCCTACCACACTAAAAACTGCATCCACTGAACAAGAAAAGTCCATCAGAGATAAAGGCCATATAATGGAAGGGGGTGGGTGGGAAACCTGGCCTCAGAGAAGCCATTTGAATTATATATATATATATATATATATATATATATATATATATATATATATAATCCCTCTGCAGTCTCCAGTCTCCAACTCCTAGGACTGTATTTTATGCTTTTAGCAACCTGGGAGTTGCTACACTGTTTTTCCTTCCCTCTCTGATTTATAGAATCAGACATCCACATCTGCATGGGAAGAGTCTCCTCTATGACTCCTTTAGTTGTGGAGTTGTCCCATTTTCTGGAAGCAGCAACATTGGCTAAGAGTGGCTCAGACAACCCAGTCAGATGGGCAGGGTATAAATATATTATTATTATTATTATTAACATTCCTATTTTCATTGGGGAAATGCTTTAGAGTATGCAAGCCCAAATCCTGCCATCCACAGCATTTGTGCATTGGCCACAGCCCTTTGTAAAGTTCTGCTGCAGTACACTGTGGTGTAGTGGTTAAGAGTGGTAGACTCGTAATCTGGTGAACCGGGTTCGTGTCTCCGCTTCTCCACACGCAGCTGCTGGGTGACCTTGGGCTAGTCACACTTCTCTGAAGTCTCTCAGCCCCACTCACCTCACAGAGTGTTTGTTGTGGGGGAGGAAGAAGGGAAAGGAGAATGTGAGCCGCTTTGAGACACCTTAGGGTAGTGATAAAGCGGGATATCAAATCCAAACTCTTCTTCTCTATGTGCTTAGGAACTGTTTTCCTGTTCACTTTCTCTAAACTTGGTGGTGGAGGGACTGTGTGTGTGTGTGTGTTTCCAAACCGCAAGGAATCGACGGGCGTATAATCTTCTAGCTAGTTGCTTGCAGGCTCCCACATTTAAAAGATGTTTAGCTTTCTGTACCTTCCCTATCCTTCCAGCGATTGCACCTGCCTATAACCTCCTCAACTGCCGAGCGAGGATAAAATGACATCAGGATTGCTGAAACTACAGCAATCATAGAAGATGGTTTAAGAGCTCTGTTTCCGTGACTCCCATGACAATGTGGTCTGGCTACAGCCCGACTTGTGTGGTTCCACAAAGCTTGTCTCTTCAGAGTTCCTTACATGTTCCCTAACTTAATTACTTCTACAGACATAAAAGCATGATATAAAATTAATGTTGTGGGAAAGGATGCACAATTCTAAAATCTTCTTTATTACGATTTTGGGCTGCCCATTAACCCTAATTTAATTACACAAACATGGCCTCTACTGGTATCTTGAAGATAAGAAGCGGTATTGGGAGGTTGCAGGGCAGCGGGAGGGAGAGAAAGAAAAAAGGGGGAGAAAGAAGCATGTTCATTTTCTATGACAAAGAAATGAAATTGGTACTCTGACTCCATCCCCCAGCCTGTTCCAGCTGATCTGGTGAAATACAATATTGCCCCAAGCATATCTTGATGAAAAACTGAAGTGACACCAAGAATATGTTGTGGGTTGTATATATCGGCGCACCCCCTTCTCTTTTTCCTCAAATTCCTTAGAAAATTTAAAGCAAAAGTTACAGGAGGAGTGAATTAATGAAATCCCATTCACATCAGCTTAAAACCAGCTGCTGATACGCCTTCCAATCTTTGAGAATGAAGAACTCACATGTATAGCGAACAAGGGAGTTTGAAAGGGAAATAGCAAGTCGATTCAGTCCGGCTTCCCATTCCCAGATGCCAACAGCATTCACTCACTAGCCTCCTGTGGAGACAGTATGGTACAGTGGTTGGAGTGCTTCCTGTGCTTAGGCAATACTTAGAAAGGACACTTGCAAACACACCTTTGCTGCTTCAGGAGCAAGGCAAAGAAAAAATCCACCAAGACAGTTTTTAAGCACAACACTAACTTCAACATCGGATTTGGGTCTGCCTTATAAGTTTGCAATTCAGGTCCAACTCTATCATTAGGGAAAGCAGATACAGTACCCCTGGGTCAAGTGAGGTAGCCAGCTCACCCCATAAGCTAGCCATGCAGCCCTCAAGTGCAGTGGAATATGTTGCCCTATCCCCATTGCTGAAGTAAGATCCATCCGCTCTGTACATGGAATGTTGTAAAATTCTCTTCCACCTTTAGTTACAGACATGGAACTGTTGCGTGTCACATGTCTGTTTACACCCCAGCACAGTCTGCTGGGAATTTCCCTTTGTGTATAGCTTTTGCTTTTGCTTCTCTCTCTGATGAGACGAAAGAGAGATGACATGTTTTCTTTGTCCTGATTTATGCTTAATAAAGCTGTAGTTTGTTAGTATGCCTCCGCAAGCCTCACGCCACTTCTGTTTGCGGAGTATGCTCTGCTAATATAGTGTGCTCAGGCTTTGAAGTCTGAGTCGCTGATTTATGTCACACCAGAGATCAGGGGATCATGACAGCTTGGAAGGGCATGATCCAGCTGAGGGCTAGCCAGTTGGCATCTCGACCCCTGAAGGATGCCGACACAGGTGACGACGGTCACCTTCAGGCTTGACTACTGTAATTTGCTCTATGCAGGGCTGCCCTTGAAGCTGTCCCAGAAACTCCAGCGGGTGCAGAATGCTCACAGGGTCTCTGCCATGGGAGCATATTCACCCAGTGCTTTTCCAGCTGCACTGGCTCCCGGTGGAGTACAGGGTCAGATTTAAGGTGCTGGTTTTGACCTTTAAAGCCCTTCACGGCCTAGGACCCTCATACCTACGGGACTGCCTCTCCTGGTATGCTCCACGGAGGACCTTAAGGTCTATATATAGCAACACCCTAGAGGTCCCGGGCCCTAAGGAAGTTAGATTAGCCTCAACCAGAGCCAGGGCCTTCTCAACACTGGCTCTGGCCTGGTGGAACGCTTTGTCTCATGAGACCAGGGCCCTGCGGGATCTGATTTCTTTCCGCAGGGCCTGTAAGACAGAGTTGTTCCACCTGGCTTTTGGCTTAGAATCAGTTTGATTCCCTCCCCCTCTTTCTTTTTCCTTTCTCCTCCTGTGAAGAGGCTGCACCCTAATGTTTTGATGTTGTATTTTAATCTTTTTTAAAAATTGTATTTTAATCAACTTGTTTTTATTATTGGTTGTTAGCCGTCCTGAGCCCGGTCTTGGCTGGGGAGGGCGGGGTATAAATAAAAAAAAATATTATTTATTATTATTATCTTGCGCTTTGCTTCAGGTAGCAAAATGTCTTGAGCTGGTCTTGAAATTATTGTGTTTTACTCTCTCCTCCTTCTCCTTGTAACACTTCATCAAACTTATATGCATAGGTTCCTCATGTTTCTCTGTCCCCATCAACAGCAAATAATTATGTGATTTTGCCTACTGATCGATTTACTAGTGCAGTCTATAGATCAAAATTAGGAACATTACGGATACGGATACAATTACTGTATAGAAGAGCAGCATACAAATAAATTACAATAGTAAGTAACCGCAAAACTTATGCCTCCTCCACCCCAAGGACAATACCTGGAACAATAAAATCAGGCTATCCTTTCACTCTCTGTTTGATGGTTTCCCTCTCTGCCTCAATTTCCTCATTTCAGTTTTTCCACCACAAATGAAACTCCAGGAACTTTGTCTGACAAGGGGTAAGTTACCCCTAAACTTGCTGACCTACCTAGCAAAGAGGAAAAAAGAGAGGAATAATGGGGTTTCAAATTCCAGAATGAAAAGTTGTCAAAATAAGAATCCAGGCATGACTAGGCATAGGCAAAAATGTCAGTTCTGGTTTCCCCCTGTTTCTGATTTTTTCAGTTTTAAGTTCATTTCTCTACATTTCCTCCTCAGTTTGTTGTCATGATTTTTAAGAAGCCCTCATCCAGATACGGAAAGACATAAGAAGAGCCTGCTGGATCAGGCCAATGGCCCATATAGCATAGCTGTCAACTTTTCCCTTTTCTTGCGAGGAATCCTATTCGGAATAAGGGAATTTCCCTTAAAAAGGGGGAAATGTTGACAGCTATGCCATATAGTCCAGCCTCTTGTTCTCACATGAGTCTCTGGGAAACTGGCAAGCCAGATTTGACCACAAGAGCCCTCTCACCTCCTGTGGCTTCCAGCAACTGGAATTCAGAAGCATGTAAATTTGCAAATCGATAATTTTTTTTTTTAAAAAAAGACCTTACTTCTCAAACTTAATCCATTCCGCGAGTCCATTGGACTCCTGAAACTGAAACGGCTTCCAATTGGCTGCAGGAGCTTCCTGCAGCCAATCGGAAGCCGCAGAAGCCGCATTGGATGTTCAGCTTTTGAAAAATGTCTGAAACGTCACTTCAGGGTTGGCGACGTTCGGGAGCCAAAACATACGAGTACCAAGGCGTTCGAGAATCAAGGTACGACGGTACATGCAAGACAGCAGCAGAACTGGCAGTCTTTTGCTGGTTAGGGTGATAGTTATGATGGTAACGATGATGATAAAGAATTACTATAAATTGTTATTTTTTAATAATAATAATAATAATAATAATAATAATAATAATAATAATAATACAGTGGATGCTCAGGTTGTGAACGTGATCCATGCGGTTTGCACATTCGCAACCCATAGTGTTCGCAATCCGCGTCTGTGCACGCGTGGGTTGCGATTTGGCCTTCTGCGCATGCGCAAAGCACTGTTTAGCGCTTCTGCGCATGCGCGGCCACCAAACCCGGACGTAACCTGTTCCGGTACTTCTGAGTTTTGGTGGTAAAAATGCAACCTGAAGCGGACTCCCGAAGTATGACTGTAATAATAAATGCATCCCCAAATCTAGCTTTACCTTTATGACCTGGGGGTTTCTGTTTCAGATATTTGAAGAACAGATAGGACGTGAGGACAAGTCAGCTGCCAAATTTGAAGGCGGATGATTTCCTCACTGGGCCCCTGACAACGCATTGTTCTCTCCGAGGTCTTCTTTTGATGGAAAGTACCCAAGGGACGGTGGCAGAACAGCAGAAGCAGAGGTTGTGCCCTTCGCATTCAAGCTTGCTTAATGAACTGGAACATCCTGAAGTGACTAGGAGAATGAGGTCCATATCGGTGGCTTCAGCCAAGCTTCTTTCTTATTATCCTTTTTTCTTTCCCATTATATCTGACATTTCTGCGGCAGGACAGGGCCTGTAGCTGTTGTGTACGATTCTAGCACATGCTGAGTACAAAATTTGCACATCCACACACAAGGGGTATGTGCAGGGCCATAGCTAGGGGGTGGAGAGGTGGGCCCCCACCAGGGGTACAGGCAAGGGGGGGGGCAAAAATCGGCTAAAAATATATCCATAAATATGTCTATAAATAAAAATTTTGATTATTACCTCATAAGAAAAGGTTTTAAATAGAGGGTGGATTGAATGGGTGGAGGGTGGGGTTGAAGGAGATGTGGAAAAAAGAGCTAATCTGTCCATGGTTAGGGGGCGCAATCTGGATGGTTCTGCCAGGAGCGCAAGATCACCTATCTATGGCTCTGGGTACGTGATCAGCCTGTTGTGTGCAGATATCACTGTATCCACAATCAAGGTTGTTGCCTCGGTCCAGTATACCTGAAGGAGTGTCTTCACCCCCATCGTTCTGCCCGGACACTGAGGTCCAGTGCCCATGTCCTTTTGACGGTTCCCTCACTGCGAGAAGGCAAGTTACAGGGAACCAGGCAGAGGGCCTTCTCGGTAGTGGTGCCTGCCCTGTGGAATGCCCTTGCACCAGATGTCAAAGAGAACAACAACTAGAAGACATCTGAAGGCAGCCCTGTTTAGGGAAGCTTTTAATGTTTAATAGACTTGTATTTTAATATTCTGTTGGAAGCCGCCCAGAGTGGCTGGGGAAACCCAGCCAGATGGGCAGGGTACAAATAAATTATTATTATTATTATTATTATTATTATTATTATTATTATTATTATTATTGCTAGTAAACCCTCAGAAATACATTTTGAGTGTTTACATGCAGAAATAAAAACTGACTTCCTGGCTCCCACTAGCATCCAAAGAGTCACATGTAGGGCTGGGCGATATATTGATATAGTGTCCAAAAGCGATTTGAAATCCAAAACATGATATCAGTTTTATTAAATTTAGACCTGGAAATATATCACAAATCATGATATGTTGATGTGTGTGTTAGGGCTGGGTGATATATCGTCCAAAACCAGTTTGAAGTCCATATCATGATACCAGTTTCATAATTTTTGACCTGGCAATGTATCGCGAATCATGGCATGTGTGTGTCCGATGCAAAAATCACAATGTGGGCCAGCCAATGCCTCTACATAGTTCCACCCTTTTTTCAGACATTGTAATATGTCAGTATGTTGCAATGTTTAGCTGGCAATATAACACGATGTTGAAGACCAGATATCACCCAGTCCTAGTCACAGCTTTCACTGAATGAATAATATTGAAAATGCTTCATGGCAAACTATTGTAAGAATTTAGTAATAATAATACAATAATAATAATAATAATAATAACCCTAACCCTAATCTCTTTGATATCTGGTGGGAGGGCGTTCCACAGGGCGGGTGCCACTACCGAGAAGGCCCTCTGCCTGGTTCCCTGTAGCTTTGCTTCTCGCAGTGAGGGAACCGCAAGAAGGCCCTCAGTGCTGGACCTCAGTGTCCGGGCAGAACAATGGGGGTGGAGACGCTCCTTCAGATATACTGGACTGAGGCTGTTTAGGGCTTTAAAGGTCAGCACCAACACTTTGAATTGTGCTCGGAAACGTACTGGGAGTCAATGTAGGTCTTTCAAGACTGGTGTTATATGGTGTTGGCGGCCGCTCCCAGTCACCAGTCTAGCTGCCGCATTCTGGATTTAAGGAAATATTAAGAACATTATATGATGCAGTTGGATAAGAATAACTATGGAACCCATGAAGGGATGGAGGAAAGTCTAGGGATTCAGAGAATCCTATGTGTATATGATTATACACATATTCCACATGAATGCAAATGTTAAATGCAAAACCAAATAAAAATATTTTTTTAAAAGGGGGGGAGCAAATGCTTTACGGTAGCCAAGCTTGTGTATTATCGGTGTATGAATACCAAAAGCCCGGTCTGACAGCTCTAGACAGGGGCATAGTTTGTGTAACAGTCTAAGTTGGGTAAAAAGGCATTTTTGGCCTCCAACAACCATTCTGAAGGGCATTTTCTCACAGAGATAAAGGATTTCATCACAGCAAATCACAGGTCAACTGAGCACAGTTCACATGGACTGGGAGGGGCATACAGAACCACAGGTTGTGCATGGTTCACATAGGGAGGGGGTACACTACAGGCAACGATTCAATTCCCTGGGGGTGCCAAGCAGAAGATTTGCCACCATGTCACGACTTTATCACCATCCACTCAGCTTTCCGCCTTCCCTCCTCATCCCAGCTGGTTAGAAGATTGATAGGCACCATAAATTGACTTTATTAAATTGACAGAGTAAGTCCTTTGACACTGTTTCACATGACTTACTCCAATACAAATAAAAAGGAAATGTGGGGTGGATTTTGCCACCGCAAGACTGGTGCGCCACTGCTTGGGAACTATCCTAAAAGAGGTGTTCAGTTTCTCTCTACCTACCTACCATGGTGTAAAAAATGAGGGATCATGCTGTTCTCTTCTGCTGCCTCTGGTCCTCTTTAGTTTCTTTGAGTTGAGCAGAAGAATGGTAGATATGCTTCTGAAATGTGGGGATAATTCCAAAATGAGGAAATTTGCAAGAATTTATCCGAGTATGGGCTCATTATTTAGAATCCCAACTAATCTAAAGTGGGGATGTGTAAATAGAAACAGGTGAGATTTAATTCAGCTGCGGTTTGACTTCACCCCTGGAGACACATTGTCTCTTGAGATGGACAGGTGCCAACAACAACTCCTGCAAGGCACGATCTGCAAGGCATTGTGTGGGTTACCCCTGTTTTAAACAACATTTACCTGGCTTGGGCAGTGGCAGCAGTGAGAAGAGGGAAGCAGGAAAACGTTCTCTCTCCCTCTCCCCATCTCTCTGGCACACTGGTAGCACACAAAGCCTTATTGTGAAATTTGAAGCAAATTTTGGATGAACACATCCAACGAATTTGAAAGGGAAGCCAAACAAAAGCTGAGTAAGTCTGAAATAAGGTCAGGGGGTGTGTGCTTGCGTATGCATGTAGCCATTGGGGTGAGATCTTCCTGATGAAAACAAAACTCAGAGCAAACTCTGGAGATTGTTTCTCAGATGAACGTGCTGAAGAGGTCCAAGGGAGGTCACAGCAGTCTTGATAAGAGTAACATTTCTCAGAAGGGATTTGCATGTTCCTGGTTAGATAAAGTGTTGTTCCTGACAACCACTGGAGCAACTCTCATTGCTTCATGTTACAGCAATAACCTAGAAAAGCTATTCAAGGAAAGGCTATACCCAGCTTTCCCTCAGTAATAATGTACAGACCTGACCACAGCTTTCCCTTTTAGAAAGTACAGAGGTTTGGCTTCCCCCCGTGCTTCTGAACAAGAGAGCTCAAAATAGTTCCACTGGAAAGGTAGATGATTTTTTTATACATAAACACACACATACACACACAAATAATAATAATCAGATGGATTGTTTTAGAGCATTTTACTTACCCGCTTCACTCTGATTCAGTTTTTCCATAACATTTCAGTCATTTCTGGTGGCAAGTGGCCTCTAATTTTGGCTTATTCAGTGGAAATTAGCAGTAATAACATAATGGACACACTGGTATGTGCCCTCAGGAACCCTTCTGAAGGCAAATTTAATTGTTAAGTGAAAATAGATTGATAGTCTCAGCTCCTCCTGAAAATACGTGTAAGAGCTGTGGCGAGTTGCTCAAGCCATTCTTATTGTCTCGCTGCAGTATATGACACAAGCAATAAAATAACTTTATTTCAGGAGTTAGGCATGCTTTTTGAAGATGGCAGTTTGGCCATTTGGCCATTTCACCTGTAGCAGCTGGTGAGGTTGGCAGGATGGGGGTCGGTTGTGTTCCTGGCTTCCCAACCCAGAAGGCAACCCAGAGGGAGAGCAGGAATCAGCGTGTTTTTACATGAGTAGAATGTGTCCTTTTATTTAAAATACATCTCTGGGTTATTTGTGGGGCCAGCCTGGTGTTCTTATGTGAGTAGAATGTGTGCTTTTATTTAAAATGCATCTCTGGGTTATTTGTGGGGCACAGGAATTCATTCATATTTTCCCCCCAAGATGTAGTCCGGCCCTCCATATGGTCTGAGGGATGGTGGACTGGTCCCTGGGCTAAAAGGGGCCAGGAGAAATGCTTGTAATTGTTGTCAGCCACCCCTGAAAATCCCCCCAAATGCCCCCCTTGTTCCAACTGTGATTGGACTGCAAAATTGAGAAGGAGGGATTTTGGCCCAGCACCAAACATATCCTAAATCAATAAAGTGTTCAAACCACAGAATATCCTCATGGGACTCTCTGTGCCTGGAGAGAGAAGGATTGTAGCCTTGGGTATATATTCATACATATATTTGGCAATACCTGCAATGACTCTGCTTGTGAATCTTTCCAAGGAAAAAAGAGAGCATCACCGGAGATATATTGAGGATGTCAACATGCAGTGATCTTGTTTTTGCTGATCTCCTTTAGCTGCATGGGCACAAAGCTGGTGCCAGATGTTGGCAGTGCCAGGGGCTTGCTAGCGTCCCCAGACTGAAAATGGAAATCAGAGAGCAGCGTGGCATAATTCTTTGTGTGCACATCTTCACTCTCTTAGGTTAAGGGGGCTTAATGTTTAAGAGGTTTCCTGCTAGAAGACCCCCATAGCCCTAGAGCCATTAAACCCATGGATGCCCAGCATTTGTGATTCTTGTGGTTCACGGTCATTCCATTTACAGTGAACCCTTCTGAAGTTTATCCCCTCTTGCCCACCTGCCCCAGAAGACTGGAGGAGACTGGAACATGGAAAAATAGCATGTCAGGAAGAAGGTTTCCAGCCTAACCTTGAGTGAGGGAGTCAACATCACACATGCTTCCTGTATTAAATTAATTTCCACATATAATAATCGAATTATAGAGTTGGAAGATACCCTGAGGATCATATAGTCCAACTCCTTCAATGTAGGAATATGCAGCTGTCCCATACAGGGATCGAACCCACGACCTTGGCATTATCAGCACCACGCTCCAACCAGCCCTAACCCTAACCCTTCAGGCTCATATTTATGTAGGTTCTCTTGTGCAGGTTATCCCATTTTGCTTCCCTCCTCATCTCACTTTACATGCCGAGGGAGCTGGCGTTTATCCCTAGACAGTTTTTCCGGGTCATGTGGCCAGCATGACTAAGCCACTTCTGGCGCAACAGAACACCGACACCAGAGCAGCGCATGGAAACGCCGTTTACCTTCCCGCTGGAGCGGTACCTATTTATCTACTTGCACTGGTGTGCTTTCGAACTGCTAGGTTGTCAGGAGCTGGGACCGAGCAACGGGAGCTCACTCCATCGCAGGGATTCGAACCGCCGACCTTCTGATCGGCAAGCCCAAGAGGCTCAGTGGTTTAGACCACAGCGCCACCCGCGTCCCTAACAAAATTCTAGTTAGAGTTCTCTTTTAAGCAGGTCCTCTCTTTTCACTCCCCTCCCCCAGGAGATTTTGAGGAACCCCACACATGGAAGAAAGGTTCTACCCTTGACATTCACCATAGAAGCTGACTCCTAGGGGCCAAGGTCCCTTTGGCCCCTCCATTAAATATTTGAGGGGGCTGCCCCCCCAGTTCATGAGTATTGCCATTCAAATGTTGAGTGAACACTGTATCTTGTGATCGATTATGTGGGGCAGGGCTTACCTGGCCCCCTGGCCCTCAATATTTTATACAAGTTGGCATCCCTGACATTCACCCGTGGAGAATCAGCATCAAACATGCTTCCTGCGTTTAATTAAATTCCATTTAGAATGATCTCCTGTGCAAAGTCTCTCCCCCCCCCCCCAAGAAACTTTGGGAGCCAGGAGCATCCTTGCCAGGCTTGCTCACCTCTATCTACAAATGGGAAAGGCACAGAAGCAGCTGAGCAGACCTCACGTCAGCCTATGGGAATCAATGAACAATTAATTACTATCATCAAGTGGTACTCTACTCCGGGAAGACAGCGCACTTATATTTATCAATTACTAATTAGTAGCTCTTGCCCAGCTGACAGTTGTCTGTCAGCCAGGAGAAAAGCCGCAGTGTGTGGCTCTCCAAAGTGGTCGGTTCTTAGCGGTAATTAGTGGAGCTCTACTATGGCTCTGGGTCTTGTTTTGTTTTGAAATCCTTTCCTAACAAGGCTGGGACTTCCAAAGGGATCCTCAGGCATCTCGGTGCCAGTCTCCTGATTAATTTCAGGGTGTGTTTGTGCATGCACTGGGCCTTCAACGTCCGCTTTCCTTTGCAAGTCCTTCCCTGAATCTTAGAAATCCTTCCCAGAATCTTCATTGTGGGGGATGAAACGCATGCATAGTTTTTCAGATTAATTTGGCTCGGATATGCACAGACCTGCCAATTTCAGTTTCTCTTTCCCCCAGTGTTCAGTTCAGTTCTCCCCATTTCTGTAGCGTTTGCCAATTTGTTTGTTCTGAGAAATCCTCATGTAAATCTGTCGGCATTTGAGTGTGAATTTCTTCTAACTAACACATAGTTGCCTGTGGTTTCAGACCCATCCCTGAAAGCAATTTTCTCTGATATAATGCATTTTGTGTATGTTATTTTCCCTAAGCGCTCAGCTAGACTAGCAAAGAAAAAGCGATTTATATGCATTGTATGTACGGTGCAACATTGTGCCACCAGATGGCGATGTGGAGTTCTGCTTTTCTCTACCGGTTTTCCCTGTTTAAATTTACAACGCTTTGAACAGAATGCTTCTTTGATGTGTCTAGATGAGGCCTAAGATGTCTGTTTTTCCGCAATATGTGCATATTGTTTGGTGGGAGGACTTCATTGGAGAAGTGCGAATTTTGAAGGATACCTGTGTTCTGGTTCTCGAGAAGTACAAATTAAATCATATGTCAGTGGTTGGCCCTGTCTCCCTCCCTATTTCTCTTCAGTAGACCTGGAGATGGGCAGGTAGGTTTCCTCAAGGAGTACGGTGGCAGAAAAGACTATGTTTCTACAGGGCATTGTATGAGTAATGGCAGATGCCTGATACTCATTGATGCATCAGGCTAATAAAATAATAATAATAATAATAATAATAATAATAATAATAATAATAATAATAATATTTTATTTAAACCCTGCCCATCTGGCTGGGTTGCCCCCTAGTGGTGTGAGCAGTGTGGAGGCTGCTACTGTGATTGAGAGCAGCGCTTTTACCTTACAGGATTGTGCTGAGAAAATGTATCTGAAGATTCTTCATCACTTTAAGCCAATGGTGGGAAACCTCAGGTCTGGGGGCCACATGCACCCCCCAGGCCACTCTGTCTGGCCCTTGAGACTCTTCCCAGACCACCCACTCACTAGCTCAACTTTGAACCCTTCTTGAGAGTTTTTGCCTGGCTGCAATGTCTCCTTGAACTCAACGCTTCCTGCTTGTCTTCATGACAAATATAAAGAGGTTTGTGTGTGTGCAGAAACTAGCCTAGGGTACAGGTAAAATTTACATTTGTTGCTCCAATCATTTCCCCCTCTAGCTTCCCGTCCCCCTCTGCTCCTAAGCACAAATAGAAATGAATATTGTCATTATTCTTAACTTACATGAAATGTAATAGTGGCCTACTGACAGTTTACTGTCAAGGGATGCCTAAAAGCTTATTGCTTCTTCAATAGCTTTTTGTATAGCTTAACCCAGGGGTGGGGAACCTATAGCCCCCTAGAAATTGCTGGACTACAACTCCCAGAAATTGCTGGACTACAACTCCCATCATTCCTGAACATTGATCAGACTGATGGGAGTTGTAGTCCAGCAACATCTGAAAAGCCACTGGCTCCCCTGCTTTCAACATAGATGTGATGAACGTGAAGGAACTCATCAGAACTTTTTGAAACAATGCGTGCCAAACTCCATTAGCTTCGTAACCATAAGCAGAAGATACTTAATTATAAAATTCAACAAGTCAGCCGCTGGAGTTTAGAACCTCAGAAATCTCATCAAATCCTGAAGCCCACGGAGAAAATTCTTCCTGAGATCATGGTTGCATAGCAATTCCCTCCCCCCTTCCCAGTTTAAACAACAGTTTAAATATTAGACTTTCCCAGGAAGGGAAATATCTCTTCTCACCTGACATTGCTAAAACCCCTGGCTCCTTGCTGAGTAGATTATTAATGGCAGGGACCATTTAATCTCTTCTGGGTAAGGCATCCAAAAGAGTCACACTGTTGATCCAGACGCAAGTCAACATGTTATCGCTGCGGTGACGTTATCACTGCCCCTAACAGTAAGCGGGTTGGGGGTGGGGGTGTGCAGGAGGAGGTTACTAACCTGGTTCCTTCACATTGTAATGTGTGCATCCCAAGTTGCCGTTTGCAATTAACTTGCTCAAACAAAACTCATATAAATCAATCATGCCTGGGCTAATAAATAAATCTTTGATCAGTGACTATCTGGTAAATGTGTAGACATGGGTCAGTACCTCAGATTTACAGCACTTCCTTGCTGGGCAGCAGGATTAAAACAAAGACTAATGTCAGAGGCTGGATTGTCATGTCTTCTTATTTAAAACTTGTGCAGCAATGCCATTGTCAGGGCCCTGTATCATTTTATTTGCAGTCATGTAGCTGTCCCTCCAAGTTAGGGGCTTTCAGTTATTTACTTTTCAGACTCCCCCCTCAATGCTTCCAACAACAACAGCAGCAGCAGCAGCAGCAACAACAACAACAACACTAACAGCGGCAACAACAACAACATACAGTAATATATTTGAAAGATTAACAAGAGTAAGCAATGGAAGCAGCCATAAATTCTTGGAACGTGGCACACATTTTTTCCTAGATTCAAATCAGAGGCACATTTTGGTCTTCAGTTTTGTTTGTTTCAAAGCATATATTTTCTCAATCAGATTCCAAACTTTTGGGCATGCATCGTCATTATGATGAGAAAGGTAGGTAAAATGCCCCTACTCAGACTGGCCTGGGTATGTGCTTTTGGAGCAAAGGCGATGCTTCTGGGATCTCCCTGCTATGTGGGTTTTGCACCAGAGAATTCTACTGTGCCTCACATAGGAAGGGACCTTATCTGTGGCCCATAAGGGAAACTGGGGGACTGCCCCGTCAACCTTAGCTTGACCTCAGCCAGCTCCCACCTGCCTGTCTAACTTAGCTGGGAACTGCATTGCAAAATTCAAAGAAACTGAATTTTGCACAAAGCGCAAAGGATAACTACCTTCCATTCTGCATGTTAGGTGCAGATCAGGTCAGCTCATGTTGGAATTCATGCAGATCACGTCCCTTAAAGGTAAAGGGACCCCTGACCATTAGGTCCAGTCATGACCGACTCTGGGGTTGCGGTGCTCATCTCGCTTTATTGGCCGAGGGAACCGGCGTACAGCTTCCGGGTCATGTGGCCAGCAGGACTAAGCCGCTTCTGGCGAACCAGAGCAGTGCACGGAAATGCCGTTTACCTTCCCACAAGAGCGGTACTTATTTATCTACTTGCACTTTGACGTCCTTTCGAACTGCTAGGTTGGCAGGAGCAGGGACCGAGCAACGGGAGCTCACCCTGTCGCAGGGATTTGAACCGCCGACCTTCTGATCGGCAAGTCCTAGGCTCTGTGGTTTAACCCACAGTGCCACCTGCATCCCTTGAGCATTCCTAAATCAGAGTTGGCATGTGTGTGTTTGTGAAGGCTTCAAAACAGTGCCTTGGCTTCGGAAATGGAACTTCCATGTAAGACCCGAGCTGAGGTTGGGAAGGAAAGTTCTGGCACAGGGAAGTACAGATTCATAACACATCGGCAAATGAAAGCCATGATAAAAGCAGAGAATGTGTTTGGAAGTTTCCAGCTAACCTGCCACTTGGCCAGGCAGCTGGTGTGTGTGTGGGGGGGGGGCCTTTTGCAGATAAAATTTGGTTATATAGAGCTGATTCTCATCAATATACCCTTTAGAAGACAGAGTCCTCTCCCATCTAAAAGCCTGCCTCAACATTTGAGTGCTCACAATTAATCCAGGCACTGCCATGCTCTTGTTTTAATGGCATACAGACGCTTAGTCATTTCCTCTGTCTTGTTTTCGCTTGATGCTCCAGGGAGTAATTACCCTGATATTTTGTCCCTTACCTTGGCATCGTTAGACATTTCTGCTAATTCCAGAGCTGCATTTCTTAATCTAACTACTACTAATTCCAGGAATCTAACCCTGCACTTTAATGGGCCTTTGCCATCAGAGACTCTCCAAACACTTTGCAGTTCTCATGATATGCCAGGCACATCATGGCACAACAACAGCATGCTTCTCTCAGGGGAGGATATTTAGGCCTGTGAACAGTAAAGGGGTGAGGGAGATAAAACAAGCATCTGCCCAGAATTTCTGACCAAATGTTTGCTATATCCGTTTGGTTCAGAAATCGTAGGTAAAAGAAGGGGGGACTGCAGCAAAATGTTGCAGTGCAGAGTGCTCCTTTTCGGTGTCTCAGTCAGGAGAAAAAAAATGCACAATTCCATTCCGTCAACTAAGCATGCTCAGATCTCACTGGGTAATTTGTTGTGGTTCCCCCATTTTTGTTAAAAAAAGTAAAGCTTGTATTCCTGACCTTGAGGTTCCTATGAGTCTTCAGATAATTCTCTCCTGCGCACTGGGTCTGTGTACAGTTTTATTTACAGAAGCAACAGCTTTCACAACCTGAACATCAGATACAAAGGGAGTGAAAAGACTCTGTATTTCATATTTCCCTTTTAATTCCAAGGTAGCTTCAGAAATAAGCAGGTTTGCAATTAGCTCCTGCCTTGCTCAGTTAGAATTGGGTCACAAAGATTAGTCAACTCTCAGAGCCAAGTATGGATGGTTCTGTGACCCTGATATGATCTAATCCAAGCACCACCCACTCATTTTCAGGAAAAGAATTTGGTTCATTGTCTTTACCCTGAATAAACATTACCACTGGCATACCTTACAGTTTCCAAACATTGTGATGTGCACAGGTGCATTCTTTTATATTACAGGGAAAGAGTTAATGTGCAAGAAAAACACTGTGTGCAAAGTGCAAACATTGTGATGTGCAAGAAAAACATTGTGTGCAGGTTCACCTTTAGACCCCTTCTTGGGCCAGAGCTCAAAATGCAAGGGCCATCTTAGAAGATAAATCCGAGAAGTGACAAATTCTGGTCTCAAGGGTTCTGAATGTGCGATGAAGCAATCCATTTCTCCCATCCATTCGTGCAACTGTATGTTAAAGAGTAGATTGACAAGCCTTAATCCGGTAGCTGATGCAGTGGCAAAGAACTGTGAAGTACCAGGTTCAAATCCCGCTCCATCCATGAACTTACAAAGCAGCCTTAGGCTGCCATTATCTCTCAACCTCCAACTTAGGTTGCATAAACATCACACATTTAAAGCACATGACTTCCCTCTAAAGAATCTTGTGAGTTGTAGTTTGCTGAGAGGGCTGGGAATTGCAGATCTGTGGAGGGTAACCTAAAGTTCCCAGGATTCTTTTGAGGAAGTCCTGAGCTTTAGATGTGCTATAAATGTACCGTGCATGCACAGGCTTAAGGACCTGCGCCAGCACTGTTGACTTCAGCACCTTGGACAGCTGCCAGGGTCATGAGCCCCAGCAAGACCCACCTTGGTGGTGGATGGTACAAACCACCATTTAAAATGTACCAACATACAATTGTTGCCATACGGGGAGGGGGATTTCTTCAGGACTCTCCCTGGGTTACTCCCCACACCCCTGCTGCCCCCCTTTTTTGGCCTGGGTGGGATGTATCCTTGAACTCTGTAGCTCTCAGTTGCCACTACGAAGTGCAGAGAGGGGTTTTTCCATGGGTGTGAAACTAGCCTGCAGTGGAAATGCAAAATGTGCATTCATTGCTCTGATCACTTTTCCTTCTGAACCCACCCAGAGCTGCCATGTGGTCTGTGGAAGGTTATCCAAGGGAATTCTCTGCTCTGGGGCATTGTGGGAAATTAAATTAGCAGCCCTGACCAGCTCTGATCAGAAGAGGAGCACTGCTTTGCAAAACTATGCAAGGATCCTACCGGGGAGTCCTGGGCCGAAGACTTGCTGTTTTTGTTGGGTTCAATTGCATGTTGTTATTCCAGTTGTCAGTGTTCCTGGGACCAGTGGGATATTCAAACAAGCCTGCAAACCAAGACCCAGCTTTGCATACAAATAGGGAGCCAACCCCTAATATACCTTGAGTAGCTTTCCTCAGCTTTGACTCCTCAGCTAGTGTTGGACTACATATCCCCAACCAGCATAACCAGTGACCAAGGATGTTAAGTTGTGGGCGAACATATCAGACGACACAGCGATTCTTCCAAAGCAGCTCTTTATTTGTAAGCTGGAACAGAACTGGACTGAGGAGCTCAGTCAGCCTGCTTATATAGAGCTCCAGAACAATCATAACTGTTGCAACTTTCTAAAACTATCCAATCACTGAACATCCCTTTGATCCTTCATTTGCATAACTATCTACAGTATCCCCCTGCTGGCCCAGGGTGAGAACTTCAGTATATAACAAAGGATGATTATATTTCTAATCAAGCATCATCTGAGGACCTCAGGTTGGGGAAGGCTGCCCTAGAGAAAGTGGAAAAGTACCAAGAATCTGAGGCCTGGACTGCAGCAGGGATTGCCCATTTGAAAGGCAGCCAAGCTCCTAGTCCTCATGTCAGGCCTGGCCAGTGCAGGGGCTTCGCGCTGCCTTCCAGGGGTAGAGGCTAATTTTGCACACCCTATTCACTTCCATGTTGAGAGAGAACCCTGAGGTTCATGTACACACTCCTAGACAACTCATCAAGCTACCTCTGAGCCTCTAACCAGGAGTTCCTGCATTCCCTGGAGGGGAATGGAATACTGATCTGCCTTGCCAGACTGTTGTGAGGATTATTCCAGGACGAGCTCTACCAATGTAGTAATCATCATCACCACAAAATGTGCATCCCTCCATCTCTCAAGAGATATATCCTTACTGCTGAAAGACAGAAAATAGACATCAAATGAATTTTACTATCCATTGCAGAGGCGTCCAGCCCACTCAAAGGCTGTTTGATCATGCTTAAAATCATTCTGACCTGGAATATGAATGACTGAGCCAAAGGAACAAGGCCCCCCCCCTTTCTCTCCTGCTCAAGCGTGACAACAAATCAAGTCAAATGGATTCATTTTTTTCCCCTTTAAAAGAAACACATGCTCAAACACAAATTAAATGTCCGCATTCCCTTAGGTTTCATTAATACTTTTATTAGTCTTATCTGACTCATTCCTATTCGGCCCTCGCTTTGTCACCAAAACCCTGTGGGATGGTAAACACATCTTTGTACTTTATCTTTTAACCTCCGAGTAACCTTTGTCCTTGGACTCCTAGCAACTTTCAGGACCTAAAAGCATTACAAATGGGGAAAGTACTTATAATGATTAATCTTGTTGGCTGGAGTCATTATGAATAGATGCTCCCTCAGAACTACAGGGAAGGGGGCTGGGCCCCTGACATCACCACGGACTTGCACCTAAGCGTTTCTTGTTAGCGGGCTGTCCTCAGGCGGCAGGGGGCTGGGGGTCTCTGAAGATGGCTGCCAACCATGTTCTACTCAGGGCAGTCCCTTGGGAATAAATAACAAAACAAAATAACAAAACCACAGAATGATAGAGATGGAAAGAATGTTGACGGTTATCTAACCCATCCCCTGCAAATGGATTTAAGCTAGTCATGTCCATGGAATGCAATGGGTCTACTCTGACTAACATTGGAGGAGGAGGAGGAGGAGAATAACATTTACTATCTATATCTATATCTATCTATCTATCTATCTATCTATCTATCTATCTATCATCTATCTATCTATCTATCTATCTATCTATCTATCTATCTATCTATCATCTATCTATCTATCTATCTATCATCTATCTATCATCTATCATGTCAATATGCAAAAGTTTAAAAGGCACAAGGAGATAGGATAATAGTATATTAAGGATGGAATAACAAATAAAGTGAATAATGCAACAATAACAAAAATAATAGTAGATCACACAGGTGGAGGGAACTACTGGGCTGTGAGGGAGGGAGGTGAAGGGATTAATTGAAATTGTTAAAGATTGGTATAGGATTTAAGAGATTTAAATTTTTATAAAGATTCTATAAGGAAAGCAGAAAGCAGCAAGAAATATCAAGTGAAAGTATCAGAGAGGAGAGCAGTGTAAATGAAAACATGAGACATACGGTCTTGTTACATATGATTTTATTTTGGAGTTGTCTGCTTATTTTGGAATTGTTTGCTGTAAAGAATGTATATTATGTGAATAAAATAATAAAGGATTTGACAATTATTATTTTTTTAAAAAAGAATAAGATTTACAGAGGAAGGAATTATTTAAAGAGGAAGGATTGCTATTTTTAACCACCATTCACCCAAAAAGATCCCAGGGTGGTTTACACATCTGTCCGGTTAAGTAGTTGAGTACAGCTATGCAGCGACAGCCACTAGGATGCTGGTAGTCCTGAGCTGGAAAGACAACAAGGTCCCCACCAGAGTGGAATGGCAGGACAAATTGCTGGACTATGCAGAAATGGCAAAAATGACCGTGGAAATCAGAAATCAGGAAGATCAAAACTTTAATAAAGATTGGGAGAAATTTATATTATATTTGAAAGACCACTGTAAACACTTGAACTCTTTAGCAGGTTTGAAATAACTCTTGCAAGGTAACAAAGACTTTGGACAAAATGGATAACCGGAAAATTGGAGTGGGTGGCGCTGTGGGTTAAACCACAGAGCCTAGGGCTTGCCGATCAGAAGGTCGGCGGTTCAAATCCCCGCAGCGGGGTGAGCTCCCATTGCTCGGTCCCAGCTCCTGCCAACCTAGCAGTTCAAAAGCACGTCAAAGTGCAAGTAGATAACTAGGTTATCCAGCAGGAAGGTAAACGGTGTTTCCGTGTGCTGCTCTGGTTCGCCAGAAGCGGCTTAGTCATGCTGGCCACATAACCTGGAAGCTGTACGCCGGCTCCCTTGGCCAATAAAGCGAGATGAGCGCCGCAACCCCAGAGTTGGTCACGACTGGACCTAATCAGGGGTCCCTTTACCTTATGATATGCAGTAGAAAAGGGCAAAGAAAGAAGCCATGGAGGGAAATCAAAAGATTCAGAAGAATCTTGTTCATTTGTTTTTCCCCCTATGATTGTGAATGTAAACATTAATTTGTAAAATCATACACACACCCACACACCCACACACACACCCTTGTCCAGTTAAAACAGCAAAGCACGCAACCAAGCACTAAAACATAAGCTAAAAAATCAAGTAAAAAGTCCTGCTAGTAAAGAATTGGATTTGTATCCCAGGCTTTCATCCAAAGATCTCAGGGGAGCAGCACAATGTATTTCTGCAATACCTTTTCCCCATGGTACATAACCACCATTATATATTCACAACATCCCTGACAGGTAGATCAGGCCAAGTGAGACTGACAGCACAAAGCCTCGCAGTGAACTTCCTGGTCAAGTGGCTCCTCATTTCCGTTTTGGCACACTGCCTGTAACATGTGCCTGATCTCAGATATTAAGGGTGTTCTCATATATAATTTGGTTGGGGGGGGTCCTTCCACATTAATATGAGAATGCCTTTGGGTGTTATTTGGGAGAGGGAAACATATGATACAGAATCACAGAATTGTAGGGTTGGAGAAGAAGAAGGAGGAGGAGGAGGAGGAGGAGGAGGAGGGGGAGGAGGAGGAGTTTGGATTTGATATCCCACTTTATTACTACCCTAAGGAGTCTCAAAGCGGCTAACAATCTCCTTTCCCTTCCTCCCCCATAACAAACACTCTGTGAGGTGAGTGAGGCTGAGAGACTTCAGAGAAGTGTGACTGGCCCAAGGTCACCCAGCAGCTGCATGTGGAGGAGCGGGGAAGCGAACCCGGTTCACTAGATTATGAGTCCACCGCTCTTAACCACTACACCACACTGGTCATCTAGTCCAACTCTCTTGCAATGCAGAAATCACAGCTTTGCAGTATGTATGTACTCTCCATAAATGATTTGAGGCATGCACATTTTATGTTTGAGGGCAACAACTGCATTTCAGATAAGAGGAGCTCTTGAAATTTCATTTGCCAAACACCCTAGAGAATACTGCGGGGCTGGGGCTGGGTGGGAGGGAAGCCCTATTACATATTACTGTTGTCTCCAGGCCGGGATGAAAATTCCACACCGATACTGCCTGCCCTGGAGATTCTCCTCTAGACCAGTGTTTCCCAACCTTGTGCCTCCAGATGTTTTTGGCCTACAACTCCCATCATCCCTAGCTAGCAAGACCAGTGGTCAGGGATGATGGGAATTGTAGTTCAAAAACAGCTGGAGGCACAAGGTTGGGAAACACTGCGTCTAGACAACCTATTTAGGAGTCTCTGTTTGTTTGCCTTTCTCTCTCTCTCCTTTCTTTTCTGCAACAACAGGATCGCTTTGAAGCCTGCAGCTGCACCTGACCACCAAATGCTCAGCAGACCAGCAAGACAGGCCTTCGAGAATCCCTAAATAGTTATGGATCTCATCCTGAACGGTGGAAAACCACACATTAAAAATTGAAGCTTCGAGTCCTTGCAAACAGCAGCGGGCGATGTGGCAAACCTAGCTCCAGACTGTACCACATCCTTGAGATTGCAGATTGGAGCTAATGGGGTGGAATGCTCACCGGTCCCTGCTTATAGAAAGCCAGCAGGCAGTGTGTGTGTGGTGTGTGTGTGTGTGTTTGTGTCTGTGTCTGTGTGTCTGTGTGTGTGTATAAAGGCTAAGCTAAAATCCTTTGCCCTGATAAGTTTGCTTTTGCATGCATGGAGGATATATTTATTTTTGCATGGAAGAGCATCAAGTGAAACTCTTTGAAGATTGCACACACCATTTGAGAATGTGAGTGAAGGACATTGTTGCAGCATCAACTTTGCAGTGGAAAAAGGCTTCCAGGATGAATCCTGAAGTCAGAAGTGGGGAACATTTTTCAGACTGAGGGCCACATTCTTTTATAAGCAGCCTTCCAATGCCAAGGCTGAGTGAGGCCAGAGGTAAAATAGAGTGGAGCTCTTTGCACTGGGGCTGGTTTCTACATGCAAACACCTTTCTTTCTCCTCCACCCAGCCAGGAAAGAACATTCTGATGTTGGAAGCAGGACCAGTGTGGGGTGTGGCCTCAGAAGAGTGGGCGTGGCCTGGGGAGAGTCCTGAGGACCAGGCAGAGGGGCATGAATAGCCGCATTCCATACCCTCCAACATTTCTCCTATGAAAATAGGGACACCCTATTCAATAATAATAATAATAATAATAATAATTATTATTATTATTATTATTATTATTATTATTATTATTATTATTATTATCTATACCCCGCCCACCTGACTGGGTTGCTCCAGCCACTCTGGATGGCTTCCAACATATATAAAAACATAGTAAAACATTAAACAATTTTTAAAAAATCCCTATACAGTGGTACCTCGGGTTACAGACGCTTCAGGTTACAGACTCCGCTAACCCAAAAATAGTACCTCAGGTTAAGAACTTTGCTTCAGGATGAGAACAGAAATCGCACGGCGGCAGCAGGAGGCCCCCAATAGCTAAAATGGTACCTCAGGTTAAGAACAGTTTCAGGTTAAGAACGGACCTCCGGAACGAATTAAGTACTTAACCTGAGGTACCACTGTACAGCGCTGCCTTCAGATGTCTTCTAAAGGTTGTGTAGTTACTTATCTCCTTGGTTCGGGGGTCTCATAACTCCATTCTGTCCGATGAAAATAGGGGAGTCCTAAGGGACATTCTGGGATCAAATCGGAAGCCCAGGTGGCTTCTGTATATCTCAGATACAGAGGTCAGTGGTCTGAAGGCCACCTTCGCACAATAGATTTGAAGCACTATGATACCACATTGAACAGTTGTGGAATTCTGGGAACTATAGCTTTTTAAGGGTGCTGAGAATTGTTAGGAGATGCCTATTCCCATCCCGGAGACACAGTTCCCAGGGTGGTTTAACCATCAGGAGCTCTGGGAATTGCAATCCTGTGCAGAGCATAGGGGCAAACGGCAACTCCCGGAATTCTTCGGGGGAAAAGCTTTGACTTTTTGAAGTGGCATCAAAGCGCTTCAAATGTATGATGCAAACATGACTTCGGTTTCCTGTGTTCCTCTAAAGCCAGAGACTCACAACTGCACAGGGTTAAGGCTCACCGTATGATCTCCTTTGAAAGCAGCTCTGGAGCCCGGAGCAAACGGCCAGCAATCTCACTGGGGCAGGAGAGGGGAGGGGGAAGGCCCAACCCAGACTTCCATCGCCTGTTCCTTTTTTCCTTTCCTTTTTCCTCCTTTTCCTACCCCCAAGCAATACGGCTCTGCTTCATATATTTTTCATTCCGACTGAGGGTCCGCAGCAGCAGCTGATGACCTCTGTTACACGCCACTGCTTCCCTCAATGTAAATGCGGCCTGGGCTCGCTCCCCTCCAACCCTGTTCCACCTCTCTCTCTCTCTCTCTCTCTCTCTCTCTCTCTCTCTCTCTGCCTAGCCAGAGAGGCAAGTGTATTTATTTCATATATTCTCGAACTGGATCTATTTATTTTAAACCCGCGGTGGCTCTCAGGAGGCAGCTAAAGATAACAGTGACATTAAACGCTGAGAGCGTTTTGTTAAAGAAAATGGAAAGGGGTAGATATATGAAAAAAAAATAAAATAAAACCACGACCACCAGCAGCACAGCACCACCCAACCTCGCTCAAGTATTCAGAAGTCTCCGAGTCAGATAACATCAGTCTAAAAGGACTGCTCTGCTGAGAGCAGGACTTGGAAAGCAGGGCCCACTGCTTCTCCCTGGGAATATTGATTTTTTTAAGGTTGGAGGGGGTCAAATTCAAATCTCTGGCACAAAAGAGCAGCAGTTTCTCCTCGACACTGCGCCTTTTGACAGAGAACAAAGTCATGAAGTGGGGTGGGTGGGTGGGAGGGAGGGAGAGGGAGAGGGAGAGAGAGGAGGGAAAGAACAGAAGATGAAGGAAAAGGATTGAGATTCACATCTCCACACAGGCAGAGAAATGCCGTTCTCTTGGGAGAACTTGCCACTAGGGTCACATCCATGCCATACATTTAAAGCAAGTGCCCTCCCCTCCAAAGAATCCTGGAAAACAGTAGCTTATACCTTGCTGAACTACAGTTCCCAGCACCCCAAAGAAATGACAGTTCCCATGTTTATCTGGGGGAAAGGTAGGTGCTCTCAGTGTGCTTCCTTCGTAGAACGTTCAACTAGTGTCACACCCATTAGTACACATATGAAGTGCCTGGCTCCCCCCCCCATGAGGAATCATGGGAACTGTAGTTTGCCCACCACAAAATGACAATTCCCAACACCCTGAAGAAACTACATTTCCCAGGATTCATTGGGGGAAGACATGGGTCCTATGCTACAGAGAGACAGTCAGCCACTCGAAGGACTGTTTGGTCCGAGAAGCAAAACCAGGAACCTTGAAAGTGGCTGGCAATTGTCTGCACCTGAGCAGGCAGGAAGGTTTGCTTCAGTTGTCTATGTTCTGGTCACCTCTCGGCTGGGTTACTGCAATGGGGCTGCCTTAGCAGTTTGGGAAGTTCAGTGAGTGCAAAAGGTGGAAGTCCGACTTTTAGAAAAGACAGGAAAGGTTGGGGCAGATCATACCAGTTCTGCTCCATCTACACTGGCTGCCCATTAATGTCTCTGGGCTCAGTTCAGTGTGCTGGCATCGACCTTGAAAACTCTGTATGGCTCAGGACCCCACTACCTAAAGAAACACCTCTTTTCATGTGAACCTGCCCAAGTCCTGCTTTCAGCAATCGAGGCTCCCCTCTGTGCCATACCTCCAGAAGAAGCAACAAGGCTGGTGAGCATACCTTTGTCATCCCTTTGGAACTCTCTCCCTAGGGAGGCACACTTGACACCAGTTTTACTGTCACTTCAGCACCAGGTGAAAACATTATCATTAAAGCAGATGGCCAGCTTTAATGATATTGGTGTTACGGTTACTCAATCTGGGCTTGTGTGTGTGTTTACAATGGTGGTTGTGTTGATAATGTGCATTGCTTTATTATGCTTTATTGTATTATATACACTGGGGGGGGGGAATTAGCAGAAAGTGATATACAGTGGTACCTTGGTTCTCAAACTTAATCCGTTCCAGAACTCCGTTCCAAAACCAGAGCGTTCCGAAACCAAGGCATGCTTTCCCATAGAAAGTAATCCAAAATGAATGAATCCATTCCGGACTTTTAAAAACAACCCCTAAAACAGCAATTTAACATGAATTTTACTATCTAACAGGACCATTGATCCATAAAATGAAAGCAATAATGTACTGCAGTCACACAATCAATCAATCAATCAATCAATCAATAGCTGAACTGGGTTCCACACAGTCACAAAAACAAAACAAAAAAGTTGCAAAAACAAAAACGCAAAATAAATAACAAAAACAGGCAGACTTCAGTGGAACACTCAAAACGGAAGTGTGGCACTCAAAATGGAGCATGTTTGGCTTCTGAAAAAAGTTTGCAAACCAGAGCACTTGCTTCTGGGCTTGCAATGTTTGGGTTCCAAGTTGTTTGAGTACCAAGGCATTTGAGAACCAAGGTACCACTGTACAAGTCTAAGAAATTAGTCAAATCAATCAAACCATTGGTCAAATCAATCAAACCATTTAGAGGTCACCTGGACACACAGTCTTCCCCACGATGCTCTGGATTTCTAGTTAAACCATGGTAATTCTAATCTTGCATCTATACATATAACTTTGTACTTGCACATTTTATGCAGTTCTGTCTCTTTTGCCATGCATAAGCAGTCGCCTGAACTGCTCTTCTCATCCCTTCAGGACATATCTATTGCAAAAGCCTATATTGGCTTTATAATATGCTCTGGCAGTCCTTGTTGACCCAGGATAGTCTCCCTTCCTGGTGCATAGCCTTGATTAACACTGTCCTTATTTTGCCTTTTGGATGGGATTAAAACAAAAACAAAACAAAAACAAAAAACCCCACTGTGTGCAGACATGTCTATTATTTCCCCAGCCAGCCTCCTCCTCCTAATAAGCACTTACCCGGACAGTAAATGCTGTAAATGTGTTTTGAGTTGCAGCTATTCTATAACAGGCACAACCGGATCAATTGTGTAATTAAACATTCTCGACAGCAGGGTCCTATGCATGTTTACTTGGAAATAATCCCCACTGTGTTCAATTGGACTCATTCCCAGGTTAGTGTGCAGAGTGCTGCAGTCTTCCTCAAACTGACGTGATAGAAAGCAATGCAAGGCCTGCGATTGTTATCACAGCAGAGAGCAGGCAAAGAAGAGCTCCAACGTAGACTCCAAATGTCACCATATTATCCAGGGACAATCCTTATTTCTCACATATGTCTCTAGTAAATCACTTTCCCTATCTAGACACACATCCCTTCCACACTCCCCTCCCCCTTTGTTTTCTGCTTTTCAGGAATATTTAAGTTTGTGGCTGACACCCTATCAGTTTTTAGCAGATTTTGGCCTCTTCTCAAACTAGAAAACAAGTTCTCCACATGGCCCTCCAGCCAGTGTGTAGTGGTTAGAGTTTTTGGATTAGGAACTGGAAGACCAGGGTTCAAATCCGTACTCAGCCATGAAGCCCACTGGGCAACTTAGGGACAGTCGCTGTCTCTCAGTCTAACCTACTTCACAGGGTTGTTGTGGGGATTAAATAAGGATGGAGGGAGAAACAGGTATACCAACCTAAGCTCCCTGGTGAAGAAAAGTGGGATATAGATTGTGAGCTTTCTTAAATCTTTTAAAAAATAAAAATACAGTGGTACCTCAGGTTAAGAACTTAATTCGTTCTGGAGGTCCGTTCTTAACCTGAAACTGTTCTTAACCTGAGGTACCACTTTAGCTAATGGGGCCTCCTGCTGCTGCCGCACCGCTGGAGCACGATTTCTGTTCTCATCCTGAAGCAAAGTTCTTAACCTGAGGTACTATTTCTGGGTTAGCGGAGTCTGTAACCTGAAGCGTATGTAACCTGAAGCATCTGTAACCTGAGGTACCACTGTACTACCCAGATTGAACTGCTGTGAGAAAGTGATAGATCGTTCCTGTTCCAGGTGTCAGCATCACCCTTGAGCCAGTGTACCAACTGGACTCATGCACTACAGCCCCAACTGGGCTAGGCGAGCTGGGTAGCACTGCCGGAGACCTCCTATCCCACAGGAACTGGTCACAGTGCTGTGGACTCACAGCTTGGAGCTGAGAGCACCGGATTCACTGTCTCAATAATGCAGTCGTTGCGCAGCAGCGTTTTGCAGAGTCTTGCAGAGTATAAACCACTCAGAGAGCAGCTCTGTAAAGTATCTTCTTTTATTCTATAACTACAGCTATAATACAAACTATATACAGAGCTAAATATTCTGAGCATACATCAATGCTACTCTGAGTGCCTGCAGCTGCTCTTAGCAGCAATCTTATCTCTAAATACTATCTCTTGCACTCACTCTCCGACACACTGACTTACTCTCTCTCTCACACACAGAGACTCACTCACTTGACTAATTAAGTAGAGAGCAGTACATTGCTCCTCCTCTCTGTAGAGTCAGCAGAGACCTCAGGAGATGATCAGGAGATTCTTGGGTATGGGAGGGGTGAAATCTCCTCACCGGGGTCACTCTTGCATCTGAAGGGAAGGTGCAATGTCACTACAGGTGCATTGTGGGAAGAAAACATGGCTGCACCTACTTCTGTATGCAGGGGTGGAGCAAGCTGATTGGGCACCTGGGGCGGCGCGCTAGCCCTGTGCCCAGGGGTGGCGCCAGCCACCCCTGGGGGCAGGGCCAACCACCCGTGGGGTGAGGCGAGTAGGGGCTCCGTGGGGCCTTCTCACATTCAGGCACCCTACAGCTGAGGGGGAGGCAGTGGGCAGACCATTTGGGGCAGCGCGGAGCCTGCGGGCGCCCAAGCCATCGTGTCACTCTCAGGAGAGACACGTGGATCGGGCATGTTGCAGGCCCCGTGGTGAGTGCCACCTGGCATTTTCTCACCCCCCTCAGTGGTGACACCCAGGGCGGACCACCCCTACCACACACCCCTTCCTCCGCCCCTGCCTGTATGGCAGTGAGGGCATCCAGGTTTCCCCGATGCAAAAGTGCTATGGGGCAAAAGTCACTGCAACCACTTTCCTAGACCAGCAAAAAGGAGAGAAGCCTTTACAACTGATTCACGGCCTGCTAAACTTTACCACAGAAAAGGCATCTTCTTCAGCCTGCCCCTCTATGAGCAGAAAGTGCCTTCCCAGCTCACGACCTGAGAATGGGGCCGCAGAGGGCAAGGAAACATTTGCTGATGAAGATCTGCATAAAAGTCTTCCTGCTCTCAGCTGAGCTTTCCTCAAGGAACAAGGACTTCTTGAGCCCCGCCATTTTCCTGTACAGTGGTACCTCAGGTTACAGACACTTCAGGTTACAGGCTAACCCAGAAATAGTACCTCGGGTTAAGAACTTTGCTTCAGGATGAGAACAGAAATCATGCAGTGGCAGTGGGAGGCCCCATTAGCTAAAGTGGCACCTCAGGTTAAGAACAGTTTCAGGTTGAGAACGGACCTCCAGAATGAATTAAGTTCTTAACCCGAGGTACCTAGAGTGTGGAAGTGAACTCATCTGAAGGGCCAGATTCAAATGTGGGCAGGCCACTTTGGCATTGAGGCAGGGCTGCCCAGGTGCCAATCACTTGGCAGCACATGATGTCAGGTGATTGAAACTTCAGGCTGCAGCTGCAAATAAAATGGTTTTCTTTTGCAACCTGAATTTGTTGCCTTTTTCGTGTGAGTTTCTTCTGTCCATATTCTTCCTTTGCAGTTGAGTTTCAATTTTGAGCTTCCCTGCACCTGGTGTCAAATGATGTCAGGTACAGGAAAGGAGATGTGGTCCACCCCAAACAGCATGTCATGCCATTATCAGAGGATGTGAAGATGTACTTAAGCCTGTGGGCTAGAGATTCTCCACCACAGCTCTATTATTTGGTCCTGATGTCTGGGTTGTTCCTTGCTCCTGTCTTCCCCTTTGACTTCTAGTCTTGGCTTATTCTTTGGTAAGTCCTGTGGTTCACCCCATGGTTGTCTCTACTGAGGTGAGGGCTTGATCCACACTATGCAGACCACAACTGTTGCAGAAGCCTTCTGGCCACCAGCAGCATGCCCCAGGAATGTCCTGCTGATATCCCAAGGCCTGCTGAGATCCTCCTTGGCTGTATACCTTGTCTGCCTCTTGCACTGAGCTCACACAAGCAGAGAGAGCAGAGCACAGCCCTTGGCTTTCTGTTCCTGCAAAGATGCTGTTGTCAGAGTTGCCAGTCTCCTCCAGCATCTTAAAACTGTGCAAATGGCATATTAAAAACACCACTCTCCAGGAAGTCTCCCATATCCTAGGAAACAATGAAATCGTTATACACTGGGAGGCATGCACACTGCTGACATAGGGAGAACAAGCCACAGTGCCAGACCTAGCAATAGCAGCTTCAAAGGTAACAATCCTGGGCCTATTGGCCACCTTCTGCTGCATCAGGCATGTAGTTCTGTGGAAGTCAGTATGTACTTCTTCCAGACTCTTCTGACCACAAGTCTGGAGAATGGTGCAAATAAAGGCACACACATAGCTTTCCTTAAGGCAGCGGAATCCTTAACTCTCCCCAGTAGAACCTCGCAACGCAATTTGCCGGCATAGAATTAAACTCTCCCATCCACAGTCACAGCCTCCTGCCTTAATTAGCTGACATTATCCGGTCCACGAGAGAGGAGCGAGACAGGTAAATTGGTCGGGCAACAAGACAAACACACAATTGAGCTGCGTTACATGGAAAGCTTCAGTGATCAGGAGAAAGTGCACGGGTTAAAGAAGGTAATGCATGTGACCAGCGTGCTATAGACAGTTAGCAAAGTGATCTTAATTTTCTGGCCCTAATGGTTTCAATATGTCAATTTGCTGCACTGGCTGCATTGCTGGAGAAAAGCTCACTGCGGGCTGGTTAATAAACCTGGTTAGGAAAAGTGAATTCCTACTAAGAGGAAGTGGAAGCGGGGGGAAGCCAAGAGGGAGAGAAAATGTTTCCAAGTTTTGAGCCTGCTGATAAGAACGCACACACTCATCAAGGTAATCAATAGGTGTTCTCAAGGTGGGAGAGAGGGTGTGGCCTGTGGG
Source organism: Podarcis melisellensis (assembly GCF_964234715.1). Classification (NCBI taxonomy): domain Eukaryota; kingdom Metazoa; phylum Chordata; class Lepidosauria; order Squamata; family Lacertidae; genus Podarcis; species Podarcis melisellensis. Next base: position 49,386,070 of record NC_138543.1, read on the forward strand.
TGTTCTGAGGGCCACACAGAGAGACCTGAAGGGCCATGTTCATTCCCTACTCCTCGCCTTCCCTAAATTTCAAAGGAACAGACAGAGGGAAGCATTTCTTTGCTCAAGGCATCATCAGATGATGTATGTTAACACTACTGTTCAATGAGTTTTTAAACACTCATAGAAATTGTACCTGCCAATATTGTGATGGCCTGGGACTCGGAACCAGAGGAGTCTCAGTCCGCACCAGATCCTTTGCCTCAGGCATCATCTAAACCAGGTCTGGGGCCTGATTCTGAAGAACCTCAGTCTGCACAGGTTCCCCTGCAACAAGCACCAGCTGGGCCGAGTCAGGGGCCTGAGTTTGCCCTGGCTCCAGATGCGGGCATTACCTTGTTGCCTTCAGCTGGGCCATCACTTACAGCTGCTTCACTATCAGTTGGGTTATAAGAAGCTGAGGCAGCCTCTGGGTCTCGTAACCCACTGTCATCTCCCAAACGGCAGAGACTAAGGTCTGAGAAAAGGAGAGACCTGAGTACTCACAGGAGGAGTGCTCGCCTTTGGGCAAGACAGGGAGGTCAGTCACCGGGGGATCAGGACCGGCCATTAGCCTGACAAAGATAAAAGGCTGTCGGACCACCACCCCAGGTTGCAGGAGCAACATTGCTGTTTGCTAGAACCTGCCTGATACCCTGTGCCTGCCTGGTTTCCTGCCTTGGCCCTGTTGGACTGACTCCCTGCGGAATCCTTGGATTCAGGACTAGACCTGGACCACGTTGCTCGGGTTAACCCCTGGGCTCAGCACAAATATCCACTGAAAGTTAGACTTGTTGCTGGCTATTAGACACTGCCAGATGAATAATAATAATAATAATTAATAATAATAATAAATTATATTTATACCCTGCCCTTCCCAGCCAAGGCTGGGCTCAGGGCGGCTAACAACCAATAATAAAAACAAGTTGAATGAATACAACTTAAAAACAAGATTAAAATACAAGATCAAAACATTAAAATGCAGCCTCATCACAGGAGGAGAAAAGAAAAAAGAAAGAGGGGGAGGGAATCAAATTGACTCCCAGCCAAAGGCCAGGCGGAGCAACTCTGTCTTACAGGCCCTGCGGAAAGAAATCAGATCCTGCAGGGATCATGAGACAGAGTGTTCCACCAGGCCGGAGCCAGTGTTGAAAAAGGTTGAGGCTAATCTAACTTCCTTAGGGCCCGGGACCTCTAGGGTGTTGCTATTTATGGACCTTAAGGTCCTCCATGGGGCATACCGGGAGAGGCTTCCACATGTTAGAGGCAGTGTACCTTGACCTTTTTCATCCAACAGGTGGCAGGTGGCTATCACACTGTGTCAACGCTCCTGAGTTTCCAAAGGCAACTTGCTGAGAAGGCATCAAACCCTGGAATGCCCCACTCACTTTCCCCGCCAGCAGGCCAGCAATCAGTTGGGCAGTGCGCATGTGGTGCTGGGGTTGTGCTTGCTTCACCCTGGTCCCTTGAAAGCATCATAGGACCAGAGGAAGCTGCCGTATATTGAGTCAGGCTATCACTCCATCTTACTCAGTACTGCCTACTCTGACCACCAGCAGATCACCAGGGTTTTAGGAAGGGGATATTCCAAGCCATACCTGGAGATTCTGAAGATTGAACCTGGTGACCTTGTGCATGCAATCCAGGTGCTCTGCTACTGAGCAATGGGCGTCCCACCACAGTTCTTGAACGAGGTCCAATTCTTTGTGAGAAGAAAGCATCTACTTTGTGAGAAGGTGAGCCAAGTCTCGGGAACATCAAGCAAGCAAATTGGATCACCAAGCTATTTAAAAAAACAACAACCCAGCAGCCTTAAGACAGATGTTCATCAACTTGTTTTGTACAACAGAACAGCATCTACTATAAGTTGATTACAAGAGACCCATCCTCTGGGATGCGACTGCAAAGCCCAAGAAAGAGTTAAGAATCTGAGACAAGCAACCTTTTTCTTGCTGCAGCACAGCTAGCTGAGCCCACACAGCACAAAAGAGATATAAGACACTCTGTTCCCTTGTTCTATGTGGGAGCACATGCTGCTATCTCAGCTACAAAGGAAAACTTTCAAGCAATTCTATTCTGCCTTTGCTGCACAGACAGCACAAATCTCTTGTCATTGCACAGACAGCAGATAGCTTTGGGTAGTCTAAGATGCTGCAATCTGTTATCACCTCTCATCTTATGCAGGCATGACAATCCATGGCTGAACAAAAATCAGGAGCTTTAAAATTATGTGGCTGGGTCCTTTTATTCACGTCTTGAATTGAATCTTGAATTGCATCCTTTTTATATTATTATTATTATTATTATTATTATTATTATTATTATTATTATTATTATTATTCCTTTGCAACTATGATAGCAGGAAACAAGGGCCAAACTCGCTGTTCCCTAAGAATATTTTTGACACTGTTGAAAAAATATATTTGGGTGTTAGTCCATGAAATCCTTGCCCTAGTGCAACAGGATCTCACCCCTCTCCCCCTCCTGTGTACAAATCTGCTCTGTAGGATTGGGGGGAAACCCCAGAGCAGAACAGATATGTTATTGCCTCCATCTTAGCTCTGGGTAAGTGCTGGGGTTTTTTTAAGAGGAGGAGAGGCTAAGATGGAGGCAATAACATATCTGCTTTTATTTTATTTATGAAAAGCAATGAAATTCTCCAGGATGATCAAGGGAATCTGGAGGTTTGCAGAAGCAGAAATCGTCTGCATTTCAATGATGACTAAGTGGCCATGAACTGCTGAGTAATGTAAAATCAGAGGGGACGTGGACTTCAATGGAGTAACATAAAAAGGGCATGGCTGGCTGGAACACTGAACAGGAGCACACTAGGATGCATGCAGCATTTCCCCAATTCTACTACTATGGGATGGTGAACTGTTGCTGTTCAGCTAGGCATGAATATGTTATGAGAGATACAGAGATAATTTGCAGAACAAAATTTTATCTAGTCTTGCATTGGTAGTCAGAGCTCTCTCAGCAGAGCAAAAAGAAGACCAGCCTGGAGGGTCTTGCAGCACTTATTTCATAATGTCAGTTGTGGAAATTCACCATCCAAGCTATTGTCCCACAGGAATGCCTTGAAATTGTTTCCTAGACGCAGCCTAGCAGGAAACAAAAGCAGTGGAAAATAAAATGCAAAAGTGGAAAACACATAGAAAGCTGAAGTAAAGCAAATAAAATCTTCCACAGCAAGGTATCATTGTTTATTAGCTTTTACTATACACCGATTTTTGCTTATTGAAAGTCGCAGGCATGCAATCAGGAGCCAGAGTATTGAAATCTTATACCGAGCCATCTGTCTTTGTTGGATGTGACTTGTGACATTGAAATTGCTGAGCAATGTGATGTCAAAACATCAGTGGCGTAGCGTGGGTTGTCAGCACCCGGGGCAAGGCAAGTAATTTGCGCCCCCTAACCCGTGGATTTGCGCCCCCTAACCCCCAGATGTTGTGCCCGGTGCGGCTGGCCCCCCTGCACCTCTCACGCTACGCCACTGCAAAACATGCATCTGCTTGAGTTAAATACAGTGGTACCTCGGGTTAAGTACTTAATTCGTTCCGGAGGTCCGTTCTTAACCTGAAACTGTTCTTAACCTGAAGCACCACTTTAGCTAATGGGGCCTCCTGCTGCCGCACCACTGGAGCATGATTTCTGTTCTCATCCTGAAGCAAAGTTCTTAACCCGAGGCACTATTTCTGGGTTAGCGGAGTCTGTAACCTGAAGCGTATGTAACCCAAGGTACCACTGTATTGGGGGGAGATGCAGAGAGGGAATGAGGAGAGGATACCAACCCCCAAGCTTAAAGCGATGTATATTCAGCCCCTCATAAACAGTGATTTGTCTGAGTTACTCAGTGAGACTCATGACCGAGCAGATCTTTGAAGCTGGGTTTCCCAGGCCCAAACCAGACATGGACATCTGAGGCGTCACACTGAACAGTCATGACTTCAAGTCCTCAGGTAAGAAGAAAGCTCTCCTGCATTTGGGGGTGCTCCTTAAATTTGGACATTTCACAACATCCAAAAAAACAACAACGTGAAGGGTGTGGGGAAACCAGGAGCTTTACAAAACAGCTGAGCATTTGGGCTTTCCATCCCAATTACATTCTGAATGTGTTTAAGGGCTCCTCCAGATTACCTGTTTAGTGAGCATTCATCTTGATTTGCTTGCAAGGAAGTTAGACTAGGTCTGGTTTTAAGGAAGCATTTGGTCTGATTTGTTTGCTGGGCATATATATATATGTTCATTGCGTGGACAGGCAGAGTCCCCAGATCCCGCGTGGTCCCCCCGTCATGTGGAATAACGACTCAAGACAACGTGCTATGGGATTAAATTGGCCACAACTTTATTGAATTTCGAATGTGGGTAGACTTTGGCTCAGGCATTGGGCGTTCTCCCTCCCCAGTCCCCAGCCGGGGACCTAGGGAGCATCAGGGTTATCCAGTGTGTGTCCTTCCCGCGACGTCCAGCAACGTCCTTTCCGAAGAAGCTCTGGAGCCAAGTGAGGATTCCCAGGTAGGATCCTCCCTCTATTGTGTGGGCAGGTAATCCCTCCCCTACCTGGCCTGGTCTCCTTGGCAACGCTTCCCCCAGGTGGGATTGGACAACTGACTGAGATAGGCGGAGACCTCCAGGTATCCCACCGGAGGGAAGGCAAAGCCAAGCCTATGCTGTTGGAGCCGCTCCAGATCTAGGGGCTGCACGCGTCCACGCAAAGGGCGCCCCCCGTTTTAAGCGGGGAGCGGTCATTCTTCATATGAATGTCGAAAGCCTCGGTATTACTCAAGATAACTTGCAATTTAATTGTTTAGATAATTTGCAGTTTAATAAACAACTGACAACAACTCATTATTAGGAGGGCAGACCTTTGAAAATACTTTGTCCCCTTTTTCATTCCCTAATATAGCAGAATCAAAACAGTGTTTGTTATCATTCAGTGCGGCTGTTAATTAATTCCAAGTTTACATGCAGACAGACCTGGCTAGTGATTTCATCCCATGGCAGGCTACTGCTCATACTAGCATAAGAAAAGCTGTACTGGATCAGACCAAAGGCCAACTAGTCCATCATCCACGGTGGCCACCCACTTCCTGGAGATGTCCACAAGTAGGACATGAGGGTGATAACACTCTCCCACTTGCGTTCTGCAGCAACTGGAATGCCAGCATGACTTAGAATCATAGAATCATGGGAGTGGTCATTCCACAATTTGTACCTTTCCTTGTCAGTTTCCTAACAGCAAACAGTCTTCTTTTTTTATAGTGGGATAAGGTGCTAGAGCCCTTTGATCTGCTTTAATTTGTGCAAGCCAAAATTTATGGAATCTCTTTTGCAAAAACTATGATAGGGCCACCCTAAAATGCGGAGAAATTCTGGCAACCGTGAAACCTGCGCCATGGAAACCCAGCACTTTTGTACCCAATGCTCTCACTTTTTGCCAGCGGCCAGCAAAAGCAGAACCCCGTCCAGCACGCATGGCTGAGCATCCCCCTTAGATATACTTTCCATGCGAGAAGCAAAATGTACAGCAGAGATTTCCTGTACACCAGCAGGACAGTCACATTTAATAATAAAGCAGCAAATTTACGACCTGGGCCCATTGTGGTACATCCATTCCCATCAATTGAGACCTCATGCACCATAAAAGTAAAATGGAAGGCGCACACTCAGTAAGTGCGAGAAGGGCAGCGTTATTAGATCATTTAAAGCTAAATACATTACTATGTTGTTGACTTCCTCTTGACAGATATATCAGCAAAGGGAGGCGGGGGAGGAGAAACCAGAGGGGATGTCAACTTACCTGCCTCTATAGAACTCTGGCCTTTTAAATTCAGCCTTGTAATTTGCTGAGAGAGCAAAGCCATTGCTAGAGGTGGCCCCGTGTGTTAATTTCCCTTTCCTCCCAGCTTTGCATTCCCTCCCAAGTCTTAAGTTCAGTTTGCATTTTTTTAAAAAAATCACCATGAAAATTCACCAGTGTTTTAGGACGAATTTCGCCTCATACAGTGGTACCTCGGGTTAAGAATTTAATTTGTTCCGGAGGTCCGCTCTTAACCTGAAACTGTTCTTAACCTGAAGCACCACTTTAGCTAATGGGGGCTCCCGCTGCCACCGCACAATTTCTGTTCTCATCCTGAAGCAAAGTTCTTAACCCGAGGTGCTATTTCTGGGTTAGCCTGTAACCTGAAGTGCCTGTAACCTGAAGCGTCTGTAACCTGAGGTACCACTGTACAGGAAAATGGCGGGGCTCAAGAAGTCCGGAAGGTATTACTTCTGGGTTAGCGGAGTCTGTAACCTGAAGTGTCTGTAACCCGAGGTACCACTGTATATACATTTTAGTCTACAAGAGCCAGTGTATCAGAGCTCTAGCACCAGGGCAGGGGCGGAGGAAGGGGGGTGGTTGGGGCTTTCCCCCCCAGGTTTCACTACTGAGGGGAGTGACAAAATGCTGGGCGGTACTCACCACGGGGCCTGCAGTGCGCCCAAACAATGCGTCTCTCCTGGGAGTGAAGTGGTGGCTTGGGCGCCTGCAGGCTCCGTGCTGCCCAAATGGTCCGCCCACTGTCTCCCCCTCAACTCAGCTGAGCGGGAGGAGGCAGGCAGACTCCTCGGAGGCCCCATGGAGCATCCTGCCCCAGCTGGCCCCACTCCACAGAGCATGTGTGCCACCCTAGGCGCCCGACTGGCTTGCTCCACTGCTGCACCAGTGTTCAAATCTCACTTGCCCATAGAGCGCAATGTGTGTGGACTTGGTTCAGTCACTGCCTCTTAGCCTAACCTACCTTACAGGATCGTTGTGGAGATTAAACGAGGAGGAGAAAAAAGTAGGATATAAATGCAAGATTATAATGATGATTTATAACTTGTACGCCACAAGTGAGCACCTAGGGGTCAACAGTCACCCTCCACACCACTTCCTGGACATGACCCAAGAGGAAGGAGCAGAGACACTGCATAACAGTGCCCCTGACTTCCACCCCCCTTTAGATTAAATAAATTGTTTGCAATCTTTTCTCGTATACAAATTTCGGCAAAGCAATTTCCCCAAATGCGATGCAATTCAGTATGTTACTTTCAATAATATATGCACAGACACTCACAATTTGTCCACAGTACTTGGCCGAAGAACTGCACTGCAAAATTCAGAGAAATGCAAAATTCGGAAGGTTGGTTGTGTTTCAGTTTGCATATTGCTTTGGTAAGTTTAAATGCAAACTGAGTGATGTTTCTGCCCCTTCATCTCTAGTCGCTGTCGGATGTCAGAGACTCTGGCTTCCCCCAGAAGCTCCTAAGCAGATGCTTTTACTGGTTATCCACAGAAGGAATTTGTGAGGTTTCTTATTATTATTATTATATTTTTTTTGGAGAAAATATAATAATAGCTATTTCTCCCATGCAATTAAATTTAACTGGAGGCACTGGGAATGAAAATGGACTTCCATTTATAGAGACAGGATAGTGAAAGAGCACACAGTTTGATAACAAAAATCCTGACTGGAACCCATTTAGGCGGCTGGGAGAACCATTTATTCAGTGTATTGATCAACTTTTTAAATGCAAGTAATTAAGACACATTGGTCAAGCCCAGTACTTAGCTTGAAAATACTCCCTTTTATAAAATAGTTCCCGGCCCCTTACGACATGGAGGAAACAATTCAAGATAAGGAGATGCAAACAATTCCTAAGGCAAATGAAAAGAAGGCTTAAAGGAAAACGCAAAAAAGAGGGGGGGGCAACAGAAGCTTCAGATTTCCTTCCCAATGCCATATATTTTGGGATGCGGGTGGCGCTGTGGGTTAAACCACAGAGCCTAGGACTTGCCGATCAGAAGGTCAGCAGTTCGAATCCCCACGACGGGGTGAGCTCCCGTTGCTCAGTCCCTGCTCCTGCCAACCTAGCAGTTCAAAAGCACGTCAACGTGCAAGTAGATAAATAGGTACCGCTCCGGCGGGAAGGTAAATGGCATTTCCGTGTGCTGCTCTGGTTTGCCAGAAGTGACTTAGTCATGCTGGCCACATGACCCGGAAGCTGTACGCCGGCTCCGTCGGCCAATAAAGCGAGATGAGCGCCGCAACCCCAGAGTCGGTCACGACTGGACCTAATGGTCGGGGGTCCCTTTACCTTTACCTACCATATATTTTACATCTCATTTCCCCGGCCAAAAGCCAGCACAGTGGATGCTGCTCCATTAGGCGACGCTGCCTTTCCCACAACGTCAGTCTGCCCTCGGGCCACACTGACCTGGCTGTCTTCTTACTTACAACCAGTTGCGGGGATACAACTGGCTGCCAACCTCCTCTTTAGAGCCAGGCTGCGCACACACCACACATTAAAAGCAGACATCTCCCCCCCAAAGAATCCTGGGACTGTAGTTTGTTAAGTGTGCTGGGACTTGTCGTTCTCTGAGTGGCAAACTGCAGTTCCCATGATCCTTTGGGGAAGTCATGTGCTTTAAAGTCAGAGTTGCTATTAATCATTTCTTATTTCTTCTTCTTGAATGTTGTTGTTACGATTATGATTATGTTTTATATACTGCCCTGTATCAAAAGATCCCAGAGATACCATTTTTGGGGGTGGGAAGAAAAGGCTTCCAACCACATGGGTAGGCTAGATCGAACGTTGTTGAACTTCTAGTGCTATTTTTGTGGGTGCCACTGGGCCTGAAAAAAGCCTGGAATTAAATTGGAAATATACAGTGGTACCTCGGGTTAAGTACTTCATTCATTCCAGAGGTCCGTTTTTAACCTGAAACTGTTCTTAACCTGAAGCACCGCTTTAGCTAATGGAGCCTCCCACTGCGCGATTTCTGTTCTCATCCTGAAGCAAAGTTCTTAACCCAAGGTACTATTTCTGGGTTAGCAGAGTCTGTAACCTGAAGCGTATGTAACCTGAAGCGTATTTAACCCAATACATATACTGTGTATATGTGTGTGTGTGTGCATCCGCCGCCCATCTAGCTGGGTTTCACCAGCCACTCTGGGCAGCTCCCAACAGAATATTAAAACAGAATAAAATATCAAACATTAACAACTCCCCTAAACAGGGCTGCTTTCAGATGTCTTCTAAAAGTCAGATAGTTGTTTATTTCCTTGACATCTGATGGGAGGGCATTCCACAGGGCGGGCGCCACCATCAAGAAGGCCTTCTGCCTGGTTGCCTGTAACCTCACTTCTAACAGTGAGGGAACCACCAGAAGGCCCTCGGAGCTGGACCTCAGTATCTGGGCTGGACAATGGGGCTGGAGACGCTCCTTCGGGTATATGGACCAAGGCTCAGCTCCCCACATCCAGCTTTTAGGGATTTTAGAGATTTGACTGAAGGGGAATTTGCACATGATTACCCTGAATACTGAAACTTTTTCATCCACCCTTTTTAAAAATTTGTGGTTGATTTCTCTTTCACACCCTCCTTCCACTCATCCCTCTTACCTTGAGGTGGCCCTCTTCTCCTTGTGTTACCTCTTGCCTCTATCGTATTTGCTATCACATGTTGCCACTGGATAAACGTAATCCTTCCCGTGACACATCCCAGATCATATCACATTACAGCAACCGTGCAGCCACCTCTATCCCATTTGCCGAACGCAAAGTGTGCTTGATTGGATCATAAACACATAATGTGAAATACGCCTTATTGCTGCGAAGGGTTTGGCAGCTGCCTCCTGTCAACATTCGAGCAAGGGCAACAGGTTTGGAGCCACAGGCGTGCGTCTAAAGGGCAGCACAGAAGATAAAGGAAGGGACTACAGGATGGGAAGCACACAGGAAACCTTTCCCACACACTCTGCAGAGGCAAAGCCCTAAGGGACAGTGTGGCGTAATGCTTAGGAGGTTGGATTTAAATGCTGTCTTTGACCTCTATGGAGGAAGGATGAAATAATAATTAAAATAACTTGGGCTACCTGTCAAGTCAAGAGTGACTATATGATACTCATTTGTGCAAGTGTATATAGTACTCACATGCTACATTTTTGTGCCCCTGATACAACAAAAGTCTGGCATTGTTGTTAGAAGAAGAAGAAGAAGAAGAAGAAGAAGAAGAAGAAGAAGAAGAAGAAGAAGAAGAAGAAGAAGAAGAAGAAGAGGAAGAAGAAGAAGAAGAAGAAGAAGAAGAAGAAGAAGAAGAAGAAGAAGAGGAAGAAGAAGAGGAGGAAGAAGAAGAAGAAGAAGAAGAAGAAGAAGAAGAAGAAGAAGAAGAAGAAGAAGAAGAAGAAGAAGAAGAAGAACAACAACAACAACAACAACAACAACAATAATTTTATTCTTTATACCACACCCATCTGACAGGGCAGCTTCCAATACATATAAAATCATTTTTTAAAAAAATCAAACATGAAAAGCTTCCCATTACAGCACTGCCTTCAGATGTATTCTAAATGTTGCATAGTTATTTAAGTCCTTGGCTTCTAATGGGAGGGCGTTCCACAGGGAGGGCACCGCTACTGAGAAGGCCCTCTGCCTGGTTCCCTGCAACCTTGCAATGACAGAGTGTCAGAAGGCCCTCAGAGCTAGATCTCAGTGTCTGGGTTAACAACAGGGGTGGAGACGCTCCTTCAAATATACTGGACTGAGGCCGTTTAGGGCTTTGAAGGTCAGCACCAACACTTTGAATTGTGGATTCCAGGTCCACTTCAGGGAATGCGTACCCTCCAACACTTTGGAGCCCAAATCCAGAGCTCCATATTCCCGTTTTTTATCGCAAGAGCACAGCAGCCATTTTGGTTGTCATGATCTCCCCATGTTTATCCTGGATAAGAAAAGAGCGAGAGGAGATAACGATGGCCATCTTCAAATATCTAAAGGTCTGTCACACGAGGAACAGAAAATGGAAGATGGAGCAAGCTTGCTTTCTTCTGCTCTGGAAGGTAGGACCCGAACCAATGGATTCAAGTTTCAAGAAAAGAGATTCCGACAAAACACCAGGAAAAAATTCCTGACAGTATGAGCTGTTCAAATATGGCATGGACTTCCTTGAGAGCAGTGGCGTAGTGTGGGTTGTCAGCACCTGGGGCAAGGCAAGTAATTTGCACCCCCTAACTGGTGGCTTTGCGCCCCCTAACCCTAACCCCCAGATGTTGCGCCCGGTGCGGCCGGCCCCCCCCTGCACCCCCCACGCTACGCCACTGCTTGAGAGGTTGTGGACTCTCCTTCTTTGGAGGTTTTAAAGCAGTGGTTGGATGGCCATCTGTCATGGATGCTTTAGTTGAGATTCCTGCATTGCAGGAGGTTGGACTAGATCAGGGGTCCCCAAACTAAGGCCCGTGGGCCGGATAAGGCCCGAGGGACTCATTTAAACAGCCCACGGCGACCCCCACCACCCGCTGCCACTGCCCGCTCTTACCTGCGCTGCACTGGGCCGCTGCCCACTTCCAGGTCGGAGGAGCACTGAAAATAGCTTGTGCGCAAGCGCATGCATTATTTCCAGTGCACATCCGGGTCGGAGGAGGCCTGTGCACATGCACACAAGCTATTTCTGGTGCTCCTCTGACCCAGAAGTGTACTAGAAATAGTGTGTGTGTGCACGTGTATGGGCACGTGCTCCTCTGCCCTCTGGCACGCCGCGCAATCGGTGCTGGAGACACCGGCCTCAGGCATGGTAAGTTTGCTAACCCCTGGACTAGATGATCCTTAGGATCCCTTCCAACTCTACAGTTTTATGGTTCTATGCTCACTGTTCTTCAAGTCCTTATGCTATTATTGGCCATTCGGCTCACCTCTCACCATTTTGCTTTTGTACAGCACCCTGCACATTAAGAGCCACACTGTTCCACGTGAAGTGATGATGATAGCTGTGTGTCACATCCTGCTAATCCAAAGTATCATTTTTAACATGAAAGATCGGGGGGAGGAAACAAAAGAGGTAAGAATAACCCCCCTGCAGGCTTTACAATCTAACTGTGGGTTGCCTGGAATTCCATCCACTGTAAACAGCATCTGCAACCAAGCCGGTATTCAGCCTTTTAAAAATCTATCTCCGGGACTCATTTATATGCAGGCCAATTTTTCATTCATCTCAAATCTGCAGCCAGCATTCGAATGTATGAAGCTTCCCCGCTCCATCTCTTCCCCCTGAAGAAAAATAGCTTAATTTCTGCAGCTGATAGATTTTCCTGATCCTTCAAACAGCAGAAAAAGGACTCTTGAAAATCGGTCGTTGAACTATCCACAGGCATTTTATAATGGCCGTAAATAGGACTATACTGAATAGCTCTCCAGGCAGCATCCAGAATAGTGTCCTTGACACGGTTATTATTATTATCCTTACTGCAAAAAAAAATAAAATAAATAAAAATATATCTCTGGGCCTCGCAGCTTCGCAGCTTGCCGTTGGGCCTTCAAGGGTGTTCAGAAAATAGCAACAATGCCTTGCACCCTGCCCAGCATACGTATCATTAACCGAGGTTCACCCAAGAAGGCACTATTTTCACTTTGTCCCTTTATTATAATTTATACAATGCTAAAGGGCTGAATGAAAGCCATTCACCTTTTCCCGAAAAAAATGTTTTGAAATGTGTTGAAAAACGCCCCCTCCTCCTTTCTCCCTCCCTTGTTGATTCCCCCCCCCCCCGCTTGCAAAAAGGTTCACCTGTTGGCTGAGTTTGCTCGTCTTTTGCTCACTCCAGCTCCGCCTTCCCCATGATGTCATAACAGAGCCAGATTTCATGAGCCACTTCTCTCCATCCTGGTAAACGTGCAACCGCTGGTTGGCTAATTCAACCAGTCCCCGCCCCTCCCAGTGATGTCATTAGTGACATCACACATACAAATCTGATTAGCTGTACAGCCTAGTTAGCAACTGCAGCCTGTTGAGCATGTGATCTCTGGTTAGCTAATTCAGAAAGCCGTCAAGGTTTTTTTGTATGTGATTTAACGCCATTGAAGTAACAGCACATGGGAGCGTAGGAGCAATAAAAAAAGATGGGCATACAGGGTTCTGTTTTCTTTTGAAGAAGGAGGAACTGCTTCAAACAGCAACCCCATCATTTTTTCTGGCCTGAAAATGGAAAGTTGGAAATGTTACATACCACATACCTAAATGCTCCATTCCAAAAAGACATGGTGGTACAAAACACGGCCCCTAATGCTCTTTTTTGTGGCCCTTAGCAACATTTGACGCCCCCCACACTGGCAGCTCTCACGCTGCTTTTCCAAAGCTGGGGAAGTGAGGTGCTGGGTTTGGGAGGGATGTGGGAGAGATCTGAGAGTGCCCTAAGGTCTTCTGGCCTCCTTCCCAAACACATCTTCACTTAATTCCCCAAAATGTCATACTCCAGCTTCAAGAAATGTTGAAAATAGAATTTGAACCTCAAATGCTGAATGTTGAATTTGACTTTGATGTTTGATTTTGGGGGGGTACATGTTGGCACCTCTTGGTGAATTTTATTTGGGCAGGTGTCAAATACAAAATCTCACGAACAGTTAGCTATCAAAAACACATCTGTATGTTGTCAAATACCAATACTACTGCATGTCAGCTACGAAATACAGCCCAGGTGAAAAATGACGTATCAGTTTTAAACATTATTGGATGTCAAATACCAACATAAGGTACTTGGAGATATTCACTGAATAGTTACAAAATATCCTATTATATCTTAAGCAGACAATTTCCAGGTGGGGTTTTGGAAGTTCCAATGTATTTCACTTAGTTAGTTAGTTAGTTATATTTCCAATAAATTAAAACACAGTGAAACATCAAACATTAAAAACTTTCCTATACAGGGTCTGCCTTCAGATGTCTTCTAAAAGTCAGATAGTTGTTTATTTCCTTGACATCTGATGGGAGGGTGTTCCACAGGGTGGGCACCACTACCAAGAAGGCCTTCTGCTTTGTTCCCTGTAACCCCACTTCTCACAGGGAGGGAACCCCCAGAAGGTCCTTGGCGCTGGACCTCAGTGTCCAGGCTGAACGATGGGGGTGGAGATGCTCCTTCAGGACCGAGGCTGTTTAGAGCTTTGAAAGTCAGCACCAAAACTTTGAGTTGTGTTTTGAAGCATGCTGGGGGCCAATGTAGGTTCGTTAGGATCAGAGTTACATGGTCCCAGTGACGATTCCCAGTCAAACTATTAGGCTATATATATATTTTTAAAATCATTGCATTTTGTTCATTTGCAAGTGAAATAGACATAGCAATGAGGGAAAAAACCCAAAATATGGGCCTTCAGCAACAGATATGATCTATGTTTATGATGACATGTTATTCTCTTGCTAATTATGCTGATTTAAAAGTGCATCTTTTTGTTAACTTTGCTCCATTCAACATGCAATCTGTAGCTGACCTCCTTTGTAATGTTTTAGTTTGAATTTTCAAAGACAATATTTTAGTTTCCTGTTAATTACGTTGTTTAGAATGCATATTTTATATTTCATTTTCTTCAGTAATGTTTTGTTCTGGATTCTTTTATTACATGTTTTAATGTAGGTTGTAAACTGCTTTGAGATCCCCCCTCCTTAAAAATATAAAGTGGTATACAAATGGAATTATTAATAATAATTACAAAAATTTCCCAGAGTATTGGTAATGATAAGAATGGATTATATAGCTGTAAAAGAGTTATAAGTCTGTATGTTGTCCATAATTCTATCATTCCAAAAATTAAAGAAAAGGATTCCTCTTTGTATAAATTTATCTTCATGGTTGTTCTCTGTTATTCTTTGTTCATACGTTAACTTGATTAGTATAGCTGTTTTCTTTTTTGTTTAACCAGCTAATCTGTGTTCCTTTAAGATACAGACAAGCACAGTGTTTTGGTTTTTGTGATAAGTTATGCAGAGTGATTTATTGTATTGTGTTAAACACCATAGGTAGTTTCTAGTGCTTTTCTTACATGGAGTACACCCAGTGATGTTAATGGGCATGGCTAATAGAGGTTAATTAATCTCATTGGGTCTACACTGAGTAGAATTTCTTTGAACACAACCCCATGTCCTAAAATTGTCTTTGTATGCTTGCACTCTGTATATTCCTCTTGGCTGCAGTGCAAATAACATTTCAGACGCTTCCAAAATCCAGCACTCGCTGCAGATTTTTACAACCTTGGTGTGTGTGTGTGTATCCTGTGTAAGAATCATTTCAGAACAAAACAAGAAGGCAAAACACAAATCAATTCAATTGTCCTAGAATGTGACAGGCCAGCTTGCGACCTGTCTCATCTGGTACATGACAATGTTGTTTGCATTCTATTAAAGTGGGTGACTGCTGGCCCATTTATACAGAGCAGAGGTTTCTTTTGACGACAGTTTGTTTGAATCATGTCTCTCGCTCCATCGTGCAATTCACAGCAAAGAGAGAGAGAGAAGCAACCGCGTCACCCTTCACCAATTGACACTGTAACACAAGTGTCACCGTACAAAGCAGTTTATCCTTCAACACCAACCATGTGCCATTGTAAACCTCCCCCCCGCCCCCACCCCATCCTGCTCGCCGATCTTTTTAAGAGCAACATTTCACAGTTGCAGACAGTTCATTATTTTCTTTTCCCAGCTGCGTATGGCTGGTTCCCTTCTTCCTCCTTCTCCTCTTCTTCTTCTTCCTCCTCCTCCTCCTCCTCCTCCTCCTTTTCTTCTTCTTCTTCTTCTTCTTCTTCTTCTTCTTCTTCTTCTTCTTCTTCTTCTTCTTCTTCTTCTTCTTCTTCTTCTCCTTCCTTCCTTCCTTCCTTCCTTCCTTCCTTCCTTCCTTCCTTCCTTCCTTCCCCTTAGTCACTTGGAGTGGATCAGCATCTTTTCTCTCTTCTTCTTCTTCTGCAAAGTTTCAAGAGCTCTTGAGAAAACTCTTCTGTTAACTCCGGCAGGGCTGCAAATATCTTAACCTTTCTCAGTACTGAAGTCGCTTAGGTCCAAGGCAGTGAAAATACATGTGCTTGCAAGAAACAGGCAGCTAAAGTTGGGAGAAAGGCAGGCATGCCTGGCCCATTGAAAAGGAGCAAGCATCAAGCCCTGGTATATTTCAGAGGTAGACCAAAGCTGTCACAATGGACATAAGGAAGCGAGGGTGCAGGCTCACTTGTGCTGCCTCTGCTCCAAAACACAGACCATTGCTCAGTGGTTAGAGCTCTTGACTTGCATGCAGAAGGTCCCAGATTCAACCCCAACATCTCCTGCCAAGTGTTTAACCCTCGGCCTATGGGCTGATTCCCCAGTGCAAATCCTCCCCTGCCCCGCAACAAAAAACCTTCCAGAGGACCAAAGAGAGAGATTCCATACAGAGACATGGGGCAGATCCACACAATGCAGGATTCTAAGTTCAATCCGCAGTTTGCAAACTGAACAGCCAATTCGATGTTGTTCCTTTAAGTCCTAAGAGACCCAAACAGTTCCTTTGTGTTGACATTGGCAGCCCAATCAGTCCGCCAGGTTTAAGAAGGCTTAAGGTAGCCATCAAAATAAAACACATACACACACACACCATCTCTCAGCCTGATAATGTTTTTATGTTGTTTGTCTCTTTCTCTGTTTTGCATGGTGGTGCCTGTCAGCATTTCACTCCACCGTTGCTGGATGTGTGATCGCTATATCGCATGTCTGTGTTTACTTTCCAGGCTTGGAAAGTGTGAGAACGGAAGCCAGTCTTATCTCTTCCGCTTGTACTGTACTCTTCTTTTCTCTCTCTCTCTCTCTCTCTCTCTCTCTCTCTCTCTCTCTCTCTCTCTCTCAAAGATATTTATTAACATTTCAAAGGTTATACAAAAAGCAATAATAAAAACAAAACACAAACAGAAAAAATAACAAAAATAGAAAAATACAAAACTGAAAACAATTTAAAAACAAATAAAATTTCATTCACTTATTTTCTTATGACTTACTTCCCAGACCTCCTCATACCTCCCCTTTTTGTATTCCAATTCTAATTATTAATTCAGCAAATCCTCACCATTGATTTTCATTTAATTTTCAACCTTTCTTTCTTTTTTCTCTCCAATTTTCTTAATCATTACAGCTGAAAACCACTTAATTTCTAAACCAACATCATTCTAACATTCATTAATTTTGCAATATTTCCCAAGATAGTCCTTAAATTTCTTCCAATCTTCTTCCGCCGTCTCTCTTCCCTGGTCTCGGATTCTGCCAGTCATTTCTGCCAGTCCCATATAATCTATCACCTTCATCTGCCATTCTTCCAGAGTGGGTAGATCTTGTGTCTTCCAATACTTTGCGATGAGTATTCTTGCTGCTGTTGTTGCATACATAAAGAATGTTCTGTCCTTCTTTGGCACCAATTTCTCTCTTTCTCTCTCTTGAAGAAGAGGTGAGAGGATGCCATGATTGCTTTGTCCTGTATATTTTGCTTGATAAATACTTAGAATGCACACACCTTCGCTCCATGCCGTTTCTGCTATACTCTACTGATGGAGCGTGCACATAGTGTTCTGATATGTGTCGCTACAGCACACCGGGACTGAAGATTAGAGAACGTCCCAGGGCTGCACTTCATCAGGAAAATGCCCGGAGAGGTCTGTCTCATCCTGGGGCTGCGTGTGCCCCCAGGCGTGTTCCGGCAGCGCCCAGATAAAGGACTGGGTTTTAGATACAACTCAGCACCATTTTGAATCTAGGTGGTGGGCTGATTCTTTCAAAACTGCACTGACTTCAACCACTGATTTCAAAACCCCACTGATTTTTGTGCTTTCTTGCAATTCCAAAGCACGGCCAGATGCTTTCCACTAGTATCATCCAAAATGAGACTGTCGCTCTTCTTTGTACATCTTCCATCTCTTTTCTTTCATATCGTGCATATGAGGCTGTTCGTGCAAAGGCAAAGGTAAGGGGACCCCTGACCATTATGTCTAGTTGTGACCGACTCTGGGGTTGCGGTGCTCATCTCGCTTTATTGGCCAAGGGAGCCGGCGTACATCTTCCGGGCCAGCATGACTAAGCCACTTCTGGCTAACCAGAGTAGCCCACGGAAACACCATTTACCTTCCCGCTGGAGCGGTACCTATTTATCTACTTGCATTTTGACATGCTTTCGAAATGCTAGGTGGACAGGAGCAGAGACCGAGCAATGGGAGCTCACTCTGTCACAGGGATTCAAACCACCAACCTTCTGATCAGCAAGTCCTAGGCTCTGTGGTTTAACCCACAGCGCCCCCCGCGTCCCTGTTCATGCCAAAGATGGGCTTTTAAACTGCCATCTCCCCATCTCTTGTGAAGATGGCATTCTAGGAAAACAAAATTGGACTTGGCTACATTTCATGTGCTTTCACATCCACTATGCCACTGCCTTTGCTGCGAGTCAAAATGTAGGGCACCCTGCTACTGAAATCAGAAAGTTTTTTGCTTAGGAATGACCTTGGAAAGCATCCTGGCTGAACATAACCCACAGAGTGGGATACAAGATGGAAGCCAGCCTCTTGCCTAACCGAGTTAACAGACCACGGAGGGCTTTAGAGGTCAGCGCTTAAACAGTATGCTTTTGGGAGCAGAGACGATGATGTGTGCACAGGAGTTTATCTAATGCAAGTCACTTTGAATCTTAACTGATACTCTTCCTGATGCTAAAACTACTCTGAAAAAGGAAGGGGACAAGAAGACTAGCAAGAGCTGCTGTGATCTAATGGTCAGAGCAGAGCTTTCCAAACTGTGTGTCACGACACATTAGTGTGCCAGCGTGTTGCGCGAATATTCCCCGTGCTTCTCCCAGGGCTGGAAATGGGTTAGTTTAACCTCCAGTTTGCCGGTAAAACTGAATTACTGTGTCGCAAAATGAGGCATGTCTAAAAAGTGTGTCACCAACATGAAAAGTTTGGAAAGCTCTGGGTTAGAGCAACGATGGGCAACCCAGTGGCTTCCCATGTGCTACCAGGCCAAGCTGACAATTACTGTACATAGATAAAGCCCTGAACTGCCAACCTAGCAGTTTGAAAGCATGCTACCAGTACAAGTAGATAAATAGGTACCACTATGGCGGGAAGGTAAATGGTGTTTCCGTGCACTCTGGTTTCCGTCACGGTGTTCCATTGCACCAGAAGTGGTTTAGTCATTGCTGGCCACATGAAATGGAAAGCTGTCTGTGGACAAACACCGGCTCCCTGGGCCTGAAAGAAAGATGAGCGCTGCAAGCCCATAGTTGCCTTTGACTGGATGATGAGAAATGCACACATTAAGATAATATGCATATCATGCGATAAACTATGCATTTAACTATGCATGCCAGTGCAAATGTCATTCTGATTTCTTTAAGTAAATAAATAAATTGCAGATTAATGTGGAAGCAGAATGGAGAACAGATTTAGGAATGAACATGCGAGAACAAAATGGACACAAATTGGAAGCAGATTGATTCATCAAACCCTACTTAGAAGTTCCCTTTTGATATTTTCCCCTTTCCTATGATTCTGTGGGAATATATTTATTCCCTCCATTCATTCCCTGCTTTGTTGCATGCGTGTGTGTCTTCCTTTGTAAAGGAATATACACCACTGAGTATTTTCTCCTCCAAAGGAAAGTGACCCCACAAAGGCAACCCTGGACTTCTCTGCCTCGCTTGGGGACAGAGAAACAAACCAGTACTATTAATGCAGGTTTTGATCTTTGAAAATCCTTCAACCCCTGATTTAGCCTAGCTATGAAGAACGCCCATCTCCCAGGGAGCCACGTGGAGTTAACAGTCCTGGAACTATAATCTCTGCATTCGGCTAAAGTTATCCGGCCAGATTCTCTCTCTCCCTTTGCCTCTTCCCTCCCCTCCTTCTTTATGTACTGTTGGCCTCTGCTTTCATCTTCCCTGTATGATTCTGCTGTAATTCCATTTTTTCCTGTCTTTTTAAACTGCCTGGCTCAATTTTTCTTTCATTGGCTTATTTTTAAAATTCTCTCTCTCTCTCTCTCTCTCTCTTTCTTTCTTTCTTTCTTTCTTTCTTTCTTTCTTTCTTTCTTTCTCTCTCTCTCTTTCTCTCTCTCCCCTTTTCAAGGTCTCTTGTAATTTGTTGCCACCTGGTCCCCAATGTTGCTTTGGTCGCAGCACTAGAACACCTCCCATCTCCCTCATGTTTCTCTGGTTATTGTTGGTTTTTAATTATTATTATATGCTTTGCTTTCCTTTGATGTCTGTCTACCCCTGGAAACTGCCATGGGAATGTTGCATAATGGGGTGGCTATAAAAATCTAAATCATGGGTTATTTTCCAATATTGTCATAATCAGAGCAGACCCATTGAATTTAATAGACTTGGCTCACTTGGGTCCATTAATTTAAATGGGTCTACTGTGAGTAGACTATAGTCACAGATAGCCTGAGGAAGACTGCTTTGCAAGATGTTGCCCCAGCAGAGAAGCTTGAAGGGCAGATGTTTAAATACTGCAAGTTATGAAATATATTTAAATATTAATCACATCTCTACGAGTTCTTTTTTATAAAATCTTTCAGCTATGCCTCTCAAAATTCCGTTCCTTACTCTAAAGTATTCTCATTCATTTCAAGGCCCTGCAACCACATTCCTTGCATGTGTCTTAGGACTGTAGTTGATGTAAAACGGGAAATCCACAAATAGCATCTCTTGTGGTTAGATATACGGCCTCAGTCCAGTATATCTGAAGGAGCGTCTCCTCCCCCATCGTTCTGCCCGGACACTGAGGTCCAGCTCCGAGGGCCTTCTGGCGGTTCCCTCACTGCGAGAGGCCAAGTTACAGGGAACCAGGCAGAGGGCCTTCTCGGTAGTGACACCTGCCCTGTGGAATGCCCTCCCACCAGATGTCAAAGCGATAAACAACTACCTGACATTCAGAAGACATCTGAAGGCAGCCCTGTTCAGGGAAGTTTTTGATATGTGAAATTTTAGTGTATTTTTCATCTTTGTTGGAAGCCGCCCAGAGTGGCTGGGGAAACCCAGCCAGATGGGCGGGGTACAAATAATAAATTATTATTATTATTATTATTATTATTATTATTATTATTATTATTATTATTATTATTTTAGTGTAAGCCCCCCGTGTGATCAGAGTCAGCGTGCTTGGTGGTGGTGGGGCTAGAACAATGAAGAGAAGCACTTCACACTGCAATGTTTTGTTGCAGGACCACACTTGTAACAATTAAAGAGCAAATCTGTCTTAAACTGAGAGTGCTTTTTCTGGCACATGGAAACTTTTGAATTTTACCTTCCCAGAAATGTTTCACTTCTCCGCTTTCCTGTACTGGCAGCTTTCCTAAGAGCTGAGACATTTTCTCCTTGCTTGAGCCAAATGGGAATCATTCTGCAGTGTTTCCTTGCAACTCCCGTGACCCGTTAACAGGTTCTTTAGTTCCTGCACAATGCCCCTGGTGCCCCGGCAAATAATTATATTCGCTGCAATTTTAATGATCAGAGAAATTATGGCAGGAAACCATAGTACAGTGTAGGCATGGGGGGACGGACGAGGAGATGGAGTCTTCATCCACAATGAAGTCAATTACTTCATTTGTGTTCTTTTAAGCTGTCACCGTAACCAGCTGTGGTTACGCAAATTGTTAATACAAATGAATTTGCGTGATCGTTTAACCTTAGATAATCCTTGTCGTGCACCAAAATTTAATACAGTCCTATGTTCTAAGGAGGGATGTGGGTGGTGCTGTGGGTTAAACTACAGAGCCTAGGACTTGCCGATCAGAAGGTCGGCGGTTAGAATCCCAGCGATGGGGTGAGCTCTCGTTGCTGGGTCCCTGCTCCAACCTGCCAACCTAGCAGTTCAAAAGCACGTCAAAGTGCAAGTAGATAAATAGGTACCGCTCCGGCGGGAAGGTAAATGGCGTTTCTGTGCACTGCTCTGGTTTGCCAGAAGCGGCTTAGTCATGTTGGCCACATGACCCAGAAGCTGTACGCCGGCTCCCTTGGCCAATAAAGCGAGATGAGCTCCGCAACCCCAGAGTCATTCACGACTGGACCTAAGAGTCAGGGGTCCCTTTACCTTTACCTATGTTCTATGGGTGAATCAACAACAAACTGAATAGAAGGAAGAAAACTCCCAATACAAACTGGAGGGTGTTAGCTAATCTTTCATTAAGCCATAATAAAGTAATGATGTCTAACTCTGTATGTATCTGTATGTATATAGGGATCTATTTATTATATTAGAAGTTATCCTTCCTCACATTTGTGAGTTCAGCAGAATGCCATCCCTTTGCAGCTGAAAAGGGAAGCTTAGACAGGCTAGTTTTACCCTTTAATTTTAAGTAACCCAGGATGCTTTAAGGCAGATGAGATTCACCTTGGTACAGTGGTACCTCGGGTTAAGAACTTAATTTGTTCTGGAGGTCCGTTGTTAACCTGAAACTGTTCTTAATCTGAGGTGCCACTTTAGCTAATGGGGCCTCGGGCGGCCACTGCGCGATTTATGTTCTCATCCTGAGGTAAAGTTCTTAACCCAAGGTACTATTTCTGGGTTAACAGAATCTGTAACCTAAAGCATCTGTAATCCGAGGTACCACTGTATTTCTCCCTTTTCTCCCTCCCCCTAAAACAGTAATCAAACAAGCAGCCTTGTAAAAGGTAAACATATCGTTTACTCACTCAGAATACTTGTTGAAGGGTACCAGCCACAGCAGCTTTGTCCAAGCAGTTGAAAATGGTAATTCAGTTACAAAGACATACTTTAATCTAACTTAAAATGGTGTCTGAGCACTGGAGCTCAGACACGGCAGATGTTCTTCATATTTCTGGCTTGATGGAAAATGGCAAAAAAGAGGATGTGCCCAGGCAGGTAAGATTATCCATATCTATATCCTGCATATATCTACACCCTCCCCCTGGCAGTGGGAGTGTCTCTCACAGAGTTCTCTAGTAAGTTTACAGGAAAACTACTTGAGCTTCAGCCCCTATCATGTGCCTATTTAGCAAAACATGAATTGTTGGTTCGGTTGAATTTTTTATATCCCACATGCAAGAGGAGAGCCTCAGTAGTCAGGATCGTTTCCAACTACATCATCATCATTTTTAATTTGTATACCGTCTTTCTATCTTACAATACTCAAGGCAGTTTACAAGCTGAAGAAACAAAAAATGTACATCTTATAACAATCTAACGCAATACAAAAATGTGCTAATAAAACATAACTTTTAAATAGGCAACCTACATCAAAAAGTAACATTCAAAATCATTAGAGTAGTATAAAATAATAATATCAACATATAAAAGTTAAACAGAAATCCACTCAACAGTTACAATAAATAATATCTGAACTATAATCAATAAGACAATGGCAAGCCACAGTACATAAAATAATACAATACACATTGAGAAGCAGGGACTAGAGGGTAGATGAAGGCAGGTGGAAGGAGGCCTTGCCTGATGGAGTCTCTCCCCTCACAGTTCTTCCTTCAGGAACAGCTCCCAGGGCTGGAGGGTGGGGCAAGGCAGGTGAAAAGAGGCCTTGGCACAAGAAGGTGATTGCCCTTCTCTGCAAACTTCAAACACTCTACTTCTAATCCTTCAGCCAAACCTTCAGCCAAACAGGGGACCACCCCGTTAACCTATGGAACTCATTCCCCCAGAAGGCAGTGATGGCCACCAAGTTGGGTGGCTTCCAAAGAGGACTAGGCAAATTCAAGGAGGAAAGGGCTAGCAATAGCTACTAGCCATGATGGCTATGCTCTGCCTCTGCCTCAGAGGCAACAAGGCTTCTAAATACCATGCTGGAAACCACAGGAGGGGAGAGCGCTCTTGTGCATGGGTCCTGCTTGCAGGTTTCCTACAGGCACCCAAGTGACCACTTTGAGAACAGGATCTGGATTAGATGGGCCTTTGGCCTGATCCAGCAGTGCTCTTCTTATGTTCTCATGCAACTCCCTAAGCTGCATTGGAGCCAGTATTTGAAGAATCCAGCACGGCCCCTTTAGGTCCAGATAGCTTACCCAGAGCGGTCAGAGGCAGAAACACAGGCCTGCTTACAGCCCTGTTTAAACTCTGAGCAAGCTACAAACACCTGCTGAAATGGCATTCTGTTCTGATGCTCTCTGGTGCCTGTGTCTAGTTCTGTGCTAACAATTTCTCTTGCTTTTTTAAAAAAAACCAATCTCCATCAATTTCTTTGC
Organism: Podarcis melisellensis; assembly: GCF_964234715.1. Taxonomy (NCBI): domain Eukaryota; kingdom Metazoa; phylum Chordata; class Lepidosauria; order Squamata; family Lacertidae; genus Podarcis; species Podarcis melisellensis. The sequence goes on from NC_138543.1 coordinate 49,410,092, forward strand.
TTGCTTGCTTGCTTGCTTGCTTACTTGTTTACCACTTTTCCCCCAAACCAGGACTCATGGTAAAGGTAAAGGTAAAGGGACCCCTGACCCTTAGGTCCAGTTATGGCCAACTCTGGGGTTGCGGCGATCATCTCACTTTATTAGCCGAGGGAGCCGGCATACAGCTTCCGGGTCATGTGGCCAGCATGACTAAGCCACTTCAGGTTAAGCAGAGCAGCGCACGGAAACGCCGTTTACCTTCCTGCTGGAGCGGTACCTATTTATCTACTTGCACTTTGACGTGCTTTCGAACTGCTAGGTTGGCAGGAGCAGGGACCGAGCAACGGGAGCTCACCCCATCAAGGAGATTCGAACTGCTGACTTTCTGATTGGCAAGTCCTAGGCTCTGTGGTTTAACCCACAGTGCCACCCACATCCCTTAGGACTCATGGTATCTTGCACAAATTAAAAGGACAAAGATAAAATGCAAAAAAAAAAGCTAAACTCATATAAAATATAATAAGCAATAAGCAATTAAACTCTAATAGAATTTTTAAATACACACACAGAGAGAGAAATACAGACAATGAAAGCAGCACATTACTATTGAAAGCCATTTCCATAAAACAATCCATTCCCCAAAGCCTATCAGAATAAAACAGCCTTAACCTGCTGGTGGAAGAGCAACAAGGTGGGAGCCAGTTTTGCTTCTCCAGAAGGGGAGTTCCAGAGTCTGGGAGCTACCATCAAGAAGAGAAAGATTATCAAAGAGGGAGGAACATTTCAGGAAATTGGAGAACATGCTTTGGTGCAGAACTAACCTAATCTGTAGTTGGAATTTCTTCCAACGCTACCAGGCACTGCCCATGGTTCTGTTTCCGTGTCTGAAGTCTTTTCTCTGCTGCCTTCCCACGGTCACAACATGTTAAAATGACATCTGAAAGGGGTGCAAGAGGTGGGGAATCAAGTGAGGCACATGCAGGTATAAACTGGGCCTGGGTGAGCAGTAAGGGATGTCTGAAAGACACGCACTGGAATGCTGGGTCTGTGGAGACCCAGGTTCAAATCCCCAGTAAGCCACGAACCTAGCAATCCTGCCAACCTAGCAGTTCGAAAGTACATCAAAGTGCAAGTAGATAAATAGGTACCACTCCAGCGGGAAGGTAAATGGTGTTTCTGTGCGCTTCTCCGGTTCGCCAGAAGCGGCTTAGTCATCCTGGCCACATGACCTGGAAGCTGTATGCCCGCTCCCTTGGCCAATAAAGCGAGATGAGCACCGCAACCCCAGAGTTGTCCGTGACTGGACCTAACGGTCAGGGGTCCCTTTACCTTTAAGCCACAAAACGCAGTGGGTAAACTGAGGACTGTGTGTGCTGCACTGAATTCATTGGAGAAAAGGCAGGATAGAAAATGTAGCTGATAAATAAATACACAAAAGTTGTTGGAGAAACAAAAACGAAACTTAGAACTGGGTGGGGGCAGTTCTTAGCTTCAGAGTAGAGAACCTCAGGCCTGCTTGCAAACTCTGGCCCTCCAAACCTCTCTATCTGTCCAGAGGGCCACTTCCCAGTGGTGACTGGCATCAGAGTGGGTGGAATAACTAATGTAAATGTTACCTTTGTACAGTAGCCTAGTTTCTCCCCACATTCAGAGCCTCCTTCATCCAGGAATGGAAGAGGCATTCTGAGAGTTTGAGGCTGTAAGGAGGGTGTGAAGCAAACACCCCACTGAGGGGTGGGGCCTGGGGAGAGGGGGAGTGGTGTGGGGAGGGTTCTGAGGGCCAGATACAGTGGCTGGAAGGGCCATGTGTGGCCTCCTGGCCTTAGGCCCCCCAGCTACGCATAAGGAAAACAACACAGGGAAAAGTAGTGAGGCGTTCTCCCTGCTGTGCCATACTTTTGCTCCGGATTGCATCCTCCTCTCATGACAGCTGTAAAAAAATAATATTAAATTAAAGCACCTCCATTGTCACATCAAGTTCAGCCTTTCGCTGCTCTGCTACACCATCGAGGGATAGCTCAATTGGTAGAGATGGCCGTGAGTTCAAGCCCCACATTGGGCAAAAGATTGCAGAGGGTTGGAAGACATGATCCTTGTCTATAATTTTATACATACTGTATTTTTTGCTCTATAAGACTTACTTTTTCCCTCCTAAAAAGTAAGGGGAAATGTGTGTGTGTCTTATGGAGTGAATGAAGGCTGCACAACTATCCCAGAAGCCAGAACAGCAAGAGGGATCGCTGCTTTCGCTGCACAGCGATCCCTCTTGCTGTTCTGGCTTCTGGGACTCAAAATATTTTTTTTCTTGTTTTCCTCCTCCCAAAACTAGGTGCGCCTTATGGTCTGGTGCGTCTTATAGAGCGAAAAATACGGTATCTCCAGAAGCACTCCAACCCCATAGCAACACAAGCCAGCAGAGCGCATTGCCCTCTGTGAAGCCCTCAGCATCCAGGTGTGCCATGGGTGATGCCACAGATGCTACCCAATACCTACCTGCAAAAGCTCACATTGTCCAATTCCACACAGCCCTTAAAAAAGCAAGAGTCACCTCAAGTGGAATGAAAGAAGGATTTCCTCAGCAGCCAAATATTGAGACTTGAAAGCCGGGGTGGGGGCGCGGGGGATGTAACATCGCTGCCGCAGAAGCACTTTATATTGAAGAGCCGTCTGGGTTCCCACAACAAAAGGAGTCACAATTGTGCCTGGAATGGTCTGTAAACTGATGTTCTTGACAGAGCCTCTCTTCTATAGGAGCTTACTGGCAATCTGAAGCGGTCAGTCAGTCAAGGGTCAATTGTGCCATTTTGAAAATTGCTCCTGGCTCCTTTCATGATGAAAGAGGTTTGCAGCAGCTCTGTCTCTACAGAGCACCCCTTTTGCCAGCATTCTGCTCCTGAAGTGATTCCCCACCCCCAGTTTCACCTGCCTCTACAGTAATGCAATAATTCTAACAGATTCCTCTTCTGTGCTCCTTGTATCAGATAGAGAGTCTGCACACACGGCTAGGAAAGCTTTCAGCTTTGCCTGCCAGGCATCTCTCTCTCTCTCTCTCTCTCTCTCTCTCTCTCTCTCTCTCACACACACACACACAAACACACACACAAACACACACACTCCTTAGTAACCCAGGAGCAGAAGAGGCAACTAACAGCTTCCTATTCCTCCAGGGGAAACCCCTTCAAAAGACAGCCTCTCATCCGTGCATTTCTTCAAGGTGAAGACTCTTTCATGTAAGAAATGACATATACACTCGCCTGCCTTTAAGAAGTCAGGAGGCATTATTTAGCCAGAGCCTGACAGCGAGCCGAGATTATAGCTCAGTTATAAATTACACATGCAATAATTGTATATGGCTGTGTAATGCAACACCTATGTTTCATTTCCTGAACATAGGTTAAAAGGCAGGACGGGCCTTGCATAATCTAACAGGCACTGTGCAAAAGGAAAAAGGGACAGGGAGGGAAGCAGAAGGGGCTTAGCTCAGTGGCAGAGCAACTGCTTGGCATGCGGAACACCCTGGGTTCAATCCCCAAAGTCTCCAGGGAATGTCGGCTGCCTGAAACCTTGGAGAGCCACTGCCAATCCATGTAGGCAGTATCGCACTAAGTGGGTCAAGGGTAGGATTCAGTATAAGGCAGGTTCCTATGTTTCCAATACTTTGGCCAACTAATGAGAAGAGAAGACTCCCTGGAAAAGACCCTGATGTTGGGAAAGATGGAAGGCACAAGGAGAAGGGGATGACAGGGGACGAGATGGTTGGACAGTGTTCTCGAAGCTACCAGCATGAGTTTGACCAAACTGCGGAAGGCAGTGGAAGACAGGAGTGCCTGGCGTGCTCTGGTCCATGGGGTCACGAAGAGTTGGACACGACTAAACAACTAAACAACAGCAACAACATGTTTCCTAGAAAGGTGCACCTTCACATGCCAATGGATAGGGCACAGTTGTAGGTCTGGTAAAGAGCAATAAAAATGATCGATGGGATGGTGCGACTCCCCTGTTGGGAAAGGATGCAATATTTCAGACTTTCAAGTTTAGGGGAAAGGCAAGAAAGGGGAGAGATGATCATTTGAAACAATGCATGGGATGGAGAAAAGTTGTTCTCCTTCTCTCATAACATTAGAACTCAATGAAGCTGAATGTTGGAAGATTCAGAACAGATGAAAGAAAGTGCTTCTTCAAACGCTGCAAACAGTGGTACCTTGGGTTAAGAACTTAATTCATTCCGGAGGTCTGTTCTTAACCTGAAACTGTTCTTAACCTGAGGTACCACTTTAGCTAATGGGCCTCCTGCTGCCGCCATGCTGCCGCCATGCAATTTCTGTTCTCATCCTGAAGCAAAGTTCTTAACCCAAGGTACTATTTCTGGGTTAGCAGAGTCTGTAACCTGAAGAAGAAGAAGAGGAGTTTGGATTTGATATCCCGCTTTATCACTACCCGAAGGAGTCTCAAAGCGACTAACATTCTCCTATCCCTTCCTCCCCCACAACAAACACTCTGTGAGGTGAGTGGGGCTGAGAAACTTCAGAGAAGTGTGACTGGCCCAAGGTCACCCAGCAGCTGCATGTGGAGGAGCGGGGAAGCGAACCCGGCTCACCAGATTATGAGTCCACCACTCTTAACCACTACACCACACTGACTCTCACTGAAGCATCTGTAACTCGAGGTACCACTGTAGTTACTATGGAACTTATTCCCACAGGGAGCACTGATGGCCACCAACTTGGATGGCTTTAAAAGAGGATTAGACAAATTCATGGAGAAGAGGACTAACAATGGCTGCTAGCCGGGATGGATGTGTTTTCCCTGCATGGTTGGAGGCAGAAAGACTTCTGAATACTAGTTGCTGGAAATCACAGGAGGAAAGCGTGCTCTTGTGTTTAGGTCCTGCTTGCAGGTTTCCCCACAAGCCACTGGTTGGCCACTGGGAATTCGGGATGCTGGACTCAATGGCCCATTAGCCTGTGTCCAGCAGGCTATCCTCATGTTTTTTTATGTTTGTAAAGTTTTGAATGACAGCATGTATAGCACAAAAGAAAGCACGCTCTGTTTCAACTGTGAAGTCACAGTTGGATTTTGAGCACAGAGGCCTAGGCCCTTGGATATGAAGCTCATGATCTTCCGGTTCAGGGTTAGCTCAAGTCATTTGCTGCCTCAGGCATAACAGCAAATAGTGACCTCTACTCCTTAAAAAAAGAAGAAGAAAAGTCAAGGTGTGCTGGACTCAAGACCAGCCAAGTTAAGTTGGGGGATGAAAAAGGAAACAAAGGCTGTGAAAATGCAGCAATCATAAATGAAATAACTAGTAATTTGCTGTTCTTTCATGACACCCAAAATCAGCTGCCTCAGGCTGCCACCTCCTTCTGCCTAATGACAACACTTCACTAGATTTCTGTGCGCATAACAGGAGGATGTGTGCAAAATGTTTGCACTACTCAGAGTCGCTTGCAGGAAGGGCGAGATACACCTGTAATGAACAGTCATAAACACTACGACCTCTATATTTACTTCTATACAATTCTCAGCAACAACTCATTCCACTGTGTTTTGTGGGGGCAGAAAAATATTCTGACTCTCTAAATATAGAGCATATATTTATTTTGTAATAGATATTGAAAATGGGAAGAAGCAGGTTCAGTGTCAAAGCACATGTCCATAAGGACTTGGGAAGCGAGCTTAAACTGAGTCAAACCATCAAGCTCCATATTGTCTAGAAGAAGAAGCGTTTGGATTTGATATCCCACTTTATCACTACCCAAAGGAGTTTCAAAGCAGCCAACATTCTCCCTTTCCCTTCGTCCCCCACAACAAACACTCTGTGAGGTGAGTGGGGCTGAGAGACTTCAAAGAAGTGTGACTAGCCCAAGTTCACCCAGCAGCTGCATGTGGAGGAGCGGGGAAGCGAACCCGGTTCACCAGATTACGAGTCTACTGCTCTTAACCACTACACCACACTGGCAGGCATCTGCTCTCTAGGATTTAAGCAGAGAACATTCCCAGCTCCACCACTAATCTACAACCCTCCCTCTGAGAGTTCGCTGAGGAAAGAGACTGGTTGTTAAACCAGTCTGGGAATTGTAGCTCTGTGAGCGGAATAAGGGTTTCTCAACAACTCCCAACATCCTTAACAACCTACAGTTCCCAGAATCCCTTGGGGAAAACCATGACTGTTTAAAGTGCTATGGTACAGTTTTAAATAGATAGTGCTCAAGGCATCCCCACTGTCTTATGAGAGGCCAGTAATGAGGATTTCCTTGTGGTGGTGCCCTTGATATTGAACAGCTTCCCCAGGGATATTAGACTGCCCCATCTCATCTTACCTTGAGGTGTCTTGAAAAACCACCTTGTTCTAATTATCAGTCGGATGATTACCTGGCTTTGCTGAGCTCAAACGGAACATGGAAATGAACAGTTAGGGAAGCGTTGAGGAAATGGAATAAACTTCCTTGTGAATGCAGCCTCCTTCTCAATGCACATTGACCCTCCCGGTCAGCCCTCCCTGTGACTGAGTAGAGATTCGAACCTGGTGCTCTCTGGTCTCAAACTGACACTGTAGTCACCACCACAACAGACTTCTGTTCTTTGTTCTTTATCCCTGTTTTGTTTTGTTTTCCTATTGTACTTTTGAGGGTTTGTTTCATTATTGCTATTTGAGCGTGTGGTTGCTTTTCTTAGCTGGCTTTACATTAGCTAATGTTTTCCATTTGTTCTTCGCTGCCTTGTGCACACTTAAAGTTGAAGGGCAGGAGATTTTTTTTTTAAAAAAAAAATCAACCAATTACCAAAAGAGAAAGGAACATGTGCCTTTCATAGACAATATGAATGGCATTTGACAATTTCAGGTTATTAACTGAACTGAAGGGGGAAGGCTGCATTTTAGTAGGTGGGGTCGCCTGTCTTTCTTCTCCCTTTAATTTACCTTAATTGCTTTGGAATAGAATTCATTCTCTCTCTCTGTTGCTTTAGAGGAAGAGAAAAATGCTAGAGACCCCAAGAAGGAGAAATGTTGGCAGTGGGATTTTGTGGTTACAGGATTGCAGCTGGTGCGTTTCTAATTCAGCAGTGTCCTCGGCATGTTAATGGGACAGCATGGAACAAGCCCCTGGCTAGGAAATTCACAGTTGGCAGCCTTGTCTGAAGGTTGCAAGTGCTCTGGCTTTCTCCCTCTGGAAAGCATAAACAGCCCAACTGGGCAGGCTGCGCTGTTAGAGGGCATGTCCATTAGCCTTAAGACTACTGCTTTATTAATCAGTGCAGTCACCTAATATTTACGCCATTTATTTATATATATATTTATGGCATTTTACATCAACACTGGCTGCTCTAGCAACTTCATAAGAGGGGGAAATACCTCCATTTCCAATGAAGGTGGTGTCTTTGAAAAACACTTACAGTGGATGCTCGGGTTGCGAACGTGATCCGTGCGGGATGCACGTTCGCAACCCGCAGCGCTCGTAACCCGCGTCTGTGCATCTGCGCACGTGTGGGTTGCGATTTGGTGCTTCTGCGCATGCGCGACCACCAAAACCCGGAAGTAACCCATTCCGGTACTTCCAGGTTTCAGCGGTCCATAACCCGAAGAAACACAACCTGAAGCGACTGTAACCCGAGGTATGACTGTATTTCGCAGTTCTGACATGCACAAGGTGCAGAATGTAACATCCGGAGCAGATTCTGGAGAATCTTGAGAGCGATATCGCACATGACATTTGCACCTATCTCCCATTAGTATGTGAATGACAGAAATGCAGGGTTGTCGTTCCTTTAAAATCACTTGCAATTTGTGGATGGAATTTGCGCTGTAGGATGTGGCAGTGACCAATACCTGCCATTCACCTTTGAGGCAGAAAGTAGAAGGATCCCCCACAGGGCTAGGGCAGAAATGGGGAAACGGTTTCATCTCCAGGGCCACATTATCTTCTTTGCAACCTTCCAAGGGCCATGTGCCAGGAGAGTGTGGGGCCAGAGACCTAAGTGACTAGAGCAACAAATATAAATTTTACCTTTGTGCAGTAGGCCAGTTTCAAGACACGCTTCTGTATCCTTGGGGTGAGAAGCAAGGCTAGTGAAGGGGTGTGGCTTAAGGCCCAGGGATAGTTCTGAGGACCAGATAAAACCACCTGAGGTGTCACAGTTGACTTCTGGACCTGAGGTTCCTCATCTCTGCGATAAACCAACTACCTGTCCCAGGTGATTTCAGTGTCCAACATTCTGTGTTACAGAATGGCACCTACAACAGAAAGCAGTGGCGTGGCGTGGTCCTGTTTGGCATTACAGATAGGTCAGCCATGACCTCCTGCAGGATACTCCATTACAATATCCCTCCCAGTGATTCCTTCTCCCACTGCAACACACAGTCAGCATTGGGGAGGTTCCACACTATTCAGCTTTTCCCCTTAAAAATAAAAAAGAACTTGGGCAAACCTCCTTTCAAATCTGCTGATCCCAATACATCTCTTTTGCCCCTGAGCGGTGCCATTTTTGGCTACGTAACAAACGGCAGTCGCAGCCTGAGCGCAGCAAATGGGTATTCAAGTCCTTGGGCTTGAAAGCTAAGAAGCGCTGGAGCCTGTGGTAGCCCCAAAATGAAGGTATAATTTACCATATGACGTTCTGGAAAAGGCCAGATTAATTTGCTCACTAGTAAAAACAAACAGTGGACGTAGAAGGTTAACCACTTAACTCGCAGTTTTAACTGGAGAGCCTCATTCAGCAACATAGATCAGTTTGCCTTTCAGCTCCGAGAAAGCAATGATTATGCTAAGCATCTCAAACGGCGGAAAGCATCTTGCAGTCAGGAGGACTGCAAAGAAGAAGATGCAGACACAGTCCTGAAATGATTCTGGACACAGTCCAGCACAGCACAGCCACCCCCTCCCCGCTTTTAAGTTTGTGCTGAATTGTGACTTCTCTTTCTAGCAAAAGTTGAAGAGAATAGCTAGAGAAAAATGTCCACTTGGCATCTTCCCGAAGGCTCAAGAAGCAGAACGCAGCCTGCTTGTGTGAATAAAAAGCAGAAAAAGTATGCTTCCCATGCATCTCATTCCCAATATATATTACGGAAATCGAAGCTCTGGTTGGCTACGCAAGCTATAGGACTTATAGGAGACAGTGAAGGCCACCAAATTGGGTGGCTTTAAAAGAGGATTAGACAAATTCATGGAGGTTAAGGCTATTGATGGCTACTAGGCATGATGGCTGTGCTCTCTGTCCATGGACAGGAGCAGATTTGCTTCTGAATTCGGGAAACCACAGGAGCAGGGTTTCAGGTTTCCCATCTGGTTGGCCACTGTGAGAACAGGTAAAGGTAAAGGTAAAGGGACCCCTAACCATTAGGTCCAGTCATGGCCGACTCTGGGGTTGCGGCGCTCATCTCGCTTTATTGGCCGAGGGAGCTGGCGTACAGCTTCTGGGTCATGTGGCCAGCATGACTAAGCCTCTTCTGGCGAACCAGAGCAGCACATAGAAATGCTATTTACCTTCCCGCCGGAGGGGTACCTATTTATCTACTTGCATTTTGATGTGCTTTCGAACTGCTAGGTTGGTAGGAGCAGGGATCGAGCAATGGGAGCTCACCCCGTCGCAGGGATTCGAACCGCCAACCTTCTGATCGATAAGTCCTAGGCTCTGTGGTTTAACCCACAGTGCCACCCGCGTCCCTGTGTGAGAACAGGACTGTGGACTAAATGGCCCATCTCCTGGTATGCCCTTAAGGTCCATAAATAGCAACACCCTAGAGGTCCCAGGTCCTAAGGAAGTTAGATTAGCCTCAACCAGAGGGCCTTTTCAGCTCTGGCTCCGGTCTGGTGGAACACTCTGTCTCATGAGACCAGGGCCCCGCAGGATCTGATTTCTTTCCGCAGGGCCTGTAAGACAGAGTTGTTCCGCCTGGCCTTTGGCCTGGAATCAACTAGATCCCCTCCCCCTCTTTCCTTTTTCCTTTCTCCTTCTGTGATGGAACTCCTATTTGGGGACTTCCCTGGCTTTTTTTCTGGCCCACGAAGAACCAGTCTGGATAGTTGGCCTTGGTGAAGATTTTACATTTTCATCCCCCAAAATTTTTTGGATTTGAGTTTCTACTGAAATGAGGCTGCATTTTAATGTTGTATTTTAATCTTGTTTTTAAGTTGTATTTTAATCAATTGTTTTTATACCTGGTGATAGCCGCTCTGAGCCCGGTCTTGGCTTGGGAGGGTGGGGTATAAATAAAATTTAATTAATTAATTAATTTATTATTATTATTAGCCTGATTCATCAGCAAGGCTCTGCTTATGTCTCTGTGGAAGCCCCCCAGAGTGGCTGGGGAAACCCAGCCAGATGGGCGGGGTAAAAATAAATTACTATTATTATTATTATTATTATTATTATTATTATTATTATTTTCTTAATCAACCTGATCAGGTCATGAGGGAAATGAGACTCTGTGCTGACCACCAGCCAATGGCTTTTTCCACCTGTCTGGCCCCACCAGCCCTGGGAGTCTTCAGAATGGAGTTGTTGCCCTGGGCATTTTGTGTACGGTATGTGTCTTTTGATGAACTGAGTGCAAGGGAGTGAGGAGAGGGTGAATTCAACAGTGCTTTGTTGTTTTTGGTTGGTTTTTAATGTTGTTAATATTGTTTTGCGGATTATGAGTCCTGCAATATTTTGTGACTCTTATTGGTCCGAATATAAGCCACACCTTTAAAACTGGACAGGTTGGGAAGAAAAAAGGGAAAAAATACCTGAATATAAGCCGCTCCATTCCTCGCTGCTCCTGGCTGCATACCATAAGGTCATGAATATAAGCCGCACTTTAACTTTTCACAGTTGGAATTTGAGAAAAAAGTGAGGCTTATATTCCGGCCAGTACGGTAATACAACCTTTGTTGTGGTTGTGGTGTTCGGCTTCTTTTTTAGCTGTTCTGTTAATAGCGCTTTATAGAAGGTGGTTGTTTAGCTAATGATTTGTTAATCACTCTATATGATTGATGTTGTAATTGTGATGCTCTGTTCTGTTACTGTTATTTATTGTTTGTATGCTGCTTTGTGTGAAAAGTGAAAAGTGGCCTAGAAATATAATAAATGAGATGAAATTCTCTATGGAGTGCTCTTCTCTGTAGGAGGACAGTCCTATTCATTTCAGTGAAAAAAGCAAAGATACCTGTGTACTAACGAAGGGGCAGAGTGTAGTTTCTCAGCCTCTGGGGGCTCACAAGTTGTTCTAGATCAGATGTAGTCAACATGGCGCTGTTACATGGTGCTGCAGAACTACAACTCCCATCATCCCCCAGCCAACATGGTCAATAGTCAAGGATGATGGGAGTTGCAGTCCAGCAACATCTGGAGGGCATCAGCCTTGAGTAGGTTGCTCTAGTTCAAGGAGGTTTTAGCAAATCTCCAGTCTCTTTCCTTCATAGATTCACGAGGCTACCATCAAAGGCTGGATTGAGCAAGTAAACCACAAAATTAAGCCCAGCAAACCACAGTTGGTCTAATTCAATTCTAATTTGCCTAAAGAATATGAGAAGATGAAAGTCGATTAATGAGAAAGTATTAATAAATGATTTTATCCACCTGATAAATATTTAATATTTTAATAGGCTTCTGGTTAGCAGAATGAGATGAACACTCTTTTTATTTTTTTATTTTTTTAAAAAAAAACTGAAGTGTCATTAACATTTTAGAAGATTATATTCAATTGAGCTGCATTTATTACTATTTGTGCTTTCATCTTTTGGAGGATTTAAAAAATAAAAATAAATTATTTGCCTAGAGTGAATTTTATTATGTATGTACTGTATGTATTATTATTTTTTCCTGTGTAAGCCTACAGTTTCAGTGGCAACATGTTAACAAAAAGAACAGATAAGTAGATGCAATAGAAAAGATAGCAACCTAGGCTGGTAGAAGAAAATGCTGTTGCTCCTTGTTAACATTTTGTTGTGCGCCATGCCACTAAAACAACAACACACAAGAGCCACCACAAGAGCAGAGATGTTTTGCCAAATATTCGGGGGGGGGGGGAGGGCTGAAATGATCCAACAGAAGAGAGCTTCCCAAGGAAGGTTAATAGTGATTGACACCCTGACCCAGGAATTTGTATCACCAAGGGACCCGTGTCCCTTGATGAAACCCCTGCTCCCAATCTTCAGCATCATCTTTGGGGCTAAAGGAGAAGAGATGAAAACACTCATTTTGACAGAGGAAGGGGGTTTCAGGGAGCCTGACTGGTTCACACCTGCATTGGGTGGTGAGCTGAGGGCACAACAATGACTTGGCATGGAAGGTGAGAGGCAGGAGGTGCCCAATGTTGTTTCGGTGGCAGAATGAAAGCCCAGCACTCACCCTGAAACCTAGCACTAGAACTGCACTGCCCATTTGGCAGCCTCTGCCCTCTCTTTCCTCAGCCCTAGGAACAGAGGAAACTGCTCTCTACTAAGTCAGACTACTGGTCCACTTAGCTCAACATTACCTACACTGACTGGCAGAAGATCTCCAGGCTCACAGATAGGACTGGGAATGACTCCCCATGGAGAGATGCTGGGGATCAAACCAGGGACATTCTGCTTGCAGAGAATGTGCTGTACCACTGAGTTATGTCCTTCCCCAGGTTTGGTCATTGGTCTCCCAGTGGTGCAGCAAAGCTAAACAGGGTCTGGTCTGGTTTCAGATTGGATGGGCAACCGCGTGTCGAGATTCCTGCATTGCAGGGGGCTAGACGAGATGATCCTCAGGGTCCTTTCCAACTCTACAATTCCATGATTCAAAAGATGCCTGCTTCTTGGGAGAAAAGCAATGACAAACCTAGACAGCATCTTAAAAAGCAGAGACATCACCTTGCCAACAAAGGTCTGTATAGTTAAAGCTATGGTTTTCTCACTAGTGATGTATGGAAGTGAGAGCTGGACCATAAAGAAGGCTGATCACCGAAGAATTGATGCTTTTGAATTATGGTGCTGGAGGAGACTCTTGAGAGTCCCATGGACTGCAAGAAGATCAAACATGTCCATTCTGAAGGAAATCAGCCCTGAGTGCTCACTGGAAGGACAGATCATGAAGTTGAGGCTCCAATACTTTGGCCACCTCATGAGAAGAGAAGACTCCCTGGAAAAGACCCTGATGTTGGGAAAGATGGAGGGCACAAGGAGAAGGGGACGACAGAGGAGGAGATGGTTGGATAGTGTTCTCGAAGCTACCAGCATGAGTTTGACCAAACTGCGGGAGGCAGTGGAAGACAGGAGTGCCTGGCGTGCTCTGGTCCATGGAGTCACAAAGAGGCGGACACAACTAAACAACTAAACAACAATAAAATGACCAGGAGACAAGCACCAACATGTGCTTCCAAGCAGCAACCTGTTAAACTACAGAAAGAGGTAGGACTATGAAGCACCTCACCTCACCTAGCTCTGGACTTTGCTGGACAGCTCCCAGACTGGTCCAGGCACCCTAGCAAAACCACAGCTCTCGTGGGAATGTTAAGGATAGGAGGAAAGGATATATTGAATCAGTATTATCCTTCCTTCACTCACACTAGTGAGTGATGTAGCAGAGCAGATTCCTCTCAATATAGCAGGAAGTGAGTTTGCAGATTCGTTTGAATCTCTTTAGTTTAGTAATCCAATCTGGCTTACCCAGATGGATTATTCCTGGTGTTCCCTTTTATCCCTCTTAAAAGAATAAAGACACAAGAGTCTTTCCTTAAAAATAACAAGCAGTTTACTCACATTTCAGTTCACAGTTTGATCCCTGAAAGGCAGGCTTTACTTAGCAGTTACATAACAATCTGTGAGTTCATCTCACAAGGAGATTGATCTCATGTGCTGCTGGCTGAGAGCCAGCAGACAGCAAAATTACATTAAGAGAACAAAATGGCTGCAGGAGAGCAGCATGGCAGCAAGAGAGCAGCAAGCAAGAGATGAGAGCAAGAGAGAGATTGGCTGCATGACTCAACTCTTTTATGGAGTCAACCAGGGCCACGCCCATCTCCCAGATGACATGCAGGAGGAGGATGCTCCAGACCAGTGGAACAGGAAGTTACACTGACTGAAGTAACATTCCACTGCCTATGCCCATTCTAGGAAAATAAGGAATGTTGTGCTTGATGGTGTTTCCTGCTTGGCAGGGGGTTGGACTCGATGGCCCTTGTGGTCTTTTCCAACTCTATGATTCTATGACTGTTTCAAAGCATTACATCCCACAGCTCTCACATTTCATTCTTTGCTGGACAGCTCCCTGACTGCTTCAGCCTCTGGATCAGTCCTTGCTCTCTCCTCTGGTGACCTCGCATCAGCTCAGGGTTGGAGGTCGGTGTCACTGGAATTGTGGGTGACAGCAATGAAGAAACTCATGGGAAGTCTCCAGGGTTTCAGACGGGGGACAGTCCCAGTCCTAACTGGACATGGTGGGGATCGAACTTCTGGCTTGCAAAGCAGATGCACCACCCCGCCTTCCCCATATTTAAACCCAGGCTGTTGCAGGAGCCAGGTGAGGGGAATGGGTGTGTGTGGGTCTCCAAACAATTCTCAGCACTCTTAACAAACTACAGATCCCAGAATTCTTTGCAGGAAGCCCTGGCTGTCTTAAATGTATGTCATGAAAGTGTCCTCAGACAACTTGCCCATCTTGGTCCTGGGTGAGGAACAAGATAAAAATGTTCGTTGTTGTCCCCAACCCTTTTCCCTTTGGCCTCACCACCACTGGCCCACTGGAAACCTTGGATGCAAGTTAAATTACATTTCCCCCTATTCACATGAACTTTTTACTGAATATTTCGAAGTGGTGGGGACTGATGCAGCTTGCAAAACTAAGTGGATACCCTGGTTAAGAAAATGAAACAAGTTGACTCCTTTGTCAACAAAACCAAAGCTTCCTTAGGAGGAAATGAGGTAGTAAATAATGCTAATTCCCTTTGCTTCATCTTCCTTTCTTATAGGTGTAATAGGGACGGATGTTCCAGAGAAAATCTCCATTATGCATGTGACAACAGCAGCTAGAATATTACATGCACAGAAATGGAAAGAAGGGAAGGTTCCAACAAAGGAGGAGCGGCTTTTGAAAGCAATGCAGAAATGGCAAAACTGAAAGCAAAATTGAGAGACTATGAACTTTTCATAGAAGAATGGAAGCAATTCATGGGCTAGTAATTTTTTTTACAGTCAAATGAAATCGCGAGCAGGACTTGAGATAAAAGCAGCAGAAGAAAAATGACAAACATTCAGGCCCTGGGCCTGAATGAGGTCCCTCACCCCTGACCCAGGCCAATATCGCTAGCTCTCACTGGCAGAAGTTCTTCTGGACCTCAGACAGGCTAGCTGATGTCAGGGGTTGGATCTGCAACCTTGTCTATGCAAAGTTCTGGAATCATAGAGTCGAAAGGCACCACGAGGATCATGCAGTCCAACCCACTACAATACAGGAATCTTTTGCCCAACGCGGGGCTCAAACCCACTACCCTGGGATTAAGAGTCTCGTGCTCTACTGACTTTCTACTGCTGTTGGCCACAGTCCCCTAGACTTGGGCTTCTCACACCTCAAATCAGAGCCAGAGTTGCAGCAATTCTCATACCATCATTGTCTTAACCATTAAGTCTTCCTGGTGACTCATAACTCCTATCACGGGACACCTATGGACCTCCAATGAAAGTTCAGTACAGCAACAGTTAACAAGGATTTGGTTTTTATCTTGGGCTAGAGCAACCCAACCTGGAGAGCTGTTTTGTTAGATAATTCACACCACAGGGATGCAGTGGAGTGTGACTAATCCTTGAAGGATGTGATTATCTCTTCAGAAGTGCATCCCAGGAAGCCCCTTGTTTTGTTATGCGAAATCTTTAGAACAGCCACATTTGATGCAACAGACAAACACACACAGACACCCCTCCAAAATTTAAAAGGTTCAGAAAAAGGCTGAAATTTAACTTCACCCTCAGTTGAACTCATAGCTCATCATATATACCAATGTAAGGTATATCTGTTACATCATGTATATACACAGTGCTTTTTTTCTAAAAAAGAAAAATGTTTAGGGGGTACTCTCATTTTCCTACACATATTGAAATACTGCCCCTTATTGAGGCCAAACTTAGATTCACAAAATGTTTAGGGGTATGCGTACCCACACGTTCTCCCAGAAAAAAGCAGTACACACACACACACACACACAGAGAGAGAGAGAGAGAGAGAGAGAGAGAGAGAGAGAGAGAGAGAGAGAGACAATGTCAGAATAAGCAGAGTTCCTTGGGTTGTCTTTCATGCATTCCCACAGGGGATTGTAAAAATACAGTGGTACCTCGCAAGACGAAATTAATTCGTTCTGCAAGTTTTTTCGTCTTGCGAAGCACGGATTCCCATAGGAATGCATTGAAAATCAAACTTGCAAGACGTTTTCGTCTTGCGAAGCAAGCCCATAGGGAAATTCGTCTTGCGAAGCAACTCAAAAAACGAAAAACTCTTTCGTCTTGCAAGTTTTCCGTCTTACGAGGCATTCGTCTTGCGAGGTACCACTGTAATTGGAAACACACACACACACTCCAATGATAAGTAAACAAACAAATAAAATGCTTTTTAAAAAGATTGCGTATTTGATGGGGGGAAAGGTGGAAATTGGATAGGCTAGTAGTCTCCTTAAAAAGGCGTGTTTGCAGTCTAGGGTACCTGTGGAACCAACCTATGGCAGCACTTAATTTCATTTCCCCAGCATGTCATTGCCTAATAGTATTTGCCTTTTATGTGATCTTTCATATGCCATCGGAGTGCCAACTCCAGGGAACAGAGCATTTTTGGCTCCTGAGCACAAGAGCATTCTGTGTGAGTGTCTGGAGGCGTTAAAGGATGGATGGTGGCTAACAGATTGAGGTTAAATCCTGACAAGACAGAAGTACTGTTTTGGGGGGACAGCGGGCAGGTGTGGGGGACTCCCTGGTCCTGCATGGGACAACTGTGCCCCTGAAGGACCAGGTGCGCAGCCTGGGAGTCATTTTGGACTCACAGCTGTGCATGGGCGCAGGTCAAATCTGTATCCAGGGCAGCTGTGTACCAGCTCCACCTGGTACACAGGCTGAGACCCTACCTGCCCGCGGACTGCCTCACCAGAGTGGCGCATGCTTTGGTTATCTCCTGCTTGGACTACTGCAATGCGCTCTACTTGGGGCTACCTTTGAAGGTGACCTGGAAACTACAACTAATCCAGAATGCGGCAGCTAGACTCATGCCTGGGAGTGGCGCCCAGACCACATCATACCGGTCTTGAAAGACCTACATTTCCAAGCACAATTCAAAGTGTTGGTGCTCACCTTTAAAGCCCTAAATGGCCTCGGTCCAGTATACCTGAAGGAGCGTCTCCACCCCCATCGTTCTACCAGGACACTGAGGTCCAGCACCGAGGGCCTTCTGGTGGTTCCCTCACTGCGAGAAGCCAAGTTACAGGGAGCTAAGCAGAGGGCCTTCTTGGTGGTGGCACCCACCCTGTGGAACACCCTCCCATCAGATGTCAAAGAGAACAACAACTACCAGACTTTTAGAAGACATCTGAAGGCAGCCCTGTTTAGGGAAGCTTTTAATGTTTGATGCATTACTGTATTTTAATGTTTTGTTGGAAACCACCCAGATGGGCGGGGTATAAATAATAAATCATCGTCGTCGTCATCCCCTCCTATGATTTCCAGCAACTGCATTCAGAAGCATTGCTGCCTCCAACTGTGGAGGTGTGGGACAGCCATCATGGTTAGTAGCCATTGATACCCATCTCCTCTATGGATTTGTCTAATCCTCTTTTAAAGCCATCCAAGTTGATGGAGGAATGAGTCGCATAGCTCACTTATGTTTAGCAACAGAGCTAGGGAGGGCTCACTATCTTACCTGCATTCAGGCTAGCAGCAAATCTATTTATTAAGATGGAGGCTCAACTCTGTTGGGCAGCACTGAAGGGAGACTCTGTCTGGATCTTGCCCAGATGAAGACGGCCATCTCCACCCACTTTTGGTTGCTCCCTATTGCCAGAGAAGATGAGCTTTCCAGCTAAGGAGAGAAGCCAAGGGCTCTTGCATAAAAGGGTAGGATTGGCTTAACTAGGTCAAGCCATAATGTGTGTCTTCCAAGCAAATACACAAACCTTCATAACGATGCACAGGACCCACACAGATGTACATGTATGCACATGAACACACACAAACACACACACACACACACACACACTGAAGCCACTAGCCAGGTCTGCTGTCGTCCTCCTGAGAAATGTGGGTCCCTCTTGGGATTTAGCGTTCTTGTGAATTCTCTCATTCTCTGAGAAACTTTGCTCACTTCCCATCCACCCCATGCTATTTGTGAGGGTTGCCATAGTGATGGCTTGAGCATGGCTTCACCTTTTCCACCTCTATGTATTCTTGATGAAGGTCACGGCTGGGATATGCAACCTGAGGTCAGAGGTCTAACAGAGAGTGATAACTCATCAGGAGGTAGATGAGCTTACGGCAGAGTTTTACTTCCCTGGGAGATCTAGCATTGTCAGGACAGAAGCAATGCAATCAGAGAGTGGAATATTTGAGACCATCTCCCTAAACTTCAAGCTCCAAATATTCTGACCACTGCATGGCTTGGACTGCCATGCACATGCGTCACTCAAGCATGTGTAAACAACAACAAGCATTTATATAGCGCCCTTCAAGCATTCACGTATGTCTTCTCCGAAATCCTTATATCAGCTTTGCAAAGTAGAAATACTGTTATTATTTCTGTAAAGGGGTGGGGAGGGCCAATACAATAGCAGCAAGCCTAATATAGAGTCGCTCAGTGAATTTCCATCTGGAACCAGGGATTGCTGTGCTTGCAGATCATAGTCCTAGGCATTAATGGCCAATGGCAATGTAGAATCGCCACACCTATTCTCAAACCATAGGCCCCTTCTGAATTTGCATTTAGCATCAGTGCTGCATAGGGCTCTACAGAATAGAAATACAAGGCAGCAGTTGGGAGGCAGAGAAGCCAGGATCTGGCAAATCAGTTGTTGGGCAAAGGAACCTGTCTTATACCAACTCAGACCATTGGTACATCCTATCTCAGCATTGAGGGACGCGGGTGGCACTGTGGCTTAAACCACAGAACCTAGGACTTGCCGATCAGAAGGTCAGCAGTTTGAATCCCTGTGACAGGGTGAGCTCCCGTTGCTCGGTCCCAGCTCCTCCAAACCTAGTTGTGATGGCCTGGGATTCAGACTCAGAGGCTGAACCTGAGGGCTCCCAGCCTGCACAGGAGTCCCCACCTCCAGAACCAGCTGAGCCGGGGCTGGGGCTTGAGCCTGAAGGGTCCTCACCTGTGCTGGATCCTCAGGTGCAGGCACCAGCTTAGTCTGCTCTGGCTCCTGAGGTGATGGAGGACCCATTGCCTGCAGGTGCTCCACTCCCAGCCCCATCAGGGAAAGCTGAGGTTGCCTCTGGGTCCAGTAACTCTCCAGCCTCTCCTGAGCTGCAGAGGCTCAGGGCAGAGAGGCAGAGGGAACTAAGTTCCCACAGGAGGAGTATTCGCCTCCAGGCCAGGAGAGGTGAGTTACCTGTGGACCGGGGCCGCCCTATGCCTCGGGGCAGATAAAAGCCAATCAGCCCCAGTCCCAAGTTGAGGGAGCAACGTTGTTGGTAGCTGGTTCCTGCCTGCACCCTGTCCTGCTCTTCTGCCAGAGTTCCTGACCTCACCCGACTCCCTGCCTTGGACCCAGCTTCAGCGTTGACGGACAGCCTTCATACCGCACCCTTGACCTCGGACTGGACTCGGACCTCGCCGCACAGTTTACCCTCGGGACCAGCACACTAGTAGTTCGAAAGCACGTCAAAGTGCAAGTAGATAAATAGGTACCACTCCGGCAGGAAGGTAAACGGTGTTTCCATGCGCTGCTCTGGTTCGCCAGAAGCGGCTTAGTCATGCTGGCCACATGACTCAGAAGCTGTATGCCGGCTCCCTCGGCCAATAAAGCGAGATGAGCATCGCAACCCCACAGTCAGTCACGACTTGACCTAATGGTCAGGGGTCCCTTTACCTTTATCTCAGCATTGTCTACCCTACACTGATAAGTTTCGGGCAAAGATCTGAAGCTGCCAGGGAGCAAAGCTGGGACCTACTGCATGCAAAGCAGATATGCTTTACCACTGAACTACACCCCCTTCCCCACGAAGAATCAGTCCCAGTTATCTGTTGCTACCCCCAAGCTGGCCTGCCGAGGTTACCTTTTTTTTAGGTACACTCACCAATATTGCACAGGCTCAGGAAACAGGGACATGCTTGTGTATTTGAAATGAGCTAATTTTCACGCTGCGGCTGCTGCTTGAGATCCTTGCCCGGCTGCACACAATGTTGTGCACTGCTGCTGTGTCGTACATTGCAGAAGACTCATGTCAGTCCATGGTTCATTTGCCCTGAAATAGCTCGCCCTGCAAGAGTATTGCTAGCCCAGAAATGGAAGCAAGAAGAAATTCTGCCGAAAGAAGAATGGCAGACAAAATTAATGGACTATGCAGAATTAGATAAAATGACAGGAAGGATTCAAAACCTATGGGACCAGAGATTTACAGAAGATTAGAAGAAATATATGAACTATTTGAAGAGCAACTGTAATCAACAAATTACGCTAGTAGGACTACAAGAAGTTTTGTAAGGAGAAATGTATGAAGCATTGCAAAGTGGAGAAAGAATAGAGATATTAGTTATGAGTTAAATGTAATTGTGGAAATAAGAAATGTATATTTAGTGAATAGATTGGAAATTTTTCAGATGTGATTGATGGAGGTAAAAAAATGGTATAAGATATGAAAGTATGTTTAATGACTGTTGAAAATGATACATTGAAAAACTAATTTAAAAATTATATATAAAGAAATAGCTCACCCTGGCACAGGCTTTCTGGAGCAGGAAACAACAGAACCATAGAATTGTAGAGTTGCAAGAGACCCCATGGGACATGTAGTTCAACTCACCAGCAATGCAGGAATCACAGCTAAAATCAGTTGCTCTCCTAGCTCCAACAGGACAGAACTTACCCAGCGTTCTTAAGGAATCAGCACCCACACTAAGGACAGAGACTCTTGAATTTGAAGGCGATGGCATCCAAAATGCAAAACACTATCAGAACATGAAGGAGAGGCAGTTGGCGCACCAACCACAGCTGGAGAAAACTGCTTGATGACAAAGAGGCTACTAGAGCGCAGGAGTGGAGCACAGAACAGTCCCAAGCTGGGAATCTGGTGCTTTAGGGTGGCTGATGTGTTCTCCACCTTGCTTCCAGATTAAAAAACGTGGCGCTTCACCTAAGGACAGAATTTGCCGTCTGAAACAAGGTGGTATCACGCACTTGGTTCTTGCCCTGCAGTGATTCTAGTACAGGCAATTTTTTGCTTTTGTTTTTAATTGTCCATGGGAGAAGTAACTCCATCCCTACAAAGGAGTACTTGCTTCACTTCATTTACGACAATAAACAAGGAAATAATTTGCAGCTATGGAGTTCTCTATGTGTATTCTCTCTAGGCAGTTATAGAGGGAAAGGTGGGGAATTTGTGTCCACGCAAAAGCATCTACCTGTGTGCACAGGAAAGTCAAGATTTGGGAAGGATGGAAACCTTGACAACTCTAGTGTGTTGGCCACTGGCATGCAGACCCTGCAGGCGACCCCAGAGGGCAATGCAGTCTTCAGGATGAAAAGGCTTACATAGCCATGCTTTCTATCAGACTTCCTCATTGGCCATGCTGGCTGGGGCTGATGGGAATTGTCGTTCAAAACATCTGGAGGGGGAACCAGGTCAGCAAAAGCTGCTGTAATGCATGATGGTCTTTGTAACATGGCTGTATTGATCACAGCTATAGACCAGATCCCATGCACACTTCTCACTTCAAGGCTGGCTTGGTGGGAAACACACACCACACACTGACTTACGCTTCTTTTAAAGTACAGAAATTATTGCAATGATGCAAATTACCTTGGGTGCAATTCCCCAGGAATATTTCTCTGCAGAAGCCACAGAGAAATTAATGGGAGCCACGCAAGGGCCTGGAATGAGGGATATCCCTCCTTCACTGTTGCCAAATGTGCTAAGGGCAAACACACCCAAAAATAATTTCAGCTGTGGGAGCCCTTTTTCAGTCTGTTGCAATGATGCTGCTGTATATATATATTGAAGTGGCCAATTGAAATTAGATTTTAAACATGGATTATAGAAATACAGTGGTACCTCGGGTTAAGAACTTAATTCATTCCAGAGGTCCGGTCTTAACCTGAGGTACCACTTTAGCTAATGGTACCTCCTACTGCCACTGCGCCACCAGAGCACTTTTGCACGTTTTGTTATTCTGAAACAACCTGTTTTCTTCTTCTTCTAACCTCCGGGTTGTGTTTAACTGAGCAGGAGATGTTGGAAATATTAGCACATGTAGAGGGGAAATAATTCAAAGCCTTTATGTTTGGGGACCAATTAATTACCAAAACCCCCAGTTTTGAGAAGAAAGATATTTAATCTCCTCTAATCCCTTGTGACTCTGACCTTTGACCTCTGCATCCTGACCTCTGGGTTCGGGGCTCCCATCCCGCAGGACACGACTAAATATAGACCCATTGTTTTACAAACAATAGTTTCATAAATCTTTGCAAGTGTAACACTGGAGCCCTTTGCCATCAGCATCGTCTCCATCTTCCCCTCTGGACCCTGAATATATTTCTGTGGGCATGAGCTACGAATTCTGCTTCTTTGTCTTCTAGCAATTCCGATCTGATCTAACGCATTGTTCCTGCTACCATATTAATTACTGGGAAAGTACACATAGGGTTCTGTGTGCGAGAGAAAGAGAGAGAGTGTTTGTGTGTTGTCCTGTTTTTTTGCCTTCACACTCGCTGGAGCCAGTTCCCGCTTCTGATCTGACAGCCGAAGAGCTTGGGAGGTAATTATACAGCTCTGCACGTGTCTTGCTTGCGGCATATGACACACCACATTATTGACACCAATTTTAATTACTTCTATTTATCTCTCCCTTCTACCTAATCCAAAGTTGACGTTAGTTACTTCAGCACAGGAGTTGTTGAATAGAGTGCAGTTCCCCTCAACCTACCGAGTGCCCGTTTCCCTAAATAAACCACTGGGGTTTTTTGAAACAAGAGGAAATCCTGTCTTCTTCTTTTTTTTTGTTTTCATGGAATGATTTGAAGAATGTAGAGTGCGCATTTATGGTAGCCACCTAGTGGAATTTATTTTCTTCTGCATGACTTCCTGAGAATAGAACACAGATACCTTGTGTGCATATGCTAGTCCGGGAATTTGTATGTCCCAGAGCTTTGTACAGGCTCTGATGCATGCCTGGAATTCACCCTCCTCTTGAGGAAGATGGGGCAGCTCAGTGCTCAAATCCCTCTATGATGGGGGAGTGGGAGGGATTTGTGGTTCTGAACTCCAGCTCCCATCATTCATGACAATAAGCCATGCTGCCTTGGGCTGTTGAGGATCAGAGGGCACCAGGTTAGCTAAACCTGCTTTTGCACCATGGCATTTACCTCCTTCCCCATTGAAAGGTAGTAGGGAAGGTTTTGTTTCCATGATGGAATCCTCACACCCACAAATGGCCTCCTGCCTCTCACCCTGTGAATGTCTCTGTTCAAAATGTTGCAATTCCACATGGAAACAGAAAGCTCCCTCCTCTATCTCCACTTCCTGTTCCCCTCCCAGTTTTGATGCGCTGTAGCCCCTCTACTGAATTTTGTGGCTTCTTTTAGGTAAGGTAAAGGGACCCCTGACCATTAGGTCCAGTCGTGGCCGACTCTGAGGTTGCGGCGCTCATCTCGCTTTACTGGCTGAGGGAGCCAGCGTACAGCTTCCGGGTCATGTGGCCAGCATGACTAAGCCGCTTCTGGCGAACCAGAGTAGTGCATGGAAATGCTGTTTACCTTCCCGCTGGAATGGTGCCTATTTATTTACTTGCACTTTGACGTGCTTTTGAACTGCTAGGTTGGCAGGAGCAGGGACCGAGCAATGGGAGCTCACTCCGTCGTGGGGATTCGAACTGCCGACCTTCTGATCGGCAAGTCCTAGGCTCTGTGGTTTAACTCACAGTGCCAGCCGCGTCCCTTGTGGCTTCTTTTAGGTGCTACAAAAACCATTTTGAGCACATCTCTGCCTAAGCTCTGAGGTGTGAATAGGTGAGCAGGCACTGAAAACAAGGCTCCTTCCCTATCCACACAAAGGTATCACTTGCAGGGGGAAAACAAGGTGAGACGTTTCCCCACTTTACCCCTTTCCACAGATTAAGACTCCTATTGGCAGAGGCTACCTGGTGCCGATCCCAAGGAGAGGTGATCCGAGAGCAAGGATCATCCTCGCCCAGCACATGCAAGCGTCAAAACGAATTACCGCAATGCAAGGAGCAAGGAAGAGAATATCAAGCCTTGCTTTAATTTAATATAGCACTGGATATTTCTATGCACTCCTTATTAACCACTGGATGAAACATTCTCTGTGGCTGAGACTGCGCTGACATTAATAATTCATCTTCGGTTTGTTCCGGACTGCAGAGTTCCTTCTTTGCCACTCCATAAGCAACTGGATATTTTAAGTAAATGCAGGGGGAGATTGTATATATGTACACACAGACACACAGAGACACACACAGAAACAGAAACACACACACAGAGAGAGAGAGAGAGAGAGAAATACCTACAAAATAAATAATCATAATAGCAGTATTCCAAAGCTCTCTTTTGCTTTTAGTTTTCCATAGCAAGCAAGGATTCCCTTGAGAACACATATGCCTGACCCTAAACTTTCCCCATTTTCCAAGTCAGTGCACTTGATGGGAACCTATCAGGCTTCCTCTCTTTGATTACATACCCTTTAGATCTTTAGTTGTGGAACTGTTGCCAATTTAGGGTTGGGTGAGTTCATTTCATTGATGGAGCTTTTAAGATATTTGGTCCCTCGTTCTCTCCGCCTGCCCCGTGCATCTTAAGTGGCTTGCAAAAGAATCGAGACCACACGCGCAAGGTGTTGGGTCTAGGGGGCAATCCACTGTTAATCGTTCCAAATATGCAAACACATTAGATTTCCTTCTGACCCAAGTTCTGGCAGGGGAGTGGAATTGTCCCTTTGGAAACAAAGCTCGAGTTCCAAGCTCTTCAAGTTCCCTCCCCCACCTTCAATTTTTAGCAAGCTAGTAAAAATCAATAGCCTTGTGTTCCCATCTGTAAGCCACCTGACATTCTATGAATGATCAATGGAGCTTACACAGGGACTCTCAAGAAAGCAGGCCAGAACACCACAACATTACAGTTTTTATCTTCTGTTGCTTCAGAATCATCCCCTCCATGATTGCATGGTTTCTTCTTCATTTAGAGAGCATTAATGAATTCCAGGATGTAGCAGAGTGATTATCGTCAGAAAGTAGCTTTCGTAGCATTCAGGGAATTTGTGGGAAAGTATTTATTTTTTAATGCAATGAAACTTTACGCTGTCGAATCCATTCTCTGAAGCGGAAAACAGTGCAGCTTGCTCCATATTGCATTGCTAAATATCAGCTTGAAAATATCAGGTTATATTGCTAAAGATCAAGTCCTGTGGAGGCTGGACAATACCTGAAATTTACCAGTCTGGTATGGAATTGGAGTGGATTGTAGAGAGTTCAGGTCATAACAATGTAACAAAAGGGTTGTGTGTGTTTTACCAATGGACATCCAGGGCTTTCAGTGACTTCCATTTGTCACAACTTTATCAACACAACTTTAAGCATGCAAACACAGCAGCTCTTGGCTAACTGAAAGTCATTTTTGTAGCTCATTGCAATAAAGCAATCAGCGGTGCAAAGGTTTCAACAGAGTAATTGAGCGAGGAAATAGCAAGAAGCTGGTCTCTTCTCTCTAAGAGAAGGCTGAAGGAAGAAATGGAACCTTTTCAAAGCCCCCAAAGTGAACCTTTATTATTGTCACTTCCTCAAGCCATGTTAAACTCTGAAAGGGGTCTTTTCAAGATGCGCAAAAGCACCAGAGATCACTCCTCTTCTTCTTTTTAGCTATAAGCAGACTGCCATCTGCCACCACAATCCTCAACCCATAATCTCTGAGCCAGACCAAGCTTTCTTTCACATTGGCTCAAGCTGAGCTCGCTGCAGAATGAGCGTGAGGGGAAGGAACACAAAGCCTGACGTGTCACAGAGGGGCACAACTTAACTTGTCTGCCTCATCCTTTGCCAAAATCATTTCCTTCCACTGTGCATGCCTAGTGTGGTTCAGTGTAGAAACAGTACATAAAAACTTGTTAATGCGTGAGTGGGTGGAAGGGACGGCACACACGCACCACATAACAGAGAGACAGACAGATCGTACAATTAAAAGGTTAAATTATTACTATTATATTTATTTATTTCTCGCTTTTACCCCAGGCTGGGACTCAAAGTGACTTAAACCAATTGAAACAATGGAGATAAAATACAAAAAAATAAATAAATATAAAAGATAATTGCTGAAAAGTAAGTAATAGGATTAAAAACAATATAAACAACAAATCTATTAAAATACAGATAAGAAAAATAGCAGAGCACTATAAACAAACCCTTTCCTTTTCAACAAAAAACAAAAGCTAAAGTCAGTTCCCAAATGTTTGTTGGAATAAAACAGTCTTCACCTACATGGAATTATCAGGATGTGGCCAACGGCCATGATGACCATGTGTGGATACAGAATTGTTTCTGAATACTGCTGGAAACTACAGGAGGAGAGAGGGCTCTTGTGGTTGGATCCTGTTTGCTGGTTTCCCACAAGCATCTGAATGGACACTGGATGGGCCATTGGCCTCATCCAGCAGGCTTTTCTTATGTTCTTATGTCCTTATCTGTTTTCGCATTGGTTCAAGGACTCGAGGAGAAAGGAAGAAAAATATACAGTGGCACTTTGGAGCATTCATTGACCGCGCATTTGACACATGGCCAGCCCATAGAATTGGTCTCTTCCCTTAATCCTCCTCTCACCCTACAAATGGCAATTGCTGTATCCACCACCCGTGCCAAGAACAGCTGCTAAACTCTGTGCCTTTGATGAATGCTGTGCATTTGCTGCTCCCCCCCTTGGGGTCAGGGAACATGGGAAGTACGAAAAAAGAGAATTTACTTTGAGCTATTTCTTGGGAGCCATCCCCACTCCTCCCCCCACCCCCAATTAAAGAAACATGTTTAGAACACATTACTAGTTGGGTGTTTGCTACTTCCTTTTATTTTTTCAATGAGAAGGAAATCATCCCTCCCCATATCCTTTGGAGAAAGCCAAGTGCATAAACCAGTGTTTGGGGGGATTCGCACCTGCTCAGAAAGGAAAAAAGGGCACAGAGTGGAGCAAATCTGGTTTCATGCCATGAACCTTTAATTTGCTGCATCCCTAGAAGGATGGCAGAGTGCCAAGGAGCAGCGTTCTGACAATAAGCCTTACCCTGAGATCAGAGGAAAACCTTCAGATCTTCACCGCAGACTCCCAAAATGGCATTACTCATGCTTTTAAGATCCTAGGACGTCCCGGACATCTAATTTCACCTCTCCAATATGGTGCTCCGGCGAAAAACAGAAAACACACAAAAGCTATTGACTTCTGTGGAACGGAGCCAATTTAAGCTAGCTGAGGAGTTGACTCGGAGCCTCATCTTAGAGGTGGATCCAAAAATAGGAGCGGGGAAGGGGGGGTAAGATATAGGGGGTAAGAGGGCAGGGGATGTCACACACAAACTCCCAAAGAAAAGTGAGGAGCGGCTGATTGTTCCTATTTTATGACACAGTTGAAGGAAGGCATGTTGAGGGGGACAAACAGACGGAGCCTAGTGCTTCTGAAATGAACACTGCGTATTTTCAGCTCCTATTGAATACGTTCCCTTTTCTGTCTGTATTCAAATTCAGTCCTAACATTGTTTTTATACATGAAAAACATTTTGTGTTTTTATACATGAAAAACATGTGTTTTTATTGTTGATGCTTTCGTCGCTGAATCACTTCGAGGCACTTCATGGGAAACAACATCAACAAAATCAATCAATAGAAGTGGACAGAGCAATGAGATGTCCACAGAATATTCCCTGGTACCCACAGGATCTCCCCCCCCATGAAATCGGGCTTTATGGTACCCAATAAAGTAGGTTGCAGGGTGTGTGGGTGGGAGAGTCCCTGATTTGCAGATAGGCCCAAAGAGGTTAGCAATCACGGGTGCAAAGGCATGGGCATTGGCCCCACCCCATCCCAACGTGTCTGGCTGTGCCAAGTCAGCCTCAGAAGGGGGTAGACCACGGGTAAGCAACCTAAGGCCCATGGGCCGAATACGGCCCAATTGCCTTCTCAATCCGGCCCACGTACGGTCCAGGAATCAGTGTGTGTTTTACATGGGTAGAATGTGTGCCTTTATTTAAAATGCATCTCTGGGTTATTTGTGGGGCCTAGGAATTTTTTCATTTCCCCCCCTCCACAAATATAGTTCGGCCCACCACATGGTCTGAGGGACGGTGGACTGGCCCATGGCTGAAAAAGGTTGCTGACCCCTGTCAGGTAGACTCTCCTTCCTTGGAGGTTTTTAAGCAGAATTTGGATGGTTATCATGGATGCTTTAGCTGAGATTCCTGCTCCTTCCGGCTCTACAATTCACATGTTTAGTGTGAAGGTCAGCTGAAAAGTTCCAAGCATGTTTCCTTGAATGTTCTCATAAGCCTCCTTGCAACTGGAAATCTAACAAGTGACCCTGATAACCAACATGGATTGTGCTACCAGCTTCAGTGGGGCTTTCTTCAAAGTAAGATGCATAGGACTGAAGCCTAAAAACCTATGAAGCAACACACACACACACACACACACACACACACACACACACACTGAATAGTCATCCGTAAAAGGAAAATTTGCTAAGGGCAGCTCCCACAAATACAGAATACTTCTAAAATACCAAACATTAATAAACCCATCAATAATAATTGCACCCATCTCAAATAAGCAATGACCAAAACATAACAGAACCAAACAGAAAAATGGCCCAAGCCATCTGCGGCATTGTAAATGTTTGTGCAAACCTGTGCTAGATTTCCTCACTTGCTCGTGGTCACAAATTTTCTCATCCCCTGCCAGGGGCGCCAACTTACTGGTACTCCTTACGTTGAGGGGGCACAGTCACATGACGCATCACAATATATTGCCTGGCATGTGCCAGGCGGGAGAAGACATGTGGAGGGTGATCTCCATGCTTGTTCATTCCAGCCGCAGCCCAAGGGGCCAGGTTACGACTAGGACGAGTGAAGCAAAGATTGCCTGCGCTCATCCCAGTTGCATGGAGTCTGGGACGAGGGCAGGCAGTCTTTGCTTCACTGGGGCTGGGGCGCAAAGCGGCGGGGGTGGCAGCCTTCTCAATATTGGGGGGTGCTGCCCCCTGCCAAAAAATATTAGGGGAGCTGAAGCCCCCTCTGCCCCTGTCCCCTGCCCCATAAAGTCCATATGGATTTTGCATTCCAATGGAACATTCTTTTTCTCATGGATTCATTCATTAGCAATACTTCTGCTATGTCCATCAAAGAACTGGCCGAAAGGAAAGGATGGATCAGAGATATGTCTGATGTACATGGGCTCCCCCCGAAACATCTATTCTCTGCCTGTATTGGCTGCTTTGTTCCATGTACCCTCTTTTGGGTATTTACAGAAAGCTCAGCAGAGCTTTCCCAATCTCATAGGCAAGTTTTATAATGGGGGAAGCTTGCAATCACCCAGAAGGCATAAATCCGCATTCACACAGACGGGTCATTTGAAGCCATCAAGCACACCAAGGAAAAGAGAGAAACCATTTAAGAGACAAAAGGGGACTTTCAGAGTCTTGATGGCTCGGCCATCTGCACACAAAAGGCAGAAGCTGCCTGAAACTGCGATCTACTATTCACAGTCGAAGCTCAATCTTACAAGATGACAAAGCGAAGGAACTGTTTTTGCCACGTGGTATATTTGTAGCTCCAGCAAGCAAAGGTCTCATACAGACTGGCAGATATTACCTCGGCGGTTCATATTTGGCTTTGTGGTGGTGCAAAGCTCCTTGCCCTGATCTCGGCAACACTGGCGGAAGTGTCAGGGTTTGTTGTTGTTGGCATACGTCTGTCTTGAGAAACATCACCTCCGGGGCTGAAGGCAAACTGCTGGGGAAACACAGCGCCTGCTGTGGTTGCAGAGGCTGGGAATTCGTATCTGCTGCCTCCTCTGCTGTTTTTGCTGCATCAGCAGCACTGAAGTGACCTCTCCAGGGTGGGCAATGTGTACAGAGGTCCTGGGCTGCCCAGACGACAAGACCCCTCTTGGCCTGACTGATATGGTCCAAAGGAAAGTAGAGCAATACACTTAGAACCAGCTTGGCTGCAGGAGTTGCCGGAATAACAGTGGTGATGATGATACAGTGGTACCTTGGATTACATATGCTTCAGGTTACATACGCTTCAGGTTACAGACTCCGTTAAACCAGAAATATTACCTCAGGTTAAGAACTTTGCTTCAGGATGAGAACAGAAATCGTGCTGCGGCAGCAGCAGGAGGCCCCATTAGCTAAAGTGACTGGACTCAGTATTGTCCCAGGTAGGGCCTGGGTGGTGGCAGTGAGAAATAAAGTGGTGGCACAGGGATCAATAGACGGTGAAACATCCGGGGACCCTTTATGATCACCACACCTGCCTCCCAAAGTTTTTATTCAAGTTGGCACCCCTGAACCAAAGGATCGCCTGCTTTCACCCTCTGCTCTGATACCATAGTCTTGCGCTTGCTTTCTGAGGGAATGGAGATTTCAGAAAAATGGCTGCCCTACCAGCAACCTGAAGGGGTACTGTCCTGGAAGAGTCTTGCCACTCGGCACCATCAAATCGGCACCAAGGGCAAGGCCTAAGCTGAGGTGAGAGAGTGATCTCAGTAACCTGAGAGCAAGCATGTTTTCTAAAATGCCAACCTTGTTTTATCATGTGTTCGCTTTCCATCCATCCATCCTCCTCTCTCTCTCTCTCTCTTTCCCTCTCTCAATACGTTCAAGAGCTTTTTGCTTACTGACATTTTTTAAAGTGATGACACACAGGAGGGAGACCGAGACAACCCTTTCGAAAGAGCATCAGCTGTGAGCTTTACCTGTCCAGCAGAAACACATTGCCCCTTGGAGACGATTCTCTCTCTCTCTCTCTCTCTCTCTCTCTCTCTCTCTCTCTCTCTCTCTCTCTCTGACTGCTGGAGAGAGGAAGTCGGGCAATGACACATCCTTGTATAAATACCTTCCAAATCCAGTAAGAAGAAAACAATGTGGCCGGCCGTACATATCGGTATAAGACAGGCTAGCAAAATGGCTGTGGCAACAGGAAAGTCTCTCCATTTCAGCAGTCCCCTTGTGTTTCTCATTCTCCACTTCCCCCAAATCAGGTCACATCTAACACACACATAAAGCACATGGCTCCCCGTAAATAATCCTGGGAACTGTATTTTGTTAAGGATTATGTAGCTCTTTGCTACATAAGCTGAAGTTTCCAGGACTGTCTGGAGGAAGCCAGATGCTCTGCATATATAGTATGGACGCAATCTTGGTTCTCCACCTCTGCACATCAGTTCAACTTCATTTTGGTGTGAACTGCTCCTAGTGAAACCATTTTTAGATGTGATTTTGCCTGACATAATCATTTCTGCAAAGCAATTCCCCCCACATAATGTATTTTTGCATGTTATTTTCTACAAACGTATGCGCACTTTACTCTAATGTGTACATTTTGTGTACGTCACTTGACTGGAGATCTGCGCTGCAAAATTCAGAGAGGGGTAAACTTTTCACATTGCAGACCTTTCACGTTTCAAATCCCTTTCCTTTGTTTGTTTTGAAAGGTGAGAGAAATGCCAAATACATTGTAATGCAATCTCTAACTATGTGTTTTACTAGTTTATTTTCCAAGACTATAGTGGTTCTGGTGTGATATCCTAACTGGGAATGAAGGTTGTCTGTCTGTCTGTCGTCTGTCGTCTGTCTGTCTGTCTCTCTCTCTCTCTCTCTCTCTCTCTCTCTCTCTCTCTCTCTCTCTCTGTGTGTGTGTACATAGACTTATACTTGAGGCCCATTCCTTCTCACAGTGGGTGACAGTGATTGCTTACTAAGAAGCAATCCTGTGCACACCTATCTTGAAAGTAAACCTCATTGAACACAGTGAGAATGGCTTCTGGAGTAAACAAACACAGGTTTGCCAGTTTGTCTGTTTGTTTAGGACACAATTTTACACACACTTGCCTAGAAGTAAGTCCCACTGAACTCATTATGCCTTATTTCTCAGTAAACATGTACAGAACTGCACTGCATTCTCTGTTTCATACATATCTGTGCGTGTAGCATAGTGGTTAGGGTGTTGGACTAGGGCCTAGAAGGCCAGAGTTTAAATCACCACTCAGCTTGGGTTGCCAAACGTCCGGAATTTCCCGGACACAGACAGAAT
This sequence comes from Podarcis melisellensis, assembly GCF_964234715.1. Lineage (NCBI taxonomy): Eukaryota > Metazoa > Chordata > Lepidosauria > Squamata > Lacertidae > Podarcis > Podarcis melisellensis. The sequence continues at coordinate 49,442,500 of NC_138543.1, forward strand.
ATGGTAGTTGAAAGCAGTGACCGCTGAAATGTCCAAGAAAATTAGGACAACCCATGTCGAAAGTCTAGATTTTAGCGAATTTCCTTAAAAATAGCTCAAAAACTTCAATTTGCACCCCGCTCCAAAAAAGCAACTCAACAACTTTGCCCAAAAAACCTCAACAACCAATGGGTTCAGCTTTTCACTTTTTGAAATATGGCAACCCTAGCTTTGGAACTCATTAAGTGTAATTTACAAAAAGGATGTACTAAAATTCATGGTACTTGGTCCTCAGTAGTTCAGAAGAACATCTGCTTTGAGGTGTTGACTCAGTCAGGGAAAAAGGCAGGGTATAAATAAATAATAATTATTATTATAAGGAACACTTTTATGTCAGTTTGGACAATTAATCAATTGGTGTGGTTCTTACACAGAAAATTATTACTAATAATTGAGTAAGTTGACAGTCCTAAGAATATTTTTGAAATCAGAGGACTCCCGCACACCTTTCTCCTGCCTTCTCTCAGATTCCCTGTTCCTTTTTCAAGATGTGAAATGACTAGGCAGGAAATGGGAGAAATAGTAAAAAAAAGTTCTAGGCAACGGGTATGGAGGGAATAGTTGCCTTCACTTCAGGAAAGATGCAGATTTCAATCAATGAAATCAATCAATAGCATTTGCTGGCTGCAAAGATGGCTCAGAGCTTCCTAGTGAGTGGCTGTATGATGAACGACCAGTTGTGCGGGACTTGAGGGAAGGCCAAAGGTCACTATCACCTTGAAATCTAATCTGCTGCCGTGCCGGCCACTTGCTGGAGGCCGGAGGCCATTTGGGTCAACTGCGTTACAACGGAGCCGCACACAGATCCCCATTGAAATCCATGTGATCAAAAGCTGGCTGGACGAAGTGCTACTAACCTAGTCTGGATCCGGCCCAATCTTTCTTTGCTTGATCAGCTTATTGGCCAAAGTACATTGGTTAAGAACTTAATTTGTTCCGGAGATCCGTTCTTAACCTGAAACTGTCCTTAATCTGAGGTACCACTTTAGCTAATGGGGCCTCCCGCTGCCGCCGCCATGCAATTTCTGTTCTCATCCTGAAGCAAAGTTCTTAACCCGAGGTACTATTTCTGGGTTAGCAGAGTCTGTAACCTGAAGCATCTGTAACCCGAGGTAACACTGTACTGTTTGCATTACATTGGCCTGTTTCGCCGCCTGCCCATCCTCCTAAGCAACAGAGAAATGCAAAAAGAAGAGAAGTGAGAGAGTGTGTGATTATAAATCATAGGATCGGATCACAGAATTGTAGAGTTAGTAGGCACTCCAAGGGTCATCTAGACCAACCCTCTGGAGCAGGAGAAAGCAAGCTTGCTCCAGCCCTTCAGATATTTGAAGTTGACATTATTGTATGTTATTATGTTAAGTGTTTTTTTATGTTTTTAGACTGCAAACCACCATGTGAGCCTCGTATGAAGCCTGGTATACAAACTTAATAAATATGAAATCAATAAAATAAGTGTGATGCAGTGAATAGAGTGCCAGACTGGGACCAGGGTGTCTAGGGTTTGAATCCCCACTCAGCCATGAAGCATATCTCTCGTAGTCTCCAGCAGTCTTACTCTTCTGTAAGTGCCGTGAATCTGGGCCCATAACCTGTTGTTGGGATCCTGCCAGGGAGACAGGCATCTCCAGACGATCCAGCGACCTCCCGTAGAACAGCATCAGTCAGTTAGCGACACGAGCCTCAGACACATTCCAGGACTCATGCACGCCCTTGAAGCAGACTCCGCAACAGTAGATGCACCCAGAAGAGCATATTTACAACTTTACTCAGCGTTGGTCAGAACAAAGGAAAAACATGACTGCCTGCCTTCGTGTCAAGGCAACAGAACAGAAAACAAAAGCTATATACAAAACGGAAACTCCCTATGAGCAGGAAGTATGCAGGCTTGTGACACACAACAGCCTGCTCCCTTTTTAAGGAGGAACGGAACTATCCTAACATCCTAGTCACTCACTCTCAGCCTACCCTACACAGGACTGTTGTGAGGATTAAATGAGGAAGGGGAGAACTATGTAAGCCGCTTTGAACTCTGTGGAGGAAAAAGGTGGAATCTAAGTTGAAGACATAAATAAAACAAACCTATTGCATTTTGCCCTAATAGCAACCTCTGCCCACCCCCATGTTGAACTTTTGATGCCTACTGGAGACTGTCTAAAAAAAATATTCTAATAGGCACTTTAACTGAATTTTATAGTTTTAATCAATTTCTGGTTGCATTGCATTCCTTGTACACTGCTTAGAGACTCTTTGGAATTCAGCAGTATATAAATGGTCTTTAAGGAGTCTCAAAGCGGCTAACATTCTCCTTTCCCTCCCCCCCCCACAACACACACTCTGTGGGGTGAGTGGGGCTGAGAGGCTTCAGAGAAGTGTGACTAGCCCAAGGTCACCCAGCAGCTGCATGTGGAGGAGCGGAGACACGAACCCGGTTCCCCAGATTACGAGTCTACTGCTCTTAACCACTACACCACACTGGCTCTCTAGATGGTCTTAATCAGTAAGAGCTGTCTTGTAAGGCTTTGGCAATACAGGTGGGCGACTCTAAGCACAGCCTCTAGGGCAGTAAAGAGAGTTATAGCATAGTGGGGAAGCAGGTGTCTTGCAGGCAAAATGTTCAGCCCCTGGCAGCATCTGGTAGGACTGGAACAAACTCTATTGTGGAGCTAGATGGATCAATGGCAGAGAGTAGCTTCCTATAGAAGGGCTTCTCCATCTTTAACAGATGCTGATACAGTGGTACCTCGGGTTACAGACGCTTCAGGTTACAGACTCCGCTAACCCAGAAATAGTACCTTGGGTTAAGAACTTTGCTTCAGGATGAGAACAGAAATCGTGTGGCGGTGGCGCGGCAGCAGCAGGAAGCCCCATTAGCTAAAGTGGTGCTTCAGGTTAAGAACAGTTTCAGGTTAAGAACGGACCGGGGGGGGGACAGGTCAGGGAAAAAACAATGCTGTCCAGGGTTGTAAAGACTGCAGAGAGAATAACTGGGTGCACTCTTCCCAACTTGGATCAAATCTATGCTTCCAGGTGTCATAAGAAAGCTGCAGAGATAGCGCAGGATAGTGCACACCCCAGAAATGATCTCTTTCAGCCTTCTGGAAGAAGGTACAGGGTTGTAAAGACTAGGACTAGCCGCCTGAGAAACAGTTTCTATCCAAATGCGGTTTTGGTTTTAAACACAGTGTATGGTAGTCTCTATGGAAGTATATTGTATTTAATTATGGGGTATCAGAGTTTTAGGGGGCTAACCAGGCTGGGATAGCTGGGATAACAGGCTTGTTGGTTTTTGAATGTCTGATGAATTTCGTTGTCCTGTATGGGACAATGACAATAAAGATTATCGTATCGTATCGGCCTCCGGAACGAATTAAGTTCTTAACCCAAGGTACCACTGTACAACCTGTTTTGCCACAGCATTGTAGTGGTGGGAAAAGCTACAATCTCCAAAACGTCCCACTTGCACACCACTTTCTAAAAGGACAGGAGCTCCATCTGGCATCCTCCTTCATCCAAGGGAAATAGGCGCTGCATTTTCTCATGTTGCCTTGATTCTTTTTAACAGCCACGCAACGCAGAAAATAACATCTCTCTTCCAGACTGGACCAGTTCTCCTCCGAGTGGAGGCAAATCTTTGGTCTCAACACTCCCACCCATCCACACCCACTATCTCTGGGGCCTAACCTGAACATGTTAAGCACTTGTTCTGTCATTTCAGAAGTGCCATAAAAGCAATTATTCACGAATGATAAAAAGAGGTATTTATAGGAGCCAACATTCTAATGAGAACTGAGTTAATGTAATTTAGGCACTCATTGGCATCACATGGGCTGCCGGTGAACCTTTGATCCTTGAATGAAAACTACATCTGAAATGAATCATTCACATTATTCCTCCATTCAAATTTATCAATCATCTCCTCCCTTTCCATGTAATTACAGCAGCTGCGGCTTTGGCCCTGGATGCCAAATGATTTTAAAGTGCCATTGTTTAATTAGAGATGTAATATTTCAGCATGCACAGTGCAGGAGTGAAGAAAATTCCCTCCTGGTCTCCTTTGATCCCTCTTAGCCTCCGTATTAATGTCAGGCGCGAGCAAAGCAAGTTGGACAAAATAAAAGTTATGTCTTCATTTAGAGACAGGTATAAATTAGCAGTGGGTGAGATCATTAATTTCATTGATTTGGGATTCAGTGCTTAAAGATTCATGCGGTAGATTTGGAGAGGGAGATTATATCTGAGGCTATACTGGGTCCCAGCGGGATCAAACTCCTCCAGCCTGTTGAGGTAGCTTCATTTGCTGAACACAAATGCAGTGAAAGACTTAAGCTGCTCTCGGTAGAAGTTCAGCCAGCGATTTGCATTGACCTTGGCAACCACGCTGGAGAATGAGGTGGAGGAAAGGCAGAAATGGCTGAATTAAAGGAAATGGAAGCTGTGCAGCTACTTGAATGGTGGCAGGGAATGACATCAAGGGTACTATTTTGTGCCTAAGGCTGTACTGTTTATAAGGGGAAATATTCATATCAGTGTCAAATACTTCCACTTCCTGTTTTCAAGCAGAAACTACACACACACACACACACACACACACACACACACACTTGTTCTGGAGACAGCAGTGCTTTTGAACACCAGGGTGCCGGAAACAACAGGAAGGGAAGGTGCTCTTGTGCTCATGTCCTGCTTGGAGGTTTCCCACAGGGATCTGGTTAGCCACAGTGAGAACAGAATGCTGGTCTAGATCTAGATGGGCAACTGGTCTGATCCAGCAGGCTCTTCTTACATTCTTTTAAAAAAACAAACCTTTCTATACATAGTGGTACCTCTGGTTGTGAACAGGATCTGTTCCAGAGCCCCTTTTGCAACATGAGCAAAACACAACCCATGTCTGCGTGGGTCGCGATTTGCCGCTTCTGCGCATGACGTCATTTTGTGCATCTGCACATGCGCGAGCAGTGAAATCCAGAAGTAACGCTTTCCGGTACTTCTGGGTCACTGCGGGACACAACCTGAAAACGCGCAACATGAAGCAAATGTAAAAAGAGGTATGACTGTAATTCAAAGTGCTGGTGCTGACCTTTAAAGCCCTAAATGGCCTTGGCCCTGTTACACCTGAAGGGGCGTCTCCACCCCCGTTGCTCCGAGGGCCTCCTGGTGGTTCCCTCACTGCAAGAAGTGAAGTTACAGGGAACCAGGCAGAGGGCCTTCTTGGTAGTGGCACCCGCCCTGTGGAACACCCTCCCACCAGATGTCAAGGAAATAAACAACTATATGCCTTTTTAGAAGACATCTGTTCTGTAGAAGACATATTCCCTGTTTAGGGAAGTTTTTAATAGTTTTATTAAGTTTTTAATTCTTTGTTGGGAGCCGCCCAGAGTGGCTGAGGGAATCCTGTCAGGTAGGTGGCATATAAATAATAAAATTGTTGTTGTTAAACTTGCCCACAGTCTTAAATTTTCTGTCAGTCCTGCTCATAGCTGTCAACCGTCCCTTATTTGGCGGGAAAGTCCCTTATCCCAGCGCCGTGTCCCGCTGCTGTCCCTTATTGATGATGTCCCTTAAATTTCCCAGGTTTCAAAGGAAGCGGCCAGGGAGGAAGGAGGCTCCAACTGTGTTGCTTGGCTGCGTTGCTCACCCAATAAGGTGTCTAAGAATGATTGGGGGTGGAGCTTGCATGCCTTGTGCCGATCAAATCGGCTGCGTTGCCTGGGGACTCACCTTTGCTCAGCGCTTCCCAGCGGAGAGGTGACTGTGGTTTTCCTTGCTGCACCCCCTTTGCCGGGTTGCTGCGCTGTGGGAACCACCACTTGAGGCTTCGTTTGGCTGCTGGCTGGGCTTTCTGCCTTTGGCTTGGAGGGGCTCAGAAGTTGAACATACATGTGCTTCGAAAATCCCTTATTTTGGCTGCTGATCCCTTATTTTCGAGGCTGCAGGTCCCTTATTTTCAAATCTGTAAGTTGACAGCTATGACCCTGCTTGTTGCCAGCAGAGCTTCCTTAAGTTCAAATACCAGATACATACTTACCAATACCAGATGAATAAATATGGGAAATGCACTACATCTGGAAAGGATCAAAGCAACCTACTGTCCTCAAGCTATTAACAGAAGATGATCTTGGCCCTTCTAGTCCAGCACTCTGTTCTCACAGCAGCCAAGCCATGGAAGGCCCACAAGCAGAGCCTGAGTGCGGGGCAGAGTTGTTCCCAGCAGCAAAAGGTTCCTTAGAACCATCAGACTTCCCTCCTTCCCTCCCTGGGTCCTTTCTATAATACAAAGTTATCTGCATCCTTTTAAATTATCCAATTACTAATTTTTCCATTGAAAAAAATGACAAGAATTTCACATTACAAGCATCTTCACATTCCTGCCAGTGATTTTAGATCAGGCTTCCTCAACCTTGGCCCTCCAGATGTTTTTGGGACTACAATTCCCAGCATCCCTGACCCCTGGTCCTGCTAGCTAGGGATCATGGGAGTTGTAGGCCAGAAACATCTGGAGGGCTGACATTGAAGAAGTCTGTTTTAGATGTTCACAGTGGTCTTTAAGTAACATAAAATTTTATTCCAGTCTTTTTTCAAATACTTGATCTTCCTGGTTTCAGATCTTCCCTGTCAATTTTGCCATCTCCGCATAGTCCATCAGTTTCGTCTGCCATTCTTCTTTCGATGGTACTGGTATCCAGAGGCCTACTGCCTCTCCCAGTGGTCATGGAACACAGCCATCATGGCCAGCTGATCATCTCATCATCCACGACTTCATCTCATCCTGTTTTAGACCCAAAGCTGGTGACCATTGCTGCCTTTTGTGGGAATGAATTCTATAATTTACTACACTCTGTGCAAAAAAGTTCATTTTTTGGTCTTCCACTTCTACTTTTGTACAATGGGGGAAAAACAAACTTTTCTCTGTCTGCTTTTTTCCACACCATGCAGAATCTTACACACCTCCATCATGTCTCCCCTTACTTGCCTGCCCTCTAAACTAAGGAACCCCGAACCTTTTTTCATAGGGGGGAGTTGCTCCAACACCCCTGGATTATTTTTGTGGCTCTATAAGCACACTATCCCTGTCCATTGGCTGTTCTGTTTTGGACTGAGAGACGTTGTGCTCCAGTCTGGGGAAGGCGGGTTTAGAACATGCAGATAAACACCACCCATGTTCCTGCATGAATCACTAATTTCTGCCTCTTTCCCATGCTTGCTCTGTGGCATCTCCAGCTAAAAGGGTCAGGCAGCAGGTGGCAGGAAGAATCTCTTTCTGAGTCACTGGAGAGTCCCTTCCAGTTAGTAGGCTAATACTAGGCTAATTGGGCAAACCATCTGACCGGGTACAAAGCAGCCTCCTTTTGCTGTCTCACCTGGGAATAATTAAGGCAGCCATCATCTACACACTTACATGGGATTCAGTCCAATTGAACTCACAGCACATTAGTTTGCTGCTGCACAGTTTGGGATATACAGACTTAAGACAGTTATACGCTTGCTTCTTTTAAAATTTTATTTTGGAGTGTGTGTGTGGAGGGGGTGCTTGCTTTTAGGTGGTCAGCCCTGCCTGGTTCATAGCTGTCAACGTTTTCCTTTTTTAAAGGGAAATTCCCTTATTCCGAATAGGATTCCTCGCAAGAAAAGGGAAACGTTGACAGCTATGGCCCGGTTATCTCTTAAGGCCTTCCAGTAAGTCAAAACCAGCCATTTCTATAATGTCACCACCACCACTGGTCTTGCACTGCAGAGCAGAATCGGCTTACTGTATTTCATGCACGTTTTCCTGGACCAATTTGTCCTGCCGTCGTGTAATTATGAGTATAAGCATTTCTAAAGATAGCTGTTTTGCTGCATTAGCCAGGACACTGAGGGGCCAGGATACCAACTTTATCAATATATTGTTTTAATGTCATCCCATCACTCAGATTTTACTGATTTGCCATCCGTATTGAGAGACCTCCTCCGAGATCACGTCCCTCATTCCTAACTGAGCAGAAGTACCTTGAGATTTATTTATTTTTAATGGATTAAAACAAGGCACACAAGTTTAGGACAGGGAGTGTTAACACTACAGACAATGCATTTGTCCTCTTCATCAGGCAATAAATGTGCCTAAGAAGAGTCTCTTGGATCAGGCCAACATCCCATCAAGTCCAGCACCCTCTTCTCAAAGTGGCCAACTGGATGCCTGTCTGAAACCCATAAGCAGGAACCAAATGCAAGAGAACTCTCCCCTCCCCCATGGTTAGGGTAAGGCCACTGCTTCAGGGGGCAGAAGCTGCCCGGAATTCCCTGCCCACCTCTGCCAGCAACAGAGACACACAGCAGCCATCAGTGCCAATTTGGGGCAAGATTGCATGCATTTGGGAAACAGCCCTACTAGAAAAATTAACCAATAAACTAAAACTGACACCGGGACAAATAGAAGAAGACACCTTCACCCCCATATGGCTCCCCTTTATCACATACACAGCCCAACAAGACAATGACAAAAATCCACCAACAGCATATAAATCAGTATGGCCAACCTGATCCAAAACACCCACCCACCCCACTCACACATGAAAACAAAGACCACCACAGCCAACCACAAATGAATAACCACACCCTAGGCTAGGCCAACCCAACCCAACAAAAGCCCGTATAGTTAAAGCTATGGTTTTCCCAGTAGCAATGTATGGAAGTGAGAGCTGGACTATAAAGAAGGCTGATCGCTGAAGAATTGATGCTTTTGAATTATGGTGCTGGAGGAGACTCTTGAGAGTCCCATGGACTGCAAGAAGATCAAACCTATTCATTCTTAAGGAAATCAGCCCTGAGAGCTCACTGGAAGGACAGATCTTGAAGCTGAGGCTCCAATACTTTGGCCACCTCATGAGAGGAGAAGACTCCCTGGAAAAGACCCTGATGTTGGGAAAGATGGAGGGCACAAGGAGAAGGGGACAACAGAGGACGAGATGGTTGGACAGCGTTCTCAAAGCTACCAGCATGAGTTTGACCGAACTGCAGGAGGCAGTAGTGGGACACAGGAGTGCCTGGCGTGCTCTGGTCCATGGGGTCACAAAGAGTCGGACACGACTAAACAACCACACCCTAGGCCAACCCCAACCTCTCTCACCACCAAAGGAACATAAGCGAACAGCAAAGAACCTGCACAAGCAACGCTGACACCAAACCCTACATATGACACCAAACCCTACAAACTCAACAAATGAAACTGATTTCTAAAAATGTTACATGGGGGGGGGGAATACGAGAGAGAGAGAGAGACATTGCAAACACTTTTGTAAATCAAGAAAATCTTTAATAAAAAAATAATAATAGGGGGAAAAGATTGCATCCATTTGGGGCAAGATTTCACTCTAGGCAGTGGATGTGACAGAGCAGGTGGTGGCGACAGGAACAGGTAGGTTGTGGCAGCAGCAGTGGTGGTGGCGGCAGGGCTAAGTGGCCCTTCCTGTTTAAACCTCTAGTGGCAAAACGGGACACGCCTCCCCAGCAGCGCCACCACATTAAGCTCTTAAAAATATAAACTTCATCCTTCCAATGGAGAAGGCAGAGGGGAATGCCTCCAATTATATCAATTCTCATTTGACATTAAGAAAAATCAATCCAGATTTTTACACAAATCTGTATTTTCATTTAGAATGATCAGTTCTTTCCTTCAGTCTTCACATTAATATACAATCAACTGCCGGCAAGAGAGAGAGAGAGAGAGAGCCGAGCTGCCGAGCCACTCCAGAGGAAAGTTTCACCTTTTAATTTTTCATAGCAGATTAATTTTTAATCCGCCGACATCAGGGATCAGGGAAGGTGTCCTATGAAGCAGCCTCTTCAAAGGCCTTTTCCTTGGGTGGAGGCATCGCTCCTGTTCAACGCATTACCCTTGAAGCCTCTGACTGTTCGTCAAACTCCTCTTCTTCCCCTTTGCCCTAGCCAGAAACGCGGGGCCTATTTTACAAAGGGGGGGACCCTGAAAATCGGGACGGACAAGAGCACGGGTTGCACTACAACATCCCAGTGCATTTGGCAGCTGCACTGCTCGGCTTTCAGAAAAAGAAATGGGCTTATAATACGCACACAGAGAAATAAAGACATTTGACATCACTTCTAAGCCAGGGATGATGCATCTTCGTGTGTGTGTGTGTGCGCGTGCATAAGGAGGATGCAGGACTAGCTGCACTTAATTTAGTTTACAAACTAAGCCCAAAAATTTTATATAGCTGCAGTGCAAACACCAGCTGTGCTTGCTGGCCAGACAGGCTTTCGGAACCTTTGAAGTGAAACTCCAATGAAATTAATTGCAATATATCTTTGGAAGAACCATTTTACACCCCACCCCCAAAAAAACACTTTTTTCCAATTTATTTGGGTTTGCTTTGCTTTACCTTTACCTTTTTACATTTCCTATGGCCTGTCTCTTTCCTTTATACATAGGCACACACAAACATTCAAACCCAGCTATTTAAAGGTCAAAACAGGTATGGTATTTGCCATTCACTTTACCCTTGCATAGTTGATTTTTAAAAATTAAATCACCACCATCATCATCACCATCAACATCACATAACAACAACGAGGGCCAAGGGTTAAAGCAAGGACTGAGAATCTTGGGGCTGTTTTGATGTTGTTGGAGTCCAATTCCCTCAGTTCCCACCTTCATGGCCAATGAAGAAGGAGGACGGAAGCTACCGTATTTCTGGCTCTATAAGACTCACTTTTTCCCTCTTAAAAAGTAAGGGGGACTGTGTGTGCATCTTATGGAGCGAATGCAGGCTGCACAGCTATCCCAGAAGCCAGAACAGCAAGAGGGATTGCTGCTTTCACTGTGCAACAATCCCTCTTGCTGTTCTGGCTTCTGAGATTCAGAATATTTTTTTTCTTGTTTTCCTCCTCCAAAAACTAGGTGCGTCTTGTGGTCTGGTGCGTCTTATAGAGTGAAAAATACGGTATATTCCAACAGCAGCTGGAGAACCACAGTTTCCCATCCTTGGCCTAAAGCCTCACTGCCTGACACTGCTACCCCAATCTGCCCCAATTCTTGAGCTGACTATGTTACATGTAGTTCAGTCCTAAAAGGCTGAATGGCCAAGTTTCGATGGGTCCACATTGCAGGTAGATTAGATTTCGACCACTTTGCCATACCTTCTTCTAAAGAATCGTGGGAACTGTAGATTGACAGGCAGATGCTGAGAGAAAACATCTGCTCATCATCCCCCACCCCAAGGACTGCGATTCCCAGTGCCAAGGGAATAGTCTATTAAGCGCAAACAGACCATTATTTATCCCAGCTTGTTAACAAATGCAAAGTACCAATTACAGAAGGACTTAAGAATCCATATTTTATGAGCACAAAAACTGAAACCAACATGCAGTATCCACAATTATTGGTGGTCTTCTGAGCAAATCAACATTTCCTTCATCAAACACATAGTCACGTATAAGAAATTCCATCAGCTTCGGGCAGGGCCCCAGCTGTGCCCTATCTAGCCTAACTAGTGTTGTCTATGCTCTGATAACCTCTGGGTTAGAGTATTGCAACACGTTATATATTATACATAGGGCTGCCTCTGACGACGGTTTGGAAACTTCAGCTGGTGCAAAATTTGGCAGCCAGGTTGCTCACCGGCGCAGGACGGTTTGAGCATATTACACTGTTCCTGGCCCAATTGCACAGGCTGCCAATTAGTTTCTGGGCCCAATTCCAAGTGCTGGACCACCTCTCTCCGTGTGAATAAACCTGGACCTGGTGTTTTCTGACACCCTTTTTCATGTGTCTCCTCCGCCAGAGGTTCAGAGGATGGCAACACGAGAATGGGGCCTTTTCTGCAGTGGCTCCCTATTTGTGGAATGCTCTCCCCGGGGATGTTTGGCTGGTGCCTTCATTTAGGCACCAAGTGAAAGCTTTCCTCTTCAATCAAGGCTTTGGCTGATTAACATCTGATGCCCTTTTAAATGTGTTTGTGGGATCGGGAGGGTATGATGATGATGATGTATTCTGTGTTTTTATCTTTTTATTTTGTGAACTGTCCTGAGATCTACAGCTGAAGGGCGGTATGCCAATGTTGATGATGGTGGTGGTGGTGATGATATCAGGTAATCAGACACCACTGTAATCAGACCGTGTTGGATCAGACCAAAGGCTCATCTAATCCTGCTTCCTGTCTTCACAGTGGCTAAAAAGATGCCAACGGGAATCCTGAAAGCAAGATCTGAGTGTAACAGCACTCAGGAATGGAAATATCAAGGGAAACTTCCTCCATTGGTGGAGATAGTACACACCCATCATGGCCAGTAGCCACAGATAGTCTTATCCTCTATACATTTGCCTAACACTCTTTCAAAGCCATCAGAATTGATGACCATCACTACATCTTGCAGAAGCAAATTCCACAGTTTAAGCCATTTCCACTAACCTGTATTTTTTTGTACACCACTTTCACTAATATATACATTTTTAGGCACATGCTGTATCCTAGCACACAATTATTATTTTTTGTGTGCACGTTCCTTGGAGAACTGCATTGCAAATTTCAGAGAAGCGAGAATTTTTCGGAGTCTGGCTAGCTGTGTGTTTCGGGTGAGATATTGTTTCGGAAAGCGCGAGAGGAAGGAAGGATGGGAGAGACCTGAAGGTGCCAGGGGCCCTCTCTTGAGGGTCAACAAAGAAATGGGTGGAGAGTGGTTGGCTGATGTTTCTGCCGCCAAAATGAGCAGGGCTTCTTGAGTCCGAAGGAAAGCCCAAGGGTGGTCTGCTAGTGAAGAAAGCAAGGAACAGCTGCCCCAAGCTCTGATGGACTCTGGCAACCCCATGGGAGGAGGAAAGAAGAAGAGTTTGGATTTGATATCCCGCTTTATCACTACCCGAAGGAGTCTCAAAGTGGCTAACATTCTCCTTTCCCTTCCTCCCCCACAACAAACACTCTGTGAGGTGAGTGGGGCTGAGAGACTTCAGAGAAGTATGACTAGCCCAAGGTCAGCCAGCAGCTGCATGTGGAGGAGTGTAGATGCGAACCCGGTTCACCAGATTACGAGTCTACCGCTCTTAACTACTACAGCACACTGGCTCCCATCATGCTTTTTCGTGGGCTTTCCTTGAGGTGTGAGAAGCTGGAAAAGTCAGGTTACCGAGCCCCTGACATCAGCACATTTGCTAATTTTGCTTTTCTATGAGAACTTCTTCCCACTGAAATTCTTTCTGCGCCAATTTCTCTAAAAGTAAACAAAAACAAAAAGGACAGCACAGCAGTGGTGTGTATAATTCTAAAGAACAAACACAGCATGTGCGTATAATTTTAAAGAACACCCACTGTTCTCCTTGGCTGCTGGAAACCCCACCCAGAGCGCCCTCTAGTGTCACAGCCTTTAGAAGAGCTTGCTTTATACCTCATGAAGGTTTTGTTCTCAACCATGAGGGCTAGAAGCAGGAGTGATGCCCAGTGAGTTTCAGTGAAGTTACCCGGCGATAGGGTTAATGCAAAGGATGCTCCTCTAACAGCGAGGATTCAAACCATCCCCACACCCCCTTGAAAGGATAAGAATGAATCTGTTCTCTTGAACTGGCTTTTCAGTAAACCACCAGGAGCGGCTGCATTTCCTAAGAAATATGCAGCGTATAAAACACTAACAATAATAAGAGCACCATTATTAGAGGCTCGGCAAAAATATTCGATCAATACTTGCTGTTTTGCTTATACTCGCAGCTAAACCTCTGCATTTCGAAACAGAACTTGCTTCCACTTATGAGTGTTGTACCTTGAAGATGACGCTCAATTAAAACATACAGGGAATGTATAATTTGCAGGGCCTTGAGACAAGGAGCAGGTACTATGCTTTGGGGGGAAAAACACTCTCAGAAAAACACCATTGTGCTGACGGTTAGAAACCCTGTAATGCTCAGAAGCCCTGTTTCCTGCAACAAAAGAGCAGACAGTTGTAATTTCCTGTAATAATATTTTCCCTATAGATCTCAAGTGCCCCCCTCTCATCGCAGGTATCTTTTTCCGAGTGGAGGTTGCAGAGCTTACAAGTGAAGGATCATCTGTGATATTGAAGTAATTAGCCAGTAGGTGGCCATAGCCATTAAGCAATTTGCACCAGTTCAGATTCATTGCTGTGCTACAGTTTGGAGAGACGCCTCTCCTGTTGCTAAGAATGCGTCACTCCTATTCTCAACCTCTTATTTGTCTTTTTTTTTTTTTGCCGTTATTTCAGCCTTTTCTCTGGGTGCGCACAGAAAATCCCCTGCAACTACTTCTGATAAATGGGTGGTGGAGGTGGGAGGGAGGAGAGGAAACGGCAGGAAGAAAAATATCCAGCTGTCTCCTTTGTTGTGCTATCACAAAATTCTGATCTCAGTGCTACTGGGCTGGCCTTTAATATTTTGAGTTTTTATTTTTTTTTAAAGGTCTTCAAAGCAGTCCACAAGCTTAACATGGAAAATGTCAAAACAGCAACAAACTTTAAATAAACGATCAATCAGCACCCATCATCTCCCTTGCCTATATATCCTTACCTTCCTTTTGTTGAATTCTCCGCTGCGTTGAATTTCAGGACTGTAAGCCTTATGGGGCAGGGATCTGTCTTCTTGTATTTTCAAAGACACCTTTATGGCAATAATAACATTCACCCATTTATTCAGATATATATTTTAGGTCATCTTTAAAACCCCTCTTGAGGTGGCTTCTGACACACAAAACAAAACAAATGCAGCAACAAAATAATCATTATAAGCCTTCAATAATAACACGTCGTCATCAAGCCTAAACACACTCAGGATAATAACGAATGAAAACATGGGGTTCTTTTAGAACTTTTCCGAACACCAGAAATCATGGAGCCTGTCACAGTGCAGTTGGCAATGTGTTCTAGAGATGTGGAGTCATGGCTGAAAAGATTCTTTCCTTTGGACATGCCAACTGATTGCAGATGATTAATGGGTACATGCTTACTTTTCACAATATTGGCTGGCTTCCAGAGACTGTGGTTATGCTAATGGAGGGGGCATTTATCTGTTTTACTGGATTTGAATGGGCTACTCTCATGTAATTTCGAGAAACAGCCATAAGGGTATTAATGGTACAGAACATGGATGCAGAAAGTTCAAGCGTCGATCCCCAGCATCTCTGAGTTGACTCAGCAAAGACTCTGGAGAGCCACTGCTGGTGTAGACAATGCCGTGTGAGATGGACCAATGAGTATAAGGCAGCTTCCTAGATTACCTTGCAACAGGTAAAAGTGAACAATTGCATGTGCACTGAAAAGCAATGGAAGCGTTGCTCTAGTACAGTAGCTGCTGTCATAGTGAGCATGACAGAACAATGGCTTTCCATCAAGACTATATAAACTGCTGGATTGGTGAGGATTGCATGGAGACACCCCTAACACGAATTGCTGCCTCTGTACCAGTTATGTACACGCGGCCGATGCTCTTTATGTGATTGCAGCTGTCATACAGATGTTGATGGTTCCAACATGAACTCTACTGGGCTGGTGATATCAAGGAGATTGCCTAGGGTGTGAACCAGGCCATGGTTGGAAACCCCAAGTTGTAACTTCATGGTAAGACCTCAAAGCTGCAATCCCAGGTACGCTCACTTGGGGGGCATTCCACTGAATCCAGAATTCAGAGTAGACGTACGTAGGGGCTGAGCTGCCCAGGTGAAGCTTATCTTTCTGCAAGACCAGCATGGCTGTAATTTTTTCTGAATTTGACTGTTTTATCTTTTGCAACCTGCTTTGAGGGTGTTGTTGTTTTGTTTTTTTACCATCAAGCACTGTATAAATTTTATGAAATAAATAGCTAGGTAAATAAACCAGCCAACTTACTGATATGGGGTAATAATAATAATAATAATAATAATAATAATAATAATAATGTCAATCTCTGGATGCAGAATCTGAGAGAGCTAATCTAAGGTCTGTCTCACACGTGAATATTCATCAGTTGATGACTGCAAAGCTAGGTGATGGCTTAATGTGCAGGAGTCAGATACAGGCACACAGAATTCTCACACGGTGTGTGTCAGTGTTGGGTCTGTTCACACTTCCAGTTCTGGCAGTGGTCAGCATGCATGCAGAATGGGCTCCAAGAGTTCCCATCTGCTTTGGTACATATATGTGACAGTAGCTCCCGTTTCACAAAGAAGATGCTCAACGACTCACTAGATAATATTATAAGCAATTACTGCAAGGAAGTGCCAGGATAGAGCAGAGAGCGGAGGCAGACGTGCTACACAATGGAATTGCTGCAGGCAGAACACCGATGCCTTTAATCCCCCACTCGTGCCACTCCCCACAAATGGGGAGAATTCATGGAATCACATAATTCTTTAATGTCCGTGTACATGTATCTGGTAATCAAAGCTTGGCTGCAATCTTGTTATTTGGTAAAGCAAACAGAAAGAAAGACAATGCATGCAATTTCTGAAATTCTCCCCTGCTTTTCTTTTTTGACCTTTGGTATTTGTACGTTATCGATGCTTTCTCTAAACCATTGTACAAAAACACCTTGAAGTGTCAAGCTTTAAAAATGAGTCTTCTTTTCTCTTTCTCCTCTGCAGTTTGGATTATCTTGGCCTTGTCAAAATACATTCTCTAGTTAGAGGTTGGAAATATTTCCCTCCTGGCTCCTAAGTATTGATTTTTTCCAACACTCGGCTCTGTCTGTCAGCTGAAGAGGTGAAAGGTGAAAGTTCACCCAGCACAGCCTGGCTTTACCTTCCTATTAATGTCGTGCCCTTTCTGCGTTTGATCAGTTTATGTGATCAGCAACAGAACAGTTACTGAGCAGATTCTACCTATAGGGAAAAAATATATATATTTAAGCCATCAATTATTGTAACTGAGGAACACACCTTGAGAATCAAGAGGTTCTTGAAGTGTTGCAATTATGAAGGCTTGTGGTTATCTGATGTCCCCCACCCTCCCCTCTGTTACATAATGACCACCTCAATCCATACTCTTCTGCTTTTCCAAGGGAAACCCCGCCCCCACCAACCCAAAGGACCGAATTAATTATTGGTTATGATCCTCTCTGAAGAATAATTAGCCTAGTGATACCACAGGTATGTAGATCCAAGTGAAAAACTGCTGGATGAAGGAGACACAGCACATTCTGAAGCATTCCCAGTGGGAAGCTGCCCTTGTCTTAATGTCTCGGCAAATAACTTCGTTCAATTTCTCGGGAGAGGGGAAGAAGAAAAAAACACCTCCTATTTTCCTGTACTATGGAGGGTACTAATTAAATTCCTGCCTTCCTTTCTGGATGTAATCACATCATCCCTAAAATTAAAATAACAAGCCTGAGTATTTCCCCCATTGATTACTTTCCCTAATTTATTTTGCCTTATGAATAAATCGGATCTTTCTGAAGCTGAGTCTCTACCTACCAAAATGAAATGTCCCAGACACCAAAAGGAAACACAGACTGTCTCTCTCTACACACAAAACTAAGGGCCAAACTAGGTAATATGGTAAGCACAGCGTCTGATGCTAAACATGGCTGTCCTGTGAAATACGTCACATGTACTCCCTCCCTAACATCTTAAGTGTCATGACATTACAACATTTTGCATTTCCCTATCCTCGTTTCACACAGCTGAGGGTCACAGTGCCCACAGAATGTTATAACATTACTACTGCTAGTTTCTCGGTGTTATAGAGCGTGGGTAGCTGAAACTACAATTGTGGTATATATTTCCAAACGCAGCTATAACATGACTTAGTGCAACCGCCTGGCGTTGTTGAGTGTGGCAATCAACGTGATGATTGTAATATAGGGAAAGCACTCTCTGGTCCAATTTAGCATTTATTTCACAGACATTATCTACACAGGGCCATTGGATACATGCAGCAGCCAATAAGTGGAATCGCCCAGTTGTTTCTTGAGGCAGACATTTTAATCAGTTACCGTACACCGCGACTTTAGTCATGACAACATTTTCATACAGGTGTCTCATCATGTCATCTTTTGCTTGTAAACTGCCAATGAAGCCACGTACGTCTCTACATTTACAAGGACAAATCCAAATACAGTACTAAACAAATCAATAAAACACTAAAAGCTTACACTGGAATGACAATACAAATTTTACTGCAGTGCTGAAAGGTCTAAGCCGTGATGAAGTTTGCAGTGAGGCCTGAGAAAGTCACTCAAGCGCTGATTTGCGTGTGAGGGAAATTAAGACTTCTAGGCCAAAAATCCACTGAACGCTGCCTGCTGTAGCACAGTCTCCATTTATTTCAGTGAGAGGGTCATGTGGGTTCCCATTCAAAGCCTAGCGGATTGTTGTAGCTGCTAGCACATAAATATTGATTCTCATGTTTAAATTACTCTTTCTTTTGCAGGCTAGCTTCCCCTATTGGTTTAAAAGTACCCTTTTAAAAATTTAAATAGACATAATGCACCACGTGTTAGATATCTGCAGAATACATAATTTTAAGAAGGTACAGCATTTAAACTTCTTTCTTAGATCTTTCACAACACTGAACTACTTCCTAGTGATAAAAGCATGTAGCGTGTTTTCCCATGGTTTTATTTAAAGCGGCTGGAATTTAGGAAATACATGTTAAGCATTTAAAATAAAAATAAAAATGGGGCAGTGCAGTTGCTCCACATTCTGCACTTGAAATAAATAAGCTTCACACAGGTCCCACTGAAATCAACATAAATTGTGTAGCACCACTTGGCAGATTTGCTCTCATTCAGCATAATGTAACAGGTCTGGTAGACACCCAGAGTGAAACTCCATGTTGCAACACACACAGAAGCTGCAGGCTTGTGAAATCAGCAGTCACTTTTAGGGTTCTGAATGCCCCCCCTTGTAGTTTGAAGTAAATCTTATGTGCATTTGTATTTCCTTGGCTGGCTATGTCAGTGTCGGGACATGGATGTTGTTGCAACATATTAAGAAGGGGAGAGGAGAGGAACTCTGTACAGAGGTGCCATTTCGGGTATCAGCCCTCTGCTTATAGTAATATAAAGTTCTGATCACAGTGGGTCTGTGGAGCTTTCTGCAAGCAGAGGCTCCTTCCATTTTCTGCAGCGATGGGGAACAATCTTTGCACCAAGTCCCACTGCATGCAAGAAGCATTTAGCCACCGCTGACGAGACAAGGCAGCTTCCATGCAGAGCTCCATGTGAGCAAGGGAGCCTTGTGGAGTTTTGAATCAAGGAAAGGGAAAAGGATGGATGAACAACAAAGAAGTCCGTCTAAGAGAAGTAAATATGACTCTGGAATGCCCCAGGGGAAATGCACAAATGGTCCATTTCTGTTTATGTCATACTAACGTTCTGATTCGGTAGAAAAGAGTGTACATATTTTGTGAACACTTTCTTGCCTTTTCCAAATCCTGGTACCTATTGCATGAGTTCACTTCAAAAACACGGAAGATCCACAACAGAATTTCACCACCATTAGATAAACTCCATTTAAGCTTTGCCATAGTTAAAAAGGATATAAACTCACAACAACTATGCGATCAACATTCCTAATGGTCTTTAATTTCTTTCTCTGCTTTTAAAATCTCATGTAGATAGATATGTTGATGGCAGCCTGTGTAATCCTACTTACATGTACAGTGTATTGAACAGACCACCGAGATGTTGAACAAAAAAAATAATCAATGTATGCAAACTACTAGGAACTGCTTCAGCACAGGCCCCGTTGAAACGTATGAGATGAGAGCAAGACTACTGGATTACTCTTGCGCAATTCTCATTCATATCCATGGGGACTGCATGCAAGCAGTGCTCAAAAGAATGTACTCAGTAGTTTTTCAACTCAGAAGCCATCATTTTTTTTATCTATTCATTCAAAATCTACTTTTGGATCTGACAGGCTCAATTTCTGTTGAATGCGTTAGCAGACACTAAGACCATTCTCTCTGCATATTCCCCAGATTTAAGGCAAAGAGAATGGAAGCTAGAAAAGCACATGTCTATATGCACCACCATTTAAACAAAACATTCTCCAGAATGTTTTCCCTGCCGTACTAGGAACAAAACTCCAGGTGCATTCGCACAGTAATAAATACAGGCGATATGCGAACATCTTACACTGCTCACTTATTGAAAATGTTTAAAAATATAGTAGCAATTTCCTGCACCAATGACCAGTGATGCATTCCATCAAATCCTTCCACCTCTTAAAACCCCTGTCCTTTAATGAAATCTAAATGTTGAAAATGTGTTGCATCATGATTAAGCTGACATCAGAACAAAATTCACTGGGGTCATATTTTTGTTGGGTCCAGTTCAAGAGAAATCTCGGGGAGAGATCCCTCGTGGACACAAATATCCATATTATCAGCAAAGGAAATGCTAACAGCCACCCTCTTTGCAAATTTTCATTTTTTTCCAATAAAAAAAATTAACATCACAGTCAATATTATCCTCTCTTCCCTGACATATGAAACATAAAATTGCCTCTTTGCTCATTAAAGCACGCCATCATTTCCAAATCAATCAAGAATGTATATAAGGAAGCGTCGCTGGTTTGAAGGAAGTGGAAAATTCTCTTTCCCATATATTTTGCCGTGAAATCCTGAGCCTGACAGGTACAATAAACCTTTAATGCTGTGAACCAGCATCTCTAGTGGACGCAGGGGAGTTCCTATGCACATGGGAGCCATCTGAGCCTGTCCTGTAAGTCAAGAAGTGCCATGAGAATGCATGTGAAGACCTGTGTGTGGATGCTACAAGCCCACCTCTCTGCCACCACCCATTTTAGGCTAGGGGCACAGCTGGAGGAGCATCCATGTAAACAAACATACTTTCAGTAAACATCAGGATTCTAAATACTTCAAAAGGAAGAAGAAGCAAAGTTTTAACTTAAAACCCTGTGAATCATTTCAGCCACTCTCAAAGCGATTAGATTAAGCCCGGTTTAAATGCTGTGATTTGATTCCCTCCCCCCCTTTTAACTTAATAAAATCAAGATCTTCCAGAGAGTCTTACTGAAGCAGTCGCAACCCGAAGAAGCACAGCTGCGTTCTCATGGTTCTTATTCTCCCTACGGATAAAGGGGGAAACCCTACAATGCTGGCATAACCGCTGCAGGCTGCTGAGTTTGGTACGTGTGCCTCTAAGTCAACAGCAAGGCTTCTGCTGTAGGGAAGCAATTTCCCCTGGCCAATCTCGCTGCGTTACTGGTGCGGACCCTGGCGTGGACCACCTGGTGTCAAGATCGCAATGAGGGAGATGAGATTTACAGGGGGTTTCCAAACAAAACTGTATTGAGAGCAAGAAACAAAAGCAGAACGCCTGACTCTACACCACAAATCGGTGCTCTTTGCCGTCGTGGGCCATGAGAATGACATTGCGATTGGAAGTCCAGATGAGCCTGGCCAGTCTGAGGGCATTGTGGGAGCCTGGCGATGCTGGTTGGACGGGGGGGACCTGATATGTTTTAATGCAGCGGAGCTGTGGTGCAGAATTCAGCATCCCGATACTTCCCAGAAGAGAGGTGTTCATCTGCCATTAGGGGATAAAAAAAAGAGGACCAGTCAATCAGTATCAAAATCCAAAAATTTGTTTATGGAGAGCACAGC
Organism: Podarcis melisellensis; assembly: GCF_964234715.1. Lineage (NCBI taxonomy): Eukaryota > Metazoa > Chordata > Lepidosauria > Squamata > Lacertidae > Podarcis > Podarcis melisellensis. Next base: position 49,464,079 of record NC_138543.1, read on the forward strand.
AGTGTAAAATGTGCAGAGCACCCTGTAAGAGCTTAGAGAAGTTGTTTGATTATACTTCCTGGTGATAGCAATATGGCTTTAATTGGAGTTTCTTTCCATTCATTCTGAACCAATAGCCACTGAGAATCCATAAAAACGTTGTGAGCATCCCTGATGAAGTTGCATTATGAGTACCATGAAAAACATGGCCGATCCTTCATTTTTGCTTTCTTAAAGAGAGGTTCATAAAGGCTATTTAATTAGAGCTCCCGGGTGGCGCTGTGGGTTAAACCACAGAGCCTAGGACTTGCCGATCGGAAGGTCGGTGGTTCGAATCCCCGCAACGGGGTAAGCTCCTGTTGCTCGGTCCCAGCTCCTGCCAACCTAGCAGTTTGAAAGCACATCAAAGTGCAAGTAGATAAATAGGTACCGCTTCGGCAGGAAAGTAAATGACGTTTCCGTGTGCTGCTCTGGTTCACCAGAAGCGGCTTAGTCATGCTGGCCACATGACCCGGAAGCTGTACGCCGGCTCCCTCGGCCAATAAAGCGAGATGAGTGCTGCAATCCCAGAGTTGGTCACGACTAGACCTAATGGCCAGGGGTCCCTTTACCTTTAATACATCATTTTAAGGGCAATTTTACAGATGTATCTAGAATTTTACACTTGAAAATGTTGGAGGCAACTTGAAAGAAACACACTACTATATGGAAGAGAACAAACCCAAAGCCTGCCTGTGTTCTATGCCAATTTTCTTTTTTTGCAAAGTTCAGCAGTCAAAATGGAACAGTGGCAATTCACAACTTGCCCTGCATCCTAATTCTGAATTCAGTGCAAAGCTACCTCCCTCCAATGATGCAAAGAGGGAAGTTTTTTGTAGACAGGGAAGCTGCATATACTTACTGGAACCTCCATGCCTAACAACGGACAGGGTCAATAGTATTTTGCTGGAAAAATCCAACCCCCCCCCCCATTTCCAGAGAGAACTGCTGACTCAAACTTTGTTTTAAAATGCTAGTTTTTGAAGATGAGCAATTGCAATATTAATTGAGCTCAGACCGTCTTCTGTGACTGTGTGCATTTTAAACTGTTGCAGCTGCTCTCTGCCGAATGCAGCTTCCTGAATTAAAAAAAGTTGCATTTTTGACCCTATATATTTTGACTAGGGGTGGGGGAAAAGCAATAACAGGCAACAGCTTCTTTGTAGCTCCATCCATCCCATGGGCAAAATATAAAGGGAACAAACCTTTAAACATTGGAGCTTCTAATTCACATGATAACTGGTCAATTTGCATTGCTTTGTTTCACCTGTGATGTGCTTTAAAAACAAGGAAATAAAGCAAAAGCCCTGTATCGGTGAAATCTGCTAAACCCATTAGAAACTTTGAATCTGCATAGAACAGGTGAGATGGCGGACTCAGCTGCGTGCCTGAGACTTTGACATATGAAAACCTTGGCACATCCTAGGACGTTTTTAAGATGTGCTATTGCCGATACCATGTTCTGAATTCTGATCAGCGCAACATAGAAGCCATTACTTTTTCCCTGGACCTTCTCAGCAGCAGAATGGTGTCAGAGAGTGTAAATCATGGCATCTGTAGCAGGGAGCATGCAAGCCCCACTGACATTTTCACAATTTAAATCATCTTGAGTAATAACCCTTTTAAGATGACTAATGTTACTGATTTTCCTGCATTAATAGTAGTACTGAATAGACCACTGGGGGTGGGGGAGGAATCACTAGTGGACGAGGTCACATTTTAAAATGCAACGTGTTGGCTCATCTTAACTCTTTATGTTAAAGCTGTCTTTTTGTAAAAAAGAAAGAAGGGAAGAAACAAGGGGCGGGGTGGGAATTAAACTGAGCAGTTTATATGTCGAAGCACGTGCCTGTATAGGAATATTGTCCCTGCCACCTCCTGCAATCTTAGATGATCATGTAAAACATCTCAATCAATACGTCTGATTGCTTTCTAGATCTTCCCATGCAACTCAACTAAATATATGCAAGTGATGGAAGAGCGTTTTTACGGTTCTTATTCACTGCTTCAGAAATCGCAAACTGTATGATGATGGAGAATAATTCAATACTCTTTAATGACACATACAGTTATCATTGAATGACATGCAGAAAGCCATGGTAGATTAATATATATATACTAATAGCTGATAGTTACAGGAATTTTACAAGGCAAGGAAGCAATCATTCTGCTGTCAGAGCTTTGTCCAGCTCTTCTTTTCCCCCTGCACAGATATCTGCATACGTAGGCGGCAATTCTAAACAAAAGGCACTATCTACCAGAAAGATGTCACTCTTGAACACCACTCAAATGAACAGGACCTGCTCAACTGTGCAGCTCCTATTCATTTCAAAGGGAGGGGGGGTTGTGCAGGAGAACTTTCCGGCAGGCTGTGCCCAAACTTACTTGCAGGAAAGTAGACTCATTCAACATTCACAATACTTTTTGACCATGGGTGCATTGGAAACATGAGGGAATGTGGTGTCATGGCTCCTCTCTGCTGAGACAGATGGAGGCTGCAGGTCAATGGCTGCTTCCTAGGCTGAATCTACCCACCAAACTACAGCTCTAGGGGAACCCAAAGTCTGCCTCATCTGTTGAAGTGAATGGGGAACCCCCAAACCCTTTGCACTTTCCGTTTACACAGCGGCTCTGGATCAGAAGGATGGATTGAAAGACTGCACCAGGCAATTTTGCAAACAGCGTGTTTGAATTGGTTTTCTTCTTTAATAAGGAAGAGTATATATATATATATATCTTTAAATAAATATTGTTAACTTGGAAACTACACATTCCCATGGAATTGCCTCTGTTCCTGTATTTTCCGGATTAAAAAGGGGGAGTTGGTTTCATCCAATTCTGAGTGTCACAACCAAAAGTTGAGGAGGCAAAAGGAGATACGTTCGTTGGCTGTCAAGCTGTTATGGAATATTCTCCATGTGGAAGCTAAGCAAAGGTTTTGAATTATCTTTTTTTTTTAAAAAAAAAAAACCCTCAAGTGTCTGAGGCTCAGCTGATTCTTGGAGGCACATGAGACTATCAGAAGAGGCTTTCCTGGTATTTACTCTTGGAATTTGATGGTTGTGGTGTTCTTTGAATGTTTCATTACAGAGGTCTGAGAAGCTCTCTTTACTGACTTGTCTGCTGAGGAAACTCTTGCTTGTGTGCTATTGAACCCGTGTGCATTGAAGAAGGTTCTCAGACATATTATAGGGTGTACTAAGTTCACACAGAGCTCTTGAAAGGCCTTTTGAACCTCCCCCCTGCACTGTATGAACTGAGAGTGTACTCTTGAAAATATCCAACGTCCCCTTGTGGCTATAACACTGGAAGGGAATATTGGTCCTTGCAGACTGCCTGTCTGATAAGGAGCCTCATCTGCCGTTACTAATGTTCTCACTGGGGAACACCTGATAGGCTTCCAAGCAACACTAGGTTTTCCCAGACTGCAAGCTTTAAAACCCCTGGGATTTATTTTTTTAATAGCAAACAATGGGGAACTTCAGACTATGTCTGCAGTACCCACTTATGGGACTGGCAGACTCAGAATATAACAGTTTTGAAAAACAGCCCAACTCAAATATGAGACAAAGAAGTGTCACACGCATGATACATACCTGCCAGAAGGAAATGTGACTGTCTGTGTTGGAGTAAGTGGCAAGATAACGTCCATCAGGAGCAAAAGCCACGGCTGTTATGGCTCCTTTATGGCCGTGGATGGTCTATAAAGAACAAAAAGAACCATGATATACAAAATTAGTCAGCCGGCACCAACTATAGTAACATTTGGATTAAAAGAGGATTTCAAATATACACCAAACATATAGATCAGACACAGGCAAACTTGGCCCTCCAGATGTTTTGAGACTACAACTTCCATCATCCCTAGTTAACAGGATCAGTGGCCAGGGATGATGGGAGTTGTAGCCCCAAAACATCTGGAGGGCCGAGTTTGCCTATGCCTGATATAGATTGAAGGCCATTAAAACTTCGGATTTCCAAGGGAGGTTGCTTTTATGAAGACCAAACTAATAGTTGTGATCTTTCCTATGGAAAGAATCTGTTAGCATTTCACTCCTCCGTTGCTGGATGTGTGATTGTTACATCACATACATCACATTGTTACATCACATTTACTTTCTAGGTTGGTGTGCACTGGGACTGATTTGTGAACGTTTCATCAGTGCTTCATCAGGAAGACGCCTGGAGAGGTCTGTCTCATTCTGGGGGCTGCGTATGCCCCCCAGGCGTGTTCCGACAGAATCAGCCCCATTTCCTTTTCTGAAATAAAATTAAGCTGGAAGAGTTAGCTAGGCAAAAGTGTTCCTGTATAACTAGGCCTCTGGCTGGTTAAAGAATCCACGGCCTTCTGTGTTCAACTCTTACCCTAAGAGAGAGCATAGCTGCCCATCTTTATCTCTTTGAGAGCACTCCACACTTCCCACCTCACTGCTGCAATGCAAAACCACCACCACCAGCATCCCACGACAGAACAGGGTGAATTATCCAATGTTGTCACTGGGGGTGATGATGTCTGGCACCAAGTAAGACAGGGCAAGATATTCTGAGCTCTTTTTTTTTTTATAATAATTTTTAATGATTTTCAAAACAGACAACAAACAAAACAAGAAAAAAAACAAACACACCTCAAAAGACAAATACATACAAATAAAAATTGACTTCCCCATACCTCCCTTTCACTGCATCCTTATTTTACCATTTTTTAGCAACCCTTCAATCAATTCTAATTAACTCTCTTTAGATTTTCTTAACATTATCATTTACAGCTGTAATTCTCCGTTTCTTACCCCTTAACATCTTATCAGTCCATGATTTTACAACAATTTTTAAGATATACTTTAAATTTTCCCCAATCCTCCTCCACTGTCTCTTCCCTCTGGTCACGGATTCTGCCGGTCATCTCTGCCAGTCCCATATATTCCATCACCTTCGTCTGCCATTCTTCCAGAGTAGGTAGTTCTTGCATCTTCCAATACTTTGCCAACAGGATTCTTGCTGCTGTAGTTGCATACATAAAGAATGTCCTATCCTTCTTTGGTACCAATTGGCCGACCATGCCCAAGAGAAAAGCCTCCGGTTTCTTTACAAATGTCCACTTAAGGACTTTCTTAATTTCATTATAGATCATTTCCCAGTAGGCCTTAATCTTTGGGCAGGTCCACCAAAGGTGGTAGAAAGTTCCTTCAGATTCCTTACATTTCCAGGCAAGATATTCTGAGCTCTGTGCAGCACTACTTGCTCCTCTTCCAAGCTCATCAGAGCTCTGAATGCACCACATCCCTCTCTCACGCCCGCACCCGCTATACTCTCCTCCTTAAAAAATGAAATTAAAGATTGGCTCTGTTCATGCACTGCAGAGGGGAAGTCACCTCGCTTCTTTTGCAGCACACATTAAGCAGGGCACGGGGATGATTCGGGCTAACATGTCGGGAAGCAATATATGCATGGTGGTGTCTTCCCTCGATGCACAGAGGGTTCTTTTGACCTATTCTGCAGGCTGACCTTTCTGCCGAGTGGGTCAACTGGCTGTGGAGAGAATATCCGTGTAGGGCTCTTAGCAGACGGCGTGATTCAAAGAGCTAGTTATATTCCTACGGCGATCCCTCTCTTAACCCACAATGAATACCTAGAGTTTCCTAGGCTACTTAAACAAGTGCGACGCCAGGAAGAAAATTTATGCAAACGCTAAAAACGAAACGGAACAGAGCGGAAAAGGACTGTACTTCATGAAAGTTGCACCCTCAGGTGTGGGCCTGTGGAACTGACGTTCGGTTTAATTTATGCCGATGCATGTGGGGAATGAGTGACAAGGAATAAAGAAACAGAGCAATTCTCCCCAATGTTCAAAGCACTTGCACATATTTCCCCTCAATAATTCTTACAGCAAGGCTGTAAGGTAGGTCAGCATTTTGATCTCTTTATCCCATATAAAGAGCCGAGGAAGAGAGAGAGAAAGAGAGAGAGGGAGGACTCTTTGCCTTAGGATATTCAATGAGTGTGTGGCTGAAGGGAGAGCCAAACACATTCCAGCTCATTATCTTATCTATCACACAATACTGGAAATTAGTTTCTATCCAACTTATTATCTTTCAAGGAGCTTCTGGTGGTATACGTTAACTCTCATCTCCTCTTGTTTTATTTTCAACAACAACCCTGTGGAGTAGTTTAGCCTGAGAAACGGAATGGAAACAAGGGTGCAGTGAAGGGAAGGTTTGGGGAAGTCATGTATGTTTGTTTGTATGTCTTTTTTCTTCTTTATTTTCTTTTCTGCTTTATATGCTGTTAAAATTAATAAAAATTTATTTTTTTTAAAAAAAGAGAGAAATGGAATGGAGACTTGAACCAGGATGTCCCTGCTTTGCCGGTACTACTACTACTAGTTCTTCTTCCTCTTTTGCTGCTTAAAATTTGTATACCATCCTATACCCACGGGCCTGAGGGTGGTTATAACATAAAATCTCAATATAAAAACACAAACACATAATAAAAACAAAAACAACCCAATACAGTGGTACCTCGGGTTACATATGCTTCAGGTTACATACGCTTCAGGTTACAGACTCTGCTAACCCAGAAATATTACCTCGGGTTAAGAACTTTGCTTCAGGATGAGAACAGAAATCGTGCAGCGGTGGCGCAGCAGCAGCAGGAGGTCCCATTGGCTAAAGTGGTGCTTCAGGTTAAGAACAGATTCAGGTTAAGAACAGACCTCCAGAACGTATTAAGTTCTTAACCCGAGGTACCACTGTAACTCCCTGCTCCCCAACACATTTTTGAAGGCCGGTGGATGTCAAGCTGCCAAAGGCCTGGTGAAAGAGGAACATTTCTGCCAGGTGCCTAAAGGTGCATAATGAAAGACAGCAGGGAATGTGGATATGGCCAGACGCAAGCCACATGTGCACAAACATTGGAGACGCATTGGGGAGGCTTCACAACATGGGCATCTCAACGGACCACTTGCGTGTCTCCTTGCATGCATTTTGAAAAATGCAGCAACGGGTTCTGGTGTGCAGGGTGCACCTATGTGGAAGTGTATCCCCGCATTTCATCAAGGAAATAGAGGTGCTACACCAGGGGACAGCAATTTTTTTTTTTTGTGACGATTGACTTCTGCCTAGAAAAATCAGATTTATTTGCTTTTTAAAAAGATAAACCTTAAACTGAAGCTTTGCTTAAAAGCGCTTTTTGTAATACTTTTCTTTTTTTTATAATAATTTTTTATTAATTTTCCACCAGTTATACATTTTAACCTGAATACAACAAATTATGTCTGTTTTGAACTTCCTTCAGCGTCTCTGAAAGTCATCCATTTTTATATCTTTAGTACGCATTCCATTTTTTTATATTGCCATTATTACTCCTTACTCCCATTATTTTTAATAAACAATACTTATTCGATTTTTACAGTGCCTCTTGAAAACCCACTAATGTTGTATTCAAAATTTTTCAGCAGGGGGCCGGTCCACTGTCCCTCAGACCTTGTGGTGGTCTGGACTATATGTTGCCATGATTGCGACCCGCATTTTTGGTAAAAACCCTTATTGGGACCAACCCCAACGTTGCCCAAGTGTGCTTTTTTAGGGGGGGTGTTCCCCCCCACACCCACGCTGCTTCCTTTCGTGTTTTACACGTTGGCAGTTATTATTTCTCTTGTAAGGCGGGGTGGGCGGCTGAGGTAAATGTGCCATTCCTGTCAGCCCTGGAGAGCACGTGCACATGCGTGGGTGAAGGGAAAAGCTGTTGGCCATGCTAAGTCAGGCTGGCGCCATTCAAGCAAAAACGTTCTTTTCCCCTCGTGAGGGAAGACGAGGCGGCGACGGCTATTTACCTTTCCATGGCTTGCACCGTGTAGCTAATGAGTGGCCTCCCCAGCAGAGTACAGAACTGCTTTGGAGTGCAGTCGCCCAGGCATTCCTCACTTCCTTTGGCGGGGAGCACCGCCAACACAGACACCGGCGGGTGTCGCTCCTGAGGCGCCTTTGAGCACCTGCCGCCACAACTGCCCTTCCTGAGGTCAGTTGCCTGCAGCTCCATGGTGGAAATCCAAACTGTGGCTCCTTTTCCCTCTTCCCCACCCCGGAAGAAAAGATTGCTGCGCGCGCACGGTGGACGAAGAAGGGGCTTGTCTTGAGCAGCCGCCCGCCTCACTTTTGACCCCCAAGCCTGGCTGAGTCGCAAAAACCATCGTGCATGTGCGCTATGCTGGCTGCCTGGATTCCCAGACCGTCCACGGGCTGGATATAGAAGGCAACTGAGCCTGATCCGGCTCAATCTAGATTGTCCTCCAGGCTGTTCCTCGAGTTGCCAGGGTCAGGCTCATACACAGGCAACTCCTGTGCTGGAGTACTGAGAGACAGCCTTCCCTCTAAAGCTACATTAAATGTAAATGGGCCCCTGACCATTAGGTCCAGTCGTAACCGACTCTGGGGTTGCAGCACTCATCTCGCATTATTGGCCGAGGGAACCGGCGTACGGTTTCTGGGTCATATGGCCACCATGACTAAGCTGCTGCTGGCGAACCAGAGCAGCGCACGGAAACGCTGTTTACCTTCCCGCCGGAGCAGTACCTATTTATCTACTTGCACTTTTACATGCTTTCAAACTGCTAGGTTGGCAGGAGCAGGGACCGAGCAAGGGGAGCTCAACCCGTCGCGAGGATTCGAACCGCTGACCTTCTGATTGGCAAGTCCTAGGCTCTGTGGTTTAACCCACAGCGCCACCCGCATCCCTAAAGCTACATTAGCACTGCTGCAACTTAGTTATCATTGTTTTGACAGACACCACCATCCTATGGCTTGTTTCAGGAATTTGTGCCTAACAGCCAGACCGCAGGATTGATTAGGGCTGTCAAATTCACAAGCCTTGTGCTGTTACGTTTTATTAGAACTTTTGGTAAAGGGGAGATTTCTTCTGCTTACGACTGATTTAGGAAGAAGCTTTCATATACTTTGAGGCTTCCCCTTCCCCACCCCGTTATGCAAATTTGTTGCAAACCACTTTGAAGACTGGGATAAGAGAGAATATGTAACTAATCTCTTTCCTGTTGCCTAGAAAACTGTCCTGCCCATCTACATTTTTTTCTGTAGAGTTTGTTTTGCAAGCTTCTATCCTTACTTGCCCCTTTGACAGCAGAAAAGCTCTTGGAACGAATGCTGCCAGTTCACAACATTCTACGTAGACTCTTAATTCCAGGGCCGTGGGTTTGAGCCCCATGTTGGGTGAAAGATTCCTTCACTCCTTCCAACTCTACAATTTTATGATTTCAAGTTCACTCAACATAAGCTGCAGCACTTTTACCCAACCCTGGTGCCCTTCAGATGTTTTGGATGACAACTGCTGCCATCCCTGGTCACTGGTCTTTCTGGCTAAGGTTGATCAGAGCTGCGCCAGCTTGGGAAAGGCTAACCTGTGGCACATAATTAGAACCACTGCCATAAATACCATATTTTTTGCTCCATAAGACTCACTTTTTTCCTCCTAAAAAGTAAGGGGAAATGTGAGTGCGTCTTATGGAGTGAATGGCGCTGCGCAGAGAGGTAGAGCTGTGCAGCGTCCCTGCAGCGACGCGCCTCTCCTGGAAGCCAGAGGAGGAACACAAGGGACTCCTTCTGTTCCTCCTCTCGCTTCACAGTGAGGCGCCTGTCCTGCAAAGCCGGAGGAGGAACAGAAGGGTCTCCTTCTGTTCCTTCTCCAGTTTTGCTGAAGGAGCGCTGCTCAGTTCTCCCTCTCTGCACAGTGCCCCTTCAGCGACGTGCCTGTCCTGGAAGCCGGAGGAGGAACAGAAGGGTCTCCTTCTGTTCCTTCTCCAGCTTCAATTGAAGGGGCGCTGCGCAGTTCTCCCTCTCTGCGCAGCGCCCCTTCAGCAACGTGCCTGTCCTGGCTTCTGCCTTAGCCGCATGCAGCCTCTTCGGGCAGGGGGAGCCTTCATCCCGCTGCCCTGAAGAGGCTTGGCGCGGTTATTCCAGAAGCCAGAACAGCCACATGGTATCCCAGAAGCCAGGTCCCTCTTGCTGTTCTGGCTTCTGGGATTCAACCCCCCCCCTTGTTTTCCTCCCCCCAAAACTAGGTGCGTCTTATAGAGCGAAAAATACGGTAATGATAATAAATAATGATAATGCCTAATGCCAGCACATGCATAGTTTTGGAACAGCAAACTTAACTGCACAGTATGTCCCTGACAAAAAAAAGGGGGTTTATAAAATAATAAAATGCAGTTCCCATTGTGTTATCAAAGATTTAGGGACGAGACATGGAAGTGCACAAGCCCTCTGAGCTGTCTCTGAGCACAGACTCTATCAGTGCAGCCATATTATGTGTCCTGAGCTCACAGAGCTTTGACAACAAAACTCCCATGATTTGAGATAGCTGGAAAATAAGCCTGCAAGGCGGCAGCTGGGACCCAGATCCATAAGTCCCTGCCTCACACAAAATGGTTGCTTAAAAAGCCCACGGTAGCATCATGAGAATTGGCCTCTACTTGGAAACACCAGGGGAGCCTCAGCATTCTGTTTGTAGCGAAGGCTTGAACTTGATTAAGTCTGACATCAATTCACTTCTCCAGAAACCCCACCACTATGTGCTATCCAAATAGGTGCGGAAACACAGTTTTTCTTGGATGGCTTGTCTACAACCTACGATTTTGAGAATTGTGGGTTTATGCATATCTCATATCATAGGAAAACAATGCTTCTTGCAAAAGATTTTAGAAACATGGTTCTGCCAGACTCTCAGATCTTTCAGGGCCAGGTTTAATACCCTGAAATCCCTAAAACCAAAAGGGTAAATCTTCAGTTTAAAGGCTGATTGCCAGAGAGCAAAGCTGCACTAAAATAGGAAAAAGCAGACAATGATAACCAATTGTAGTATCTGCCCATGGTACTTCACAAACAAGACACACTGGCTTCAGTGCCTTATGTAATCTCCACTATGTAATGATAAGGAAAACTAAAAGGCCGATTAGTTATGGGGTTCAATATTTTGGCCATCATATTCCTCAGCACTTAACAAGCAATTAATATTTGCCAGTGAAAAATGTTTGGGTAATTCAAAGGTGAAAATCAATACTGCTAGCAAACTTGTTGCACTCTTGGCCACTGACAATTTATCCAAATAACTACAATCCTTAAGGGAGCCAAATCGCTTTGATGTTTTAATTTATGTGCTTTCCTTGCAGATGCTAATCCTTTAAAAACAGATTTCCCTCTCCTCGGTGTAATTCAGGGTGCACTTTGCAGGGCTCACTCTTATTTATTCATCAAATAAACAAGTATGTGCACACATCCACGCAAAGCCTTGCATTTGAATCAAAAGCATTTCTATATACTGGGTTTTGGTGGGCAAAGGGCAGCGCATTTCTGAAATAAAACCTGTCCGGGAGGATGTATTTAGCAGCAGCTTACAAGACGTATGATTGGCACTTAGCATCTGTGAAAGGTTTGTGTTTATTAATGCAGAAAACAAAAAATCAGCAGCAGCAGAAAAGAAAATATAGGGAAAACAAACCATTTGCTCTGCTAATTGCTCTACAGTGGGGGGACGGGACCCATAGTTCCTTATTGTTATTTAGTTATGTTTAATCTGAAAGCCTCCCTAACAAAAGGTTCTCTGAGCAACTCTCAGAATAAAAAAATAAGTAATAAAAAATATAACAATATGACAAAAACACAATAAGGTGAGAGAGAAAAAATCACATAGAAAGATGACAGAATTCAAAAACCAACAGAGCTAGAATAAAGTTTAAAAGCTACAACATGATTGTAAAAGGCTTGAGACAATAAAAATGGAATCTGCTTGACACTGAAAAGATACTAAGGAGAGCACTAGGTGGGCCTTTCTGGAGACGGCATGCTACAAGTGGGGTGCCAACACTGAAGAGGCCATTTGATACCTCATTTGGCAGCTGTACTCTAAGGAGGGCTTAAGAAAAAGAGATGTTAGAGTCTAGGTGGGAAGAGGTGATCCTTCAAGTTCTGACTTCTATACTGGGAGTCCAAGGTAGGCTAGTCCATTAAGGCAGATAGGGCTCTGCCCCACCAATCTCAGTCTGCCCAGGATGTGTTACTGCCCAGGATGTGTTACTGCCTTCTCCTTTGCCCCTGCAATTCAGCAGGCAGGATGGCGACAAAACGAGAATTAGTTGATTCTGCCTGTTGCTAGTGCCAATTCCACCTGCCACCTGTCTCCTGCTTTCTTAACAGGCACCAGACAGCACCGTCATCAGGTATGGATAATCCATTGCCAAGGCAAATCTTTACTTGCATTCTTAGTATTTTGTTGGAAGCTGCCCAGAGTGACTGGTGAAACCCAGGCAGATGGGTGGGGTATAAATAATAATAATAATAATAATAATAATAATAATAATAATAATAATTGCAAACCAAGCGCTATGCTGAGTGAAACCATTGAACTGTCTCACAACAATTTTAAAATAGAGATGTATCGTGATATCACATGGGACCCCGGGGCATTTGTGCCACTGAGACAACATATGTAAGATGAGATCTGGAATAAATGGCAAAACGTTATGCACAATGAACAATTAGATATAATAATAAGGCTGGGGTGTGAGATTTGGGCACCCTTGGAGCAAAGAAATCAGGACTTGACTCCTACAACAGAAATAATTTATGGAATTTGTTGCCATGAGATGTAATGGTGCCCACTAGCTTAAGAAGGGATTAGACAGATTCTTGGAGGATAAATCTCTCAATGGCTATTGGTCACAATAGCTTTATGGAAGATCCATGTTCGCAGGCAATTTGCCATTGGATACCAGTGGGAGAGGGTTGTCAGACATGGGTGCAAACCCCATGTTAATTGTGCTTTTCGAAAAGCGCAGTTAACAAGGGCACTTTTATTTTTAAGGAAAGGCGTGGGCTGATCCTGTACTGCGCTCCTGATTATTTGTTTATTAACTGGATTTATACGGCTCCCAGTAACCCGGTTCTCTGCTGCATTGACAACCCCATAACATGATACACAAGTCTTTAAGGTGCTACAGACTTTCTTTTGTGGGGTTCATCAAGGCTGCATTTCATCAAGTAGCTCCAATTAACATCTAATAGGAACCAACTATATGGCAACTGACAAGCAATCTCCACCGCACCAATTCCATCAAGCCATTACAGACCTTTCAAAATGAACTGGAAAACCACGCTAACCATTTGCGGACATCAAGGAGATCTGCACAGCTAATGTAATTCCGTGTATACACAGAGCTGTCCTGATTTTCCTCTATGGCTACATCCCCATGTGTTGTGTCAGAGAGGCCCCAATATTCATAAATGCATTTGCAGAGCATGTAAAAGACAACAACGATGAAAGACAACTAAGGAAGGACACAGTAGTTTTAGAAAATGCACAGTGCAGAGCCCAGTAACCAAAGTGGCATCCCCCCATCCCAAAGCTTTGGACTGCAACTCCCATAATCCTTGTCAGGAGCTTGTCCTACTCTCGAGTAGGACCCTGGCAGAGACACATGCCCAACTGGCATGTTCTCTCCCTCCTGGTCGATTGTTCAGGAGCTTCAAAAGCTCTCTTCAGCCCGAACATCACAGCGACCGGTGTCAACAGACACTGGCACACTTAGGGATCCGCAGAGTCTTCGCAGCTTGTGTAACAGACCTCTGGAACTCAGCATTTTGACTAATCTACTTTATTTACATATACAATGGTACCTCGGGTTACAGGCGCTTCAGGTTACAGACTCCGCTAACCCAGAAATAGTACCTCGGGTTAAGAGCTTTGCTTCAGGATGAGAACAGAAATCGTGCAGCGATGGCGCAGCGGCAGCAGGAGGCCCCATTAGCTAAAGCAGTGCTTCAGGTTAAGAACAGTTTCAGGTTAAGAACGGACCTCCAGAACGAATTAAGTTCTTAACATGAGGTACCACTGTAATCACACACAGAACACTGCAGCATGGCTCCCTCTCTAGCATCAGACAGCAAAGAGAAAAAGAACAAAGGACAATAGTCCCACTTCACAGAACACAGTAACACAAACATCCTGTCTCCATCACTTCCCACTCTGTGGAGTCAAATCATACACCATCATGTGATAGACAACAATCCCATGACTGCAATCATGGAGCAGGAATTCTGATTTTCCTCTATGGCTACATCCCCATGTGTTGTGTCAGAGAGGCCCCTATATTCATGCATGCATTTGTACAGCATGTAAAAAAACACACGATGAAAGACAACTAAGGAGGGACACAGAAGAGTTTTAGAAAACGCACAGTGCAGAGCCCAGCAGCCAAAGTGGCACCCCCCCCCACCCCGAAGCTTCGGACTGCAACTCCCATAATCCTGACCACTGGCCAAGCTAGCTGAGAATGATGGGAGAGGTGGTCCAACGACGTCTGAAAGGCACCATGTTGGCTAAACCTGATGTAGAGAGTGGACCCTGTTTTCAGCATCCTTTAAATTCACCAGAACCAGATCCAGGATAAGACAAAACAAAGTACTTCTTCAGGTAACACATAACTTAAGGAACTCAAGAGGATAGGTCCAGCAACAGTGGTTAGCTATTCCATGTTCAGAGGTAATAACACTTCTGAGTACAAGATGAGGAGGTCTAACAATAGGGCAATACTGTTATTTTCATATCCTACTTCTGTGTTTCACAGAACCATCTGGCGACTGCGGGAAGCAGAATGCTGAACCAGAGAGGCCCCTTAAGTATGACCCAGCAAGCCATTCTTAATAGTCTTATGCTAAGAGTGGTGTCCAAAAGGTAAGGAATATCTCAGGGGAGCCAATAAGGAAAGACTGAATCAAAGTAATTAAGTTATATACGGTTTCATTCTGACCCGAAGGCAAAATTCGTTCCTGATCACTAGTAGGAGGGATTGTTTGGGGCACAGCTTGAATCATCAACATCATCATCATCAATGGATCAATCCTGCCTTTGAATGGTTTGTTTTCTTCAAAATATTTTCAGCACTTCACCCCCAAATCCCTTCCTGAGTTGTGAGAGTCCATCAGTTTCTTTAATGTAAACAAGACATTCCCACCTGTAATTCCTGGTTAAAAGTTATCCTGAAGTAATGTTATTAGCAATTTCTTCATGCAAAGACCACTTTCTCAACCCTTCTCTGCACGGAATCTAAAAACACGACCTCCAGAACTAGGGTTCTTTTACTTTAGGGTTAACAGAAGAATTGAACTGGAACTCAGTCTTTGATCTTTGCTTATAAAATAATAATAAAAATAAATAAGATTATATTGACAACCATTGGCAGAGACAGGATACTGGGCAATATGGACCACTTATCTGACACCATTAGGTCGTCATGCAGCTTTCACGTCAAAACATGTTTACATGCATCTTTAAAACACACTCCATGCTTCAGGATACAATTGCTTTTGTTCAACGTGTGCCTGGCCATCTCCATACTTCGCATGATCACTAAGGCATTCCACACATTATGTGGTTTGGGAGAAGTACGCAGAAGACAGGAAACTGCAGCCAATCATGTATTTGCTATATGTGTAGTTAATAATTTTAGAGGTACGTAAAAAACAAACAAACCCTAATGTATGATCCAGTAACTCTGAGACTTTTTCATGTACTCAGGCATATGTCCTTCAATTCAAATTGCATGCTTATGTGAGGTATTCACATTAGAAGCCAGCATCTACATATCCTCTAAGATAATTTTACATTTAAGATAGAATCACAATGGCTTTACAATTTTCACAAAGATCTGCTGCAAGAGGCTTCTCCCTGTGTAAGTGAATATTATGAAAATTCAAAGTACACACCACTCCCCAAAGTGCCATTTTGCTCCTGAAGGGGAAAAAATACACATTGCTCCTACATGCATTTACTACAAGTAAATCTCTTTTATTTCAGCTGAACTTCCTTTCCCATTGTGTTTCGCATTGCTGCCTCAGTATTAAGCTTTGAAAGGGTGGTAATGGTGGAAATCACATGCTTATGTTTTGAAATTAGTTTTCAACCTTCCCCACCCCCCCTCAAAATGTCTCTCCATAAAAGCTAGATTCACACTAGATACATTTTTTAATGCGGACATACATCTTAATTTTATAATTTCCTAATGCTGTTATTTTGCATCAGCCACCACAAATTACTTTGTATTAAAACATAAAACTGCATGATTTGACAGCCAGCATACAAACAGAGCAGAAAGTGACCTTGAACAGCAGTGTATAAAAATACATTTATCACTGAAATGGCATCCTGGCTGTCAGTCAATATATGCCTCTCATTTGTTCAGAGGTTCTCCTGCTGTGATTCCCTCATTACAATTTGCTTTTACTTCCTGGGCAAATGACAAGATGAAAATGAGGCAGCGTCTTTCTTGACCAAACTTAATCCAGAAAAAATTAGACAACAGCTGCAGCCATCCAAGTGTTACCGTGTGTTCCACAAAACGTTATCTAAAACATACTGTTTTATATACATCCTCGGTGTTACGCGATGCTAAACAGGAGAACCACCAAATGTGTCCCATATCCTCTAAACCCATCACATTTTATTAAGTTATTTACGCTGATCTCTTAAAAAAAAAAAATCAATGCAGCCTATTTTTCAAGCACGCCAGACATTTACAAAGATTTGATTTACATTCGCAGTTTAAGAGGCTCACGCTTCTTTTCTGTTTCAGATATTTCAAGATGACACTGCCAAAAATTAATATGGCAGTAAAGTCAACAGCACATTTTGAACAGTTATTCCTAATTAGGAGCACTCACCTCTAAGTGGATGTAGTTAAGGCCTGCCTCACAGATTACAGTAAGGGGCATAAAATACTTCATTGGAACAAGGGCAGCTGATATCCCTCTATGTGTAAACATGCAGGAGTGTATGGCTGGTGCTTATAAACTGATTCAACATCCTTTTTTTGTAACAATTCTTTGCTCCCCTAAAAGGCTAGCAATGCGTAAATAAGTAGGGAGGGGCGAATCTGTCAGTTTTCCTTTCTCATTTCCCCAATCATTATTTCCGTTCTCCCCATTTCTGTCTAAATTTGAGATTTCTTCTTCTTATGATTGGGGGGAGGGGGACCTTCATGAAAATTCACACACACATTCATGTGTATTAACCTTTCTGCATGTGATTTTTACACAGTGCGTGCATTTTTAAAAACAGTGGCCCCCCAACAAATAATATATTTCTGCAAATTATTTTTGTGAATATATATATAGTTTTCTACGCACCTCTCACTAATATACACATTTTTTGGTACATATTCTCTAGTTGGAGAACTAAACGGCAAAATTCGGAAATGTTTACATTTCAGAGAAGAGCTGTGTGTTGCCGTTCCTGTGCACATTTTGGGAGAAGCAAATCTGGAACGTTCACACAAAAATGTGAAACAAATCCCTCCTCCATGGCTAATAAGTAACCTTAATACAGAGAAAAGTAAAAAGAAATCAGTCTGCTTAAAGAAGCAGACATGGTGAGGAATAACACACAACTATTTCCTTACCAAAGAAGTAAGACTGCAGTACTAGTTCATTCCACACATTTTAAAATGAAGAAATATAATTATTATTTGCAAGCATGAGATATGAATCTACCAAGGAGTATAATTATTATTTGTAAGCATGAAATATGAATCTATCCAGGGGAAATTTTAATCTATTTATAATTTGTTATATTATTGCTTAATATTAAATTTTATGAAGAACTGGCTAATGTGATGTTTTCCAAACTTTTTTTTTAAACTGTTTTAAAATATTACTCAGCAGGCACTTAAAACAGAAGCAAACAGAGAACCATGAAAACATTTGCACATCTTTAACTTTTTAGGAAGCGTTCTGTGCACTGCAAAATATAATACTGAGAATTGGCAGAACACCACCATCACCATAATGAAAACCCACACAATTTACTGGCAAAATGCATCCCATTCACCTAATCAGACGGATAATGATCTTGATTTTACATGCCCTAGCTGTTGTAAATCACCAAAGACTCATTTCCCCCACAAAACTGATGTTCATTGGAATGAATAGCTTGAGAGCATTTTATTCTTTTCTTTTTTTTAAAAAAAATAACAATAATAAACAGGGAACAGAAATATGGTAATACACATGCTTATATGAGGCTTCATAATTCAAGCACATTATTCTTTATTGGAAACAGATGCTAGATAGGAAAAAATAATGTTAACCCACTTAAGCAACCAAGTGTATTGCTCATAAAATCGTAGTTCAGAAGCAGTAAGATTTTTAGTTTTGTGTCTGCACACTAGTCCATAAGCCTAGTTTATTATTGTCCATTTCTTATATAAGAGTCAAAAAGAATATAAACCAATGTGATTTACAGGACTGGAGAATGCTCTATATAAATTTAAACCAGGGTTTAACTTACTTGAAGAGCATATCTGGATAATTTGTTGCTATATTTACCTTGATCTTTTGATGGAGTTCAAGAAGGCTATAGGCATTTTATATTGTGAATTATACTGTATATTTGGAGTATTCTGTGGAAGTCATGGTATGTAAGAAATAACAGTAAACAGAAAAGCACGTCAGTAAGTTGAAAATACAACTATCTCCCGAAATCAAGATCTTCTGCATTAGAAGGACTTCAACAGCCTCACTGTGGCCTTTGAGGACTGCAAAATATTTTTTTTAATTAGGTAAGGGTATATATATATTTGATATGCATTATTACAATAACATAATTTCATGGTTTATTTTTAAAGCCACATTTCCAACACAAAAGCCAGACTTTAGTTTCTGCTTAATTAGAATAGGCTTTTGGACCAGACTCAGGACCGCAAGGACCTTAAGAGTAGAAACCTCCAAAAAATATAACAGAACCTGTAGAGAATCATTTAACGAAAAACTAAAACAAAATAAAAATGTTTCGGATGCAAAGAACAACCCAGTTACTATCACACACTCAAGGCTTTGGGCAGTTAACTCCAGCATGCCTGGTAAACTGCTTTTGAAACTGGTGAGATTTTCAAAAGCAACTTGTGATGAGGCATGGGACTCTGTCATTAAATAAACAAAGCATTCAGGTGGACACATGGGAAACTCTTCTGTGCCCTAAAACTGTTCTTTCATCCTTATCCACAATTGTGCATGTTCAAAGCAGCCTGTTGCCCAGTGTCAGGTAATTCTAAAGCCAGTTATTTAGAAATTCTGCAAGTTTATAAAGCTCTCCATTTCAATTTGCCAATCTTTAATGGGAGGGGTTGAGGGGCTGGCACTGTGTTGAAGTGAGGAACATTGATGCACAAGCAATTTATGCAGTGAATCTTTATATTAATGATGCGGCCAAAGATTAAACTTATGATCTCCCGAGAAGGAAGAAGAGATAAGGTAAATGACCAGTCCTCAGCATCTAAGTGCCAAATGTCTCTCCAAACTTCAGCTTGTGGACGTTATTCTGGAAACAAACAAACAAACGAAAAGGAAATCACTTGTGCATCTGTTTGTACCATCCAAATAATTTCTGGGAACTTCTGTTTCAAGGATCAAGTTTGCAGATTGTCATGTTTCATGTAGACACTGCTCACGGCATAAGAGAAAGAGGTATTTGGCTGTAAATGTTCAGCACCACTTAACCCATAAGCTCTGGTCAAGTGTTTTCCCATAAAGCAGAATGCCATTTTATTTAGACAGCAATTCCAACCGTTTGCAATTAATCTCTTAGAGCAAATCAGTTTTCAAAGAGATATTCCAATAAATTTCGCCCTTAAAAAAAATCAATCTTATTTGTTTCCAACTCATCTTGGGGGAAGGAAGCATTTTAATTGAGGTCTCTTCTGAGCTCTAGAGGCAAGGATCAAACTAGGGCACTAGGATGTATCACTTGAATAAGCCAAGGCAAAGAGGCTGTTCTTGCTAAATTATTTTTGGCTGAACTAAGGTTTTCTCTACAGGTTTTTTTTTTTATAAAAAAATGAATTATATGAACTGACCATGGGCTAAAATGTTTGGATATTTAAAATGGGAACTCTTAACCTTTGATGTCACGGACTCCAGGGTACCAAATGTGTAGAAATCTATTAATTCCAAAATAAGATGAAACTTGCAATAATATTGAATTTACTGAACAATATGGAACTGCCAGAAAACCAGTGCCCACTTACTCCCCACCCCCTTTAACATCCTTTGCCTGGTGCAAATGTGCCTCTATACCAGGGGTCACCAGGAGAACATATGGACCAGCATATGGAGAACATATGGACCAGACTCTGGTGCTTACAGGGTCTTTTTCCCCCACTGAAAATAATAAATTGCTAGGTTTGCTTGTTGTGTGTGTGTTTGTATATATGTGGTGCCTATAGCAGTTTCTCCATCTTGCATATGTGCCCACGAGCCCTGAAAGGCTAGTGATTCCTACACTGGGAGATCTCTGTTTAATTACTATCATTCAAATAGAAATACATCTTGTCATACTGAAAACTGTGAAAATGTTACTCCTGTTTGTTCTTGAAGGTAAGGGGTGAAGGACCTTCCTGGCACCCTTTCCTTATAGTTCTTAATCTTTGAGAGTCACTCTTGGACTGGAAAGAAGTTCCCCTCAAACAGATAACTGTGCTCTGCAAAGTAGGGCATATGACCACCCTACTTCTAATAACAACTATTATTTTCTAACTCTATAGGAAGCTCTGAGTTTTGCTCTGGGGGCAGGGGCAGGGGGAGAAACCAGATGTTTAGCGGATTGTTATGGGTCGATCAATTTAGTCTGAAAGTTGAGACACAGAATCTTTGAATGTCAGTGGATAGTGTGGGGGAAAGGACTGAAGAGAGTTAGAATTGGTCCGCTCAAGCCCAGATCAGCTAAGGAAATGCATGCCATGATGAAAAAGACCACTTTGAAGGAAGAAGAAAAGAAAAAATGGACACTATCCTCCTTCACTGCTCTCCAGTCACCCACTCCCTGGCATTATAGCAATAAAATGTTAAGGTTTTGGACTGAGCCCTCTAATGCTATACAGTGGTACCTCTGGTTACAAACTTAATTCGTTCCGGAGGTCCGTTCTTAACCTGAAACCGTTCTTAACCTGAGGTACCACTTTAGCTAATGGGGCCTCCTGTTTCCACCACCGCGCAATTTCTGTTCTCATCCTGAGCTAAAGTTCTTAACCAGAGGTATTACTTCCAGGTTAGCGGAGCCTGTAACTTGAAGTGTTTGTAACCCAAGGTGTTTGTAACCAGAGGTACCACTGTATACTAGCACAGCTGGGGAAGGCCTTGGGGGTGCAGAATTAAAAAAAAGAGGTGTCCTTCCTCCCGGAGCATAAGGCTGTAAAAATCAGTAATAGCAGCCAGAACAATCGCCACAATCCACTGAAAAGCAACAGCAAATGACTTGGTGTTTTTTGTTTGTTTGCTTGCTTTTAAACCTTTTAAAATTGACATCATGGAAACATATCTGTGAAGGCAGTTCCACCACTGTGGTAACATCACAGAAAAGGCCCCATCCCTGTTCATTGCTGGCTTTTTTTCTGTTTCACCCAGAAAAAGAAGATGTTAATGACCAGGCAGAATTGTATGGAGACAGGCAGCCCAGTATCCCCTGCCACTCGCACCCCAACTGGAAACCACATTTGTAACAGTCCCTTTGCTACTGCAGCCACCAGCTTGTGGATCTTCCTCTCTGGAAAAGCTTGCTTGGTTTAATAATAATAATAATAATAATAATAATAATAATAATAATAACACCTTGCCCATCAGACTGAGCTGCCCCAGTGACTCTGGGTGGCTCCCAACATAATAAAACCACACCAAAACATAAGCTTCAGGTGATCTGCCAAGAAATTCTTATTTTGCTGGGGTCAGTGTTTGCACAGGTCAATGTCCTATCTCCCCATTTTGGTGCCGGATTGTTTTCTCCTGCTCTTGGCTTTATTGCACACATGGGATTTTGGAAATTTTGACTTTCCACCCTGTGTTTTAATATTATGTTATGTTTTTGGTCACTTTGAGTTTATTTTAGAAAGAAACAGAGTTATCCAAATAATTATAATTTATGGGCGACAATCCCGCATGGATTAGGATAGCGGCTACAAGTACAGCTTTTGTGAAACTTTTGTTCATTTATTTTAAATGTAAGTTACCCACCCTTCAGTACATTGTAGTGCTAGGCCAGCATCTTAAAAAATCGCACATAGTAGAGGAGATGGTAGCTATTCTTTTATCATTACATATGACACAAGTGGCAGGCTTCCTAGTTTGGGGGGGAAATTCAGGATATTTCATTTCATTTCTTTTAACGATCTTTTAATGCATCCAATGCAAATAAGTCATGATAAAAATGACTTAAAACAAACAACTTATATCTAATAAAGTAATAATCCAGTAGAACATAATAGTACAAAAATAACTCTCAAAATATCAACAAATAATAATTAAACGTAAATTCACTCTCAACCATTACAATAAATCATTATCAAATTATAAATAACAACAGAGTCACAGTATATAAAAGACCACAATACATTAAAAAAACCTCGTAGAAAATGAGAACCACATTGGCTGGGGGAGATGAGAGTTGGAATCCAACAATTTCAGGAAGGTCACAGGTTCCTCATCTCTATCTTAGTGGAGATCCTTAAAGCCACCCAGTCCTTAAAACCACTAATATTGCCATGCTGTTTTCTCTGCTTCAGAGTTTATTTCTTCAAGCATACAGGGATGATCTGCACTCTTTCAATGTTGCCCTGGTACCTTCTGGATTGAAGATGGAAGCAATGGTGGGACCCATGAAGGCGGCCCAATTGACTGCCCCAGAGAACAACAGCAGTGCAGGTTTCTCACCTATCATATTGTTGCACCTGGTTTTTTTTAGAGGCTTCTTTCAGTGCAGCACTTGCACATTCTAGAGATGCACCCTTAAACGCTACCCCACCCCCCAAGAAGCTATTCGCATAATGGCTGTTTCTTTCCCTAAAGCCATCAATTAAGAGATTGCCACCCAATTACCACTAAAAGCCGCTTCAAAAATATTCGCTCAGGAATCTGCTCCTGGAAATAAATAAGGTAGTTCGCTCCCCCCCCCCCCATGCATAGCTGCCCATTGGACTGATAAGATTGAAATTGGCACCTCCTAGCTTGCTATGCTGCTTGAGTAGCTCAGTTCCAACCCAGACACACTCTGCAAACAGCAGCTACATGAATAAGGAATTAGAAGTGTCAAACCAGAGTTAACTATTTAATTGAATCTTGCTACCTCGAAACGAAAACAATATGGAAGAGCCTGCCCCAAGCCGGTCTCCCACCGACCACATACATCGAAGACAAGGCTCTCTCCAACATGGAGGCCATTGGCAGGAAGAGGAGACGCAAAGCTGGCTTTGTTTCAGAAGTCACAAGGCCATTTCAAAATGTGGAAAATGTTAACGTAGGGCCTCCCTTGTGGTAGTAAGCAAATGCTAGTGGCTCCTTACAGAATCGGGCCCCAGGCTGCTTAGAGCACATGGAGAGCCAGGCATGACAGAAAGAGAAGCCAATAAGGTGTTTGGGGTCTAAGAGAAAGGTGCTCTCCAACATCTAATGATCTCCATTGGGACAGCGCGCCACTGTGTTGCTGGAAGAGGAGCACAGTAAATACTGACATCAAGTTTTAAGCCTGGAATGATATTTGCAGCTTGTTGCTTTCTTTCTCTCTCTCCCTCTTTAAAAAAACACTTCCTTTGTCTGAAGCTTGTCTTTTGAATTTCTCACAGCTTAACCACTGCAGCACCTTTGAGGACAGCTGTGCATCTTCTGGTTATTTAAAGTACTGCACACACTGACGACAATAGACTACTTTTTAAAAGTATGCTTAAAAATCAATTATGGATAATTAATGCTAGCCTTCTTTTTCGGTGCTTGCTCTCTTGAAATGCTACATATGCCTTTATTGGGGGCAGGGAGAAGAGCTGGAAACAAACTTTGCTCTACCAAGCTGAATTTTTGGCAGGGTGGGAATTAGGGTGCTATGCTTTAACAATCTATGCTCTCTCTAATCATCCCCCGAATTGATGTGATCACACGCCGCCAACCTCAGCTTGTCTGCACTGCTAGCCCCTCCAACAGCTGTGTCATAAGGCACATCCACGTTCCCGCATTGCCGGTCAATACCATGCAATCTGCTCTTGCGTTGCGCAGTTCACGTACAGTAACGTGTCCCAAGGCATTTTGACAATCCATACAAGATAGCCCCAAAAGGCAAAACCTCAAATGAACTGGATAAAGCAAAGGAGAGAGGAAGGCGGGAGGGGGAAACAACAACTGTTTCAACCCCTCACATTAAAAGAGGAACTAAAGCATTGAGCGGGGGGGGGGGGGGGGACAGAGTCAGACCAACACCACCCTGCTCTCTCCTGGCAGGAATGCTGTGCATTTTGAAAGGAAATGCCATTAAAAACAGTTAATACATTAAGACGACGCTTAGCATCAGTTATTTGTTCAAGCAGCAAAAGGCTTCCACACATTTTCTACTTTCATGCTACCAAAATGTTTCAAATGGGATTTTTCTTGCATGCTGTAAATTACTTGGATTAACGTTTATCGTTTGATATGGGGATTAAAAAGGTTTAGTTCCATTGCAGCCTTCAAATGACCCTATATCCTCTCTTGAAAGGCCATTTTGTAAGACCCCACAGCAAGACTCTAAGAGAATTCACGAACATATACCTAAGGGTCTTGGTGTGTTTATGAGTGTGTAAGGGAGTTCTTCACCCAACACTTCCTTGCACTGTTGGAAATAATCAATTCCCAGAAGTGTACAAGCTTATTCATAGCAGTTTCTCTTGAGATCTGTGCACATCTGCTCCCCAACTCCCCACGTTCACACACACATACTGTGGCATTATAATTAATTTAACACAAATCACATGCCACTCTAATATACATTCAGAGGAGCTTACACAGAGAGAAATGTAAACTAAAACAATATAAAACCAATTTTATAAAGTTACACAATGTAATGATGTGTTTGATCTAGATTTAATGGATGGAAAACTTCCTTCTCTCTACAGAAGGCTTTTGATTAAGCAGTGTGATCCAGCCTTTGGGGGTGGGGAGGTATCTTTTGACCCGAACGGAGGGCTTCAAGTTACAAGACAGGAGATTACGACTAAACATCAGGAAGAACTTCCTTATGGTAGGAGCTGTTCAACAGTGGAACGGACTCCTTCGGATGGTGGTGGACTGTCCTTCACTGGAGGTTTTTAAGCAGAGGTTGGATGGCCATTGGTCAGGGATGCTTCAGTTCAGATTCCTGCACTGCAGGGGGTTGGACCAGATGACACTTCCAATTAGGTCCCAACTTTACCATTCTATGATTCTCCCTCTTCCCATTGTTCATACTGTTCGCAACAACCCTCCAAACCCTCCAAATCAATCAAAACCACAATCAGCGCCCTTGAAATCTTTGCGCTAGCAGAAGCGCTGGAACATCTGGGCAGGTGCAACCTAAAATGGGGATGCGCCAAAGCTCGGTGGTAGATCATCTGTTCTGCATGCAGAAGATCCCAGGTACAATTGCCAGCATCTCCAGGTAGGGCTGGGAAAGACCTGTTTCTGGAAACTCTGGAGGCAATACTGCACTGGACAGACCAACAGTCTAGCTCATTATATAAAGCATCTTCCTATGGTCCAGGTAGAAGGCAAAACTCTTTTTTCTTTTAATCCATGCAGTTGCTTTGCCTTAAGAGAAGACAAGTCCCTTGGAAACAACGTTGTAACTTGCAAAGGTCATGTCTAGACTAGGAGTATAGGTCATCCTTGGAAAGATTAAGGAATATGTTTATCTGACGCTGTTTTTAAAGCACAAGAAATTGAGGAAAATCAAATGGAGAAAATCATGCTTAAAACAACCGGCCATAAGGGACAAACCCATGTTAATCGAGACATTCCTTTTTGAAAATGTGAACCCCACATTGGCTGCAAGGATACACTTTAGGAACATAGGAAATGGCCTTATACCAAGTTTATCCATCTCACTTGGCATTTCTGACACTCATTGGCAGTGGCTCACTGGGGTTTTGCATAGAGGTCTTTTCCCTTGGGAGTTGCTGGAGATTGGACCTGGAATCTTCTACATGCAATCTTGCAATTGAGCTATAGCCCTAATCTTGTAGGAATACCAGTGAACTTCTGCTAATGTGTTTCTGCTGTGCGGTTTTTCCACAACAGACTAGACTTTGGTTATAAAAAGATTAGGTGCTGCCCAGGCCTGAGTGTGTTGAAAGACATCATCTGCATTTGTTCCCTTTCTCTCGCCAGTACTGGTCCACAACATTACATGGAGCTATACTCAACCCAGTTTACTTTTCGACGGAAAAGTAAGCATTAATTGCCCACTATAAACAGAAACAACTATAAAGACGTATCTTTTTGCCCAGGCTTTCCCTGACCCCCATTAGTATCCCATTCCTGTTTTTCCAATATTGTTTTACTGGGTTTTATAATGTTATTTCTGCTTTTATTATACTGCTTTATTGTTCTTATGTTGCTGTTTTCATGCAATCTTTAGAGATCTGTAAATATTAAGCACTTTAGAAATGGTGCGCCAACACTTTTCATGTGTTGTGTGATTGACTGCTGTAATGATGACTAAGTATGTCGGCTGTTTGTGTACGCTGTCTGGTTTTATAGAACACTGAAATAACAATAGTCTGTTTTTACCTGTTAAGATCTATGATCTTGACAATAAACCCTAAACTCTCAACTTGTTGCTTCTGGTCACACTGTTGCTGGTATTGCAAAAGGTTTCACCGATTCTAACTATTGACTATTCTAAACCACTTCCAAATTCCTGACTCCTTAGAATTTGGTTCACCATCTTTGCCCTTTCTCCCTCATGCACACCCTCTTCCTAGTTATGGTTTTCACCACAAAAGGAATAAGCAGGAGCAGGAGCCACTATTATTCACCTCTGGCTGCCACTGGTGAATCCTCCCTTAATATACTCCACATCAGGCACAGACAAACTCAGCCCTCCAGATGTTTTGGGACTACAACTCCCATCATCCCTAGTTAACAGGACCAGTGGTCAGGGATGATGGGAGCTGTAGTCCCAAAACATCTGGAGGGCAGAGTTTGCCTATGCCTGCTCCATACACTACAAACAAACAAACACATTTTTACAGACATTCCCTCTTCTGAGGGATTCTGGGAACTGCAAGTCTCTCTCTCTCTCTCTGTGTGTGTGTGTGTGTGCGTGCGCACGCGCGCATGCCTGTGTCTATATGGTGTGTGTGTGTAGACAGTGCAATTTTTCTAGAAAAAGAGGCTCACCCTGAACACATCCCTTGTTCTCTTAGAATGGCAATGGTGCCCACCTGAGGGGTGCAGGAACTGGAAAAAAGCCCTGGGTGTGGACCTCTTTCACATGAGTTCTCAGCATACTTCCCAAGCTACAATTCTTGGCATTCTTTAGGGGAAGCCATATCAATTGAAGTGGTAAGTGCACTTAAGTTGCCTCAAAGTTAGCGATATGGCAAAAGTGTTGCAAAATGGGAACACCTCAAAAATGAAATTTGGTTTGCATGAAACAATGGTGAATTTTTTAAAATTAAAACATTAGCATGTATTTTGCCTGAGAAGTTCCTATTTGTTTCAATGCATCCCAATGGAATTTCTGATCCCACCCAGAACTCAGTGGGACTTACTTCCTGGTAAATATGTTTTGACTTGAAAAGTTAGTGGCTATGAAATGTAGACTGAACATCTATTTTGCTGCAAGGACTCAGAACCATGTCCTTCTGGTGATTTTTCTACCTGCAGAAATAATGTCATGTATGATGAGGCTTTAACTGAATGTGGCTGACAACTCAAAACATTTCCTCACTTTAGCCAAACAACAGACCAATTTTTAATACCCACCCAGGTAATCAAATAAAGGTTTATGGTGAATCTTACCAAGTACTGTGCTACCTCCACATTCTAAGCCATGGCATTAAAAAAAAAACCAACAAAAACAATGGATATGTATTGTTCTGAAGGCTCAGTGAATTGAGAGCATTTTTTATGTTTCCGAAAATCAGAGAAAAATATCTCCAAATCCCACAATATTCAGATTGTAGGATCTACCCCAGTTCCAGCAGTAATTCTGGTCAATCAAATAAAACACTGTTACAGCTGGCAACAGTGTAAATTTCTAACCATGATTAGCTGAATGTTTACTATTGTCCAATTGACGAATCTTTTAGAAACCCTCTCTTGTACTGTGATACCCTATGAAGTAGGCTGCCCATTGAAGGTAAAGAATACCTCAGTATTACATCAGCCTGCTCTCTGGCATTCAAGCTGCCTCATTTTTATGTCTTAACTTTACCTTTAAAAAGCCAAGGTTTTCCCTTTCGTTTTCCCTTCTGAATTTAATTCTAAAACTTTCAACGTTTAGTGCCAACGCGGCTTTTCACATCCTGCCTCTGCACAGTCCTGCTGACCAATTATTGCTTTTATATATGCACAATAAGAAGGGAAAAAATGGGTGAAAATGTTGAGACTCAGTACCAATATGAGTGGCACAAGCGGACTGCAATAATATCAATGAGCTGTGATGCTGTATGTTTATCATGAGATAATCACACCCCTGGAGGATTAAAGGCACTCAGCTGAACCTTGCGCCTTCTAACACACTTGGGGTGTCATTATCTGATGATAACCCTACTCCCTGTCAAGCCTTATTGCTTAATTAGGGGTTATGAAGGTGATAACAAGACTAAAAGAAATCGGATGAACAGCACCTAAGATGAGCGATACCTTAATCAACTTAAATCTAGCAGCTGAAAACAGACATGGCCAACAAAAGGCATATAATCACTTAACAGTAATTACGTGCTATACAAGAATGCGTCAGCTGATATGTGGAGTGGAAATTCCCACACTTAATCGTCAGTTCTGTCAATGGTTTTGTGAAAGGAAAGGAAATTTAATGTGTGCTTAGGAAAACATTATATTCAGCCGGCACCTAAAGGCAGCCTGATCCGGCAAAAAGGAGTCTCATAATCCAGTACTTAATTAAAAGGAGTACAAGGGAAGAAGTGGATGGTTGGGTGCATCCCCCTATATATTTTCTTGCTGTCTGAAATGCAGTCAGTGATTGAAAAATAGGCAAATGCTTTTAAAGCGCACAGAACATGGTCTGTCAAAATCCAGGTCTTTTGTTCTGTTCTGTAAACACTTGGCCTATTTGCAGATAGAACACGCTTGCGGACCTGGTAAATTCGGAACTGCTTTCCAATTCACAGTGAAACATCAATTATCTTTATCAAACAACAATATCTCATCTCAGTCCATTATCAAGATGGAGTCTTATTTTAGCTGGACTGCAGCCCTATCTGTATATCAAGGCGGGCCGCAGTGGCAGAGAGTGAGTGAAAGGCTGTGAAATAATCAATAATAATCATCAAATTGTGGCCGACAGGTTGTGAGGATGGAAGTTTTTGATGAAACCTCAACCTTTTTGTGTGTGTGTCCGTGTGTGTGTGTGCACAGATGATAAGGTTTAACCTTTACAATACCTGATAACTATGACTCAGAAGAAGCAGACCAGCATACACATAAGACATTTGGCCATTCAAAATAAGGTTGCAACGACATATCACCTTCTTATTAGAGAACACCCTCTATTCAGGAAGGACAAGAAATGGCTCCATGAGCATATGACATGGTGCATTGCAATGTACTACAGGGTAGCTGTAATTCAAATATTTAGCAGAATCGTTAACATGTGAAGACACTGTTTGCATAAGCACGAGCAGAAGAATACATGACCACATTTTGTGGTCAATAGAAACCCTAAAGGCTTTTATAGGGTTACAATAATTGCTGGTGTGATTTTGGGCAGAATCCAGGCTGCTCATTATCATTTGACGATACAGATTTTGTTGTTGTTGTTGTTCAGGCTTATTTTAAATGTAAATTCACAGAAACCTGAGATTGCTAACTCCTTACCAACTGGACTTGGAATGCAAATATTTGCAATAAGTGCTTTCGAAAACACACAGGGATAATCAAAGTAGACAAGCGTTTAGGAGGGAAGTGTGGACACTCAAAAGTCCATTTAACTCATTTACTTGCCTCTTTATTGCCTTAGTTGGAAAATACTGAGCAACCCGTATTACTGATGAGGTTGTGAATTCAGAAGAGGGGGTAGTATTTCGTTAAAACCTCTGGCTTTAGTGCTGCTTCTTTATGGTGTAGAGTCTACATGCATATACCACATGTGAACCAATAACGTTGTCTATAGATAATGTCAAAAACACAGGACACCACAGAATTCTTGAATAATAAAGTGTAAAAACAGTTCACACTGTGATCTGTGTAAGAGATCAAATCCATAAGGTCTTGTACTCCTCCTCTCTTCCCTGCTCCCTTTACCATTCAGAGTCAATGGTGGCACATTATATCTGGACTCATGTTAATGTTATCCATTGTTAGGTCAACACAAGAGTTTACAAACCTACATTAGGTCTGCATATGTAGTGTAGAAGTCCATTTAATTGTTTATCACAGTCTCTCAGTGGCTGCACTTGGAAGATAACATCTTGGCTTAATATGAAGTAGCCTTGCGTCACCCACTCCCCAATTTACAACCTCTCCTTCCATAAGCTGGCAAAGAAAACAATACATCTTGGATTAACTATACTTTCTAGTTATGGCCAAATCAGGAAACTATGGTTAACAGCTTTGGAAAAAGCAAGAATATAAAACTATGGTTTGAGATTGGCTTTGTAGCCTGGTTTGTTCCAAAGCTAATGCTAGCCATAGTTTCTAGGTCCAGAATGAATACTTTCGTGTTTTGTTGGCTCATTTGCACAAAGTGGGAAGCAAAACAGCTGCATGTGGCAAACGAGTCTTCTTCGTTTCTTGGTTTATTAAGCCAAGGTGTGATGTTCTGCACACACCCAAAAGAAAGTACCAGTGATCTGATGAAAAATACTAGTGCTCCTGAGGAATAGTAAAAGACACGGTTTAGCATGCATCAGAAATCATCCATAAACTGCATAAGGATCCATAAGCACACAAGGTTCCCGCTTTCTCATTCCCACTTGTGGAGAGATTTTACTATGCTGCAAATCTTGAGTAGACTCGAAAAGCCCAGTGGCGTAGCGTGGGGGGTGCAGGGGGGCCCGGCCGCACCGGGCGCAACATCTGGGGGTGAGGGTTAGGGGGCGCAAATCCACGGGTTAAGGGGCGCAAATCCATGAGTTAGGGGGCGCGAATTACTTGCCTTGCCCCGGGTGCTGACAACCCACGCTACGCCACTGGAAAAGCCAGCTGAAATAAGAGCATAAGAGCAGCAGCCCTGCTGGATCAGTGAAAAGATCCACCTAACTCAGCATCCTATATTCACTGTGGCCAACCAGCTACTCATGAGAAGCCTGTAAGCAGGACATGAGGGCAAAAGACCTCTCCTGGCTTGCGATCCTGGTAATCAGAAGCATATTGCCTCCAATACTGGTAACCATTGGTAGACAAATTCATAGTGGATAAGGCTAAGCATGTTGTGCATTTAGGGAAGGAATACATGATTTAAGCAGTGCTCAAACCACAATGCTGTAAAAGCAATTTTACAATGCTGTAAAAGAACAAAATTATGACCGCGTTTGAAGGCCATAATTTTAAAGCATATTTTTCTAGAATGTATAAGTAAATTAATATGACAGCAGTAACTCTATTAAAAGATCTGTAGGCCTAGTGTGGCTTCGAATGCATCGCCAATAAACAACAGGAATAGCACAGCGCACTATTACACTCACCTACTTAAAAAAAAGCACCCCAACATTTTAAGGAGGGGATCCCTTACAAATAAACTGAAATGCTTTTGCCATGGTGTGAATTAAACCATGGATGGGCCACAGTGATCGATTAAAGTGCTAAACAGACATGCCCATCAAACCATGTCCTGTACTCCTAACATATTCCTATATACATCTACGGGATCATCCCAGTTTAAAATGAGTAAGGATAGGAGTCTAATGCTGTTTCGTCACAAATCACTGAATAAAGTAGGAGGCAAACCTTTTTATTTCTTTTTTTAAGCAGAGCCCAACAGCCAATTAGTGAAAGCCAAAGCACTGCCACTGAAGTGACTATCATCTTGCAAATAACGCCAGGCTGAGTACCGTGTGTTTTCAGGTCTTATGAAGTGCCTGTTGATTTAGCGATACTGTGCAATCAGTTGCAATAATCACACAGTTCATTTTCATTTTCAGCGACGCAACTCGCAAGCTCGCCTCTTCAAAACCGCGACAATATTTTTCTTCCAAAGTGTGGAAATCTGCTAAAATCTAACACACAATGTCCAGCCTTAAAGCAGCTATAGGTCTCTGTCCAACATATAATAAATGTTATCCAGAAATGCAGCAGTTGTACTAAAGCTACATCACTTGCTTTCCAGAGCCGAGTAGCAATAAGATAGTATGTTTTATTATGAGTGTCATGGAGACGGTGTGAAAAATCAAGAGCCACAGGCAGTAAGCAGCAATGGGTCAATAATGTTCACAGAGACATTGTGTAGATAATCAACAACAAGGCCTTAGGTTCTCTATGCACTGCAAACAGCTGAAGGGCAAATCAATACAGCCATGGGAAGGACACTGCCTTGTTCCACTTCCCACAATACACTACCCACCACTACAGGAAAGCACCCTAAAAATGAAATGAATTCTAACTTCATCTGCAGCAAAGCACAAGGCAACTGCCATTAAAAGCATTTTATACACCAACGTTTGTAGCAGAAAAGAAAAGAAATCTAAGGTACAGAACATGAAAGTCCAATGGAAACAGATCTAAACAGTGAGCGATGACTGTAAGACAGGAAATGATATGTACTCTGAATACTTATCGTGCAATACCAAAAGGAATGCAGCTGAACTCTTAAGAGAGAGATCTTTTAAAGATCCCTCCCCCCAGCTGCTACCTGGATTCCAACCAGGCAATCACAATATTAAGTTTTTGAAGTTGCCCATTTAGAAAACAACACTTAACGATCAATTGCCTTTAAAATTAAGTAGGGAGTAACAGTCTTAGGTTAATAGATTTATATGTACAGATTGTTACAAAACTAATGAATCAACGTAACAGGATAATATTGCAATGCAGATCATTGTTGCCAGAGGCAATATTTTGCACGCAGTATTAATAAATGACTACTTTTTTAAGTATGTGGTGCTAATTTTACGAAACCGTTCAGTAAAACGAAACAAAAAATGTATTGGAAATAAATGTTGATTTATTATTTCTCAAGGAAAAGGCGATTCTCTGCATCCATCATGGCATTAATCACTAGATGCAATCTCCAAGTTTGCAATATAGAGCCATCATTGCTCGGGACCTGATTAAAAATGTGCTGAAAAAGGAGAAGAATGCATACAAAAACAACTGGTCTGCTTCTAAAAAATCCAAGCTAAAGTAACCTTTTGTCTCCCTTTGTTCAGACAACAGAAGTTTGTTTCTTCACACACCAGAAATAATTCATTGCATTTTGGAGGGATATGTATACAAAGTAAAGAACATGAAAACAACCTAACAAACCCAAGGCGATGTGAATAATTAAAACAACAACAACAACAACACACATGTACTGTCAGCTTACTGCCGGATATGATTTAGAGGGTTGTATATGAAAAATTGATAGAAGAATTGATGCATACACAGTCCAAGAATGTATGGAGAACTGAGTGTTAACTGACACTATGACTAATAGGCAAAGCCCACCAGACTGTTTTCACTACATGCCATTAAATTATATCACTAAAATATGAAGCAAAAAGCACAATGATTTGGGGCATTGCCTGCCTTTTTACAGAATCATAAAAAACTAAAAGAAGTCCTATAGACCTATAGTCCTATAGACTGGTACATCC
This sequence comes from Podarcis melisellensis, assembly GCF_964234715.1. Lineage (NCBI taxonomy): Eukaryota > Metazoa > Chordata > Lepidosauria > Squamata > Lacertidae > Podarcis > Podarcis melisellensis. The sequence goes on from NC_138543.1 coordinate 49,497,896, forward strand.
CTCATGGAGGTGAGAGAAAGGATACACAGTATGTTTATTTTAATGCAGAAGAAAGTTAATTAATTGCATCAACAGCATATCATGCTAAACAAAAGTATCTTGAGACATGAAATGGTATTTTATTAGTATAGGGCAGTATACAAATTTAATAAATAATAATAACGATAACAATAAAATGTTCCGTTTGTAACAACAGCCTTGTGCTATTGTAAAGCTGCAATCTTGAGCACGCTTACCCAGGAGTTCACCATAATAATAATAATAATAATAATAATAATAATAATAATAATAATAAACCCAGTGGGCTTTGCTTCTGAATTCATACACTGTGTGCCAGCAGAATTTTCTATGGAATATATAATGGATTTCCAGGCAGTTGATTATAGGTTTGTTTACTCTTGGATAAATAGTTCTAAACTAAACTAAACTAAACTAAACTAAACTAAACTAAACTAAACAACTCAGGTGGTTTCACAGCAATGAAGACACCCTTGGCTTAGCCCAATACAGTCATACCTTGGAAGTCGAATATAATCTGTTCCGGAAGTCCGTTCAACTTCCAAAACATTTGGGAACCAAGGCACGCCTTCCGATTGGCTGCAGGAAGCTCCTGCAGCCAATCGGAAGCTGCAGAAGCCGCAATGGACATTCAGGTTCCAAAGAACGTTTGCAAACTTGAATAATCACTTCCGGGTTTGCTGCGTTTGGGAGCCAAACCGTGTGTCTCGCAAGGCGTTTGACTTCTGAGGACTACCCTCCCTGCAGATAACTTTCCAATGTTTTAAAACAAGAAAGCCAGATTTTCAATCAAGTGCCTTCCTTCCCTCATCCATCCATGACTCACCCATCTGTAAATATCCCCAAGTGACCTACCCGTTCAACACTCACAAAGCCCATCCAAGCAAGCATTAAGGATAGGCATGGCTGGACACTTGCTCAGACCCACATTCCTGTAGCCTCATGGCCCTGCTGTTACCCCCCTGCCTCCTTGCTGTCACTACCTTTTCCCTTGCCCACCATCTCAAAGTATTCTCAATTTTCTAAAATTTAGAGAACATGAAAAGGGTACAGCCTAAATCAGCATTGGCTATTTTCACCTATATTTCTAATTACTGTATTTTTCTGTGTTTTTTCCTAAAAAATAATGTCGAAAATTAGGGGGCGTCTTATACACAGGGCCATCTCTCCTCATTTTCTTAAATCTGAGTCCCCCAAAATAGGGGGTATCTTATAGACAGAAAAATACGGTATATTCTCCAATAATATCCGGGGGAATGGGTATACAATACCGAGACTTATTTGGGATAAGAGGAGAAATTGAACAGTAATCTTCCCTATGCAGAGTTTTGGGACGCAATGTGAAAAATTGGCTACATGCTTTTGGTTGCAATGAAAGAAAGCAACACAGTTTGGAGACTGAAGAACATGAGACATAGGGCTCCAAGAGGAATGGCAAGTTTTTAGGAGATGATAATTCTGTTCAATGGGGCTTCAATAACAGCGAGGGGATGCCATTCCAGGACTGACTGCAGATTTGAAGAGGCCCACGGCACAGGATTCTCTGTAGTTCAGCAAAATCTAGAGGGACACAGGTTCTCATCCCCTGCTGTAAATTAAGATTTTTAATTTAACACAGCAGTATCCAAACATTTGCACCATGATGCAAACCTTACTGAAAACACAGTGACTCTAGGTTTGGAATCAGTGTAATTTAGCCCTCTGCATGATTTCCCATACAGACGTAGCATTGGCTTTACAGTCTGCATAGGGCTGAACACGAACACTTCAGAAGGCCTTTTACGGCATCACTTGTAGAACATAAGAAGTTTATCTGCCAAGGACTTCTCTGACATAAATAGTGATGGAAAGCACAACTGTTCTATAGGCTAGAACAAGTCTGATGCATATGTTTTGTTCCTCGAGTCTAATGCATGTAATTTGTTTCTACGTATTGCACTAGACTGACATCTACTGGCACAACACAAGCATTACACAGTATTACAATTCCATTTGAGGGCTACAAACCAGAGGAGGAAGCATGGTTATAAACTGGATCCCAATTTGTCTGCTTCCAAACCCAGTGTAGCTGCACAAATTGATCGTATAGCTTCACCTTAAGGCATGTGTGTAAGCCGGCAACTTACGCCCATTTAACTTGAGCGCAGTCAGTTTTACATGTGTGGCAAAATTAATTAATTAATTAAAGGGGGTGGGGGAAATGACTTTGGCAATCCCACGTGCCATTGAACCCAATGTGTTTTGACTCTGTGCAGTTATGGCTTTAGGCCCGATCCCTGGAACGTAACCCCTGCGTAAGTTGCGGGCTTACTGTATGCACTGCAGACAAGGTGTTTTCCCTTGCACTCTGGCGTCAGGGTAAGGCAAGAAGTTTAAAATCTTGAAATCTAGTATCAGCCAAGGGACTAAAACTCTTCGCTTGCAACAAAGATGTGTCATATTTATAAGAGGAAGTGTTGGATTCTTTGGGGACCTGTGAATTACACATTTCATTTGGGGCAGTTGCCAGCTTTGCCACTGACATCTGCACTACATTAGGTGCAAACAGACACCCAATGTGGCCACTGGGAGCCACAACATTTCAAAAGCGACTACTAGAACAGGAGCAGGAGAACCACATGCTTCCTGAGAGCAACAGCTAACAAGTTCTCCAACGGGCTCCTATAATTGCCAGCTTACTAAATAATTAACAACAAACTTATTGAAATCATTTGTCAAATGGAAGCAGCTAGAACTCCCTTCTTGAAACTGAACCTTATTTACAGGAAGGGATGCGTCCCATATTCCAGTGTGGATAAGCAGTTAAGTTTACAGTGTTACTAACGTTTCCAGCAGCAAAAGCATTAAGTTAAAGGGACCTAACTTACAACAGATACTGCAAATACCATTTGCCAGAAAATGAAGATTATGATAAATGTTTGTCACATCTCTTTGTGTTATTGTTTCTAATAATAAACAAATGCCCAACTGGACCATGCAGAGGCTAATCTAGCCCTGCATTCTGTTTCCAACAGACACCTGTTGGATCATGCCAGGAACTCACAAGCCAGGCATGAAGACAAGAGCTCTCTAGATTGGTCCCCAAACAGTAGATCAGGGCTGGGAGAACCTGTGACCAACTACAGGCCAACCTGTGATCACTGACCATGCTTGCTGGGGTTGATGGATATCAGAATCCAGCAACATCTGGAGGACCAAAGGATCCCGACTGCTGATGTAGGTCTTCAGTGGTGTCCTGCTTCTGAATATAAGTGGGTTGCATTTAACTATCATATCTATTAGTCACTTTGAGAAAATTTTGAGTGAACCAGGTAGATAAACCCAGCAGGTAAATTTACAACAACAAGAAGAAAATAGAAGAAAATAGCACCTGCTAGACCTATCCTCCATGAATTTGCCTAATGTGTTGTTAAAGGCACCATGAAGTCATTTGGCTGTAGGGAATTCCTAAAGTTCGGGGATTTCTGGTACAGTGGTGCCTCGCAAGACGAAATTAATTCGTTCCGCAAGTCTTTTCGTCTTGCAAGTTTTTCGTCTTGCGAAGCACGGTTTCCCATAGGAATGCATTAAAAATCAATGCGTTCCTATGGAAACCGAACCGCCTTCAGACCAGGTCTGGGGACAGTCTGTCCCCCGACCTCTTCTGAAGGCTGGCGGGGGCGAAAGTCTTTGCTTCCCCCCGCCTGCCTTCCCGGGACAGTCCCGGGGGCTTTTAAAATGCTGGCGGGCGGCAGCGAAGGCTTCGCTGCCGCCCGCCAGCATTTTAAAATCGCCCCGGAACAGCGGAGGAATTCTCAGCTGTCCCGGGGCGATTTAAAAGCCCCCGGGAAGGCAGGCAGGGGGACAAAGACTTTTGCCCCCCGCCCGCCTTGGGAAGAGGTCCTGTTCCAAGCAGCAAGATCACGAGGAGCCTCACTTGACACTTTCATCCTATCTAGTAGGATCTTCTAGTGTTGCCCACAACCCTCCTGTTTGCCACACACTCAAAAGCAAATCTAGTGCACCCTAAATCTCTTACATAGCAACCAGAAGTTTTCCTGGTCAATGGCGAAAGGAGAACGTTGGATACGCATTTTTGAAAAATGGAAAGAAAACTACCACTTATTCTGTTGTATAATTTGTTGATAGTTTTGTTGTCTTCCTATGTACATGAGGACCTGTGCCTTGGATCCATGTTTTTGTAGTGCTGTCAATCACCGGATGATTTTTACACTGCAAGCTATCAACGACAGCTTTAAAAGTTTTGGGTTCGACCCTATGTAAAAACAAACTAATTCAAGAGGGCCCATTTCAGTTGTACTGAACTCCACCCTCCGGAAAATGTTTTTTTGGGGGGGAGAATGGAGTAGGACTTGGGGGGGGGACTGATCAGATGGAGTGGTTCCCACAGCATTCCCTCCAAGCCCATTTGTGCCTACGCAACCCCAGACCATAATAATAGTGTGAATCAGTCTGTCCTTGAGTGTACTTCTAATGAGAACATATTTTCCTCACTCAAACATCCATTTCCCGTGAACATAACCAAACCGGCTGATGGAGCTGTTCATACGAATTACCTAAAAAGGCTTGGATTTAGTTGTAGTCATTTAAAAGATGGTGCCATATCAAACAACAACAAAACACTTCTGGATAAAGGTACAAATATAAGCCAGTTATTTGCTTTTTTCAAGCTTCCCGTTGCCGAAACACAGAATGCATCCTAAAAGGTTGCTGGGAGGAAAGGGGGAAAAAGTCAGGAAGATAAGATACTCCAGCATGTCTACTGAACCAAGGGCAAACCAAGCCAGAGGGAAGATTTTCATTGCAGATTCAGCCATTCATACAGAGATGTAGCTGTAAGCACTTGCCCAGCCTGTCCATCAACACCTCTGACCTTTGTTAGCTACTTTAGACTCACAGACACATTTTTAAAAGCACATTTTAGAATCCATAATGTGGAGCCATGCTTTCTAGAACTAGTGGTGGAAATAAAACTCAGTGTATTTACCCTGCAGACATGTTAGCAAACTAACTGTGGGAGGGAGGGAGGGAGGGACACAGGATAAACTCTTCTTTGTGCTATTGTTTGAAATAAAGGGGGAAGGCACAGAGAGTAAAACAAATGAGAATAGAAACATCATTTGCTAGCCAGTCTTAAACCATGGTTTGTTGTTGGATTACAGGTTGTGGCTTGTTTGGGAGTAACAAACCACGTTCCCAAGCATCTTGGTTTGTTTACTTGTCAGCACAAGGAGAGGACTGAAGTGGAAGCAACTGTGTTGTATGTATGTACCAGCTTCCTTTATAAAGTGAAGCATTTTTGGCTCACTGTTATGTGAGAACATGACCATGTGTGAGGGTTCCTCTGGACCACTGAGGTCATTCATGCTTGAAAAGCCTTCGTTCAAGATGGATCAATCAGGTGTATCCCCTGATAAGAGAATAAAATCCCTTCTTTTGCCTAACAAAACAGGAGCGGAGACACCAAAAGATGACCAGCTATTTGTGTTTCCTCTGATGTTCATTGTCAGATGTGAAAATTGTCTCTTAAGAGGTCAGCGGCGGCCATATTGGAATGTTAAATTGCATTTCAATTTATTGCTAGTCCATGGGTTTTCTTTCAGTGAAGGACGCATGGGAGTAAGATGCTCTTCTTACAAGATGTGTGTTTTATAACACATAGACAAATAATCTAGAGCAGCAGTTGGGAGTCTCCAGCCTGCAGGCGAATTTGGACCAAGCAAGGCTCTTTCCCCCAAGCCACGCCCACCTGCCCTCCACTTGACATCATATATGATGTCAGGTGTGGGGCAGGTAAAGACGGAGCTCCCTGCTGAAAGTGGGGTTTGCAAACACAGCCTTTGCAAGTGCTGACAATCACCTGGTTGGTGGTGCTAACCAAGATCTGTCCTGTCAGGGTATTGCCATTGGAACAGGGTAAGGAAGCAGAGGAGCAGTTGGGTTACAGGGAACCTCCGAAAATCTTGCGAAGCAGTTCCTCTTCCTGTGGTGAGGAAAGCCACACCTCCAGTGGGGAAGAGGGGAAAGGACCAGAGGATGCTGCTGGGAGCCTCAGCACCGCTCCTGGTCAAGCCGGCCAGGAGGGAAGCACACCCTTTCCATTGCCCACCCTGCACAGAGGTGTAAAACGCAAAGAAGGAAGGAAAAGGTTGGGGGTGACGAAGCTCTTATGTTGGGGGAGGTCCCGGAAACAACCACTCCCTGATTCTGCTAGCGATTGAGGCAGACATAAACTTGTGGCTCTGCACTGTAAATAGTTCTGCGCCAAAATAAAACCTGTAAAAGACAGGTCGGAGTCCTGACTGGTTACTCACGAGCAACCACCATTGCCATCTGACATGTCCCTTTGCTTGTGTGGCTTGAAATAAAGGGGGAAATGCTTCCATTGACATCAGGGTGAGGTCGAGTGATTGGCAGGTGGGAGGCATTCCTGACCTGCCAAAATGATCTGTGGAGGTCACAGGACCTAAGTGCTACTGACTGGAAACAGTTCCCTGCACCTCCCCCCCCCCCCGGTCATTGGGATCTGAAGAAATCAGCACTACAACTATGGCACTTTGGAAGAACAGAGGCTCATGTTCTAAAATAAATAGGGTATTTTTAAAAACGAAGAAAAAAACAACTAAAGATTTAGCACGTAATTTTTTAATGCAGCTGAGAGCAAACTGGAATAGACTGCCTCTTCCCTAAGTAACTGGGATATATGGGGGAGGGGGAGGTTAAGATTTGTATGTGTGTGTGTTGAGAACACAAGGAAAAATAAGTATCAGAGGATCCTGACTTATGGCTCCTAGCAATGTGAGAAGGCTGGTATCTGTCTCTTAAGATTAGACATTTTTGTTTTTTCTGCCTTGGTAGAAGAACCTGGTGTGTTTTGACCCAGTGGAATAAATTTACAGTTTGATCTTAAGTACCTTTACTGTGTGATTAACTTAGTAGTAATTGTGCTTACGGTCGCAGGTTAATTTCAACTACATTCTGGTGATGATTACTTGTAATGTTTTTAATCTATTGTGCTTGCTTTAAAAAGCCTTGATATATATATGAGAAATACAGGCTTGTATATATTTAATGATCTCACTAAAACAGCTCTACTTCAAACAGCAGAATTAACAGGGTGGGGTGGGAAGTAAGCAAAACACTCCAGATACCCTTTGAGAAGTTACGGCTTTTTTTCGGACAGCTATTATTAACCCATCTGTGCTCGCCATTCAGTTACAGCAAATGAAAACAGTAAGACTCTATATACATTGAGTCCTTCATTAAACTATTGATCCCCCTTAGCATTATCCATAATGTTCCAGCGACTCAGCATGTCAACTGGTGCAGAGCTAGCCTCTCTCCTTTCAATAACTTCCACAGTTTACAGAGAGGAGATCACAATGATTTATTTACCTGACATTTTCCAGTCCGGATGTCGTAGAGGGCCACTGAACCATGGCGAGATCCAACTGCTATTCTGTGGCTCCGCTCATAATAGCTGACCATGTAGAACCTGAATTGAACATTAGAGCAAGGAACGAGTGAGATTTGATCAGACGGTGTGGGGTGCAAAACTTCTTCTTTTTTACTACATTCTGGTAATTAATAGCACTGCTAGTATCAACGTTTTATTTCACAGCCTAGTTCTGCAAATCCACTTTAGCCAGGGATATGCAAACGGCTTTTCTAATGGCCCTGGCACCCTTGTCTTGTGGCTCTGCACCTTACTAGATGAATGCACCTATCCAGCTTCCTATGCAACAATTTAAACTGAATAAAGACTCTTGGCAGAACATAGAAACTGCTCTGAATAGACCTGATTGGAGCTCTCTCTCTCTCTTTTAAAGACTATAGGATATTTATTCAATCTGCCCAGATAAGATTTTTCTTGAAACACATATAGTATTTAATTCTGGGGAATTTATTTCTTCACCCCACACTTCTCCTAACAACCCCCCCCCTTTTTTTAGCCCGGCTGTTCTTTTTTTATTTTTAAAAAATATTTCATATATATATATATATAAATACACAGAGTATGCCAAAAAAAAAAAAAAAAAACCACATACATGAAAAGAAAAAGGAAAAAAGAAAAAGACAAGTACCCCCAAAACAAACATTTTCAATTACACTTGTACGTAAGGAGTACAAGTTGTCTTTTTACAGTTAATTGGCTTGACTCCTTGATTCATAACATGACTTCCTGCTACAGATAGGTAGCCGTGTTGGTCTGCCATAGTCAAAACAAAAAAAAATTCCTTCCAGTAGCACCTTAAAGACCAACTAAGTTAGTTCTTGGTATGAGCTTTCGTGTGAATGCACACTTCTTCAGATACACTGAAACAGAAGTTTCCAGACCCTTCTATATACTGAGAAGGTGGGGAGGGGTATTACTCAGAAGGGTGGTGGGAATGGGTGATTGGCAGATAGCTGTGATGAGCCTGTTGACGACTCTTAACGACTGCAATAGGTATTACAGGAAGAAGCAAGGGGTGAGAAGGTGAAAAGTGGCTTTGTCATGTATAATGAGATAAGAATCCAATGTCTTTGTTCAGGCCAGGTTTCTCCATGGTTTTAAGTTTGGTGATAAGTTGCAATTCAGCAGCTTCTCTTTCCAGTCTACATCCTGCTATTCTTGAATGTACTTAGTAGTTCCTTATTCTAAATATCTGTAATCAGTTGTTAAATCTGTGGAGAAACATTCTGGTTGTCAGTGGGATTTTAATCTAAGCTAAGCCTAGTGATGGTCTAGGAACCTCCTTTTTTCATGTAATTTATAAAAACATCCCATTCTTATTCTCTCCTTTGAGTGATTTCTTATTGAGTCAATAAGTTTAGCTAATTCTAAATATTCACTTAATTTTAAGAGCCATTCTTCCTTTGTTGGTATTTTATTACATTTCCAGTGTTTCACTATCACGATCCTAGCGGCCGTGATTGCGTATAAAAAGACTCTTTTGTTATCTTTTGGGATGTCCGTAGTGAAAATTCTTAATTAAAAAAGTTCTGTATGTTTGTGTGTCTAATCATTTTTTAAATTTCTTCATAGACCATGTCCCAGAATGTTTTTATTCTGGGGCATGTCCACCACATGTGGAAAAAAATCCCCTCATTTTGATTACACTTCCAGCAGTTATTACTGATTTTTTTTTTTTAGCCAATTTTGCTGGTGTCATATACCCCCGGTACATCATCTTTAGGAGGTTTTCTTTAATTGTATGCCGTGAATCTAATATCGTGTTTCCAAAGGTTTTCCCATTTTTCTAGCTCTATATTGTATCCAAAATCCTGTGCCCATTTTACCATTACATCTTTGACCTCTTCATCTTTTAGATGCCTGTTTAATAATAATTTATACATTTTAGACAGATTTTATATTATTATTTGAGAGGAGTTCTTTATCTAGTTCAGAAATTATCTTGTAAAATCCATTTTCCCTTTCATCAGGTTTGAAAATTCCATTGAGTTGATGATATTGTAGCCAACTTACTCTGATATGTTTTAATGTGTCACAGTCCTTTAGTCTTAGCTGGTTATCTCGTTCTTCTAATAATTTTTTATATGTCAGCCAATTGCTACTCATGTTTTTCCTTTTAACCGCCATTGCCTCCATTGGTGATATCCACCATGGATATTTTTGGCTCTAACAATTTTTTATTTCTCTCCCACACCTCGAATATTGCCTTTCTAACAATATGGTTTTTGAAACCCTTATGTATTTTCACTTTTTCATAACCCAGATAACCATGCCATCCTACTACGTTATCCCTTACTTCTATATCTAACAGGTTGGCATTCTTTAAAAGCATCCAGTCTTTTAACCATACTAAACATGCAGCTTCAAAGTATAACCTAAAGTCTGGCAATGCAAATCCACCCCTTTCTTTTAAGTCCGTTAATAATTTGAATTTGATGCTGGGTTTCTTGTCTTGCCATATGTACCTCGCCAGGAACCTATGCCATTCTTTAAAGCAACTAATTCCATTTATAATCGGGATGGTTTGGGGAAAAAACAAAACATATTTGAGAGGACTACCATTTTAACTGTCAATATTCTCCCAGTTTAACAATCCCATTTTATCTTACCCACAACCCTGTAAGGCACATGAGGTTAAAGTGCAATAATAATAATAATAATAATAATAATAATAATAATAATAATAATAATTATTTATACCCTGCCCATCTGGCTGGGTTTCCCCAGTCACTCTGGGCAGCTTCCAAGAAAATATTAAAAATACAATAAAACATCAGACATTTAAAAACTTCCCTAAACAGGGCTGCCTTCAGGTGTCTTCTAAATGTCAGACAGTTGTTTATTTCCTTGACATCTGATGGAAGGGCATTCCACAGGGTGGGCACCACAACTGGTTCCCTGTAACTTTTGCTTCTCGGTGTGAGGGAACAGCCAGAAGGCCCTCAGTGCTGGACCTCAGTGTCTGGGCAGAACGATGCGGGTGGAGACGCTCTTTCAGGTATACTGGGCTGAGGCCATTTAGGGCTTTCAAGGTCTGCACCAAGACTCTGAATTGTGCTTGGGAGCCAATGACACCAAGACAGGTGTTATGTGGTCTCGGCGGCCGCTCCCAGTTACCAGTCTAGCTGCCACATTCTGGAATAATTCGCCTAAGATCACCTAACAAGTTTTGTGGCTGGGTAGGTATTTGAACCCAGGTCTCTCTGGTCAAACTCTGCAAGCCGCACTGCAATGGCAACCATTAGGAGCAGTGCTATTTTTCTAGAAAAAGAGCTGCCGGAACTAACCATGAACACCTCCCTCATTCTCTTAGAATGGCAATGGCACCTACCCTAAGAGGTGCTGGAACTGAGTTCCTGTGAGTTCTGGCTAAAAAAACCCCTGTGTGCTTTTGTTTTTCTGTGATACACTCCTTTTGCAAGGGTAAGCCCATTCAAATGTGGATATATGCACAACTCTGGCTACAATCGAGGAATAACAAGCATATGCAGCACCAAAGACCCAAGGAAGCGGAAAAAACATTATTCGTGTCAGCACACAGTTCCATATTTCTGACTTCACTGTGATAGGAAATGGGAGCTAGGATACAGCATCCATATGGGGGTTAGATACAATATTTTTTGCCTCCCTCATTCTTTTCACATGCAACTGGATTACTTCTGATGGTTTAACTAGGTGGTGATCTGGTGATCAAATGCTGATCATTGGTTTATTGATTGCCTGCTACAGTTTTCTGCACTGAAGGCCTGATTTGCCACTATATGAAGGGATTTCCCCTCCTGCCACCCCACACAGAAGCAGGTAGGTGATTTCTGTCTGTTCCTGCATGGCACTGTGTAGGCAATGCTAACATTAACTGCACCTGCTTACATTGGAATTCCAAAATCTCTTCTCTTGGAAGAGGGATAGATATAGAAGAGTACAGTGGTACCTCGGGTTAAGTACTTAATTTGTTCCAGAGGTCCGTTCTTAACCTGAAACTGTTCTTGACCTGAAGCACCACTTTAGCTAATGGGGCCTCCCGCTGCTGCCGAACCGCCAGAGCACGATTTCTGTTCTCATCCTGAAGCAAAGTTCTTAACCTGAAGCACTATTTCTGGGTTAGCGTAGTCTGTAACCTGAAGCGTATGTAACCTGAAGCGTATGTAACCCGAGGTACCACAGTATTGCAAACAGCCCCAACCAACCTTCTTTCCAGGAAAGATGGTACGAGGGAGAAACAAATTCCTGATGAAAACAAGAATATGATGAGAAAAGAATAGATTATAATGCAAATATTGGCATCTTTTATTTTTCAGCTGCAGTGGGGGGCAAAACACAATGCAGTACTGAAAAGGCGATTCTGAAGAGCAAGGAGGTTTTAGTCTAAGGAATTCTGATGCCTGAGGCATAGAAGGATGTCCAAATTATTTAATACGGCCGAACAAAACACAGGCAACAAAAATGAAAAGGATTCTAAGATGTTGCTTTGCTGCAGTTTGTGGTTTTTTTGTGTGCAACAATAGATTAGGGAGAAAGCAACAGGTGGCTCTGTGTTTACTTGATTGGGATTGAGTAGAATTTGGGGAGCATAATTTCATACACAGTTTGCACCAGCAAAGACTTCTGTGCACAGGAATGCAGTTTCGCTCTAATGCAGCCTTGCACAATCTGTGACACTACCAAGCTAAATGCAACGAAGAGTAACCTATAAGGGAATATAAAGCTGGGGGCAATTTTGTAGGGCTGTGTTAACAGTTCACCTTGCATTCTGGACGTTTGCAATTTCTCTCGCAAAAAGGCATTGGGTTGTTAATGATGACACGACAAAGTGACACCCAAGAACCACTGAGTTTCTTGATTTCGTATCCTTCTTCATGGCAATGGTCCAGCAAACAGAGATCTACTTGGGATATATCAGCACTATAAGTTTCTACCAGTTTCATACTCATTTAATTTGAGGAGAGTGTCTTTTAATGGTGCTAGTTTTTTAATCTGTTGTTTTATCTTTCTGTGTGTATCTGTAGGTCTTAAGATTTTATAATTCTCTATTTTGTTCTGAGCCAGGCTTCCTTAACCTTGGCCCTCCAGATGTTTTGAGACTACAATTCCCATCATCCCTGACCAGTGGTCCTGCTAACTAGGGATCATGGGAGTAGTAGGCCAAAAAATATCTGGAGGGCCGAGGTTGAGGAAGCCTGTTCTAAACCATCCTGGAAATATTTATACTGAAGGATAGAATATCAATTCATGCAGTTGAAATAAACACCCCTTAAAGCTTTTGCTACTTGCATGGGATTTCCAAAACAGTGTGGCAATATTCACATGCAATACTAAGCCAAACATCCTGGCAAAATAAGCAAAGCATGCACCAGCATGCAGCCCCCTGGCTCCTCCCTCCATGTGCATGGCTGAACATGTTGGGATCCAGCACTTAACCATATCTTCCTATTACGTGTGAACTTGAAAACTATGGTTTGTGACTTCAGAATGAACCAGGGATAGCAAGCCCTGATTTAAAGTTGGCTTGATATTCTGGCTTGGTTTGAACCAGGCTGGGTTGGCACAGATTAGAAAGCTATGGTTAAATAATGAATCCTAACTTTGTCAGTCACGTTCACAAAGGAAGAAGCAAAGAGGTTGCAAAGGACCTGCATGCCGCTCAGGAATCTCCCAGCTTATTAAATCAGGATTTCTGGCTTCGTATGAATTCAGTCTGTGTTTCTGTGTGCACAATCCCCTGACAATTTGCAATAGCTGGTGCAGAGGCCTGTTTTTCTGCATCACCACCACTGAGGTCTTGCATGCTGGTATTTTTTTTTACTGGTGTTACTCTATATCAATATTTTTATTTTTGTAAGAAAACAGTATAACTGAAAATGCTTCTTGACAGAATAATGAAGGGAAGGAAATGCGGCTTGCCCAACATCAGACAATCAAGATGGGAAACAGAATCGTTTACAACTACAACAACAAAAATATTAGTAGAGTCAATACAGAAGAATATTCCTCAGAGAACAGGAACAAAAATATTTTTCTAGCTGGTTTCCCAAAATTTCATTCTTACATATATATATTTTTAAAGCTAGTTGACCACTAAATTTATAAGAACTTTTAAAATATAATGCATAAATTAAAAACACACTGTCTTGAGAGTATTTAAAAATATTTGCTACAAACATTCAGATGGTGTGCATGCAATGGTACTAATAATAGATGATCCATTTTCTTTGACATGCTTTTACTGAAATGTGGAATATCTATTTACATATTTGCCACTCTCCATCTTAGGTCTTCTTGAATTATGATAGATTTTATCTCATAATGCCAACTTTCCAGTTATAGACATTCAGAGTAAGTTTATCTTAGCTAATTTTACTTATTCTAAACATGTCTATCTTGGACAAGATTTTATCTTAACATGAATGATTTTGATAGGTTTGATAGATTGCTGATTTGTCATATCAGTAATTGTAGTTAATGCAATTATTTGATTTAAATTATATCTGGAATTGCCAATTACATTGTGAATGCCTGGTCATGTTCAGTCATTGGTGATCTAATTATTGCATTGTAATGGCCAATTGGCTAAGCAATAAATTTGAAATTCATACATCTATACTTAAGAGGTTCCATAGAATTTGTGTTTTGTGAACTGTCACAGTTTCAAAGTTGACATATGATATGACTCTTTGAGAAGGACAGGCCATGGCAAATAAATTCACATAGCAAAGGGCAATGTTTGCACTTGTTTTGAATAATCAACCTCAAGGTGATGTTGGGACACAGGCACTCTTGTTTGCTTAACAGCTATTTTATCTGGAATAAAATAAGCCACGACTCAAGCCATTCTATGGTAATTCTTTCAAGCCATTGTCTATTTTTACAAATAAATAGAGGGGGAAACTAGGCAATGCTTATTTAAAGAGTGAATAAGATTGGATTCCAAATATTTACAATAACCCGAGTGCAACCATAAGTGAACACTTAGGTTCACACTTCTGTACTCCCTCGAGAAGCAGCCTTTTGTTGGCTACAGATGCTGCCAAGTGCTGGCAAGAGGAAATGGGGATGTGCAGAAATCAGTGCACACAGCTAAAGATGCCTAGGGAATCTCACACCGAAATCTCTCTTCTCACCACCCTGTTAAACTGGAGCTCTAAAACAGAGGTCAGAAGGAGGTCTCCATGGTGGTGGGGGGTATGCTGTGGACTTGCATTCTCCCTATCAGACTGGCTGCTGATGCTTTTGTTGACTCTAGGAGATGAGGTTGGGCAGCCTGACCGAACTCAGGTATTGGATCCTGGAGACCTGATCTGAAAGATTCAAGCAATAAGAACTGGGCATATAAGCGGAAACCTGAAGCACACCTTCTGTTACGTTTGATTCACTGTGACCTGAGGCTGAATGGACAGCCTTTTTCATGATGACCTTTAAGGTCAGAATTCCTGGTGTTTTCCCTCTCCTCTGGCTTCCTCTCTGTCACCAAGGGCATTCCAAATCCCCTCACTTCAGTTTCCTAGGAATCGACTTTCTCTCTTCATTGAGTTGCATTTTGTTTCCTGTTTCCTCTCCATCTGCCTCCCCCTCCCTGTCCCAAAACAATTATAGCGCTTGTATTTTTATTTAGTTAATATACAAATCATTTATAAGCCACTTTTAAAAAAACAAAACTCTAAGCCGTGTACAATATTAAAACCATGTCATCAAAACAAAAACACAACATGAAACCAAAGCAACAGTCAAAATAAAAAACCACATGGAACAAATAAACAACAGGAAATTGGGGGGTTCAGAAACATAAATCAAGGTCAGAGCTCAGGGAAAGTCTGGAGAAACCAAGGATGTACTAGAATAAACACCTCCACTGATACTCCATCAATATTGTTACCATTCTTTTCAATGATTCTTCAGCTGTAGCTCCTCACTGAATTTTAATCCCAAATATCAAACAACTACAGTTCAGTGATACCAGTCCTTTTAAAGGAAGACTCATGGTAATGATTGTATTGAAGATTTTGCTGAATTAAGGCCTAAACAAGAGGAGGCCTTGCTACTCCTAACATTTTCAAAATGTCAAAAACTACATTACCCTATGCCTAACACAATTTCTACTACTATTCTATTGTTTCAGCTTGCAGGATCCCTGTCTGGCATTTTAATGGCACATACAGTAGTCAGAATACAAGATTAGCCACAATATCAGAAGATATCAGTCTGAATAAAACACTGTCAATAGATACTGGTTTTGACCCACAGAGTTCTGTGCAACAAATGATTCAAGAAAGCTGATGAAGATGCATATCCCTATATGATTTACGTTACAGATTAAATGGGACATCCCCACTGCTACTTGTGGGAAAGCCGATGTGGATTACATTGGCTGACTGTCCTCTTGATGTGCACTGCAATCCTAAAGCGCAGTTAGATAATGATAGCAATTAATATGAAATATGAGGCTCACCACCACTGAAGCATACATACATGAGTTACAAAAGCAGAGTGAAAATGTAGATGCTACAAATCAGGTCTGCAATGTGCAACTATAAGGTGTAGGCCACAGTTTTAGCAAGGCGCCTAATTTATGCTTGCTCAAATGAGATGCTCGCCCTTATTAAGATCCAGGAATTGAGCTTCCTTGAGTTTAAACTAATTTACTTCTCAATGCGGCTGAACTGCTTTGCAATTTAACTTTTTTTGCTTTGATCCGCAAAAGATGCTCCAGGGCAGCCTTAGTTCTGGTAAACAACATTGCATGGGAATCTTCATTGAACATGAAGTTGACCAGAACAAAGGCAAAGTCTAAAAGATTATTAAAATTTCAAATAAAAGGAGGGGAGAAGATTAGTCTGCAAACCAGTAATTTCTTTGTGTGTGCGGGGTGGAGGTTGGGGAGGGCTACTTGGGAGGGAAGGGGGTTGTCCCTTCCAAGTAGCCCCACCCCACCCCATAACTACTTCTCCAACAGTTTGCCTTCCTCCAGGGCCAACTTGTAATAGAAGAATGGAAGAGGAAAGGCAAATTGTCAGGGTGGCCACAAATATTCGTTGATCTGTGAGTTCTAATATAACAGACGGATCTAATAAATCTGCACGTGAGAGTACCGCTGTATTGATCAAAGCATATTCTCTTTGTTTCTGGATTTTGTACATGGGTGACATTAGGCATCACTGTGAAAGAGACATTTCCTCCATGCATGAAGGAACGCCTTTTCTAAGCCAATACTTTGGATCTGGTCGTTGTGCTGGAGGTGGGAAGGTTTACCAGGATTGGATGAACCCTTTTTGGCTTCACTCAGGCCCAGGAAGTGGATCACAGCTTGCCTGCGTATTTGGCCAATGGCTGGCATGCTGCAATGCCGGTCCCGCCCCTTCGCTTAAAGAAGGTAGATTTCCAGGGGGCGCCCCCCGAAAAGGGGGTGGTAGGCCAAATAAGTTTGGGAACCTCTGGTCTAAAAGATGCTTACTGAGTGATCTGCTTTAGCTGTGGCAGGAACCATGTGTGAAGGAAAAGAGTCTCTAACATCTATGTTTCAACAGAGGGATTGTCATGAGGGGTCTTCTCACAGAGAGAGGGGTCACAAGTAAGTGATGTCTGGGCATGACAGATGGGGAAGGGGATGTCAGGGTCTGCGAGCAGAGGAGCACGTGACCACCAACCTACTTTGAACATGAGGACCATGATAGGTCCCCTCCCCCCCCCAACTCATGCTAACATGAAGACTATAGGTCAGTCAAACACCATGACCCTCAACAGACCTTTGTGGCAGAAAGCAAAAAGGACAGGGAATCTTAACAACAAATCCTATTGGAATGGCTTTTGTTCTTATTGGAGTATTGCCTTTAGTGTTCTTGCCTCCAGCGCCCCTCCCTTGCTGAAAAGAGGACAATAGAATTGTCATTAGTCTCCACACTTTACTTAGGAGACAGCTGTTATCATGGCTTATAATAACAAAAAATAACAGCTCAGCTGGGGGAGGAAATATGCCTTGATATTGTTCGAACTGACAGCACTATATGATCACAACAGGTATGCAATTGAGCATTTAATCAGTATAGCAGGAAGATCATTATCATATTAAAATATTTAGTAAGAGGATCATGTCAAAAGTTTCCACTTGGATTCCTTCCAGAGTTACAAAGCAAAATCATATTAAAAAAAAATCTCTCCCGGTCTGAAAGCTAATCTGTACTGTCATTAGCACAATGCTGTATCATTTTTATAGGAGCCATAATTACGTACAATAAGATATAATACATGCTATTTAACACAATTTAAAAGGCAATGTGTCTCTATTAAACATGCCTCCAGGATAGAGAGTTTTCTCACATTAATTCCAACTTGTCCTTGCCTTTGCATTTCAAGTATGTGATGCAGAGCAGGTTTTCAGTAACGCACCCTATAAGAATTGCCGTTCCTCTTTTTGCTTTCACAGCGTGCTACACTGAAATCACTACCTGTGCTCTTTTATTTAACAGATCTATAACCCACTTTGAAAATTAAAAAAATCTTCCCAAAAGCAGCTTAGAAAATACGCATCAAAATACAGACAATATTAGCCTAATCATCTGCTCTAAAATACTGCTCAAAATCTAGCATTGTCATGAGAAACCTGCATAGCCTAAATATTGTTGCATGGCGCCCCAATCTTTGAGTGGTGTGAGATTCTAGGGGTTCCAGTCGCTTACCCAAGGTTCGTGTTTCCTTTTCGAATGACGGAGGAGAAGAAGAGTTTGGATTTGATATTCCGCTTTATCACTACCCTAAGGAGTCTCAAAGCGGCTAACATTCTCCTTCCTCCCCCACAACAAACACTGTGTGAGGTGAGTGAGGCTGAGAGACTTCAGAGAAGTGTGACTAGCTCAAGGTCACCTAGCAGCTGTATGTGAAGGAGCGGGGAATCGAACCCAGTTCACCAGATTACGAGTCCATTGCTCCTAACCACTACACCACACTGGCTCTCTGTCCACCACACTGTGGTGTCTTCATGATATGTGGTTTATTTACACATATATACAACTTGAGCCTATGATGGAGGGATCCACAGTATTAATGACCCAAGAGGCCTTGTTCCCCCATAGCCACAGCCTTGGATTTAAACAAAAATCAAACATTGCTCTGTCTCTGTCTTTCCAGCTTGCTGCTTTGCTTCTAGCTCTCATTAGTCCAGCCTCTCTTCTCAACTCTGCCTTTTTCTTCTTCTAACTACCTGCCAGTAGAGGGAGGGCCACCCATTTGCTGGCTCATACAAAGTCAATTCCTCTGCTCTCCTTAATGGCCCACCAGTTCACCAGGAAGGTATCTTGGCTATTCCAGGAAGTGACAGGGCTGTTTGAAACTATCAAGGGATAAGGCCTGTCTGATTCTTCCTGCAATTGAGATCCATATCTGAGGGACCACAGCTCGAAAGACTCTGCTCTATGTGCCCAACAGCCTGATAGTCTTGGCAAATGGGTACGTATCAAAACCTCTAAAGCAGATCTTCAGGAGCAATAGAACTTTAACACTGAAGATACACATGGCAGCATGGTTCTTACAAATGGATTTTCACATCAACTCTGGTTGGGCAGCAAACCTGCCCTATGGGCCCTATGGAGATCATAGCATGGGGAGGTGCAGGCTGTATGGCCATGTATTAATGTCTCTTGTGGATGCAATCTTGAAGCCATTGCTTTTCCCCACTTCTGGCACTGTTTTTCTTGAATGTTTTCTACCCTGAAGATGCCAGAGTGAAGATAGAAAAACCTGCTTTTCCCCCCTGCACTCACTCCAATCTGGATTATGCCATGTGGAGGGCATAATAGCCACTGCTACCCAAACCATAAGAACAGGTAGTTGAAAAAGGAGGGCATGGTTTTCTGAAATGATCCTTCACCATGCCCAAAAGTTGTTGGGAATCTGAGGTGAGATACCCACTCAGCGGAAGTTGCCCCTAGTTCCAGTCACCACACAGAGGCAACTTAAGGTCCAAAATAGTTGACTACTGCAGAAGATAAGGCTTCAGTAATACCATTCTGTAGATGGATATATACATACAGCTTGTAGGCTTTGCAGATACAGACACACACATATATACAAGTACAAAGTATTTCTGCTGCTTCAGCAGTTCCAAGATGTAACACAGACTTCAATTCACTTCACAAGACTCACTGACTGACTAATGAACTGACATGCCTTAATCACTTACATAAATGGCACTGGGCTGTTTCCATAGCAACTGGCTTGGCTGACCATGCACCTGTTGACTTATCTCAGACATGGGATGATTTGTGCTCATGAAGGAAATTGACGCCTTCCTCCATGTCCCATTCCTCCAACAAAAGCCGGCACATTATGAGCTATTCCAAAGAACTTTCAACTTAGTACTAACCATGAGCGTCTGTCCATGCTTTTGGTTTAATAGGAGTCAATGTAAATTGATCCAACCCTGTAAGTAATTTTCCTGGGACAGACAATTCATTTGCTTAATGCCAATAAATTATAGTAACAGGAAGGGATAGGAATTATAACAGCTGCAAAATCTGCTCATCACCAGTCTCTGTGCCCACACGTTTTTCAATTTGTGACCCTACCTGCAGATAGCTGGAAAGCACTCTTGAAGTCCTTTTTTCTTGACTAATGAACCTTCAAGACAGTACATGATGATGTCCATAACCTATAAGCAAATTTTAAAACAAATGTTAAGTATACAAAAACAAAAATGTAAGAATTTTTAATACTAAGCGTAGGAAGGGTCAACTGACAAGCCGGAATGTGTGCAGAGGTGGGTGACCAAGATGATTAGGAGTCTGGAAACCAAGCCTTATGAGGAATGGTTGAGGGAGTTGGGGATGTTTAGTCTGGAGAAGAAGAAACTGAGGAGGTATGATGGTCGTCTTCAAATGTCTGAAGGGCTATCACATAAAATATGGAGCAAGCTTGTTTTCTGCTGCTTCAGAGGGCATGACTTGAACTAATGGACAAGAAAAAGAGAGTCCAACTTTTTAAATGGAGCTCAGCTCAACCCCACTACCCACAACACTAGAGTGGGCTGGTCTGGTTGGCAGGATGGCCCCTTTCCTCTTTGGGGAGATAATCTGAAGAAAGACTTTCGCCTGCACAGCTAGTGGGAGGTGCCAACCCAAGCACCATAAATGCCCTCCAGGAATCCCTGCGGAACAATAAAAACCCCCAAACCAAAAATACAGCAGCATATTTTGAAACATCTTTAGAATCAGGAATACCGTCCCTCTTCAGTCTCCCTCTTGCGAAGGCAGTCTCTTGACTCACAAAATACTATGTGTCACACCCAGATTCTGCCTTAGGCAATCATACAAAACCTACTACTCATTCAGCGTCACTCATTCCATTCTACTGCCACACCTCCCCCCAATCACTCCAACATCTCCCACTCAGTCACCAACAACTATAACCAGTCACTCCTTCCACTAAACAAAAGTGAGCTACAAAGCCTGTTTTACCTGCCACCTTCTCCTTGCCCCACTGCATAACCTTTCTGTGGCTTGAGTTCATTGATTATCTTCATCTACTGTCCCCTCTTCTCCACCATCTCTGCTTTCTGCCATCTCCCCTTTTCTTGAGTTGATTCTACTCTGGACACCCCTTACCATCTTCTGAACTAGTTTATGAAGTGTATGCAAAATGACCTGCGTACATTGCTATGGGTAACACAAGGAGGCCAGGTTGAAGAAGCCTCCAGGAAATGACTTGTCCCACCTCTCTAGCTCATTATCTTGTTTTTCCAAACTGTTTGGGGGAACAGTGGTATGTGTTTTGTATCAAGCGCTGTGATGACTGCCAAAGAAACGTGGCTTCTCCAGACTGATGCTAGAAGTACTGCAAGGTGAATGGGCTCACCACGCTATAGCAGTAGTAAGTACAAGTTATCAAGTGGAGTCTTCATGTGATAGGCATACAGCCAACATTAGGCCAGTATTTTGGCTGGGGCTGAATTTTTTGACTGGCTCTTTCCCAACCCCCCATCCAGAGATTGAATCAGGGATCTTTTAAATGCAAAGCATCTTCTCTATCATGAACTACCTCCTCGAAGTGCTTTGCAAAGGCTTTGATTTATTTTACCAGCTGGTGAGCCAATAAAAACGTACTTGTCTTTTCTTCTAAAAAAATAACCAGGTCAAACATAGGCACAAACGCCTTCAGCACCTTGAAAGGCCTGCGCAAATGTCATTGAATTGCCCAACAAGAAACACAAACATGGCTCATAGAAGATGGCCTTACCTCTACAAGGAGATCCACAACATCCATAGGCATTTTTTCAATAAGTATTTCAATAACTCTCAGAATTTCTCCTTTGGCCCGAGCCAACGTACTGGTATGAATATTCTGCTGAGACTGAGTATTTGCTTGGAGAGCGGTGTGCCTGTGCACCTGTAAAAAACAGTAGGATTGTTAGGGATGCTTACATTCAAAATTTTCCCTGGATTTTTGGCTTCCACATTGCTGGTCCTTGTGTGCTAAAGGGCACCAATGTCTTCCCTTTTTGATATCCATCCTTGGCCCTGCCTGCTACTCACGGGGCATTTGCTGAAGTCTTCAGTTTGTCTCTCTCTTGCAGGTTAGCAAGGCACATAGATCTAAAACACTATGCAATAAGAAATCTCAATGAGATTGCATGTGCTTTAATTCAGTGAATCCCCACATGCACTAAGGACTGCTGGTAGCTGGGGGAGAGGGGACGGGGGGAATGATCTAGAAGCCATGGCAAACACAGTATTCTCTAATTCAGTAACTATATCTCTCTCTATAAAACTATCGGAGTTAAAATGGAAAGCAGGCGTAACAGAACGAAGGACAGAGTCATCCCACTGAACACTAATGAAAGAGAATGGGGATGAAGAACATCTGCTCATATTTGTAGATTATATGTATTATGTCTATGAAACTCAAGCAATTAATACATTTAACCCTTTCTGCTGGATTCTCACTTTATTTCCTGGCAATAAAGTCACAGCTATGTTTACTAGCACAGGACTTTAGTGATTTTCTTTCTTAAAGAAAAAAGTACTAGGAAAGCTCTAATTGGTAGTGATTATTTCTCCTAAGTGCTCATAATGAGTATCAGTGGGTTCTTCCTTATGACTTCCTCCTTTGCAAAGTACATGGGGCGAATGAGGATGTTCACAATGCTAACAGTCCTGACTCTGGATAAACTGATCAGGAATAAGTCTCATGCTTGGTGCATAATTGGCAACCAGGTCAAAATGACAGCTCGCAACTCAGGATGAATTCTCAAGCTGAGTCAGTATGGATTAGTAAACACTGTACTTTTACGTGTATAAGACTACCTTTTTTTTTTTACTGTAAAATAATGTTCAAAATCAGGGCTCGTCTTGTACACGGATAGTGCAGAGGGGGGACAGGCAAATGGTTGCAGCCGTGTGCAGGAGGTTGTCAGCGGCGATTGGGTGTGTGATTGGTAGCTGCGGCAAGGGCTGCTTTGGATTGGCTGCTGCTGTGGCAACTGTGTTGGTGATTGGTGGCTGCGGCAAGGGCTGCTTTGGATTGGCTGCTACTTCGTTCAATGGATTGGTGATTGGTGGCTGTGGCAAGGGCTGCTGTGCATTGGCTTCCACTGCATCAATTGTGCTTGCGCTTGCCAACTATTGGTGGCTACCGGGCAGACGCTTTGTCACGTCTGGTGAGCTCCACAACTCTGGGCCATCTCCCCCATTTTATCAAATTGGAGTCCCCCAAAATATACATGGGGGCATCTTGTAGACGGAAAAATACAGTACTTTGCGTGTGCTGGCAAGCTTTCTCACACAGACAGGGTGGCTCTGAGAATATGTACAGAGGGACAATGAGCAATGGAGTGGCAAATGCCACTGGGAAGGTAGTGTGCTGGGAAGGAGAATGGCCAATAGGGACATTCCTCCTTCTTTTTTATTGAAAGTTTTCAACAGAAAATACAATAAAAGTCAAACCAGTCTAAAAACAAAGAAAAACAAAAAACCAAAATAAGATGAAAGAAAAATCAAGAAACAGAGAGACAGAAAAGATAAAGAAGGAAGAAAAAGAATATATACAAAGGGCCTTCATCCCATTTATATCATATCCTTCATCCATACTCAGAAAGGTAGACCCTCGCAGCTCCCACCTGAGAGCCTGTTTCTTCTTAATAGGGACTTGTCTTCTAAGGCTTTGACCCAAGCAAGGGATGGCGGGGGACGGGGGACGCGACTTTCCATTCCAACTGCAGTTGGGGGGCCCCTAAAGCATCCTCCCCCCTGCATGACACCTGCAAGTAAAAAATGCCTCCCCCCACATTTCCACCAGTGCAGGGTGGGGAAGTAGATATGAAACTGCATGCTATGCACTAAGCAAATGTCTAGTTTGGCTCTAAGTCACAGTGCAGTGTTACAAAGCAATGATTAAATATATGACAGTGTTCTGTTTCTGAGTACAGTTGACAATATTGTCATCAGCTCAGAGCCCGAGGCCCAAATAAATATACACATGAAATTACTCTGCAGATGACTTTATGGATTTGGAGCCTGGCTGAAGGACTGTCTGGTTGTTTTCCACCCCTCTTTATACACATATATAATGTGTGTGTCCAAAACACGCACATGCAAAAACCCGTGTACATATTGCACTTGTATGCCAGTACACACAATAAAATATACTAACACTATATATATATATATATATATATATATATATATATATATATATATATATATATGGTGAATGCCCAGATGTTTCTTGTTGTTAAACAAGGAAGCGATTGTTCCTTCTGAAGTGGAGCACAGCGAGCCCTGGAAAAGTTCTTTTGCTCACCTCCTTGGCAATAGTTGTTATGAAGGCGGGTGGTCTGGCCGTGGCAATGAGCGAGAGAGCGTGTCGTGCCGAGCGGGCGGAGTCAGCTGCTGGACTCAGAGGCAGCCCCATTGTGATGCTAATCAGAGATCAGACAAAGAGAGAAGGGAGGGGGCAAAAGAGGAAGAAAAGAAGCATTAGAAATATAGAGTGAAAAGATTAGACACAGCTTATAATGTCAGTTCAAGGTCAACGGGAGCACTCAAACAGTTAGAATATAATGGACTTCCAACAATGAGGCGTGATTAGGAGTCAGGGTGTTCGAGCATCTAATACAAAATCAAATAATTAACCGTGAAGATTGAAAACAGTATGTGCATCTGTCCAAAGTGTTAAAAAGGCCTTGTTAACAAATTATCTAGCCCTAGTACTGAATACATATCAAGAACCCGGGCCAACACAAATGTACAGTGTCATGCAAAAGAACTGTACAGTTTTATTTCTTGGCAAAAGTTTTAGAGGCAACACGCACATCGCTCTGCAACGATTACTATTGCAATCAGCCAAGTACAGTTGGTGTCTCTCTCCCCGCCGCCCTGCCCTGTCTTATCCCGGCTGACAGGGCCAAAGAGCCCTGGAAATACTGACTTCCATTTCCATTTGGGCTTGCTGCATTAAATCAGCTTCTTCCAAACTTCAGTCATTCCAAAAGCAGACCAGCGACCACCAAAAACATGGTGTTCAGGTGTGGATTTTTTTTAAAGAATATTTATTAAAGTTTTCAATAGTAATACAATAAAAATCGAAAAGAAAAAAGAAAAAAATAACAAAAATACAAAAATGAAAATAATTAAAAACACACAGTTTCCATTACTTATTTTCCATTAACTTATTTCCCAGACCTCCTCGTACCTCCCTTTTTTGTATTCCAATTCAAATTGTTAGTTCAACAAATCCTTATCAATAAATTTTAACCTATTTCTAAACCTTTTTTTCCATATTCTCTTAAAGCATTACAGCTGGAAACCACTTAATTTCTATCCGACATCATTCTAACATTCATTAATTTTGCAATATTTCTGTAAATAGTCTTTAAATTTCTTCCAATCTTCTTCCGCCGACTCTTCTCCCTGGTCTCGGATTCTGCCAGTCATTTCTGCCAATCCCATATAGTCCATCACCTTCATCTGCCATTCTTCCAGAGTGGGTAGATCCTGTGTCTTCCAGTACTTTGCAATGAGTGTGGAAATTCTTACATTGCTCTGGACAAAATTTATTCAAACAGAAAATATCTGGTTGTTTGTTGCCAACAACACCACTGACTTTAGGATACTGGAAAGTTGGCCAACAACTGCAAAAAGATCCTTCCTGCTAGTCTCACTGTTGGGCATTTGTAAACACCTCAACTGGGCTTGATGTATGGCTAACTCCTAGACATTTGAAAATATAGTTAATGGGTGTAGTAACCTGGAGAGCCAGCTCTGAGTAAGATATTTGGAACAGTTAAAGTTAAGTATCAGCTTTCTTCATCCTCAGTATAGCACTTAACAATATTTCTCAACCTAAATCTATGTGGAATAGAGAGCAATGTAGAGAAAACAGGAGCCAACTCCTGGGGGCTCTGGCCCCCACAATAAAATATTTGAGGGGGCTGGGCCCCCACAAAGTTGATAGGCATTCCCATTAAAATGGTATGTGTGATCGACTATGTGGGGTGGTGTTTACCTGGCCCCCACAATATTTTATTCAAGTTGACACCCCTGACAGAGCGGGAGAACACAAACCTAAGCCAATTGTGGTTTGATACAGGGTACTTTGCAGTTTTGGTAGGCTCCCTTGTCAAGGGGGGGAGATAATCTCCGTTTGGGAATTTCTGCTTTATCTATGTAATATTTGTAAAACTACCTGGACTCCATTAAGTAACTAGTACTTTATTATCTGCTGACAAGCAGATACTATATAATACAATGAAACAGGCCCAGTTAATGGCCTGGCCATCATGAGCAGGGCTCCGACTTGCATACTCGCTGCTTCCATTACACCAATTTTCCCTTGCTGCCACTGGATAAACTTGCAAAATGTTGTACTTATGAACCTTCTGAGTGCAGCCCTGGAAAGAGCCAGCTGTATTAAAAAGGTAACATGCAAAGTCCTAAGAATTTCTGTCCTAAGAAAGATCTGTATGTGTTTCTGCCAACAGCACTCTCCCTCCTCCTGTTGAGCAAAGCATGGATCCCCCCCCCGAAAAGCAACAGGCTCCTTGTTAATTCATTAATGACACTCTGTAGTGTTAGTATGTGGCCAGAGATTAACCTCTTCCTATAGCTGGGCCAGCTGGTCTGTCAGACCAAGAAATGTGCATGAAGGAACAGGCACACTGCACCAAGTCAGAAGACCAAAATAGAGGCAGATGCAAAGCTAAGATGGGCAAGGAAGAGCCAGACTGGTCCCAGTGCTTAATATTTTATTGAGGAGTTTACTCTTCCACATCATTAACACTACGAGGGGGGCTGCCTACCACTCCCACCTACACACAGATTGCTGTTATGCAAGAAGCCATATTTATAAAATGCTATGGGTGTTATAAAATGGTATGGTGCTGGAGGAGACTTTTGAGAGTCCCATGGACTGCAAGAAGATCAAACCTCTCCATACTGAAGGAAATCAACCCTGAGTGCTCACTGGAAGGACAGATTGTGAAGCTGAGGCTCCAGTACTTTGGCCACCTCATGAGAAGAGAAGACTCCCTGGAGAAGACCCTGATGTTGGGAAAGATGGAGGGCACAAGGAGAAGGGGACGGCAGAGGACGAGATGGTTGGATAGTGTTTTCGAGGTTACCAGCATGAGTTTGACCAAACTGCGGGAGGCAGTGGAGGACAGAGGTGCCTGGCGTTCTCTGGTCCATGGGGTCACGAAGAGTCGGACACGACTAAACGACTAAACAACAACAATGGGTGTTACTGCTAGGTTGGCAGGAGCAGGGACCGAGCAACGGGAGCTCACCCCGTTGCGGGGATTCGAACCACTGACCTTCTGATCGGCAAGTCCTAGGCTCTGTGGTTTAACCCACAGCGCCACCCACGTCCTTTACCTTTATGGGTGTTACTGTTAAAAGAAATCTGTAGCATAAATAGGATGTTGATTGGGGAGGGACTTGGCCAAAGCTTGGTGCGACAGGACACGCATTGCAAAAGATCTTAGGTTCAGTTTTTTTGAATCTCCAGCTATGAAGACCAGGCAGCAAGTATGAGAACCTTCTCTGCTGGAGACTCTGGAGAGCCACTTCTGGTTATAGTAGACTATTGTGGGCTGGATGGATAAAACAGCTCCCTATGTTTCTATGATATTGCTATTGGTGTTAATGCTATGATACTAGAACACTCAATTCCATAATATCTAACAGTTACAAAGATATTAGAATGCTTCACCATATAGAATAACTAAGAAAAGGGTGGTATCCAATGCATTCGTTCCTTTAGCACAAGGATTTCCACTTGTGCAATGGAGCCACCCTTCTCACCATGAAGCCTCCCCCAGATCTGTCCCAGAACAGATTTAAGGTGTGTAGGAAGAGGAGAGGGAAGGGAAGGTCCATTGAACAGCCAAAATTCCTTGTGCTGATTGAATGAATGAGTTAGCTGAATACTGAAGATATTTAATGAAGAGGAAGAGAATGTTCCAGTTTAGATATTCAGCATATTCCCCTAACACGCATGCAACCCTCTTTTTTTTCTTTTGTAAGAGTAAACTTTTAACAGCTCTGGAGTGAACTGGACCTTGCTTTAATTGTCAAGCCTATAGAGCAGAGCTTTCCAAACTGTGTGTCACGACACAACAGTGTGTTGGCTGCAGTGATTAGGTGTGTCGCGAGAACGCTCCCCATGCTCCTCCTGGACTGGAAAGGGGTCAGTTTAACCTCTGGTTTGAAAGTAAAACTGAATTACTGTGTCACGAAATGATGCGTGTCTATAAAGTGTGTCACCAACATGAAAAGTTCGGAAAGCTCTACTACAGAGCATGGGTGGCAAACCTGTGGCCCAACAGATGTTGCTGTACTACAACTCCTAGGATCCCTGACCATTGGCTGTGTAAGCTGGGGCTGATGAGAGTTGAGTCCAGCAATACCACAGGTTCCTCACGCCTGCAACAGAGCACTTGGTCAGCTCGTGATTCAGATCCACAAGTGAGACACACCCTGATGTAAGAGAGATCACACCAGTGATGCCAGCACCATTTAAAGAAAGTGTGATGGCCTGGGAATCCGATTCAGAGGCTGAACCGGAGGAATCTCAGCCTGCACAGGAGTCCCCGCCTCCAGGGCCGGCTGAACTGGGGCAGGGCCTTGATTCTGAAGCACCTGCACCTGTGCCGGATCCTCAGGAGCAGGCACCAGGTGAATCCACTCTGGCTCCGGAGGTGGTTGAGGACTCAGTGCCTACAGGTGAGTCTCCGCCTGGGTCCAGTAACCCTTCAGCCTCTCCTGAACTGCAGAGGCTCAGGGCAGAGAGGCGAAGGGAACTGGTTTCTCCCAGAAGGAGTGCTCGCCTTAAGGCCAGGAGAGGCAGGGGGCCGGGACTGCCCCTGGCCTCAGAGAAGCTAAAGGCCAGTCAACCCGGTCCCAGGTTGCGGGAGCAACGTCGTTGAAGAACGGTTTCGGCCAGCATCTAGTCCTGTTTCCCCCAGAGTTCCTGTCGTTGCCCGGCGTCTCGCTGTGTACCCCACTTCACCCGAGGAGGATTGTCTGCCGACCCTCAACTCAGGTCCTGGACCTCGCCCCACGGTAACCTCCCCCCTGGACCAGCACAGAAAGGATTGTATAGAAAGAAATAAAAAGCAGAGGAGTGGTGTCGAAATGCAAAAAATAGCCGGGGTTCCTTTATTGTTGCAAAGAATATAGCAGGCACAATTTCTCAGTTCTTCAGGGTGAGCTGCCGCCACCAAACTCCCTTTTGTACAACCATTATTTGTCTTTCAATGGAACATTTCCTAGCACTGAAAAAGCAAGACAGAAGATGGATAAATACATGCCAAATAATTCAAATGTGTCCCATATTGTAGGCTTAGGTTGACGAGTTCCGAGTGGGTTGGGAACTTCTGCTGAGGAGTATAGCACAGTCGAGCTTCCATAACAACATAGAAGAATAACCTTCCAAGAGGAAGTGGATGCCGGTTTTTGATGCCTCCACATCAAAGGAAGGGGTGGAGGCTACTGCAATGAGCACTTTGTAGCTTTAAGACACCCTGCTAAAATGCCTGCCTTTGCACAGGTCCTGAAAGCACTGCACTGGCTGCTAGTGAGCTATCAGGACCAATTCAAGGTGTTAGCACTAGTATAAGGTAAAGGTAAAGGGACCCCTGACCGTTAGGTCCAGTCATGGCCGACTCTGGGGTTGTGGTGCTCATCTCGCTTTACTGGCCGAGGGAGCCGGCGTACAGCTTCCGAGTCATGTGGCCAGCATGACTAAGCCGCTTCTGGTGAACCAGAGCAACTGCTAGGTTGGCAGGAGCAGGGACCGCGCAGCGGGAGCTCACCCCGTCATGAGGATTCGAACTGCCGATCTTCTGATTGGCAAGCCGTAGGCTCTGTGGTTAACCCACAACGGCACCCACGTCCCAGCACTACTATATAAAGCCCTAAATCAGGCATAGGCAAAGTCCGGTTCTCCAGATGCTTTGGAACTACAATTCCCATCATCCCTGATCACTGGTCCTGTTAGCTAAGGATGATGGGAGTTGTGGTCCCAAAACATCTGGAGGGCCGGAGTTTGCCTATGCCTGCCCTAAATGGTTTGGAACCTGAATACCGAAAAGAGCATTGCCCCCAATATCGACTACCCAGACCCTACAATCTGCAGGTGTGACAGGGTATTTTCAGTGGTGGCTCCCAGTTTTTCAAATGCCATCCCTATTCAGGTGTGTCTGTCGACATCAGGGCTCACTTTAAGGAGAAATCCGAAAACATTCCTATTTCCCTAGAAATTTTGGTGGGCGAGAAACTCTGTTTGTTGCAACTCTAAGATCCCTGGGCGGAGTAATGGTTTTAATTGTAACTTTTTTCGAGAATGTTTTTAAATGCAATTGTTTTTGGACTGTTTGGCACCCTAGGGTGGGACATAAAGTCAGCAAATAGATAGATAGATAGATAGATAGATAGATAGATAGATGATAGATAGATAGATAGATAGATAGATGATAGATGATAGATATATAGATAGATAGATGATATAGTTAAATGGCATGTGTTGTCCTCTGCCCCAGCTCAATCAATGAAGCTATAATCTCAACCTTTAACTTATTAGTATTTTCACACTGAAGTCCCCCCCCTCATTGCAACCAATATAGTTAACAAGTAGGTTACAGTACTTCAAGGGCACAAAGGTGGGGATTTTGGGGGACGGGGGATTCTTTCTTTTTAGTTGAAAAATATGAAAACAACTAAGACTTAGAAACACTATGGCCAAAAGGGTTTTCATAAGGTCACTTCAAGATGATAAAAGGGTAGAAACATTCCTTTTAACCACCCTAAAAAACCACCCAGTGGCACAACCCAAAGCATATACACATTTGTCTCAACACACAAGATACTTAATTTGTAAACAACTTGTTCATAAGTATGTAAACACTTGTGAATTTAAAAGAATAACTCCAGTTCATATATTTCTGATGCTAGCAATTCAGAGGCACAAAGGCTGTAGCCCCACTTACCCAGGAGTAAGCCCCCTGACCTCAATACAGCTTATTTCTGAATACACGTGTAGGATGGCGCCATAACAGGCACAAACATTTTATTGCTGGGCAACGGGGTTGTATAACTTTCTGTTTATTACGAGGAAATCACTAATTTCTCTCCCCCCCCCAAAAAAATAATCAACTCAGAAGGACAAACGAGCCCTTCATGAATTTCTTGGGTAGAAGATATCTAAGCCTTGGTATCTGATGTTCATATCCTGCAATCTCTCCACTGGCTCCCAGGTTCTCACTCACAATCAGATATATTTTTCCTTATATATATTTTTTGTACGACCGGAGTCTATATGTTGCTTGCCATCATCGATTAATGCAGCCTGAAGATAGAAAGGGCTCTCACTGCCACCAAGGTCTGCTTCGATGCAATTTCCGTCAAAATGGATGGGAGCTATGCAGGAACGGTACTGATAAATTGCACCCCCTCAAAAAAACACAAAAAACCCACCACTTAAAAAAAAACCAAATTAAAAGCCGGTGCTTAATTATACAAAAGTGTGCAAGAACAAACTGTACAGAGTAATCTGAATCAAACTGCAGCTTATAATTCAAAGGAGGAAAATTATGGGCAACAAAGATCCCTACAGATGTCCAAGCCTAGAAATCAAAGCCTAATTAATGCTAGAAAAATACTCTTAATCCTCTTGTGCAGTTCCACTCAACATATCTTGCACAGTCTAATCTCTCTCTTTTTTTCGGGGTGTGTGGGGGGGGGAGGGAGGTGAGAGGCACAAGATGGCAGGGGGAGCGAGATGGGTTTAGACCTCGCGCAGGAGAAAATTCAAAGCTCGGCAGAATACTGCAGCTTCGGCGATGTGTTTTATTCAGTGTGCACGCACACACAGATGCGCACCGAACACACAAAAAGATAAACACCGCGTGTGTTTTTCTTTGTCAATAAATGCGGAGTGGTTTCCCCCCTTCCCCCCCACCCCCTCGGAACCACACGCTCGACATAAAAGCTCCTTTATAAACCATGCTTAACATCACAGACAGAAGCGAGGCAGCTGTGCGCTCTTATTGTTGTGCACGGTAAATCAGGCACAAAAAAGGGGCAGCTCAGCAGGGCACCGGGAGGGTAAGATGCGCACTTAACCCCCTGCACACTTTGTTGCTCCATTTCTTTCCATCTTAAGTCCTTCTGCAAGCCAGTACTGTACCTGTCACGGATGTAACAGGCCGTTTTCAATCTAAATCTTGTTATGGATTAATAAGCAAACACTTTCTCGCTTATTATGCAATTTATCATGATGAAAATTGCATTGGTCTCCTCAAGGCTACATGCTGATACATTCATTTATTCAGCAGCTCTGTATACAGGGAGCAATACTAATCTTTATGACAGCTAGAGATGCGCTAGGAAGCTGAAAATAGAATCCTTAATAATAATAATAACAACAATAACAACAGCAAAAACTATAAATGGTCTTCATGAAAGCTGTATTTAAAGATACAGACAGAAACATACCTACTCCCCAAAGAGACAAGAAGATTTTACTTAAAACATTTCAAGCTGGTACCAGCACTTTATATCCATTACCTCTTTCACTTTGCCAGAAAACGCACTGAAAAGGTTGCTCTGAATATTCATCTCTGCACTATGTACACAAAAAGTCCAAGTCATTTGATGACTCAGAATGATGACTTGGGATATTCATATAAGGCAAGCAATTGTGCAGGTCTGTTTCGTTGACATGGTAATCTACCTCAATCACATGATATTGAACAGGATTTTTATATAAAGAAAAACTTAATGCAAGGAAAGTGTAGGTATTACTATTCTAACAGTAATATAATTAAAGAATTGAAGAAAAATTGTTGATTTCAAAATGATAGGAGAGATGTTGTGCATATGTGTGTGTTTGTTTGTTTGTTTGTTTGTGTGTGTGTGTGTAAAAAGAAACAGTTTAATGTAAACACAGTACCAAGTGCATGGAAGGATCAGAATTAAACCTTATATCTTTCACATTCATATAAATGACTTTTTAATAGAATGTGTAATAACAGTTTATTCCTGTTCAAAAGATGAAATTAAAGGCTTTTTGTGCAGTGATAATCTAAATTTAAAAGAAAAAGAAACAGCTAAATCGTTGAAACATTGAAACCAGCTGGAATTACTGGAGACTTATTGAAGGATTCTACACATATGCTATAGAGTAAGTACTATCAGTTGTGTATGCTGCAAAACGATTCTGTGGGGTACACAAAGAAATCCCGATTTCTACCATGGCACATCTAAATTTCTTTTCATGGCAAGCTGCAGTGCCAAGGCTGCAGGCAGAAATGCAGTTTTTTCAATCTTCTTCTTTTTGCCTGTTATCTGCTCTATAAATAATTAAAATGAATGCATGGAAAATTCATCAGCAGTATGAGAGGGGGAAAGTATACTGAGAGCTTGAGAGAAAACTGTGCAACTGTCGTTCTCATACGTGCAAGAGTGTGTTGTGTTGTCTCATCCATGACATTTATATTCTCAGATGCTTGAACATGCCTCAGAATATAATTTTTGAGCTAGGAGTGCACAGATCAAAACACATTCTTGTCACAGAGATGACTTTATTGTCTTTTTCTTTAGGCAAGGCACATGAATTGCTAACATTGCAGCAGAACTAGAGGGTAATACCGGATTGTTCTTTTCCCCAACCAAAATATAGTCTGCTACTTAACTTCTGTTTTTAAAATGATTTCTGCTTTTAGCAAGTTCTTTTTTAAAAATTATGTGGTTTATGTATTATACATCATTATTTATTGTATTATTTCTGTTTTTGTAAGCTGCTCTGAGTACTCACCAAGCAGAAGACAGAGGGTAGAGGCATTAAATATTCTTAATAGTAATACTAATAAAAATATTGCTATCAGAAAGAATGGTGACATTGTGCTACAAGCATCAAACAAAGGGATTAAAGAAAAAGTTTGCTGAACAGACTTTGCATCGGAAGCAAAAATTAACAAATGGTCAGCTCTGAACAAAGTTTTCTTATAATTTTTAAATAGCAAGGAGCAATAGTAGGCTTACACCTACATGTTGTTATAGTTTGTGATTTTGGAACACTTTGGTTCTATTAAGTGGCATAAATCTATTTGTGTCTAGAGATCTGGCATGTTCTGCTTTAGTTGCTTATAAAAATCAAGGCAACTAAATCAAAGTTTGTAAGTTAAAATGATTAACCAAGTATATACTGGAATGAAATGTAATTTTTTAAAATGCAAGTCTGTAGTTTGTTGTCATTTTTGTTGTTGTTGTTCTGGCCTTCTGCCTAGAATAACAAGAATTGCCTGGCAAACTTATGTTGTGCTAGGGAAGAAGTGAACACCCAAATGTGTTGATTTTTTTCAAGTTAAAGTACAATTTTAACTGGCCAACAAAACAGTAATCAGAGATCGTGCTTTTTCATCACGGAGGATGTGAGAGGAAGAGCAATTATCAACGCTTTTTACAAAAGCAGGCATGTATCTATATAAGAGAATACAATCCTGTCCAATAGTGCAGGAAAATGTCCCTGTGGGTTTTAAGAGGCAGCTGAAAGCAGCTATGAATTAAAGCACTTGACCATCCTAATAGCTGAACAATATTTTTATATTTCATCCTACAAGGAAAGGTTGTGCTCACAATGAAAACACCCACTGCCGCTATATTCCCACCTCCCTTTTTTTTTTTTAAAAAAAAGTACATGGTTATATTGATTGCCTTTACTCCAAGGATTTATCAGATACATCTGTTTGTAAGATATAACTTGTTCACATATTTCCATGAAATAAACAAGTCTTAAGCAATGAAACTCAAAACATTTATACAGATGATCCGATATCATTTTAATTGACTGCATTTTCTATCTATTTGAACTGAAGAATTTGAGATTGAGCACAGCGTACATTTTAGGAATTTCCCCCACATCTATCTATCTATCTATCTATCTATCTATCTATCTATCTATCTATCTATCCATCTATCTATCATCTATCTATCATCTATCTATCTATCTATCTATCTATCTATCTATCTATCTATCTATATCTATCATCTGTCTATAGAAAAAGGTTGCCTTGAAATATTTTTTACCTAGGCAAGGAAAAAACAAAACAAAAGCCACACACCCAAGAAGATTGCAAGCATATATATATATATATATATATATATATATATATATATATATATATATATATATATATGGCATTAAAGGTAAAGGTAAAGGTACCCCTGCCCGTACGGGCCAGTCTTGACAGACTCTGGGGTTGTGCGCCCATCTCACTTAAGAGGCCAGGGGCCAGCGCTGTCCGGAGACACTTCCGGGTCACATGGCCAGTGTGACATCGCTGCTCTGGCGAGCCAGAGCTGCACACGGAAACGCCGTTTACCTTCCCGCTGGTAAGCGGTCCCTATTTATCTACTTGCACCCGGAGGTGCTTTCGAACTGCTAGGTTGGCAGGCGCTGGGACCGAGCAGCGGGAGCGCACCCCGCAGCAGGGATTCGAACCGCCGACCTTTCGATCAGCAAGTCCTAGGCGCTGAGGCTTTAACCCACAGCGCCACCTGTGTCCCCATATATGGCATTACTATACTTTAAAAACTACAGCAGGTGGATCCCCCTTTCCTAAAGTAATCTGGATACATAAAATAATAATCAAAACCTTGCTTTTGTTTTAGTTTTTAGAAAATATGGTGTACTTTTTAAAGGAAGTCATAAAAAGTACACCAAGTCATTTCCTTCAACCTGCACAACAAGGCCGAATTATCAGTTTTAGAACTGCTGCATGGAACTAGCTATTCATATTTATTTACTGTAATATTACGCTTGCCAGTCTGCCCTAGTACTAAATTAAAAGAGGAAGAGAGAATACAACCCTCTTCATGCATCTTACATGCGTGGAGAGGGCATGCACATGACGCGAGTGGGATCCGGCCCACTAGCAATGCTCTTTTGATATCAATGCACACACCAGCTGCATTCCCTGCTGGCCATGGATTCACTCCAATATGAATGCGGACAGAAGCCCTGGACAATCAACGTTGCTGTTCACACCGAAGAAACCACACATGCGTACAGATGTAGATGTGCAAGGCAAATGTGTGGCGGGCATGGGGCACGACTGGTGTGCACATGGGTGCGTGATTGTGACTGCATACCTAGCAGTCACAATCCAGCTTGGTCTCCCACATGTATCCTCTTCAAGTACTTGCCTGAAGAGGACTTTTGTCTTAGCGTAAGCAGATTGATTGGAGATTAACGAAAAGGCAAGGAAGCCTATACATGAATAAAAAGCATTGATTCTTTCCCATTTTACACGTAGTATGGAGCCATATTTGAAAGATGGGTGTCGGGTTTCGTAAGAGATCACACTAGATCACACCTAATACGTCGAAAGTGCACAACAAAACATACTAATTTTGAACATGTGTTTGAACCATAAAAAGAGCAGGAGCTTTGATGTTGCCCATCAACAATGGGCACCACCTGGTCACTAGATGGGGCAGGCACACAAGGCCCCGGTGTCTTCCCCACTATGCTGAGACATAAGGTATTCCTATTAAAATCCTAATAATTGTTGCTAAATTTGCACCTATACATCAAGGGCCTGGAAACCAAGTCCTGTGAGGAACGGTTGATGGAACTTGGAAGTTTAGCCTGGAAAAGAGGAGATATGGTAGCCATCGACAAATATCTAAAGGGCTGTTGCATGGAAGATGGAGTAAGCCAGGGTGAGAGCCAGTGTGGTGTAGTGGTTAAGAGCGATGGACTCGTAATCTGGTGAACTGGGTTCACGTCTCCGCTCCTCCACATGCAGCTGCTGGGTGACCTTGGGCCAGTCACACTTCTCTGAAGTCTCTCAGCCCCACTCACCTCACAGAGTGTTTGTTGTGGGGGAGGAAGTGAAAGGAGAATGTCAGCCGCTTTGAGACTCCTTCGGGTAGTGATAAAGCGGGATATCAAAGCCAAACTATTCTTCTTCTCCTGCTCTGAAAGCTAGGACCTGAACCAATAGCTTCAAGTTACTGGAAAGGAGATTCCAACTGAACAATAAGAGTGGTTGGACAGTTGGAACAGTTTGCCTCGGGAGATTGTGAACTTTCCTTCCTTGGGAGGTTTTTAAGCAGAGGTTGGGTGGCTACCTGTCATGGATGCTTCCGTTGAGATTCCTGCATTGCAGGGAGTTGGGACTAGTTGGTGCTCAGGACCCCTTCCAACTATACAATTCTATATAAATTACCATATGCTGATTTTATGCAAATTGCTACCCTCTTTTTTGTGTGTGAGTCTGTGTATGTGTGAATCAAACCCACTTTTCTGGCAATGTGTAACTGGCCCCCCTAGACCTTGGTGTTATTGGATATCTCAACCAAAACCACGTGAAACGAAACCAGTTACTACTACCACCTCACCACCCGACAGGCCCCAAATTATTGGGTGAAGTACATACTTTGCAAGTTGCTTCTCAGCGTCAGCACAGAGCTCCAAGAGGCCCATCAGCACTGCAGAGACATCCATATAAGGCTCCCATACCGTAAACCCTCGTCCTATGAGATCAATGGCAGTTCTTCTGATGGTGCTGTGTGGCGGAAGTTTTGGGCTGGGAGGCTGCAGCAGAAGATACGTCAAAGCCTTGCCTGCCACACAAGAAACATTAGAAAGCCAGAGTCAGGAAAAAGAGATCAAACACAGATTACTATGATCGAGAGAGGCCCACCCCCAAGAGATCTACAATTCCCAGAGTCTTCTGGGAAGAGGGATTGACCATTAAACCATTCTGGGAATTGCAGCTTAACAACTTTCAGCATCCTTAACAATCTACAGTTCCCAGGACTCTTTGGAGAAGGCCACGACTGTTTAAGGCAGCATGACAGTGGTTTTGAGGTATTGTGTGGACGGGGGAAATTACAAATCTTACGGATTCTGGTAAGAAATGCATTTCTGAGCATGTTCAAGATGGCCAACCCTTAAGGATGAATCAGGTAAGCACTCTCCTGTTCCCAGCAATCTCTCACCACCAGCTCCAACCCACCTCAGAAGGGTGTGTGTGTCAATGGGGGGTGAGGAGAGGCAGAGGGAAGACGGGGGCAAATTCCTTGAGGTTTACTTTTCCCAAGCCCCCTCTTTCCCCAAACAAGCAACTCCACCCTAAAATCACATACTCTGGAAGACCTGTGTTCTTGAGAATATCCGGTGAACGGTTGGAAAAACTAAAGATGAGGTGAGGGAAGGAACCTGTTGCTTGGTCGCCCAACACTATTCAAAACCCAGCTTTAAAACAAGCAAACGAAACAGACAAAACAGCTCTTGCCGTAATGTCTGCTGCTTTTTAATCAGCTTTCAACGCAGCGGTGGAGGAAGGGGGAGAAGGCAAGACTTTAATGAGAATACATGCACGGTCTTTAATGACTCCTTAACAACATGCCGGTGACATCATCCGAGAAACCACTAGCAGTGCTTTCAATCTGCATGAATGGTGCAATCTGAGATTTAATTCTAGTGAGTAATGCCGCAGGAGTGGGATGAAGATGTCCTAGCAAGCCTTTAAATCTTAACCCCATGAATGTGTCTGATGAATATGCTGCCCAGCCGCACACTTAATTTTCTTCAAAACACAACTTCTGACTCAGAGGCGCTGCTTCCCCAATTCCTTCTTCAACGGCAGACAGATTAAGAGGTTTCCCTCTCAGTACAAATCCCTTTTTATAACATTTTATTAATTTTCCAACAATAACAAAAACGAACAAACAATAATAAAGATAAAACCAAAACCAAAATAGATTGACTTCCCCCTATTCCCTTCCTTGGTTCCTTGGTTCCATATGTCCATTATAAAGTTTTAACCATTTGAATTACATTGTCCATTTATAATAAAATTACAAGTATTCTCCCTCTCAGTACAAAGCCCTGACCTTATAATGAAAACTCAGAAGTGGAACATTCGTAGAAAGGATTTATGTAAATGTGTTTATGTTATTAATTTATAATATTTATGGGTCACCTTCCTGTCTAAAGCTTATTCAAAGCAACAGATAAAAATGCAATTCAAATGATAATAAAATAGAAAAGAATTAATTAATAAAGGCAATAATAAATATGCTTGCAGATCGAAAAGAAAACCAGATACAGTGGTGCCTCGCAAGACGAAATTAATTCGTTCCGCAAGTCTCTTCGTCTTGCGAGTTTTTCGTCTTGCGATGCACGGTTTTCCATAGGAATGCATTGAAAATCAATTAATGCGTTCCTATGGAAAACGCCTTCCCCCGACCTCTTCTGGCGGGCGGCATTTTAAAATCGCCCGGGACAGCGGAGGACTTCTCCGCTGTCCGGGGCGATTTAAAAGCCCCTGGGAAGGCAGGCAGGGGGGACAAAGGCTTTCTCGCCCCGCCGCTCGGCTCGGGACATCGTTCCGATGCCGGGCGGCGGGGGGAGGCTTTCCCGCCCGGCCGCCCGGCTTCGGGACATCGTTCCGATGCCGGGCGGTGGGGGGAGGCGTTCCTGCCCCACCGCCCGGCATCGGAACGATGCCCCGAAGCCGGGCGGCTGGGGGAGGCGTTCCTGCCCCACCGCCCGGCATCGGGACGATGCCCCGAAGCCGGGCGGCTGGGGGAGGCGTTCCTGCCCCACCGCCCGGCATCGGGACGATGCCCCGAAGCCGGGCGGCTGGGGGAGGCGTTCCTGCCCCACCGCCCGGCATCGGGACGATGCCCCTAAGCCGGGCGGCGGGGCGAGGCTTTCCCGCCCGGCCGCCCGGCTTCGGGACATCGTTCCGATGCCGGGCGGCTGGGGGAGGCGTTCCTGCCCCACCGCCCGGCATCGGGACGATGCCCCGATGCCGGGCGGCGGGGGGAGGCGTTCCTGCCCCACCGCCCGGCATCGGGACGATGCCCCTAAGCCGGGCGGCGGGGGGAGGCTTTCCCGCCCGGCCGCCCGGCTTCGGGACATCGTTCCGATGCCGGGCGGCTGGGGGAGGCGTTCCTGCCCCACCGCCCGGCATCGGGACGATGCCCCGATGCCGGGCGGCGGGGGGAGGCGTTCCTGCCCCACCGCCCGGCATCGGGACGATGCCCCGAAGCCGGGCGGCTGGGGGAGGCGTTCCTGCCCCACTTCCCGGCATCGGGACGATGCCCCGAAGCCGGGCGGCGGGGGGAGGCTTTCCCGCCCGGCCACCCGGCTTCGGGACATCGTTCCGATGCCGGGCGGCTGGGGGAGGCGTTCCTGCCCCACTTCCCGGCATCGGGACGATGCCCCGAAGCCGGGCGGCGGGGGGAGGCTTTCCCGCCCGGCCGCCCGGCTTCGGGACATCGTTCCGATGCCGGGCGGCTGGGGGAGGCGTTCCTGCCCCACCGCCCGGCATCGGGACGATGCCCCGAAGCCGGGCGGCGGGGGGAGGCTTCAAAAGCCGTCCGGGGGCTTTTAAATCGCCCCGGACAGTCCCGGGGCGATTTAAAAGCCCCCGGTTAGGCAGGCAGGGTCCAGGAAGGCCGGCGGGGGCGAAAGACTTTTGCCCCCCCCTGCCTGCCTTCAAAAGCCGTCCGGGATAGCGGGAAGCGCTTCCCTGCTATCCCGGACCGCTTTTAAAATGCTGGCGGTGGGGAGCAAAGCCTTTCGCCCCCGCCGGCCTTCCTGGACCTCTTCTGAAGTCCGGAGGGGGGGGGGAAGGCTTTGCTCCCCACCGCCAGCATTTAAAAAAAGGTCCCCAAGATTTCCCTATGGGCTTTCGTCTTGCGATGCAAGCCCATAGGGAAAATCGTCTAGCGAAGCGTCGCAAAAACCGAAAAACCCTTTCGTCTTGCGGGTTTTTCGTCTTGCGAGGCATTCGTCTTGCGGGGCACCACTGTACCTTTTTTTTTTTTACATGACTATCAACCCAAAAGTTGAAATAGCAGAATTGAGAATAATGAACAAGCCAGTGAAAATAAGTAGGTCTTCAAGACCAGGTGTGTGGTGCTTTATTAGGGAGGGGTGTCAGCTGGCAGTGAATTCCAAGTCATCAGAGAAACCTCTCTCACACCAGTGCCTGTTAATTTCACTGAACTTAGTGCTGGGGGGAAAGACCTGATCTTGCTCTTTTTAACTGGTTTTGAACTCAGCTGCAAATTACATTTTTCTGCCTCTTCTAGGGAAAGTTTTGTGTTGTTTTTACTTTGTTGTTTTAATTATTGCATTCTGTATTTTAAATATTGCATATTCTTTGCTTTTATTTTACAAGCCGCCTAGAGAATTGTATTCATTCGTGGTCATGCATACCTGACAATTAATATCACATTCATGGCTTATCCAACACAGGTTCATGTTGATGTTTTTAACCTTTAAATCCATGCCAACCTGCCTGTACATTAAAATAAATGACTGAAGCTAGTCTTATTTCCCTGCCACTAAGTTCAATGAAACTGAACTGGCAATATATTGCTAATCATGATGTGTGTGTGATGCAAAAATTACAATGTGGGAAAAACTGTGAAGCCAGCCAATGCTTCTCTTGATTCCTGCAACCCCTTTTAATTCTGTTGGCTCAGCTCTCTCCAGCCTCATGCAGGCGGCCGTGAGTCACAAGAACAGGCAAAAATCCTGATGCAGGAAAAACTGTGAAGCCAGCCAATGACTCTATGTGGCCCCATCCTTATTCCAGACATCATGATACATTGGCATATCATGATTTTTAGCTGGTGATATACCACAGTGCTGAAAACCAGATACAGTGGTACTGTGGTTGTCAAACACCTTGGTACTCAAACAACTTGGAACCCAAACACTGCTAATCCGGAAGTAAGTGTTCCGGTTTGCGAAGGTTTTTTGGAAGCCGAACGTGCTCCCATTTGAGTGTTACGCTTCCGATTTGAGTGCCATACTTCCGTTTTGAGCGTTACGTCTGTTTTTGCTATTTAT
This sequence comes from Podarcis melisellensis, assembly GCF_964234715.1. Classification (NCBI taxonomy): domain Eukaryota; kingdom Metazoa; phylum Chordata; class Lepidosauria; order Squamata; family Lacertidae; genus Podarcis; species Podarcis melisellensis. The sequence goes on from NC_138543.1 coordinate 49,539,729, forward strand.
TTCACATTTTTGTTTTTGCGGCTCTTTTTGTTTTGTTTTTGTGACGGTGTGGAACCCAGTTCAGCTACTGATGGATTGTCTGACTGCAGTACATTGTTTATTGCTTTCCTTTAATGGATCAATGGTCTCGTTAGATAGTAATTTTTTTGTTAAATTGCTGTTTTTAAAAAGTCTGGAACAGATTAATCAATTTTGCATTATTTTCTATGGGAAAGCACGCCTTGCTTTTGGAACGCTTTGATTTTGGAACGGACTTCCGGAACGGATTAAGTTTGAGAACCAAGGTACCACTGTATTGCCCAGCCATAGTCTTCACCTGTGGGCCTTAATTTTTGCTACAATTTTGCAAAGCGCAGGGCTGGTTTAGAGAAACCTACAACACCTGATCTTTCTTCCTTATAACTCTTTTCTTCGCTGATCATACATGGTAGATCTTGGCTTTGGCTTGAAGGTGGGAGTGGCTCTTTTATGACCACACCGCCAAACCGATGCTGGACAAAAAGAATCTTCCGCCATACTGTGCGTACATACACGAAAGAGCCGAGTGTAGATAAAGAAGAAACGGTTGCCAAAACGGCTGCTGACATCCTCGGATGAAGAGTCAAGCGAAGAAAAGAATGCCACATTAAAATAACGTTGCAATTAATTAGTAGCTCAATTATGGTTGCAACCTCTGGAGATTCCTTATTATAAGCACTTTAAAACCAAATTAGTTCACTAAGATTTATGTTATTACAAAGAATGCCAGATGAATTAATAATGACTGGCCACTTATTTTAAGTGTTTCTAAGTGAACAAAGCTCTCCCACCACTGCTGGGGTCAGACAGAATGGCCGGATTTTACGCTGCACAATTTGTCCACTGTCCACAAATTTACAGGAGAAGGAACTCGTATTTTTTTAAAAAAATAAATTCCCATATTGCCCCTCATCCGAAGACCACGGGGCGGCTTTCTTGGATGTGGGAAAGGTCTTCAGTTGTAGACATAAGCAGAAGTCATTTCTACCAAGGGATCCATAGCGCTGTCACATTTGGTGCCAACTGAGTGAACTTAACATCTTCTTCCTTTTAAATAGTTTTAATAATAACAATAACTTTTATTTATACCCCATCCTCCCCAGCCAAGACCGGGCTCAGGGCGGCTAACAACCAATAATAAAAACAAGTTGATTGAAATACAATTTAAACAAACAAGATTAAAATACAACATTAAAACATTAGGATGCAGCCTCTTCACAGGAGGAGAAAGGAAAAAGAAAGAGGGGGAGGGAATCAAACTGATTCTATTTTATTGAGCTTTACAATTTTATATTCAACACAATCATTATTATCTCAAAGAAAATATAAGGATTCCAATCCCCTCCCCACCCCTCCATGACTTCCCTCAGCTTCCTCTTCTGGTTATTTAAATATTTGCTTCTCTTGCCCGTCTTATTCTACCTTAATTTCATTTAACCTTAATTTCATTTCATCTTTTAATTAAATATTGTTATATTCTTATTCTTTTTGTACCATTTTTTTCCAAGTTACATCTTACCCATTGTTGCATCTTAACTTTGATACTTGTTTTCTTAATTGTAAGTGTTTAATCAAACCCTGCAAGTGAGTTGACTTCTTTACAATGTAAGTACAACATAAATGGTTCCCAATCTTTTTTGAAGTCTCTATTGTCCTTGTCTCTTAGTTTTTCAGTTAGTGAACATAACAACTCAACTCCCTGGCCCCTGTGCTCCTCCTTCCAAAATTTTCAGGTTACATTCCTTCAGGAACCTCTACAATATATCCCATTTTCACAATAAAATTATTGCCCACATAATCACGGGGAGGGAAGCAAAACATTTCTGCCTCCAAAATCTGCACACACAAAAACCTGGACCGATTTGTCTGTAATTTGGCAAGTTTCTTAGCCACGGGCATCTCTCCCATGTACACTATTTTTATACAGATTTGCCACAAAAAATAATTAGGGGAAATTAAGTCAGTTGGTTAAAAAAAGAATCACCCCAAAACTGGAAAGACAGTATTTGTATGAAAACCACTGAAATGTGTCAGGGTTTATCCTCCTCAGAAGTGGGTACCATATTTGCAAATTTCATAAACTTCTGTCAAAATGAGAGAGCTACAGATGTTCTTTAAAAAGGAAAGGAAAGGAAAGGGAAAGGGAAAAGGGGAAAGGGAAAAGGGAAAAGGAAATTTTAATGGTACCCAGTACAATAAAACCCCTGGACCTATTTATCTGAAATTTAGTAAATATTTTTTGCTACTATGCCTTCAAAGCTCACCCATCATAAGAATATATTTTTTTATGGCTATAACTTTTTCCTTATTTTCCCATGGTGAAGAGGGAAGTAAAAAAGCTTCTTTCTCACCCAAAGAAGGACATAAGCCAAACTAGGCAGCTTCCAGAGCAATGTTTTCCCAAAGTTCAGAAACCTGAGCTGCTTTCTATTTAGACTGCCTTTTAAAGATTATGCTTAAATATCTGTGTGGCACTAACGTTTCCACATTTCTTTATTTTTAATCGGGACATTATATTCTGTGGCATTTTGTTGCTTTTCACTTTACGGGTGGGGCTTGCTGGCAGTCCAAATAGTCCATTTTTTAAATATAATAATAATAATTTCCTGATTTATCCATGACCTCACACAGTTTTACAACAGACGTCCACAACACACAGTCACCGTTTCAGTATATTGCCATTACGTCTGCCCTACGCTGGTGATCTCCTGCATTCTTGCAGCTTTACGGGCACCAATTGCTTTGGTTCCCCATCCCTACGAAGGAGAGGGAGGTGAAAAGCACTCTGAGCGTTTATGGCTTTCTACAGATAACACAATAAACCCCACATTTTCATTTATGTTTACTGCACTGGAGTTAACAGCTACATTCAATTAGGAGAAGTGACTGGGAGCCTTCCGATCCATACTGTGCTACATCATCAGCTTCCAGCCTGTTAAATGCAAAATTAATACGGTCTCCTCTCTCACATCCCACCCCCCTTTATTTAAAACACAAGGGCAGCCCCAGGGCTTTTCCCCCCAAGGGGAACTCACGGGAACTCAGTTCCAGCACCTCTGAGGTGGGCGCAAATGCCATTCCTGTTGAATTCCAGCACCTCTTTTTCTAGAAAAATAGCACAGGGCAGCCCGTATGAAACAAAAAAGGAAAAAGCCTCTGCCATAGTTATTTTCACGTCCAGATTATGCATACTGAAATTGTGATAATGAATCTTGTAATGGATTATTTTCCTTTTCAAATGAAGGACGCTGAAATAATGAACTACGGCAATCATCCATTAGTAAAATGTGAATGAGGGCTAAACAAGTAACTTTCCTAGATAAATGTAATTGATCATTACTGCGATGCTATTATACAGTAGCTCTTTTTAATATCATTCATTTAGCTACTTATTGCTGTGGTTGAGATAAAGTATTGATTTTTATGTTTTTTTCCCCTCCTACAGGCAGTTCTCAAAACCCAGCTTCTTATTTTTGTTTATTGAACAAACTGCCTGCCATATTTAGCAGCCGAGAGGTTGCCGGCCAATCAGCACATCTTCCCAGGGACCCAAATTTAACCTATTGGAGGCCAGAGTTGTTTTCAAATGGCTCTTCCAGAGACCCATTAAGTGTGCGTTTTAATTTATTAAACATTCTGCTCTCAAATCATTTAAGCCTCTCCCCCCCTTATTTAAATAAAGCGCCTTGGCCCTTGAACACTAGCACATTAGTAAACACCTACAACCTGCAGACACTCTAAATATTTCTCTTGTCAACATTTATCTTGTTTAAATTGAGCTAAGGGGAGAGAGAGGGGGGGAAAGATGAACTAAACAAAAGTCACTCTGCTGCCCACTTCTCAGTCTGGACATCTTTGTTTAAGCTTTGACTTGGCTTAAATGAACGAATTAATATTGACAAAAACATCAACTAAGCTAATGAGTTGTTAGTTAAGGCAATAAACATGTCACATTAGAGTCAGCGCAGTGAAGAGGTAATTAGCCCTAGAAAAGCTCCGCTGATCGGGGCTGTTGCGATCCTTTGCTCTTAACCTTTGAGTCCATTATCTAGTGCAGGATGAGCAGTGTCTATGCTAATGCAAATCTGCCAATACATTGGCCTTGGTACAGTAGCCAAGGACTGCATTAGCAAGGCCGTGTGATGGCTGGCGCCTTCCTATTTACCCAGTGTCTATTAACAAGTTTACATAATAGATCAAAGGATTACAATATGCTATATATGCCGATGAATCTGCAAAACAACACAAACAATAATGGCACAGCACAGAATAAAGCTGGTTAATTGGCAGCTGTTTACCGAATGAGACGACTATCCTTGGGAACTTTTGGCAATTTGAGTCTTCCTTGCTATGGTTTTTGATTACGTCCAAATAATACCCGAGTGTCCCTTTCTGAATGGAATTTGGAGGGGGGGGGGAGAGAGATGAATTTCCCCAGAACTAATAAATGATGTTTAGATTAAAAGATTTGTATATAGTCCCCAATTTAATTACAAATCCTGTAAAGTAAAAGGAAGTGTTAACCCCTATAGATTTAATCAGTGCAACTTCGAGAACATGGCATACAGATTTCAGTCATTATCTTCTTCAGTGAAATTATTAGCAACAATTCAGTATGCCAAGCTCTTTTTTTTAAAAAAAAAATTATTAGTAATTTCAACATAGCATTTTATCAAAAAACATATCATCCTTAACCCCCCCATTTTTCCCTCCCTCCTCCCCCAAATATAACCCCCTCCCCTCCCCCCGACTTCCCTCAGCTCCTCTCTCTGGTTTATCAACATACAGTGGTACCTCGGGTTAAGAACTTAATGCGTTCTGGAGGTCCGTTCTTAACCTGAAACTGTTCTTAACCTGAAGCACCACTTTAGCTAATGGGGCCTCCCACTGCCACCATGCCGCCGGCACACAATTTCTGTTCTCATCCTGAGGTAAAATTCTTAACGCGAGGTACTATTTCTGGGTTAGCGAAGTCTGTAAACTGAAGCATATGTAACATGAAACATCTGTAACCCGAGGTACCACTGTATGTTATTTTCTGCATGTTACAAAACTATACAGATCCTTAATTTATCTATCTAGATGTTATCAATGAGAAGTTTGTGAATGTTTATTCAAAACCTGCCAAGGAGTCCAGTTCATTTTGTTGTTTCTTTAAATACTTTGTAAAGGGTTCCCATTCATCTTTAAAATCACAGTTATCCTTGCGTGTCAAGGTCCCCAGGTCCACCCTAATAACTCACACATCACACAGAAATTTTTGTTTAAGATTTTTGGCATAATTTTGGCCACAACTTTATTAAAATACAAATTTGTGAGTGGTTGCGTAGGCATCGGTTGTGACTATCTGCCCCCACCATGGGGGACAGAATGACATTCCGCACGATGCGAAAGTCAGAATGGGGGAATACACTTGGGGGTTACGTGGAGCAGGGAACCTGCCCTCACCCCAAATGCAACCAGGAGCTCATTGCTATGGCCCGAGCCCCCTTGACAGAGTGGACAAGCAATAGTTAGCCCCCAATTCCTTTAACGGAATCCCTGGCAGCAGCAGCATTAGAGGGGCAGGCACAGCCAATCCATGCCCCTCAACCAACCAAACCATAAACCAATGCCTAACCACAACCTTACAAGTTGTGACGATTTGCTACGCAGTAGGCAAAAACCAAATGGCCCCAGCCAATCAGCCAGATGGACAAAATTCCTACCAGGCCCCCGCTCCAAAGCAGACGACCCCATGACAGGCATAGCAAGGCCAAAGCGAACAACCCTATTCTAGGGAGGGAGGGACGGGCAATCCGATGCACGGGCGAAAAGAGGAAGCCCTAGCCTCGTGCAAGGAGTTTTAGTATTTCTGGCTATCAATCAATAAATGGCAACATTAACTTCTTCCCAACAACAAGGGAAGCCCCAATCGCATCAGTGGCCAACGATCAATTAGCCCGTCCCCCAACTTTGGAGTGTCCTGGCGGCCCCCACCACAACACGTGCTCTCCATGAAGGAGAACACGCTTTGTCACAGTGATCCTTGTCAATCACAGTTATCCTTGTATGCCAAGTTTTAATGAAGCAAAATATGGAGAGCAAGGTAAGACTGTAACCCCTCTGGATTTGGTACTTGGCTACACAGTCTCTCTCTCTCTCTATAAACACCCACCGACATCTCAGTCATCTGAGGGTTGAAGTGCACAAGAAGGGTTTGCACGGCTACTTCTGAAAGCAAGAGCTGAAACATGGAATCTCCTCCCCTTTCATAAAATCTAGTAAACCACCAATTTGCTTAAATGACTTACGGATATTCCCAAGGTGGCTCGCCAAAAGTTAAAATTACAGCAAAACAAAAAACGGTAAGATAAAACAATTAAAGCCGGAACATTTTTAAAAGCTACAGAAATAGAAAAACAATAATAGGCAGCACAAAAGCAGCACATATAGGAGCAAAGTAAAGCATGTGACCCAAGGGTTATGTCGCTGTTAATTTTCTCACCCCTGTAAACAGCAGCCGGTAAACTGGAGTGGGCACAATGAAGATTGCCACACAATGCCTCCACATCAAATGTTTTAGTTTGACATTATAGGGAAGGGAATTAGAAAGGAGACAAGGAGCTGCTGCTCTTGGCCCAGCCATATAACCTCTGTAATCATAGAAGCTTTATATAGAAACAATGCTGAGTCAAACTCTTCTCTGCTGACCCAAACTTTTATAGAAGGGATGGGAAATTTGTGGATCTCCAAAAGCTGTTGGACCACATCAGCCCTAACCAGCACGGCCAATGGTCTGGAATGATGGGAGTTGCGGTCCAACACTGGGAGTGTCACAGGTTTCTCCATCCCTGTTATATATACAGTGGTACCTCAGGTTTGATTTCAATTATGGTACTGGAGGAGACTCTTGAGAGCCCCATGGACTGCAAGAAGATCAAACCTTTCCATTCTTAAGGAAATCAGCCCTGAGTGCTCCCTGGAAGGACAGATCCTGAAGCTGAGGCTCCAATACTGTGGCCACCTCATGAGAAGAGAAGACTCCCTGAAAAAGACCCTGATGTTGGGAAAGATTGAGGGCACAAGGAGAAGGAGACAACAGAGGATGAGATGGTTAGACAGTGTTCTCGAAGCTACCAGCATGAGTCTGACCAAACTGCGGGAGGGAGGGGAAGACAGGACTGCCTGGCGTGCTCTGGTCCATAGGGTCATGAAGAGTCGGATACGACCAAGCAACTAAACAACAACAACAACATCTCGGGTTAAGAACTTAATTCATTCTGGAGGTCCGTTCTTAACCTGAAACTGTTCTTAACCCAAAGCACCACTTTACCTAATGGGGCCTCCCGCTGCTGCTGCGCCGCCAGAGCATGATTTCTGTTCTCATCTTGAAGCAAAGTTCTTAACCCAAGGTACTATTTCTGGGTTAGAGGAGTCTGTAACCTGAAGCGTCTGTAACCTGAAGTGTCTGTAACCCGAGGTACCACTGTACTCCATATATCAGATATCTTTCATACCAGCCTACACCAAACCACATCCTACTGACCAACTCTCCAGTTCAAATGCAGTTCAAAGCCTGGTTGTGTTAGCTTTAGCCATGTTGGAAAAGACCCTGATGGTGGGAAAGATGGAGGGCACAAGGAGAAGGGGACGACAGAGGACGAGATGGTTGGACAGTGTTCTCAAAGCTACCAGCATGAGTTTGACCAAACTGCGGGAGGCAGTGGAAGACAGGAGTGCCCGGCGTGCTCTGGTCCATGGGGTCACAAAGAGTTGGACAGGACTAAACGACTAAACAACAACAACATCTCTCAGGCATGGGAACATCTGGTGAGAGGGTACTCAATCCAGGAAGAGGCTGTGGGAAACAAAGCTCACAATCCCAGTCTCTTTACTGCAGTTGAGAAGACCTCCCTCGCTTCGCTAAGCCCTAGCCAGCCTATTTCCTATAATCCTCTAGAAAAGTAGTTTTAACCTTTGCTGATTTTTGTGGCTATCACCTAAAATGAAACTTAAATATGTGCTCATAAGTGCAAATATACGAGATAAAATCTTGACTTTTTGAACCCCAGGGGAAGACTCCAATTGATTTCAAGATTTCACCCAAAGCCCTTTATGTTCTACCAATGAAATTAATAAAACAGTAAGAGATTACTTTATTACTTTAATTGTTTTATTAAAAGAGGCTTAAGATCCGTCACTTTATTTGCCTGCCAGCTTTTTATGGCTTTACTGTAAAAAGGAGCAAGGGTATACGTTTTAAAGGTGGCTTATCCCATCTATGCTACAAGAGCATTACTGGGAAGGCTTGCAAATGAAGATTTCTGGTGCATTTTTCCCCTCAAAAAATTGTAAACAAATATTGGGGCTCAGTGAAGAATAAAATGAAGACAAATAGAATGCTAGCAATATGTTTTTCAAAATCCTGCTCCGTTAATCCTGCTCTTGTATCATGAATGGGTCCCCAAAAAATTGTTTGCTGTTACGGAAGGCCTGCAAAGGTTGAACTCCAATCACTACTGTAGTCAATTAGCTGTTAAAGAAGTCCTTTCATTTACAGAGCGGTGGGGGGGGGGGACTCTGAATACATTTAGACCCAAACAAGGAGCCCAGATTTAGAACATTTTCCTCAAGGAGAGAAAGAAAATAAGCCACAAGCACTAGGGAACATTAACAAAGTTGTCAAGTATATGAATACTATGTTAGCCTTGGTTTCCTGTACTTTCTAATGGAGATCCTTGTAAATGAAACTGTGCAGGATTACCATTGCATCACTCAAACAATGACATATGCTGCTGACTCACTCCCCGACCCCCTTTTCAGATTCTGGATACAGTGATACCTCTGGTTACATACTTAATTCGTTCCGGAGGTCCATTCTTAACCTGAAACTGTTCTTAACCTGAAGCACCACTTTAGCTAATGGGGCTTCCCGCTGCTGCCGTGCCGCCGGAGCACGATTTCTGTTCTCATCCTGAAGCAAAGTTCTTAACCCGAGGTAATATTTCTGGGTTAGCGGAGTTTGTAACCTGAAGCGTATGTAACCTGAAGCGTATGCAACCCGAGGTACCACTGTACTTTCAACTGGAGAGCAAAAGAAGGGGGGGTTAAGTTAGCTGGGGTTAAGGCCGAGAGGAGAGCTTTAAAGCAGAGCTAGGTATTATAAGAGAGTCAGAACTGTCAACAAAAATAGAAGACCAATGCCTCTTGTTGCATTTTGCGTGACCACGCAACCACTGAAGGGGAGAAGTTTGTGGAAACATGAAGTGAGATGTCAGATTATTGCCATGCTTGTTTCACCCTTGAAGACAGTTGGTCACAATTCTTCTGTCTGCATGGTATTAACTTGTCTCCTTTAAATGCAATGGATCCAAGGCAATTAGTTATTTTCAGTCTGTTGTGGGATTCAATATATATCCCCCACACACACCTCAGGTAGCACAGTACAGATCCTCAGCATTTTTTGCATAAGGAGTCATGCATTAGTTTGTGTTGCCTGTCCTGCCTCCATACACCATTCCTTGGAATGTATCAATTCAGACAGTCTTCCCAAACACCAACTGGCCCAGCCTCTCAGAAAGAGAGCCAGATATTCAGGAGAGGTCAAAGATGAGCCCATGAATCAGCTATGCCATAAAAGAGGCCCAGTATCTACTTAGTGACTGCCAGGAGCAAGGAGTTGGAAATCACCTCTTTTCAAGAAGTCTGGGCAACTTCTTTTCCTTCTCCGTTCTTGCCTTCTTTGTTTATGTTGACCAAGGATGTCAGAAAACAGGAAGTGGGCATCCCATGTTATTTATTTATTTATTTATTTCATCTCCAAGGAGATTCTGCAAATACTCGTGTCTGTGTTATATAAAGACATTAGCACATGGGAAGTTTTAGGTAGCTGGGAGTCATATTGGTCAGGGAAAGGGAACAGATATATTTGGCAAATTTATATGATTTTTATACAGTGCAATTAGCATATGCAGTTCTGTAAGTAAGCTCCCAGAGGAGTTAATTTGCCTTCAGTGGTACAGAAATCTAGAGCAGAGAATGGGAACAAAACAAAGAAAGTGCCGGCAAGTCGAAGCCTATACACATTTTGGAGTCCGCCAACAATTCCTGGGAGAAGAGAATGGACTGCCCATTTAAACATATGGCCATGAAACATTTTTCCTTAGGACATCCTTATTTTCATTGGAGAAATGTTGGAGGGTATGGAGTTATGCCACCCCTGAGCCAAGGAGATAAATAACTGTGCAATATTTAGAAGACATCTGAAGGCAGCTCTGTATAGGGAAGTTTTGTTTTTTTTTTTTAAAAAAAATATGTTTAATGTTTTATTATGTTTGTTATATATGTTGGAAGCCGCCCAGAATGGCTGGGGCAACTCAGTCAGATGGGTGGGGTATAATATTTTAGGACGTCCTTGGTTTCATTTGAGAATGTTGGAGGATATGCGAGTGCCATTTTTTAGCTTTGAGAAAGCAAACACACAAGCAGGGCATTACATCTTTGGATCTGCCTCTTCTCCCTGGCCAGCTGAAATTGTTGGTAAACACTCTGCCCAAGGTATCACCACTAAAGCAGATCAAGACATTGGCAGAGAGGATCAGGCCTCTTTCAGCAAAGACCCCCGAGGCTTTGGAACAAGCCTGCCAGATGAGGCTCACTATTGTACTTCATTGTTTGACATACTATGATTTTTTTAAAAATATATCTCATCTGCCAGAGTTTGTAAATAAAGCTGGGTGTTTTTTTTAAAGAAGAAAGAGTTAGAGCAATAAAAAGGAATATTCTGCCAATCAGTTCTGCCAAGAATTTTCATGGTTTTCAAAAACATGTTCCCAAATGTCTACCTGTGAAGCTTTGAGTGAGCCGATGATCCATATGCATTTTTAGATAAAAACAGAGGTCAACCTCAGTGAGATCTCTCAATCACAGATGCTAAAAAGAAAATAATTCCAGCTATTTTTTAAAGAAAGAAAGAAATGCATTTGATCTCGGTAGATGGGAAATCAAGATATTCAGCAATTTAAGGCTAGTGACAAAGCATGTTGATGCAATGCTGCTGACCTAGACGGAGTGGGAATGAACACAGCTGCTTCATCAATAGTTCTACATGATAGCAAAGGGAGGGCTCAACGTGTAAGATGGCAGCTTGTGTGTGTCATCTTTTATAGCATTAAGGTGCACATGGTTCCTTCAGACCTGTGGATGCCTTAATCAAATATACAAGGATGCAGAAAGCAGCAGCATCACTCTCTGGGCAGGGATGGGAGAACAATACACGTGCACATTTATGTTATACAGGCAGTAAAATGCATTTAAATCAGCCCAATCGCTAATAAAATTGCCCACAAAGAAAGAGAAAAGAATTAGAACAACGGGTTTGCCAATCTTCTCCGTCTAACTCTGGCCTAGTTAAACTGACCTAACAATGCTATTTTTCTTCCTCTCAAAATCTGCAGTGGGTGAATCAAATGTGAAAGCAAGATCAATTCCGTTCCAAGACAGTAAATGAGCTTTAGCTCAGTCTTGTTTCAATTTATGGAGAGAATCCAACTATACCAGCTTTAAGTGTATTCTTAGCCCAGCTATGAAACTATATTAAAGTGCTATGGAAACAGTAAACAATTGTTATTTTCCACCCATATTTGTTTATAATCTAGAAGTGTGCGACAGAAATAACTGCGACCCTCCCCCCCCCCAAGCATGCATCAGATTTTATATCTGCATTTCTAGTTAAAATTAATTTCACAGGGCTATTAAAATGGTCATTTACCTCAATATTTAAAACAGTATATAATTAGAACTGCAGCAAAACCTGATAGCCTGTTAAAAATCAGGAACGTAGCATTTAGCATTTCCCCATGTGAATATTAACTTCAGCGTGCTGTAATTATCTTACCGTGTCAAATTAATATAAATGTTTGTACTGTAAGTTACAAGTTGAAAAGAAATGGACCACTGAAATAAAGAAATTAACTACTATTAACTTCAGCAGAATATGAACTGTACCACTCATATTTAATACCTATCAACCATATTCTATCTTACATGGAAACTAACATGTCTGAATCCTAAACCAGAGTTCTGGTCTCAATGCTATTGCACTTACAAGAAGAAACTCATATTCAGCAAGCAACGTTATTAGCATCTGTCTGTCTCAAGTGACAATGGAGTGCACCTGTGAGGGTGAAGTCAAACCAATGAGTCAGCGGCACCCAAGTGACCTCCCCGGGGCGCAAGCCTGGGCAGTGTGTATGGAAGTCCTGGGCTGCCCAGATGAGAAGACCTCCCTCTCAACCTTGCTGACATGGTCCAAAGGAAAGCAGAGCAATATGTTGGCTACCAGCTTGGCTGTAGGAGTTGCTGGAAGGAGGCGTTCAAGGCACCGTAGGGACTCCACTCAGGATTTGTGTAGGGTTTACTCCTTAGCCTTTTCTTCTCCCAAAGGCATCCCACAAGGCAGCGGAGGTTTAGGGTCAGAGTTTTCCTTCTCCTAGACAGCCTACCTTCCCAGGTTGACAAGCTCCATCTGCCCCTAACTTTCCTCAACAGCACATGCAGAAGGCAAACCTTTAAAATGGCTCAAATGCAGTTGCTTTGAACACAGTAGACAAAGCTTATGCCCATAGTGTTGGAAAACCTGGTATAATAATAATAATAATAATAATAATAATAATAATAATAATAATAATAATAATAATAATAATTTATTTATACCCCGGTTTATACCCAGAGTTTCCCCAGCCACTCTGGGCGGCTTCCAATCGAGTGTTAAAAACAATACAGCATTAAATATTAAAAACTTCCCTAAACAGGGCTGCCTTCGGATGTCTTTTAAAGATAAGATAGCTACTTATTTCCTTCACATCTGAAGGGAGGGCGTTCCACAGGGCGGGCGCCACCACTGAGAAGGCCCTCTGTCTGGTTCCCTGTAACCTCACTTCTTGCAATGAGGAAACCGCCAGAAGGCCCTCAGTGCTGGATCTCAGTGTCTGGGCTGAACAATGGGGGTGGAGACGCTCCTTCAGGTATACAGGATGGAAACACTGTTGGAGCATGCTCCTGTCAGTACAGCAAGCCCCCTTGAGGGAACACATCTAATTAGTTTCAAAGCTGACCTTGAAGGTGGGAACAGGCACAGTGACAAATAGGGGATCACTTCACAAAGTGGAAATACTGTTTAGAATCCCCCATCTTCACCATAACTTGTAATTATGGAGACACATGATGTAGCGCCATCACTTCATACACTTGTCACCAACGCTATCCTAGCAAGCTAACATGGATCTCCCTTGCAGATCTCTTGGGCTCCGTATGGCTCTATTCAATTTGCATCAGTCCAGTCCCTGATGTATGATGGTGTCAATTCCAAATTCTCTTTTAATCTGCCTTGGTTCCTGTCTTCTCAGTGCTTGCAGAGTATCTGGCTGTGATTGGGAAATGTATGAGGAGGGCAAGTTGATTGGGGCTTAATGCAGACAGGCCTTTCCCATTGCTCAGAGACACCGCAAAGCTTTCACTGGGGCTTGGTCAGTTACCAGGGTTAAACCTTTAATGGGCATGCCTGATTTGTTGCGTCTGTTGTGTTTTAAACTGCATTACATGCGACTCAGGCATGTTGGAAGTAAACAACACATTTGGAAAAAGCTCAACATCCACATTGCCCGATAATAAATTTTGAGACATGACACTGACTGAGTTGAAGTGCAAAATGCTCATCATTAATAGGTATATTGATGGCACATGGTTGGAAAAATACACTGCTTTAATGACCGAACAGAGTATTTTCATATTCAGGACAGAAGAGTCATTCAGATTTATCAGCCCATTAACTTTATAAACATAGCATTAGCTGCTGCTTAGGTGTGATGTGGTGAATCTGTAATGAGAAATTCTTTACGTGGCATTTTATAATTAAATATCTCATGAACCATTTGTAAGGTCAACAGAGATTAATGTGAGATGTCAGGCAAGGTCACTGTGTGAATTCCTAAAGAATCACATCCTTCCTTACAGAGCAGAAATATCACAATTAATTGGCATTAAAAACAACAGTAGCAAGCATGTGATAAGAGTTTTACATCTTATCATAGTAAATCAATGATACTTATCAAAATGAGCTACTTTCTAATTGTTATTGCAATTTAAACTGCTGGAGGGACAACACACAGTTCGGCTGCACTCTTCCCCCCCCCCCCGCTCATTATTTTAGATCAGGCATCCTGCAACTTTACCATACTAAGGTTGTGTTTTCACTGAGGATGATCTGAATTTCCACAATATTTGTGTTTATAACATATTGTTCCTCCTCCTAAGAGCTTAAAGTGGTTTACATTTGGTCCTTGGGAGAGAGGAGCAGCTCAGTGGAAGAGCTCCTGCTTGGGACGTGGGGTTCTACACGAGATCCTGGAGAGATGCTGCTGTTCAAAACAGGCAATACTGAGTTAGGTGGATCGATGATATGATTTCAGCTTCAGATGTTCTGTGTGATCTCCCAGTGTGGCCAAACTGGCTGAGAGAGGGGTCATCATAGGACAAAATAGGTGGTGGCAGAGACATTACCCTGATGAAAGGTGGAGCATTAAGCACCATACAAGAAGGGGGGTGGAGTCCTTCCCCCAGTGGTGTGTTAGTTAGCAAAAGATAATAGCAGAGTTGGGAGGAGGAGGTTGCCAAGGGACGTGATACAGAGGACTTCTTGAATCTTCAGAAGGTACCCTCAAAATCAGTGTTCAACACCTACCACCACCTGAGGTGTCTGTGGTGCTAAAACCTCTCTGAAGAGGTCATGTTGCCTTCTTCAGGCTCTGAAGACTTCAGCTAAGCTTCTAAAACAGGCAGGGACCCTTTATGAGTAGAGGCTCTACTCCCCAGGGGCAGGGCTAGCTGCCATTCTTACTGTTCATTCTGGGTTTCCTGGTTGCTGAAGTAACCCCATAGCCTGCCTCCGTTTTCACCTTTTGTTTTGCCTGACCTCACCTATCTGGACCTACTTTCTTCTTTGTTTACTTAGCCTTTTTGGAACTTCATCTCTGCTTGCCAGACCTTGCTTATTGGATCCTGGCCTGGAACAATGGTGTGTCTCCTTTTGTCCCTGGACTTTGTGTCTACTACATACGCCCGCTCAGACTAGATGTTCACAATCAGCACTTAGGACAACCCTAGTATTGAAATTGTTCATAGGGAAGGATACCACGTTTTCTTCACTGCACATTCCAAGGACAGATCTTCGTGGTTTGCCAAACAACTAAGTCAACATGAAGCCAATTGTATGAGGGATCCCTTCACCTGACTTGGTTGTGTACACGTGGCAAAAGAGAAGCAACACGATTTTGGAGGTGGGGAGGAAAGGTCACCTGAATCCTCCTTTAATTAATTCTTCAAACAGGGCCTAATCACTACAAGTTTTTTTTTTTTTAACGTCAAGCAATTATGAAGACTAGTTCAGAATGACAATCCATCTTCTGAATTCTTGGCAGTACTCAGGGATAAGAATAAGCATTCAAGTATTTATGGTTTGTGTGCTGAAACTTGTTTACAGAATGAACATGGTCTACTACAAGTATTATCCAAAGTTCACATGAGATAAGGGACAGCCAATATTTTCAATCCCAAAGGGGCTTGCGGTATCATATATTTGCAGTTGTGTTGGAGAGAGAGAGAACTTCTGCTCCTCCTTATGAGGGAGCAGCACTCAAGGGAGAAGGCAAAGGGGTCAACAAATGTGATTATAGAAAGGCAACACTCAGTCTCTCAGAGAACTACAATTAATGATAAGTAACCTCACTCTGTCAAGATGTTCTTTGTGCATTTCCATTGTGGAGGAAGAACCTGGATGGCAGTGTGTAAACCTCAACAAAACAGACTGTTTGGCTCTTATGATAGGGATGCCCCCCAAAATAAGCATGGAATTGCAGGAGGTGAAATGTAAAGCTCTGAATTAAACCTCTACCGCCTCTTTTTTTCAACAGTGGAGAGGCTGCCAAAAAGACCTTTTTTGGGTGCTGATGGTGAAATCAAGGTTCCGATATTGCAATGAAAGCACGTTAAGATACACTGGTGTTCAGATACAAAACATAAAACAAAGTACTATAAAGGTTTTCCAAGAGGCCAGACCATATATTATATTTTGAAAATCATAACAGGAAGTACACTGATTTAAATTCCCACTTCAATTTTTTAAAAAATATTAATATTCATGGGATGAATGTGAGAGTGCACAAAATATGATGACAAAACAGAATGAAGACTTCCCAGTGAAATAGTCTTTATAAACAGTTGTTCCCATCCTACCTTTCACCTTCACTTATTGACAATGGGAAGAAGGGAGGTGTGGCAGTCATGGGTACAGTGCGGCCCATACAAAGAACACTGAAGGATTAGAATTGCAACGCTGGATTTAAACTCAGCTAAGTGGTGTCTGCATTAAGAATTAAGCACGAGACAAAGGTATATCTGGAAAGAAAGTATACACAAGACCCAAGAGCACTCAGCCTTATTAGATGCAATGCAATGAAAGGGTATTACTGTAACCTTTAGGAATTCATCCAAGGCCACTGGTTTGTGGAACCATTCTGGTAATCACCTACAATATTCATAAACCAGGGGAATAAAAAAATGAGTAACTTCTCAGAGGTTTGGATGGTCACCCAAAGCATTTTTGAATAATTAATTTTACATTTCAGTTTCGGTATTAAGACATCGCTAGTAAAAAAAAACGTGGGATTGTAAATTCTTCGGTATTAAGACATCGCTAGCAAAAAAACACGTGGGTTTGTAAATTCTTGATCCAGCTTCCCCCCTCCAAGGATAAAAGGAGCAAAGTGAGAGTTGCAGAAAAAGGACACGAAAAAATCGCTGCAAAAAAGGACATGAAAGCATTCCATGAAAACATGCGAGGGGTAAATTAACAAAAGGAGGGATAGTCCAGAAAAGACAGTGCTGCCTGAGCTAATGGTGACAAACTAGGGACAAATTTAGGGGGGGGGGACAAGCTGTTGTTGTTTTTTTAAGGCATTTTAGAGTGGTCTTCCTGGATCAGTTCTAAGACTACTAAGAGCATGTGAATAGTTCCTGTGTTTGGGTAGCAAAGATAGGTTTTCAACAGCTCCCAGATATGCACACACATATATATGGGGCTATGATCAATAAAGGGATGCGGGTGGCACAGAACCTAGGACTTGCCGATCAGAAGGTCGGCGGTTCGAATCCCCATGACAGGGTGAGCTCCCATTGCTCTGTCCCTGCTCCTGCCAGCCTAGCAGTTCGAAAGCACGTCAAAGTAGATAAATAGGTACCGCTCTGGCAGAAAGGTAAACGGCGTTTCCGTGCACTGCTCTGGTTCGCCAGAAGCGGCTTAGTCATGCTGGCCACATGACCCGGAAGCTGTACGCCAGCTCCCTCGGCCAGTAAAGCGAGATGAGTGCTGCAACCCCAGAGTCGGTAATGACTGGACCTAATGGTTTACCTTTACCTTTATGATCATTAAACAGTGTCTTAGACCTGTGGCCCTTCAGAACCCTTGGAAGTTCCTTGGGATGAAATAGTCTAAAAGCAAAAGCTTCCGTTTTGGATTTCGTCCTCTGGTGCATGGAGGAAGAGAGGGGTGGTGGCGTGTGTGTGAAGCAGCGGCTCTCTGCATCTTGGTTCTCATAGCAGGAAGCCAGGCTTTCCCATTGTTACTGAAATGGGCCATGTAACAGAATAGAATAGCACTACATATTTCGCTATACAGCTTGCATCAAGGGGGAGTGGGCAGAAAGAAACTTACACGTATGCCTCGCCAAAGAATAGTTGGATCCACCACTCGTTGAGCCAAACCCTTCGGGAATTTGGCTAGAGCTGCGCGGCCTGGTCAGCAACTTCGGAGGTTCAATTTCCGCTCCAAACTCTGCTCCAATTACTCCTAGCAGAACTATAGCAGTAGCTTGCTTTCGCCTCTCTTCGTACGACATAGTTATTTTTTTCATTTGCGGAAATCCAGACAGAGAACCTGAAACACAACACAAAGAGCATTAGGACAGGTGGTTCATAAACTGTTCTAACTCCTTCTGAAGAAGTGTGCATGCACACGAAAGCTCATACCAAGAACTAACTTAGTTGGTCTTTAAGGTGCTACTGGAAGGATTTTTTTTGTTTTGTTCTAACTCCAGCAACTCTGGTGGTCCTTTCACTGTGCAAAGAATTTAAATACACGCCTTATGACTCCTTTTATTTTTATTTTATTTTTTAAAAGTGGTGTAGTAGCCACTGCCTTGTTCTCCTAATACTTGCTGTGCAACCAATGAAACACATGGTATAGGTCTTTCTCTATGGTGGTGCTCCAGCAGTTGTCTTAAGGCGATGTATAATAAAAACAACTGAAAACAGTTTTTTTAAAAAAACAGTAAATATATTTGAAACAAAACTGAAACCATCCAAAATAGTAACTCGTGGCAAAGACTTATTTAGCTACCTGGGAAAACCTGTCGGAACAAAAATATTTTCAACTGTTTCTGGAAGGTACAGATAGTGGACATCTCTCATATGCTAACAGGAATCCTAATCCAGAATGCAACAGTTAGACTGGTGCCTGGGAGTGGCTGCCAGGACCATATAAACACTGGTCCTAAAGGATCTACACTGGCTCCCAGTATGTTTCCAAGCACAGTTCAAAGTGTTGGTGCTGACCTTTAAAGCCCTAAATGGCCTCGGCCCAGTATACCTGAAGGAACGTCTCCATCGTTCAGCCCAGGCACTGAGGTCCAGCTCCAAAGGCCTTTTGGTGGTTTCCTCACTGTGAGAAGTGAATTTACAGGGAACCAGGCAAAGGGTCTTTTTGGTAGTGGTACCCACCCTGTGGAACACCCTCCTACCAGAGTCAAGAAGACTCAAAGACATCTGAAGGCAGCCCTGTATAGGGAATTTTAAAATGTATTGTGCTTTATTGTAGGGTACATATAATAAATTCATCATCATCGTTATCATATTGCCCCAATCACTCTGGGTGGCTCCCAACAAAATATTAAAAACATTTCCCTGGGCAGGGCTGCCTTCAGATGTCTTTGAAAAGCCAAATAGTTGTTTCACCAAATGAAATATATGGATTTATGTTTTCCTGCACTCTGTTATGGCAGTACATTATAAATGCTGGGATGTATTTATAACAAGAAAGGCTAGACAGTTACCCAACTGGAAAAGTTCCCTCTCCCTTGCATTAAGTTTCACTTTCTAGGTTACACTGGCCTAGGGGTCAAGGTCACAGAAGGGCTGGAGCACGCAATCCCTTGCTGCCTTAAAATACTTACTTTACATGGCTTCTGGGTCTTACTGTAAGTCAAAGATGCAGACTCTAAAGCAGTTTACATTAGTGGATGAAATAATGCAAGAATGCGGTAGGCAACGCAGCAATACTAGCAGGCTATCTGAACTGTCTGCACCCCAGGTGGTCCTTATAAGAACTGTAACTTTAAGAAAGGATGGTCCAAGCTTGTTCTTCCCCCTTCTACCTCCCCATCACTTTTTCCTTCTGTTTCATGCCATTTAGACTGTACACCAGAAGAAGGCAGGGACTGTACTGGTTTTTGTAAACTGCTTTGGGAGCCTTTTCAGCTAAAGAGAAGGATGGGAGATGACTTAAAGAAATAATAAATAATTATAAGCATGAGGGCTGCATTTACAAAATTTAAGGACACTGCATGTTACCTAACCTATTTAAGTCATGCTCTGAAGAGATTCACTGAAATTAATGGACAAGTCCACTGATTTTAATGGGTCTACTCGTGACTATGGCTTGCATATTACCCATGACTTCAACTGCATTTTCAGGTATAGCTATAACTTCTTCAATGTACCAGGAAACAGACTTGTGTATATTATAGCCAATGTACTATAAGTCTCACTCTTCCCTGCTACAACTGTGATGTTAAATCTCTTCTGAGAGAAATCAGAGGAGACCACTTGGTACTCACAGACAGAATTACAAGGTCTGGAGATTAACAAAGTGAGAATTAATAATAAAAAAACGCTCTGCTACGCTATGCCCAAACTGCAGCAAATGAATTCTCTCTCTCTCTCCCTTTTAAAAGAAAAGGAAAAAAGAGCATTGAAACCTCTGTTAAGAAAACCGATTCCCAGTTCAGCTCTAGTTCTGATAGTTTTACCCCCAAAGGAGTGGGTGGGGGTGATCTTTAACAATGAGAAGGAGAGGAGCTTTAAAAAAAATAAAAATCAATAGTCACCTTGTATGGAAAAAGAAAGATGAAAATGGACTCTACGCTAAGTGATACGTAACCATTTTAATCACCTGCAATTTGTATATATAATCACTACCGTTAAACGCAACACAAACCGCAACCGGGGTCTGCCTAGGCAGATCCATTTTTTAATTCGCTTCCCTCAGAGCACAATGATCTGGAAGGAAACCACCACGCTCCCCTCCCCTCCGGCCCCCACCCCACCCCAAGAAGCATGCTCCATAACAATAGTTCAAAGGAAAGCTCCATTCTGCAGTTGCACTGATTGTTCTGTCAGCTGACCTCTGCAGAAGGGAATTGCTAACCGCTGCCGAGCTCCTTAGCTGACAAATGAATGATCGCAGCTCCATCTATTTTCACTATGGCTGCCTCTAGCCCAGGTGCTCAGACAGAGAGCCCGGTGTGACATCTTAGATCAAGATGAATTGGCACAAACTCCTGATCCAAGATTGTTTTATACCATTTAATTTAGTTTCTTCCCCTGCTCGGATGAGCACAGCTCTGGTTATGGATTTCTATTCTAATGTACTGAAGCAAGCACTGAAAGAAGGCAATGAAGCAGATGCTGGAGCTGGGGGACTGCAGGGATACTGATCAATAGGCAAGGCATTGACCCCAACCACTCAGCCTCTGCAATGGTCACTGTTTAAAGAAAAGAACTGGGGTGGGGGAGAGAGAGCCCCACACATGTGCTGCTTCCAGTAGGAAATTAAACAACAGGGGCACTTGGCAAACTCCCCCCTCGAAAAACAAAAAGGGAGAGAGAGGAGCCCCCTCGTTGGCTCTTCCTTTTGTCTGATTAAAGCAAGCTCAAGTTAACCCTTCGTTTTATCGGGATTCATTTAGGGCCAAATGCTTCTTTCTGGCGAGTCCAGGTTTAGCAAGCCAACCCTATGTTAAAAACTCAAGAAGCAAGGGGAAAACATATCAACGTGTTGACTGCCTTTTCCAGCTCTGCTCTACGGATGCGTTTCTTTCACAAGAAGCGCCTGTCTGAAAGCACTTTGAGGCTCCTAACCCCCTTTTTCAAGAGATTTCAATGTTCTGCAGCCAGGCTTAAAAGCTGCAAGCGTTTTAGTGCCAGAAAGAGCAGTGGAAATGGATCGGGACAAAGAGTTTTGGAGAGCTGATTAGCAACCCAGTTTACGTAAACCGAGCTATGTTCACTAGAGGACACTAGCTGACATTTTGTTCTGTGTAAGAGATTTAGGTGTGAAACTGCCCCCCCCTTTACTGTCTTTTGAGTTATTAGGAGGAACATGCAATTAATGGCAACCCTTCCCAACAAATAAACTGACAGCCAAATGGGAGATTTTAAAATGAAATAATGTCTATAAAAGTTGTCCTTGCTACAAGTTTCATTTGTCTCGTGAAAATTTGGTATTTTCTCACAGCGATGTGCCTCCATTTAATCATGCTAAAGGGTGACACAGAGATCCATTTTCTTGACAGGACGGTTGATCACCCTATCACGGTGAGAAAATTAATAACCTCAAATAGCCCTATGTGGGGGGGAAAGAAGCTATGCTGGGGAAGAAGGAAGGTTTCTGCATTTAAGTTGTAGAGATAGCACACTTTCTATGCACTAAGTAAATGGAAGTGACAGATTTCTTCATTATTTGCAAAATGGACATTTTGACTCCACATTTACAAAGGTTTCCAAGCACACTGACCGAGTACCAAAACCAAAAAGACAACAGCCCTACAGGAAATGGTCGACAACTGTAGCTGTATATTTTTCATCCCTAATCTGTTTAAATAAAATATAGGTAAAAAAATATCTGAAAAAAAAGTTTAAGCTGTTTAAAAGGTTGCAAGATATTGATTACTTCATTTAAAAAGCAGTCAGGGAGTGCAACCAAGAGGTCAGGATAAATTTAGCAGTTTGAAGCACTTTACTAAATAACTCTAAAGATCATGTTAATTGGCTTTGCACAGTCCTAGTGTAAAATTAATTTTATCCTATCTTACAATAAAAGGATTAAAAGACATATTAAGTTCTACAGGTTTAACTGGAACAGGAATCAATGGATTTGAATTAAGGCTAAAGGCTATTTTATGGGAGATGGACTACCCCCAGATACTTTATAACTGCTATTAGGCACATGATGGTACTCTTTTATTGTATTAGGTATTAAAAACTTGGAGGGGTAAATGCCATACCAATTCATTATTATAGAAATATGTCTTGGAATTTTGAGCAGGTGAGTTCTTTGGTTTCAGCCCACAGAATTTACTGATCCTTTCATAACCCTTGGCACAACTGCAACCCTTACAGTAGTGTCCAAACTTTTTTCAGATTTGATGAAGTGAAGGACCATGAGGGCCGGCCAAAGGGCCAACCAAAGTTGGTGACCTATTCTTTTAGGATTGAAGCTGTTAAGCTTTTTTATAATTTTACCCCAAAAATAAACTGCTACTGGGGCCGGATTGAACTGACCGGCAGGCCAGATTAGGCCCCCGAAACGGACATGTCTGCCTTGAGAGATAGACCGGCCATATTATTCATGCTCTGATAACATCTTGTTTGGACTACTGTAATGCCTCATTTATAGGGCTGCCTATAAAGTGTGCTGAGCAATGGAAAGCCCTTTCTAGAGAGGCTCATTTGGCTCCTCTTAAGCTGAGGCTCCAATACTTTGGCCATCTCATGAGAAGAGAAGACTCCCTGGAAAAGACTCTGATGTTGGGAAAGATGGAGGGCACAAGGAGAAGGGGACGACAGAGGACGAAATGGTTGGACAGTGTTCTCGAAGCTACAAACATGAGTCTGACCAAACTGTGGGAGGCAGTGAAGGACAGGAGTGCCTGGCGTGCTCTGGTCCATGGGGTCACAAAGAGTCGGACATGACTAAACGACTAAACAGCAACAACAAGTTCTGGTGTAAAGACCATTTGCCAAGTTGACTAGTGTTTTGTCTTTTTACTCTCCTGGCTTGGTCTTTATGCAGCTACCATTGCTTGCTATGCTTTACTGTTTCAGCATTTTATTCTTGCTGTTTGGTGGTTTTAAGCGATGGTTCTTAACAGTCAACCAAGCTGGGAACACTCTGAATATTCTCTCCATGTTTTAATCCTAATTAATTTATTTGGTTTCTTCCTATTCCTTGCAAAACTGGATGGACTTTCTGCCGGACCCCATATTTCTGTAAATTGGGGTCAATGTAAGTTTCGGTCCTTCAGAAAAAAATCCTTCTTCAGTCTCGATCCCTCCTTGATACTAGGAAGCATCAGACGAGGCGTTAAATGCAGAAAAGGTGTTGTCAGTGATGCGGTACATTAACTGTAATATTCAGGCATTGCTATTTGTCCTTTAATAATTCATGTAGATTTGGCACCATCTACTGACCTGAGATATTGGAAGTTTACCGTGTTGTCATCTGTGAGGTGTTAAAATTCCTGTTGTGCCACTTTTGAGGCAGAACTGCACTTGGCCATCAGCTATATGTGCCTTGAATGAAGAGCACCAAACAGTACTTATAAAAATTTCAGATGAACCTCAGGATGTGCAAAACATTGATTGCAACTATGCCTCTCTTTCCCTGCCTCTGCCTCCCTCTCTCTGTGGCACAAACATTTCTGCTTTGCTGCATATCCCGTATTCCACCCACAAAATCTCTTCTGTTGATATTAACTGCCTTAACATATTATATTTGTTCAAGAATTTCCACATGAGCTGAAAGAACTGACACAGCGCATCAAATGTTGAGCACAGTGAAGACTGTTATGCAGTTTAGACTGTGAAGAAATTAAGTAGTAACGAACCTCCGTTTATTTAAAATGTGAAATCCCATGAGTTCTGATCCAATGACAGAACGTCCAGGGTGGCTCACAAAGCAAGTGAGAGCACCACGGCATAAGAGAAAAGCAGCAATTAAAATGAAATGAAAGAAGTAGAGCAACAAGCAATTTAAGGGAAATGATTTGGTAAAAAGAATAATACAGTGGTACCTCGGCTTAAATACGCTTCAGGTTACAGACTCCGCTAACCAAGAAATAGTACCTCGGGTTAAGAACTTTGCTTCAGGATAAGAACAGAAATCGTGCGGCAGTGGTGTGGCAGCAGCAGGAGGCCCCATTAGCTAAAGTGGTCTTCAGGTTAAGAACAGTTTCAGGTTAAGAACGGACCTCAAGAACAAATTAAGGTACCAACAAATTAACCCGAGGTACCACTGTACGGGGTTCAAATCCCTGTGACGGGGTGAGCTCCCATTGCTCGGTCCCTGCTCCTGCCAACCTAGCAGTTTGAAAGCACGTCAAAGTGCAAGTAGATAAATAGGTACCGCTCCAGCGGGAAGGTAAACGGCGTTTCCATGCGCTGCTCTGGTTCGCCAGAAGCGGCTTAGTCATGCTGGTCACATGACCCGGAAGCTATACGCCGGCTCCCTTGGCCAATAAAGCGAGATGAGCACCGCAACCCCAGAGTCGGTCACGACTGGACCTAATGGTCAGGGGTCCCTTTACCTTTACCACTGTACTACCTTAACGTTTATCCAGCACATGTGAATGTACACACTCCTTACAACAACCTTATAAGGTAGATGAGTATTATTATCATCATCTTGTCGTTGTTGGCATCCATCTGTCTCAAGAGAGGATGGAGTGCACCTCTGAGGGTGAAGTCACCTCTGAGGGTGAAGTTAGCAGCACTTAAGTGACCTCCCTAGTGTGCAAGCCTGGAAATGGAGGTCCTGGGCTGCCCAGATGAAAAGACCTCCCTCTTGGCCGTGCTGAAATGGTCAAAAGGAAAGCAGAGCAATACGTTTGTCACCAGCTGAGTTGCTGGAAGGAGGCATACAAGGTGCCATCCTACGGACTCTACTCCGGATTTGTGTAGGGTTTACTCCTTAATGTCTTCTTCTCCTGAAGATGTCCCACAAGGCAGCGGATGTTTAGGATCAGAGTTTTCCTTTTCCTAGATATGCACTAAATGTCTTACTGCATTCATTGATGTTTGCTGGAGTTCACCCTTTACTGGAGTATTATGATTAGCATCGTGTCTGATCACCATCCGTTTTTAAAATTTTAAAACAAACTTTAAGCTGAGCTGACAGCAAGCACTGTTCTCAAATTTTATGGGGCTTAAAAATATTATTCATTCTCTACCTTCTTGCCCCCTAAACAGTTTCCCTGGGCACAACTTGTCCTGTTCCTAAACTTTGACTACAAAAGCTGTCGACTTCCAACTGGGCATAATGAATCTCCCACATCAGGAGTTGCAATGTTCACAAAGATTCCATGTGAGCATTGAAGTCAATAGCTAGAAGGGGCTAACAAGAAATTGGTAGCTAATTTTAATACAATTCACACAGAATACTTAATTAAGAAAAAAATACCATAAATTATATATGTATTATTCTTATAGCACTAAAGTGGCGTAAGCTTTTATAAAGCAACAAACTGACAAGGCCCCAAGGAATTTACAGTCTAAAATTCAACATAAGGGAAACAACAGCAAACAGGGGGAGAATATGCACATCTGCAGGGTTACAGTTTAGTAGGAAATGTAGACTCAAAGGCTGCGCTAAATATTTACTAAGTTACCATATATGGTAGAAAGGATTGTAATGCTTTTGCTTTCCCCTTTAAGATGAAATTTTAAATATTGGTGTAATTCGCTCAGAGATCTTGGGATAGAGCAGAATATGCAACAGAATATGGGATTAAAACCATTTGCTCTTGGATGCAGTCAAAGAACAGTTGACCTCATCTGTTCCTTTTAATCACAGCACACAACACAGCACTGCCTTGCTTTAAACAAAGTTCAACATTCAAAGCTAAAAATTTGCTTCCATTTTTCAAGCAGCTGGAACCAAACGTTTTCATAGTAGCTTACCAGTAATCGCAAGGATTAAGGTGCAGATTTTCTGCTGCATAGTTGGTGCTATTCTAAGCCAATGGCGTGTTTAAATCCACACCAATGAAATCAATACAGCACTGTTCTCTTCAAGGTGAGACCAAATAAACCTGTCTGAAGCTCTGAGAAATAGGCTTTGCAGCACACTTTGAGTGCTAAGTGCCTTTCAGTCCAGAGATCTGTCATTAAATAATCATTAGCCATCATTCATTCTTCCTAAAAAGCTTAACATCTAAACTTGTTCAGCATCCACTAAAGTATTAGTATAGACTACCAAGTATTCATTAGCTCGTAGGGATGTGGATACACTTAACTTTAACAATGTACTGACATGCTATGGCACAAAGTGGAACAAGAGAGCCTACTGCACAATGCTTCTCGCTTATTGCTTTCAAGTTCCTTCAAATTGCTGTCATTACATGGAAGGGTTAAAAGAGCCAGCAAGCTTCCCCCCCCTTTTTCCTTCCTTTATTTTTATTTTTTTTGCTCACAGACATTCTTGTCAAGTTATAAAACTGCAAGTACGCCTATGGCTTTGCCATTTCGCATCCTGCCTGATGGAGCTGGAGGGTTGTTGTTGCTTTTCAAACCTTTCCTGGTCGGGGTTTTTCATTCATCTTTGGCGACAGGAGCAACATTTTCATAATTAATTAACATTTATCTGCACTGCTGTAAAGGCAGTCACCTGTGCCACGTTCCTTGCCGTGGAGGCAGACTTCTACACCTCTGGAAATTCATTGTAATTCACACAAAAAATAATCTAAGCATACTTCCGTTCCTAATTTCAATATATTGCGATTGTGGGATCCAGTCTTCGCATGATGCAGTGAACTCGACCAACATATAAATGTTATTGACACCACTACAGCCAATGGAGACAGCAGGCTTCTTATTCATTTTCCAGACACATACCTAATAATTTTATAGAAGTCAGGCTGTGCATAAGTGATAGAGTATTCACTTTTGAAAAGAAACATAACATGACTACTTGGTGGTCATATACAGTATCACAGCTAGCTACTGTAGATTTAAATCTATACAGCAGCATCAGACGGCGGGGTAATGGGGAATTTATATAGCTTTCTATAATTTTTGTTAATGTATTAATGCCTATTAAAAACTGCTAAGATTTTGCAGTATTGGTTGCTGATTTGTAAGGAAAATGTTCATTCATACTAGTAATGTAAATATAAAACAGATTTGATTATTAAATATCTTCTTTATAATATGCTAACAGGATTAAATTAATTACTATGACATGCTGCAGGAAGGTGGGGGGGGGGAGAAGCAGTATGAAAAAAAACCTAGCTCTGGTTGATTAAAGGGATCATCTATCAGCTCCGTACAAAACTGCAGAGAATCCATTTTGTCCTGAACTATTCCTCACTGCTCTTGCTGTATGTTAGGGAAATAGTTGCCTTCAACCATTTTAGGTTTCCCGTTCTCCAATACAGTGAAATGTTTGGTTCACAATGTAGAAAAAAAGTCCTCAGATCAAGAAAAATGCATCACAGGCAATCTGTGTCAGTATATACACCTTAAATATATGTGAAGCTTTGTGAAATATAAGGACATGAACTTAAGATTTATGCAAGAAGAGAATAAAGAATTTGATTATAGCCTTCACCTCAAAAATTGTCTTAATCTTCAGTATGAGAGAGTGACTCATATTTTTGCCTCTGAACTGAGCTAATTGCAATGAATTAAAATTTCATTTATGCAGTGAAACAGGACATGTTCAGATCCACAAGCCTGCCCTATAATTTGTTGCTTTGCTTGCTGATGCACAGGCACTGGTAAAAACAGTATAATAAAATAATGGCAATTTAAAAAATATTCAACCCTCCTAAAAATTAAATATTTCAAGCTCATCTGTTACCTTGCTAGATGCTGATGGCCAGCTTACAATGAGACAAAAATCAAAGTACATATGAAAATATTTTTCCAAATGACTCCTGCTTTTAAAGATATGCTAGATTACAAAAAAAAAAAAACCCTGATCAATAAAAGCAATTCATTCTGGAGTATCAAACCTCACTGGGCATTGGTAAAACTTCAATAAAACCAGTATTCTGGATTTTACATTTTGAAACATGATTACTATTTTATTGAAAAGTATAAGAGTAACAAACTATTTTAAATTGCAATCATTTTGAAACCGAGTTGCAACTTATCCTGATTCTTTATGAAGAGACCAGATTCTTATTGGAAATCAATGAGAAGGCAGGTAAAATTAGATAGCCATGATTTGCCAGGAAATCAATAAGAGATAGAGCAATATCAGAAACTAAAAATGGAATGTCTTACAGAAACTCAAAATATATTTTCCCCACAATTTTTTTCCTAAAGATCTGGCTGTTAGAAAAAATTAAATGCCACAAAATAACAAAGATCATGTAAACATTACATTCAGTTGCCTTTCTGTTATAAAAAATAAAAAAAAAACTTCCATGCCTCATTTCTTTCTGTTTTCATGTAATGTCTGAAAGCGATTCATTAAATCCTTTTGAAAGAAAAAATATATTACGAAAGGTTTAAACAGGATGCTATGCCAAAACAAAGGTGTGCCTACAGAGGTATTTTAACAGCACTTTTAAGAATGTTTCTGTAAAAAGAAAATGGTAAAAGAGGCAATACCCAACAAAGATAAGAAATGTTGCACAGTACAATTTTATCCCACAAAGCCACCAGCATCACAGAATAACAGTGGCAAATAACAGTAGCAACAGGAGGCTTAGCAGGAATAATTGCACAGATACAATTAACAAGGTTTTGGGAAGTGGGAACTTGTGAGGTATTTAGATCCTTTCTGCTGCAATGTGCTTTGAAAGAGTCGGAAAACAGCCGATTACAGATGACAGAATAAGCAGCGCAACTTCCTGAAGGATTAGGAGGCAGGGCTCGGAGCCTCATTGGTATTCCTTGAGCCTATTATTATTCAGGTGAGTTCTGAATATGTAACAAGTGCAGACACAATGCTGGATTTTCCTTCCTGCGTAATTCTGAAGCTTCAACCATTTGCAATTTCGCAGCGCATCGTTCAGTAAATATTGAAACAGCCGTCTAAAACCACATTTCTACAAAGTATGAGGCAAGCCTCGTGAAGGGAAGAGAGAGCACTGCTAGGTAAAATATGCCCACAGACAAGCAATATATAGGAGGGGGGAAATGAGAAATATGAATATGAATTAAAGCACATAATGCAAAGCCATGGCTCAATAGTAATTTATTTTAAACATTTATATGTCGCCTTTCCATATAAAAATTCCTCCAAGACTACTTACATATTAAAATAATATTACGTCAACTTTAATTGAACAGCAGGGTTTTCCAACCTTTCTTAGCCTGGGGGCACATTGGGAAAAATGAAGAAACTGTCAGGCAACACAAAATACCCATTTTATGGAATAAAAATTGGTGACGATCACACCCACCCAAACACCTTCACTCCCTTCCATAAAGGAATAAAACACAGACAAAAAGAGGAGACACCCCTCAAAAAACAACCCCTCTAAGAAATGTCAAACCCCCTCAATTTTTGAAAATACGAACCTGGCAGGGCCTGGGTGCCTTAGCAGACACTAAGGGGGCTATCTGTGGGTGCCACATTGCCCATAGACACCCACACTGGGCCTCCCTTGCTTAGGGTTATGCGTGAAACCCACTCAGCAGCACAACAATGGTTTCCTAGCTACATGATCCAAAACTATGGTTTGTAGTCAGTTTACAAACTTTAGTTTAACTATGGCTTTGTGTGAGATGCAAGATGGAGCTCAAATATGAATGGTCTGGCCACTTCACCCCATATGTTTCACCAAGATACAAAGACACAAGACAAGAGTAGCTGGAAAAGAAACCAAACACTTGGGAAACAAGCCATAGTTGGCTCATTTGTGGGCAGGGCCATCCCAGGTGTGTGTGCACATTTAAGAGTCTACCAGCACTGCCTTCCTAAAGTAGCAGCAAAATAAAAATGCAAGCTGGAGGTGGGAGGTAAAACAACAACAAAAGATAAATTGTGAGCAGAGGTAGTGGGTAGAGAAACTCAACTGGGGGGTGCAGGGAGTATGATTTGCTTCAGGCCCCACACTCCCCAGGGAATAGCCCTGTCTGTGGAGAAACCTATGGTTGGTTTGTTAAACAAACCATGACTTGTGTTTAAGTGCTAACCTGGCCATGGTGGCATACAGATGCCACTGACGACCAATGGTTCACAGGATTAGCCTAATGCAAAAGGGTGAGTAACATTAGACATGTGACTGTAGAAGTATGATTTTATGAGTCACTGTGCCGGTACAACACAGAGGGAAGCTAGGTTTGATCCAAAGGTTCCCTTCTTCCAGTGGAAGGAATTTTCTTCCATTGGAGGAAGGCTCCTTCTGCCAAAGAAAGGAAACCTTTGGATATGAACCACTTTTTAAAACCCCCAAACCTCTTTAGGCAGCTAACAAACAGCGCATGGTGGTGTGTACATAACTAAAAACACCATGAAGATATACGGTAAAAATATTAGAACAGTTGTAAAAGGACAAAATGAAACAAATCGTTGCATTATACAAAAAGGGCTCAGGTTAATAATCGCAGAACATCAGGGCAGTGAGGGGAGGGGGATATGGGTCTTAAAAAGACCTCTCAAGCAAGCAAATGATGACACTTCCAGTACAGTAGGGAGAAGAACTGTCCAAAGCATGGAGCAACAGCAGAAAATGCCATGTTTTAAAAAAGAAATAATCACTATATGATGGGTCTATAACATGTGGTGCTGCTGACAACATCTCAGCAATCTATCAGGTCTATGTAGGGACAGGTAGTCTCTCGGGTAAGCCGCAGGACCATACCAAAGGCCCATGCAGCCTAGTGCTCTGTTCTCAGAGTGCACATGGGAAGGTCTTTGTAACCAGATGCTCATGGGATGCCCATAAGCAGCACCTTAGCGCAACACTCTCCACGCCTGTGCTTCCAAGCAACTGATATGCAGAAGCATATAAGTGGGTGGAGGGAGATGTGGTGAGGGCCAAAAAGAAGCATGTTCATATTACACAATCCCTCATCGTACAGTAAGTAGGATTGCAACAACACTGCCTGTATGGTGAAATGCTGCAATCACAGAAGAGTATTAAGTGAGCAACGGGCAAACTAGAAACGTCTCAAGTGCAAATAGACCCCAAAAGAGGAGCACAAGTGACATGTTATAACAACATGTCAGCTCTGCCATCTTGACAATGTCAGCCATGTCGATTCACAGCACTGATCCCACACATATTTAAACAAGCAAACACTCACACACACACACAAACACACGAGGAAGGTACTAGGAAGCGCCGTGACACTGTGAACACCATGGCAATGCAAACGGGTGTTTGCCAACTGGGTACAGGATTAGCTTGCTCTTGGGCAGAATTAGCTTTGCAGGAGCTTTGTAGAACAGGTTACTCAAGCCCTTCCGCAGCACTAGGGGCTCCATAAGGACCACACCCACATTTCTATAGGTTCCACTTGTAATGCATTAGTGTGAAGCGAAAACAAGAAAGAAAAACCTTCCAGCTCTCTCTCTGCATCCTGCTTTCTAAGTCACACAATCACTTAACTAATTTTGTACAGTTTACGTTGCATATTTGGTGTACACTGTGCTTTAGAAACCAAGAGGGATGCGGACAGGGGGGTTTCTATTTCAAAGGGAGAGAATGTATAACCACAGAGATCTGCCAATGTTCATTTAAATACCACTGGTTGCCATGGCAGCACAAAACACTAAATGGTGGCGGACTGTGCTTATCACTTTCTCCCCCTAACAGTGTATGCATGTATAGCTTATTCTTTATGGGCAATTCTTAATACATCACATTGTATTTGACACTTGTATTATGCAATTCAATCTGCTAGTTTTTATTCACAATGCCTTGACATATTCCAGGGTGGAACAGTCTAACCTTTAACCTCCTTCCACAAAAGGGAACTGCTGCTGCTGCTGCTGCTGCTACTACTACTACTAATAATAATAATAGTTGTTGTTGTTTTAGATACCACCATTTATCCAAAGGTCCTAGGGCAGTGTACAACACTAAGAACATAATTTACACAGCATAATAATAAAAACATAATACAGAGCACAATAATACACAATAATCATAATAAAATGATCATAGCAACAGTGCCCTCCCCGCATTTAACAGGTCATATATTTAGCATTTAACAAGCCATAGATTATTTAATAGCCAAAGGCCCAGGTAATGAGGAATGTTTTCGCCTGGTGCCTAAAGACATGTAATGATGGTGGCCAGGCGATCCTCTCTGGGGAGAACATTCCACAGAGGGAGAGCCACCGCAGAAAAGGCCCCTTCTCATGTTGCCACCTTCCAAACCTTCTCACAACCGACAAAGGGCCAATTCTATTTTTCTGTCTCTCATGTCAAAGCAAGTATGAATCAGTTCGTGTACTGGTTAGAGCCTTGGAATAGGACTTGGAAGACCAAGGGGTTGTTGTGAGGATAAAATGGAGACGGAGAGAACCATGCAGGTCATACAGAGATAAGTAGAAAAAGAAATAGTCGATGGATGCTCCATAATAATGGGATTCACTTCTTGCAAGCATCTATCAAAGGCAGGTGACCATTTATATATATATATTTAATATTTTGATTCATGTTGGAGACTTTATTTAAGATGGTGGCAACTGGAGCTTGTCCCATAGAACTTTACTTTATACTTTGATTTTTTAATCTGCCTGCCCTAAATTATCAAGAAAGGGCTAAGCACTAAAATTAAAACCATAATTCTCCATTACACTACACTCAAGCAGCCAAGACAAGAACTGGGTGGTATTCAACCAATTATTATTCAACCTGATGATCGTCTTCCAAAGCAGCTACTCTATTCCGAACTTAAAAATGGAAAGCGTAAGGCTGGTGGTCAACAAAAGAGGTTTAAAGACTGTCTCAGAGCAAATCTTTAAAAATGTAGTATAAATACTGACAATTGGGAAACACTTGCCTGCAAGTGCTCCAACTG
The DNA here is from genome assembly GCF_964234715.1 of Podarcis melisellensis. Classification (NCBI taxonomy): domain Eukaryota; kingdom Metazoa; phylum Chordata; class Lepidosauria; order Squamata; family Lacertidae; genus Podarcis; species Podarcis melisellensis. The sequence goes on from NC_138543.1 coordinate 49,572,825, forward strand.
GAGAACAGCCTTTACCAAAGGTAAAAATAAGTCATGTCAGACTAACCTGATCTCGTTTTTTGACAGAATTACAACCCTGGTAGATGAAGGGAACGCAGTGGATGTAGCCTACCTTGATTTCAGCAAGGCATTTGACAAGGTGCCCCATGATATTCTTGTAAAGAAGCTGGTAAAATGCGGTCTTGACTATGCTACCACTCAGTGGATTTGTAACTGGCTGACTGACCAAACCCAAAGGGTGCTCATCAATGGTTCCTCTTCATCCTGGAGAAGAGTGACTAGTGGGGTGCCACAGGGTTCTGTCTTGGGCCCGGTCTTATTCAACATCTTTATCAACGACTTGGATGATGGACTCAAGGGCATCCTGATCAAATTTGCAGATGACACCAAACTGGGAGGGGTGGCTAACACCCCAGAGGACAGGATCACACTTCAAAACGACCTTGACAGATTAGAGAACTGGGCCAAAACAAACAAGATGAATTTTAACAGGGAGAAATGTAAAGTATTGCAAATGAGAGGCACAAATACAAGATGGGTATTTTATGTAAAGTATTGCAAATGAGAGGCACAAATACAAGAACTTCCTGACAGTAAGAGCTGTTCGACAGTGGAATTTGCTGCCAAGGAGTGTGGTGGAGTCTCCTTCTTTGGAGGTCTTTAAGCAGAGGCTTGACAACCATATGTCAGGAGTGCTCTGGTGGTGTTTCCTGCTTGGCAGGGGGTTGGACTCGATGGCCCTTGTGGTCTCTTCCAACTCTATGATTCTATGATTCTATAATTCTAATATGTCTCGGCTAACACCGCCAAATGCCATCTTGTGATAAAATACTTAGGGAAGGTGGTGATGCTGCCTGCCTCTTAACAGAGGACTTTCCCCTGCTCAGTCTGCTACTTGTTAGTGGCTATAGACTTGTTATAGATTTGTTGCTCTGTGTTTGATTAATCAGGACACTGTATACCCAAGGAGTGGGAGGAGAGGGTATTGAAAGCAAAGTGGCTGAGTGTCTCTGCACAGTTTTAAGCCACCAGCATAACCTAATGGCCATTAGGGGTTATCTTGTTAAAGTTTGATTTAATAATGTTCTGGCCTTTTGACCACAATCTAAATGAATGTGTGGCTGTTTGGCTTGTTCCTTCCTCAGCAGTTGTGAATATCTTTAAAGAAAGAAAGAAAAAAATCTGAGAGTGGGAAAAGGCTTTCATTTCAATAAAAAAGAGTCTTCATCCACATCATGCTTTTTTATTAAAAAAACAAACATTTTGTTTCCTAAATAAAGATTGCACATAAAAATCAAATGCAATATGTAAGTTATGCAAGAGAAATTGTGTAAGCTGGGTAGTACAAACAGTATAAATGTCCACTTTCCCCCCTTTAATAAACTAATAAAAAATTCACAATATACCTAATGATGGTACTTATTTTAGCAATGGGAGGCTTTGCTCTAAAAGGTGAGACATTAATAAGATATACAATAAATAACACAATCTTAGTAATTATTTGGCATCTGTTCGTTCTTGACAACAAGGACATTGACTAGTATAACCCCCCCCACACACACACACAATGTAAAAAGGTTTGATGACTTTCAATGGGGAAAACCCAGTTTTTTTGTTTTGTTTTGGTTTGTTTGTTTGAACGTATTTACTGAACAGAGTAGAGCTCCCTGGATTCCCTTGCATATGTGTTTCTCCATCAACCCTTTCATTTAAGGTAAATCTGATATCTACAAAGAAATTTAAACACTAAAGAGTCTTACGGGAACTAGTGAAAAAAATAAAAATAAAACCTGTTTGTTGACATCCCTTCCTAAGGCACTTATGAGAATCAAATATGTTAAAATTAAAAAAAACTCGCTTTTGAAAAAGTTTGCATTTTAAATTACCAAAAATTAAATAAAAGTTCGTAGTAACCATTTTAGACTTGAAGCTAATAAATGTGTCTTGCATCCTTCTTGGTGCATTAGAGTTCACTGCTTTTGAAGTCAACACTGGTGCATTGATTGACATGTCTCGGAACCAATTAAAATTTGCAGCATTTCCCTTGGGAGAAACATATCAGTTTACTTGGTCTGAAATATCCTGAATTGCTGTATACCAGCCACTGAGATCCCTTTTTATGTAAAAGAATTACCTCCTACTTTAGTTTTCAAAAAACTAAAAGTAATTGTGCTTGAGCTTTCTGGTCTTTTTGTGCATCTTTCCTGTTTTAAAATTACAGAAATTCAACCCAGGACTTGTATAGGAATATCAGTGAAAATCGTAAAAGTGGTTTGGTTTTTTAAAAAAGCAACTTGTCTATGTAATGCTATAAAACAATTTTAAAAATTCACCCAAGAAATGGAGTAAGATTTGATTGATCAACTTCCCAATATTTTATCTAGAGGGAGCACTAAAACTGCTTAATCTTAACAAAGGATTTTTCTTTTAAGCCTAAGAAGACATCATTTGTAACACCAAATTTTAGAATATGCATTATACATAGATGATGTAGAAAATAATCTTAGTGTTGAGTACAAGTTCTCTGTTCCATATTTGCATCTCTTTCCTTATTCAGAGCATGGCAGGTCTTCAGATGTTAATGTAGTAAAACATAATGAATTTACAAATACCCATAATCTGGCAGCTGCAAAATTTGCATGTAGAGCACTATATTGCCACCTTCTTATGCCACGTTTTAAAAGTTTAATGTATGCGGCTCATTCTTGTACCCATTTTTGGCTGTGCGCTTTGATAAATAAATAGATCATCTAAGATTCAATAGGCCAATTGCAGCATATAATAGCTATTCAGAGGCAATTAAACTGCCTTTTTTCATGCCGGCATGTGAGTGCGCCCTTTTCCAACCTTCAACTTGATTCACGGTGATTCAAAATTAACTTAAAAGTCTTGTTTGCTGACAGCTTAAAGCTTAATTGACTGAAAGCCAAATAGAGTGTGTTCTGTATTCAGCACTAGGGCTATTGATAAAGCCATGTGTAAATTGCACATGTTGAAAGACAGCCATTGGGCCCCTGTTCTCGTATTAGCCCACAACTTAGCATTGCTGCACAGTCAGAATTGCTTTGTCAAGTCTTTTATCACACCAGGTTAACTCTCTGGAGTTTCCCCAGCAGCAGAGGCATCTCAGAGTATTGAGTCTCTTGGATACCGTCTTTTACAAATCTGACACTGGCTTGTATCTTACTGTATTGCCTGTTCCTGTCTCCTACCCCTCCATCATTGTAAGCAAACTTTGTGGTCCAATGCTTTCCTCATATTTATTTACCGTACTTTTCAGTGTATAACACCCCCCATGTATAAGACACCCCCACTTTTTTGAGGCTCCAAATTGAGAAAACGGGGGGGGGGGGAATTGCCCAGAGTTGTTGAGCTTTATTTGGGGAGGGGGTGGGTTACCAAAAATCACTCACCCGCAGGGCCAACACAGCCAATTACACGCACATTGACGAAGCGACCAATCGCCTGATTGCTCACCGACAGCAAACGCCAATCGCCCGCCCAATTTCTGCGGCAGCCAATAGCCTGCGGAACTTGCCGCAATGAACAATCATCCTCCAGAACACCGCTGATAATCTCCGGCTCGCAGCAGCCACCAACCGCCCATCCAACCTCACCGCCATCCATGTATAAGACAACCACAGTTTTTAAGCTTAATTTTTCAAGGGGAAAAAACCTAGTCTTATACACGGAAAAATACAATTTACTTTTAAATAATCTATTTCTCACAGTTCCGCCTCGGAGCAGCATACAATTTTTAAAACCGTCAAATATGAGAGACAATATAAACAGACAGGCGACACAGTCACCACGATATTTAGGAGAGCTCAAAAACCTGATTAGAAAGAAAAGTTTCATCTGTGCTCTTAAAGTGTAAGCAGTGAAGGAGCCAGATCTCCCAGGAGTACAAATTCCAGGTTTAAGGGGCCACCACAGAAACAGCCCTGCTGTCCATCGCAACCTCACATATTTCTGAAGGGACAGCAATATCACAGAATTGTAGAGTTGAGAAGGGACCATGAGGATCATCTAGTCCAGGAGTGGGCAACTCCCAAGAGACTGTGATCTACTCACAGTTAAAAACTGGCAGTGATCTACCCCCTTTTGGGGGGTGCAAGGCAAAAATGTTGAGCTTTTGTTAGGGGAGCCAAAGTTGTTGAGCTACTTTGGGGGGAGCCAATGATCTACCCCAGACGTCCAGTGATCTACCGGTAGGTCATGATCTACCTGTTGGGCATGCCTGATCTAGTCTAACCCCCTGCAGTGCAGGAATATGCAGCAGTCCCATACGGGGACCGAACCAACAACCTTGGCTTTATCATGTTCTAACCAACTGAGTTAAGCTGAACCTGCAGAAGATCTAAATTCTGGAGAAAGGCAGCTCTTCAGATAACCTCATTCTGAGCCAAACCAACACTTTCTATTGCTCTTGAAAGTAACCGTGCAACCAACGCACTTGAAACAAAAGGGAGAGGTGTAATATGAGCCCTGTACAATATATTCACAGTCCCCTTAGGATCATTGGAGAGAGAGAGGGGGGGCTGAATCAGCATAGCAATGACACTGTACCAGGCGACCTCTTGTAGAGGTTTCATGCAGATGTTAAAAAGCAAAGAAGACAAAATTCAGAAACCGCCTAGAAGCCATTGGCATCAAACAAATGTTTCTCAGTATCATCACCTGGATATATGCCTGGAGCTGAGATGCCACCAGCTGTTTCAAGACTCTGCCCCCCTAAAAGGCATATTCGAGCTTGGTCAATCATTACCTAACACTTTGGGACCAACAAGTGCTTCCTTAGGAAGTGGTCTTAGCTTTTATTCTTGAGGTTTGACGGCATCACGTCTTGCTGAAAAGAGGCATTAGCCACAACAGTAGCTCTGTCAGCCCCTCTCTGGCAGCTTTTATTACCCAGGCTGGGTAGATGTCTAAAGTGCATTGGCTAAGAACCATATCAACACCCTCAGGTTGCACAAACTGAAAATTATCTATCTGAAGCAGGTGCTTAAGTCACTAAGCAGAAGAAACAAAACAAGCATCTTATGTTGGAATGAATATGAGCAGTTTTATCCGCATAGTGTATTTCAAGTTAGTCGGAGCATGACTAAGTTAGGTCCATTAATTTAAAACATAGTTGAATACCTTCTTCTTCTTCTTCTTCTTTGGCGATCACTCATAACTGAGTAAGATTGTTAAAACACAGTTTTAACAATGAGTTCGTAAGTGACTGTGGAGGCCAGTTCTGGATCCACATGTCCTTCCACAGCAGGGACATTGGTTTCCGGGCGGAAATTGATCACGGTGTGGATTTGCCAAGCGTGCCTTCCTCTTAGCACATTTCTCCCTTGCGTCCTGAGTTTGAATGTCTTCAAAGTCCCAGAAAACAACCTTTCTCCCTCCTCTATGTGACATCCTTTTATATATTTGAACATGGCTATCATATCACCGCTTAACCTCCTCTTCTCCAGGCTAAACATGCCCAGCTCCCTTAGCCGTTCCTGATAAGGCATCGTTTCCAGGCCTTTGACCATTTTGGTTGCCCTCCTCTGGACACGTTCCAGTTTGTCAGTGTCCTTCTTGAACTGTGGTGCCCAGAACTGGACACAGTACTCCAGGTGAGGTCTGACCAGAGCAGAATACAGTGGCACTATTACTTCCCTTGATCTAGATGCTATACTCCTATTGATGCAGCCCAGAATTGCATTGGCTTTTTAAGCTGCCGCGTCACACTATTGGCTCATGTCAAGTTTGTGGTCAACCAAGACTCCTAGATCCTTTTCACATGTACTGCTCTCAAGCCAGGTGTCACCCATCTTGTATTTGTGCCACTCATTTTTTTTGCCCAAGTGCAATACTTTACATTTCTCCCTGTTAAAATTCATCTTGTTTGTTTTGGCCCAGTTCTCTAATCTGTCAAGGTCGTTTTGAAGTGTGATCCTGTCCTCTGGGGTGTTAGCCACCCCTCCCAGTTTGGTGTCATCTGCAAATTTGATCAGGATGCCCTTGAGTCCATCATCCAAGTCGTTGATAAAGATGTTGAATAAGACCGGGCCCAAGACAGAACCCTGTGGCATCCCACTAGTCACTCTTCTCCAGGATGAAGAGGAACCATTGATGAGCACAATTTGGGTTCGTCCAGAACTATTTTTTTCGTCCAGAGGAAAGAGGAGGTCTGGGAACTTCAAACCTTGAAGAATGAATATCATGCAGCAGGTGAAGATTAGGGCTATTATATTATATTGAGCTAGTATTTATCTGGCATTTCACACACACACACACACAGTCTAGTGAACGGTGCAACACTGCACTATTCCGGCATCACACCCTCACCAAATTTCTGAACCTCGTGGCTATGAGAAAAACAGGCAATCGTTTCATTGGTACATCCACTGGGTTCTATTTCCCAGCCCAAGTCTATGTCTGGCAAAGTTTGGAAGCTGATTTGAAGATGGGTATGCTACCTACCAGGGACGCAGGTGGCGCCGTGAGTTAAACCACAGAGCCTAGGACTTGCTGATTGGAAGGTTGGTGGTTCAAATCCCCGGGATGGGGTGAGCTCCCATTGCTCGGTCCCTGCTCCTGCCAACCTAGCAGTTCGAAAGCACGTCAAAATACAAGTAGATCAATAGGTACCGCTCCGGTGGGAAGGTAAACGGTGTTTCCGTGCGCTGCACTGGTTCGCCAGAAGCGGCTTAGTCATGCGGGCCACATGACCTGGAAGCTGTACGCCTGCTCCCTCGGCCAATAAAGTGAGATGAGCGGCACAACCCCAGTGTCAGCCATGACTGGACCTAATGGTCAGGGGTCCCTTTACCTTTACTATGCTACCTAACGGGTCCATCATGACATGGGTGTAAATCTTTAGAAAGAAAATAAGGAAGTAAAAGCGACTGGATGCAAAAAGGTTCAGGAGCTCTTCCAAACTGCAGCAGCTGTCCATTGTGCAACAGAGCTCTGTTTTTTTCTTCCAGCAGACAAAAATTCAAAGTTTTGTTCTTGATTTCTCAGGTCTTTTATACAGGCTGGGTGCCAAGATACCTTGGGGATCTCTTTCTCAAATTCCATGACCTTCCACACCAGATGCACTCCTCCAGCACAATGGAATTATCAGTCACAGTGGTGGGGCCTGTTAAGGGCGGCAGCAGTTTCAACAGCAGCTGGCTCACAGCTTTAAACGTTCCCCCCACAATAGATTAAAAAAAGACAGCAGGGGAAAAAGAAAACATTGACCGTAGTTCTTTCTGCTTTCTGGTCTGTAGCACCAGGCTTTGGCAGGGCAACTTTTCCAATCAAATAATGAAATCAACAACTTTGGGCAAGTGGGAAAGGGTTAACTACACCTTGGGCTCTTCTGCTTTGCTGCTCAAATGCCAACCAGCTATGTTAGATTAAACATGAACCAAAATATGAAAGTTATGCAAAACTTCAGAATTAAGAGTGGCACTGACTTCTAATAGACATCTATGGAACTACAGTGTGTATTGGGGAAAAGGGAGTGGGGTATGTTAATCCATATGAAGCTGTAACAGTTGAAATTAAGAGGCCTCGTTTCAAAATAAAGGGTGTCATGAAGACTAAATGCAACAAAAGCAATGGAAAGAAAAGTGAACTGCACTGGCCTTGTTGTGACATTCATAGTGTCATATTTTGATGTAAATCAGTAGTAACTAAATAATAATAATTTATTATTTGTACCCCGCCCATCTGGCTGGGTCTCCCCAGCCACTCTGGGCGGCTTCCAACAAAGATGAAAGATACACTAAAATGTTACATATTAAAAACTTCCCTGAACAGGGCTGCCTTCAGATGTCTTCTGAATGTCAGGTAGATGTTTATCGCTTTGACATCTGATGGGAGGGCGTTCCACAGGGCGGGCGCCATTACCGAGAAGGCCCTCTGCCTGGTTCCCTGTAACTTGGCCTCTCGCAGTGAGGGAACCGCCAGAAGGCCCTCGGAGCTGGACCTCAGTGTCTGGGCAGAATGATGGGGGAGGAGACGCTCCTTCAGATATACTGGACCGAGGCCGTTTAGGGCTTTAAAGGTCAGCACCAACACTTTGAATTGTGCTCGGAAACGTACTGGGAGCCAATGTAGGTCTTTCAAGACCAGTGTTATATGGTCTCGGTGGCCGCTCCCAGTCACCAGTCTAGCTGCCGCATTCTGGATTAGTTGTAGTTTCCGGGTCGCCTTCAAAGGTAGCCCCACATACAGCGCATTGCAGTAGTCCAAGCGGGAGATAACCAGAGCATGTACCACTCTGGCGAGACAGTCTGCAGGCAGATAGGGTCTCAGCCTACGTACCAGATGGAGCTGCCCTGGATACAGATTTGAGCTGTGCCTCCATGGACAGCTGTGAGTCCAAAATGACTCCCAGGCTGCGCACCTGGTCCTTCAGGGGCACAGTTACCCCATTCGGGACCAGGGAATCCTCCACACCTGTCCGCCTCCTGTCCCCCAAAAACAGTACTTCTGTCTTGTCAGGATTCAACCTCAATCTGTTAGCTGCCATCCATCCTCCAACCACTTCCAGACACTCACACAGGACCTTCACCGCCTTCACTGGTTCTGATTTAAAAGAGAGGCAGAGCTGGGTATCATCTGCATACTGATGAACACCCAGCCCAAACCTCCTGATGATCTCTCCCAGTGGCTGCATGTAAATGTTGAAAAGCATGGGGGAGAGGACAGAACCCTGAGGCACCCCACAAGTGAGAGCCCAGGGGTCTGAACACTCATCCCCCACCACCACTTTCTGAACACGGCCCAGGAGGAAGGAGCGGAACCACTGTAGGACAGTGCCCCCAGCTCCCAGCCCCTCAATACTAATAATTTTATTATTTGCAGCCCACCCATCTGACTAGGTTGCTCCAATCACGCTGAGTTGTTGTTTATCCAACAAAGATAAAAGCATAATGAAACATCAAATGTTAAAAAGTTCCCAATAAAGGGCTGCCTTTAGATGTATTCTAAAAGTTGTGTAGTTATTTATCTCCTTGACATCTGATGGGAGAGTGTTCCATCGGGTGGGTGCCACTATCAAGAAGGCCCTCTGCCTTGTTTCCTATAACTTCATATTTTCCAGTGAGGGAACTGCCAAAAGGTCCTCAGAGCTAGACCTCAGTGTCCAGGATGAACAATGGGGGTAGAGATGCTCCTTCAGGTATATTGGGCTGAGGTTGTTTAGGGCTTTAAAGGTCAGCACCAACACTTTGAATTGTGCTCAGAAATATACTGGAAGCCAGTGTAGATCTTTAGGACCGGTGATATGTGGTCCCGATGGCTGCCCCAGTCACTAGTCTAGCCACTGCATTCTGGATTAGAATTATAGAATCATAGAGTTGGAAGAGACCACAAGGGCCATCGAGTCCAACCCCCTGCCAAGCAGGAAAAACCATCAGAGCACTCCTGACATATGGTTGTCAAGCCTCTGCTTAAAGACCTCCAAAGAAGGAGACTCCACCACACTCCTTGGCAGCAAATTCCACTGTCGAACAGCTCTTACTGTCAGGAAGTTCTTCCTAATGTTTAGGTGGAATCTTCTTTCTTGTAGTTTGGATCCATTGCTCCGTGTCCGCTTCTCTGGATTAGTTGTAGCCTCATGAAGAGTTCATTGCAGTAGTACAAGCGGGAAATAACCAGAGCATGTATCACTCTGGCAAGACAGTGCACAACCAGAAAGGCCGGAACATAATTACATTATCTTTGGAAATAATTTTCTTCTAAAAACATTAGCATTTTAAATTTTGTCAAATAAACAATAAATAATGGTATTTACACAAAGGGTAGGATCAAAGAGTAATGGTTAGGCATCTCCAAAGACCTGGGCAGCCCAAGTGGGATTTTTGACTCCTCTCCTCCTCCTGAGCAGCAGAACCCCATTACAAACTGCCTTGGAAACGTTCAGTTTCAGTAATAATTTGCCATGGGGCTGTAATTGGCCTTCTCTGCTTTTCAGCTGCCCCATCAGTCCATGTGTTCTTCTTCTTGCAGGGGTTCAGCAAATTATTATTATTTTTTGTTTGATTTATCCCTTCCATCCAACTTCAGCCTTGATCTAATCACCTTTTGGGTGTATCCAGATGGGTCTTTTAGAGTGCATGCAGGATTATTTGTGTTCTTGATGCTCCGACATTCAAGATGATTTGCGCCCACTCAAAATGGTCAGCAATATGCCAAAATAAGAATGTAGCCACTCCTGTATACTTTCTGTTGTTGCTCATACCAGCATTCATGTGGGGTTGTGTTGTGTGTTTTTTTTTTTTGTTTTTTTTTTGCGGAAACAAAGGAATCAGAAAAATCATGAAGTGATTTGACAAAACCATCAGCAATTTTCAAGTAGTCTGTGGGGAGGAAGGTTTGGAAACCAGAGCTCGAGCAACATCATATGAATATTTGCAGTGTTTAATGTGAAACTCTGGACGCGAAAACAGAACGGACAAAAACAGACAATAACTAGAAGTAGCGATCGCTATGGTCTACAGAAGCATAAACCCCCAGGATTATATCTGCAATGGAAACAAGTTGGGGGAAACACCTCAGCCCAAACTTTCACTCATCCCTAACATGGATTTCAAAAATAATTCTGAAAACACAGTTTGTCACTGAGACAGGCAAATCATTTTTAAAGCAGCATTAGAAAACCATTTTCCACAACAGACTGTCAACACTAAAAATAAGCTTTGTCAGAGTCACATAAACAAACCAAACTAAATTCAATCTACAATAAAACTTCCTTTTCTTGTGGGAGAGGGAAGTGGGGAGATTACAGATATTACTCCTTTCCCCCAGAATGAAACCAACTTGCCGTACCCTGATAGTTCAACTTTATAAGAAGTTGCAAATAAAGTCCCCCTGAATGTGACTTGTAAACTGTTCCGAAATGTGGCAGCCAGATTACTGACTGGGATTTCATTTAGAACTTGCATAACCATCATTTTAAAATTGCTGCATTCATTGCCAGCTAGTTTGTGGGTCAAGTTCAAGGTGCTCACATTTGTGTTTACAGCCCGATATGGCTTGGGTCTGAAATATCTGAAATGCCGTACATAAAGTTGTAAATGTTTATTTAAATCCTGCCAACATGTCCATGCTTTTTTGTTGTTGTTGTTGTTTCTGCAAGTATGTTGTAAAGGGTTCCATTCTTTTCCAAAGTCACTATTGTCTTTTTCACGCAATTTGTCCGTTAATTTGGCCAATTCTGCATAGTTCATCAGTTTTTCTTGCCATTGTTCTTTAGATGGTATTTCTCCAGTCTTCCAGTTTTGTACTATTAAGATTCTTGCTGCCACGTTACCGAGATGTTAACCCCTACATCAGGGGCGGGCTTTGGTATTTTTTCATAATACGGTACCCTCAAATGGATTGTCTCAATTCTGCACCGCCTTGGCTCAGTGTTCTGTGTGGGAAAACTGCCTTTATCGCCCTAAATTCAGGAAGAATCTGATTCCCTGAAACAGCATTCGTGTTTATTAAAATGGTTTTACGTTTTCTATAATACCCTAAATTAATACCCTCTAAGGCTTTTCACTCACAGAGAAGTGTGAGCCTCATAAGGAGCTGAAGAACTGCTTTTCTATGACTTCTCAAAGGGACAGATGTCCAAAGCTCTTTAAGATGTTCATCCTGCTTATCATATAACTGAATTCTTGTTTCACATTCATACTGTTATTATTTTCAAATGGCCTATTTTGATGGCATATTAGTCCAATTATTAAAAAGTAAGTAACAGAATTTTGCATAATAACCAGGAACTCCTGCTTTCCATAAAAAAAAAATAGTTGTATTTATGTGAACACCCCCAATCATTTGGCTGCAGAAACATTCCCATTGGTAGCATGTTGTAAACTTTGCTGATTAAGCTGAATAGAAATAAGCTTTCATCATTAACTTTATGTTCTATACAGAACTAACCTTCATTATAGAAGTAAATTTCAGTACCTTAGCTTTGCATTCTAGCCTATATTGAAATGGAAAGGAGATAACACAACGTGTTGAAAACAGTGTTGGTTTTCTTATTTAGCATCTGAAAAGAGGCAACATTTGCTACGGGTAAGAAAAAAACTAACTACATCAAGTATTTGACATAATAGCCAGGGCAGGATATGGTGGATGGTTTTTCAAGGAGTGATTAAATACAAATTAAAAGCCTCTTTGATCTGTCTAGGACAGGCTTCTGCAAGAGCACATACCAAAATCTATGTTGACAGGATCTGTGGAAGGTTCTCAGGTTTGGTCTAACCTACTTAAATGAAACCCAGCAGGAACTTTGTCCAGAGGCTGACTCCTTTGGCACCATTATTGTCCTGAACAGTGGGGCTGTTGGGCTTGTTTGCTGGGGATGACAGATGGTTTCATTTGTTGCAAACTTCTATTCCTCACCAATTTTTAGGTAGTGGTCTTATGAGAGGGAAGTAATGCATGGTTGCACCTGCCATTTTTCACTTAAACAAAACCCAACTTCAACAGAGGGAGGGCAGGGCAAACTGTCAGGTCTGGGCACAAATCACTAACTATACAATTTTTATGCAAGGTCTAAAAATGCTAGGTGCTATACAAAAAAAGGGGGGGAACATGACCTTTCCCTTGGACTGGGAATCAAAATCTTCTTCACTGCAAGCATCAATAAAATGGGCATTTACACAAGAAGATGAGGTTTTGCACAAATCAGTTACTTATTACATTGTGAATGATGTGTTAGGGCACCAATTGATCTCCAAACATTAAAAAGGTAACTGGCAGTAAAAAATTTTTTAAAAAGACCCTCAACAGAATATTGCATCTTACTTCCCTGTAATATTTTACTGCTTTTCCAGCTGAATTATGCAGATTCTTGTGAGTCAAGACATTTCTGTGAAATATGTTAAAGAGGTGGTTTTTATTCACTGAGCGCAAATTATTTTAAATATTATGATGCAAATTCAGTTAAAACTACTGAAGGTGCGTAAAGAACAGAGGAACTCCAGCATGCCAGCTATTATTTACAGGCAGGTCCCGTGATTCTGCTAAGCAGGCAGCTTCCAACACAGCCATGTCAGAAAAAGGTAGTCATGATGCTAGGTGCGACTCCCATCAGCAAGCAAAATGCAAAATGATATCTTGAGGAACAAGAACTGATGTAGCGATGCTGACAGCTACCCCCCCAGCAACCCTGTCAGCACTGTCACTACACATAGAATCAAAGAACTGCAGAGTTGGAAGGGACCCCAAGGGTCATTTAGTCCAACCCCCTACAATGCACGAATCTCAGCCAAGACGTTTCCCTAAAAATACCCTCTTCTGCCCAGTTTCCTGAAGCATCATGTTATACAGGCAGCTCCCTACTTATGCAGAAGTTAGTTTTTTGGCGCCCTGCGTGCATAAGTGGAAAATTGCGTAAGTAATTAAGTAATGAGGGTATTTTTAGGGAAACATCTTGGCTGAGATTCGTTTAGCCTGCAGTTGTCACCTTTGTTCACTCACCGTTCTCATTGGAATCCAGCCAGAAAAAGTGGCTGTAGCAAAATGGTTGCATTCCAACGTTTTCCATGCTGTCCATGCTTTGTGGACCAAATTGCTGAGCCTACGGGTGAGAGATTCCCCACCCCGATCCAGAAGTTTCACTTGGAAGGCAACCAAGCAACACAGAACTGGGAAGCCAGGATGACATCACAGGAAATAGGCTCAGCAATTTGGTCCACAAAGCCCTTTCCCCCAAGCCATGCCAATTCACTGCACAACTCAATTCATAGAAGAATGGGGCGGGGGGGGGGCAGACAGCATGGAAAATGTTGGAATGCAACCATTTTGCTACAGCCACTTTGTCTGGCTGGTTTCCAATGAGAACGGTGAGTGAACAAAGGTGACAACTGCAGGCTAAACTGTAAGCAACCCTAGAGTATATATGGTTGGCCACAGAAGTAACCACCTTATCCACATCCTCAGGCTAAAGCAATTGAAATCACTGGAGTGGATAAGAGCAGGCAAAACCTCCATATATATTGCCACCACCACTAAAGGGGAGTCCAAGAACAAATGCGAGCGATTTTATCTACAAAGCACTTCACAAACATGTCACAGTGGGCTGCCAAGCAGTCCATTGTAGCCGTGTCTGGACTAAATCACCACCTAGGAAAACTCTCTGGGACAGCATTGAGTGGATGCAATAGTGGTAGTGAAGTAAGAATGATTTCTTGCCATCACCATCAGTGACTAGGTTTTAAAATGAGCTCTAATTCATGTTTGGGTAGATTGATCAGGAGTTTCTCTGTACAGTACTTGTGATCTCTCAGTTGTTGTTTCTTCTGCCCAGTTTCCTGAAGCATCACGTTATACAGGCAGCTCCCTACTTATGCAGAAGTTAGTTTTTTGGCGCCCTGCGTGCATAAGTGGAAAATTGCGTAAGCACCCTCTAAACGCCCCCTCTACTGTACCCAAAATATCCACAACTGGAACTAAAGCTCTGGGGCTGGTTGGAGGGTGCATGGGAAAACGGTGGCGGCTGCTGCTCTACCCCACTTGTCAGCTGTTAGGCGGGGAGGCTGAGCAGCTGAGACTGTGCAAACCTACATCTTCAGCCAGTTCAAGCTGGTTGCATTGCTGGAAGAAAAGGTACAGCAAATAGAAGGTCATCTATCCACACTTCGAGGTATCAGCCAAGATAAGGAATTTCTTGCTAGAGTAAAATGGGCTGTCCCGGATGCAGGGAAGGGGTGCCCCTAGGAAGGAGGAGGATCACCCACTGCAGGAGATGAATCCATGGTGGAACATGACACCCAAAAGCAGGACTGTCGGGAGCCATGCTGTGTGTGCTTTCTTCCAAGTGCAAGGATTCACCATGTGCCAATTTTTATAAAGCCCACTGACCGCAACCCCTTCCTTCTGATTCCCATGGATATAAATGATACTGCCAGACCCGGCTTATCCAGAGGACTATGAGATTCTGGGCAGGAAGCTGAAGGGCCTAGGGGGAATGGTGGCTTTTCCATCACTGATTCCTGTTGAAGTTCATGGCCTAGGAAGAGAGAGGAAGATACTGGAAGTAAACCACTGGCTGTGAGGGTGGTGTCATCAGGAAAGGCTGGGCTTCTTGAACCATGGTCTTTGCTTCTGGTGAAGAAGGATTTCTGGCTGCACCCAAGGGGACTAAAGGAGATTGGGGGTGTAAATTTATTTTATGCACCGTTTATCTAGTATATTTGCTTCAACAAGCACACCCGAGAAATATATACTGTGTATTTACCATTCTAAATTATTTGTACTGTGGGTCAGACATCATAGCCTTGAACAGAAACATGAAGAAATGAAGAAAATATAACTTGTTAAACGCCTTCTTCAACAACAAGACTTTTGCTCCTGGTCCTAATTGCTTCGAGTCTGTTCTTATTCAGGTTCTGAATTAATCCAATTAAGGAGACATAGCAAGCCCACATTAAAACATCAAATCAACATTTTAAAGAGTTAAACACCTCCCCTGAAATCAATGCAGCACTGTAACCTAGCGGAATAAAACAATCCCCATCAGCTCCATCAAAAAGCACAAGTCTCAGATTCTGCTTTTGGTATTAATGCCAACTCAAGAAACAAGATGTACAAAGTGCAAGCAATGTTCCTATCGACACTGCCAAGAAGTCCTGTGCTTTGAAAATTTTATATAGACGAGATACAGCAATGTGTGCTCAGCACATTTGGAAATCAGCCTAAAATGGTCTTGGCATGGCAAGCAGCTTAAAAAACTGTTTTTATATCTTCAGCGAGGATTTTTGATACCAGAGTTTCCAATATCAACTCTACCACCTTTGCACTAAGGTTGGAAAATAATCTCTATAGGTCCGCATTTATAAACAAACTTATCCAATGGACTACACAAACTGGAATGTAATTATTCTTGGGATTGTATGCTTCTCTGAATTTTGTGACAGTTGTTTGTGAAAAATAATAATAATACACGGAATGAATACACAAAGATGATATGTATTTAAGTACAAATAGTATGATAAAATGCATATTAAAATACATATTTTATGATAAGGCATGTATTACGTACAAGCTAAGTATGTCTTTTCATATGGTTTTTAAAATTACCAATTCAGATTACTGCTGAATCAGGATCGAATAGACGTATGAATGAAGCTTGTCAAAACTGACACAGACAAGAAATAGACAGATTCATCCATCCCTACTTTGCACCAAAGTGACCCAAGTTCTATAGCTAGAATAAAGTACAAGAGAGTTTATGTCCAATATTTTGTGTGTGTGTCAGAGATATAAATTGATTTAAAAGAGGATATGAGGGATTATACTTAAGGGGATTGGGAATAAATGGGTTTCAAGGGCCAGGAAACAGTCATTTCATTTTTTTTATACATATTATTAAATCATCTTTATGACTGAAAGGCAATCAAGACAAAGTACAACTTAAACAAAGCCATAAAGCTACAACTGCAACAACGATGACAAATAGTGGCCACGAGGAAAAGTCTAGCAGATTTCTGGGGGCCCAGTACCACTAGATCTGATAAGCAGCATGCACTTCTCAGATAGTGCTAATATAAAATGGCACATGGGCTCACTCATTTGAATGAGCATGCCACATTGGTTATTTCGACATAGCCAGTGGTGGAGTCTGAGCTGCCACAGAATTCTTCCATACAAAGAAAAGGAACTATACATTTGCATGCACACAATGTAGCATTACGCAGTCCGCCATTTTCTTGGGCTGGGTAGCAATTTCCTCCAAGCCACCAGAAAGCCAGACCTGCTGGCAATGTTTCATAGTTATATAAGCACGACTGCCCTGGCACATACTGAACATCAAAACTGTGGCAAATAAAGCACCACGGACTCTTGTGCCGTTTTGATTACCACATACTGAATCAGAATGCACACAGACACAAATAAAATGTTACAGATAGGTAG
Organism: Podarcis melisellensis; assembly: GCF_964234715.1. NCBI lineage: Eukaryota > Metazoa > Chordata > Lepidosauria > Squamata > Lacertidae > Podarcis > Podarcis melisellensis. The sequence continues at coordinate 49,589,718 of NC_138543.1, forward strand.
CCGTGTTGGTCTGCCATAGTCAAACCAAAAAAATTCCTTCCAGTAGCACCTTAAAGACCAACTATGTTAGTTCTTGGTATGAGCTTTCGTGTGCATGCACACGGGTATCTGAAGAAGTGTGCATGCACACGAAAGCTCATACCAAGAACTAACATAGTTGGTCTTTAAGGTGCTACTGGAAGGAATTTTTTTGTTTTGACAAATAAAATGGGCAAGCTAGTTTACATGGCAAGTTGGCGTTCAGCCAATGTTATGCTATGCCAGTTCTAGGACTGTGGAATATGAATCCACAATGATCTCACAAAAAGACCCATTTTCAGCACCCAATATTTGGGCAGATGACCGGGCACAAGCAACCCTCTGTGGATGCTTACTCTGCCCCCTCATTTGAGTTTGTTTTGCTTTTCAGTAAGCTTTTTTTGGGGGGGGGGGCGTGCACAGATTCAAGTTCAAGTTGCAACTTGAAGCTCTTTGACACCATTTTGATTTTGCATCCAATAAGCTGGGTGATTTTGGGGAGGAGGGGAGGTAAGGAAGAGATGGCTGGCGCCACAAAACCACCGAGGGCGGTGTTCTCTAGAATGCTAATAGATAAAAAAATAAAATTGTATAACTGTATACTACATTCTGCACTTGTTTATCCCTGCTACCATTTCCCTCCCCTTTTTCGATTTCCTTATGGGTTAATTTAAACTCCTTGAAGTACCAACTTGTTGGACATATTCTTTATTGGATGCTTTGGATGCTGAAGAAAACAGATCAACAATGCTTATAGCAAAAAGTTAAGAAAGGGAAGGGCAGAACTTTCCTGTAGAATCCCTCATTCCTGGATCACGCTTTGCTTACATACAAGGAACAAGGCTAAGTGACAGGGCCCTTTGTTGCATAAATATAGAGGCAAGAAATAATATTGCCATTGTTTTGTTTTTTGCCATTTAGTTGCCAAGTACAGCTACCAACACCTTCATAAAGACAGCTGTCTGGTTCATATAACAGCACTGTACAGTTGGCCTTCAGGATACACCTCTATATTTAACAGCAAAGAATTATTCCTAGGTGCCTGTATATGCATTCAGAAAAAGCTAGTGCACTTTCCCTAATTTTATTTTTTTTTTTAAAAAAAGCTAGAGCTGGCCAGCAGCCTGATTTTTAAAAATCCCTTTCCCCCCATTTTTATCAGAGTTTGCACATGGGTAGTCATAATTCACAGGTGTGATGTAAAACCCCTGAAATATGAGACATTGCTGTCATTACTCTTGTGAATTACAACTTTTTTCATATGGACTTGTGATCAATTATAAGGGCAATCCATGTAATATATAGAATATATATAATAGTGTGCCACAGTCTAATGTAATTTATTTCCATCTGCGAGGTAGTATCATCCAGCACACCAGAGGCCAAACCTGAAAGTTCATTCTGAAGGTTATTTCTCCACAAAAGGTCTGCTTTGTACCACAGTTATGCCTTCCCTTCCTGTACACAGGTCAGAGGCAGGTGCTTCAGTTTTAATAACAAACTTTAGGGTTGCATATTTCAAAAATTAAAAACCAAGACACCCCGAATATTTGTTTGTTTGTTTGTTTACAAACCCCCCAAAACCACAATTTTTCGATTGACGTGCCTAAGATCCAGGACAAAGCACCAGCTTTCAGAAATTTCCCCCCAGATGTCAAGTCCACCTTTGAAATCCCAGTAACGTCCAGGAAAATCCAGACATATGCCAGCCCTAACCAACTTCATTACAGTACTTGACTTAAGAAAATGAGACCCCCAAGTGGTTAAGAGAAAAGCTGCAGGCATGCGTAGGCAAGGACACCACAACTGAATCGATTTATTTCGGTCACTGACCAGAGTGCAAGGACCATCTGAAAAGACATTCTGTGGTGACATCTTAAAGACCACCACCACAACATCTGCAGCCCCACTGTAAGCTAAATCTGGGTAAATTATTTTCAGAATTATTTTAGGAAACCAGGAGGGCTTCACACTTTGTATTTTCCTTGGAAAAAAATAAAAAATAAAGCTGAATTTATCATCACTTTAACAGATGTTTATGGTCCATGTTGTGGGTTACCACAAACTGTGGTAGGCACACTAATAGGTATGTGAAATTAACTTTGTTTACACGTCCAGCTTTGAGTTATTTAATACAAATTTTTTTAAGCTTTCTAAGTAACTTTGCCATCTTTGAAAAGAAGAATTCTCTGTCTTCTTGCACTTCTTTTAGTTGAACAAAACTAAATGCACACACACAGTTCCAAAGTCATGGATCACTTACAAGTTTTCTGAATAAACCATGATTTTTAAAAAGTGAGATTTAGCCAGCCATGCTCCTTTAAGGAATGGTGAAATGTGTATAAATTATTAAAGACAATATCACTCGGCTTTCCATCTTTGCAACTCCCTTTATTCAGCAATGCAAGCTGTCAGATGCAACGGTAATGCTGATGAAAGAAAAAGCCGGTGGTTTCTGACAGCAGCAGTGAACTCTGACCCTCGAGGACCATAAAGCAGCCAACATGGGCCCATTTTACATGAATGGAGCAGAGTGATTTACGTAGACTAGTTTAAGTTTCAAGAGACAGATAACATCTTATGAAAAGCCACAGAAATTATGGGAAGAGCCTTCTAAGCAGAATTTTAAAAATGGCAACGCTTTACAGTACGGGAGATTTTCAAGGATGTGTAACTGGATGTTAATGTGTGCACATAAATTTACTGCCTTGTTGTAGGGCTTGGAACTTGGCTCACCTTTTCCAGAATGAGAAGGGCTTTGGGAAGGTGAAGGATTTGTTTAACCCGCTAAGAGGCACTGGCGCAATATGCAGATACTATTCAACCCATCCAACCCTTTGGGGGCAGTGCTACAAATTATATATGTAGGGCAGATTGCTGAAAAGGCAAATCCCCAAGTCAACACGGTGCATTCCCCCATGGAACGTATTACTCAAGACAAACGTCACAAAACTTACCATTTTCAATGCCTACCTTTGTAGGCATCCCTATGTTTCCTTTGTAAAGGTAAAGGTAAAGGGACCCCTGACCTTTAGGTCCAGTCATGGCCGACTCTGGGGTTGCGGCACTCACCTCGCTTTATTGGCTGAGGGAGCCGGCATTTGTCCACAGACAGCTTCCGGGTCATGTGGCCAGCATGACTACGCCACTTCTGGTGAACCAGAGCAGCGCACGGAAATGCCGTTTACCTTCCCGCTGGAGCGGTACCTATTTATCTACTTGCACGTGATTTCGAACTGCTAGGTTGACAGGAGCAGGAACCGAGCAACGGGAGCTCACTCCGTCGTGGGGATTTGAACCGCCGACCTTCTGATTGGCAAGTCCTAGGCTCTGTGGTTTAACCCACAGCGCCACCCACGTCCCCTATGTTTCCTTTGTAGGGATGAGCTAATCCCTCCCTCCTTTTTCCCCAGGCTCTGTAGTGCCTCTGTTTAGGCCAGAGAATCAATCCATATGCATAAAAAGATGCATGGTGTCTGCTTACCACACACCTTTATGCAAGGAACCCATACGGCAAGGTGTATATGTGAAGGTTTCGCCTGCAGATCCAGTGGTTTTTACACAACTGGGCGGGCAAGCAAGCAAGCAAACAGAGAGATGGTTGCATAGGTATAGTAAGAATCACTGGCCCCATGATTCCCAACAGAACTGTGTTTCAAGCAGGCATTATGCCACCGATTGTGTATGGAAATTGATCTAAGAAGAGAATAAGGAAAAAGTTGCCATTGTTTCCCCATCCCCAGATGTAGGGTCTCCATTTTTGTTACTGAGCTTAACAGTACTAGTCAGACCAGACAATACTGAGCTAGATGCATAAGTAGGCTGACTTGACCTATGATCCTAAACAGCCACGCAATTAAAAGACGCCTGCTTCTTGGGAGAAAAGCAATGACAAACCTAGACAGCATCTTAAAAAGTAGAGACATCACTTTGCCAACAAACGTCCGAATATTAAAAGCTATGGTTTTCCCAGTAGTGATGTATGGAAGTGAAAGCTGGACCATAAAGAAGGCTGATCACCGAAGAATTGATGCTGGTAGAGAGTCTTGAGAGTCCCATGGATTGCAAGAAGATCAAACCTATCCATTCTGAAGGAAATCAGCCCTGAGTGCTCACTGGAAGGACAGATCCTGAAGCTGAGGCTCCAATACTTTGGCCACCTCATGAGAAGACTCCCTGGAAAAGACCCTGATGTTGGGAAAGATGGAGGGCACAAGGAGAAGGGGACAACAGAGGATGAGATGGTTGGACAGTGTCGTTGAAGCTACAAACATGAGTTTGACCAAACTGCGGGAGGCAGTGGAAGGCAGGAGTGCCTGGCGTGCTCTGGTCCATGGGGTCACGAAGAGTCGGACACGACTAAACGACTAAACAACACCAACAACATGATCCCAAAAACAAAGCACTGAAGAAAGGATTGTGTTTAAATAAATGTTTTCAGAAGTGAAGGGAAGAGAAGTAAGAAATCTGTCTTTGCTTGCAGGGTTGCCATAATGGGCATTGGTGCCAACTGTATAGGCTTTCAATGACATCTCTTAATTAAAAACATGCAAAGTTTCTACTGAAGTGAAAATAAACCTGGGCTCTTGAAACAAAGGCTCACATTATGAAAAGCACTTTACAAAACAGCACGATGCAGATTTGTGAAAAGCAAAGCAAGAGCTTTCTGGCCCATGCTGAACAAAATAATAATTTAATTGTAAAAAAAAATAGTCAGAGGCAGCAATGGCAGCTGAGGGCAGTAGAATTTAATGAACCCTCAGAGAAAGTCAAGAAGATAATGAAGGAGAACATTTGGTTCAGTTGGAAGGTTGCAGCATGCTGACTGTGAAAAAGATTGGAGAGTTACTGAAAAAAGAGAGTTGCTGAAAAAGAGTCCCTAATGCCATCTCACCAATATTAACTGGTAGCAGAGTGGGTTACGCCACTGAAGGAACAGGGAATAAGACAGGCTTGGGGGCCTTTTGTTATTTATTGCAGGTTTCAGCCATGAGTATAAAATGGAAGTTATTCTGTTTCATTCATAATATTAACAGGGACAGTAATTTTAGAGAGTGTCTGTTTAATACTAAACCAAACACGTCTTCAACTAGGTCAGCATTACTGTGCAACCGTAATAAGGCTCCATAAATGGGTAAACACAGCAAATAGTTCTGCTGCACACCATTCAGAATCTGCAGGTCTGGAGTCGTGATCCTAAAACCATAATTATGATAGGAAAATCTTGCTGTCACGAACACCCTTAAAAGCTACTCTTCTAAGTTTATTTAGCAGCCTAAATTGAGATTCCTGCATTTCAGGTGGTTTGACGAGATGACCCTCCAACACTATGATTCTAAGAAATGAGTACCCAAAGTTTGATGGGTCTTACATCACAAAATCACAACCCTATGTTCATTTATTTCTGAGTAGGTGTCACTGACCTTGGTGGAATTTAACTTTTTGAGAGGGAATCTCCTAGGTGATTTGCAACTTCTACAAGTGCTATGCAGCTGAGAACCAGAAGTGAAATGTTTTGATTTTAACTCGCATTAAGCTTCTGTACACTGCTTGTCCCTGTACACTGTTGGATGTATAAAAGTTCTAGAAAATATCCCTGCAGCAGACATAGGGAGAATAAACTGGTTTTTAAGCCAAGCATGTAGCAATGGCATGTATTTTCATAGTGGCTTCTATTTTTGCATTCTAGACTCAGTTCACCCTTCAATAAGGTGCAAAATTACCTCAACTCTGCCAGTCAGAAGGAATATACAGATGCTTTATTAGCAGGGAACCTCAGAAAACAGCAACAAACCCAAATCAATACTCAGTCTCACACTAAATCCTCCTTCAAACTACATCCCTGAACACTGGGAAAGGATACTTTCCAGCACTAGATGCATTTTTTAAAAAAGGATTCATTTGTATTGCATTTACATTCCTGAACTTATAGTGACAATGCACTTTTCCATGTCTACAAAATATATTTGTAATAAGAGGTACTGGAGTGAAAGGAGCAAAGCAATGTGCTTATTGAGGTGAATGACTTAACTTGGAAAAACCGACTACAATGAGGAACTATTTCAAGACGTGTTCATGTATTTCTCACTATCCCTCCATGTGCTCTGCTTGGTGCTAACAGGTCAGAATACAGAGCACCATAAACCAGATCTCCAAATTAAATTTCTGCTCACTGACAGAACCCACAAACTCTTTGAAGACTGCTTTGAAGTCTATTTCATATCACTGACAAGAATTATTCTAAATCAGCTGAACTCTAGTAAGTGGCAAAATTTATTTCCCCGCACATCCAGAATAAGTCTACTGTTCTTTCTTCTGTTTGCATGTAGGAAACTGAAGAAGCTTGGGTAAATCAATGGAAGGAATTATGCCATCTTATTCACAAAAAATAAGGTGTTTCAATATTTTAAAAAATTGTGTTTCTGTCACCTATCTATTACACAGCACCAAAAAAGGAGATGCTGGAGCATTCTTCCTGAGATTTCAGGTGAACGTGTATCATTTGGGAGGGATTTTATGGAAAATTAGGAGTATTTTTCCATGGATGTAACCATTAGTATACTGCCATACGTAATGGAGTACAGTAGTACCTTGGGTTAAGAACTTAATTCGTTCTGGAGGTCCGTTCTTAACCTGAAACTGTTCTTAACCTGAGGCACCACTTTAGCTAATGGGGGCTTCTGCTGCAGCCGCACAATTTCTGTTCTCATCCTGAAGCAAAGTTCTTAACCTGAGGTACTATTTCTGGGTTAGCGGAGTCTCTAACCTGAAGCGTCTGTAACCTGAAGCATCTGTAACCCGAGGTACCACTGTACATGTACAAGGGAATGCATCCCATTCTACTTCTCCTTAGAAATTAAAAGTGAAAAGATTTAGATTGCATTCATTGCATAGCCAGTGACAAAAACCACATTTAACCCAATAGGAAGGAAAGCAATAGATTAGGTGCTTGGACAAACAGGGAGAACAGATGCCACCCAGGAAATGACTGGTGTAGCACAGAGGCAGGAGATACACAATTACATGCTCCTTTTGCCATTCTGCACGAATGCGAAACGTGAAAGTCATGGGTCAGGGAGGGAAGAGTGCATTGTGCTCTGCGTTAAGGCTCTGGAATATTCTGCTGTTTCGTTCCTAATGTGACCATATTGCTTTGTACTTGGAGGTACGTAGTTCTATCTGTCAACAAGAAGTCGTGATATAGTATCATATTCTCTGCTTTTGACAATGTCAGTGACATTTGACCTTTACTCCTATTATGTGGTCAGCTGTGCTGACCATGAGGAGGCGAAGACTATTGTCACAGACACTGACTGCAGTATTAACCCATGCAGCTCTATCCACTTAGCAGGGTTAATATTTACCATTAGAAATGTAAAGGGTGTGCAGCACTTTCCTTTTTAAATTTTCAAGCATCGACACACATTTTAAAGAAGAGACCAGGAGTGCATTAAAATATGTATTTGTTTCTTCCTTAAAAATAAAAGGATGTATGGCTATGTTTTCCTCAAAGTGTCTTGAAAGATCTTTTTTTTAAAAGCCAACTATTCATGGGCTGGAATAATCAGCATATTATTTTGCATTTTCCCAAATTTGTAACTTTCCGGTTGAATTCATTCAATGCAGAACAAATCCCTTTTGCTTTTAGCTTAACTAATATCCGAATCAGAAGCTGAGAATAACCAAACTGTGTGATTCATTTTAAGCAGAAATAATGCAACAATTCTTTTTTTCCCCACTGTCCTCCAAGGAATATTTGAATTGGGAGTAATGTGGAAACCTGTATCTGAAAGAGGCTTCAGCATTTTCAAATGCCCCCAATTGCCAAAAAGAAAAGAAAATATTAATCTCCCAAAGGATTGGTACGAAACCTTGGGTGTTGTTGTTGTTGTTCTCTTTTAAAAATGATAAATAAAAAGTTTAGGTGAGTTGCTGAAAGCAATTCCTGGGGACAATGGCATGTGTGCGTGCGCACACACACACACACACACACACACATATTATGAAGCAAATCAATAGGTATTAGCATTTAAAATACAGATACAGAAAGAAGCTGTATCATATTTTAAGATGTCAGGGTGAGATTTAAGTTGTCACAGTAACAACTTAATATTTCCTTATTTGAGTTTCCCAGTTGTCATTCCGCAACTAAGGGCTATTCTTTTCATATCATTTTTATAGTTGTAAATTGATTTGACTATTTCCAGCTTCGCCTCTGTCCGTCAGAGGCAATCTTTACTTTCTGAAGAAAACCAGAATGCTTCAGCTATCAAGGCAGTCACTGAGTTACAGAATTTCTAGGCCGAGCCATCAGCTTCATGTTAAGCAAATAAATTTAAATAAATGTTGTTTATGTCTAAAACCCCTAGTGCCAAAGCCTCTTTAACATATTTCAGGAAACGTGAGCTGATTTAGTATTTAAATTAACAAAACATGCATTGCTTGAAAATACTGAAGGAGCCTTTCCATCATTTTCTTTCCTTTTATTATAGCCAGGCTCCCCCTACAAATGGCCTAAAATAATGTGCCCACAATTGTCAGTTCCGCTGATTTATATAGATTAAATGAACTGATGGCTCAGTCGGTAGAGCATGAGGCTCTTAATCTCCATGTTGGGCAAAAGATTCCTGTACTGCAGGGAGTTGGACTAGATGACCCTCGTTGTCTCTGCCAACTCTATGATTCTATCATACTGTCTATCCAACTGTGTTCTCTAGACCAGTGTTTTTCAACCACTGTTCCGCGGCACACTAGTGTGCCGCGAGATGTTGCCTGGTGTGCCGTGGGAAAAATTGAAAAATTCGAAAGATTTAAAAATAAAGTATTTTATAATTTTTCATATTTCTGTTTACTTACTATTTCATAATAAAGTAATTACAAAATACTTTCTTTGTGTTTATTTGATTCCTATTCAAGAGAATTACTTTATATATAGTCAATATAGGCGCAGAGTTAAATTTTTTAACAATTTCTAATGGTGGTGTGCCTTGTGATTTTTTTTTCATGAAACAAGTGTGCCTTTGCCCAAAAAAGGTTGAAAAACACTGCTCTAGACAGTTCCCAGCATGTTAAAACCCACACAACAACTCCAGTGATACAACACCTTTAAAACAGTATGAAAGAGCAGCTAATAGTTCTGAACAGTGGAGCGGAGTCCCTACAACTGCTGGATGATGCCATGTACACCTCCCTCTGGCAACTCCTGTAGCCAAGCTGTGCCAAACATATCGCTCTGCTTTCCCTTGGACCACATGAATGAGGCCATGAGTGATCTCTTGTTGTCTGGGCATCCCAGGACTGCCATATACAGTCGTACCTTGGTTCTCAAACCCCTTGGTATGCAAACAACTTGGAACCCAAACACCGCAAACCCCGAAGTAAGTGTTCCGGTTTGCACAGTGGCGTAGCGTGGGGGGTGCAGGGGGGCCCGGCTGCACCGGGCGCAACATCTGGGGGTTAGGGGGCGCAAATTCACGGGTTAGGGGGTGCAAATTACTTGCCTTGCCCCGGGTGCTGACAACCCACGCTACGCCACTGGGTTTGCAAACTTTTTTTGGAAGCTGAACATCCTCTGTTTTGAGTGTTACACTTGCAATTTGTTTTTTTTTCCCAAATACATTTTTATTAACATTATATACATAACAAGCATACAAACAGATACAAACAAATACAAAAGAAAAAATTACAACAAGAAAAAAATAAAAATATACAAGCCAAACTTTTTTCCTCTCTCTAACTATACAAAGAGAGATTAATCCGGCTACTTCACAAAAAAGGAGGGGAAAAAAAAAGAAAAAAAAGAAGGGGGAAAAAAAAACCCCTCCTGGACTTCCTTCCATCCTTTTGGTAAGTATCAAATATTTACTTCCATTCACGTATTTGATTTTTGATCTGTAAACCTAAATTCACACGCTGGTAGTATTGTTCTGACCCCGCCAATCACATTAAACATTCATTCCAATGTAGTTCCAGTATTTACTCCAATTTTTCAGAGATTTCTGTTCATCATGGTCTCTTATTTTACCTGTTAATTTATCAAGCTCAGCATATTTTATCATTTTAATTTGCCAATCATTTATATTGGGGATAGTTTCCACTTTCCAATATTGTGCCAACAGAATTTTCGCTGCTGTGGTGGCATAGAGGAATATCGTTCTATCTTCTTTTTTAATCTCTTTATCCAACATTCCCAGCAAAAAGGCTTCGGGTCTTTTGGGGAAGGTGTATTTAAATATTTTTTTAAGCTCATTGTAAATCAATTCCCAAAAGCCTTTCACCCCTTTGCATGTCCACCATAGATGATATAGGGTTACACTTGCAATTTGAGTGCCATACTTCCGTTTCGAGTGTTACGCTGAGGTCTCTCTGTTTTTGCTATTTATTTTGCGTTTTTGTTTTTGCAGCTTTTTTGTTTTGTTTTTGTGGCTGTGTGGAACCCAGTTCAGCTACTGGTTGATTGACTGTGTGACTGCAGTACATGGTTTATTGCTTTCATTTTATGGATCAATGCTCTCATTAGATAGTAAAATTCATGTTCAATTGCTGTTTTAGGGGTTGTTTTTAAAAGTCTGGGACAGATAAATCCATTCTGCATTACTTTCTATGGGAAAGCACACCTTGGTTTTGGAACGCTTTGGTTTTGGAACAGGCTTCCGGAATGGATTAAGTTTGAGAACCAAGGTACCACTGTACGCTGTCCAGGTTTGCACTCTAGGGAGGTCACTCTTGTCTAACACATCAGTGACTTCAACCCTGGAACTGCAATCCAATGTCTCTCGAGTCAGATGGACGCTGACAACCTAGGTTAATACAACATGGCTCACAATAGCAAAAGATAAAATATTAAAAACCATTCCACCCACCAAAGCATAAAATGAAAACAAAAACTGCAATAAACAAACAAACAAATGTACAACTGTGAGTCTAATGAGCAGGAAACATTACTCGGAGGTTGCAAAATGCAAGAGATCTTCCAAAGCCCAAATTGATTTATTACCCCATGCTGTTTCGTAGCATAAATGTTCAAGCTACTACCTAAATCTCAGCTCCCTTCTATTGCCACCAAAATAAAATTTACAGCTCTTGATGCACGTTTTCACTCTTTGTATGCCTACCAGATTTTTTCATAATGTAATTTATATAGGCTTCCAGTCGATAGAAATAAATACAGTTTTCTTTTAAACTTGCGGAGAAATCTATATAGAGCTCAATCAAGTCGTAGAATCCAAGAGTAAGAGTGCACAATCTGGAAGTTTGCAACTTGTTAGCTGCTTTGCCAGTATGCTAAGAAAGTCTTTTAGTTATTTAAATTGTTTGGGTACAAAGAACTCTTCCGTCATAGTTTACATCATCTCTGTTAACAAGAATAAATCAATTCAAGAAAGAAGTATGGTTTATTTAACATATTTTTCTATGTAGCTGTTGCTGTAGAGTAATTTCACGTCAAAGTTCATTCACATTAGACTCTTCCTACCCATTGTTAATATTTAGATTGTAAGCGGCTCAGGGCAGGGGCTTCTCTTTCTGGTTTCTTCTGCTTTGTCAGCCATTGCATATGTAGATGGCAATGTGCTAATTAATTCATTTTGCAGTAAGCAGCTCCAAGGAAGAATTATCTTTGAACCCTACCACTTAGAGGAATATACATTTCCAACATTAGATCCATGAAGATATTCTTAAATCAGGGGTTATCTTTGGCAAGCTAGATGTTGCTGGACTCCCAGCCCCCTTCAACTCTGACTTATGAGCCTTGCTAGATGGGACTGATGGCAACTGGACTCCAACAACATCTGGAGGGCCACAGGATAGCTACCCCTGATTTAAATCTTTACAACTGCCTAAAAGCCATATGCAACTATTTGAGACCATGGTCAGCACAAGACACATGGAAATAAAAGACTATCCATTCTTCTGAATTACATAATGAATGCAAACTAAATACAAGCCAAACTGGAAGAATTAAGCCCTTGCCAAAAGAGCTTAGCTCCACTTTTTTATTATTAATTTTCAAGATTATATATGCATGCCACCTCTGAAGTTCATTGGTGAGAGCAAAGCATGCAATAAAATGACTGACTATTTGAAGTAAAATGGTTTCTAAGCAAAATATATCCCATGTTTTATTCCTGAAATGTCTTCAAAATGAGATTCGGGATGCAATTACACTAAAGCATAGTCAAATCTTCAAGCAACTTGCAGCGCAAAACATGAAGAGATCTGGCTCAGAATTATTAAGCATACAAATGTTTACCTGCTGAGATGTCTTCATCAACAAGGTCATGCTCCTCTTCTGGAATTTTAGTTTCAGATACCATTTGTTCAGGAGCAGGAGTAGCGGTCTGAATTGCTTCCGTGGTCACTCCAGCTGAAATGTCAAAACAACACCATTCAATTCACAGAACAAAAGAAAATATGTTGATCTTTACATTATATTTACATCACATTTAAGTGGAGGGGGAAATACAGATCTCAGATCTTATAGGAATCGGATTGTCAGGCTTTCCTTCTCCCAGAAGACTTGCCAACCCTGAACCGGGTTCATGAGATTCCCTGAAGATAAGTGTTGTGATAAAAGGCCAGTTCTTGGGAGTTGACCCTTCCCAAGATGTTCTGAGTTTGGACCTCATGAAGATCTGATCAGGGTACATACTCAAAAGAAACATCCTCACATAGTGCATTGTAGAGCTGGAAAAGGTCAGAAAGGAGCAACGAAAATGAGCAAGGGGCTGGAGCAAGTCTCCTATGAGGAAAAGTCACAACTGTTTGGGACTTTTAAGTTTATAAGGTTTGCATAAAAGTTACACACGGTGTGGAGGCATTGGATAGAGAGAACTTCTTCTCCCTCTCTCATAATTCCTGAACCTGGGACTGTCCATTGAGGGTGAATGTTGGTAGATTCAGGCCAGTGTAAAGAAAATAGTTCTTCATGGAGCACATAATGAAACTACAAGAGTACAGTGGTACCTCAAGTTACAAACACCTCAGGTTACAAACGCTTCAGGTTACAAACTCCGCTAACCTGGAAGAGTTATCTTGAGTTGAGAACTTTGCCCCAGGATGAGAACGGAAATCGTATGCTGGCAGCACAGCGGCAGCCAGAGGCCCCATTAGCAAAAGCACACCAGTTTCAGGTTAAGAACGGATCTACAGAACGAATTAAGTTCATAACTAGAGGTACTACTGTACCAGATGTAGCAATGGCCACCAAAGTGAAAAGCTTTAAAAGAAACTAAGCTCATTGGGGCAGAGACCTCCCATGTTTTGCTTATATTACCCTGCTGTTATGAAGACTGAATGATGATCCCAAGTCTTCCTTAATTATTTTTTTACTTTACAGCATACCTTGCTTAGGAGCCCAGAGAGGCTAGCAGCAATTTAGTGGCAGGTATGGGGTTTGTTCCTTTTCGAAAATGTTTCCTTTAAAAGAGAGACTGTACAATGTTATGATTCAGTGGCAGGTTTTGCTGCTATATCAACATAAATAAAAATGAGATGTGCTGCAACACCATGTAACAGAAAGCTCAAACCTGTCACCAGAAGTCGAGTCAAAAAAGAAACAACGGGAAGCTGGTCTTATAGTAGGACCATAAAGAAGGTTGGTCGCTGAAGAATTGATGCTTTTGAATTATGATGCTGGAGGAGATTCTTGAGAATCCCATGGACTGCAAAAAGATCAAACCTATCCATTCTGAAGGAAATCAGCCCTGAGTGCTCACTGGAAGGACAGATCCTGAAGCTGAGACTCCAATACTTTGGCCACCTCATGAGAAGAGAAGACTCCCTGGAAAAGACCCTGATGTTGGGAAAGATTAAGGGCACAAGGAGAAGAGGACGACAGAGGACGAGATGGTTGGACAGTGTTCTAAAAGCTACTAACTTGAGTTTGACCAAACTGTGGGAGGCAGTGGAAGACAGGAGTTGCCTAGCGTGCTCTGGTCCATGCGGTCATGAAGAGTCGGAATTGACTAAATGACTAAACAACAACAACCACCGCCATTGGTCTACCTTGTTCAGTGCTATCTAGGATTTCCCAACTATCTATAGATGCCAAAGGCTTTTTTGCAGGCATAGCATGTGCCCAGTCATTTCCCCAAAGTCTTGTACTGGTCCCGAGAGGGGTTATTCCAGAAGAAAAGGACTCTCCATCACTCTTAACTATTCTTGCAGCCCTGTTATAGGTGCTAGGAAGCTCCAAGAGCTCACTCCAGAATTAAGCAGAGGAGGTGGAAGTAATGCATGTCCCAATTATAACTTCTGGAATGCCCCCTTTTATTTTGCACAGAGTCATTTAAAAATCCAGACCAATGTAAAGACTGTATGAAGCTATTCACACATTTGAAATCCGCACACACAATTCTCAAAGTGAATATAATGTAACAAGCAACACAGAGGTTCCTATGTTCAATTCCTACCATTCTTTCACAACACCCCCCCCCCCCCCGTCCACAGAAGTAGAAAATCTGTAGTTGGCCACATTAAATTGCACAGCCTCGTTCCACAAAAGGAATTTATCAGTGAGACTATGTCATTAAATAAGCCTTTATTTATTGCAAAGCAATTATGAGTTGGAGGGGGACGCCGGTGGTGCTGTGGGTTAAACCACAGAGCCTAGGACTTGCCGATCAGAAGGTCAGCGGTTCGAATCCCCACGACGGGGTGAGCTCCCATTGCTCAGTCCTAGCTCCGGCCAACCTAGCAGTTCGAAAGCATGTCAAAGTGCAAGTAGATAAATAGGTACCACTCCGGCGGGAAGGCGAGATGAGCGCCGAAACCCCAGAGTCGGCCACGACTGGACCTAATGGTCAGGGGTCCCTTTAGCTTTTAATTATGAGCTGAGCCATGGGCTTGGGGGCCAAATGCATCAACCCAGGTCTCTTTATCTGGCCCTTGAGACTCTTCCCTGGCCACATCCCTCACCAGTCCTATTTTTCACCCCCCTTGAGTGACTGCCTGGAGTGAAAGGTATGATGCTGACTTGCACTTGCCTGGAGGAAGGGTGGAGAGGGCTATGGTGAGGGCTAGACTGCTGTACAAAATGTAAAATTCACAGTGGTTACTCTGGCCCCTCCGCTCCCAGCATGTGGCTTCCAGGAGGATGCTCACAAGGGATTGTGGCCCTCAAGTACAAAAAGACTACCCACCCCTGTTCTGAACTAACAAGGAAGTGCTGGTAGCAAGTGCGAAAGTACTCTTTAGAAAGCATTCATAGCTTCCATTGAAACCACTGCTTAGACGAGCTTATATTTAACATTCAAAAGCTGGGAGTAATATTTATTATTCACAAAACAAATCATCTGTGAGATTTCATCCGAATCTCCATGGGGGGGGGGGGGAATCATAAATAATAAAAAAAGAAGACAGCCGCAGCAACCCAGAGGGGGGGAAAAAGGAGAAAAGAACAGAGAATGTGAAAAACAGAAATAAATCAGATGGAGACAGACTGTGAAATATGGCTTCTTTTTTGAAATAAAGTCAATGAACAAGAGCATGCATTACCAAGCCTGACCTTCCTATTCTCCGGTGCTTTCTAGATAACCAATAAAGAGCAAATCCAACAAATAAGTTTATTTTATATACGAAATAAGGAATAAATAATTGATGTCTAAAATACAGTGGATGTGACGCAAAGTGGTTACTTCAGTACAGGATGGGAGAAGTCCTACTCCGTTCCTCTTGTCCTCCAGACTAATAGTTTGCCTATATTTTCTATTCTTTTAAGTCGTTTGTTGCCATATCTGTTTCCTGAAGGCTGGAAGGAAACTTTAGTCTATTTGCAGATTAAGATCAGTAGATGAGGCCTAGCTCCAACTTCCTTTTAACTGTTGCTATACTAGTCAAGACCAGCAACGGGGCCTTAGTGGTGGTGAAGCCGCCATAATGGAATTCTCTTCCAAGAGCAGTTAATCAGGCCAACTCTTATACTCTTTTTTGAAATAAAATGGTAGAAATTATTATTCTGGTGTTTTAAAACATGGCGTTATTCTTTTGAACAAATTGATCAGCTGCTCAATAGTGAGATTATTTTAGAGACATCATGGGGGGGGGTGTAGCAGCTATTCTTTATTTATTACATCTATATGCTGCCTTTTCCTCCAAGTAGCTCAAGGTGGTGTACATGATTTTCATTTTCCTCACTTTAGCCTCACAATGGCCCTGGTAGGTTAGGCTGAAAGTGAGAGACTAAGGCCACGCACTCAATGAGCTGCTTCTGATGGTAGCCATTTTACAATGTTTTCTGATGTGATGTACACCACCACAAGAGCTCTACAGAGCTACGTGGCTGTGTAAAAGGGAGCCGGCATTTGTCCACAGACAGTTTTCCGGGTCATGTGGCCAGCATGACTAAGCCGCTTCTGGCGCAACGGAACACCGAAACCAGAGCAGCGCACGGAAACGCCGTTTACCTATTTATCTACTTGCACTTTTGGCATGCTTTCGAACTGCTAGGTTGGCAGGAGCTGGCACCGAGCAATGGGAGCTCACCCTGTCATGGGGATTCAACCCGCCGACCTTCTGATCAGCAAGCCCAAGAGGCTCAGTGGTTTAGACCACAGCGATGTGGCTGCATAGAAATTGTCAAATAAACAAGCATAACATCGGTGCTGGAGGCTCCATCTGTATCAGGTTGTAGCTGATGCTGGAAGGGATCTACTACTGCAAGAACACAATGCAACCCTTAACTAAGAGGAAACATATCAGAACTAGACACTGCTTCAATGGTATTTGATGCAGAAGGACAATTTGGTTAAAGGAAGCCCAGGGCATGTCACCAGTGCATAGGAGCAGCATTTTGCATCTCATTACTCAAATGGCACTCAATGATCTAAGTATGAACTGCCTCCATTGAACAGTCCAATGCTTTACATACATGAGTTATCATTTCACGTCAGAGTGTTGAGCAGGTAGACATGGAATCAAACTAAGACATGGTGCAAAGACTCACTATGGACTATCAGGCATAATGCTTAAAAAAATGTTTTAGGAGGCCAGCTTATATGTAAGACAAGCTTCCCACCATTATCACTGGACTCTTAGCACCCACAAGGATTAAATGGGTTCGTCATTCAGAAGTGTTTTGGCTCAATTCAGCCCCCTCCTTCAGCTTCCCATTTAGAAGAAAATGTGTTGTAGCAAAAGTGGCAACTGTGGCGAAAAGAAAAGAAATCATGCTTGCAGACCTAGCAAAGGGTGGCGGGGTTCAGGTGCTGGCCAGAACTGCAGCAAACCTTTGTCAACATCACAAGCATCTGAGACTGGAGGATGGGCAGCTGTCAGGATTAGAGACTCAGTGGAGATGGGAAGTGTAAACTAAATCAGAATCAGACAAAGCATGATATACCGTGGGCTAACAGAAGCTGGATCAGAAATCTGGGCAAAGCAACGAGCCAAATGGTGGTTTCATAAGCACAAACCAATAGCAAAGAGTTTTGTTCATGAGATGAGGGGCAAAGGGGAATTCAGAAAATAAGGAGCTAACTCCACAAAAATAGCAGGGATTAGGAACAGTAAGAAACAGCAAAGCATAGTAAGTAGCAGGATCAATGCAGGCAGGGAGCATGCAGAACTAAAGGCACGTAAGTTAGTATCCCAAGCAGAGGGACCTAATGATATTTACATGCACCAATCGGGATTCCAGAGGCTGGGGCTATCCAGGAACTCAGCAGAATGCCAAAGCCTTTGGCAAAACCTAGCAAGTAACAGCGGATGGCATCCAACTAACTTGTTCCAACGGTAATTTTGCTTGCACAACAGAACATTCTGCCTCTTCCCATGATCACCCTGTGCCCTCCCCATATCTGTTCTAGAGGGTTGGGAGAAAACCCTCATTTAAGGGGTGTATGGGAAAAGTTCCGCTTTATATGCACAAATCATTGCAGTGATGGAATAAGGTAGTTGGATACTGTTCATTGACTCCTTTCCCATTGACTCTAAGATCCCAAAGAGAGGGCTGGCCACCTCTAATGGAGGGCACAGAAAAATTCCTCCCACCCCCTTACCAGGACCCCCCCCACTTCTTTGTATCAACCACTTTTAAGAGCTTACATATCTGAATTGCATTCAGTTCTCTGAATTACTAAAAATTAGATCTTATTGGACTAACATTTCGGATGTGACCTTCTCCATTTTGAATATTCACGACCCAATATTCAACTGAAAGCTCTGCGAAAATTTCAAAGTACAGCTCTGAATACGCCCTGCTGTAAGGCTTCATAATAATGCACAGCTGTAGGCTGAAATCCCAAGAACTGTTATGTGTACTTAAAGTCAATATGACTCGTGCACATGTAGCTGTGCGTAGGATTGCAGCCTTAATTTGAAAGAAGCAGGTATTGATACGTAGGGACAGAATCATACTTGTTATAAAGAATTTATTGCTTTTTCTTTTGGAGTGCTAATATGGATATACAGGATCATTTCAAAGGTGCAAAGCTCTTTCCATATAAAGCATCCTGCAAATATTTTTCTTTTTTGGGTTCTGTTTCATTAGCGTATTCATAGTTTTTGTGAAAATACTATCTAAATAAATAAGAATTTAGCAGTATGGGAGGTGCAAGTTTGTCTATAGTTTATTTCCAGACAGAAGGTTTAAATTTATTGGAAAGAGATTTCTGCAGTGACTGACCAGTACTGCCCCACATTCCCTGCAATCCGTATGACAGACAGACTGCCTGCCTCACATTAATTCACTTCACACTATTTCTATCGATCCACAGTCGGTTCCCTAGTCTCTTTGCACACATTGCCTGTCTGGCTGCCTACATCCACATCAGCACATATACACAAAGGCCACAGAAAGATAACCTTTTGCTTTCCATTAAAGACACAGTAGCCATTTTTTTTCTATCTGCAGCACCATCAGACATATAAAATATATCAGAATTTCTATTGCCTGCTGGACAAATCGAGTGCTCAAAGATTTCAAGTACGTCCAGTGTTATATTCTAGAAAACAATCATTTTCACATTTTAAGAAAAGATGTTGGTCTGACCGAAAAAGATGTGTCTGTGTCTGTGTGGTGCTGGGTGGGGGAAGAAAACCTGGAATTATAGTGTGTGTGTGTGTGTGTGTGTGTGTGTGTGTGTGTACACACACACGGGGGGGGGGAGTCCTTTCAAAATGCATTGTGATTTGAAGAACCAACATTACATACAGACCAATTTGATCCCCTTGTAGCTATAATGAAAATAGCATTTTCTAAGGTTCACACAGGACCCCAACATTTCACCACATCAATGATTAGGCAGAACACAATGGTGCAGTAACTTTAAGAACTGTGCGTACAAGGAAATTCTGACAGCATGAACAGATTAACATCCATGCTTAAAAATATCTCTTCTTGCAAAAACGAAAGAAAACAAAACACAAAACCCCTAACAATTGACAACCGGCGGAAAAGCTGATATATACACTTAATTCCCCACCCCCTGACAATGCTGTGAATGCTGATTTTGGGTTTCAGGAGTAATATATATGGTATATATATATCTGCTTTAAGAGACAGTGTCCAAATTCCTGAGTCAAAATCCATGAATTACCATCCTAGTCAGAAAACAAGACTGCCCTATGAAATACTATGGATGAAAATCTAGAAGGAACTGAATCAGCCAGTGTTCATGATGCAAATCACCAAATGTTCGCAAGGGAGGATTTCCCCTTCCCCGAGGCTGACAAGTAACCTTCCCACAGTCATTTCCAAGCCACTGGAACCGTACAGATACTGCCGACGCAGCAGCTTAATTGGACTATTTGCAGAAAACAAATATGGTGCCAGCATGAAAGGCCATGGATGACACCATCACAAGTAAGAGCAGTAATAAGAACCAGGGGGATAGAAGAGGACACTGGGGCTATGCACAGAAAGATGGAGGTACCCAAATCTTACTCTGCTGCACTAGGCAGAGTCCTTCTAGAAATCCAGCTTGCCAACAAGCTTCCATGTTTCTCCCCAACATGCTGCTTTCCTTGTGGACAGAAAAAGGCAGCTATCAAATGTGTAGAAGTAGAATAAGGATCTTTTGTCTGTCAGACACAAAGACATATCACCGTGCTATGTTGATGGTGACATACTGGAATAAGGGACATGGGTGGCACTGTGGTCTAAACCACTGAGGCTCTTGGGCTTGATGATCAGAAGGTTGGCGGTTCGAATCCCCATGACGGGGTGAGCTCCCGTTGCTCTGTCCCAGCTCCTGCCAACCTAGCAGTTTGAAAGAAAGCCAGTGCAAGTAGATAAATAGGTACCACTGCAGTAGGAAGGTAAACGGCATATCTGTGCGCTCTGGTTTCATTCACGGTGTTCCGTTGCGCCAGGAGCAGTTTAGTCCTGCTGGCCACATGATCTGGAAAGCTGTCTGTAGACAAACACCGGCTCCCTCGGCCTGAAAGCGAGATGAGCGCTGCAACCCCATAGTTGCCTTTGACTGGACTTAACTGTCCAGGGGTCCTTTGACTTTTTTTACCTTACTGGAATATAACAGCACTTTTTTTAAAAAAAGGGGGTACTCGAGGGCATGCAGTGCCGGCACCTGTTTTTGTTTTGTTTTGTTAAAAAGTGTGGCACGTACTGTAACAACTTCATGGTGAGGGCACCTATTTTTCTAGAAAGAGAGCACTGTGTATATGCATGTGCGAAGAAAAAACCGATCAGAACTGAACTAAAGCATAATCTAAATGCACAGATGAATTATCATAAAATTGCCAGGTATTTGAACAGGGCGCACCGAATAATATCTCGCATCATCTGCTTACTGGAATTTAACATGATACTTTGCAAAGGGCACAACGCGAAGCGTGTCTACTCAGAAGGAAACCCCACTGAATTAAGTTAGATTTACTCCCAGGAAACTGCTCACAGAATTACAACCTATAATGTTTGGTTTTTGTTGAGCCGTGGAACCCTGCCAATAATTCATTATAAACTTTTATAAACGTATTTATTGCCTCCATTAAAAAAATTCTTTTGTTTCATTCTATCCAGCAACATTGGCTTTCCATCTCTCTTCTCCCTCCCCCTCCCCCCTGAGCTGCCCTTTTAATTCAAAAAGAGAATGGAATAATATATGGCATAATTCAATGATTTTGGAGCTGGCTGCGCAAGGGGCGACTGCACACAATCTATGCCCATGATAAGCAGGGTGCAAGAGTTGTACAGCTGTTTTGGAAGAGAGAGAAAATGTGTTTTATGTGGAAGAGACGGATACTGCTCACCATCAGGACTAAAGCAGTTACAAAAAGCGTATCACCCTAGCTCCCACCCAAAGCAGCTTTTAAAGAATTAAACCTTTAAAATAAAAACAAAGGAGAAAAGGAGAAGCAAAGAAAAATATATTCAAGTCCCAAAACATCCCACTCAGTATTTCCTGTATGTTCTGCTTATTACCAAAACGGTAGGGAAGGATTGGAAGTGCATTTCTATGAGAGCTCATCTGGGCCTGCTGTTCATCTTTCACCTAAAGTCATAATCCTCTCGCTATGACATCGCAGCAGGCTATACGAGAAGTTAAAAAGATAGTATAAAATTATATACAATCCGAATTTCTCCTAAAGGGGATGACTGTAAGTTCTCAATAGACTAATGTGCTTAGTTAGGGGCCGGGATCCAATTATTAATTTGATTACAATTCCTTCTATGCGGATCCACTCATCTGATTCAAAAGCAATATATTTCTGTGGTTTGATGGGGTGTCCAGATACCCACCCATTTCTCCTCTAAAGAGCTGGGGGAAATCTGCCCAAAACGTAGCAATTGTGCTATGGGGGAGATAGAGCAGGTAAAGCTGATGTTGGCACCACATAAACAAAAAGCCTGTGTGGTGAAGTGGTTAGATAGGGATACCATATGTCTGGATTTTCCCAGACATCACCAGGATTTCAAGGGTGGAATTGACATCCGGGGGGAATTTCTGAAAGGTGGCGCTTTGTCCTGGGTTTCTGAAATATGGCAACCCTAGCATTGGACTAGGATGGGAGGGGGCAGGATTCAAGTCGCCACTCAGCACAAATATGGGGAATGCCCCATATTTGCCCATCCTTCTTTGATCAGTCTTGATCATCCTTGCCATACAGATACAACCAGTGACTTCCCACTTTCCTTGCAAATAAGTCTTTGCCAATATCATTAATGGGAGAAAGGGGAAACAGTATGAATTTAACTCTCTAGAAGTTGAAGTGGCCACCAAGTACCGTATTTTTCGCTCTATAACACGCAGATTTTTTCTCCTAAAAAGGAAGGGGAAATGTCTGTGCGTGTTATAGAGCGAATGTGTGGTCCCTGGAGCCGAAAAAGCAGACAAAAATCAAATCGCGGGTCTCCTAGAAGGGACACTTGTAAAGAGGAAGCGGCTGCTTTCCTCCATTCTGCCTCAGGGTCTTACTGCCCACCTCCTCTGTTTCCTTGCTGTGTTTGCTGAAACGGAACAAAGAGCAGGGAAAGCCCCTCCCCTCCAGGCAAACAGAGGGAAAAGTGTCGTCTCTGTGCTCCGGTACTGCTGGGGGAGAGGGAGAGAGAGGGGGGAGGGGGGGGGGAGAGAGAGAGAGAGAGAGAGAGAGAGAGAGAGAGAGAGAGAGAGATGGCAGGCTTGGGTGGGGGGAAACTTTTGCCTTTCTTTCCTCCCTCCGTTAAATCCCTCTCCTGCATTCTTAGCCAGCTGCTTCTCTGCACAGCCCTCTCATGTCCCTTCTTTGTTTTTCCTTCACTCCCCACTTAAAATGTGGTTACAAAGCATGGATCCACAGGAATTCTCAGGATCTTTGCATTGGGTCACCCCAAATTCACCATCAGATCACATAGCATGTCCATGGCTACAGCCTGCACCAAAAAAATCACGCACCCACTGTTGCCTGGGGCTGCAATGGTGCAAAAACGTGGTTAAAAAGCATGGATCCACATGGATCCTCAGGATCTTTGCATTGGGTCACCCCAAATTCACCATCAGATCACATAGCATGTCCATGGCTACAGCCTGCCCCCGCAAATCACGCACCCACTGTTGCCTGGGGCTGCAATGGTGCAAAAACGTGGTTACAAAGCATGGATCCACAGGAATTCTCAGGATTTTTGCATTGGGTCACCCCAAATTCACCATCAGATCACATGTCTGTGGCCACAGCATGAAGCCCAAAAATGATACATCCACTGTTTCATTCAGAATGTTTTTCCCTTTGTTTTCCTCCTCTAAAAACGATGTGCGTGTTATGGTCAGGTGCGTGTTATAGAGCGAAAAATACGGTATTTCATGCTGAAGAGCCTCAATCTATCTGGCCTATCTTCTGCAATTTCCTGCATTAAAGGCTGCCGTCTACCCCTCAAAACTTCCAAGGGATATAGCCTATGCTCAGCATTTGAAATTCACTAGGTAACAGGCACATTTTTCACCTGGCTCTCAGCCACTTGAGACCAATGGTTTCTCACCCATGCCTTGGGATCCATGGATCGTGACTGTTTTCACACACCAGCAACACATCCTGCAGAGTTCTTTCTGTTTATATCCATCTGCACAATCAGAATGAATTTCAGGAACAAAAAGGTCGTATTTAAAAATACGGCTTTTGAGTGGTCTGGCCCCAAAATTGCAACTAGGCATTCCGTTTTGGCGACTGTAACCCTGGTTTATCACTGCCTATGCTGCTTGTTTTGTACCAGGAAAATACCTGAAGGGATATCAGAGACTGAAACTGCCCCCTTCAAGCTAAAATAGTATATTGCTCTTCCCCCTAGTCATGTGTATTGTGAGCTTCTAAGCTGATGAACATTCATAAGCACAAATAGTCATTTTGATACTATACTATACTATATTATACTACACTGAAATGTTTCAATGTTTCTTCAATTGTCCTTGAATCTTCCTGCCACACTTGCCATCTTCTCCTGCCACACCAGGGCGGTGTGCCACACCCTTTGAGAACCACTGCTGTATGCAGTCATATTCTTCAAGCTGTGGGGACACAACAGTCTGAAAAGAGAGCTGGACTTTTTCTGTTTCTCAGCATTTCTAGAAATCTCCAAATCAATACTAAGTTTTGTACCAATTTTAAATGCTCATTTTCCTCTGTATTTTAATTTTCTGTAGCATCAAAATGTGTTTGTGTTATTTCATGTTGACTGCCTTCCACCAGTGGTTCTTCTGTGTGTGTGTGTGTGTGTGTGTGTGTGTACATATATATACAGTGGTGCCTCGCAAGACGAAATTAATCCGTTCCGCGAGTCTCTTCGTCTTGCGGTTTCTTCATCTTGCGAAGTATGGCTATTAGCGGCTTAGCGGCTATTAGTGGCTTAGCGGCTTAGTGGCTATAAGAAAAAGGAAACAAACTCGCAAGAACTTGCAAGAAGTTTCGTCTTGCGAAGCAAGCCCATAGGGAAATTTGTCTTGTGGAACGACTCAAAAAACGGAAAACTCTTTCGTCTTGCGTGTTTTTCGTCTTGCGAGGCATTTGTCTTGCGAGGTACCACTGTATGTATGTGTATGTGTGTGTGTGTGTGTGTATATATATATATATATATATATATGCTTTCGTAGATTTTCACGGGTACAGGAATGCAGGTTTTGGTGTCCTCGGGTGTCTTCCCGTGTAAAAGTTGGGGTGTCTAGGCGACGTTTCGACGAGGTCTCACTCGTCATCTTCATGCAGGTTTTGGTGTCCTCGGGTGTCTTCCCGTGTAAAAGTTGGGGTGTCTAGGCGACGTTTCGACGAGGTCTCACTCGTCATGACGAGTGAGACCTCGTCGAAACGTCACCTAGACACCCCAACTTTTACACGGGAAGACACCCGAGGACACCAAAACCTGCTGAAGATGACGAGTGAGACCTCGTCGAAACGTCGCCTAGACACCCCAACTTTTACACGGGAAGACACCCGAGGACACCAAAACCTGCATGAAGATGACGAGTGAGACCTCATCGAAACGTCGCCTAGACACCCCAACTTTTACACGGGAAGACACCCGAGGACACCAAAACCTGCATATATATATATATATATATATATATATATATATATATATGCGCGTCTCCTCCAAATCCTATATTGTCTTCATACAGACATATCAAAGTTGACTTCCAACACTCATAGATGGAAAAAAACCTAAATCTGGATCTCACTGCTCTGTCAATGCATGTATATATTTACGCCAGCGATGCCAATTATGATAGTTTGTTGGAAGAGAACCCATGAACTGCCACAGGTTCTTTGCAGTCTTAAGACATATGGATTTGTAAAGGAACTAAAAGATGACAAACTGCTCTTAAACTGCAGAAGAAACACAGTGATTACTGTATATGAAAATGTAATGCTTCTAAAAGCAAAATATAGTTACATCAGTACATTACACTGATTAAATCTCAGTGTTTGTTTTATATATTCATAGCCAACAAATGGATTTTAAAAGGTACAAGTGTTGAACTAATTGAGGAAGCAATCACTTCAGACAGCCAGGGCTTTTAGAGAATTAAGTTGTAAACATAAACTATGAAAAATATGAGTAAGAGAGGTTACTAGACCACAGAATTGCTACAATAAATGTTAAATGAGTAAGGTATTTGGCAGGTGAAAAATTGCAGGGAAAGGCAGGCACGCGTACAAAGAGCATAGCTGGATTTTACATTCCTTTATGAAAATCCTTAACAGCTCATCCAATATTTAAGATTTGTGTGCATCAGTAGATTTGCTGGAGAAACAAACACAGATATTAGCTTTGATTTCTAGTAGTATATTGAATGCTTTCAGTTAACAGTGTAACCCTATAAGAGTCTACTCAGAAGTAAGCCTCGGTTCCTGTTATTCCCAGGTAAATTGGGTGCAGGATTGTAGTCTGAAGTATATAAAATGGCTAAGGTGCTAGATCAGTGGGATATGCACAGACTCCTTAAGGGTTGAGCTTTACAGCCTAATCCAAGACAACTGTTTCAGATGCAGCCCGTCATCTGTAATGCAACTCTATGCATATTCGCCTGGAAATAAGACGCACTGCGTCCAACTGGATTAGGCTGGCAGCCCTAACACTGCAGTTATTGAGTAATGATAATTACTACAAGGTTTGTCATCAACAGTATCATTGTGTATTTATTTATATACTGCTTGACATCAACATAAGCTTCCAAGTACAAAATATACAGTGTATCATGAATAATGGGTAATTCATCCCAAGTGCCTAGATTTATAGCCAGCACCATTCTCTCTAATAGTTAAGGGACTTGTAGTTTAGTAATGATACTAAATGTTGACAATGAATTAAAAAAAACACCGGAATGACAACTGCTCTTGCTTTGAACTCTGAGCCTCCAGAGCTGCATCCGAAACTTCTCCAATTCAGGATCTAGACCCAGAAAGCAAGGAAGAAGAAACTTCCTCCATCAGAAAGCATGGCTTAACTTGTTCCAGGGGGGGGGGGGGACTCCCCTTACAAAAACAGGACATAGTAATGAAAGTCAGAGCGGCAATCAACTACCATTGCACCAGGTCATCATTCCTTCCCTTCTTCACCTGCTTTAATCAGCAACAGACCAAGAGAAGAACCCTACTAATCTGGGAATGATTCTGTGCGAAACCTTAAATTATTCTTTTAGCGGCATCCATCCTGCATACCAAATAAGGCAAAAGAGTCGTTGGCAAAAGCAAGAATACAAAAAAGGGTGAGATCTGGATCCAGGAAAACCTGTGCAAAAGTACATGAAAAGCACTTGCACCCAAATTGCTTCTCCACCAGCACCCAAGGGAGTGCAGAAGAGGAGAAACTATTGCCTTTCAGCAGGACCTTTTCCATCTCATTCGATGCTGCCCTACAAGACTCCTCGGTATGCACAGGTATGTAACACCACGGAGGGAACTCTGCCTTATAACATCATCAAATTCAGACACACATATACACAAATTAAGCAAACTTGTGCAAATTTGCCCAAACTGCGTAACTTGGCTTTTTAAAAGTATCTTATTATTAATCAGTTGAAATAAGAAGTGAGAAAACATTACGTTACCCTAGAATCAGTCATCTTGATAACCATCCACCAAGTTTTCTTTCATTTCCTACTTTAATTTACTGTTCAACCCACTGAATTCTTACAGCTGCATAAAGCATTTGTCCACTTTCAAAAGCCAGAGCACTAGGTCATAGGGAGGCAACAGGTCCACTTAGCATATTTGTTTGTATATATAAAGCCGCTTCTTAAAAGAAGGACAAATGGTGGACATAGGAACTGCACGATCCATTATAACACATGTGCAAGGGAGTCTATATTCATAAGGACCAGGTAAGTAATTTGGGAGGTGCTAAATGATCCATCACCCTTGAGTGCTCACTGGAAGGACAGATCGTGAAGCTGAGGCTCCAATACTTTGGCCACCTCATGAGAAGAGAAGACTCCCTGGAAAAGACCCTGATGTTGGGAAAGATGGAGGGCACAAGGAGAAGGGGACAACAGAGGACGAGATGGTTGGACAGTGTTCTTGAAGCTACCAGCATGAGTTTGACCAAACTGCGGGAGGCAGTGGAAGACAGGAGGGTCTGACGTGCTCTGGTCCATGGGGCCATGAAGAGTTGGACTAAACGACTAAACAACAACAACTGATCCATCCGTAACATCAGACGACTAAGTGGTTGGTAGCACCATTTTACCTGCTTAGGCTGGTGCATCGGCTATGACCCTAACATGCACAGGAAGAGAATGTCCTGGTAACCTTTTGTTTGGCAGTGCCTTCTACAGGGTATACTATATTTGAAGATGGTCTGAAATGTTAGAATTCAGTTGCGTAAATGCTGCCTGAGATCGCACGTTACAATACTTGGCCACCTTTCCAGGTTGTTTCCAGGCTCAATCCGAAGTGCTACCTCTGATAAAGCTACTCTGTGCTACTCTGAAGTGCTACCTCTTTAAAGATCTACACAGCCAGAGACTAGGGTGCCTGGAAGATGGTATCTTCCGACAAGCACAGACCTGGAACCTTCCATCCTTGCTGGAGGCATGTCCTTGTTGGCCCCTAGGGCTGCCGTATTTCAAAAAGTGAAAAGCCAGGCACAAAAGTTGTTGAGTTTCCTGCTCCCCCCCCCCCAAAAAAAAGTTGCTGAGCTTTCTTCACAAGAAGAAAAAGATGAGGAAGTTGTTGTTTTGGAGCTATGAGTGAAGAGTGTCCTTCCATCAGTGATATCCAAGTTATGGAATACTGTGTCCTAGGAAGGCCCACTCGGCAGCTACTCTGATGGCTTCCTGCACATCAGGTGAGGCCCCATTTACTTCCCCAGGGTCTTTTAAATCTTGCTGTAGCTTTGTAAGTTTGCTCTGAGCTATGTCGTTCTCATAATCTGTTCTTGCAATATGACCTTGTCTTGATTTTAATTTGGACTTGTTTTAATACCATGTTATATTTAATCAATGCTTATTTTATTATAATTGTTTTTAACCTGTTTTTTTTATTTTAAAAAGAATGTGTGAGCTGACATGATAAATGTGTGCATATCCAGTTTTTAGTTGGTTGACTAGTTTCGTTCTGTTCAATTTTGCAGTTCTGTTTGTCTATGATTTACATTGCATTGTGGATTTTAAATTTTGATGCAGACTGCCCCGAAATCCACCTTTGGATGGTGGTGCAGTTTATAAATTCTTAAAATAAATAGTGTACCATAAATCAATGCCTAACACATGCTATATACATGGGCATAGTCTGCACCAAACCAAACTTGGACAGATATATATTTTAAAAGCTTCCTAGACACTTGCTTTATTGCAGAAATGTGTTCCCGTATTCTTGCACTGTGTTTTGTAAAGCTCTTTATTTCCATTAGCATTAAAAAAAAAACTCAGTTCTTCAGCAAATCAGAAAGAGACTAATGGCACAAATCAATACCATACTCTTCAGTACAACTAATATTAGGGCATTTTCTACAACAGCCCTCACTAACACTGCTAACAATAAGGCGCTACCCACCTATTTTTTATTTGTAAGTGCAACAGGACAAAAGAACAATCAACAAAAACATGAACTCCGCCCCCCCCCCCAAAAAAAATTAATGAACTTTCTTATGAGGCAAGCCTTGCCATGCAATGGCTTGGGTTTATTTCTTTATTTCTTTATTTTATTTTCTCAAAACACCATATTCTAGAATTCAACCTTGAATAACACAGATTTGGCAAATATCCTACTGAATTTTAATTGCAAACCAATTAAACCAGGCATGACCAAACTTGGCCCTCCAGCTGTTTTGGGACTACAATTCCCACCATCCCTGACCACTGGTCCTGTTGGCTAGGGATGATGGGAGTTGTAGTCCCAAAACAGCTGCAGGGCCAAGTTTGGCCATGCCTGAATTAAACAAGACCAGTTATACCTTTTTAACTTGCACTTAAATTATCTCCAAAAAAAAAGTAATGAGAAAAAAACATTTACATCTGGAAAAAGTTGTAAAGGAGGAATTTTTAGGCTCAACAGAGATGTCATGACTGTCACGTTCCTGTCCTAAAACACAATGACAAGTGGCTCTTTCTTGAGCATACAGAAGAGAACTAGATTCGGGCTAATAATAGCATCAAGTAGTGGGCCGAGAAGTAATGATTCCAAGATACACAAGCAAGACAAGCGATACAGGACTGAAGAGGAGCAATGAAGATGTCCCAACAGTTACTGTACCTTGCTGCCCAAGCTTTTAAGGACAAGGCAGGGTAAGATCACTCGCAAGACACTCTTCACCTTCCAGGAGGGCTGCATGCTCAAACATGCTCTCCACCTGGGAAGAGGTGTCTAATTCTACCTACAGACATGGCACCTGCATCTTGACAACAGGACTGTGCCCTGCCCTCTGACTCCACACCCTCCTCCTGCTCAGTCCCTCCCACTGGCTGGCTGAAGTCCCCCCCCCCCACCTTGCTGGAGGAGCAATGGAGAGAGCTGGTAGATCTCCTCCAGAGTGACAGGGAGAAGACTTCCCCACCTGGGTGCCAATCTTCAAGCCCCTGCTCTGCTTTTTCTCCTTCCTCCTCCTTTTCCATCTCGGGCTGCCAAACCATGCCAGATCCTGACAGAACCGAGGGACCAATGACAAATCAGGGAGCCATCAACAAATCATGTTTAAGGAAGCTTAACTCAGCAAACTGCCCCCTGTCATTTGAAACATCAGCCGAAAAACAGAAATAATGGTTTGCTTGAAATAGTTTTTTCAAATCATACCTATGGTTTGGTGTAATAATATCCCTCTACTTCCAGAGGGTGGGATGCAGATGGCACTGTGGTCTAAACCACTGAGCCTAGGGCTTGCCGATCGGAAGGTCAGCGGTTCGAATCCCCGCGACGGGGTGAGCTCCCGTTGCTCGGGTCCCAGCTCCTGCCAACCTAGCAGTTTGAAAGTATGCCAAAAGGTGCAAGTAGATAAATAGGTACCGCTCCGGCGGGAAGGTAAACAGCGTTTCTGTGCGCTGCTCGGGTATCGCCAGAAGCGTCTTGGTCATGCTGGCCACACGACCCAGATAAACTATCTGCAGACAAACGTCGGCTTCCTCGGCAAGTAAAGCGAGATGAGTGCCGCAACCCCAGAGTCGTTCGTGACTGGACTTAACTGTCAGGGGTCATTTACCTTTTTTTTTTACTTCCAGAGGCAGCTGTACGATGGCATAGTACATAGCATATTATTCCAAGATAGGCAAAAACCTTTTTGCGAATATTGGCTGTGTTTGTTTTGGGTTGTATGATACTTTTTTTTTCTATTAAAGAAGCAAGCATAATGCATAGGATCTAGAAGGATGGAATAGAAATTGATATACAGAAAAGATGCCACTAATAGAGATTATGCAGGGGTTATTGAGTTTTTCATTCATGAAATATAATGCTATCTTTTTGGTTTCTTGGGCTCTCTCCTACTGCTGTATTTGATCACCTGTTTTCGTGGCTCATGACAGGGCCTGCAGCGAACCTTAGCTATTGGCAGCTAATGTGGTGCCTTCCAGTTGTTGCTGGACTACAACTCCCATCATTCATGCTGCCTGGGGCCAATGAGAATTGTAACCTAACAACACCTGTGGAGAAAGCACCTTTAAAAATGTAGAACAGTGTTTGATTTAGATGCAATTTATGTGTATGAGATTAATGGGTTAAAGTTGTAATAGGAAGCATCCTTCCTTGGTGGTTGAGAGTTGGCTGTTGTGACATAGGCTTGGTCTGGGAAAACTGGGTTATTTTAAATACAGAGGTAGAGGATTGCAAAATTACACTTTTTATTAGTTTGTGGGTAGAAACTCTTGGTCACTCACAGAAAAAATGTTCAGGGGGAAGAGAATTCTGTGTCACTCGTATTTGATTGGTTGAAGGACAGGCTGGCTGGGACATAAATAGGCATATTCTACTATTTTGGGGGGGAAACCACAGAAAAGAAGATGAAGAAGGCAAAGAAGGGGACCAGCTGAAAAGGAGAATCATTCCTATCTCATAACCTAAATACCATAGTTTATTGCCACATTCAAACACCCCCAAAGTATTGTCCATGTACCTTGTATGTAATTACTTAATACAAATAATGCTGGGGTTAAACTTAAGGCCAAAAGACTGAGTGTTATTTTTTTACTGACATTTGTTCTTGGAAACAGCACAGAGTATCTCCATGTAAATCTAGATTATATATCCCATTTAGATTTAACAAGATCATTATATATCTTTCCAAAAAAATCAATTGGCATTTAACACACAAAACACTCTCAACAAAAGGAAATTCAATTCCGTTGGGCAAAACGTTTCTCGTTGTCATAAAAATGTCTGCTATATTAGAAATAAACAAATTCCTGCTCACCAATAAAATGAACTAAATGATCTAGCTTGGGTTGAAACTGCTGCACCAAAGTACAGACTTCATTATATTTGGATGAAATTTGACTGGTGCGATACAACCGGTCTGATATGGCAACCAATACAGCCCGATTCAAGGTAGATCAGGATGGTATATAAACAATATAAATTTGAAATATTGAATTAATTCAAGGACAAATGTCTTGTCATATTCGTACAGTTGTCACTGAAGGACTTGTTTACTTTGCCCCAGACTTTCAACATCCCTAAATCCAATGCTGACATCTGAGAAAGAGATCTATGTCAAGACCTGAAATCTAGCTTCCCCTATGAAATATACTGGTTTCCATTGTTCCTTGAAATGTCTTCTCTTAAATCCACATTTTTAAGCACATTTGGATTAGAAAGAAAATACTCACGTGAGATAACACTGTCCATGTACTGTGGCAAATACGGAGCCCACATGTCAATTGTCTCCTTCCTCCCTGCCTGCTCAATTCTTCTCAATTCTGCTAACAGCAAGGCCTGGGCAGCTTCTCGCACCTACAAACCCAAAGGAAGACACATGTTTGCAAAAGGACTCCATAATGTTCACGTAAAGGTACAGGTAAAGGGACCCCTGACCATTAGGTCCAGTCGTGGCCAACTCTGGGGTTGCGGCGCTCATCTCGTTTTATTGGCCGAGGGAGCCGGTGTACAGCTTCCGGGTCATGTGGCCAGCATGACTAAGCCGCTTCTGGCGAACCAGAGCAGCGCACGGAAATGCCGTTTACCTTACTGCCGGAGCAGTACCTATTTATCTACTTGCACTTTTGACGTGCTTTCAAACTGCTAGGTTGGTAGGAGAAGGGACCGAGCAACGGGAGCTCACCCCATCGAAGGGATTCAAACCGCCGACCTTCTGATCAGCAAGCCCTAGGCTCTGTGGTTCAACCCACAGCACCACCCGCACAGACGTTAAGGAACCTTTTCTAGCACTCTCTGCCACACGAGGAATCACAGAGTGATTTTCAAAACACTTCAAAACAACTTATTGTATGAGAAAACAACCACTAAACTATTAAAATTATTCATCGATTATAAAACCATCATAGATATGGTTTATCACATTCTAAGTCCTTCAGTATTCTGGACTTCAATAATCAACTGGACAGGCAAATTCATGAAATATAATGCTATATTATAGCTGTTTTAACCTAGCACTGGAATTTTGTTAAGAGCTGGTGTGCTTTATCTCCCAGGGGAAAGAATTCAACAGTCAGGGTGCTATCACAGTGAAGACTTGATCCCATGTCACCTCCTGCCATGCAACAGCTGATGGTGGCAGGTCAAGAAGTTTCCCCCTAACCCAAGCTGGCCAATCTCAAAGTACAAGTCAGATGATATGGGGGAGAGGGAACACTCCTACGGGTGGAAAAAAGAAAAAAAGAAGAATGCTGGTACGCAAAATGAATTGGCTGCAGATACTGCTTGTGAATGACATCTTACCAAAGCAAAGATAGTTGGCATGATAGATAGCATAAAAAACCTCTTTCCGCAGTCCGCTTACAAGGTCCCCAAATGCTTCCCATCATCCATTTAGGTACAACAGAATTCATAAAGGGACTATCTTTCCCAGACAGTTCAGTGATCAACAATGTCACCTTCATGCATAGGAACAATACTGTACAACTTCCTCATACCCTGCTAGGGCACATGTGGATGGAAGAGCCATAGGGGCAAAGCCCACAGATTATTCTCATGGAGACACTGGCCACACAAAACCCTGAGAGGGACCCACGGGATTCTAGCAGAACTGCTCCTTTACAACAGTGGTGCCTAACCTGTGGCCTTCCAGATGTTGTTGTGTTCCAATGACCATCAGTCCCAGTCAGCCAGAATGGTTACTAGTCAGGGGTAGAGTGAACTGTAGTTCAGTAACTTCTGGAGATCCACAGGTTTCCCACACCTCATTTACTGGTTCATCAAGAAAAGCCACCAATGGAAAATACCTCCCTCACCACTATGCCACAGTATGGGCTGGGTCCTAGCTGTGGTGTAAAAAAATCTCAGAAGTAACAGAGAACCTGGCACTGGTGGAATGATAGACCTGATTCGTAGAATTCACGATACTGCCTTAATACACTGCAAGAACACAGCATTGCTTAGGATTCCTCTTCAGCACCCTGCAATCTAAGGCACTTCATTGTGCGCCTCCTCTGCAGGAAGTTTGGAAGGTGGAAACAAGGAAACAGGGCCTTTTCTGCAGTGGCTCCCCATTTGAAGAATGTTGTCTCTAGGAAGGCTCTCCTACCAGGCTTTTGGCTAATTAAACAACCTATGGCCTTTTAAACTGTGGGGGTATTGTTTTTGTTTGTTATTATGGTGCGTGTTATTGTGTTTCTATACTGTAAACCACCCTGTGATCTTTGGATGACGTTCAGTATATAAATTATTACCATTATTATTATTATTATTATTATTATTATTAATCTACCTCTGTATACAAGAGAATTAAAGCCTAATATTCTTAAGAATAAAAGCTGAAATTCTTACATGTTTTGCTAGACATTCACTAGCAACACTAAAGAATGTGTGTTCACACACAACTTGTCCTCCCTAAGTCTTTGGGATGAGGCAGGCTAGAAACTGAAATAAAAGACTAGCTTACCACAGAGCAAGGTTTCATCTACCATGTGTGCATGAACTCCACCACTGCCACACACACAATCCTGGCAGCAGATTTTCAATTAAGCTTAGGAGCCAGCTCAAAACACTACTGTAAATGTCACAGGTCTGCTCCTCATATATTTCTTTTAAAGCTGCACAATCAACTTTTTCCTCTTCTTTTTTTTTCTTTTGGCCACAACAGCATAGATGTGATGTCAAGGCCAGATAGTCATTTATCAAAAATAGTAGACGCCAACCCCATTTGCCGACGAGTGGAGTTACGTTCGAACAACTCAGCAAGCTCTCTCTAGAAACTGACTTGAGAAACCTCTTAGCTGAACGCCCTTCTCCTTACTGGAACAAAAGACTGCTCCGAAAATTTGAGCAGAGTTGAATAGTCATTGCAAATTTCAAAGACGTCTTTGTATTTTC
The DNA here is from genome assembly GCF_964234715.1 of Podarcis melisellensis. Lineage (NCBI taxonomy): Eukaryota > Metazoa > Chordata > Lepidosauria > Squamata > Lacertidae > Podarcis > Podarcis melisellensis. Next base: position 49,624,572 of record NC_138543.1, read on the forward strand.
TACCTGCCGTTGTCACCCACACCAAAAAGCAAATGATGGACCTCAGCATTGCTGAGGGGAAACTAATATTAATTGGAAGCGGCACCTCTCAGCATTTAATTTCAAATAACTACACATAGTGGAGGGAAAGAGTTTCCTGGACTGTGACTTACAAGGGTTCTTGCTCTCTAAGCATGCTCTTCCCTCCTGCTTTTTTAAAAAAATATGTATAGCACTGAAGAGGATTAAAAATGAATTTGCAGCAGTTATTGAACTGCTGATGCATGAGGAGTAAACAAACTGCATGCAGCTCCGTCGAAACATGTTGAAATGGTCTGTGGCTTATGGAAATGGAGGATTTTGGTATTCATAAGTGGTCCCGCATGCTGTAATGGAACAACGATGACATCCAGTGGCCGGCAAGATTCATCATGTACTTTGGATTAACCGCGTTCTCCGAGGCCTAGCTTCCCATTTAACTACAATATACTGTTGTTATGAGGGGATGTTAACTCTCCATTTTACAAAACTGACCTGCAAATTGAATTGCATATACCTAGATATATAAATCCAACCTTTAAACCAGAATTATGGTACGCTTTTCTTGGAACAATATATCCGACGTAAAAATAATATCCCCATGTTGGCCAACAGATTCATTTCATTCGCACCCCCCACCCCCCCTCACCCCCACTGACGCCTTCAATAAAAAACAGTACCTCCAAGCATCGATCTTGCCATCTGCGAGCTAACATTTCAAGGAGAGGTGGTCTAAATTTATCCAGGCCCAACAGGTCAGGAAGCATAACACAATGCATAGCGGCAAGTTGACTCCATCCTGTTGAAGACACAGGCAAAGCATTACGAAAACAGCCATCATCAAATGCCACTAGATTTATTAGCATCCACAACTACGTTTGTCAATCTGAAGTTATCATGACCTGCTTGCCCACAATGACCCCTTTTTAAAATATACTGCATCTTAAGCAACAGGAATGCAGTTGTACTGAATAGCTTAATTTAAAACTGATACGTGCGCACGCTAACCCCTCTTCCTGATCATTGAGGCAACTAACTTTATTTGAAGCTCCTATCATCTACATTTTAATTATTCACTGCTTTATTTTGCTGTCTCTGCCATTTGTTCCCTACACTTCATAACTTCGGATTTCAGAAAGCACAGCTTCTGGGTATATAAGCTCATCCTAATTCAAAGTTACATTGGGGCATTAACAGCGCAATCCTACACAACCCCTCTCAGAAATACGTCCACTGGGTTCAGAGGGGCTTACTCCCACCTAATAATTATCCTTCTATAACTATGCATTTGTAATTGCTCTAACCCACGTATGACCAAACTTGGCACTCCAGCTGTTTTTGGACTACAACTCCCATCATCCCTAACTAACAGGACCAGTGGTCAGGGATGATGGGAATTGTAGTCCCAAAACAGCTGGAGGGCCAAGTTTGACCATACCTGGGAGTCTAACCTAAGGACCCTCCTTTACTAAGATTAAAAAGAAAGCTAGGGCAATTGACAAAATAGCTATGTGAAGAGCCATCAGGTGGATAGCATTTCTTCCCTTCTTCCCCCTAATCTCCCCATGAGGGTCATGATCCAACATCACATCAAAGCTTAAGCTTGTTTGCTGGTTTGATGGAAGACTGGGTCTAAAGATGCCCTTCTAACAAGTGTCTTCAATTCATAGGAAGCTGTCTTCGATTCATAGGAAGGTAATTTTACACTTCATTCCCTAGCAATCGGTGAGAAAAAATAATTTCACTAATGTTCCCCTGCTTGCGAAGCCTGTTGCACAAGTGGAAGCATGAAAACATTCGTGAAATGCACATATGTCAGTGCTGCATAAATTCTTGGGCAATTATTTTCCTTCTACTCAAAGTTCTTTGGACCGAACACGTCGTATCCAATTATTGACTAATTTGAACAGTGTGTGTATACATGTACGTATGTGCGAGAGACAGACAGACAGATGGACAGGAGATAACATGTTTAAACCAACCAGTGCAAGACGTTTAACCAGACTAGGTATGAGACTCATGCTTTCACAAGCATCCTCTTCCACATAAAATATAAAACCGGTGAATTTGTTTTTCATGCTAGAGATTTATCACAACGTGATAAGGACAGTGCATGAGAACAGCAGCCACAATCCTGCCCTGAGGCCACAGGTGCCCTGGCGCCCTCTAGCAGAATCAGTTGGCAGGAAGTGACTTTTCCTGTGAGGTAGGAGGAAGGGCGAATGTGCTACCATGCACAACGGGGGGAAAGGAAGCAGAGGGAAGGGATGGGAATACTTTAGCAGCTATGAAAGACTAACATGGATGCTCTAAACCAACTCCTGTTTTGGCTTTAGGGAAAGTTGCACCTGAGCCGGTGTTTTATGGTCCTTCTCCAAGGGCTACATCAGGCACAGGCAAAGTCGGTCCTCCAGATGTTTTTGGCCTACAACTCCCATGATCCCTAGCTAACAGGACAAGTGGTCAGGGATGATGGGAATTGTAGTCCCTAAACATCTGGAGGGCCGAGTTTGCCTGTGCCTGGGCTACATGGAGGAACAGCAGAGGAAAATCATTAAGGTGCAGTACTGCTGGTTCAGGTGTGTGGTAGATTGCCTTCCATGCACAATAGCAACAAGGCTGAAATACATTTCAAATTCCCAAGCACCAGAATTGGTTTTCTCTTGGGGCACATCTTTCTCTCTTTTTTAGGACTGCATCCATGAATAATAATAATAATAGGAGGAGGAGAAAGAAAGAAACAAGACTGTTAGGTATCAGACCAGTTTTTTGAGAATCTTGATGAACATGCTCCAAGGATTTTTTCCCCTCTAAAATCCCTGCTAAAAACCAAACTTAAAAATAAGCAAGACAGGTGTAGAATTGCAGCCAATACATAAAGCCAGACATGGACAATCAGCCATCAAATACACAGAGGAACGAACACTAGCTTTTAAAAGCCATAAAACACACAAAACTCTTTCAAAGTTCTAAACAGCACAACAATACCAAAAAGCATGGGTTCAAATGCTGGTTTTGATGCTCACCAATACGGACATTAAAATAAACAGAAAGCAATGGGTTTCACAGTGAAATCGCCACTGTCCAAGTGCAGAAGTGTAGGTGTTTTACACATACTGTTAACTATAGGAAATAATTTCTCACAGGTTTTAATTTTTTTTTAAAAAAAAACAAAGTACACCTAGGTTAGCATCACCATCTAGCAGGCTCCAATAGCTAGAGCTCAAGCAAAACTATTTAGTTTTTGTTGTGTCGAAAAATGCACACCTTTTCATTTATGTAAAGCACTTTGAGGGTGCTGGGTTTTTTTGAAACAAGCAAGTGGTGTAGAACTTTTATTAAATAAATACATTTTCACCGCCTTGCAATAATATTTGCTTAGTAAGTTGAATTGCCTTTATTTGATGTTATTCCCAATTACCCTCGCTGATGTCGTCACATAGCTAAGTCTGATTGGCTATACTATCATGATGTCATCCCAGTCACTATAGGATCATCCATGTGACTACTCTAATAAGGACTACTCTAATAAGGAAAAACAGCAAAAACACCCCCCCCCCCAAAAGGTGCATATGCTTGTAATTTAGATTTTATTTTCAGGAGAAGTTTCTTTCTTTTCTTTCTTTCTTTTTTTCGTATTCGGGAGAAATTTCAAACCTGGAAAAAATCACAACTTTTACCCTCCAAACTTAGAAAAGGGGGGATTTCCGACACAACTTTAATACACCACGTCTAATCACTGCAGAAGTAATCTGGATTGCTGCTGGTTTCTAATGAATTCTTCCAGTCACCACTTAAGAGGAAGGCTTGTATCTACTTAGAGCTGAATGAAGCAATTCTCTCTTAGCATGACAACTAAGCCATCGGACACATAGATGTTACCTGCTGAACAGAGTCTCTATTTCTCGTGTAAAGGAAAAACTGGATACATTTAGTAGCACAATGAATGAGAACAATGTATACAAATAATTGAAAAGTGGTCCATAATTCATAAACAGTAGAACTTACGAAAACGCCTACAAGCAGAAGAATCTACAAATCATTTAAACTGATACATCGCCTTTTAGAAATCAGCTTAGTTCCACTGAAGTTAACAAGGTTAGGCAGATTTAATTGCTTATTTTTTTGCTCTTTGCTTTTTTATTTCTTTTATTTTTTTGCTGTTTGTAGGGTACTTTATTTCCTTTTTTAAACAACAACAACATGATCTTTTCTAGGTGATCTTTTGAGAGAAAGAAATTACCTGCACATTACAAGACTGTATTAGAAAACAAGTATTTACAAGATCTCGGATTTTGCCTTTACAGATAAAAGAATGGTAACAAAACCCTTACATGTTGTCACTGAAAAACACCCTCTATTTATAAGCAAAGAAATTTTTATCAATAGGAAAGTTATCCACAAGGTAACCAACTTTCTCTAAGCCCCCCAAAATATCCCTTCAGTTGCGATTCAATTGCTTAAATCCTCATTCTGAAGCCACCGGAAAATTAAAAATATGTAATTGTTCTCTCCTTGTCCCTTCCCCCAAAAGGTGAAAAAGGGTTGACAAATTGAATTTAAAGATCTTAATTCGTTAAATATAAATTTCTTTTTTCCAGTCAGATAAGCTAGCTGCTTAAGTGATGTACAACAATCACTTAAAGGCAGAGAAAAATGAATTAAAACTAATCATTAGTTGCAAATAAAGGTTGCTAAATGAAGCTTGTTTTCAAATTGAGAAAGTGAATGAATGTGCAGATTAGAAGAGGCATGTAACAACGAGAGAGCAAGTTAGTTTAAAGAAAAAGAAAAAGAAAAAGGCCAAGTAGATAGAAACGGAGGTGAGAATACCTTCATTTACTAAGAAACAGGTATGTAAAGGAGCAGGGTCAGAGCCAGAGAGATCAGCTTCAGTGCTAGCAGAAACAGCAGGAGCAACTTGAGCAGGAAGGAAGAAATAAAGAGGAAAATGAAGACAGACGTTTCAGAAAACGGTTTGTATTACTAAAGAATGGGGAAAGGGGGAGAACCATAACTCTCTGGGACTATATTAGCAATTACTATACAAGAACCCTTCAAGAAGCGTTCTAGTGAGAGAGAAACAAGTCAATTATAGAACACAGGGTGAGACTTTGGTTACTTGGACTATACACCAAGAAATGTTAAATCAAGAAACTTGCATCAATCCCATTTTAAACAGCAGAGTGAGCACGTTAGGTAGGGAAATCCTGGTCACAGTTACACGTACTAACAGAAAGTCCACATTATGACAAGCAATAGTGTGGCTTAAAATCACAAGTAATTATAAACTCAAAGAACCAGGATATAAATTACCATCCACGTCACAACTGCACGAATAAAGCTTTACAGTTAAGACAAGTCTAATTTTGGATGTTTTGACCTTTGCAAATTGTTTTAAGGCCCGGCCGAATAAAACACCTTGAAAACTAATCTCTTTAGTACCCACACTAAGATTGATTTAGTGCGTACTGTCAACTACTTTCAGTGAGGAAGCCACTTTAAAAAGTTAATTGCTCAGAATAGTTTTTGCCAAATTAAAATTTCTGCCGTTTTACGATGGCCGTTTTGTGAATTGTGGTGGGGTTCTTATTTTTTTTAATGCGAAGGCAGTCCAAAGGCAGCCATAAACTTTATAGTTTCGCTAATGCTCCATGAATCAAATTATCATATGAAAGGACAGGCAGACCGTATGGCACACACCATTCTACAACCAGAGGTCAATGTTAAGATTTAGAGGTCACTGGCTGACACTTCCTTCTCACAGAGAATTACCATATGTCATGCACAAGCATCTTCAAATTAATCCCTCTCCTTTATTCCATTGCAGAACAACAATGAGCTCAGGCTCCAGAACAGATTAAGCATTGTTTCCTGAATTGTATGTTTGGTTTTCATGCAGTGAACTTCTTTTGTCACTCTAAGACATCTGCATCAAATTTACTTCTTCTATGATTTCCACGCGAATGCATCACGATGGCACGCGCAACGCTGTAAACCAGCTAGCATGTATTACGTGTGAATTAAAAAATAATAATAACAGACAACCAGGATTGGGGAAAGATCTTGAACTGATAAAAGCACAAGCTTTCCAAAAATACACCCAATTGTCAGAGTTTACAGTTCGATATTTAAGCTTCACTCCTTTGTGATGAGGGTGGGAGAAAGAGAACAGTCTCTCTGGCTGTCATTGTTTATATCAATCAGTTTAACTGAAAGTAACAACAGCTGGCTTGGTAGGCCAGCAGAACTGGGCGTTCGAGCAATCTGATAAAATACGCTGCATGAATTGATTGTGCTCAGCCACTGTCCATTGCATGTTAGATGCGCTGCAATTAAGAAAGTTAAACTCACAGAAATGCACAACATGTCACAGGCACCAAGTCAAGCGATAGATGCGAAAAACCTACAATATGATAACTAGGAGAAAGGTGGAACAAAAATCTAACGATTTCATGAATAAAAATATTCTGGCTGTCACTGTTTATGATAAACTTTCCCCCATTTATTATCAGGGCAGAAGTAAGCAAATAACTGTAGATCTGATAGCATGAACTGTAAATATGACAATAGCATTATGAACCACATTAACAGATGACCAATGAGGATGGTAATACCTGAAGGAGCGTCTCCACCCCCATCGTTCAGCCCAGAGACTGAGGTCCAGCTCTGATGGCCTTCTGGTGGTTCCCTCACTGCGAGAAGTGAGGTTACAGGGCACCAGGCAGAGGGCCTTCTCAGTAGTGGCACCCACCCTGTGGAACGCCCTCCCATCAGATGTCAAGGAAATAAACAACTATCTGACTTTTAGGAGACATCTGAAGGCAGCCCTGTTTAGGGAAGTTATTTATGTTTGAAGTTTTATTCTGTTTTTAATGTTCTGTTGAAAGCCACCCAGAGTGGTTGGGAAAACCCAGCCAGATGGGCGGGGTAGATTATTTTATTTTATTTTTTATTTTATTTTATTTTTTATTTTATTTTATTTTTTTATTTTATTTTATTTTATTTTATTTTTGAAAGGCCTCCCAGTGCACCATGGTTTAGATGACACTACATTGTGAACATTAAAAAAAAAAAAGTAAATGACATGCAACCTCACATTACAGTGGTACCTCAGGTTACATACGCTTCAGGTTACAGACTCCACTAACCCAGAAATAGTGCTTCAGGTTAAGAACTTTGCTTCAGGATGAGAACAGAAATTGTGCTCCGGCGGCACGGCAGCAGCGGGAGGCCCCATTAGCTAAAGTAGTGCTTCAGGTTAAGAACAGTTTCAGGTTAAGAACAGACCTCTGGAACGAATTAAGTACTTAACCCGAGGTACCACTATAGTGGACTTCTGCTTGCCTGACATAACTCTTCTTCCCTGTTCCCTGTGCCATCCCCAAATCTGCTCTGGAGGGGCTGAGGGGAGGAGCAGGGGAAGGGGGAGTCTCACCATACCAGAAGAAGCCCTTTTTGCTGACTAGCAGCTACCAATGCATGTCAGCCATAATGATTTACACACTTTACTGCACAGAAAAGTCAAACTTCATCATAGCATCACATACAGTGAGAAACTGAAATATTTGCTTTCACATCCGTTCATTGCTCATTAAAAGCAAGACTGAAAGCTTTCATTCACTTGATTGCTATGCTATTAAATGTGGCTTTAAAGGAGGCAAAAGTTTTTTCAGTTAATGAAATTTTATCTCTCCACTAAATTTCAAAAAAGGAAAAGAAACACTGAGGGGGGGGGTTCATGGACACTTCTCTGGGTTACTCTACAGACTTCCAGGGGGATTTGTATTCAATTTCTAACTTTCTTCTCTCGCAAATCATTCACAACCAAACTACCTTCCGGTCGGGGGGAGGGGCGCAGTGCGTTATCTAATAATTGTATGTATGTATGTACATATGTATGTATGTATGTATTTCCCACCCATTTGGCTGGGTTGCCCCAGCCACTCTGGGCAGTTTCCAACACATATAAAATCATCAGACATTAAAATCCTCCTGATACTGCGCTGCCTTCAGAAGCCTTCTAAAAGTTGTATAGTCATTTACCTCCTTGACTTCCAATGGGGACATCTACACTTGAGTTCAACATAAAGCAATGTGCTTGATTTATTGTGTTTTACATATAGTGGCCATGAGAAGAGGATCAGATGCTAGGCAGGAGATCCCTCTGTCTTAGGTACAGTGCTATTAAGACACAGGGTGCTTTTCTTAACGGATTAATCAAATTTATATTGCCCTGTTAACAAGACTATGCGTGGAACAAAGAGAGAGTAACAAAGGAGTTTTAGAAAGGTGATACCCTTTTTTGCCCAGATGTCAATGGACACACGTTTCCTTTTCCAGAAAGAAAATAAGGAGAATGTGGAATCCGATAGAAAGATTTCTGCTTGCACAACAGAACTTTGTTCCCCTCTCCTTTCCCATGTGTCCTCTAAATATGTCATAGGGGGTTCCCCCAACCCTTCGGAGCAGGTTTGTGGAGGTGAGGCACACATGAGGAGAGGAGAGGTCAGTCCCACTATGCAAGCAGACATCCTTGCACTGATGGGATGTGGTAGCTGAATACTGCCCCCAAGAGCCCAGATATTATTTGAGCCATGCCCTTTCATGGGCTCCCTTGAGTCACACACAGGTTAATCTATCCATCTCTGAATACCAGAGATATACAGGATCAGTAATGCCAAGCATTAAAGAGAGAGAAGTCAAACAGAGTGGATCTAGAGATTCCCTTCCTCAGAACAACCACTGGGATTAACCTGAGTTGTAATTATGCTGATCTGTCATTTTAGGAACAGATTGCAAAACTGGACTGCAAGGCTCATGGCAAGTGCAGGTTTCATATCAGTCCCTGGTGATGAACTGCCAGGAGATGAATCCAGGGTGAGTTCAAAGAATGGTGGATCAGATATATATGACCTTAATCTCCAGCAAGGTGCTTGGCTGTCAGCACGGGGTACCCGAAAAATGTTGCTGCTATGAACTCAAAAGATCATATGCACACAGGAACCTTCCGTTTCATAAAACACCTGCAATTATCAGACCATCCTTTGCAATTATCAGACATTTCAGCCTAATAACTCAGAAAAAAAGAGAGAAAAGAACGTATCATTAAGTCAATTCCACAGTCTGAGTGATATCTCCATTATCTCAAGGGCCTAGAGGTTACCTTGTTTAATCAGCCCCTGAGCTGTCGGACTGGCAACTGGAGCAGGAGTCTTCACTCTAGCAAGCTCAGGAGTCCCTGGTCTAGGTGGTCTACAAATAAAAAAAAATTCAAGAATTGGGTATGTAAACTCAGAAAATATTGCACACCATATAATATTTGGGCTTGGTGCCACATAAGAATAGCTTAAGAATGGGTTGCATCTTCTGTTAAACATGCACAGATCTCGGTACCCTTTTTACCCAATTCATCATCATTGTCTTTCTCAGCCTCTCTTCTATCAATACCTTAGATATCCTCCATCCCTTTTATTTTCTGGAAAATATAGTTCCCTTCTTTCCTTCCAATGGCTGGTTTAGTATCTTCTGTGGTTATGGTGGTCAAGGAAGATGGAGAGGCTTACCTCAATTCTCATATAAACTTCTTCTTAGCTTCTATTTTATCCATGAAGTTTTATTTTTAAAACCAGACAGGCAAAAATAGTTGTCAAGTGCTGTAACCTGTACTGAGTCTAGACAGCGACAACAACAAATCAAACATCATTTTATGAACCACCTCCTTAACAACATAACTTTCGCCTATTTGAAATGTAATATAACATTTCAATCATTTGACGGAAACCTCACCAAAATGGTGTCCAGGTACAAATACCTAGAACTTCACTACTTTCAGCCAAATTGGAATAACAATACAGGGTATAAGAAAGAAAAGGAAAAGAAATCTGGCTCTGGGTTTATCTAGGCCAAGGTTTCCCAGACTTGGGTCTCCAGCTGCTTTTGGACTACAACTCCCATCATCCCTAGCTAGCAGGACCAGTGGTCAGGGGTGATGGGAAATGCAGACCAAAAACAGCTGGAGACCCAAGTCTGGGAATCCCTGATCTAGGATGAAATTCAACAAAACAATGATCTAGCAATAAGGAATGCACAACTGTGTACTAAAGAAAGGTGGTTCGGAGTGAGACAGCAAAGGATGAAAGAGGTAAATTGAATAGGTTTATTTATTTTTTCTACAGGTACCTGACTGGTCCCTTCTTCATATGATCACCAATGAATGTTGCGTTCGTCATGCTCATCAAGGTGTTAGCCAAGGAGATAATGGAGAGGAGGTGCTGAGTAGTTACTGCGCGTGATATGCCATATGTTCCTCTGATATGTCCCTCCGTGGGAGATACAGACTTCCCTACCTCCACATCAACGGAGGGCATCTTGCCTATGGGCTGATTGTATCCGGGAAGCATCAGCGACATGTGGCCTCCTCTCGAGAGCAAGCCAAAAGAGACGGAGCAGTGAGGTCTCAGCATCCCCAAGCGGTCGCTGCAAAGCTCATCTAGAACACCGTTCAAGCCCCAAGCATGAAGGCATGACATAAACAACTTGGCTGTGTCCATGGTTAGATTGTATTCTAAGAGGGTTAAGGGCTTAGATTTGCTGGACCGGTACTCGGGATCGCTGTCTTCTCTCCTCTGCCTGGCTTCTTCGTCGTCCTCATCCTCATCAAGGAGATGTTCTTTTATGTTCTCTTTGATTGTTTCTTTGACCTGCTGGAACAGGACCGCTGCTCGTTTGCCAGCCAGGAAGGAGCTCCCTTTGTCAGAACTACCAGATGCTTTCTGCAAATTCTCTGGGGAAATAAGGGCTGTATTAGGCCTGGAGGCTTCTTCAGTTAGCAGTTGAATAATCAGAGCTTCTACATCAAAGAAGAGCACATGGACATCTGGGTCTGTTAAGTTAGTCTTCAGGGCCTGAACCATCAGAGAGTTGTGAGAGTACTTAGGCAAATTTCCCTGCAATAAAACATGCAATAGTTATTTCTCTGGCTTGTGCAGTACTCTGCAAAGAGTTTGCGCAAAACATAACCTGGGTATCTTGGATAGGAGAAGAGTTGTGGCATTTGAAAGCAAGCAAACAACAAACTTGAAATGTGAATGATTTAAGATTACTATATGATTCCTTTTTTAAAAAAAAGTATAATTAAATGCGAAACACTCCAAAACAATATGTATAATGTATTTTTGAAAAATATGCTAAGCATTTAATTGTATTTTCCCATGCTTTAAAAAAAAAAATATTAGGAACCAGCACGCATCTGTTGGGTTATCCATGTGGTTTTACGTGATAGTAGCACTTGTACAAACTGTGTCCAAGTCTATCAAGGATCCCAAGAGAAGGGATAAATTAATTCAGTGTTTCCCAACCTTGTGCCTCCAGCTGTTTTTGAACTACAATTCCCATCATCCCTGACCACTGGTCTTGCTAGCTAGGGATGATGGGAGTTGTAGGCCAAAAACATCTGGAGGCCCAAGGTTGGGAAACACTGAATTAATTCATCCAAGAGAAACAGATACGTGTATGAAAAAGACAAAGGCGCAGACAGTTCCCCACCTTTTTTGGACAGGTGTTGATACACAGGTGTTTGCAGGACTCCCTTCGCAGAAATAAAACATTGAAAAGCATTGTCTCCCACAGAGCCAATCTACACTGGGAAGTCTAAAGAAGACTTACAGCACATTCCCATATATGTCCACTCAGAGGTCGAGGCCCCATTGAGCTCACAGGTAAAGTGTGAAATCAGATTATAACTGTAACAGGGTTTCTCCTTCTTCCCCACTTTGGAATGCAAGATCACAGGGCAGTTGTTGAATTCATTGTTAAAATTACCAGTGCCACTTTAGACAGTAAATAATGAATTAGCACGCACAAACACACGCCTCTTAAATACCCCCAGAGATTTATGTTTGGCACTAAATGGGATACGTAACTCTTTGTTGATTCTGCGCACACATTTTTAAGATCTGCTCCTTTGATGCTCAGTTCAGCCCCTAGAACAATATGCTGTCTTTGGCCATCAACCTGTACCTCTTCAAAGCCTCACCTTGCTAGTCAACAGCATGTACATCCTTCCTTGGTCTGCCAAGGAAGTGAGGATGATGAAAGCAGACAATGCTAGAGTGCAAGCCGCATTCAACTTGCGCCAAATTAGACTGATTTCAATACCAATCCCATTTGCGGGGGCTAAGTAGTGGAGGTCAATTTCAATCTCTGTTTCCACCACCATGCAAAACACATTTTCAGGCAGAGAAGGGGCTCACACTGTATGGGAAACCAAGTTGGTCTCCAGTGGTAGGTTGGATCGGGGAGAAGAACACAATGCATCATCAGATTCTCCTAGCTATATTTTGTTTGATGAATTTCAATGTATCCTGTACATAAATGTTGTGATGGTCTCTGTCAAGGTTATGATGCAGCCTTGAAAATCCTCTCTGCACCAGCCCTTCTCAAGCCCTGCCTCATAGGAAGCCGATAGATTGTAGCCAAGGGGCCACGTTTAAACTCCAAGCAGGGTAGGAAAGTGTAGAGCTTGACAGTATTTAAAGCTTCAACTTCAGCAGTTGTTGGAAGTATCTGTTCCCGAACCAGCCCCTAGAATTTTCACAAAGCTGTGTTTCTCCAGTCTGCATTCTAGAGCCTCTTCTCTTCCATTCTACGCATTTATTTATTTATACATACATACATAACAAAATTTATCTACAGTGGTACCTTGGTTCTCAAACTTAATCCGTTCTGGAAGTCCGTTCCAAAACCAAAGTGTTCCAAAACCAAGGCACGCTTTCCCACAGAAAGCAATGCAAAATGGATTAATCCATTCCAGACTTTTAAAACAACCCCTAAAACAGCAATTTAACATGAATTTTACTATCTAATGAGACCATTGATCCATTAAATGAAAGCAATAAACAATGTACTGCAGACACCCAGTACCTGAACTGGGTTCCACACAGTCACAAAAACAAAATAAAAAGAGCCACAAAAACAAAAACGCAAAATAAATAGCAAAAACAGGCAGACCTCAGCGTAACACTCAAATCGGAAGTGTAACACTCAAATCGGAAGCGTAACACTCAAAGCGGAGCACGTTCAACTTCCAAAAAAAAGTTAGCAAACCAGATGTTTGAGTACCAAGGCGTTTGAAAACCAAGGTACCACTGTACTGCGTGATTTTAGCAAAACCTCTAAGCCGTTTAACAAGAAACCCAATGCTCTGCTCCTGACCTCGGCTGCACATTGCACGGCCAGTTCCTGTTTTCTAACAATTTATCTGCATGCGTGCGTTCCTCCTCCATCCCAAACAGTGGGTGTTTCCTGCTCCCCGTGTGCTTAACTGTTCATGCATGCATTCACCTGCCCTGGCAAGTTCATCACTCACTGCATGTTATCTATTCCTCACGCAAAAGGCTGAAAAGTGCAGCTGTGAAAGTGACAAGTCCCCCTTACACACACACCTCCGCAGGGAGCCTGCCGAAGACTCTTCACAGTAATGGTGAAATTGACAAAAGGCAAAACTCCTACAGAAGAAAAAAATTTTTTTTGAAACCCCCTATAATGAAGGAGCCTCTCTGGCGATAGCGGTGATGGAGAAAGCTCATCAGTTTCACCACTTCGGTTTGCAGCCTTTGCAGGTAATTCTCTGAACTCGAGCAAGATTTCCACAAAACCTGCCAGAAAGATTTCAAAGAGCAGCAGTGAAACTGACAATCTTGGAAGCTCAAGGCTGGAGAGGTGAAACTGACAAGAGGCTTCAACCCTCTTGTCAATTTCCCCTTTCACCTCCTCACAGCGAAGGGACTTCTGGGAACTCGCCGAAAAGGCAAAGGAGTGTTTGTCAGCTATACCGCTCTTCTCTGCAAACTACACAAATCTAAGAGCTTGTAACAAGCCGTTGATCGTCTCATCACATCTATTTTCATTTTTGTTTATTTTACACGCGGCAATGACAAGTTTACGCACCAAATCCAGCCACCAGTTTCTGTTTCTTAAGAGAAGTTTAATTAGGTAAGATTTAATTGGATAAAATGACAGTGAGGGTTTAATAAAAGGTGCTTGACAGTGGAGCGTATTCCCTCGGGAGGTTGTGGACTCCCCTTCCTTGGAGGTTTTCAAGCAGAGCTTGGATGGCCGTCTGTCATGGATGCTTTAGCCGAGGTTCCTGCATTGCAGAGGGTTGGACTAGATGACTTACGGGGTCCCAACTCTACAATTCTGTGATTCTATGAATATACCATAAGAAAGCCCTGTTGGATCAGATCAAATGCCCAACTACCAGTTTGAATTATGGTGCTGGAGGAGACTCTTGAGAGTCCCATGGACTGCAAGAAGATCAAACCTATCCATTCCGAAGGAAATCAGCCCTGAGTGCTCACTGGAAGGACAGATCCTGAAGCTGAGGCTCCAATACATGAGAAGAGAAGACTCCCTGGAAAAGACCCTGATGCTGGGAAAGATGGAGGGCACAAGGAGAAGGGGACGGCAGAGGACAAGATGGTTGGATATTGTTCTTGAAGCTACCAGCATGAGTTTGAACAAACTGCTGGAGGCAATGGAAGACAGGAGTGCCTGGCGTGCTCTGGTCCATGGGTTCACGAAGAGTCAGACACGACTAAATGACTAAACAACAACAACCAGTTCTCACAGTGACGAACCTTAATAGCTCCCTCACCTTTGCAAAGGAGAACTGCAATTGGCAAACCTTACCATGAAATGGGCCATCAATGGCAACTATACCATCCCATTTCACCCAAAATTGGGAAACTGTGATTTTGATTGTTTTAAAATTATTTGTATGAAATTTTTGAAATACAGGCAACTCCTGTTTTAGGTAAGAGCAATATGTGCATGATCATGGCCACACACCTGCCAAACCCAGAAGTGACTTGGAAACATAATAAAATATGCCACTAAAAGGGCAGGGGCAGGGATGGGGAAGAGGCGGCATGAGACACAGTGGAGGCAGAATGGGGCGTTTCAATTGCACGCAATTTCACACAAGCGCACAATGACCCGGGACACAACCCCCTTCCAATTTGAGGGATGCCTGCATAACATTTGACAAACTACGATTAACGATTTTTGAATGAGGCAGTATATGAAGCTAGAGTCTGGAGTTGGATTCATATTCTTTATTAATTTTTAAATTATATTTATTATTATATTTGTATACCGCCCTTCATCCACAGACCTCAGAGCAATTCCAAAGCAGTTAGCTAGCTAGTCATACAAAATGGGAGGCTATAGTTGACTCTGTGTGTGTGTGCTCACATGGCTCATACACAGGTCAGCTTATCAAGGCAAGACACAATCATCCAAAACATTGATGAGAACTTGTTTCTTAAAGTTCTACTGCTTTAGTTTAATTATCATAAGTACAGAAGGAAATTAAAGCAAGATGAATGGCTCAAGAAGCTACTTTTCTCTTAAAAATGTTCATCCATACAACAATATTATTTGTACCTGTAGCAAACCAGCTCTAATACGTTTAAAGGCAAAGTGCACATACACATTCTCTGCCATTTGAATTTGTTACCCTATTAAAATCATTTTGACACAAGGAATAAGGCAGCAAACTGGAATGCTAGAATTGGAAATATGATGGATTAGCCGAACTTGGTAGCAATCCTAGTGCTGGTCAGTTTCACATGTGTGGACTCACTGATTTTAAACAGGGATAAAATCTATATAAAACTGGGGGATTGCAAAAACACAGAACTGCCCTCTTTTATGAATACCAACCATAAAATCCATGGGGGGAAAATATGACTCTTAACAAAAAGTGGATCTCTGATGCCCTCTGCTGTTCTACTGTCAAACCTGACTAGAAAGCAAGGCAACCCTTTGTTCAGAAGAATACTACAGAATGTCTCAGTATACTTTCATGTATGGGCAACACAGTTCTGAAATGTTTGTACCAAAATGCAATCACCACATCAGGTTATCATGAGCCTTATCCATTTGTTTGATAAAGTTAATATGAGTAGGAATTATTATCACTACAGAAGATATCTATTATTATCTTTTAAAAATCTCTGTGGAAATGTCATCATGTAGCTAAATATTGGTATGCATTCTCATTTGGGTATAGGAGACTGCTGGGGCTATTGTACATTGTGAGAAAAGGAAAAGGAAAATTCTTCATCAAAACAAAGACAAGTACAAAATAAATGGATGGATGCATGTCTGTGCACTTGTTCATTATGAACACAAAGCACCAAAATCTTTCCCTGGGAAGCCTAGTCCCTTGTGTCTATGAGGTTTCCCCAGATATTGGCATAAACTATCATGGCCTACCTTCATAACACTCAAGGACCACAACCTTTTATTAATAAATAAATAAAAATCCCAAACAGAGAAACCAAGAATAGGAATGCTGCACTCAGATCCAACCAATCAAGGGAAATGCACAGGACCTCTGTTCTACCAGCCCTCACTGGATTCTGAGACCTTGTATTAGTTTAGCAGAGCAAGTAGGAAAGTGCTAGCACTGATTTCATTTTTTTAAAAAAAGGATAAGCCATGCTTTCATTATTATTGGGCCAGTATACATGTAATGGCCCAATAAGAATGAAAGCATGCCATATCCTTTTTTTAAAAAAATGATAGGATGCGGGTGGCAGTGTGGTCTAAACCACTGAGCATCTTGGGCTTGCCGATCAGAAGGTTGGCAGTTCGAATCCCCGCGACGGAGGGAGCTCCCGTTGCTTGGTCCCAGCTCCTGCCAATCTAGCAGTTCGAAAGCACGCCCCAAAGTGCAAGTAGATAAATAGGTACAGCTCCAGTGGGAAGGTAAACGGTGTTTCCATGCACTGCTCTGGTTTCGGTGTTCCGTTGCACCAGAGGTGGCTTAGTCATGCTGGCCACATGACCCGGAAAAACTGTCTGTGGACAAACACCGGCTCCCTCAGCCAGTAAAGCGCGATGAGCGCCGCAACCCCAGAGTCGTCTGCAACTGGACTTAACTGTCAGGGGTCCTTTACCTTTAATTATACATGTAATAATTTTAAAACCCACAATGCAATATGAAAAACATAAAAGCAACTAAAAACGCAGTGATTTTAAATGCTTCTGCAGATCAAAAGGTTTTAACCCAGCGCTGAAAGGAATGTAGTGTTGTCACAGAGAATGCCTCTCTTGCGCATTCCAAAGTTGGTGGGCCACCACAGAGAAGGCCCTCTGGTACATGCATAGTGTCAATAGATGAATCATGGAGAAGGGTTGCCTCTGATAATCTTAACGGTGAGGAAGATCAATATGGGAGATGACACTCCTTCAGGTATCTAGACCTCACGCCATTTAGGCTAAAAAGGCAAGCATCAACACCATAATGTAGTCATAGGCAGAACTGATGTACTGTGGTTCCATCTGAATAAACCAGATCAGGTTCTGGGCCAGTTGAAGTTTCTGAACAGTTTTCAAGGGCAGTCCTAACAGAATGCATTACAGCTTGAATTTTCAGTTTAGTGAAAAAAGGTACTGGCTTTGGGGAGGGAAAATATCTATTGTTAGTAAAAATTCAAGGCGGAACTACAATAAACAGCCAGGAGACATTGGAATGTAGGATAATAAACAAGGGTGCATTCTAAAGTATATAAAACTTCCTATAATATTTTAAAACAAGTAACTTTTTTATCTTAATATATCATCTATAATCTGCCTTACTAATAAAAAGCTTGCCTAAGGCAGCATATCAAATCACTTTCCAGTTTTAAATCTCATCTTCTGTATTTTTACTCTCTCATGTTAGGAAACCTTATTTCGAACACCGTAAAGATTTTGCCTGGGATTTTAACTTTTGGAATTGCATGACATTGTGCCATGAAGTCAATTTCCCGCAATATATATATATAATTTGTAATATTTATGAAGAGTTTTCTCACTTTAAAATTGCCCATAAAACTAGCTATTAGGATCCTCCATCTACTCCCATCTAAGACTGCTCCTTTACTGTAGCCAAAAGCCAAAGCCATTAAGGGAAGTTCCTCTTGCCCAATTCCCCCCCTCCCAAGAGATGAGAAATTTCTACACCACAGTAGCGAGACAAATTTCCCACTGCAAGGAAAGTGGCAAGGCTGATCCCTAGTGGCTCACTTGGAATGCATTTTTCATGAAGCTGTGATCCCTACATGCAAACCTCCTTCTGCAATTGTTTTCCTTGTAGGACTCTCGGATACTGGCTTCAATCGCTATCACAAAGTACTTCTCAAAAGGGGCAGATGCAGCTGGAATATCACTTTCCATACTTGAAGAAGAAGAAGAAGAAGAAGAAGAAGAAGAAGAAGAAGAAGAAGAAGAGGAGGAGGAGGAGGAGGAGGAGGAGGAGGAGGAGTTTGGATTTGATATCCCGCTTTATCACTATCCGAAGGAGTCTCAAAGCGGCTAACATTCTCCTTTCCCTTCCTCCCCCACAACAAACACTCAGTGGGGTGAGTGGGGCTGAGGGACTTCAAAGAAGTGTGACTGGCCCAAGGTCACCCAGCAGCTGCATGTGGAGGAGCGGAGATGCGAACCCGGTTCCCCAGATTACGAGACTACCACTCTTAACCACTACACCACACTGGCTCTCAAGTTTTCACATTACAGAAAGGGAGAAAAACCCAGAAAACACCATATATCAGGTAAAACACTTTAACCACGGGGTGGTAGTGGAAAGGCGGACTGGGTTTGAAAGCACCTAGTACATAATTTAGAGGCCCATGCTTACAGCATCAACCGTTTCAGGGTAGAAACATTAAATATTGCCAAATGTCCTCTTTTTCCAGGACACATCCTCTGTTTAATTGGTTGAGTTGTCATAGCGATCCACAGTTAAAAGTAGAAGTCAGCAAATGTGTCCTCTTTTTTGCTCTTCGAAATACAGCGACCCTAAAACACGAGCTGAGTACTGAACTCTCTAACTTCTCAAAACCTTAGTAGTTTTTCATTTCACCATTTCCAGGATACTCCCAAATCTTTAATCCATCAGACAAGAATGTTCAGTTATCACCTGTTTACTAGTCATTTCAGTGCTTGCTGTAACTGTCAAGTTAACAATTGATGCTGGATACACTTTTCGTACTGCATTTTTAAAATTTGTTTTGCTGCTTCTTTTATTGCTTTCATGGTTTATGTCCTGTTAGAAGCTGCCTTGAGCCTTGGCAAGCAAGGTACAAAAGATGAGGCCAAACAAAAGTGAGAACGTGCAGGCGCCTGGAGAAGAATTCACATGCCATACTGGGCTAAGCCAAAGTTTGGGCAAGTATGCTATCTGTACCCAGACTCATGTTTAAGCTCTCTCCCCTCTAACCACAAGCATAGCCAAAGATGGTGTAGGCAACACTGGATCAATGGTCTGACTGAGTATATGGCAGCCTCCTTTGTTCCCAGAAAACATTCCTCCAACACATCCAGATAGGGATTTATGACTGCTACCATGCACAGAGGGCTATATGCCCCTTCACTTCCTCCCACATAAATGAATGGCAACCAGTGATGCTGTTATCGGTAGAGCTCTGGGCAGATGTTCAGAGCCCCACAACCACCTCAGGCCACTTTTCAGATCTCCTCCTCAGAGCTGCAGCTGGCCGAGGAGTCTGGCCATGGCAGCTGGCCACCACACATTCTGCTACTGCAAAGGAAGCACAAGCCAAGGACAAGGTCAGCAAGCCCAGATGGTCCCAGGCCGATTCTGTCTCCTCTTCAGTCACTTCACCCGAAGCCAAAGGAGAATGATGTGGCTGGGATGCTGCCAAGTCCTTTGTGACCACCATTCCTTGCAATACACAGGGCCTCCCTCAACACACAACCTGTCCTGACAGTAGGCATTTTGCTAGCATGTGTATTAACAAGACGCAACCAAGGCTTACTTTGTCAGCTGAATCGGAGGCCAGGAGGTTTGTGGCAAGAGTCTGGAGCTTCTGATGGGCCATGTTTTTAAGTGCCGCAAGGCTACGCCGAGTCATGGCCTGCTTTAAGTTGACAGCAGGATGGCTGAGGGAATCGACTGCGGCAGGCACAGCCTCATCACAGGCATTCAGGATCTCCACGGCTGTTATTCCCATAACGCAGCGATCAAGAGCACCTTAAGAAGATAGAAAGGGGCGAGGGGCGAACTGGCTGTAGTTAAAATGCATTCAAAACATTACAAAGGTATATTGAAGTTAATGGAATAGGAGCAGCTAGGATGTACTGAGCCAAAACTTCACAAGAGAAGGAAAGTTAGAGTTGTTAACTTTCCTTCTCTTGTGAAGTTTTGGCTCAGTATGGCCTAGCTGTTCAGCAATGAACTTCCCATGATTTTCTTGCAAGACAGCATACTTTGTAAACTACACTATGAAGAATGAGCTCTAGGCAATTTTGTGCTTGCTCAAAACTCGAGTTTGTATTACAATTCCTTCAGAGCCAATTTTGGAGGGCACAGGGGCAAACTGGGGAGCAGAGGAGGAAGTCCCATTGCATAAGCAGAAACACTTTGGGTGACAGAACTCATTAGTTGAATCCCACCCATAATTACTAACAATTTATCTTCTATAATAAAAGCAGAAAGGCAAATAGGACAAGTCAGCCATTTCCCCTTTTATCATGCATTTCGTAGCCAAATAACCCCTAATTCACTGCAGCTTTGCATATATGTTTCCCGAAGTAGATTTATTTGGCAGCATAATGCGCAAGTAATAACCTTTCCAAAATTTAAAATTGGATGGAGCTACCTTCTACATTACTAAAGGGTACGCCTGAAATCATTAAGTCCCTTCTTACACAGTTTCTCTTACCAGTATCCATCTGCCAGACATACACTGAGCCATCTGAACAGCCCACAACTAGGTAGTCATCTGAGGGTCTCCACTTGATGACTTGAATAGGAAAGAGGTGCCGGGAAGCTAACATGATACACTTTTTCTCCCGTAAGCTCAGAAGTCCTACTGAGTGGTCACTGGCAACAGAGCAAACACAGTGCTGGACTCTCGACTGAAAAGGAGGAAATAATATTTTTCAATTGGCACAGATCTTTTAGCTGCAAATCCACTGGATCTTAAAAACAATGTACTTGTCATTTATTTAGTCGGTAAGCCATCAGATGCAAGAGGCTGGGTATCATGGGAACCCCTTGAATGTTTGAGCAGGAGAGAGACGCACATGAATCCCAAATACTGTACAGCTGAAACCCAAACCACCTCTGTTTAAAAGCCATTGCATTGCACACTGGCTTAAGCTCTGTCCTCTTGCTCTGGATAGTCTCCTCAGTGTAGATGTTTAACTTAACCCAGAACCAGTTCTCCCTCAGTCAAATCCTATCCAACTCCCTATCTCTCATCTCAAATCAAGCCCTCTCTCTTAACCTGAAGCGTAGCCCTATCTAACTCTCTCCCTCAGAAACTGCCCCCTTTTATCCTCCCTCCCTAAATGCTGCTCCTCCCCCTTCTGTGACTCGCTGACTTTGTAGCCAATCAGCAATGGGCTGAAGCGCTCTGGTGTAATTTTGGGGGGGCTGTGTCACCAGACTCTGGTCTGGCTCTGCTGTCCAGCACGCAGGCATTCACCAACTTACACTGCAGTTTTCCGGAGGGACCAAAAGCTGTGTGATTTCCCCACCGTGCACACAGAAGATGTGTTTCATTTCTCCAGAAAAGATGTCCCAGATAATGACGGAAAAATCCACGCCGCCCGACACCAGGTATCTTTGGTCGTAACGAGTGGAGACTTGGTGGGGATACAGCAAGCAGGTGACTTTGTTCCGATGGCCACGCAGAGTTCTGTGGGGCGGCCAACCTAAAAAGTTAGGGAGGAGACACAAAAACCACAACATGCAATGGGTATGAATGTCATTTTAAGGATTCCAGTATTAGAAAAAGAAATGCATAGCGGCAGGCCTGTGATAATTACTACTGATAACCCAAAACAAACTGTTGTCACATCCATTCAGCGAAACACAACCCCATAATAGACCTTTTTATGGTCCATTTAGGGAGTCTTTGGGTGGTTTTACCAGCAAAGTTGCAAACTGCACTCCAACGCTCTGCATTTGTAAATGCAACATTTAGATCTTCCACTTTCTAGAGAACGGTAACATAATTCAGAAGTGGGAGCAAAAGCACTCACATATATCATTTGATTTTAAAAGAAGAAGAAGAAGAAGAGGAGTTTGGATTTGATATCCCGCCTTTCACTCCCTTTAAGGAGTCTCAAAGCAGCTAACATTCTCCTTTCCCTTCCTCCCCCACAACAAACACTCTGTGAGGTGAGTGGGGCTGAGAGACTTCAAAGAAGTGTGACTGGCCCAAGGTCACCCAGCAGCTGCATGTGGAGGAGCGGAGATGCGAACCCGGTTCCCCAGATTACGAGACTACCACTCTTAACCACTACACCACACTGGCTCTCCTGTAAGTAAGTGCCTGTGTTTGGTTAACTATTTTAACAGATGCAGGAAGACACCCCTAAGCCAGAAGAAACACTACATCGCAATGCCCTCTTCAAATACCAGCAGAGCAAATAAAATGCTTCAACACCACATTTCAAGGCACACTTTTAACGATTGCTCACACACCCCTTCTGCGCACGTGCTCATCTTGCAGGAGCTGAACGATAGCGGTTTGAGTTGCTGGTACAATAATAATGCTTCCATCTTCACGGCCGCAAACCAGGCGTCCGTGCGCAGGGATATATACACTTGCCGTCACTTTAAGCGGCTCATCGCTATTGGGCATGAAGCTCAGCTGATCTATAATTCCAGCCGGACGAGGAGCAAGTTTGGTGAACGCTTCTTGCAGGGAAGTGGAAGTTGTCACTTTCAATCCTGCTTTTAAGAACAAACAAAGGAATAAAACGAAATGCTCAGAATAAAGTGCTGTAGAAGTACAAGTGTTCTCAAAGCTTTTCAGTTAAGCTAACCCTTACAAAACCGTGTTTGGAAACGGGCCCTGCCTGGTTGTCCACAGTAAGGATCACATATGGGCGACAAATCTGGGAAATTACCGTATTTTTCGCTCTATAAGATGCACCCGACCATAAGACGCACCTAGTTTTAGAGAAGGAGGCTTCGGGCAGCTATCCTTGAAGCCAGGAGAGCAAGAGGGATCGGTGCACACCAATCCCTTTTGCTCTCCTAGCTTAAGCGAAAGCTGCGCAGCCTGCATTCGCTCCATAAGACGCAAACACATTTCCCCTTACTTTTTAGGAGGGGAAAAGTGCGTCTTATAGAGCGAGAAATACGGTATTCACGAACTGGGGCTTCTTCCTTTCTATGATGCTGTTGGTTACCAATATTGGTATGTATACTAGTAAAAAAATTTTTCAGGTTAGCCGTGTTTGTGGGATTACAGTGGTGCCCCGCAAGACGAACGCCTCGCAAAACGAAAAACCCGCTAGACGAAAGGGTTTTCCGTTTTGGAGGCGCTTCGCAAAACGAATTTCCGTATGGGCTTGCTTCGCAAGAAGAAAGCCCATAGGGAAATCTCCGGGGACCTCTTTTAAATGCTAGCGGTGGGGAACAAAGCCTTCCCCCCCCCTCCGGCCTTCAGAAGAGGTCCAGGAAGGCCGGCGGGGGCCGAAAGGCTTTGCTCCCCACCGCCAGCATTTTAAAAGCAGTCCGGGATAGCAGGGAAGCGCTTCCCGCTATCCCGGATGGCTTTTGAAGGCAGGCGGGGGGGAGCAAAGACTTTTGCCCCCCGCCCGCCTTCAGAAGAGGTCCTGGACCTCTTCTGAAGGCGGGCGGGGGGCAAAAGTCTTTGCTCCCCCCTGCCTGCCTTCCCGGGAGAGCGGAGAAAGTCTTTGCTCCCCCCCCGCCTGACTTCCCGGGGGCTTTTAAATCGCCCTGGGACTGTCCCGGGGCGATTTAAAAGCCCCCGGACGGCTTTTGAAGGCAGGCGGGGGGGGGGGAGCAAAGACTTTTGCCCCCCGCCCGCCTTCAGAAGAGGTCCAGGTATGAGTAATACCCCTCCCCACCTTCTCACTATATAGAAGGGTCTGGAAACTTCTGTTTCAGTGTATCTGAAGAAGTGTGCATGCACACGAAAGCTCATACCAAGAACTAACTTAGTTGGTCTTTAAGGTGCTACTGGAAGGAATTTTTTTGTTTTGATTATTAGAATAAAGTTTAATTATTTCTTCATCTAAGTGCCTCTCTCATGTATGCTACTTTATTCTCACCATGCCTGCCTGCATGTATTACACTTGACAGATTTCTTACTTTGCACATCTGATGAAGAATACTTATTTTCAATAGGAGTGATTTTCAAATAACATCTCACAAGAGATTATGTTCATGCCAGAATCTTCCTTTTTTCAGCTCTGAAGTGTCGCAAGACATTACAACTGCCTAAACACAGCCATTCTTTTAGAGCCTGGTTTTTATGAATTGCTTTGTAACTGAAACAGAGAGGATGAGCGATTAAATTGTGAGCGGGGGATCTAGCGACAGACTCCCACAGGGATGGCGACAACGCATGCCGAAGCTTTTCCAGGAGTTTGGAGACTTGCTAGATTTTACAGAAATGAGCACCATTCCCATAAAGGGAAAAGTCTGCACTGAAGATGCGTGGAAAAGTTAATTGCGAAGTAGCTACCTTCTGTCCCACTTGGATGGTCAAGTGAATTTGGGATACTCCAAATACTGAGCCTCCCTGAGGAGTCTCCCTGAATAAGCAGTTTGTGAAAGCACTCTCTGCGGCCGTAGAAGAACCGAGTCACAGGAGGACAGATTAATAACTGCAAAAAAAAAAAAAAAGAAAGAGGCATCAGAGTGATCTCAGAGAAAAAGGAAGAAGTAGAGGGCAACCTTGAGCATCAGAATCCCAGTTTTACACAGCTCTTGGTGAATACATGGGAGTCTCAGGTATGATTCTCAGCATCTGCAGTTAAACAATTTAAGGTAGAATGGGTTGGGGAAAGCCACACCCGAGCGCTTAGATTGGAGTTTCCAAAACTTGTGGCTCCAGCTGGTTTTCTAGACTACAACTCCCATCATCCCTAGCTAGCAGGACCAGTGGTCAGGGATGGTGGGAATTGTAGTCCAAAAACAGTTTGGGGAAACCCTGGCTTAGACAGACCCTTCCAGTCATAAGAGACTTGAGGCTGGGAAAGTCAGTTCCAATATGTTCACTGCAAGACTGTCCCCACAGCATTTAATGAACAAGCCCCCTTGCTGTGAACACTGCAGCAACCCAAATAAAGTCTTACCTGTTTATCTGATTTCTCCACTGCTCTGTCCACAACACAGTGGAGCTGAGGGGGATTTAGATTTTCGACAACTTTTCCAACATCACTGCGAAATGAGTCACTAGCTGGCAAGCAACTGCGGAGGAGAGCCACACATACACATATAAAGACAGCAAAACATAACAAGCTTAATCTCACAGCTTCAGTGTACATGTATTGGTCGCAGGCTACATAGCTAGGCATGAGCTGAGGCTTCTTCATTTGCTTCAGGAGCTAGTTTGACCTACTAGGTCAACATCAATGGCTCAGAGGTGGAATGGTCTGTAGAACCTCCTCCAGGTTCTTATAGTTATTTAACTGGTCACTTCTCACACAGAATGCTTGTCCCTGTCATTTTATGCCCAAAAAAATCCACAGAGGCAAATCACATAGTGTTGCATCCAATTGTGTTTCTCCAGCAGAGGCTTCAAAGAGCTAAAAAGTGAGGGAGGTGTATTTTTTTACAAATTCCCCCCTCTCTCTTGCAGCCCTCCTTGCCAATTACTAAACTGTTATCATACAGTTCCCCCAACCCTTTAGAATACATGTGGGAAGGCATAGGGGGAAATCAGGAAAAATACCTTCCCTACTTCTGTTAACAGAAGACTCCACTGAATCAGAAAGCGTTATATTGCCGGGAGGGGGGTATAATAACTGAGAGCAGTCCATATGTTTTACTGAGCAAGGAAGAGCCTTCACGAATGCAAACATATGGACAGGATGAACTTCTTGCGTCTTTCAGCCTTTTAATTGTAAATTCCATTTACATTCAACCTTCATTTAGCATTGAAGGAAAGCATGCCCAATTATGCTTCCTCTCCCGTCCCACATGCAAAGAGTTTGAAACCTTCTGTTTTAGAACTAATCACAGTTCCCCACAATTTCCAAAGTGAGGGAACTGTGGTTTTTCCAAGCCACAATTTAGTTTAAAGAAGCCAACCATGCGTTGGTATTGTTTGTTAACATCATCTATTTTTGTTCTCAACCAATAGCATGGAGGAAAGTCTCTTTAAATCATGGGTACGCAAACTAAGGCCTGGGGGCCAGATACAGCCCAATCGCCTTCTAAATATGGCCTGCGGACAGTCCGGGAATCAGCGTGTTTTTACATGAGTAGAATGTGTCCTTTTATTTAAAATGCATCTCTGGGTTATTTGTGGGGCATAGGAATTCACTCATTATTTTTTTTCAAAATATAGTCCGGCCCCCCACAAGGTCTGAGGGGCAGTGGACCGGCCCCCTGCTGAAAAAGTTTGCTGACCCCTGCTTTAAATGAAACGTTTAAAAGTGAAAACCTTTGTCCCTGTGTACCTGGCTGGAAGTTTATATATAAGACTTTGACCATCTTCTGTCCATATGATTACTTTGTCCGCCGATACAAAATCGCCACCTGTCCATGTCTGTCCATTCTCACTGGGGACTGAGCATAACAGGGAATAATCACCGGCATCAAACACCTAAAGAAAATAATCACATAAGAAAAACCCATCACTGTATCATAAATTCTGCCCTGTAGTTGGATAGTTGAGAACTCAGCAACTCCCTGAACTTTTTAGATACAAAGGGAACAAATTAAAAATGCATATCATAAATATAGCATGAACTGTAATTGACTCCAGCTGATCTTACTAGTAACTAAAAGAAATATTTTGTTTATTAAAAGATCTATATACCATCTTTCTATTCAAAGACAAACTGCCCAAGACAGAACACATCTTTTAAGATACAAATTATCTTTAAAACACTAGTTAAAAAAAGGTCACAGTCAATGGAGAGACATAAATAAAGGGATTTGTATAAGTTTTCGGCTCAGTGGGTCAAAAGCCTGGTGGAAAATGAATGTTTTAGCTTTGTGTCTGAAAGCCATCAGAGAAGGTACAAGAGGAACTCCCTACACAGGAGACAAAGGACTGCAAATATTGTATAATCCATACTAGAAGCAATTCTTTCCCCTTTTCCTTTTTGTAAGAAAAAAAACACCTGGGAAAGCAAAGGTCATACTGGGTATCTTAGTAATTCTATTAAAGTAGGGATGGCTAACTTTCTTTCACCGGTCTTGAAAGAACTACACTGGCTCCCAGTACGTTTCCGAGCACAATTCAAAGTGTTGGTGCTGACCTTTAAAGCCCTAAACGGCCTCGGTCCAGTATACCTGAAGGAGCGTCTCCACCTCCATCGTTCTGCCCGGACACTGAGGTCCAGCGCTGAGGGCCTTCTGGCGGTTCCCTCACTGCGAGAAGCCAAGTTACAGGGAACCAGGCAGAGGGCCTTCTCAGTAGTGGCACCAGCCCTGTGGAACGCCCTCCCACCAGATGTCAAAGAGAAAAATAACTACCAAACTTTTAGAAGACATCTGAAGGCAGTTCTGTTCAGGGAAGTTTTTAATGTTTAATAGGTTATTCTATTTTAGTGTTTTATTGGAAGCCGCCCAGAGTGGCTGGGGAAACCCAGCTAGATGGGTGGGGTATAAATAAATTATTATTATTATTATTATTATTATTATTATTATTATTATGCCTTAGGG
The DNA here is from genome assembly GCF_964234715.1 of Podarcis melisellensis. Classification (NCBI taxonomy): domain Eukaryota; kingdom Metazoa; phylum Chordata; class Lepidosauria; order Squamata; family Lacertidae; genus Podarcis; species Podarcis melisellensis. The sequence goes on from NC_138543.1 coordinate 49,652,275, forward strand.
TCACATTCATGGTTAGGCAATCCTCTGAGGGATGCATGCCAGCACATCACACATTCACTGTCCACCCCTGCCCAAGAGAGAGAAGAGAGAGACAGAAAGAGAGAGTGATAAACAGAACCCTTTCTCTGTGTCCCAACTTAGAACTCTTGAAATCACAAATGGTCACAGAGACAGCAGTTTTCCTCCCAATTGCAGCACACGGCAAAGAAGGGAAAACCTCTTTTCCCAGCTCAACACTTAGAACAGCCTTATGCTTACTCTGGAAAGGCACTTTTTGTCCCTCTGTTACAGCACCACTGCCAGAAGTCGTCTTGCTCAGGAAACAGAATGGAGCACACGTTCCTGCTTTCTGAAAACTAAAACCTCCTAAAAATGGTGCTGGACCAGAGGGAGAAAAGGCACATTTCCAAAGTAAACAGATACCCAATTTTGCTGGTATTTGAAGCAGCCTGGTGGGCCGGATCCAAGCCATAGGTTTACCACTCCTCCATCAAAATTTACCTTATCATTTGAATAAAGTCTGTAGTATTATAAAACAAAAGCAACACGCCAGCAACAGGGTGAGCTCACATGCACTGAAGAGATTATGTGTTTGATGAAATCAAAATCCAATTGATTTATAATCTGACTATCCTAAGCTTCCTTGCATACGTGTCTCACTGACAGTAGTTGTAGCTTGCAGAATAAAGAAAATCCAGCTTTTACTTAACTGGTTATCCTTACCCTCCAGTATTTAGAACAAACTACCAAAAGTGATCTTTGGGTAAATGCACAGAAAGAAATACTTTGGCAGTTTTGACAGTAAATTGGTTTAGACTCCTCTTCAAAGATTGGCTCTGTATCCTATAAAGAGAGAGAAAAGCATTTCAGTCACTCATGCAATGATCTCCAATACATTAAATTCCTCAACTCCTCCTTTGCACTCCTATAATTAATACAACTAATCAGATTGTTCTTTTTTCTTGTTGGTTTTTCCTGCCACATGAACTTTTTAGTAGCTTTAAAACTTAGCTTGAGAGGAACTGATTTTAAACTCATATTGGGCTGGATCCAGACCTTGCCTTCCATGGATAAAAAGTTCCATTCTGTCCACAGAAGGAATTAAATCCAGTGAAGTGATCCCACTGGCATGGGTGGGACAGGGCGTGGGGACTTTAGATAATTCTTTCTCCACTGCAGGCCCCAGAACCACTTCCCACACTGTTCACCTGCAGAGACAAAGTCTGGATCCAACCATAACTTCCTTTCAAGAATTAGCTGGGGTGACATACTCGCCTTCAACTTCAGTAAGCAATTTTCATGTAGCATGATGGCTACATCTAGCATTCACTTGCTGAAGTAGTAAATTATGTTTGAGCCGTAGAAACAGACATTCCCCCTTCTCAAAGCAGCTGAAATGCTAAACAAGCAACACTGGTGATAGGTCATGAAACTAAGGAAGAAATGTGTATTAATCCACCTTTTCCAAAAGGAAGGAACAAAACCAGGAAAAGGTTTATATATATTTGTGTATGTGTGTGTGTGTGTTAAAAACTAGACATTCTCTATCTGCACGTACTGTTTCAGACTAAGTCAAGGCATAGTAAACATGTCATAAGAAAAAGCCCTTAAGCAATCAGATTTTAAACACCATCTGTCCAGAGCAGAAATAGAAGCATTTATGAAAATAAGTCTATATTTGTAACGGGAGCACAGCAAAAGTTACTGTTGACCGTTTTTGGCGATAAAGCCAGACTGACTAATAAAGCCAATTCTGGAAGAAGAAAGACTATCGGTCTGAATCCGGGTCTGTTTCTCTTTACCTGGATGTGATTCACTTCAGAAGTTACGATCCACACTTTCAGTATGCCAGTCACTGAAACGGCCACAACAGTATCCTCTATGGAAAATGAAGACAGACCATCAAGACCTGTACACCAAACATTGTTTCTTAATGGTTGCAGAGAAAGTTCCTGAAAGTAAGAATCAACCACGGGCTAACCTTGTGTTCTGTGAGATCGAATAACACTCATGGAGCTGATCCAGTCAGGAGAAATCTTTGACACCAAGGAATAAAGAACTTCAAGGCTGGTAGCATCCACGACAAGAATTTCTGGGTAGTGGCCGTGACACAACAGTCTCCCTTCGCGCTGGGTTCCAATTGTGAACTGATAGAACTGAATATTTAAAAAATGGGGGGAAGGAAAGATATCAGAAACTTTATAAATAGTACTGTGGATGTGTGTGCTTGATCCACAATGCAGAATCTTCTTTCAGACCATAGGTGCAATCTATTTTTGTAGAAGAGCAGATTTTTATTTTATTTTATTTAAAAAGCATCCCATAATAAAAACTATGGGAGGTAACCAACTGCAGTAGCCCACTCAAACAACAGTTGTTCTGCTAGTGGGAGCTTTGTTCTTAACAAAACCAGTGGGTGCATTGTGCCTGGGAAACACGTTACACAATTCCCAGCAAAACTGCTATTATTATTATTATTATTATTATTATTATTATTATTAGCATTAGCATTCACCTCCCTGCTGACCATTAAGCTTGTGCACGGCTGCAGGTACTGCCACTTTCACAACAACTTCAACTCTGAAACGCTGTGTGCTAACATTACATTACATATAATTAAAAGAATACCAGAAATCAACGCTGAACAAGTTCTTCAAAGGTCAGCAATATAATCTTGGTGCCGTGCACTTCACAGCAACAACCTGTGCTTATATGTTGCACTAGATTACAGGAAATGGGCATTTATTTAGCTTTGTAGTTCTCGTATTACCATTCATTCTTGTTGCAAAATACCACACATCAACTAATAATGGAATTTACTAAACTAATAACAGACCATAGAAACATCTTGCCAATTATCATTTCTACACTCCAGCTGGTACGGAAAGGCAGAAAAACTGGTTCCATTTACCCCTCACAGAATGTAAGTGTACTCAACTTATATTTTTGCCAGTTTTTCTAACACATCATTAACAGTGAACATGTTTCGCAATGCAAAAAACCTCAACCCTCTGATCTGTCGTACTTGTATGAAAACTGGTAACTGAGTTCCTGTAAACTTTGTTAGCTTAAAAAGCAGTTATAGGGAAGCCTATATATACAGTATCACACAAAACCAGTTATGGCTTTTATTTATAAATCATTTACCTGTATACCAGTATGTGTGCAGGCTAATTTAGTAAATTCAATGCATCTGCCATCATTCACATCCCAGAGGCACATCTCCCTAAACAACACAGAAAGGACAATTAAACAATCATCCTCCTGCATGCCCTGCCATTCACATGAACCAATGACTGTATCTGACTGTTGTTGTTGTTGTTGTTGTTGTTGTTGTTGTTGTTGTTGTTGTTATATTTATTGAATTTGCATTCTGCCCTATACCTGCAGGTCTGCACAGAATGACTTTAGCAAATGCAATGGCATGTTAGGGTTGTACCTCTGGTGGGGACACACCGTGGTCCTTCTGGGGCAGTTTGTCCACGTTTGGTCCCCACCTGTACTCAGCTCTCGCCTGTGGCTCCTAGAAGCTGTCAGCCGGTAACAGCGACCCCACCTTGGGCTGGCCAGCTAAACCAGGTGAGGATATCTGATGGCTCTCAAACATACAGGGGAAATGAAGGATTTCCCCTGTATGTCTGGCAGATTGAGCAGACAGGCCCAATAGTGAGTCCAACAGTGAAGAAGGCAGTTTCTGCACATGCTGTAGAAGGAAATGAGTGGCAGATGGGGAACGCCCACCTGGGAACAGAGCCCATATAGGAGAAGGAAAACTCTCATCTTAAACATCCACTGCCTCACAGGATATCTTTGGGAAAAGAAAAGGCTCTGGAGTAAACCCTACACAAATTTGGAGTGGAGTCTCTATGACGGATGGATGGTGTGGAGTCTTGTATGCTTCCTTCCGGCAACTCCTGCAGCCAAGCTGGTGCCAAATGTATTGTTCTGCTTTCCTTTGGGCCGTATCAGCAAGGCTGAGGGGGGTGTCTTGTCGTCTGGGCAGCCCAGGACCTCCAGACATACTGCCCAGGCTTGTGTCCTGGACTAAGACAGCAGTTTGGACTTCACTCCCAGAGGTACACTCTTTCATCTCATGAGATAGAAGGATGCCAACCACCCTCCCTCTCCTCTTAGCGCACCCTCAAATCTGCTCTGGGGTCTCCCAAAATCTCTGGAGTATATTTTAGGGGTGCTGTGAGTGGGGAGGGGAGGAAGCAAACCAGCGGAAGCTTTGTTGTGCTTTGGGAAGTTGTTTTGCATGCACAAAGGGCTCAGTTGGCCACAACCTTGAATCTCTAAGTTGATCTCTTGACATCTCCTTCTGATGAAAGGAGGAGGAAGGGCAAAGGTTCAATGAGTGCTCATGACCTTTTGCACCATCGGTTGCAAGGAGGCTATGATGCTGCACAACAGTGAATATTTCAAGAGAATGAAAAATTGAGAAATCAATCACATGGTTGGGAAGGGGCTATACTTACCCACTTTCTGATGCACTCACTATATACTGCTTCTCGGACGAAGCACTGGCCTTGGACAAGCAAGTAACTGAAGCTGTGTGACCAAACAGCAGGGCTCTAGGATTTATCTGGGATCAGAGAAACAAAGGTATTCAGGATTAACGAGAAAGCACCTGAATTGCTGAGCTTGATCACTGAATCAAAAGTTACCATAGGTATGGAGAAAGTATTTTGCCAACTTCTGGTCAGACAAGGTGGTGGCTCTCCATAAAAGCCAACGCCTTGACAATGCCTTGCAAAGGAGTGTGCACAGGACACAGGCATTTAATTTTTTAAAAAGCATTATAATGCTGTAAGGCACAACTATTTTCTTTACAATGAAGTAGCAAAAAGAAAAAAAGGTTCTTCTGGTGCCTCCATCTCCCGGGTTAGATCACTCAATCTGTTGCGCAACCAGTTTCTGCTAGTGCAACTGCTGCATTGGATTCTTCTGTTACATAACATTAAAAGTCACCCATCTGCTACTGCAGGAGGCCTTGCACTAGTGGACAGAGAACACTGGATACAGCCCAAAGTCTCAAATGACCTAGATGCACTACTGCTTCCCCACCCTTAACTCTGGGTTCTGATGGCCAAAGCAGAAGGTCCCGCAAGACTTCTGAAAGTTGCTCAGGCTGTGACTTTAGCAAGCTGGCAATAGGTGTTCTACAACATGAGGGCAGCCATTAAGACTGCTTCTTTGTGCACCCTTGTTGGTGCTCTTGGTGGTTCTCAGATTTTGTAACGAGACAGAGAAAGAGGCAGCCTCTTAAATTCTGTTATGCTTAAGCTGTTGAGTCTTAATGACACATTCAATGAAATGGAAGCCATTCTTTTAGACGAAAACAAGGAGACTTTCAGTAGTTAAATCTAAGAATTTCTGTTCCTGGATTAATAATAATAATTTATTATTTATACCCCACCCATCTGGCTGGGTTTCCCCAGCCACTCTGGGCGGCTTCCGGCAAAGTATTAAAAATACATTAAAACATCAGTCATTAAAAACTTCCCTAAACAGGGCTGCCTTCAGATGTCTTCTAAACGTCAGGTGGTTATTCCTGTAAGTGCCTGCTGTTCATAATACCAAACGATTGATCTCACACTTTGTGGCCAATGGCTTGCTTTCTCAGCAAGACCAGTCCACATTTAAGACTTTTCTTTGCATACAGAACCAGTTTACAATTTATGCAAGTTGATGCCTTTTATCCAATTTGTATAGGAAAGTTTTCGCTGTTGCATTCCACAGCTTTGCTTCACATGCGTAAGGTATCCCAGGTCAGGAGTACACACCTTTCACTGGCAGAGAACCATAAAATATTCCAGCACAAACACACTGCCTTGTATTGCTGCTGTCACTTCAGAATTGCCTAGCACTATTTGCTTTAAAACAGATCACTTAAAAATGAGTGTCTCTGGCTTTAAATGGCACCCAGGAGCTGCAAGCGGTGTTACCTTGGCCAAATCAGCTGCTATGTGCCTTTCTAATCTAATGTCATAAGGCTACGATTGGTAGAAAAACGTTTTATTTTAAAAGTTACTGGAACTTCACAGAGCAGATCTCTTGTTTAAGCTACCAATAATCATTCAAACAACTGAAAGTTCCATTGCTTCTTCTCGTTTTCTATGTATGTGCAACAGACATGCAATTAGCTTTGAAAGCTCACCCTTCATAAAGAGAACAAAGAACATGGCATGGCATACAGAAGATGTGAACTTCAGCTTCTAGTTTATTTATTTGGCATTCAAGCCTGCACGATCTTTAAAGGCTTGCTGCAAATGCCACCACCACCTAACTATACCACAAACCAAAAAAACACAAGCGGACGAGGAGTGCAGTTTTACAAGCAGAATTGTTTACAACAGACAATGCATTCCCAGGTTCAGCATCTGCATTAGTTATTCATGTTAAATTGATCTAGCAGATTGACCTCCAAAAGGTCAGGGGGAAGGGAGAACCCAACAGAGCCGCTTTCCAGCAGAATTCATTGATTTTCCATGCTAATGATAAAAAAAAATCAACACTCTCTCCTACAAAAGCAACCCTATGAATATCAATAATATATATTGATTGTTATGCATCAGCTCAAGCAGCAAGGTTTTGCTTTGGAAGACGCATGCATACCGTAACTATGCCTTATCTGTAGGTTACTAGACACACACTCAAATCTGATTATAAATGTTGAGAAATGTGTTTAAATTGTGTTTCTGCAAAACAGGGCATTAATTACATTTAAACAAACCTAGGCATCGTGAAAGACATCGTATAGTGCACAGTTAACTTACCTCCAGATCTGAAGAGAGGTCCCAGAGACATATCTGTCCATCATGACATCCCGTTACAATCATTGACACATCATCCATTAGTAGGATGGCCGATACACAGTGAGTGGGAGCTTTGCGTCCCCATAGCACAATTGGTAGGACCAAACTGTTGCCCGCCATTATGGTATCACACCTGTAAATGCAATATGCATAATGATGATGATTAATTGATATAGATGCCAAAATGGCTTCTTATTTCAATTCCAAAAGTAAAGAATAACCAAACTAATTTTATTTGTATTGAGATAAGATATGTGATGCATTTAAACATCAAAGAGCGTTCTACAGAAATGCATCTCGGTTCAATACCATTGCACGTGCCACCAAAAACACACACACACACACAAAAACCTGTTTGAAAGCTCTTTAACTTTTTTATTCACCCAGCAAAATTCCAAATGAGTTAAGGTTACCCGGAGAGGGGCAGTGGAATACTCAACATTGAGTTTGTAATGAAGGGTTCTTCAATATTTAATTAAAGAAACTCATGTGTTAATGTACTGCTGCCTTGCTACTCCACCAGTCATTTAGGGAAAAGAAAGTGCATGTTGTCTATTATCAGCTGTGGCCCAAGAGAAATAATCATTGGGAAATAAATATTTCAGAAGTTCTCGACTCAAGTAAGATGATGTTCAGTTTCTTTCTCCAAACGATACTTAGCATACACAGAGGCCTCATTTGCACAACACACTAAGATTGTGACTGAGCCATAGATACAGACCAATACAAGTGTACACACTGCATTTGTAGAGAGGAAGTCATGCATCCGTGGCAGAGTTTGCTTTCTAAAATCAAAGACAGACCCTGGCCGATATAGAGTAAAAAATAAAAATAAATCTTCAGGATATGAACCAAAATCAATTACAAAAAAATTGAACATATACACATAGACTGGTTTTTTGTTACATCTGTTACAACTGAATGCTTTCTGAATATTTTTTGAAAACAAATATTTGGATTCTATTTGATAAAAGTCTGTACACTATTTTAAAAATGGTTTTCTTACCATTAAGTAAAAAAATAGTCATAGGAGGTAAGTGATGTCTTGCAATATTGACATTTGTACTTTGTAGGGCAATTATTGGCCTCCCTTTTTGTGATTTTCTCTGGGGTTTTTGAAGTACACACAGAGCCTGTGCTTCAGGAAGAGAGACAACAGCTGGGTATTATTTCACCCTTCAATGCATCATCACTTCAGTGGTAAACAGCTAATTTGGTATGCCATAAAAAAAAACCTTTAAAAAAACTTAATTTGTGCTGCCATAAGAAAATTACACAGCAAAATGTGACCTTTCCAAGGGAAGATGAAGCAGCTTCCACCGTACCTGTTTTTAAGATTATTTCATTATTTAAGAATAACACTACAATGGTCCCTCTTACTCTAAATCATTACACAGAGTAATTCTTAATGCAGCCAACAATTATTATATAAGGGAACAGGACATCCAAGCAGATCAACACACATTGTACAAGTCAATACAAATTTGACTTATATCACAGCGTCGTACTTTGGGCAAGCTGCACCATCAAATATGACCCTGTCTGACATAACTGACCATGCCACCAGGATCATCTGCCATATACAAATATGTAGCCGTCCTTCTCCCTATCAAAAGCAACAAGCTTCCTGGCGCCCAAGAACATTTGCTGACTCTTAGCCGTGCTCAAAACTGCAACTGGTTCCTACCAGGGCCGGATTTAGGTTTGATGAGGCCCTACGCTACTGAAGGCAATGGGGTCCTTTATATGTCTAGCTGTCCTTTGTCAACAACAAATTGTCACTGTTTTTTGTGTTGAATGTGTGCTATATGGTAATTTATGGACCTAATAGGTATCTAAACCTATTTGTGCATGTTGTCATGCAACCAGTCCATGCAGAATGCAGGCACCCTATACAGTGGACGCTTGGGTTGCAAACGTGATCCGTGTGGGATGCATGTTCGCAACCTGCAGCGGTGCGTCTGTGCATGCGCATGTTGCAATTCAGCACTTCTGTGCATGCGCGACCCCCCAAACCCGGAAGTAACCCGTTCCGGTACTTCTGGGTTTCAGCGGGTCCGTAACCCGAAAAAATGCAACCTGAAGCATCTGTAACCCAAGGTATGACTGTATATAGAAATGAGCAAACCAGTGGTATTTTAGGGAGCAGGCGAGCAGGCAGGGCTCATGACTTACCGGGTACATCATAGGAGCACATCACAACTTATACCATGACTTACATCATAGGAGCACAACACAAAACACTGTTGCTTATATTTTGGAAATGTACATCCAGGGTTATTTCCCTCTATTTTTGGGGGGGGGGCAAGAGAGTGGAGCCCTAACCTGTAGCTTGTCTAGCTTATACGTAAATCCGGTACTGGTTCCTACCCAATCCTACCTTTCTATCAATGTCCCCTCCCCAGCTATAATTTGCCTGTGCAAATTTCTCTGGCCCTGAAAGCCTCCCCCAGTTCCCAGTCTCCACCTGTCCCACTGCCTTGTGGAACAGTTTGGCTCCCCAACCTTCACTTTCACCTCAACCCTCAGACAGATTTGGCCAGACTACCTTTTCAGAAAAGGCTTTGCCTTCTGAGTCCTGACAGGGGCAGCCCATCCCATTTCGCCACCTGAGGAGAAACAGGAAGGTGCTGCCGCACCACCCATCACCCGCCGAAACCTCACTTACTTGGGTGATGCAGCAGGTGCTGCCTCTGGGGTTTCTGTCCCCCAAGGCAGCTGCCTCAACTTGCCTCACTGGAGGGCCGGCCCTGCCCTGTGACAATCTAGGTCCTCTTCCTAACCCTCACACGCCCGGACCCCGCATACAAATCAGACACCCAAAGTTTATCACGCTAAACCACCTTCCAAAATTTCTGGTCACCTAAAGCCATTTATTTGTTAGTGTTACTGGCAGCTGGACTAAAATTTGCAAGAACAGGGTTTGTTAATCGCATCAAAGCACACTGCAATACCTCAGCCTCTCAGTGAAGTACCGTATTTTTCGCACCATAGGACGCACTTTTTCCCCTCCAAAAATGAAGGGGAAATGTGTGTGCGTCCTATGGTGCGAATGCAGGCTTTCGCTGAAGTCCCCTCACGCTCCCCAGGCTTCGCACACCTCTCCGCAAGCAGCGGGAGCCCAGCGCCGGGCTCCCGCTGCTTGCGGAGAGTTGCCTGCATGCTGAAGCCTGCGCGTGCTGAGCTCAGCGCGTCCAGGCTTCGCGGACCTCTCAGCAAGCCGTGGGAGCGCTCCCACGGCTTGCAGAGAGCTGCCTGTTTGGGGGCTGGGGTCGGGGGAAGCTCTAGCTTCCCCCGCCCCAGCCCCGCGCCTGGGGGGAAAATAATTTTTTCCCCTTTATTTCCCCCCAAAAAAACTGGGTGCGCCCTATGGTCCGGTGCGCCCTATGGTGCGAAAAATACGGTAATTCAGACAAGACCTGCAAATGTCATGAGCCAGAAGACAAATATCCAACAGCATGCTGAAGGGAACTTTTGTTACTTAAGTTGGTGGACTAGCTGGACTACCAAAATTATTTTCTGCTTCAAAATGGCCATGTTTTCTTCCTTCTGCAATACAAAAAGTTTTGTGCCTCTTTCGTGTGCTGTGCTGCAACTGCTCTGATAGTGTTTAAAGTCAATAAATTTTGAATATAGCTTATTCAAAGTTTGCCAGTTTATTTCGGTCCTCTGAACAACTTCTGTTTACATCAACCTCTGTTATCTAAACTACACATCTTCCCTTTGGCATAAAACATGTTTAAACCAATCACATACGAAGAACCACACAATCTGGACAGAGAGCAGGGCAAAAGACACAAAACAAGAATCAGCTTCAAGGCTGCAATCACACAGTATATTCACTTACATGGGACTCAATTGTGAGGAGATATGTAGAGTATTATACCGAAAGTGGGCAATGGTCCCAAAATGATGATCTGCAGGTATTATTTGTACAGAATAAAACACCAATACGCTTAAGGTACTAGACATGCACAGAACTGAGCATATTTCTAATTTCATAGCACCCTATTTTAGGGTGCTCAAGATATCTATGCATTACTGCAGCACTAAGTACACAACTGAAAAAGGTACACATTTCCTCAATTTTTTTATTTATTTCTGCCTAATAAAATAACAATATATATTCATAAAAAACAGATTACTTCTTTAAATTAAGAGGCAATATATTCAGCTTTCCAAAAAATTAAAATACGGCCCTTCTGTGACTTTCCCCAAACACATTTAAGGTAATGAATTTAATATCACTCTTCCTTCATTCATACGGCATTATAAACTTCATTACATCTGTCCATGTAGAACTCAGGATACATGGAAGTTATCAAACACATTTCGGCATAGAATTGCACAAAATTCCCCAAAATTATGGAATACCATAATGAACAGGACCAATAAGCCGCTATAAACATCTACATAACAAGCAACCAACACCAAGCTTTCAGAAAGGAAATATTAAATCTAGTCAAAGAAGGAATCTTGTTTTTACAACTACCTGTTTCCTTTCGTTTTTTTAGCGCGGGATCTGAACGCTTTTAGTACTATCTTCATTTTCAAGAAGTGCAAGCTCATTTTGACAGAGGATAGGGCTGGTCGGTTGGAACAGTGCAGGCTTCTTTAACAGTACATTTAGAATACCAAATATATCTCAGTGAAAAAAATCAATATTTTCACATCAATGATGGAAAAGTACAGTCACAAACATATTAATCTGCTAACAAACAGTCCTGAAGCTTTCGGGCTATGAATAATTATACTCTGAAGCACATATTTTCTGCAGGACTGGTGCTGATCCCCAACCCTCGGCCTGGAGAATCTGAAAATATATCATTAAGAAATCACTTTCTCAGGACCTTCAGAAGGTCCCAACACTCTGCTCTGCTGAAAGAAAACTCAATCCAACTCCCACTGAGTCTGTAAAAAGCTTTAAGCCTTCCAAGCTTTTTTCAGCAGCATATTAGTCTTTTCATTGTTTTTATTTATAGTTTCCTCTGTAAATTTCCACAGACACAAAATAACACAGTCACGATCGCTCCAAACGAAAGTGTGTACAACTAGGTTCAACTTAGAGAAGACACGCTGAAATTAAAAAACATGACTACGTTAGGTCAATTACCGTATTTTTCGCCCTATAGGACGCACCGTCCCATAAGGCGCACCTAGTTTTTTGGGGGGGGGAAATAAAGGGGGGAAATTATTTTTTCCCCAGCCATGAGGCTGGGGCGGGGGAAGCCCGAGCTTCCCCTGACCCAAGCCCCCAGAACAGGCAACTCTCCACAAGCCGTGGGAGCCCGGCGCCGGGTTCCTGCGCCTTGCGGAGAGCTGCGCAAAGCCTGGGCACGCTGAGCTCAGCCTTCGACATTCAAGCAACTCTCCGCAAGCTGTGGGAGCCTGGCGCTGGCTCCCACAGCTTGCGGACATCTGCACAAAGCCTGGAGAGCAAGAGGGGTCGGTGCACACCAACCCCTGTCGCTCTCCAGGCTTCAGCGAAATCCTGCATTCACCCCATAGGATGCACACACATTTAATTTTTGGAGGAGAAAAAGTGCGTCCTATGGGGCGAAAAATACGGTAATTAGAATTAGCAGAAGAATGCCAGCTAAAAGATACTAACTCTCCTGGACTTACTTCCAAATGAGAATTTCCTATGCTTTGTTTCTCATTTACACAATCAGTGTGCACTCCTTTACTTAATTCTTTCACTAAATACGACAACAGGAACTACAACTGTGAGCACTATGCCAAACCAAGTCGATAGGTTGCTTACTTCTTGAATGAGGGCAATCTGTCTCTCCTTAGAGCAGGGGGGGGGGGGAATTGTTTTAAGGAAAATTTTAATAAAGGAAGGTTAACGGTTATACAACAAAAAGGAAAGAAAATTATTGTTTATTATAAGCAGACGGGGTAACTAAAAACATCCCTTTTTCCCGGAAATGCTATGTGGATCTTGCCCCTCTGACCTCTCACCAAATCATATAAACACATTTCTGCCCCTGCAAGTGAAAAGCTTTTTGTTCAGCCGGCTAACACACACCCACACCCACACACCCACACACACACACACACACATATATATATATATATATATATATATATATATAGTCAGGGAACTGACATCGGAGCCAGAAGTGGAGGCAGGGCTCCCAAGCGATGCCAGAGAAGGGCCAAGCAGGGAGAGAGGGAACTCATCGGCTGGGGAAGGAAATCAGCGTAACACCAGGGATAAAGGGGGGCGGATGGGGGAATCGGAGAGGGGGCTCCAGGACTCTTCACTGGAGACCAGCGGGGAGAGCACAGATCCTCCGCTGCGCACACCCACCCTGCGCAGAAGACTTCCGCACTTGGAAAGTAGGCATAGACTTGGTGTCAAAGAACTTCTTTGCTGGAAGAAGTTCAAGAAACGCCCACTGACGGATTCTGATAGCGACTGAACAGCCACAAAGTGAAGGGCTGTCCAGCCAGGAAAGGTTTAACCAGGCTACCTAGCCAGGAGTGGCGGCAACTTACGCACGAGCAACCCCATATAACCATTACACACACACACACACACACACATATATATATATATATAAACTAATACAATGCCTATCATTCTTGCAGATTACCAGGATTAGGGGGAGTGAGCAAAATTTCTCTGTGCTAAAGAGACACAGCACTCCAATGTGAATACCTTCAGCAGGGCTCGAAATACTGTATCAGGGAAATGTCACCCTCAAGTGAATGAATGGCAGCTATTCACTTTATATGGGAAGGGGGAGAAAGGGTACACCTGGGAACACCATTCAAGTAAGTAGAAGCTTCAACTGGCCCTAGAGATCCAACCTCTGAGATTTCAAGTGTACTCCTATCTAAGTAGCCCCACCCTGAATCTTCATGGCACAATATAACGTCACAGGGTTAGGGGGATTGTTGTAAGTAAAATTCTAGTGATGCATTTACCTCCCCAGTTCCAACAACAATCACCTCCAGTTTTATCCACGCGGGTGGCGCTGTGGTGCAAACCACTGAGCCTCTTGGGCTTGCCAATCGGAAGGTCGGCGATTCGAATCTCCGTGATGGAGTGCGCTCCCGTTGCTCTGTTCCAGCTCCTGCCAACCTAGCAGTTTAAAAGCACACCAGTGCAAGTAGATAAATAGGTACCGCTGCAGCGGGAAGGTAAATGGTGTTTCCTTGCGCTCTGGTGTCCTGTTGCACCAGAAGTGGTTTAATCATGCTGGCCACATGATCCGGAAAGCTGTCTGTGGACAAATGCCAGCTCCCTCGGCCTGAAAGCGCGATGAGCGCCGCAACCCCATAGTCACCTTTGACTGGACTTAACCGTCTAGGGGTCTTTTACCTTTTTTAAAAAACCTATAAGCCACTTTTACCCAGTCCCTGATTCCATATGTTATCCTCCTACCTGTGGAATGCATTCGCAGTACATAAAACTTGGACTTTAACAAAGCAAGAAAATAACTGTTCAGCCCTCCAGAAGTGTAACTAAAGGAAAGAAAGGTGGAGCATATATTCAACCACAAGCAAAGAAGAATCCAAGGACAAGAAGGAAAAGGACCAAATAGATTCACAGAGTGATTCAAAGTGCCTGGAATATTAAATATATATACAGTCATACCTCTAGTTGTGTTTGCTTCATGTTGCGGATTTTCAGGTTGCAAACGCAGCAACCCCGGAAGTATATACTTCCGGGTTTCGCCATGCGCGCATGCGCAGAAGCGTTCTGCATGCTTCGCACATGCGTAAAAGTGCTCTATTGCGCTCCGTGCTTGTGCAGAAGTGCTGCTCTACAGGTGAAACTCAGAAAATTAGAATATTGTGGAAAAGTTCATTTTCATTAATTCAACTTAAAAGGTGAAACTAATATATGAGATAGACTCATGACATGCAAAGCGAGATATGTCAAGCCTTTATTTGCATATATGCACATGTACTCAGCTTCCTGGTCTTCCATAACACCTCAGCAGTGCCCCAAGCTGATAACATCCATGCCACGCCGCATTGAGCCAGTAATTGATGCAAAAGGGGCCCAAACCAAGTACTGAGTACATGTGCATGCTTCTACTTTTTTTTTATAATGAAATATTTTTAGAATGTGTGATTATTTGACTGTTTGATTATTTGATTGTTGTTAGCCGCCCTGAGCCCGGCTTCGGCTGGGGAGGGCGGGATATAAATAATAATAATAATAATTATTATTATTATTATTATTACTTCTCAGAGGTCCAATATTGCTCTATTTGCAGTCCTTGTTTTGCTAATTTCATTTAATTTTCTGAGGTTGTTAGTTTGGGGTTTTCATCAGCTATACGCCATGAACATGACAATTATAACAAATAAAGGCTTGACGTATCTCACTTTGCATGTCATGAGTCTATCTCATCTATTAGTTTCACCTTTTAAGTTGAATTACTGAAATAAATGAACTTTTCCACGATATTCTAATTTTCCAAGTTTCACTTGTAGTTGCGGACTTTTCAGGGTGTGAATGGCACCCCAGAACAGATTGTGTCCACAACTAGAGGTACCACTGTATAGCCCCTATTTATCATTCATCTTGCTAATTTTTGTGCCTAATTAATCCTAGTTCCCAGCTTCAAGGGATGGCTCAGCCACTAGAGCATAAAACTCTTAATCTCAGGGTTATAGGTTTGAGCCCTACATTGAGCAAAAGATTCCAGCATTGCAGAGGGTTGGACCACATGACCTCTGCGGTCCCTTCCAACTCTACAATTCTATGGGTCTGGCCTGGTGACATGTGGCCTATGTAATTGGCAATGGGAAAGTTTAGATACCAAAAGGTTGAAAGGAAGGGAATGAAGAGCAAAACTGAGACTTTTTTAAACGAGATAAAATTAAGGGCAAAAGCCAGGTCTGAATACGCTGAAAGCTACTTACATAAACTGTAATTTCATAGCATACAAGGGGGCAAAATAAATGTTAAAGCTTTATTCATTATTAATTTGTTTAAACGGTAATTGTTTAAAGCAAACAAGCCCTAGGTGGTGATTGGAGAAGACTAAATTATACCCCTGTATGCTCAAGCAATGACTCAAATCTGCATTTTGAAGTGTGATGCAAGGTTCAGCTCAGTTGATCCTAATGGACTGTACAGTGGTACCTCGGGTTACACACGCTTCAGGTTACATACGCTTCTGGTTACAGACTCCGCTAACCCAGAAATAGTACCTCGGGTTAAGAGCTTTGCTTCAGGATGAGAACAGAAATCGCATAGTGGTGGCACAGCAGCAGCAGGAGGCCCCATTAGCTAAAATGGTGCTTCCGGTTAAGAACAGTTTCAGGTTAAGAACGGACCTCCGGAACGAATTAAGTTCTTAACCTGAGGTACCACTGTATGTCACATAGCAGCCTTAATACCAACGAGCCAACAAATAAAGGTTTTAGGATCTGAACACCCACTGCATTGCACCTCAAGAGTCGAGCCAAGGTATTTTGGGGCATGGAAAGGGACTCAACTGCACCTCGACCTCAACTGATGAACCATAAGTACACACATAAAGCAAGTGATAAAATTTTAGAACAAGAGTGCAAATGGCACTCAGAATAGTAAGATTAATCTGGTACTTAAGCCCCACACAACACAGCTCCATGGGAACTTATCACATGGTGTTATCTACTACAACTAGTCATATCCTTGGAAATTAGGATAAATACACAATAATACCATCATCACAATAAATAATATCCAAGATTATAGCTTTATATTTGAGAGGAAATCTCAGTATCGCTTATATTTTCCTACAGGTAAAGGCTTGTATTAAAGTATGGAAAGAGAGAAAGAGAGAGAGAGAACTGTATTGAAAAATCAATAGCTGTAGAATTAAGCTTGGAATCCTGCAAAGCCCAAATGAGCTGGTGTGGAGACAAATGATTAGAGCCGGTTTTGCAGCAATTGTGCTCTATTCTGGTGGTAACACGAGGGTTCAGAAACATTGAGCTTTATTTATATCGCTACTGAAGATCATCATTGTGTCCAGTGTGCCCTTTATATATACAAAAAAGGTTAGGAGGAAAATGGTTGAGTTCTCTGGTAATTTTTAAGTACCAGAAGATTATCTGGGAAGAAATGCATGTTGACCCAAAAAATTTTTTTTGCTGTATTTATTAGGAACTTCTGCTGGGCGAGCTGAGGAAAAAAGGGCCAAATTGAAGGCATGAATGCCCCACATACTCGATGCACTTGTACTTAATGGATTTGAACATTATTTGGTTTTGACAAAGTGCTGCAAATAAAAATCCAAATCACTATTCTGAGCCTGGTTGTTTGAGGGCTTTTAGGAAATTAAGGAGGCAGTTTCAGACCTAGTTGCCATGGAGACCAATCCACATCAACGATCAGTAATCAGGCTATCATTATCCGCAGGAGGGCCAAAGATTGAACTGACCTGGAAAATTAGCTATGCCACTACTTATAAGGGTAATCCCTCAACACAGCTGAGGGAAAGAACTCTGATAATGTGCCAATAAACACAAACATTAACTCATCTGTGCATTCATATGCCTTCCTTCTAGCAGGCTCATCAGCCTGCAGTATCTCAGGCTTCCAATAGTTGCAAACTTAATCTTTTTCAAACAATGCAAAAACTAAATTGCGAAGGATTTAAGACTTTCCAAACATGCAAGAACTTAGATCTTTGCAAGTTATACAACTTATAATAAACATTAAAATACCTCCCTTTGTTTTCATTAGAAAGGCACACAGTAGAAACCTTGGATGTAAGTTAAATTACTGTATTTTTTGCTCTATAAGACTCACTTTTTCCCTCCTAAAAAGTAAGGGGAAATGTGTGTGCGTCTTATGGAGTGAATGCAGGCTGTGCAGCTATCACAGAAGCCAGAACAGCAAGAGGGACTGTTCTGGCTTCTGAGATTCAGAATATTTTTTTTCTTGTTTTCCTCCTCCAAAAACTAGGTGCGTCTTATGGTCTGGTGCGTCTTATAGAGCGAAAAATATGGGTACATTTCCCCCTGTTCACATGAACTTCTCACTGAATATATGGAAGTGGTGGGGACTGATGCAACTCCCAAAACTAAGTGGATACCCTGGTTTAGAAAATGAAACCAGTTGACTCCTTTGTCAACAAAACCAAAGCTTCATTAGGAGGAAATGAGATAGTAATAAATTTTAACTCCCCTTGCTTCATCTTCCTTTCCTTATAGGTGTAATAGGGACAGATGTTCCAAAGAAAATCCTCACTCTGCATATGACAACAGCAACTAGAACAGTTGCCCTCCAGATGTTTTTGGCCTACAACTCTCATGATCCCTAGCTAGCAGGACCAGTGGTCAGGGATGATGGGAATTGTAATCTCAAAACATGCACAGGAATGGAAAGAAGGGAAGGTTCCAACAAAGGAGGAGCGGCTTTTGAAAGCAATGCAGAAATGGCAAAACTGAAAGCAAAATTGAGAGACGACAAACTTTTCATAAAAGAATGGAGGCCTTTCATGGGCTATTAAAAAAAAAATACAGTGAAATGAAATTGCGGGCAGGACTCGAGATAAAAGCAGCAGAAGAAAAATGACAAAACAATTGCAGTAGAGAGACTTTGTGTGATACATAAAGAAATAATGCAGTAGAAAATGTTTGAGTAAAAACACTGCAGGTGAGGCAGGGAAGTCAACTTATGAAACAATGTAGTTGACTTGAAGGTTATTGTGAAAACGTTTGAAAAAGTTTATTAAAAATTTACACACACACAAAGTATAGCTGCAGCACTTTGAACAGCTTTTTGGTTTTTATATCGTCTGTTGTGTTCAATCTGTTCTCTCTGATTTCCATAGAGCATTACTGTGTGGTCAACCCATACTATATATTCAGCGATGTCAGAGGCATATAAAAGGACAAAGGATGAGAGGAGGAATGGGGCAAAAGACAAAAGGAACCATGTTAATAACTGGCACTGATATATTAATCTATTGCATTTATAAACCACCTTTCTGCCAAGACACCCAGTTTTTAAGTGCTAAAGCAAATTACCATATTTTTTCATCTATAAAACGCCCCCATGTATAAGACAACCCCTATTTTTTTAAAACCTGAAATTAAGAAATTAAGTTGTTTAGCTTTTTGGGGGTGTGGGGGAGATCACTTCCGCCAATCGCTCACCCACCTGCCCGCCATTGCCGATCGCTTGCCACAGCCACTGCCAATCGCACACCTCGCCTCAGCTGCCAATTGTCTGCCCACTCACTGCCACCAACAGCCCACCCATCCACTTGCCGCAGCTACCAATTGCCTGCCTGCCTTGCCACAGCCGCCAATTGCCTGCCCAACTGCTGCAGCCACAGGTACCAACAGCAGGCCTTTCTGCAGCCACCAATCGCCCGCTCAGTCTCCTGCCTGCTGCTGCCATTAATCGCATGTCCCCCCTCTGCATTCACTATCCATGTATAAGACGGCACCTAATTTTTGCCTAATTTTTTAAAGCAAAAAGCATCGTCTTATACACGGAAAAAGACAGTATAGAAAATGTGAACTTGGCCAGGCGGGTGGAGGCAGTCCAACTGGAGCAAGCCCTGGTGCTGTCTTTGCCTCCCTCCCGCCCTTCGTTCTTCCTTTTCACAGTCAGCATTAGAAACTGATATATAAGCTAGGTGCCAAATAGCCCCTTTAACCAGGGTTACAGTCACCAAAACAGAATGCCTAGTTGTCGTATTTGGGACCAGACTTCTTGAAAGTTGTATTTTTCAATACGACTTTTTGGGTTCCTGAAATTCATTCTGAATGTGTAGATGAAAAATAATGGATAGAATTCCACAGGATGGGGTGTTAGTGTGTGAAAACAGTCAAGATCCAAGGATCCCCAGGCATGCACCTCCACTTGCTTCTAAGAAAACAGGCACACATGCGCAAATATTTGCAAAATTCATCCCCAATATGAATTTTTATCCTGCAGTGTTTTAAGCAATGTGTTGGTTTAAGATTACTATAAAAAGTGCACTACTGTTAAAATTATTCCCTCCACACACTCATTCAGATACACTATTGGAAACATGCTTCATAGTTTCAAGCGAAAAAAAGAGACTATTTCAAGCTGTCACAACACAAATCACACTTATGAATTCAGAGCTCAAATCCATAAATTTTTGAAATAATCATTTATGTTTTCTAAAATCATAAGTTCTGCACATGAAGACAGCTCCCATACCATTCATAATTTGTTTTACTAACCAAAGAATGAAAAAGGGAACTTCCCCCACAATCTTGAGTTATATCTCTGTTCGAAAGCAAGCTCACATTGCTTGTTCAAGAGGTCTTAAACGGATCTAGAATAATACCTTATAACACATATTCATGGCACAAGTTACACAGAAAAATTTGTATTTCATGGCCCTAATGCATAAAGAGTTGTATTCCATGGGGAAATTAATCATCATAACCATCCCTGAAGTTTGTATTCAATGCATACTTCCTCAAGAATAAGTCCACTATAGTAAGCATGCTCAGCAATGCCATGTGCTTGCACTACAGATTCTGTGACGGAGGCTAGGATGAAAGGAAGTGCTGAAGACATCAAATGAGCTTTATGGCTCAGACAGGATTTGGATCTGGGTAGGCCCATTCAAAGTGAGCACTCCAGCTATTCTACCACACTAGTTCTCAGCGTCTCAGTCTTTTCTTCATGTCTAGCATTACTTCAGTATTTTCTGGCTTTTGCTCACCAGAAGACAGAAACATGGCTGTGAAAGGAAATTACTAACTCCTGAAAGTACAACTTGCAACACTCCACTGATCTATCACTAGGGTGTCATAGGCCACCCCTCTGTGAACTGCACAACAAGCACACACAGTTGGCTCTATGGCTCAGTGGGATTTCCTGTGCTCAAGTGCAACACTCTAACCTCTATATATACCATGTTGGCTCTGTTAATATGTACGGTATATAGAATAGCTGTTTGCAGAAATATGTGCACAGTTAAAGGTTGTGTAGCAGGGTGATTTTTTTTATATGCAGTTGGTATCAATACAGTACTTCGCTCTATTATGTGTGGGCATGCGTTTGTTTCCCAATATCTCCAACACAGTTGAAACAGTTTTTCCAAACTTTTGGAAATGTGCTCTCACTTGTAAAGGTGAATCAACGTTATATCTTTTTTGGGGGGGTGGGGGGGGGGATACACAATGAAATTTCAAAGTTGAACAGTTGGGAAATACCTCATGCTCACCTAGCTCTTATGTCATAAGCAGCATTAATTCAGCACCTCCTCTGTTCCTCGAACCCTCACAACACCTCCATCATATTCACCTTCCTATCCAGCTGTACATACTATCCTCTGTCTCTTCTTCACAAACTCTCTACTTTACCGATGCAACTGAGCACTTCAGGAGTCAAGAGAGCTGCAACTTTCGTGGGTTGGAACTGACATTTTGGGAAACCTTACAGAAGGGTGCGGGAAAAATGCTGCCATCAGCTCCCTTCAGCCCCATCAGCAGTCAGGTATAATGGGAGTTGTAGCCCATCATAATCTGAACAGGGACATGTTTGTCTCCCCCTGCCTTACACCTTGATTATTCATGGGTTTTTTGTCAATAAAGCATGCAAAAATATTTGTGCTACATCTATTTATCCTGGGGTGTGCCACCAACACATTGTTCTATAAGAAACTGACTTAAAGGCTTTGCCCGAAGCTTCTATTCCCAAAGAGATTATATTATTGATCTGAAGTTTATTACACCTTTGTCATCCCATTTCCTCCAAGAATGACCTACAGAACAATTTTATGCATGTTTACACAGATGTAAGCCCCACTATGCTTAGTGTATATTGTCTGCCTGTATTAATGACAGCGATCTTACAGATGTTGAAAATATAAGAAATAAATTAGCTAATTGACCAGCTGAATGTTTATACCATGCATTTACTATACTTAAGTAACAGTTATGATAGCAGAAAGGTTATATACCAACACCTGAACCAAGTCAAAACTCAGCGGAATGAAATATGAACTTGTATTTAGATTAAAATGCTCAGACGTTACACAGCAACAATTAAAACCACACGCTATTCAGTGGCCATAGAACAAAAGGTTCTTCCAATGCACTTGTGTTAATTAACTCAAGCTAGTCTCCCAGCACATTTTGCTTCTTGCCAATTCCAGCTGGCTCGATAGGGAGAGAATAAGAAGCTGCTAAACTAGGGGTGTGCTAACCCTCAGTTCAGAGACCTCATCCCTGCCTCCCAAACAAATATCCCCACTCCCAAAGAAGCCACTGATTTGACAGCAGAAGCAAATGGGGGGGGGGGGGATAAAGTAGGCACAGAACTGTGGAAGCAGCCCAGCACCCTAATAGCAATGCAAATTGGTCCTCCCCACACATCAGTTTGATTATTTTATCAGCAGACAGGTGTGGTAACTATCCCTAACTGATCTGCACAAATCTACTGAGGGGTGCAAGTGCACCTCCTGTTTCGAAGTAGATGGTGGCTACACAGACCTAGCAGCTAGACCATAGAACAGAAGACATGGATAAAACAGCTATTCATAAATGCCAGAAGCATGCATTATGCCTCTCTCTCCCTCTTGCAATTTCTGTAAAACTTTGCTAAATCCCCTCCTGAGCCATCCTAACTTGCTCTTGTCAGCACCTACCTGCTACCTGGGATTTCCTCCTATATCATCTGAATAGCAAAGCTGTCATCATCACAACATCTCACATACAGTCAACATAATACTGCTGAATTTCTATGTTTGTGCTCTCTCAAGCCATACACAATAATTTACCCTGATATTTTATCCTTTTTCATACAAGCTCCTCGCATACCTCTCTTCCAGACACCCCATTTCTCTGTCTCATAATGGGATCAACAGCTAATATGTAAAGAAACAAGTTACAATGCATTATGATGGCCTCAAATCATAAGATTAAAGATTTCAGTAACAATGGAGGTTGAAACTCTAATACAGACCCACTTGAACAAGGAGAAAGGGAATGCCAGAATGCCAAGTTTAAGGTGACAAGTAACTACCAAAAAACAAGTTTCTAAGTTTATTAATTGTTTATTATTTATCACTCACTTAAGCTGATCTTTGGGAAGTGAGGGAAATTTCAAACAAACAACAATTTTCTAGAGGTAAGAGTCACATTGGTTGCAGGGAAAAGAAACAGCTGGAAAGGACTGATAAAGTCTGCCACCCTATCAGTGCCCAAGAAAGTTCAGCCACCCAACTGCATCACCCACAGAAAATAGATGCTTTTTTCTTGTACCAGTGAGAATGGAGTAACTCACTGCTCATGTTGCAGTGGCAACTCGGCCAACTAAGCCTGCCAGACCATGCCAAGCAAATGTTCAGTGGCCATCATCTCTGAAGAAAGGATTTCACACCAACAGGGCACCAAACAGCCAAGGTAGCATTTACAAACAAAAGATCCTGATCTGGAGATGCAAGTCACAAGTCCACCAGAGAGAAGGGTTTTGTGAGGAGCCATTAAAGAAGAGGTATCTTCCCAGAAGTCCGGGAAGTATTCTAGGCATAACAGTGACACTGGTTGAACTCTACAATAGGTGTTTGTTTTCTATGTGGTACTCCACAGTCCCCTGCTCTTCCTCACTTTCACCTACACATGGTACGAGTAAACAATGGGGTGCAATTCTAAGGTGCTAGAATAAAGGAGTTTCCACTCCAGGGCTGAGGATAGGCCTGGCAAAATCAGTCTCAAAGGAGACTGGGCAACAGGTGTCAGTTGCCATTATAGGCAAGGTGGGGGCAGAAGCAAGCAGAAAGCAGCTGATGGCTAAAAAGCAAGGATCTGAAGATGTGCTGGAGGGTATGAAAGGGGCACTCTTGCCCCCCAATGTCAAGTGAAGGGCAGCAGTGCACTTGGCACAGAGGGAATATTGGTGGCACCCTCCTGCTGAAGGAGAGGTCAAAAACTGCACCACAGCAAATCCAGCCATCATCAATGGCCAAAGCGGGAATGACACGCTTTAGACCACTTTTCAAGTGGTTTCAGGAATACGAAGGAGCTGGGCCCCTGATAAAAGCTCATCAGCCCCTTACACTGTGACTTTTGATGGCTTTTCTATTTATTTTTAAAACGGCATTGCCCTTCCTAGCCTGGAAGCACCTCAGGCCGAGCAACTGGCAATGAAAGCGATCCCACTTAGATATATAACAATCAAGAACGAAAAAATATACGAGGGGCAGGATAGGCGACACTAGGGAGGAAGGGGGCTAGAAACACGAAATGGGTGGGTGGGGTGGATTTGACAAGAGGGGCATTGCCAGCCAAGCATCCCCTCGTGGGTTTGGGGGGGGGAGGAGCCGAGGTTGGCAAAAGGGGTGCCCCTCTGTTACTTCTTTTTATATATATAAAAAAGTGGGAACTAAGAAGAGATAGGAGGATGTCGCCTGAGCCCTGAAAACCAAAAGTACCAACCCACACACACAACACCCGATGGACCACCTTGAGCTTCTTAGAGTGGGGTGGGGGAAGGACCCAAAGGTAATAGTAATAGAAAGCAGCATTAAAATAATAAAATAAAGAGGGGGGTGAGAACACTCTAGGGAAGGAAGGACGCTTCGGTCGACCTGCGAAGGAAGGGAGCAAAAATGCAGAATTACTCAGCAATGGGGGAGGACAAGAGGGGTCTGGGGAGAGTCCCACCGCCCCATGGAGGAACCTACCTGGGTGTGGGCGGGGGCCGCCTCTCCGCCGGCAGAAGGGGCTCCCCGCTTGCCCCCCACCTTCCTCCGGGCTCGCCTGCCGCCCCTCGCCCTCCTTCTCTCCCTCTCTCTCTGCCTCAACGCCTGGCGCTGGAAATCAGCTGACGGGCTCCTCCAGCTGCCGCGACTCCCGCTGCAAGTGTCGCAAAAGGCCCGGGCGGCGCTTGGCGGCAGGAGGGGGAGGGAGGGAGGGAGGGGGAAGCCTCGTTGCCCTGGAGACGGAGCAGCGACCCGGCCCCCGGCGCGCTTCCCTGCGGCCCTCGCCTGGCGATGCGTCCAGAGGGTGCGGGGTTTAAGGCAGCAGGAGGAATGCATGGGGGGAAATGCGTGCAAATCACGCAGGAGGTGTGCTAGTTTTGTGCAAAAGGGCTTAACCTGCGAAGTGTTGCAGCCCTATCATTATTATTTATTAAATGTATCTGTCGCCTTTCTTCCCGTTTGCAAAACTAACAAAAACAATAACCTCCCCACCCCCAAAATCATAGAATTGGAGAGTTGGAAAGGGATCCTGAGGGTCCTCTACTCCAGCCCCCTAAGAATTGGCCTCTGCTTGTGCCAAATGTACTGCAGTAACTACATTATTACATGAGCACTGTTCCACAGCGTTTGATATTTTCATTTACATACATTCATTCGAAATAAGATGGGTTTATGAAGCAATTCTATATCTTCCCACCACGCTGACGAAGAATTCTACAAAACAGTAGTCAATATCCGGAATCACTGTTCAGTGTTGGACATCATATTTGCTGTATACACAAAGCTTCACAGCTTATCTTTCATCGTACAAAGTCTGGTACCTCGCTTAATTTAAAGATTTTCAGATACTTTGAGACTAAAGATTTCATTTTGTACCTGTTATGGTTTGAAGGAATTCTATAAATATTGTCTATTGCTTATGTAAATGGTCATCGTGTTGCCTGGACGTTGCTGACGTTCTCTTTGCAACACGGGTTTGTTTGGTTACTTCCTGTGGATCACACAGCGAGGCCAAGCAACTTGTCTGGGCAGCCCAGGACCTCCATGCACACCCAAGGAAGTCACTTACTTCACCCCCAAAGGCACACTCATCCATTGTCTCCCAAAAGAGGGATGGTAGTTCAGGCAAAATACAGGACAGGGCGGGACAATTGGGGAGGCGGTTTTTTTTTTCCATCTGGTGCTGAAGTGACTTCAAAGCAATCCATTACAATTTATTGCAGATTAACAGGGCAGCCCCTGTGGAATTCCTCTCTCACACACAGGCCTTTTGTTAGAAGGGGACAGAACCTCCGTTTGCTATGTATTTTTTTATTATTATTGATTGGGGGGCAGCTGCAGCTCCCTGCCCCCCACCCCCCCTGGCTATGCCCAAGCACAGACACAAATACACACGAATTTGTAAATCTAGTCTGTGCTTGGCTACCCAGACTTTAAATACATGACATTTCACATACCCTTTCAAATACATGTTAGGATCCCTAACTTGGCAGTGTGTGTGAGAAAGACCTGAAATACAGGACTGTAGTTAAGTGGTAATCAGCTCTGTTCAAGTTCAGTAGGACATCTAAGTGATGCATAGGTTTGTGGCCCCTCCAGGTGTTCCATTTTATTTTGCGTTCATAATGATTTGTGTTTATGATGCTATAGGAAGGTCACACTTTCTATACTGCCTACAGATGTTCTTGAGGCGCTCCCACTCCTAACCCCGCAAATGTTCAGCAGGAGTGGGTGGCTCACTGGAAGGAATGGCGCTTAAGTCAATTACAACTGCCTTGGCCCATAGATTTCAGTGGGACCTTGGTGTCATTGCAACCCTATGTGCATTTACTTCGGATGACCTCAAGAAGCATTGATTTAAAAACAAAAAAAGTCACACAACAACACACAACTCTGCAAGGCTATGCTAGTGAATCGGTTAGATCCATAAATCCCTCGATTTGGCCAGCAGCCTATCCCTACACTGCAGGCAGTTGGACTGGATGACCCTTGGGATCCCTTCCAACTCTGCAAATTATACGATTCTAGTTCCTAACTTTCAGGATGGGAGATGAAATATACTGGGAGTCGAGTAAGGATTTCATGCTCTTTATTCAGCTTATAGTAGGAATGAATGTTTCCCCCAAAATATCTGCTTTATATACATTATTTACACAATGGGCTGCATGTGATTGGCTAATTCCGGAATTCTCCTGTAGGCCATTCAGGTTGCAGATTCACTTCCACCTGGAGCTGGATTGGGTGGCTCCTGCGGACCAATCATACTGCTGCATTGTTCTAGGACCAATGAGACTGCTGTATTTTGGATCCTATTGTTCTAGTACCAATCAAACTGGCGCATTTTGGATCCTATTCAACTCAGTACATAACAGGAGGGTGTCGGGTATGCACAGAACCGGAACCAATGCAGCCGTCCAAGCTTCCCCCACTTCCGCGAGCCCTGAACTACGTCGGCTGCCCTGAAAAGCCAATCACTTCCGCCCGCAAAGGTCACCAAGCTGAAACGGTAAGGCTTGCGAACCAATAGCGCTCCTCCCCGAAGCCGGAGGTAGCACCTTGCCCTTCTCCAAGATGTCACCGGCGGAGTCAAGCGGGTAAACCCATAGAGGTGGAACCACAACAAAAAAGTCACCCAACGCAGCAAGCACTACTACCGGCGCAAACCCGAACTCTTTTTGTTATCCCCAATGCAAAAGACGAAGCAGCGTCGTGTGAGAGAGTGGGGACGGTTTTACACCATAGAGTCGTCGAAGCCTAGAGCGCCCAACAGAGACTCGCGGCCGAAGCCTTAAGGGTGGATGTGGAGTCCAAGCATAGAGACATCGTTGCCTAGAGCGCCCAACAGAGACTTCGCGACCAATGGCGGCTTTCGCCCGTTGGTTAAGTCTCTCAACCGGAAGTGTGAGCCGCCGACCCCTCCCCTCTCCCTCGGCGCGTGAACCTGGATGAACTCTCAGCTGAGGGTGCCTGAGAGGAGGAGGAGGAAGAAGGCGGAAGAAAGGGATGGCCGGGGCAGTGTGCGCCTGCGCGGGAGCGGTGCATGCTGGGCGCGGCCGGCCAGCCTCTCGCCCCGCCCCGCCCGCGCTCCTTTTCTTCCCGCGGTGACTTTGCACTTACCGGGCGTGTTGCTGCCGCCGCCGCCAGGATGGTCGGGGTGAAGGTGATCGCCAACGACGCGGACTTTCAGAGCGAGCTCAGCGCCGCCGGCTCCCGGCTAGTCGTGGCCAAGTTCACCATGAGGGGGTGAGTAGGCAGGGCCCCTTCGCGCGTTCACACGAGCGGACAAGTACACGTGTACGGCTCCCTCTCTGAGGGAAAGGGGGCTCTCCTCCTCCTCCCCCCCAGCCCCTCACAAGGGGACGGGAAAGGCGTTATCCCCATTGTATCACCACATTCAGGTTGTAGTTTAACGCAGAGCTGTATCGCTCCGAGGTTGTGCCTGTTTATGGGATGTTATTTGGATTGGGGGGGGTGTTGTTGTTGTTGCTGGCTTTCTGTATCTTTATTTTAGGTTTCCCTGGATTCCTGTAGGAAATTGCTCGGTTCGGTTTCACATTAAAACAAAAAACTTTTTTGTTTCTGGCTACTTTTGCTACGTTGTAGCTATGTATTTTTTTTTCGTTTTAAGCCGCCTTTAGCATGGTTTGATGGAGGCATACAAATAAATGTGTAGGCATGTATTTGTTTTATTTGTTTCGTAAACACTGCTTGATTAAAAAACAAAATTTCAAAGCGGTTTACAAGAAAGATAAGACGTTGAAACCCAGGGAATTATTTTTTTAACAACATACAAAAGTTAGAACGCTGAAATAAATAACAGTTAATTTGACTTTCTAAGCTTGCTCATTCATATTATTTAAAAGGCAAATATATTAACCAGTTGTGATGAATTCAGTGACATGGGCAGCTAACATGCCTCCCCCCTGGGATCTGAAGCAAAATTGACTGAGGCTATATACTGTATATGGTTCCTTTTTCTTTGCATAGAAAATGATTTCTTTTCCTAAGCACACAATCTTATAAGTAAGGCCCATTCAGGTCACTGGGACTTACTCATAGGTAAGTGGGTCACAAAGTTGCAGCAGGAGGGTGTGACAGTAGAGAAAGCATATTGTCCATTACAAACGATGAGAATAGATCTTGAGGTAGGGGCAGATGTACTTCAGGGTTGTTGTTTTTGTGACTAGACACTGGAGGTGCACCAACTGGAGCTAAGTGCGAATTAGTGGCTGGGAGCGGCATAACGTAGTTTTAACATTAAGGCTCAAAGTGCCTTTCAGTGCATGTTCAGTCCAGTAATTCATTTTATTTCCAGAAGTTTCATTGCAAACAAGTTCATTGCAAGTTCTCCTGTTGTCCATATATTGGGAGGACAGTTCTCTTGCCCACTTTCCTGATGAAATCTGAAGTGAACAAGAAGCCATTGATATATTCTGATTTTTGTGTGTGTCTGATTTCACTAGTCTGATTTCACTAGTCTCACCAATTATCACACTTCTTTAATTTTTAATCCACTTTCTAAAAGAACATAATGAAGCAACAGGTTCAGAAGCAGGAAGAAGCCCTATTTGATTATGGTGTTCAGAATGCCAGTGTCAACTGGTGAGAGTTCTGTGGGATAGTCCTCACAACTTTAACCCTTTTCAGGGCTACTTCACACATTACAGAATCTCTGTTAGGAACAGTGTGCAGCCTGCACGTGTAGGAAGCTTGCCACCATCACAGCCAAGTTGTGTGACAGCAAGTAAGCAGCATGTAATTTCCTGTGGCATGACCCAGATAGGGAGCAGTTGGGGATGAAGGGAGAGGGAACAGGTTTTCAAAGCTGCCTACCCCAATAAGCACATAGTTGAAATGGCATACACTGTCATTGTTTTATTTACTCTGCCTTTTAGGGCAAGCCCTCCCAAGCCCCATAGCAATAAAAATGCAGCCATTGAACAAACAGCATAAAGCAGACAAAGAAGAAGAAGAGTTTGGATTTGATATCCCGCCTTTCACTCCCTTTAAGGAGTCTCAAAGCGGCTAACATTCTCCTTTCCCTTCCTCCCCCACAACAAACACTCTGTGAGGTGAGTGGGGCTGAGAGACTTCAAAGAAGTGTGACTGGCCCAAGGTCACCCAGCAGCTGCATGTGGAGGAGCGGAGACTTGGCAGAATTTTAAAAGAGACCTTCTGGTTTGCTTAAGCCTGCAAGAGGGAGGGCTAAGCAGTGCTTTTGGGTGACAGGATTTCCACAGAGTGATATCTTTACATCTGCTGGGCTCTGCTTCAGAGTTGTAGCCTGAGCTGTTGTTTCTCTGTAGAGTCACCATCATTCCCCAGATTCGTTACTACAATTTTGTCTTTCTCTGGGAACTAAACCCACACCCTAATTTGGGTTTCAGTGATATCCTGTGACTAATTGCTGTACTTCCTGCTTTGGAAAGGAATGCTCCTTTTGCAGTGAGTAGGAGATATTCTGAAGGTGAAATCCTGGATTCATACTCTGGTTTGAGAGAAAATTGCAGTACGCATCATGGTAAACCATAGTTATCACTAACTTGGAAAGTGGAGAAATAAGGAGTATATATGCACAAGCGTAGAGGAGGACCATGTGTTTGTAGGAGTTCCCAGTTGCTAAACTACAGTTTGGCAATTAGAAATAAGACACTTGAATAGATCTGATTCATTAAGTCGATGTCATGGTATAGAACAGTACACACCCCAAGGCTGTCAGTTTGGTTGGGATTATAACATCACACAGGGTAGTCTAAGGACTGGGAAATGTTCTTTGATATGGGAAAACTAAGTGAAAAGGGAGCACAAACAAGTATGGTCCTGAGGAAGCAAGGAATGAAGGTGCTGTAAAGGATGCGGGTGGTGCTGTGGGATAAACCACAGAGCCTAGGGCTTGCCGATCAGAAGGTCGGCGGTTCGAATCCCCTCGACGGGGTGAGCTCCCGTTTCTCAGTCCCTGCTCCTGCCAACCTAGCAGTTCAAAAGCACAAAGTGCAAGTAGATAAATAGGTGGGAAGGTAAATGGCATTCGCCAGAAGCGGCTTAGTCATGCTGGCCACATGACGCGGAAACTGTACGCCGGTTCCCACGGCCAGTAAAGCAAGATGAGCACCGAAACCCCAGAGTCGACCGCGACTGGACCCAACAGTCAGGGGTCCCTTTACCTTTATCTTTTAAAGGACCTGAAACATAACATCACATAAGACCCATCGACAGAAGTGGGATCCGCTGTGCGTTACAAAGAAGGAGCATATGGGCAATTGGTTTGCTAGGCCCACTCTAGACCTTGTCATGGCAAGTTGGGCAGTTGTGGTTTCTGCTGTTGTTGCAACTAGAGCCAATCATCATTGATGTGTGTGAGTTAGAGAAAGTGTCACTTATTTATTTAAACCAGCCAACTAACTGTTGCAGATTTCTATTCATTTAATGCTTGTTCATTTGCTGACAGTCTATGTAATAGGCAGAAGGGAATAGCAGGTATTACTGGGTGAGTCAGGGTGGGGCAACTTCAGTAGGACCCGAAGAAATAATATCACAACTAGTATGTCTACTGTCACTGGTACTGGATGTATTTCTGAACAGCTGAAGATGGTAGCCCTGTAATAAGTTTTGGAAAGTTGTAAGGTGCCACGTTCTTGCACCTAATCTTACCTGGGATTGAACCTTATCAGAACACATTTGGTACCAGCATGAGAACAAGCTAACCAGCAATAGTACTGGTTAGCTGAGCATTATTGGCCATGTGAGAGAGCTAATTTTTTCAGTTTTAAAAATTGGTAAGGTGGACTGAAAGTATGGCTAAACTGGTAGCCAGGGTCTGGATAGAGCTACTAGTGAAATGGTCACCTGCTATTTGATGATATTAGGCCACAGTCAGATTTTGTAAGGAGCCAAGAAGATGTTGGTACCCAGCTTCCTTCGCTGAATCATCATATCCTCTGATAGTGAAGGTATTGAGGAAGGATTGCCCTTTCTCCCTACCATAGCCATGGTGTCTTGTGTGACAATTTTTGATGATTTCTCATGGAGGCTATCCCTTGGGGTCGTCAACAAGATCCAAGATGAACTTTTGTATCTCTTGACAGTTGCTTATATTAGCTACATCATAATACCTTGCCCTTCATAATGGCTAACTGTATTAAAGTACTTGGCCATTATTTGATGGTGATTGTCTAGTTAAATAACAATAACAACAATTTATTATTTATACCCCGCCCATCTGGCTGGGTTTCCCCAGCCACTCTAGGCGGCTTACAGCACACAAGAAATTGTAAAATGTCAGACATTTAAAATTTCCCAATGCAGAGTTGCCTTCAGCTAACTTTTGTTTTTTTGTTTTTTGTCAGATGTCTAACCCTCCACTGAAATATGCTATCTTGTTTTTCACTGGGACCCATTCTGTTGTGACTACAGGAATAGATTTCCATTTTAATCAGTATAGTTCTGTCCTCCCTGATTCCACTATGTAAATAAGTGCCAACTCACAGAATACTTCTGTCTTGCCTACAATACGTTCTAGCAGGAGAAGCCAGAATTGTGATCAAGCCCTGTAAAGATAGAGAATTTGTCCTAAATCCCCTTATTAACTGACGTGAAGTTTTCAGAGCTGTCTTTTTGGTTATGTCCTATTGCAGTATTGAACTGTTGTGCTTAGTAATTTTCTGTAGCAAAGTCATTTTCTCTGCAGTCAGCTTTTACAGTGGAAAATCAGTAGGACATCATTGGTGTCATCCACTGGCAGAGAAACTGTTGACAAACATACTGAAAATGACTAAGCTTATTATCCTGACCTACAGAGGTCTGTATAGTAGAGAGACCTAGTAGTTTGGGGTAATTGAAATTCTCTAATGCTGCTAGCAATAAGCTTTAAACACAGACGTAAGTGCTAGTTGTAACCAAATTGCCCCTTTCCCAAATAATGGTTTGGATACTTGAGCAGAGAGAAAGTTATTGTAAATAAGGAATGAAAGGTGGGGGGGCAATGAGAAGTGATGGTGCTGTATTGCTTTTTCTGCTGGTGGGAGAACATATTTTGCTCAAGCTGTGTTTTCCATAGAATTCTCTTCCCATGCCGGTCAGTTTGATAAGAGGTCTTTGGGACAGACTGAGGTATTTCAAGGTCAGTGTAATTGTGCGTTTTGCTGAGATGCTTTGCGATGGATGGTTTCATTTTTAATGTTATGACTATGTATTTTTACTATTGCTGTATTTTTACATAGCCTGTAACTATACTGGGTGAATAGATGAAGAGCAGATTCAAAGTTGATTAAGCAATAAACAAATAAAATTGTGTTCTTGTCTAATTATTGAAGCTGCCCGTGATGTTTTTCTTGCACTACTTTTACCTTTCTCCCTCCTTGTAATGAATAGATTAGAACATAGTCATATTTCTTTGCTGACTTCAGGCGAGAGGGAAATTACAATTTTTCTCTTTTTTTAGTCAGGTGCATGGCTCTGCACAGTTGTTTGTATTCAGGAAGGTGAAGTAGGAACATAAAATATTGGAATGGTGTGTATGGATCCCCCACCTTGGCACCTGCCAGCATAAAAATAATTCCCCTTACTCTTCAGTTATCAACGTATTGATTAGGGTCTGGGGAGACCAGAAGCAATACAAGTCTTTCACACTCTTTCTGCTTTCCTCTGAAGGAGGGCGGAAGATGAGCTATCCACTCTTCCCTCCTGCTGAATTCTCTGTGCAAATCGAATGACTTTGGGAGGAGAGGGAGGAAATTGGTGCCATTCAGAAATAATGGATTGCTCAGTTAAGTGGAGCCAAAATCTGTGGCTCCTTGACACTGGAAATGTGAACCCAACATGGAGAGAAATATTTAATAATCATAAATCAGAGATGCTGTGTTGGTGTTAGTGTGTGTGCAAAGTGGGCCACAGAAATATTTGTATGTGGGGTGTGTGAGAGAGAAGATGCAAATTGTCACAATTCCTTTCTTATGCTTGCTTTTGTAAGTCTTGGAATGAAGCAAAAGGTGCTGTGTTGTACTCTCCAGAGAGCAATATATTTTAATAAGCAAGAATTATTACATCACTAGAAAGCTGGATGTTTACTTGCAGCTTGGGGAGTATTCTTTATGAGAACCATTAAGTTCTCATGGTTTTCTTGTTACCTATAGTCCCTGAGCACTGTGGAGTACACAAATTATGAGATGTGTTTCTAATGCCAAGCTTCGAGACGGTTTTCTACGAAAGGGCGATCATTGTGGGATTGCAATTGAGTATAAAAGGATTTTGCTTTACATAGGCTAACCTGTATGCTTTCATTATGCATTTTGCTAAGAAATGATGATGTCGTCAAGTTGACTTGAAAAACTGTCGGATATCAATCTCCTCGGTCTGAAGCTAGATGTTTTGGAGATTGCATGCAGCCAGTGCCAAAAGCCGAAGCCCTGCATCTCCTCTAGGGCTGGGCGATATAGCAATAGTCCATATTGTGGTATCGGTTTCATAATTTTTGACTTGGCAATATAGCACAAATCATGATGTGTGTGTGTATGCTATGCAAAAATCACAATGTGCGGAAAACTGTGAAGCCAGCCAGTGCCTCTACATAGCTCAATCCTTATTTCAGACATTGTAATATATCAGTATATCGCGATGTTTAGCTGGTGATATATCACAGAGTTGAAAACCAGTTATCTCCCAGCCCTAATCTCCTTCCCTGTAACATCTAGCAAGCTAAAACACATGTTGTGACTTAAGGTGGGAATGAAACTTAGAATACTGCTATCAGCAGCCAAAGAAAATGGGAGAGAAAGCTAGGTTCATAATGGTGGTTTATTTTACACCCCACTTGCCTTCAGAAGTGGACGTGCTGATGTGTGTTGTCCCTTTCTTCCCCCTGACAGATGTGGCCCATGTTTAAGGATAGCCCCTGCTTTCAACGCTCTGAGCAATAAATATCCCCAAGCGACATTTTTAGAAGTTGATGTGCATCAATGCCAGGTGAGTAGTGTTTGTGTATGTGTGCATGAGCATGTGTCAGTGAACAAGATTTAACTCCTACAGGTGTATTTTTTTGATATGTGGGATATAAATGCAGTCCAGAAATAAAATAAATATTTAAAACATTTTTTTCTAGAAGCCTGTTGACAGTCAGTGGGCACACCTACCTCAGAGGAGGAATAGGCTGTAGATTGTCCTCTAAAAGGCAAGATTGACAATTCTCAGGAGGGAAATGCCATGTAAATGTGTAAGGGTTAAGTTCTATAAACCTACTGCTGCTCATGTTATTATTGGCAAGAATTTGAGTTATATGTTAGTAGAGTTTAAGTTTGCTGCTGTGGGTGGAGGTACATTCAGCTGTAGACAGATCTATCCATGATAACCATTTTAAGTCGGTGGTTCAAAACAAGCAAGCTGTCATGTGATGGATGCAATGATCCCATGGTAAATTGGGTCATTTACATTTTGGTTTTTTTTTATTTGAATGTTGTGGTTACATTTATCTGTAGTCTACCAATTTGCCTATACCAGTGTCTGAATCAAATATTGGCCAGATATAATGAACGTCCGGGGCTTTCTCCTAACTCTTGTGATTTCTCCACTGAGATGCAGAGAAGGTAACATAAAACTCCAAATATTAATCAGGTTGTATTGCCAGATTTGGAAAAAAACCTTTTGTAATCCAGAGCTGGATCCAGAAGGGACCCCCAAACTGTGAAACTGCTCCTTCAGGGGGAGTGCAACCCCACCCAGGGCAGGCAAATAACCGATTTCTCAGGCACAGAAACTACTTACCCACAGGGCCTTCATAATGCCAGGATTCAAGTTCAGCTTGTTTTCCTCAACCATTTCACCACTGCCTCCAGACAATGGCTGAGGGATTGTGCTGCCTCTCCTAATTCAGATCTTTTTAGAGTACGGCACAAATCTTAAATAATCAATATTACGAGGGTTAGGAATAGAAAGTTCTGCTGAGGTGACATTTTATGATGTGTGACTGCGGTGGATAGAAAGGTTCAATTCAGCTGGCCCTTTGAGTGACTCTGCTTCAACCCTCTGCAAGCAATGCTACGTTTTTCAGCTATTATCTTGAAGCCTGGTAGTATTTAATGTCAAATTCTGGTTTCCTAGTGTTGTAGTGGCTACTTGGAGCATATTTGGTTTGTTCTTTCTGGTATAGACGTTAAATTCATCCAATAAAACGCTTTTTAATTATGCAGAAGTATTGTTGGCATTTAACAATGCAGGTTGTACTGTAAGGCTTACATTATTAAATTTAAGCCATTAAAAAGCTGTTGTTCATTCGCTCTTTTATGAACTAACAGTATCTTGGGTACATAGTATTAGGAGTCTTATCCTTATTCTCAGTACAGTTATAAAACTTTGGAAAATATCATTTGGTGCAGTTTAATCTCGGGTGGTTTTAACGGAGTCTGAAGAAACTTGCGAGTGGTCTTTGAAGCAAAATTTTAAAAAAGAATGTGGCAATACAGTGTTCTTTCCCTAATTGTGCAGGAGAAAGCTGGCTCTAATAGTCCTTGGCTAAGGCTTAAGCCTGTATCTCATCTCATGTGCAAAAACAAGATTACATATATAGGGATCCTGGCCACATCTAAAAGTGCATGGAAAGATAGTAATAGGATCATAATGTGCGTCACTTTTGTGAGGGGAAGACATTCAGAGAGCTTTTAAGTGTCGTCTTTGTCTTTCAACAGTGGATATGTGACTCCTGCTTATCAACTTTGTCGCAGTGCTTTCAAAACTGCTGTAAAATTTGACACTTGGCCAGTTCAGATGTAAACTATGTGGCTTAATAAATCATGGCTTATTAAGAATTAGTGCCCCTCCTTTGCACATCATCTTCATTGTTCTTATCAGGGTTTATTAAATTGAGATCATTATGTCTGAACCAGCCCAATGGCTCAATTCAGGCACCATGCCTAACGATGGCTTGAGCTTACAAATAATATGCAACAGGCAAACAGTGTTTTAGCATGCGCAGAAGTGCTCTATCGCGCACGTGCAGTAGCGGCGCTCTACTTACAAACTTTTCGGGGTGCGAACGGCACCCTGAAATGGATCACGTTCAGTAGAGGTACCACTGTATTAAGAAGTCATCATGAAAACCTTTTTCTCTGTTGGGGAACAACATAGAAAATTGTATTTCCAGTTAGCACTATTTTTGCATGTAAGCAGCAAACATGCTGCTGCTGCTGATGTTTATGTGGATGACCTGGGATGATTGGTACTCTCTTGTTCATTAAATACTAAAATCTTGCTACACATTGCTAACTGTTGACTTCTCAAATGCTAGGGAACAGCTGCAACCAATAATATATCGGCAACCCCGACATTTCTTTTCTTCCGGAGCAAAGTGCGCATCGACCAATATCAAGGTGCCGACGCTGCTGGATTGGAAGAGAAAATCAAACAGCACCTAGAAAATGATCCTGGAAATAATGAGGATACCGATATTCCAAAAGGATATGTATGTATATTTTATCTATTCTAGTGAATTATTTTCTGTGCAGTGTTAAAAGATTTGCATTCGAAAGGATCCAGAGGATCAGGATGGAGCTTCCATGCAGGTGCAAAAACTCTTCTCATGATCTGGGACCTCTGAGGGTCCCCTTTCCACTGCAGTCCCTCCTTGCTCTCTCCCTCCCCTTAAATAATGCCTTTGAAAGTTAGAACTTCACCTCCATCCTGGGCAGCCTTTGTTGCATCTGGAGGGAGGGAGAGATACCGAATGTATTGATGCATTTGAAAGTCAAGAGTACTTTTTGAATCCTAGCCCAGATTATAGGATTTTGAAGTTCTCTCTTTCTCCATCCCTCCACCCCTTCTCTCTCTCTCTCTCTCTCTCTCTCTCTCTCTCTCTCTCTCTCTCTCTCACACACACACACACACACACACACACACACACACACACCAAGCTCTCTTTCTGTTGCTGTTCTTACTGCACATGCAAAGTCTTTATAGCTGGTCCTCACAACAGGCCTCTTGTCTAGCAGCTGTGGAAAGGGGAAATTTTATGTTGGGGATTATTAGGAAGAGGATTGAAAATAAAACTGGTGATAACATAATACCTTTATATGAACATATGGTACGTATGCAGAACTGCATACAGTTCTGGTAGCGGAACAGGTTATTGAAGACCTGGGGAATGTTCAAAAAAGGGTACTAAAATGTGTAATGTTGCTTGGTGTCTAGGGAGCACATAACCCTCAAAATACAAATCCCCTTTCAGGTGGTTTTTTTTAAAAAAACCCACATTCTCCTGGTTATGGATTCTGCCCTGAAGGCACAGGAAAAGCAAAAAGTGGTCAGTGAAGGGGAAAAAATACCAAATCCACAGCAAGTCCACATAGCTATTGGGATCAACCAAAATGTCTTAAATCATGCACAGCTGTTTGAGTTCTCTAGAACGTTTAATTGGGGCAGGATCCTACACTAAGCAGTGGAGTGGAAGGGAGTTTGAAAAACTTTTAGTCCCGATCTTGAAGTCTTGAGACCAGAATTTCTAATCATCTTTTTGTCAAACACCACCTTCAAGGTTTTGCCTTGACTTAAGAGAAAATAGCTGTCAGCAGTTTTTGTTTTTTAACCATCTTTCCTTGTTGAGGTTTTACCTTGGGGCTCCTGAATGTTGCAAATCAGGGCTTGTCTGACAGCTGGAGTGACACGTACATGTAAATGAGAACCTTAATGTGACAAAACACTCGACTGGAGCTGTCATCTTCATGACAGTTTCTGAGCATCATTTGATATAATATTCCTCTTAAAAGGGGTCAGCTTTTGCATCCTGCCCAAAATATTAATACAACCCCTGACAGAGTACAGTGTTTAATATTTCAGCCAAGTGCCAGCGCAGCTAATAGTTCAGTAGCTCAATAAATGCACACCCAGCTGCTGCAGTTCTGTGATGGTTTGTTTTCCAAATTAGCAAATGCAATCCATTAGACTTTGCTGGAAAACTGTATGTGCTAACCTAGAATTATGTTAAATGCAAGAATGCATCTCTTTTGAGATGTTAAGTACTTTAAATTCACAGCTAAATAGACGCAATCCCTGCTACCCAGTTTACCTTTTCAGCTGAATCTTTTTCCTGTAAATAACCCCGTGAATATAGGCCACTTGCATTTTCACTAGTTCAGAGTTACAAATGTTGTCTGTACCGTTGTGTTCATTGCGTCTAGTGTGAATGCAAATAGTTACCGTATTTTCCGCACCATAGGACGCACTTTTTCCCCTCCAAAAATGAAGGGGAAATGTGTGTGCGTCCTATGGTGCGAATGCAGGCTTTCGCTGAAGCCTGGAGAGCGAGAGGGGTCGGTGCGCACCAACCCCTCATGCTCTCCAGGCTTCGCACACCTCTCCGCAAGCAGCAGGAGCCCAGCGCTGGGCTCCCGCTGCTTGCGGAGAGGTGCCTGCATGCCGAAGCCTGGGCGCGCTAAGCTCAGCGCGTCCAGGCTTCGCGGACCTCTCCGCAAGCAGCGGGAACCCAGCGCTGGGCTCCCGCTGCTTGCGGAGAGGTGCCTGCATGCCGAAGCCTGGGCGCGCTGAGCTCAGCGCGTCCAGGCTTCGCGGACCTCTCCGCAAGCAGCGGGAGCGTTCCCGCTGCTTGCGGAGAGGTGCCTGCATGCCGAAGCCTGGGCGCGCTGAGCTCAGCGCGTCCAGGCTTCGCGGACCTCTCC
Organism: Podarcis melisellensis; assembly: GCF_964234715.1. NCBI lineage: Eukaryota > Metazoa > Chordata > Lepidosauria > Squamata > Lacertidae > Podarcis > Podarcis melisellensis. Next base: position 49,691,410 of record NC_138543.1, read on the forward strand.
GCAAGCAGCGGGAGCGCTCCCGCTGCTTGCGGAGAGCTGCCTGTTTGAGGGCTGGGGTCGGGGGAAGCTCTAGCTTCCCCCGCCCCAGCCCCGCACCTGGGGAGGAAATAATTTTTTCTCCTTTATTTCCCCCCCAAAAAAACTGGGTGCGCCCTATGGTCCGGTGCGCCCTATGGTGCGAAAAATACGGTAAGCAAATAGTTAAATGTAATAAGCAGTTGTAGCAGCTTTGACTTCCAACTAGGCATGCAGTTCCATCTTTTGATGTGGCATTTGCTTCTAAAGCTTTTCAAAACTGTCCCGAAGGACACAAAAGTGAAGGATTGCAGAATTGTACTTGGACTGTCTTTTCAATTAGGTAAATAGATTTTCCCTCCTTTGGTGTTTATATTTGTTTTTATTATTTCAAGTGTTCTGTTTCTAAACTGCCGTCTTGCCAAAGCACTCACTGTAATTTACAACACGAAACAACAACATACAGCAGCCTTCTCCAACCAGGTGCCCTCCAGGTGTTTTGGGCTACAACTCCTATCCCAGCCAGCATGGCCAATGGTCAGGAATGGTTGGAGTTGTCCAAAGTATGTGGAGGGCACCAGGTTTGGGATAAGGGATGAGAAAACAGGACGGGTAGGAAAGAGAAGGGATGATCAATCTGTATGGAAAAATAAGTGCTGCTTGGGTTTTGCACGTTTATCCCCCTGTAAATGTCTTATAAATGTATAGCCCAGCCGGGTGATCATTGTCACTGTCTCTTACTTCTAGATGGATTTGATGCCATTCGTTAATAAAGCTGGCTGTGAATGCCTTAATGAAAGTGATGAACACGGGTTTGATAACTGTTTACGTAAAGACTCTACCTTCCTGGAATCAGACTGTGACGAACAGGTATTTTGCCTTCCAGAGAATATTGCATTATACTATCAAAAGGACAAAGGTGTTCTTTTGGCTAGAATAGTACTCCCATTTTTATGCATGTTTAAAATAATTCATCTGGGGTCTAAGTTGGTGGTGACCATCTGAGAAAGAGTAGCATTCTAAATCCATGTGAAGTAATTCTGTGGGTCAATGCATTTGAGATCCCTCTTAGATTTTTCCCCCCTTTTGCTCTCTCCACAGCTGCTTATTACGGTAGCTTTTAATCAGCCTGTCAAGCTTTATTCTATGAAGTTTCAAGGGCCTGATAATGGTGAGTAAAAAGATTTCCTCTTTCAAGAGAAGCCATCTTTGCATGCAGCCGCTGTTGATTTTAAAAATACAAAGCATGAGACACCGGTTCCTTGCTTGTGGCCCTGTTCTCTTGCTCCTAAGTCTTAAAGTCTGGACCTGACCATCAAGCACATTGCCGCCATACCATCAAGTTTCTGCAAATGCACTCCAGGCAGTGCAAAACTTTGCAAAACAAGCTGGCTACTCCGGTTTTGCTGGTATATTTCCAAGAATCTGCATTTACGAAATTATGTGTTGTGTCACTTTTGTCAGGTGACATGTCAGCATAGCTATCTTTTGGCATCATTGTTCTGAAGACCATGGTTGCTAATAAAAGTTAATTTCTATTGCACCTGTTTTAGTTGGGTGTGGTACATATATTGAAATGAAGGCATGAGCTCTGCCATGAAAAGGCTAGGGACACACTCCTCAGCAACAGGAATGGAGTCTGGGCAAGTCCTGTTAACCTTCTCCCCAGCTGAGGTTGGAATTCTGCTATGTGTAGTCACTTTAATGCTTTAGCCTTCTAAGGGTAAACTTTTGAATGCTCCCCATAACATGTAAAAGCCATACAGCCTGTAGCAACCTTCTCCAGCTCCCATCATCCCTGACCATTGACCATGGTGGCTTGGGCTGATGGGAATTGAAAGTCCTACAACTTCTGGAGACTGGAGAAGACTGGCCAGTAGTGTTAAGTGCAGCCCTTACTAAGTAAAGTTATAAAATTTAAGCGAGTGATGTGCTTGCTTCTGATAGAAGGTTCTTTGCCTTGGGGTGCAGATGGACATAATAATTTGCCTGTCTTGGTTCTTCTCAATCTACATAATTTTGGTACACAAAACAACTTTAAAATACTGTCAAGTATATAAGATAATGTTTTGAGGGTTTTTAAAAGAGCCAGTGGCATTTTTTTTTTAATCGCAGGTCAAGGTCCAAAGTATATAAAAGTGTTTATCAACCTCCCTCGATCAATGGATTTTGAAGAGGCAGAAAGAAGCGAACCCACTCAGGCCCTGGAGTTAACGCCAGATGATATCAAAGAAGACAGTATTATCCAACTCCGCTATGTAAAGTTTCAGAATGTTAACAGTGTAACTGTGAGTATAAACCTTCGAATTCATTCCTGGTTAACAGAATCCTATGACATTACAAAAGGCCAACTCCAAAGCGTGGTATATCCGCCAATAACTTTTGCAACTTCCACCATAGTTTTAATGCAGTGAAGCCCAGCTATGTTTTTTCCCCCACTTGCCTCTTAGATACAGCAACTGGTAGGGATGGGAGCCTGGAATATTCAGGCTTCCCAGACCCAGCTCCTGTCAAGCTTGAGAGAGAGGAGAGCAAAGTGAAGATGGGTCTGGGCACACACAAAAATCACTCTTTTGCAAGCAGCATCAAGAATCCCTTTTGTTTTGTAGACTAGTAAGAAAACCTGATCCAGTCTCATACAACCTATTTTCATCTGTTGTTTCCAATAGGCTTATTTGAAGGTCTAGCTTTTTACCTTGATATCTACTTGTTACTTTGACTTGGTAGCCATATTAGAGTATTAATATAGTGGTATTTGTTTTATGAATTTAATCCATTCCTGAAGTCCGTTCTCAAACCAAATCCGTCCTTAAACCGAGGCACGCTTTCCCTAATGAGGCCTCCCGCCGCCAGGGCCTTCCACTGTTTGGCTTCTGTTCATAGACCGAGGCAAAGTTTGCAAACCAAAAACACTACTTCCGGTTTTGCAGAGTTTGTAAACCAAATACAGTAGTTCATAAACAAGACTGTTCGTAAACCGAGGTACCACTGTTCTCATCACTAGTTCCCCCAATACCCTCCCCCAAACTCTTATTTGGCCCTTCAACAGAGGTTGGGAAGGAGGCAGGGATTTCCTTTATTTGCACTGAGGGTTTCAGGAGGTCAGGATCGGCAGGGTTCTTCTCACGCTTACTTTTTTCGAACCTCAGTGCAAATGTAGGCTCAGAGGACGGATTGCTTACTAGTTGGGCATCCTTCTCACCAGATGGCCAAGGGCACTTGACCCCAGCAAGCTTAGATGTGGATTTGGTGAATAGTAGTGTAACTCACTCTTCTGGCCAGAAGGTGATGACATCCTTTAACTGCCTGGTTCAAGCTCCACCGTGGACTTGAATCCTATAATTTAGTTAATACAACCCAAACATTTTCCATTAACAAAATGGGGTAACAAAAAGGGGTAGACTAGTCAGCCTTGTCCCATGTTCCCTTCCCTTTGCTTTTCCCTGAACTTCAAATAAGTTGACTATTTTGTGGGCTACTGGATTCTCCACATCATGTAACTCAGTACTGATCCTTTCCATTTCAGTTATTTGTCCAGTCCAATCAAGGTGATGAGGAAACGACGAGAATTTCATATTTCACATTTATTGGAACACCAGTCCAAGCAACAAACATGAATGATTTTAAGCGGGTATGTTCAAATCTGTCTTTTAAATTGGAGACTGGATTGCAGTTTTTAAAAGCTGCAAGGGAGAGTGTTAGCTGAACAGCTCCCCATAATTGTGAGTTCTGACTCTTCAAAGGTCTTCCATTCCCACTACAACTGATGTAGCCTTTTCGCTTTTAAAAAAAATGAAGAGTGAAATTTGTCTTGGATATTCTGCCTTTGATTTTTATGAAGTGTCCAAAGAATGCACGGTTGCTCTAAAACGTTTGCAGAGCCAAATCACCTCTTAAGCCAGGGTTTTCCAGAATTGATTGCTTTATCTCCAAGAGGCCAGAGTTAAGAGGAAAGGGAGAAGACACCTGTGGCATCTAGCCTACTTTTCTATGGTAGTGAATATGGAACCATGTTCAGAAAAATACGAAAACCAACAGCAAATATGTCTTCATGCATAATGTTATTCTGCCTCCAGTTCTGTAATGGCAAAATATAAGAAGCTCTGCTGGACAGTAGGAATAGAGTGTAAAAAAGTCAGCAACACAACTGGAAGGATAAGAGAAATTGTGATTCATGTTAGTCCTTTGATTTTTAGACGCCCTGCTTAGGTACTCTATAGTTTCTGAGCCTTTCCCAACCTGGTGTTTGTTTTCCAGATGTTTTCAACTAGACCTTCCACCACCCCTGACCATTGGCCATGCCATCATGGGCCTGATGGGAGTTATAGATCAAAACCTCTATAGGACACTAGATTGAGGAGGCTGCTATAAAGGGGAGCAGTCTGTTTCTCCCCCAGATTCTTAGCTTGTGCTGTAAACCCACAGATGTGATAAATAATACTGGGCTGACAACAAGTGTGTCAACTACCTAAAAGGCAATGTTTCAAGGCAGAGGAAAGTGGGTCTCACCTTGTTAATTAATTAGCCTATACCAGATGTGGAGAACCTTTGGGCTTCCAAATGCTTCTGAACTAAAACTCCTTCCAGCCCCACCAAGCATGGCCCAGTGCTGTAGTTGAGCAACATCTGGAGGGCCAAAGATTCTCCACACCCACTCTGCAGAGGGCAATTTAGATGAGGCTCTTGAAAGGAAACAAGATGTGATAGGGGCATTTTTGGCAATCCCTGACTTAAGAAGTGCATTTAAATATTGCAAATGTGCATGGTATTTTGTATGCAGACATGTTCGGAGCGAAGGAAACTCTTTGCACAGAAAACTTGATCATTTGTCTCAAGTGATCAAGGTTGACTTGAGTTGCTGTGCGTTGCCCACAAAAAACTTCTTAACCGTTTATGGTGTGTTTTAGCCTTCATGTTTGTCTGCCCAGTAAAGATTCTATACTCCATGTCAGGACCATCGAAAGAGCTTTTTCAGATACTGGGCAAAAGTAGGAGAAATGTGGTAGCATTAGATGTTCTGGGTACTGTAAAACAGAGCACAATAATGAAATAGAAGAGCTTTGGGTAGCCAGTAGGAGAACAGATGCAATGGAAATCAGGGCTCCTGTACTTTTCATAGGTGTGTGGAAATAATAGATTTTATTGGATGCAGCTTGCCATGCAAGAGAGAGAGAAAACCTGCACCTACTAAAATTATTACTTCTGTGTATCCTAAAAGGCAAAGAGCCTTGTCCTTATGACAGTAGAATTATCTATCTGATCACTGACAGTGCAATTCTATACGTGCCCACTCAAAACATCCCGTAGGTTTCAATTCGGGAGTGCTGTATAGGATTGCACCCTAAATCGTTGTAGTGAAAAATAATACATATTGCTTATCTAAACTGTAGTTTTTATGTGCACATACTGAGATAAATTGGGGTGTTAATGGTCCATTATTAAATAAACAATACTGAATATTTAAAGTTAAGTTTTGCAAGTTACTCCAGAGTTTTTAAAGGCAGGGGTGGAACTAAATCGGATTTTTAAAAGAGGTGCATTCCTTTTTATCGACTTAAGTTAAATGTGCATTGGAAAAGAAGGGGCTGCTGCTGCTTCTGCAAAGTGTTGCCCAGCATTCTTCCATGGAAAACTCGTTTCTCTAGACAAGCTGGTCTTAGTGGATGAGCTAGCTTGCCTGGAGTGTTCCTGGTGTGGCCCCCTCACCTTGCTTCAGCAGTGGTGGCATCTATGTCTCTGAGGATGGAGGCCTGATGCTATTGCTGAGAAGATAGACCTAGCAGAGAAGTATCTGTCGTTATTGGTGCTGTGATGGTGGAAGAGGAGCTGAGAGAGCTCTCTGAATCGGAAGTGGTGACTAACAACTGAGGAATACTCCTGGGAATGGTGACTAGATGAGAAGCCATTGGAGGCCAGACAGAGCCATCAGGCTGCCATTTTCCCCTCCAGCCATAGAGATACGCAACACTATGATATAGCTTAGCATCTATACGTAGAAGATCTGAATTGCCTCCAAAGTTCCAGAGCAAAAGCTTGGCTACATGGCATGCATGAAAAGTCAGGACAGGGAACATCAGACCCAGGGGTCATTTTGTGGCTTTCCACATCATTCTGTGTTCAACTTGAGAATGGGGCACCTTGGAAAATGCAAGACCAGCTTTATCGTATCATTAATGCAATGGAAGGACTTCGACTTACAGATGTATTCAGAATAGCAAGGAAAACTGATACTTCATAGCCCTTTATTCCTGTTCCCCATAGAGGATTGTGAGTTCTATAACTTCTCCAAACTACTGCCCCCTCAAAATATCTTCCCTTTCTAATATCTATTAAGGTCCTAACTTCTCCCCTCTTGCTTTAATTGGAATGTAGAGTAGACTAAAAGGCAACTGAAAGTATGAGTTAAATTACACTGCCTGAAGTAACACCTAGGGGCTTTCATTTTTCTTGGTGTAAGTTCTTCCATTGCTACCATAGTATTAAGTGAAGTCTGGGAATGCTTTGCTTGCTGCATGTGTTGCACAAACTTTGCAGGCTTAAAATGCAGAGACGTGTGCAGGAAGACAGAGAGGGAGAGTGATCTTTGCTGCTTAGGTCAGAGTAAGGCTTGGCATGACCTTTTTCGTTTGCATAGATTTCATTGCTAATTTGAAATGCCAGGTGTTAGGTTAAGTCCATATTGGGGGGGGGGGGAACAATAGAGCTCCTGCCACTCCCTTTAGCTTGGAGGACATCCAGGGTGTGCAATCGCATGAGATACGCAGCCAGCTTTTCTGTGGCATGGCGCTTCCATCCCTTCCTGTTCACTTCCTACGGATTTTCCTTTGCTTCATTGTAACGCTCTGTTTCATTACTTTTCAGCATTTCCCTGGCCCAAAGAAATAAAAATGCAGAAGATTTCTGTTTCTTAAATGGTCTTTCCTCACACCGCCCCTTTCCCCTGCTCCTTCCGCTCATCTAGCATCTGCCTTCTCCTTTCCACCGCTTGGGGCACCATCACATCCTGCTCTGCGACGGTTTTCCTGGGTCTCTTTGCTTTTTTATCCCTCTTTCTCATGGACTTCTCTTTGTTTTTAATATACCATTTTTTAACATATATATTAAAAAATCTTCTTTTGCACACCGTTTTTGTCCCGCCCACCCCCAAAAACCATCTCATTCTGTTATTAGATGCTTCAGAAATTCACCTGCCAGCACATTATTTGCATCTCTGCATTCTCTATTTACTGTGAGTAACGGAGTTCGAAGAGGTCTGCTGTGTTCTCAACTGCAACTCTGGTCTGGGTGACCTGTGGGTAAAGTTTTCCTGATAGGGATTTTTTTCCAGCTCATGCACATGCCTTGAAGACTCTTCAACACAATGAGGTTTTTCTGTCTCTCAAGGTTGAGCTGCCCTCTAATATGTTGTATGAAGCTGCCTCAAACAGAATCACCATGGGGCCTTCTTAGGCCAGTGTTGGTTGTCCGCTCTTGCACCAGCTCTCTGAGATAATCGTGCAGAGAAGATCCAGGCACTGAAACGGCGATGCTACGTGTTAACCGTGTGCTCTGTCACATGTGTCATGGGCTCCCTCCAAGGCAACCTGTAATCTGGACCCATGGTTCAGTCCGCTGAGAGCCAGTTTTGCAACCGTGTGTTTTGAAATACGATACAGCAGCTGATGTGAAAACTGAATGGGGTGGTCCATCTTAGGGTTCACACTGCCGCTTCAAAAATGATCGAGCAATTTAGATCTTATCTGTGGTGGACACGTTCAAGTGAAGTAATGAAAAATGAGGTGGTATCTTGGCTGGAGTACTGCAGTGGTGAATGCTGCCTTATCAATGCTGCCTTCTTAATCTCATGAGGAAGAGTGAGCCCAGTTCCTTGTTGAAAGAATCCTACATTGTACATCCCCTGAGTGCGTCCATATTCTTCTGCCATTCATCATCTGGAAGTGCATTGTGCTCTGTGGCATGAGGACAGTATACGGCTAAAATATGTATTGTAGCAAAATTGGGCAGGGTTACAGGGCATAGGGCATAAATCTGCCCACTTTTGAGTCTACAGCCAGTGTACAAGTTAATCCTTAGCCAAATAAAGCAGTCAAGGGACCTCAAGTCACCCACATGAGTGAAATCTGCCCCTTATGGAGAATGAATTTTTATGTGAAGTGCACAGATAATAACAAGCAGAAAGTGTGCCGGGAATAATGAAGTATTTCAAGAGGCGTTGCTCTGTTGTGTTTGAATTATCTTATTAGTCTCATGGTTGGAAATTGTTGGTGTAAAGTTGGGGGTTATAAATATGCTAACGAAACATCAATATCAAAAATATTTAATTTTTCAGGTAATACACATGGGGCACTTGAGCATTTGAGCATTTCCCCCTCTGAATGGTATAGATGCGTACAATTATTATTTTTTAATGGTTGCTCCACCTCTGCTAACATTATAATTGTCTAATTTCTGGGTGTACCTGCTTAATCCCAACCTGTAGCGCAATGCTTTAAGCGCTACTGAAGAATAAACATTTCTCTCTCGCCTTTTTTGGATTTAGTTTGCCTGTTTATAACATGCTTAATTAAATCTTAATTTGGTTGGTTGTGCGTGTTTTTTCACTCAGTGTTGTTTTGTGAGATAATAATTCTACATTGGCCTCTATGTTTGAGAATCAGTTATCTGCATGTCACTATGTAGAACGATCCTTATCCCACAAGGGTAGGCTAGGCTTAAATTCCACCCCCTTGAAAGGGTGGAGCCATCATTACTTAAAAGTGTGACTCCTCATAGCATTGACCAGCCTTCCCCAACTTGATGCCCTCCGTATATTTTGGACTATAACTTCCATCAGCCCTGGCCATCGTCCCATCATCATCTTGATGACTAGAACTGGTGGGAGTTGGGGTCCACCACATCTGGAGGGCCCCAGCTTGGGGAAGGGTGCCCTTGACCATGAGCTGAGATCCTTGATATCACTGGTGGCTTATAGACGTTGCACCTGAGAGTCTATCATCATCATCTGAAATATCTGAACTGTGTGCTACTTTAAAAAAAGAAGAAGAAAGAAAACCCCTTCTTAAATGCACAATACTGTATGCTAAGTGAGACCTGTAGAATTAATATAAGCAGTACACCTGCCAAGGAGTTGCTATATCCCTCTCAACCAAACACAAGAATGTTTACTATGGGATAGATCTGAAACACAGTTTATTTTCTCTTCCACAGCCTGATCTGCTGAAACAGTCGGCAGCAATAAAAAGTCCACATGTATTTTGTCGCTAACATGATGACCAAGGACTGTATCTTATGTTCCCTTCCAGTGCAAGGGCTCTTGTGCAACAGCATTTCAGTGGTTCAAAACATTTTGCCTGTGGAACAAGTCGTGCCTCTAAATGGCTTTAACTTAGCACTGCATTTGATACAATCCCAAGGATTTGTACTTTGCTTACATAGAAACCTGTTACTTGCTTTAAAATGTAATTTTGTCGCCCTTGCCACACACAAAAGAAAATGTATTTATAGGTAGACCGCATACCAAATGGAAGGCATGTCTGCTTAGTTTGCATTGTGATACTAAGACCTTGCAGAACTTAATGATTTAAGTGAAACTTCTTTCCAATGCGTAAGCTCCTAACAATGCATGCTCAGAAGTGACTCTACATTATTTCAATAGGGTTTACTGCCTGTAAGTATGCTTAGGCTTAAGGGCAGAGAAACTGATTCCATTCCTCTCTGAGTTGCTGCATTCCTGCGTTCCCAGGAGGAAAACTTGGGGCGTCAAACCGCTGTATGTGCCACCAGTAGGAAAAGCTGTGAAAGTTAGGAGGTGCATTGTGAGTTTGCACACTGGTAATAACAGCGTATGCTGTTCCGGCCATTTTCACGCCAGATCCCACCCTGCGGCCTTAGAATTCAGTGCACAGAGACCCCATCATTCCAGAAATCTAGTCAATATTGACAAGTTGGCTCTCCCTGCAGTGGGCGTGTTGCATACTTGACAGATTTATTTCTGGTGGACCAGCTCAGGTAGACCCGACACAGCAATATCGTTACATCATAGCTTACTCAGCCTACTCTGGGCTCCATGACATTATAGGACATTTAGAGATAGTGGTTTAGTTGTAAGCATCTGAACGTGGACACAAATAGGCAAGTTTCTTGGATGGCCCCCCTACCCTAGGCAGTTCAACTTTGGTATGAACATGTGGGGATTGTATTGCAGTCAGTATTTGAATAAGACCTTGTTTTATTGGCTGAGTGCATACTAAAAGTTATCCCATTTGATCCTCTGATCATTTTATTACTGGCTAAATTTGGTTTGCAAGAGGCACTGGGAACTGGCCGCCCTCCAGATGTTGGATCATCAGCCCCAACTAGTCAAGGGTGGCGAAAGTTGCAATCTAGCAAGAACTAGAGGGTCAGAAGTTCCCTGTCGCTGGTTTACAAGATCCCTCTTCCACTGGCACTAGAATGCATGTTGGGGAGTCTCTAGAAGACTTGCTCTTTGGAATCTGTTCCCCTTTTTATTTGCCTAAGTTCTAACTCCATTTTTCTCTTTTCTCAGGTCGTAGGCAAGAAAGGAGAGAGCCACTAAAGTATGAGGAAAATGCTGGGAAGGGCCTTATTTACAATCAACATGGGATCTTCACATTTATTTCTAGCTCCTGGGAAATTGCTTGACCATAGCCAGAGAGACTGTCAGTCTGTTCCACTATAATACCATTACAAATAAATCACTGCATTTTTGTTAATACAGGATTTCACTAAAAAGTGTTTTCTGTTGTAATCTTGGGTCATAAATTTGTAAATAAAATCCATTAATTTTGCCAAGTTGTTTAGTGCAAGATTTGCTGTATTCCTTTGAAGGTGGAAACTGGACTCGGGCCTCCTCTAACTTAAATATATATCTTTTGCCGAAAATGTTTAAATAACCCTTCATTTTCCCAGTCTCTGTTTTTAGAGATGGTTTTTATTCCAGGCGATTGAGGCATATTGGTTCGTCTGAATTCTCGGCAGACTTCCGTAGATCTTTGTCAGCTGTCTGTCAAAGTAGCTCGCTTTGAAAACGGGGCTTCAGGGTGTGGGGCCAAGGCCTCTTTGACCCCTTCCCAAGGTGACCTGCCAACAAACCCCATTGACACAAGGGCTTCTCTGCAGGTTCTCCAAGGCTAGGTGGCCACGGATTTGGCTGAGGGGTTTCCAGTTGCTGACCCTTACCAGGTTTAATAATAGATGCATTTGTCCCGGTGCTTGTATTGAACTGTACATGTTAATTGAAAAAGACCTGAAGGGTCTCTAACATGTTTTACACAAAGACTGGTTCTGCTGCTGCAGCAGCATCCTATATCTCTCAGCCCCACTCACCCCACAGAGTGTTTGTTGTGGGGGAGGAAGGGAAAGGAGAATGTTAGCCGCTTTGAGACTCCTTAAAGGGAGTGAAAGGCGGGATATCAAATCCAAACTCCTCTTCTTCTTCTTCTTATGCAAAGCTCTCTGGCTGTGGCCTCTTCCTCAGAGGAGTTTTCTATCTCCTTGTTTGCCGATAAATTGTAGTGGCTTTCCTGAATTTGTAGCAATCAAATCACGTCTACTGTTCCTCTCAACTGGTGTTATTCAGAGACCCTTGTGTGGTTCTGCTGCATGAGAGCAAGAGGTATTGGTGGCGCTTTCTATGCCGGAGGGGGGTTGGGGGGGGAGTCCTCAAATCAGATGGGTGGCATGCTAGAAACATCATTAGTGCTCAAAACTTCTATGGTGACTTCTATAGTGATACAGTTCCAGTTTCTTGTGCTTTGTAGCAAATTTAAATCTAGATGTCAAAGTGAGCAGATCCTGGAGCAACATTTAGCATAGTAACGCCCCATAAAAGGTAAAGGGACCCCTGACCATTAGATCCAGTCGTGACCGACTGGGGTTGCTGCGCTCATCTCGCTTTACTGACCGAGGGAGCCGGTGTACAGCTTCCAGGTCATGTGGCCAGCAGGACTAAGCCGCTTCTAGCAAACCAGAGCAGCGCACGGAAACGCCATTTACCTTCCCGCCGGAGTGGTACCTATTTATCTACTTGCACTTTTGACATGCTTTTGAACTGCTAGGTTGGCAGGAGAAGGGACTGAGCAATGGGAGCTCACCCCTCACGGGGATTCGAACCGCCGATCTTCTGATTGGCAAGTACTAGGCTCTGTGGTTTAACCCACAGTGCCACCCACGTCCCTAGCGCATTGTAATGCCCCATACCTACCCGCTATATCGCCTCATAGTGAGGTAAGACGCACAGGGCAATAACCAACATTGCATGAGCACACTTGCTTTTTCTTTCTGCAACGTTTTTCTTGCTCCTAAAGCTCCCCCAACCCTCTGGAACAGATTTTGGAGGTCCACAGGGAATCAGCTCTGCTGGTGGGAGAGGCACAGTTGGATTTCACCCATAGTATGAATGTGGAATAGCTTTGTGTTCTGTCTGAGGCTAGTTTTGCAGAGTCTTCTTTCAGTTTTGCTACCTTCACCCCAAATCTGACCTTTCTGGGAGAAGGTGGCACACTAGGAGTCATGCTTCCCCCACCCAACATTTTTAATAAACTTTTTGTGAATTCGCTTTATCTCTCTAGAATTTCATATAGAGAAATATTCAAAGCAGATAGCTATCTTTATTGAGGGATGAGTGTCTAGGCTTGATTGTTTTAAGCCTCTTTTATAAATCTCCTTGGCACAGCTCCCCATAAAGATTTTATAAATTGTGCATTGACCGGCACCATGCCCATATGAGGTTGGTTTCTAAGTCACAGTAAGTTTTAACAAAGAGGTTTTAATTGGAATAATTACTCTGTTGACTTAAATTGGTTGCATTTTCTCTGTACAATAAATCCCAATAAGAATTTAAATCCTACCATAATTAGTATTCTGTAATTTCTATTTTGCTTTTTTGTTAAATACTGCAGGCATTTTTGTCCTGCCTTGGCAGATTTAGGTATTAATACTTAACTTAATTCTTGTGCATAAAAGTTGGACACAATCCACTAGAAATGTTTTCTGCAAAAAAAAAGCCCTTTTGGAAAATGGTTGGGACTTGAAGGTGAAGTTGTTTTTGCTTACACACCTCCAAGACATTTTCAACATGCATGTTGCATTGCGGAGTGTTGCTGATTAGCGTTCCAACCAGCTATGCCCCTTCCAGGCTATATCATTCCATCACCCTTCCCCACATTGTTCTCCCCTCAATTATCAGCGTTCAGCTTCCACTGAGCCATATTTAGGGGACTGAGGTTTCCAACCCTTTAGGTTTTTATAGGGGAGTTTTTGGTACATCTGCAAACCTTTGGATTCCTCCAAGCCTGTTGCTGCCTCTTTCATGTGTGAATGATGCCATTTGGACTGCAGAAGGATCAACTTTCAGATAATGAGTTTAATAGTGGTATATAGGTTGGAGTTTTCCCTGTGTGATACTCCTGTGATGCTACTGGTCTAGCTACTCTGCATCACAGTGTACCACAAGCGGTGTGAAAAGGAAGAGCTATGGCATAGACCTGGGCCTGTGTTCCTTTGTTAAGAACATAGGACCCTGTAGCCCTCCATCTTGCAGGGCCACTGGTTCCCCATCCCTAATACAGGAAGAGCCCTCTTGGATTGGACCAAAGAGCCATAGAGTCCAGCATTCTTTTTTCCCAATAGCAACCAGCCAGATGTTTCTGGGAGCTTGCAAGCAGGCTTAGAAGGCAATGCCACCCCTGGAGAAAACAATATCTGGGAAGTGAAAGGCAACACCATATTTGGACAGAAGGAATCTCCGTGGAGTTCTCACATGCAGGTCAGAATAAAGATACTGGGGTACCTTGGTTCTCGAATTTAATCCATTCTGGGAGTCCGTTTGACTCCCAAAACCGTTTGAAAACCAAGGTGCGGCTTCCGATTGGCTGCAGGAGCTTCCTGCAGTCAAGCGGAAGTCACGTTGGACGTTCGACTTCCGAAAAAACATTCACAAACCGGAACACTTAACTTCCGGGTTAGTGGCGTTTGGGAGCCAATTTGTTCGACAGCTAAGCTGTTCGAGAACCAAGGTACCACTGTAATAGTTTGAGTTCCTCACCTGAAGCTTTATAAATTTATATATTGTAAAATGACGAATGGAAGTAATAATTATGTAGCTGTTGACTAAGGGATTATTATTATAACTGAAACGTAACGGACGTTAATTAAGATTATGGAATGCAGTGTTATAAGATCAGAAGTGCACCCAAACCATCACGCAGGGAGCCACTTTAACTAAAATGTATTAATTAGGAGTTGATTGGCACTTTGATAATTGTATAATTTGGGGATTAATTGTTATTTGTTATAATTTGGCTATTATTGGAAAACTAATAAAAATATTTTTTTTTTAAAAAAAAAAGGAAGGCAATGCCACCCCTTTTACTTTCTCAGCATCTGGTATTCAGAAATCCATTGCCTCCAGATCTTGTGTCCCAGCTAATAAACTTATCCAAGCTGGTGGCAATTGCTATGCTTGGAGCAATAATCTGCATGGCTTAGTTCTGTGCTATGTGAAGAGTAGCTTTGTTTACTCTGTCGAGGATGTAATTGTATTGGGTGGTCCTAATCCTCTGCCCTGTCTCTTTAGTCATTGTGTTTAGAAGGGTATCTTTACATTGGTAAATCTATATTTCTGATATAATGATGGCAATGTAAATGACTGTTCCTGAACCTACCTATAACTTTATACCGCTAACTTTCTTTTTGGGTTATTGTTGAAGTGCCTCATCTTAAGTATTGCTGACCTCATATTTATACCTGGAAAGATTTGTTAACATGGCAATTCCCACCCCCCTCTTTGAATGAGACGTGTGTGATTTTATATGGTCTGATGCACTCTTGTGACTTGTTCCTGTTCCCATCCATGTTTTAATGACTGTTAATCCTGCTGAATCAATAGGACTTTCTGTAATAAATCAGTTAATATGAAATGTGTTAAAACAAACGCTTTATACCTCTATAGTGAAATCTTGATGGGGGAGAAATGTCACACCTGAGTGAAGTTGTTAACTTGTTAACAGTATATTCTGGATAAAGACGGCAGGTGATGAAATTTGTGGTAAGAAAATAAATCTTGAACAGGTTACTGCTTCTTTTACTAAAAGGGTATGGATGGTATGGTTATAAAGCAACTTTTAAGTATAGTAAGTAAGCAAAAAGGTTACGAGATACAATCCTTGCATCCACTGATTCTTGTTCTCAGTACACACTGACTGGCGGTGGTGTTAGAAGACTGGTGTTGCACTTCCAGAGAGTAACATCTGATACATTATTGTGGATTTCCCTACAACTCGTTTTCCCTTTTAAGAGTTAAGTCCTATGCACCTGTTTTAGTTGGTTCCCAAGTATGCATACAGCGAGAACTCAAGAAGGCATAGCTTCTACCTCTCCCACATGCCTTCCAGTAGTGTCCCCTGCCAATTTTCACATGACATATAGGTACATAATCACAGAAGAAGAAGTTTGGCTCTTTACCTCCTGACAGCACCAGCTGCCATGCCCCATGACCAGAAATGTTAGGAGTCGCAGTCCAGCAATGCCCAGAGGACCAAATTTGAGTATATGTAAGAGTACAGATCTCTATCCCTGGGCTACAAAGGGAATGATGGTTCGTATCAAAAGAGAGGCTTATCCCTTTTCCTGTGCTGGCCTTGTTACCACGAGCAAAGCTTTCAATTAAGAACACAGGCAGTTGTCTATGTTCCGCATATCTCAGTGTCTGA
Source organism: Podarcis melisellensis (assembly GCF_964234715.1). Classification (NCBI taxonomy): domain Eukaryota; kingdom Metazoa; phylum Chordata; class Lepidosauria; order Squamata; family Lacertidae; genus Podarcis; species Podarcis melisellensis. Next base: position 49,707,156 of record NC_138543.1, read on the forward strand.
GATTTCTTGAGATTCTCAAATTTGGCTAGTACAAAGGGGGTCCTAGGAGTAACACAGTTGCCCGAAAAGCATGGCTTCATTGAAGACACATCAACTGGGGAATTAGGTAATGTGTGTGTATAATAGAAAATCCAATCCAGAAAAAAGATTCCTGTGTCCTATCTCATTACAGTAAAAGAGACCCCTGACCATTAGGTCCACTCGTGGCCGACTCTGGGGTTGCAGCGCTCATCTCACTTTATTGGCCGAGGGAGCTGGCGTACAGCTTCTGGGTCATGTGGCCAGCATGACTAAGCCACCTCTGGCGAACCAGAGCAGTGCACGGAAACGGCGTTTATCTTCCCGCCAGAGTGGTACCTATTTATCTACTTGCACTTTTGACGTGCTTTCGAACTGCTAGGTTGACAGGAGCAGGGACCGAGCAACGGGAGCTCACCCCGTTGCGGGGATTCGAACCGCCGACCTTCTGATCGGCAAGTCCTAGCCTCTGGTTTAACCCACAGCGCCACCTGCGTCCCCTGCTCATTACAGTAATAAAGGCTTATTCTTAACCAACCCCATAAAGATGTAACCAAAAAGGCATAATGCCATCTTACAAAGGAACGTTTGCAGAATGGAAAGCAAAACGTCATAGGCGCATTCTTCCAGTTAATTCCCCCCCCCCCGATATACTCAGCTCTTAATTCCTGTATGGAATCAGCAAACACCTGTTTGTTTAAAGCATTTTTATCACACTCTTAAGCTGAAAAATATCTGGGAGGAGCTTACGAAGACCATTAGTAAGACGGGTCCCTGCTCTCATGCTTACAGTCTCATGGGTGGGGTGGAGAAAGGGGGAAAAGCAAACTCAGGTCAAATATAAAGACAGTAAAGCTGTCTGCATGTTGTTAGATTTCCAGCTTTCATCAGTGCCAGCCAGTATAGCCAGAGATGATGAGAGTTGCAGTGCAGCAATAGGGACCCCTCTTATGCAATAAGGGTAGGCGTCACTTTGTAGAAATAACCATCAGAAGACATCAGAATCATTGCTTGCATACTGCCTTTCCAACGTTAAGCCATGCTCAAGGCAGCTTATAACATTAAAAAGGTTTACAGCATTATAAAAACAAGATTCGAGTAGGGGAATCCCTGTACAGCAACCCCTGTATTAATAAAACCTAACAATAAGCTACCAACATCAATAACAGCAAAAACAAAACCCAAGCAGAACTAAATTTTGACCTCAACAAAAACTTCTGAAGAATATCCTATGCTGATAGTAGATAGAGGTGTAGTCTACTTGGATAAAAAGAAGGGATGGCAAAAAGCAAGGAAGTCTCAATACTCTCCATATGTTCACCAGGTGTTGAGAACAGGAAATGCTGTCCAAGGTAACTGACCTTTCCGTGGGCTGTGTTGTAAAAGTGAGCATGGCATCTTCATGAAATATAGCCTATCATGCTTATAGAGGTAACAGGCAGGCTCATCAGACGTGTAAGAAACAAAATGGTGTCTAACAAGTTTTGGTTGGTAAGTAGCCCAAGTCCCAGAAGAGCGTGTTCTACATTTGTTGTATATTGGCAGGGAGTGTGGAAATCCTTGAGCACATGCAGTAAAATTAAATCGAGGCCTGCAACATTTGTTTTGCAAAAATTGGAAGCTTCTGATTGGCTTGGGGAAGGTGTTTGTTTGGGGATCACCTGGGGATCTGTTTTGATTAAAGGTCCATCAAATAAAGCAGGTGTCTATGACCCAGTCCCTTCTAGATGTTTGAGACCTCAGCTCCCGTTGGCTCAAGGCAACCTGGCCTTTGGTCAGGGAAAATCATAGAACTGGAGAGTTGGAGAGACCCTGAGGGTCATCTAGTCCAACCCCCTGCAATGCAGGAATTTCCACTAAAGCATCCATGACAGATGGCCAGTCAACCTCTGCTTAAAAACCTGCAAGGACGGAGAGTCCACCATCTTCTGAGGGAGTCCGTTCCACCATCAAGAAGCTTTTGCTGTCAGAAAGCTCCTCTTGATGTTTAGTCAGAATCTCCTTTCCCTTAACTCAGGACTCAAGGGAGAAACATGCTAAGAGGAAGGCACGCTTGGCAAATCCACACTGTGATCAACTCCTGCCTGGAAACCTATGTCCCCACTGTGGGATCCAGAACTGGCCTCCACAGTCACTTATGGACTCATTGCTAAAACCTTGTTTTGGAAGATAATCTTACTAGGCTTCGAGTGATCGCCAAAGAAGAAGAAGACCCTCCAGAGCAGAAGAAAACATTATCAGCAGAAGCAAAGCTTTCCCTGAAGAGAAACCCTTCAAATGTCGCAAAGATTGTTTTATTGCTGCTGCACGGATTTTACTAGCCAAAAAATGGAAAACACAAGAACTACCAGCGGTAGAAGAATGGCAGATGAAGATGATGGAGTTTATGGAGCTGGCTGATCTCATGGGGAGAATCTGCGACCAGAAAGAAGAGGAATACCAAGAAGATTGGAAGAAATTTAAAGACTATTTGAATAAATATTCTAATATTAAAGATATATAATCACTTGAAAGAATCAATTAGGCCTAGGATTAAATTGGAGTTAAATAAATAAATAAGAAAATGTACGATTAGAAAAGTTAGAAAATATGATTATGACTGTGATACGGTTTTATGAAATAATGATATTCGAAACTGCTATATATAAGAAATTCAGATGGAAGAGATTTGAGGAAGTCAAGTAATATGTTTATGAAGATGGATTTTGATTAATTAATTAAGTTTTAGTTTATGTGGTGATTTGATGTATATTATGCTTTATGTTCTTTTTTCCTTTTTCCGTTTTATTCTTTTCTCTTTATTATTGTTGGCTTTTTCTTTTGTTATGTTTATGTATGGAAAATAATAAATATTATTATTGAAAAAAAGAGATTGTTTTATTGGCATGTCCCCTGCAAAGAGGCAGGCAGCATTGTGCTTATAACTGCTTGAGAGGAAATGCCTTAGAAAATTTCTCCTAAAATTAAATTACAGAGGAACCTGAGTAGTCATGGGACACTTCAAATTATTTTAAATTTGAAGTAAGAGCGCTAGTGGCTCTGCCAACCCCCAACCCCTACCCTGTTTACTCTTCATTTAACAGCATGTTGTTGTTGTTTAGTCGTGTCCGACTCTTCGTGACCCCATGGACCAGAGCACGCCAGGCACTCCTGTCTTCCACTGCCTCCCGCAGTTTGGTCAGACTCATGCTGGTAGTTTCGAGAACACTGTTGAACCATCTCGTCCTCTGTCGTGCCCTTCTCCTTGTGCCCTCTATCTTTCCCAACATCAGGGTCTTTTCCAGGGAGTCTTCTCTTCTCATGAGGTGGCTAAAATATTGGAGCCTCAGCTTCACGATCTGTTCTTCCAGTGAGCACTCAGGGCTGATTTCCTTCAGAATGGATAGGTTTGATCTTCTTGCAGTCCATGGGACTCTCAAGAGTCTCCTCCAGCACCATAATTCAAAAGCATCAATTTAACAGCATAACCATCCTTTTTTTCACCCACTAGATGTCACTATCTGCACAGGGCATTTCAGACATCTATCTCTCGCCTTCCTAGCTGTGTTCTGTTTATTTTCTCCCCCACCTCTCCCAGTCACCCTTAGCGAGAAACAACAGGCAGCAGATTCCAGAGAGGGTACCATTTTCTTGCCTCCGGCCTCTGCCTCCGTGGGCCATTAGAAAAATGAGTTCCAGTCCAAGGGGCAGTTTCTGCAGTGGTTTTCCTTTTCAATTACTTCTTTTTAAAAGTCCAGGTATGGAAATGCATAAGGTACGGCTGTTCCATGGGCTGACTTCTGGACATGTTTTGCAGCAGTTGCTCTGAGCCTGAGATTAGGTCAATTTTATTATTATTTTTCAGAAGTAGGTGCTGTTCCAAAACAGGGCAGCGAAGGTTCTGCCCAAGAGCTTACAATAATTTAGGCACAACAAGCAGCAATAGCACCACTTAGACAACAGCACACAATCAACTTATTGATGCCATGGGAATCTGATTCAGCAGCAGAAGATAAATTCCTCCCAAAAAAAGGGGGAAAGGAATGGCCAGTAGGTTAAATAATGAATAAATAAACCCAAGAGTGTCTGAACTCTGGATACAAAATGGTGCAACAATTGCTTCTTTTGGCCTCTCCCCATTTTAGAAATGTGTGAAAATCATTTCTTTGGATTTTGAAGATCAACATAAATTAAATTATATATTTGAGTGGGACGCGGGTGGCGCTGTGGGTTAAACCACAGAGCCTAGGACTTGCTGATCAGAAGGTCGGAGGTTTGAATCCCTGCAACAGGGTGAACTCCCGTTGCTCGGTCCCTGCTCCTGCCAACCTAGCAGTTCGAAAGCACAAAGTGCAAGTAGATAAATAGGTACCACTTCAGCGGGAAGGTAAATGGCATTTCCTTGTGCTGCTCTGGTTCACCAGAAGCGGCTTAGTCCTGCTGGCCACATGACCCCGAAGCTGTATGCCAGCTCCCTCGGCCAATAAAGCGAGATGAGCGTCACAACCCCAGAGTCAGTCACGACTGGACCTAATGGTCAGGGGTTCCTTTACCTTTACCTGTTGTTCAAAGTAAGGAGCCAATTATACAAAATTGGATGCACTGACAGTCAGTGGATATTTAACTAATGTTTATGTTGTCATATGATGCTTATATAAAAAAAACTTCTCTTCTGTAGCATAGAACCACGGAGTTTATAAAAATATAAAACTGATCGTGTCCATCCAGGACAGAATCACACTTCCTCTGTTCTAATCAGGTGTTCAGTTGTCCCTGCAGCAAATTAGGACATTGGTCCTCAAACTTCCCCTCTCCTCTGGGAGCACTTGAAAATTGCTGGTGGTCTTGGTGGACCATTTGATTGATTTTTCTTCCTATTTAGCAATTGCAACATGCTGTGCTACATGCTAAAGTATTTTTAAAATATAATAAATAAAATAAAATACAAGAAGAAATAAAAGAAGCAATTGAAATACAATTAAACACCAGTTTGAATATTTCAAAGTGTTGTCTTTGAATACTAGAATTGTAGAGTTGGGATTCTTCAGTTGGGATTCCTACATTGCATGGGGCTGGACTAGATGACCCTTGGGGTTCCTTCCAACTCTGATTCTATGAAGTCTCCCATGACTACTATCTCTCCTTTTTGAATACAGTGGTACCTCAGGTTAAGTACTTAATTCATTCTGGAGGTCCGTTCTTAACCTGAAACTGTTCTTAACCTGAAGCACCACTTTAGCTAACGGGGCCTCCTGCTGCTGCCACGCTGCCAGAGCACAATTTCTGTTCTCATCCTGAAGCAAAGTTCTGAACCTGAGGTACTATTTCTAGGTTAGCGGAGTCTGTAACCTGAAGCATATGTAACCTGAAGCGTATGTAACCTGAGGTAGCACTGTATTTGGAAATCACCTCCAGGAAGGCATCAACCAGGTTTTCAGTCTAGCTTGCAAGTCTATAGCAGGCTCCCACAGTAGTCACTGTTGTTCCCTCCCCTACACTTTTTTACTGAAATACTCCAAGTCATGAACCTCCTCACAGGAGAAGAGACAGCTGGATCAGGCCAATGGCCCACCTAGCCCAGCATCCTGTTCTCACAGTGGCCAACCAGATGCCTGAGGGAAACCTGAGCACAAGAACACTTTCCCAAAACTTCCTGTGGCAGTGAGTTCCATAGTTTAACAACCCTCTTTCTCCATGCCATGCATAATTTTATAAATTCTGCCACGTTAGCTCTCACTCACCTTGTCTCTGAATTAAAAAAAAATATATTCCAAATTCTGCAACCTTCCCTCATAGGGAAGTTATCCCCTAGCTTGGTTGCCTATTTCTGAACCTTATTCTGCTCTACAGAACGTCCTTTTTGAGGTGAGGTGGCCTAGTAGTACGCTGTTTAATGCATGGATATCACATCAGTATGGTATAGCTCTGGGGCAGCCTTCCACTAACAATGCATACCTATGTATAGGTAAAGGTAAAGGGACCCCTTGACCATTAGGTCCATTTGTGGCCAACTCTGGGGTTGCGGCGCTCATCTCGCTTTTTTGGCTAAGGGAGCTGGCGTACAGCTTCCAGGTCATGTGGGCAGCATGACTAAGCCGTTTCTGGCGAACCAGAGCAGCGCACGGAAACGCTGTTTACCTTCCTGCCAGAGCCGTACCTATTTATCTACTTGCACTTTGACGTGCTTTCAAACTGCTAGGTTGGCAGGAGCAGGGACTGAGCAATGGGAGCTCACCCTCTCACGGGGATTCGAACCACCAACCTTTTGATCGGCAAGCCCTAGGCTCTGTGGTTTTAACCCACAGCGCCACCCACATCCCTTAATACCTATGTATATCTATGATTTTTTCCAAAAGTTGGGAATAGCACACCTCACATGCTTTGTTGTGCTACAGGCACATCATGTATACATGCTTCTACTTTGGACACATCTGAACATCAGTTTTGAAGGGGAACAAACTGTCCCTAGAAAGTTCACCCCACACAAACCCCTAACAGTTTTAGGCAGCATTGATTTCTGCATCAGCCTGGCAGGAGCTGCTGGTCTAAGGGACAGGATCCGGCCTGTACCGAGTGCCAGGGACCTTTTTGGCTGGTAGAAAGTCACAAAAACTACCAAAGGAGCCAGATGGTTCTTGAAGGGCCAAGCTGGGAGATCAGATTTCAAAGGACGAATGACAAGTGATCCGTCCCAAAAACTGGTTGGCAGTTCCAGTTATTACACACACCGGATAAATATATATATTACAGTGTGCTTTAAAAGCAGACAGACCTCATAAGGAAAATATGTAAACACATCTCTGAAGTTCCAGGTGGTTAACTCTGCATCACCACCTGTCCCACATGCACACCAAGTTATTAACTAACATGCTTTATTTGGGCCAAAGAATGGTTTGGGTGTAACGGTCTTGCCAGGCCAGTTTCCACTGCTTGACTAATAGCTTATGACATCATACTTGGTTGTAAATAGGCCAATGGTTTGTCCCCCCCCCCCTTTCAGCTTTCCGCTAAGGGCCTTGGAGGCGAGGGACAATCGCCAGATACTCTATCTTCTGTACTTCAGTAAAGCAGCCGACCCAAGTTTCATTTCACATGCATCAATCTTTTTTGGATGGGTATTCAACAGATGACGCTTCCCTGCACACAAACACACAGGTCATGCACTGATCTTTCTTTCTTTTTAATTAAGAAAATGAATTTGGGGGTGGGGGTCATCTTGGTAAGGAATATATATATTCAGGCTCAATTCTGTCTCTCTCTCTCTCTCTCTCTCTCTCTCTCTCTCTCTCTCGGCAACCATATATGAAATACATTGTGAAGCACCGATTGAATTAGGAGTTCCACAAGGTTCTCACTGGTGGAAAGTGCAGCAGATAGATTTTTGCCAAATCCCCCTTCCCCTTCATCAGTGCTTTTTTTTCTGGGGGGGACGCAGGGGTATGCAGACCCCTAAACATTTTGTGAATTTAAGTTTGGCCTCATTGAGGGGCAGTATTTCAATATGAGTAGGAAAATAAGACTACCCGTAAACATATTTTTTAAATATTTTTTTAGGGGCGGGGAGCACTGCTCTGCATTCTCCACCTCCCACCATCTCTTCCACCATACTGGGGGGCCTCCAAACCCTCCAAAACAGATTTGGGAGGGTTATCAGCAGAAGGGGCAATCCACAATAAACACACACACACACACACACTTGCTTGATTGGTGACCCTGTGCTGTTATGTTCTACAGCTCAAGAGGTTAGATAGGTAGCCAGTTCAATTAGATTTGACTGTTGCTAGTTGTTGCAATGTGAAAATGGGCCTACTATCTAGGCATCAGATGCAGGAGGATGTGTGAACAGAAACATTTCTTCTTGTGGGCTTTGTCCCTCAGTGATCTTGGGCCCAGGCAACTACACTTGCTTCTTCCTTGGGTTTCCTTTCACTATTACATTCCTCCTCCCGCTCCCACCTCTCATTCCCTTCCACATCTGTTCTTGCTGCTAGAGTTTCTTGGAGAGAGAAAAAGGCTAATGTGCACCTGGCAGGGAAACCTCTCCAGACTGGAGCTTCATTTATCTCTGCAGGTTGAGTGTTTCTCCGGCTGTTTTGCCTCATAGCGAAGCTGCTTTGGTTAAAAGTTCCTCACATACCACCATCGTATTGAAATGTGGTAGGAGAAACATGGTTAAACGGCAACATGAGTCCTGTAGGAAATTGTGTGTGTGTGTGTTGTGCCTGTCCAGTAACAGTCTTGCAGAGCAGTCTCACCTAGAACCGAGAGGTGAGACAGAATGTGCAGGTGCCTATTCAGAGTGAGGGCTGAAAGCATTGCTCTCACTTCACTCGGAATGGGCCTTGGGATTTCGACACACAATCAAATCTGATTGTGTCATTACACTCGCAATAGGATTCCTCCAGTGACAATCGCATTCTCTCCAGTGAAGGAACCCATTAATTGTTCCTCCCCACAACAGCCCCTTGGGTCTCCCCCAAAAAAAGTTGTTGTAGAGGGGAGGGGCAGTGTGGGTAGTAGCACTAGAAACTGCAGTGGATTAGCAAAGGATTGGCAAAAAATCTCCTCCCCTCCCCTTCTCTTCCTCCAATGGAATCCTCCACTGAATGTCGTTCTCATTCATGAATTGATGAAGTCCTTGCATTTACAGGTGGGCAAGTGTGGAGCTGACCACTACTGTGGTACCAAGGGTTAAGTACTTAATTCATTCTGGAGGTCCGTTCTTAACCTGAAGCACCACTTTAGCTAATGGGGCCTCCTGTTGCCGCCACACCACCGGAGCACGATTTCTGTTCTCATCCTGAAGCAAAGTTCTTAACTTGAACCACTATTTCTGGGTTAGCGGAGTCTGTAACCTGAAGCGTATGTAACCTGAAACATATGTAAGCTGAGGTACCACTGTATTTCTTACTGCTATTATTTTATACTGTCAAAATGAAGATTTAAATGGAAGTCTGCTGGGACTAAGCAAATGCAAGCATTGCTGTTTGATTTGCTGTTTGATCAAATAGGCTCTCTTCAACAACCCATGAGATCAGCCCAATCCAGTGCTTTAATTCTGGTGGGAGGTAGGGGTACGCATACCCCTAAACATTTTGTGAATCTAAGTTTGGCCTCACTGAGGGGCAGTATTTCAATATGAGTAGGAAAATGAGAGTACCCCTAAACATTTTTGTAAAGAAAAAAGACCACTGCTCCAATCCGTAACACCACAACATGTGTGGACAATTGCTTGCCATGCAATAGTGTACCAGAGTTCCATTAGAAAGCCACCTCTGGTATTGCTGTAGTTACAATTGGAGGGATGCTCAAACAGCTCACTGCAGTGGGTGCTGCATATATTAATTGGCTATTGGAATGCTTAGGGCTAACAATGGACACTACAGTGGTACCTTGGGTTAAGAACTTAATTCGTTCTGGAGGTCCGTTCTTAACCTGAAACTGTTCTGAGGTACCACTTTAGTTAATGGGGCCTCCCACTGCCGCCATGCCGGAGCACAATTTCTGTTCTCATCCTGAAGCAAAGTTCTTAACCCGAGGTACTATTTCTGGGTTGGCGGAGTCTGTAACCTGCAGCGTCTGTAACCTGAAGCATCTGTAACCTGAGGTAAAGGTAAAGGGACCCCTGACCATTAGGTCCAGTCACAAACGACTCTGGGCTTGTGATGCTCATCTCGCTTTATTGGCTGAGGGAGCCGGTGTATAGCTTCCGGGTCATGTGGCCAACATGACTAAGCCGCTTCTGGCAAACCAGAGCAGCGCACGGAAATGCCGTTTACCTTCCCGCTGGAGCGGTACCTATTGATCTACTTGCACTTTGACGTGCTTTCAAACTGCTAGGTTGGCAGGAGCAGGGACCGAGCAACGGGAGCTCACCCCGTCACGGGGATTTGAACCACCGACCTTCTGATCGGCAAGTCCTAGGCTCTGTGGTTTAACCCCCAGTGCCACCCGCATCCCTTGTAACCCGAGGTACTACTGTACTAATGTTCTTCACATGATGGATGCAACAACAAAGCCCTGCTCAGGAGTTATGCCTGAATAGAGAATGTCAACATGAAGAAGGGGTACGGGGGAGATTTCTTCCCATCCTTCTATTCCTTCACCTGGTTGTTGGATGTGCCGAAAGGCTAAAATTTGCAGGCAAGAACACCACTGTTTTCAGAGGAGATTTTGTCATGAGAGTGTGCAACGTTTGCTCGTCTGGAAAATCATGGCATTAAATTAATCCAAACAAAATTTGGAAGAAAAGGAGTGCTGGCACGTGCTATCATTAGTCACAATTATTTGAAAAGCCATGCTCCTGCATTTCATCGCTTTTTTCTCAGCCCTTCTCATGTCAAGCGCTGCATGCAAATGTCTTAGCACATGGAATCGCGACATCCTCTCGTTGCAGAGGCTTTGACAAGCTGAAACGAAGCTACAAACTCTAGGAAGCGATGAAGAGGTGAGGTTACGCTGGCACGGCGAGTCAGCAGACACCTTGTTCTTCAGCGTTGACACGCACGTAAGTCCCAGAAGGGTTGTATTTTACCTTCTCCTCAAATTTATTCCATTTCCAGGGCAGATGGGAGCCAAAGGTGGGGTAGAAAGAGTGCTCAGTCGCCGGATCACATGAGAGGTCCAGCCAGGCATAGCATCTCATTCCCAGGTAAAAAAACCGCAGATGCTTTTTGCCCTGCAAAGGAAACTATGTGAATACCTGTAGGGCAAAAAAGCAGCTAGTGAGGGAACTTCAAGCAAAACAATGGCAAACCAAAAAGAGCAGCAGTACAGTGGTACCTCGGGTTACATACGCTTCAGGTTACATACGCTTCAGGTTACAGACTCCGCTAACTCAGAAATCAAATCAAAATCAAAATCAAAATGTTTTATTCGGCTTTACGCCCATCATGAAACACACACAACAAAAAAACCTCAGAAATAGCACCTCGGGTTAAGCGTGGCAGCAGCAGGAGGCCCCATTTGCTAAAGTGGTGCCTCAGGTTAAGAACAGTTTCAGGTTAAGAACGGACCTCCAGAACAAATCAAGTTCTTAACCAGAGGTACCACTGTAAATGCAATAAGGTAAAGGTAAAAGTAAAGGTAAAGGACCCCTGGATGGTTTAGTCCAGTCAAAGGTAACTACAGTGGTACCTCGGGTTACATACGCTTCGGGTTACATACGGTTCAGGTTACAGACTCCGCTAACCCAGAAATAGTGCTTCAGGTTAAGAACTTTGCTTCAGGATGAGAACAGAAATCGTGCTTCAGCGGCACGGCGGCAGCGGGAGGCCTCATTACCTAAAGTGGTGCTTCAGGTTAAGAACAGTTTCAGGTTAAGAAAAGACCTCCAGAAAGAATTAAGTACTTAGCCCGAGGTACCACTATATAAGGAAAAGAATTAAGAACCCCTTCCCCATGACATGAGTCTCCTCCCCCTTTTTTGTATAACCTGCTACCACACACAGAAACAGCATCCTTTGGGGGGCCAACCTACTTATGACTGAGCATCACATGTATTTTGCGATATTGATTTCAGTTTCTCTCGGTTTCTCAATTTTCTCCACATTTCCACATGACTTGGAGTTTTCTTTTTTTTATAAAAAAAAACAAATCCTAATGAAAAAGTTTTAGCAGAATTTTAGTGCAAATTTCTTTAGACATCTTGGCTTTGGTATTCAACTGTGTTTTACTCAGAGAAGACCTATGGAAATTAATGGACATAGCTTAGTCATTGGGTACAATTTTGCCTAATATAGTGGTACCTTGGTTGTCAAATGCTTTGGAACTCTCACGTTTCGGCTCCTGAACGATCGAAAACCGAAAGTGAGTGTTCCGGTTTTTGAATGATTTTTGGAAGCCAAACGTCCAGGGCGGCTTCTGCGGCTTCTGATTGGCTGCATGAGCTTCCTGCAGCCAATCAGAAGCTGTGCTTTGGTTTCTGAACGTTTTGGAAGTTGAACGGCCTTCCGGAACGGATTCTGTTCGACTTCCAAGGTATACACATTTTTGCAATGCATTTTTCTCTCATCTCATGCATTTTTGTAAGCTATTAGATGGCTTTCTATGCACAATTTACCCCAGCACGTGGATTTTTGTACGTGTTACTTGACTTGAGAACTGCAAAATTCAGAGCAATGTGGATTTTAAAGGATGGCTCTGTTTGGGTCTGAGCGCTGGGACTTAAGTAGGCTCACCTTTAAATGCTAATGGATTTGAATCTCTCCTCTGTCCTTACCAAGATGAAAAAACCGTAAACAAGTCACACACAAAAAGAGATCACATTAATAGTGCCTAACCACTCTGAAATGGAGCTCAGGCAGACAAACCAGGAATCCCTTTGCCCTTGAGACCTACAGATAGAAAAAGTCGCTGAGAATGTTTTTGTGAGACTTTGGGAAGTAGTGTACATATGTGTGGGTTGCATTTGCAGAAGGAAATTAGTAATTAGTAATGTCAGGTTTGTGGAATGGAGCTCTTTGTCTAGGAAGGAATGTTTGGAAAAATAAATAATTCCACGCAGATGGAAGAAATGCATTTTAATGAATAATTATGAACGGGAAGCAAGACTTCTGGGTGGGTAGCTTTCATCTTGGCTTTGGAAAGGACACGGAGTAATCTATACTGCATTGCTATGAGAAACGAGCTATTTAAGGGATATGTGTGTGTGTGTGTGTGTGTGTGTGTGTGTGATTTAAATGCTGTAACAGGAATCAAATTTAGAAAAGACTTGGCAATGGCATTGTTATTAGGATAATTAGGATTAGAATTGTTAGGACTGTATTATTCGGATCATTATTAAGATTAGTAGATGTTAGGAGAAAATATCGGGAATTTGTTACAATGTTAGCAGCAACTGAAACTGTTTGGCAAGGCAAAGTGGATGAATACTTTTTTGAACATATTAGAGGCAAGTGGGACCTGCAGCAAATAAAAAAATTTGACTCACTAAGGGCTGGTTTTAGATTTGATGAGGCCCTAAACTACTGAAGGCAATGGGGCCCTTTATATGTCCACTTGCCCTTTGTCAACAATAAATACAAGAAGCTGGTGTTGGACCTCTTTGCTGAATCAGCTCCGACGTGCTTAAGTAAGTGCACATGAGTGGCCTGGCTGATGAAAGTTGTGTAATGTCTGAGAAGCTTATTTTTAGAAGGTGGACTGTCAGATCCCATAAGCAGGGGTGGGGGAGGGATGAAAAGCCTTGCTAATGGCTGAAATTGCTGCTGCATCTTCTGGGAAGAAACTGCCAAGAATGGCGGTGTTGTGAATGGTCAGGGCCGGATGAAGAAGAAGAGTTTGGATTTGATATCCCGCTTTATCACTACCCTAAGGAGTCTCAAAGCGGCTAACATTCTCCTTTCCCTTCCTCCCCCACAACAAACACTCTGTGGGGTGAGTGAGGCTGAGAGACTTCAGAGAAGTGTGACTGGCCCAAGGTCACCCAGCAGCTGCATGTGGAGGAGCGGGGAATCGAACCCAGTTCACCAGATTACGAGTCCACCATTCTTAACCACTACACCACGCTGGCTCCGGATGTAGGTTTGATGATGCCCTAAGCTACTGAAGGCAATGGGACCCTTTATATGTCCAGCTGTCCTTTGTCAACAACAAATTGTCACTGCTTTTCTGTGTTGAATATATGCTATATGGTAATTTATGGACCTAATAGGTATCTAAAGCCATTTGTACATGTGGCCGTTCAACCAGTCCATGCAGAATGTGGGCACCCTATATATAGAAATGAGCAAACCAGTGATATTTTAGGGAGCATGCTAGCAGGCGGGGCCCATTACTTACATCATAGGAGCCTATACAACACAAAACACTGTTGCTGTATGTAAGGTAAAGGGTAAAGGGACCCCTGACCATTAGTTCCAGTTATGACCGACTCTGGGGTTGTGGTGCTCATCTCGCTTTATTGGCCGAGGGAGCCGGCGTAAAGCTTCCGGGTCATGTGGCCAGCATGACTAAGCCGCTTCTGGCGAACCGGAGCAGCGCACGGAAACGCCGTTCACCTTCCCACCAAAGCGGTACCTATTTACCTACTTGCACTTTGACATGCTTTCGAACTGCTAGGTTGGAAGGAAGGTGTGAATTAGGTCTGTTCAATTAAAACTTTACATGAAATGAAATTCTCCTCTGCCTCTACCTTCCACCTCCTGTTCCGCCTGGCCTTTGGTTTGGACTCAGCCTGACCCTTATGTTTCCCTCCCCTTATGGTTTTGATCTATGGGCTACTATTAAAATGAGGCTGCATTTTAAATTGTATTTTAACCTATATTTTAAATTGGTTCCCCCCATATATTTTTTTATTGTAATTTTACTGGTGTTAGCTGCCCTGAGCCCGACTCTGGCTGGGGAGGGTGGGGTATAAATAAAATTATATTATTATTATTATTAGTAGTAGTAGTAGTAGTAGTAGTAGACATGCATGTGTGAACTGACACAGAGCTGCAGATTTAGAACAGCATCTCCCTTGCCAACACAGCCAGAAAGTCTTTGCATTTTAACCATGTTGGAGCGACGGCTCAAGAACACCGTGGCAATTGCAGCAAGCCATTGCGCCCCTTTACAGTGCAATCTCGTCCAGGAAAAATAAGTCCCATGGAGCTGAGTGGGACTTGCTGCATAGGATTGCAACCTCCCAAGCATAGGGGATTCCCGATGTCAGGCTCCACAAACAAAAGGAAGCCTTGTCCCCCAGGCATGCCGCTGCGACATCTGCCATGCTAGCATTAGTTGGCCCTCTGGGCAGGGCAACCATGCTGGAGAATGTGTGGTCCTGCTCTCCCGCAGCACATAGCTGCGGCACAGCTGGGCCATTGTGTGAACTGTCCCTCTTTCCCTGGAAAAAAAATTTGATCCAGTTAAAAGAACATTGCTTTGACTGTACAGTGTCTGTGCGCTGCCCATTAAATCCTCTGCCTAGCAAATGACCCCTCATCTCCAGTAGTCAAAAGACTAGTAGGGGAATCGCCATTCAACGTTCCGTATAGTTAAAGTTAAAGATAAAGGGACCCCCTGATCATTAGGTTCCGTCGCAGACGACTTTGGGGGTTGTGGCACTCATCTCCCTTTATTGGCCGAGGGAGCCGGCATACAGCTTCCAGGTCATGTGGCCAGCATGACTAAGCCGCTTCTAGGTTGCCAGGAGCAGGGACTGAGCAACGGGAGCTCACCCTGTCGCAGAGATTCGAACCGCTGACCTTCTGATCAGCAAGCCCTAGTCTCTGTGGTTTAACCCACAGCACCACCCGCATCCCTTCCATATAGTTCATTGGGCACTAAAAGAGCACTGGTGTACATTGTTGATTTTTAGCTGTCAGGAGACAATCCTGTTGGATGACTTTTGTCTGCTGAAATGAATGGACCAGGCAGAGGGCCTTCTTGGTAGTGGTGCCCACCCCGTGGAACGCCCTCCCATCAGATGTCAAGGAAATAAACAACGATTTGACTTTTAGAAGACAGCCCTATTCAGGGAAGTTTTTAATGTTTGATGTTTTATTGGGCTTTTAATTCTATTGGGAGCCACCCAGAGTGGCTCATCAAAGAGGGATCTATAGGTGTAGATGAGGTGAGGGCAGGCAGCTATCCAGGTAAATATCTTAATCTGAACAGAACTGAACAGAAGCAGGATTGTGAGGGGTGCGGTGTCGGAGCCATACTAATATTTCCACTTGAATCAACCAGAAGCTGCAATTTGACTCTACAAAATCATTTTGTTTTGCATTTGTAAGACTTGCAAACCCCAAGATGATTTGCTAAAGGCTAATAGATGTGTCCAATCTTTCATTTTCGGCCATGATTAAGTCCATCAGTGTGTCAACTGTCTTTCCTCACTTTTGATTTCAAGCAAGGAGGCTCCCTTGTCCTTTGAGCAAACACATCTGGTTCCGTTCTGGGGTCACGACCCGAAAGCCTGTTTTTAATCGGCAGGCGCTCGACACCCACAGATTATAAAGTTGAGAAACAAAAACGAAACCATTCTAAATCTCATGTTTTTGATAATGCACACCAGAAGGTCGCTTTGCTTCCATCTTCGCAAGATAATGAAAAACAAGCCATGCTCCTCCAGCTCATCCAACTTGGCCTGGAGATCCTAGAATCTTGTGCATCTTCTTGTCACACCATCCAACTATTTTGAAAGTTAATCTGGACAGCCATAATGGAAGGGCTCTGAATTACACCAACAGGCAATTGTCTGGTGTATAATTAATTAATTCCTATGCCGTTATAAACATGTCAAGCTGCAACAATCCCTTTTGTTCTAGAATGAAATGAGGATGTGATTTCAAGTGTCACACTTTTTGATGTATCATCATTGGAACTCTCCATATCACCATAGGCAATTAATTGTTTTATGATATATATAAGTGGACAGGATCCTGCTCCCAGTGTGTTGGCAAAGGGAGACGCATAGCTCCTGAAACCAGGTAATAAGAAAAGCAGAAGAAGAAAAAGCCCACACAGGTTTAAGGAAGATGTTTAAAGACAAGCATCTAAAAGGTAGGTGATTGGCAGGGTTGCCTACAATATAACTATAATGCAATGAATCTCTGTAAAATCACACAAAAAATACAGAGGGGAAAACACCACACAGCAGAATGTCAGTGACCCAAGTGATCAACCAAACTTTAATCTGGTGTTGAAATGCTAGAAGTGTAGCACCAATCAAATTTCGAAGGTGTGGGGCAGTTCTACAACTGGGGTGCAATTACAGAAAAGGCTCACCTATATGTCAAGGAAGAATCCTCCTTGAGTCAAAGCAGAATTCCACAGCCCAAAGAGAAGGCGCAAATTATATTGTTGTTGTTGTTTAGTCGTTTAGTCGTGACCGACTCTTCGTGAGCCCATGGACCAGAGCACGCCAGGCACTCCTGTCTTCCACTGCCTCCCACAGTTTGGTCAGACTCATGTTTGTAGCTTCGAGAACACTGCCCAACCAACTCGTCCTCTGCCGTCCCCTTCTCCTTGTGCCCTCCATCTTTCCCAACATCAGGGTCTTTTCCAGGGAGTCTTCTCTTCTCATGAGGTGGCCAAAGTATTGGAGCAAATTATATAACAGTTCCCAATTTACCATTTGCAAATGACTCAAAGCAAAATAATAAATTTCAAACAAAGAAAATATTTATTTACGGAAAGGAAAATGGAGTGCAAATTCAGGGATACCTTTCCCAGTAAGTCTTGCTCCAATGAGGCAGTTGTGAGGACTGAAGGACCACTCTCTAAGGCAGAGCTTTCCAAACTGTGTGTCGCGACATGTTAGTGTGTCGGCTGCAGTGTTTAGTTGTGTCACACGAATGCTCCCCACACTCCTCCCAGGGCTGGAAGGGGGTTAGAGGTTTGCCAGTAAAACTGAATGACTGTGTTGCAAAATGATGCATGTCTAAAAAGTGTGTCACCAACATGAAAAGTTGGGAAAGCTCTGCTCTAAGACTCCTTCTCTCCAGGGTCTTTCCCAAGCAGTCACAAACTGCATCTGCGCATAACCAATTTCTGCTGTTCTGTGTTCATTTCTCTCTGTGTTCTAGGAGACTGGTGGGGAGGGGAGCTGTTTGCAGCAGGAGGGGGAGACTCCCTGGATTCTTCAGCAGCCTGCCTCAACTCTGCCTCTTGGCCAACCTCCTCTCCAGCCTCTGCTTCTGCCTCTGAATCTGAACTGCTCTCTGCCACAGCCTCTTCCTGCTCACTAAACCCTGCTACCTCTTCTGCTTCTGACACCTCCCAGAATGTTCCTTCTCCCTCTGACCACTCATCGTTGTCCCACTACCAGTCCCCCAACTCTGAGGCTTCTTCCGCTGGGGGTTCCCTGGCCTCCCACCACTCCTCTGCATCCAGCCAGCCCATGACACATAGAATCAGTGAGACTTCCAAGTGCTTAACTTTTAATGGACCGACTGTCTCCATATGAACCTACCTGGACCCTGTGCCCATGCTTTGAGGCCCTTCTTTGTGTGCCTCCTCCACGAGAAGGTTCAGAGGGTGGCAACATGAGAGTGGGCCGTTTTTTGAGTAGTTCACCATTTGTGGAATGCTCTCTCCAGGGAGGATCGGCTGGTGCCTTCATTATAAACCCTTTAGGCACCAGGTGAAAGTGTTTCTCTTCAACCAGGTCTTTGGTTGATTAACATCTGACACCCTTGTAAATGTGTTAGTGAGGGAGGGTGGTTGCTGTTGTTTTGCTTTGTGGGTTTTTTGTTCTTGTTTTTACTATGCACTTTGTGTTTCTATATTGTATTTTTATGCTATGAACCACCCTGAGATCTACAGATTAAGGGTAGTATAAAAATTAAAACCAGCGTTGAAGCAATGATTCTTCAACATCAACTTCTTTGGACTGGTCATGTTGTGCGGATGCCTGATGATTGTCTTCCAAAGCAACTACTCTATTCCGAACTTAAAAATGGAAAGCGTAATGCTGGTGGTCATCAAAAGAGGTTTAAAGACTGTCTCAAGGCAAATCTTAAAAAATGAGGTATAAACACTGACCATTGGGAAACACTGACCTGCGAGCGCTCCAGTTGGAGAACGGCCTTTACCAAAGGTGTCATGGGCTTTGAAGACACTCAAACTCAGGACAAAAGGGAGAAACGTGCTAAGAGGAAGGCACGCTTGGCAAATCCACACAGTGATCAACTTCCACCTGGAAACCAATGTCCCCACTGTGGAAGGACACATGGATCCAGAATTGGCCTCCACAGTCACTTACAGACTCATTGTTAAAACCGTGTTTATGGAAGACAGTCTTACTTGGCTACAAGTGATCGCCAAAGAAGAAAGAAGAAGAAAAATTAAAAATATATCAGTAAATAAATAATTGTGCCCAACTATTCTATGTCTCTATACAGGGTGCCATGAATCCTAAACACACATTCTATGTGTTAAAGCAGCAGGTCTTACGGCTGGGCTATAAGATCTGGGAAGTGCCTCTTTTGAAGAGCGCTAAGTCTTTTATGGCAGGTATTGGCTATGGCCCTCCAGATGTTGTTGGACTACAAATCCCATCATCCCTGACCATCGACCATACTGGCTAAGGCTGATGGGGGATGGAATCCAACATACAGAGGACTACAGGTTGCCCTTTCCTTATGCTTAATGGAAAATGTATTTTTAAAACAAACAAACAAACAACAACAACCCAACATATATCTAATTTCCACAAAACCATAATTGTTTACAGCAGTATTCCTATGGTGATTTTGTTCCAAATAACACTTGGTCCATGGTTAAAACTCCCATAGCTAAGTAATGACCTATATTATGAATTAGGAAGCCTTTTGTATGCTTAAATAGCTGCCCGCTAGAGAAATTTAGGACTGAGTGAGCAGAAGTCATGTTGGTTTAGTTCCAATAAGGCAGTCATGTGTAACTAATACTGTATTATTAACACTGGGTGAAATTTTCAACTTTCAGTATCTTGATGAAAAACAGACAATAAAAATTGCTTAGTGACTTTTTCTAACCTTTGTAACATGTATTTTACTCACCAAGCCCACTGTTTCTCCACTCCACATTCCCAGACAACAAAACAGGGAGATTATAAGTGTGCCATTCACTGGAAAGATGACTTTTCTTTGCTAAACGAAGCTTCCATGGAATATTAATTTGCTCATTTTTTTCCTTCCATTCTAGAAGCTTTGTTTCCTGGTACCCTCTTGAACAAATACACATATGGGATGTATTGCACGAGTAGTGTCAACACACTGGGTGGAATTCGTGTTAGATGCCAGACAGACGGAACTTCCTCCCCAACGTGCTGCTTTAGGGTGGAGGGGGGGGGTTCTCCTTACTGCCTTTCCAAGTCAATTTTGGGACCACAGGGGGCATGCATGGGGAGAGGAGGGGAGAAAGCCCCATTGAGCAAGTAGAAGCAGTGCTTCCACTGATGTGGCCCCACGGCCCAATGTCCTGCCCCAATCCAGAAAATCACACATGTTCTGTGATGTGCAGGCAAAACTCTAGCATGCATTCACACATGCAGTCTTCTGAGAAAAGAGAAGATCTTCTAGGGGGCTGGAAGGGAAGAAATAAAAAGGCAGTGGGATGATTAAAGTAGACATAGTGATGGGCTGAAAGGTTTATTATTATTTTATATATACATATATAATTTTTGGGACGTGGGTGGCACTGTGGTCTAAACCACTGAGCCTCTTGGGCTTGCTAATCAGAAGGTCAGGGGTTCAAACCCCCGTGACAGGGTGAGCTCCCGTTGTTCTGTCCCAGCTCCTGCCAACCTAGCAGTTCGAAAGCATGCCAAAAAGTGCAAGTAGAGTAATAGGTACCACTCCGGCAGGATGGTAAATGGCATTTCCATGCACTGCTCTGGTGTCAGTGTTCCATTACTCCAGAAGCGGCTCAGTCATGCTGGACACATGACCTGGAAAAACTGTCTGCAGACAAACAACGGCTCCTTTGGCCAGTAAAGCGAGATGAGCGCCGCAACCCCAGAGTCGTCTGCGACTGGACTTAATGGTCAGGGGTCCCTTTACCTTTTATATAATTTTATTAAATTTTCTGTTTTACAATTTAGAGTATTCATTTACACAACCTTAAAATATCAATGACTTTCCTTCTTCTCTTTCCATGGTTCATTTTGCATGCCATAAATTCCTGCATGTTTTACATAAACTAAACCATTCAGTATTCCATTATTACACCCGTCAAAACTTATTTACACTGTTGAATTTATCTTAACGCTGTCAACGTTTTCAAGTGTACACAATTCCCCCCCCCATACGTTTTCCAATCTTCTTTAAACTCATGATCTTCTTGTTCTCTTCTTCTATATGTTAGGTCCGCAAGCTGTGCATATTCCATCAGTTTCAGTTGCCATTCTTCTATGGTTGGGACATCGCTCATTTTCCATTCTGGGGCTAACAAAACACGGGCCACAGTCGTGGCATACATAAACAACCTTTTTCGACACCTGAGAATTTTCGTCTGAATTATCCTCAACAAATAAGACTGGGTTTTGGGTTTTTTTTGAAAAAGTGCTTTAAAATATTTTCCCCCAATGATTTGAAATAGATGGGCTGAAAGGTTTAAACACTTCTCTGTAGTACACTAGGACTGTGCATGGGGCCCCAGTCCAACCTAGGACAAGCCAGGGCTAACCTAGATGTGAGCCCTGAACCCATTTCGGGGCTTTGCACAGTTATATGGTCCAGTGTGGAGTGGGGAAGAAAATGAGATGTGCTTCTCTTTCTCCCCTCGCCTCGTGACCACATATTTAATCAGGATTTTAAATTTTAAAATCAGGATTTTAAATCCTGATTCAACATGCTATCATGAGAGGGAGAAGGAGGAGTTGCTGCCTGTGTATCTCCTTCTCTCTGCCTCCATGCTTGGAGACTGTGCTCAAGGTGCACCCCATCTGGTAGCTCCAATCCATTACAGGGCCTTTTCAGTGATGGCTCCCTGGTTGTAGAATGGCTTCTCTAGTTAGTTAGTTAGTTAGTTAGTTAGTTAGTTAGGTATGTATGTATGTTTCCTTCATTATTTAACATTCAGGATGAATTTGAGAACATTCCTGTTTTCCCAGGTGGCCGATGAATACTGTTTCTAGCAACTCCAAGATCTTTGGATGGAGGAAAGTTTCAAAGTATAATTGTTTTTTGACTGCTTTAAACATTTTAGAGTGTTTTTGCTTCTCTTCATTCTTTTAAGTTGTGCATCTGTTTGCTGCCTGGGCTTCTTGGAGAGGAGGGGAGGGGTATAAATTCAATAACCCTAATCTAGCAATCTGGATGAATCCCAAGTCGACATGATTTAGGATTCAGGTTGATCCAGTCTAAAGTTCTGCAGATCACCCTCTCCAAGACTAGCAATGTGGAGAAGGAGCCATGTACCTCTGTGCATACGAAGAGCATGTGCATCAGTGTGGGGAGGCCACACCCACATTTGGTGACTCCCACTGCTAGCAGGCATCCTCTGGAGGTTTTGCCATTGAGGAATGTTAACCTCAGACCAATAAAATGTTTAGTCTGGGGTTGACATATATCAAAAACTGAAAATCTATACACAAAAATTTGTTTGGGGGGGGGGTTTGCTGGGGGCAGTTTTTTTTTTTTTTTTGCAAAATCTCCAAAAAATAAGTTTTAAAAGTAAAATATCCCACTTCCAATTTGCAAAAATTCCACCTGGATGCCATTTTTGATGGATGAATTCTAGCTATGTCCAGGAAATTCTGGGCGTATTGCAGCCCTAGGTTATTCCCCCCTCCCCCAAGCTTGAGCTTAAAAAATTATGAGCATTCTTGCAGCAATGGGGCAAAACGAGAAGGCCACTGCAAGGTTTTGGGGCATTCACCGTATAGCCAATCACACTGAGCTGGATCCAATGGAAGAAATATTCCTCTAAGGGAAGGACTGCAAAAGCTATCCTGGGAAACTGGTCACCAATGGCTGATCTTTCATTGTCCTACATTGGAATTTCCATTTTCAGAGAGGGGAAACTGCATAATAATCCTACTCTTATTATGTTGCACTCTCAGTGAGGGGTGTGTGTGTATTGAGACTTGAAAGCATATTTGCTATTGTTTTTTGCTGCCTCCCTGAACACATATTTTTCTTCTTAGATGCATATTTTTGGAATGGAACACAGGAACAGTTGGAAGTCAATCCAGGCACACATTTTTGCTTTGACAAAAAGAAGAAGAAGGAGAAGGAGAAGAAGGAGAAGAAGGAGAAGGAGAAGAAAGGACCAGCTTCGTTTGAAATTGGTGCTCAACTTATTATGGACCCAACTCTCATAATGCGAGGAGACCTTAAAAATTATGAGCAGGTGGGAAACTCTTGTTTGCTGCAAATTGGGCAGTAACTGAGTTTCAAATGACTTTGTCACATCTGAAAAGGACGAGAGTGCTGAAGACCAAGATTTGACTGAATTGAAATCAATAGATAACTTCCTTGTTCTGCAGTTCTTGGTCATGATCATTTCTTCTCTTCTATATATTCCTTCTTTCCATAATTATTCTGGACTGCTTTCCATCCTCCTTTCCAAGCTGCTCATTTCTGCATGTGGTTCCAATCCAGAGCCAGGAAGCAATGTGCATGCAGAATCCAACCTCCATGCGCATCGCATTTGCTGCATCGGGAGAACTGGGATGGTGGAGAGGCTAGAGTAGAGAAGCATAACTTGTGAACTCCATATGTTGCTGGATCCCAGAATCAAAGATACACCCAAATAATGTCATGAAATATATTGTGCAAGTCCAGCACGGGTTTATCTTATTAGAAATAAAAGGAACTTATAATCAGAGTTGACAAACATAGCTCTCTCTCATACAGGCTCCATTAGCTAGCATGTCAGCTCAAAAGGCTATTGAGCTACTGGAGAGGCATCTTACTTCCATGAAGCCTGGGAACAAAGACTAAAGGCAACTCTCTTTCAAAATCGAGATTTGAAACCAAATACCTTTGTCACTTGATCTAAGGTTAAACACTCACATGTTAGCTAGCAGAAAACAACAATAGTTAATTATCAACCCATCAAGGAGTTCAAAGACCACTTAGTATACTTCAGTGGAATTCCCCCACTTTAAAGCCTTCAGTAATACACATTTAGACATTCCCCCATTTCAGTGTCAAATAAACAATTATACTTAACAGCAACTGGACCTGGACAACTTATGGAGAATCTCTATCCCTCCAGATATTTGTTGGACTCCAACTCCCATCAGCCCCAGCCAGCATAGCCAATGATCGTTGATGATGGGCTCTGTAGTCCAGCAACATCTTTGGGCAGGCAAAGGCTCTCCATCCCTGTTGTAAGGCCATTAGGCCACTTCACGTTATGCGCACACAGCTCCATGGTTCTTCTTTCAGTTTTTCTTTCTCGCATACACGTGTGTGCACATATATATGACTATTGTTTTGATTGACTAAAAATGCATGCCACACAAATCTGGCCCAAATAACTCCCAGCCTCTACAATGTATCTGATCACTCCTCAATGGTTCATTCTCTCCCCTGCTCCCCTGTGACAATTTTCCTGGCTTGAGCCTTTCAAGTGTGATAAAAGCCAGATTCAAACTCCAGGGAGTGTGAGGCGTTGAGTTATCTAGCACCCTCCACAATGAAATGAAGCCGGCTTGTCATTTAGAGGCCATTTCCTTGAAAATAAGATTGCATATTTTTAAAATGAGCAAACAGAGAGTGGACGAAGAAGAGGCAGAAGAAAGCACCCATTAATTGATTTACAGCCCTGCTGGAAATTGCAGGTTCCTTGCATTTAAATAATAATTTGAGGTTTTAAGAGAGGCAGTGTCTTCATCAGGATCTCACAGCTTTTGGCTCTGCCTGTAAGTGGTAATGACAATAGCAACTTCTCCCCCCCTCCCTTCTTCTCCCTAAAACACATTATCTTGAGCACATGCCTATAGCTGGCAGAGGTCTTTCTTTTCTTCCTCTGTATCCCTTTCACACCATCTGTCCGGGTGTACTTAAATCCACTGGAATGTCTTTAAAGGTGTCAAAAATTCCACAAACTCTACTCTGTTTGGCAGTCAAATGGGGAAGGATAAAGCTATCATGGGAGCCCTACAGCGGAGACAGTTCTGGGGCTTGTCTTCTCAAGTAACAAATTAGACAATGATTTGCCTTTTACAACAGGCACAGAATGGTTGCTAAACATCCCGAGACCTCAATTAAAAGGTTTAAGAAATGGGCCAGAGATGAGTTTGCGTGTGTGCATGTGGAAACAAAGCCAAGCCGGTGCATTAAATCCCTTTACCTGATTTCTGATGAAGATCTTTCAAGGTAAGTCCATGGCAGGAACAGCCACCTCAAAACCCCTTGCTTACAGAGGTTCTCTGCTGCCCTATTGCAACTTATAAACTGCTTTGGTTATCATAGATGGCAAAAGCAGAATAAAAATTCAGAATTTTCATTCTGACGTTGCATCAGATTACTGCAAGGCGTTATACATAGGGCTGCCTCTGAAGACAGTACAGAAACTTCAGCTGGTGCAGAATTTGGCAGCCAGGTTTCTCGCTGGAGCAAGATGGTTTGAGCACAGTGCACCAATCCTGGCCCAACTGCACTGGCTGTCAATTAGTTTCCATGCCCAATTCAAAGCAGCACAAACCTTATGGTCTCAGATTTCAGCAACACCTTGTGCGATGCAAAAAGTTCTTGGTTCAATCCCCAGCATCTCCTGGTAGGTCTGGGAAACACTCCAGTCTGAAATCCCAGAGCCCTGCTGCCAGTCAGTGTATGAATGAATTTTATTATTTTGGTCACAGACCAGTTCCAGCCCACATACAAAATCAAGGAAGTCATAGAACACGATAGGGATATATTTGAATTTGCAATTAGGTATAACAGGGACATACAGATATAGCAACAGTTAAATAATACATAAATTAAAACTTAGTCACTAACATATAACCTAAATTATCATTTAAAACTTTAATCATTATGATAGCACAGCTTGTTCCCTAAGTTTTATGGCAATCGCACAGAATTTGGCTACCCTTAACGTGATCTCAAAAGCAATGACAAACCTAGACAGCATCTTAAAAAGTAGAGACATCACCTTGCCAACAAAGGTCCGTATAGTAAAAGCTATGGTTTCCCCAGTAGTGATGTATGGAAGTGAAAGCTGGACCATAAAGAAGGCTGATCACCGAAGAATTGATGCTTTTGAATTATGGTGCTGAAGGAGACTCTTGAGAGTCCCATGGACTGCAAGAAGATCAAACCTATCCATTCTGAAGGAAACCAGCCCTGAGTGCTCACTGGAAGGACAGATCGTGAAGCTGAGGCTCCAATACTTTGGCCACCTCATGAGAAGAGAAGACTCCCTGGAAAAGACCCTGATGTTGGGAAAGATGGAGGGCACAAGGAGAAGGGGACGGCAGAGGACGAGATGGTTGGATAGTGTTCTCGAAGCTACCAACATGAGTCTGACCAAACTGCGGGAGGCAGTGGAAGACAGGAGTGCCTGGCATGCTCTGGTCCATGGGGTCACGAAAAGCCGGACACGACTAAACGACTAAACAACAACAACAAAATGTGATCTCAGGATCCTTGTCCTCTACCAGGGATTTTAAACACTGAAGTTCGGATTCATTTGGAGATTTTTGCATAGCAGGGGTAATAAATACCAAGCGTATATCCCCATAGAAACGGCAGTGTAACAAGGCATGAGAGACAGTTTCTACCTCCATCAAGCCGCAGGGGCAGACTTGTTCCGTGTATGGTTTACCCTCAAATCTGCCCTGCAATAAGGCAGATGGCGTCAGTGTAGACAAGCTTATGGTAAACTAGATAGTCTAATGGTTTGACTTGGTATTAGGCAGCTTTCTATGTTCATAAATGCAAACAGTAGTATTCTGAACATAAGCATACCTTTGCAAATCCCTACTCCTAGTATACATACAGTATGTGTGTGGTATATTAATTCAATTTATATGCCTACATTGCAGGGGGTTGGGTCTTGGGGGTCCCTTCCAACTCTACGATGTTATGATTCTATGAAATCAATCAATGGGGGGGGGGATTCCTTGCCCTCTGTAAAGGACAAAGGGACTACATGAATGAAAGATTGCTCCTGTAAGTCATCGTTAGGTTGGGACACCAGGGAAAATGCATTTCCTTTGCATCCCACTTGTGCTGGTTCCGGGGGGTTCCCATGTGGCATGGTCCGAGTCCAGTCCGAGGTCGAGGGTGCGGTATGGAGGCTGTCTGTCAAGGCTGAAGCAGGGTCCAAGGCAAGGAGTCGGGTGTGTTCAGGAACTCTGGCAGAAGAGCAGGGTAGAGTGCAGGCAGGAACAGGATACCAACAATGTTGCTCCCACAACCTGGGACTGGGCTGGCTGGCTTTTATCTGCCCCGAGGCATAGGGTGGTCCCAGTCCACAGGTGACTCGCCTCTCCTGGCCTGGAGGCGAGCACTCCTCCTGCGAGAACTTAGTTCCCTCCGCCTCTCTGCCCTGAGCTTCTGCAGCTCAGGAGAGGCTGAAGGGTTACTGGACCCAGAGGCAACCTCAGCTTCCCCCGACGGGGCTGAGAGTGAAGCACCTGCAGTCAATGGGTTCTCCATCACCTCAAGAGCCAGAACAGACTCAGCCGGTGTCTGCTCCTGAGGATCCGGCACAGGTGAGGGCCCTTCAGGTTCAAGCCCCAGCCCCGGCTCAGCTGGTCCTGGAGGCAGGGACTCTTGTGCAGGCTGGGATTCCTCAGGTTCAGCCTCTGAATCCTATTCCCAGGCCATCACACCACTCATCCTAAAAGGGGCTTAGTGCAGCGCTTCAGCCCAACTCTAGGAAACAGCCGTTTGCCCAAAGCTTTCCAGATGTTGCTCAGTAGCTGAATGGGGAACATGACCCAGATTCCCCACCCCCATTGAAACCCGGCACCCTAGCCACCACACTGCACCAGAGAAAGTTGGAATAAACAGAGAGAGTGATTAGTGAAGATGATAGCAGCTTCCAAAAACATTTTGGAGGCTTTCCAGGCTAACGAGGCCTGCGATGGAAAATCACCAGGGAGGGAGAAGAATGGGAAATGAATATACTGGCCAGGATTGAAACTGTGATCACTTTGTCTGAAGCCCGGCAAGGCAAGACTGGTGAAAGGAGGAACTCGGGAGCATTTTAGGCCGCTTAGACCAAGGACACTCTTTTGACAAAAAAATAAATTTAAAACATCATGGAGGCATCCTCAGTCAAACCACTGGCACCTCTTAGACTATGTAATTGTCCGAGCGGATGATCACTGTGATGTGTTTCTTACCAGAGCTATGACGAGTGCTGACAACTGCTAGACAGATCACTGGTTAATACGTTTCATGATGGTTATCAAGATTATACTTCAACGCAGGCTTCAAGGAAGGAAACCAAGGCACAAAATGAACACTCAAGCCCTTCAAGACCCTATTAAGTGGGATTGCTTCCAAACAACTAGAGGAATACTGGACCAAGCTAAAAACGTCCAGTATTGCAGCCTGAGAACAAACTATTGGACGTCAAACCAAGAAACACCAGGACTGGTTTGATGAGAATGACAGTGAGATTGAACACATGATTGACAAGAAAAGGAAGGCCTTTCAGTTCTGGCAAAGAGATAGAAACTGCACCACCAAGAAGGAAATCTATGCCAATGCTAAGGTTGAGGTTCAAAGAAGAACCAGAGAACTAAATAACACCTGGCGGATTAAAAAAGCTCAAGAGATCCATCACTTAGCCGACACTCATGATGCACAGAATTTCTTTGAAGCCACAAAGACCATCTATGGGCCAATAAATCATGGCATATGCCCCCTACGCTCAGCAGACAGTACCACACTTCTAAAAGCTAAACCCAGAGGACCTGATGGGATACCTGCTGAAGTCTTCCAAGTGGATGGAACTGAACTTACACAACAACTTCACAAGCTCATCAAAAAAATCTGGGAGAGAGAGGAGATCCCAGCAGACTTTAGGAATACCAAAATTATCAATCTCTTTTAAAAAGGTGATAGCACGGATTGCGGAAACTATTGAGGCATCTCTTTATTAGCTGCAGCCGGCAAAATTCTAGCAAGGATCTTAGCAAACTATCTCCTAGCAGTATCCAAGATGACCCGTCCTGAATCCAAAATGGTTTTTGACCTTATAGGGGAACAGTGGACATGATTTTCATCACTCAACAGCTTCAGGAAAAATGCAGAGAGCAAAACCAACCCCTGTGTATGGCATTTATTGACCTGACTAGGACCTTCAACACTGTAAATTGTAATGCCAGTGGACTGTCCTTCTGAAAATTGGCTGCCCAGATAAATTTGTTATCATCCTTCAGCTCCTCCATTATAATATGACAGCAAGTGGAGTGGGTGGCACTGTTGTCTAAACCACTGAGCCCCTTGGGCTTGCCAGTCTGAAGGTTGGTGGTTCGAATCCCTGCAATGAGGTGAGCTCCCGCTGCTCAGTCCTGGCTTCTGCCAACCTAGCAGTTTGAAAGCACACCAGTGCAAGTACATAAATAGGTACTGCTGCGGTGGGAAGGTAAATGGTGTTTCTGTGCACTTTGGCGCTCGTCACCATGTCCCGTTGCAGCAGAAGTGGTTTAGTCATGCTGACCACATGACCTGGAAAGCTGACTGTGGACAAATGCTGGCACCCTCAGCCTGAAAGCGAGATGAGCTCCACAACCCCATAGTTGCCTTTGTCTGGACTAAACCATCCAGGGGCCCTTTACCTATTATTTTTTTTTTTAATATGACAGCAACAATCACAGATCACAATGGCTCTCAAAGTGAACCATTCACAGTGGGATCAGATGTTAAATAGGATTGTGTTTTCATCCCAACTCAATTTATTATTTTCATTGCCATGATCCTACACTTCATTGAAGGGAAGCTCCCCACTGGAGTAGAAATCATATCTCAAACAGATGGAAAGCTCTTTAATCTGAGTAGGCTGAAAGCAAAGAGTAAGGTTACCATGACTTCCGTCATAGAGCTTCAGTGTGCTGATGACAACATACTATGTGCACACTCAGAGAATGACCTCCAAACTATTCTCAATATTTTCACAGAAGCTTACAAAAAGCTTGGCCTATGGTTCAACATCCAAAAAAACCAAAGTGCTGCACCAACAAGCACAAAACAACCCCTCTGCAGCCACAAATCCAACTCAATGGTATAACGTTGGAAGTGTCAATCACTTCTCCTACCTGGGCAGTTATCGTTCCACAATGGCCGACATTGGTGCCGAAATCCAGAATCACCTGAGCTCTGCAAGTGCAGCTTTCTCCCAGTTGAAGTGCAGAGTGAGGACTAGGACATTTGCAGGGAAAGCAAAATGCTTCTTTAAAAAGATATTGCACTACCAACCTTACTGTATGGTTGTGAAAATGGACCACTTATAAACACCATCTCCAACTCCTTGAAAGATTCTGTCAATGCTGCCTCCGAAAAAATTTACATATCACGTGGGAAGACAGGCGAACTAATGCCAGTGTACTGGAAGAAGCAAAGAAGCAAAGATCACCCGTGTTGAAGCAATGATTCTTCAACATAAACTTTGTTGGACTGGTCATTTTGTTCAGATGCCTGATTATCATCTTCCAAAGCAACTACTTTATTCTGAACTTAAAAATGAAAAGCGTAATGCTGGTGGTCAACAAAAGAGGCTTAAAGACTCTCAAGGCAAATCTAAAAAAATGAAGTATAAACATTAACCATTGGGAAACACTGGCCTGCAAGCGCTCCAATCGGAGAACAGCCTTTACCAAAGGTGTCATTGGCTTTGAAGACATTCAAACTCAGGACGAAAGGGAGAAACGTGCTAAGAGGAAGGCATGTTTGGCAAACCCTCACCGTGATCAACTCCCACATGGGAACTTATGTACCCACTGTGGAAGGATGTGTGGATCCAGAATTGGCCTCCACAGTCACTTGCGGACTCACTATTAAAACCGTGTTCAAGAAGAAGGGAAAGAATCTAAGTGAGTGGCTGTTGATAAGATGCCTGGAGTCATGAGGTGCAGAACCCACATCTGAGAAATGTGTTGGAGGGAAAATGTTCTCCTTCTGTCCTAATGTTAGATATTGGCACACCACCACCTCTTTTCATTTCCTCCCCCGCTGCTTCCCTGCAGCCATTTTGGCATGACCTGACAAAATGGGTCTACCACAAAGTGGTTTCTCCTTCTCCTCTTGCTGCATGAGCTGCTCTAGCATGGTCTAGTGGTTACAGTGTCAGACTGGTGCTTGTGAGACCAGGGTTCAAATCCCCACATGGCCATGAAGCTCACTTCAAGTAAGTAAGGTTGGTAGTGCAATAGCTTTGTGACCTTGGGCCAGTCACAGCCTCTCCACCTAATTTACCTTGTGGGGCTTAATTGAGGAGGAGCACAACCATGGACTCCCTCTTGAGCTCCTTGGAGGAAAAGGTTAGATATAAACATAATCAATGTTTATATCTAAACATAATCTTAGACACCTTTCATTCTACCTGGAAAGCTTCCCTGTTTGAAAAGATAAGAAGCTTGGGATTCTCCCCACAGATCTTGATAGCGGCAGGATATGAGAGAGCCAGAAGTCAAGTGCTCCAGCGCATCAGGGACATAGAGCTGCAATGTCATATGTCATATGGGCAAAATGGATAAACACGCCACAATTAGAGACTTTGGGAGAGGGTTCTCACCCGCAAACTATCTGGCTGATTTACAAATACCTAAGTACAGACATTCCTTTACCCTGGCCAGATTCAACGTTCTGCCCTCTGCCCTGCTGCTAGGCAGATATGAGGGCAAACCATATGAGTCACGTGTTTGCCCATGTGACTCATCGGAAGTGGAAACAAGTTTGCATGTATTGCTGCACTGTAGTTATTACGAGGATTTACGCCTGACCTTTATTGCCCCAGTTCTACGAAAGCTTAAAAATGAATCAGAACTTCAATGTATGAGAGCCTTGGTAGAAGATAAGGTTCCTGTAATCACGATCAATGTTGCTAAATTCTGTGCAGCCGCTATCAGGCGCAGAAAACAAGAGCTTTCCAATGTCAACATGCCGGCGAAGGCAAATACTTAATTTTATTCATGTTGTCCAATTTTAAATTGTTGTTATGGCCTAATTTGTATTGAAATTGTCCTTTGTTTTTTCCGGTGTTATGTTTCGCTGACTAGCTGTACGAGTCAATCTGGTCTGTGACCGTTTAATAAAATTTGATTTGAACATAATCAATCAATAAAACTATAGGCCTAACCAGGCTCAGGCTGCACTGAGCTCTCTCCCCGTGTGACTTGAATTTCCCTCTGGGAGAGGATCCTTTGGAGTTGGCCTTAAATAAACTGCAACCTCTGCTACTTTTGTTCAGTTTGGTGGGTCTCCATACCCTGCAAGTGTCCTGGAAAAACTGGGACGGCCCATCATTTCTGATGACAGCATGGTAGCAATTTAGGGCGCTGTGATTCTCAAGTGATTTTGCACAAGATCTCCCAGAAAAAAATGGCGTTGTGTGAGAGCATAGCCCTGAAAAATGTGTCTTTTGGGCTCTGTGATCTCATGTGGGTCATGTGTCTTACATGGGATCACAGATGGAAAGATGCGTTTCCCGGTTTTGGGGCTCAACACGCTGGAAGGTATGGCTCTCCAACTACTGTATTTTTCACTCCATAAGATGCACCTGACCATAAGATGTACCTAGTTTTTAGAGGGGGAATGCAAGGGGAAAAAAATATGCATCCCAGGCTCTGCTCAGCGCTCCCTTTCATGAGCTGTGTGGGGCATGTGTGCGGTGCTTGCAGGCTTCTCCCTCCTCAGGGAAAAGCCCCAAAGAACTGCACACATGCTCCGCGCGGCTCATGAAAAGGAGTGCAGCTCTTGGGGGCTTTTGCGGGAGGTGGGGAAAGGGACAGAAGGGCTAAGCCGGAAGCTAGAACAGCAAGAGGGAGCGCTGCACAGTGCTCCCTCTCGCTGTTCTGGCTTCTGGGATAGCTGCGCAGTCTGCATTCGCTCCATAAGACGCATGCACATTTCCCCTTACTTTTTAGGAGGGGGGAAAATGCATCTTATACAGCGAAAAATACGGTAGCTTACTAGATCTTCTTAGATTAGTAGAGTAGTACAAAGAATGGAGTCACAGAAAGACTTTTGACTTTGTTCCAGCTATATGGCTTGGGCCCGCTTGTCTAGCAATACAAATTCCTCTTCTTGCTGCTGAAGCTAAGCTGGCAGGGTATGATTTGGCTTTTAATGTGATACCTTACTTAGCTGTCATCTCACCTTGGTTCCTCAAGCTTGCTGCTAACTGTGCAAAAAAATAAAATAAAAATGCCCCCACCTCCCCAATTGCCGTGACTTATAATATAACACGATATAGGGATGTTTCACAGGCAGCATGCCCAATTGGGCTAGGAGGCAGGGCACCAGGCTGTCATTTTCATCATGAGGAAATTGGTCTTTTGGTGTAATTTTCTCCCTGTAATTAGTCTCTCTGTGCTTTTTAGATTCCATGTCATGCTGTCAATGCAACATGTTCGACAGCATACCTGCTGGGGAAAATATTTGCCAAGGTGGTGAGAAAAATCCCATTTTTCATTAAAGACATCGTGAGGGGAAAGGGGAGTGTAGGAACCTCTGGAAAAAAATTGGGCATCAGATAGCTCTAAGTGGCAGTAAATCCCTCATTTAATGTTAGGTGCAAGATGCAGCGTGGTCTGTAGGTTGGGATGCTCAGGTTTCCTTGGATGCCACTTAGTGGCTTAAGAATAACATGGAATTATCTAGAAGGAAGAAACAGAATTAGCAGGAGAGGGGGCGAAGGAACAACCTCTCCCCTCCACGTCTAATAAGGCAAAGCTATATGATTAAAATAAGAACATAGGAAGTGTTTTATACTGAGTCAAACTGTTGCTCCATCTAGCTCAGTACGGTTTAGATTAGCAGGCTGTGGCTCTCCAGAGATTCAGGCTGGAATGTTCAGAGATGCTGGGGACTGAATTTGGGACCTTATGGATGCCTCTCCACCTCTGAGCTTGCAATATGGGCTTGCAAAGAATCATAGAACCACTGACCAAAAGTTATGAGATTAGGGTTAAATCCGCAAGAATAAATAGTGCATAATATGTTTTCTTAGCTAGACTGTCTACAAAAGGTAGTCATTTGTGCTTGAAAAAATAAGGCATCAGATCTCTTTCATGCTTCCAGTGTGGTGTAGTGGTTAAGAGCAGTAGACTCGTAATCTGGTGAACTGGGTTCGCTTCCACGCTCCTCCACATGCGGCTGCTGGGTGACCTTGGGCTGGTCACACTTCTCTGAAGTCTCTCAGCCCCACTCACCTCACAGAGTGTTCGTTGTGGGGGAGAAAGAAGGGAAAGGAGAATGTTAGCCACTTTGAGACTCCTTTGGGTAGTGATAAAGCGGGACATCAGATCCAAACTACTACTACTACTACTATTCTCCTCCTCCTCCTCCTCCTCCTCCTCCTCCTCCTCCTCCTCCTCCTCCTCCTCCTCCTTCTTCTTCTTCTTCTTCTTCTTCCTTGCCTGACTCCCCAGAGGCTGGAAATCCTCCCTTCCAAAGAGCAGGCGAGTGGCTGCTTGCATGCCTGCACAATATGACATGTTGAAGCACAATGGATGGCCATCTTTCATGGATGCTTTAGTTGCCATTGCTGCCTTTCAGGGAGTTGGACTAGGTGACCCTTGGGATCCCTTTCAATTCTATGATTCTATGAGCCAGAGGAAAAGTCTGGGTCAGTGGTTGGCATCATCTGACTTCTGCTGGGGGCCACCACCAACTAGGTCCCTCAAAAAGGGAATGCTGTTGTTGGGACCATGGCCTCCAAAGCATTCCACAGGATACCTCCTCAACTTGCTCCCATGCCCCTCTGGCCCCTTCCTTCTTCTGATGCATCTTCACAGCCACAAGCAGTGCTAGTCACTATTGAACAGGCAGTGTTGGTGAGGAAGATGCAACGGCAGTGCGGTGACACCAGATGCAATTTGTCTGTAGGGATTGGGTCAGTAGCTGCTGCTGTAGCCCTGTCACAGGTCCAAACCTGATTTAAATATAAAGAACTATATGGAGGCCATGCATTTCAAGTCCATGGTTTCCCCCAAAGAATCCTGGGAACTGTAAGGGTGCTGGTAATAGGTACCGTATTTTTCGCTCTATAAGACGCACCAGACCACAAGACACACATAGTTTTTCGAGGGGGAAAACAAGAAAAAAAAAATTCTGAATCTCAGAAACCAGAACAGCAAGAGGGATTGCTGTGCAATGAAAGCAGCAATCCCTCTTGCTGTTCTGGCTTCTGTAATAGCTGTGCAGCCTGCATTTGCTCCATAAGACGCACACACATTTCCCCTTACCTTTTAGGAGGGGGAAAGCAAGGCTTATAGAGCAAAAATTACGGTAGCTCTAAATTTGCATGAATAGGCACATGCACATTTTATGCAAAACGGCAACCTTCTTCTGTTCTTGCTTTAGGAGATATGTAAGTCGCTATCCTACTGGAGCCAGGCAAGAGGTTGAATGCAAACTTTCAAGCCACTGCAGAACAAAGCTAAAAATCAAACACTGTTGTGTGAATCTACTCAGTGGGAAGATGGGTAGATGGGAGCCTCTCTTTTCAGCCCATGTCTTGAGTTGTTGGTACGTGATTCCTTTTCGAGTGCTACCACATCCATCAGCTGCAAATTGTTCAGCAACTTCCACAACAGCGTGATCCTCGCAGAGCATCTGTTCTCTCCTGTCAGGACTCTGTGATGAAGTATCCAGGTCAGAACCATCTTGCAATAACTTTACAGCACCCTAGGACTGAGAGAGGTTCTGATCAATTTCAAGCCCACCCAAATAGCAACAAGGCCCTCGGCACTATAGGACATTCTCATCCGCTGTAATAGCGTCTTCCAGGGAGGGAGCAACAGTGTGCTGCCCTGCTGTGATGGAGCCTCTGACAGAAGATGCAGGACATGGCTGCCTCGTAGCTGCACATGCTCCCGGTTTCTTTTAAACATCCAGAATCGCTCCCCCCCCCACCTGAGAAACACACATTCATCCACGTAAGCTGCATGTAATTGAGAGGCTTGGTGGAAGTCCTGACTCCTGGACACTTGAGACTTCAATCATGATGGCTGGTTGTGTGCATTGGTATCACCATGAACGTCATGTTTGGTTAACTTCCTGTTCCTGTTCAGAGCTGTCTGGAAACACAACTCATTGCACGTAGGGGGTGCTAAGTTGGGATATGCTCTTTCTAAAGACAGTCCTATATGAGACCCAACTGGTTCAGGATCTGGGGGCTGTCACTCCTGCCTTTGCTATCAGATGACATTATTTCTCTCTCTGCTCCCCCCCCATTCCTTGTTTAAAATTGGGATGGGGATTCTGTGGTCTTCCAGATGTTGTTGGACTCCAGCTCCCATCAGCCAAGCCAGCACAACCAGTGGTCAGGGATGATGGGAGTTGGAGTCCAACCACATCTGGAGGGTTACAGGTTCCCCATCTCTTGCCTATAGAATGATAGAATTGGACAGTGGGAAAGGACCACAAGTCCAACCCACTGCAATACAGAAATCTTTTGCTCAACATGGGGCAAAAAACCCACGTCCCTGAGATTAAGAGTCTCATGGTTTACCTACTGAGCTATTCCAGGTCCTCATAAGACACTTCAAAGGTGTTCTCAAATGCTATGGACAGAGGCCAAATATTAATGGGAGATTTCATCCAACGTTAAAAACAACTAAAATAGCTGTAATGGAGCTTTGGTGGAGGGTTGGAGGACTTGTGGTGGAATATCACAACCCACACACAAAGGGTCACTGCCAAGCATGCACAGATAAGATACACTCCTAATATCTGGAACATCCAGGAACTTATGCTCTACTCCCACTGAACCATCAAATATTCCTCTCCCATCTCTCACCTGAGAGGAGCTCAGATCTATACCAGAGCGGGCTGTCACCCTGGTGGGTATAGAACTAGTTCCATCTACTCAATCCCAGTCACATGATACTGCATAACCTCCGTCCCTGCTAAAGAAACAATAAGCACCGGTAGCAGACTCAAGGTCACTCCTGAAGGTCCCCATGGAATCACATTGTTGCAGCCAGCCAGATGATAGGCTCTCCTTCTTCACCAGTGACTTGGCCTGCTGCATCTTCTGCTCCATTGATGTCTCGATGGCCAGCATCTTCTGCTTGGGCTGCTTGCCCTTGGCTGCAATTGTGTTTTGGTTTGGTCCAAGGGCTCATGCCCTTGCCAGAAACGAAATGTTGCAAACAAATAAGCAAACAAGGTTAGGGCTAACTGCTTGATATAGCCATTTTGCACATTACACAGCCACAAGACTGGGGATCGCTATCTAACATGTGTGCTTCAGAAGGAGTCAATCCCAGCTCCCCAACGTGTGTGATACATACGCTTGCTGCATTCACACATTCAGCTGTACATCTTTTCAAAAGTGTAAGATGCAAAGTGCCAACCCAGTTGGAACTTACACCATTTCCCAAAATATTCACAATCAAGTCAGCTTGTCAGCATTCAGTTTGTTAAAATGGTAGCAGAGGTAGCAACAAAAATAAAAATAAAAATCTTTATGGGCTCCCACCCTGTAGTGCTCAGCGGTTTTGATGCACTGTGCACAATTAATCACTATTCAATTATTAATTCAGTTGCATAGTTGTCTTCAAAATCTCAGGAAAGGGCTAAGGATTTTTAAGACATATTTTCCAAGCACTACAAGGACAAAGGGTTGGAAAATGAGGTCTGAAATTGTTCACATGTCATTGGGGTTGGAGAATCCATGATGAATTAGGTTATTCCTTCCTTTGGTGGGTGAAATATCAGGGTATTTTAGATATAGAAGCTAAAACTCCAAAAGATCTCATTTATTTGGGTGGGGGGGTGGCCTGATAGTGAGTTGGTCTGCCATCTGCACAGTCCGGCACACACCCAGCCAAAAAGGACAAACAGCTGAAATTTTAATTCTTTATTGACAAAAGCATAAGTGCTTACAGCAGCTCCAAAGGTGCCCAAGATACACTCACAAGTATGCTTCTAGCAACTACATAGCTCTTATGGACTGGTTGGATGCAGAGGAATGGTGGGAGGGAAGAAAGCTCAGAGCCAGGGGATTGGTGGTGAGATGACAATGAGCGGTCAGAGGGAGAAGAGAGAGAAATCTGGGAGGGGAAGCTGTCAGAAGCCGAAGGGGTGACAGGGCTTAGTGAGTGGTGAGAGTCTGTAGCAGAGAGCAGTCCAGAATTAGAGCTAGAAGTTGCCTATAGATCCACCATGGACATATCTAATTCCTTTTAAGAGCAGCCACGGTTACATCTTAAACATGTGCCGCCCTTTTTGCCTGTGTCCTCAATCTCCCACTGTTCAGCCTCGATGGATGACCCTGAGCTCTGCTGTTATGATGGAGGAACATTGGTGCAGCAATAAAAAAAATACTAACACATGTGCAAAGCTAAGCAGGGTCCAACCTGGTTTCAAATGGGATGGGAGACCACATGTTGAGATTCTGGCATTGCGGGGGTTTGGACTAGATGACCACCCAACTCTACCTTTCTGTCTCCCTCTAACCACTCTTAATACTTAAACTTTCATTCTGAATTTTATCAAGCCGAGTGCTTAGATGCTTCACCGCCAGGCTCTAACTGGAACAAGATTTTTAAAAATATATACACAAATGAACTTTACCAAACCATTCCATCTCTTTCTCCTGTAATGTGAGGGCTTGGTGGCCAAGAGGAATGTAGCCAGGAATCCAACTGTTGCCTTGCTCTGTTTTTTTCTGTTGCCAATCTAGGCTCCCTTTGTAAAGGGAGAAAAGCAGGGAGCTGTTTTTCCCTTGCCAGTGCAACTGTGGAATGGATGGATGGTGCCTCTTCTTCTTGCATAATGTCAGCATCCCGGTGCCACCTATTGCTAAGCAACACTCAGCGAAAACACACATTCCATTTTCTGTTTCCACTCTCTCTCCCCCCCCCCCCCGCCAATTTGGCACCTCCCACCATGTTCTTTCATGTTCAGTTCCACAGTGTAACAAATCAAAAGGCTGCTTTCTATCTTTGGGTGCCAGTGCAAATCGTAGCCATCACTGGAAGGAGAGGCGCATGAATTGAAAGGAAGGGGAGGGAGGGAAGTTAAGGCCTTCAAGAGACACCATGTACGGTACTGACTTGCCACTATTCGGCTGAGGAGGGTGTGCTGCCAAGTCAAATCCCAAAAACATGATTCTGTCTCGTCTCCCCACCCCCAAGAACACACACACGTTAGAACTTTGAGCTGATCAAAGAAGCAAACACTTTTAATGAAACATATGCACGATGCACAGAAAGAGAAGTTTCACAATGCATCTGCTGCAGGACCAGACGGCTTATTGAGAGTGTGAAGGAGGAGGAGGAGGAAGAGGAGAAGAAGGAGAGAGAGATTACTAGTAGATGACGCCAGGGGAGGTTACCGAACCACTAGGGAAGAGAAGGCACATAAAGAGATCTAGCCAGTAAGTTTTCTCAATGTGCAAAGAAGCGCCTTCATTGCCAGAATGAGCAGGGCTTGAGGTGGGCAATTCATAAATGGCAGGTTCACAGCGTGCCTCCAGATCCTCTTCCAATCACAGCAGGAAAATAACAGAGGAGAAATGCTGAAGCGACTTGAAGCAGCCATGGAATGTTGGGTTTCCAACACCTGGTAGCGTCTTGACTGACAGGTGTTGCAGTGGTGGAAGCAGAAGGGAACCTAACACTATTTCCCCTGTATCTTCTTGAGTCACATTCAGAGTGCATAAAGAGTGGAGGTTCGGCTTGGAACATCAGGGTGACAGGGCCACCAAGATGGGCAGAGCAACACAAACCATAGGAAGCCAACGTGGGTTACTCTGTGGTAAGTTATCCATAGCTGCCTTGCTCCAAGAAACATATTGTCCCCCGAGTTATGCTATGCAGAAGGTGTGATGGCCTGGGATTCGGACTCAGATGCTGAACCTGAGGGATCCCAGCCTGCACAGGAGTTCCCGCCTCCAGAACCAGCTGGGCCGGGGCTGGGGCATGAGCCTGAAGGGTCCTCACCTGTGCTGGATCCTCAGGTGCAGGCATCAGCTGAGTCTGCTCTGGCTCCTGAGGTGATGGAGGACCCATTGCCTGCAGGTGCTCCACTCTCAGCCCTGTCAGAGGAAGCTGAGGTTGCCTCTGGGTCCAGTAACCCTCCAGCCTCTTCTGAGCTGCAGAGGCTCAGGGCAGAGAGGCGGAAGGAACTAAGTTCCTGCAGGAGGAGTGCTTGCCTCCAGGCCAGGAGAGGAGAGTCACCAGAGGATCGGGGCTGCCCTATGCCATGGGACAGATAAAAGCCGGCCAGACGCAGTCCCAAGTTGCAGGAGCAACATTGTTGGTCCCTAGTTCCTGTCTGAACCCTGTCCTGCTTTCCTGCCTGAGCTCCTGACCTGCCCTGGCTCCTTGCTTGCAAGTCTGTTCCTGACTTCACCCAACTCCCTGCCCTGCACCCAGCTTCAGCTACTATGGACTGCCTCCATGCTGAACCTTTGACCACGGACCGGACTTGGACCTCGCCTCTTGGGTAACCCATGGGACCAGCACAGAAGGGATGGGGAATCCTTGACCCTCCAGATGTTGCTGGACTACAACTCCCATCACCCCAGCCACTGGCCATGCTTGCTAGGGCTGATGGGAGTTTTAGTTTGGCAACATCTGGAGGGCCAAAGATTCCCCATTCCTGCTCTACAGTGTAGCACCAAAACCATTATTTGCATGTGTCCATTAGCTACCTGTCTGATCTAATTTGATCACATCTGCTATATACCTCCACTGCATTTGTCTGAGGCCACAAACATGTTTAGCCTTCTGAGCAATCCAGTCTGGAATATCACACAAGCTTGCAAATGTCCACAAACACTCCAGGAGCATCTGCCAGAAGTTGGCAAAAGTAATCCAGAATACAGCTTTTGTCTGTTGCGGCCAGATTCAAATGAATTAGGTTCACTGCAGTGGTGCAAACATTTGGTTCCACTGCAACCCAAACACAAGCAGAATGCTATAGGTAGATCTATAGATGCTAGGGCAGGAGACCACATGATGAAGGGTGGGCAAAAAAATGCTCCCAGAAGAGAATTCATCCCAAGACCTGGTGTTATGTCATAATAGTGTGAGCATCCCATTGCCACAATGCTACTTCCTAGGCTCACACCATTTGCCCCATATGCTCTGTATACTAACAACAAGTCAGATTCACTCCCACAGGAGGGAGTGATGGCCAACAACCAGGATGCCTTTAAAAGATGGCTAAACAAATTCATGGAGGATATGACTACCTGTGGCTACTAGCCATGATGGCTATGTTCCACTGATACTGGAAATAAGCCCCTGAACACCACTTGCTGGAAATAGCAGGTAGGGAGAGTCAGTGGCATAGCGTGGGGGGTGCAGGGGGGGTGGCCACACCGGGCGCAACATCTGGGGGTTAGGGGGCGCAAATCCACGGGTTAGGGGGCACAAATCCACGGGTTAGGGGACGCAAATTACTTGCCTTGCCCCGGGTGCTGACAACCCATGCTATGCCACTGGGGAGAGTGCTGTTGCTCTGAATATGATTCGCTTGCAGGCTTCCCATAGGCCTTTGGCTGGCCAATGTGAGAACAGGGTGCTTGATTGGGTGACCTGATCTAGCAGGTTCTTCTTATGATCTTATGAATGGAGTGTTCACCTAAGCAAACTGGCTGTGCCCACCTTAATACCGATCTTTCCCCAAGGCTCCAAGTTTTACCAGGGTCACGAAGAAGAAGGAGGTATTTGTTTTCCCCAATTATATTTTATTAACTTTCAACATTTTTAGCATATACAGTCCAAACCCAATGACGTCTTTTCTCTTATTTCTGTCGACTTCCCACCCCGTTTTTCATGGAGTTGTTCCTTCACCTCTTCTGCCGCACCCTATCTTCTACCAGTAAAATAATAACCACAGCATTATAATCTAATTCCTTTTGTTGGTCATAGCTCAAATCCTGCTCACGAGTTCATCATACTATACCATTTCTTTACGTCAGACTTCCACAAACTTGGTCCTCCAGATGTTTTTGGCCCACAACTCCCATGATCCCTAGCTAGCAGGACTAGTGGTCAGCGATGGTGGGAATTGTAGTCTCAAAACATCTGGAGGGCCGAGTTTGAGGAAGCCTGCTTTAAGTAGTACAAAAAAGGCATCAATTCTTCCACAAAACACTCATCATTAGATTCTCTTAATTTTGCTGTTAATCTTGCCAGTTCTGCATAGCCCATTATCTTCCAGCAGGGTAGTCCTCCCCTTGTGGAAATTACACACACAGCATCAGTTTCGTGCCAGCATTCCTGGGACTTTTAGAATTTCAATTTGCCTGAGAGGTGAGCAAGGAATCCACAACAAAACCTCAGTCGCAGTCCATGGGGGGGGGGGGAGTCCACTCTATCTGGACCAACATTCTGCTCCTCTCAGTGGCTAGTCAGATGGAAGGCCACAAATAAGACATGAAGGCCTTTGTGGTTGTCTTCTCCCATCATCTAGTATTGTGAATAAGGGTGTACTATTTACAGTTCTACTACTACTTTCACCCATGACCTGCTTTTCCCTCTAAACCAGAAATGATCCATTTTGAAACAGCTACAGTTGTTCAGCAGGTGTGCTTACTTATGGCTGAATTCACTAAGGCCAGAAACTTGCTTTAAGAAGAAAGCAGTGGGAGCACAATCCTATACATGTCTAGGCAGAGCCAGAGGTGCGGGTAATGCTGTGGTCTAAACCGCTGAG
Organism: Podarcis melisellensis; assembly: GCF_964234715.1. Classification (NCBI taxonomy): domain Eukaryota; kingdom Metazoa; phylum Chordata; class Lepidosauria; order Squamata; family Lacertidae; genus Podarcis; species Podarcis melisellensis. The sequence continues at coordinate 49,749,374 of NC_138543.1, forward strand.
CCTCTTGGGCTTGCCGATCAGAAGGTTGGCTGTTCAAATCCCCATGAAGGGGTGAGCTCCCATTGCTCTGTCCCAGCTCCTGCCAACCTCGCAGTTCGAAAGCATGCCAGTGCAAGTAGATAAATAGGTACTGCTGCGGCGGGAAGGTAAACGGTGTTTCCGTGCACTCTGGTTTTTAGCCTGTTCTTCATTGCAAAGAGCAGGCTATACATAAAATAGAATTAAAACCGAAATCATATAGGCAACAACTTTGAAATAAGTAGTTGAATCTCAATGAATCCAACCTCCCAGTCCACATGACGACCGCGTAAGATGGCAGCCCAAGAATTTTTAAGATGGCATATTCATATTCTACACCAGATGCTTAAGTCATATAGAAATACTCTATAAAACCCGATATTGGTTGCCAGGTTATGAATATCGGCTCATTTTGCGAAGATAGTTTAGATTATGTTTTATGCATAAAAGAGGAAGGGGGGGGGATGAATTTTAGTTTCCATGCTGAAGCTTCTGTAAGACAAATAGATGTAACAAAACCTGGAATCTTGTGTGATATTATTTTAAGTTTATTACAATGCTAGCAGTTAAAATCATCATGTTGTACTTCTACAATATTTCTAATTTGCAAATCTATTAAATTATTGTACTTTCACACTGCCAAGGAGAATTTGCATTTCAAATAAGGAGGGGGAACCCAACTTCAAAAGCTCTCTCTGTAATCATTAGCCTACATGTTGCTCTGTTTGCCTGCCTGCGTGTAACAAAGTGAGAATGCGAGCGAGATTACAAGGTCTTCTCTTTCCTTTTCTGCGAATCTAACTGTAAGTCGCACAAAGCGGTATCATACTTTCCCCCTGACCTTATAAATACAAGAAGCTGGTGTTGGACCTCTTTGCTGAATCAGCTCCGACGTGCTTAAGTAAGTGCACATGAGTGGCCTGGCTGATGAAAGTTGTGTAATGTCTGAGAAGCTTATTTTTAGAAGGTGGACTGTCAGATCCCATAAGCAGGGGTGGGGGAGGGATGAAAAGCTTTGCTAATGGCTGAAATTGCTGCTGCATCTTCTGGGAAGAAGCTGCCAAGAATGGCAGTGTTGTGAATGGTCAGGGCCTCATGTAGGTTTGATGAGGCCCTAAGCTACTGAAGGCAATGGGGCCCTTTATATGTCCAGCTGTCCCTTGTCAGCACAGCAACACATTGTCGCTGTTTTTTTGAGTTGAATATATACTATATGGTAATTTTCAATACTTTGGCCACCTCATGAGAAGAGAAGACTCCCTGGAAAAGACCCTGATGTTGGGAAAGATGGAGGGCACAAGGAGAAGGGGACGACAGAGGACGAGATGGTTGGACAGTGTTCTCGAAGCTACCAGCATGAGTTTGACCAAACTGCAGGAAGAAGTGGAAGACAGGAGTGCCTGGCGTGCTCTGGTCCATGGGGTCATGAAGAGTCGGACATGACTAAATGACTAAACAACAACAATTTTGTTGAGAATTCCCATTCTACCTTAAGGAGCAGGCATGGAACTGTTGCGTGTCACATGTCTATTTACATATCAGCACAGCTTGCTGTGTTCTTCCGTTGTGTGTATAGCTTTTGCTTCTCTCTGTCTCTCTGAGAAGACAAAGAGAGAGACGACATGTTTCTTTGTCCTGATTTATAATTAATAAATCCGTAGTTGTAGTATGCTTCCACAAGCCTCATGCCTATTCTGTGTGCGCAGTTCGCTCTGCTGAAATAGTGTGCCCTGGCTCTGAAGCCCGGGTCACTGATTTACATCAGACCAGAGGCCTATGGGTCTTCACAGCGGGACGGCTGGAAGGAGAGGACCCAGCTGGAGCTAGCCAGTTGGCCTTGCGACCCTCTGCATGCCGACAAATTTATGGACCTAATAGGTATCTAAAGCCATTTGCACATGTTGCCATGCAACCAGTCCATGCAGAATGTAGGCACCCTATATATAGAAATGAGCAAACCAGTGATATTTTAGGGAGCAGGCTAGCAGGTTTGGCCCATTACTTACATCATAGGAGCCTACACAACACAAAACACTGCTGCTGTATGTAGGTTTTATTTTATTTGTTTTTTATCTTATATTTTGGAAATGTACATCCAGGGTTTTTCCCCTTTAAATTTTTTGGGGGCCACCCAGGAGAGTGGGACCCTAAGCTATAGCTTGTTTAGATTATACGTAAATCTGGCACTGTGAATGGTGGAAGCAGAGGTCTCTGACTTCCCCTTTCCCCCAGATCAGGAGTTATCATGTTATTTGCTGCTGTTCCAGTCTAATTGATGGGCCCTCCTTGGCTAGCCAAGGGAATGAGATCTTTCAAGTTTTACTAACTTTCATGGCATATTAGAACAGGGATTGGGAACCGCTTCTCAGAAGCCAAATGCACTCCCCAAGCAACCCTCTAAGCCGCGCCCCTCCCTGGTCCTGCTCATAGCTGTCAACTTACAGATTTGAAAATAAGGGACCTGCAGCCTCGAAAATAAGGGATCAGCAGCCAAAATAAGGGATTTTCGAAGCACAGGTATGTTCAACTTCTGATCCCCTCCAAGCCAAAGGCAGAAAGCCCAGCCAGCAGCCAAATGAAGCCTCAAGCGGTGGTTCCCACAGCGCGGCAAAGGGGATGCAGCAAGGAAAATCACATCACCTTTCCGCTGGGAAGCGCTGAACAAAGGCGAGTCCCCAGGCAACGCGGCTGATTTGATCGGCACAAAGCATGCAAGCTCCACCCCCCCCAGTCATTCTTAGACTCCTTATTGGGTGAGCAACGCAGCCAAGCAACACAATTGGAGCCTCCCTCCTCCCCGGCCGGCAGGGAGGGAGGGAGAGGAGCTGCTTCCTTTGAAACCCGGGAAATTTAAGGGACATCATCAATAAGGGACAGCAGCGGGACACGGCGCTGGGATAAGGGAGTTTTCCAACAAATAAGGGACGGTTGACAGCTATGGTCCTGCTTTGCACCCCAAATGCTTTTGCCTGGCTGAGATGTGTCCTTGACCCCAGACCCTGCCTCTTGCTTGCCTGAATGGAGGGGCATGTGACTGTTCATACAAACTAGCCTGCTGTGCAATTTGCATTTGTTTTCCCGCCCACTTTTGCCTCTGGGCCTGCAAGTGGCCCCTGGAAGTTTGCCAAAAAGGGAGTGTGGCCTTCAGCTACCGGAAGGCTTTGCTCCTGAGAAAGGAAGTTGGAGAATGAGACCTGCTTACTAGAAGAGGACTATCAGCTGATCCTAATAAATTGGGTACAATGCCACGTGGATCAGTACAGCTCCCAAATTTGGGGTGTGGCCACGGTATCACCTTGGGAGCGGGGTTATGCAGAAGGGTCCAGTGGTACCTCTGGTTGCGAATGGGATCTGTTCTGGAGGCCCGTTTGCAACATGAAAAGAACGCAACCCGCAGTGGCGCATCTGCGCGTGATGTCATTTTGCACTTCTGCCACTTCAACTTTGCTGCCACATACAACCGGACAACACCATTACTGGCCCCAACAACATCACACATACCATCTCGGGACTATTTAATTGCTCATCGTCTAACTTTGTGTATGCCATCAAATGCCAACAGTGTCCTTCAGCTCTCTATATTGGACAAACAGGCCAGACCTTACGCCAAAGAATAAACGGACATAAATCGGGCATCAGGAATCACAAGACAGAGAAACCAGTAGGAGAACACTTCAATCTCCCAGGACATTCTATACAAGATCTCAAAGTAGCTGTTTTACTACAAAGGAATTTCAGAAATAGACTGGAAAGAGAAGCTGCTGAATTGCAACTTATCACCAAACTTAAAACCATGGAGAAACCTGGTCTGAACAAAGACCTTGGATTCTTATCTCATTATACATAACAAAGCCATTTTTCACCTTTTCACCCCTTGCTTTTTCCTGTAAGACCTATTGCAGTCGTTAAGAGTCGTCAACAGGCTCATCACAGCTATCTGCCAATCACCCATTCCCACCACCCTTCTGAGTAATACCCCTCCCCACCTTCTCACTATATAGAAGGGTCTGGAAACTTCTGTTTCAGTGTATCTGAAGAAGTGTGCATGCACACGAAAGCTCATACCAAGAACTGACTTAGTTGGTCTTTAAGGTGCTACTGGAAGGATTTTTTTTTGTTTTGCACTTCTGTGCATGCGCGAGTGGCGAAACCCGGAAGTAACCCTTTCCAGTACTTCCAGGTCACCGCGGGACGTAACCTGAAAGAATGTAACATGAAGCAAACGTAACATGAGGTATGACTGTATTATTGTTTTTATTTGCATCCACACAGCAGCACTTTTGAATGGTACAGTCTGGAAGTCCCCCACCTTAATTGACTTTCACCTCATTCTGCACAACGTCTGCTGTGGCTCTTAGCCATTGCACTGCTCAGAGGATTAAACAGCTCTCACGAGTACTTACTCTTGCATTTCTAAGGGTGGGTGTGCTTCAAATGTGAAACCAGCACAGAACACTCAGTCAAATTACAAGAAAGAGGATTCTGACTAAACATTAGGAAAAACTTTCTTGTGTTGAGAGCTGTTTGACAGTGGAGTAGACTGCCTTGGAAGGTAGTCAACCTCCCCTTCATTGGAGGTTTTTAAGCAGAGGTTGGATGGCCATCTGTAAGAGATTCTTTAAGTTGTGTTTCCTTCACTGCAGAGGGTTGGACCAGATGACCCTTGGGGTCCCATCCAACTCCACAATTCTATGATTCTGTGCACGGTGTGTAGTCAGCCTAGTCCTAAATACCTGTGTTGTAAACAAAATCTGCCCTTTTTCCCATATGGGGTATCCAAGAGCCCATATAGAGTCCTTACGTGGGTTCCCTATTGGTAGTAGAAAATAACAGAGAATATTGAGATGCAAAGCAGCTAGTAAGCCTGATTTTTATTAATCTGTTGCAACAGGGTGCTCCCCTCACACGCAGGAAAGGAGGAGGAACCCAGAACCAAGGTGTGCCTGCCCTTATATAGACATTTTAAATTCCCTGCCCTGGAGCTCAAGACCACCCCTCCATACATCATACATACATCACAGAAGGGGTGTAACCCAAGACCCCCCCCCCACAAACATCATACCTACATCACAGAAAAGGTGGTCTACAACAGAAATTTGAATGTTGTTGTTTTTCCTGTCTGCCAGGTTATCTGATAATGCCTTGTCTGATTGCCTTTCCTGGTAGTCTGGCCATTCCTTTGAGATGGTGATTACCCAATTCCTGAGACAATGGTAAGGTTCCCTGACCCCCTCCCTGGGTCAGTTTGGGAGTCAAAATGGTTTCATGTCGGTCTTCCTCTGCTGATCTATGTACGTGCTTGGTTGGTACATTTATGAACATTTATTATATATATAAGACCTTAAACTTTATTATTACACCTGCAACTGGAAGAAAACATTTACCCTGCTTCCATTTCCTCTCCATCCTCTTTTGACTCCCTGAGTTTTAGATTAAGCCTCGTCCTTCCTCGTGCCCTTTACCTTTGCCAGAGAAACTGTAAAACCTCTTTCCATTTTCTTTTAACAGTCACTGTTTCAAGCGGGTAAACCTTGAGAAAGGCAGGCAAAGGGATGTTACAGGTCTCTCTCTTGCCAAGGTCCATTTTGCCTTAGGTTACCAGCCACATAAGACTCCCCGGCATATGCTGCAGCTTCCAAGTGGCAGCGTTAATGAACGCTCTTGACCTTTTATGGATTCCCACCCCCCACCCACTTAAATTTTGTTTAAAACAAAATCTGAAAAATAGACCAGGTTTATTTTGCTTGGGTTAGGTGTTTTATTCGCTTTAAAAAATAATCAGTGTTTTCATTTTTTAACTATACTTCCCAACTTAAGTTGTACCTAAATGGCAAGCGCTAGAAGAGGGAGGGACACCTAGGATTTATTTATTTTTAAGCTATTGTTCTCATAAATAGTTCTGCCTCCCTGGAGCTGACATCCATTCAGAATCTGGCATTTATTAAATTTTGCCGTCCAACTCCAGGTATCTCGAAAATGTCCTTTGGGGGCCACTGGTGAGTCAACAGACCAGATGCTGGCTGCCCTGAGAGAGGTTGATAGAGCCCTCTCTCTTTGCTTCAGCCGGTAAATGTCATTGGAAGGTTGTTAAATTACTTATAATTCCATCATCTCGGGGAGAGAGGGGAAAATAAGTTTTTGCCACAGGGGTGTTATATCAGAGGTCCGTCAGGGAGCAGCTGCTGTTTGTGGAAAAATGCGATGGGTGACTGGCTCTTAAACAGCGAGGCCAGAGGCTAGTTCTCATGATAAGCTGCCCATGCTTTCTTCTTCTTGCCCATGTTGGATGCTTTCATCGGAGTGTAGCTGAGAGATGAAATTCCGATGCAACTTGGCTTGCCAGATCTGACATCAGGATAGAAGGTTAGGCTGCCGTGATGATGACTAAGGGCAAAACTACACGTGACAGGGAGTGCTTCGTGGCTGGATCTACCCTTTGGCTTTTTCCCTTGGTTAAAAACAGCTGTGGGGTGGACAGGGGGTGTTGGTGGATTTGGATTAGAGTCGCAGTGCTGGTGGTGGAATGTAGGAACATACAAAGCGGCCTTAGAAGGAATCAGAGCATTCGGTTCATCTAGTTCAGTATTTGTCTACAGTCGTGTACCTTGGGTTAAGAACTTAATTTGTTCTGGAGGTCCGTTCTTAACCTGAAACTGTTCTTAACCTGAGGTACCACTCTAGCTAATGGGGCCTTCTGCTGCCGCCACACTAATTCTGTTCTCATCCTGAAGCAAAGTTCTTAACCTGAGGTACTATTTCTGGGTTTGTGGAGTCTGTAACCTGAAGCGTCTGTAACCTGAGGTACCACTGTACCTTGGTCCTTGAACTTAATTTGTTCCGGGAGTCCATTTGACTCCCAAAACCATTTGGAAACCAAGACGCAACTTCTGATCGGCTGCAGGAGCTTCCTGCACTCAAACAGAAGCTGTGTCAGACGTTCTGCTTCCGAAAAACATTTGCAAACCGGAACACTTACTTCCGGGTTTGCGCCGTTCGGCAACTAAGCCATTTGGGAACCAAGGTTTGGCTGTGCACATATAGAGCACATGGCTTCCCCCAAAGGAGCATGGGAGCTGCAATTTGCCCCCACTCCCCAAAGCTGCAATTCCCAGCACCCGTAACGAACTACGGTGCACAGAATCCTGTGCTTTAAATGGGCTTTAATTGTATGGTGAGTAGGCAGCTTACACTGACTGGCAATGGCTTGCCAGAGTTTCAGGCAAGGATCTTTTCCAATCCCACCTGGAGTTGGCAGGATTTGAACCCAGGTCCTTCTGCATGCAGATCAGGTGCTTTGCCCCTGAATGCTTCTCTCCTTCCTGATCTCCTTCTCCTTGAACTGGCCAGATCCCGGATCCTCCCCAAATTTGCCCAATTCAATTTGGATCCAGGCTTTGGCCAGTTCAAGTACGTAACTTTCTCAAAACCAGAAGCTTTTCTTTTGGGAATTATAGGGAGAGAACTACCTAAACTGTATAGAAATTTATTTATGTATTTTATATAGCAGCAAGATTGTTACTTGTCCCAAAATGGAAAGAAGCAAAAGTCCCAGTAAAGGAAGAATGGATACAAAAACTTATGGAATATGCAGAAATGGCAAAACTTACCAGAATAATAAGAAATCAAGATAACAAACATTTTATAAAAGAATCGAAATGGGTTTTTTTTTGAATATTTACAGATAAATTGCAAACAGATAAAAACATCAGCAGGATTATTGTAACAACCTGCAGTTTTATAAGAGTATATATTTACAGTAGATAATTAAATGAGAAAGTTAAATGAATTTGGATATACAGAAGATATGAAAAAATAAATTTAAGGAACCGCAGAAAGAGGGGGAAGGAAGTCAAATTTTGAAATGTTAAATGGGTTGTAAAATTAATGAAATGTATAAATTTGAAAAGTATAAATAAAAAACTTTTTAAAAAGTTCGTAGCTTTCTTATCCCCATTTCTCAACTGGTGCCCAATGGGAATGTGGCTACATGATGTATGTAGTATTGTGTCCTCTTGCTTCTTGGTTAGAAGGGGGGAAATGTCAGCTGGCCAGTTTTAACACTCCTAGCATGGGTATTTGCCATTGGGAAATTTTCCCAAGAAGGAGAAGGGAGGGGGCGAGAGAAAATTAGCCACTAGAGATAGCAATAGAAGGAACAATAATCTAAACCAAGCAACACCTCCTGTCCTTAAGAAGAAACTTCTCTCCTGAAGGTGAGCCTGATACAGCTTCTTCCCAGGAGCAAAAGCATGCAGAAGAAAAAGTTTTGGTCAAAAGCTTAGGGTCTATCTCTGTTGATCAAAGGATCCCATCAATGTGCTCTAGAAGCCAACATCAGTAATGTTGTGAGTAATGTACCCTGGTGCTCAGTTAAGATTCCAACCCCTGCTTCAATGCAACAGCTGCAGATGTCAACAGAGGTACAGATACTCTGTTCCTAATTAGTTTCTGATGAAAGAGCCTGATGTGTTGTTATTTAGTTACTTATTCCTCTATCTGTTTGGTGGCCTCATTTGCATTAAAAATGTGCCAAGATGGGAATACTCACCACCACCCGAACCTGAGCTGCTTTGAAATGTTAGTTTTCTCCCCACACCCCTTGACATGATTACCAACAGGTTTAGGAAGGTGCCACACGTTGAGAGTTTGAAGCTTAAAACTGTGCAAAGCCTTTGTAAACACACACACACACACACAACCTGTGCAAAGCTAGGTGGTGTGCACTGAAAGCTTGCTGAAGTTCACTGACGCTGAGAGTAGTGTATTAGACAAATGCAAGAAACTCCTAACATTATGGCTTCAAGGAAACATCTTAATTTCCCTTCTTTGCTTATCAAGCAACAAGGCAGATAATCACTTTTAAGGCTGCTGGGCTGTTGTGGAATGACTCCTCCACTTTTATTTATTTTTTGCCATCCAATTCAAATATAACAGAAACTGTGGGGGTTAAGGATTGCTGAGGAAGCTATGAGCCTTCTTTACTGCATTCCCCGTTTTACATTAACTTTGCCAGCTCCTGCAGAGGCACAGGAGATGAGATTCACTCTTGGAAGCTGACAGCAACCATTTTAAAATTGTAAGAATTTTTAATCCATGGAAATTATTGATTTTACAGTCATACCTCGGGTTGAAGTAGCTTTGGGTTGAGCGTTTTCAGGTTACGCTCCGCGGAGACCCAGAAGTAACGGAACACGTTACTTACGGGTTTTGCTGCTCGCGCATGTTCAGATGCTCAAAATGACATCACGCGCATGTGCGGAAGTGGCGAATCACTACCCGTGCATGCGCAGACGTAGGTTGCGTTCGCTTCAGGATGTGAACGGGGCTCCAGAACGGATCCCGTTCACATCCAGAGGTACCACTGTCTTTAATAAATTTACATTCTGCCAGTTCCCAGATGGTTTGCAAGCTTTGTTTCAGAATGCAACAATAAAATGCTCCTCTTGAGCCAGGAGTATTTGATTGTTCGTTTAAGAGAAAAAAAGGTGGCAGAACAGCTTTTAAATGGATTGCAAGAGAAAAGCTGACAGGAGCTGGGGAGAGCCTGGTTTGGAATGAATCTTCCCCCAGGGATGAAGATGATGAAGATTCCAATGGAGGAGGCATTGAACAAGGCATTGTGGATGCAGAGGGGGAGGACAGCAATTCAGAGAAGCTGAATCATCACAGGTCAAAAGGCAAGTGTCAAAACCACCTGAAGACAGATAGACTGCATATAAGGGGATTTAATCTTGAGTGACATCCATGATCTGCTGCAAGATGTAAGTGTTGTTGTGTCAATTGAGAGCAGCAACAATAGCATTTTAAATTAAATATACATGTAAATGGCCAATTGCCTAGAAAATCCAACACAGTCACATTTGATTTCAAAAGAGGAAACTTCATCCAAACAAAGAGGTTTGTGAAACGGAAGTTGAAGGGCAAAGTCCAGAGCGTCAAAGCACTCCCAAATGCCCGGGAGTTATTTAAAAACACAGTACTGTGGAATCTTGGTTCTTGGACGGCTTAGTTGACGAACAAATTGGCTCCTGAATGCTGAAAACCCAGAAGTAAGTGTTCCAGTGTGGTGTAGTGGTTAAGAGCGGTGGACTTGTAATCTGGTGAACTGGGTTCGCTTCCCCGCTCCTCCACATGCAGCTGCTGGGTGACCTTGGGCTAGTCACACTTCTCTGAAGTCTCTTAGCCTCACTCACCTCAAAGTATTTGTTGTGGGGGAGGAAGGGAAAGGAGATTGTTAGCTGCTTTGAGACACCTTAGGGTAGTGATAAAGTTGGATATCAAATCCAAACTCTTCTCTCCTCCTCCTCCTCCTCCTCCTCCTCCTCCTCCTCCTCCTCCTCTTCCTCCTCCTCCTCTTCTTCTTCTTCTTCTTCTTCTTCTTCTTCTTCTTCTTCTTCTTCTTCTTCCAGTTTTCAAACATTTTTCGGAAGCTGAATATCCAACACTGCTTCTGCTTGAGTGCAGGAATCTCCTTCAGCCATTCAAAAGCCGTGACTTGGTTTTCGAATGGTTTCGGGAGTCGAACAGACTTACGGAACAGATTACGTTTGAGAACCAAGGTACCAGTGTATTAGAAGCTAAGCTGAAGTGTATACTGCAGATCAGGAAAGGTACTATGAGGATGAGTGTAGTTAACAATCAGAGTCAAAGAAGCTATTGGAAGCAAGGAGCCTTCCTTCCAAAAACAGAAGTCTTGCCCAAATGAAGAGAATAAAAAGGAACACAAACTTTGGCCAAAAAAAAGTATAAGTAGAGAGTAAGAGATGCTACAAAAAAGGATTTGAGGAGTACCGGTATATTGCTACAATAATTAAGACCAAGGATAAGAAGTTCTGGTGGAATGCTCTGTCCCATGAGACCTGGGCCCTGAAGGATTTAACTTCCTTCCGCAGGGCCTGTAAATCAGAGCTATTCCACCTGGCTTTCAGTTTGAACTTAGCCTGATCTTTTATTCCCCTTCCTTCATTCCCTCTCCCTCCCCTTTTTATGAAGATTACCTAATCTGGGATCCCACAGCTAATTCTCCCCTGGTCTTCTCGCTGGCCCAAATAGGACTAATTTAGCCACCTAGCCCTGGTGATCATCTAATGTTTATTGGATGGATTTCCCCCCTAAATTGACTTTTGAATTCTGAATTGATTATTCACGTTTTATACTGTATTTTATGCCATTTTTGTTGCTGCATCAATTAAGTGTTTTAAATTTGTTGTTAGCCGCTCTGAGCTAGGTTTTCTGAACCGGGAAGGGTGGGGTATAAATAAAAAAATATTTATTGTAATTATTAAATGTATTGGCAGCAGGAGACTGTCTAGGGAGGCTTTGAACCCTGGATGAGGCCAATAGCCCATCTAGTTCCGCATCCCCTCCTCACAGTCGCCAACCAGGTGTCTGTGGGAAACCCTCCAGCAGGAACTGAACGCAATAGCACTTGCCCCTCTTGTGTTTTTCGATGCATTGCTGCCTCCAACCATGAATGCAGAGCTAGTAGCTCTTGGCTAATAACCACGGATAGCCTGAGCAACCATGAATTTGCCCATTCTTCTTTTAAAGCCATCCAGGTCCATCCAAGGAGAAAGGCGATGGCAAACCTAGCCAGCATCTTAAAAAGCAGAGACATCACCTTGCCAACAAAGGTTTGTATAGTTAAAGCCATGGTTTTCCCAGAAGTGATGTATGGAAGTGAGAGCTGGACCATAAAGAAGGCTGATCGCTGAAGAATTTATGCTTTTGAATTATGGTGCTGGAGGAGACTTTTGAGAGTCCCATGGACTGCAAGAAGATCAAACCTTTCCATTCTTAAGGAAATCAGCCCTGAGTGCTCACTGGAAGGGCAGAGCCTGAAGCTGAGGCTCCAATACTTTGGCCACCTCAGGAAAAGAGAAGACTCCCTGGAAAAGACCCTGATGTTGGGAAAGATGGAGGGCACAAGGAGAAGGGGGCGACAGAGGACGAGATGGTTGGATAGTGTTATAGAAGCTACCAGCATGAGTTTGTCCAAACTGCAGAAGGCAGTGGAAGACAGAAGTGCCTGGCATGCTCTGTTCCAGGGGGTCACAAAGAATCAGACACAACTAAACAACTAAACAACAACAACAACAACAAAAGTTGGTAGCCTCCTGCAGGAATGAGTTCCACAGTTTAGCTATGTGCTGTGAGCAGCGGTCCTTCCTTTTACCTGTCCTGAGCATTCCAACCTTAGATATTATGAGAGGGAAAGGGAGCTTCTTAGCAGACTCCCTGTTCCATCCTTTTCTCCGCCATGTCTTCCCTCTGGCAAGGCCATTGTTCTGCTGTTCTACAATGCCACTTCAATTACTTATACAAAGGGTCACGTCATGCTTCAGCAGTGAAAAACGGGCTTTCAAAGATGTCGCTGAGAAACAGGATCTGTGTCTCATTGTATAAGGGAAGGGGGTTGAGAATCCTTGAATACTTGAAGAGCCATTGATGTGGCTGAGTTGTACATTTCAACCCATTTCTTCCTAAGCGATGACAGCCGATTTCCCCCCCTTCTATTTTGTTTTATGCCGTTTTGTTTTTTAAGTGTACCGCACGCTGGCAGGAACTGGGGTCATGAACGGCAAGAAGCACAAGGACTTTATTAGATTATAACATTTGTATCAAATTTAACTTGTGTGGTCCCAGCTTGATCAAACGTCTGAGGACTTGAGGAAAACGTCTCGCTCAAGGGAAACTAATAGCATATCTGGCCAGAAAAAGAATGCAACTTCTCGGGGGGGGGGGAGTTAAGTTGTTGTCAATGTGTTTTATTTTAGGAAGGCTAATTCCTTTCTGCCCATGCTGAAAACATCCGAATCTCAGAGAAAGCAATGGATTAATGGCTTGATGGGTGGCACAAAGCTTCCGCCTTGCATATGTTTGCTGTGATAGTTACCCTTCTTAAAGTGTGTAGGGGGGTGAGTTGTGATTAAGGGGGTTTTTTGGGTAGATATGAATGATATGTAGAGATTAGGCTGGGCTAGGAGAGAAATAGACAATGATTAAAAAAACCCCAACCCTCTTCATTATTGCCGTACCTCAGCAGGAAACCAAAATCTCTCCAAAATCTGTCTGCAGGAGAGAAGCATGGCTTGATAAAAGAACACACCGAGGAACCACATTCTTAGAATTAAGATTATAAATGAAATTCTCTCTTTCTTTTATAGCACTCAGCTGGGGTGATTGGTGTGAAGGGGGAAAATATTTCCATTTACTAAACACTTTGTAGTAATACACTTGCTTGTTCTGCATAGTTGTGAGTTACGTGACCTTTCTTGGTTGGTGCTGATGCAGCTTGGAAGTGAAAGGGATAGATGATGACGATGATTTAAAATGGACTTTTCCATCTATTTGTTTTGTTGGCTATTTCAATTTGTATGCTGCTTTCCTTTGTATACCAAGGAAGCTGTTAGGAGTCCAGGTTCCCAGGTTGATAACACAGTAAGTGTAGGTAATTAAAAAAGGAGGATTTATTGCAAAAACAGATAGCTCTGGATGGCTCTAACATAGCCTCCAGCCTTATCACTCAAGATGACCCTTCTGAAGACTCCTTCCGGTTTCTACAGAATATATTGAACCGGCGCCCCTTACAGCTTTTGTTTTGCTTCCTGTCCAGCAGCCCTCCCATTCACCGACTCTTCGGACTTATTGGATTAGCTCCAGCCTCTTCCTGTTCTGACCAACTATTTCTGTTCGCTCCTGTTTGTGCTTCCTGAGAGCTTTGACTGTGTCCCAGCCTGCTCTCAGCTACAGCCTTATCAGCCTGCCGTTCAAGGCCAGGAGGAGGCGAAGCCTGCAGCTGTCGGCTCTCCTCTGCCTGAGTGAAATCCCAGCCTCTCTGTTCTTGGCTGCTTTTTGCAGCAGGCTGTAAACCTTCGCTGGGAGCTGGCATACTCATGACAGAAGGTCACAGCACAATAGCAAAAATCCATAACCTCTTGCCATTGCAATGACAATTCAGCACCAATTCACAGGACTGTAGAATTGGAAGGGACTCCAGGGGTCATCTTGTCTAAACCCCTGCAATGCATGGGTGGTGCTCTTTTTGGTAGGGGCAGCTGGGGTGGGCTGTAGCCCAGTGGAACAGCATCTCCCTGCACAAAGAAGGTGCCAGGATTGATTCCTGGCATCTCCAGGTAGGGCTGGGATCTTCTGTATGCAAAGCAGACACTCTACGTCTGAGATATGGTCCATCCATGGCTGCTGACCAGGTATTCAGGATAAGCATACCAGAGAGCCATGCCTAGGACAGATAGCTCAAGAGAACTCCCTGTTTCTTTGTGTTTCCTTTTGGTTGGTGGTGGTGGGGAAGCAAGATTTGGCTTCTTCTATCTGATCCACAAAATGAGCAGCCATGCCAACTGAAGAAAGTATTAACACAGTGAAGCAGAGTCATTAATTGGACTGCCTGAAAGGGTCCAGATGTGCTGCTCTTCTTGTTGCTTCACTTAGGACAATTGGTGTTTGATGCATAACAAAATAAACTCTGCTTTGAGTCCATATGGAATTTGAGTACCTTCACTATCCATAACCAGCACTGGGTGTTTGGGGTGGGGTGAACTTAGTTTACCTTTAGACAAGGTGGCCAAGAAATAGGTGGGTTTTTTTAGCTCTGGCACAGCAGCTCTCTCCAACCTGCCACCAGGGAATTGATAGAAATTCAACTCGGTTCACAGTTCAAGGTGAACCTACCAAATCTGCACTTTCTGAAACAATAACAAGAACCAAAGCCCAGCCGTCTTCGCTATTTGCACCAGCTCTTGCAAAGCAGTTTTCCAGCCAACTAATTTGTAGAAAAATTCATCTGCTAGGGCAGTGTGAGCAGAAATGCATGCATTAGTGAAAACAACAGTTTTTCTTTTAAAAAGGCAGTTATATTGTGGGGGGAAAGCTTTGCAAAAATGTGTATATTAGGCAAAACTGCATGCAAGCCTCTGTATATTATGAGAAATTCTCTGATGACTTGTTACAATAAATAAATAAATCCCAAACTGATATGGGAATGCAGGGAATAGTATTTAATACCAAGAAAATGAGAACCCAAAATTGACAGATTTCCCCATCCTTATCTGCCACAATGGCCCCTGCTCTCTCCCTGCTGTTTCCAGATCCAGATCACCTGAGCCCGTAGGCAACGGGAGATGTGCGCTTACGTATTGTGTGACTGTATTTGTCTTTCCTTATATTCAAATTCCTGGAACCCTACGGAACGCTCTTTCTCTCTCTCCAATGGTTCTGTCAATCTTGCTTGCACCTGTTACCAAGCAGAGGAAATGGCTTCTTATAATTTACCCATCTTCTTGCCTGTCGGAGGTGGGGGGGAGTAAAAAAAAACCCCTCACAAAAGTAATTCTTAATTATTTAAATTGTTTTGTAAAACATAAAATTAAGATCACATCCTATAATAAGCATAATAAACTTAGCAGCGAAGCATAAATAAAATATAGGTTATTAAAGTACTGCAATGTGATGGTAAAGAGCTTATAGGTGCTTATAACTGAATAAGCTGCATGTAAATAATTCCAGCGCTTTTAACTATTTTCAGCCACTGGAAAGGGAATGGTTTGGGGACTGTGCACAGAAGAAAGGAGCCATTTTCCCCCTTATCATCTTCCCTCCTTTATAAACTCCCCAACAGATAATGAAGTTATGAAATACACAGGGATCCAATTGATGAACACGTGGCGGCATAAAGGTTGGTGATTTTCTTGTCCCTGTCATCTGAAATGGGAAGCCAAACTCAAGATGACACCAAGTTCAGCGCCTTGGCTGAAAGGATGTCATTATTCATTTTAGGAGAAGTCCTAAGCTGTAATGAAGAGGCTGAAGGTTATTGCAGTAAGGAATGAGCTGGCGTCCTGATTTATGTAAGAAGCCAATGTACTGTCTTGCAGAACTCTCTTTTAATTTCTTATAGATCTTGGATTTAGTGGGCAGAATGTAACTCTTCCCCCCTGCTCCCCAGCCCTCAGCCATGCCGCCAAACGCCAGCAGAACTCTGAGTTCATGTGGTTCATTTCTTGTTGTCCTAACAGCTGTTCTTGATAGTCCTCCCTGCAGGTATCTGTTTGGGGATTAGTAATGCTTCACAGGGTCATACATCACAAGAAGTGGATGTGTAATTACATTAAACATGCTTCATCTCCTTAGATTCACTTATCCTGAATCATTGATATTGGGTAGACTCAATGCCATTTCTCTGTAGACTGTTTTATTTTATGGCATCACAGATTATCCTTGCAATGCGGCGAGTGGGGTGTGTGTGTTGCAGACTTTCAGGAGACAGTGTTCAAGGTGAGCTTTGCACGGACAAAGTTAGAAGCGAAGGGAATTGGAGAGAGGTCTTGGGGACCCTTGGATCCCTAGTGGAGGGTCCACCAGTCCTTCCAACCTCAGGTTAGGTCACCAAGTATTTGAAATTTCTGCTGCCATCTCATAACTTATCATGTCCCTTTTATAGATTGTACTGCTTTGACAGAACCTCAGCATACCTCAGAGCACTCCCATAAGAATGTAAGAATAGCCACTGGCCCATTAACTCCAGCATCCTGTTCTCAAAGTTGTCAGGAATGAGCCAGCTCCAAGCAAAGGTTTGCAGCCAACTGCAGAAAGCAGCCAGGAACAGAGAGGCTTAGATGTTAGCCAGGCAGGGGAGAGTCGGCTGCTGCAGACTTCAGCTCTTCCTGACCTTGATGGGCAGGCTGATAAGGCAGTAGCTGAGAGAAGGCTGGAACACAGCCAAAGCTCTCCAGAAGCACAAACACATGCGAACAGACTCAGAGACAGCCTCTCAGAGCAGGAAGAGGTTGGAGCTGATCCACTAAGTCCAAAGAGTCGGTGAATGGGAGGGCTGCTAGATAGGAAGCAAAACAAGAGACGTAAGGGTTGTAAGTTCAGTTTATTCTGTTGACACTGGAAGGAGTCTTCAGAAGGGTCATCTTGAGTAATGATGCTGGAGGTTTTGTTAGAGACGTCTGGAGTTATCTGTTTGTTTTTGCAATAAATCCTCCTTTTTAATTACCTATGCTTACTGTGTTATCAAGCTGGGAACCTGGACTCCTGATAAAAGTGGTCAAACAGATGCGTGTGAGAAACCAGGGAGCAGAACATCAGCACAAGAGTACCCTCCCTCCTGTGGTTTCCAGCAACTGGTATTCAGAAGCATTACTGCCTCCACTGTGGAGGTAGAAGATCTCCATCACGACTAGTAGCCATTGATAAACCTCTCCTCCATGGATTTGTATAATCTTCCTTGAAGGCCATCCAAGTTGGTGGTGATCACTCCCTGAAAAAAGAACCGTCACAGCCAGGGGAGCTCCCAAACTCTTAGGTAGTACAGGCTCTGAAGGGAGAAGCAGGTCACAATGAAATGAACTCTTAGACATAGGACTTATCTACACTTGCTCTTCGTCATTGCTGTAACTGCCCTTCCAATGCACTTGTCCAGCTAAGCATCGATGGAGAGATGGCTGGTTATGGTCGAACCCAGACAGACTAAATTGTCTACCACCTCAAGTGTGTACTGTACAAATGAAATTTAAATGTGCAGTAAGATTCATGTTTGGTGGGAATGAATGCCCCCATGTTAAAAACTTTTGGAATAGAGTATTCTCCATTATATGTGCAATCACAGGCCAACTCCTTTCTCCAAATCCTGCCTTAGCCTTACTATCTTTGGACATAGACTTGGGATCCACCATGTGCCACAGCGAACTAGGAGGTTTTTTTTACTGACCACAGCACAATTAGTGATAGCTGAGCAATGGAAGAACCAGACTGAAATACCCCCGAACATATGTGAAAATAATATTTGGGATATAGAAATGTCTGAGCATCTTACCAGACACAGGAGGGCAATTAAAGGCATAACAAATAAAGACACCTTCCAAGAAAAATGGACCCCTTTTAAAACTATGTTAATGACCAAAATCAATACCTTCTTATACCAACCACTCAATATTCTCAGTGGAGGGGTTACATTAAGTAATATGTTTGAATGTTGAATGTGCAAGTGTATATCTAGAGACAATGGATAAAACAAACACCATTATGTTGTACTGCTGGATATGTGTTTAACGGTTATTGTATTTGTTTAAAAACCAATATAAAAATGTTTAAGAGAATAAAATTTAACTAGTTTGAAAGAGCTTCTCCCTAGAAGAGGAACTACATGGAAGTCACAATGTGTGCTGTACTTTGTAGCCGTTAATCTCATGAACAATGGTTGACGACAGTACCAGCTTGCATGCTTTCTTTGCCCTGCAAAAAATGATCCCCTGCAAGCTCTGCGTACCAAGTAAAACATTGTTCTGTATGTTTATTAACAGTGCAATCTGATACATGTTTACTCAGAAGTATGCCCTACTGTGTTCAGTAAGGTTGACTCCCAGTTAAGCGTGCAGAACAGTGAGAAATCTAAGGAGAGAACAGCACAAGATTAAACGGGCAGGTGTAAAGCCAATTGACCAAAAAGGCCACCTTTGATAAAGTCGGGCAGAAAGTCACTCCTTCGTTTCCTGCATAACGACCCATGAAAACACTCAGACTGGGAAGCCACTGATTTAAAAGAGCAAAAGTCACATTTAGATAACACAACACGTTTTTCATATTCCTAGGGGGGTGGGAGGAAGGTTCTACCCAGATCATTCACACTTTAGAGAGGGAGACAATCATTCAAGTCTTTGCAGCATTCAAATAAATAAAACAAAAGAGGAAAAGAGATGAGCATGAAAAGTTTTAATGAGAAACTTGTGTCTAGCCTGGAGTAATTCATATTTTTTTAAATCCCTGTAGCACC
Source organism: Podarcis melisellensis (assembly GCF_964234715.1). Classification (NCBI taxonomy): domain Eukaryota; kingdom Metazoa; phylum Chordata; class Lepidosauria; order Squamata; family Lacertidae; genus Podarcis; species Podarcis melisellensis. The sequence goes on from NC_138543.1 coordinate 49,768,188, forward strand.
ACAGAGAACTCTGTAATTTGCTGTAATTCCATAACATAACACAAACATCCCATGCACTCGTTTTTGTGACAAAATCCCCTTGATTAAATTGTGTTTTGGTTTATTGAAAGTCCTAGGACAGGGCTAACCAATGTGGCATCTCCCAGATGTCATTGGACTACAACTCCCATCATCCCTGCCCATTAGCCATCCAACCTAGGAGTGATGGGGGTTGTAGTCCCACAGCTTCTGGAGGTCACCATATTGGCGGTGGCTGGCCTAGAGGATCACAGCTCTCCCTGTATGGTTTACTTTGACACAAGAACTTGTTTTTAATTCAAGAACTTCACTCTGGATGTGAGAAGCAACATGAATACAGAACAGGGTATGTCTGAGCATGTGCTGAGTGCTAGCCAAAAGTTAGTCACCACTTTCACCGCCCTTGTCGTTCTGCCAGTTAGCTGACAAAGCCACTTCTGCTTTAAGGAGGAGGTGGGGTTGTGGGTACTTAACAGTGTTAAGTTGTGGGTGAACATAGCAGACGACACAGTGATTTCTCCAGAGCAGCTCTTTACTTGTAAGCTGGACAGAACTGAACAGCAACAGCTCAGCCGGCCTGCTTTTATAGGTAGCCGGCTGTCAACATTGTAGCAACAACAACCCAGAGTTTCCCGCCTAAAATAACTGACGTGGACCTGAGTGAAAACTATCTACAGTATCCCCCTGCTGGCCCAGGGTGAAACTTCACTACATAACACCCCTCCCCACAGAGATAAGGCGTTTTTTACAATCGTAATGGTTTCCTTACATACAGCACTACACGTAATGGTTCAATTAGGCACAAAAGCATATCGGTTACATTTCCCATACTTAGATCAAGTATGTGTGTGGACAGTCCAGCGCAATTGGGGGGTTCCTGGCTGCGTCACTGCCCAGGTGATCAATATGGTCACTCGGGAGGTGTGGCCTGCTCAGTTTAAGCAGAACGCAGGCGGGAGCTCTCTCCTTTTCGTGCTTCCAGCTGCTCCGGTTTTCCCACTCTCCCGCCCTTTAGGTTCTCATCTCTCTTGACCTTGCTACGGACTTCAGTTGGTCGCCATCGAGGGGCCTGGTAGGACTTTTTCCCCTTGGCAAATTAGCACCAGCCATTGGGTTTTCGCCTACCTCGTAGCAAATCCTCACAACTTTGTAAGGTTTGGCAGTTATGCACTGGAAAATCGCTGGAAAAGAGAGGAGGGGAGGTGTGCCATTGCTTGCCCCACACATTGAAGGGTATTCCGGGGCATCATCCTGTCTGGAGCCTAGGGAGTCTAGGGCTTAAGGCACGACACCTATCCGTGGCCCCGGGGGAGCTCCTAGTTGATGTGCATCAGTAGGACTCCCCCTACTGGTGGTTAGCCCTTCCCGGACTCCCTGCAGACGGGCAGGAGTCAGATATAGCTGGTTAGGTCCAATGTCTAAGCCAATATTTCTCACAATCTGTAACCAATAAAGTTGTGGCCTTTTTTAGTCCATTAACCTAAAATGCTGGTGTCTTTATTCAGCTTCGAGGGCAGGGCGGGACCTTGCCACGCAACTAAGCCTTACAAGCTTGTCCTTTGGGGCTGGGCAAGCATCCTTTGTAAGTTTGGGAGGGTAAGAACTGCTTGACATCAAACAGGCACCTTCAGTGTATTCTCCATGATGCCTGCTAGAGACATTTTTGCTTAGACAAGCCTGTCCAGATATGCGGAATGTTGATATGTGTTTTTAGCTTTTCGTTGATCTTAATTTTTATTTTTGAATGTTTAAACACTGGGTTTTAACTGCTTTTACTGATAATGTCATTGTTTTATTCACTGTAAACTACTTTGGGGGGCTTTTTTAAAAAACCCACACACAATCAAGTGGCATATAATTTTGATAAGCATATAAATAATCCCTGCATTGCAGAGGAATGACCTTCAGAGTCTCTTCCAACTCTGTAATTCTATGATTCTATGGAATGAAACTAAAAAATACATCAATGGATCACATGGATTCATATGTGTGTGTATGTATGTTTCAAGTGGTAGTCTTTGTAACACAAAAGTCAGCCTACACCTGCTGTGATTTCTAATGCATTCACGACATTCTAATGGATTCAAGAAGGCTACCAATGGCTGTTAGTTGCATACCCTCCAACATTTATCCAATGAAAATAGGGACGTCCCATTCCATAATGATAATTTTACTATTTACACCCCACACACATCTTACTGGGTTGCCCCAGCTACTCTGGGCAGCTTCCAACATATTAAAAAACATAACAAAACATTAAACATTAAAATAACCTTTTCTACGCAAGATTGATTTCAGATGGTTTGGGGGCCGGGTAACTCCATACCTTCCAACATTTATCCAGTGAAAATAGGGACATCCTAAGGAAAAGTGGGACATTCTGGGATCAAATCAGAAACTGGGTCTGTAGTGGTGAAAGCAATATGCTACCACCAGGATCAGTGTCACGATGACTCTGAATACCAGTCACTGAGCTGTTGCTCTCATGTCCCGTTTTTGGCTTCCCAACCCAATCTGGTTGGCCACATTGAGAAACAGGATGCTTCAATAGATAAGCTCTGGGCTTGATCCAGCAAGGCTCTTCTTCTGATCTCAGCTTCAGGATCTTCCAGCTTTCAGTGGTTGCCCGATTCATTTCATCCCAGCACTCACGTTGTGCATTGAATTTTGGATTGAGAAGACCAGGCACATAACCCAGAGATGGTGAACGCAGCCCTGAATTGCAGGTTGGAAAGTTCAGCCATCCTTCCCCCCTCACACACCATGACTTCACCTTCAGGAGGAGGCAGACATCATATTTCATCTGGTGAACCCGTCTTCCTCAGAAGAACAAAGGACAAGATGTGCTACGGCTGGCCATGGAATGGATGGCTTGGCTCCTGAGAGGAGGAAATGAAGAGCTAAAACCTCTGATCGGATGCTCCAAAAAATTATTTCAGCGGCTAGGAAAGCCAAACAATGTTTTGGTTTTTTTAAAATTTTGAAGAAGATGTTCCAAAAATAAATCCCTCTTGATAATTGCTTTTAAAAAAACCATCTGTCATATGTATTATTCTCTTATCCAAGGGCCAATTTCTGTATTTGTATTAAATGTACAGAAGAGAGCACAACTTTATAGATGCCAGCTCAGGGGGCAGCCGACATAGGGGTCTCCAGATGATGCTCAGACTACAACTCCCATAATCCCTGAGCATTGGCCATGCTTGCTGGGACTGATGGGTGTTGTAGTCCACTGCATTTGGAAGGCACCATGTTTGCTTCCTTCCTACTAAGCAGTGTTTCTCAAAGTTGGGCCTTCTGCTGTTGTTGGACTACATTGCCCCTATCACTAGTCCTGCTAGCCAGGGATGATGGGAGTTGTAGTCCAACAAAAGCAGGAGACCCAGCTTTGAGAAACACTGTACTAAGGTAAGGATTCTTTAACATAAATGCTCTCCTCCTACTCTTTTAAAAGAAACATATATATTTTATATCCTGCTGTATGATATTGTTATGTACTAAGCTTGGATCCTAGAACAATAGGCAAGTAGGATCCTAGAATGCAACAACTGATTGGCTTGCAGGAAAAGACCAATCAGGCTCCAGGAGGAAGTTAATCAGCCTATTAGGCTAGTAGGGTCGTAGAATGGAACAACTGATTGGCCTGCAGGAGAAGACCAATTAGGCTCCAGGAGGGAAGCATAATCAGCCGGTCAGATGGGACTCATTGTGGGTGAACATATCAGACACAGTGATTCTTCAAACAGCTTTTGTTTATTCACAGGCCAGAACAGAACTGAAGGGTTCAGCCAGCCTGCTTATATAGAGCTCCACTACAACGCAACTGTAACAACTTCCTGTAACTATCCAATCACTGAACGTCACTTTCAATCCCTTATTTGCATATGTGGACCTGAGTGAAAGCTATCTACAGTATGCCCCTGCTGGCCCAGGGTGAGAACTTCAGTACATAACACCTGAGGTTTGGGGGACAATTCAATCACTGTTTTACAAGCTGCAATAAAGAGCGGGAAATCACTACAGGACTCAGAGTATATTTCAGATATGTTAGTTGGCATCCGTTTGTATTGCGAGACAATGGTATTCCATTGTCTGCAGGGGTGAAGTCAAATAGCTGTGTTAGCAGCAGCAAAGTGACCTGCTCAGGGTGCAAGTTTGGGTAGTGTTTATGGGCTGCCCAGATGACAGGACCACTGCCAGCCTCGCTGACCTGGTCCAAAGGAAAGGAGAGGCATTTGGCACCAACTTGGCTGCAGGAGTTGCCGGAAGGAAGTATACAAGGCGCCATCCAAATGTCTTAGGGACTCTACTCTGGATTTGTGTAGGGTTTACTCCTTAGCCTTTTCTTCTCCTGAAGATATCCTGCAAGGCAATGGTTTAGGATGAGAGTTTTCCTGCTCTTAGGTGGGCTGCATTCCCAGGTGGACAAGCCCCATCTGCCCCTCACTTCCCTCTGCAGCACACACAGAAACTAACTTCTTGGCCGGGGAAATTGCTTTGTCCAAAAATGTGTATATTAGGCAAAATTGCTAATAATAATAATAATAATAATAATAATAATAATAATAATAATACAGTGGTACCTCTGGTTACAAACGCTTCGGGTTACTAACGCTTCAGGTTACAGACTCCGCTAACCTGGAAGTAGTACCTCGGGTTAAGAACTTTATCTCAGGATGAGAACAGAAATCGCTTGCTGGCGGTGTGACGGCAGCGGGAGACCCCATTAGCTAAAGTGGTACCTCAGGTTAAGAACAGTTTCGGGTGAAGAATGGGCCTCCGGAACGAATTAAGTTCATAACCAGAGGTACCATTGTAATAATAATAATTTATTTATACCCCACCCATCTGGCTGGGTTTCTCCAGCAACTCTGGGCAGCTCCCAACCAAATATTAAAAACACAATACGGCATTAAACATTAAAAACTTCCCTAAACAGTGCTGCCTTCAGATGTCTTTCCACCCAAAACCCCTGATGATCTCTCCCAGCGGCTTCATGTAGATGTTAAAAAGCATGGGGGAGAGGGTGGAACCCTGAGGCACCCCACAAGTGAGGGCCCAGGGCAGTGGCGTAGCGTGGGTTGTCAGCACCCGGGGCAAGGCAAGTAATTTGCACCCCCTAACCTGTGGATTTGCGCTCCCAACCCGTGGATTTGCGCCCCCTAATCCTAACCCCCAGATGTTGCGCCCGGTGCGGCCGGCCCCCCCTGCACCCCCCACACTATGCCACTGGCCCGGGGGTATGAACACTCACCCCCCCCCACTTTCTGGACACGGCCCAGGAGAAAGGAGTGGGACCACTGTATAACAGTGCCCCCAGCTCCCTCAAGACGGTCCAGAAGGATGTTATGGCCCTTATATAAAGATGCGCACACCAATTTGCACTGAAATGTTGGTGGGTTTTCAGGAGTAGCTGCAAAGCAAACACACTCAGACACTTTTAAAAAGAAACTTTCCTGTAAGGCAAGATTGGGATGATGATTCAGCAGAGTAAAGGAACTGTCTCCGGTAAATGGGGACATTTGGAGCCCACATACCTTTTAATCTACAGCATAAAGACAACTTAAATGTAGGAACACTGTATTTTTAATTTCCACGCATTGCAAGCCTTTTGTATTTGGTTTCCTGTGTTTAAACCATATGCACTTAATTTCACTTAACAGCACAGGCTATAGCTGGGTTTGGTCTGAATGTTATATGTTATACTGTGGGGTTGCGGGGAGAGGTTTTAAGCAGAGGGCAGAAACATCACCCCAGCCCTTTTTATTCTTAGCTGGCTGTGCCCTGGGAATGAAGATAACTACTTTTTTGCGCTGTGTTTTCACCTGGCAAGTTTGTATGAAAGTGGGGGAAAAGCCCTAGAACACTGCCATCTCGTGGCCGATGTGCTGCTCCTACCAAACACTTTCACACATCGTTCAAGGATTTCTGCATATAGCAGGTGAAGCGTGCCTAGTTCAGCGCTAAATGGGGGGGGGAGGCAACCTAATTATGAATTGAAATCTCTTGGTGTACAAGGGTTAGAACAAAATGGGGCTACAACTGTAGGCTACAAAAACCAAGTAGGTCAAGCCTAAATTCCATCCCATTTTCTGGGAATAACTACAGTGGTACCTCGGGTTACAGACACTTCAGGTTACAGACTTTGCTAACCCAGAAATAGTGCCTCGGGTTAAGAACTTTGCTTCAGGATGAGAACAGAAATCGTGCTCCGGTGGCACAGCAGCAGCGGGAGGCCCCATTAACTAAAGTGGTGCTTCAGGTTAAGAACAGTTTCAGGTTAAGAATGGACCTCTAGAACGAATTAAGTTCTTAACCAGAGGTACCACTGTACTGTACTGTTGCTTTATGGAATGACAAGAGTTAGCGTCACAGCAAAATCTGATGGGCAATATGTTGGGATGATACCATCCCAGTCAGTGCATGATCCCGGGCAGTGCAAAATCAGTGCTGAGTAGCACTGGAAAAATAGGTTTTCAGAAAACGATTCTACTGCATCAACATCACTACTTTCAACTTGAATGCTGTAATGGGATAATCTTGAGAGATTTATTTATTTATTTATTTAAGAAGCATTGCTTCCTACAAGTTCATCATCCTTATCATCAACTGTTATGAAAATCTAAGAACATTTCATAGATATAATAGAATTGGAAGGGACCCTGAGGATCATCTAGTCCAACCCCCTGCAATACAGGAATATGCAGCTCCCCCACACGAGGATCGAACCTGCAACCTTGGCGTTATCAGCACCACGCTCTAACCAACTGAGCTATCCAGATACAGAAGCACTTGAGCATATACTAAAGCCCTGTCCACACTCCACATCTTAAGCAGTGCCGTACCACTTCTAAACGTCCAATAGTTGTTTATCTCTTTGACATCTGATGGGAGGGCGTTCCACAGGGCAGGTGCCACTACCGAGAAGGCCCTCTGCCTGGTTCCCTGTAACCTCACTTCTCGCAGTGAGGGAACCATCAGAAGGCCCTTGGCGCTGGACCTCAGTGTCTGGGCAGAACGATGGGGGTAGAGACGCTCCTTCAGGTATAAAGGTAAAGGGACCCCTGACCATTAGGTCCAGTTGTGGCCGACTCTGGGGTTGTGGCACTCATCTCGCTTTATTGGCCGAGGGAGCCGGCGTACAGCTTCCGGGTCATGTGGCCAGCGTACAGCTTCCGGGTCATGTGGCAAACCAGAGCAGCACACGGAAACGCCATTTACCTTCCCACCGGAGCAGTACCTATTTATCTACTTGCCCTTTGATGTGCTTTCGAACTGCTAGGTTGGCAGGAGCAGGGACTGAGCAACGGGAGCTCACTCCGTTGCGGGGATTCGAACCGCCGACCTTCTGATCGGCAAGTCCTAGGCCCTGTGGTTTAACCCACAGCGCCACCTGCATCCCTCCTTCAGGTATACTGAACAATATTCAGCATCTTGGATGTCCACGAGTTCTAGTATTATGAAAGACGGAGGAAAACGTTTCTCTATTCACTTTATCGCTGCTGTGCATAATTTTATAAATTTCTATCATGTCGCCTCTTACCTGCATTTTCCCTAAACCAAAAAGTCTCAAGCGCTGGATCCTGTCTTCAGAGGAGATTGGGAATAGCCATGCTGCAAGGAGCCCTTGGTTGCAGCACGTCTGTTTCCACAGCTTACCTGCACAGAGGATTTATGAGAACCACCCTTGCCTATGCGAACCTGCCTTGAGATGCCTTCTGTCCATCTTCAACAAATCAACTATTGTTCGCCACCCCCCTTCCTCCTATCCCCGTATAGCGCTGTGTCAAGGTCTGGGAATTTCAGAATTCTTTCGCTTTGGTGATGTAATTGTGAAAATATTTCCTTTGGATGCCGAGTGTGCCCCGCAGAAAAGAAGGGCAACGAAACCTTTGCTCGTTTGCATTACATGCTTTCACTCTGGAATGAGGCGTGCAATTACAGCATTGCTTCGGGAAAAGCTGTACACTCCGGTTGGAAAACAGGATGCTCTTGCTCCAGTTAATTTTCTTACGGGCTTAGGATTTCAAATATCACTCAGAAATACCAACGCTTCTGCTGTTTCATTGACAGATTGATAGCCCACAATGTGGTTTGTAATACTTCAGCAAACATCTTGAAATACTTATGTCATGATTGAGGTAAGGGTTTGGAGGGGAGGAAAACAGTTGGCTCTCTCTCTCTCTCTCTCTCTCTCTTTCTGCCTGCACTTTAAAAAAAAATGTTGTGCTTTATAGGATTATTAGCATACTGCTAACCCAAACAGTGGAACACTGTGCAGAGTAAACAGGCATATTTCCCTTTTCGTTAAAAGTTAGGGTGCTGCAGGGCTATCTGTTGAACTGGGGCTGGGAGTTTTTGTGGATTTCCTTCGGCAAACCAGGCAACTCGGCCTTTAAGAGCTGGTTAACATTTGCTCCCGCATTAATTAATGGAGCTCAATAACTGGGATGGAGGCAAACAGATGCACTAGCCCACCTTGCCTCAAATCTGATGAAAAAGACATTTGCAATCCTATTTAGGTCTATTCAGAGGTAAGTTGTACAGTGGTACCTCGGGTTACAGACGCTTCAGGTTACAGACTCTGCTAACCCAGAAATAGTACCTCAGGTTAAGAACTTTGCTTCAGGATGAGAACAGAAATCGTGCAGCGGTGCCACAGCAGCAGCAGGAGGCCCCATTAGCTAAAGTGGTGCTTCAGGTTAAGAACAGTTTCAGGTTAAGAACAGACCTCCAGAATGAATTAAGTTCTTAACCTGAGGTACCACTGTGTTCAGTTCAGTGGGGCTGAACTTGTCCTTGTGCAGCTGTCCTTACCTGTCCCAGGTAAGGACAGCTGCACCTGCCTTGCCCCAGATTCAATCTCCAGCATCTCCCAGGTAGCTCCAGGAGACATCTCCATGTGAAATCCTGGAAAACTGATGCCAGCTAATGTAATTCTGGGCTAGACGGACTTGATATAAGATAGATTTCTATGTTCCTTTTGTTTCAAGTGAAGAAGAAGAAGAAGAAGAAGAAGAAGAAGAAGAAGAAGAAGAAGAAGAAGAGTAGTTTGGATTTGATATCCCGCCTTTCACTCCCCTTCAGGAGTCTCAAAGCGGCTAACAATCTCCTTTCCCTTCTTCCTCCCCCACAACAAACACTCTGTGAGGTGAGTGGGGCTGAGAGACTTCAAAGAAGTGTGACTGGCCCAAGGTCACCCAGCAGCTGCATGTGGAGGAGCGGAGACTCGAACCCGGTTCCCCAGATTACGTGACTACCACTCTTAACCACTACACCACACCATACAGGAAGTGGTCCTTCCTGTGCCCCTTTGACAAAACATAAAACAGAGGATTCACCTCCCTGCCTGCTGTTGAGAAAACAGACCTTCAAGTTACCATTATGTGCATTGAAGACCCTGCAAAAATGATCCTCGGAAATAAAACAACTCTGTCTTATTTATTTTAATGCTTCCTCAGCTCTTGTCTGGTGTTTCCCTCCATAACAAGACCAAAGAATCTTTTTTTCAGCACTTGCAATCTGTCGTGGGTCACTGCCAAGGACCACATGCTTGTGGTAGGCGGGGCAACCCATGGTGCTCTTACTTTGCATACCGCAGGATACAGCCCAGAATCCAAGAGCCACATTTCCACACGGACAGTCTTCTGGGGGCCACATGCCAAGGGCAAGCGAGGTCAGAGGCAAAATAATTGTGTCGATAGATGACACTTTTACATTTGCAGAGTAGAATATTCAGGAGATAGTGGATTCTCCTTCACTGGAGGTTTTTAGGGAGATGTTGGATGCCCATCTGTCATGGATGCTCCAGTTGAGATTCTTGCATAGCAGGAGTAGGACTAGTTGACCCTCAGGGTCCCTTCCAACTCTATAATTCTGTGATTCTATCATTTATTTATTTTATTTAGCTTGCATGAGGTTCCTAGGTGGGTTCCTCTCCAGGCCCTCACCAAGGCTTGTTAAGTTTTAGCAAGGTGATTGCATCCTGCACTTTCAGGCAATGCGCTCAGAGCAGGGGTGTGGAACTGCCAGCCTGCGGGCTCAATGAGGCCATGTGCCAGGCCTCCTCATTTGGCTTACAAGGCCATTTCAGGTCAACTGCCCTATGTCTGATGTCATCCATGGCATCATGGTAATGAGCTGGCTCAGCCAAAAGGGGTTTGCAGACACCACCCACCGGGTGACCAGTTATTATTGGCATCCTTCTGTCTTGAGAGTCAATGGAGTATGCTTCTAGGGGTGAAGACAAACAATTGGAGAATCACAGTGCCTACCGTGGCTGCAGAGACCGGTAACTTGTAACTGCTGCCTCCCATGTTGTTTGTGCCATGATAGCAGCACCAATGTGATCTCTCTGGGTTGCAAGCCTCAGAATTGTGTATGGAGGTCCTGGGATGCCCAGATGACAAAACCTGACTCTTCCGCCTCTCAGCCTTTCAGATGTGGTCCAAACGAAACCAAAGCAATATGTTTGGCACCAGCTGGGCTGCAGGAGTTGCTGGAAGGAAGCATACAAGATGCCATCCAAACATCTTAGGGACTCCACTCTGGATTTGTGTAGAGTTTACTCCTTAGCCCTTTCTCCTCCTGAAGCTGACCAGTGATGCCTGCAAAATGCTGTGCCAAGCATTCTTTACAAGGCTCTTCTGAGGATTCAACAGCCAGGTAATTTTTTGACCTTCTGATCTATGGTGTAGATCTATGGTCTGCTTGCTTTGGCGAGCAGAATGAAAATTTAATTTTCTAGTTCAGGTCTGAGGGATCCTTTTATCCAACTAGCAACCTAAGTCTTATTTGTTTAAAACAATTCCAGCCAATGCTATTTCAGCTATTACCTTTTAATTTGCAACCCATTTCTCTAAAATCTCATTTCAACAGGTGTCTTTGATAGGTAATGATGTATATATATAAAAAATCAATTTGGGAGAATGCAAATGATGCTTTTCTTATGAATAAAGACAATTAGCTATGGGAATCCCTTGCCCTCCAACTTTTGTTGTTGTTCTTGCAAGCTCTAGAACAAAATGAAATATCTCAGCATATTAAAGCAACTTTATTCTGTAGCGATGATATCCATTAAAGGTCACTTTTAGACATTAGCAAGAACATTTGCAGTTTCACAATCATTTCCCAAGCTCTGAGCACAGACAGTTTCTCATTGACGGCTTCCAAAGGTCTATAGTCTGTTTCTGCTTTAACCAGTTTCTGCCCACAAACATGTTCATGAAGCTGCTCAAAAAAACCAAACAATTGCCAACATTTCTTTCCCTCAATCTGTGCATAGTTCTGTTGCGTGTTTAGTCAGTCTTGAAATAAGTGTCAGATTGGAAGCATATGCCTGTAGCAACTTCTACTGATGAAGGACAATGCCTAAACCGTGTATTGATGATACACTGAGAGCACACACTGGCCTGGTTGATTCGCCATGGTGACTATAAGGGCTTTGCACTGGATCAGAGCATTCCAAACTGTGTGTCGTGACACATTGGTGTGTCAGCTGCAGTGTGTAGGTGTGTTGCAGAAACCCTGGAAAGGGGTTCGTTTAACCCCCGGTTAGCTAGTAAAACTGAATTACGGTGTTGGAGAAATGATGCATGTCTCAAAAGTGTGTCGCCAACTTGAAAAGTTGGGAAAGCTCTGCACTAGATCCAGGCAGATCCTAGATCCCAAAATAACTGAGGACACTTCTAGTTGACTTTGAGTTCACCTGGGTGAGGCTGAGGCAGCCTTGGAGTGAACGAATTCCCACAAATAACCCAGAGATGCATTTTAAATAAAAGCACACATTCTACTCATGTAAAAACACCAGGCAGGCCCCACAAATAACCCAGAGATGCATTTTAAATAAAAGGACACATTCTACTCATGTGAAAACATGCTGATTCCCGGACCGTCCGCAGGCCGGATTTAGAAGGCGATTGGGCTGGATCCGGCCCCTGGGCCTTAGTTTGCCTACCCATGTAAAACCAAACCTTGGCTTAGCTGCCATGTTGTGCTGTGCTAAAAGGAGCAAGGGGAGCAATGTGGGGTGAATTCCTCTCCAGGAGTCTGAACATTTGCCTGGTCCTGGTAAACCATTGTTTGCCTCACTGTGATGTGCAGTCAAGGCCACTGCCTCCACAATAGGAGCTTCACCACAACATATTTTAGTAGCACATGGGAGGGGTGTTTCTAGCTACCCCACTCCCTGTCTTTGGAAGTTTATGAGAAGCTGTTGCAACAGCTTCCGTCAGCAACAGTTTTTAGGACCATGGTGTCATTTCTGCTGTTGTCATGAGGTGTAATGTTGTTAATGCAATCTTGTTATATTTATGGTACTGAAATGTTGAGGGGTTTTTTAATTGTTGTTATATTTCAAGGGAAATATAATAGTACCACTCAAGGGTACTAGAGGACAGAGGTGCCTGGCGTTCTCTGGTCCATGGGGTCACGAAGAGTCGGACACGACTAAACGACTAAACAACAACAACAAGGGTACTAGATCAAGGGAAATAATAGCACCGCTCTATTCTGCCTTGGTCAGGCCACAAATGGAATAATGTGTCCAATTCTAGGCACCACTGTCTAAGAAGGATGTTGACAAGCTGGAACATGTGCAGAGGAAGGCAACCAAGATGATCAAGGGTCTGGAAACGAAGCCTTATGAGGAACACTTGAAGGAGCTGGGAATGTTTAGCCTGGAAAAGACAAGACTGAGAGGAGATAGGATAGCCACTGTCACATGGAAGAGGGAGTAGGCTTGTTTTCTCCTGCTCTGCAGGGTAGAACTTGAGGCAATGGCTTTCAGTTACAAGAAAGGAGATACGCACTAAACATTCAGAAAAAACTTTGTGACAGAAAGAGCTGTTCAAAAAACAAAACAAAACAGTGGAACAGACTCCCATGAGAGGTGGTGGACTGTCTTCCCTTAGTGCAGCCTTTATCAACCTGTGGGTCCCGAGAAGTTGTTGAACTACAACTCCCATCATCCCTAGCTAGCAAGGCCAGAGCTCAGGGATGATGGGAGTTATAGTCCAACAACATCTGGGGACCCACAGGTTGAGAACCGCTGCCTTAGAGGTTTTTAAGTAGAGGTTGGATGGCCATCTGTCATGGATGCTTTAGCTGAGATACCTGCATGATAGGGGGTTGGACTCGATGACCCTGGCATTCTTTCCAACTCTAGGATCCCATGGTTCCATATTTCCTGTTGTGTTGCTGTTTGGTTATGTTCTTATGAAGTTGTTCTTGTGATGGTTGAATTTGAGCTGTATTTGTTTCTTCTGTGTGGTACACAGCTTTGAGGGCCTGATGCTTTTTGTGAAAAGATAGCATACAAATAACATTATGGTGACAATTTACTTCTTATTTGGTTTTCTTACATTCTTATCCATCATGGATCCCTAAGGGGGCAAATGGGTGGTTTCCAGGTGGTCAACAACCCAGGCACTGACCAGATCCAAACCCGCGTAGCTTCTGCAGAGTGCCGGCCTCATGCGCCTTGAGTCCATACCTGGTGATTTCACACATTAAAGGTAAAGGAACCCCTGACCATTAGGTCCAGTCGTGACTGACTCTGGGGTTGCGGAGCTCATCTCTACTGGCTGAGGGAGCTGGCGTACAGCTTTTGGGTCATGTGGCCAGCATGACTAAGCCGCTTCTGGCGAACCAGAGCAGCTCACGGAAACGCCGTTTACCTTCCCGCCGGAGCGATAGCTATTTATCTACTTGCACTTTGATGTGCTTTCAAACTGCTAGGTGGGCAGGAGCTGGGACCGAGCAACGGGAGCTCACCCCGCCGCGGGGATTCGAACCACCGACCTTCTGATCGGCAAGTCCTAGGCTCTGTGGTTTAACCCACAGCACCACCCACGTCCCGATATCACACATTACATAGCACCAAACCTGGGTTAGCCACTGAGTCTGCTTTCCACAGAGAGCCACCGCCAATCTCAGCTCTCTGACAAATGCAGCAAATGAATGGTGCATGTATTTTCAAAGCTGACATTTTCAGGTTCACTCAAAAAACTTAGGTGACAAACCTTTTTTAAAAAATGTAACCCTAATCTATAAAAAGTTACAAAGTTGGCACCATTTAAACCTAACAAATTAATCATGAAATGTGAAACCTCCAGTTTTATTTTCAAGGTTGCTTCTGACTAATCAAGAACTGACCTCACGTTTTAGGGGCATTTACCTGTAGAAGTGGATCTGCAATTTTCAAGAAGGCAGGATTTCCTAAGTTGGTTTTTTGCATATATCTTCCAACATTTCTCCTCCATTAATCTCAAGCCACAGATTTTAAAATTATATTTTTTTTTTACAAATCAGTCATTCTGAGAATGTGTGAATTAGTTTTCCACCTAAAGTACACGGTCTCCCCTCTTAAAGTACTAACCAATTTGCCATTGGACAGATTAATGGTCCCCCATATAAAGTACTGACTGACTTAGCTCAGGGTCAGGGTCAGGCTCCTTCTCAGGCATTTCCACAGTATATATCTTACTTTCAGAAAGTTTTTCCGAATGTTTAGTCAGAATCTCCTTTCTTGCAACTTGAAGCCATTACCTCGAGTCCTACGTTCCAGAGCAGGAGAAAACAAACTTGCTCTGCCTTCCATGTGACAGCCCTTGAGATATTTGAAGATGGCTATTAGATCTCCTCTTAGTCTCCTCTTTTCCAGGTTAAACATACCCAGTTCCTTCAACTTGGTTTCCAGACCCTTGATCGTCTTGGTTGCTCCCCTCTGCACATGTCCCAGCTTGTTAACATTCTTCTTAAACTGTGGTGCCAGAACTGGACACAGTATTCCAGGTGTGGTCTTACCAAGGCAGAATAGAGTGGTGCTATTACTTCCCTTGATCTGGAAATTATAGACCTTGTAGGCAACCAAATCGGTACCCCACAGGAATATACTCCCCACCCCTGTTGCTGGCCTGCTAGATGGGTGGCTCACTGGGACCCCCATCCCCCAATCTTTGTTGGCTGTACTCCATTGGCTGCTGTCCCAACTCAATTTCCCCAAAGTGATGTGGGGGCTGGTGCTTGGAGGGCCAATTGTCATGATATTAGAATTCAGGCCCATCGAATGAAATTGAGTGTTAGAAGATTTAGGACAGGCAAAAGGAAGTATCCCTTCACACATTTGATGGGGCAAACTTATTTTCTCCTATGGAACTTGTTGAACTGACCGGGAGACTCCGAGACCTGAAAGAAGAGATGGTGGAAGAAGACTGGAAGAAGTTTAAGGAATATTTGAAAAAAATATGTTAATATTTCAATCTTAGAATAACTTTGGAAGTGGTTATTGGCTGTAGGGTTAGAAGTAGAAGATAGAGTATTTTAAAATAGTATTATTCGTAAGTGATAAAATGTGAAGTTATTTTAAGTTTGATTTTAAAAAATGGTTAAAAATTATGATATATGTAAACTGCTAAAGATGAAGTAAAATGAAAATCAGATAGGTGGGACTTGGGGAAGTCAACTTAACAATGTTTAGAAAAATAAGGATATGACAACAATTTGTTTGTATTGTTTGTCTTTTCTGTCTGTGTTTTTTATTTGTGTTATAAAATGATTGAATTTTTTTTGAAAATTCTCCTGCTCTAGAAGGTATGACCCATACCAATTGATTCAAGTTACAAGAAAGGAGATTCGACCTAAACATCAGGAAGGACTTTCTGGCAGTAAGAGCTGTTCAACGGTGGAACAGACTCCCACAAGAGATTATGAACTCTCCTTCCTTGGAGGTTTTGAAGCAGAGGCTGGATGGCCATCTGCCATGGATGCTTGAGCTGAGATTCCAGCATTGCAGGGGGGTGGAGTAGATAACCCCCTAAATGCCTTTCAACTCTAGGATTCTATGATTCCATAGCACACAGTTAAAGCATGAAATTCACTCCCACAAGATGATGGGCACCAACCTGGATAGCATTGACAGAGGATTGGATGAATTCATGGAGGAGAAGGCTATCAACAGCTACTAGCCATGATGGTCATGTTCTGCCTCCACTGTCAGAGGCAGTATGAATGCCAGCCCTTGGGAATTAGGAATGGAAGGATCCGTCCATTTTGGCTCTCTTATTTTCCCATTTCCCTCATCTTAAGTCCACTTCTCCATGTTTCTTCAACAATTTACAATTTAAATAATCATTATGAAAATTCGTCAGTGTTTCAGTGCGAAGTTAAATAGCACATTTTTGTATAATAATAATAATAATAATAATTTATTATTTATACCCCGCCCATCGGGGCTGGGCCCCCCCAGCCACTCTGGGCGGCTTCCATAGAAACCAGGAAACACTAAAATATCATACATTAAAAACTTCCCTGAACAGGGCTGCCTTAAGATGTTTTCTGAATGTCAAGTAGTTGTTTATCGTTTTGACATCTGCTGGGAGGGCGTTCCACAGGGTGGGCGCCACTACCGAGAAGGCCCTCTGCCTGGTTCCCTGTAGCTTTGCTTCTTGCAATGAGGGAACCGCCAGAAGGCCCTCGGCACTGGACCTCAGCGTCCGGGCAGAACGATGGGGGTGGAGACGCTCCTTCAGGTATACTGGGCCGAGGCCGTTTAGGGCTTTAAAGGTCAACACCAACACTTTGAATTGTGCTCGGAAACGTACTGGGAGCCAATGTAGGTCTTTCAAGACCGGTGTTATGTGGTCTCGGCGGCCGCCCCCAGTCACCAGTCTAGCTGCCGCATTCTGGATTAGCTGTAGTTTCCGAGTCACCTTCAAAGGTAGCCCCACGTAGAGCGCATTGCAGTAGTCCAAGCGGGAGATAACTAGAGCCTGCACTACTCTGGCGAGACAGTCTGCGGGCAGGTAGGGTCTCAGCCTGCGTACCAGGTGGAGTTGGTAGACAGCTGCCCTGGATACAGAATTGACCTGTGCCTCCATGGACAGCTGTGAGTCCAAAATGACTCCCAGGCTACGCACCTGGTCCTTCAGGGGCACAGTTACCCTATTCAGGACCAGGGAGTCCTCCACACCAGCCCGCCCCCTGTCCCCCAAAAACAGTACTTCTGTCTTGTCAGGATTCAGCCTCAATCCATTAGCCGCCATCCATCCTCCAACCGCCTCCA
Source organism: Podarcis melisellensis (assembly GCF_964234715.1). Taxonomy (NCBI): domain Eukaryota; kingdom Metazoa; phylum Chordata; class Lepidosauria; order Squamata; family Lacertidae; genus Podarcis; species Podarcis melisellensis. The sequence continues at coordinate 49,785,268 of NC_138543.1, forward strand.
GGCACTCACACAGGACCTTCACCGCCTTCACTGGTTCTGATTTGAAAGAGAGGTAGAGCTGGGTATCATCTGCATATTGATGGACACCCAGTCCAAACCCCCTGATGATCTCTCCCAGCGGCTTCATATAGATGTTAAAAAGCATGGGGGAGAGGACGGAACCCTGAGGTACCCCACAAGTGAGGGCCCAAGGGTCTGAGCACTCATCCCCCACCACCACTTTCTGAACACGGCCCAGGAGGAAGGAGCGAAACCACTGTATAACAGTGCCCCCAGCTCCCAGCCCCTCTAGACGGTCCAGAAGGATGTTATGGTCGATTGTATCAAAGGCCGCTGAGAGATCCAGCAGAACTAGGAAACAACTCTCACCTTTGTCCCTAGCTCGCCGGAGATCATCAACCAGTGCGACCAAGGCAGTTTCGGTCCCATGATGAGGCCTGAACCCCGATTGGAAGGGATCCAAATGGTCCGCATCCTCCAGGCGTGCCTGGAGTTGTTCAGCAACCACACGCTCAATCACCTTGCCCAAGAATGGAAGATTTGAGACTGGGCGATAGTTGGCCATACTGGCCGGGTCTAAAGATGGTTTTTTAAGAAGCGGTTTAACGACCGCCTCTTTCAGCGGATCTGGGAATGTTCCCTCACAGAGGGAAGCATTCACCACCCCGCAGAGCCCATCGCCCAGCCCTTCCCGGCTTGCTTTTATTAGCCAGGATGGGCAAGGATCAAGGAGACAGGTGGTTGGTTTCACGCGTCCAAGCAGCCTGTCCACATCCTCGGGGGTAACGGATTGAAACTGATTCCATGCAACTTGACCAGACAGGGCTCTAGCACTTTCCCGCCCCAGCCCTGCTCCCACGGTGGTGTCTAGCTCCTTCCGAATATGAGTGATATTAGGGGAAATTGCTTGCAGTTTTGCAAGCAATTTCCCCTAATATCATGGCTTTTTGTGCACTTATTTCACTATAATGTATTCATGTCTGTGCACACTTTACCGTATTTCTGCACACATCACATGGCCAAAGAACTGCACTGCAAAATTTGGATAAGTGCAGATTCGGAAGCGTCCCTGTGTCTCAGTTTCCATGCTGCTTCATATTTGATAAATTCACCTTTAAACGTGAACCGAACTGAGTTTCTTCCCCATCCCTACTGGGAATCACAGGTGGGGAGAGTGTGATTGCTTGGCCATTGGCCCAATCCACCAAGGCTATTTTTTTGTTCTTACAAGAATGGTGGGGGTAGCAGCCAGCAGATTGCTGGAGGCGCAAGCATAAAAGGATTGACTCTGTTTCCCACAATACGAACAGGGATGCTTGCATAGCTTAAGAGACCCTACTTCAAATCCTCGCCCCAACCCTAGTAGTTTTTTGTCGCAGGTGATTTCCGCCTGGAAATGGAAGAGAGCTGCCTCTTTAACATACAGCAGCCCTTGTGTTTCACACAGTCAAAACAAAAAACGCTCCCTGCAAAAAGGGGTGCCCATTTGATTTCCAAGAGCAGCAAATCAGCCATATAGCTACTGGTAACAAAGTGAAATTCCCAAAGGACTGTGCTGAAAACTTTACCCCCAATATGTCTCTGTTTGGAAGTACGTGGGCGGATTCTGGCGGGCGACGCGGAGTGCAACTCGGTGTTTTTTTCCTGACTCCTCCACTGCTGCTCCTTCTGATGGCAACCAGCAGTGTGCTGAGAAAATGTTCGCTCTTAAAATAAAACAGGGAGATGCAAGGGTGACCAGATGTTCTGGGCACTGGATCAAAACAGCATTCAGAGAGGGCATCTCTTATAATTAAAAAGTGGTGGGATTTCTGGGGACTTCCCTATCTGTCCATGTAACCCTTCAGGATCCTGGAAACAACAGCAGCAACTAAAATACATCTCTGTCTCCCCCCACCTTCTCTGGTAATATCTCTCTCTTCATCTATTTGGCCGATGGAAGCATAGTAAAAGTACTGTTCTTGCGTTCAACTTGGGTTTGCACAGGGCATATAGTACAAAAGTGAAAAGACTGAGAGTCATGGAGAAGATGGACAGCATGGAGATCCACACTGTCCCCTGCCTGTGGCAATCAGGAATGTGGAGACTCGTAATGTCAGAGGCCACTCTCTGCATATTAAACTATTAAGTGTTTACAGAGAAATGAGTAAAGTTCTGGCAGAGCCTAGGACTTGCCGATCAGAAGGTCGGTGGTTTGAATCCCCGTGACAGGGTGAGCTCCCATTTCTCAGTCCCTGCTCCTGCCAACCTAGCAGTTCGGAAGCACATCAAAGTGCAAGTAGATAAATAGGTATCGCTTCAGCGGGAAGGTAAACACCGTTTCTGTGCGCTGCTCTGGTTCGCCAGAAGCTGTTCGCCAGAAGCTGCTTAGTCATGCTGGCCACATGACCCAGAAGCTGTACGTCAGCTCCCTTGGCCAATAAAGCGAGATGAGCGCCGCAACCCCAGAGTCGGTCACGACTGGACCTAATGGTCAGGGGTCCCCTTACTTTTATCTATCTATTTAGATACTACAGCTCTCAGACTAATATGTGGATTGGAATGTAATTATCGGGGCTGTGCATAGACCCCATACCCTCCAACACCCCACTGATCAAAACTGAGATGCTCGTATTCTGGTCCCAAGCTCTCTCAGCAGCCAACTGTTTTTCTTCAACCAGGCCTTGGGCTGATTAACATTCTATGGTCTTTTTGACCCTAAAGGACTATTTTGAGTTGAAACTAAATCCTGGAATTGAAGCAAGGGTTGTATGGGATGCAAGTAAAGCGGTAATGCGAGGTTTCTTGGTTCAACAGAGTTCTATCAGGAAGAAAGCACAGAATGAGAAAAGGGAAGAAATTCTGTCTCAATTAAAGGAGAAAGAGAAAAAACTACGTTGTAACCCAAAAAAATCAACAGATTCAAAAGGAAATCAAAGTGCTACAATCTCAGTACTCACAAATAGTAAAATAAGAAATTGAATGGAAAATTAAATTGATGAAACAAAAGACTATTGAATTGGCAAATAAATGTGGAAAATTACTGGCTTGGCAATTGGGGAAAAACATTCTATGTTCTTTTAAATGTGTTTCTTGGAGTGGAGTTATTAGTTTGCTGTTGTTTTATTATGTATTTTGTGTTTTCTGTGCTCTTCAGATGAAAGGCAGTATACAAATTTAGTAAAAATTAATAAAATAAAATGTGTTTCCCTGGGGATAGCCACCCACCCAATATGTCCTCCAAGCATTTTGGCAGCAGGCCTAAGGACTTTTTCAATGTTTTAGGAAAATTAAAATGGGGTTTAAAAATGTTAAGGGTGACAGCCTATGCTTCACTTAAAGAGGACTACATGAAAATGATGTATAGCTGGTATTTAACACAGGTTAAATTGGCAAAAATATATAAATTAAGAGAAAATAAGTGTTGGAAGTGTAAAGAAGCTGAAGGTACATTTTATCATATGTGGTGGCAATGCAAGGTTATTAAAACTTTTTGCGAAATGATTTATAATGAATTGGATTTTTTAAAAAACATAACCTCTGTTAAAAAACCAGAAGCTTCTCTATTAGGTATTGCAGGAATGCTACATGAACAGATTAACTGGGAAACTTAGAAATCAAGATGACGACAAATATAAAACAGAATGGAAAATGTTTATTACATATGTACAAAAGCATTGCAAGGAAGTTAATGCATTAGCAGAATTTTAAAAACACTTGCAAGATTATGGAGAATGTTTAAACCTGGAGGTAATCAGGGATAAAGACTTTATTGACCTGCATAAATTAAGACAACACAAAGGAACCAGGGGAGGGAGGGGAGGGAAGTCGAGGGATTTGAGCAATCCCAAAATGTGGATTTAATGCTTACCTGTATGTGAATACAGTTGCTTGAAATCTTCTATTTTATGTTTAACTTAAAAAAAAAATTCTTTAATGTGATGATTTCGCTTAATTGTGAAAATTAATAAAAACATTTATTTAAAAAAATTAAATGTTAAGGGTGGATCAATACCACAAAGGATCAAATCCTTCTGCTTAGCAGCAATCCTTGACTGTGGTTACTGAAATCAACCAAGTGTTTCTGAAAAACCAGCAAGGTTGCAGTCCACTCACCCTTCTCTCAATGCTAGTCACTCACCAGAGCAGCCAAACGAGTCTTATTGCTGAAATCAGGTCTCGAATCAGACTGAAATAGATCCACCTACTCAGTTTTGTCCAAAAGTGTCCATAGCAGCATGGCACCTACCAGCTCGAGCTCCATGCAAAATAAGGGATGCCTTAAACTCTCTCATATTTGCTAGTATGCCTCCTGGAGTGTTGACCCCTTGATCTCAGGAAGGAGTCAGTGAGAAGGAAGACAGTGGATGGTGCCAACTCATCTCAAAAGGCCATCCATTTTCAAGGTATTGGCCAAGTTTTCAGCCCACGGTTGCCAAGTCTCTCGGGGTTATTCAGAGAAATCATTTCCTGTGTAGCAAGCTCTCTTTTTTCCATTTTCTTTTTGCTATTACATGTTTTAGTTGGGCCCTTAACGCTTTCAAAACCAAGCCATTCTGGTGAATGACCTCCCAATTTCCAAACGGAGGTGCGGAGGGGAAACGTTCTGCTAAAACTGATGAGCGGCCCCGTCAGTCGCACAAAAAAGGCCACGGACAAGATTACAGACATCGGCACTGTTACAGGGGCATTATGCATAAAGCATGTAATCCTATCCAAACCTCCCTACAACAGTTTCACAGTATGCCAGAATTCTTCTTCTTCTTCTTTTTTTTTTTTTAAAAAGGATATTTTCTATTTTCATCCCATGATCCCATGTAATACATAGTCTTGGCATTTCTTATCACTTCCAACCATGCATTTCTCCATTTTTTTTTAATGTTTGTTCCAAATTTCAGTTCTGTGCATCCTTTTTTGCCTTAGACCAAAAGCCTATCGCACATTTTCATCATTTTAATTAAACTGGGGCCAATGCAGGGCAAATGTTTGATTTTGACTCAAAAGGTGCATGCAAATTACGAATTCTTGCCGACTGAAGAAAGAAAAGGGGGGGGAATAACGCCACATTGAAGAATGCCTCCCGCTCCATTCTCGCCGGATAAAATAAATAAATAAATGAGCCAGGCAAATTTATGGCTGAACATCGTTTGAAAGAGGCGGCTGTGTTTGGAATATTTTAAAATGCATGTTCCTTGGTTGTTCTTCTTAATACCAACAGCTGACATTGCCCCTCTATTCTCTATCCTGTTTCCTTGCTCTCTGAGGCATCCATGACAGTCCCATCTTGCAATGGTATATGGGAAAGTACATAGGAATGGAGGCAGGGATGGGTGACTAATTTTATTTCACTTCACAATACTAATATGCTCCTCGATTGTAACAAAACCCTAAAGCTGTTTACAAAAAGAATAAGACAACATAACTATCAGTAAATACCAGTTTTAAAAAAACACTATTTAAAACATTCAAAAAATAATTCTAATCCACGATAATCTATAAACCAGATTAAAAAGCACATCAGCATTCTCCATCTCTGGGTAGACCTGCCTAGACAAAACTGTTATTCACATTTGCAGTAAAGCCTGATGTCAATAGGCATGAAGTTCCAAAGTTTATGTGCTACCACACGAAAAGATCACTTTCCTACAAATGTGGAAGAAGTATTATGTGACACCAGAAACAGTTCCACTCCTGCAGATCGAAGCAGCCAAATGGACATATATCGGGTAAAGCGATCATATGTAGATTATAGGAGTCAATCCCACACCTGAAATAGACATGGAAAGCATCAGTCTGTGTCCATGTCCAAAGAGACACAGCCTGCAAAATCAATTATTATACAGTTAGAACTATTTGTGCCAGGTTTTCATTCCAGGATGGCCATTTTTCAAAGGTGTACCCAAGGGGAAAGTGAATGGGATACTTCTTCCAAATACTGGTCCTGCAGCAGAAGATGATTAATTGATTGACTCAAGAGTGACCTTTTTTCTCTTGGAGACTCTTAACTAACTGGTTCAGGCATAGTTATCCTAAGTGCCACCTGGAGTTCCATTCTGGAGAAAGGCATGATAAAAATATTTTAGAATGACTAAATCTACATTAGATAAGAGCCTTAGCTGTTCCACTCTCTCTGCCTTCTCTGTTCTGAATGAGGACAATGGCTTGGCTTCATGATTGTCTTCTAGTATGTTCCTAAGGTCTTCTGTGGCCCACTTTGATGTCCAAGGTTGCATAAAGCTGCTTAGAACTTCTGTGATGTCAAAGCAGCGGAACAAAGAGCAGCCCAGGAGCCATGCAGAGACTCACTGTGCTATCAGGCAGGTGATGGCATCGAAAGATGCAAGGCAGGTGGAGAGATATGAGAGGCTGAGGAGCAGGCAAGAGTGGAGAGGTTAGAGGAGAGTGTTGCAAGCAGTGGTATAGCATGGGTTGCCAGTGCCCAGGGCCATGCAGAGTGGGGGTGGATGGGATGGAGGGAAATGGATGTAGTATGCATGTACATTCAACTGCCTAATGGTGTCACCCAGGAGCTCAAAACCAAAGAGATAAGAAAAGAAGAGTCATTCCATTGTCTGGAGAGGTCACTTCCTGATTTGCATGTTTTCAACAGAGCCCAGAGATGGAAGCGCACAGCTGCACCGGGTGTTGAAATTTTGCACCACTAACAATTTTGCACCCGAGGCAACCACCCTTGTGCTTCCCTCTCCCCCATGTTGCAAGGCCATCAGCACCGTTCGGAAGGCCCAGAGCCATCTGTTACAGTCTGTGTGACCATGTCACTCAATCATAAATTTGGGAGGATCCTGCATTTATGCAGGGTGTTACATGAAGGAAAACTCCTGTCCTTTTCAGACCTGTATGCTATCTTGTGTTGCTTTCAGCTAAGGTGCTGTAAATTCTAGCGAGTAAGGATATCAGCAGCACACCTGCACAATGGAACCTTCAGGAAAATACCCACTTGAACAGTGGTCCAAATAACAGGAAGGCATTAATTGTCTCATACTGTTCCCCACCCCACCCACCCACAAAGACACTTGCAAATGGGAACAGCTGATACATCAACAATATATACACACATGTAGCTGTTTAGTATGCAAGGCACACTCCAACATGCATAGACAGGTGGATATCGATGCAATTAGCATATCTGAGCACATAGGTGCCAATTTGCAAATACCCCAACTGCAGGTGCATGGGCAAATACTGCTGGAATAATCAATGCATCCACATTTAAATTTTCAGCCTATGGGGCCATGTCTATTTATGAACGTATGTTTGCAATTTGATAGTTAGTGTAGTAGCACTGCTGACTGATGCGGCTCAAAGTGTGATGTGTTATATGGATAGGACTGCCAATTTCCACAAATATAAGCTTGTGATAAGTATGTGAATATATCACCTTTGAATTACTAACCTTCACAAACACTCATTCAGGGATTTTACTTGTCCCTTCCACTGTCATTCCAGCAGACTGAGAAGGCGTCTTTGTGATATTCTGCTAATCTGTTTGGAAGCAAGTATCATTCCGCTTCGGCATTGTTTGACAGGTAGAACATCTACCAATGGTTCCTAGATCAGGATAGCTTAGCTACAGCAGTCTAGGCACTGGTAACCTCCAGACTGGATTACAGCAATGTGCTCTGTGTGGGGCTTCCCTTAAGGCAGGTCTGGAAGCTGTAGCAGCACAAAATGCTGTTAAAGGGGCTGACCTATTGACACTGCAGAACACCTGTGCTGAAACAACTGCACTGGCCACCAGTGTGAGAGTTTTTAGTTTTTGCTATTGGCTTATAAGGCCCTGAACAAGTTGGAGCCTGGTTGCTTCCAAAACATTTTACCTTGTATATCTCAGCTCACACACTGGCTACTCTTAGTGGTGTTGTATGTTCCCGAAGTTCACCTTCTGTCCACTAAGACCAGGGCCTTTAGTGTGGTGGCACCTGTCTTTTGGAATGTGCTTCCAATGAACACCAGGAGGCACCTACAGATATTGCCATTTAGGTGCCTAATCAAAACTCATCTTTTTACCTGGGCTTTTCATGAATGGGGATCCGGTTATGTTGATGCATTAATCTGATCTGCCTATTTGTGCCTATTTCATGAACGTAATTTTATTGTTGGATTTTGCTGCTCAGTGCCGCGAGATATTTTTCTCTTAATGTTGGCAGTGTATACCTTTTTTTTTTTTTTTGCAGATAAGTAATAATAACAATAAATGGGGACTTAATTCTACAGAATTAAGGCTCCAGTGTAGCTGGAACTATGCAGAACAGTTTCCCATGTGTATAGATTTTCCTTCAGGCTGGTTGGGGAGCTTCTACTTGTGCCAATCTTGCTCAGACAACTGGGGAGGGGGGCGGAATGCTTAGTTGAGCTTCTGGTTGCTTTTGACAAACAATTAGCATAAGGGGCTTAGTTGGGTGAGGAGAAGCAGGGAGTCGCTGAAGCCAAATGCTACAGAATTTCAATTCTTCTCCACAAGTCCCTTCTACTAATCTACTCTGGACAGAAAGAAACCAGAAAATCTGGCAGAGCGTTGGCTCCTTCGCGTTTCTTTCTCTTGTAATAACATCGTATTTCTGAAGGCCGAACTGGAAGTTAAATGGAAAGTGCGGCTGTCTCCCCAGTAACATCTGTTAAAGGAAATATATGATGCAACACCATCTTGTTCAGTGTTTCCTCACCACCTAGGAGCAGAAGCCAATGAACGGGAACAAGCAAAGTGCTGAGTGCAGTGACATCACATTGTGTATTTTGTTAGGGTTGCCATATTTCAAAAAACTTGAGCTTTTTTTAGACAAACCCCAAAGTTGTTGAGCTTCCCCCCAAAAACCACTGAAACATGATTTTTCATTTTTTGACTTGATCCAGGACAAAGCGCCACCTTTCGGAAAATTCCTGCCCGACATCAATTCCGCCTTTGAAATCCCAGCAATGTCTGGCAAAATCCAGGTGTGTGGCTGCCCTAATTTTATTTGCAAGGCACACTGTGGAGATGAGGATCCAAAAGTGTGATGCATCTGGAGTTGGACTCCCCATCTTCAGGTGATCAATCTGTTCCCTGAATATACTGCTTCTGAATGTAAGTAGATGCTCAGTCGCCCCACCATCCAAAATATTCACTATGCATGCAAAACTAAGGATCAGCTTTCCCCCTAATGCCTAGTTTTCTACGTATGTGTTGCACGAAGGAGCAGGGCATGTGAGACCTCAGCTGCAGGGTGATGTGTTATGGCCCAAACACAGGCTTACCACCAGCCAATAGGCCAGTACAAATGTTTATATGGGAAGGCCTAGGATCTGTATAGGCATCATTGTGCAAAACTAGGGATGTAAGGAAGCAGCAGGTTTCGGCCGTGTCCTGTGGTCGTTGCAGTCAGAGCTGTTTCTGTTCTGCCCCAGTTCATCTTCCACAAAATCCTACGTTATATGGCTTCACTATACGTTATGATCAAAACTAATTTCAATAGAAGGAAACAGCAAAAATAATGCAGAAAATAACACAATCATCTACTGTACATAGTAAATACCACTCATCTTTGCTTGATTGATATCCATTCGTGACCCTGGATAAGCATGGATATTGCGGCAATTTATGCTCCTGTTTTCCTTTTCCTATGGAATTCTCCAACATCCCTATGGGAAACCTGCACTGTATCCAGGATCTTCAGCTTCCCAGTGGTTCATCATAGGAGTGGAAGCACAAATGACTACCTCCTTCTTCCCCAATGTGCCAGGACGGACATTGTTCAAGGCTGGACTGCTAAACAGTTAACCCAGCCCCACTTCGTAGTGAGGTCTCACCTGGGCAGAATCAAGGCACAAATGGACAAGTGTTACAAAGAAATTCTTTAAGAGCCAGGCCTAAAATCCATCTGCTGTGCATTCAGCCACTTTCAAAGTGCTAAAATAAAAACCCATTAGGAGCCTTTGGGGGTGATGGCAAGTTGCAGCCCAGGTGCAGCAGCTAATATTCCAGAAAATGAAATAAATCTACCGGATGCTGCTAACTGAAAGCTTGCAGGCTATTATGAAAATAAATCTGGTTTGAGTTATTCACATGCAAAAAAAAAAGGGGGGAGGTTTTTTTTGCAAAAGGTAAAACAATTTTGGAAAGAGCAGAAAGGTCAGGAACTTAGGGTGCTTATGCTGGTGTGTGAGACGGAGGAACTTTGTCTAGGCCTATAACAGCCTGAATGGGCATCATTTGAACAATGACAGTTGTGTTGCCTTTTGTTCTCCCCTGCAAGTAAGGGCACTGGCTCTAGCTGTATCAACAGTAATTTTTCAAAAGCCGGGAGGAGGAATTGAAGCAGGTACTCAGGGGAGATGTACGTTCGTTCTTTATGCAATGGGGACGATGCAAGGAAACCGTGCAGAAACAGCTGGATTTAAATATGCCCTGTTTATCAAATAATATATTTTTAAAACTTGCTGGCATGCCCTAAAATCTATGGGCAGGCATGTCATTTATAATGTTAAACACAACCCCTACCTCCAAGCAGTGAGAGACTCAGGGGGTTCCAAGCACTTTCCCAGAGTTTGGTATCCTTAGAATGAAGGTCAGTGGAGACTGTGGTGTCTTTAGGGCATATGGTTTTATTTACACATACAACCTGAGCAGAGTGGCAGAGTTAGCTGCATGGGCACCTGGAGCAGTGGCCGTGCCATGCACCGATGGGGCGATCTGCGGGGCACGGGGCGGTGGAGTGAGCCCCCGCGGTGTACCCTTTTGTCACCCCCCTCAGAGATGACACCCGGGGAGGACCACCCCCCCCGCCTGAGCATAGGATGGAGGGTGCACAGCATTAACATCCCCAAAGACCTTGCTTCCCCATTAGGTTTCCAAAGAAGCACAGAAGTTCAGCACAGAGCAAGACATGTGTCCCCCCCCCCCACTTCCAGTCTGCTTCCAGCTCACACATGCACAATGCTGTTGTTTCCAGTCTGCAAAAAAATATATTACTCACTTGTTTTGTTTTTAACTCCTAAGAACATGGTGAAAGATGGGTGGACCAGTGCACACCTCTTTTGCCAGCCCTTCTTATGAGTAACAACAGGGTAAGGCATAGAAGCCCACTGGGCTGGCAGTAAAGCCAAGAATTGATCTGCACCTTGTTTCTATGCTAAACGTGCAAGAGGTGAAATTCCACCCTGCTCATCCAACCAAGTGGAGCAGAGGAAAGGGTGGTGGTGGAGAAGCAGAAATTGTTCCACTCCTCCGCGGTCAACCTGCTGAGCTTTGGTGCCAGGCGTGTAGCTTCACCTGGTCCACATCTAATGCACAAGTGCTTCAGACTGCCAGAGAAGCAGATGAGCACTGCACCCCTTTTCTGGCTTGCTTACTCACCTGGGTGAAATTCCTAATCACCATAGGTAACTAAAAGAGTAGTTGAAACAAGGTACATATGCACAAACTTTCTTTCTCTCTGCGAAAGTCAGCCAAAACACATCTGGTCCACAGAGTTCTGACTGCACTGGTCCCCCATCCATCCAACAGATGGAGCAGTCTCAGGAATGTATAGCTAGCTTTTGAGTATCAGCATGATTATTGTCTCCAGAAAAAAGTACTTATGGAGAAAGGGAATGCTGAAGTTGTGGGTTGGATTTGAGCCAGTAAGCAAGCTACAGCTTTGTATTCTCCAACAACTGTTGTAGAGCCTGGTTCTCTCTTACATTGTGGGTGGATGCAAAAAATACAGGCAAGAGAGAAAAGGTAGAACACTCTGCTAAACATCAAGAGAAACTTCCTAAGGGTAAGATCTGTTTGAAAATGGCACAGACCTTCTTGCGGGTCTCTCCTTTGCTAGAGGCATTTAAACAGAGGCTGGGCAGGCAACTGTCAGAGATGCTATAGCTGTATCCTGTACTGCCAAACCTGTACTGAGCAGGGGCTGGAACTAGCACACCACCCTTCAAACTGGAAAAAAAATATGTTATGATCAGATGAGCTGTTAACCACAGTGTTATGCAACAAGTCCACCCAGCTCTGGAAACTGTGGCACTGCTGTTGTACCCTGTTGTTGGCATTCAGTGACATTGACATATTGCCTCTGAACTTGTACATTCCACAGAGACTAAGAGCCATTGAGAGGCCATAGCAACTTCAAGGTCATAAAGGAATTCCCATGCAAGTTATCCTGTGTCAGACCCTTGGTCCATCTAACTCAATATTCTCTGGCACTGACTGGCAACAGATCTCAATGATTTCGTCTCCAGCCCTTCCTGAAAGTGCCAGGGATTCAACCTGAGACCTTTGGTGTGCAAATGTCGTGGACTGGTTAGACACAGAGGAATGGTGAGAGGAACCAGCTGGGGAAGCACCAAGGGAAGAAGGCTCACAGCCCAGGGAGTGGTGGTGGGATAACAATGAGTGGTCAACAGAGAAGAGGGAGAAGACCAGGAAGAGGAGGCATCAGAAACTGAAGGGGCAACAGGGTTTTGTGAGCTGGGAGAGTCTGTGGCAGAGTGTGATGGCCTGGGACTCGGGCTCAGACTCAGAACCAGAGGGGTCTCAGTCCACACCAGATCCTTTGCCTCAGGCATCATCTGAACCAAGTCTGGGGCCTGATCCTGAAGAGTCCCAGTCTGCACAGTTGCCCCTGCAGAAAACACCAGCTGGGCCGAGTCAGGGGCCTGAGCCTGCCCTGGCTCCAGATGTGGGGATTACCTCATTGCCTTCAGCTGAGCTATCACAGCTGCTCCACTACCGGTTGGGTCAGGGGAGGCTGAGGTGGCCTCTGGGTCTAGTAACCCACCGACGTCTCCCGAGCTGCAGAGACTAAGGTCTGAGAGAAGGAGAGACCTGAGTACTCACAGGAGGAGTGCTCGCCTTTGGGCAAAACAGGGAGGTGAGTCGCCGGGAGATCAGGACCAGCTATTACCCCGACAAAGATAAAAGGCTGTTGGACCCTGCCCCAGGTTGCAGGAACAACATTGCTGTATGCCAGATCCTGCCTGAGATCCTGTGTTTGACCGTGCCTGGTTTCCTGCCTTGGCCCTGTCAGACTGACACCTAGGGAACCTTCAGATTCTGGACCAGACCTGGACTGCATTTCTCAGTTTACTCCTGGGGCCAGCACACACAGAAAAGACCAGAGGCAGAAGCAGGAGAGGAGGAAGGTGAAGAAGAAGAAGAAGAAGAAAGAAGAAGAGGAGGAGGAGGAGGAGGAGTTTGGATTTGATATCCCGCCTTTCACTCCCTTTATGGAGTCTCAAAGAGGCTAACATTCTCCTTTTCCCTTCCTCCCCCACAACAAACACTCTGTGAGGTGAGTGGGGCTGAGAGACTTCAGAGAAGTGTGACTGGCCCAAGGTCACCCAGCAGCTGCATGTGGAGGAGCGGGGAATCGAACCTGGTTCCCCAGATTACGAGACTACCGCTCTTAACCACTACACCAAACTGGCTCTCCAGGGATGAGTCTGGCTTGTGAAGAGTCATGGGGGTCTTCTTCTCCTCCCTTGTCTTTCATGCTTCTTCTGGTTCTGGGAGAGGTTGGAGGTGCACAGGAGATGTTGGCTGCATGCAGGCACAGTCTCTGCTTCCTTGGAAAGAGCTCTGGAGAGGAGGGGTCTTAGACGGCTGTGAGGAGTTAGGGACTTTCAGTCTCAGCAACTGATTTTCATGGAGTAAGACCACTGGGAATGAGCTGCTGTGCTCATTAGGCCTGACACTCAGCCAAGTCTGTGGAGCTTTTGCTAATAAAGAGGTAACTCCAACTTTGAAATATGGGATTACAGACTGGCGCGCTTCTGTGTGACAGCAAAGGATGTTTTCTACCACTGAGCAAACACAACCATACAATGAACTTTCCACCATGAACTATTTTCAGCAGTGGAGACTGAGCCCTGATATCCCTGTGTTCAGTACAGCATTTAAAAGGGAACACCACATTCACACATTTGAATCTTCTCTCCCCAAGTGGCCAGGACTTTCTTCTACAGTGGTACCTCGGGTTACAGACACTTCAGGTTACAGACTCTACTAACCCAGAAATAATAATAATAATAATAATAATAATAATAATAATAATAATAAAAAATTTTATTTGTATCCCGCCCTCCCCAGCCGAAGCTGGGCTCAGGGCGGCTAACAACAATCAAAACAATCAAACAATCAGATAATTGCACATTCTAAAAATATTTCATTATAAAAATCAATTGAAATCAAATTAATGGCAACTGATTAAGCAAGATTCTGTGCAGGTTGCCAGAGGAGGGAGTCAGGCTGTGCCCTGACCAAAGGCCTGGTGGAACAACTCTGTCTTGCAGGCCCTGCGGAAAGATGTCAGGTCCCGCAGGGCCCTAGTCTCTTGTGACAGAGCGTTCCACCAGATTGGAGCCGCAGCCGAGAAGGCCCTGGCTCTAGTTGAGGCCAGCCTAACCTCTCTGAGTACCTCGGGTTAAGAACTTTGCTTCAGGACGAGAACAGAAATCATGCAGTGGCAGTGGGAGGCCCCATTAGCTAAAGTGGTGCTTCAGGTTAAGAACAGTTTCAGGTTAAGAACAGACCTCCAGAATGAATTAAGTACTTATCCCGAGGTACCACTGTACTCCATTGGCTGCTGTCCCAACTCAGTTTACCCAAAGTGATGTGGGGGGCTGGTGCTTGGAGGGCCAACTGTCATAATATTAGAATCCAGGCCCTCAAATTAAGTTCTTAACCTGACGTACCACTGTATTAGGGAACTGAAGTAAATATGGAGTGAGAAAGGAAAACCCCGGTCCTTGCCTGGATTTGCTTGCAAAATTTTGGATTGTGCTGACACTGTTGTATTGTGCGGGTCATGTTTATATCGATGAGTTTTAAGTCAAGAGAGTGACTTCCCAATGGAAAGCATCTGGTGGGGATAAGTTAGCATTTGCTCAAAGACAATGAAGTCTAACGTAGCTGTACTGGAAGCCATTGTTTCACAGCATTGGCCCGGTGATTTTCTGGGAAGTAAAGTGCTTCTCTCAAAAATGGATCAATTAAGGCATCCTTCAGCTGCCTGCCTGCTCAAGTTTGTCCTCTCGCCAACAGCTAATCAGTCCCTCGGTTCCACAACAGCTTCTTTCCTAGCTAGTCTTTCCAAGGATCCAAACACTTCTTTTCAAAACAACTGTGCTTGTGTAATTTATAGATACTGTACTTCCATATTTTTGAAAAGGGAAAAAACACAAAAACTCAACTGGCCTCTAATTTGATTTGTAATGTCCCCCAAAAGCCATTCTAGCAAAATCTCTTTTTAACTGTGGCTAATTACGCACATGCGGTTGCGAGATACCAAAAATAAGAGCATCTGATATCATGTTTATTATTTCCTCCACAAAGGGGAAAATCATAAATTCTTTTTAATGGGATCTTTAATAATAAAAAAGAACATAATCATTACTATCAAAAGATGAACGGCTTCCATGGGGTTTAACTCACCAGCACTTTGTCTGATTACATCCCTGTTATACTCACAGCATTAATTACTGGAGCCTAATTAGACAAAATTGCAATGTAAACCCTAATGAAAACTAGTCTGACATACTCTTAGTGCTATCCTGTCTCCATGCTAGTTTACCTTTACATCAGAGGAACCTTTACATCCAGATGATGCTGGACTCCGAAGACTATCAGCAGCAGCCAGTGGTCAAGAGTGATGGGAGTTGTAATCCTGAAGGGTGATCACTTCCCCATCTCTGCTTTAGATAGTAGTTAACTGACACTTATTTTCTAAATGTCTATAGCATTCCAAAGTGCTTGGGCAGTCATGCTTTTTTACTCAGAAGCTCCTCTGCTTCTCCAAAGTATCTACACTCTAGATACCCTAAACCCTCCAGAAACACTCCAACATTTCTCTGATGAAAATAAGGACATCATCATCATCATCATTCATACCCCACCCATCTGAATGGGTTGCTCCAGCCACTCTGGGCAGCTTCCAACATATATAAAAACATAATAAAACATGAAACAACTTCCCTATCCAGGGCTGCCTTCAGATGTCTCATAAAGGTTGTATGGTTACTTAACTCCTTGGCTTGGGGCTTGCATAACTTCATGCCCTCCAACATTTCTCTAATGAAAATAGAGATGTCCTAAGAAAAGCTGGGCATTCCAGGATCAAATCAGAAACCGGGACAGCTTCTGCAAATTCAGGACTGCCTCTGGAAAATAGGGACACTTGGAAGGTCTGAGGTTCTAGATTCTGGAGGTGGTGTGTGGTTGTGGTCAGTGCCATATATGCAGAGGAACCACCTTCTTTATGAAACTTGCATATTCTTGGGCTGTCTGGGTTACACAATGCACCTAGAGTGTTTGCTCCACATAAGAAATTCAGCTTTTTAGCTTTTGAGATGACAGTTTCCATTGGAAGAGGGGGAAAGCTTTTTTTAAAAAAACAACAACAATAGGAACATTTCTGGTTGAGCAAAATGGATGATGGCTCTTCCCACGCAAGATACCCCAATTCAGATAGATTTTTTCAAAGCAGCCCTTTCCTTTTTCATGCTTAAGGGATCTTTCTTTATTATCATTGTGTGGGCAGGATAATTGCTTTGAAGGGACAAAGGATAACTTACAAGTTCTGGAAAACAGCTACGCTGTCATGTGATCCTGCTTAAACACCTTTCATAGTTTCGATCAGAGCAGTTAATACACAGAAACGTATGGTGAGAATTACTGGAGAATTACACAAAGACACCCCCACACCCCCATGAAAATGTGGGCAGAGCCCCCAAACATATAAATACATTCATAAAGCAGACAGACAGAGTCCTATCCCTTTCCAAATGATAACTCATCCCCTTCCTTTCAAAAGGTTGATGGTCTGATAGCCTCTGGCCACAGATTTATGGTCTCTCCTCTGGAGCTCTGTAAAAGTCTAAGTATTAGAAGGAAGTTATGTGCCTCTTTACTCTCGCCTTTGACACCTGCCATGTGTTTTGTGAGGTCCACCCTACAACTCCATCATCCCTACCCACTAGGACGTGGGTGGCGCTGTGGTCTAAACCACTGAGCCTAGTCTTTGGCTTGCTGATCAGAAGGTTGGAGGTTCAAACCCCCACGACGGGGTGAGCTCTCGTTGCTCTATTATTACATTTATATCCTACCTTTAAAGGGGTGCCGGTGGCGTTGTGGTATGAAACACTGAGCCTCTTGGGCTTGCTGATCGGAAGGTCGGTGGTTCAAATCCCCGTGACGGGGTGAGCTCCCATTGCTTTCTCCCAGCTCCTGCCAACCTAGCAGTTCAAAAGCACACCAGTGCAAGTAGATAAATAGGTACCGCTCCAGCGGGAAGGTAAATGGTATTTCCGTGCGCTACTCTGGTTTCCGTCATGGTGTTCTGTTGTGTCAGAAGCGGTTTAGTCCTTCTGGCCACATGACCTGGAAAGCTGTCTGTGAACAAACACTGGCTCCCTCGGTCTAAAGCAAGATGAGCGCTGCAACCCCATAGTCGCCTTTGGCTGGATTTACCCTTACCTGCTAGCTAGGGATGATGGGAGTTGTAGTCCAACAAAATCTGGAGACCCAACTTTGAGAAACACTGTAAGGATTCTTTAGCATAAATGCTCTTCTCCTGCTCTTCTTAAGGAAAGGGATGTATTTCATACTCTGCTGTATGTTTATTGGGATCCCTCTGTCTTAGGAGACAATGGAGTGCACCTCCGGAGGCGAAGTCAAACCACTATGCTAGCAGAAGTAGAGTGACCTCCCTGGGGCTCAAGGCTGGGCAGTGTGTATGGAGCTCCTGGGCTGCCCAGATGACCCCCTTCTCGGCCTTGCTGATGTAGACCAGGGGTCAGTAAACTGTTTCAGCAGGGGGCTGGTCCACTGTCCCTCAGACCTTGTGGTGGGCCGGACTATATTTTGGAAAAAAAATATGAACGAATTCCTATGCCTCACAAACAACCCAGAGATGCATTTTAAATAAAAGCACACATTCTGCTTATGTAAAAACACCAAGCAGGCCCCACAAATAACCCAGAGATGTATTTTAAATAAAAGAACACATTCTACTCATGTAAAAACATGCTGATTCCTGGACCGTCCACAGGCCAGATTTAGAAGGCGAGTGGGCCGGATCTGGCCCCCGGGCCTTAGTTTGCCTACCCATGATGTAGATCAAAGGAAAGCAGAGTGATATGTTTCGCACCAGCTGCGCTGCAGGAGTTGCCAGAAGAAGGTGTCCAAGCACCACCCAACTGCCTTAGGGACTCCACTTTGGATTTGAGTAGGGTTTACTCCTAAGACATTTCTTCTCTCGAAAAAATCCTGCAAGGCAGCAGAGGTTTAGTATCAGAGTTTCCCTTCTCCTAGGTGGGCTACCTTTTCATGTTGACGAGCCCCACCTGCCTCTAAAAGTGAAATAATAGTGTGGATGTGGTTGCGCTTTCAAAGCGCCATCAGCAATCTGGAGGAAAGTAATAATCCGATTGCCTGCCTCCAGCCATTGTAAAGGTGTTTCGGGACTCTTGCCATTTCTGCAGCAACTCAGATCAGTAAAATAGCTGCCTTTCTTGAATGCCTGCATACCTGCATGCACAGGTAATGTGACCAGTCCCTGAATTTTCAGCCATTTGCGAAGGATCCCTCCATTCTCCTTTTTGGCCTCAGGGTCCCAAGGGTGGTGAAGCTGACCCCTGCTCATGAGTTCGTTTGAAGGATAAACGAGATGAGAATTGCAAAGTGCTGAAAATGGTAAATTGCTGAGAAAAGTGTTAAGAGACATGATTATTATTAATAATAACGACACCGCCACAATAAATAATCCCGGCCGTGCTGTGTCCACAGCAAAATGCACCAGTAAGTGGAGGATGAAAGAGTTCTTTCATGACCTCCTTTACAGCTGAGCTGGCAATGCTTAAAGCTCCTTTAATGTTGTGACGGATGTGCTTAGTCAGCGAGGCAAGGTCACAAATTTCTTTTCCTCCCCAAGGGGCAGCTGTCCTGGGACACAACCTTTCACAGAATTTTTACAGATAGTTGGGGAAAGGCAGAGACAGTCAGGATGGATTAAGCCGTCCCTATCTCGGGAGATGCTGATAAATTCTTTGCTGCAGGAACCAGTGCATTGTGGGGCTTCGCCTACAGTTCCCAGCCAGCCAATATTTTACTGGTCTCAGGGCATGGTATGAAGGCACAGGATGCAGAGATCTTGATAAAGCTAAGCCAGTCTGGGCCAGGGGAATACCTGCACAGGAGATCACCTGGGGAACCCTAAGCACATTGCCTCGAGCTCCATGGTAGAAAGAAGGTGAGAGATAACCGTAATAAGTCACCCACAAGTGCAATAAGTAGCTCACAAGTCCTTTTTCTAGAAAGTGCAAAGCCACTTTGGCATCCATCACAGATTCATGGCAGAAAGCCTTCTTTGAGGGACTTCACTTAGTGCAGAGGTTCTCAACCTGAGAACCTGAGGCAATCTATCGAAAACAATGCTAACTAAACATTAGCCTTCATTCTAGATTTCTGCATCTTAGCACTGCATGTGCTGGCAAATGTGCAGGAGAATTACAATATGAGAGATGTAGCTGTATTAAGGGGGAGACAGTCGGGAAGTGGTTCGAAAAGTCAGTAGACAGCCATTGGGACTCTAGGAAGCAAGGAGGAAGAGAAGCCAAGGAACAACAGCTTGCAAGGTTGCAGGGAAGTAGACACTTGGGAGGGAACAGATAAGTGGTGGCAAGTAAGTCTGGAGGCTGGAGAAGGTCTAAGCTGTAGCGGTTCTCAACCTGGGTCCCCAGATGTTGTTGGACTACAACCCATCATCCCTGAGCTCTTGTCTTGCTAGCTAGGGGTGATGGGAGTTGTAGTTCAACAACATCTGGGGACCCACAGGTTGAGAAAGGCTGAGTTAATGGTTGCTGCTGCTAAGATTTGCGTATTTGCTTATTAAGTTTGTCTTCCACCCTTTCTCCTAAAGAGGCAGGGGTGGCAAACAAGTGATAAAACAGTAACACAGAGCTTTCCAAACTTTTCACGCTGGTGACACACTTTTTAGACATGCATTGCTTTGTGACACAGTAATTTGGTTTTACTCAGAAAACCAAACCCTTTCCAGTCCCAGGAAGAGCATAGGGAGCGTTTGCACGACACACCTAAACACTGCAGCCCACATGCTAATGTGTCGCGACACACAGTTGGGAAAGCTCTGCAGTAACAAAACAAAACCTTTTTTCTTACGTTTGTTATAAATTTGGAAAACTAATAAAAAAAATTCGGGGGAAAAAGAAAAAGAAGAAGAACTTAATTTGTTCTGGAGGTCCGTTCTTAACCTGAAACTGTTCTTAAGCTGAGGTACTACTTTAGCTAATGGGGCCTCCCACTGCCACCGCGCCGCCGCCATGCGATTTCTGTTCTCATCCTGAAGCAAAGTTCTTAACCTGGGGTACTATTTCTGGGTTAATGGAGTCTGCAACCTGGAGCGTCTGTAACCTTAGGTACCACTGTGCAGAAGAAGACTGGGAAAGATCTCAACTGAAAAAGCTTGTGGAAAGAGGAACGGACCAAAAGACAACAGAGACGGCAATTTTCTTATTTTTAATCACAGTGGGCTGATGCTACAATACTAAAGCACCAGTTCCTTCATTATGCAGAACACACTCCTATTAAGATGGTACTTGCAAGAGGGTCTCCCCTGCAGAGTGCAGTGATCAATTGAACAGGTAAGGGGTAAGATGGTCTTTGAAGTATCTTGCTCCCAAGTTGCACAGGGCAGTTTGCATTAAAATGTCAACTGAATGAATCCCTCCCCTATACAGCACATGAGTTCTCTTTCTCATAGGCATTAAAGGCTAAGCAAAAGCTATGAGGCAAAGGGCTGTTGCATGGATAAAATGGGGAAGAGCCATGTACACCACCTTGAGCTCCTTGGAGGAAACGTAGACTAAGGTAAAGGTAAGGTAAAGGACCCCTGGACAGTTAAGTCCAGTCAAAGGTGACTATGAGGGTGCGGCACTCATCTCGCTTTCAGGCCAAGGGAGCTGGTGTTTGTCCACAGACAGCTTTCCGGGTCATGTGGCCAGCATGACTAAACCACTTCTGGTGCAATGGGACACCATGACGGAAACCAGAGCCCACGGAAACGCTGTTTACTTTCCCGCCGCAGTGGTACCTATTTATCTACTTGCACTTGCTTGCTTTCAAACTGCCTGGTTGGTAGGAGCTGGGATAGAGCTCACCCCATGCACAGATTTGAACCACTGACCCAAGAGATATGCATAATCCAAGAGGCTCACTGGTTTAGACCTTTAAAGGTAGGATATAAATGTAATACTAGATAAGTAAACCTCATGCAGGAAACTATATCCAGAACTTGCAAGCAGATTTGGAAATTGCACAGAAATGTCAAGGTTTCCTGTCTATCTGGAGTGATGAAGAAAGACATTGGATCCGAAATGGTATTTGTGTCTCAGACTAAACTCTGTCTGGATTAAGCGTGTAGTACAGCACTTCCTGTAAAATTCTCATTCGGAAAGAATTTTGCTAGTTTTCTCATTTGGTGCTTGGTGTTTTCAATTAGAAACGAGCAATTTTTTAAATGTGAAAAATAGACAACCTCCTTATTATAACCAATAACATTCAATCCGCTGTGGTTTAATTACCCATGTCTAGTTTGCTTCACCACTGCAATGATCGTTTTTCTTCCCACAGCCTATGTTTATTTATAGTTTATTATAACTTTGCATGTAAATATAAAAAGTAAGTGAAAACAGAATTTCGAAACTGTTGACTGATAGAGAGCCATCCACTGATGATGATTTGGAAACTAACTATATGCATTACTCAGTGAAATCTTCATTAGGTTCCTGAGTACAATTTTTATGCCATAGGAGACACAACTATGTTCTAGAAGTACTTGAAAATTTTAAATAAAAGCTTCACACAAATCCTGAGCCAACAGGAACGTAAAAAGTTCACAGGTCTTAGATCTGCCTTTCCTAACTTGGTCCTTCCAGAGGTTTGGGACTACAATTGCGTGGTGAGTTCCCACCTCCCCCCGGAAAGAAAGACACAGGACACCAGTATTTAAGGTTAATGGGCGAAATAGGCCGCAACTTTATTGATTACAGGAATTGAGCGGTATTGGCTTAGGCATTGGTCCTATCGTCTAACCAGCTTCAGCCTGATTGCTTGAAGACCGGCAAGGGTTAATCACCAGAAGGGGGCGTCCTGCTGATGCACATCAACTAGGGGTCACCGCTCGGGGGCGTGCCTTAAGCCCACAGCTCCATAGGCTTTGGACAGGGCGATGCCCCCCGGAATCCTTTACCGGACTACCCTTTGACATTGGGGAAGGTGATGGCACTTCCTTCCCCCCTCTCATCTGCATAACAATACCCTTACCAATGCCTAGCCGCTACTCGCTCTCCGCCAATACCCTCAAACCTGTAAGCAATCCCTAATCCCAGAAGATATGTCGTCCAACCAGATATCATTTCCAGCATCCGAACGATGCACGGCATCATCTCTGTAGAGGGCCTCCTTGCTGAACTGGATGTTGGGGTGGCCAATGACACACATACCCAGAGCCACCACTATACGGCCATGAGAGTTGCAACCCAAAAGATCTCTAGGGCACCAGGTTGGGAAAAGCTTATCTCTATAGGCTTTGATCGCATATGAATAAAAGATGCACTGGAGAAATGTTACCTGGAGATTTATGCAAGAAATGTGCATGACTGAGTAAGTCGGAACAAGAGCGGCACTGTGTCTTGTGCTGTTATCAGCTGACATCCCAGGAACCATGTTGCTTATTAGCTGCACCACTTGATAACTTAAATGGCCTTACACGCTGGAAGCGCGAGGCAGACAATATTGCATTTAGGGAACTGAGCAGATTTAAACGATACTAATCTGAATGCAAAGGGTTCTTCAAATGTGTCGGTTTCATTTGCACAAATATGCATGGCAATCGCACTGGTGAAACAAAAGGGCGGCATGACAAATTGAAACATGAACTAGCAATGCGACGGGAAAGCAATAAAAGAAAACAGTTGTAGGTTTACATTTCTCAAATGCCATGTGATTTAATGTCATTATTGACAGACCCTCCCTGTGTCCCTATTTTCCAGGGGCAGTCCTGGATTTACAGAAGCCGTGCCGGTTTCTGAATTGATACAGGAATGTCCCGCTTTTCCTAAGGATGGGTCCATTTTCACTGGAGAGGTGCTGGAGGGTATGGAGTTATGCGACCCCCGTGCCAAGGAAATAATAATAATAATAATAATAATAATAATAATAATAATAATAATAATAATATATTATTTATACCCTGCCCATCTGGCTGGGTTTCTCCAGCCACTCTGGGCGGCTTCCAAC
This sequence comes from Podarcis melisellensis, assembly GCF_964234715.1. Classification (NCBI taxonomy): domain Eukaryota; kingdom Metazoa; phylum Chordata; class Lepidosauria; order Squamata; family Lacertidae; genus Podarcis; species Podarcis melisellensis. The sequence continues at coordinate 49,808,540 of NC_138543.1, forward strand.
AGAATATTAAAATACAATATCCTATTAAACATTAAAAGCTTGCCTAAACAGGGCTACCTTCAGGTGTCTTCTAAAAATCTGGTAGTTGTTTTTCTCTTTGACATCTGGTGGGAGGGTGTTCCATAAGGCGGGTGCCACTACCAAGTAGGCCCTCTGCCTGGTTCCCTGTAACTTGGCTTCTTGCAGTGAGGGAACCGCACTGGACCTCAGTGTCTGGGCAGAACAATAGGGGTGGAGATAAGTAACTATACAACCTTTAGAATACATCTGAAGGCAGCCCTGTTTAGGGAAGTTTAAAAATGTTTAACATTTTATTATGTTTTTATAGGTGTTGTGAAAGCTGCCCAGAGTGGTTGGGGCAAGCCAGTCAGATGGGTGTGGTATAAATGATAAAATTATAAGCATCATCATCATTAAATAGGATGTCCCTATTTTCATCAGAGAAATGTTGGACAGTATGGAGTTCAGACACGAAGCTTTGCCCATGCAATCTAAAATGGTACAGTCTGGAGGGCAGGGAGCTTTTCTATACTTTCAAATGTTCTCTTGCATAAAAATTTCCCTGCAGATGCAACATTAGCACAATAAACTGAGATGTGAGTTTTTAATGCTGCTTTTTTTTACCCACAGAGATCCCAGCCCCCATTTAATATGGGAGAATATTCAATCACAGCGACCCACCTGCAGCCTGAAGTGGTATATTCAGAATTTCAGGATTCCGCTGCCTCATTCTATTGTGTGTCTAGACCAGAACCTATATAAACTAGCCGGGCGAACCGTCTGGGAGCTTCTAAGAGAATCCATTGTCAATTGATGGACACAAGTTTTCTGACCTTGGAGTCACCTTGGCAGCTTGAACTAATTGTAAAGCCATGAACAGAAGAAGACTATATTATCTACCTCTCCCTTCCCCAAAACACATGGAAGACATAAGTGGGCCTGCCACATATGGACTTTATGGAACAAAGGCAAAGAGACAAACTGTGTTTCATTTCCATTTCCAGTTCTCTGTTTCTATGAATAGAGACGCTTGCTGCTTGGGTTTGCCAGCAGTAAATCTCAGCAGCTGTCGATGGAGACTATAACATAAAAACAGTCCTACTGCATCAGTCCAATGGTTCATTAAACCCAGTTCCTTGACTCTGACAGGGGTCAGCCCAGATGCTTCAGACCATGTAGAACAGCAAGGGGATGCTAATAAAGCACTTCGTCCCTGCTGCTCACTCCTAGCCTTCCATTTAGGTGTATGCTAAGCCCATGGCTAAGCCCATCGCGGGACACGGGTGGCGCTGTGGGTAAAATCTCAGTGCCTAGGACTTGCCGATCGCATGGTCGGCGGTTCGAATCCCCGCGGTGGGGTGAGCTCCCGTCTTTCAGTCCCAGCTCCTGCCCACCTAGCAGTTCGAAAGCACCCCTAAGTGCAAGTAGATAAATAGGTACCGCTTTATAGCAGGAAGGTAAATGGCGTTTCCGTGTGCTGCACTGGTGCTGGCTCGCCAGAGCAGCTTCGTCACGCTGGCCACGTGACCCAGAAGTGTCTCCGGACAGCGCTGGCCCCCGGCCTCTTAAGTGAGATGAGCGCACAACCCTAGAGTCAGACACGACTGGCCCGTACGGGCAAGGGTACCTTTACCTTTACCTTTAAGCCCATGGTTGCCCTAATCCTCTTAGTTATGATGATGGATGGTTTCAATTGCTGTGTCTAATGCCATACCCTCCAATGGTCCCAAGTTTCCAAGGACAATCCCGGAATGACAGAAGCCGTCCCGGTTTCTGATTTGATCCTGGAATGTCCCAGATTTCCTTTTCCTCCCCTCCACACCTCAGAGAACAATTAAACGCAGTGGGTGGGTGTGTAGGTGCAAAAACAGAACTGTTTATACTGAAACTGAAGTTCATACACTAAATGAAGGAAATGGTGAAGCTGGCGATACAAACCCCTTCTTATAATTTGGAAGCAAAAGGTCACCAATCCGCTTTTAATTCTTGGATTGCAATGCTTCAGCAGCCCAAACTGAGATATCTATTAAATGATGATGACCCCCTAAGATCACTCATGGTTGCCAGATTCTTGATCAGCGTCCTATCCCTAAAGAAGAGAAACGGACTCCTGTGTGGCTCGGATAATCCCTTTAAACCATGATCTATGTTTTAGGATGTAATTAGGTGATATCACCATTGATGTCTTCTATTAATTTATGAGCAGAGGGCGATGTCTATGCTACAAATTTGTTGTAATGTACGATGTTGGTCTTTTGTTTTTGTTTTGCTTTGGTTCTTGTCTGTTGTTTTTTTTGTAAGTTTTGGCGGTTTTAAATTTGGAGGTTCAAGTACATTATGGTGGTATGGGAAACTGTCGTGTGACGGGCCAATGGCCGTAATAAAGATCAATCAATCAATCAATCAATCAATCAAATGCTTCAGCAGCCAGCCAGCCACCCCCCCTTTTTTAAGGAAACCTTGTGGATTGTTTATTACTTTATTGTAAATGGAGCCTTACACAGTCTACTGAGAAGTAAGTCTGACTGTATTCAATGGAGCTTACTTCCAGGTAACTGGGAGCCTTTTACTGCAATCCTAAGCATTTTTACTCA